>NW_026695317.1:0-2697813 GCF_028974085.1 Penicillium chermesinum
AATATATAAAATTATAATATCTTTAAAAATAAAAATAGAAAGAAGAGGATCTTATATCTCCTAAAAAAAAGTTTAAAATTAGAACCGAAAAAAAAAAGGGGAGGAAAGAGAGAGGAGATAAGAAAAGTCGATCTATTCTTATTATATAGTTATCAGATAGTTATATATTTATTCCTATTAAATATCTTTGATCAGGAGGATTAAAAGGATCTTATTCTTTAGAGAAGGGACTTATCTATAAGAAGATCAGGACTAAGACCATTATCCTGGTCGGGATGATAGAGATTAATCTAGACCATAGATATAGAAGGGAATTAGGGTTACTCCCGAGATTTAGGGGGAGGGAAAGGGAGAGAGAGAGAGAGAGAGAACAAGAGAGAGAGGACCTAGAGAAGATTGCCACACACAACAGACAGCGGGAGCACGCACAGGCAGCCAATCAGGGGCGCGAAACGACCATTAGGCCCCCGATAGTTTGGCCACTAGGATATAGGATCTTATAATAATAATAATAGATCTTGTTAGAGCTACAAAAGATCTTATTACAGCTATTAAGGACCTTATCTTAATAGTTACAAATGTTATTTAGGCTGTTAAGACTCTAATGACAGCTATCTAGATACTATATTAATAGATCTAGGTCTAACAGGCCTAGATCTAGAGGCTATAACTCTTCTTAAAGATTTTCTTAAAACTTAATCTTTTCTTATCTTTATCTAGTATATTAGTTAATTAAAGATATTTTATAATTTTACTATCTTTTCTAGTAGATAAGATATTATATAATCTCTCAAATAATTTAATTTTCAAATTTAAATTAAAGATAATATAAATATAGATAAATATACTAGATTTTTCTTTTTAATTATTCTATATCTATATAAATAAAGATATAATTTAGTCTAGAAATAGAATTTTTTAAAATATAAATATATTTTAGAATTAAGATAACTAAAATATATATAGATATTTCTTAATTTCCCGAAATATATTTCTATCTAGTTATAGAATATAATATATCTAATAATAATAAGATTTATATATCTCCCTTATAAATCTAACAAATATCCTTCTCAGCTGATAGATAGTCAGCTTCAACCAAGCTAAATTCTTAACTTTATATAAACTCTTATAGATATATCAAGGATAATACAACCAATATATAGCCGGCACAGCCAGCGCTACTAGTATAGCTAGCACTACCACCATCATATCCACAAAAAGTAGATCCCTACCCTTACCCACAGTCGCACCCCATCAAAATAAATTCCCAAAACCCCAAATTTTCAATCCATCCTCCCACCTCCAATATAGCTCCAATCACTTCGCACTCAAAACACACCCGATATCAAATCACCTCACTTAAAACTTCCCAAAGTTTTACCCAGATCCATCAACTAGATCGACCAATACCCTACATACAAAATCAACCAAATTAAGTTTATTACCTAGGTAGTAAGGCCTTTTCTGCCTATACTTAAGCCACCTAACCACCACACACTAAAGTTATACCCTACCAGAGTATAAGACCCCCTATAGGATAGAATATAATAATCTTGATATTATATATTTAGCCTGATTATTACTAATAATATAGCTCAGATATTTATCAGAATATTTAGTATAAAAATATACTTATTTTAAACAAATATAATATTTGTAAAAAATTATAATCTTAAAATCTTTCTTCTCGATTCTTGTTATTAGATTATTTTTATAAATAAAAGACTAGTATATTATGATAATAAGATGGTAGGAAATATAGAAAATAGAACTTACTAGAGGGGAAGATATTATTTAAAGTCTTTAGGGATAAAGACTATAAAGAAGAGGGATAATATTATAGATCTACTTTGATTGAAGGAAATAAGTTAACTATGACTAATCGATCTATCAAGATTGATATATATATGATAAAGGGGCTAGATATAGCAGCTGACTAACTAGTATAAAGGATACTATACTACTTAATGTAGTGGTTAATGGGAGCTATTAAGATAATAAGACAACAATACTTATCAACAATAAACACTATATATTAGTGATATATAGAATATATCAGTAATATATCCTAGATATATCAGTAATAAGTAAGGACTGGATATATAAAGACACTTATTTAATACCATATATTTAGTCCTCTATAATCAACCTTCTTAATTCTATATCATTATTACTTAAGAACCCTAGATTAGAATACAACAACAATTTATTATTCACTTGTTCGAAAACAAATCTTAACAATATAAGGGAGATCTATAAGAACCTGACCTCGTCGGTGTCCTCAACAGCTCTATATTTACTAAGCAAGACCTCTAAAGACTTGAGCATCTAAGGCCTATTACTGTGTATGATTGGTAGACATTGCAATAGAGTGACAAGACATCCTTGGTGTGTAGAGTGACCAAGAGAAGTATAACCTTTAAGGATCTACTCACCGAGACTTGCTAGGTAGTATATAACAAGCAGCTTCCCAGTCTTCTATTATTTCGAGAAATAATAGATTTATTACTTATAATATATAGATCTATATCTTCTCTTTTAGTTAGTAAAAATTAGATTATAAAATTTATGAAATAATATCCTCTTCTTTCCTTCTGATTCTCGAGATATTATAATTATTAACAAATTAAATATAAAGTGTTAATGGTGGCCTATGTTGGGGAACAGGAAGAACTAGTAACGGCGCTTGTATTCGAGATACTAGAACTAGAGGGGGAGAGGAGAAGGGAAGAGGGAGGAGCTACTGTAGCGGCCTATCTACTCTTATGTAAACCTCTATCCCATCTATGCCTACCTTGTAGTTCGGACGGTCCTTCTTCTAGCATCAGGGTAGTGACAGGAGGCAGAATTGAGTGAGCAGTGACATCCCTCTACTAAGACTCGGCTTGCCCTCAAGTCGACGCTTTGTTTAGCCATTCGTCGAGTTCTCGAGGCGGTCCCGCTTTCTCTGGATATCGCTAATGGAACTTCTGTAGGGTGAGTGGCGAGTTCCTAAAGTTGTTGGCTGGATACCAGGTATTGTTGTTGTTGCCTTTATAGCCCTTCCACTTGACTTTGTACTGGAGTTTGCGATAGTGTAACCGGGAATCTAGCACTCGTTCAATCTCCTACTCTTCCTCTCTGTTGATAATTAGTGGTGGGGACGGGTCCTTGATTTGGCCTGGCAGTGGTTCTGTTTTAGCGGCCTTTCGCAGTTGGTCCGGTAGGAAGATATTGTAGACTTTCATAGTTTTTGGCAGTTTTAATCTAAAAGAGTGATCCCTTTTCTCAAGTATTTTGTAGGGTCCTACAGCGATATTGGCGAGTTTTTAACTTGGTCGGCTAGTTAGCTAATATTAGGTTGTTATATAGACTTTATCTCTTATTATAAAGTTGGGTTCCCTCTGATGGCGGTCAGCCTGTTGCTTTTGCACTTCTTGGCTTTACTTTATCTTGTCTTGAATGTATGTCTATATATCTTGTATTCTCTGTACGAAAGGTTGGCTGTCGGTAGGTGTAGGGGTTTACTAGTCGAATAAAAATTGTAGCTTATACCCTTGCTTAATATAAAACGGTGACACTCCTGTAAAAGCCTGGAATAATATAGCTGCTGTGAAGTCAACGAGTCCTATCCAATCCGACTAGTTGTCTTGGCAGTAGTTAATATATAGTCGAAGGTATTGTTGTAGATACTAGTTGGCGATCTTAGTTTGTCTGTCGGTCTGTTAGTGATATATGGATGACAAGTCTTTTAAGATTCGCAGGATCTTGCAAAGTCTTCCCCAGAAGCCTGATATAAATTGGGGATCTTGGTCCGATATGATTAAGTCTGGGAGTCTGGTGTGTGGGAAGATGTGGTTGACGAACAATCACGCCATACCTTTAGCAGTTACTGTTTTGTTGCAGGACACTGAGATTGGTCTTTTTGTAAATTAGTCGACAACTATTATCATTGTATTGTAGCTATGCTGGTCTTTCGGAAGGCTGTAGAAGTCTACTGTGATATAGATCTATAGTTGGTTTAGAGCTTCGAGCGGTTGTAGGAGGCCTGGTATCTTATCTCTCCAGATCTTAGTCTATTTACATATTTGGTAGTTATCTATATATTGTTGTGTGTCCTGTTACATCTGTTCCCAATAGAAGCGGTTCTATAATAACTGGAGGGTTCGATCTCGGTCTAGATAGCATATTGACAGCTATCAATGGACCTTGTCTAATAACTTTGTTCGCAGTCGATCAACATCTGGCACAATCAATTTTCCGTCCTTAAATGCTAGACCCTTCTTATCTCAATATTTAGTCAGATCGTCTTGCAGCCAGTTAGCCTGCTTGATCTGTTCAATCATGGTTCGAGGGCCGGTGCATGCTACTATTAGGGAGTTGGCTTGGAGGATGTTTTTGTAACTACCCTCAGATAACAGCTGCATCTCCATGACGGGCTTTCCATGTTCCTTTCGTAATAACATATCTACAATCTTGTTCTGTTGCCTTGGTCGGTATCTGATGATAAAGTGGTAGTCCGTAATTTTCTCCGCCTAATAAGCCTGCCTTGTATTCAGTTGTTGTTTTATGCTAAAGTACTTCAGTACTTCATAGTCTATCAGGATTTCGAAGCGATCCCCTTATTGAAGGCCTGTTAGTTCGGAGCGCCACTCTTTAAATACAAGTATAATTATAAGTATCTCCTTATTGTGGATGGAGTAGGACGACTCAGCGTGGTCTATAGTCTTCGAGAAGTAAGCTACTGGATATCATTTGTTAGATTGTAGCTGTGACAGAGCTGTTCCATAAACATTATCAGATGTGTCAGTCTCTACTTGTGTCGGAAGGCTTGGGTTGTAATATTAAAGAATGGGTGCTTTGGTTAACTGTTTCTTCAGTAACTGGAAGGTGTACTGGTACTCCTGGGTCTACTCGAACTTGATTGTATCTTTTGTCAGTTGATGTAGTAGCTGGGCTATCTTGCTGAAATGGTGAATGAACTTTCGGTAGAACCTGTAGAACCTAAGGAAGGATCTAATGTCTTGTTTAGTCTTGGGAGTCTTCCAGCTGGCTACTGCCTCGATCTTCTGGGGATCTGTTTGTATGCTGCTAGTTTTTATAATAAACTCTAAAAACTTTGTGGTGGTGGTGCTGAATTCGTATTTATGGATGGTGGTTTAGAGGCCTGTTTCTTATAGTCGGGCTAGGACTTTATGGACCTGGGATTGGTATTCTTGGAGGGTCTTGCTGTAGATAAGTATGTCATCCATGAATATGGTGACGAAGTCATCTAAGTAGTCTGATAATATCTCGTTCATGTATTGTTGGAAGGTGGCTGGGCTGTTTGTAAGGCTAAAGGGGAGCACTTGATACTTAAATATTCCATAGTAGCTTTGGAATATAGTTTTGTCCTCGGAATCAGGGTATATCTGTATTTGGTGGAAGCTTTGTCGGATATCTAGTTTTGTAAAGTATTTCGCTCGGCTTAAGCGGTATAGTAGCTCGTCGATCAGTAGGAGAGGGTATTAGTCCTTCTTTGTGATTTCATTCAGCTTTTGGTAATCCATGTAGAAATGAAGACTATCATCTTATTTTCGGGCTATCAAAATAGGTAAGGTATAAGAGGCTTTGCTCGGAACTATAAATCCCTTTTATAGATTATCTTCGATATAGACCTTTGCTACTCGCAGCTCCTCAAGAGACATTTTGTAGAGAGGGTAGTATCCTGGGGTTAATCGCTAAGTATCTATATTCTCTAGTTCGATTTGGTAATTGTTTTCTCGATGGGGCGGTAATATATCTGACTTGATTTTCGAAAACATATTAATAAATTTATGGTACTTCTTTGGTAGTATCTAGCGAATCTTGATGTCCTTATAGAGTTGGCTAGGGTCTTCTCGCTCATCTAGCTTGTCTATAACACGTGAGATATAGTCGATCGAGGTCATAAAGGTTTCTGCTCTTTGTCTCTTTATAAGGCGGTAGTAACCTATACTGCTAATGGTGGAAATGGTAGTGTTCTCTCTAGTTAGCGCATGGACCAGGACAAGCTTTATTCGTTATACTAACTGGTAGAGAGTCTCTGGTTGGTGTGTCTGGACTATGACTTCCTTTAATATATGCTTTATCTTTCCTATATCGGCTTGGGTTAGTGAGTCTTGTTGTAGGATCTTCTATTTTGTCTGTTCTCCTCGAATTTCGGCCTCCTGTCTTTGGTTGCGCCTATTTGTATCTTCTTGGTGGATTGCCTGTATTGCTATTAACACTTAGCTAGACCTCGCCATGGAACTTCCACGGGTAGGGATTTTGGTTCCAGTTCCGTGGGACGGGTAGGCAAGTCCTACCCATTACCCATCCCCGTCTACCCAGTGTAGACCATGGGGTACCCGCGGGTTACCCACGAATTACCCAAAAATGCATAATTACCCCTTTTTGGACATGCCAAGCTGTATAAAATCGCTTACTCACCCAAGTAAATTACAGTTTTTAACAGCTGTTCTGGTTAGCCTCTAGTTTATGAAGCGATACAACCACATTGACTACGTAAATTAAGTATTGAAGTTGAAAAGCGTTATTAGTAGCTCTGGTAATAGTGGTTTGTATCTATATTTAATAGATTAAACCTTATGGTAGATGGTTGTAGGTAGTATTGTGGATTATATATTGTCAACTGTTGAAAATATATATTTACACTACAAGGGAGTAAGTGTATCTTCCTGACAACACAATCATACCCCTTTTATATACTCTTATATCAGTGAAACTGATTAGCTGTTCGACAAATCGAATTATATACGTTATTTCCATTTAAATATGAGCTTTGCTTTAACAAAATTGTATATATTAAGTGTACAACAGCCTTGAACAGTGGTATCTATCTTGAAAACAATGGCACTTGAATATGAAAAAAGGGGTTAAAGTGAGATGGGTAGCCCGTGGGTAACCCGTGGGTTACCCGCGGGTTACCCACGGGCTACCCATCTACCCACGAATAACCCATGAGTTCAACCAATTAGAATATATATCATAGATATAGTGGGTCATTTATTCGCAAGTTATCAAAAAAAGGGGGCTAAAGTCTCTAAGTCTATCAGTCGCAAAATTTACTATAGTAAGTACTTACTTCGTTATGTGATTAGGGGTAACTAGCCTGGTCTTGTTTCCCTTGCCATAATGTCTCAATTCTCCCAGTTCTCTGATGTGTATGCATCATCTTTATATAATACTGACAATCCAGATAACCTTCAGGTTATTCAACCCGACGACCTTACCTCTAACCCTTCGTTTAACCAACAAACATCACAATCAATCGCCAATTCGGATTTCATTTATCCATCCCGTGTGGCCCCTATACCTCCCTCCTCCTTGAACGTATCTGTCCTGACCGAACTTCGGCATACCTTGTTTATTCCAACATGACAAAAGACGATTTTGTGAATTGGTGGCTTCAGACAGACTTTGGACAAAAAAAGCCGATACGGTGGGATGCTCGACAGCAATCTGATGTGTGGAAGCACTTTGACCAGGTAGCAAAAGCGAGCGACGGAATGCCCAAGGTTATGTGTAAACGATGCAAGAAGGTGCTCGATCATCCACAACAACATGGGAATGGGACCACAGCGATGATCAAGCATTTGAAAGGGATTGGGTGTCGTGGCACAAATGGGCATAATATCAAACAATTTTTCCACGAGGTAATTTTATCTTATATTATGATATCTTTTTACTAATATCTTTCTAATATAGGCTACACCAGCTTCAGATAGTCTCAGTTTTACTCAAGAGGCTTGGGAAGCAAGTTTACTTCGTTTCATTACTGATTCCCGGCTACCATTCCAAATCCTCGAACACCCCGACTTTCATCAGTTGATTTACATGGCCTCCCGTGCCCCAATGCGTCCACAAATCCCATCTGCGAAAACAGTTCGACGTCGACTTCAAGGCACGATCACTGAGTACCAGAATACTATCCTCCAAAAGCTACCTAAAGATGGTAAGCTATCAATTGCCCTTGATTGCTGGACATCTCCATTCCAGCAAGCATTTATGGCAGTAACTGGTTATTTTCTTGATGAAGATTGGAACTATCGGGAGATACTGCTTGGCTTTGAACCACTTCATGGAACACACTCGGGTGTCAATCTAAGTGCTGTCCTTCTTGAACTTCTTCAAAAACACCAGATCACAGACAGAGTGCTTGCAATTACTACTGATAATGCATCAAATAATAGCACTATGATGTCGAGTATCCAGGATTCTATCCAGTCTCTTGAGATTAGCGATCATACTACGATCATCAAGGTTCCCTGTCTAGCCCACGTCATTCAACTTAGTCTGAAGCAGCTTCTTGGGCAAATGAAGGCAAATCCAAAGAACAATATAGCTGAAATGCAGTGGTCTGAAACCCAAGATCAATTGATCCGCTCAAGGCAACAAAAACGAGAGATTGTTGACACACTGAATAAGGTAAGTTTATCTCTTCAGATATAAAAACTATCAACTTATTTAATTATATATAGATACGAGGCTTAGCTGTTTTTATCAATGCTAGCCCTCAACGTCTCGAGCTGTTTTCTAAGCTTCAAACAACCTCAATACCTCTTGTGCCAATTCAAGATGTTCGAACACGCTGGAACTCGACCTTTCTTATGCTCCGACGTGCCAAGCGATTACAGTCTGTCTTTGACGAGTTCTGTACTAAATATGGACATTCGCATTTGAAGCTTGATCAAGAGCAATGGCGTCAGATCGACTACCTCCTTTATATCACTCAACCTTTCTTCCAATTCACGAATGCGCTTTCGAAAACAAAGGATGTTACCATACATCTGATCTTTGGTATCTATAATAAGCTTTTTGATCATCTTGAGAAGTCGATCAACCAGCTTAGATACAAAAAGGTACCTTGGAAGAAGATGATGCTAAATGCGCTTTATGTGGCGAAGACAAAGCTTTCCCAATATTATAGCAAGACAGATGGCGTTCCTGGAGACCTCTTTGCTATTGGAACAATGCTTGCACCGCAGAATAAGCTCCAGTTTTTTCTAGGAAAAGATTGGGGCGATGAGTGGCGTGATCGATATCGCCAAAGCTTTGTGGATTACTTTGAGTCTTATAAGCAACGTCTGTTACAGAACCAGACATTACTAGAGTCTCATATATCCACAACACAGACCTCGGAGTTTGATCTTGAACGGATGCTTAGAGAGTCTGAATCTCAGCAAACAAGCTTAACTGAGCGGGATGAGCTTTCAAGATATCTTGAATCTGGTCAGTATTATCTTGGTTTATTGTGTGTTTTATTAATAAATATTAGGTACTATCACTGGAGTAACCATTCGAGCGTTCTGGAAAGACCATCAACATGAATTTCCTGCTCTCGCAAGCCTTGCACGGGATATTCTTACAATTCCTGCTACAGGTGCAGGGGTTGAGCGTCTCTTTAACTCTGCTCGGGACATCTGTCATTACCGTCGAGGCTCTCTAAGATCTGAAACTATCCAGGAGCTCATGATGTATAGGTTCGCAACAAAATTTGAGCTTGAAGATGACAACCTTACTCTTAAGAAGGAGTATCTTACAAGTGGGGAGATTGAGACAGAGAGAGAAGAGAAAAGTCCTCAGTCACTACAGGATATTGATCCTATCAGTGATAATGAAGAGGAGGATATAGAGGTCATACAAGAGCCAGATACTACCCAGGGCCCTTCTCATGAAGCTTTATCTGACGATGAAGCTACAAATCCTCTCCCAGAGACTCAACAACGGATTTCAGGTAGAAGTCGGAAGCGGAGACGGGATGATGATCAGTTTATTGAGTATTAGCTATAGAATCAAATTGACCTTGTTTTAACCTCTTTAATACTGAGAAATCTCTTGAATCTTGACTGGTAGTTGTATATGAAATACTCAAAATTACAGCTCGAATATGCATAAAATATACAAGTCACGGGGTCCCACCTGTTTGTATTGTTTGACTACCCGCGGGTACCCAGAAAATACCCATGGGTATTAACCAGCTTCCCACTACCCGCACGCGGGTAGGCAAACCCTACCCATTACCCGCCAAGAAATGGGTAATGGGTACCCCGTTTGGGTAGACCCGCGGGTCGTGGCGAGGTCTACACTTAGCTTTCGATCAGCATCCTACGGGGGAGCTGATGATAACTACTAGAATACTGGTTTAGGTCCTCTTTTTGGTTAGGTTGATCTTATAGCTATTTGAGCTTCTTTGGTTTGTAATATATCCTGATACCAAAGTGTCCGAAGAACTGTTGTCCAAGGATAAGATCTTTTCCGGGGCTTAGCGAAGTGACTATTATAAGGAGCCAAGCCAGACGATGTCTCTCGAGTATTAGTATCAGTTCTACCAGGTGGGTAACAGACGGGGCGCCCTGGCTATTAAATATTTGGAGAGGAATTGGCTGGGAGGGACGTTTGGTTCGAAGCTGGAATCGCTGTCCTAGTGTAAGTACTAGAGTTTGATTAATTAGGATAAAGATATTAGCTCCTGTATTAGCTAGTGTAGTAACAGTGAACGAAAATCTATTATGGGCTATCTTTGTGTGAATTGTAAGACTGTCATTATCTATAAGATGTCTAAAGTTGGTCTTGTAGGGTAATGGTGGTATATGCTTGTCTAGGTTAGAGACTTGTCCTAGGTGGATTCTTTTTTTGAGTCCTCGAGTTCGAACAAACCTGTCTTAGACTAATCCTTGCTCTTCTCGGTTATAGTGGTGTTAGCTGGTGTAATAGTAGTGCTGTGTGCTAGGCGTGCTTGACAGTCACGTGAAATATGGCCTAGCTTGGCATAGAATAAGCAGAGGCCTTTTTCTAAACAACAACTCTTTTTCTTCTCTAATAGGAGAATTTGTGGTGGTCGTTGCTTACTCGGCTTATCATCTGTAATGCTAGACTTCGAAGACGCTGGCTGTGGACTAAGGGAGGGCTGTGTTCTTTTCGATTTAGTTCTCCTACTATTTCCTGGGGGTGGTCGATGTCTGGGTCTGTTGCTTAACTGTCAGCGAATAACTCGATTGGATATATGATATTTCTTTAGGAACGCCTTATACAAGACTAAGGGGTTATTATAGTCCGAAAAGAGATGATTCTGTATCAGGGTTGGGAGATGGTTGTAAAGTTCCTTTTTCATATTGTTGTTGTCTTTAAATATCTTGTCTTATAAGGTGAGTCTAGTAAATTCTTTGACGAAGTCCTTGAAATTATCTTTCGGCTTTATCTTCAACTTTTTGAAGATAGTTCGAGCTGCCTTTTGTTTATGGGGGTTGTAGTAGATCAACTGTAGATGATCAAGTATGTTATTGGAATCGGTGTATTTGTTGGGTGCTCTGGGCATCGCTCGAGGTCTAATCTGGGAGAGTATGTTACTGTTGCAGTGGCTGGTAATGTATGCCATATAATGAGTGGCTGTCGGATAGTAGTCTGTGTTTAGTTGTAGCTTCCGCTCTACCACTATATACCACTACTTGAACTTCGAGGTATCTTCTTCGGAGAACATAGATATATCTGGTATCTTAGGAGACTTGGTATGTTGGTCTACCGAGGATACAATATTTATTTCTCTTTCTTGTTAGGCCTAGGACTAGCGAAGAGACTTTATCACTATCTGGTGTTTATCTTCGGATCTCTTTTATCTCTGAGTTATCTCCTCGAGTTGCTCTTTAGTATGTAAGACTCGATCTGTTATTTCCTGATATTATTCCTAGGCCTTACAGACTTAGTTCTGGTGGGCGGATCGGCGACTGTTTAACGAGTGGAGGGTGGCGACGATAATCGCCTATAACTTCTGCAGTCCTCCCTTGAAGAGGTTCTCGAAGGTTTCTGGGTTCTCGATGTTGATGACATCGTTCCGGTTTGTGATGTCGATCAACTGTGCGCTGGTGAGCATTTTTACTGGGATCTTATATGGGACGCGTTCGTCGCGTTGTGTACTCTGTTTAACTTCTTTGCGCTGTTCCTTAGGCGAGTCTGGGTAAGCTCTAGGTGTAGGGGTAGGAGGTTGCGGTGTATTCGTGCCCGCATCGCTAGTTATGCGGCCTGGGTCGTTCGAGCGACTTTGTGTCATGGGAGGTGCTATCTTGGCGGGGTTTTGGTAGATGTCGGCTATGGTGGATGTCTTGGATATAACGAGGTCGTGTGTCAACGACGTGTACTGCAGCAAAAGAAGTGAAAAGTTGAGTTCTAGTATTGTCAATGGTGGCCTACGTTGGGGAACAGGAAGAACCAGCAACGGCGCTCGTATTCGAGATACTAGAACTAGAGGGGGAGAGGAGAAGGGAAAGAGGGAGGAGCTACTGTAGCGGCCTATCTACTCCTACGCAAACCTCCATCCCATCTATGCCCACCTCGTAGTTCGGACGGTCCTTCTTCCAGCATCAGGGCGGTGACAGGAGGCAGAATCGAGTGAGCAGTGACATAAAGATCTAAAAATTATTTTTGATTGGTTTTCTCTTGTTAAAAAAACTATTCTTTAATATAACATCGATCCTGATAATATTTATAACTTTGATAAGACTAGTTCTATAATAGATTTAATTATAATAACTAAAGTTGTTATAAGAAAAGAATATTATAGTCAGAGATTGTTTTTATAATCTAGAAATCATATATAGATAATTATAATTAAATATATTAATATAATAGACTAGATATTTCTTTTATATATTATTTTTAAAGACAAAGTTTTTATTAAATCATGATTTAACAATCTTCTAACTAATTAGCGACTTAAAATTAGTCTAAATAAATAGACTACTAATTGTCACGACACGCTCCGATTAATCGACTACAAAGGAGTCGCTGTCACGAGACACTCCGACTAATCACAAAGGAGCCGCGGAGGAACTCGAAGGAAGGCTCGGAAGGCCTGGCGCCATTATGGCATGACTCGAGACCCATAAAGGTAGACCTCGGAACCGCCCGCGAGCCGCCCTCTGAGGGCCGCCCACGGACCCGCACTTTTGCGGGCGGAGGGCAGGCTCTTCCTGCCCGCGGGTCGGGTAGGTCTCTACCCTGCCCTCAAGAGGGCGGCCCTCGGAATATTTCGAGGGCCGACAAACATGACAAACATAGAAAGCTCTGTGGTTGCATAAATTATGCTAGTTTTGACTGTAATTTTAGGTATTTGATATACAGCTAGGTCCTTTAGAATAAATTATCATGATTAGGGAAAGCGTGTTGAAAATATCAAATAATTGCTTCAATTCATGTTATTTCATACTATTTCTAGGGCTAGATACTATAAATCAACTCTCATACCCTTCTAAAAACCTTGAGCGCTTTCGAACCCTTCCTGAATGCCGAAGTTGTGTGTTTGGTAAGTCAGGCTCGCCCTCTTCTTCATGCTCTCCATTTTCTGGCCCTGTTGACGAGGGTTGTTGTTGTTGCGATTGAGCTGTGATGACTGCAATCTGTGTAGTATCAATAACTAATCCTGCATCATCAATCTCTTCGTTATCGCTAATTGGCTCAAGGTATGGAGTATTTAGATCTTTCGCCTCCTGGTTGGCCTGTATCTCTTCATGTAAGAGATATTCGTTGATTAGAGCTCGTTGACCTTCTTCAATCTCAAACTTTGATGTACACATGAACATCATCAGATCTTGAATTGTTGATGGCTTTAGCGAGCCTCTCCGGTAGTGACAGACATCCCGGGCAGAGTTAAAGAGGCGCTCTACACCTGCCCCTGTTGCAGGAATCGAAAGCACGTCGCGTGCAAGGTTTGCAAGCGCTGGAAATTGATGCTGGTGATCTTTCCAGAACATACAGACAGGAGTTCGTACAATGCCTAGAATATACGTTAGTAAAGACTTTATAAGTGAGATATTATTAACTTACCGCTATCAAGATACTCCTTAAGCTCATCAAATTCAGTAGATGCTAAAGGCTGGGACTCTTCCGCTCCACACTCCATCTCAAGCTCTGAGATAGCGACTGTAGGTGATTGAGCTTTAGATATTGATTGTGTATCGGCATGGTGTCGTTTATAGGATTGAAAGTAATCCTCAAGACTTGCTCGGTAGATTGCACGCCAGTTGTTATCTGGATCATCCCAGTCCTTTCCTTCAAAGAATTGAAGCTTTTGTTGCGGTGAAAGTATCGTGCCAATGGCATAGAGATTGCCATCAATTGTATCCGTCATACCATAATAAGTTGAAAGCTTTCTCTTTGCGGCCTCGAGAGAAGAAAGCATAAGCTGCTTCCAAGCAACCTTTTTCCGTCTTAACGCACTCATTGACCTTTCAAGATGATTGAAGAGCTTGTTGTAGATGCTAAAGACTAGATGAATACTAACATCCTTAGTCTTAGAAAGAAGAGTGGTGAATTTGAAGAAAGGCTGGGTTATCCAGAGAAGATACTCAATTTGTCGCCACTCCTCTTGACTCAATGCAAAGTGGTCCTGATCATACTGCGAACAAAAGTCATCAAAGGTTGATTGAAGCCGTTTAGCACGTCGGAGCATCAAAAACGTTGAATTCCAGCGAGTTCGAACATCCTGGATAGGAATAAGCCTTGGTTCTTCCTTCTGAAGGTTGTAGAATGACTCGCGCCGTTGCGGGCTTGCGTTGATGTAGATAGCAAGGTTTCGGACCTATATAATCATAAAAGAGTTAGTATTGTTAATAAGGTAAGAAAGTAGGGGCATACCTTGTTAAGTGTATCAACAATTTCTCTTTTTTGTTGCCTTACACGAAGAGAACGGAATCGTTCGTCAGACCAATCCATCTCCACATTTTCATTCTTTGGAATTGCCTTTAACTTCCCAAGAAGATCATTCAAGCTAAGCTGAATCACATGGGCAATGCAAGGAACTCGAACGATTGTAGAACCATTATTCAGCTCAAGTGACTGTAATGACTCTTGTATACTTGACATTAACGTGTTATTGTTTGATGCATTGTCAGTTGTCACGGCAAGTACTCGATCTGCGATTTTATGCTGTCGGAGAAGCTTTAAAACCACATCACTTAGATTCACACCAGAATGGGATCCAGATAAAGGTTCAAATCCAAGAAGCACCTCTTGATATTGCCAGTGTTGGTCTAGGAAGTAGCCAGTAACAGCCATAAAAGCCTGTCGAAAGGGAGATGTCCAGCAATCTAGTGCTAGTGAAAGTTTTGCGTTTGGAGGAAGCTTCTGAAGGATAGATTGTTGCTGCTTTTGGACGTACTCTTGTAGCCGAGATCGTATTGTTTTTGCTGAAGGGATATGGGGTTGTGTAGGGGCAAGTCGGGCAAAGGTAATAACGTCACGGAACTCTGGATGTTCAATGAATTGGAAGGGAAGACGTGATAAGGTGATCAATTGTAGAAGCTTCTGCTCCCATGCTTCTTGCGTAAAGACTTTTGTTATATTTGATGTGTTCTGTGCCTATTATAAAAGAGAATGATTAGTAAAACATTAGACTATATGTCCTAAGTGATACATACTGCATTTGCGAGTAATCCCTTGATATTAGCCTTCTGGCTAGTAGATTTGCGACAGGTTGGACCAGCTAAGTGCCGATTAAGGGCAGTTGTTCCATACCGCCCACTTGCTGGATGATCAAGGACTTTCTGGCATTGGCGACACTTTACCCCTGGTTTACCAGTTTTTGCGTTGGCAACTTGATCAAATTGTTCCCAGCATGCCGCTGTACGGTTACCACCCCAATTAAGTCTTTTCCTCTTCCCAAACTCAGTCTCCAACCACCAAGCGACGAAGTCATCCTTTGACATTTCGGAGTATAGGATGAATGCTGGTGATCGACCAGGACCAACACGCTGAAGTGAAGAAGGAATCAAGGGTGGAGTAATTGGAGTGAGAAAATCGGGATTTGATGCAGATTCAAGTGTGTGCTGACTTCCAGAAATATCAGGCGTTGGGAATTGATCATTCGAAAAAGAGAGAAGAGCATCAACTGGATCACCATCATATACTGATGAAGAATAGATATCTGAGAACTGGGACATTTGGGACATTGTTAATCAGATGATCGCTAGTAAAGCATGATTTGAAAAGGGAAAAGCGACTGGTTTCTGGAGAAGATACCTACTAAGAAAGCCCATAGGCTCTGGTAAATAGAATTATTGACTAGCTTGAGTAGCTTTCCAATATAGCTTGACTATTATCGAACACATCAACTATTGACCCACTTTAACTTATTAATCTCCCTATGATTGGTTATTTATTGAGGGCTGATTGAGGGCGGCCCTCAAATCGGCCCTCAAAATATGCGGGCGGCCCTCAACCAGCCCTCGAAATGTGCGGGCCGCCCTCGAGCGGCCCTCGAGCGGCCCCCAAACGGCCCTCGAAAACATGCGGGCCGCCCTCGAATCACCAATCCGCCCTCGGTTTTTCGCTGACTTGTGTATCCCCTCAAATCTAGTGATGCTTTTAGTTCAAAGATTATTATGGGGGCTCTTCTATTAGTAAATATAGTATGATTAGACTTTATCGGGGGGCTCACCTTATAAAGAAGAATTATATGATATTTGGTGAAGAATCAAGAATTTATGAGATATGTTTAATGTTCTTGTTATTCCTACCAACATGACGTTGTAAATATATATATCTAACCCAACCATATTGAACTAATATATTCAAAAATCATCTCCTTTCTATTCACCCTCTACCATTTACTTTTGGAGATTCAAAACCTGTAATATAATCATTACCTACTATGCTTTATTACAATACAACTAAATTTCTTATAATTTCATAAGACTTAAATAGTGATACCATGGAGAATAAACTATAAACAGGAACAGGCTTAAAAAACAGTAATTAAATAGAATGAATCAGCAGAATTATACATCTAAATGAGGAATAGCCAACTTTTTTTATGCAAATGAGGGCGGATAAGGGCCGCCCGCGAGCGGCCCTCTGAGGGCTGAGGGCCGGGCGAGGGCAGGCAAGAACCCGCCCTCCGCCCGCGAGGGCCGGGCGGAGGGCGGGAGATACTGGCCCTCGAAATGTTTTTGACGAGGTCTACATAAAGGGGGCTCGCTAGTTAAATCTCGCAATATATATAGGATAATCGTGGGAGGAACCGAAGGGTTCTCCAACGATTAGTTTGATTATCTTGCTACAATCGAGTCTCCTCTCTCACGAACTCGTAGTAGTATCGGCCTCCCTCAGTCGTATCCCATAATACTCCGAGCCTATTAACGTTCGGGCATCACACTAATAAAATTAATCTTTGTTAGCTTAAAAAAAATCTTTATTCTATCTACTTTTTTATATATAAAAGAAAAATATCAACTTTTGATTCTTGATAGTTATAGAAGCTATTTGATAAGAAAGTTTGATTAAATATATAAAGAAAATAATATTATTATAATGTATATATCTATATATTTATTATATCTTTTATAATCTCTTAATATTAGTTATTTTATAGTATTAAAATATATATATAGTCAGCTAGTTAAATCGAAAATATAGATTAGAACTAATTTTATTAATAAGTTAGATTTTCTTGAAGCCTATCTAATTATACAAAAAGAGGCCTTTAAGCTAGATATTATCAAAAATAGCTTTACTATTATTAGTATAATATTTTTTGATCCTGATTAAGTTCTTTTAAAACTAAATATTCAACTTCGAACTCTATTATCTTTTTTAAACAAAGAAATTAATTAGATATCTAAAAATCCTTCGAATTTTATCTAATAATAGAATCAAGCCTTTTTGATAAAAAGATTATTAAAACAATGTTTAAAAAGTCCACCAAGTCTATTTAATACTATAATTAATCAAGTTTTAAAAGCTTGTCAAGTGATAATACAGGAGACTGCTTTACTCCGGAAGGAAGTAAACGAATTATGTGGTAAAAACAAGAAAAAGAAGCAAAAAATGACTTGTTCTATAAGACAAATTATCTCTAATAAAGGCCTCTCAGTTTTAGAGGCATCTCAATTAATAAAAGAGCTAGAATTAGCTAATTTAGCTCCAATATCATCTGAAACAAGGCTGGATCCGGAACCTTTTTAGCCACGTACGAGGGCGCCGCCGATGTGTAGTGTATGTGGAGTTAGAGGGCATAAATTGACCGCGTGCCCTAATAGAACTCGAATTTAGCTTATTGAATTTAATAGCGTTGTGGTTGAGATAAATGCATTTTAATCAATTATATTTAGGTGGGGTGGCCACTCGGTGGTGGGTGGCCACTCGGTAGTGAATTATGTTAGTTACCCACTGCGGGAGGTTTCTGTGAGAACTTAGGAGTTTCATCAACTAACTTACGAATACAAGATTGCAACCTGTCCTTGTCCCTTTTAGGATAGGCCCTGTATTGTCTCAAAGGCCCACTTTTCCTGTCTTGGGGAGCGTGGTCTATCAATGCTCTGCCTATCAGATCGCCCTGTGGAGAGGATGTGGATACGCTGTCGGGAGTAATGAGTAATGATCGTCGATAGGGCCAAAAGGACAAAGAAACGTCTACTAGCTTGATAATTCGAATACACTTTTCGGGCCGAACCCCCCGAGCTCTTGTCTGGGTATATAACCTCCCCTCCAACACTCGTGCAGGACGCTACACCATCTAATAAGCCGTCTTACCATCATCATGTTCTTCGGCAAATCCCTCACCTTCAACCCCGAGCAGGACATCCCCTCGCTCGCCGGCAAAGTCATCCTAGTGACCGGCGCCAATATCGGCCTGGGCAAGCAATGCGTCCTGGAATACGCCCGCCACCAGCCGTCGCTGATCTGGCTGGCCGCGCGCACCATCGACAAAGCGCAGACCGCGGCAGACGAGATCCGCCAACAGGTCAAAAACGCGCCCCCCATCAAGCCTCTCGCCATGGACCTGTCCTCGCTCTCGTCCGTCGCCACCGCGGCCCGCACTGTCGTGGCCGAGTCCACTCGTCTCGACATCCTCATGCTGAACGCCGGCATCATGGCCGCCCCGCCGGGCCTGACGAGTGATGGCTACGAGCTGCAGTTCGGCACGAACTACATCGGGCACGCTCTCTTCACGAAACTGCTGCTTCCTGTCCTGGAAAAGACGGCTGCGATGCCGGACGCGGACGTGCGCATTGTCTCGCTCTCGTCGCACGGCCACGTCTACGCCCCCAAGGAAGGCGTGCTGTTTGACACCTTGCGCACCGACGGAGAGAGCTTGGGCGCTTACGGTCGCTACGGGCAGAGTAAGCTGGCGATAATTCTGTGGACGCGCCAGATGGCGCGCAAGTATCCCACAGTTCACGCTGGCATCGATCCATCCGGGCGTGGTGCGCACGAATCTCATGAATAATGCGACGGGGAGCCCGTGGGTCATTAGGGTGTTGGGAAAGGTCGCGAATAAGGTCGTGACGCCGGTGGACCAGGGCGTTAGGAATCAGCTGTGGGCATCTGTGGCTAAGGAGGTGAAGAGCGGGGAGTACTATGAGCCTATTGGGATTGGGGGCCCGCAGACGCCGAAGGGAGAGGATGATGTGCTGGCGCTGAAGGTGTGGGAATGGACGGAGAAGGAGCTGCAGGGGTATGAGTAGATAGGATAGGGATATTAATGAGGAATAGCTCTCCACTCTAACACATCTCAAGATACATGAGGAGAACTTCAGACTGCTTGGGAAGATAATGGAAACGAATATAATAAGTTTATGTTTAATAATGGATATACAGTTGTAATCTCCTTGAATCCCAGTCTATACTCATGTCTGGTATATCAACATCTACGCCATGATCAAACCACTCCGCGCCGTCACTATGCGCGCAAAATCAGCCACCGACCCTGACTGTAAGATCTCAAAAATCGTCACCCGCGCCTTCATCACACTGCTCAGCCAGTTGCGCAACTCCACCGCCACCAGAGAGTCCACCCCCTGCTGCGACAAGGGCACATCTACCTCCACCTCTGCATCTGTTACACGGAACATGGCCCCAATCTTCCGCACCAGTGCGGACTGAACCAGCTCCCCTGACCTGGACTCGTCCCCCCCCCCTGCCTGGTGTGCCAGCTCATACACCAGCTCGTCCAGCCGATCCATCCCTGCGGGTGTGGTCTTGATGCCCGCAGACCCTACGGCCGCAGTGCCGACTTGCAGGGTCCCGAAGCGCCGGTCCCGCTTAGCTGCCATGTCATCAGACAAATCATCATACTGCGCAATGCAAGTGACGATCTGGCTGTCATCGGGATGTCCACGCAGTGGATGGCGGATCGCCTCCCCGATCAGGCGCAGCATGCGCGAGAGCGGAAGCACAGTCGATCCCAAAGTCCGGGCGACCCGCGCGCGCACGTCGTCCTCTGCTTCGGCGACAAACCCGACGGACGAGACAGGGCCCAGGTCCAGAACGACTGCTGGTTGGCCGTGGGCGGTGCGGTGGCGGGCCAGCGCATCCTGGAAGGTGTTGCCGGCAGCGTAGTTAGCTTGGGAGACGTGGCCGGTGATGCCGGTCATGGAAGAGAGCATGATGAAGAAGTCGAGCGAGGGCAGATGGCGGTGCAGGTTCATGGTGCCGGCCACCTTGGGGAGAATGGCGCGCTGCCATTGCTCGTGCGTGATGCGTTCCAGCACCGTGTCCTAAGAGGCCGTTAATATAGATACAGGTTGAGTCAATGGGGGAGAACTTACATCCAGGACCATGGCGGCCTGCACGACGCCCCTGATCGGAGGCATCGTCTCTGCACAGTCATCCAGGAGCTTCAGGAAGCCGGCCTCGTCCGCAACATCGCAGTCACGGATATAAAGGTTGCATCCATGTGCGCTGGCATTGTCAATCAGCTGTGCGGCATCAGGATGCGAGGCGGCATTGCGAGACACAACCAGCACATGGCGCGCGCCCTGCTCAATCATCCACAGCGCAATGGCACGGCCAACGCCGCCCAGTCCTCCGACAACGAGATACGTGCTCTCCGAGCGATCAAGCCGTAGCGGACGCGGCCGAGTGACCACGCGCACTTGGTCTTCTGCCCCCGGCACCAGAACCAGCTTGCCCGTGTGCGAACCGCCCTGCATAGACCGCATGGCCTGGTCCATGTCAGCCATGGAGTACAGTGTGATAGGGTGCACAGCCCGAACACTCTGCTGCGCGTGGCACAGCTGCACGCAGGCTTGCAGGGCGTGGTGCACCATCTGCGGCTGATACCGCAGGTACTGGAGCAGGTCTAGGCCGGCGAGGGTGGCGGACCGGGCTAACGGACTCAGGTCTACGCGCCGGGACATCTCGAGATCGACTTTGCCGATCTCGACGAAGCGGCCGAAGCGCGCGATACACTCCCAGCTCGCTTTCAGGAGGGGCCCAGCCAGCGAGTTCAGAATGACGTCCACTCCATCGCCGTTGGTCTGGGCCATGACGCCTGCCGCGAAGGACGGATTGCGGCTCGAAAAGATGTGGTCCGGCGCAAGGTGATAGTGGTTGATCAAGAGCTCGCGTTTCGCTGCTGTTCCACAAGTCGCGAACACCTCAGCACCAGCCCACTGCGCCAGTATGAGAGCCGCTTGGCCTACGCCGCCGGTGGCAGCTTGGATAAGTACCCTCTGCCCCTTCTGCAGGCGTGCGATATCAAACAGCCCGATATATGCCGTTATAAAGGCATACGGGATCGAAGCAGCCTCTTCCCAGGCCATCTCGTCTGGGATCCGGACGACGCTGGTCCACGCGGCGCGCGTTGTGCTCCCAAAGCGGTCCTCGCCAATGCCACACACGCGGTCTCCCACCTTGAGCCCGCTCTCGTGGGAGCCGGAGCCAAGGCCCCGGACGATACCGGCGCATTCGTGGCCGACGAGAGTCTCGTCCAGCTGGCCCAGCGCGACCATGACGTCGCGGAAGTTGAGCCCGAAGGCCTTGGGCTCGATCTCCACCATGCCGCGAGGGATCACGCCCTCGAGCGCCGGTGCATCCGTGAAGTAGATCTCGTTCAGGAGGCCCGAGCGGGACGGCTCCCACATCAGGCCACGCCCAGGCTGCCAGAAAGGTTGGGGTTCTGGGGCAGGGTCGACGTGTGTGCTTCATTCGAGGCCTCGTCCCAGGTCCGGTCGGGCCAATGGCGAGGAACATGGAGAAGGCTGTCTTTGACTGCGTATTCCCACTCAATCTCTGTGGGAATGCGACGGTAGTCGAAGCTTTGGTGGAGGACGTGCATGATGTGTGGGATTTTGTCCGCGGTCCAGGGACAGCCAGTGGACTCGAAGTCGAGCTGGATGCATCGCTTGTCGGTGTCTTCTTGCTTTAGGGTTCGCAGCATTCCCTGTGCCAGGGCGAACAGGGGCTTTTTGGCGTCAATCACGCTGCCGCTGCTGAGCCACAGGAGCCCGAGACTGTTGCTCAGGAGCTTCTTGACCTGCTCTAGAGTGATGCTGTCGATGTCATTCAGGATGGGGCGTTCCATGTCCAGTAAAGTAATATACACGCAGTTCTCTTGAGGTTCGACAGTTTCAAGGGACTGTACGCTCGGACAGTAGCCGCATTGCGTTTGCATGTTCTCTGCCAGCTCGTTCAACCATTCCTGTGGGGGTGCAGCCTGGGAGTAGATGATCGACATCGACGGCGGATAGGCTGGCTGGGACTTAGCGGTCGATATGATGATGCTTTCAGACGAGAAATCTGGCTCTTCGCAGTCGGCAATCTCAAAATCAACGCCCGAAAAGCCGGTGGCGCGGAAGACAGAGTCCCATGTTTCAAGCGGCACATTCGGGCTCATCTTTCGGTCTGACTCCTCGCTCAACCACCACCCAGGAAGCGTGCCGAAGATCAGCTGCATGTCCAGCGTATCGGTGGTGTTTTCGATCATCAGCACCGTTCCGCCCGGCTTGAGAAGCCGACACACGTGGGACATGGTCCGGTGAAGGCTTTTAGTGGCATGGAGGACCGCCGACGCAACAATCAGATCGTATTTCCCTGTATCGAAGGACTGATCCACAGGGTCCGTCTCAATGTCAAGCTTCTTGAACTCGATCATGCCATCCCAAGCCGCGAACTTCTGCCTCGCGGCCCCGGAAAAATCCAGACGAAATATCCGTAAAGTCGTAATGGCCCAGAAGAGTGCCGGACTCGGCTCCAGACCGGGCTCCGAAGGCGTCGAGAATCACGGTCGTGGCGCCTCCAGTCCCGGCTCCTATCTCGAGAACATTCGCCCCGGGGTTCTTGACCGCGTAGAGCTCGGCGACCTGCTTCAACTGTCGGTAAGTCCGGTGTTTGAGCTTTGGCAGGACCTCGTAGTACTCGTTGAGAAGGTTGCCTTCCATCATCAGCTCCAGAGGCGTGACCTCGCCGCGAACGATACTGGCGAGCTGCAGGCCGACGTGGCAGGTTAGTCGGCCTGCTGCTTGCTCTGCTGAGAGCTGATCGTAGAGTCTCTGCTTGATGCCTTTTGTTGCGCGGGACCAGCTGGCGCTTCCGCAAGCTAGGGTCCCGGCCTTACCCTGAGCGACGATCTCCTTCATCCAGTTATAGAAGATTTTGTGGTGCCATTGCCAGCCATCTCGGCTTTGGCCTTCAAGCTCCGCGACGGCATCAGAGATGAGGTAGTAGGATGCACGGCGGATTCTCTTCTCAAAGTCCACCTCCGCTTCTGAGAGGTAGATCTTCAGAGAGTCTCGTAGAGAAGCTGGGAAGTTGTGCAGAACATCTAGTTCCCAGCTCATCCGAGAACACAGTCGCTTGTCTTCGGGTCCTGCATCGTCTCCGTGACCCTGGGGGATGGCCTGGAAGTGGAAGCCGTTGATTTCCAGGTACCCGGTTGACTCGTCAAGGCCATGGGCAACAATGGCTTTAGAGCGTGTTCCGCGTTGGTTAGCTTGAATAAGCTCAGTGAAGACGTGCAGCGTGTCCCCGGCGCGTCGTTTGAGGTCTCGAGCTACAAACATGGAGCCAATGGACCGGGGCACCACTTGCGCTCGCTCTTTCATCTCCGCAGGAACATCGACGTAGAAGGACTGCACGATAGAGTCCAGCGTCGTCGGATGAATGACATAGTTTTGCTCGTCTATGCCCGGCACCGCAGTAGACAGAGCCATCGTGGTGATGGACCGACTGCCCGCAGCCTGGCTGGCAAGCAGGTTCTGGAACGTCGGACCGTGGTGAAAGTTCATTTTGCGCAGACTCACGAATATCGACTCCGGATCGACAGGGGCCGCTTTTTCGCCCGCAGGCCAGTAGGAGGATGCGCTCACAGTCTGTCTTTCTGTCCGTTGATTGGGATGGACGGTCTCGACAGCAACATAGCCCTTGCAGTTCTGGATCCACGTATCGTCCTGCCCAACGGAGCAGAGCTCAAATTCATACCAGCCCTTATGGTCCAGCTCCTGGTCGCTACATGGGCGGAGACACAGTTGTGTCTCCACGCCCGTCGAAGTCTCGGGGATCGTCAGTGTATTAGTGATGTCGATATCTCGCAGCCGATACCCGCTAATGCTACTCTCGGAGCTGTCCGTGAGCTGTCGGATCGCTTCGATCGCCATTGTGACATAGCTCGCGCCAGGAAGGACAACCTTCGAATCCACCCGGTGGTCCGCGAGCCAAGGGACATGGGCGATGCGTAAGAAATTTCGCCAGGTCGGCGTCAACTGGTTGACTCCGGAGACGGGGGTCCCCAGCAACTCATGAGGCGGGAAGCGCTTATACCGATGCTCGCGGTAGATTCGGGGCTCGGACCAATATTCGGCAGTGTGGTTCCACGGATAGGAGGGTAAGTCATGCAGGCACTGGCCTGTTTCCTGACCGCTGTTGCTTGAATTGACCGCGGCCAGGGACACCGCATAGCCCCGGACGACAAGTTCGCGCGCTGTATCTTGCATGGTGTCGACAGCGTTCACGCCTCTTTTTAGACATGAGACATACGGAATCATTCGCTGCTGGAGGGTCTGTCGGATCGGGCCTGAAAGGGTGCTGTGTGCGCCGATTTCCACAAGGATATCGACCTGGGGAGTGGGTGCGGACTGCGAAGTCCCGTCGAAGCACATGTTCTCTAAGGCTTCGGCGAACAAGACGGGGCTGGTGAGGTTTCGCGTCCAGTGTTCGGGATCCAGAATGTCCGGAGACGTAATGATACCGCCAGTCACAGGAGAGGAAAACACAGCTCCTGTCCAACTTCGCGTGGTAGGCAAAATGTACCACAGACTCTCCGTATACTCCTGGGCCATGAGCAGCATATGGTGCGAGTGATAGGCCAGAGGCACTTTGAGCTTCCGAGCAAAGAAATTGTCCTGCTCGAGACGCGACGCCACTTCCTCGAGTGCTGGCAGATCGCCTGATAACGTCACGCTGTCGGGGCTGTTAATGCACGCCACCACGACGCGACCAGAAGTGGTCGTCTGAAGGTAGGCTTCGGCCTTGTCCGCGGACAGCCCAGCAGCCAGCATTTCCCCTGCGAGTGACGAGAGCTCCTGGTATTTTTGCGCGAGTCTGCCGCGGTGGTACACCACGCCCAGGGCCTCTTGGAATGACAGCACTCCAACGGCATATGCAGCCGCGATCTCACCACTGGAATGGCTGGTCACTGCCGAAGGAGTGATGCCCCAGGACTTGAGCAAGTCTACGAGACATAACTGTAGTGCGACGCTGATCGGTTGACTGAAAGCGGTCTCGTGCACACGCGTCGCTGCTTCGTCCCGCAAAAGCTCCTCTGATTCTTGTTAGCTGCCATCACTATGGGATGTTAGGTTTGGGATCAGTGAACTCACCATTAAGGGACCATGAAGTGCCATAATCTCTCAGAATTTCATCTGCCTGTTCAATCGCAGATGCAAACACCGGGTATGTGGAGATGAGCTCCCGTCCCATCGCGTGCCATTGAGCCCCTTGGCCGTTGAAGACGAATCCAACACGGGGGTTTCGAATGGCCCTTGTCGCTTGGTAACTCGGGTCCTCTAACCTCGTCGCCAACTCGTTCACGCTTCTCGCCTTGACGGCGATCGACCATGGGAAGCGTGACCGTCTTTCCGCCAGAGTGTGGGCGAGGTCGGCGAGGAGGAAGGAGTTCACGCTTTTTTCCGTGGAAGAAGCGGACTCGCGCACGTAGCTGGCTAGCTGGGAACTCATTGCCTTGGTCACGGCTTCATCACGAGAGCTGAGGAGGAAGACCCTGGAAAGACTCTCGTCCTGTTCAACTGCGCGGTTGATTTGTCGCGCGGGGGTGGGAGCTCTTTCCATGATGATATGAGCGTTGGTCCCCCCGTAGCCAAAGTTATTGATCGATGCACGCGGCGATTTGTCCTGGGGCCACTGGGTGGGCAACGTCGGGACCTGCAGGTGCCATTCATCCAGCGGAATCTTCGGATTTGGTTTCTCGTAGTTCAGATTCGGGGGGGATGCATGCGTGCTGCAGCGCAAAGGCGGTTTTGATAACGGCCGCCAGCCCGCTCACGGGCTCAGTATGCCCCAGATTAGTCTTGACCGAGCCCACGAGCACCGGGTCGTCCGAGCTGCGATGCTGCCCGAACGTTCGCGCGATGGCTTCCGCCTCAATGGGGTCGCCTGTGGCTGTACCCGTCATATGCGCTTCGACGTACGCGGTTTGTGCAAGGTCCAGTCCAGCGCGGCGGTAGCACTCTTCGATGAGTTGTTGTTGCGCCTCCATCGAGGGCGAAGAAATCGTCGTTGTCTTTCCGTCTTGGTTCAGCGCAGTCTCACGGATGACGGCGTGGACATGATCCCCATCCCGCAGGGCGTCGTCCAGGCGCTTCAGCAACAGGGTTGCGACGCCCTCACCGCGGCCGTACCCATTGGAGCGGTGATCCCATGAATAGCACCGTCCCTCTGCATTCAGCACATTCAAGTTGGACATGGCGATGAACATGTCGGGGTTCAATAACACAGAAGATGCACCAACCAAAGACAGGTCTGATTCCCCCGCTTGGAGGTTCCGGCATCCCTGGTGAATAGCGACAGCACTCGACGAGCAGCCCGTATCAATCGTCATACTGGGCCCTGTGAGGTTATAGAAATGCGAAATGCGGTTCGATAGCATCGCCCCTCCATTCCCGGTTATGAACGAGGCCGGCAAATTCTCGGGATCGCGGATCAGCGTGTCGAAATAGTCCCGTGCAAATGTCCCAGTGAACACTGACGCATTGGACCCAGAGAAGCTCTCCATCGGGATGCCCGCTACCCAGTCATGTCTGTCAGTGACGCTCACTCACTCCTTGGGTCCGATGAGGGGGTCTGACCGTTTTCGATGGCTTCGTATGCAGATTCCATGAGCAGCCGCAGTTGCGGATCCATCGCCTATGTATGCCTCGTGCATTAGTAGCTGCAAGTGGTTTGCAATGCAATCGGGATCAAGGCACACGAACACTGGCACTCTCGGCAGAAAGGTTGAAGAACGCTGCGTCGAATCGTTTCAGGTCGTCCTGCAAGAAGAACCCACCGCGGACATGATGCTGTTGATTGACGAGTCAGCTTTCTCTTCTTCTTATTTGCTTCTCTGCTCAACTCAATAATATGCATCTGCGGGGGAAATGACTGACCCGATCGAATCTCTGCTGGTCAGGATGATAGAGAGACTTCAGATCGAATCGCTCTTGGGGAATGGCCCCCCCAGCTGTCTTGACCCTCCACGCACATGTCCCACAGTTTCGAGGGACTGGTAGCGTCTCCTCCGAATTTGCAGGCCATGCCAACAATGGCAACCGGAACACTGCGGTGGACGGGTCTCCCATCTCCACTATTGCTGGCGCTGCCCGCAGCACCGGTGTCATGCTGGCGCATGTTCGCGGTGTGTAAGCCGTTCGACATCGTCACTGTGATTCTATTCTAAGGGTAGGATGAATTGGTGGGAGAATCAGTGAGTAATCAATCCACCCAAATCAAACCGCGTGAGCTTTTAAAACATTTCCGATCTAAATGTCTATCTCGAGACACTCTCTCATCGCATTTTGATGCCTTGCCCGTGGAATACAGGCCATCGCATCGGAGCATATCCCGAGCGGCACGGTCCGAGGGGTCCATTGGGAGTAGATCGAACTCGGTACTTCTTGTCCGTCCATCGATGTGGCTTTGGGGGCGGGGATGTCAGGCCTCGGTGAGGTTCGCACTGCTGGCCAGAACGCCGAGAAAACAATCCCAAAAGGTGTTCGAGGAGAGCCTTCATGTGCGTGAGATTTTAGTCCCCCTTGTGGCTGATGCGGCTGGTCTTTCCGGAATGCTGGCCTCCGGATGGCCTCAACCAAAGTGTGTTTTTTGTCTCGGACTCTCGATTGGCCGCGCTACCCCTGCGCATCACGTCTTGGCGACCAGCTTACCTCCATTTAGTGTCCTCTAGCGCTGTGGATTCGTGATCCAATATACGGGTATTACCTTTAACCGCGTGTACAGTAACGGGCCCTTTTATAAATTACATTTATTACAGACCGTCGCAAGCGAGGGTCCGCCACCCATATGCAACTTTTTTCTTACTTTTTACTTCAACCATCATTTACTACCCTACACTCTAGTAAAATGAATAATTAAATATATTAAACAAATCGATTAGATACTAGTCCATTTATATACAAAAGGAAATTAAATTCTAGCGCGTTTTTTTAGCCCTTCCATACTTCCTGATTTCAATCAAAACCTTCTTCCATTTCCGCCTTGTTTTTTCTTGGTCCTTTTCTCGGTCAATTTATATTTATACTTCATTTATTTGACTTGGCTGGAACTGATGATACCGGTAATTCGTATATGGCGGCGCGAATTGTTACATTTAGCGTGGCGTGCCCCCATAATAGCTTGTGTACTATCGAATTCCCGCTGTAGCTGGAGCGCTAAAGTAGCCCGGGCCTCAGCACCCTTTGCAAGCTTTGCTAGCCCTTCTTTAAACTGCTGAGTAGTGGGATCATATTGATTGAGACGGTTACTGATTCTTCGTATTTGCTCAGGAGTGCTAAAATCAGTGTATTGAGAGCTAGTTGATGGGGTATCCGGCCGGGGTAAATTGTCATCGTATGGATCGTACAACTCCAATGCATCAGTAATAAGCTTAGGATTAATAGGCCAGAGGCCATTTGATCTAAAACCAAGCTTAATTGTATGGGCCGGAAGGTGTTTTGACGTATTTCGGCAATTGAATGTAGGAATCATCCTTCTGTCACCGTCATCAGGATATGTGGGATATGTCGCGCCGGACGAAGATTGGAGGCTATTTAGGCTGCTGCTTTAGAGTTTATTCTTCTTTCTTCTTCCTCTCTCCAGCTTAGTATCTCGAATACACGCGCCACTGTCGCTCCGTTCAGATAGTGCTAGGCTACCATTGACACGTTTGAGATTATAGTAGCGGCTTCGACAGCCACGAGCGGAAGCGAGTGGGGAGGTTGCAGCGTAGCGAAGGGCACGGATATCAGGAATGTCAAACCGTATGCCACGTGTCTCGATCTAAATAGTGCGATCCTACTGGGAATCCATCTCCTAGAACCATTGGCTGGTCGCCACAACTCGTTCATCGCCTGCAGGTGGGCGTATAACCTACCGGGGGTCTATAACCCACAGGGGGCCGGCCTATCACTCACAGGGGGCCGGCCTATCGCTCACAGGGTGCCGGCCTATCACTCATAGGGGGATACGCCATGCTCCTATTTAACCAGCACCTACCACGGACAGACGATCGCAAAGAATAATGACAGGCGAAACCACGAATAGCTCCCGACGAATCGCGTGCAAGCTGTGCAGAGACCGCAAAGTACGCTGCGATGGCCAGCAACCGTCGTGCCAACGATGCCTGCGTGCAGGCGAGACCTGTGTCTACACGCCAACCAGCTGTCCCACCAAAGCTGACTTGCTACAAACCATCGAAAGCCTGAGAGCCCGATTGGGCAAGTGTCCTTTTCAACTCATCCGTTTCGACTCAGGACTGACCAGCCTTTCCTGTCTAGATATGACGGAAACCTCGTTGCTTCGACAACAGCAGATGCTCAAGGGCAGCCCCCACCTCACCCCTCCCATGCCCGAATCCGCCATGAGCCTCGAATACGCCAACTGTCTCGATCCGTGCCTCCCGTCGCCCCGAAGCAGTGGGGACCCGCTCTTAGGGCCAGACCCCACCAACTCGAGCTTCTTCCATTCTTATGTCCCTCATAACCCGCGCCTTCAGCACGTAGGCCCGCAATCCGACTCCCTGCCCTTCTCCGTGGACGCGCCTCTCCCTCCTCCTCCTCCTCTTCCTTCACCCACCACAGCACCAAGACGCAGTTCAACATCTCACTCCCACATCCCCCCACTGCGCGAGATACGCGCCCTGAATTCCGCGCCCGGCTCCTCCTACTTGCCCCCATTAAGTTCTCTCCCCCAGACAGCCCCGGAGCACGACGACCCGCATCACCAAGAGCGGCAGCGCATGCTATCGAGCTTCACCGGCTTCGCGACCGCAGCGTTCTCCACGCAGGCGGAGATCGCAGGAATCGGCTCCGTGGTGGCGGAGTATCTGGCGTGGGTGCGCAAGACCCCTGGTCGAATGGGCCAGGGTGCTGCGGCGGACGCGAACTGGATGGGGGTGCTCGAGACTTTAGAGATGCGGGTGCGTGAGGTGCATGATATGGCGGAGACAAGGAACTGGGCTGCCTGGGAGGGGATGATGAATGATATGCCGCGTACGGAGGCGCTGGAGGGGGTGCTTCATACATGCGAGGGACAGGTGCACGAGCGGACGGAAAAGATTCGGAGGTTTTTTCAGGAGTGTTACGATGTTAATTCTGCATTGTCCGAGCAAATGATTGATCACAAGGCGGAACCTAGGCCTCCGCAATGGGCCTGGTTGGACTACGGGCCAGACATCCCGGGCCAAACCCAGGGAAGGGCCCATGGATAGGCGCCCAGTCCCAAAATAAGGTTCAAGTATATCAGATCTCAATTCAAACGTCTCTTTATAGTTCCCTTCCAAATACTGTACTTGTCTTTTATTAAAATTTTGACCATATAGTAAGAATGCTTTATTTAATATATATATATATCTAGCCGAGCCTAATATGATGAGTTACTAAACGACTTTTACGCGACGGTACCTCGGGCTTACGTGGGCGTAAAGATATAGATCGTTTCTATATCTCGCACGCTTAAGATCAATAATTTAGGAAAGTATAGTTTCTTCAATAAGGTAATTAACTTAGACTCACGCTCCACCTTTCAATAGTCAAACTTCTGACCAACAAGCTGCTCGCTCATCTTCCACAGCTTCTCCGCCTCTACCGCACTTGTCGCCCAGGGCTTGACTGTCTCCGTCCATGGGTCTGCGATGTGACAGTCCTGAAGGTACGCGCCGTTGTGTTCTACTGATATTAGCCACATTATCGACCTACAAATAACATATAATCTGACCTGAAATATCTGGATCAAACGCAGCAAAGACGTGCGTGGCGGCCCCTTGATCCGGCGAGACGAAGGGAAAGGACGTCATCCACGCTTGTGGGTTCCCAAAGAATCGATCGATCTCCACTACATCCGCCAATGAGCCCTTGAGATTTACCTGATAGGGTGGATTTGTTGGGGAAACGAACGCAGTGCAGGGAACGCCGTGTTCCAATCCAAGTGGTCGCCTAGAGCGGTGTTGATGACGCCCGGATGCAGGCTGAAGGCCAGAAGGTTGTGCCTCAATCCCAGTTTCTGCGCCAGCGAGAGGGCCATGAGCATATTGGCTGACTTGGATTGGCCATAAGCCTGCCACCGGTTATACGTCTCGCCGTCCTGTCCTCGTTAACGACTGATGTGGGATTTGTGGGGTCAACTTACTCGGAAGTTGTAGTCGTGGAACCGGAATGGGCAGAGCCGGTGGCCATCACTGCTGACCATAACGATACGAGGCGCAGCGGAAGCTAGAACCTTACCCATGATCAAGTTCGTAAAGAGAAATGGACCGAGATGATTGGTCGCCAGCTGAGATTCGTAGCCGTCTGGAGACACTGCATGCTCCACCGCCATGATTCCTGCGTTGTTTACCAGGATATCAATGGATGGAATATCCTTCCAGTTGTTTATTGTTGTCGCAGCCGCCCGAACCGCGCCAAGTGATGCCAAGTCCACTTCGAGCGTTCGCACCTGGCTAGGTGAGAGTGACCCCTCTTCAACTAGGCCTTTCGCAGTGGCCTGGACCTTGGACGCGTTGCGACCCGCCAGGATAAGCACGGAAGGCTCCCATTTTGCAATTACCTTGACGAAGGCAGCCCCCAATCCAGAAGGCGAGACCCCTGTCGTCAGAATGATCTTCCCTTTGATTTGTGGAGCGTAGAGGGCGGCAAGGCTGGTAGCAGTCCCGGTTGGGTGGCGCCCTTGCGATGGCGCAGTCATTGCTCTCGTATGGCTGGACCTAACGAAATAAGCAAAAATAGAAAGACGGACAGAGTGGTGGAGGCGGAGGATTTGGTGATGGCGTTGTGTTTGGTGGCGCAAAGAGCATACGACGGGAGCAATGGCTGCTAAAGGGATTTGAGAAATCCTGCACTATGAGCACTAGAAGTACTACATGGGGCCTTCCGGCAGCTCCACGATTTTGATATGGCACATGGTTCTTACCTCCTAGCTTACAGCGCATCAGAGGATTAGTATACCCTAATTGGACCTTGCATCTGCCCAATAATCGGAGGTAGATGTTGATAGGGCACTGTAAGATCCGCTAAATTTCTCAGCCCTGGAGTCCGAAAACTGCAACAGTTTAACTGGTCAGAAAATGGCGGGCGGCTCGGGCCGTGCTTGGGCAATTCGGACCGATTGGCGGCATCGCAGGGGCCAACACTACACAGCCCCATGCATATCGCAGCTAGACAGGATCTCAATCGTTGTAGTCGATAATTAGGTACACCCCACATGGAAAATCAGGGGCAGTAGACAGTGCATGAACAGATGTTGATTTGCTCGTTCAACAATGTATTGCCATGTCCGGCTGTGTTGGAAGACTTAATCTTGTATGCAGGACCTGGGCATTCACAGCCTCAATCTACTCGGCCCGACTAATCTTAGATTATAAAGGGAATAATTTAATAAATGAAATAAAGAAGACTCCAAACAGCCACTTCGAAGAGAATCTAGGTATTGCCTGAGTGCGCTTGCTAGCTGCAAAACCTAGCTTGTTTATCACTGTCACCATGCAGGTTCGATTGTGGGCTTGGACTGCGGCCATCTTGGCCACCGTGCAAGCGGTGTCCGACACACAACAGGACACGGTTGGCGTCTTTGTCGATGCGCAAGGCGTTACACACATCTACGGTAATTCGTTTGGCAGGCCTGGCTACAATGAAACTTATGACTACATTGTGAGTCCGCAGTTCCTGCTATGCAAGTGATTGTTTTAGGCTGCTTCATGATTGCTGACCCATGGACGGTTAGGTTGTTGGAGGTGGTAATGCTGGAAACACGATTGCAGCTCGGCTAGCGCTCAACCCGGCCAACTATACTGTTGCTGTCCTCGAGGCAGGAAGTTTTTACGAAATCCTCGACGGCAACCGTACTCAAGTGCCTGGATACAATTATATCAACACGATCTCATTTCCCCTTGGTTCTGCTACCACACCGACAACATGGGGTCTGACCACGGTGCCCCAAAAGGGTTACGATAACCGGGAAATCTTTTACGCTGGAGGCCAGACATTTGGCGGCAGGTGAGAGAGTGTTCAAATACAGAGAATGCCAGGATTAACGAAATCAATGGCTAACAATGTTCTGACATCAGCTCCGCGGCAAACTACATGGGCTATCAACGGTAAGAAGGAAGATTGATTCCTGCTATTCGTCTGGCCAATGTTGACATTGCTCTTTTCATTAGACCCTCGGAAGGAAGCATGGATCAATGGGCGAAAGAAGTTGGCGACAACTTCTGGGCCTGGGACAATGTTTATCCAGCATTTAAGAAGAGCGTGCACTTTACACCTCCGGACTTCACCAAAATTGACCCGTCTCTCAACATTACCTATGACCCATCGGCATTCAGCGACAAAGGCGGGCCTCTCCACGTGTCCTATGGCAACTATCAAGGCCCATATGGACCATCTCTTAGTGAGGCACTTGCCAAGTCAGGCCTGAGCCCCATAAAGGGGTTCAACAGCGGTAAGCTGATCGGATACGGAACGGCGACAGCGACAGTCGACCCCCCGTTACGCCACTCGCGATACCTCCGAATCCTCGTTCCTCCAGGCGGCTGCGCGGGGCTCTAGTATTAAGATCTACCCCAACGCCCTGACAACGAAGATCTTGTTCGACAATAAGAAGAAAGCCACAGGAGTTGAGGTGCAGAGCAACATTGCCACGTCAGACTTCAAGTTCCATCTGAATGCGACTAAAGAAATTATCCTTTCGGCGGGAGTGGTGAGTCTTTCCATGGTTGAATCGTATACTCATCGTCAAAGATCATCTAATTGATGTTCATCAGTGGCATTCGCCTCAGCTGTTGATGCTGTCAGGTGTCGGACCTTCTGAGAAGCTGCAGCAATTCGGCATCGATGTTGTCGCCGATCTGCCCGGCGTCGGCCAGAATGAACATGTGCGTATGAATATCGCCAATAATCACATCATTGGGCGGCCACTGACCCTTTTGACAGGACCAACCGGTGGTGGGCACGGTCTTAGCAGTCAATGTCACTACGAATACCCAGTTACAGGCAGGAAATCCCGAGAGCGTCGCATCTGCCTTGTCCGAGTATATCAACCATCAATCGGGCCCTCTGTCCGGCATCGGCACAGGCCAGGGCATAGGTAAGAGTCCTCTTCACACTACGTAGTGCCTTACACATTTCTGCGGGACGCTGACAATCCATATCCAGCCTTTGAGAAGTTCCCCGCATCCTACTGGGCCAACTTCAGCAAATCCACTCGGGCCTACCTGGATACATATGCCTCAGACTGGCCTGACGTCGAGATTCTGCCCCTTGAGAACGGCCCCGTGGTGAGCTCTATCGGTCCGAACGACAACCTCCTCACCTTCGCCGCAGTCCTCCTCTCCACCAAGTCGCGCGGCAACATGACCATCTCCAGCAACAGTATCCTCGACCCTCCCTCATCAGCCCCAACTGGCTGCAAGAGGATGAGGATGTCGAGCAAGCCTACGCCGCATTCTTGCGTCTCCGCGAGGTTGCCTCAAATTGGGATCCTGCCGTCCTCCTGGGCGAGCTTTCGCCTGGCCCCCAGCTCACCGGCAAGAAGGAGATCCTCGAGTGGATGCGAAAGGATATGAACATGATCTTCCACGGGACATCCACCTGTGAGTACTAAAGCTGCTTATCGAATTGTTATCTGGCGGTGCAACAGAGCCGAAAGTAGAGTTGAGACTGACACTTCCCTTGCTCCATCCAGGCAAAATGGGACCTAAGAAGGATACCTCGGCCGTTGTGGACTCGCGAGCTCGCGTGCACGGTGTTACCGGTCTTCGCGTGGTTGATGCCAGCGCCTTTCCGTTCTGTCCTCCTGGCCATCCCATGTCGTCTGTCTGTGAGTTTGCTAGCGGCATCCTTTTGTAAGCTTTCACTACTAACATATCGCTCTCCTAGACATGTTTGCCGAGAAAATCGCCGAGTCTATTCTTGGTGGAAATTAAACTGAGTGGGAAGAAATAGGAGCAGACACTGGCAGGATGTCTTCTTGGTATCTGGACGATACGCGAAGAGGATGCTCATTCCTGCCCTGTAAACAGTACTAGAATGGGCCTTGGAATCATAGGTCATTGTCTCTTTACGGAAATATGCCTTGATAACGTCTCTGCCCTGCTTCGAGCAAACTCGCTCAGCAATTATATATTCTGTTCGTCAGTCAGACTAGATAATTTGATCTCAACTTAGCACTCAGGTGCACTTTAAAATATCGTATCAAATGCTTTAACTTATATCTTAGCCATCCGATTCCCTCTGCTGCAAATATACATATTAACCAGTAAAAGGTCAAGGCGTATTTTTTGGATCTTCCAACCCGCGGTTGTGTCTATTGCTTTTCCATCGCTACGCTCCCAGTCAAAGATATAACCATCTACACACACGCACCTATATATATTTACTGTAGTGGGGGATTGCAATTTGACCTTGGTATTTCCTAAAGACGAAGTTCTGCCTTGGTGCTTAACAAAAATAGGCTTGTCTCGCTCATAGCATTAGACTTAGCTTCTACACATCCCCGACAGAATGAAGAAGTGAACCCCCTGCTTGATATGAGTTTCGCTTTGCTATCTGCCATCAATGCATCGCTACGACTCTCACCACGGACTTTTTAGCTCTGGTGGGTGGTTTGTCCTGCTTCCGTCGATACGCCAGTTTCATGGCTGCCACCGCGCGTTCCTCCCTCTCCAATACATAGGTTCACAGACTGCTTAAACAACAAAGAATGTCAAGAGAATATATGCCAAACCATCAACTTAAAGTTTATACCCTAGGCATATATAGCTACAATCAATATTTGTTAGCATGTTTCGATCCTTCGACCAGAAAACACCAGCTGGATGGTGGTAGCCCGGTAGGTCTAACGGTATTCTATCCAACAATATTCACCAGCGGATGGATAAACATAGAATCTTCTTTGCAATTGCCTACGCTTATCTAAGTTGACTCAACTTTTTATCGAGATGATCCAATTATCACGGCAAACGTTGGCTAGTAGCTCATCATCTCCGCAGGTGAACTGAAGCTCGGTCGTTCGGGCCGATTGATATTGTGCCGGGGCAAAAATCCCATTAGCTTCAAGATTACCCCGAAGGACCTGAAGCCAATAATGGAGTGTTATACCCAAATTACACCGGACGCTAGTACATTCTTGAATATAATAGTCGTGTGTCTGGTAAGAGCTCTCCATCGGGCATTTTCACCTTGCACCGAACGACCTGCTGCAATGGGCACCTCGCGTGTTGTGCCGGCCCTCCTCGGCCTCTCTGCATTCGCCTTCTACATAACATGGGGCGCATCCTTAAGCAACGGCACCTTGGGCCGCATGCTCCATATCCGGGGCGCAGCGGTCCCCTGCATCCCTGGCACCCATGAGCCCTTGCGTCTGCGATTCACCGGCATCGCCCCAATCGACTACTGGTGCACCATCATGGTGCTCTTCTTCTGGGAAGCGGTCGATGGCAGTCACCCAGCGACCAGTATGAGCGGGATATACTTCCTTGGGCAGCTTGTGGGCATCTGGACCCTGGTGTGGGTGGAGGGGTTCCGCAGGGGAGAGAGACACATGGTCGCCAAGTAAGTAATCAGTGATGTGGGCTCCTGCATCTCCAAGGCGAGTATACCCAGGTATAGTACACAGAATGATTGACTTGATGTTTCTCTAGAGCGACGCTCTGGGCCCTAGCGATGCAGAACTTCACTTTGGCCTGCATTGGCCCGATCTACTTTGCTCTCCATCTCGAGGCCAACCATAACGTGCGAGCCCCTGCCGCACGTCAACTGCGGTATCTCCCGTGGTCGATGGTTCTGGGGTACGTCGTCCCAAGCATCATGCTGGGCCTCCCGTCTCCAAACGTGGTCTCGTACCCGGCCCAACAAGCCACCATCGCCCTATGGACGCCGTTTCCCGTGTGGGTTGGGTTGATTCACAGCTTATTGAGCTGGTGTGGAGGCCACATCTACAACATCTCCCCGGAGCCCGCGGCAGAAAGGTCATCCAAGATCTACTTGCACGCGGCCCGACCGGTTTATCTCTTCGCTGTCATCGGCAGCGCTATCGTCCACATCGGGACGGTCGTGACTTCGTTGAGCACCGTAGTGTTCCCCTCTCTCTTTGTGGCGTCCGCTCGGGAGGCGCTGGCACCACAGACCTTGCTATTTCCCAGGAACTTGCTGTTAGAAAGTATTGGTGCTGGAGTGTTGAACTTCATGCAGTGGGACCAGTTAGTTGGGTACGCAGCGTTGTGGGTGTGGGTTCTGAAGATAACACAGGAAGGTGGGATGAGGGTGCAGACGAAGGCAGCGTTGCTCTGGAGAGCGCTGGAGATGGTTGTGTGTGTTGCCCTGCTGGGCCCTGGGGGTGCGGCGGTACTGTTTGTGTGGCGGAGAGATGAGACCGTGGAATAGAGAAGCAATCAGTTTTGTACTCTAGATAGTCAATATATAGTCAATACGTTGCTCGAAATTGAAGACGTCGTCTACACGAATGTTAGAATATTTCCAAATATTACCTCGATAGAATTCAGTCAACGTGTGAATGTATATATTATGTTTAGGGCATGGAGATGCCTCATCTCCGTATAGATTTTAACTATACTTTGATAATTACTGTTACCATTACTTTATAAATTAGGGTTCAAATATAATTAATTCTAATATATAGTATTTATTTCTAATTAAATAGTATAAAACTGAAGTAATAATAAGTTTTTAAAAATATTTACTGAAGGTCTTGGCAAACCAATGCACATCATACAAACCTCTGCAAGCATTGCAACTTCTTTGTATCATTCAGAACTAAGAATCAACACCATCTCCCGGGTATCCATTAATTACCATTTCGACGGCTATATGCTATGGTATGGCAGAGGCCGCTGCCGCAATCTCTTCTAGGTACATCTGCTTTGCTTTAACCCTACCATGCCATCATCCCTTGTGTTCTGGCATGTCCCCGTCAGGCCAGTCCTTGGTTTTCGCAGACAACGCCCGCAAATTTGGTGATTGTGAGACTCGGACTTAACAGCTGCTGAAAAGGAATATTCAGGTCGTATTCCTTGAAGATCCAGTTGCGCAACTCGGCTCCGATCATACTGTCCAGCCCGTAATCGACGATAGGGATCGTGTCAGGCTCGAATACATCGGATTCGAGGAGAAGTAGCCGAGCGAGCCTGGTGGTGAAGTGTTCTGTGACCATGCCCCGAGCCTCGTCCGGTGAGCCCGCTCGCTTGATCGCGTTAAGGATTGTATCTTCTGCGCCCCCATGATTGGCTGATGCGTTTGCATTGACTGCCGCCATGATACCTTTGAATCGCGCGTCTTCGGTCCAGAAACTGTCAGTGACGTCGTTGCTCGACAGCGACTCGCTCAGCTTGCTGGGATCCAAACCGACGATGAGATGATCGGCCGGATGGGTGCTACTTTGCGTCAAGACTGCCGCCTCGATCGCCTCCAGCAAGTGTGTCTCATAGATTCCGTAGATACCCTTGCGACGCAGCGCGGCCTCAATCTCGGGGTTCTCTGCCACAACCCCAACGTTCTGGACCATGGGAAGCACCAGAGACGATCCTGGCTGCCCTCTCAACACGCGATGCCGGCAAAGAGAGTCCAGGAAGCTGTTTCCTGCTGCGTAATTGGCTTGACCAGGAGTTCCCAGGATACCCGAGGTCGAGCTGGTGCAGAGGAAGAAATCCAGGTCCGTGTTCGCCAGCACCTCGTGCAAGTTAATCGCTCCCGTGACCTTGGGGCCGATTGAAGTTTTCCAACTGTCATGGGACATGGAATGAAAGAGACCATCCTAAAAGTAAAAATTAGTGATCCACTTGATAAAGACACAAGGCATAGGTCTACTTACGCGAAGCACCATGGCGGCATGAACCACGCCGCGGACAGGGTGGCTGGCCGGAATGCTCTGGATCGCCGCTTGAACGTTTTCCTTGTTTGTAACATCTCCTCGAATGACCTGGCAGGTTACGCCCATTCCTTCGAGGGCACGGACTAAATCCGCAGCGTCCGCCTTGTCAGTACCCGATCGTGACAGAAATGCGAACCGATGAGCGCCGCGCTGAACCATCCAGGAAGTCAAACTGCGACCCAGACCTCCAAGACAGCCGACTAAGAAATATGTCGCGTCAGGCCGGAAGCGTATTTGCATCCGACGAGGTTGAACGTCGATCAGGCCATCCGACTCCGCATATTCGATCACCGTCTTCTTAGCAGCAAAGTCGTCGCTGAAAGCTGCCACTGCATGGTCGTATTCGGTAATGTTCCGCTTTTCGATGGGAGAGATCAGCGAAATTGCGTTTTGTCGGTAGAGTGAAAGGGTTTGGCGCAGATACGCGGATAGGAGTTGCGGCTTCTGGTGGTATAGCTCAATAATGTCAAATGCCATATAGCTCGCGCCTCGGGCCAAGGGGACCGTATCCAAAGCGCTGCGCTTCAGGCTCTTCTTGCGGCCGATCTCGATGAATCGACCAAACGTCGCGAGATCTCTCCAGCATTCGTGGGCAACAGTGGGTGAAACATAAGCTGAGCTGAAGACCACATCCGCCGCTACCCCACCGGTACGTTGCTTCAATGTTGACATAAGGTTGTTGTCAACATCAAAGATGATATGGTCCAGCGGCAGATCAAATAGTGCTGCGACAGTCGCTCCCTCCGTGCTCGTTGGAACCGCCACGTACGTTCTGGCGCCCATGTGTTTGCTGAGTGCGATGGCCGCGGCACCACAATTACCGCTGCCGTGGAGAATGAGGACTACCTCGTTGAGTCCCACCTTCGCCAAAGTGTCAAGACCGTGTAAGGCGGTTGCATATGCCATTGGCAACGTCACCAGCTCCTCCGGTACGTCGCCCGCGTTGGCTTTCTGGACCATGCCCGCATGGACGGTCTGGAAGCTGGCCAGCCTGTCGTGACTGAATCCAACGACGTAGTCACCAACTTCGAGCTCCTTGACGTTCGATCCTTTCTGGGTGACTTCTCCGTAAATTTCATGGGAAAATGTTGTTAGTGGATCGGTACCGTTGCGAACCAAGACATCTTCTTTGTTTAGGTCGCTCAAGGCCACTCGAACCTGGACTTCATCAGGCCCAACAGTCTGGTCGGCCCGGACATCATAAGTGAAAACCAACTTCGAGGCTTGCGGCATTCCCACCAGTTTGTCAGACTGTTTGAAAGGCACAGACTGCACGATTGAGCTCTGGGGCCCGTAATGATGATTGAGCGTATCATTCGCCACCACTCGACTTATGTGCACCCGGTCGTTCGCGACGCAGTATTCTGATTCCTTTCCGCCCGCGTGGGTGATCTGCCGTTCCACAGCTCGGACGATTTCATGGACAGCACAGTTCAGAGATGTGTTACTCAGGTCCAAATCGAGAGTCGTCAAGTCGAGCGATGCCATCTCCGAAGTCACGGAGCGCGCGAGTCCGGAGGCCATGGCTTGTTCTGGCATCGTACCATTGATCAACCCTCCCACCGTCACCCAAAGAACGGAACAGGCATTGGTGAGACTTTCCTGCAAGCGAGACAGCTCGTTTTCCTGGAGTGTCGACAAGAAGGGTCCTTCAAGGTCGCAGGTTATCACTACGTGCTCGCCCGGCGCAATTTGTACATCGGCTAGTGCAACGAGTTGACACGATCCCAGTGGCTTAAGGGCTTGAAGAAGCTCTCCGGGAATATCAGTGATGTTGTCGCGATAGACAATGGTAATTGTTGAATCACCAGTGGTACCGTTGCCGTGGCTAAGGGCAGCACCATTCTGCGCTTGTTTGGGTGTGGCGATGGCAACGCCATTCATCAACCTCATCACCTGGAAGCGTTCATTCAAGGACAAGCACTTATCGGAGTTTCCAATGACTCGACCGCCGGGTGCCAGTAGCCACTCAAGCTTGGAGCCTTCCGTTGGAGTTCCCAAAATGACAAGATCAAACTCGTTGCCTTTCAAACCCTGTAGCTCAAGCTCCATCGCAGGATCGACTTTTAGAACACTTGCTCGCTGATAACCAGAAATGGCTTGTTTGAGCACGTCAACTTGGGCATCAGTGGCTGTCGTGGCCGTATAGTTGATCAAATCGCTGGTTTTGCTGATTGAAACTGGGTCCTGGGCCGCCAGATCGAGTACCTTGAGACCCGGCTTTTTGAAAGCAGCCAGTGCCACCAAGTCACTGGTGCTGAGATCCTTAATTGGACTTGATTCCGTGAGTGCGTCGATGTCGATGTCCCAAGTCATTTGCATGAACGGCTGCTCTTTGATCTCAGACCCACGCCTCTGTGGCACCGCGGCCTCGTAGGAAACGCAACGCATTCCTTTGATAGACAAGAGAAGTTGGCCATCACTTCCCACCAGCTGTGTTCCCGAGACGAAAGATCGAAATCCTCTCTCGTCGGTCCAAGCATAAGCCTGTGCGTCACTTTTTTCCTCCTGGGTTTGGGAGGGTAGCCTGGTGCAACAAACGCGTTAGCTCTGATCCTAAGAGTCTGGTAGCAATGAACCAAAACTATACAAGACTTACCAAACTGAGACCTCGTCTACTTGTATGGGTACGGCACCACATGTCATGTCCTGAATGCGACCAGCGTAGATCGAAACAATGATGAGCTGAAGACATGAATCCATACACGCCGGATGCAAAACGTAACGAGATTCACCTTCAACTATACCGGAGCTCCGTTTCACCACGGTCGATGCGGCTGCTTGGTAGCTTTTTCCGTCTGTGCGAATGCTCTGCATGTCTTGAAAGGAGGGTCCATAGTCGAAGCCGACGGTTTTCAGCGCCTGGTTCCACGCCTTTCCTGTGGCTCGCTGGGTGAAGGTCGGGACATGTCGCGGGGGTTGTCTAGCAGCACATGGATTGACGCCAACGGTGCCGGTCATATGGCTGTTCCAGTGGCCATCTCGCGAGCACGACGACACATTGAAGTCCCACCAGGCGCGCCCCGCGTCATCCGAATAGACACTCGGCTGAAGAGCGAACAGGGTCTCAATCCCGTCGTCATCGTCGGGAACCACGAGGGCCGCTTTTATCGAAACGTCCCGAAGAGTAAATCCTGCTATCTCTATCGGACTGGAACTGTCCTCATTTACCTGGGTAAGAGCTTCCATGGCAATGCTGAAGTAGCCAGCAGCGGGGAATACTGCCTCGCCGCCAAGCGAATGGTGCTTTAGCCATGGCAGATCCACAATCCGCAGACAGTTCCTCCACGTGGGTTCGGTTTTCGAGCCTCCTGGGATACGAGTACCTAGCACGTCGTGTCGAGGATGTTTGGGAGCCCGATGCTCTGTCGATTGTCGCGGCTCTGCCCAGAGGTCTTTCGGGTAGTTCCATTGATACGGCGGCAGGTCGACCAGTAATTTGCCCTTCTTCAGTTGGACCTTGCCAGTCGGGGAGATCTGCTCAATTGCAGTGACTCGATCATAGTACAGGGGGAAGTTCCTTAGGAAGAGCTGACCGGCCAGGTTTAATAGCTGGATCGCCGAGTTTCCTCCGCGTTGCATCGTAGGGAGGTAGTCGATCTTGTCGAATTTCTCCGTCCGGCATATCTGGTTGATGGGGCCCTTGAGCGCGGAGTGAGGTCCGATCTCAACGAGAACGTCGACCTTGTATTGCGCATTGGATCCGATGGTATGAACTGCCTGGTTTAATTTGACGGGACTCATCAGGTTCGCGCACCAGTAGTCCGCATTCAGCGGCTGTGTGGGATCCAGAGGGGTATTCGTGACCGAGGAGACCATCACGGCCCTGGTGGACTTGCGACTTCCTGCTTCAACCTCGGAAGCTGCCTCGTGCATGAGCTTGCGGTAAACTGCGGAGGCTGGCTTCATATGAAACGAGTGGTATGCCTTTCCACCCGTCTTGACGACTCGTGCAAAGACGCTGTCCGCGTCCAGCTTGCCCTTCACAGCACCAATGGCAGCCGCATCTCCACTCAATGTGACGAGTGCTGGGGAATTATGACATGCCACCACCACTTTTCCCTCGTATCCAGAAAGATATGACTGGACAGCTTCAGCGCCGAGTCCTACAGCCATCATGGCTCCATCGGTGTCGATATCCTTGACGGCCTTGCCGCGGAAGTAAGCCGCGATGATGGCCTCATTGAAGCCAACCAAACCAGCCGCATACGCGGCAGCGATCTCTCCCGAGGAATGGCCCACTGTAATCTATTGAATGCATCAGTCAATATCTAGCAGCGTGTGAAAACCCTAGTCTGTATTTACCGCTGGCTTGACCCCCCAAGAATCCAATAAGTCAACCAACGCCATCTGAATAGCGGTGCACAGGGGTTGAGAAAATTCAACCTCATCGATGCGAGATTCTGAGGAATCTTCATGCAAGACATCCTCCAAGGTCCATTCGGGGCCGTTGGAGAGATCCCCAAGAACTTGGTCGAGTTTGCGAATTGTCCGCAGAAAGCTCGGATAGTACAACATGAGCTCGCATCCCATGCGTGCCCATTGGGCACCTTGACCTGTGAAAACGAATCCCAAAGCGGGAGTTTTCTTCTTGTCCGCGAAAACAAAAGACTGGGCTACCTCTCCGAAAGCTTTTGTAGTCTCGTTGGGACAAGTGACGACGAAGCCGCGGCTCGCTAACTTGGATCGCCGATTGGCCAGGGTATATGACAAATCGACGATATTGTAATCGTCTAACACCTTTGCATACGCCTCGATATTGCGCATCAGCGTGGGTTTGTCGTGTGCAGAAAAGGGCAGCAGGTAGGGCCGCTTTTGGTGGAAAACGCCTCGCTCAGTTGGCTTAGTCTTTTTCCGGCCATGGGAGTATCCAGGGACCAGTGAGTCTGCGCCCTCGACAATGAAATGGCCGTTGGTTCCGCCGTATCCGAAGCTATTGACACTGACTCGTCGGACAGGAAGGTGGGTTGGGAAAGGCTGGGGCATACTAGGTACCTTGACGTGCCAGTTCTCCCAGTCGACTGATTAAACGAATCAGTTCAAGTGCTCTGGGGAGAGGGATCAGGGAAAACTCACTGTTTGGGTTAGGGGTTCTCGACGCCTCGAGTGGGCGGGATGATGCCGGCTTCTACGGTCAGGACTGCTTTGATTATGGCCGAGAGACCGCTCGCAGCCTCACTGTGGCCGATGTTGGTCTTAACAGCCCCGATCAGTAGTGGGGAATCCATTCCCTGGGGGGCCCTTCTTGTTCATCGCTTGAGAGACTGCATGCACCTCCAGAGGGTCGCCAATCGCAGTGCCGGTTCCGTGGCATTCGAAGTATCCTGTAAGACGCGGGTCCAAGTCACCACCACGTTCGTAGGCGTGACGAATTACCTGTACCTGTCCCTCCAGGTTTGGATGAGTGATGCCGACCCCAGGAACCTTTCCGTTGTTGTTCACAGCTGAAGATCGCAGCACACCTCGGATCGGGTCGCCATCCCGGACCGCATCACTGAGACGTTTGAGGTAGACTGCGCCTACACCCTCGGCTCTCCCGTAGCCATTGGCCGACGCGTCAAACGTGTGACAGGTCGAATCGGGTGACAGGACTCCTAGCTTGGCTGTGTTCATATGCTGGTCGACGGTCAGGATCAAGTTGGTTCCTCCAACCACCGCCCCGTTGCACTCATTGTTGCGCAGTGCATTGCACGCATTATGCATCGCATATACCGACGATGAACACGCGGTATTCACAGTCATACTCGGTCCGGAGATATTGAAAACATGGCTGATACGATTGGAAATGATGCCGGGGTCGACCCCCGTGGCTGCATAGCTGTGACGAAAGTCGGGCTCTTTGAACGACATCTGCTGGAAGTCACTGGTGAAACTGCCAACGAAGACTCCGGTCTTGGTATTTGCAATCTTATTAAGAGAAACACCACCAGACTCGAATGCTTCGTAGACCACCTCGAGGAGTTTCCGCTGCTGAGGGTCCATCCACATCGCCTCCACGGGTGAGATGTTGAAAACGACAGGGTCGAATTCCTGGAGGCTGCTGTCCAGAAAATATCCGCCAGGGGCATTAAATGATCCTGGGCGTTCATTATTTGGGTGAAGATGAGCGTCGATGTTGAATCGGGAAGCTGGAACTTTGGCTGTTCGTCCTGTCCCTTTGTTGATCATCATATCCCAGAACTGGGCGGGAGAAGAGACGTTCCCTGGGAGTCGACATCCTACTCCGTCAGGGTTAGTATCAAATTGAACCTGGCTTCAGGGGGAAAGTTGACATTACCCATTCCAACAACGGCTATAGGCTCCAATTGCTCGCTGATAGGCTTCTCCGCGTATCCATCGAAGTAAATGGCATTGTACTCCTTGTCGCTAACAATCGCATGTTCATTCAGCCAGTCACTCTCTTCACTGGAAGCGCTGGCCAAGGAAGAGGGGCGTCGTAAGAGGGAAGGCATGATGAAAATCTTGAAAGGTATAGTAAATGAACGAGCTGCAACTTCAGTGTTACCTCGATATTTAGTGTCTATGGGTTTGCATCGAGCCTGCGGCGCTGGAATCACCAGTTCCTGACGCCCGGACCAAATATAGCAGCATAGGTCACTACCAAAGCCGAAGAGCTTCGGACCTGTTCTCCATTGGTGCTTATGGACTACAATGATAATAGATGTGGATTATTTCTCCTCCTTCCGGGTGCTTCTGCCCGGTGTGCCCGGTTCTCAGGCCGACACTTAGTTGCGCGCTCGGTCCGAGCATAGTTTGCAATGACAAGGCTCAATCGGCGTCATCTCACGTCAGCATAGGCAGATTATCCTGCTGATTGAACTCAATGAGCATTCTAGGTTGCATGACCTGTGGATCGCCTCGAGATAAGGGCGCATACTGCGTGATAGCTGTGCCTGGTGTGGATGGGAGAGTCATCCACGACCCCATTAACAAGAAGCAAGCTGCAGGGTCTTCCTAGCACGGCCTAGTTTTATGCGACAACTCAGAAAGCCCATAGTTCGCCGGGAACATGGTAGAAATGGAGGGCTCTTCGTAAATGGACACCGTTCGCCCATGTCCTCCTTACATTGAATATAACAAACCTCGGCCCTAATACTTCCATGATTTCTCTGGCACCTGTTTATCCTTCAGATCTACGGATAAATAGACACCAATCGATCGTAGGTGAGGGACTCAACTTGATTTTGTTCCAAATAACTATAGACTATTCATCTTTTTATAACGGGCTTGCAAATGGTTTTCTCGAAGCCACAATACGCAAGACACAGATGCCCCCGGTCCTATGAGCACCGTTGCTAATAGCAATACCCCCAGAGAGATTTCTCGTCTAGTCGCAAACAATTGATGCGCGATTCCCAAATGAAAACTCCACAGAGCACATGTCAGGTTTACCACCAACCAGTCATACTGTAAGAAGAGCAATGCCCCATTGTGGATGTTGCTTTTGCTTCCTGCAATCACACTGAACGGCGATGGGATGAAAGTGGCCCTGAAGTTCACCGCGTCTTTGGGAGAATGCAGCGTAACGAACAATGTGTATAAATGCGCACCTGCGCTGAGAATAGCTCCGGAGAGATATGTGAAGAGCACGCCCTTCTCATTACTGTCGCTCTTCAGGGCAACGGCGGAGTCTTTGCTTGTGATTTTCGACAAAATCTTCCCCGATGCCAGCAGGGCCAGAGGGGAAACTTGAAAGCTAGCGATGATGCCGTGAAGAACAGAGTCGGTTGCGAATTTATACCCGAAGAGCATTACCAAAGCTGGGACTATAGCCGTGGCTGTCGCTGTTGGCAGGAGGTATTGCGAATGGGGCGTTGAAAATACAGCAGCTGTGCCCTTTGGGTCGGTAGAACGTATAAGAACATAGAAATAAATCGGAAGAATGACAGCCGCGCCAAACATATTCCACAGAAGTGGCCAGAGAACGAATCTAGAGATGTCAGTTTGCTTCATCTCTCCTCATGCCACTATCTCATTTTTCTTACAGTCTTAGGAGTGAGCGACTCTGAACCTTCCGGTTCGCTTCGCATAGAGTCCACAGGCTCGCAATTTGTAATGTCGCCAGCAGGTCAAGCATGAGCAGCCATGCACCATCATTAGTTCCATTGACTTGGTCATTGAAGAAGGCTACTAAGATCGACAGGGATAGTCAAGGGGGAAAACCCCAGTGTAGGTCGTCCGCAGTGGGCGTCCATCAGGGAAAGCACCTCCCCAAGCTGCCTTCAGAAGTGATACCAATGTGCCATTATACATCATCATTGGCCAGAGGAGTGTAAATCCCATGGCACTTAGAATTAGGAAACTGGCTTCCAGCGCTCGAGTATTGGCCCCGTGGCGATTCATCTTTCTAGCGAACAGGTACATGAAACACAGTACCAATGATGAGCTGAAGCGTGACCAATTCCATAGAAGATAAAGGAATACCGTCATCTCTGTTCAAGTGTTCAAACACGAGCCTGCGTGGTGAGATTATCATCGGACGAAATTTGCCGAACCCATCACGGTAACCACTCGGCGTGCCGGTCCGAAGCCATGCAGCATTAAACGCAGTCAAGGAAGTATTCTCGAATTGCCGAGCCGCAAATTGTACACAGTAGACATAGTAAAGTTCTTGCCATGCCTCTCTCGCGATAGGGGGATACGTGGTCGTGTTTACATCTCCATTCGATCTTATACAACCGCACAATCAAACATGCAGCACCAAAACGATTATGATCTTTTGATCATTGGTGCAGGATGGTACGGGCTTATTGCCGCCTACACATACCTCCAGCTAGCTCCCAAGAGCAAGTTCCTCATTCTCGACGACGGTGACTCCATTGGCGGCGTCTGGAACTCAGAGCGCATCTACCCGAATTTGTTCGCCCAAGTTGGCCACGGCTTATTCGAGTACAGCTTTTATCCGATGAGGAAGGAAGGCCTTACCGAGGACCGATATATCTCAGGAAAGACAATCCACGATTATCTCCATTCTTTTGCAGAGGAATACAATCTTGTCCGTCATATACGGTTGCGCACTACGGTTACTGACGCACGGAAGAACGGAGAGAAATGGACTCTCCAACTCGATGACAGGAGTAAGACGTCTCAGTGTCAGGTCTCGGGGACGAAACTTATCGTGGCGACGGGCGTCACTAGTGGTCCCTATATCCCTGAGTTTCCAAATGAGGGTTTCGTCAAGCCAATCATCCACTCATCACAGATAGGCCCTCAACTGGAATCCTTGACGGGCCCTGAAGTCCAGCGTGCTACCGTTCTAGGTGCAGCAAAGTCTGCCTATGATACGGTCTTTCTCTTGCTGAAGGCGGGGAAGCAAGTGGAATGGATCATTCGTGAAGATGGCTCGGGGGTAAGTCGATTCAGAGACCACTATCCTGCGCATCTGCTAAGTAGATGGCGTTTTTCCCTTCTAGCCCCTGGCAATCATGCCGCCGCGACTGGCAGGATTGCTTAACACCGTCGATGTCATGGGAACTCGCGCTCTGGCGTCCTTCAGCCCAGCGATCCTCAACACTTCTGGGATATGGTACCGGTTCTTGCAGAAAACAGCCCCCGGGAACTTCCTGACCAAGATATTCTGGAGGCTCGTTGCCTTTATCGCCGAGTGGCAAGCCGGATACCACAAATCCCCTAATGCAGAGAAGCTCAGACCGATCCCGAGCGGTTATGGGTAAGTGTACCTAATCTTGATGTTTGCACCGGTGTCTAGCGACGTGATCCTAACGTGAGCGGCAGGATCTTTTGGGCGAACTCTGGGCTCGGGCTCGCCTCAGCCCCTGATTTCTGGAAGGTATTCCACTCCGGCCAAGTAACGGTTCATCGAACAGAAATTGCAGGGTTTTTCAACGGCAACCAAGTACATTTGAAAAGCAAGCAGACGCTAGAAACCGACCAGGTCATCCTGTGCACGGGCTGGACCGACAACCTGGGCCTGTTCAATAAGAAGACCCGCGAGGAGTGGGGGCTTCCATCCACGGCTGATAGGAGCGAGAAGTGGACCAAGCTGGATGTCGAAGCAGACCGGATCGTGTGTGAAATACTGCCATTCCTGGCGAAAAATGCCCCGGAAACCAGAACCAGTTCTTCGCATTCCAGGCCCTGGCGACTTTACCGACGTCTCATCTCCCCGCGCATGGCGGCCAAAGGAGACCGATCTGTCTTCTTTCCTGGGCAGATCCATAGTGTCTACACGCCCCTTGTAGCGGAGATGCAGGCGCTGTGGGGCGTGGCATTCCTGACTGGGAAGACTAGAGCTCCCAGATCAGAATACAATGGAGAAAGAAGTGGCTCTGTGGTGCGCGTGGACTCGTCGAAGGTACTTTTCTTCTCACCTCCCGCATCATCAGACGTTGGAGACGTGTTTCTGACTTCGTCGCGAGTAGATATCTCGAGCAAGGGCGCCGGCATTCGTATTCAATTTACGACTATCTTGCGGTAGGTATTCGTTCCCACTTTTCCCTAGGCCATGTCGTCGCTGATATCCATCATCCTAGTACGTGGACACGCTAGCCCGGGACCTTGGGCTTCGCACGAGCCGGAAGTCCAATTTTTGGAGCGAGATGTTCGCTCCATACCGACCCCGGGACTGGCGAGGCATGATACCAGAGTTTCTGGAAGCTGAAAGAAGGCGGCACATGAATGGGAATCTTGCCAACGGGAAGAACAAAGAGTCGAATAAGCGTGCATCCTTGTAGTAGAGACGACCAGTTACCCAATGGTAATGATTTGTGATAGCAACTAGTGGAAACTCCTTCTAGGACGAGATCTACTCCGAAATAAGGGTTATAAATTCAGAAAGACAATGTACACTCTCTTCTACTGTAAGCTGCAAAGACTCACTCCTGGAGATTTTGTCCCCAGAGGCCCCGGGCTACGAGGCCATATCTCTACTAATCCGTTAACAAATAAATTTGCACTATCACCTTTCTACAGGTAGAGACTCCTCGACAGATATTACGGCTCGTGGTTAATTAGGGTTACGGCCACCGTTAGGAGCCGGGCCGAGCTCGGGCGTCTTGCCCGAGATATCAAGATCAATCATCGGAGTAGTGTTGAATAAGTTATACCCGTGCCCTTCACCGCTGGAACAAAGGGTTTACAGTCTCGTACTTCTAACAATGGGATTCATCTCTGCAAAAATTCCCCTCACGCCCCTGGACCATGCGCCGCCCGGTAACTACTCCTGTTCGCTCTCCTATCTCCCCTTACGACCGGGCGTCGACCCTTCGCAGGCATTCGACGTGCTTCATGAAGCCCTTCATCGAACTTTCGTTCAGTTACCCTGGGTATCCGGCCGGGTATGGCCGCAGTCACCCTCCGCGCCTGGCTGGCGCCCCTCACAGCGTGAAATCAGGCACGGCGCAGTCGACATCGACGGGCCTCGGCCGTACCAGCTCAAGTTCCACCAGCTGGAGTCATCCATGAGCTACGAGGAATTGAAGGAGCTCGCGTTTCCCACGGACGTCTTTGAGGACAGCGAGCTGATCTGGGCGCCGTTTATGCCAGATATCAATACCGGTCCGGAGGTATTCGTCGCGCAGGCGAACTTCATTCCTGGGGGATGCATCCTTACCTCGGGCATGTACCATTCGGCGGGCGATGGAGCTGCCGCGGTTGCTGTTCTCAAACTCTGGGCTGATCATTGCTGTGCCCTGCAGATGGACGGGGGCTCATCGTCGCCGGTGGTGCCGCCGGGACCTGAAAGCTCGGACCGCGGGGTGCTGCAGCGCATCTGGGAAAATGGAAGACAGGGGGAGACACAGTTCATAGTATGGACCCGGAAGCTTGGCGGTTGCTTGGTCTTGACCCCCCGGGTGTCGGGGAGTCGGCGGAATCCGACGCAAAGGAGACGAACGGCTGCGAGAATGGTGATGGAGGTAAAGAAGCGCAACAAGCACAGCTTGCGAGAGTAGCACGATCAGCTATCTTCTATGTACCGTCGGAGAAATTTATTGCTCTGCAGAAAGAATCCCTGGCTGCGTTCGCAGACTCCGCAGAAGGAGGAGGGCACTCGGGGATCTCTGGATCCGACGCCATTTGCGCTCTAATATGGCGCTGTAGCCTGAGAGCACGGGCGATGGCAGGTGGAGTGCAACGAAAGTCCGACCGCCCGAAAGGCAATATTTGCAACCCTGAGGCTGTGGCGCGCCTTGATATGACCGTGGACGGCCGGTTCGACTTCTCGCGCGCGCTGCCGACCCCCTACCTGGGAAACCTCACGGTGATCAACCAAGTCTTCATGCCAGTCATCCGCTTGATCGCGCATGAAACCCCTCTGGGAGTGGTGGCGCGCACCATCCGGGACCGCGCAAACAAGATCCATACGGCCAGTTTGCTCGACGCGTATGCCCTGGCGCGCAGGGTGCCGGATTTCCAGCAGCTTTCTCTGCGGAATTCCAGTCTCGATAGCACGGATATGCTGATGGCACCGTTGCTCATGTATCCGACAGATAGTCTAAGCTATGGAAGTCGCTTGTTTGGAAATGGGGGAGGCCGGAGGCCTTACGCACACCGATGGGGGCCTTCAATCGCTTTACGCGGATCAGTTTTGTTCTACCCAAGACAGAGCATGGGGGGGTGGAGTTTGTCTTGAATTTGTTTGAGGAGGAGATGGACTTGCTGTTGGAAGACGAGGAGTTTGGACGTTTTGCGATGCTTCTTGCTTGAACAGAGAAGAGATCCCAGGTTTATAGTTCTGAAACACATCACGGTCATGAACGACACGTACAAGAACGCCGTAGATAAACTCTCAATTTATCTACTCTACTAGCCCTCACTTAAATAATAGATAGCCATCCACATCCATCTAGCACATCCACCCCCCATCCACAGGAATCACCGTGCCATTGACGAAGCTGCTCTGCGGACTGAGCAAAAAAAGGATCACCTCGGCCACCTCGCTAGCCTCACCCTTACGTCCCAGAGCCCCTGGATCGCCCTCCCCAAATAGCTCCATCCGACCCACAGCCTGTTCAATCTGCTGGATCATCGACGTGGCGATGATCCCCGGCGCGATAGCATTCAGCCGGATTCCTCTGCTCCCTTCTTCCTTAACCGCCGTCCGCGTAAGCCCAATAACCGCATGCTTACTGGCCACGTACGGCCCATTGTGTGCGCCGCCAACAATCCCAGCCACACTCGCAGCATTGACAATAGATCCCCCGGGCCGACCGGCCCCGTCCGCCGTCTGCATGTGTGCCAGCTCGGCCCGAAGGCAGTTCAGAGTACCCTTGACGTTGACATCCATGACCCAGTCGAACTCGGTATCGTCGAGGTTGCGAACGGCGCCGGTCTCACGCCCAATATTGGGGCCAAAGACTCCGGCCAGGTTCGCGGCGCCGGCAAGAGACTGTCCGAAATGTGCGACGGTGGCTTCTATCCAGGAGCTGCATTCCTTTTGTGACCGCACGTCCAGTGTCCTGGTGAAGATCGGCGAGCTGGAAATTGATTCACTGTTGACGTGGTTGACATTGCAGTATTCTTGTAGGACGTCGTCGTGGGCTTTTGCTAATGTGGCCTTGTCGACGTCCGCTAAGGAGAGTAGGGCCCCGTGGCGGGCGAGTAAGAGGGCTGTTGCGCGCCCGATCCCTGACGCGGCGCCGGTGAGGGCGAAGACTTTTCCTTGGAGGGATGGTGACGGGGGCATTCTGGTCCAATCGGATGGTTTGGAGGTGTGTAGAAGTCTGGGTGACGATGTACCATGTTATGAGTGTCTTGCCGTGCTGGAGTTTGACAGGCTTCTTTATATACAATTAACAACAGATGGCGTTATTAGAGCAGACATCAGCGCTAAAAGGGAGAAACAGTGATGGTTTCTTTCGCTCGGCCCGACTCTCAAGGGCATGCAGTAATGAACCTCAAATAAACCCATTGGCCACTGCCTGTCCAGTCAATCGGTATGCCCGAAGGAAGCTAGTACAGAGGCAAGTCCGAGTACATCGCAAGCTCTTATACTAAGTAAAGATCTCGGATACTATCCTAGGACGCCCTAAATTACACTTCAACTACCTGTTGTAAAGACTAATCAAGAGATACAACACACAGCTAACAACAAACAATCCCATCCCGCCCAGCCACTTCTGGCTCTGATTCTGGGCGCTGACGTCGACCTTCCACTTCACTTTCCCTCTAGGCTTCACCCGCCGTGGCACACAATCAAGCTTCACACTACCCTGAATAGCCAGGGAGAAGATCCCGCCCACCATCTTATCGCTCATCCAGGGGAAACAACGGCTCGCCAGAAATTTGAACACGGGGTTGGCCCACGCCTGTACGCGGGTCATGAAGCCGCTCAGCAGATACATCAAGTTGACTCTTCCTATACGCTGCTCGCGGTACGCCTGGAAAATGGTCGATAGTTCTGCTTGGGTTGGGTGGGATGACAGCTCGCCCTTGGAACATAGTAATTTCGCTCGTAGGATGTTGGCAAACGTGGCGGCGGATTCCATGGCTGAGCCTCCGCCAAAGGCGATGTTGGGTGTGAACTGTTCAAGTGTGGAACGTGTGAGCGCTATACATGCATAGGAGAACTTGGGGTGGGAATTGGTAGAGCAGGATGACGTTGAATACCTTGTGTGCTGCATCACCAAGGAGAACAATGCGGTTTGAATGCCAGTGCTTGAAGACCCCTTCTTCGATATTGATCAGGTCACCGCGGAGGCGCTTCTCCCAGATCTGCCCAAAGGTCAGGTTGTCATTGATAGGAAGAGCGGCAATCTTTGCAGCCTCAGCGTGCATGTCCTCGGCAGTGTACGTGGGAAGCGACGGCCAGCGATAGGTCTGGCCCAGCTTGATGAAGACAAAGTAGAAAATAAGTTGCGGCTGAGTTAGGATTCTGTCGAACATCAGTATGTTGACTAATCGTATGGCCCCAGGAAATCAGTGCCGTACAAGAAGCTAAAGCCGTTGTTATGGACTACAGTCATGGATCCGGATTCAATCCCGGGCATAGATGGGCTGAGTCCGACCAGGCACTTATAGGACGCCGTCAAAGCTGCTTGCATTAGTTATCGGTCCAAACAACAAGTTTCTCAGTGGCTGTCTTCACGTACATTGCATCTCTTTGGGAGTGATCGTGTTGGGCACGGCTTGGTTGGCGTGATTCCACATGATCTGGCGTACTCGGCTAGCTACACCATCACAACCAACGACGATATCACCGTCCTCGTAGGACCCATCATTGAGATATACCCGTACTCCGTCCTCTGACTCGGCAATATCTTTCACCGCAGCTCTAGTTCGAATTGGGTCCTTGGTAGGTAGACAGTCCAACAAAGCTTGAATGAATTGTCGTCTTTCTAGGAGAAGAAAGCGGTGCCCGTGTCTGCGACAAATCGTGAGCTCATGTAAGCAGTAAGCCCTGCTGAACTAACCTTTCAACAATCTTATCAAAAAGCTCACTGACAATAATCACCTTTCCATCCGGGTTGCGAGTGTAGGAAACAGTCATCTGAGAGCAGGTTTCCTCAATGGACGCCAGACACCCCAGCTGATCTAGCAGTCGGGCACCATTTGGCCACATGCCTATACTGGCGCCTGAGGGGTAGACTACCTGCGCATGCTTTTCCAGAACGACGTGGTCAATACCGGCCTTTTGAAGAGCATTTGAGAGTGTGAGGCCGGCGATGCCTGCCCCCACCACGATCGCCCTGAAGGGTCGCGCCTTTCTCTCGTTGACTGGATGCATAGGCAAGAGTAAAAGTGCTAGTGAGAGTGTCAATAGGCCAGATTGAGTGTGCTATGAAGTGGTATGGTTGGGATCATCTCCAGAGCCCTAATTATGTTTTCTCTACTCCTCAGTCCTGACAAGCTCGGCTGGTTCCTCTCTCTCTTTTTCCTTTCTTTCTATATTTTCTTCCTTATTCCATTTTTGTTTTGACTATTTCTACCTTCTTGTTCCCTGTCCATTGTCGTATGGTCGGTCCGAATCTCCGTTTCGACACACGTCCGGCCCGCACCCCCCGAGTAGCCTCGGACATCGACAGCCAGGGACAACAACACTAGGAGAGAGCACCGAAGTATGAGCAAGTTGATGTAGATCGGCCGCTTACGCCGAGTAGGCAACCGCATTCATTTAATCTCAAACATAGTCTACACCATTTACTGAACAACATTTTGTTGCAGCCATCTCAACTCAGTGACTTGGAAAACACCCTCTAGAAGACTGATAGACAGAAAATCAGTCAACATGAGCTCCGAACTGACAGGCTTCCCATCCTTGCAGCCGGCCCTCATCTGCAAGGTGCGTCCGATTCTCATCGCCCTATGGCCTGGTGGCGAAACAGAACAAGTGGACTAACACAACCGAACATCAACTAGATTAACGTTGGTGAAGGAAACCCTATTGGTATGTCATACCATTTATCAAGAGACCACCTGCTATCACGGTCACCTCTTTCTAACCCTCCGTCTCGTTTAGGCGACGTCTCGACAGGCCCCCGGTTCATTCATTTCGTAGGCCATCCTCTCCCACAATTGTCTGCATGGCAGGATCTTTCATCTTTTGCTCACCTCAGTTTGAAAAAAGCAAACCCCCAGCGGCACCATCAAAAGCGTATCGGGCTTCAAGCCCGAAATCGACTCTGATGTGGTCTTTGGCGGAGACTGGCTCTACTTCGACCCGGACAAGTCTCGTGCCCGTGTGAATTTCAAGGGCATTGCCAAGTAAGTAGCTAGCTAGCAAGGCAGTGCTGGTGCCGTCAGTCTCAGCTGGTTAACGGAATGCTGTGAACATAGGACGAAAGAAGGTGTCCCCTTCTCCTTCTACTACAGTGGCATCGTCACAGTCAACGAAGACATCGCCAAGATTTTCTCCTACAGCCCCGACGCAAAGACCATTCCATTTGGTAACTCGAGTAAGTGGCGCCCTTCAATAAAGATTATCACGAGTGGCCTGCATACAACCTACCTGTCGTAACATTGTGACTGATCTTGTTGATTCCTCAGCAACTATCCATACCTTTGAGACGGGGACCCCTGAGTTGAAAGAGCTGGAAAACTCCCACTGGATGGGTAATGGGCGGTTTGTCCTTGGGGAGAACGGCCTGACGGTTGAGAGTCGGGTGTCGAAGGTTGTCCCTAGCACGGCCATGGACTAGAGATTTGGCTGGCTAGGATGTTGAGATAACGATGCTGGTATTGTGATCAATCAATCAATAAAAAATGTGAAGGGCTAAAGCAAGACTTGATTCAATCTGTACTAGGCTACGAACTGTGTTCGATAAACTTAAGAAAAGGAGTTTAATATACTAGTCCTCCGCTATTAGTATGCCAAGGTTATGTGTCCTACATGATCAACATTGGGCCCTGGCCCGTGACATATATATCTTAGTAGTAAAATAAAGTCATGTCATTCGATATCGATAAGCGGGTTCGTCTGGATCCCCCTACATTTCTATTAGTTGGATTAGGGTTGAAACCTGAGCTGGTGCCAAACCCCTGGCGAATCCCCATATAAAAAGGGGCTGTTTGTTTAGAAGAAAGATTAAGCTTTAGTCTTTGTTCAGACCGGAACCCTACAGTGGAATTCCATCGAATATCATTATCTCGCCTAGTCAACTGGTGCCATCCAAATCTGGCAGTTCCCTTACAGCGGACTACAAATATAAAATCATATCCAAATCTGTAGTTTGCGGATATGGATTACGGATATCCTTGGACATTACAGATCGTGCTTCCTTAGGCGATAAATATGAGTCAATAGACTCTAGCAAATTTCAGTGACCATGGATTAGTTCGTATCTACTTAGATCACTAGAAACCCCTTTCTGCTCTCATTAGAGTTGGGCGTCTGCTACCCAGTGACTGCCTCCTGCACATCGATACCCGCCAGGAAGTTTGATCCACTTATAGCCTTGAACACAAACTCCCATGCTGCGGAGTTTCACCTGAATAGCTTGCTCCTTGCGGCGGGCTTCAGCTAAGTCTTTTCTCCTGGTCTCAAGTTCTCTTGTGATCGCTTCCTGCCGCCTTCGTTCAATTTCAAGCTGCAATTGTTCTTGTTCAAGGCGCTTCCTCAATTCCTCATTTTGCTGCTCTTTCGCTTCTTCAGCTGCCCTGACCGCTTGACCTTCTTCTTTCAGTCTCAGTAACTCCTTTTGTTTCACTTCCTCCTTCTCTATCATCTGCAAGTAATTTTCCTTTTTTTCAGCAGCCTCTTTGGCTTTCTGTAATTTATTCCAATCGTCGTCCGTGACACCTGCGTCGCGCTGCGGGACAGGAACCTGTTGCTTCTTCTGATCTTGTACTGGCGAACCTGCCCTGCTGTTGGGTTTCATGCCCGATATTAGGCTCTGGCTTTCGATGTTCCTCGTTGGTGGATCCGACGATTGGATACGCAATGATGGGACCTTCCCCAGGTTCTGGTCCTTTGCGGAACATTGTTTCTGGAACTGCTCGCGACTGTGGCGCTCATTGATCATGTCCTCAAGCTCTCCGAGCACTGTCTCTCCATTCAAGACCAGATTTGATACACCAAAAGTGCCTAGTTTCTTCAAGGTCTCTCCAAATATCGCTTTCACTAGTGTCTCAATGTCCCTAGCGTTAGCCCAGCTTGAAGTTTTGGACAATTTGTCAAATCCATCCGTCAATTTCTGAGTGAGATCAGAATCTAGATCGTACAGACAGGTGATGTCGAAGTCCACTCTTGACTTGTTGAGAATGACCACCTTCTTTCTTTCTAGAAGCTCCTTCAGTAACTGAATACAATTTCTTGCGGAAAGAGACCTAAACTGAATAGATTCAGGGAAACGACTGGTTAGACCAGGGTTCATGGACATCAGGCGGTTAATATCTGCATCATAGCCAGCCAGAATGATTATTAGCTTGCGGGAAAACCTGGGCTTTGTGATACAATCGACAAGCTCGTCTATGGCCTCTTTGGCAAAGTGACCCTCAGCAAGGCGATATGCCTCGTCTATGAAGAGTACCTTTCCAAGACCACGTTCCAGCATTTTCTGGGTTTTCGGCCCTGTATGCCCGACATACTGACCCACTAGCTCTGTAGCAGACGCTTCGATGACCTCATTTGAAGACAAGAGTCCCAAATCGTAGTATATTTGGCCCATCTTTCGAGCTGTACTTGTTTTCCCAGTCCCTATGGCGGGTTTCCTCATCAGTGAAGTCCTCTTGGGCCATCTGATCAAATCTGCCATAAAAATCTCCACTCACCTGGGGGCCCTCGAAACACAAAGTTGAATGGCACTTGTTCACGAGGATCCATTTCCAGCGCCTTGATGTTCCTCACCAGCTGTCGATATCCCTCAAACGTAGAAATGATGCTTTCACAGCCAACCACCCCTTCAAACATCTTCGCAACACTGTTTTCGCTTTTTTCTGCACGATCAAAGTTTTCATCAAAATCAACAGCATCCAAAACAGAATCAAGGAACTGGCCCTTAGGCTTATTCGAAGAAACGCGCCTCTGATGATGCATTTTGGCTGCGTTGAGTAGAATGTCAATTTCCCCCGCATTACCAAAATGTGGTCGATTCCGAGCTCGCTCAAGCATCTCCAAAACGACCAGGCGAGCCTGATCAGTGATCCCATATCCCTGCTGCACCAGTCTGAGATCAAGAATAAGATCCAGCTCATGTGCCGTGAAGTCTTCGAAAATGAAAGCCTGATCAATTGGGAAACGCCGACTAAGACCAGGATTGACATTTTGAAACATCTGCTCCATCTGGTCTTTGTATCCCAGAAGTAGAACACATTGATCATCCCCGGGTATACTCTGGACATCAGCTACTATGGTGTCAACCGCAGCACCCCTATATGGGTCCGATTTGGTTCCTGTGCCGTCGGAAGTTCCTCCCGCGAAGAGTCCGTAGGCTTCGTCTATGACAAGGACCTTTCCCAAAGTAGCTGCGAGGATACCTTTCGTGTTCTTCTCAGACTCCCCAATTACACTCCCGACAAAATCGGAGGGGTTCTTCACAACAACTATGGTTTTTGTCAGTGTATTTAATATGCTTTAATATAGTTAAAAATGTCGTGCATACCTTCACCATTTGATAAAAGCCCCATGTCCACGAGGATTTGACCATATATCTTTGCGACTGACGTTTTGCCAGTTCCGGGGTTTCCGAGGAAGACTTTGTTGAGACTGTAGCCAACCACTGGTTGCTCAAGTATCTCGCGACGATAGTTGTATTGGACTGTGTCTATAAGACTTTCGACGGTGCTTTTAACCGCGGCTAAACCAATCATACTTTGCAGCTTTTGCCACGCCTTCGATGATTTGAGATTTTGAGAAGGATCTGGGCCGATCAGATCCTCTCTGTGTAGGAAGAAGTCGTCAATCTGCGAATCTCCATGTCGTCTTTGTTGCATCAGTCGCTCAGTTTGTCGTTCAGTGATCTTTGCCATGGCATTTTCAACAGCTCTTGCATTTGCAAACCCCTCTCGGCCCCGCCTGCGCCCAATTCGTCGTGCGACAATGCGACAGTAAAGTCCATCCAGCCCGCCATCAACTTTCATCTGCATCCTCCATGTGTTCTCAATCCACTTCTGGATGATCATCATCAGCTCCGAGTCGTCGAAATCCTCGAATTTCAGTTCATGAGGGAAACGACTCGGTAGTCCAGGGTTGTGAGCGAAGAATTTTTCCATCGGACGTTGGTATCCTGCAAGAACAAACACAATTTTGCCAGTGAGATTCTCAACTTCAGCTAAGAGAAAGTCAAGTACCTGGTGACCGCCAAAATTGCTGCTTTGTACCATTTGGTAAGCTTCGTCAATAAACATGACCCCTCCGCCTTCTTTGAGTAGCTGCTCGATTGTCTTCTGGCATTGCGAAACACCTTCATTCGATAACTTACTACCCGTTGTCTCGATGAATGTGTGGCCGGGGATGATTCCCACTGCTGCTAGGAATTTTGCGTACAGTCGGGCTACCGTCGTCTTGCCAGTTCCTGGATTACCAAGAAGCACGGTTCCAAATCTCTCGCGGCCCAAATCAACGTTCTGTTTCACCGCGATATCAACTTTGGCTTTCATCGTGAGGAACTTCGACTTCACTGACTCCAGTCCGACCATATCCATCAAAGCGTCAATTTCTGGACTCTGGGAATTGAAGTATAATTTCTGGTAGTCCCAATCGGCCTTGGCCTTCGAGGCAGACTTCTTAGGCATGATCTCACGGGCCTCGGGCTTTACACTGGGGTCGTCGCTAGGATTGTCAGATCGAATCCCCCGCTCCCTAATCCCTTGAGGCGTAGAGGGCCTTGGCCCTGGTTCAATTGGCATAGGTACTTTTTCCCGGCCGCTTTGGCTACCGGTGGTGCTTTCAGACTGGGGCGTTTGCAGCTCCTTGATTTCATCGCGATGCTGCTCAAGAACTCTTTTTCGCTCTGCATCTACCCACACGTCGCTTTTAAGACGTCGCAAATGTGCAGCTTCGCTCTGAAGCTCGGCAATTTGCTGAGCGTATAAAGATTGCTTTCTTTGTCGCTCTGCCTCGAGCTCCATATCTCGGTCGTGCTTTCGCTTCTTTATATTGTCTTCCTGAATACAGAAGCGGCATGAACCCTTGGCCATTGAGCATGGTAAAGACAATGTATGACCACGGGGGCATGTCCATTTGACGATCTTGGTGCACCTCATTCTAGAGTGATCATTCAGTGGATGGCATTTGGATGGGCACTCGTGGGCTCCGCAGCTTAGTTTAATACCACTTTCAGAACGAACAACGTTAGTCTGAAAATGATAAATGTTGGAGGGTTCTTGGCAGTAATGTCGCTTGATCGAAAGCAGCGTACTTAGAGATAGAGAAGAGACTTACCAAGGTGCTGAGCATCCACCATCCGGGACCTCTCTGTCAAAGTCCTCCATGGTCCGAAGTACAGCAGTCTTGTCAGGATGCTGCTCACATTGAACCGGCAATCCATCATAAAGATGTCCATTGTCTTTGAGCTGATCAATCAGTGGCCTCCAACATCGTTGCCCCTTGCGGCTAGAGACGAATGTCTGCGAATTGCCCACCATGATAAGTACACTTCGGGCACGAGAGAGAAGCACGTTCAGTCGTTCTGGAGTTGCCATGAACCCTATATCACCACACTTGTTACTTCGCGTGAGTGACGCTATTACTATCTCGCTTTCCTCTCCTTGGTAATTGTCTGATCTCGATGGTCAGCCTGTCTGCCGAACATTGATCCGCCATGTTTACCACCTACCAATGGTAGAGAGCTTGATCGGTCGCTTGGAATGACTAGCAGCCGCATGTGATAGCAAGCCCGCTTGTACTAGATCATAAGAGTCAAGGTCGTTCAAGACCGGATCATTCTGCTTGCTCAATGTCTGGCGCAAAAGCGAAAGTTGACCGAGATATGGCGTGAGGACGACGAGCTTGTCAGTCCCGTATCCCTGCTGTCCAAGATATTTCACGATCTTCAAGACGACCTCCGCCTCAAAAAGGTTTTGCTTAGACTGCTTTGCTCCCTCATCCCGTCGATCAGAGACCCCCGACAAGCTTTCTTCAAGGTTTTGATGATTGAAGAAAATCACGCGGTCGGATAACCCTCGTGGCTCAGGGCGATTTTTCGTGTTTTCTCCGTCCTCTAAAAGAGGGTAAGTGAGAGTTCGTACGAGACTCGAAATCTCAGGGCACATTCGATGCTGCTTCTGTAATGTGGTATGAGGGTACCCCGCGTGAATAAGTCTTTCAAAAAGAGAAACGTTCAGGTCATATCCATCTCCCTTTTCCATGCTCAGGGCATAGTTGTTGATTTTTGGCCGAAGTTGCAAATGGTCCCCAATAAGTACCAAATGCTTCGTGGCTGGGGATATCGCAGTAAGAACGTGAGACTCTAGAATTTCGCCTGCCTCTTCCAATAGCACAATCCCGGGTGATGCATTCTTGAGATCGTCGGCATGCATTGCTGCTGCCGTTGTCGTACACCCTATGATTCTTTTTCTTTCCAGGATTTCGCGTGTTTTCTCCCGTAAAGCCGTGGATAGCTTCTCGTGGCATTTGTCAAGCAATTCCATCTGTGCTGCGAGAGATGCAGCTTGCTCAGTTAACAAAGCCTGCTTCCACGACTGAATCTTCTCATCTCGGATTTTCTGCTCCAACGCCCATATATGTTGGCTTCCAGCCGGCAAGAGCTCAACGAACGGCTTTGCAGCCTGTCCTCTGATCCAACGGTCATAAAGGTAGCCTTTCTTGATTGCCTTTCCATCTCTGTCTGCCGCGCTCATTCCATCTTCATCCTCGGGTATCGTAAAGGCCTCAAAAAATTCAGGCGCTTCAAACTCCAGATAATCTAAAATTGCTGACGAATCCGCTGAAAGCTTCTGAAATGCTGCGAAGGAGCTGTCAATAGCGCTTCGTAGCTCCTCACCCTGGCTTTCGAGAGCATTGATGGTGTACCATGTTGACTGAGACCTTCGTCTGGTGAAATTTTGCTCTTGGAGGCTTAGTGGCTGGGTTCTACCTGTTGACTTGGACCCCAATCTAACGATATTGGAAGGGCCAATGCCGATATCCAGCAAGTCTTCCAAAAACTGATCCAAAGCGTGGTTAGTGTAGCACATCACCAATATCTTATCATTGGTTTGATCATGAAGAATCTTGGCCAAAAGTGCCCCTATAAAAGACTTTCCAGTACCTGATTATTACACTATTAACATCACAGAGCCAAAAGGGATTTCTTTTCGAGTCTTCATACCTGGGGGGCCCCTGGATCAGACTGACCCTTTGAGTCAATCCTGCCAATAGAGACTCAGATTGGGACCTATCCAATGCAACCGGTTTCGCTGTCCCCAGAATTGTCTGAATATTAGGTCGACAGTTTTCGTGAAGCTTGTTAATTACATTCCAAGGTGCCAATGAGGAGTTTTCCACCGGATCACCTCTTTTGTAAAGAAACAACTCTTTGGTAAGAGGAAACTCAAATCTCGTCTGCAGGCATCTCAGAATTGGCTCATAGGCAAACGTCGCTGTATCAACCACCAGAAACTCGACGTCGTCGTAAAGCTTGAGAAAGAGAATGGCCTTCCTCACAGCTTCTTCTCCTGCGACTCGGAGCATGACTACTGGTGGAGTAGATAACAGATCGTCGATGTTTCTTTCAATCGTAGCAAAGGCCACAATTTCTGTATTCCGTAAAAAGCATCCAAAGGCGCGGTGTTTGACAAACTGCGTGTTACTTCTAAGATATTCCTTCGCATTCTCTGCGGAGAGATCTTTCAGCCTTTCCAGGCCTGACCTGGCAGTGACGCCAACGGTACATGGACGGAGGTATTTCTGATTTTTTGAGGTACACGAGATATGAGCCAAAGAGAGCCCTTTGAGGCGTAGAGCGGATCGTCGTCCTTTTTTCGCGCCTGTAGCAATCTGAATATCATCACGCAGTGCTGATAACATATCTTCACGTAAAAGTCGGAACTGGTTGTCCACATGCGCAGCGATACGTTGGCTGCCAGAGAGCTCTATAATCTCATCCGCGCGTCGATAGAAAGGTTTATCGGTACAGCACATCTCACCCGTCGTAGGAAAGACTGCCATTAGACGGAAGTCGGTGAAATCGTTATCATGGCGACCACCCGCCGTCTCTTCAGATGTAAGCAGAGTGGATGCGGAAGATTTCATATCGATGAGATACTTGATCTTTTGTCCCATATTGCGTAGTGCATTCGAAGATGATGAAAGAAGATATCCATCACTCAGTATAGTCCGGGAATCGGGCACTATATCTACCGCGGACGAAGTTGGCAATGACAGGAGCTCTGTGGTCAGCCAACAGAAGGCTCGGGTAGCATTTTCATCCAGTTGTCGGGCGTGAAAGGCATTTAAAAGCGAGTTCCAGAGTGACCGAGGTTCCCAGATAATAAGAAGGAGCTGTGTAAGGAAGAGACCATTGCATAAAAGTTTGATCCCTGGGCTGCTTAAAAAATTGATGAACTTTGATGTATAGTTGTTAGTAAAACTTGGTGTGAGGTTGAACCTCAAACCCATTTGCAGCGCATTCAGGGCATTTTGGCTGGCTATCAGTCTCTCAACAGTCAGACAAGGATTCTTCGTGTCCAGAATAGCTTCTATGAGCTTCTTGAAGTCGTTAAGATCTCGGACCTCTTGTTTCCCATGAAGAACAGCCGCAAAGTATTTGGCTAGTCGATCTGATCGGTAATTTGTAGACATTGTGAAATAGAGGATATGAATTCTTTCCGTGGCAGATGGTACCTAAAACGGATGAACCTGGCAGAGGTATCTCGGATCGCTTTATCGGATTCCGCCTCGCTCGGCCTCGAAAGCACAGCAAAATGGACAAGTTGTACAAGGTGAGGGGTAAAACGAGAAATGCCCCCACCTTTGACTATTGGTTAGGTGTATGCCACCTGTTAAATGTTCACGAGGCTACGGTGGCTGCCTGCGCCGAGCCAATACAGAATGAGAGGACATGGAACAATGACAGGGGTATGTTGCTATCGTGGCATCCCAATTCGTTCCACACCGCTCTTTCGGTAGCGCGTAATTTCGGAGAAGCGTGTCTTTGTCCTATTGCTTCGCAAGGCAAACCACGTCAGAGTAGGTGCTGGGATTGTCTCTGCGAAGAATGCAGCTTGTCTGGTTTTGTCTTGTGCTAATTCTTCGTTAACCCCCAAAAGAAAATGTCAATCATCTCGCTATCGTCCGTAGAATGGCTATAGTATGTCGGTGCTGCGGGTCTTCTCGGGTGATATGTTCTGTTGCTCTCGATTTTCTCGCTGCATCTGACACGTCGTATGCGTCTCCTAGCTTACCTAGCCGTTCCTGTAGGTCTCTTCTTTCGTGCCGTTCTATCGCAAACGGCGTCTTCCCTGAAGCTTGACGTCGGAGCCGGAATCAATTCTCACCGAAATATAGAAATTAATAACGGGATCAGCAACCTCTGGCTCCGATTCTTGCCTCGGTAATGACTTGATATCGTTGAGTTCATCTTTGCAATTCTCTCGGGTGCCTCTACATTTCTCTTCAAAGAAACTCGTATATATCCCAACTAGCGACATGGCATTCCGCGGAAGGAGTGTTCATTCGGATCGCCGAAGGCTCAGAGGGGCCCTGGGAGATGGCAGGAGGGGAGGATCATCAGTACCTCCACCACTCGGCGACGTTCTTGCAACCATCCAACACCGTGACCTAGATGATTGCACAACTGAATCCCATTGCCCTTTTCAAATCACCAATACGAAGTATTTGACTTCTTACAACTGGGTCAGAGGAAACCACGAGGTCATTGTTCCAGGTGAAGAACCTTCCCAGCAACTGCAAAGTTATCTGACTTAACGAATGGCTTCCATAAGGTGAGCCCCCAGCATGGACGCCACTTTCTGAACCCACTCAGCTGCGTCCAGACTCCAGCGTATACTTTCGTGACCTAAACATGGCGCGGTATCCCACATATCCACTAGAGCCGATGGTTCGAGCTATATTGAAGGATATACCGAGGTTTTGTGGGGATGATTTAGATATTGTAGGTGCGGTAGCACAATGGGGAATCTGTTGAGATTTGCGCGCCGCGAAAGCCCTGCATTTAGAATGCTGATCGAGGTCGTCGGGAACTCAGTCTTCTTCAGCAGAAGAGAGAATTCGCCCAAAGAAACCCTCCGGAATGTCCAAGGATATGGACACACGTTTCCAGAGACATACACAATGTGGAGTGAGGGGGGTTTGGAATTCTGAGTCTCATCAACGTCTCATCAAGTTTGAGTTTGCCAACATGAATTTCTTAGTACGATTTGAAGCTGATGGTTATCTTCCCGACTTGATTCCCGGAAATTTGAAGACCCAGGAAGAACCTGTCCATATCAAGAGTCATATGGAGCCTGAAGATCTCCTTTCCTCTATCAAAGCAGCTTCAATCTCAATTGATCCCTCGGAAACCAGTGAACAAGAGGCAATTGATCTGAAAATTTCCAAGGGAGGCCGCTATATTCCGCAATGTGCGATCTTTGACCTGAAAACGCGATCCGTTAAGAAAGAACATATTGACACCCTCTCAGAAGAGATGGGTCGGTTGTGGATCAGACAAATTCCCAACTTCATTCTTGCCTACCACAAGTCTGGGAAGTTCGATGATATCCGAGTCCAGGACGTGCGGGAAAATATGAAACAATGGGAAGAATCAGAACAGCCAGACTTGCAGAGATTTGCCACTTTGCTGCAGACCATCATATCCTTCGCTCGTAGCACAGAGAATGAAAGACTTGAGCTTGAGCATGGTGCTGATGAGGAAGTTCTGAACATTCGAGTTCCTGGTGGAATTGTGAACAGTGTATTGCCGCCAGCCTTGGCAGACCGGTGGAATGCTCGTAGTGGCTCTGTTACGAACTCTTAGTTTATGCCTGAAGTATGTATTGGCTTTGGGAGAAATTTATCGTTTGCCTTACAAGATTGAGAACATTAGTCATTGCATATTCTCTGGTCCGAGGAAGCAAAATAGATTCTTGCAACAATTGCAATAGATTTACTCGGGTAAGGAGTTGGACCGTGTCCTGTGCAAGGATATCTCTAAAGACAAAACATGCGTGCATGCGGAACTTTTAGTCCTCGACCATTCTAAAGCAGACCGGCGGCAGATTTCTGAACGGGAGACATCGGTATATTGCTTGCAGTAAGCCAGCCTGCTATCTCTGTCACTCGTTCATCTCTTGTCATCCGGGAGGCTATGCGAGCCCCCTTTCCCCATGAAGGTGTATCTGAATTGGCAGCTTCTAGATGTTCGACAGGACTAACGGAACGCCGGCCACGCGCTTTCAGCATCAACAGGATGTTCTGCTTTGCATGGTCGGGAGTCTCAGGAGGGATTTAACAAACGATATCGCTACCAGTGTCGGTAGGCGAATGGGCTTCGCGGACTCGACAGCTCGAGGCACTTCAACCATTATTGACATCGGAACTGATCTAATTCCTTCTATGGCTAGGCTCTCCCTTGACGAACTACGGAAGACGCTTGATCGCCAAGGTGGGCTGGCAGTGGTTCTAGAAAAGCTCATATAGACTCGGATATCAATCGGTGGGGTTTCCTCTATTTCCCTAGTAATGTCAGCGTAGAAGCTGAAAGTGATGAGTCCGCCATTGGTGGGTACGGATCTTATCGCTCATGCACTTGCTCATTGAGTATGACGTAGTTTCTCTTCTCATTCTTCGAACTGATTTGAATCATTAAACGCTTATATCCGGCATATCATAACAAATAAGCTGCTCAAACTATTTCTCAGTCGAGTACAAACGCTCCATTTCTCCCCTGCTGCGAGCCATCCAGCCAGCTCAAGAGCAGCGTTGCTATTGCTAGCAAAAAAAAGAGATTCTGCCACATGCTGCCAGGTATAGGGAGTCACTCTGTAAACGCTACCGTACCATTCGATGGTTAATGCATAGAATTTTCAAAAACCCTCAACACTCCCTTCTCCTTGTTGATGCGGCATACTCTTGCTTTGGTCTGCCATGCCGTGAGTGAAAAATACCACTGCACCACCGCGTACCGTGGATCACTCGAATTACGAAGTTGTGTGGTTAGCGCGCGTTTGTCCAAGTGCATCCAAAAGAAATAGTTGCTCGAAAAACCGGCCGAGAAGCCTCTGGTACGGTCAAGTCTTTGAGCGACCGACACGTTCTGAATCAGTATCTAAATCTCTGATTAGAGTTGCCGGGCTTAACTTTCTGATATTCGGTCTTTCCCACTTCAGCGCAAGTTTGAACTGTCTGTCAAAAGGATGACAAGTAAACATAGATAGGCAAGGGCCAACGGAGAACTCCACATATTTTTAGCCGGATATCACAGGTTCTAACCTACCAGATAATGGCAAGGCAGCCATTGGCTGTCAGCTATATCCTTAATGGGTCGATCTACATAATGTAGCCATGCAGGAGGCTAGCATGCAGGAGGCCAGCATTCAGGAGGCCAGCATGCAGGAGGCCAGCATGCAGGAGGCCAGCATGCAGGAGGCCAGCATGTAGGAGGCCGCAAGTTCCGGAACCAAGGACGCCGTGGAAATACCTTTGGTAGACGGCGCTTGCCGCAAGGACAAGAACCGGAGACCGAGATGTTCCGTCTCCGATGACGACTGAAATCTTACCGGCCCCCTTTCTAGTTAACCGTTGACGAACACTCCTCGTTGACAGCCTAATGATTGGATAACTGCAATCTCGTACCGCTCGATTCAAGCATGCATTCAGTGGTGCAAGCATCACTACGACTGTGGCTGAAGAGCTTGAATCTTCCTCGGCAGCCAAAAGCGTCCTGGCATCGAGACAGACTTCGCGAGGAGCTTCAGGAGCTCCGACTTGCAAAAACCCATTTCTCTAAATTGAGTGAAGCATCTGACGTCATCTTTTCAATTACACGGGCTCAACATGACGGATTTGCATCTCGCCGGATTCCTTTCTCTGGGTACCAAATTGCCCCAATCTGCATTTACATGTTGGCGAAGTTCACCTCACGCTGGTTCTTTTTCAAAGTAGCTACTCTTATATGCATGGAAAAACGCTGGAACTCTATACGTGAAGTGGTGAACCCGAGCAAAGATGAAAAGGTCGCTTCTGTGGCGTGTCGCCATCAAATAGACCCTGAAAAGTTCCAGCGAGTCAGTCGGGGCCTCCGGCGTGTTTGGCCTCTTCTACCTTGATCACCGCATTGCAGCTAAGGATTCGGGGTATACATTGCGCCACATACTACATGATCTCGCATGGCCTGCTGGTAATGATTGGCACCTAGTGATCGCCGATTCGCTCGCTTTTTTTCTCCCAATTTCTCTGCCTCCGATATTTCCTCCTTATTACTCTGCCTACTAGCTCACGTGCGACGTTAGGCCGCTACTTTCTATAGATGATATAAATCTTGCTATTAGGGGGCGTCCCCGTCTTTCTTCATCAAGAACCGACTTTCAGATTTACATTGCTTGATATTAACTTCTATTCCACCAAAGCTTCAATCATGCAAGCTCCCTATATACCATGTCTTAATGGCACTGGCAACCATGATCTCATGTCTACCAACCCGACGTCAGCCAACTGTCCGAACTCGGTCATCATCGGCATCTATGGCCTCCCTGGATCTGGCAAATCGTTTTTGCTCAATATTCTCAAACTTGGCCTGAGCCATGCCGATTTTTCCTTCTATGATGGCAGCCAGGTCATCGCAGCGGGCACGCCTGGGGGCCTTGAAGCATTCCAGAACTTGAACGAAGATGATCAAGAAAGGGCTCGGGGTCAAGCGATTCGAAAGATCAAGCAAGAGAGCTTTCAAAGTGGGAAAAGTGCCTTAGTCGCGGGCCATGCTATGTTTTGGGCCGAAGGAGAAGGTGTTGGTCAACTGGTGTGCACACAAGCTGATTTAGACACCTACACTCACATTATATATCTGGATGTGCCGGCTAGGGACATCGCGGAATATCGGTCGAGTGATCAGAAACGAAGTCGTCCCGCAGTGTCAATTGCTCATTTGAGCAAATGGCAGCAAGAGGAGAAAAGCCAGTTACGGCAACTTTGCAGGTCCCACGACATCCTTTTCACGACCATTACTCAACGCCAGATATCCATGGGTAGGCTTGTTCCCTTATTCAGGATCTCAGGAACCATACAGACGACATGAATACCAGACTGGCGCAGCAACGCATTGACGAGTTCATAATGAACGGACCCGAACGGCCGGAGACTGTGCTAGTCTTTGATGCCGACAAGACACTAGCACCACAGGATAGCAGTGAATTGTTTTGGGAGCTGGCTTCTACATCTTCGGCGGAGGCTGACGCGAAATCTCCCTTGAAGAATTTGTTTAGCAGCCGTTTGCACTACTCGTATACTGCCTTCCGCCAAGCGACCTTACTCTGCGAAGAAGCCATTGGCGACGATGAAGAATACGATGATCGCTGCGAGAAAGTAGCTCTCACGATCAAAATGTACTCTGAGCTTTTAGATCTTCTTCACTTAGCGTCAGGCCAGACCCATGTCCGCGCTCTGGTATTGACTTGTGGGCTACGCAGAGTCTGGGAAAAGGTTCTAAAGAGGGAAGGACTGGCAACGACAGTCACGGTGGTTGGCGGGGGGCGCTTGTCAGACGCTCTTGTTATGACACCTGCACTGAAAGCTGCACTCGTGACACGTTTGCGTGATGTGCATAACTCTTATGTTTGGGCTTTTGGGGGACAGTCCACTGGATATAGAGATGCTTCAAGTGGCCAACCAAGCAATTGTTGTGACGGGCGACAAGACATTGAGAAGCGCTAGCATGGACGAGGCTTTAACAAGATCTATCGGAAAGGCCGGGTTTCTGCCACGCCAGGCTGTGCTTCCGTCAAATGCAGCAGCTCGCCTCGATGCGTCCCGGCTACCTTTAGTACAACTGACCGATCAATTTTTCGTTGACTCGATATTTATCAGGCGCCAAAGCCTTCATCTTCTTCATGCTACGGATCGTTTTGCGGCCAAATTGCTCATGACACCAACGCGTGATGCATCAGTTTTTGGACCAGCACTGCGAGATGCACATTCCCAAGTTGGATGGTATCTTGCCACTGAATTCTGTACACAAATTCTGGGTGTTGAGACGTACCAAGTTTCACATGTCCAGGGTCACCAAACAGATGGTTATCGAGTTCTTCATGAAGAGAAGACTTTGATCGTGCCTCTGATGCGAGGCGGTGAACCAATGGCGTTGGGGATAAACAAGGCTTTGCCGCTTGCCATGTTTCTTCATGCCAAAAACCCAAGCGATGTCCAGTACGAGCATCTTCAAGGTCGCGTCACAATCTTTCTTGTTGACTCTGTGATCAACACCGGCCAGTCAATTTTGGAATTTGTGCGACACATTCGACACCTTCATGCTTCTATTCGCATTATTGTGGTTGCTGGTGTCATTCAAGCGAAATCAGTCTCTACTAGTAGAGTTGCGCTGGAGTTCTCGCGATTCCGGCGTTTGTCTTTTATCGCTCTTCGTCTATCGGATAATCAATTTACCGGAAGAGGTAGTACAGACACTGGACATAGACTCTTCAACACAGTACACCTTGATCAGTGATATGCGGGATCGTGGTATAGTCAAATATCAATTTCTCTCGGGTCATTCCTGATACTCCAAAACTATCAATGTTAGGTGAATTTTGTGAAATTCGAGAATTTGAGGCTCGTGAATCGATTACAAGACGGCGATGCCGCCGTTTTGTAAGTCCGGCTTAATCCTCTAGTTCCGAGAACCAGCACGTGTCAGCCGCTGGCAGATTCTGCCACCGCTCACCGTCCATGGAAACGACGAGGTCCGTCTAAACTACGAGACTGGCAAAGATGAGACGGAGGTTCGCGCTGGGGGGTAGATAGATCGTCGCCGTAGCTCCTCCCCTTCTTCTTTCCCCTCCCTAGCTTTAGTATTTCAAATTGAGACGCCGTTGTTGCCGTGCCCCAACTCCGATTAGGTTTCCCCTTGACAGCACGTCCGAAACCAATGAGAAATAAAACAAAAATAAAAATAATCCGCATGAGATACTTGTGTGCCCCACTATAGAAAGTCGAGATTTTTTTGCTTTTGACAACGGCCATGCGAACTCCGATGCTACCCCCGACCCGAGATTCGTGGTTTGCCCCTACACCGAACACCAATATGCAACAAGTGGAACATTCTACTCTTCGGCGATAGCGTTGATGTGACAATGGTAGCTAATAAGACTTCATAGAGTTTGCAATGGTTTTAGTTCCTTTAGTACCCATATGAAGCACAGGGTTGATTTCTAATCACTTTAGTGTCCTAGATGATATATAACGTTACGTTTTCTCTGATACAATAACGACTCAATCTTTCTTTAAGGTACAACAATGACGACATTGGTAAGGTATGTCCGATTCGGCCTGGTCTCCAAACAAGCATTGTCCATACTAATGACACACACAAATGTTCTAATTCAGTCCCGGAGTGCTCTGGACCCAGGGGGGACAGGGTCCCTTAGAGACCCCTTGTCGGCGAGCCATTTTGCCGGGGTGGGAGACTCCTGATTCATCACTTTTACCAGCAGAAATAATATAGAGCCTCTGGATATAACAATGATTTATTTATCCTCAATATTAAATCAATGCCTCAGATAAATATCTTCATATCCCACAAAAGCCTAGGCTCAACCCGACCAGACTATATATATATAAGCTCGGTTTCGGGCCTAGAGTTAGGGCCCACGACAGACTTTAGGCTTTAGGCCTAAACCTTATACACAAGAGTTATATAGGCCGCGGAAATTTACTAAATAGTACTAGCACTGTTTCCTTTCAGTACGGCGTCAGTTCGAGTAGGTTGGAGTCGTATATGCTATACTACGGAGCCAAAGCGGTCCAATTCCTCAGCAGATAGTCCAACAAGAAAAAGCCACTGCCGACCCAGATACTGCAGCGTTTCAAGACTGGCCCAGGCCAAGGAACCGAACCGAACTGCAGCAATGTCTCGGACTAGGGAACTACTTACACGATTTCCTCCTTAAGTTTGCGGAAAACGCGGTACTGCTTTATAAACTTGCCTCCCCACTGGTGCCGTTCGAATGGACCTATCACATGCAGGAAGCGTTCCAGCGCACGAAGGATGCAGTCGTGTCACACTTCGCCACGTACAATGTCGATCTGTAGCTCCTATTTGTCCTCTATAAGGTCAGCGTGTTGTCCCAATCGACAGAGCGAAGGAGTATCTCGAAAGACAGACGGGATTCATTTTCCGGGTCCTCTCAATACAGGAGTGGACTAAGTTGGCCACGGCCAACGGACTTCCTGAGCTTGTATCGGCGTATTTGGAGAGTATTCAGGGCAACCCTATATATTTCCCCAGGCTTCTGACCAGGAGGTAATCTATGAATGGTTTTTTATGTACTATCATTTTGGATTTAATGCACTTTTAGGGATCAACTTTATAGTGAAGCATGTTGAGACTAATCCATCTACGTATATATCAATAGTTGGAGGTAATTGAGGGTCCGGAGCCAGAAGAGGATCATGTGCCGTACTACGGAGAGAGGCCTGCGCTTCTGCATTTATGGAAAGTCTTCACGGAGGCTTCGTCGTAATGATCACTGACACACTTATGGTGCTTAATATACCCGCTTTAATTATTTCCGACTCTACCTCGAGGCTGGCTCCTACTTTGACTAACCCTTAGGAAGGACGGCAATTGATCAACTGTAATAGTAAGTTTTTAGGATACATCGTTTTGTCTTAGATATAGTAATCACCGGATAGAAAGGTTCTTCTTTTAATGTGCGTTCTTTAGTCCTAAGCTTTACTGCTTCCTTCGCTCGACTTGGATTCGACATGACAAGAAATCTCGATGAACTTCAGTGCTGTACTTGAGAGAGTCTTAAATGGAGTGATTTCTTCTCCCACATCACAAAGACCACTTGGTCTTCCCAACGATTCTCGGGGCTCATGTTTACATATCAAATTGCCACATCAGGCTCGCCATGATCACGCGCAATTCAGCCCATCCCAGTCGTTGGCCGATGCAATTTCGCGGACCATAGGAAAATGGCTGAAATACAGTCGTATCATGTGGGTATAGAGAGATTCCGCCCTCCTCTGGCTCCATCCATCGCTCTGGAATGAACGAGTCGGGCTGGGCAAAATTCTGAGCGGAGCGAAATGCGGCCCAGACAGGAATGCCTACTGACGCCTGTATCCGGATATAAGGTCAGCCCAGTCAAGAATTTGGAAGATTGAACCGTCTTTATTGCTAACATACCTGGGCAGGTACCCAGTTCCCACAGACCTGGCGCTCCGCCCTCCGGTACCAGACGAGGGCGGTTTGACGGTGCTGGCGGACACATTCGAAGTCCTTCCAAGAGGACGGCATTTAGATAGGGCAGTTTGGCAGTATGGTGAATGCTCAGGGACGCTTCCACAGTTCGTAGAGACTGACGAATCTCGTCTTGGAGCTTTTTCATCTTCTCGGGATTGCGTAAAAGATACTGCAGTGTTCCCGTGAGCGCGGTGGCAGTCGTTTCACTGCCAGCACTAATCAAGATATCCGCTGTCGCATCAATCTCTTCCCGGCTCATGCCCTTATCATCATTATACCGACAGATGTATGTGATAAGGTCTGAGCGGTGCGGGGCCTCACCCAGCGCTAGACGCTTCCCCGTTTTTGCACTCGAGAAAGCAAACCGCTGTCGGCTCGCTTGGCGGATACGCTTGGGGACCAGTCGCGGCAGGAGCGGGCGCGCCCAAGGGATGACCACCGTTCATGCAGCAATTGTGAGCAAACGCTTGAAGAAGCCGAATGTCACTTTTACCCACTGGTGGGCCTCCTCGCGCGCCAGGCAGTCAAACGATTCGCCGAATATCAGATCGCCCGCGATATCCACCGTGGCGAACTGAATGTACTCACCAATATCGACTGAGCGGCCCGCTTGGGCATGGACCTGAAGCTTTTCGATTAACAGTCGCGTGTACGTCTTTATAAAGCTCTCCTGTTCCTGCAGAGCTTTCTCGGAGAAGCCGCGGGAGATCAACTTTCGAATTCGCGTATGAGTAACATTATCGGCGGAGAGGATTGTGTGAGCGCCGTTGATTGCTCGGTTATAATAAAGAGGATTCCGGGGGAAGTCACGTCCAGCGGGGTGGTGACCGTAAATGTCTTTCCAAGCCTGCCCATCAATGAAAGATAGCTCGTTTGGGGCCCAACGGACCACGGGACCGTACAGTTCATGGAACTGTCGGATGCGATGCATCAATTGGCCATTTGCAAGAGAACGAGCGTTGGGAATACGGGTGATCAGCCAGAGCTTAGGGCCAGGGAACCTCGATAGTGGGTGAAAATAGAGAATGTAAATAGCTGTTGCTACATAGTACGCAACTCCTGAAACAAGAGCCAACAAGAGAAGCTCAGGGAAGAGATGGAAAAACGATAGCATGGTTTAGCATACAGTTTAAAGCTACTAGTACCAAGCGGAATATCCCAGGGGATCTGTACGAGGTTGGCCATCTTATGTCCCTCAAATGACTCGGTGTGAGGGGCAAAGCTGACTCAAGCTTGCACTTGGACCACCACTTTCTTCCTCTCATTTTCCCCCTCACGCAGCCGGTCAAGGCTTGGGATTACCATCGACAAGTGCCCCGAGACAATTTCCAGAGGATGTGCCTGCAGTCGGCCATCCGCAATTAGCTGGCTAACCATTTCTGCCCACTGTTTCCCAAACGCCCAATCCTCGGGCATGGGGGGTCGGTGATAGGCCCCAGCCAACTGCACCTCAGCCCCAAACAACGTCCACCCCAGAATCCAATCATGGACGACGTCCCGACGCCGAATCGTTAATAAGCGGGGGTATAGCTCCAACGCCGAATACCGACCCCCCTGATCGCCGATTGCACTACAGCACAGAGTCATAGTATCGATCGAACCAATACAATCCAGCACGTAGGCGAGCCGCTCCCCGGTATACGTGCGGATGTCATCCACGCACGTGGGAGCATTATAATCGAAGGCATGCAGTGCTCCACGGCCGATGACCATGTCAAAATTGGCAGCTGAACAGGTCGTTAGTGGAGCATACCCGGCCATTCGCAGGAACTGCAGCAAGAGAGTACCAGTGGCTGTGGCACCTCCGTAAACTAGCACGAACTTGCCCGTGTCCTCGTTCGCGCTCGAATCGGATGCACTCTTCTGGGCGGCCGAGTCCACTGCGAGCCCATCCCATTTCAGCCCCAGCGACCGGAACGCGAGTCCTGCTGTGGCGGTTCCCATAGCCAGAGATGCGGCTGTGGCAAAGTCCATCTCCGGTGGAATCGGCATGCATAGATCAAGCGTGGCCGCTTCATACTGGCCCCAGGCCCCATTTTCGGGGCATCCTGGATTGGCTCCGAAGACAAACCCGCAAATCCGATCGCCGACCTTCACGCGATGGCTGACACTGCTGCTGACCCGAACAACGGTGCCGGCAAAGTCGCTACCGCTGACAGCACCAAGAGTGGTAGATTGGTCGAGTAGCTTGTAGTCAGATGGATTCAGAGCGACTGCGGCCACGCGGACAAGTACCTGGTCATCTGCAATCGGCGGTACCGGGATGGGTTTGAGGGCGATAGAGCCAGGGCCTGGGGCCACGAGAGCTCGGTGTATACGAGGGATGTAGGTGGTGGACGACATTTAGGTCTTTGTCTGATGCGCTGGGTGTTTTTTGGGGTGGTTCCTCTGGAGGATCTGGTTGGCGATAAAGAGCTGGATTCTGACATGGTCTATACAGGGACTGATTTCTAGTGTACCACAAAACATCCTCCGAATAGTTTCGGGGTTAGAATCTAACGTCCGATCTGAGCTCAGGATCATCATTCACCGGCGAAGTGCGTTTACATTAAACTCATCACTTATTAGTGTTCTCTAAGGTGACGTTCACGATCCACTGCACAGAGAATATTTTGTTTGTCAACATGTTCCGTTTATTCAAGTCTGATTTCTTTCATTTTGAGGCTCTGCGTCTGCTGAGCTTCACTCCCCACGACGGTGGTGAGGTTGCCGAATTTTTTGAAGCCTTGCAAAACATTCAAGATGGGGACGTGGAGAGCTGGTATTCCGCATGGGCTGAAGCCGCCAGCAAAGTCGAAGGTTTGGCCGCAGAAGCTGAGCAGGCAGGAAATCGCATCACAGCACGGCGAGCCTACTTTCGGGCATCCAACTATTTGCGTGCGGCTCAATTCATGCTCAACGGCCTCTCAGGCACAGACCAGCGCCTCCTGACTGCTTCGGAGACAGCCATATCTAATTTCTGGCGCGCTGTGACCCTCCTTGACTCCTCCATCAGACGGATTGAGATCCGTTACGATGATGGCCTGGTCCTTCCTGGCTATTTGTGCCTCCCCGAAGCCTCCAAGAGATTACGTGGGCCGATACCGCTGCTGATCCAGACAGTGGGCGCAGACGCGACTCAGGAGGAGATCTTCTACATCTTCCCCATGGCGGCGCTGGAGCTGGGATACGCGGTCCTTACCTTCGAAGGGCCCGGGCAGGGCATTTTTCTACGACGCCACAGGGTTCCTTTCCGACCGGATTGGGAGGCAGTGGTTGGCAAGGTGCTATATTTTGCACAAGAATATGCACATCAGCACCAGGAGCTGGAGCTAGACGTGGCGCGGCGTGTAGCTCTGGTAGGGTCCTCGATGGGCGGCTACCTGGCATTGCGCGGAGCAGCAGACCCTCGGATCCATGCGTGCATCGCTGTTGATCCATTTTACACGATGTTTGACCTGCTGCGGAGCAGGATGCCTGCGCCCGTACTGAACACATTCATTGCTGGCGGCTTTGTACCCGATGGGGATGGGATTACGTGTTCGGCATTCTCGGGCGACTGAACCCCATGACTCGGTGGGAGTTTAGCTTCGGGCAGTGGATGCTTGGGGCTTCTGGTGCCGCCGATCTATTACGGACCATGCAGCGCTTTACCTTGTCTGCGCCGGATGGATCCCGGTACCTGGAAAAAGTCCACTGTCCGGTGATGGTGACAGGGGCACGACACTCGCTGTACTCCCCACCGGAGATAAGCACGCACCGGATTTACGAGGAATTAGTGAATGTTCCAAAGGACCGGAAGCTGATGTGGGTGGCCGAAGACGTCAGTCAGGGGGGCTTGCAGTCGAAGGTGGGGGCTTTCAATGTGCTCAACACCAAGGCGTTTGCTTGGCTGGATCAGGTGTTCGAGATCGACCGGAAGATGGTCGTATAGTCTAGTTTTCGGCGTTGAAGCTTACCCCGATTCGGTCAAATATATCAATGGTCTTTGTTTCACACCCATCCCGACTGCCGACTGTATGAATCGGCGTTGCGCCCAATAGGTAATTATCCACCGATGATGCTAAGCAGCAGGGATTATGATGTGGTATGATACGAGGCAGTTTAGATCCCCGTCCGATGAAACATCTTTCTCTGAGTTAAATTTCTTTTCTCCGTTAACTCCATCCCATCCCTGTCCCACCCTCCCACTATATAGGATCATGCCGTCTACCTACCCAGATATCTATCTAATTACATCGAGATATTAAACAACCGTAATTCCTCTCCTGTCGCTTATTATTTGTACCATCATACCATCAAAATGACATCCCCCATCCAAACCCCTCGTCTTATTCGTCTGACTATCAAGCTCTACAAGGGCCAGGCCCGACAGGGTGGTGAGGGCCACGATTTCGCCCGAGAGTATGTCGTCAAGGCAGCAAAGCTGCACGCAAAGCACGGAATTTACAAATACCAGCAGGTAGATACCACATTATCTATCATGTCGACTGTTTTGTGGTTTGACTATACTGACACCAGCAGTGCTACTCCCCCCGGCGTATCGCACTTTTGTGGACGACACGAACCGCCGTAACAACCGTGGCTGGGTGATTGACGTATGAAACCCTCGACCATTTTTCAAAATATGAATTCTACGAGGACCATCTCTAATTTATCAATCTAGGATCACGATGTGACGATTGAGTTCTACTTCCGCAATTTTGCTGAGCTCAACAGAGTCAACAGCGACCCGGAGTTCCAGGCACTGCAGGCCTCCGAAGAACCATTCGTCAACCGGGCACACACGGTCGTCTCTCTTTCGTGGGTAGAGAACTACGTGGACGAGGGTAAGGTGGTCAATATTGTGGATGATAAATCTACTTATCCCCCCTATGAGGAGCTTTGAGATCTGTCCACTGCGTTGGGACAGAGTGGTGCATGGGCGGCAAAGGAAGAGACTTCATGAAATACCATGATATGTAATAGCCGGCTACGTCACGTACAGGAAGGTTGAGAGGACAAGAAAAAGAGTGCTGGGGCTGGGCGGTCTCGTGAGTTTGGCTGTGCGGAAAGACGGTGGGGAAAGATGCCAATTGAATTCACAGAGATAGAATATACTACATGTTCTCATTCAAGGAACGTGTCTGGGACTTTCTTTCCATATTTGCTTTTTATTCGGACAATAACGACTTGAAGGTGTTTAGTTATGTTGAGTAGGCTGCAGCGGGCGGGCCGAAGCATGCGGGCATAAGGAATTTATAGATTATGAATAGTCAATCTGTTAGCCTTATGCGCCCAGAATACAGGTAAACGGTTACTTACAATATGCTCCGACCTGTATATACCCTAATTGTCTTTACACAACATGCTCTAAATATAACACTTCCGTGTCTAAGTGAGGTTCCCCGAGTTTACCTTTATTCTGAACAATTTTATCCAGTCGCTTGTCGAATTCCACTGTGCAATCAGGAATAAATTTGACCAGCTCGGCTATGAAGTGTGAGAGGTGACAGCCCTCGAAGCCTATGTAGCCAGCATATAACTTGAAAAGCGGCTTCTCTTCGTTCTGGCCGTTGGGGACTTCATGATATCCTTCTACATACCAACGCCAGTTATTCACATTACTGCCATCGACATTAGCTGTGGCGACTGCCCGCAGAGATTCCACGATGTCTAGGCTTGTCCTCCGCATGCACTCCACTGTATTGGCTGTGAACACTACATCAGCTCCAATTTCACGAAAGCTACTCGCTTGCTCATAAATCCGGAAATTAAGTCCGCGTTGCATCAAACCGAGTAAGAGTACAAGGCCGATGATGCCATCACCGACAATGATAATCTTAGTCGGCTCCTCATTTGATGCTATATTTCCAGGCAATTTGGACAAAAAAAAAGGTATGTATGCGGCAAGGAAGGTGCTATATTATCTCGATAATAGAGCCGCCTATGTAGTAGTATAGAACAAAATGTCGAATATTGAGCCTAGTGAAAACTAACTACATACTAGCCGTTATGTACTAAACAGGGGTTTTGATTATAGTACCGGAAACAGTGATATAGACATATACCGATTGTCATGTTATCATAGGCTAATACTAAACCTCTAATCCTACGATACTAGGATTTACTCGGAGAATTGAATCAAATGTATCGATGAATAAACCCCTAGATTGAACGTGAAGAGTAAAAGTCTCGGGGCTGCGCAACGGAAATGACAAGTCAATCTTAGCATTTGAAGAGCCACACTAAGACACAGAAAGGCTATTCCATCGTTCCAACAAGAATAGGGATATTATGCTGGGAATAGCTTACTTATAGAGGATGATACTCCGACGGAGTTGCCCTTTTCATTGCTTGCGTACTGCAGAAAGGTTCGGAAGCCGAAAGGAAGTAACTTACTGCAAAATTATTTGATTACCATCATTCGACCTTTCAACGAATACTGACTCCGTTTGCATGGGTTAGACTCAGAACACGTGATATGTAGGTAATTCACGTTGATTAGCCCGGGCGTAGTCCCCAGTTGACCTGGCCACCTTACCCAAAAGTTGCCTTCCTAATACCCTCCCTTCATTCAACTGCGTACCATGCCACCAAATCGCACTAAAAATTCGCCAACATGCCAGACAATAAGGAAAGACCCTATTGGCTCTGCCTTACATAAAAGATGGTCGTATTAAATTAATGCATGCGGCAGCAAAGCTATACGATGTACTGCGTTCTACAGTTATGAACTGCTTTTATTGTAACCCACTCGAGGCCTGAAACCCAGCTTATGCGTATGGTCGGGTCGGGTCGGGCTTAGGCTTTCGTAGGCCATGAAGATGTCTAGCCAGACCTGACCTATAATACCCGTATTAATGCTATGGTAGTTATCTTGTACTTCTTACGTCATATTATCGGCCAGCTCATTGTCGCTGCTTCCAATCAGCGTTTGCTCCTCGCTATCTGAGTGTTTTGACGCAAGGCGCCATCATGGGAACCCCGCAGTGTGTTTACTAGTGCTGCTTGGCCTATAAATTTATGACGTATTCTGATATTCTTGAGAGTACCACCATAAGAGGAAGCGCCAGCCCCTGAAATATCTCTATTTCTTTTCCTTTTTATACCCAAAATTGAAATCAGACCGAATAAAACGTCATCTCTTGAATATTGACCCGGGTACAGATTCAACACAGCAATGTCTGTTCTCCTACCAGATATGTTTGTATCATTTATGGCCCTGCCACCAGAAGTGAATCCATGCTATGAGGATATACGTATCGAATCAGAGCTTTGGTTAGCCAGGTATACCAGAAGACCTGATAGCTATTCCGCATCCACGTTCTAACGCATTATCTGAGCGTAGGGAGTGCCAGTTCAGTCGCCAGCTCGAGCGCACTATCCACAATCTTGACTTTTCCTACTTCTGTTCCATTGTCATCCCTTCGGCCAGCTCTACAAAACTACGTTTATTGTGTGATTGGGGAAACTGGGTTTGTTCACGCCGCGGGACTTCCTTGAGTGCTTATAAAATTCTGATAGCGATGCACAGATATTCCCCTTTGATGATTGTGCCAACTCCCCGAACCCTTCACAAAAATTGGAACATGGGTCTTGCTAACAGATCCTTAGATTTCGACAATGGACCGCTTCAAAATGATCCAGTCGGAGCAAGAAAGATGGTTGACGATCTCTTGTCTATTATTCAACATCAAGAAGCTCAGCCTGAGCTGCCACTTCTTCAGGCATTCCAATCCATATGGGGTAGACTTGCCAAAGTAAGTTCCCGGATAGATCTACATGTTCTTATAGCTCATTCTTCTAGGCACCTCAAGGTGAAGACTTCTCTGCTCTGACTAAGAAATCCCTTCAGCTGATAAGATAGAAGGTAGCAGGACGCGGTTTGTCAAGTACATGACAAATTTCTGTCAAGCAAATATCCAGCAGGTTAATCTACAGTCAAGCAGGACGATCCCGCCAATTGACAGATTTCTTGGAATGCGTCGAGATTCTATTGGGACAACCCCTATATTTTCACTGATTGAGTGAGATGCTTATCAATTTTCAGTACAAAAATCATGATGAAGCGACTTTCTAACGCATAGTTCGTTCTAGATTCGCATTGGATTTAGACCTACCGGACTCAGTTATAGAGCATCCGATCATTGAGAAACTCCGCGAAATCATCACGGACATTGTTTTGATGTGAGACTTGCAAGACCTACACTGATTGACAATATTCTTACCTGGGTAGTCAAAACGATATTGTCTCTTATTTTAAGGAACGGGTACGTCTTAGCTGCTATATTCGGGCCTCAAGAAATAAGTGAGTTGACATATCTAACACCATCGTATTCGGTGCACCAGGACATGGGGGAGAATCACAATCTCGTGATTATCTACTTGTCTAACGGGAAGAGTCTTCAATCTGCGTTTCAAGAGGCAGAGAACTTGTTACATTCCCGTTACCGAGAGTGGTATTGTGTTTTGGCGCAACTGCCATTTTGGGGAGAAACCATGGACTATGAAGTTCATCGGTATATCTCTGGGATCCAGAATGTCGCGTTGGCGAATCTCAACTGGAGGTATGTCTAGGCTTTCGTTTCACTTGCTCTTGTCTCTCGCTCCAACTGACACAATCCAGCTTTCGGACTGACCGATATTGGTCTGGGTTCAATGATAGAATCAGAAGAACACGAGATGTTAGCATGTTGCTAACAGGCATAACCGTTTCTGCTCAGGGGTGAGATAGAGAGCTGAGACCATGTTGCCGGCCAAGGTACAGAGAATCTCGTTGGCATTCTTGCTGTGATATGAGTTGATATGAGGCTTGCGCAGATCGGGGACAGAGCTGCTTCGTCAGAATTAGTTCCTTTAATATCCATGCAAAGCACCATGTTGACTTCTAACCACTTTATTGTCCTAAACTTACATATAGCATTATGTATTCTCTCTGACACAATAACGACTGGAGTCTTTTAAGGTACAACAATAACGACATTGGTAAGGTATGCCCGACTCGGCCTGGTCTCCAAACCGCCGTTGTCTATCCTAATGACGCAGAGGAATGTTCTATTTCAGTTCCAGAGCGCTCTCGAGCCAGGGGGACAGGGCCCCCTAGAGACCCCTTTTACGGGGGTCAGCGAGGCATTTTGCCGGGAGTGGGCCCAAGGTAACAGGTAAGAATCGCCTATTTATATGGTTTATATTGCTTCTATTTTCCTGCCTTTATCACAGCAGAAGAGGCTAAATACAGACTCCGCGTCCTTTAAATTTCTTAGACGTATCAAAAATTGGATCCCACGATATAGTTACCCTTAGACTACTTCATAACTTCTACGGCAGAGATAATATAGAGCCTCTAGATATAACAGTGACTTACCTATCCTAATCTCCATCAATATTAGATCAATACACCAGGTAGATATCTTCACAGCCCACAAAAGCCTCAGCCTAACCTGACCCGACTATATCTTTCAGCTGGGTTTCGGGCCTAGAGTTAGGGCCCAAGACAGATTTGGGATTTATCGACCCGCCTAAAGCCTGTATGTAAGAGCTCTAGGCCCCCGAAATCAGCTGAATAGTACTTCCCTTATAGAATTACTCTAGCACTGTTTCCTTCTAGTACGGCGCCAGTTCGAGCAGGCTAGAGTCGTATTATGCTACACTACCGAGCTAAGGCGGTCAAATTCCTCAGCAGATAGTCCAACAAGACAAAGTCACTGCCGACCCAGATACGGCAGCCACCCAAGAATGGCCCAGGCCACGGAACCGAACCGAACTGCTAGCAATGTCTCGGACCAGGGAACCAATTACGTGGTTTCCTCCCCTGAATTTGCGGAAAAAGCGGCACCGCTTTATAAACTTACCCCTCAGTGGTGCCGTTCGAATGGACTTATCACATGCAGCAAGCGTTCCAGCGCACAAAGGATGCAGCCCTCTCACACATCACCACGTACAAAGTCATTCTGCAGCTCCCATTCGTCCTCTACACAGACACATCCCAAATTTCAATAGGAGCTATCCTCTACCAGGAAGGTCGACCAATGGTGATCACATCCTAGTCCTTCACACCAGCAGAGTGAAATTATATTAGCTATGATACGGGAAATAGAATGAAGGGTAGGCAGTTGTATTGAAATGTTCTATATACTGTTCTATAGTGTGCATGCAATATATTATACAGTATGAACAGCCCTTTTCTCCGAGGTTACGCGGGTGTCCTTGGAAAGTTGCCTTATTACTCGTCTTTGGTGTATGGCGCGTTGCCTCATCGTTATCATTCGATGTGGGACAGGGCCTGAGGTGTCCGGCGGTAGCTCGGAGGCCTTGGGTCCTGACAAGTTCTCTGTATATCACTCGAGATCACGAGTCGTGGTATATTTGTGTTATTTGATATCTATTAGATACCTGTAAACATCTAGAGGATATAAGATTGATATCCGAATCCATAAAGCTGTGGATTATAGAGATGAAATGGTACCCAAATCTGCAGTTTGTGTCACGGGCCAGGACCCGTTGTTGATTGTGTAGAACATGTGACCTTGGTGTACTAATAAACGGAGGACCAGCGTATTGAACTCTTTCCCCTAAGTTTATCGAATATAGTTCGTGGCCTAGTACAGATCGGATGAAGTCTTGCTTTAGTACTTCACAGTTTGCGTATATAGATTGCAGATATCCGTGGATATTGCAGATCGTGCTGTCTTCTAGTCGTGATATATAGTAACATCTATTATTAAGGATATAGATATAAACTTGTATCTAATATCTATAGTCTATATACTACTAGAAATCTTATACAACTATATCTATATAATATTCTACTGAAATTATTTGGCGCCTACGATCTCTAACTCCGCTCTATATTTGCTTCACATTTAGCCCTTTTGTAAGGGAACTGCCAGATTTGGGTGGCACCAGTTGACCAGGCGAGATAATGATATTCGATGGAATTCCACTGTAGGGTTCCGGTCTGAACAAAGACTAAAGCTTAATCTTTCTTCTAAACAAACAGCCCCTTTTTATATGGGGATTCGCCAGGGGTTTGGGCCCAGCTCAGGTTTCAACTCTAATCCAACCAATAGGAATGCAAGAGGATCCAGACCACCCCGCTTGTCGACATTGAATAACATGACTTTGGCTCAAAGGGCCTCGATATAGCCTCAAAGGTGCTTTCCACGCCGATTCGACGGCAAAGAGCCGTCGAATCCCATTGTTCCGTGACACCTTTGTACTAACTATTTTCATTTATATACTTTATCCAAGCTAACTCTACATAAGGAACAGGATTATTCATTCTAGCTGCTCTATAGACTTGCTATGCTTCACGATGCAGCTCTTAAATGCCGCCCAAGAACTGAGAGGCGTTGCGCAAACCAGACACCTTCCTGGATGATCCAATCTCTGTTTGCAGACTGACATGTCTTCTCGTTTTTTCCCATGGCCTACGCGAACATGTTCATAAAGTATGTCCCGTCTCCCAAATGATCTCTCACAATATGGGCACTTCCATTCGGTATCCGAGCAATGCAGGTTCTGGACATGTTTTAACAAGAGGGCAGGGTTACGGAATGGTTTGTGAGTACAGAGTGGACATTTGAAGTTTTGTCGATGAGGTTTACGCTCGTTGTTCGACACTCCTTGTCCGTCGATGAATGGCCAGCCAATTGCGGGTCCAGTATATGGCACAGTAGCAGTGACATCGCCTCCTCTAGTATCAGAGCTCCAGCTGCAGAACAATTTATCAATGTGAGATTCTTGTTCTGAAATAATGCCTCTCTCGCGCAGGAGCTGAATGATATCATGGTGGCCGTGATCTAGAGCGTAGGAAATAGCATTATTTCCATGATCATCTCTCTGGCCAAAATCAATGCAGTAATTGTTGAATGCGCCAGAAGCTTCCGTTTTAACAACAGAGTAATTGAGTAAAGTCTGAACTATCTCAATTGAGCCATTGTAACATGCCCATAGGAAAGGGGTCCTCCCGCAAATGTCCTTAGGGTCTGGGTGTGCGCCTCTATTGAGAAGAAGTTCGACGGTATCATGGTGCCCTCGAGAGCATGCCGCTGTCAGGGGAAATTGATACCAAAAGCCTCCAAGGTTTGGGTCGATATGGTAGTCCAAGAAGAGCTTCACGACCTCGGTACAGCCATTCAATGCGGCTAGAGAAATTGGTGTCTGGCCATATTCGTCATGCTGAAGTGGCTCAACTCCATTATCCAGAAACATCTTCACAACTGGCAGATGACCATTCAAAGCGGCCCATGCGAGTGGATACCGGTGCATAGAGTCCTTGGCACATGACCCGTCCCACTGGCTAAGAAGGAAGCGCACTACTTTCTCCAATCCGAACCATGCGGCCAGGTGAAATGCCGTAAATCCCGAGGGAAATTTCGAGCAATAGCTTTCGAAGCCATAGTATCCTTCCATGGCAAACAGCGCTTGAACGCTCGCATCTAGTACGGGGCCATTCCCTAGGAACCGCAGTAAAAGATCATCGATTGTTGAATGCACTCGAGCATGGTGACCCCAATTCTTGGCAGCATAAGAGTATAGCGGATACTGGCTAAGTCGAGCTTCAAATTCGGTATCATTCGAACATATTCCTCGGTAAAAGGTATCGTATGAAAGATAAGTAAGGCAGCTTGCTGTAATAGTTTTATTTGCCTCTGGGAATAAGACAGCCTGATGTCGTGTGAAATATTCTTGCATTGTGTAATGAGCCAGTTGAACCACTTCCTTCGTACTTTCGGACCCAACAGTGAGCAGTCCTGCACACGAGGAAATTATGTCTTCAAGATCATAAAGATCTCCTTCACTCAAATCCGAGTCTCCCAGTTCTATCGTAAGAGCGGTACGTAGCTCCAACGTAGTGAGTGGTCGTTTGGCGCAGATAACCCATGACAACGCGTCTTTGGCCAACTTTGCGCGACGTGGATCTTGGTTGTTGATGCGTTCCAGAGCGTCTTGGTACGCATCGTCAACGGCAATGTTGCCCTCATCAATGTGGTATGATCTATTGATCAATCTCTCCAATTCGTCATTTATCTCTTTGGCTCTGGGAGCCGAAGCCAATGAATTCAAATAGAGCTGCGCCAATAAAAACCTATATTATCGTTAATAAGTGAGGCGGAATAGTAATTCTGACTATGAGGTCTTGAATCTTACATTCCCTTAACACAATCTGCGATGACAAGTACAGCCTTCTCCTGCAGAGCTGGTCTTCGGGTTAAGGCGCAGTCCTCGCAGCTTTCCAAACGAGCCTTGAGATATCTCATGATGTCTTCTTTGGTTGCTCGTATCTCTTGGAAAAGTCCCCCGTGGAATCTCGCTTCTATCGCGGGGACAGATCTTGAGGTTGCCAACAAGTTTAAGTTCCCAGACGCCTGAGTCTCAGATATTTGTCTTAGGATACAAGATATTGTGCTAGCCTTGCATTCATCAAGTGCATCAATGACAATAAAAGTTTGTTTCAAAGCCATTTGGACAACATCTCTGAAGACTTTAGAAAGCTCTCTGAATGAAGGCCGAGTGCCATTGCTTCTGTGTTTTTCATACAACAGGTGAACAGTCGATACAGGTAGCGGGAGTCCCCGAACTAGTTGTCGAATCATGCTTGCTAATACATTATCTGGGGACTGGCGAGGGTCGTCACAATAGCGAAAGCTGCAGAAATTGTAGGCAATGCCAACGCTAGGATCGTTGCCATGACGATGGTTCAGCTCATCTATAATGATTGATGCCATATTGGTTTTTCCTGCTCCAGGTATCCCGGGACAGAATAACGTTTGGCCTGGATTGTGTATCCAAGTCTGAAATCCAGGTGACTTGATGAACCATCTCCCAGTCCCTGGCTGGTAGATTGGTTTGCCCCGATCTGCTGCAAAGCTTTCTGATGATAACCAGTCCAGATGTTTCTGGTGCTGTTCCTGATTCTTGTAGTTGAAAAGCTCTTGAACTTGATCTTGGGTGATGCGCACATTGATAGCAGTAAGGGCATCAATGACGCTGCAAACCCGATCCCGAAGTTCTCGAACGTCTTCCGGGTCCAGTTTGAGGCGTTTCCAGACGTGATTGATGCTAGACTTTTGGTCTATCTCTCTGTATTTACCAATGACATTCCAGATATCTTGGATTAGATTCTTACAGTCGTTTGCTATCTGTTGTAATTTGTCTTTCTGTGCTGCGTTTGGTATATATGTCTCGACGTCCTGTATAAGAATGGAGAGCCTTCTCACTCTATGAGCCCCCGGGTCAGTATAAAAATGTAAATCGCGCTCGAATTACAAGGAGATGCCTCACTCATCGTTGAGAAATTTGAACTGAGCAGGCGCACCATTAAAAACCTTTCGAATATGATGAACATCCTTGATGATGCCGAGGAAATCTCCGATACTAAAGCCGAAACTCATATCTGCCGTTCATTCGAGAAAGATCAAAGGCGAGCCAAAGAAGATATATGGGTTGTGGGGCTCCTCGGTATGTTTTATAATGTCGGGTGGTGGTGAGGCTGTGTGGGGGCTGTGTCAGTTACCCCGCTTCTCTGCGCTGCCTAATGGCTCAATTTACTTTTTCTGCAGCACCCATTAGGTCCGATAATCATTGGTGAGACTCCTTTCGTAGGCTGTAGTGCCCCACAGTAAAAGCCAAATGTATTGGAATGCCAAGGTATAGTAATTCACAGCATGCGGCAGCAGGTAGCCGATCCGGTCAGCCTGCACCATGCCTATACCTTAGTAGCAGGGGAATTCAGGCCCAGAGCAGCTCCTTAGGCCCTTATTAGCTGCCTGTATATATCCCTAGACTTAGGGCGTGTATAGTAGTTCGTCAATAGTGTCTGTCCCCTAAAGGCTCTAGACCCTAGTCTTAACTGCCCTCAGGGCCCAGTTCCTTTCTTCCGCCGCTCATTGGAGTGCGTAGCGGTATCCTGCTCCGATCATTGCTGCCTCCCTGAATCTCTCTCCATATAGATTGAGGGCCACTAATTTCAGCTTACGATGGTCACCCTAAATATATCCCCGCCTGCATGCATCTGTATTGATCCCGACCATTTGTCCAGAAGACCCCGAGACCTTTCCTGCATGTCGAGACCCGGTCTTAAGAGGTGCATATTGATGGCTATGTCTCCCCCTCTCTATATATATTTCCATAGATACACCACATCAGGTTTGCACAGAGGGTAATCTCAATAATCTCAATCTAACAATACCCTTTCTTATCCGCAGGTCCCAAACTAAGCCCGGCAAAGCAGCAATTTATTTCAGAAATTCTTCACCTTCAACCCGACCTGGAGAACCTGGATCTGCAAGGCCTGCAAGTACGGCGTGCCCCCGCATACCATACCCACCCACCTAGCCGCGAAACGCTATCGATCCCATCCACACGCTCGCCCTGTACGACTCCGGGAGGCTATCAGCGTGGAAGCGCAATGAGCCTTCCCACTCGATCACAGTAATGAGTCCTTCACTCTCCCCCCTCTAGGGGCCCTAGCCCTCCTTGAACTGCCAGTTTACTAGGGCTTCAGGTGCTTAGAGAGAGACTGTCCTTATATTGTCGGCTAGCCCAGATCTATCCACCGGCAATATTATGTCTAGAAGCATGCCACCCCGACTAGGCGACGCGGACGGCCGGAGGTCTGCCGGGCTGAGGATTTTTAGTACAAATCACCTGCAGTACACTGTCTTCATATGGTGTAATATATAGACAGAGCCGAAGCAACTAAACACCTTTGCTCTAGTCTTAATTTCCTTCGACCGAAACGTATTTTATTAGGACGAATTGGGATTGTCAAATTGAACCAGCTCAGAAGAGACGTAGAAACGGGGACTGGAGGCGTTATGTGCAGACAGCGGTGGATCTGGACGGCACTCTACGTCGGATTTTAATGCCTTCACGAGATAACCATACCGCGCATTTTCAGATGTTAGTTCAAGGGTTCGAGGGCACTTCAGCCGCTCCACAGCCTACACCCCAATGACGACTATCCTGCCACCTGTTTCACCCCATAGTATATTAAGCCATTCACTGTCGCTGTGGATGACTCCGTACGACCGGAGCACGGCTGGTATTTTATTGCGCTCTTGGCGAAAGAGCTCGAATTCCGATTATTGATGACATACTGAAGCCGTAGTACAAACCAGCTCAAGACCACCATCTAGGCTATTGATTTCCTATGGTACTAATATACAACACAAGGCTTGAAGACCCCAAGATAGATAGTGATATGCTCAGGATAGTTGTGGGTTATTATCTGCCCGATCACGTGACAGAGGAGCTCGGCGTCGCCTGGAAGCCTGACTAGCCGTCGCAATCTCTCACTTACCACCACTCGTCTTTCGGAAATCCCACGGAAGGAGAATAGCCTGACAAGCTACGATGGACGTAAATATAGTAGGAAAGAACATGGAGAATGACAGGAACAAGAAGTGGGAGATGGCGTTCGTGGCGAGGATGAGGCAAATCGTCCCTGGTTTCTTTCTTGGAAATGTCCAAGCATCATACAAACGGAAATTGCTTCAAGAGAATCATATCAGTGCAATTCTCTCTCTTACTAATGCTCGATAGGTGTGGTGGAACACCACAACAAGAGAGACAGGCATTCCAGCACATCGTCATAAATAGATCCAGTGTGCAGATTCCTCGACGCAAGACCTCCTTGCTCATATAAGCGGTATTTGCGACTTTATCGATCAGATAGCCCGCCTGGTTCTTTCCTCGCTGTCATCCTTGCCCGTCGAGCACAAACACGATACGAATAATAGGCCGGGCGAAGCGCCACCGGAGGCCGTATTAGTCCACTGTGATCTTGGAATATCACGCTCATCAACAATCATCATTGCCTATCTTATGCACAGATTATGCATAAAACAAGCGGACGTGCTAGGATTTGTTCAATCAAAGCAAAATGTCAAACTGAACCCGAATTTCACTCGTCAACTTCAAGTTTGGGAAGAGGTCAGGTATGAAGTATGGGAAGACGAAGAAAAGACTGTCCCGAAAGCGCCCTACAAAGCATATTTAAAGGACAGGGCTGCCCCTTTAAGAAAAAGAGGGCTCACCGGAAATGAACCGCTAGCACCTCGAAATCTTTAATGACGGTATGGATGAGCGCATTTTTTCTGATATCATGTAGTGCTTTATTTGGCGCAATAAATATGAGTAATAAATCTATCAGTAAAATACACAGGGTCGAATTGACATGCCTACTTCAAGATATTGCTGAAATTTGCGCTTGAATGCGGACTCTATTATCCACAATGTTTGGCATCCTTAGCAAACAAAAACCGAAACATTAACAAGTATACTTGAGTAAATTCTAGACCCTCGCAAATAGGCTCCACTGTCCTTGTATACTACGACTGACCAGCATAGTCAAACCGCCGGCAATCGACATGATTCTCCCAAATATCCACATTAAGTTGAAGCCTCTACTTTGCAAAATAGTGCCCGCCACAGGCGTACCTATCAAGTTGCCAATTATCATGACCGCATAGCCCATACCCATACGGGTTCCGATTAAGCTTCGATCTGGAGAAAGACGCACAAAAAAGTTCGGCGGTAAGGAAACGAGAGCCCCCGAGAAAAACCCATAGAGCAGCGTGACAACTACCATACCCGCCAGGCTGGATAGGTTCACCAGAGCAAACATCAAAGCTCCGCATACACTGGTGCATAATAAAATGATGTTGAAGGGGCCGACCTGGTTTGCAAACAAGTTGGGGAATATGCGCCCCAAAACCGATCCAGTTGTAATAATAGAGAGAAGGTAGAATGCCATTCCATCAGCTGGTATTCCTTTCTGTTGCGCGTAGGATGGGATATAAAAGAACGGAATGTTCAGAGAAATAAACGTGAGTAGGCCACCCATGACGAAACAGGCATAGGCTGGTTCTTTGAAAGCAGGCAAGTCTATTAGCTTTCTCTTGCTAGAGGATGTGATCCGGACTTTGAAGACTGATAGCGGTATGAGAAGAGTCACCAATATCACTAAGCCTATTGCTCGCACGGTCCACCCAAACCCTACTTGACCACACAACGTATGGAAAATGATTAGATATATGATCCCCCCCTGATGAGAGAATATTAGAGATCGTATATTCCATATTGCTTTCTAGGGCTCATACTTACCCAATCCACTTCCGGCAGCGGCTATACCATTTGCAAGGGCCAACCTGGAGCTGAAAAAGGTCGATAATATTACGACGCCGGGTATAAAGATTAGGCCCACTCCAATTCCGATGCAAAACCCTTGTGCAAGCAGGGTTTGATAATAATCATGGCATAGACTGGTCATTATTTAGCCTAGAACTATCAAAAGTGACCCGCTATATAGTAGCGCGTTGAAGTATCCCGCATCGTACAACGGGCCAGTAATGAGACCGAGTATCAAGAGCAGAGAAGACCGTACTGAGCCAATCCAAGAGATGTTTGAGGAAGATGTATTGTACAGCTCCCCTGTTTCGTAATAGGTTTGATAAGCGCCGAATGTATTCAAAACTTCCCTAGCACAAATGTCAATGGATGCATCATTCGAACAGAAATTCAAGTGACTGGAGTAAAAGGCCCACCAAGTGTTGAAGAATATAAAGAAAGTTCCAAGTACTTGCAACCAAGCTTTCAGACCACCGTTTGGAACAGTCTCGATTTCGTGGGCCAAGGTCTTCGGTACAAATACCGGAGCTGGTTCTTTGATCAGGTTCTGTGGCTCCCTTAACAAAAAGTCTTGTGGAATCGATGGATGGCATTTTCTCTCTTCCATGTTGATGGTACGAGCGACGGATTCTAAAGGCGGAGGTGTTGCACACAAACCGTGACCAACAAAGATACTGGATCTATTAACCCCCTTTTGTATCAAGAGGAATCAAGTGCATTTCACTGCCGAGGAAAAGCCTGGCGGCTGAAGTAGTCTTTGTCTGCGTATAAGCTTGTGCCTTATCGTCCTACTGCGCTTGGAAGACCGACCGTCAATGGCCACCTTGGTTTTTAGGGTCACGTTTTCTGCAGGATGGATAAGCGTGATCCACGTGAATTTTCGGCTGGCTGGGGGGTCAAAATTACTCCGATTTAGGCTCATCGTACCCGCCGTCTTGATTGAACTTGACGTGAGGGGCCGGCGATAAGATTTTGCGACAAAAAGTTTACTCCTTCGGTAACTTCCCCTATAAATTCTGCGGGGAATGCCGATCTCCCCCTATCCTTGGTAGTCCCCTCGCGCCATTATGACCAACAGGATTCTTGCGGGTCCCATCTAGGGCTCCTGCCTCCCGTGTGGGGTTAATCTTCCGAACTTCCGAGGCTGCGCCGCAACATGGATCTGGTAATTGATTTTGCCACGGGGCTTGCTACTGGCAAATCCTTCAGCTTCCAACGTCCTGAAGGCTTGGTTTAGCATCGTTTTGAACCTGCGGCGATCGCCGGCCGCCGACGTCCGACAACCATGCGTCTAGACCATTGATCGCCGGCCGGCCCCTATCATATACATCCACTGCGGGGATTCCCGCCTTGCGGTTAGATCCTTGATCTTCGCGAAGGCTTCACCCTGTCGTGCTCCGCTCGTTGATAATCACTACGAGCCTCCCCCCTTGCGCCTCGAGTTTTTAGCCAAGATCCCCCCGGTTCAATTTATTGTAGGTTACCGGCTAGTAGACTTCCGCATAACCCAATTTGGGTCGAAGGTTACGACCCAGAACCCAACCCGGACCCAGCTCCTGGGGCCCCAGTAGAACCCAGTTTAGACCCAATTCGACCCAGTTTTGCATAAAATTGCATAAAAACCACTCATAAAGCTGCTAACTAATCCATATACTTTAGTTACCATGTTCACGACAGTTTTGGTTCCGTTCTCAGTAATACTGTCAGCCGTTGGCCGATTCTGCCACCACATACCGCCCTGGGAGTCGACGAGGTCCGTCTGAACTACGAGACTGGTGAAGATGGGACGGAGGATCGCGTTAGAGTTGGGTATTAGATCGGTCGTCGTAGCTCCTCCTTCTTTCCCTTCTCCTCTTCCCTCCTTAGCTTTAGTATTCCAAATTGAAACGCCGTTGTTGCTGTGTCTCAACTCCGCTTAGGTTTCCCCTTGACAAATGCCATCGGAAGATATTCCTGCTCCATTTTCTACCAAATAGCAAATGCGGATATATTCTGATTTCCTCAGTGCCGCTCAAAATGAGCTAGGCGTTCCTGAAGAAACCGGTGCTTTGGTTGTGATCAGACCAGATGTTTATATTGGTCTCGTTACTGGTCTAGATAGTCTGCAAGATGTGACCTCTTATTTTGATGGTTTCATGTGCAGACGTATGTGGAGAGTATGACGACGCAGGCTATTTTTATGACCAAAATTCTTTATGAAACGCTGTGAAACTTGACAATATCTTAAGCTTGTTTGTCCGAATAGAGACTTTCACATAATCCTAATGTAGCTTGCGAATAATTTCTCCTAGTCTAAAAGGAACATAATGATAATGCTACCCTCAGGGTCACGAGTCTTGTCATATAAATATTATTTAATATCCGTTAGTTATCCGCCAAATTTCTAGAGGATACGAGAGTACATATATAATTTGAAAGAGCAGAAAACTTATATAGACTCTAGGGAGAACACAACTTGTCGTCCTTGAATTCAGGAATCAGGACATCGATGAGATCTTTAACGCTGAATACCCATAATAGCTAGCATTTTGCGCCTGGGCGACGTTGACTTCTGTCTCTATCATCGGCTATTGTAACATGGTGACCACGGCATGACTGAGAGCTCTAGATATTTAAGGCAATAGAAGGTCTGTTAAATATACTTATGAATTCTGAATTGTACCGCAAGTACCAGAAAATCAGTCTTCACGTCCCCATCATCGAGGAAGAACAGGGCTTCTAAATAATATTAATACTTTCAGCTTTCTAAATCTTGACGAGAGAGATAAGGAGGCTACCCAACCGAGGATCTCTTTCAAATGGAACGAGCTAATGAACCAATTGACCATTGCTTAATGAACCAATTGCAGTGAGGCCCTACCCGGGAATTTTCTACTGTTACATAGCTCGGGGAAACACATAGTTATCTTTACATGGTTTACAACGGTATCCCCACCTACGGCCCCACAAAACCAACTGTCACATTCCATTCAAGGTCTCCCGCGCGTCGCGGGGAAAAAGGGAAAACAAAAATCCTCCCTTTGCTGCTCTAAACTTTGTGGAATGTATAAAGTACCTGGCAGAGTGGGAACATATTGTAGTTCATCCACGTCTTATCATTGGTCCGCAGGATTAGCTCAACCCACAATGGATATAGATTCCTTGTCCTTGGCACTAACATTCCTCGGCAATGCCCCTAGAATAGCGAGTCTAGGAGTCAGAATGTTCGTTGGTTCTTTTGGACCACGACACAGCTAATGAAGCAAATTGACTCATTTTATTGAGTATAAGTATTGTTCTGCTTTTTCACCTTGATGCTTCTTTGTGCCCTTGTACCTTATCCTTCATTACGATGAAGTTTACAGCGGTAGCATCATGCTTGGCTGTAGCTTGTGCGGGAGTTGCCGCCCAAGACTACAATAGCCCACCCCCAAATCTCGCCACTCTTCCTCCGCTTTCTTTGTTTGAAACGTGGCGACCTCATATTCACGTTCTTCCTCCAAACGGCCAGATCGGTGATCCATGTGCGCACTACAATGATCCTGCCACTGGGCTCTTCCACGTCGGATTTCTCCATAACGGTACCGGGATTGCTTTTGTTTTGACAGACGACCTTGTTCATTATTATGATGTGAGACCGGGTGGGAACTTTTCAATCGTGCCGGGAGGGCCCAACGACCCTGTAGCGGTTTTTGATGGTTCTGTCATCCCCAGTGGAGTTGATGGAAAACCGACGCTTCTATACACCGCTGTCTCCCACTTGCCGATTCATTGGACCCTTCCTTATGTCCGAGGAAGCGAAGCTCAAGCTCTGGCGGTCACCTATGATGGGGGAAAGAACTTCACCAAGCTCCCAATTCCTCCTGTTATTCCCGAGCCTCCAGCTGGGCTGAACGTAACGGGCTTCCGCGACCCCTTTGTCTTCCAAAATGCGCAACTCGATGAATCTCTAGGCAACGCCGAGGGCACTTGGTACACCATAGTTTCCGGTGGTCTTCACGACGTCGGACCTGGTATGTTCCTCTACCAGAACCTGAATCCCGACTATGAGCAGTGGCAATACCTTGGAGAATGGTTCCACGAGCCTGCTAATTCAACGTGGGGTAATGGGGATTGGTCTAAGGTCTTCGGCTACAATTGGGAGACCAGCAATGCATTCGGGCTTGATAGAGAGGGATACAGCTACACCGGCAGCCTTTTCATGACAATTGCCGTGGAAAGTTCATATGTCCCCATACAGCCATCCGTCTCCTCATTGCATGCCCAGCTTTGGGCAGCGGGAGGCCTTTCGACCGAACAGGGTGGAAATGTGACATTTATCCCTAACATGGTCGGTGTTTTTGATTGGGGATTGGCGTCCTATGCGGCAGCCGGAAAATTCCTGCCGAAATCTTCTCAAGCATCCATTGGTAGCGGCGCTCCAGACCGTTACATCAGCTATGTCTGGTTGACTGGGGATGTTTTCGGAGGAGTTGTAGGCTTTCCCGCCGCGCAGCAAGGATGGCAAAACACGTTGCTGCTGCCGCGGGAGTTGTACATCAAGACTATACCTAATGTGGTCAATAATGATCTTGTGCAGGAGATCGGCTCGTGGCGGGTAGCCGCTGATGCAACCTCCACAGGCCGATGTGTTGAGCTTGAGACCCTCGGAATTGACATTGCGCGAGAGACCTACAATGCTATGACTGCTGCTCCTAGCTTCACCGAGCCTGACCGGACGCTAACAAGTGGAGGTATTATACCGTTCCGTCGCTCTCCGGAAACTAGGTTTTTCGTTCTGAGTGCTGTGATCACGCTCCCTGCGCGTGCGCCTACCTTGCAGACGGGCTTCCAGATCTTGGCATCCGAGCTTGAGTCGACCACAATTTACTATCAGTTTTCTAATGAGTCAATCATGATCAATCGCTACAATACAAGCGCCGCTGCATTAACAACCACCGGCATCGATGAGTCACCAGAATCTGGTCGTCTTCGTCTATTTGATGTGATGGACAATTGTGGTGCTCATGGAGGCCATGGGGGTCACAAATGCGGCAGAGGCAATAGTGACTCGCAGTTAGGGAATGGTTTCATTGACTGCAAGCCAGATCATATGTCAAAACCTGACAGCAACAAAACTCAATTGAGCGGATCTGGTGAAGAGTACATTGAACCATTGAATCTCACTATTGTGGTCGACAACTCTGTTCTGGAGGTTTATGCCAACTCTCGCTTCGTACTCTCTACTTGGGTTCGGTATGTTTCCTTCACCTTTTACTTTTCTGATCTGGTTTTCGATATTATGCAAGCTAACATTAGGACAGGCCTTGGTATGAAAACTCAACTGAGATTCGCTTCTTCCAGAACGGGGAAGGTCAAGCATCCTTCAGTAATATTCGAATTGCTGATGGCTTGTATGATGCCTACCCGGACAGGTCCCAGTAGATCATACGAGGGACACGGGTAATAATGTTCCACAAGGAATACTGCTAGTACATCGGAGGTGGTGGTTATAGTATGAGCTTAGACCGTTGGTAATGTCGCTTAGGTTCAATAATAATGAATTTTTAACTTTAAAAGATCTGTGTTCCCATTTACATTTATGTTTCCTTGCGGGAGTAGCTGCATTGTTATCTCATACATGATTAGCTTTCTACACGACTCGGTTGTAAAAGAATTGCTAGATGGGGGTGGCAGTAACGGACCAGGCAGAAACTTATTATTTAGTGAAGAGTTCCCCATAGTATTCTAGTTCAACGAAGACTAAATATTGTCCTCTTAGCTAGAACAGATTGACTCCTTTTATAGAGAGGTTCATTAGTGTATCCTTAAGGGATTTCGGTTCAACCTTGTATCGGTATATATTGAGCGATTCTAGCTCATATTGAATCGATCTGCTTTTGGCTAAAGGCGATAAAATATCACTTTAACAGCAATTTAACATTGAACCCGATGTCCTTGATACTGGGGCTATGTAAGCAGAGAGCAAAATTGAGTGACGATCACTACTCAATATACAATTAATAATATTTCATTCTATTTAGTGAAATTCATTGTTACCTGTAAAATAGTAAGAGATTTTCCTTTTCTATATGACGAAACATTTGTCCAAAAGCATAGATTTCAATGTTGAATTTCCTTGAAAGTTATACCAAATTATCCTTGAAGCGAAATCGAATTGACTCCGGGTAGGAACGATTCTCTTCATGGCGAGCTGGATCATGGAATATGAGGGATGCCCCTACATATAGCGGCGTGAATGGCATTGAGTTCTAACTTGTGGTGGCCCCAGTAACGGAGCTTTATATAAGAAGAGTTGATCTCTTCAGCAAAAGGCATAAGGTTCAATCCTTACTTGACTGTAAGGCTATCGTGAATTATTTTCTGATACTTATCCTCTTGCCTGGCCAATTAGTGCTAGCCGAATCTGGCAGCTCCTTCATAATATTATTGCACATTGTGACATTATTCAGTCCCTATTTGAAAAGCTTGAACCCCCGGGAACGCCGTTTTGAAAGAGGTCCTCTGGGTCGTATTTCTTGCTCGTACTCCTAAGGAATGCTTCACTCTCACCGTACTTCCTGTTCCGAAATAGACAGTCCGTCATCACAGCCCCATCCAAAGCCCACCCACCACATCCTATTGCCCATAAAAACGCAATGCAGGCAGGCTGCGAAGGTTGGCCTTGAGAACAAGTTTCATGATCTGCGCCGTTATTGCACGTTGCGTTTTCCTCCCTCTGTTGATTTTCTGCCCCGCGAACTAGTGCATGCAAGTATCAGGGAGGCCAAAACTCCACGGTCGGGTGGATCTCTATTCAAGTCCACGAAATTGCTACCATGGGGGTATGTTCGGAATAATCTCCACCGTGCGCCATGCGAGGCCCTATCACCGTGACTCTTGGGATTCAACAAGTTGAGAAAGTGAAATCGCCAAACCAAAAGGGCGTTCTTAGTACCATAAGCGGAACTAGCCGCCGACCGTAGAGACAACTTTCTTTATCTCCCCACCTCCACTCAACTACAGCATCGCTCCAACTTTGCGTCCTTGCACACTGATCGAAGGTACTGCCGCAGAGAAGAGAATACGGTCTCCATTCCGCCCAGTGCAGATCCCACATGCCAGAATGCCCAGAGCCCGTCGCCTTCGCAGCTTACAAGCCTGCCAAGAATGGTGTGTAGACTTCGTTCCAAGGAGGCTGATAACCACTCTGATTTACTGATATGTGATATCTCTGGTCCAGTCGGACGCATAAGATTAGATGCAGCGGGGAAAGACCTCGATGTGACGTGTGTCTTCGAAAACGCCGGCCATGCCACTGGTCAGAAGCCCCCGCGCCCGGTGGCTACAAGGTGTTGGTTTGGGAAGAACCCGGTTCGACAAGCCGGGTTCCAGACAAATCCGAAGCGGCCATCTCAGGGCCACTTGTCGACCATCAGCACACAGTTGACGAGGCCTTGCATACACTTCCCGCCCAGTTACACCACAGGTTGATGCACTTGTTCATTCAAACTCATCATATGTCCGAGCTTTGTGGTTGTGTCCTTCTAGACGCACTTCAGGCCGAGCCTGTGACGAAAGAGAATCGGTTTCTCCTGGAGTCTATCGTCTCTCTCTCTGCGCTGTATCTGAGCGACGCCGAAGCAAGGATAGACCCTCGTTTTACAAGCTCCAAGAGTATTGTGCGCTTCTATAGAGCCAGAGCACAAGATTCATCTCGTCAGTCATCTGACAATCCAACAAGTTGTGTTATTCCGGTCCCTGCGCCCTCGGCCGACCACTGACAAATCTAGTAATCAATATACAAGCGAACTTAGTCTTGGGCCTATGCGAGATATTAACCATGGCAACATCAAAGGCATGGTTGCATATCGGCCTCGCTGTGCGAATGGCGCAAATGCTACGAATGAGAAATGAGTATAACTGGCGCTATGTTCCGCGTAAGCGTGAGATCCGACGCCGAACATTTTGGGCGTGTGTTATCCTCGATCGCCTGGTAGCATACTGCACATTTCGGACACAAACTATTGATGTGTCTCTGATAAACCTACATCTCCCATGTAATGACATTGCCTTTGCCTTTGGGCATGACTGCCCAGGCCCCAAGGTGGAACTGGGGGTAATCGCTCCGCCTGATCCCGCAGAGTCACTGCTCGCCTGTTTTGTCAAAGTTCTTCTCCTTTGGTCGCCCGTTGCGCAGGCATATGTGGACCGCGGCCGACGGTCGTCACAATGCCCACTTTTCGAGCCCACAGGGAAGGCATGGCATGATCAAGCAAAGATCAAAGAATTCTTACGATCTCTCCCAGACGAAATGCAATGGTCTGAAAGTAACATACGGGCGCATCGATGTCTTGGACAGCTTTCACACTTCATCGGTATGCACTTTCTTCTCCAGCATGCTTTGTTCCTGCCACACCACGAGTATCTTCCACAACTGGAAGATGCCGACATTTTAGAATCAGTCACGCCTATCGGAAGACTTGATGCCGAGGGTCTGAGATCCGACCATATTTCAATATCTATAGCGGGTGCCAACCGTGTGGTGGAAATGCTGCGATTGATTGACACCCGACCATTCAGACTCGAATATTCCCCACCTGGAATATGTCTTGCAATTCCAATGGTGACTTCCGCCAGTGTGCTACTATGGATACACCATTGCAGTCGTCTGGTGCATACGGGAGCGATGCGATTCACAGACCGTGATATTGATCAGGCCGCGTCAGATGTGGATTACTTACTTTTGTTGCTTGATGGTTGGGCCAGGACTTGGAGCTTGGCCAAATCATTCGCAAATTCCATCCGACTTCTCAACGAGTTTTATCAGACACTACGCGGCGTTGACAAGCGTGGCGCTGTTCCAGGTACTACATACACTTTCAATAGGAGGACTGGAGAAGATACAGATGGAGGCATAGAGTCTGAAGTTGCATCCCCAGCTCCTCGATATGATGGCCATAGATTTCCTGAGCTCTTGGGGATCCCTCACGCAACATACTACAAAATCCGTCTCATAACTGGCCTGGTCCATGAGCAACCTGAACTCGGTAGGATGTTGTCACGGATATCCAACGACTCATTCGCAGCCGTTGAAACTCAGTCTGAGACTTGGGGGGAAGAGATTGATGTCGGTTTCGAGATGGACTTTTCCTGGATGAACGATGTGAATATGTTTAACAGCTGCTCTGGGCCACTTTTCAGTGACTCCACCCACAACTGCAAGAATGACGTGGAATATTCTCTCATTACCTCATAAGGAGGAACTCAAGCCAGTCTAATATACATATCTAAACTGCACGATTTCCTTGTCCGTCTTATCCATCATAGCCATCATCTCTATCTCCGTTTCGCTCGGCTCTGCAGCGGCAGCATGTTCGCCTTGGTTATCTCGGATTCGATTCTGCCAGATCAGATAAAATCGAAAGATGAGGCATAAGCAAAAGCATGCCGCTTGGCATACCATGAGTGCGATGAAACCCGACCGGTAAGAAGGCGCTTCCGATTCAAAGAAGAGCTGTGGTCCGATGATGTTTCCTGCACAATACGCAATGAAGCTCTATTCCGTGCTTGTTAGTGCACCCTGTGCGGGTCATCGAGTCTAGAGTTGACGGGGAGTGTCTTTTACCAATGAGGTGACTGTCGTTTTCTTAGTGAAACCGCCAATATTCCCAGACACCATCGACAGAAGCAATGGAATCACAGCCGAGAAAGCTCCCATGAGGCAAGTCCCCGCGTAACGTCCCCATTTATGGTCCGCTGGTAGTTCTCGAACGAGCGATGCTCCAAGCAGGGCGATAGCGAATGCAGCCATCATCCAATATGTGCGTGTATTACGGAAGTAAGTACTTCCACCTGAGGTAACAAGAATTACAGTAAACTGAACCAGATATGGCACACACTGAAGAAGTAGGGTATCGAACGTGCTGAACCCAAGCCCATTGATAATAGTCGGTCGGAACTGCAAACCGATCAGATCTTGCCCAAACGCAAGCTGGCGCCAAGCACAATTTGGCATCAAGGAGGGGAAACGCACTGCTGAGACCCCGCCATTCGGAATATTAGCGCCCACTTGGATGAGAACAAGAAACCAAGTTTTCATGTCCGCGAATGCCTCTCGACACTGCGCCCAGTTGAAATGGTCGCTTTTTACGCCCGTTAAATTCTCTTGGACTCGTGTGACTGCCTTGGCCCGATCCGAGGTCGTCAAGAACCATGCATTGGATGGTGTGTCTGGTAGCAAAAGAATGGTGCAGAGCGCCCAGACAATAGTGACGGCACCCAGAATCAGGAAGACGGCCTATTCTCAGACGATTAAAATGGTCTCTTGAGGTGTGTGGAGGCTTTTGGACACTGAGGGATTTACCTTCCAAGGTGCAATGCTATTGATATGCCCGATACCATAATTGATGAGACCCCCGAATAGTCCTGCGCACGTAGTGCCGAGGAACCATGCGCCTTGGCGTAGTGGCTGCTCAGATCTCTTGTAAAACATCGATATGATGATGGTGAGACCGGGTGCAATTGCAGCTTCAGCGATACCAAGGAAGAAGCGAGCCGCAAGCAGACCATTGGCGTTTGTGCATGTAGCTGTCAGCATCAGGATGGCCCCCCAAGCCAAACTTCAAAGTAGGGGAAATTCGACATTAGCCTGTCCTCGTCATGGTAAAGAGCTCATGACCAAAGTGCAAGATCAAATTTGGCCACTCACATTGACACAGTGATCATTTTCCCAACCCTCCATCTGACCATCACTATGCCTGCTGGGTAGGATGCCACCAAATATCCGAAGAAGTATATTCCGCTCGACCAGGAATACTCATCCCCACTTAGATTCAAATCCTGTTTTAGGCCAAGAATTGCAGTTGATGCAAGCGCGGACTTATCCAGGTACTGAAATAGATACGAGAAAGCTAAGATAGGTAGCAAACTAGGGAAGATTTAGTCCTCGTCTTTGAGAAAAAGCGGACTGGCCGTTAGAGCCCGTACCGTATGTCTAGTTTCCGGAGAATCCTTTTGTCTTCTTCTGGACTTAACAGGTCGTAGATCCCACCATTCTCCACGACCTCCCTTGCATAATCCGGACTGTCTTTCAGAGTTTTCTCGGTTTGAATTTCTACAGCCATGGCGGTGGTCGATCCCGAACAGCAAGAAAGAGGTCTTGGGTGTGATAGAAAAACTTGAATGCGAACTAAACATAAGCGAAGCTCCTGCGGGTCTACTTTATAGTATGATGGCTTATCATGCAAGATAGCCGGCGGTCCATGCGGGCATGCGGGGTCGGAGCAATCAAAGAAGCTTCCCCGGAAACTAACCGGTTATGGGAGGCTCATTCCGAATGACTGCATGGAGACTAACTACTTTTTCATTGGTACCCTTCGGCTCATCCGATGATAATGCTCTGTCTATCCGTCCTGGCCCGGACGACGCTAGTTCTACTGGACCATAAAGAGGCGATAAACTCCGTTATCAGTACCTACTATCTATTTCAGCTTTCTTTCACTGCAAAATGATCGAGATCTCTTGCTCCGGGTCTCCCTACGAGGTAAGTCGCAATCACCCATCTGTTGTTCTCGCAGGATCTTTACAAATAGATCTCTAGATTGGGTTCCAGCATGGAAGCCAGGCAAAAGCCCTAGTACATGGAAGCATTCTATTTTATCGTGAATACTTCCAACGCAATAGCAATATGGATTGGGAAACTGCAGAAGAGCACGCGATAAAATACCAACCCTTTCTCGAAAAACACGTTCCTCATCTTGTTGAAGAAATGAAAGGTATCTCGATACCCGCCACCATCCAGAGCTTATCCTCCTTCAAAAGACGCCTTCGTCAATATGCACTCAACTTACTCACCATCAACTCTCAGGAATTGCGGTCGGAGCTGGTGTCTCTTTTTCGTCCATTTTGACACTGAACGCTAGATCGGAAATTTCCATGGGGATGATGAATGATGGCTGCACTGCCCTGGCATGGAAGACCGATAGCTTCAGTGTTGCAGGTCAAAATTGGGATGTATGTGGCTTGCAGATCTTTTGCTTCGTTCACCATTAACAATGATCCAACAGTGGGAAGAAGGACAGAAGGCCCGACTGGTCATTCTCCATATCAAACCAAGACAAGATGGCACAGTGCCTCGACCCAAGATAAGCCTGGCTACCGAAGCAGGCATCCTGAGCAAAAGCGGACTAAACTCCGCTGGAGTCGCAGTCTTCATCAACGCCATTCGGGCGAAGGGCATCAAATTTGATGCTCTCCCTATCCATATTGCCCTCCGCACGGTGCTAGACTGTGAAAGTCGTCTTAAGGCGATTGCTCGGCTGCGGTCGCTTACCTTAGGCACTTCTGGGCATATCATGATCGCAGATCAGACAGGTGGAACGTCCATCGAGTTCAGCCACATGGATATTGCCCAGCTGGAGATGGTCGATGGACAAATCGCGCACACTAACCACTTTTTGGTCAAGCATGATCCTGCCGTGAGTGATTCGTTAATCTTCCCAGATTCTCTTCATCGCCAGGAACGCATCACCGTACTGCTAAGGGAAGCACGACAGGAAGTACAAAAGGGCTTGACACCCACGGAGAGTCTCGACAAGATGTTGGAGGACGAGGACGGCTTCCCCACCTCCATCAACAGGAAAACTAGCCCACATGGGAAAACTGAGACGCTGTATAGCTTTGTAGCTGATCTAAACGCAAAGACAGCTTGCATCAGATTGGGAAGGCCAACTGCGTGTGAAGGAGTATGGCACTTCGACCCTGCGGGTCTGTAAATAGGCCTAACTGGAAGGGATATTCGCTTCGTTGAACCATTGTTGATCTTTGGAGTTTCATATAGTTCTTCAGGCTCCAGGTACCCTTCTGTGAGACTGAGCACTCTAGGGACCGGCAGCCGATTTGCTTTAATCGAATACAGACTTTAGAGCTTACCGTCACCGATCTCCTTCTACTAATGTAATCCACGTTAAACGTGTGACTTCCGAAAAAAACAATCACCCTGGGCCCCTGTGCGAAGGGTGATTGGAGGTAAAGAAGGGGACAAGGGCACAATATGATCGGTCGAAATTTTTGAAAATATATTATCTCAGCCATGTTAGACTTGTGAGGCTTTGCCACCAGAAAGCCTAGAGAATCTCCGAAATGGTGCGACGGATGCTCTCTCGATCAGCCAAACCGATGTGGATGTTGAATGTTTTCGCCAATGCCGCAACGCGCTCCTCGTCGGAGGAGAACGTTTGTATATGCTCTGCTGTGGCTCCAATCCTCCTCTTCAACGAGCTGTTGAACAGTGTCAAGTCGCCCACAAGGGATTCACCCGTATCATCCAAGAGCATCCGAACGCACACGACTGAGAACGTAAACCAGCTGTCCCGGCTAGTGCTCATATAATAGTTCATCATGGTAAAGTCTTCAGGAATGAACTCGGTTTCAGTGAAACAATAGGCGGGGATCCAGTCTGCACCGCTATTCTGAATTTCATACTGCCAAAGGCGCTGGGTTGAGCTGGTATGCTGCGTGATGGATCCGTAACGCAAGCGCCCAGATTGTTCGCCCACGTTGTGAAATTCGACATCCGGAGATAATGGGACGGGCTGATGTGGTCCATTCGAACCAAAACCTACATCAACCAGGTACTTCTGTTCGCCGATGGTAACAAGGTTGACCATGTGGTTCCTACAAGACCTGTTAGTGATGCATTCCTAACAGGCAACGCAGGTGCGGCGTAGGAGAGCTCCCAAGGCGAACCCTACCATCCATCGTATTTGGGGCCCCTCCAGTTCTTGGAAGCGGATATCGGCTGTGCAGCTTCGTTCACCCTCCCTCCGACTGAGGTTACCTGGTATCCGAGGCTTCGCAGTACCGTTCCAAAAACGGTATTGTTTTCCATGCAGTACCCTCCACGCTCAGACGTGCCGTCCACGATTTTCTCAAAAAGCTTTTGCACATCTATGGAAAGTTGTCGATGTACCGAGTAATGCAAATCAAGGTTCTCAAATGGCACCGCTGCCACCTGGTAGCGCTGAAGTACCTTCAAGAACGACAACGCCCTCTCGTTGTCACCATTCGCACCTGCCAGGACGACTGGTGATTGCCGGGACTCTGTCGGGAACTTGATTCGGTCAAAGTACTTCCCAATTTGCTCTGGCGAGTAGGTGGGACGTTGAGACCAATCAACTGCAGATCCCATCTTGAGGATTCCTGTGGCGGCTGGGTGGATTAAATAAAGCGACAGTTACAGAGACAGTCTCCAGCTACGGAGATGGTCAAAACCATAATATCACCCAACTGGTAGATCGGAGAACGACAGGGCGGGTGTTATGGGCAGGGAAACCTCGAAGAGAATCAAGGCAGTTGAAGCAGAAAAGCTGATCCTCCACTGGAGATTCAGGACCGCTCGTTCTTTCCGGCCTCGGAGAATGCCTGTTGGCGCAGAGAGAACTTGATGACACAGTACGCAAAGTACAGTGCAATTGTGGTCGTTCTGATAAGCACATATACAGCCCCTCTTCCCCGAGGTTCCGAGTCAACAGCGCATATCTTACGTAATCATTTCGATGTCCACCTGGGCACCTGAGCGCCTGGGCTGGGCAAGGCGGGCCTTATTTTGATCCTCCACACCATGCGATTCCGCGTCCTGATTCGCTTTGCCTATCTCGCACCTCACGAAGATACATCATAGGCAATCAGCACATTCGCGAATGATTCTGGGCGGAGAAGCGCCGGGCTAACTTGGCCCACCGGACTGATGGGAACCAGTTGGCCATTTGTAGTTATCTTGTTTGAAAATCATCTAGAGATACTCCAATTTGCGCGCCATGGTTTTGCTTCTTCGCCGTTTGCGTAAGATCCGACTTGCTACTCGTATCACCAGGTTTGGCACTGTTTACTATAAGGGTCTCGTTTAGAGCCACCGGTTCGAGCTAATTATTGCGGTTCGTGCTATGTCGCATTGGAGAAATGTTGATTGTAAGAACACTTTCATTGGAGAGTTGCGTTCCCCCAAACTCAATAAGAAACAATCCCGACGGTTTACCACAATTCTTCAGGTTTGATCCATTAGCATGGGTTCTGGGCGTACTGGGAATTCAAGTCCGTGTTGATGATTCCCGCCTCGACAGCCTCTGTGAAATACTGGTGAGCAACAGTCCACAGCTTCTAAGGCCTTGATTGTCAACTCACTTTGGTAGTTCCATTGTTCCACGTTGACGAGGCCCTCATCGGTTTTCCAGGACCAGAAGACCCATCCACTCAAAGCTTCATATTGTCTCTGCTGGGCTGAAAACCACTTCGAATAAGAGCTGACATGGTTGCTCATGGGAGTAAAGTTGTCGCCTTTGTTGTTGAATGTCAAGCTCCATTCGCCAACAACCTTAGGACTGACAGCCGATTTACGATTATCTCCACAAGCGTCGCTGACGAACTCATCGATCGACGAGGCATTAGAGATTAGGTAGCTCTCATAATTGTGGTCATCGAAAAGAAGGTGAGTCTTCTGTGTAGCGTTGAGGTCTTGCGTTGGGTTGCCACCGGAATTCCATTTATCGTCCTATTTGACGGGATTCAGCACGCTCAGGTCAATAAAAGCTGAGTTGAAGGGAAAGATCTTGTTTCGTACCATGGTGACGATATGCAAGGCATCCGCGCTGGAGACACCCAGGGATGCCTCTTTGGCACGGATACGGTCAATAGCCGTCGGGTAGAAGGTCTGCACCAGCCATTTCGTGCTTGCGTTCCTGGTGTTCTGAAACGGTTCGTTGACAAGTTCCAAGGCGCCGACATTCTTGAACGCATTAGTATTGTTTTGGAAGTTGTCGATCAAGTATTCGTAGAACTTGTAAGTCCGCTCGGCATTCTCATCGTTTTGATAGAACTCTGCATTGTCGACGTACTACATAACGTTAGCCTCCTAGAAGAGCGTTTGGGAAACACCATCAATTGATCTCACCCGGCCAGTGAAGGGCTGATGAGCTTCCTGAGCTCCGGGGACCCCATGTACGTCAACGATGATATACATTCCTGCATCAGTTGCCCACTGGCAGATATTGGTAAAGTCCTCTAGGGCATTGTTGCGAGGATAGTACTCATTGTCGTTAATAAGGTCCTCGTCCATCCAAAATCCGATTGGGATCTGTTTTTTTTCCCCGTCAGAGACCACAAACTTTCGATGAGGTCTTCTCAACATACTCTGATGGTATTCAGACTGTAAGATCGCATCTTGCTAATATCGTCCTGGGTGATCCAGGTCTGCCAGTGCTTCTTGAACGCCGTGTTTGCCGCCTCCTGTCCGATTCCCTGCACGCACTCCCACTCGGCCTTGTATTGGCCACAGCCGATGTTCTTGTGCCATTCAGTATAAGCCATCCATGGCTCCACCACAAAGGAGGATCCTAGATTGACACCTCGGATTTTGCTGGTGCCGTTGCTCGAGAATGCCGACAAGCTTCGCCCAGCGTCGGTGGGAAGCCAGGCAAGCGCGACCGGCAGGCCTGCAAGGAGTAAGTTCAATGGGGGATGTTTCATGTCGGGGTCAGCGAGCAACGGGGAAGAGTCCCTTAACGAGACCCAGAACGGGGGCCTGAAAGATTATATACGCAACTTGAACATTATCCAGCCTCCCCGTTGCCGGCAAGGCCCCCTAGAGTCACTGGCAATCTCACGGATCGACAGGCCTCCTGCATCATTTCGGAGGTCTTCAGCTCCGTCGAGTGGATCAGCTGGCGGACCAACCACGACGGGCCAGCACATTACTCTCCACAGATGCAGAACATGGCGCCAATAATTAGACTGGAATGGATGGGCAAAGAATCGTCTTCGGCATCCACAAATAGAGTCCGATCGGGCCTGAAGCACAAACCGACTTGGTGCATGGCGCGTGGAGAGGAATGCTCGGATAAAAATGCCTTTACACCAAAAGGATCCATTTTTCCACTCCAAATTCCTCGCGCTTGGTAACTCCAGGCCTACACTCAAATCTTCCAACTCTCTTCAATGTTCCGAGGGGCCAATGCTCGAGGCCCCTAGAATTGGGGGTCGAATCTGCCCTCGTGAAAATATCTGAGAAAAATGGGTATTCAGTCCATGTTGCCCAACACCTTCTCTATGGATCATTTTTCGCGTCTTCAAGCCTTCACCAATCCGCAGGAGGGCCCCGGAGGTGTCGTTGTACCCAAATGATGGCAGGCAGTCGGATCATGACCAGGTGATAACCAGAAACGACGTAATAGCCAAGAAAACAGCTCGCCTCGGCTTTCGCTCAGGATAGGCACTAGAGACCAGTTGCTGTTCGGGGACTAGCCGTTTCGCAGTGTATCATATGCCACATCGAGGAGCATCAAGCTACTCCTGCAAAATGAAACCTGAAGAGTACGGGAATCGTTATTTAGCCCCAGCGCCATCTTGTGGGAAATTGGGGCGAATGGCCCCATTTTTCTGCAGCTTGTTTCAGGCCAATCCGCCAATGAGAATAGGCTGTGGCCTTTTCTGGGGTATCCATACTCCCGATATGGTATTCCGCTGCGAACCGATCTCTCCACAACAAATGAGTTTCAGGGGCATGATGTCAACAGAACAATCAAGAGTCTAGGGTCGAAGAAGTATAAATGCGAGCGCGGTGACATGAGATCAGAACTCAATCGCGGGCACTCCTGCAAAGATGCGCTCACAGACACTCCTTGCCCTCTTGGCGGTTGGGCTCGCCAATGCGTACGATCTACCCGACAATCTGAAGCAGATCTACGATGCGCACAAGGTATGGCTCTTTATACCTGAGCACGAATCAGTGATCTAACGGTCGCAAGTCGGGAAAATGCAACAACAAGCTCGCCGGGGGCTTTACCGACGGCATTGGTGGTGCTTCGACCTTTGCCTATTGCGGTGATATCGATGGTGTGATCTATTTGCACAGCTCCGGAAATGGGGGCCAATACGATAACATGGACGTCGACTGCGACGGGCTGAACGACAAGGGCGGGGACTGTGGCTCGGATCAGACCGGCCAGGACGAGACCGCCTTCAAGGATTCACTCAGCCAGTATGGAATCGAGGACCTGGATGCCAACATCCATTCGTACGTCGTGTTTGGAAACACCAATTTCGATCCATCGCAATATGGCATGGAGCCATTGAGTGTGATGGCGGTTGTCTGTAACAACCAAGTGGTATGTTTCGATCGGCACCGACAGGGAGGGCTGAGCATCGCTAACCGTTGTTTCTTTTTGTCTTTCTCGTCCAGCTCTACGGCGTTTGGGGTGATACCAACGGTGCAGATTCCACGGGCGAGGCCTCTATTGCCCTGGCTCAGATGTGCTTCCCCGATGATGGCATTAACGGGAACAACGGCCATGGTCCGGACGATGTGCTGTACCTTGGCTTCACTGGACAGGATGCTGTTCCTGGAAGCTCGGCGGACTGGCAAGCGGGAGATCGCAACGCTTTCGAGGCGAGCATCAAGGACCTGGGCGATCAACTGGTGGCCGGATTGAAGGCCTAATCCCTCTACCCAAGAGCACTTGCAGTTAATCAGCCTATCCGGCTTGGATTTTAGAATTCACAATCGGATGGCTAAGGAGCAATGACATCCCGATCACATCTGTTCGAAGCTCGTATGAAAACGCTTTGCATTCAACAAAAAAAGTACTATTAAACAACTCACTCAGCTACCCATAAGTATGAATCCCATAATACCAATCCAGCCTCCTACGAAGGCGATGGTCAGCATTATAGCCCCGGCCTTGTCAGCAGCAGTGATAGGGCTTTCTTTTGGATTGGTGTCACTGCTGTTAGTCTCGCCAGCTGATGGGTTGCTCGTACTGTCGCCCCCTGTATAGGCTGTCACGGGAGCCGACCGGTCGAAAGCGATCATGTTGGCAACGAAGATATTGGTGGCGCTGATCTGCTCCTCCATTCCGATCCAGCCATCGTAAGTAGACAGATACCAGCGAACTCCACAGGTGTTGTTATTGTGGCCAGTGCATGACTTGGCAGCTGCTTGAGCTGAGGCTTTCAGGACAGGCATGATTTTATTATACGTTGATGGGACCAAAAGAGCTGTAAAGGACAGCCAGGATGACAGAAGGCCCTTGAAAAGGATGTCGTTGTCGTTACATTGTTCCGTTGGTTCGCAGGTGATTTCTTCCAAAATATTGTTCGAAAGGAAAGTGTCAAATGTTTTTGTCAAAAGTCCATTTACCGCGTCCAGCCATACTGTGCTGCCGTTGGTCTGCAGGGGGGCAATATCAGGTCAGTCAAAGCCTTTCATTCTCGAGGGGCGGGGCAGGTCAATTTTCGCAGGGTTTAGGCTCCGAGCAATGACCCATGAACTCCAGACTCACGTAGTTGTACATGTATGCTGCGCCCATCATATAGGTGCCGTAGTTGTATGTCCACTGCGTATCGCCTTGGTCATCACAGTGATGTATGGCCGAGGTCGAGTCGGCTACATGCCACGTTGAATTGCTTATCAGAGGTGTGGATAAGGACCAGTACCATATCTTTTCAGCCCATTGCGAATATATCGCCTGGTGGGTGTATCGAGCAAGGCGCGCTGACAGTTGAAACAATCCACCGTTTGAAATCGCATTCTTCATGGTGTACCCAGATTCCCACTCCCAAATCTGCCACCGCATACCACCATGACAACTGGTGTTATCCCAGCGCTTGATCTGGCTGTTGAACACACCCTGTGCCAGAGAGAGCCAGGAGTATCCACTTCCGACGTCGGTTGCATCTGCGAATTGTAATTCAGCAGCTGTCATGGCCGCCAATCCCCAGAACATTTGATCGTCATTCCCCTGACACCCACATTAGAAACAACAAATGGACTGCGGTCTATGGAAGGCCTCACCAGGAAAGAGCTATAGTTCGAGGGCATATAATCGTCGTCGCCAGCTTGCCATTCCAGCCCCACGCGCAGCTCGTCATTATAGGTGGTGTCCCCAGTGAAATGCCAGTACTGGAGCAAGGCGAGGAAAAGGGTTGATCCTTCCCACCACTTGGTTGGAAAGGCGCCCGGGATCTGGCCCGATTCGTTCCCTTTATAGTATGTCATCATCGCATAGGTGGTCGTGCTGGCAGCGGCTTTGATCGACTCTAAGTGGACGAAAGAATCAACGAGTTAGTCAAAGGTTTCATTTCTGTTTCCGGGCCCTGACAGGTCTGGCGTGGGAAATAAGAAAAATATATAGTCTTGCCACGTACGCTCATCATTGATATCCAAATCAATACTATAGGCTAGGTCGGCGAGGAGGATGCCAGCGAGGGCAACGATTCGCAAGGCCGCTGGAAAGTTGATGAGCCCCATCGTCGGTGCCTGAAGAAAAACCAGGATGAATGAAAGGCGTCGTTATTGACTCGAGTGTTCATCAGATAGCTCGAAACAATTTGGACCGGGTGCTCTACACATGATCATGAAGCCAGCCCATTTTCCTTTTATTACACCTGAGTCGAGTGATCTGCCAACAAGTATTGCAGAGAAAACCGACAAATCTAAGGCGTTCCTTATTAAAGAAACAGCACTATTGTGGATGCCCCGGAGCATGCGTAAGCGTCGACGCTAGCGTCGTCACCTTCGTCGCCATACAAAGTGGAGCCGGCGCCAAGCTCAGCCAAGCTTTTTGGATGATGCTGATCTGTCGATTGTTGTGCGAACGGACGACAACAGCCTTGTCTCAGCTTTTATTCATTTATCGCAATACGAACCGATGGGGGAAAACATGATTTTGGGACAGCGACATCCTCACTACCTACCACAAAGACCGCCAGACTCATTCACGACCGAGGCCCTAGGCTATGGCCCCGGTAGTTTGAAACACATTTGCCATGGACCCCGAACTCTCGAAACAAGCCCACAAAAGGAGACAAAAAACGCGTAGAAAACCACATTAACCCCTTGGCTATCCTACTACAGCCTATTCGTGCAGCACCTTTAATAAGATAAAATTGCAATTTCCTAACCGGCTCAATCCTGACGTGGGGCTGTTATCCGACCCCTCTTGCAAACCCCACAAAGGGGATTTGTGGAGCCTAATTGCGTGAAATTCTGTCGCCTAAAAATACAGAGTCCGGCCGGATTCGATGAGCACCAGCTAAACCTTAGAAGCAGGTAAACATACAGAGAAACATCCCGACCTATGGCATTGTCTTAGCTGCGGCTTCAGTTCATCGACTTTATAACCCCGATTTATCAAAGACTCTCGCGCCGCAGCTATTTAGACTTTTTGATCACTCTCCATTTCATGGGCCCCGAAATAGATTGCCCACAAAATGGGACTGAAGATGACCCACAGACCAGCCAAGAGCGTTGCCGTACATCCGAGCCCGATCGGATTGACGAGGGGGGTTGATCAACGCCGTCGTCCTAGCACCCATCAAACAACGACAAGGATTATTCGCGGCTATAGTGGTCGCAGCACTTTCGTGATTGAGGTCTACGGCCAATGTGTTCATTATTTTGAAGTCGACAGTCCAACGGAAAATAGTGTCAGGACCGGCCTGCTAGCGTAGTCAGATAGTGCATTACCCAACCGTACGCTACACCGTACGCAACATCGCACGCAGAGGCGCAATATACCATGCGTGTGTTGGTAGGCAGGCGAACACGCTCGATATTCGAATAAGCAAAGTTCTGCTGCCGATTCTTTGATAACCACGTTCTGTATTCCGGCCTCGCGTCGGAAAGTCCAATCAAGAAGCCTCCCAACCGTCCACCGAGAACTGGTGCTCTCAATCCCGAGCGTAAGTAGCATAGACCCATTTGGATCGAATTGAATTCAGATTAGCGGGCCAGAAAGAGTGCTGAGAAAAACCATGTATCCCACGTACAGGAACCCGCCGTACAATATAAGCAAACCTGATTCCCTCTCGCTGGCAATGCGCGAGGACGATATGGAATTCGGTCGCCTCTTCAGCTTCTGGATCGATAAATAATCGGGCGAGATTTGGGGTTTGCGATAGCACAAGCTGGGAACCAACGCCCACAAGGGCCGGTTCCATCGCGGTGGAATCACAGAGCCATTGCCAACAATCCCCAGGCATATGCCTGGGAATGCCACACCACGAATGCTTTCTCTGGGTTGGAGGAAACACTAAAAGAAACATCGACTATGTTGCTCGTTGGGTTTATGGTGTTCGGGACTCCCTCTTCGGTCTTAACTTGGTCCGTGTGCTTGTCGAGTGTGCCAGCGCTAGCCTTGTCCCCCTTAACCTCTAATGCTTTTATTTCCATGGATTAGATCCCGTGGAGATGCTGACCCCATGCAGCCCCGGCACGACGGCCAACTTTGTGTTCTGCTTCTGCTTAAAGCAGGGAATCCTTATCACGGAGCCAGTAACGGCCCGCTCCCGGTACAAGCACTAGATTGAAGTGGAACCAGCCCTGGCTGGGAAATGCTTGCGTGGACTGCTGAGACACGTTGATTGAGCACGTGATGTACGCCCTCAATACGGGTTTCCCTTTCGGTATAGCTGGCGTCGGGAAAACATGATGCCGAGTCCGCATCCGAAGTACGCAAAAGGACATTCAAATTCGCCAGAATCAGTCAGCTTCTGTCGTTTCAAACTACCAATAATCAAAAAAGTCCCTTCCACGATGTTCTTGCCAGTGAGAGAGGTGGTAATGTATAGAAACACCAAGAAGCATGCGTAGTTCTCCAGAGGTAATGTGGTGGACGCCAATGCCATAAGGCGAACCAATTGCTTGCATATCTATATTTCAAGGTGCCGAGCATCCAACTCATCGCTTGAACAAGGGATCGCGCAGCTAGGATCATATTATAGCAGGCCAATCACTGGAAAATAAAGTCCCAGTATCCCTTTATACACAGCAATGTGCTCACAACCAACAAAAACTCAAAAAACAAAAAAGGGGTATAACGAAGCAGGGCTGCGAACGAGGTCAGCTGACTCGGATATACGCGGATAAAAATCTAGACGAACACCTGAGAAGGCTGGGTCATGCTGACGAGCTCGCCATTGCGGAGGTATCCTGGTCGGACCCGGAAATAAAATGCAAGAAGCCTCCAGCACGTCTGCTACTAACTGGCGGATCCCCAAAGCCTGCCAGGAGTGCCGCAAGCGCAAGATCCGCTGTAACGGCGCTAATCCGTAGGTTATTTTCCGCGTCTTCTGGCCCGCTGCTGTAGCTGGAATTGTTCTAATAGGTCTTTTAAAGTTGCAAAACGTGTCATCAGCGCAACACCCCCTGCATTTACAGAGATTACACTCGCCATCGCAGGAAAAAGCACGAAATCAGCGATTCCCGTCGCGATGAGCGGGATGTTCGCTCATCGCCCGAGTCGGGCGGCCTTCCACGGCCTCAAGGCGCATCGCTAATCCAGAACTATCCCAACAGCGTGTCGGCGACACACATGGCATCTCCGTCATGTCAGGTTCAACTTTATTATGGACCCACGTCCCATTTTTCTCTTATGCAGCATGTATACCGTGACCTGGTCGCGAATCCCAGCGCGCCTTCAAGACCAGCGAATGACATCGAAGAAGCCGGAGCAGGCCTAGATCTGTTTAGCTTTCGCCGTATTTTTTTTGGGATCCCCGAATCGCATGAAACGGGGCGTTCCACTGCTAGCGGGGACATGGCCCTCATGTTCTTGCCATATGGGCTCGCAAATACTCTTCTCTCTGGGTTCTTGTCCACACTGTATATCCTCATGCCGTTCCAACCACCAAACAAGCTACAAGCCTGGCTAGAGCAGCTGTACAGTCACTCTCCATCTGCACATCCAGATACTTTGACACAAGCCATCATTCTGATCATCCTGGGAATTGCTTCCATTGGGACAGAACATGATACCTGGGCGGATCTGTTGTACGACCGCACCAAGGCATTGATGGTGCCATTTGATGACGTGGTCAATATTCAGACTGTCCAAATATCGTTACTCATGATAAGTCTCTCGTTCCCGGCACCTTTTGACAATAAGCTGACAGCAAGCGTACGCCAACTTTCAAAACGAGTCAGGTCGACCAAATTCGGCGTTTCTACACCTCGGAACGGCATCCCGGAAAGCACTGGCAGCTGGTCTGCATAAGGAAGTCCCTGGGAATGAAGTCCAAACACCAGAGATCATCGAAGAACGGCGAATGACTTTCTGGTCTCTTTACATCTATGAAACGTGAGCATTATGGACTTTGGCTTGATACCCCAGTGCTAACAGGGCTTCAAAGTTGGTTCTGCTTCCACGCAGGCCGTCCGTCCGCGTTATCCCTCAAGGACGCTGCGATCGAATATCCCAGAGACCCCTTCATCCGGCTGCTGGGCAATCTATGTAAATCAATATCCCGCTCCGCTCATGAAATATATGGATGTAGACACGAGTCACTATTGCATATGTGGAGAGTTTCGCGCTCTATCGCGGGGGACCTCCGTCTTCTCCAAGAGCAATTGAAAGGAGCCCTGGGATTGACTCTAGATTCCAATGTCCAAGCCGGAGTCCTAGGGGTCCAGCAGATGATTTTCAGTACCCGTGAGTTCCCGTCAATTAGTGTTACGAGGGCCCTACTGATACTCTCCAAGAATATTACCATATCATGCTACTGACCTTTCGACCTTTCCTCATATTTTCGGGGGCACTGGCGGCGGGAAATGAAATTGGACGCCCACAACGTCAACAGCCGCACCTCGAAGCGACCGGCAGAGATGCCCTCTTGGCTGAACGAGGCCTGCGAATACTCCCTGACTGCTGCTCGGCAGTCAATTCATTTCTTATCAAGCATCTTTCGCATAAACGAGCTTGTCAAGGTGGGTAGACCTGCGTGTCCAGACCAACGCTGTGTATACTGATCACATGTCCCTGGTACAGCAAATGCCATATAACGGCTATTTCATGAGTAGCTCCGCTTTCACTTTGATTTATGACTTTATGCATGATCCAAGCTCTGCGCCTTCTCATCTTCGCTGGGTATACGCCGCACTGCACAACCTGTCCACGATGAAGCGCGAAGAGCCGACGACGAGTACCATCTCAGCTATACAAACCACGCTTCGCAACATAGATCCCTCCTATGAATGGTCCCCAAACCCAAACTCCGCCAAGGAACCTGTCCAGACAGGCGCTTTTCAGATTATGCTGCCAGAGCCTCGTGCACCAAGCCAGGAACAGCCCATTCAGGAGGACTTAGCAATTCCGACGAATTATCGACTGGGCCCGCGACCTGATCCCCGCACATCCCAATGGTCCTATCCTGCGCCCGAAGGCCCTGAGACTGGTCGCTCCGGTGGCTCGAGCGATGATTTGCCGGACTTCACCCAGTCTGAAATGGGATGGGACTTTGATTTCTCAACCATGGATCTCGAGGCATTCTTTTCGGTTTATCCGTCATCTGCTTCGACATTTCCTTTTGGGAATATGAGTGGATGAAGGACGAGCTGAAAAGTTCGTGTGGTGCTTGTAGCTACAGGGTAATGTTCAGCTCCCTAGTTAAGACACAAGCTATAGGTCCCGCGATCCGTTTCTCCGCCCATTATAATCATCGCAAGCACGTTTGCGTGACACACTAAGTGACAGTATAAAAAAAAGATGAATCAGGACTCTATATCGAAAGCTAGAATACAATGGGCCTCAGTCAGACCATCGAGTCCTATTCTTTAAACGGTAGCCCCTGCTAGGTTCGTGGCAACGTGGTCATTGATGGAGGGTGTATTGCCCGTTCCGAGATCCGTTTGGCTCAGTGCATGCGCCGAGGTAGGCAGTGACTCCCATGCGAACAAGGGCTGATTCCTCCAACAGTGGTCATAAGCCACATGAATGGTCCAATGGCCATATACGTTCATATCTAATTAATGCCTCCACTCTGTCTGGCCGAATCTACTGCACTCACCATTGGACCCCCGGCTGGGAGAATGGCCAGGACTTGATAGAGAAGAAGGAATATCGGCGAATTGGTGGTGATCTGACTTCGTGCCAGTGCATTAATCCCCGAGAAAGGCACACAGCCATTGACCACAGAGGTATGGCTGATAGATTAAGTAGACATCCCCGTCGTGCTAGAAGGGATGGTTTAAGGGACCCCGACGACCTCGTTAGAACCAATTGATCGACGTCAAGCGAGCGAGGTCGATTGAACACGGCATGATAAGGGATTAATGGGCTTCAGGCGAATCCTTATAAGCGATATCATATAAGTTATGGAGAGATCGGTATAACAGCGCTGGGATGTTTTGGGAGATGCGGAGTCCGATCCTTTCTTTCCTCATTCGCGCATAAACTTCGGGGGGCTGATCCACAAGAGTGGAGATGCGGAATGGTTCGCAACGGTCTCAATCCCAGAAGGAGGATGATCGCCGGCTTAATCTCCGTGCGTCCCGCGTTCGGCTGCGAAAGGAACGCTTCGTTAGGGAATCCTCGTGCGGACCGTGGAGCATTTGATTCGTTCTTTCCAGGCACTTGATGTATCCTGACCCGCCAGCCCAGACGAGCGATCGATCCCAGTAACATGTTCACATAACTTGACTAGAAGTTTCAAAGCGTTACGCCGAGTTCGAGGTGAAATTTCATCTGCGATGATACTGCACTAATTATATCCAACGATTATATCCAATAGTAGCCCGGTGTTGATCAGGGGAGACAAGTGATTATGTCGCTAAGCTTGTGCAACACTTCGCCCTGGATGCTAGCATTTGCATCCGACTTAGTACTAGCGATGCCGACGGAAATACTGGCATAGCAGCCCGATTTCAAAGACACTTCCAACTCAGTTGGTAAACGAGAGCTGCCGCAGGTGGTCACATCATCTGGGGTGACCAGCGGCACAGCAACATGAATGCGAGTCAATATAAATGAGAAATCTTCGACGGCATTGCATTCCGAATCCGAAACATCCGGGAAGTTGACATTCAGCCAGACATTGTCGGGAAGATAGGGAGTGCCCGAGGACACAAGTGTGTCAGTCACATTGACTGACAAGTCTGCATATATCTGACTATACAGTGGTGGCGTCGCAGAGGCATTCCATGCAGTTTGAGACCCCGAAGCCCCGGAGAAGGCGATGGCCGGGATGCCTGCATTGTGAGCGGCATACGTCGCCGCTCCAGCTGTGCCAGATAAGTAGACTGCGAGACCAATATTATTGCCAACCTGGAAGAGGTATTAGAAGAATCTTTGCCTTGCACCGTGGTCGGACTTACATTGGGCCCGGCGACCGCGAGATCTGGACGGCCTCCGAAGATCGCGGGTCCAATTGATTCGATCCCATACTGGATGGAAGTAGCCGGATAGGAATTGACATAATTCAGACGCGGGTCCGAAGAGTTGTGCCCGACGGGCGGGCTGCCAGCGGGGCAGCTGTTGAATTCACAGGGTTCAGTGAGCGTCGTGGGTGTTTTCTGAGAGGATCCAGTGCCACTCTGGTTCTCGGCGGGGGCTGATACAACTGTCGAGTACCCGGCTCCTTCTAGGGCCTGGTAGAAGGTGCGGATGTTGACTTCCGCCCATCCATCGTCATTGGAGGAGATGATATTAATCGCGTATCCATGCTCTGCGAGAGCAAGGTAGGCCGCGAGAGCAGCGAATGGAGTGAATCGCATCCTGGCAACAGGGGAGCCAAGTTCAGCTTAGATCCGGCAATGAGACGCTTGACGCAGCGATTGTTCCACACCCCGGGTCAGACCTTCATATTAATATTCAACTCCCCGATACTTCTGATGGCGAAGCCCGGATCCTTCGGCTGGCTCAGGTGGTGGAACCTGAAGACGAATCAGACCAGCCATCCTTTCCCGCCGATCCTGACTGTTCTGGGAACGCGTAATGCAGGTGCAAATGCGCGGTGGGGGAGACTAGAACAGGTACCACTCAGATTCAATGAGAAGATCGAAGCGAGGTGACCGTCAGCTCACACATAGATTGCGCATGTCCAACCCCCCCTTTCACGTGTCGTCGCCTACAGCGCCCACTGGCGCATTTGCCGAGCGAAATCAGATAACGCGTGTCTACGGCCCCACAGTCGGTAATCGCGCTATTCAAGTTCTCGACCCCGTCGAATTGATTTACTCGTCTAATCCTAGTATGTGAGGGAGTAGTGCCGCATAAGTCTGGCATGGCGATCGGAGAACGGCAGCATAGTCTACTGTGCACAGCACCACGATATTTCACATGATCAAAGCTGGATCTAGGGCCGGATCAAGCGGCTCTCAAGGCAAGACCATCCCCAGTGACTCCGGTGCAGATTCCACAAACCCGTTCTTTGCATATAATTTGCGTCCAGGTTTATCTGCGAGGAGCGAGATGTACGGCTTGCCATCAGATGGCGAGGCTTCTTTGATTTGCTGGATGAGCGCTTTCAAGACTGCATCCCCGAGGCCTTTTCGCTGGTGGGCAGGGTCGACTGCCATGTCCGCTATGTGAAAATACCACCCGCCATCCCCGATGACGCGACCCATTGCGACCGGTGTTTCTTGGCCATCTCCCCCCTTGAACGCGATATAGCAACCGAACCAACTTCCGCCGGCCACTGCGGCAGCTTGGGATGTTGTTCTGGCCGAGAGCCCCGCTGCAACACGGAGATGCAAGTACTGTGGCACTGACGGGTAACCGGCGTGGAGGCTGTAGCCGGTGGGGAGGGATGCACTCATCTCAAAGGCTGCTCCGGTAGCTCTTGGGAACACCTTGAACCTCTGTGAGGATAGGACCTGGGCGACCTCGCTGGGCCTGGCTCGAGGGGGGGGGAAATGGTCACAGCGTGGGATTCGGCCCCCTCCAGTCATGTGACTTGGATAATCAGGTAGACCGATCGAAGATGCAGTCCCACGATGCTAGAGACGCAGAATCCGCCCAAATACTTCACGTTGGGCAGTAGATAACGAGACTCGCCGACGAGTTGAAATTGCAGAGGCCCATACGTTCCCGCTCCAGAAAGAAGAATCAGGGGCTATTGATCTTCCTTTGCGGGGGGGTCCCCAAGAACTGGCTCATGCAAAGCTGGTCTGGCACGGTGTTTCCCCGTATTCATCGATTGGCATAGAAAGTGTCGGGGGTGACATCGTATCATAGAGGCTCCTCCTGCGGGGGTATGAGGGGTGGAGTAGAACCCCACGTAGAAGGACTTGAGCCGCTCCCCATTTCAATCGACCGGTCCCTCTCGTCTTGGAGATGAAGTACCCCCCCTGAGCTGAGCGAAGAGAGACTGCTCACCCTAGTGGAAGATATAAAGGTCTGCTTAGCTGAAAGGAAGATAGGAAAAGAAACTTAGCTGACCATTGTCTAGGATTGGCAGCTCAATCACGGATCCTTGCTGAAGCTGGTTCGCACCCAGGACGAACATACAGTGTTATCCCAGCCGGTGGGAGTGAGTGTCAGTCAGAAGCAAATGATTCATCTACCGTGGGTGTTGGCTGATCCTGTTCGATCTTGCAGTGCTTTCCCACTCGATTCCCACGGGCGCGGTTCGAAGAAGCCCAGGGCATACAGCGTATCTACAATAAACTGTACTGTGCAATTTCAGAAGACGAGGACTGGATCTTCGATGCAGTTCAAGACCTGATTTCCACAGAGCCTCTCGCCGCCGTGCTTTGGGGTATCTATCAGTCGGTGAAAAAGGATGGCTTCGTCCAACCCGCAAGCCTGGGGATATTCCGCTCAGATTATATGCTTCAGGCACAGGAAGGAGGAATCAATGAAGACAAATTGGCTGGCTGTACATTGAAGCAGGTGGAATTCAACTCATTTTCGTGCTCAGGGGCCAGCCATGCCAACAAGGTGGCTGATATGCATCGGTTCCTCGCGCGAACCGGCCATTATGATACCGAGGACACAAAATTCGATCACGCTTCGCTGCCTCCTAATGAGAATATCGAGTCTCTGGTATCCAGCATTTCCGCGGCACATGCTTTGTACGGGGCGGCCCGTTCAAAGCTAGCGAAGCAGACCGCCGTCCTTTTCGTTGTCCAGCCATATAATGCAAGTTTTGCCCAGTAAGTGACTCTGTTGACTAGCCGGGACTAACTTGTTGCAACCAGTTCAATGTCGCTGACGAGCGACCCCTCGAGTATGCTCTGTGGAACAAGGATGACCCTGTACCTGCCCATAGACTCGAGTTTGGACCGGACGTGCTCGACTACACCTGGCTTACCGAGTCGCGGGAGCTCCTATTCAAGCCACCGTGGCTAGATTCAGCGAGTCCATTCGAGATATCCGTAGTATACATGCGAGCTGGATACGAAGCCCGTGAATACGACAAAACGGGCCGAGAAGCGCGGGAGAAACTTGAAAAGTCGAGAGCAATCAAGTGTCCATCCATTCTCTGCCACCTTGCGACATTCAAGAAAGTTCAGCAAGCTCTGACGGTTCCCGGTGCACTCGAACGGTTCCTCACTGACTCGGAAGCCGCCGCTATTCGGCCAACGTTTGCTGCTATCTATCCGCTGGATGACTCGTTCGAAGGATTGCAAGCGCGGAGATTCGCATGCGACCCAAAGCGTGCGACGCGGTATATTTTGAAGCCATCTCTCGAGGGAGGCGGTCACAATATCTATGGCAGTGATGTCCCGGATTTCCTTCGCTCTGTGCCAGAACGCCAGTGGTCTACGTATGTCTTGATGGAGCGAATCGACCCTCCCATCTCGTCCAACCTGCTTATGAGCCCCGCCGGTGTGGCCGAGGGTGACGTTGTCTCCGAACTAGGCATCCTGGGGACCTGTCTGTGGCGGACAAGCGAAGTCGCGCGCGGTCGCTGCGAAATGCTTGATAACTCCGTAGCGGGCTGGACATTCAAGACGAAGTATTCGGAGGTCGATGAGATGAGTGTAGTCAAAGGCTATGGGTGTTTTGATTCCCCCTCGCTTGTAGAGGCCTGACGTTCAATGATCGCATGGGACTACGTTGTGAATACCTCCTGCATGATCACTTATGACTTATACCTATGGAGAAACGCATGGGTTCATGGACGTTCTAGTAGAAATTTGAGGTTTGCGCCTTTTTTTTTTTCTTCTTTTTTTCTTTCCTTTTTTTTCCTTCTTTCTAGGCATTAAGTAATGAGGGGTAGACTCTGGTTTCGGCGGAGATTAGCTAGACCCATCCGCCGCAAGGATTTTACAGGGATCGCACTGGGCTTACAGGGATTTGCGGGAGTTTACGGGCTGTTCTTTCTTTTTCGTAACAGTCCGTTGGCCACAGCGGAGCGCAATCTGGACTATGCGTTTTCACGTCCACAATGCATATGGATGTTCGGGACCTGCATGTCGCGGATTCGGTAGAGAAATGTGCTTCATCTCGAAGGACTTCGGTTCGCTTTACAACTGGGTAGCGAGATGACCGAGTTCTCGGATTGTTCTCGTAGTGTCTGTTCTCCTGGGAAGTTGAACTGTTTAACATGACGGGGGCCCCTACCGAAGGCCCAGACTTCCGATACACGGCAAACAAAGCAGGGTTTGGAGGAAGAGATAAGGAGGAGAATCCGTAATCGGAGGAATGGCATGAAGTGGCAGGGATGGTCTGTTAAGCGGAAGTCCCCCAACTCTCTCAAATTTCCCCACAATCAAGCCACGTTCGCCATGCTTCTCCCCACGCCAAGAGCGCGATGCGAGCTGTTCCACAAATGGCGATTGCTCCGGCTGCCAATCACACACGCTGCAAATGCCTCGCCTCCATTCATCTCCCGGTCCACTGGGGTGCCCCGGTCTTGGCTGGCGGCCCTCGCCCGCTCTGAACGGACACTCTCCGAAAGCCCTAGGAGAATTTGGTCATCGGACCAGGCACGTATCAATACGATAGACCTTAGACGACCTCGGTGGTTCCACGGGTCCACAGTGGTCCCTGAAAGTCCAGTGCATAATCTCACAAAGAGAGGGACTCCATGCATAGATGAAAAGAAAGGAGAAAAGTTCCCGCATCGTGCTTTTGGTTTCGTGATCCCGGGAGAGCCCCGTTCCAACGGGCAGACAAAAGACCAGAATGGCCCCGGCGATATCCTCGAATGAGAAGGATGCGCGGGGGTTTTCTCGCGACCCAAGCTCACTTGGCACTGCACTCCGTGCTTGGCCCGATCCACTAGACCCGAATCTGCCGTCGGTAATCGGATCTTGGATGTGACAGGCTGGGCAGGCTGGGCAGGCTGGGCATCCCGACAAGGAATGGGAACCCAGTGAAAGGCATCCCGATCCCGCAAGGGCCCATGGCGACAGTAGTCGGCCTGGTGCTAGCGGGGTATGTCCGTACGAAACTCTCGTATGATACTTGCTCTTTGTCTGCTCGAGCCCCGAGGTTTGCCCCCGCACACTCCTTCCCCAGGTTTGCTCCGCTTTCTCTCAACCCTATAAGTACCTAGCAAGTCTCCTCGGTTCTTCTTTGCCCACCTGTACATTTGACCTCACCATGGCCGGCGGAGCAAAGAAGCCTGTGAACATCTTCCGCTTGAGGAACCTGGGTGAGCCCAGTGAGATCTTTAACTGGCGCCTATGGTTCTCCGTCATCTCGTTTGGGTTGATGGGCGCCGCACGAGGTGTGGATGAAGGTCTCATCTCCGGCGCATTCAACTCGAAGGATTTCCAGCGCTACATCAACCTGGCGTCCTACAGTGAAGTCGAGCGAACCAACATTAAGGCCAATGTCTCTGCTATGGTGCAGATTGGTTCCGTCGGCGGTGCTCTATTGTATGTGTCTTCCCGCGCGCCGCCTTGATTCTCACATCTAAATCGTTCCCTCCCAGTGCTTTCTTAGTTTGTGATCGGATCGGTCGTATTTGGGCTACGCGTCAGCTCTGCCTCTTATGGATTGTTGGCATTGCCATCTTCATGGGAAATGGCGGTAACCTGGGAGCAGTCTATGCCGGTCGATTCGTGGCGGGCCTTGGGGTTGGCCAGACCGTCGTTGTTGCCCCAGTCTATCTTGCTGAGATTGTAAAGCCCCCTCCCACGTCCATCTTCCCGCGCGATACTAATGCATGCGCCAGGCACCTGCATCCATTCGTGGTCTTTGTACCTGTGTCTTCACCGGCTTCGTTTATCTGGGTACGTATTGTTAAATCCGCCTTCCTGTCTCCCCGTAGCTCTTATTCTAATCTTTAATCCGGGTCAAACAGGCATCGTCCTCGCCTATTTTGCAAACTATGGAATGCAATTGAGAGGTGACAACTCACACGAGCGATGGGTAAGAGATACAAAAGAAGGGCGGATTCAAGCTGTTACTGACTGGTCCCAGGAAGTGCCCACCAGCCTTCACATCATTTTCGCCGGCCTGATCTTCCTTCTCTCGTTTCTCCAATATGAGTCCCCTCGGTACCTCATCAAACAGGGCCATCACGAAAAGGCTTTGGACACTCTAGCCCGAGTGCGACACCTGCCGCCCGATCATGAATACGTCCAGCGTGAGATCGCGGCCATTGAAATTGCACACCAAACGGAGATGGAGGCCACCATGGGCGCTGGACCTTTGGGTATCCTCAAGGAGACATTCCTCGTCCCATCCAACCTCTACCGTGTCTATCTCACGGTCATGGCACAGATTCTCTCGCAGTGGTCTGGTGCCGGATCAATCACTGTGTATGCCACCGACCTGTTCGAACTCCTTGGGATCTCTGGAAGCAACGAGAACCTCCTGGTTACTGCTGTCTTTGGAATCATCAAGTTGGTCGCCGCCGTTGTCTGCGCTTTGTTCCTCGTGGATGTCATTGGTCGCAAGCGAGCTCTTCTCCTCGGGATTGCGCTACAGGCCATTTCCATGATCTACGTCGCCGGGTTCCTGACCGCTGTCCCCCAGATGGGCATCGTTGACGGGTTCACGCTTCCAGAGAACAAGGTAGGAGCGAGCAGGGGGGCTATCGCTATGATCTACATTTCCGGTGTCGGATGGGCTCTTGGCTGGAACTCGATGCAGTACCTCCTCACGGCCGAATTGTTCCCTTTGCGCATTCGTGCCTTTGCTACCTCGCTAGCTATGACCTTGCACTTTGCCAACCAATATGGCAACTCTCGTGCAGTGCCCAACATGCTGCTCTCTGTTTCCAAAGGGGGTCTCAGCCCTAAAGGGACTTTCTGGTTCTTCTCGGCGGTGACTGTCCTGGGCGGTGCGTGGGTGTGGTTCAGTGTACCTGAAACCGCCGGTCGCTCTTTGGAAAGCATGGACCGACTGTTCTCGCTTCCCTGGTACAAAATCGGGCGACATGGAAACAAGGACGCCGAGGAGCAGGACCTGGAGGTGGATGCCAAGATGGAGGTTATGGGGACCAGCGAGCACGTTGAAACAAAGGACGTGGCTGCGCGGGTGTAGGAGCGACGCTGCGCTTGGCTTGGTTTAATTCTGGTATTTCAGGCTATCTTTGAGCTAGTAATGAGACATGATAGGATTTAATGACTAAATTCGTGACGCTGCTCTCCGTAAATATACGAATATATATCTAATCCGGTGTGCTCAGTGAACAGGCGTTCCCGTGCATAGATCCTTCGGCCGGTTAAAAAAAAAAAGCAAAAATAAAACGAAAGAACAAGCAAGTGCGATCTTCAGCCCGTTCATCATTGTGTACCCCCGTTCTCTCCAGGGGAGACAGTAGCCATCGGCACTCCTCATACCTGCCTGAGGCATCGAGAGGTCCACGCTCGAGCGCGTGACTCGGAGTCGAGGGACCGTGCGCGTGTATCAACAACTGGACGGTTGACAGCTCCAAGCCACCTCGCCTCATCAAACACCATGACGACTCGCTATCGTGTGGAATGTAAGTCGATATCTGCCCAATAAGCTACTTCTGCTCACCATATCAGACGCTCTCAAGGTACGCCACTCCCAATTGGGCCTTATTACATAACTAACTCGTAGGGGTAGACCCATCGACGGGACCAATTGGTATGTTCTCTCTTCCTATGCACGGGGGTTGGCTAATTTATCATTCAGATTGAGTGGATCAAAGTATGTCCCTGTGGCTCTAAAATTAAATCTGAATTCGAAGCCAACCATGGAATAGGGTCTTCTGGCCGTACCCTTTGTTCTGCACTCTCAGCCGACGGTCAACTATCAAGAATCGGGCGACGCACTCAAAGTCGTCGCTGCTGACACCCAGCAGCGCTATGCAGAGATTATGCGAGATGTCGGAGGTCTCATCACAGATCACAGTAAGACAATGGCTGTTGAGAATCATGCAGATCCTTCATTCGCTCACCGGTGATGAACTAGTCCGCCACTATGCCGGTAACCATCCGGGAAAATCAAAGCTCAAGTTGCTAGTCCCCTCCGTTGGCACGTTCTTTACGGAATTGCACCTGGAAGAGGCATTCAAATACCAAGATAGCCGCCGATTCATTAGCCGCCGACGATTTGTGGCGCCCTCGTTCAACGACATTCGACTTATCCTGAACTCGGCCCAGCTCCTCGGACTCGTCCGCTCCAGCGAGGTTGAGCTGGTCACCTTCGATGGCGACGTAACTCTCTACGACGATGGAGCCTGTCTTACGCCAGAGAACCCGGTCATCCCCCAGATTCTGCGTCTACTGCACCAAGACCGAAAAGTAGGTATCGTGACAGCGGCAGGCTACTCCGAAGCGCCGAAATACTACGAGCGCTTGTACGGCCTACTCGACGCCGTCTACGACTCATCCACCTTGTCTCCCGCCCAGAAAGAAGGCATTATTGTCATGGGCGGGGAGAGCAACTTCTTGTTCCGATTCGACCCAAGCTCCGACTGCCGTTTGGTCTATGTTCCCCGCAGCCAGTGGCTCCTGGAAGAGATGCGCGCATGGAACGATAATGACATCAAAGAGCTTCTTGACTTGGCCGAGTCGGCTTTACGAACATGCGCCGCAAACCTCAATCTCCCGGCTGGCGTACTACGCAAGGATCGAGCGGTGGGGGTGTACCCTGTCAACGGGGTCCGCATCAGCCGCGAGCAACTGGAGGAAACGGTCTTGGCTGTTCAGAATGCAGTCGAGAGGTCGGCTGTCGGCTCCCGGCTGCCGTTCTGCGCATTCAACGGTAGGCTGTTCTTCATTCATATTACGCCTGTCATCTGTCTGACCTGATCCTAGGTGGGAACGACGTGTTCGTGGACATTGGTGACAAGTCCTGGGGTGTCCGGTGTTGCCAGCAGTATTTCGGGAAAGGGCAGCCCATCGCCCCTTCAAAAACCCTGCATATTGGCGACCAGTTCTTATCTGCCGGGGCCAACGACTTCAAGGTATGTTGACCATCCATCTTCCTATGTTCATCGCTCATGTCATTCCCCAAGGCTCGTCTTGCTTCGACAACGGCTTGGATTGCCAGCCCTTCCGAGACGGTCGATCTGCTGGATGAATTGGAAGCAGCTGTGAACCCCTAGCGTTCGGACTTGTACCCCCCAGCGGTCTGGTGAACCACGTCACCGACATTTTTCGCGACGCATGAATGCGGCTCACAAATTTTTACAAGTTTACGTTGAAGGACAGGGGTCTATGTCTGGAAGCTACAATCATGGTACAGAAATTTCTTCATGTGAATCACCTGTATTTGCTTTGTTGGCTCAAGTCTCTTCAACTCCGCTGGAAGTTAGAAACTGTAAAAGCTCTCTCAAAACACAAGGATGATAAGTAACGCATGAAACACAATTCGGGAACGTCTCAATCCTATGTTGGTCTGGCAGAGATTGGAGTTGAATTGCGCGGAGTTCGTGGGTGGCGTAGCGTCGTGCATGGATAAATGATCGATCCTTGTATCATTGGGCAGGACCTTCATGATAGCCATAGGTTGAGAAATCAACATTTCCCTTCTAGCCATGAAATCTTCTCACCGAGCGGGAAAAACGCCAGCGATGCAGTGCTTCCATGTCTAGATCAATATGGACTTGCAGAAACCCCAATAACCAACTCATGGGGAGCTAGGGACGGACGGAACAGAGTGGACCGTTGTAGGATCTGGTGAAAGAAAAAGAAAAGTAGGAAATATTAACACTCCAAGCTCAGGAAATAACGCATCTCATCGCATGTAGCAAGCATCGATTGGTCGCAAAGGGGGAATAAAAAGTTGAGGGGGGTTTGGAAGGGCGAGGCGTGTTGATATTACGTACTCTCATAGCAAGTCCAGGTCTCGTCGGTCCGAGGATAGGCGCGGCCAGACAGAATGTTTACAACATTCTGCAGCTCAAGCCAGAACTCAGACTTAGGGCGACGACGAGCCCAGTCGGTCTCGGTGGCTTCCAGTCCGGTCTCGCCACCCATTGGTGAGAAGAGAACCTGAGAACCCTTCACACCAATGACAGCGGCAGACAGAGGATCATTTGCAATATCATCGCGGCCTTTACCAGCGTAAGACTCGATGTGTTGCATACATTTAATAGCCATCCGCAGGGCACGAACACGGTCCATAGGCGAAGGCTTGCCACCCTGTTGGAAATGACCTGGGACCGCGGCACGCGATTCAAAGCGACCCTGGGCCTCCTCCTTGATCATGTCAGCAATCACCTGGGTTGTGTAAGTAGACGACGCAGTCTCATTGCGCAGAATGATTTTTCCCGCACGGTTAGCGCCCTTGTCTTTGATGAAGTTGTCACGGAGAAGATCAATATCCTGGGAAAGCATCTTGATGTTGATGCCTTCTTCGGGGATGTAGACTGCGACTGCACCGACAGCTGAGACCGGCTACAGTGGCGATGTAGCCGGACTTGCCTCCCTGGGTCTCAATGACGAAGACACGGCGGCGAGAAGAGGAAGCAGACTGGCGAATGGCGTCGCAGAAGTCAATCAGCGTGTTCAAGCAAGTGTCACTTCCCAGAGAGTACTCAGTGCCTGGAACGTTGTTGGAGATGGTAGCTGGCAGCACAACGAGGGGAATCTTGAAGGCGGGGAACTTCTCGCGTGCCTGACGCAGTTGGCTCACTGCGGTGAAGGCCTCGAATCCACCGATAACAAAGAGAGCATCGAACTTGTACTTCTCGAAACACTTGGCAGTTTCTTCCAAATCCTCGCCGGGCAGGCTTCGGTTGGTACCGATGTCAGAGCCACCTTCGTTGACCCAGCTATCCGACTCCAGCCATCTCACCTCGCGAACAGAGCTGACAGGGGTGTCGGCATGGTGGCGGCAAAGGCCAGGGAATCCATTGTGAATAGCCAATGGAGTGTGTCCGCGGGTAAGACAGTATCCAACGGCAGCCCGGGTAGCTTGGTTCATGCCACCAGCCGGTGCACCGACGTGGATGATAGCGATGCGCATTTTCTTGTCCTCAGCGAGCTTCATCTTCGGGTGATTGGGCGTCGCAGTGTTTCGGTAAGCGTCGTAGTATTCCTTGAATTCGGCGTCTCGCTCAGCCATCGCCGCTGCGAATTCTTTAGCTTTGATCTTTGCCGTGACGTCTTGGGTCAACTTGACGGCATCCATGAGGGGGGTACGCAAAATCTTGTTTTCACGAATGGTGATAACGGGGGAAGGAGAGTCGGGCTTCATTTCTAGCACGGCGCGGACGGCCTCGACACCCTGCAGAGTCGATAGCCATCGATCATATGCGCATGCGGCACCACCACGCTGGGTGTGCCCGAGGACGGTGGTTCGTGTGTCCAGGCCCAGACGCTGAGTCAGAATATCCTTGACAGTCGAGCTTGAGATTTTGTTGAGCTGGCGATCCTGGGCTCCCTCGGCCACAATCACAATTGTGCGGCGCTTTCCTTGTTCCTTGCGGTTCTTGGTGATGGTGGCACACATGTCATCCTCCCAGCCATCCTTCGGGGGCATCTCAGGAATGAACAGCCAATCTGCGCCAGTACTAATGGCGGACATTAGAGCAAGCCATCCACAGTGACGGCCCATGACCTCGATGACGAAACCTCGCTGGTGTGAAAAGGCCGTATCGAAGACATCGTCGACGGCATCGCAAATTCGTGTGAGAGAGGAGTAGCACCCGATAGTAGCGTCGGTGCCCGACATGTCGTTGTCGATCGAGCCCACCAATCCGACGATATTAAGAACCTTGTAGGGCTCGACCTGCTCCTTGGATAATTCGCCAGCAGCAACGAGATCTGACAACAGCCCTGGCCATTCTGCACGGAAGACGTCGGCACCAGTCAAACTACCTATAGAAAACACCTCGGGATTAGTCGTTGTCCGTAGGGCAAAACATCACCTGGGACATAGGGAGAGAATTGACCCACCGTCACCACCACAGACCACTAGCGCATCAATGCCGCGCAGAACCATGTTCTTAGCAGCACGAAGACGCCCAGCCCGCTCACGGAAAGCCATGGAACGCGCAGAACCGATCAAGGTACCGCCACGCGACAACCAGCCTCGAACATCCTCCCAGTGTAGCTGTCGAATCATGTTGCCGCCGTTGACCAGGCCTTCGTAGCCTTCAAAGACAGCGTAGGCCTCGCACTCGCTGTGAATTGCCATACGGACGACAGCACGCACGGCGCCGTTCATGCCCGGGGCATCACCACCGGAGGTTAGGACACCAATGCGGCGCTTCTTGGGTGGCTCGACCGGGATCTTTGGAGCTTCCATATTGGAATCAGGGTGCCGACCTGGGGTCGAAAACAGTGAGAGCCAATTTGAGATAGTATGAAGAGCAAACGGGAACTGAAGGTCAATTTTGACCAGGAAAAGTTGCGGAGCTGAGCAGACCGGGGAGGGGTTATAACCAAATTCGGTGAGAAAAAGTAGAAGTGGGGTGATGGGGAGTGACGACACGAATGATATCAAGAGACCCCAAACCCGTTTTGAGCGCAAGATATGGGGGCTTCGGGATTGGGCGTTTAGACTGGAAATGAGAGATTGTCGTCCCACTTTCCAGTTTCCAATTTTTACGTTGGAAAATGGTCAAATCGATCAAATCACTATTTAATCATGGAAAGAGCCAAAAAAAGGCGGACACGCAGTGATGTCACCGCCCACTTCCCTTTTGGGACTAGCGACGGTTGTCAGATCACGTGCAACGGTTATGATTTGTGGCTTCAGCTTTCTTTCTGCCGCCTTGGAGGGCCGCTGCTGCTACTTCCTGCTGTTTCTAACGTGTTGTGTAGCCTCTGTCGATGGTCTGACCCGAGATCTAGGCCCCCTTGGTGCACAAGAATCAGATCAATGGGGCAATGTTCTTGACAACCGTCAGGCGATTGCCCATACCGTTGCTCTTGTGAAATTCCATCGGCCTGGCGCGACTCCTGCGGATCGAAGAACACTGTGGGGAGACCAGCTCCGTTCCTTCCCGGGAAGACATGCATGGGTTCCACTTACGAGTGTCAATTGGGCCAGGAGCCACGTTTTTGACGCTCACTCGGCGCCCTGCTAGTTCCTTGCAGACTCCGCGAGGTGCTCGACAGGTGCTTCGGAGCCGGCGTACGAGGTATAGAGCCCGTGACGGTGCCCAGCAACGCGGTGACAACCGACATGATCTTCCGGTCGTCCGCCACATGCTGCGCGGCCGCCTGTAGTATGAAAAAAGTTGCCTGGAATGGATCCTGGATGCGAATTGCCAACTCCCCGCCACCCCTGTTGTCAAAAGGTACTAACTCATGCAAACATGGAGTCAGCCTCTTCAGAGCCTTTCCGAGCGTATTGACAACAATGTCCAAGTGGCCGAAGTCCTCCAGCACGGACTCGAAAAGCCGGTCGACCCCATTCGCCGTAGTCAAATCTCCCTGGTAAAAGGTGACTATGTCTGGGGGAAGGATTTTCTAAATTCAGCCTCCAATTCCTGTGCACTCGCCTTGCTACTGGCCGAGTTATAATGTAATGCCAGCTGGAGGCCCGCTTGACCCAGTTCTCGAGCGGTCTCTGCCCCTAGGTTCTTCAAATCTCCAGTTACCAGAGCAAATCTTACCGTTCAGAGCCATCTTGTAGATTCCGATTGTTCAGATCGTTGCAGAGACAATGACTTCTGGAATTTGGCCACCTTTAAGGAGGAATTCATCGCTTTAAATAGCATCGTAGTAGCATCGCTCCGAGACAACCTATGACCTCACCTGCGGCTGAGTCGAACTGTGGTTCGCTCAAATGTGGACCCGATTGTTTAGAACTATGCATGCGTGCCCACATGCCCGAACTATTCCTTGCTATGAGGAGTGAGATTGTCCTTGTTAGACCTAATTGAGAGCAGCATCCATTTTGTGACTCGCGCACACAGTATGTGATTGGACCATCCAATGAGTCTTCCCAGGCGTGTGTGGCTTGTAGCGGGCCCAGCTGAAGGTTCCCATGCCTCCCCCCCCCCCAAACTGACCTCGAAGTATGTGATCCTCTTCCTTCTTATGGGGTGTTGCCCTCTGTTTCTACGCACCAGTTGTCAGTTAGAAGGGCCAACGAGCTTGGATACCCGTGTCGAACATGGTACGTCCTGCCTTGGAATCTATAACAGAGCCCGTGAAGCCAGTACTTCGAGAGCAACCACCCCCGCCTTTCTCTGTGGCACACAGCTACTATGAGGTGGCATTCCATACTTTGCATGACCTCTTGTGCCAACCCCGCCAATTGCCTCGACTAAACAACTACTTAGTGCTGGGGTACTCGAAGTTTCCATGAGCGCCTGAAGACCCCCTCTGTGACGAAAATCAAGCATCCCAGGGTGATTACAGCCCACGCTGGGGGATCGCGGCCCCAGATCAGCGCTACTCAAGTAGGTAAGCGCCACGCCAACACCCGTGGACCAATTTGCAGGTAGTCATGCCAACCCATTGGATCTCACGTATTAATAGACAGAGCTGGTCAGGACAATGAAGCTAGGCAGCAAGATACTGCCCTGATATGATCATCACGGAAGCGCCCATAAGCAGTGCTATCCTCGTATTGTCGTCGATTAAACTTCAGTAGCCGCGGGGCCACGCGCTCCGCCACGACGTGAACGGGGCCACACGACCACACTCAGCGTCGCGCCTGTTTGGCTTAAAAGGCCTTTTCATCCCCGATTTCCGTCCTCCATCTCGCGCGTCTCTTGCGCACTCCCATCATCTCACAGCCCACGGGCGCCAATCATCTGAGCCCTCCGACACCGTCCCTGCTCTATACCGAACGGTCAAGGCCGCCGAACTGTTTCAAGGAGACGCCCATCGGTCGAGCGTGAGGAGGCCAGCCCCGTTAATTCAACATGGGACCAAAACAGGCGATAGCGCACATCTCAAAGGTGCACATCTCAAAGGTGCTGCTCCTTTCATATGTTGTGGATTGGGTCTTCATCGTGTACGTCTAAACATAAACTCTCAGGCTTCTCTCCGATCTATGGAGATGATGCCCCATTCTTCCCGTCCGCCTCCACTTTTTCTAATCTTGCGTATCTAGTGGTGTCGCCTTGATCGGCTACGGATTTTACAAAGAGAGCCCGAATCAACACCCCTTCTCTCTATCGGATCCTACCATTTCGTATCCATACGACAAGAAAGAGACCGTGAGCACGAAAACCCTGATCCTGGTATCGCTCTTGGCCCCCGCCGCCATTATCCTGATCGGCGCATGGACAATCGTCCCCGGAACCGCTGCCCCGGCGGGCATCAAGCCTTCTACCGCGCAGGTCCTGCGTCGCAAGTTTGGGAATGGAACGCGGGCTGGATGGGGCTAGGTCTCGCACTGGCTAGCGTCTGGATGTCCACCCAAGGTCTGAAGGTCTTGGTCGGAAAGCCGCGGCCCGACCTGCTGGATCGCTGTAAACCAGACTTGTCGAAAATCACAGATTACATGGTCGGCGGCCTGGGAACGCACATCCAGGATGCCCCTATTTTAGTGACGTGGGGTATTTGCCAGGTCAAGACCAACCTCGTCAAAATCGATGGCTTTTCCAGTTTCCCGAGCGGACATGCATCTTGTAAGTTGCGGTATAGGCAACGCACATCGTCGCACTTCCTCCAGGGCTGTGAACATCTGCTGACTCCTTCCATCCAGTCTCGTTCGCCGGTCTCGGATACTTGACCTTGTGGTTCGCCGCCAAGCTCTCTATCGGATTCCCTTATCTTTCAGTGTATCCAGTCAAAAATGAGACGCACACTGATGATCAACAGTCTGCACGAAAGCGAGGTGCCGCCCCTCCAGTTCTGCTGATGGTTCTGGCGTTCGTACCTACCGCGACCGCGTGTTTTATCGCTGCGTCTCGATGGGCGAATTGCCGTCACCATGGCTTTGACGTCCTGTTCGGATCTGCCATGGGCATTTTCTTTGCCTTCATCGGCTTCCGTATGTATCATCTCCCCATCCAGCGTGGAGCAGGTTGGGCATGGGGTCCACGCAGCCCCCACAGAGCCTTCATCCGAGGACTGGGGTTCCCAAGCTCCCTAGGGACAGACAGCTGGACATATTCGAGTAAAGGGGGTGACCAAGATTCCTGTGTCTACCGCGAAGACAATGCAATAGAAAATGGGGCCAGTAATGGGAATCATTCACAACTCCCTATGGCCGAACGGGCATGATAAGCGACGTCAGACCTAGTAGTCATACGATGTATAACACCGTTAATATATTTCCACTATCCTTTTTTCCGCTAGAGGATTTTGCCAGCCTTTTATCAGAGCAAAACGGCTTCCTTGTTATGTCCGATAACGTCGAGAAGCAGCTAGAAGATAGAAGGAAATGGCAAACTCCGTCCAACCCCACAATGCTCGGAATGCCGACCTAAATAGGAAATATTGATGCCTTGGGCATAAAATGGGCGACCCTGGACCCATCTCCTCGAATACGTCGCCCTCAATGTGGTATGAGGATTCCTATCGATTTATAATATCGGGTTCGTGGATGATACCACCAGGCTTGAATTAACACCGACATGCCGAATATCTGAAGCTCCGATGACAAATCCCATGAGGCTGGCGACCAAACCTTCTGGATTCCTGCCAGCAAGCTCTGCCATAATCAGAAGCTACACATTCAGGATCGCGGGCTTAAGCGGAGATTAGTTAGGTCCGCTGCTCATCGTATAAGAATAGTTGCCTCCCATCATCACTTCTCCCACTCAATCCAGTGATCAGTGATACCCAATTCAACGACGCAAGCACCAAACCCCAGCCGACCGCCATGGCTTCGTATTTAGTAACCGGTGCCTCGAGAGGCCTCGGTCTAGAACTTGTGACCCAGCTGGCAGCGAAGCCCGTGACTGAAGTGCGTATCGTCTTTGCGGCTGCCCGATCGAGTAACCCACAAAAGCTTGAAGAGCTCGCAGCCGCGTCCAACGGACGGGTTCAGCTGGTTCGACTGGACGTTGGCGTCAAAGAAAGTGCCCAGGAGGCCGCCAACGAAGTTGAAAAGAAGCTACAGGGCGAGGGACTGGACTACCTGATCAACAATGCGGGTGTCATGGACTACCATCCTAACGGACTGGAGGGAATGTAAGGAGTTGGATTGTCTACGATGGCTCAAAGTCTGCAGGTGAAGAGCGCTAATCCTTTTTATTTAGGGATACTCTCGACGAGGTGTTTCATACGAACGTTACTGCAGTTCATTACGTGACACAAGCTTTTCTGCCTCTGCTTCGCAAGGGAAAGAAGATTGTGATCAACATGTGAGTGACGCGGTCATGGTTCAGGAGCTTCGAGAGAGCGGGATCTAACTATAATTGTAGCTCCACTACTCTGGGTGCTTTCTCCAAGGTTCACATATATCAGCCTATGCCATCGCCGGCATATACAGTTACCAAGGCTGCTCTGAATATGCTCGGCTTGCAGTATGCCTACAAGTATAAGGACGAAGGATTTACCTTCCTCGCGATTAGCCCTGGAGTGAGTTCTTCCAACGCTGTAGAGGATTCCAGGGTTGTTGCGCTGATTGCTAACGTTGAATAGTGGCTGCGAACGGACCTGGGATCGCAGTACGCCGACCTCCCAGTGGAGGTCGGCGCGGAAAAGACATTGGATATCATTCAAAGGGCTGGACCGGAAGTCAACGGAAAATTCTGGAACATCCAAGTCGACGGCTGGGAAGAACCCCGGGGCCAGAATAAAAATCAGTATGACGGAAAGGAAGTTGCTTGGTAGTGTCCCACCAGCAACAAGCAGGGGGCTTGAATACCCCGGGTTCCTAAAAGTACCTTTCGCGAGCTTTGAGATTATAGCATAGAAGGGAGGAACCGACTCCGAGTTTCCAACTTGACGTATGAGTTCAATTCTAACCAGGTTCCGACATTAGGTGGAATTCTATTTTCAGTTGAAAGGTGTATCGAAATTGCGTGGTTGACATCTCCCGGTAAAAATAGATACGGAGTCCAAACAAACAGAATTTAGCTGCCAAATGGTCAGATCCTCCACACAACATTGTATTCTATGACAAGACTGCTTACACCGAGCATGAGTGACTGCCTTCCTGTTTGGGATCCTGGCATCCGTTGTCGCATTTCTTAGGATGTCCCACGTCACCCGGGTTCTTGCAGTGGAAAAGGACGTTCTTCAGAGGCGTATTCTCCAAGTCGGTTCCCTTGAGCACATCTTTCAAGTCGGCCTCGGTAAATCCTGTGCGAAGTTAGAAGGCGTCAAAGTCAAAGGACATGAGCAAAGCGCATCATACCTTTATCGCTGATCAACACGTCCGCGCAGTAATCAAAGCTTGGAGTGCATGTCTTCTTGGCAAAGCCACTTGACACCAACGCGACGAGCACCAGCGCAACAGAGGAGAACTTCATGACGAAAGGTTGGAAAGGGTGTGAAAACGGTGCGCCCTGTAGCGAGTCCAGGGCACACATATATAACTCTCTGTGCGAAGGAGGTAAAAACAGGAAAGAATCTATAAAATCTCTCGCATACCAGTGTCCGCGCAGAAAGCGTGGCCACAGCTCATCGTGGAATGCGGGTTGGTATGTCCATGCATACCTCAGCATATGAGCTCGCCTACATCCACCACTTCGATCTTTAGTACCATGCGTCAATTTCAAGAGATTAATTGCAATACAAAATACACGGACAATTCATACCGTATTTGTAGATCCAATTGGACGTCTCCTGGAGCCACGGGTGGAAGCAACTCCACAGAGAGACACGTTGGTTAGTCAGTGCCGATCGCCCAGAAAACGTCATTGAAGAATCCAACCAGGGAAGTTCATCTTCAGAAAGTAGGTCAATGCTTTACATAGCGCCCCCTCTGCATACTAATGTTGCACAAGCCTGGATCGCCTTCAAGCGGTGACGGGGAGTATCCGGAGATTGGCTCCACATACTTTTCGGTCAGCTTTGCTAGAACATTTTTATCTTTTTATTTCTTTTGAAAACGCCAAGGGTACGAACGTTCATGGCATTGTATATCTTCAGAATTTTTGATATGCCTTGGGTTTTTATGGCACGCTAATCATCTTCCCGTTCTGAGTGGCCCTGGGGCTTTGCTAGATGTTGCGATCAATAACTATACCAAGGGATTCCTAGGAGAACTATAAAGCGTACGCCTTAGCCTTCTGATGAGCCTGCTTAATGTCAATCCTACAATACTAGTAGGAACTGCCCGATAATCTATCTGGTGGGTTAGGACCATCTCATCCCAACCAGGCATGTATATCCGTCTCGATAAGATAAACCCCGCACAGCCTAAGAATAATTTCATATCAGGGTTCAATCCCAGATAAGAACCCCCCCTGAATGTACAGCAGGGCGTCCGCCCGAATTACCCGTCATCAGAGGTCATGGAGCCTAACAGAGAGCTTGGTACGTTCTCACGTAGCATTTCATGTCCAATGGCGCAAAGGGGAACCCCCAGACGAGTTAACAGACCCATTGCGCAGTTTCGAAGCTGGTAGTCGCTGATCCGGGGCTTCCTCGGCGAATCCGACCAGTCCTACTGGCAACATATCCCTCATGAACTGGCAAATGTACAGTCTGCGACATTGCCAACAGAACGCGACTATGCTATCATCGGATCGGGGATAACGGGAATGTCGGTCGCCAAAAGCCTTCTAGAGCGACACCCATCAGCCACGATAACCATCTTCGAAGCCCGAACGCTGTGCTCGGGTGCGACAGGCCGAAATGGAGGCCAAATGGCCGCCAACGTGGGCGAAGAGTATGCCCATCTCGCCGACGCCCACGGTCCTGAAATGGCGGGCAAGATTGTGTCGTTCACATTCCACAACTTGCAGAAAATGCAGGAGCTGATCAAGGAATACGATGCCGAAGAACTGAGCGAGATGCAGCGATTGAAGAAGCTACGAGCGTTTTTAACCGAGGACTCGTTCGAGGGGTTTCAAAAGAGTATCGCTCGTCTGGAATCCGACCATCCCTCCTGGAAAGGGCTGTATACAATACTGGATAAGGAAACACTCATTAAGGTTGGCGAATTGATGTTTGGAAGATATGTGGTGAAGCTGACCGACGTCAGGAATATGGCATCCACGGAGCAGCAGGGGGAGCCCTGCTTCCTGCAGGAACCGTGTGGCCCTATCGACTCGTCACGAAGATCTTCGCCGACCTCCTCAAGAAGCCCGAATAGGCTAACCATTGAGACCCACACGCCTGTCGAGTCGGTCCAGAATGACTCCAGCTTCATCACGCCAACTACGTCGGTCTTTCCGTACACCATCCAGACCCCGCGAGGACCCTCGCGAGTGGCCAATGTGGTCTACTGCACAAATGGGTATAGTGGCCATCTGATCCCTGAGCTCCGGGGCCACATCCACCCATTCAAAGGCACAATGACAGTTCAAGATCCCGGGAACTCCGTGCCTAATCAAGGTCAACATTTATCCTGGGGCTTCCATTACCCACCGACCTACGATCCCACCACCAAAGAATCCGGCTACGGGCTGTACTACCTCGGCCAGAGTGCGAAGACGGGCTACTTCTACTTTGGCGGCGAAAACACGCGGATCGAGGATGCTGTTTCTGCAGATGACAGTTTCGTGGGGAGCAACTCGGTGCTCCATCTCCAATCTGTTCTGCCGAAGTTCTTTGGCCAAAGGCCCGGTTCGCAATGGAAGCTGGTGAGCTCCTGGAGCGGGATAATGGGATTCTCGGCTGATGGGCTGCCTCTCATTGGCAGACTCTCATCGTCGCTGACGGGCCGGAATGGGAAAGGCGAATGGATTGCTGCGGCGTTTAATGGGTATGGCATGGCTAACTGCCTGATGTGTGGGGATGCCCTTGTTTCGATGATACTTGGCGAGGGCTCGAACGAGTGGCTTCCTGGCGCATATGAATTGAGTGAGAGCCGGCTGCAAAATACTCTCGCAACCTCTGAATCGATCAGTGCCTTGACTCCTAAGCTCTGATCTGTCATCCATCCAGGTATGGAAGCCCTTTGATAGCGCTATCTGATAGTATAGTGAGACCGAGGGTGGCCGACGTGAAACTCAAACGGTTACAGACTATTTCGCAACATGGAAGTTCTCAAAAGGATTAGCATGTGTTTGAATTTCATTTCATAAAGGGTATATGCTATCGAGCGCCGATTGAATGCCGCTGAACGCCAGATGACTGTAATGCTGAGATATAGCTCTTGTCTCCAAATCCTCAATTGGGAATGCGTTGTAGAGACGTGCGGCTGGTTGTCTCAAACCGGCTAAATGCTTTTTTTTCCTCTTTCACCGCCACATCAGGAAAGGAACTTCACGATGTCTGACTCGACACAAAATCTATGAGAGAAGATTCGGCGGTTGTGCCTTCGGAAGGATTGCATATCCAAACGTGCAGTCTTGACGGTTGTGATTCTGGTTCCTGACCGCCATGCCCCAGCGCGTCGAATTTGCGCACCCTGTGGACTGAGAGCGACAGTTCGTGGCGGGATAACGACACCTTCATTTTCTTATATTTTCGTGGCTGGCCGGCTAGCACGAGCTCGCCCAGATGAGGGTAGACTGGCTCCCAGAAGTGACCCTCCGCAGGGGTCGCTTTCTGGTCTTCGTCGGCGGGCCGCTTTCGCCAAGAGATGGAATAGACCCGACGACATCAAGCAATAAAATGTGTATAATCGCAGCCTCTACTTCTTCTCTGAGACCAAGGGGGCCAGGTGACTTGAAATCGGGGGCAGGAGAGTTGACGGTAACTTTGTAGGCAGTTCCGAGTGGCGGCGCTAGTAAAGTGGTGCGAACGGTAATTTCGAAGCTGCTACCAGAGCTGAGAAGATCCCCACGGAAGACCGACTTAACGGGCGACAAGGAATTTTGTAAGAGAACCTCCAGGGTTGGGGGGGCCGGGTGGCCTGGGTTCTTGGACTCGTTGATGAAGCTACTTATGGTGAAATCCGGTGTTTCTAAGCCAGCTTTATGCAAAACGCCATAGATATCGCGGAGAAATGATTCAAGCCGCCGGACGTAAGATAGATGTTGGAAGTAGGCAAGGGCAGGGCGGAGAAGAGGATATTCGGGATTAGGACGTTTCTTGCCGGTTAATGGTGATGGTATTTGCGTACGGCGGTGGAGGTTTTGGCGATGAGCGAAGGCGAGAAGAATTCGGATTGAGTGAGCAAGGCCATCCGCGAGAAGATTCTCTGAATCGCTTGAGTTCCGACCACAGCCAAGGCTTTCATCATTTGAGTCGACAAGATCCAGCAAAATCTCCAGATCATCAGATGCAGGAACGCGGATATGATCTTGACGGACTGTAACACCGGATGGTGCCATGGCTCGAGCTTCCCGTACCAGCTCATGGTATAATTCCTCCTCAAACACAGAGTCACGGGCTTGAAGGATTTGATACTCCACAGAATCCGGGTTGCTCGAATTCTGTTCAGAAGGTCGCGAGCTACTGGAAATATTCGAACCTTCCTTCACGCGGACACGAACGAATCTAGATCCAGCTGGAATGAGTCCTTTGTCTAGGAGCAAAGCCCCGTCCGCCGATCGTCGCAAAGAAGCCAGGCCACGGTCTCGGAAGATAGGTGTAGCCTCCAGGGAAGCCGTACTGAACTCCGAGTGCTTGACGATTTTGTGGCAACCTGCAATTTTCCAACCCTTCGCCTTCACTGCTAGCACTTCGTTCCAGTACCGAGATTCAGCAGTCACCTCGGAGTCGAGCCTGGACGCGGCATCTAATAGCTTTGAAGAGGCCGAATTGAAGTTCTGAATTCTCCATCCCCGAGAGACGGTCGCAATATCATTCAGCGCCGCCTCGGATTTCGCTGGGGGGTTGACAACCTCGCCATTGAGAGAGCCCAGGGGTGCGACTTGCTTCAGGAAAGGGGACATGGACGTTTCGGCCTGTCGCGGCGCGTGTTTCGATAAGAGGAGGGACACGAAATCGAGAGCAAACATAGCTTCCGTATGGGATTGTCTAAGGGTATGCAGGTTAGCGAAAGCAATCAGTGAGGGTGCAGGAGACCAACGCGGCGAATTGAATTATTTCATTGCGCTTCTTGTATAAACGGTCGCGGCGCTCGGCTGTGTCCAGGTCCGTCTCCTCAGCCTCCTCATCTGATGGTGGTGCGCCATTCTGCTCCTGCTCTTGGGCGATTTTTGCCTGAAGGATATCCTCGTTCACATCTCGAAATGAACCCCATTGCTCGTTAATCTGCGCGATCTCGACCGGCAAGGTGTCCGGTTGATCCTTCTTCTCCGCGGTCACGCGGAGGGAAGGGTGAAGGAGTCTGCCATGGCTGGGAGCAATCCCCATCAACTGCAGACTTCGCTAAAGGGACACAAAGAATTGACAAAAGCGACCCGGTGGAGATCAAGCTGCTGCTCAGGAAGCTACGGGTTTCGGTGGTTTGCCCGCGTGGGGAGCTACCACGTGACCCATTGAGTGCCGCGGCCCTTCAAGGAGTGAATGGTCGCACAGGAGGGAACTAGTACTTAGGGGTAATCATGAGCTTTAGAGGAACTTGGATGAGGTTAAATTGTACGGGCAATGCAACCCAAGCAAGTGCTGTTGGTTCTTCGCAGACTCGGAGCTGATACTAGTGGTCACTCCTAGATACATATCTGGCGGCTTGATCTACTGCTTGGGCTGTCTAGTCTTCACGAAGTCCACCAGATCAAAGAAGCTTTTCTTGTAATGGCGTTGCTGGGTCGTTCTGTTGACAGCCTGGATACCAAATTGCTGCGCGTAGTCTCCAAATTCCCAGTTGTCCACAAAGCTCCATGCGAGGGCGCCCATCACATGGACCCCATCTTCGTAAATGGACTTCAAGATCTCTGACATGAATGACAGATAGTAAATGCTGCGGGGCGAGTCAAAGAGTTGATCGGGTAGATCTTTGGTCGCCTCGCTATATACAGGGAAGCCAAATTCCGAGACAAACACAGGGTGGCGCCAGGTATTGTAGATATCAAATAGGTACTCACGCAGACTAAGGACAGAGTTAGTCGAAGCTCCGGCCCACAAGCAGCTGCCAGTACTCACTACGTGGGAGTGATATAAACATAAGAGTCAGATCGATAGCCGATGTTCCACCCGTACCTATTGGTGGTCTCTTGTTTCACACAGTACGGGAAGAGTGAGTTGGCAGTGGATGTGTTCGAGGCACAAGCATCAACGCCTCCATCGGCGGGGATACGACTGTCGCAGTGTAGGGGTCGATGCCGAAGAAATCCGACGTATTCTTCATGTAGGCTAGCTCAGAATCATTTAGCTTTCGCGCCCCCGGCATAGTCTTCAGCACAGAATCAGGGTACTGCTTCCCCAAGAAGATTGGATTGGCAAAGAAACCCAGCTGTAGCTCCTGGAACCGATTGGCTGCTGCAACATGGCTCGCATTCTTGGGATCCTTGGGCACTCCAAAGTTATCATTGAACTTGATCCCGATCTTCCCGGAGCCCTTGAGCTCGTCATGGTAGAAATGGTAGATGCGAGAGTGCGCATGAACCACGTTATCAACTCCTTGGAAGTTGAACGAGTAGAGAAGCGGCTCATTGAAGGTGATCCAGATTGGCACGCGATCCGCAAAATGGGTCAAAAGAACCTTGCCATAATTTACAAATCTAGATGGGATGATCTTAGTAAATAGCACCTCGAGCTCATGCTGGTCAGTAACTCACGCATCCACGAAGGTTTCGTTTTGGTAGCCGGCGTTATTGAAGCCAATGTCCGGATGCCGCGCTGCATTCCCATCAGTCAAGGAACCTTCCTTTTGAACACATGCAAACTTACTGATGTTATCGCCCGCAAAGAACAGCAGAGGACTGTCGAAGTGAAGCATGGTGACAACAGGCTGCATTCCAGCGTCCAAAACCGTGTCGATGAGGTCGTTGTAGTGGTCGATGGCTTGCTTGTTGACAGGCGTGCCGGGTAGGGCAAATGGCAGGATCCGGGTCCAGGGGATAGTGAAGCTGTAGTATTCCACACCCATGGCTGCCAGTCGCTGAATGTCCTGCTTGTATAGGGAAATAGTTCTCGTTCGTCACATAGTCCTTTGGACGATCGTCCGCGATGAGTTTTTCCAGAAGGGAAGGGCTACGACCTTCCAAGCCAACGGCTCCTTCAATCTGTGCCGCGCTACCGGCAACACCAAAAACAAAGTCTTTAGGAAAGTCATAGCAGTCGGTAGGGCTGAAATAATCAGCCGGCGGAAGAACCAGCTCCTTCCTCGGCACCGGGGTGGGGCTGACAGTCGTAGAGTAGATCCCTGTAGTTGTCTGGGGGGCATGTTCAGTTTTACATAACGGCGACGAGTATAGGAGCAGAAGCCTCACATAATTTTGCAGATCCGCGCTCAGCCACATGGACGACCAGGCAGCTTGGCCATAGGGGTCAGCTGTGTCACTAGCAGCCACCGCGGTGTGACCAGGAAGCCAACTCCCCCAAGTGGTGGTGGACAGCCTTGTAGTGAAATGTTTGAGTGCATCAGTGGGCGCAGGCCCATACTTCCGAGTAGTCGTAAGAGAAGGCACCGATGTCGCGTATCTTTGAGCTGTCAGCTTAGGATTGTGGATCTCAGAACGTGATGATATACCTGACCGTCTCATTTAAGGTAAAAGAAAATGGCTGAAAGAAATAGCTCGGCGAGTCGATTGGCGCTGTGCAATGTGGTCGAGCAGAACCGCCAGTCTTAGTTATGTAGACCTCCTGGGCGCCTACGCCCACGGCGAGGACAGTCAAAAGCAAGTGCATAGACATAGTGGAAGGCGATTGAGAGGGGGCTTACAACTGAACGGAAATTCCAAGCTTCTTAAGCACGGAATTAATCTACAGTCGGCGATGTCGCCGTAGGGAGACCCCACTGCTGCCTCGTTTGTGGAGAGGGCCGGCTAAATATCGGGGTAGCGGGTTGGATTCCTGTAATGATGGAGTCGTCCGAACCCTAAGCCCCTGGGATACGGAGACCTGCAAATAACGGGGTAATCGGGCAGGGAGTGCTGGATCCGGGGTACAGCCGTCTATATTGTCTGATTGGGTTGCATTGCGCGGTGGTCAGACCCTTCCCCACCAAGTGGAGACATGAAAACGTGGAGACACCGAAACGTGGGGGTTCTTGCAAGCCGGATCAAATTCATTCACGCAGCATAGCACGTAGTGAGGATTGTTGAGGATAGCAGCTAACCCCAGATAGGACATACGTGGAATTAAAGACAGGGGATGGCTATTCCACCCAGTCAAACTTAACCACAATGCGGCCGGCGACTTCACCGCGGCGCAGCTTCTCCACAGCCTCGGGGAATCGATTGACGGGGTAAACCTCGCTGATCTGATGTAGCATTCCCCTCCGGGCAAAGTCCAGCGCACGCGCAGTGTCCCGGCGGCTTCCCACCAAAGTTCCCTTGATACTCAAGTTCTTGAAGATATAGTCACATGGATCGGCCCCCAGAAGCATCGAGCCTCGGGGTGGCAGCCCAATACACATCACCACCGACCCGACGCGGTCGCCTACAAATGAGACGGCAGTTTTGTAGGCAGCAGGGGCTGTAATGAAGACCCCATGCACCCCAACGCCATCGGCGATATCAACCACGTCTTTTGTAGGGTCGGGGGACTCTTTGAAGTCCACAAAGGCCTCCGCTCCCATCTTGAGGGCCAATGCACGCTTAGTATCCCCGGTGTCTACCACAATAGGCCGTAGTCCCATCGCTTTTGCGAGCTGGACTCCCTGGATCCCTACGCCGCCCCCTCCGCCAGGGAAAACAACCCAGGATCCTGCCTGCAGGTTCGCTTCGAACAGCGATCGGAATATGGTACTTGCACTGCACATGATCGGGGCTGCGATCTCGTCAGGGACCCCGTCAGGAATGGGCGAAGCGTAGCGTGCGGGGGAAACCACATATTGCTGGTACGTCCCTAAGGTATTCCACGGTCGATTAGAACTGCCCAGACTGGCCTTGAGTATTGAGTATCCAGCTCACCTGGTACCATCAAGCCAGAATGGATTGCATCCTTGCAGTATGTCTCTTTGTCATCCCAACACAAAGTGCATGCGTGACAGGTATCCACAAGTGGCTTGATGCCAGCTCTGTCGCCTAATTTGAAGTTCCGCACATTGGCCCCAATCTTGACTACCACACCTGCTCCTTCATGACCTGGGGAGCGTACACCGAAGGAGGACATGGGCGGAAGGCCCAGATCTCCTCTCATCATGTGGATATCGGAGGCACATAGGCCGGTGAGGTTCAAGCGAATAAGTACATCGTACGGGCCTGCAGGAATCCCTCTGTCGGAGATAGCTCTTGCTTGAATGACTGTCGACTGAGCTTACCTGGCTCCGGTACTGGCACCTCCTGTACCTCCAGATGGAAGTCAGGTCCTTCGTTCACAACGACACCGGCTTTGCAGTGTGTAGGAATCTCAAACTGGGGCGATAGCGATCTCATACTGTCCATGTTTCGGGCCACAGAGTGTAGTCTTGGAATAGCAGATTACCAATGGTATGAAAGCGGTTTTCACTACTAGAAGGCTGACTATTAGGGGGCATGATAGCCGGCACCCGAGGCCCAATAGACAGGGATCACCGGCAAGTCAGTTTCCCCCTCTTCGAGTGCGGAATTACCTAGCTGATGGATCACGACTGTCGCTGGATTTCCCCGCTTTCTGGTACTTTCATTACAGTTCTCAACGTAATTCCCCGCTCCACCGTCATGCATGGATGTGGGGACTGATGTGGGTAGACAAAGCACAGCACCGGAGAACGCGCCCATTCTTTCCAGACCAAAGAAACGACTGAGCCTAGTTAATAACCCTAAGAGATTTAAGGGGCCTTTTTTTTCATGGTGAAATAGGAACTGCAGAGTCTGTTATAAACCAACCGCGAATAAGGATATAAAGTATCACTACTAGTTAGTTCCATATACCATTAGTAGCAGTTGCAGTCAGCTCGCCAAGGTAACTGCAAATATGCCACCTGCAAAGCCTGATACACGCATTGAAACAGTGTCTGAGCGGTTGGAACATATCGCTTCCCTTTGTCGTCATCATCGTGAGCTCGACATATTTATTCGTACTAAGATCGTGGGCAAGTCCACATCTTTGCAATCCCACTGTAAGCTCCGCAGCCCCTATCTTAACCTTCGACGCGTCGTGTTTTCACCACCTTTAACCATCCGCGGTGCCCCAAAACGCTTTCGCTACCTGCCCCATTATATATATATATATATCCATGATAACATATCCTACACCACCAATTCTTATTGGATCATAATTGTCACGACACACTTTGTTTAGCTACGAAGGCACCTCCGAGAATCGCGGAGAGAGCCCTCGGAGGCTCGGCGCGCACATTGTACGACTTAGACCCACATAATAGCTCGCTAATCAAATCGCACAATATATAAACAAACCGCGAAGGGAACCGAAGGGTTCCCCAGCGATTAGTTTGGTTATCCTGCTACAATTGAGTTGTTTCACCCCGAATTCGTAGTAGTATTGGCCTCCCTCAGTCTTGTACTCTTTGAACCTGTGAGGGAATTGTCATATTTGGGTGGCACAAGCTGACCAGGCAGATAGTAGTATGCAGTGGAGCGTTCACAGTAGGGTTCCGGTCTGAACAAAGACTAAAGCTTGTCCTTTTAGCTAGAGTAGGCACCCTTTTTTATAGGGAGGTTCGTCAGGGGTTCCATTTCATATTACACGCTGTCTCCTTAAGTTCGCGTGGCGCGTTATTATTTAGATTTATCCTAGTAGAAGATCTTATTTCATCCAGCTGGCGTCTATTGGTCCTATTCAACTGAGAATACTCACAGGGGCTAGGAGCAGAGTATAGTACCTGCAAGTGATTCTGTCCAGTTGATCAACCATATCGGACTTTGTCCGATGCATGACCAAACCAATCATCCGATGCCAATGACTCCTCGGGGAGGCGTAATTGATGATCGTGCTCTTTGTGGTAGTGTATGCATGGTATGCATCGATTCCGTTTTCACTACCAACCCCACTGGCACTCTTAGCACCACCCCAGGGGCTACTAGGATCATTGCGATGATGAGTGTTGACCCAGACTATCCCTGCATCGATTTGATCAGATACGCGGAATGCTTGGGAGAGATCGTTTGTCCATATTCCCGCACCCAGCCCGAAATGGGGTGTCATTGGCGAGTTCGATAGCCTGGCGCTCACTATCGAAGCCAATGACCACAATGACAGGCCCGAAGGCCTCTTCGCGCCAGATGGCTGTCTCTAAAATGCTACTGGCCCCGCCCGCAGATTGTAAAACGCTCGGTGCGAAGTAGTAGCCACGATCGAAGTCGGTTCCATCCAAAGAGCTCAGACCGTGCATTCTCGTCCCACCAACAAGAACGTCCGCATTGCCACTCTGGACAGCGTCACTGACTAACCGCTCCACGTTTTGTAATTGTTTCTCTGAGATCAAGGGGCCCATACTAGAATCTGGGTTCGTGGGTGCACCCATACGCTCAGTGATCCCTTCGACTTTGGCTTTGAGCTTTCGCAGAAGCTCGTCCTTGACGCTGTTCTCCACTATTATCCTTGTGCTGGCAATGCACGTCTGCCCGCTTGCAATGTAGCTCCCAAATACAATGCCATTCACGGCGACATCCAAATCAGCTCTTTCAAAAACCACCAGTGGGGCCTTGCCGCCTAATTCAGCAGTATACTTTGAAAGATTTGCGCCTACAATTGATCCGATGGCTCTTCCAGCCACAGTTCCGCCCGTGACATCCACTTTCCTGACAAGGGGGTGTGACACGAGATGTTTACCAGTAATTGCACCATAGCCCGGCAGAACGCTAAATACTCCAGCGGGAACCCCGGCTTCATGGAGGATACTTCCAAGGAGAAGAGAAGTGAGTGGAGTTAGCTCACTTGGCTTGAGGATCACGCTGTTGCCGGCTGCGAGGGCCGGCGCGAGTTTCTTGACGGCGATAAGCAGGGGATGGTTGAACGGGGTGATCTGAATAACCACGCCTAGCGGCACTCGATCAATAAAGTTGTGTAGCTTGCCAGTCGTCGGAAGTACTGGTCGTTCTTCGACACGGAGGAGCGAGGCGTAGTATTTGAACCATTTGACAAGCGATGGGACCTGAGCTTTCATTTCCCGAATGGCGCGGCCGGTCTGTTTTACCTCCAATGCGATGAGGTCTGGCAAGGACGCTGAAAGCAGGTCCGCGCATTTGTCCAGGACATCTGCCCGGTGATGTCGACTAGCTCGGGACCATATCCCCGCTTTGAAGGTCTCGTGGGCGGCACGTACTGCTCGATCGACATCTTCCTTGGACGCCGCGTGACACCTGCTGGTTGTGAGATCAGGACCGCCAGATGTTTGCATAGACAGCAACTCACTCAGCGAATCTCTCTTTTGTGGACGGGTCTTCGATCGGGATCCTTCGCTAATGAGCCTTCGTGTCTAACGCGGGGCATACTTGACGTACGGAGTCTCTCCTCCAGGTCCCTTTTTGCCAGCGATCCATAGAAGGTATGTAGATGACATGTTGCTTTATGGTGCCGTTTATTACTCGAGATTCCTTCCAAGCACTCCAGTAGTCATGAGAAGCGAACACCTTTCCCCTCATGGTTGACACCCCCGCACTGGCCGATCCTCGATAAGGTCGATAAGGCCCCAGCAACGTGGTTGGCCCAACTCCGGCCAGTCGTGAATGAGTCACGTGCTGTAAAGAAAGCCATTTTGGACGAGATCATATAGATATGCATTCGCTCAGTGGTATCGGTACGCTGCGACCATGAAGGGCATTAAGAAGCGGAGTAGGCTTGGAGAATCCTCGGAGAAGACCAGCATCGCACAGCTTGGCATCCTTTCAATTCTCCGCCAGAATCCGGGCAGTGCTCTTGGCAATTTAACAGCAAATAGCAAATCGCCTAAAAATAGGCGGCAAAACACAAGATTTGCGAAGAGAAAACGAGCCTCGTGCGGAGCCGGGTCCACTTACGAAGGTGCGGGCGATCCCAAGGTCCCAATGGGCTGAGTCTTATTAGCTAATGGGAATGGAATTCGCGGCTCTTGACCAGCTGGACCCTGGTTGTCATCTGATTTTAATCTGATTTTCCTTTGATTTTCGTTGCTCCTCCAGGTCCAACCTCCATCCACCCGGACAAGCGACAGATCGCAGATCAACGCTGGACCCAATGAAGCATCTTGCGAGCCTCCTCCTCTTGGCTGCCACGGCCGCTGCGACCCAAGCCTTGAAACCGTTTTACTTGAAGACGACAAGCAACACGACTGATGACAGTTTCTATGTGGATGTCGACAATATCAACACCAGCGAAAGCTATGCGATGCTCACCAAGGACCACAACTCGGCACTGCCCTTCTTCTGGGGAATGGGAGCGACCACCAGATTCAATCCCTGTTTAATTACGGAGGAATGTCGCCCTTCTACCCGTGGGCCATCACCCTCCTTATGAACAATGGTATGTAGGATCGCGATCTGCTGGAATGATGATCGGCCGACTCTAACAATGCGGGTATGCGGCTACAGACAAGGCAAGCCGCGTGATGATCACCGACCATGCCCAAGGCCCGGACTTCACGGTTGACGAGGAAGGCAACGTGGGTACCACGAACCCCAGTTTCGATGGGTGGCTCGGTAAGTCTCTTCCACCGCATGCTTGGTATTCTCGCAGAAGGCATTGGGTCTAACGACAATTTTCTTCTCTCTAGCCTGCGGCTCCGAACTTCGCTACCGTAACACCGGCGGCAAGAACGACGACACAATGGAAGGCTGTGAAACAGTCAACATTACGGTCTCAACGTACTAGGGCGCTGCGGTCATAAAAAGTGTTTTCGTCGACCTCGGATGGAGGATGTGGATACCCCAGTTTAATGATTGATCCGTTTGAAGCGGCTGGAGACTCGCCAAGCGAGTTCTTTACATTTGCGCCTGGTTCTTCTGTACCACACCAAGCCCAGCACTACCACAAGTGAGCCCCAGGCTAGTACTACTGCCTGGTACTAATACCACCAGCATACATCCGCCTCGTCCACCTTGTTTACGACTATGTTTCTTCTCCTCGGAAGGACAAACTACATCTGATCGGGAAGTGCATATGAGAGCATCATGCTAGTATTTGTAATGGGTACTAAGCGTTAAATCATTAAAGCATAATATATCCACGTCGAAAATAAGAGGCCCTCGCGAGCAAGACACGGGCCTTATCGGACCGGCTGTTCCAATGAAATGCACTTAGTGCTTAGCAGCCTCTGTTCGAATATTAGATACTGCTTCAAGTTCGTGTGTTTGGAAAGATTGGTCCTTAAGGAACTTACCCTTGTTGACATCGGCCTTGGCATCGTGCTTGTGCTCGTCAGCCTTGTCACCGATGGCGTCGACGGCCGCGTTGGCGCGAGTGCTCAGCTTGGCATCGGAGTCCTTGGCGACCTCCTTGTTGGCCTCCTTAGAGGCGCCAGAGGTAGCGCTCTGGACGGTCTCGGTAACGTAGTTGGCGGCGTTCTATGAAGATGTTAGACAGGAGTCCGAGCTGGCGAGTCAGAATGCCACTGGAAGGGTTCACATACCTTGACGGTCTCCATTGTGGATGATGGTAAGAGAAGAGTTTCTTGAGAAAGAGTTGAGTAGTTTAAGTTGATTGTGTGATGAAGGGAACATTTTGCGGTGGGCGCTTTGCTCCTATTTATGGTTTCCTGTTGCGAGTCTCTATCGCGAGATTATAGTACGTCATGGTGTTCCAAGCTCATCTCAGATCTTCCTGTGGTTTTACCCCAACGGACCTGCCTGTATTATCCGGCTTCAATCTTTGCAGAACCAAGGAAGTGCGGTTCAAAGTGGGGTCGGTGCTCATGTCACCCTTTCAGCACACGCGCGTCAACTTCAACCTAAGCTTTTGACGGATCTACTACTAGCCTGTCGTCATAACCCTTCAAAGGGGCGATAAGGGCACCTGTGCCTGATCCTCTATCACTCTGTTATGTTTAGTTATTTCCTAGAAGATGCAGCGGGGCAAAGGTTGGAACCCCAGAGTTGCCCCTGGGCCTCGGCAAGATCGACGATGTCACCACTTGGAGCCACACGTCAGTGGCTGAAAAAGCCACACCAGCCAACCACCATCCTTGGTTCTGATGGACATAGCAGAGGGGCAAGACTTGGAGCCTCCCGATGTGGACGCTCAGGTGTCCCCTTCGCTAATGACTGCTAATCCACGGATCCGTTTTCTGCTCGCGGGTTTGGTTGCTATTGGGACTGGATCGGGCGATCTCGTGCAGATCTTAGCGGCGAATGGAACACTCTGGTCATTTGGGCAGATCGAGCCGAATCAGCAGTAAGAGCTCCGGAGGCGATGCCGCCAATCAAAACTACCGTGGTTGCCCAGGGGGAAGGTCAACTTTGAATCCTTCTGGTTGTTGAAGAAGGTAGATCTAAGCAACAGAGTCCTGCGGGGAACATTAATGGATGTATCGGGAAAGCAAACCCTTCGTCCTTCCAATGGCGAGCGAAACCTGGACGGAACGTCAGCTTCTGCTCAAAGAAGTGGGTTAACACGGAGGACTCCAACGTGCTCTCCTACAATGCTAATCCGGCTGTTGCAACCACGGCCCCGCCTGCTCCAGTTTATGCCCTGCATGACTGGATGGAATATACTCTGGCACCAAATGGGTTCTCTGCCCAGGAGGAACTCGCGTCAGGCCTATCTTGAGTCATATGCCCAACTCTAGCACAGGTCAGAGCGTATTGATAGTGAGCACTCAGGCATGCTTAGATGATTGGCAGCTTCAAAATGGTGCTCCTTCTTACCAGCATGGCGTAGACTCCCCAGCAGGCAGTCTGCATCTAAAGAATTGTGGGAAAGATGTCTGGATTCTGCTGTCGGTAATGGTGGTGAAGACGCATAATGTAATGTTTATCTCGCCAGAGCTGGTGACAAATCAATATCATCTCTCTAAATAAAGTCAGTGGTCTGCACAAAATGTCTGGGCCGCAAACGAGGTGGTTGACGGGTAATTCGTCTGAAATATCGCCAGGACACGAGAGGGGAGAACGCTGAAGGGAAGAGGGAGAAATGAATCAGTATTCTGTTCACAGAAGGGTGATTTAGACAATATCACCGAAAAGGGAATATGGTAATTGCAATTTTCCAGGATTTGTCGTAGGTGATCCTACGATAACGCGTATATTTTAATCTTTGTCTGTATAGAAGTTATGAGGCACTGAAGCAGAGATGCCGCCCAGGGCCCCCAGGAGTAGCGATTTATGGCCCGGAGGTCTTTTCTTTTCATCTTTACACAACCCCAGAACATCTGAGGATATCCTGAGAGGGGTTAGTGCCTGACCCCGATCTGCGGGTGCATGATCCTTCGCCCCCAACCAATGGACCGGCAAATTCCATGGTTCGCCGGATTCGCCGACTCCTAACAGCGCAACTCCATGCAAACTCACACGAGAGGGTTTAATAAAGCCATTGATCGACTATGTAACATTTGAATGTGTGACCACAATGCTACAATCCCATCTTGGCGCAAGGTGGCTTCAATACTTAAAGCTTCTCCTGGCGCCCTAGAAGGACGATCGATCTACTAATAAGCACAGGCGAGCCCGCATGTCCACCATGTATTGTTGGATGAGAAGCGCTGCACTACTCGCGCTGTGGCACGCAACAGCAGCTTGTGCGGAGCCTCTGGTCTCGTCACCGGGTCAAAGGTCGATCATCCCAAGATGGAGCATGCAATCTTCTACGCAGGTCACCCAAGACCTAGCTAGTTTGTCGCAGCCAGGCACTGATGTATCTTCATGGTATCGTGTTGGCCCACGAGGGACCGTAATGGCAGGGTTGATCGAAAATGGCGTGTATAATGAGACCGACCTATTCTACTCAAGCAACATGGAAGCCTTGTCAGGCCATGCCGCATTTCGGGCTCCTTGGCTCTATCGAGAAGAATTCACCGTGAAGCCCATGGCTGGACAACATTATACGCTGAGGACACACGGCATCACCTCAAAAGCTGACATTTATGTGAATGGGGTCCAGATTGCGACAAGCGAGCAGCAGCAAGGGTCATACGGAGGACACCGATACGACGTGACCCGTCACCTCACGGCTGGGACCAACTGTATCCTCATAAGGGCGTATCCGACAAGCTATCTTCGCAACTTTGCCATGGGTTTTGTGGATTGGAATCCTTATCCCGCAGACAATGGAACTGGAGTCTGGCGCAATGTGGAAGTGCTCCAAACAGGCGCCGTGTCCATGTCCTCTCTTCGCGTGATCACGGATTTCCACAACCCCACGGCCAAAGGCACCGACACAGTGAATATCACCCTGAAGACTGAGCTCCACAATAAAGCCACACACAGCGTCCCCGTGACTGTCAACGGAACTATCACTGATCCTATCGGGGCTGACCAAGTCCTGATTGGCGGTACGTTCACCCTACGAGCAGGTGAGAGGAAAACTGTGGAGCTTGAGTCCACTGTAAATGGTCCTCACATCTGGTGGCCTGCGGGATGGGGAGAGCAGGACCTGTATAAGGCGACTGTAGACACAATGATCCAAGACACTACGTTGCGTCTTTCCGATACATCGACTCGCCAATTCGGAATTCGTCATGTGTCATCGTATGTTAATGGCTATAACGACACCGCATTCCAGGTAAATGGGAAACCATTCCAAGTTCTAGGAGCGGGCTACACCCCCGACATATTCTTGCGGTTTGACCTGGAGCGGGTCGAGACGATTTTCCAATACGTGTTAGACATGGGGCTGAACACGGTCCGCCTCGAAGGAAAGCAAGAGCATCCGGAGCTCTATGATCTTGCAGACCGGATGGGATTGATGGTGCTGGCCGGATGGGAGTGTTGTGACAAATGGGAAGGCTGGGCGGTAAGTGCTAGGATCTCATAGTCACTCCCTCGTCTGTTCATTAGGTATCTGACTCGAACGATAGTATAATGATGATGCAGATGGCGTGAAATGGGGAGATTCCGACTATCCCATTGCAAGGGCGCAGATGCTTCACGAAGCAGAGATGATGCAATCCAGTCCTTCAGTCCTCGGTTTCCTAGTGGGATCGGACTACTGGCCAAATGATCGCGCCACGAAAGTTTACCTCGATGCACTAACGGAGATGGATTGGACTAACCCGATAATTGCTTCAGCCAGCAAGCGCGGATATCCAGAAGCTTTAGGTCCCTCTGGCATGAAGATGGATGGTCCGTACGACTGGGTCCCGCCCGACTACTGGTATGGAGACAAAGAGGGCGCTGCGTTTGGCTTTGGGTCCGAACTTGGGGCGGGCGTGGGGACCCCAGAAATGGACAGCTTGCGGAACTTCATGTCGCCCGGTGATCTGGAAACGTTCTGGTCGGAGCGAGACGCCGGCCTGTATCACATGTCCAGCAACTCATCTTCGTTCTACGATCGGTCCATCTACAACAAGGCCCTTTACGCACGGTATGGAGAGCCGACTGGGTTGGAGGACTATGTAGCCAAATGCCAGATGGCCGACTTCGAAGCAACCAGAGCCCAGTTTGAAGCATTCTCTATTCGTCAGAACGCAACTCGACCCGCAACTGGCGCTATCTACTGGATGCTGAACAGTGCGTGGCCAAACCTCCATTGGCAACTCTTCGACTATTATCTTCGCCCCATTGGAGCCTATTTCGGGACGAAAGTCGGGACTCGCGCGGAACACGTCGCGTACGACCCTGCCACTCAAACTGTATGGCTGATCAACCATTCTATTTCTAACCACGGTGAAAGAGAAGTTGCAATCGACCTCATTGATGCGAATGGGAAGAATATCTCGAGCACTCGACTTAAGGTCATCACACACCCAACCACTTCCAAGCAGCTCCAGACCGTACCTGGGATCCAGAAGATCAAAGACATCGCATTCCTCCGCCTGACCCTACGTGACACCAAGGGTAAGAAAGACCTGAGCCGAAATGTGTACTGGATCTCACCTCGTAACGATGTCCTCGACTGGGACGATTCCAACTGGTATACTACCCCCGTCACGCAGTACGCAAACTACACCAGACTCGAGTCTCTGGCCCAGGCCGATGTCAAGGTCACGATACCGGATGAGAAACCAGTGGGCAATGGTCGGCCGGATTGGCACCACCTGAAAGTTCAATTGGAAAACAAGTCAAAGCGACCAGCTGTCTTCCTGCGTGTAGTTGCGAGGAATGTGACAACTAAAGAAGAGGTTTCCCCAGTTGTATGGTCAGATAACTACGTGACGCTATGGCCAAAGGAGAAGATGACCTTGAGCGTGTTGCTGAAAGGAGATATCAGGGATACGGGATTCGAAATCTCCGGGAGGAATGTTGAACTTCGAGCGGCGCAAGTCCCGGTATCCTTAACTCGATAGCCGGGGCATTTGCGTGACGCGGCGTAGCTTTTTCTGATATTAGATACTCTCATGACATTATTTTACCCTCAATTTGGTGGAGAGCGGGACTGTCTGTTTTGAATCTACGGAGGCTTCTACTAGGGGGGATGAACGAGCATTCACGTCTGCATTACAATTACTGGGACATTTTACACTGGAAGCGGGCGCCTGAGTATCTCTTCGGTCGACCTTTTGCATAATCAGGCTAAAGTCATGTTCGCGTACTTTAAGACATTCCACTCATGATTGGATAGCATCCTGCTTCTTGACAGTCGTACGGAAAGAGATCCATTGCCCCACGAAGTGACATGTTTCACGTAGTAGCCACTGTCTTCTGGAGCAGGGTTAGAATCCGCGACATGTCCGCACCAGAATACTCGACCCCCAACACCGCGTGGGCTTTGTTCTCCGAGTAAAACATTTGGAGGCGCTGATCAGCCGCCTCACAAACCGCCGAACTCTTTCGCAAGTCCGGAAATTCAAGAAGTCCTTTCGCTGGAGAACTAGCCCACAAGTAATGCAATGAGATGCGTCGCAATAGGGTACAGTCGCAGCTTAGGTCTTGAAGAACGGGGGCCCAGCTTCCCTCGGGAGCAAGGCATACATGATACAAAGTGAGGGTCGTGAGGGTCGTGTGGAGGCTCTCGAGTAACCTCTGGAGATCCGAAGCCTTTATTGCGGTCCGAAACAGCGCAAGTTCGCGTAGTTTCGAAAACTTCGCTGTTTCGGCAAGTTCGTGCATAAATTCACAGGCAAGATCGTGCGACCCGAGATTCAACAATAAAGTCTGCAGATTGGTTGCGCTCAGCACCAGCTCTAAGAGGAATCCAAAGTTATCCAGCGTCAGATACTGTTCCAGGGACAAGGTTTGCAGATTTGACCACACTGCTTGAAACCTAGGTTGCCGGCACAGCATCTTTGGGATACGGCGCATGTCCATGACTAGTGTGCGCGAGTGCTTATTGGCATAAATCAAATGGAAAGACGAAACTGGCAGACGTGCATCGACCAACAGCGCAAAGAACACTGCGACTGCATCTGTCACAGTAACATGGCTCATCTCGGGGCGACCTTCGGGGAAACGACAAAATATAAAGAAAGATCGACAATTTGTGAGGCCATTCAGGAGGTTGTCGCGAAACCTTTGGATTTCCTCCACTTCCATCGGGGCTGAAAGAGGTCCCCACGAGTGGCGAGTCAGGCTTAATCCCCGGCCCATGCCGTTCTGGAGCATAAAGGCAAGACCCTTCACGTAGGGACGTAACGCTTGATGTTGCGACAAGAGATGTATCCGTGCCAGACTGGCATCGGACAGATCAGTCCTGATGGAAGTGAAGAATCGGCGCGCAAAGCAGTTGAAGGTTTTCCTTTGTAGGTCACGACAGGCTAAACGGAGCTGTAGTAGACTCTGGCCTTCCATGGAGTCGGTAATCAGCTCGATGATTTCGACCGCCAGGGAGGGGAAGATAGCGGGGATCTGCGCCATTATTTTGCTGCCAATTTAGGCTCCAATATACAATCAAAATGCAATATGATAATATTCGAAGGGATTTCGAGTGATGATGCAGAGAGTGGAGCCGCCCCCGGATTTCCAGGGAAATAAGCTATGGTAGGCTACCCCTCACTTATTGCGGAGCTGACCGGAATACAAATGATGTACATCTGAAGTATGATTCTCGGCTGGAAAAGGAGCTAAGAAATCCATAGATACGTGAAATCATGCGGGGTAGGTCTAGACTAGAGAAGGGTGGCCTGTACGGGTTGCTACTCTTGCACGAGACGAGTGACCTGGCCCTATTCCAATCCAGGCCCAGCGACTGAGGTCATATGTCATGGCTTTGGGTGGCATTAAGATTCTAACTTTAGACATATATAATGTTCTGTTACTGCTCCATGTGGGCCGCCAGAGCTCGCCACATGGAGCATCGTTGAGCTTGCGCCCACGGAATTACCTCCATTGCCGTTGCGTTCGTCTGAACGCGTAATCGGTGGCCAGTTCCATTTCCCCAGCTGTTCCAAACAGGCGCGGTCTCGTATCGAAACTTGTTGGGGTTCAGCGATTTGACAAAGCTGATATAATAGCTCATGACGACGGGGACGATCGCAGCGTTGGTGGTAGCTAGAGAGTCTGCGGCTTGGTTTGTGGCATTCAGCCCGAAGATAGCCGGAAGCTCAAATACATGAGGCACCCCCATTCCTTCTGAGATCTCGGTCGGATCGCGGATGTTGCATCGATAGTTCCACACGTGGTCGGATGAGAAGAACTTGGAAACGCTTGCCGCTATATAGTTCCCAGGGCAGGTAAATGTGGATTCCCCATAAGCCGCTGCCGCCAGTGGGAAATAAGCCCCGTGACCTGGGAGATTCTGCAGCGAGGGATACGCGACCTCGATCTGCTCTAGTTGGTCATCGCCCAGCCCCGGGTAATTATTTCGAAGGAACCGCGAAACATCCTCGGAGCTGGTGGCGTCATATGCAAAGCCCGTCCCTTCGTTGCTATCATCTGTGACCATGATAGGGACATGGATGAACTCGCCCTTTTTGAAAGACCGATAGAGACGGTCGGGTATCAGGTCGCCATCTACAACAGGGAGAAAATACCACAAGGGGACCGGGCTGCCGCTGCCCCCGGGAAACGGCGCATTGACATGGTTCTTCTGGATGGTTTTCATATCCACCCCTCGAAGACATGAGAGCCTGTCATGCGCATGGCCGCAGCCAACCTTGTCGCTAAATCTTCGGAACTGGAGCTCCATCCCCGACACTGTCCTCGTGGTCGGCCAGAAACTCGACTCCGCCACTGCACCGACAAAGAGGTTCATGTCCATGCCTCCATAGGCGGCCAGATGATGAGCAACAGCGCCGGCCCCTGCGGAGTCTCCATGAATGACGACACGATCTGGATTCCCACCGAAGGATCGAATGTGTTGCTGCACCCAGTTGAACAGCTTCCTTTGATCCAGCAGGCCGGCATTGAGGTCGCCATTCCTACGAACCTCTTAACTGGCAAGGAAACCCAGCGCGCCCACGCGGTAGTTGAAATTCACGAACACCAGGCCATTGCCAGACTGATGCACCACGTCACTCCCGTTGAAGTTCGCGTTGGCGAGAGTCGCGTATCCGCCCCCTTGGATGAACACCCAGACGGGGAAGTTCGAATCGACCGAGGCGTTCTTCGGTCGCCAAACATTCACAAACAGACAGTCCTCCGCCACTGTGTCACTCAGCGCCTGTGAAACACCGGGGCACAGCGGACCAAACTAGGATTGAGTTAGCGAGTAAAATCCACGCGTGACAACCCATCTCTGTTCCTACCGAGATTGCATCTTGCACATCGTCGCTTTGTTCCGGATCTTGAGGCGCCCTCCATCGCAGCCCTTTAACCGGAGGACGTGCATATCTCATGCCGAGAAACTGATCGACGCCATTGTAGAGCGATACCCCTTGGTACTGGGCATACGTCAGATCAACGATCTCCGATCGGGGTAAGGGCGCTTGCCCTGGTATCAAGCCAATCGCGAGGCCGATAAGCAGGAGCAAGAACATGAATGTGCACGGAGCAGCAACCTTCCAGTGCTGACGATCATGCATCCATGGACATAGCAAGGTCCCCTTGCGCGTTTTCTTCAAATGCTCCAGGGACTCAGCTTTGGATCCAATGGCCGATGACGTAACTATATGAACACGTCAATATGTCAACCTTACCGATCGTGGGAAGACACGCAAAAAGAAACACTGATTGCCATTATCACAATTTTCCATTAAAACGGATCCTTTCTACTGTGAGGAATTAGCGAGATTGATCTACTTGGGTCTGCAAAGAATTGGCCTCGGGAGAGTAGGAACCATGTAGGACTTGAAACATCAATCTTCATCAATAACTGGGGAATATATAATAGTACATAAGCTTGAACAAACTGGAAAAGCTCCCTCAACTCCAAGAAAAAAGTCGTAGTCACATCAGCCTCCGGCCCATCCAAACTAATAATGGCTTCCGCGTCCATCAGTCCCATGCATGCGACGAGTTCCCGCAGCCTGACCAGTTTGTTAGCTCATCTCAGTTCCAGTTCCATTCCAAGGGTGGCGGATTCGTCGCACGTACCTTGACTCCTGGGCGGTGGGTCAGGCTCCCTTTCATCTTCAACATAGCTCCCGACACCTTGTCTCCTATGGTGGGCTTGCGCTTGTGGTGGTGTGTCTTGTGGATGCCGTAGTTGGTCTTCTTACTGCGGGGTTTGGGAGCGGTCTTGGTGGTTGTTTTTACAGTCTTGTGTTTCGTGTTGTGGCCACGCAGCCGAGTCATCATGCTCGGCTTGGTGGTGGTGGTCGTAGTAGTCGTGGTTCCACGGTTGCTGCCCAGCATATTGTCAAGGATGTCTGGAAAAGAAATTGTAAAGAACTGGAACGGTGGATTGTGCTTCTGGAAAGAGGATAGTCGAACCGGGCGGTGCGAGAGGCCAGCTTTATAGCTTCTACGATATGGACTCGATGTTCACCTTTGCTCTTCTCATCAGCTTCATCACTCTCGCAAGGGGCCCGCATGGTAGATTAAAAATAACGTATGCCAAGCATCAAATTCGCCTCTCTAAAGACAGAATAAGAAATGACAGCTGTTGGGTGGAGAGTCACTAAACGCGGGAACGTCATCCGTAGAGATGATCGGCACTCTGCATGATCACGAAACGAGGAATCCGCCACATCGTCCCAGCGGGCTGACGGTGTGGCTTGGTCAAGCATGCACAGGGAGTAGCGCATGTATACGTCGTGCCTAGCATTGACCTTGAAGCTATAATGGCCAGTTAGGCGGGTATGACGTCAGTACGTCTTTATTTGTTGCGATCGCGAAGCAGATTGGACGCGAAGCGAAAAGTTGCCGCACGCCAGTGATAAGCAGATTGCACCTAAGAAGTAGATATACACGTACGCAGAGGGACACCACGAGGTTCGAAGCTGCTTTCCTCTCCATCATACGTAAGGAGTGCCAGGCTGACCACCCACGTTCACAAACAAACCAAGCTGCTCCAGAGGGTGCCATTATCTCTCCCCCCATGGGTTCTGTGAGTTTCGACGGTCGTGCTAGTTATCTGGGAATCGCTTTCCAAGAGTGACAATCATCTTTCTTCAGCTCAACCACCTTCTGGCACTGTATCTGGCGGTCGGCGAGCTCTCGTAGGGAGAGTCTTCATAGGAATTAGAATATGCAACGGCGCCGGCAGTGATCATATCGATTCCAGCCTCGTACAGACCATTAGGCCTAGAATGATTTCTCGGTTCCAATGCGATTTCTGGCTGGCAGACATCACATGACACCATCCGGGTCCGTGCCCCTCCGAATTGTGCTGCGCAAACTGCGTGTTATCCGCGCATGCAGTCGATGGCATATGATTCGGATTCATTGCGTTTGTTTGTCCGTATACCTTGAGAGGTCATGGACGTCGCACAAAGTCGTCCTGGAAGCCATTAGAAGGCCTTTCCCAGAGCACTGGATCGCTAATCAACAGGAGACACCTCCTTTCCGCGATGATTCCGCTTCAACCTATTGAATCTCCTCGCTTTCCAGCCCCGGATTACCACGAAACTCATGCTGCTTGATGTAGCCATGCGTGCCGGTCGTCAGTCCCGAAGACGAGCTTGGATGCCGACTTTACAACCCGAGAGCCTCTTTAAGTTTTCTGTTCCCCAGCCAAAACGCATCTGCGGGGTCCCCCGCAGTAGCTCTCTGCATCTGGGGAAGCTGATCCACTCGTTGTTCGGCCCTCCAAGGCCAATCAAGTCGCATCTTGTGGTAAGCACCCCTCCTTTTGGAGTATAGCAACGTGCCTGGCTTGGCTTTGATCATTGAGTGATTCTGATGGTCCGGCCTTTGTTGATTCGCCCCGTCCAGAAACGAAGCTCCAGGGCCCCATAGGCTATCGGGCTGTTCGACTACGATTGGCCGCCTAAGGTGACCGACTTAATCTGAGTGTCCCCGCTGTAAGACTGCGCTGTAGACTATGAGTAAATACCTAGGTCCCGGAGTCGATGATAGCGTTATCCTAAACAAGACAAACCTTACCGCTGCGTTCGGAAAGCGAGCACTGCTGACCTTGGCGGGATCCATTCCTCTCGGATTTGGGAACTTATAAAGATGGAATCATTACTCTAAGGTGGGCTCCTTCTTCGACCTCCCCGTTCTCTTACTGTCTGGTCTCCTTCGGTCTTCTTCTCCGCCCTGCAGATACAACCGACCCTTTAGCAACCGCCACCATAGCAACACGACCATGATGAACGCAACCCTTGATTTCACGGTGCGTAGGGGATATTCTACCGGTCCGCTTTGAATATGCTCATTCAAGCTACATAGACATTTCACAATGTCATCAACAACGAATTGACTTCCACGGCCACTTCCCGTCACGGAATCAACCCAGCGACCTCTGAGCCTAATCCGGAAGTGCCTGTCTCGACCCAGGAAGACCTCGACCGTGCCGTGAAAGCAGCCCGCGAAGCTTTCAAAAGGTGGTCCACAACAAGTTTCGCTGAGCGCCGTGCCGCTTTAGCGGCCTACGCCGATGCCATCGAGGCTAACGCGGCTCTGTTCGCCCAGACCTTAACCATGGAGCAGGGAAAGCCGCTCAGCCAGTCTGCCACAGAGGTAGGCATGGCGAGCACATGGGTCAGAGGCCTCAGCGCAATCGAGATACCGGAGACTGTAATTGAGGAGTCCGAAGACAAGAAGATTATTCAGCGGTACACCCCTATCGGTGTCGCTGGTGCCATCGTCCTTGGAACTTCCCCGTTCTATTGGCCGTAGGAAAAATTGTGCCGGCCGTATACACTGGAAATACCGTCATTGTGAAGCCATCGCCATTCACCCCTTACTGTGGCCTGAAGTTGGTTGAGCTCGCAACGAAGTTCTTCCCGCCTGGCGTGGTCCAATGCCTGAGTGGAGATGATACTTTGGGCCCTATGATCACCGAGCACCCGGGTATCGACAAGATCTCGTTCACAGGATCTATTCTGACTGGCAAACGGGTCATGGCAAGTTGCGCCAAGACGCTCAAGCGAGTCACCTTAGAGCTTGGAGGGAATGACCCGGCCATTGTGTGCGACGATGTGGACGTGGATGCAATTGTCCCACAGGTAATGCGCACTCGCATTTTATTTCCGACACCTGAGACTGGGATATGGCGCTAATCTACCACAGATTGGGATTTTGTCGTATCTATGCAGTGCGCAGATTTGCATGATGATCAAACGGCTCTATGTCCACGAGAAGATCTATGATGAATTTTTGGAGAAACTGGTCAGCTTCGTCAAAACACTGAAGGTCGGAAACGGGATGGAGGCCGACACCTTCTTTGGCCCAGTGCAGAATAAGGTGCAGTTCGAAAAAGCAAAGGATCTATTCGACACCATTGCATCCGACAACCTCAAGACCGCACTCGGCGGACCGATTGACGACACCACGTCCAGCGGGTACTTCATCCACCCGACCATCATTGATAACCCGCCCGAGAACTCACGAGTGGTTCAAGAAGAGCCCTTTGCGCCAATCCTCCCCGTCCTGAAATGGTCTGATGAGGCGGATGTCATTGAGCGGGCCAATGCCCACGAGACTGGCCTGGCCTCGTCGGTTTGGAGCAAAGATATGGACCGAGCAACGCGGATCGCGCGCCAGATGCAGTCTGGTAGCGTTTGGGTGAACTCCCACTTCCAGGTTTCCCCGAATGCGCCATTTGGTGGACACAAGCAGAGTGGAATTGGTTCTGAATGGGGACTGACAGGTCTTTTAGGGTATTGCAACACTCAGATGCTATGGCTCCACAAGGCCTAGGCTAGCGGAGAGAGGATGGAACATGACGGGAATTTTACGTACATAATGATTACGAAGTTGAACATACTCTTTCAAGCCTACTTCGTAATCTCCCACCGTCGTAAAAGGGCGACTGTAACTCGTGTCGGCTACTCGACCGGCCAGCGACCGCTCATCTGGCTGGTCAATCCAGCCCGTTCAACGACCTCCTTACTGCGCTTCTTGGCCTCTTCGACAATTTCCATCTCGTCCATCGTGGTCAGTTCTCCGTTCTGGACCAAAATCTTGCCGTCTACGACCACAACATCGACGTCTCGGCCAGTTGCAGTGTACACCACCGCGCTCGCTGCGTAATGCCAGGGCTGATTATGAATCCCACGCACGTCGATCGCTACAAAATCAGCCTTTTTCCCCACTTCCAAGCTCCCGATAGAATCTTCAAGGCCCAAAGCCTTGGCGCCGTTAATAGTCGCCATTTCCAGCACGGATTCGGCGGGAACAGCCGTCGGATCGTAGGAGATGCTCTTATGAATAATGGCAGCGAGCTTCATCTCTTGCAAGAGGTCGCAAGTGTTATTACAGGGTGCTCCATCTGTGCCAAGCCCAATGTTCACGCCGGCCTTTTGTAGATCGGGAACGCGGCAAATGCCCGAGGCCAGTTTCGCATTGGACGTTGGGCAATGGGCAACGTGGGTCCCTGAAGCTGAAAGTCGCTCAATGTCGGAGTCATCCAGGTGGACCATATGGACAAGCACCGTGGAGGGACTGAGCAGGCCAACCGAGTCACAGTACGACATTGGGGTATGCGAGACTGAAGAGAAAAAGTCGCGATCGGCCTTGACCTCGGCGCAGTGCATTGTGACCGGAATGCCCTTTTCTCGGGACACGGATGTCATTTCTTTATACAGCGCATCGGAGACGCTGTAAACCGTTAGCGATATCCAGACAACGGGTATCTGATCACTTACCCTCCCGGAGTTCTGGCTCCAAACCACACCCGGATGCGGTCATTGGCGGCTCCGTTCCATTTCTCCCACATCTTGATTGTGCCAAGAAGAGACGTCTCCCGATCCTCCACGAGGCCGGGATGCATTGCCCAGGCATCATCCTGGGCATATTTGGCGATGTCCATGACAATCTTACCCAAACAGCCACGGATTCCAGACTCTTCGACGGCGCGAGCAAGACCGTCGAAGCCGTACCGATTGGCAAACTATAAAGCGGATCAGCAACACAGATTATACAGTTGAGAGGGCTCTCGCCTTACCATGCTTTCCAAGAAGCACGTCGTGCCCGACTTGAGCATTTCTCCAATACTGAGTCGGGCGGCGGCATAGCCATCTGCCTCCGTGAAATTGCCTTGCAGCACCCATATTCTCTCACATAACCAAGAAACCAGCTCGAGATCGTCAGCGGTACCCCGGAGCAGAGTTTGGGCAGTGTGCATGTGGGTGGAGATCAGTCCGGGGATCATGATTCGACCCGACAGGTCAAATTCTTCTTCGGTGGGGTATCGCGTCTTCAGGATCGATGCTTTGCCAATGTCTGCTATCTTCTCCCCACGGACGAGGATGGCGCCATCATTGATAATGCGTCGAGTGCTGTCGACCGTGATGATGGTAGCGTGTACGTAGAGCATGGTGTGAGAGCACTCTACGAATTGAATTCGCAAGCAGCACAAAGGGATCTTCAGAGACTATTTGGTAAATTCGAGTAAACGCATATAGATATCAGCCCAGAGATATCGTACTGCTGTACGTACACGATTGCCTCTTTCCCCACTTCCTGGTTATCGCACAGGCGGAGACCGCCGACCCACGATGATCACCGGCGGGCGAGTTGAAGGTCATTGCCGATGGTCGGAATCACATGATTTTTTGCCTCTCGAGAGAAAGGGTTTTTGAGAGGCAGAGAGTCGAAAATGAAATTCATTAGAGTCGATCCGCGATCGAGGAAGGCAGCCCATGCGTTCCCCACGTCGAGGAACAATGCGCGGATGTCGGTCTAAACAGCGACGGAACCTACCGATTGCACACTAATATATGCAAGCTTCTGATTATACACCGCGTCATCCAAGACTAAACTTATTGCCAGGTACGTAGCTGACTAACGAAGTTATATCTCGATATATTGTACTTGGTGACCGGGACTCTCTATATGATCCAATTCGTAGGATATTCGACGAGAACGGAAATATACATGCAGGTAGTGAGCCAGGACTACTAGCTAATTCAGGATATAAGATTCCATGTTAGACCAAGCAATTGCATGAGAGGAATAGCTTTGTAGCTTTTGCCCGTCTTCGAGGTGCGCATTAGTCTCGATCCCCATGGTAGATGAAAAATGACAGGGTGCCCTTATCCAACGCCTGTAGGTAAATTGGTACCAATCATGATCGACCGGATCTAACGATCTGTCATTTGAGCCATTTGTTGGTAACGAAGTCAATTTCGACATGCCCCATCGAGACATCTATTTGGTTTCCGTGTCCACCCGCGAGATGTCGATATCTTACTTCTAGGTATGGTCTACCGAACATGAAAGTCGTTAAACATGCGAGATGTCTTGCTATATCTTAAAGTCGTGCGCGTCAATTCGCCAATCGGCAGAATTCACCATCTCGATCCCCAGATCCTGCTGCGAATCCGGCTGAGCCAGATTATGATAGCAAGGAGGTTTAAAAATCCCGAAGGGATAATTCTAAATATACGGCATAGACTAGGAGAATGGAGAAGAGCAAATCCCCTTTCCGAATATCACTCGTCCACTTTGTGCCAGGATAGTCCTCGTGCTACGGCGCATTGTCCTCAAGCCCACCAACCAGCCAAGACTCTGGTGTCTGTTTTAGCTCAAACAGGGGGACTCGGGCTGCATATTATCCGATGGGGCAATGAGAGACTGCGGAATATTGTCGTTACAAAGATACTCATAGTTAGAGTTCCAGCTATTTATTCCCAGATGGACGTAAGCCTCCCCACACTCGGCCATTTCAACCCCCACGCCAGCTGAACTCGCGGGGAAACCCCCCCCGAGATTTAGCCATAGGCAGAACGGTCTAGCCAATTACCTTTTGACAACCCGCAGCTCCGAGATAAGCTCGTGCTTTTTTTTTCCCGAAGCGCTGCCAATCTTCTGCGGGGGAAATTGAGTTGAGGGGGGCCTGAAATTCTTTACTAATCACGTATTAGACACCATCCGCAGTATTTAACAGTATTGAGAATTCCCTATACATATCTATCCGAGAGATAAACCGTGCCACATCTTATCACTGACAGAGAAGAGTATCCTATTAAGCCAATTTGCGCCAGTCGTTGCCATGGCTTGGGAGCGGCCGTCCCAGGCCGACATACACAGCGCGGTGCGCCTGTTGATTGACAACCTCGTCAAAATTAAAGATGAAACGGGCAAATTCCTCCTTCACCTCGACGACGGCCGTATCATTGATACAAAGTCGTGGCATGGCTGGGAATGGACCCATGGGATTGGCCTGTACGGCGTGTGGAAATACTACGAGATCACCGGAGACCCCAACCTGCTCAAGATCATCGAGGACTGGTTCCAGAGGAGATTCGCCGAGGGCGGTACCACCAAGAATATCAACACGATGGCCCCGTTCCTGACTCTGGCATATGTATATGAGAAGACAGGCAATCCGACTTATTTGCCCTGGCTGGACGCGTGGGCCGAGTGGGCGATGTACGACCTCCCCCGCACTCGCTACGGCGGCATGCAGCACCAGACATACAACACCGAGAACTACCAGCAGTTATGGGACGACACGCTCATGATGACCGTCCTGCCGTTAGCCAAGATCGGGAAGCTACTGAGTCGGCCGGAGTACATTGCTGAAGCCAAGAGGCAGTTCCTCATTCACATCAAGTATTTATTCGACACGAAGACCGGGCTGTTCTTCCACGGCTGGACGTTCGAAGACGGCGGCCACAACTTCGCAGATGCCCGATGGGCTCGCGGAAACAGCTGGGTCACAATCGCTATCCCCGAGATTATCGAGTTACTGGATCTCGACCCAGCAGACCCCATTCGGTCGCACCTGATTGCCAGCCTTGACGCCCAGTGCGAGGCGCTCGAGCGCATGCAGTCGGAATCCGGTGGCTGGCACACCGTCCTCGATCACCCAGACTCTTACCTCGAGGCTTCGGCGACTGCGGGTTTTGCCTACGGCATCCTGAAAGCTGTTCGGAAACGATACCTCGGGCCCCAATATCGACAGGTGGCAGAGAAGGCGATCAAATCCGTTCTGGCTAATATCGACAGTAAAGGAGAACTTCAGAATACCAGTTTTGGTACACCCATGGGGGACACTGTTCAATTCTACAAGGAGATTCCCTTGACCTCCATGCCATACGGCCAAGCGATGGCGATCATGGCGCTTGGTGAATACGTCCGCACGTATCTTTAAGCTGGTCGCAATCAAATCTGAAATATCACTTAATGACTTCTGAATAGACAGCCGGGAAGCTATGAAGAGTTTCTTTTTTACTGCCCGTCGTTTTTGTTCATATCTAATATTCTCTATTTGAAATCCCGAATTCATGCTCTTGAAGGTGGATTAGCGGCCCTGTATGGATGACCCAGCAAATCGAATACAATGTAAGAGGACTACATGAGGGGATACAAAACTGAAAGGTAATTGTGGTAAAATTTTGTCGGACCTAGCGTCCAACGGCAGGTGCGTCAGTGACGATGTGAGAGCGAAGTGTCCAGTCGTGGTCTTTGTGTTTCCAGTCTTGGATACCTCCCCCAGACATCCGCTGACCGTACAGAGACTGGACAGGAACCTGCTCCGCGAGTACGGGTTGCCCCCACATTCTGGATCAGTCCTGATCTTGGAGACTCCAAGGTCTCAATCTTGTCACCAATGTCACCAAATGGAAGACACAAACATCCCTCGGTCCGCAGAACTCGGAAGGGGACAAGAAGGCAGGTCTGTAATGACCTAGTGATAGCCCCATCTTTCCACCGCAACATATAGTCCCAAGGCTTCACTTGCCGCAATGTAGGAAAGCATCGCTAAGGATCGTCCGGTTTGATGCGACTCCGCAATCTCTGTACTTCCTCGTTTTGCGAACCTCCCCATAACTCTCTTTTCTTTCACTACCTACAGGTCTCTCCCCAGAAGGTGGACAAACGAGGTGAAAGCTGTATCGTGTTTGCGAGTAGCCTTTTTTAATGCGAGATTCTGGACGTTTGAGTTCTTCACAATCAACTCAGAGAGGTCCTCCCCTTCGGGGTCTTTCTAAACAGTCTTTTCACCACTGGTCATCAATTGGCCTTTCCGTTTTGTAACTTCGAGTCCGCGAGGGTCTCATGACATTAATACCCCGCGCGTGGGCTGCCTGATGCAAAGCTTCACATGCCCGAATCGAGTGCAGGAGTAGCATGTCTGGGTCAAACCCTGCACTTTCCAAGTTGGTCTGCTTATTCTTTTCGCTATGAAGATCCAGTACAAAGACTAGATCCTTCAAACTGGGCAGGAAGTCTCTTGATCCAAACGCACCGACCCAGTCAGCCCATTGGTCTGACATCGTGAGTGATGCAGGCCCACGGAATGTTAGGGATTCAAGGTTTGGGGGAAGATTTTTGTAAAGACTAGGCAGTGAAGAGGGATTGAAAAACACATCGCCAATTGAGAAATCTAATGTCTTGAGATTGTCCAACTGCGGTAGAGCTTCGAGAAACATCTCTTCACCTAGACATGGAAAGTCTAATCCACGGGTAGAATGAATAAGCAGAGTGTGAAGGTTTTCCAGAACACGTGGGATACCTAATGCCATGCGACAGAACGTCTCCATGGCGTCGTTTTCAATGATTTCCAAAGTGTGCATGTTGATCGACTGCGATGGAAGTTCGTTCTCAGGATCTAGCTTGCGATCTGGATTCCCGTACCGTTGCTGCATGTCCTCGGCTACGAGATCAGGGAGGAAGGTGAATTCAATCTTGCTTTCTGGACTGAGAAATTGGCGCTCTTTTTCTCCCTTCTCGATCGCCTCCCGGTGCTTGGCCCTGAGCTCCATGCTGGTCGGGCCGTCAAATCGAAGCCCGCACGTGAGGTAAAGCCTGAGATGAGGGACGAGACCATGGCGTATGAACGGGCTTTGCACAAGCTCGGCGCAAGCGCTCGAGAACTCAAGTCGTTTTAATGGCCAATGTAATGGGATGTTTTTGTCGTTTAAATTCTCGTCAAAGCCACTTTCTAGCTGGAGATCCTCGACGCTCTGAAAGTGAGCGCCGAGCACTGCCCATTCTAGATCTGAAGGGGTGTTCTCATCCACGTAGAGACACTTTGCATCGCAGGGTACATTTTCGAGTTGTTTCTGTAGATTCTTTTCATGATCTGGGTCCTGTTCACTGTGGGGGCCAGCCACTTTGACCACAAAGGGGCTTCTGTGGGTCTTGACGGACCCAGGTCGGTAGAGGCGGGGCATTTTGTACCACGACGGCAAGACTCTGTCAAGAGAAGAGAAGACAGATTTGGGAATATTGAAGAGGGTCTTCATCCTTGTCCTAATAAATGCGGAGATTGCAGGGAGATACTGAGCATTGCAATTTGGGAGAAAGGGCCCAAGCGCCAAGCGCCGGGCATTTGAGCCTCATCGGATAAACATTCCTGCCGTGAACTATACGCGCCCCAAACACCATCCGACAGTAATCCTCTGCCATCACAACTGTGTCAAACGCAAGTGAGAACGACTCTGAGTGGCTATGAAAATCCTCTGGCACAGCCTTGAGGCACGCGAAGTTGAGATTCGCCATAATACACTAGCCTAGCTCGTGCAGTATTGAGTAGAGAAACGTTCCTAGTGTGCCCCTGTGGAGACAGAGTCGTCTTTTACGGATAATTCTAATTTTAAAGCCTACAAGAAGTCGGGCGTGGAGAAGGATTGATGGAACAATAAAATTGTTCTCAAGTTCTGCCTTACATGGCTTGGGAATCCCCGTAAGCCCGCTCAATGCTCCCCGCCGGTATGTTTCGGCTGCAATAACGCGCTTAGATGTGGTCTAAGCCACGTCAAATCCATTATAGATCACATTCGAGAGTGATCAACTTTTGAGGGCAAATTGATGGGGGTCAGAGTTCTACAAAGCTGAGTTAGTATCTGGATCGAAACTCGGGGATGGAGGGAATACATACTCTGAAACCCCTCCTCCTTCTCTTTTGCCCTTGCTACTTTCTTGGAGATGGCTTCGCGGGCCATTGCCAGGGCCTTCTAAAGCTTGGCATGGGCCTCATCGAACTTCTCCTCAAGACGGTCCTGTTTCTCCCGAAGCCTTCGTATCATACGTCCCACATGAATGTCCTTGTCAATCCGGTATCGGAAGCTTACCAGTCTCCAGACAAGCTCTTCCTCGGGCTCGGGGGTAGGCTCGGGCTCGGGGATAGGGTCCCCGCTGTCAGACACCGCGGGGGAACCACCCAGAAGAGGAGCCTCATCAGCAAGGCTAGACGCGTATCCACCATTGTCCGAGGGGTCGCGGGACGACGCAGCCGCGTTCTTGGCCAAGCTGGTCTTGAAGAAGGTTTTCTTTTCCTTCTTTCCCTTAGAAGAGTGCTTGCTAAGATCCATGATAGATGTGTTGTTATGCGGGGGTAATCTTCGTGTTTCGAGTGGATGAACGAAATGAGAGTTTGTAAGGTGCAGGTGGGAGACTTTGCAGGTGGAAGAGCGACGCGTGCAGATGGAGAAGGTTGACAACAATTGCAAAATCATTTTAAGGAAAAAGGCGCGTTCCACCTGCTCAATCTGGAAACTCATGGTAAGAACGATTCTGCCATCTCCTTCAGCAGAAAGGAGCGAGTCTTATAATCAGGAATATTGGTTGTTTCCAGAATTCTGACCACTACCAAAGCGACCTGGAGAAGAGCGGAGCGAAGCAAGATTACCAGATTGTATGTCCAGCAGACAGTTTACTTACCTGGATGTGGTAGGCCTGTCTTTCCCTCCGTGAAGCTATTCGCATCATCAAGCGTACGAACTTGCCTCTCATGACATCCCCAACCCACTCACGAAGATCATGAAAATAGTACAATATCTTTGGATTCGAAGTGACTAGGTCAACCAAGTGCTTTACGTCCAACAGAAAAGCAAGACAGACAGCCGCTACAAAGAGATATCATTGCCTAAAACGGGATGCTGGTGTGCCAGAGTAGACACTGAGCCTTCATAGCAGACCCAGTATCATACCTGCAGCCTAGACCATTCCAGATTTATTTCCCTTTCTGTATTATATCTGGACACTGTCAGCATTGAAAAGATCTATGCTCGTATCGATTGATATAACACTCACCCATAAGACCACATTTGCGTCGTGGGATCGCTCCATTGGTTTGGGCTGTGCGAAAATGACTGCCCTTTGACTTCCGGCATCATGGCAAGATCTCGAGCCTTCTGGACAGGGCCATCTGGGAAATGCCAAATTTTCCCATTCAGAAGGCTAGCCTCTTGGACCTGCACGGCCCTCTCAACGCGAACAGTCTCGAAGATCGACAATGCTAACGGAATCTGAGACTTTGCTGTAATTCTACTTAGGCTTTGCGCGAGAGCGACACTGTCTTCGACATCCATCGCGGTACCTATCGACGGTTCATATAACACTCTTAGTTTGAACGGACTGGTTATCACGTCTTCGAACTGCACTCACCTTGCGACATATATGGCAGCATGGAATGAGCCGCGTCGCCTAGGATTATCAGCTTGCCACGCACCAGTCGACTGGTCAGCGAGCCGCTGTATAGGGGCCTTTTAATAGTGCTATCGATCAGGCCGATGATCTTCATCAAGCTTTTCATAGTCAGTTCGGTCACTTTTGTAGGGAATACTTCAGGACGTACACCGGATCCCAGCCGGCAAATTCCTCCTGCATGTCCGGTAGATGCTTTTCAGAGTTATCGCCGCACTCTGTGCCGTCCGAATTATCAGGATGAGATAACACCATATTGAAGGTTTTGTCGGAGCTGAGAGGATAGCTCATCACATGCCGGTTATCGCCAACCCTGTGATCCTTGTTAATGATCACCGATGTGGAAATGCAGGGCTTCAACGGACCAGAGGTTGAGCGACGGCTTCTCCAAAAGCCAAGAAATCTCGGGATCCTCGCGCATTCGATCCATATCAACTACAGCATGGTACGCCGCAAAGCCTGTGAGGTGAGGCGGTCGGTCTGCATCCCCCAAAACTATCTTTCGGGCCTTCGAAAGCACACCTATTGAATACAGGGATCAGTTCATTCGTTGAAGATTGATCATAGTGTGTCAAAAATACTTACCGTCAGCCGCTATCACTAGGTCTGCGCTGATTATTTGGCCATCTTCTAAAGAGATGCTAGGTGCAGCACTGTCGTATGAGACAACCTTCGAGCCAAGTTTGATAGTGACGCCCAAGTCAACAGCCAAATCATGAAGTGCTTTATGGTAGTCCCCACGATGGACGACCCAGTAAGGCGCCTCGAATTGCTTGCGGAGCTCGGTCCCCATTCGAGTGTAGCCAATTACGTTTCCGCTCTTCCATCGGCGCATGGACATCTGCTGGGGCTCCGTGACGTAGTTCTGTAGATAAGGACCCAGTCCCAGCTTCAAGAGAAGACGTGCGGAATTAGGCGGGATTTGAATGCCTGTTTCCACCTTCAAGGCTGTTAGTTACGTTGGCCTTTGCAACTTCACCGAGGTCATCCCCACCTCTGAGAGTTCATCGGATTGCTCGTATATAGTGATCGTGTGGTTCTGACGAGCCAGCGCAACAGCAGCCACCAGTCCACATATTCCTGCCCCAACAACGGCGATATTAAGTGAGATCCAGGTGCCATTTGACGCTGGTTCAGGTGAGCTCCTGGTCTGGAGCAAGCGTAAGAAGTGGAGGCAGTTGCTTGGATAACTCGGGGGCTAATGCAGGTATAGAAAGCTCAGTTATGAATAAAGAACATGTCTTTGTCATTTCAGGCCTTTCCAGGATATAATCTCACCTTCAGCCTCGGGTCATCTCGATATCCTCGGTAACTGATCACCATGACTAGTGGCTGCCCGTGTATTTGCTTGAAGAACTTGCGGGCTGCAAGCTGTTTCTAATTCAAGACGCCGCACCTGGGCACTGTAACACTAGGATGCACCTTATTGGACAAAAGGCTGAAATAATAATAAACACGGAGTTGGTTGCGTCTGGCGGTTCGTTCTGAAAAAGAAAGTCAACTTTTCCCAGATTTGATGCCAGGGTCTAAGCGTTTCAAGGTCAAGTCCAAAGGAATGAATTAGATAAGGTCGCCGGAAGAAGATATTTATGTTACTGTTTGTTAGCCCCCAAGTGACAGGATGACGCTGCTGCCATGGCCCCAAATCCTTTAGGAAACTATATTCGACCGTTTTAACTACGAAGGATCGGGGCTGAGGGGCCGATTCTGTGGAGAAATTGGCGCCGATAAGGTACAGGTTCCAAAACTGACTCCAAGTTGTCCCCACCCACTTAATCTTCTCTTCCAGCATCTTCTTGGGCATTATCTGCCAACCTCGGGCATACAAATGAATGGTCCCATTGCTGCATCAATGCCGGGTGGGCAAACGATGGAGCCAACTGCAGTTAGTTCAAGCTGTCGATCAGCGATAGTGCTCGTAGGACTGGTGGTAAATCATGAAGGAGCTCATGTCCATGGTAAGCTGCAAGCAACTCAGTCTCATGGACCGAACTGGAGTCGCATACCTAATAGTAATGGAGTAATGACATGCCCAGGTGAATCGAAGATGGCTCACATAAGCATGGCATAGGGCTCCCCAGGTGCCCAGGTGGCGTCTCCTACAACCAGAATGATCAACTTGGTCTTACCGAAATATTAAGGAGTTGATCTCACACCATGGAAAGGCCTCATCTGATGGATTTATACCCAAGAGTGACCGGGGAATTGCCAGATCAAACTGCCGTAGTAGACGCATTAAGAGTGTTAGTAGATAGGCGAAGAATTCCAGGAGACGCTTCATGTAACTGGCTGATTGTGATTCCAAAAGTGAATGCGTGGCAGTATGCGCAAACACCTAAGATGAGGTTTCGCTATGATACCCTAAACACCCTAAACACGCGACAACGCCGAAAACTGAACCCGCTATGAAGAGCTATCTACTGCGCTGCTTTGCCGCGGGCAGATCTCCGTACAGGCTCTTGCTTGGCCTCATCAGCCTCCCCAGTCTCTGGATCTGATTCAGGCTCTACCTTGACCTCCTCTGTAGCTGCATCCGCTGCTTCATCCCGCACGTGCTGTTCAGGCGACGTCTCCGCGTGTGCCTGGGATTCCCATGTGCCCTCAGGGCGCCCTGGATTCTGGCGCAAGCTTGACAGGATCTGAGTGGCTTCGCTCTCCTCCCCGTTCCACGCACCGCAGCTACCACACCGCCAGCGGCCCAGCTCTTCGGGCGTCTTGATTCCAGGAGGGGCTTGACCATTGACCAGCCGGCAAGATGAGCAGATCATAGCCATGCGGTTGCGGGGCTGCATCTCATCTTCGCCAAGCAAAACGTCCAAGAGTCGGTCGTACCAATGTGGCTGTTCGATGTACTGGGCCCCGGTGGAAAATGCATTTGGCGCGAAGCCCGGCTCATCGACTAGGGTCTGCGGAGACGGAGGGGAAGGAGGGGGATTTGACGAGGGCTGTTGCTGCGAAGGAGGATTTGGTGAAGGCGGCGCATCATAGATTTCGGGACGAGGCGGTTGGACAGGATTGCGGACAATGTTGGCGGTGGGTGGGGGTGGAAGTCCTGTCCGGCCGACAGGTGGCTGTTGGCGGTTGGGCGGCTTTGATTGGGCATCCTGGGATTTCGGCTTGGGGCTTGGTGATTGTTCAGGGGATCCGCCGCCATATTTCTCGAGTAACTGCTGTGTGGAGTTATATTTGGTCGCGACCTTGAGCTTTTCGATGGTTTCGTCGCGTTGCTTTTGCAAGTCGTCCAAGCCTTTTTGGGATCTCGAAATGCGATAGTCAAAAAAGCGGCCGCCTAAAGACCGAACTAGATAGATCCTGCCCATCCATACCTCATTAGCACCGCTGAATTTGTTCTGAAGGTGGGGGAGGAAAGGACCATACAGAACAGGCCCGCCTGTGACTGCCGCATATTCCTTAATGGACCAGCTCTCCCAACCAAGGACGAGGGCCAGGATAATCGAGTACAGTATGTACGCAAAAATTGAATACAACGTCCATAGTGCTTTGAAGCGTCGGGAGGTCTGGCGCTGCTGATCGAGTCGTGCGGTGGACTGGGTGATCTTCGTGGAGAGAGTCGACAGCGTCTTCTCGAAGGAGGCGGGGGAGTTGTCTTCGCCCTAGCTGTGCATTAGATTACCAGGTAGCAAGTTTGAGGATATGAATCTAACCTTCCAGGGCCAAAACGAGACCATAGTTGGATGCGCGATACTCCGACAAGCAGCTTTGGAGCTAAGATGGATGTGCTTTGTTTGTTGTGTTTGCACCGAGGCTGCCAAGCTTGTCTCCCATTTTATCACATCTAGATGAGCCCTCGACTTGCAAGACACATATTCCGCAGCCGCGGCGTTCCTGGGCCCGTAACGCACAAAGTTCCCTGAATCCTTTGATCCTAACCTCACCACTCCTTCCCCTTGTAGCGGCCGCCGTAACTTGGAAACATAAACCCGCGAAAAGGTGTCAACCCCTCAAGGGCGACAACATGACGGCCTTCCTTTAGAGAGACACTTCTACAAAGAGCTACAGTATGGAGGGGAATACTGCGGCCGGGTGACCGGTTTGCCCAAGAGGCCCTGGGCAGTCTCCTCAACACGGTGGTCGAGATATTGGCGGCCACGGAGGACGAAGATGTACTGGTCCAATCGGCCAAGGGATGGGCTAAAGAGCAGCTCCCAATGGCCACTTGCGTCTCCAACAAGGCTTCCATTCTCAGGGGATGGATACATTGCCCAGCTCTGCAACCAAAACACTTGATTCACGTGCTGCGTGCGCAGATACCGACGAAACAGCCAGCCGCCCTCACCGATAGGACAAAATCAGAGCGAGGTACACCAGCTACACCTCCAACAGAAACTCCAAGATGAACCGCCACTCCTCCGACCGGGAATGCCCGACCTCTCAAGCGTACTCACCGCAGCAAGGCCTGGCTCACCAAAGCGGAGCTGGTCCGGAAGGCCCCTCACCCCTTACTACGCACCAAGCTTCTCAGCCAATTCAAGAGCCTAGAGGAGACCTAATGATCGTGTATTTGCGTTCAATAGACCAATTGAAACAAGGGTTCAACCAGACAAACTGTAAGTGGAACGAGCAGACGAACGGCCAGTCGTGCATGCAGACCTTCCCACTGTGCTAAGGGAGACTTGCCGGCAAATCGGGTGAGAGATGTGACAGATCTGCGAATGAAGAATCAACCCATCAATCAATGTTGGCAGCTCGAGACTTCGACCGTGAATTTGCATGATTTGAACTCCACCTCCATGAGGATCAAAGCATATCTCTGCCGGTGGATGGATGGGCTGATTGATTGGCTGATGCATTTCTTATACACGGATCTGTCAGGTCTCTCTAAAGGAGAGGGAGGGCTGCTCTGCATGCATGATTAGCCGATGGCCCGCCCGGACTTCCGTTCTCATTATATCTTGTCTGCTTTAACTCTCGCTAGCATGGCCCTGGTCCGTTGCACGTATATACACGATCTTTGAGGCTCCGTAGAGCAACCTGTCACCATGCCTTCATCATATCACCACAGTCCCATGGACTACTGATCTAGATCCACTGGGAGATATTTAGCATCAGTGCCCAACTTAACGCCCCGACTTCTCCCCGATCGAGTGCTATCAGCACCCACTGGCAAAACAGCAACCATGGCGCTAAATTTGCTTTTCATGAGAACAAAGCGGATCCAGCCAGATCCATAAAAGCGCCACGGCGACCAGGCTCGAGTTGATGGGCATGTGAGCATCTCGATTTCTTTGTCTGAAAATTAGCGCTAGGAGCCACCCCCGGGTTAGGGGCAAGGCAAAACACCATACGTCTCAAAGACGCATACACTGATCCCTCACCGCCTTACGATCTAGGATGGTAATTTACCTATTGAGTACTATGCCATACAAGCTCCCAACTTGCATCAATATACATACATAACTCCTTAATCACATGTGCATGTATCTGTTGTCCGAAATAAGTTGTGAGATGCTAGTGGAGAGGATCAATATTCCAATGGCATAGAGGAAGAAGTCGTAGATGAGATTGCTCTTGCTATGGAGGTGATGGAGGAGAAGGCCATGGAAGGGGAGGTTTGGAAGCCGAGAAAATGATGGAGAGGAATACAACGGATTACAGCAGACTAGCAGAAGAGATTATAGAGGATACTTTGAAGGGCTGTGCCTCTAGTCCCTCGACTGGGAGCGCCTACACCTTGACCTCGAACCAGGCATAATAAGCAGGCCTTCCCCCAAGGCACGGACCCCATCCAACGCCTTATCATCTGGATTACCGGAACCACCAACAGAACGGCATGGACGGGATGATATCTTATGATTTGGCTCTATTACCATCCCACTCACTGATAGTAACAGGCGTTTCCAAATTGCTGAGACGACAATCTGATCTGTTGGAGGTGAACCCGTTGAGGTCTCTTGTATGAACCCCTAGGCTGCCTTCTCAGGAGTCAGCCAGCAGTTCAACAAAGCCCCTATATACTCGATATATTGCCCGAGTGCCTGCGATATCTCCTGTAAAAGCGCCCTCCTCATGTTATTATTGAGGTACCATGCGTGTATCTCAGATATAGGGGCTGTTACAACACCAATACAAGAGTTTGTATAGAGGGCGCTCCTATAATCCCAGTATTATAATTTACTGCCAGTCTGAGGTGGAGTAAGGCCGGCAAAGTTGGCCAGTAAGAATATGATCACTTGCTACTGAGACTGGTGGCGCTCTGCCTTGCGGCACCCCGGTCGTTCCACTCAGTAGCTTGAAAATCGTTCGCAATCGGGGCCCCGCCTACTCTTTTCCGCAGCCAATAGATGCTAATCAAGAGAATGACCCACTGACATTGCTTTGAGGATTGTGCACGCTCTTTCTTTCATCCTCGACCTTCATGCTGATGTCAGGCGTAGCCAGACTCGAACAGATGCACCCGCCCATGAGCTAACCTCGGTTGAGGCGCCTCGGATTCTTGGGATCAGCCACTATTGCTTCAGCCATGCTGACTGGTGCGTCATTTGGCTCTTCTGGTCTCCTTTGTAGTTTATCTGCGAGCCCTGACCTGCTCTTTGTACGAAGGTCAAGAGGGCAACATAACGAGGCCGAGCCGTTTTGATAGCCACGATCCAACGTCATGTCAAACTCTATCTGACCCTGCCGTAGATTGATAGATCACCCCAATGGGTCAGGATTACCGACGCAATCTCAATCCAGGATGGCCTCGGGAATTAGTGCAATTCCTACCCCCCTCAGTCCCCCATGGCCTATCAAGTGTCGCATCCGCATTGTAACACCTTGGGTGCAACCCAATCTTTGAGCTATCTATGAATCGATATTTCCTTGTTCTTTTGTCTTTTCCTTTTTTTCAAACTTCTTCTCCCCGTTTCCCTGTTGACCTTCTATCCCTGCTGGCTTTCGTATGTCTTTTCCAGCGGGACTTCCACAATGCGCTCTCAGTTTAGCACGGCCCTACCACCGGACGTGGGATTGCTCATAGTCAGGAATATGGGCATCTTTGAAACAATCGCCATGTTCTCCATCGGGGCGTGGAATGGCCTAGAGGTTGCCTTGAAAACGTTCGATTATTTCAAAGAATACCGGGGTCTTTACTTCTGGAGCATGCAGGTGGCATCATGGGGCATTGTCATGTTCGCGGTTCCATCCCAACTCCTCTACATATCCTATGGCTCCGAGCTTATTGCAACCGTCTTCTACGAAATCGGCTGGTGCGCCATGGTGACCGGACAAGCCGTGGTCCTGTATTCCCGCCTCCATCTGGTTGTAACCGACAAACGCATCTTGCGCTTCGTGCTGTGCATGATCGTCACCTGTGCTCTGGTGTTCCACGTCCCGATGATAGCCCTACTCTCTGAGCTCCGGGTCCAACCCGCGAATGTGCATATCGTCCAAGGAAGCATTGTCTACGACTGCGTCGAAGCCGTCGGGTTCTGCGTTCAAGATCTCATCATCTGCGCTATATACATGCGCGAATCCATCCGAGCCCTCAAGCCCGTCTTGGTTGTGCGAGGTCGGGAGGGTCGACGGGTCATCATCCACCTGCTCATCGTCAATATGATTGTCGTCGTCTTGAACATTGCCCTGATCATTGTGGTCTTCATGGACTCTTCTCTCACCGCCAGCTTCAAGGCAGTGGTGTACAGTATCAAGCTGAAACTGGAATTTATGATCCTCACTCGTCTACGCAATTTGATCAGTTCCCCGTCCAGCACGTGTCACTTACCGCAATACGAAAAGAACTCGGACAATATTCATGACATGGTGGACCGTCACCCCCGCACCAGGCCGAGTACCAAGTCCCCCACCGTCTTCATCGCCGAGAGCCGTACCCCTTGCGCAGATTCTGTCCCCAAGAGCACGTTCGATTTTCACCAAGCCCTGAAGGAAACAACACTTCCCGAACATGCGGCACCATGGTGTGACCAGCAATCTCAGACAAGCGAGGGAAGCATAGAAGGGTGTTCGCGGCCCAGGATCGGATCCTCGGATACCTCCTCTACAATTGAGAAGCAGCTTCTTCACTCTTGACCAAAAGGGAAAACTCGAAGAACATATATGTTCTTTATGGCCAATTCAAGGTCCAACATCGTGGAACGTTCGGAGCGGGCGCCTCATACTCACTTTTCATTTGTCGATAACATTCATTGGGCGGGATTTTCTTTTTCGTTAGATACCCTTTTTGCGATACTTGTAAGATCTAGTTTTAATCTTTCAAATGGCAAGAATTCTGTAACCCTTCTGTGCCAATGGATCTTCATAAATGTACTAGATTTTTTACGTGGTCTCGCGCCGAATGCGGAGACCGTCGATTTTAGTATGATACATGTGGACGGGAAAGCACGCCCCGTCTCTATTGTCCTCCCAAAAAAACACACCAAGAGGACATGGAACAAGGGTATCTGTGTATAATGCTCGCTCCCGCGGGCAAAAAGGAAAAGAAAAAACAGAAAAGAAAAGAAAAATCAGACCAAATGAAACGAACAAAAGAACCACCAGGGCAACTATCGTATACAGGCCAGGGGAATAAATCGCACAAGAGAGATTAAAATCGTCGTATGCATGATAATCTTTCAACATGTCGATAAGTGTGGGTATTTTGGGGGGTAGGGAATAAGAATTGAGAATCAGGACAACATGTTAAGAGCGATGCAATGTTGCCTATAGCTAGCCAGTCATATGCTTGGGTCGGAGAGGAAGAGGTCGTGTGGTTTGGTGGGTGGTGCTCAGAACCATCCGCCGTTTTCCCACTCGCCAGGGGTGTATGTTGAATCTTTTCTTATGGCCGCATCTGTCAACCCATTGAACAGAACATTCAAACGATTGAAGTCGATGGGCTTCATGACCCAGCCATCGAAGCCCGTGTCAATGTATTTCTGCTTGTCTGACTCTTGTAATGATGCCGAGACAGCAAATATTGGGACGCGATCGTTGAGCTTTGCCTTGTCAGAGAGCTGTCCTGTACCAACCTTCGTCTCAAAATCACGAATGGAGCGAGTCGCACCCATGCCATCAACAATAGGCATCTGCATACAATTGTCAGTGTACGTCTGTCGAGCCCGGCTCCGTAGAAGACTCACTTGTATGTCCATTAAGATAACATCAAAATTATCCATCTTGGTCGCGAATGCAGTTGCACAAGCCTCCCCGTTCATCGTAACTTCAACGGTATGTCCCAGCTTTGTCAGGCGCTTCTGGATGATTTTACAATTGATAGGGTCGTCTTCGGCGACAAGCACACTCAATAAGGGGGCCCCGGAAGTCTTTGAAGGGGCGATGGAGGTGGGTGTGGTAGAAGATCCGATGGTGGAGGCATGTTCCCATGAATTCGTCCTTGAGCCCGGACGGCATCGGTGGGAAATAGGATTGGTCTTGTTTCTGTTCAGCCATCTGTTGCGCCTTCGCCCTCTGAGACACCTTTAATGCACCTGAGAGGTACACCTGAATCTGTCACATTTGTCGTCCCTGGAAGGGAAGGCACGGATGTAGGCTGGAGGGAAAGCGGTGGTGTATGCGAAACGGTGGCGAGACTGGCATGAGGATTATGCCCAGCGGACACCCTGAAGCTATTGGATCGTCGCCTTGTGGAAGGAGGCGGCAGAGGTGGCGAGCCGACAGACAAAGGCACCTCTCCACTGCCGTGCGGGCTGATTGGAAGCTTGACCTTGCTCAAGCTTCCAGTTTCGCTGCCCGATCTGGAGCCAAGTGCAGGTTCTTGCATAGCACTGATGAGGCGATCCGCTTGACTTCGGGCGCTACGAGAGCTACTTCCACTGCGAAGACTCTCGGAGCTCCGTCTTCGGCCATCTGGACTTTGTTGGTGCCCCCGTGTCAAAGTGAATTCCCGATCGTATATCGTAGGCTTCAGCGGCGCGGCAACATGACCAGGAAGAGTCGCTTCAGCGGGTGTTGCAGTTGGTTCACCCTCTGGGAGTCGGAACTGCAAGAGAACTTTGAACCGACTGCCCTTACCCTCTTCAGATTTGACTCCAAGCTGACCATGCATGTTGTAAACGATCCGCGCTACGAGAGCAAGCCCCAAGCCAAGCACACGCTTAGAGCTACTTGGCGGGGTACTGTTATTGTTTTCCTCCGGATAGTAGTCATCGTCGGAAGACACCTGCTCAAGTTCATGGAAGAGGGCTTCAAGTTTTTGTTTAGACATTCCAGCGCCGGTGTCCATAACCATCATCTCCACGGCAACATGATCGGGAAGTGCTTTTATCGCGGAGCGCCACAGTTCTACCGTCACAGCACCGGATTCGGTTTGCTGGATGGCATTGGAGATGATATTAGAGAAGACTTGCCGGACTCGCCGCTGGTCGCCAAGAACCCTCCTCGGAATTCCAGGTTGGGCGGACACGGTGAATGAGATTTGTTTGCGTCTAGCCTCACCAGACAACATATCAGTTGCTTCATGGAAAGTATCTGGGAGATCAAATGACTCGTCCTTGATGAGCTCTCTGCCTTTCTCAGTATTGGTCAAATCAAGGAGATCATTAATGACATAGATGAGAGACTTTGAAGCCGAATGAGATTTCGTCAAGCTATCACGAGTTTCGGAATCCAGGGCGCCTTCTAGTGCAATCTCAAGATAGTTGATGATTGCATTGAGGGGTGTGCGGACCTCATGCGCGGAATTGGCGAGGAGAAGTCGTGTGAGTTGAGAATTCTGCATTGCGGCCTCTTTCTGTCGCCAGACCTTGATGAATTTACCGTACACAAGACACAGGACTGCAGCGGTCTCGACATCTGTCTCTGACCATTCCCGCGATTGGCTGAGCACACTTTCCCTCCATGTAGTAAAGCTTTGCCGAGGTTCCAGATAACCAGCAGTCTCCTTTTGCTTCTTAATTTCGTACGGATTACCCGCCCAGCTGATTTCTGTCAGGTGACCTTTGCGGAAGAAAACAATGAAGTCATTGCCACCAGTTGACAAGGGAACATAGAGCAGCCCAGATATGGCTTTCAGTCCCGGGTCATACCGAAAGTCCGGGAAATCTTTGATAATATCATGGGACGCAAGGACCGAGTTAAGCTGCCGCATACGGATGAACTCCAGCAAAGCCAGGACCTCTTGCGTGTTGGAGCCGTTTCCGAGAATTTTGGTTTCATCCCGGATGGACAAAGCACCGTAGTCTGCGTTGAAGAGTTGAAGCAAATCGTCTGTAGAAGCAATGATGTACCCGGAAGGGTTGGCCTCCGTTGGCACGGTGTTGATTAGTTTCCGCGCTTGGAGGCGATTTGCGTACGACAGGCGCTCGATGTTCCGAGACACAGTGTCTCCAAGCAGGCGACACATTTTCCTCACCGGGAATGAAACTCGCATCCCCGCATCACCGTAAGTGTGGCACGATATCAAACCCCACAAATCATTGAAGGCGTTGATGCTAATAGACATCGAGGCGCGGACTTCCATGTTGGCGAGGTATTTCACATGGACCGGCGACATGGCGCGAAGGAATGCGTGGGTCATGTCAAGAGGGGTCTCCAGATCGTCCAGCGTCCTGCAAACGAGTCGAGATGTTTGACGATCGCGATCGTACAAGATGCGCACCTTATTAATCTTGTACAGCTCACGAGCTTGGGCCGGTATGTCCGATGCGGGAAAATGCAGCCCTTTAAAGATGTCAATCGAGGCATCCGGGTTCATGAGCTCGGCAACCACCAGCCCATTCCAGCTGCTATCGAATTGATAGATTAAGACTCGGTGAAACCCAGTCAGCTCTTTTACCAGCCCAGTCGCAGTATTCAGCAGCGTATCGAGATCATTGGCGCGGCCTAGTTGCTCCTGTATTTGGCTCAAGATGCTAAAGACCTCCATTGCAGCGGCCTCGCCTTTCCTTCGCCGTGCGTTGCGGAGGACCCGGAGAGGCTGGCTGATATTGATCATGCTTGCTGCAAACTGTTCCGCAGTTGGAACAGCACCTAGTGTGTCCGCGGGGGTGGCTGGGGTGGCTCTACCTTCCACATTTAAGGGGTTCTTTTCATCTTCTTCTAGCTCTAGCTCACAGATGATAAGGTCTTTCTGGGAAGGGCTGACATGTGCCGCACACCAGAAACGGCGGTCCTCGCCTGATGGGGTGGGAATAACAAGAACAAAAACATCAGGGCCGTCAACCGTCGGGTCATATGCGTCGTCGCGCACAAAATCGACATGATCCAATAAGTTGTCAGCTTGATCTTCCTTTAATATGTCGCAGAAGTTTTCAAGGTTGAACAGGTCCCGTGGCGTATACCCCATTATATCATGGGCGTTTTCGCTGACAATGCGGACCACGAGCTGATTTGGCATTTCTTCTCGGAGTGCTAACATCACACCAAAGCTCTGAATGGCGCCGGGAATGCGGATTGGCTCATCTTCACAATACTGGAATTCACCGTCTCGACCTGTGATTACAACATGGCCATCCTCGGTCACTTTATGGGTGAATCGAGTTGTCATATTACTATACGGGTCCTCAGGGTGTATTCGTTGAACCGATGCATGAGGGGTGGAGCTTGATATTGAAGCCTTATCGCCATCTCTTTCCTCCTCAATATATTCCTCTGGGTTTTGAACGACCTGGGTTGCCATAGAGTGGGCGGCTAGATCTGTCTCTTCGTGGGTTGTGTGGGTCTCATGGCGTGCCGTGGCGGTGGGGGCAGTTGGCTCTGTGCTCGATGGTGGTGAGGCTGCTGGAGATCGGGCGCGGGCCTGCATTTCATCCCATGTTCTCGAATCGATGATCGGATATTGCCGAGCACCTTCACGGACCGGCGATGTTGCGCCCCAGGATTGGGCACCTGAGGCAGGCGCTGGGGCAACTGAAACGACTGAGCGAATCGGGAACACTCTATCGGTAGAATCGAACCCAGTACTTGGAGGAATTGAAGGCCTTGCTGTTTCCGCAGTCACTGACTGTGACCGGTCTCTGGTCTCATTTCCTTGAGCCGTGTCCGCCATTGACATTGTGTTTCGGCCAGCGGTTGTATCACTCCCGGATCTTTTCCGGATAGGATCCGGACGAGAGGTCGACTCCTTCGACATGTTGGCAAGGTTTGAGTCTCTAGTTATCGTGTATGGCGATCACAGCCCCCACGGGCGCAGCGTGCTCGAAGTAGGGGATTTGATCCAGGCGGTTCCCTTGATTCTCGTGACTCGGGTCTCTCCGATTCAGGTGCTGGGATCTGAAAACGAAACGACAATTTCAACCAGCATTTCGGTCGATGCGGGTATGAGAGGCTTATATTACACGAGGCACCGTGTGGGTATCATAGGGACTGGAAAAGCCACGAAAATAGAGGTGGGTCCCAAAGGGCATGGAGTACACGCCGTGAGATACCGATCACTAAAGCATCCCGGGAGTGGCTGAGCGAGGGAGAGTAACCGAACCGACAGAATGGAACGATCTGGAGAGAAAGAAAAGGTGGAGTGTCAGGCGTTTAGCCCTGTGGAGGGGCACCTCCAAGCGGGTTCAAGCGGGAATCTTGGTATTCGGGCGGTGAGCCCCGTTTCGCGATTCTGCAGAGTGGGGCGCCCTCGGAATACGGCATTGATCGGTCATTCTGCACTCTGATTGGCCGGCTGTCGCACAACTGGAGACCCGCTTCTCGAAAGGATCTGAACTGCTGAAACTTCATGTTTGCCTCGCAGTTGGTACAGGCCTGAAACAGATATCCCTTGTGCCAGTTGACACTCGGCTTTGTTCTATATTCTACTCGCTGCTTTCTTTTGAATTTGCTTTCGAGGCTCTACGGAAGAAACGTTCCGGCAGTAAAAGCGCACGTGTTTTGGTCATGTAGTTTCCGCCTGGTGACGACAGTAGAATCATAGATAAGCGTACATGCATTCCATTTTGGATCAAATGTGGACCTTTCATCATGCCACAGCGTAATTCTATTGTGGTTGTGTATATGCTTGATGATTCGGTGGTGCAGAAAGGCACGGAGCATCATCCATGACATCATATCGCCAATCCTTCTCGACCGAAATGCCAGTAGCCCTGGGGCTCTGGAACAGCCAATCATACGCCACGACATAGGAGACGCGATTCGTAGTCTACCTTAGGCGCCACGTTTTGTCAGAATATTTAAGTATCCCTCATGGCCAGTGGGAGACCACTGCTCAGGGCCGTGAAGTCATAGTGGATACTCCACCACCAAGAAAAATTCGCCACGCCGTTGATATATTTCCGCGGTGCCAGCCGTAACGAAGAGTTAATCACCGTCCACGTCATATTCGTGATGACGGTAGAATGCACTCGATGGTCTACGAAGCGCTGCGAAGTACTCAAGGTATCCCGGACGTTCCAAGTCCTATCACCCAACATGCCACACAACCATAACACTCGCGCAACCATTCCCGACAGGACCTACATGGCGGTAGATGAGGTTATGGTTCCATCCAGACTTTGCCTGGCGAGCTACCAAACTTCATGGATTCTCAGATTGCCTTCGTCGATTCAAATTCAATCTGATCATCTCCAGTTCCGTCGCGGTCGCGGTCGCTCATTGCCAACAGCCCCAGTTTGCGCCAGTAGGACCCGCTTCCACGGATAACTAATGGATACTTCCATGCCCGATTTCACCCACATCTATCAAATACGAGCCCTTCTTCAACCTCAGAACGGAAAGGCTGCCGGTGCACAGATCGCAATGTTTGAGTTACTGCAGCCCAGATCATTTGGCCATCATCACTAGCGACTAATCGTTCCGCAAACTCCATCTATTGCAGAGTTCGACCACCACATCTCCTCCCTTTATCATCCATCCCCTGTGAGGCCAACAGAATCCCCGGATATTCCCCATCCAATTGGATTCATGGTGTAAGCCAGGAAAATCTTCGGACACAGGGATTGGCAAAACATGCATCAGAAAGCCCTCGCATTCGTTATGCACGGTGTGTGTTTTTGGAAATATAGTGGACGAATACCTGCTTGGTCAGACACGCCCGAGACAGAGGGCACCGTACTGCGGCAGTACAACGAGATAATCGGATGATAAGGGGAACATCAAAGAATAATGGTCGTGGCTGGTCGCAGGATCGAGGGTTTGCTCTTATCAACCGAGCCCGCGCGAGATAAAAGGCAAAATTGAGATGCCCTGTTACTCCTCGACCAAGCAAGGGACAGGTCTCTTTCTCCATTTTCATCCTGGACTGCTAATAGAGTGTCAGAGAGTTTTGGTCCGTCCACACACAATGCGGCCGCTTTCTCATGATTCGCAACCACTTTGCGTGGATCTGATACTGATTAACAAGAGGGAAAGTCTATATTCCAGTGGTATGACTGGTATGACGAACAGGGCGCTCGAACATTTGGTCGATTCTATTGTCTTCAACGATTCGATACGTCCTGGATTCCGGTCCAGTCGTCTTCTTTAACTATGGCCTAAATTCATCAGTAGGTTTCTAGATGGGACGATACAAATAGACCGACTTCAGCCCCTCGCGACATGCGATCCAGTTGGATCCGGGCAGAGATACATTCTGAAAACATGCAGCTGACTGGAGGATTTCGAGAGACCTCAGGAATATGTACCATGCTCATACTCGGTTGCGCGACAACGTTCGAAGGCTACTACCCCCAAGTCGGCGCTCGGTTGCCCTTACAGTCTTGCAAAGAAGCTGGATGCCTGGAAGAAAGAGCAAATAGTCCAGGAAGAATGGCATAATTGAATGTTATATTGTTTTGTTCTTAGTGTCGTTGAATCTGACTGGGATTTGCCTACACCAATGTAGCCAGGGATTCTCCTGCAATATGAAACATGTCACACAATCATCCAGGGCCAGTCACAGCAAATACCGAAAACTTTCGATCTGCCTGTCTGTCTTGTTCGATAATTCCTCTCGTAGCTCGGCCCCGACTGTCATGTCCGCCGGAGACCCGTATAGCTTGTCTCGGCGTCGGTTCTCCCACGTATAATAGACGTACAAGCAAAGCAGGAAGAAAATGCTCAGCACAAGCCCCGACATCGCTGCTGTTATCCCAGTCTACACATATTAGAACAGGAAAGCCATCGTCACGCTGAAAGACTCACCGGATAGGAAGGTTCCTCTGACGCGAGAAAGAACTGTGGACCAACGATGTTCCCCACACAATAGGCAATAAACAGTAATGCGCTTGTGACACTCTTTTTGGAGAACCCAGCAACGTTAGATGTCACGATGCTGAGTGAGATCGGGAGATTGATCGCATAAACAACGCCCAAGGTCAATCCGACCATCCGGCCAACTTGCTCCGCTGGGTTCAACTTCCAGATCAAGAGCATTCCAACGACGGAGACGATTGTGTTCAAGATCATTCCAAGAATCCGACAAGACGGGACGAAAGTGGCTGCCAAGGATGTGATAAGCAAGAACACGATCTGGGCAGCGCCTTGGGGCATTTGCATGAGGAGGGCTTTGAGATCTGTGAACCCGAAACCGGCCGTGATGATCGACGTAAACTAGGGATCAGTCAACAGGCTACCAGCGCGATAGAGAACCTCCGAGTTGCTCACGCTCGTTATTCCTCCATTGCACAAATTTGAAGCAAAGGAATTCAAGACCAGAAGCCAGACTTGTGGGTCGATCGATGCTTCTCTGACTTGGGACCACTTGAAAACCCCGTTATCCATGACACCTGTCTTGTTCTGCAAAGTCCGCTTGATAGTGATCGTACGTTCGCTTGGCTTGAGGAATACCGCTTTGGCGGGAGAGTCTGGTAGAAGCAGGAACAGGACGATGCCGTACGTGGAGGTAATCGCACCGAGTATCAAAAACAACAATTTCCAGTGTTCGATGGCCCCTGTGCTAATACTGCCAATGCCATATGCAATCAGCCCTCCGACCAGAACGGCGATGCAGTTGCCGAAGAACCACGCGGATTGTCTGAATATGTAAGATGGTATTCAGAAAGCAGTTTGGCTATGACCGTACCTAAGTGGCTGCTCCTCTCTTTTGTAGAACATACCGGTCAACAGAGTGAAGCCCGGGGCAATAGCTGCCTCGCCAACTCCAAGGAAGAACCGAGCGACCATCAGCCCAGCGAAGTTTGTACACGCAGCATGGCACATCAGAATACCGCCCCATAAGAACCTATACGATCAGTCAAAGCATGAAGGGGAACCATTTCAAAGCTTACACCGAGACCGATAGGTACTTTCCAATGGGAAGGCGCACTATCACGTAGGAGCTTGGCCAACTCCAGAAGAAGTAGCCAAAGTAGAATATCGCAGAGGCCCAGGAGTATTCAGAGCCATGCATATTCTAGAACACGTCAGATAATGTCATCCATCTTGGAAGTCGGGGGAATACAAGATCCTGGCGCAGGTTGAACAGGGTACTTTGACTCAAGGCCAGCTTATCCAAGAATTGGAGAAAGTATGCACATCCCATCAAAGGGATCAAACTATACCGAAATTAGCACGCCTTCACCATGCCCAGGTGAAGGTTCCTGTACTTACATAAAATCCAGCTTCCGGAGCACCTTTCGTTCCTCTTCTGGGGTCAACTCTACGGCGAGCATCTCCCCAATGTCGAGATTACGGCTTTGAGGTACCACGTCGTGTTTAATATCATTTTCGCCGATCATTTTGGTAAAAGGAAAAAGCAAATTTGAAACCGAGGCGAAGACTTAAAGTTGGACAGCTCTGGGGGTTCCCGATTTGAGATACCAGACCCCGGGCTTTTATCAGCCCGGAAGTATCAACCCCGCACATAATCTATACAAGTTTCCGGCAAAGCGTTAAGAGTAGAATTGCTCTGTTTTGGCGGCAACTCGAATCTAGACCTCCAGGGAGCCGCTTGAACCTACGACTATGGGAACCGGGCATGTTCCGCAGTGGGGATGATACATCCACTAGAGGGCAGGAGATAACGAGGGCCCCAACCAGGGTATTTCATTCTGCTAGTGACAAGCATAGCTTTATTTCCCCGCACCCCAGAGAATGGGGAAATAGAACATAAATTCCTGGAGTTGGAGGCCCACTTGACTCTGGGGAAGCAGCGGAATCATCCAATTGGTTATAAGAGGTGTGCTCGGCAGCAACCTTCGGCAGAGTAGAACCCAGAGCAGCCAGACCTGGCGATCACGGAAAGGCACTAGCTTCCGTACTCATGATGGGATTGTGGAGTTTAATTAGAAGTTCACCACTCAGAGGGCCTCTGGAAAGTCAGAGCACCGCGATAGTGTCGAAGGCCCTCTGGCCTCGCCTGCGTCGGCAACGTTTAAATTTGCCGAGTCAGCCAATCAGCCACTTCAGAGGCATTCGACACGTTTAATCCAAAACTTTATTGGTTGTGAATCTACTCTTTCCCTCTCAAATTCTATTTTGATAGCCGAAGCAAAATCAGCATCTGCCAACGCTCGGCAACCCACGACAGCCATCCCCGCTGCACAGCACAGACTGCGTCGGAATCCTTCCTCAGATCCAGCTCCCGCGGTGAACTGCGGCGTGTGGTTGACTCCATCAGCCGGAATATAGAAGCCGCCGTGGAAGCCAGGGACTTCATAGGAGACATTGCCTGGCGCTAGCATTAGCCATTGTGCCCCAGATCGGGAAAACACATGTCACCTACCCATGTCAGTAGATCCTCCACTAAGCCCACCCTCCTGTCCCACCGCATCGAGAATCGTCGTGTATCCCATCGCGTTCATGGCAGACGTGTAGCTTTCGCATATGGGCGCGTTCGCTTTCATATCCGTATAAGACGGTTCCCTCGGGAAAGAGTCAGCCTCATCGCAATCCGTAATGGCTTCGCCAGGTCCATACCATTTATATTCCATTGTACACCCAGTAGCCGTAGCCGCTGCCTCAAAGCATTTCAGCACTTTCTCCGTCAATGGCTTCAGCGTTTTCACGGTCTCGGATCGAACATAGTAGGCAAGGGTTGTCGAAGCCGGGATCACATTCGGACGCTCCCCGCCCCGGAGCACAACCCCGTGAATCTTCTGCGTAGGCAATATCTGCTGTCTCAGCATCGAGATGTTCACGTACGCCGAAACAACCGCATCCAAAGCATTCACGCCCTCCCACGGCGCCGCCGAAGCATGTGCCGGCTTCCCCGTGAAAGTAACCTCGACCTTATGGTTCGCGAGGTATTGGCCAGTACAGCGACTGGAGCTCAACAATCCCGGATTGCCCGCTAGAACCGGGAACGGATGGACCATGAAGCACGCATTCACGCCCTTGTACGCCCCCGCGTCAATAAGGCGCAGTTTCCCGCCCCCGCCCTCTTCGGCCGGAGTCCCCAGTAATCGCGCCGAGAAACCCGTCTCGTCTGAATATTTCGCGCTCATCGCTTCGCACGTCGCGAGGAACGCGGCGATCGAGCTCGTCGCAATGAGATTGTGGCCGCAGGCATGCCCGATGCCCGGCAGCGCATCGTACTCCGCGTTGAACGCTACGACGCGGCCTCCTCTGGCTTTGGTGTAATTCACCTCCAAGGCTGTGTTGACGCCGTATGCGTGGCGCGTGACGTGGTATCCATCTGCAGCTAGAGAGCCGAAGAAGTCGCAAATGGCGTCGTGGGCAGCGTGTTCCTCGTAAGCGAGCTCCGGGTTGGACCAGATCTGCAGAGTTCCATAAGTCCGGGAATACCTTGACAGATCTGTGGAAGGATGTAGTTTACTTTGTGATTGATCTCGCTCAGTCGCGACTCGTATTTGTCCAGCACCTGGCGGACTCGCGGGATGAATTCTTGCTGGCTGTCTGTAGACTGCATAGTAGCTCCAGTGCCAGTCGCTCTCTGAACTTCATCGTGCAATCCGCCATATGGAGGAACGATCCCATTTAAAGCGTTACTGAAGACCAGCGGCCGTTGCCGATCGGCAAGATAAGAAGCTCTCATCGCAATCCCGCAGCCGACGAAGCCAATGGGGTATGACGCCTCGGTACCCGCTGAGCAGCACGGTACCCAAGTCAACAATGGGATCTCATTCTGTGGTCTCTTTGCACTCCCCAAAGCAGTAGTCTGCAGAGATATGGCATAGTCTACACGCACGTTGCAATCAGGCAGATGCTTTTACGACAGGCTTAGACCTGACTGGTTTCTCAAGCGTTAGAGGGTTATACCGCAAAGACGTCGAGACATTGGTTGATTATTGGGCTTGGCCTCCTCGGTCCCCTCCTGGTTTGAGATTCCCCATCGGTGCAGAGGAGTTTCAGTGAGCGACATGGGTATTGAAAACTGGTATATAATGGGTTGAGTTCCTGTGGATCTGTGCGTTGTTTTAGAAGTGAGGGCAAGAGTAAGAGAACAGAAATGGACAAGAGGAGATATTGGTAAAACAACCAAGGCTAAGGAAGGTAATATAAGCCGTCTAAGGCAGTTCCACTTTGGGTTGGCCGCTAGATGAGTCGTCAGCCTGATATGGCTCCAGGTGCGAACTATTACGTACTATCTACATCTGGCAGAAAGATCATTTATATGGAACAAAATACAGCACATCAGAATATGAATGGTAGTATCAATGTATGTTGGATTAAGTATCTTGAGTAGATTTACACAAGTTGACCAGTAGCACTGGTCCCAAAGTGATATAACACGTGGAGAAGGTAACAGTACAAGAATGTACAGCCAGATATATAGCGGGATGACCGCAGATAACATAGCCCTAAACGCGTTCGTGGGTATGGGCCAGTGCCACCTAGCACAGCCTGTACATCTGCAATGACGCCGAATGACTCGTGAAAGAGCACGGTCGGCGGATCATCATGTATGCCAGGGAAGCGTGACGCCTTCTGGGTCGCTATAGCCAGGAGCGGCTTGTTGTTCAGAGGTCCATCTGCTTGGACTCATGACGGTATCGTATAGTACCGAGGAACGGAATGTGACACAGATGATCGCCGCCATTCTCACGATGGGTGGGTGCTATCACTGGATACCCGAGAGCGGGTGGATAGTCTGGCGCGTCGCTCCGCTGATGGCAGGCTTTCCATGGAGATGCTTTGCCATGGCATCATTCCTCTAGGAACGCGAGATTCTTCCCGAGGAGCGGCATGGGTGACATCGGAAGTCAATTGAGTTGGATCCACGAATTGGGGGTACTGATCGGTTTCGTCGGAGGTTGGCTGGGACCGATGTGTTTGCACCAGCGAAACGAGTTTTCCAAGCACCGCAAACTCGAGCTTCAGCTTGATGCTATAAACCATCGCCTTCAAGGTAGTCTGCAGTGCATAAAACCCAGTGTACTCCACGGCTAGTAAGGCCACGTCAAGGAGGATGATGACCGCATTGATAACCAAGAGCTGGTACATGATTTTTGACCGTCGGCGATCCTTGTCCGGCATCATCTTGAGCAGATTCACCGTCTCGTAAATATAGATTCCCGAGATGAAAAACTCCTGTGCGCAGAACCAGGCTAGCTGCAGGCGCTCAATGACATTATACCCTCGAATGATGGGGACGGTCTGGACATAAGCCGTGGAAAATGTAAGTACGGTAGTAGGGATGAGAAGGAGGATTGAATCCACAATGATAAGCCACAGAACAAACCGCAGCACCTGCTGATTCTGGACGACCATATGCAGTCGTGAATAAAGCACGAACGACTGACCAGGGACCATGAAGTAGAAGCCAATGGTCGAAAGGACCAAACCCAGCCACAGCGGGGCCAATGAGAACAATTCGAGGAGGTAGCCGATAGTGTGCGGGATCACGCCCAGGACGACGGAAAGCAGCATGGTCCAAAAGTAAAGCCCATGGTAGTGTTGGAAAGTCAAGAACAAGAGAATGAACAGCTCAAGCGCATTGTATAACGCGATCGAGGAGAAAACAATCATGAGAATGCGCATGGTGAAACTATGGCCGTGGTAGCCTCCGATGAGCCCATCGGGCGGCTGCGACAAGCCGTCCATCTGAACCAGGTCAGGATGCAGCCCTCCTTCGACCGCACAGACTGTATCCCTGGCAAGAAGACGAAGTGGACAGCGGCCGCTCGGGGAAAGAGGGCGTGGTTGAATAGCTGTAGACCTCAATAATTCCAATTCACCGCCATCGTCGGCGCCCTACTCTCGGTAAATCATGCGGCGAAGTTGAGTTCCGACAGTGTCCTCGAAGGCGGATTCCGACGACCGCAATCGCGAGGAGCACTCGCAGCGCGTCTGAGAAGCTGCTGTATCCGGGGGGGGTTCTATGCTGCGTCGCCCGACCGACTTCCAGTGGCTCACAAGTCACGTAATGTCGTAATGTTGCCTCCGCACGGAATCGCGGTGGTTCGGATGTAACTCTTGGAGTTGGCGGACGAGACTTGGGACCTCGGGGGTGTTGTGCAAGAGGTCAAGCCATACAGGTCGAGCTGTACCGAGTCGAGGGAGAGAAGGAAACCTGCAAGGAGAGTTGTGGTTTCGGGCGAATTGGAGCGGGTCGAGGTGGCTGTCAAGGCGCAAAGGAGGCGGGTTCAGTGACGATAGAGATCCCGATTCTCCAATTTCTCCAGTATTTTTTTTTTTCTAATCCGGCGACTGCTCAGGAAAGGAATCCCCGGGTCCAGGACTTCCAGGATATCGAGAAAAATTCAAGGTACCAAAGGCATCGCGGGGCGAAGAAATCCCCGGACTACCGGTGTCGTTTAACTTTTTTTTTTTTTACTTTTTCGTTCTGGCCGTGCGCTAACCTGCAACGGGCAGCTGCCCACGGTTTCCTTGGAACGGCTGGGCGTTCGCCACTGGTTACGGATTCTTCCCATGAGGCTCAGAACAATAGCTGGGCCCAATGGCATCTGCTGTCAAAACCCTGTCATGCTGCGGCAAGGGTTCTATTTGTCATAGGCCACAGGAGCACCGTATCCCGCACAGGATCCTTAAAGCCCCTTCTACTTCAATGCCAGTCTTCATCCTGACATATGAGGATTACAAATGCATGCGCTCGATTCCAAGGTTGATATCCGGGGTACAATAAAACCCTCTAGGCTGCTTATGAGGAGAGGGGCAGGATTCGGCTCCTTATACTTAGCACGAACTAATAAGGACTAGTACCGGTAAGTGACGGTGTTTAGGTCAAGTGGCAACCCTGGAGACCCAAGACACCGGCAGACACTGGCAGACACTGGCAGACACTCCTGCGGGCTTTAGTGTAGACATCGCTCTGTTGGTGGCAGAACATCTACCCAACCTCTTACCCCTGAACTCGGACCAGCACGGGATGCACCCCGTCCTCGTGTTACAGCACGGGCCTTGACCCACAACCCCGTCCGTTTTCACAAAAACTTGCTCTGTGGCCTCGTTCCTGAACCCCATCGAACTGGTAGCAGCGTGGGTAATTCAAGGGATATGCATGGCCTCGGAGCTCGGAATCGCCGAAACCGTCCACAATAATTATAAACTCTTAGTGTGATTCTGGCTGATCCAACCCGCCTAGGCAGGCATTGGATCTGCTCAGGAAAAACTTTCGATATAGAAACCCGAGGCAGTCCTTAAGTAGGATGGACCTGGCCGGTCGGGCAAACGGCGGACTACACGTCCCTACGAGGGCAACCCGGATCTTCTAGAGTGGCTTTAGGATGCAAGCCCCACGCTCGATCGCATAAGAGCGCCTCTCAGAGCGTTCACCGAAAGTAAATGACCTGCCTAGCCCATGCCAATGTCTAGCCCATCGAAGAAGAGGAAATATGAATCGGGTGCCGGTGAATCGAGCTCTAGACTGGGCGGGAAGTCAAACTCCGGGGAAATGCGAAAATCCGCGGGGACAGCCCCTTGCTGGCCGTGACCTGCGAATTCAAATCGCAGATCCATTCGTTCCTGTAGATGGGTAGATCACGCATCTTCTAGCTTTCATACATTTAACCCCGAATTGTAATCAAGTCCCCCTAACTAAACATCCATCCCATAAAACATCGATACCCCGCATCATGACCACAAGCAATAGCTTTGATTCCGTGGTCGTCGGGAGAATGCCTCCTTCTGATATTCAGCTTCCGTTACTCAGTCTTCAGCTCTGACGTGCTGCTAAGTGACCCGCGGACGCAACATTGCTATCCAACTCCGATGACTACGGACAATGGGCATTGCTGATTGATAATGAGACGGGTGACGACAGATGCAAACGCAGTTCAAAGACCTCGAGACCTTCGAAGGGTCGAACTGAGATCCTGAGTATGCCGTCCGCAATCACAAGACCATGGAACCGAGGGAGACTTCCGCATCAGATATGCAAAGGAGGGGGATGTGGATCTGCCGCGAACGGGCGTCGAACCACCGCTGCTGAGCTGCTAGTCGGGCAGAGGGGCTCCAGAATTCCATTATTCAGGTGATTCAAAACATCCCAGCACTTGGACAAGGCGTCAGAGACGATTTTCTCGCAGCTTCGGGGTTCTTACGCGTAACACCGAGACCTTGGACACATGAGCAAGCTGCCAGCATATCCCATTCTTGCAGGTAGTGGTATGGCGTATAGGCAGGGTCTGTATAGTTGGATCAATTTTCTTCAACACTGCTTCCATAAGCCCAGTCGCAGAAGTGAACAGCAGACAGGCTTTTGAAAGCAAAAAAAACCTTGTAAGACCGCATCCTGGAAAGAGGAGCGCTTGGATGATCTCTTCGATCCACAGGGGCACGATGCGCCACTCTTCATAGAACAGGCGAGTTGGAACGGAAGCCTGGAACCATAACACCAAGATTACAATTGATGAGTCCGAATTCGAAGACTAAACTATTGTATGAAACATCGAGACGGAGGTTATTTCGTACCGAAGACGCCGGTTCCTCTTGGATAAGATATAGAAAAGGAACCCAAAACATAGAGCCGCCAGAACATCAGAACGCGCCGCACTCCATCACTAACAGGCAAGGGAAAATAGCAAAGCTCAAAGCAGAGGTCAAGACAGATGGATAGATCGTTAATAGAGCCTTTAAAGCCCACGAAATCGAAGGGGATATCCGTACAGCGGCAAGAAAGGTTAGGGCAGGGAATCAAAATCGACTGCTAGATAGGACTGTGGGGAACTTAAGCTATCGGGAGACCATGTGGGACGGTCCCGTCCTGCTTCGCTATGCCTCCGGCCGCTTGGTTCTCGTCGCTTCGGCCTCGCTTGTTCTGCTGGAAACCGTCTAGCCCCGCAACGGCGATTCGGTTCAAGGAGTTCAGGTCCTCGTTCATCGAGGCAGCATGTTGGGTTGGCTGAGCCGTGGCAGTCGGGGGCATATTGCCCATGTTGATGTCATGGCGGTGGTTCAAGTCAATGTTAGGGGGCAGGTCAGGAATCTCAGCTTGCGCATCCATAAGGCGAGACTGCAAAGTGATAATGTGATCACGGAGAGAGTAATTCTCATTCAGAAGTTTAGCATTATTGTCTCGCAACTCTTGAATACTGCGGTTCTCATCTTCGAGCTTGCGGATGTATGTCTCCTTACGCTGACGGAATGCACGCTAGGGGTGGGAGGTTTAGCAAGGCCATCGACGAAACACCCTGGAAGAGAAGAGAGACTTACTTGAGCAGCACGATTCTGCGCGGCGCGCTTGGAAGTCGAGAGTTCGCGCTTGCCGTATGACTTGGCACTTTCAGCTTCAGGCGAAGCCTGCTGGGGCTGGGTTGGGGTATGCGGGGGAGCACTCAGCATAGAGGCCGCGCCAGAGATAGCAGGGTCGATGTTAGGCTGGTCACGAGGGCTAGTTGCGTTGGCGCCTAAATGGTGCTGAGGCACCGCATTGCCTTGCGGGCGCTGCATGTGCTGCTGCGCAGCAAGCAGTTGGTCATGGAGGACTATGACTCAATGTTAGTAGGAGCTCGTCAACGCGCCACAAAGATGGCAAATGCGCTTTCCCCCGTTTCAAGAGGCGACAAGGATTGGGGAATTAAACAAGTGACGCATGCGACGAGTTCATAAAGAGTTGCGACGCGAGAACATTACTACGGTGCGTCTGGGGTAGTTTCTCTTACCCTGGTCAGCGTGGTCCTATCGATACGAGTTAGCACCGAAATCACGCCACCAGCCGGCCGGCACACGCGGAAAGGGAAACAGTGTTTGGCGACGCGTCAAGATCATGAGAAACGAATCTGCTCATGTCTATCACGATCCGCATACCCCGTATGATGACAAATCCAGTGATGAATGGACCCGATATGGTACATACCTGAGCAGAAGATTGCATGGTGAGATGGTGTCCTGGAGCCAGGACAGGTTGCATGGAAATGAGGAAGGTGTCTAGAGCACCTGTAGTACAAGGCAATGATTTAGAATCACTACCCTTGCCTCCCAAAATGGTAATTTCGCGATCTAAATCGAGTTGTATGAGTGTTTTGGAGATTGAGTAGGTAAGCGAGATTATTCAGACAGGCGCGGACCCGGGTGGATGAGTCTCTTTGCCGGACCAACTATACTCCGCCCCGGTATTTCCGTAAATGAAGGCGGACAATAGCGGCAGATCTGTTTCCGTGCAGCCTAAAACGGTGAGGCCACAATGGACTAATCTGTAGTCACGTGCCGACTTGGTCGGTCAGCGAGTGTATAATTACCTAGGTAAATGATTCAATGCTTCGATCTCCATGTGGCTTACTATCTCTTGTACACAAAGCATCATAGAATTTATAAATGACACGTAATCTCTTTACAACGAGCTTGCAATAGATAGTATAGCCACTCCGATAATATACATGCAATAAAAAGAATAGAAAGTTACCAAACCGGCCCCACTGGACCAAAGAATTCTGTGGTAGTTTCATTACTTAGAAGACATAATGGCCGACATCCACTTCTGCTCGTCGTTTCTGTTCCAGTTAGCATTGACGTGTTGTCCTGTATTACGAGGGGGACGAACCTGTCGAAATGAAGCAGCATGCCCAACACGGGGATAAGCTGCTTTTGGTAGTTCTTGTCTCTTTGCTCCATGAATTGAAGCAAGACGTTCTTCAAGTACATGTAGTCAATGGACTGAGTACTAGCTCCTCCGGCCGAAGGAGCCTCACCCGGACGGGATCCACTCCGGTCTTGGGGAGAAGGCGAAACAGGACCACGGCGGGAACCAGAGTCCATAGATGAACGCGAAGACTGGCGGCCAGAAACATCCAGCCCACGCAGACGGACATCTTCGCCGAGTGTTTTGTGGGACCGGCGCAGTTTCTCGAGCCGGTTGTTGGTCTCTTCCACGGAGCGACGAAGCTCGGCCTTCTCCTTTTCAAGGTCACGGACCTGTTTCTCGCTCCCATCGAGTTGCTCACGCAGAATGGACATGGCCTCCCGAACCTCGGTGAGCTCTTGAGTCGATCGTTCCGAAAGCGCCTCCAACTCATCACGACGGCGGCGCCAATCCTTCTGGGAACGTTCCAGATCTTCTTTGTCCTCTTCGGCGGTGCGCAATGCTCGTTCTGCCTCGCGCACTTTCGCCTTGAGATCTTCTACTTCTCGAGCTCGGCGACGAGCTTGAGTGCTAGCCTCATCCTCGGCACGATCCCGCTCTTCAACCGCTGCCTCCATGCGCTCTTTAAAATCTCGGACCTTGGCCTCGGCCCGACCCTCGATATCATTCAGCAGACGGCGCATGGTCTCTCCTTCACGAGTGCGTTCGCTGAGGAGACGATGCGCATCGGCGAGCTCCTCCTCTAAGCTGTCACACTTCTCCCGCGCTTCCTTCATCTGCATCGCCATCTCAGCGGTCTGGTCCCGCATGTTGTTCATCAAACTCTGGGCGCTGGCATGCTGCGCGGTCTTGAGCTGCATCTCCTCTCGGAGGCTAGACAGGTCTTTGTTCAACTGGGAGATCTGTTCTTCTAGGTCGCGGATCTTAGCGCGGGAGTTCTTGAGCCCATCCTGGGCCTTGTTGAGGTCACTGCTCATTTTTCTTTGGCATTGATAGCATCTTGCTTCCGAGCCTCGGCCGCTCGTAGATTGGATTGCGCAACGCTGAGGTTTTCCTCAGCCTTCAACCGACTATCGGTCTCCTGTCGGATCTTCTTGTTCAGAGTACTGATTTCCGAGTCTCGTTCTGAGATTTTGCCCTTGGAAGACTTCAGCTCCGCTCGCAAATCCTCGTGCTTAGTCTCCAGAGTTCTCAATTCACTATTCTTAGCGGCGAGCGTATCCTTCAATGACTTGAGCTCTGAGGATTCAGCCCGTAAGTTCCGCAGCTCGGGCTGGATCCTTTGAAGGGTTTCACGAAGGTCCGTGAGGTCCTTGAATCGCGTAGTGGCCAATTGCTGTGCAGCGGAGAGGTCCGTCTCCAGAGTGGCCGCTCGTACCTTGAGTCCCTCGAATTCCTCCTTGAGAGAGTTATGTGTCTTCTCCGAGTCGGCACTGCTTGATTCAGTGCTCGTTCGAAGGTCAACAAGCTCCTTCTCCAGTCTGCTAATGGTCTCTTCGAGCGCAGACTTCTCAGCAGATAGCACCTTGATCTTATCTTTTGACTCCACGTGCTCTTGTCCGACATTGACAAGATCCTCTCGCAGAGACTCAATCTCTTCCTTTAGGTCCTCTTCGCCCTTCAGCTTTGCGCTCAACCTATCAATTGCTGACTCCTTCTCAGACAACTGTTGAGTCAGCGAATCGATTCTCTGTTTCAATTCGCTCACTTCCGCAGCAGGAACTGAATCTGCTGCAGACTCCTCTTTCTTTGCGGGCTGTTCCGCGGGAGTTGGTTCAGCTGGCTTCACTGGGTCTTCAGCAGCCTTGCCACCCTTCTTCTTTTTCTTGTTCTTCTTCTTGCCACCGCCCGTGCTCGCCCCTGTATTTCCACCTGCAGTAGATTGCGCATCATCATCGGGGATAGTAACAATAGGCTCAGGCTCCTTACCCGCAGGGGTCGGTGCAGGGGCTATGCTGTTGCGAATGGTGTCAAAATCGGCGGTGTGTCCTGCAGACACAGACTCTTTGGCGGCCTTCCAGGCATCGTTGCCTTTCAGACCCTCATCCACAAAGTCAACCAGCTTTTGAAGCTGGGTCGAGCGTTCAGCTTTCTGACTGACCTCGGCCTTCAGGTCTGTCAAGGAAGACTCGGCGTCTCTCAGCTGGGATCGAAGATTGTCTACAAGAGTTTGAAGGACACCCATCTTCTGCTCACTAGCTTCCCTTTCCTTGGTGATCTTTTCGAGCTGTTCAGCAGCCTGGGAGCCCGAGCTGTCCTTCTCAGCTTCATCAAGCTGGGTGCGCAACTTCTCGATCTCTTTGTTCTTTGTCGCGAGCTCCTCCTTGACCTGGTCGAGAGATATAGTAGCAGCTTCGAGGTCGCTTGTGGTTTTCTCAGACAAAGCTTTCGATTGGGCGAGTTCCGTGCCGTGGGCGGTACGCAAGTTGTCCAGTTCGCCCTCCAGCTTGTCCTTGGCGTCACGCAGCTCGACTAACTCCCGCGTAGCAGTTTCCAAGTTCTGAGCCATACCTTCTGTCGACTCTCGCGTGACTGACAAGTCACGCTTGAGCTTTTCAACTTCGGAAGTCAGGCTGTCGACCTCGTCTTGCTTTTCCTTCAATTCACCCTCCAGTCGCGGAACCTCATTATCAAATGAGAAGAATTCCTCACTGGCGTCCTTCTTCTCGTCAGGCGGAGTTGTCTGCTTTGCCTCCGCTTGCTTCTTCAGGCCAGTAACCTCGTCCAGTGCATCCTTTGCGGATTTTTGAGCTTCGTCCGCCTTTTTCTTGAAGTCGTCTCGCTCGGTCGTTACACGCTTGAGTTCCTCTAGAACCATATCACTCTTGAGCGACATCTGATTCAAGTACTCCGTGAAAGCCTTAGGTTCGCCAATAGAGGTGAGCGGTGTGTTCTCGCGAAGGGCAGCTTCGAAGGGTTCGATTGAGAGTACGCGCGAGTGCGCCGTTCGGTATGCTTTGAGAAGCTCTGGAAGAGAAGCCATGTCAGCCTTGCTATTCGAGTTCCACCGTGCGGAAGGGATCTATTCCGAAGGTCTGCATCGTACCATGATACCGTGACTCCAATTTATCAAGCCTCCTTAATCTTGCCTTGACATCTGAGGGAAGCTCTTGCGGTGCCGCTTCACCCGATTCTCCTGAAGTAGCAGGTGCAGATGCGTCTTTCTCCTTCCCCTTTCCCTTCTCTTTCTCCGGCGCATCAGCCGCAGGCTCAGTAGTGGATGTCGATGCATCGGTCTCCTTGCGGTCGGCGGCTTCCGTGGTGTCAGGAGACTCTTTCGCACCGGACTCCGGGGTCTCTACACGGGGCGTGGTAACCCGGCTTGACTCATCGTCATCCCCAATGGCGAACTCCGCCTCAAACTCTTTCGGGTCGGGGCCGCGAACGGGGGTGCCACTTGTCGGAGTACGTGGCGGGCGACGGCTGGCCGGAGGACGACGATTTGAGTTGGATCGAGAAAGGTTCTCCTGGGCAGTTTTCTGGCGGGCCTGTTCCTCTGCGATGCGCGAGTCGATGGCGTCGCGGAGGCGCTGTGTAGAGCATTAGCATAACATTCGTGGGAGTGGTGCGTGGTCATGCGAACCCCAGACCCCAGAACGGCGGAATAGAGGAGATTGCGGAGGAAGGGGAGCGCACCTGGAACATGGCCGCAACAGGTCACTGGGCTATTACCAGCGACTTTTGAAGAACAGCCTTTCAACGGTAAGTTAGGGAACGTGGAAATGACGAGAGAGAAGATGTAAGCAGATTTGGACGCCGTTCGATGTTTTGGCCGCAGCCAAGACTCGGAAGCGGAGTCCCGGTGCAGCCCTATCCCCTTCATGTCTTTCTGCGAGACAGAAGCGCCATTGATGTTCAATGATATATTGCATGGTTCAAGATGTCTGTATACCTAAGTAGACTCTCATTTCAAACTAGTTCAATCTTGTGAAACTTTCAGGCATATTTGTACTCTTTTCATGTTTAGTGTCGCTCATAACATTAGAAAGGTGTTAACATATTTAGAACCACGGGAGCGCTAAACCCACATTGAAGGCAGAACTATCCGAGTCCTCAGCAGTACGAATTCGAGTCCGAGTCCGAGTACGAATCGTAGCTCCAAGTTAAGTTGAATTCCTTGGTTTAAAAAGCACTAGCCAAAGCAAGAGTTGCTCTACCTAAAGCCGTAGAGTAAGTAGTACTAACAGGCCTGAATATCAATCTTATCGCCTGCTAGTAGCCACGATGGTAGCTTGCCGAACCCTGGATCCATAAGACCTTCAGTACTTCTGTCAAAGTCAAATCTTGATGGGAGGACACATTGAAATCCCAAAGTTCAAACATCGGATATACTGGTGGAACTATGGAAGAGACTATTCAAATTTCGGAGTCTGACCCTCAAAGATGCTGTTAATGAGAGATTTTCCCACGATTCGTGCTCGAATTTACAATCCTAACAAAGTTCGAACGGGGAAAGGGACTTGCTGGAGCTTTCATCCCAGATCACCACTACAGATAAAGGACGGGAACAAGTGCAGGCTAAGCTTCTAGGTTGACGGCATTGAGAAAGTATACCATGGTTTAGGATTCAGCTAGGTATTCTACCTAGATACTGAGCAGTATTCAGGTGGGGTGTCAACTTTGAATGCGCGCGCAGGCCACTACATAACTCACTGAAGTGCCTGAAGATCATTAGGATACTAACAGGTACAGATAGGCGACATAGATTGGTGAGGCTTGTTTTGTCCTCCCGAACTAGTGAGCTACTGTGTGCGTGTCCACTTCCATGGTTCCAAGGTTCTCCATATTATGACGTACGCCCATGGGGTTGAAATTCGTGGGAATGTACGCTGCACAGTACCAGCTTGCTCCAATAGCATGCAAAATAGCAACTTGGAAATGGCATTTGAATGCTATTACTGTAGACCATGTAGAATATGCCCAATGCGCGCCAGTAATATGGACTTTTGGTTGGTTCGCGGGATCAGCTTGTCCCGAGTAACAGCCGCGTCTCCGCCACGTTCCCCCTTCAATCGTTGGAAATCCCCCCGTTCTCCCACCTGGTACATTTATGATTAGCTTTGCTCTGGCGAAAGATCGACATGGATATGACCTGGACGAGTAACGGCGTCTATCAATACGCAGAAGACCTGCGTAAAAGACCTGACGTTGGTTGACCATTGGCATTCGTCCATTCAGCGGGCACATGTTACCCACCTGCTGCAACCCCGTTAGCGTCCGCCAGCACCTTCGTTCCTAAACCCTCGCATCCTTCCACTCTCTGATGCCAGGGCCCGCACGTTCCCCATACCATGCCCACCTGGACTCGAAGATTCCATTTTGACCTGTCCTGAGCCCCTCTTTGGCCATTCCTGGGCTCTGGTTGGACCGCTGGACCAAAAGTGATCCAGGCGGAGCTGCCCATGTTCCAGTCGGAACGAAACCCACTCGCATTATGCCGAATTTGGCACCGTCTCTGGCTCTGGGCCTAACGGCCTTACCTAGTTCTTTCACCTCGTCGCCCACAAGCGCTGCTACCGCAGTCCTCTCCCCCTCTCCCCCGCCTCTCCTTCCGCCGACTCCTGCAACCATGGCGGGGTGGTTCGGCTGGGTGTTGACCTTCGTCTTCCAGGTCATCCCGCGTTGTCTATACTGGCTCATCGCGTTCACGACCATTACCTTGCCCACATGGCTGTTCACGCTCTTCTCTATGAGCCTGACATTCACCATGAACTTCACCACACTGTACGCTTCCGCGGCTTCTGGTCCAATGACGTAGCTAACCCATTGCTTCCTTTCCCTCATAGCTTGCTGATTGCCCTAGCCCTCGTCTCGACGGTGAGCTGGTTTATTCGGTATCGATTCTTGAATATGTACAGTCGCCTGCCACCAGAGCCCCCGCGAAAAGAAGCCCAGATCGACCTGTTCCCCGATATCCAAGATGGGGATTCGAAGCCGGGTCTCGCCAACTACCTCGACGAGTTCCTAAGTGCTATCAAAGTATTTGGGTACTTGGAACGGCCTGTATTCCACGAATTGACTCGCACAATGCAGACCAGGAAGCTCATTGCTGGTGAAACACTCATGCTCGAGGAAGAAAAGGGATTTTGCTTAGTGGTGGATGGGTTGGTCCAGATCTTCGTCAAGTCCACTCGCGAAGGCAAGCCAAGCTCAGATGATGGCGTGCATCTCGATGACCAGACTTCTGAGGACGAGGAGAACAACTTGCATGGCCATCAGGGCTACCAGCTATTGACCGAGGTGAAGAACGGCGCCTCGATGTCTTCCTTGTTCTCCATTCTGTCCTTGTTTACTGAAGACGTCCAGCTACGCAACATCCACCCTTCTAGCTCTAGCACTTCGATTGCTGATCAGGTCCATACCCCCATATTGAGCCCAGGTGCTGAGATGATGGGCAGCCCTATGTCCGCCGCTGCAAAGGAGGGTCCAGAATCAACGCCTGGGTCTCCTGGCCAGGGTACAGGTTTACCGGCGGTGCCCCCTTTACACTTAGATGATAGTCATGCTACACAGGACCCGCAAACGCCCAACCATCGCCACTCACGCAAAAAGCGGCGGAAGTCGGTGCATCCGGACATTGTTGCAAGAGCAACAGTGGATACCACCATCGCGATCATCCCAGCCAGCGCCTTCCGGCGGCTTACCAGAGTTTACCCACGAGCTACCTCTCACATCGTGCAGGTGATTCTCACTCGTCTGCAGCGAGTAACCTTTTCAACCGCACATTCCTATCTAGGTCTAACTAGCGACGTCCTGGGAATCGAACGACAGATCGCCAAGTTCACAACATGGGACCTACCTAATGATCTGCGGGGCGGTGCGTTGGACCGCCTCAAGAACAAATTTATGCAGGAGAGAGACCGTATTGGTCCCGAAGAAGTTGGGAAAGGGATTGCCCTCCATAATCCTTCCGTAGGACGACGTAGAAGGTCCAGCAGCTCCCTTCGCAAAGACGCTGTGTTACAGGCTCGCGTGAATGGCCGAGGCCACCCGCTTGCAGTGACCCCTCAAAGGCCAGCCAATATCCAGACCGAGCGTGACACCGGCGGCGTTAGCCCCGGGGATCTTCTCTCTACCATCCAACTGTCTCGGTTTGGCCCTCGCTTTGATACTCCGGGACCTAAAGTTCATTCCCCTTGACCGAGCGGGAGCGACCCCCGTTTCAATCCCTCGCGGACCTGGGGAACAACCCCATTTCACCATTCCAAAGGAAACAGTCTGTCGATGAAGAAACACTGTTCCGAGAATCCATCTTGGATTGTATTATGAAGGGGATTGGACTAACAGATAGCTCGCGCGACTCGCTCCGGAAGCCCAGCCATGTGTCCGGCGATCTTTCTCCTAAGTTACTCTCGTATGACTCTCGACGACAAAAGGCTGTCTTCTCCAATGCGTTTGGATTCATCGATCCGTACGAGGGGTCGGGAGAAGGCGAGACTGACTCGATGATGTCCATGTCCGTGACAAGTGCTGGCGGAACGTCCCCTGTCGTAAACCTCCGCGAGGAATTGCGCCATGACATCGAAGTAGTATACTTCCCCCAGGGCTCTGTCCTTGTGGAACAAGGTGAGCGACACCCGGGTCTGTACTATGTGATTGATGGATTCTTGGATGTGGGAATTCCCGTAAATGAGAGTGGCGAAGACTTGGTTGGCGCCTCACGCCCGTCCGGGTCCACCGCTCAAGAAGAACTCTTCCCAAAACTGCGACGTACAGCAACCAGTTCTTCAAGGGTGCCCGGCGCGTCAGGGTCCAATGATGGCCGCCGAAAGGGACAGTCACGCAAGTCTCTGTATTTGATTAAGCCAGGAGGCGTACAGGGCTACGTCGGTGCCCTCGCATCCTATCGTTCCTACACTGATGTTGTAGCGAAAACGGATGTCTACGTGGGCTTTTTACCACGCTCTTCCCTGGAGCGTATTGCGGACCGCTACCCGATTGCCCTGCTTACCCTGGCTAAACGCTTGACCCGCCTTCTCCCCCGATTGCTTCTGCACATCGACTTCGCTCTTGAATGGGTGCAAGTGAATGCCGGCGGGGTCATCTACCACCAGGGCGATGAGAGTGACGCGATCTACCTGGTTCTCAATGGACGTCTGAGGTCCGTACACGAAGGACCAGATGGGAAGATGACGGTGGTTGGAGAGCACGGCCAAGGCGAGAGTGTTGGCGAACTTGAAGTGATGACCGAATCCACCCGCCCATCCACTCTGCATGCGATCCGAGACACCGAGCTCGCCAAATTCCCGCGTTCTCTCTTCAATAGCCTTGCGCAAGAACACCCGGGGATCACCATTCAGGTTTCGAAGCTGATCGCCCAGCGTATGCGAGACCTCGTGGAGCACCCACTGTCCTGAGACAGGGGACTTGAACCTGGTGCGATGAGTGGTGTGCAATCAGCGACGTCGACGGTCAATATTCGCACCGTGGCTATTCTTCCCGTGACGGCCGGTGTCCCGGTTGTGGAATTTGGCCATCGGTTGCTCAACGCACTTCATCAGATCGGCGTGACTCGCGGTGTCACTTCGCTCAATCAAGCGGCTATTTTGAACCATCTCGGCCGGCACGCCTTCAGCAAGATGGGCAAACTCAAGCTCTCCCAGTATCTAGCAGACCTCGAAGAGAAGTATGGCTTGGTTTTGTATATTGCTGATACCAATGTCAACGCCCTTGGACGCAGACTTGCATTAGCCAAGCTGACACAATTTTGCTGGTTGGCTTGGCGGAGTCGTCGGCGGGGATTGGCGAATACGAGCGATTCCTGCTTGGTATGAAAACCACCGCTCGCAAGGAGCTGGTGTTATTGCACGCGGAGCGGTACTGCCCTCCTGGCCTGACTCGCACATGGCTGAAGAATCGTCTGTGGATCAATGGCGGCCACCATCATATCCAGATGGCGTTCCGTCTAACCACAGAACCATCCCATCCGCAGACCAAGAAATTTGGTACTGCGCTCAAGCAACGCGTGCAAATTCTGCAAGCAGAGATTCAGAAATACACCTCTCGTCGCATCCAGCAGACTCCTCTTTACTCCCCTGAAACCCCCTTCAAAGGGGATTTCCATCGGCTTGCGCGTCGCCTCTGCGGGAAGTCTGTTGGCCTGGTCCTTGGTGGTGGAGGAGCGCGAGGCATTGCCCATGTGGGTGTGATCAAGGCCCTGGAAGAAGCCGGAATCCCGATTGATATTATCGGCGGGACCTCAATCGGCTCCTTCATTGGAGCGCTCTATGCCCGCGATGCCGATGTTGTGCCTATGTACGGCCGGGCCAAGAAATTTTCTGGCCGCATGGGTAGTATGTGGCGATTTGCCCTGGACTTGACGTACCCCACGGTGTCGTACACAACGGGCCACGAGTTCAACCGGGGGATTTTCAAAACCTTTGGCGACAGTCAAATCGAGGATTTCTGGCTCGAGTTCTACTGCAACACCACCAACATCAGCAAATCGCGAATCGAGTACCATTCTTCCGGCTATGTATGGCGTTACGTGCGCGCCTCCATGTCCTTGGCAGGCTTGATCCCTCCCATTTGCGATGAAGGCAGTATGCTGCTGGACGGGGGCTACATTGATAACCTCACGGTGGCCCACATGAAGAGCCTCGGCGCGGATGTCATCTTCGCCGTGGACGTAGGATCGCTCGATGACAACACGCCTCAACAATTCGGTGACTCTCTCTCCGGCTTTTGGGCCACCATCAACCGCTGGAACCCGTTCTCCTCCATTCCCAACCCGCCTACCCTTGGTGAGATTCAGGCCCGTCTTGCCTACGTTTCTTCTATCGACAACCTCGAGCGCGCCAAGAATATGAGTGGCTGCTTGTACATGCGTCCGCCGATTGATCCCTATGGCACGTTGGAATTTGGCCGATTCGATGAGATCTACCAGGTCGGCTATGCGTACGGAAAGGAGTTCTTGAATCGTCTCAAGAATGAGGGCTCGCTGCCCATCCCCGAAGAGACGGAGGAGAAGCGGAAATTACAGCGCACCATGGCCCCCCGACGGGCCAGCATATAGCTTCTTATCGGAGCGTACCATTTTTTTTTTTTCGGTTCATTGGATATATCTTACCCCATGCATCTGGGGTGTAGCTTATCCCCTGCATCTCGGGTGTAACGATTCAGCTTAAGCGGGATCCGAGTAGTTTAGTAGGTATGTGGTCTGACGTGTAGTAAACGCGCCCGCATGTATTTGAAATGTATATAGAATAAACGCTAGAATCCCCCGAAGCAAAAAAGCAAAAAGACAACAAAAATAGCTGAATTGATGACGTCTGCGGTATGCCATTTTTACTACCGATAACGTAGCACAAGATACGCGTGATGTAATCGCCAATCACTCCGGCTGTTCGGAATCTCCCCATCTGCTGAACACCGGCAACCAACCTCTTCTTAAAACCATCGCGTACATTGGCACAGCCAGCTTAAATTTTCTACAATATACTCAAGAAGAAAGACATTGATCTCAGACTCAGAATCACATTAACACATTAAAGTAGATATAGGAAACCGCCGAACATCCATCCAAAACATATGTGCACAGATATTAAAACATCAGGTTCGTATCACCAGGATCGCACAAGAATCACTCGAAGCCTCCAGGTTCCCCCTCTCAATACAAGATTGGGGAAACTGGATTCTTATGGTTCTCACCAGACCACAGTTGGCACCACGTGTATATTAGAATCCACCATCCATAGCGTCATCTTAGACGGTAGCAGCCGGCTGTTCGGCAGCGGGAGCGGGAGCATCCAAGGGAGCGCGAGTCCCGTCGTGCTTCTCATGGACAGGGCCGGAAGAATTTTCCTTCCGATAAGCCCAGAGACTGGCAACCTCGATGAAAGCACCGAAAAAGGTGAAGATGCTGATTAGAGAGTTAGCTCCATGGTCCCATACAGGAGGGCCGTGCGCCGTGGCCCGAACTTGGGCGGGCACTGGGGTGGAAAAGGGGGTGGGACAGAAAACTTACAATGCCAGGAAGATGAAAGCTTCGTTGGCCTTCTTCTTGCTGCAGCTTGCACCGGGTGGGGCGCGGGCGTCGCACAGGAAGTGGTTCTTGTCGTAGTCTTGGGCGGCGAAGATGAAGGCAGTTAACCAGCTGGAGAGAAAAGTTAGCAATTGAGTTTTTTTTTCTTTGCATACCTTCTCATAGGGTAAGGGGGAGAGGTTCTTACAGGTAAGAGAATACCACGTCAATCAGAAGGACGAACTTGCTCAAGGCGGAGGGCAGGAAGGGCGAGACGAAAGCTGGGAGGAAGAAGGCTACCGACAAAACGGACTGATTCGAAAGTTAGCAGTGAACGATATAAAAATCGGGGATACATGCTGGCCTGGCTTGCCCGGTCGACAGCAAATATCTGCCAAGGAGAGGGGGGGGGTAGTAGGGAACGTACAATAACTTCCTGATAGATGATGTGCTGTCCATGGGGCCCCTTAGCGATAAAGTACGAGGTGATACCCATGACAATGACAGCGCTAGACCATTGGAAGCACCGCGTGCATAGCTGGAGAGGGCGGGCGACCGCACTTATGAACCCCATGATGAGCTTGGAGTATAAGATATGCCTTGATTCACCGAAATGGAAGTAGTATAAGACCTCGAAGATTTGATACTAGGATTGATGGAAGGCTTCCACTGCAGGAGGGTTCGAATGGCTCGGAGAATGCTCTGGAGATTATCACTACACAACCACGAGGGATTATGAAGGCTATTATATAGCTTTCTATGAAGCTACCGAACCCTCCAGGGAGTCCCGGTCTTGCCGGACAAGCCTGGGGACGCCAATCAGCGATGTAGAACTCTATGGAAAGTTCCTCCGAATGCGGAAGTAAAGTAAACAGCGAGTGGAATGTCGTTGGTCCGACGTCATTCGCAACTCAGAAAAGCTTTGCAGCATAGCAAAAGCGTTGCCAAGAATCGCCTAGCCCAATTTTCATGCCTCATGCCAAGGATCTCCGGCTCTGAAAATTGGGCTGATCCCTTAGGTGTACCCTCTTGGATTGGCTCGATTGTCCTACCACGACCTAGCAAGACTCAGACGGCAGCATACTCCGTACATCCGGCTTGAAGAGATTCCATAACCAAGGCTAACCAAGGCTAGGAAATTCGCTGTATCAGACAAGAGCTATGATCGGCATGGCCTGACCTCGTGCGCTAGAGCTCTAAGGACTTTCAACGAGTCACGCCTTCCACCCCCCCCCCGCTCTTGAATCCGATCGAGCCGGCGCTACTGTGTTGGGCTCTGCGGGACTCTGCGCTATGATGTCCCGATGAGAGCACCTCTGGCTTGTCATTGCACAACGTGACTGGAATGATTTCATCGACTAAGCTCTGCCGTGCCACGCTACGGGGCAGAGGGCCCTTCCCAGGGTACCGACCCAACGGTGGCCCCACAGGGCTAGCACCTGGAAAACATATCCCGTCCCAGATATTCCGAACTACACGTTTTTCTCCCATGCGCGCATCGCGTCGCAGCTCTTCGGGAGAGGTGGGAAGCGTAGAATTATTCGCGGGGATAAGATATGGAGTTTCGCGCTTGGCCCAGGTATGCCGGGAGCACGGCTGGATGGTCGAACATGTCGAAAACCCTAGAATGATCGACGTATGCGTTAGTGAGGTAATATCAAACCTTAAGGCTGAAGAAGGGCCGAAAAAAACTGTGGGCCCAAGGATAAGCGGTCGATCCCGAATCACATAGGGCGCTCCCCACTTATTGGGTGATGCCGAGCTACTAGCGGTGGTGGGCCCTGCTCTCCTTGGGCCCTCGGCCCTGTTTTCTTGCTCCTGTGGCGTGACGCGGGTCTGTATGATTAGCTGATTCTCATGGCGCGCTGTTGGATCTCAGACTCTTTAGAGGTGATCCGGGTGACCTGGTGACCCTCGCGCTCTTCCGCAGCGCGCCGATGCTCGACTCCGCAGAAAGAAAGAAAAATCCTGTCAGGCTCATGCCGGATATCGTCTGAACCCTGAAAATTTCCCCATTAGTAAGATCGCTGCGACCAGCCCTGGATCAGGTTCCGACTACGTGGTTTGGTTGATTCGGTCATAGGCCCAGACGGAGAGCAGAATGGGATTTTACACAGCGTAGAAGCTGGTCAAGCGGCCCAACTGCCGTCATTTCAGCCGTTGATTACCTGCATCTGCAGGTACCATTGCTCTGCCCACTTTACATCCGAGGGTGACTGTGCCCGGATCCTGTCCGGACAAGGTTGTTGTCCCGATTTTCGGCGGCCCCTGAATGCCGAAACGCTTTGTATCAGCCCATGGGCCAGCTCTATCGGGTCTTCATGCCAATGGAACCGGTTCGGACAGCGGTGAGCTGTGTGTATACATCAGTCGGCCAGAGGTGCGCGCAGCGGAGAGGCCTACTAAGTTCCAGCGAAGTCTCGCTCGAACAGAAAGCGCGAATACCCAATTCTGGGAGACATTTGCACTTGGATGGTTGAATTCGATGAAAGCCTGGATCTTCCAAAGCAGCGGCAATGCCCCCAATGGGGTAATGGTTGCTCCTCCTAACCGGTTTCAAGTTCTTGGATCATACTAGTATCAGATCACCTCAGACTGTAAGCTCCGTCGCGTCAAGGCGAAAGCGTTAAGAACAGGTTTTCAAACATGGCGGAGGTCTGAATGAAGAGCTTCTGTAGTGAGCTAAGAGACATCTTCCTTGAAGTCAACAGCATTCTCAACTCTCGCACTAGCGTCACAGAATTTTGAATACTTTGACGCTCCTGCTATGGGTCATGCCGTTCAGGATGGTATCCAAAGATATACAACGGGAAGTGGCCTCCAGCAACGACTAGGACAGTGTTACAAGGGGGAACAGCCCTCACAAGATACGAGTACAGATCCCCTAGCGGACCTCCTTTGAGTCATTGGCTACATCATGATCATGCCTCTTACGATAAAAACCAGGCCGAGTGTCGGACAAGACTGCTATATTAAACCCATGAGAAGCGTATCAAGAACATGCTATCCACCCTGACCGGCCCCTGCAACGGTTGACTCCATGGCGCCTGAGTTATTTTATTCAAGACTGTATCTACAAGGACGCATTGCCGAGGTCGTGCTCCTATAGAAAATGGGTTGTTAGCACCGTGGCAGCGCGCTGAGAGGTCTCAGAGACAAACCTTGATGTATTCGCTGCCCTTTTCCAGGTATTCCTGGCGTGTCACAGACGACTTTCTAAAGTCAGACCCGGAAGCCCACTGTGCGGCACCTTTCCAAGCATCGAGGACCGGGTCGGCTGCATGCCGCACGCGTAGCTCAGCTTCCACGGGCAGAAAGCCTCGGATCTCGTTGCGGAAGCGCTCCTCAAAGCCAGAGAACAAAGTATTACCGCCCGTTAGAAAGACATCTTTGAGAAGACGAGAGCGGTCCTGGGTACTCGAGAATCGTTGGTTGACAATGTCTGCAGCAATCTCAATGAGTCCGGCTTGATCAACGCCGGCAATAGAAGGCTTGAATACGACCTCGGGCACACGGATGCGCTCCACGTTGAGGTGCAGTTGATGTGCCTCCCGCTGGCTCTCCGGGTCAAAGGGCCATGGACCACGGAGGAACGCATGGACGAGACTTTTAGTCCAGTCCGACTGAGCAGCGAGAGTGTGGTTCTCCGTGAATTCCGGATCGTATTGCAGGAGCTCTTGTTCCACGCCGTTCAGCAGCTCGCCAAGGTCTTCCTCCTCTTCATCGTCACTCTGCTCGTCCTTTGCGACACTGCGGTACACACCCCAGTCTTCATCATTCGCACCAAAGTCGTCGTCGTCTCCTCCACGTCGACGCTTCTTGGGACCATCCGAGGCTAGATTGGCCAAGGTCTTCATTCGCATCTGGGAAGCAAGAGACTTTCGGTTGCCGAGGTCTGCCTTCAGGCGGTCACGGTCCTTGATTCTCTGCAGGAGAGCCTGAGTATTTTGATTTAGTACCACATCAAGACAAAAAGAAAAAGGCTGTCAAATCAATTTACCTGGCGATTGTTCCGTCGCTCGGCAATCCAGCTCTCAAAGTCATTCTCCCGCTTCTCGCGATCAAGGCGCTCTTCTTCTTCTTTCTCAGCTTTGGCGCGTTCCTTTTCAGCTTTGGCACGTGCCCGTGCCTCCACGTTGGACTTCATCAGACGCTGGTGGCGTTTCTCTTTCAATCCATTCTCATCCAGTTGCTCATCAGGGATATCAAGGAGAGGGAAAGACATTTCCTCTGTTTGCTCTTCCGTTTCCTCGATGCCAAGATCACGATTGCGCGAGCGCTTGATAGATTTCTCCAAATCACGAATCATCCGTTCGAGATGAGCTTCATCTTTGAGGTCTTCGGCTTCCAAGACTCGCCGAATCTCTTTCTTGGTCTCGGATGCCAACCTTTGCTGAAGATCCTTCCAATACTCCAGCTCTTGCTCCTTCTTGACAAGCTTCTCGAGCCGCATCTTCGCCGCTTGTTCTTGGAGACGGCGACCGCTTTCCTTCTTGCGTTCGGCGATCCGAGCGAGCTCCTCCTCAGTTTTCTCGACCACGACATGCTCCGTGAACGGGTATTGGATGATACGGTCTCGGTCCTCGAGGCCAGTCCACTCTAGATACCCGCCAAGCTCACGGTCGTAGTCTTGCGAGACGTAGCAGTGTTTTTGTACCAGATCCTCCATCTGGTTCTCTGTCATCCGAGCGGGGAAGGTTGGATACTTCAGTTTCATCAGTTTCATCAGGTATTCCGCGCTTTGGAGACCACCCCAGTTCAGTCGGGAGCAGTTGTTCAGAAGGGGCTTCGAATCGAGAACAGGGATGACGTGGGTTGACGTATGCGACGAGGAGACGACCAGGCCATCGGTTCCCTTATTATACCGGTATGCGAACAGCGAGTCGATTCCGTAGGTCACAGATGGAGCCCCGTAACATTCGAAGAGAATCTCGTTCATCACTGGGAGGGTGGAGGGTATTAGTCGTGGTGATCCGGTATACCAATAATTGAAGGATGGTCTTACTCTTTCGCGGGTAGCTCAGGTTTGCGATGGGCTCGGTCATGAGAATTGACCTATCCACGCTGCCGTTGGAGCCGTCCACGCCGAGCTTGAGAAACACATAGTCCAAGACGCCCTCCATGACATCCCAATTACCGACCACGCTCGAACCAGGATCAAAGGCATACCGCAGCTGGCCTCTGGTAGTAGCATCGACATAAGCGTCGTATCCAATGAAGTGGCATTGGCGACCGAGCTTACGATCGCGGTAACGGCTCATGACGGGAGGCAAGATGAATCGTGGGCTTTTGTCAAAAGACCAGCCGGCCTTGACGAGATGGGAGCCTTTAGGAGGAGCAAAACTGTTCAGTAAAAATCGCAAGAGAGGCGCCAGGGATCATTCTTGTCAATCTCACCATTGTCAATGACGATCGCGCTGGTATCTGCATGGGCTTTGCTTTGCTCGAAGCCGTCTGGTTGTGGAGGCTGGTAACCCTTGAACGGAAAGTCCTGAACGAGATAAGGCTCAGGGACAGGCTTCTCAACACGTCTCTCGGACGAATTGGCAGCAAGATGACCCGGCTGGAGGGTCTGCACGGAGGTAATGGTCATGGTGATGTGCGCGGTTGCGCAAAGCAGGAGCTTCGGGGTCGGTGATCAGGTTTCTAAAGGAGGGTGGAGGGCATGGCAAGAAAATCAAAGCTGGAAGTCGCGCAAGCGCGGATGATGAGCTGTATATACCCAGTGCATACGCCGACCTTTGGAAGGGGCAGAGTGAAGCAACTGCGGAGCCGCTGGCTCGTTTGGGGATCGAAGGTTCTCCGCCAAGAATTACTTATCGATAGTGAAGGCGGTTGTCCATGTGACTTCTACGTTGAGATATGAAATTGTGTCAACTGGAAACAAGTCTAACTCCTGGTATTTTGTCGGCGCTCATTATAACATCTTATCATGGTATTAGCTGGTCATCCCCACTAGAACTTTCTCAAGATGATGATTCAGGCTCTTTCAGGTTCTCCGTAGCTGCAATGGAATCAGCAAGAGGACTAGCTGAGTTCGAGGAGTTCGACAAGGAAGAAACTCACCTTCCAGATGAAATAGAACATTCGACTGGTAGTTCTTGAACATCTGGGCGACCAGTTCCACGTTCATGTTCTGGATGTTGACCTCCTATGCTGTTGTCAATAAGAGTCCCGAGTCGGGAGAAGCGGGGGAATATTACCTGGAGGCTTTTGTTCATGGCCATGACAGCCTCGTTCAGCTTCTCCTTTAACAAATGTCAGCGCGTGTTTCTGAGCCCCGAGGGCCTCCAAGGCAACATACCACATTCGTGATAATGCGCGAGAGCAGCACCGTTTGCTGGTGCTCGTGGGGACTCTCCTGTGCAGTTGTTAGAGGCAATTCCAAAATTATCTATATCAGCAAAGATAAAGGGGAAGGATATCCTACCATCATGCACAGCGTTAGAGCAGTCCAGAACTGTGTGTTTGACCGAGTAGTGTGGGGGGGGGTGTTGGTGGTTTTGTTTGGGTCATGTGAGTCCGAGATCCGCGCCAAGATGTCCTTTGAAGTCATGATCTCCAGCCAGTGATGGTCCAGCGTCTTAAGAACGGAGTTCCAATTGTAACCACACCCTCTCATACTTATATATCCCTTCTTCGACCCCAACTATCTCTCCTCGTTACTATCACCATTATCTGCATCATGCCTCCCCCAGCACCTGCCAACGATGAGTCGCACCAGCTCCTTCTCAATGAACTGGACATTGCCAACCTCCACAAGCCCTTCCGCAACCCCCATTGGAAGCCGTCCCAGCGTCGAAACAAGAACTTGAAGCAAATTATCTCCGAAAGTGCTCGCAAAGAAGCCTCGGTGCTCGCCACCCAGGCAAACTCCGGCGCAACCACTCCTGGGGCATCTTTCCCTGGCAGCACCAATGGAGCCCAGACACCTGCCGAGGGATCTGACAGGACGCCAAATTTGGCACAGGCAGCCCAAAGCCTGTCTACCCTTGTTCTCGAAAAGAATGCCCGCGCAGGACACCTGTCGGGCCCCGCGGTAACCTATACCAACATCGAGTCTGCCCCTTCGCTCAACCCGGCTCACCAGCGCCATTATTGCGATATTACCGGTCTCTCTGGTCCATACACCGATCCTAAGACGCGGCTGCGATACCATAACAAGGAAATATTCGGAGTGATCCGGTCTCTCGCTCAAGGGGTTCCTGAAAGCTACCTGGAGGCTCGCGGTGCTCACACTATCCTCAAATAGACGAGCATTTGAATATCCGCAGCGAATCCCGCCTACCGGCGATCTTTACATTCATACAACCGTCTGTGGATCTTATGATTATTCGATTACTCGCATGGGATTCAACCGGACAAAAAAAAACCAGCGTCCATCTACGTATGAAGATTATACAGGAATGTCCGACCAACACAGTCAAGCCCTTTCCATCCCACCTGCCCCTTTCGAGACAGGCTCAAGAAAACGCTCCGGCTTATTCGTGACCGTGGCTATTCTTCGCCTTGTGCAAAGCACTCGACTATTACCGAAACTCCAAGGGAGAGAGCATCAGTTACAACACCATGAGGGTGTTGTCGTCGCGGCGTGTTTCAAACAAAAAAGTTGCAATTTGCGTCCGAGGTTCTAGGGTAGGATCAAGGGAGGAAGGTACTAGCCTCCTCTTTTCCGGAGGGATAGCTTGATCATAAGGGCAGAATTGATTTAATCAAGACAGTTTCAACATTTCACTGTATTTGGCCAAACCAATCCATCCAGTAGACCCGTAGGCCTCTCATCCACGCAGAAAAGAGAGAAAATGAGAGAATCCCGCTTTAGTGCCGCTTAAAGCCAGCCCGCCGACCGCCTTCGGTGGCGGGCAGAACACGAATTTCTGTTTACGGGGAACGGGGGGGGACCCTTCCCAATTATTATTTTTCATATCACCTGTTCAGTTTTTTTTTTATTCTTTTTTAGGGAAAAGCCTTGCGCTGCGGTAATCAAAATGCCTGGCATGTGGCTTTCAGAAAACCAGAGTGAGTTCTCCTTTTATGGGCAGCCGAAGCCGTGATCGCGCGACACAGCGCATCGCAAACATGCTGGAGGAAGCGAGATGAAAAAAAATGACTGACTGACTCGGTTCGCGCAGAGTATGGAGTTATCTTCTGTTCCGCTGGTATGAGAAATCCCATGAATCATTTCGTGCCAATGGCAGCGCGCCAACAGTACCCGGTTGTATAGGTGGCTTGTTCTTCTTTGGTGGTGTGCTCATGTTTTTCGATCGGTCATTGTAAGTGTCTGGCCTTTTCGCGCAAAGATCCAAATATTTTTCATGACTATATACTAACAGCGCTTATGATCAGACTTGCTATGGGAAATGTACGCTATTCCACTCCTAGTCCCTGGTTACCAACCATAGCAAGGCCGCAGACTCACCTCACTAGATCCTCTTCATCATCGGCCTTACCCTAATCATCGGCGTCCAAAAAACCATCGCATTCTTCACTCGTCCTCAGAAACTCAAGGGAACCGCCGCTTTCTCGGCGGGAATCATTCTCATCCTCCTCCGCTGGCCTTTGATTGGCTTCTTGGTCGAACTATACGGACTGTTCATTCTGTTCGGCGACTTCCTCGTCACCATTGGCCAATTCGCCGGGAACGTACCAGTCGTGGGTCCGTATATCCAGCGCGGACTTGAGATCCTTGCAGGCGGCCGAAGCAACGCTGAGTTGCCCGTATAGCCTCGCGCGGTTATCCAGCCTCTCGCTTCGCTAGCGGGGGCGCCACATCGAGACCGTTTGCTCCTCTGTACGGCCGCCTGCTAGCCGTTGTGAGGCTACTTGATTATTTGCAGCGCTTGCGCGAGGAGCTGAGATGACACGATATTGTCTATGTCTAGAATATCATGTAATTACTAATGACTTTTCCTTCTCTCATTCGTCCCGAACAACTTGCTTGGCGTCTGCATGGCGCATAGCAGCGCTAGAACGGACATAGAACGAATTCAACATCACTTTTCAGGGGAAAAAAGATATATCTACTGTGGCTGCTTGAGGCCTTATGATATCAAGCAGGGTAATCCACATGCCGGACCAAGAGACTCGATTGTGGCCGAACTCGCTCGAAGCAACTGCAGCAAAAAAAAAAAAGGTCAACAATGTGGTAGGAAAATTCAATGCTCCTTTATTTGCTATTCTTCACAGCCTGGTTTCTCGGCTCACCCACACTAACCATGCATGACACGCTTATTGGGGGTTGTTGATGTAGTCGACCAGCTTCTCGACATCGGCAGCGGCGTTGGTAGTCTGGACGCTCTCGCCGTGATGAGCGATGATGGTGCAGGCAGAAGCACGGACGACGATGGCGCCCTCCTTACCCTGTTCTAATTAGTAGTGTTCAGAAAAAAAGAGAGGGGTCCGGTGGGCCTTGATCTGGGCTCGGTCTGTTCATACCTTCTTGCCGTAGAGACTGCGAGCGTCAGCACGGATGCAGAGGAACTTCTCGCCGCCGATGGAGAAACCGTTGGCGAAAGCGGTGGCGTCGGAGGTGAAAGCGGCCGCGAGGCTGTTAATGTCCTCCTGGGAGAGCTATGTAGAAGTGGAGAGTTAGTGATTCCGTTGTTGCCCTAATGGCAGGTAGAGCCCCGCATTCCAATCTCCGGTGTATCAACTAGCGAGATTGCCCTCTCGCAGCTGGGTATAGCGTACCTCGAAGGTGGGGGACTTGGCCTCCAAGCCGGAGAAGTCGGCAGCCAGGATACCGGCCTTGTCGAATTGACCCGAGCCCATCAAGCTGCGAAAAGTCAGCATCGGATCGTCATCCTTCTAGGGAATGACTGAAGGCCTCTTCGCGCGAGATGAGGGGAAGGAGGGGAGGCGCATAGCTCGGGGGACCGGGAGGCTTACCTCGAGTCGACGTAGCCTGGAGCCAGTTAGTGAGGGGCTTATAGGTGGTGGGGGAGATCGCTTACCCTGCCAGACAGCGGAGTGAGCACCCATTGTGAAAGGAGATGTGTGTGTGGAAAGAGAGAAAGGTCGAAGGGGAAGAAATATCAGGAGGAGTTGTGAGAGTCAAGTGGGGGTTCGGTGTTGGCGGTAAATAAGACCCCGCCATAACTTGCTGGTTCCGTCGATCTCGGGAACGGGGGTCATCTGTTGTTCTCTGCTGTAGTTTGTGTGCTTTCTAGTCTTCTCCAGGCTATTCGTTCCCATCTCCAAGTCTAGATAATTTAGCCTCTGTCTCTCGCCCATCGTGTCGACCTGGACAGCGTCCATAGCAGCGGCTGCGGCGCCGTAATATGGCCGGATGCCTTGCATGGATCCGCAATTCTACACACGTCAAGGTCTTGCGGCGTCCGTATCTGGGGGCTGTTGGCGATTGCCAGTTGCTAGCCCTCTATGTCGTGCGTTCTCTCTGTAGCTCCAAGAAGCGTCGGTCGCATAGCGGTGTAAAACGGTTTTAGTCTCCACTTAGAGCGGGGAATTGACAAATACAGAAAGCTATTCTTGGGTCGAACAAGCTAATGGTTGGCCATGTTGAACGGCCAATTTGCGCTAATAGCGGTCAGTCTAATCACGCTATCAAGAAATAAATTAAGCGAAGGCCTTCGACTTGACTAGATTGAGACGAATTTGAACCGCCTGGACATCCTACCGGCCTGAGTACAGTTCCCACCCAGGAGATGAGATTGGGCCAAGAGCACACGTCGAAGCGAATTTTGATTCAAGCATGTAATTTCCAGTTCTCGCTTGAATCCTGAATCCACCCTCGGTCCTCAAGTGACAACCCGAGCAAAATCTGTCGCAATTTTCCGGATGAAATCTGCATTCTGCATCTTATCAATCCACCGCTGCGGGATCGACTCAACGCCGTAAAACACGCCTGCGAGGGCACCATAGATGGCCCCAGCAGTATCAGAGTCTCCTCCAAGGTTGACAACCGCCAAGGCCCCCTCTTCCCAGGTGTCAAACTTGAAGAACGCCCAAAGGACTACCTCGATCGTGTCCACGACCCAGCCGCTGCTGTGCACGTCGCTGCTGGGTTTCAGGGAATAATGCCCCATCAATGGATATGACGAGAGACGATGAGACAGGGCCGGGTGGGTGAGTTTGAGCAGCTCGTTCTTCAAGACCCCAAAGAGATCCTCTTTTAGTTGCCCTTGAACCATCATGAGATTGATATCCAGAAACAAGGGGACTAGGTTTGCGAACATACCCTGCATAGCGCCAGCTATCAACGAGGTAAAGAGCACACAAGCCTCGACGCAGGCAAGCGCAGGATGAGTAACCATGCTCTCTTCCCTAGCCACGTTTGAAGCGCAATCTTTGTCTTTCCAGAAAACCACACCTACCGGGGCAATGCGCATCAAACTTCCATTGCCACAACGGACTTCTTTGTCCAGATGACGAATGACTCGTGTTTGACTGGTCTTGGAGATCCCGTGCTGCCACCAGATGGTAAGTGCCTCTCGGGTGGCCACCCCCATATCCCAAGGCTCCGAGCTGGTACCAAAATAACCACTCGTCAGCCACTCGAGATAATTACGAATGGACTTGCCCTGATCATATCGCCCACCAGCATCGATGAAGGACTGGGCTAGACCCAGCGTCATAGCGCCGTCGTCAGAGTAAGAGCTGTGCCAGGTTGATTAATTCGACGTTTGATCCTCGCCGGTCGAAACATACCCTGCTGGCTTTTTGAACGGTCGCACAGGCTCCAGGTCTGTGATGGGAGTAAACGTCCCGTAGTCCGAGAACTGGACGGGGCCGCCTAGTGCATCGCCGACGCAAGTTCCCCAGATAGCACCCTGGGCGCGCGAATTCAGAGTCGGACCCATGATTAAGGAGCTTGATGGGTTTTTGTAGCCTCTGAGCGAAATACGCGATGTATACCAGTAGAAAATCTGGTCTTTTCGTCGTAAAGATCGATGTGGCTGAGCTCTGACTCAGGCTGACGCGCCAAGGCTGGAAGAGCGGGCGCCCAAAAGACATGATATTGTACTCAGTCATGATGATCATAAGGAGAGGGCCTGAAGAGACTGGATCATGCAGGACACACCGACCATGTCAGGAAGAACCACTAGGCGGTATGTCACCGTTAGAGAAACCCCCCAAGTGAGCTCTCCTGCAGCCCTTCAGGCACAAATACTAGTATTGGCATATATTTGATACAACTCAAAATGCCATCACACGCATGAATGAGGCGCACGGAATATGAAACCACAAGTTTTCCCTACTCAGATGATCAGGGCACCCAGAAAGATCCACGCTCTGTTGAAGGGCACGTTCCCATCGCGCTTGGCATGGGCTTTCGGCGCGACTTCAAGACCACCCCTGACCCCTGAGGAACCGGGGGGGATTTATCTGAATCCATTTCGATCATTAGGGTCAATGGTCCGAAGGTGATTCAACATGGACGGGCGCCAAGGGCAGCAATGGGGGCGCGCGCAGCGATAAGAAACAACCGACTGGCGGGGCGACCCACCCAATATACCTGCGAGAATATTTAATTTGCGCGAGCATCTGTAGATTCGAAGTGGCTGGTCAAATCCAAGATAGGATACGATGATCTCTTCGGCCTCTGGGTTCGCGCAGTGCTGACAATCTTGGAAACACCGTGATGGGCGTTTCATTGGAATGGGATGCCCGTCTGCCATCACACAGCGAATCTTCGAATGAGCCGTCGCCAAAACAAGTCAGACATACGAGTTCAGCACGGGCTGCACATCCCTTGGCCAATGCGCATCATGGAAGCATCGGCCGCCCCTGACCAAAAAAGAACTCTCCGTCTCACCTCTAGCAGTGAAACACGCCTCTTGCATGAAAACGGCCCAGGGAGCGCTCTGACTGGCCCGAGGCCTCGCTCGGAACGAGCTAATCAACCCGCGACACAGACACTCATTCGTTCAGAGCAAAATAAGCATCGTGCACCAGATCCAATCCTCTGTAGTCCCTACGGTCCTACCGGCTCCAGGGCCTCTGGCCCTTTTCGCGTGCAGCCAATGATTCCCCTGTGCCGCCAAACGGCGCCAAAGGATGCCAGTTGAGGCACTAAGGCCCCCCGATCTATCCTAATCGCCGCAGGGCGGGCTCATTTCCCTCATGTTTTTTTCTCCATACTGCCACTGTATCCATAAATTCTGGTCTCAGGAGGCTCATAGACCTGGAGCGGAGCCGCAGATTAAAGGCCTGGGACCACCCAGACACTGATTTTTGAGCTCTGGTCGGCTGTTTCGTGCAGGATCTCTGGGGGGCTCCGAGCAGAACACGGGGTGTCTCAGCTCCACGGGCTTAGCGTGGATGGTGATCTCCACCTGCGACAAGATCCCCCCCCCCCAACCCGTGGTAGTTTGGTTCTCAATCGCTTAAGAGCTCTGCTTTCCCCTGCCTCGCGTGGCCTAGATTTGTAGCCTGTCACTTTCATTTCCTGGGTCTTCGGGCAAGACCGTCCGCTCATTTATTTTACTTGCCGGATCTAGTATACCATCAAATTGTTCTTTATTTTCATTCTAGCTATATATTCACATTCATAACGACGCAAATCATGGCAACAACTGTGACGTTGACCGGTCAGAACGCTCGAAATGCGAATGATGTTATCTCGTTCCCTCTTTTGACCTACACCGATGCTCTGCCCCGAGACGATCTTCACGATATCAGCAACGGCATCTTCCAAGACGACCCACGATATGTGACCAAGTGGAAATTCCCACGACCTGTCAACGGGCCTTCGAACAAAACGCCTCCGCCTGGTGTGGGGGCAACATTCGACTTTCAACTGACGCTGCCTCCGGACGAAATCGTGCCCGCCAGCGCCGGTGGCCGTAGCCCTTCCGGATACATGATTGGGGTTGCTCTGGGCAGTCCACGACTGCTAGATGACCAAAAGGGGCAGCCACCACCACGATTCAACACAACGATCTTCACCGAGCAGAAGGGTACCCAGACGCTACCGAAGCCTAGCAAGTGGAAGAAGATAGGCGGGTTGTTCAAGGCCAAGAATGCACTTGAAGCAGGCACGAAAGAAAAACCGGATAAAGTCAACAAACCGTTGGCCACGCAGCAAAAGGCCGTGACGCAGAGAGACTCGCTCGAAGAGTGGCCTAAACTCGAGGTTGACCCTGCGCGAAGGACCAAGATGCCAGCAAACAAGAGTAAGCGATCCGAGAGAAAGGGCCCGCAGAATGGTACGCATGCTGGCCCCGTCCTCGATGTTGAGATTCCGGACGTGCAGATGGAACGGTACAGCGTGATGTTTAGCCAGGTGATGAACAAGGATAAGAGGCCCTCGCTGCTGAGCAGACGAAGCAAGACTCTAGATAGCCTGCATGTTCCTACCGCAGCGGTTCGTCTTCGATGACTTATGATCAGTATCCCATTTTCCCATACTAACTGACCACAGGAATTCCTCCGTGGAAAGATCCCGCCAGTCCCACAGCGACGTGCTACATCACCAGCTGCAACCAATTTCTCCCTGTTCCCTACCTCCCAGCCCGCCAAAGCCGCCAAGGTCCTCGGCACGCAGAACTTCTCGCGAGGCCCAAACTTGATGAAGGCTGTGAATCCAGAACCGACGGAGAGTCCGGTAAAGGAACTACCAGCAGGCCAACTTCGAGTCCCGGCTCCCAGCAGCGGTCGATCCCCATTAAGCTCGTCAACATCCAACCCGTTCTCTGGATCAGAACGCTCTAATACGCCCCAGTCGAACCCATTCTTAAGTTGGGAAGAGAAGCCGTTGCCGGCCATCAAACCCGATAAACCCACTTCTCGCCCTCGATCTCGAACAGCCTCCCAGATCTCCGACCCGACAAGCAAGCCACAAGAGACCAGCACACGTAAGCCCAATCTCAGCGTCAAGACGCAGGCTGGACCGGCTGTGCCGGCAAAGGATCGCTCGAATCGCTCGTCTCCATCTGCTTCCCCTGCAACACTGGCTCGCAACACGCCCTCGCCCCGCGAACAGCGCGGCAAACTCAAGGCTCCCGCGGCATCATCCCCTCTTCGCAACGCTTCTCAGGTCTCCAATTCTCCCACCGGCCAGAAGACCAACATTCCCAGCATCAAGACAGACCGATCAAGCAGCCCTAAAGAGACCCGTGGCCGCCCCTCCGCGGTCCAAGTCTCCACCGCGCGATCCGTCTCCGTTTCCAAGGGAAAGAAGCAAATGCTCGTCCCGGTCGGGTCGCGAATTGACCAGCTCCATGCCCACGAGCGTTACGTTAATAGGCAGAGAGCATTGACGCCGCAGATCTCTGGAGGACATAAGTACCAAATGTCACAAGAGCTGCAGATTGAGTCCTTGTGAGACACACTAATCGAGACTCCACTGTCTTTTCCTTTGTTTCTTGGCGTTTGCCTGTTTATGTGGGCCTGTGAATAGGGATTCGGTTAATACTTTAATACCCCCGCGGTGGAGATATAATTTCAATAGCATGTGACATATTTCATAATCTTTGAGTATCTGGCGGAGAAGTCATAAAAGTTGATCCTGGTGGATTTTGCTAGAAATAGGTGTCACGTTCTACGACCGGGGCTTCGACGTTACAGCAAACGATGCTATGAAGGTCGAGTAGTTGTAAAAAGAGAAAATACAGAACCAGCAAATTTTTTTTTGCTAGTATCTGGCGGAAAAGTCACGAAAGTCGATCCTGGTGAATTTTGCTGGAAATTGGTGGAACCGGTACGGTCAAGCTACCCCCAATCAAAGCTATGGAGGTCGAGTAATTGTAAGAAGAGAAAATTCAGAATCAGCAGATTTTGCTAGTGTCTGGCGGAAAAGTCACGAAAGTTGATCCTGGTGGATTTTGCTAGATCTTGGTGTCACTTAATGGTTGAAGCAATTATCGTAGTCCCGCTGGTACCGAGAGGCGTATCGAAGGAAGAGCGATTGGGCGGGGGCTCGGGTCGGAGATATCCAAATGGGGGGTCTGATTGGTCTGTTCTGCCGGGTTCCTCCGCCACGCTAGCCTACCAACGGCGTGAGATGCGACGATCTCTGTCCTCCAGGCAACTCACCTGGACATCCGGGAGACTAAAAAGCTTAGCATCCCGTATGCCAAGCCTCTGTCTCTGTCGTATTTTTCGCCAGGGTTAGTCCTCATCATGGCACGGGAATACGCAGACAATAGCGCTCTCCCTAGCGGATGGCGCACTCGCCAGCCGGGGATGGCGATCTGGATCTTAGTTGGTCTCCTCCGCGGCGTCCTTCAAGCCATATTCTATAGCATCTGGTATATCCCTCGCTCCTCGCGTCAAAACCCAACATGGACCTACCGGCAAGCCTTCATGTCCCGGGTCTTCGAGTGCGCATTCGTTGTCATCACCGATATCGGCTTCGCGCAGTCCCTGACCCTCTCTCCAGGGAAGCTCGGTGACCGATGGGTTCTCATCGACCCTGGCCCGGCTGAAGCCTATCATCCGGATTTCTCGAGCAAGAGTATCAAACCTGCGCGGATCGGCGGGACGTGGTATCCAGCGCTCCCAGAGAAAGCGTCGCTGGTCGGCGATGAAGGACTTATCGTACTCGCTTTCCACTCTGGGTCTCTCCTCTGGCTTACCGGGCGTCCCGACGACTCTGGGCCCATCGCAAAGATGCTAAACAGAAAGCTCGGGAATAACACATTCTCCTTCTGGGTGCAATATCGCCTCGGTGGCGGCAATGATCCGACGCCATATCCGGGAGCGATGCAAGACGCGGTCACAGCCTACTTCTATCTCGTCAAGAAGCTGGGAATCTCGCCCTCCCGCATTGTGTTAGCAGGGGACTCGACCGGGTCAACCATTGCGGTTGGACTATTGCGATATCTTGCTTCGATTGATACGGCGGATCACGCACTCGCCGGACTCGCAACCCCGAAAGCATGTCTGCTATTTTCTCCCTCCGTCGAGTACTCTTTTGAGGGAGATGCCGAGGCTATAGACTCCCACCGGAACATTAAGACCGATTATGTCGACGGCAAGATGCTGGCTTGGGGAGCAAGAGCCCTTGCCCCGCCCGACAGCGTGCGCCTCGACGACCCTTACCTCTCACCGGCGCTGCATCCGTTCGCTACCCCCGTGCCCATCTTTGCCCAGGCAGGTGGCGCCGAGGTTCTTTGCGATACCGTGCGAGGATTCGCAGACAGGATGAGTGGAATCCCTACGAATAAAATCGAATATCTGGAAGTGCCTGGAGTCCCTCATGATATATATGCTACTGGCGCTATACTGGGCTGGCCAAAGGAGCAGGCGGAGATCCATGAAGCTGCGGCGAAGTTTGTACATGACTTGGGAGCCGTTTGATACGCTTTCCAAGGGAAACTATATATGCTCGCTTTTGCAATATAGAAGACGAATATATACATCAAGTTCTCGATATCGTTTTTTTTTCCAAATCGCAAATCCAGGGGCCCACGCTAAGCCCCGTTATGCCCAGATCCACGGGTCCGGTGGGCTTACGTGCCTGAGTCATACCAGCGCTTTACTAGTTATATAGATAAACTAGGCCCTCCATCATCCTTTTTTCCCTCGTTTTTAACTGTAAAGCAATCTCTTATACCAGTAACCATGGCTTCAGCATTTTCGCAGCAACAATTGTCCAAATACCTACGGTATATGGCCTTACCCGCACAATATGCGCCCTACCTCGACGACCCGCAGTCCTTCCCGAAGACCGAGGAGGCCTTAACGCATCTATTCCGATGCCAGGTCACTCGTTTCCCCTACGACAATCTCACGGTGCACTACTCCGCGACGCACCTGGCGAACATCGACCCAGCCGCCATCTATAACAAGTTCATGGGCGTCGGAGACGCAGCACCGTCCCACCGCGGAGGCTACTGCCTCGAGTGTAGCATTTTCTTCCACCACGTGCTGAAAGGGCTAGGGATTCTCCGCCTACGCAACCGGCGTGCGCAATCGCAGGCGTACCAATGGGGTGCCGCAGGGTGACTATTTTGGGTGGTAAGTGCCGCTCTTCCCCCCTCGCCTAGAAACCAAGACCTGCGCCGGCAAAGAATGTTTAGTAGACTAAACAACCTACGCAACTTGGGGGCTTTCGCAATCCCGCTGCTCACATTCACAGGACGCATGTGGTGCTCATTCTTGAGCTCCCCACAGGCGTGCGATACGCCGTCGACGCAGCGTTCGGGGAGACGGGCCAACCAGGCCGCTTCGGCTGGTCTCGGGGTACACGGTTCAGAACATGGGGAGGCAGGAAGTGCGATTGATCTACGGCAATATTCCGAATCAGAGCCGGCCGGAGCAGAAGCTGTGGATATATCAGTACCGTAATGGGCCGGAGATGGAGTGGAATTCATTCTACAGTTTTGGGGAAGCGGAGTGGTTCCAGGTTGATTTCGAGGTGATTAACCGGTATACCAGCTGGGAGACATTTGATTTGAGGAACCAGTGGCTGGTCAAGTTCCTCCGCGGAGGTGAGACGGGCAATCTACCTGTGGAAGAGGGGGAAGTGGTCGATGCGGTGGATGGGGAGATTGCGATTGTTGGGAAGCTGATGTTTGTGAATGGAGTTGTGAAGTTGAATCTCGGTGGGAAAACAAGAGTCATCCATACGTGCGAGACGGAGGAGGACAAACGGGTGGCGTTTAAGAAGTACTTTCTCATGGATATAGACACACAGCTGAAGTAGATATTGTGCGGATGACATAGAACTATTTAAATTTAAGATATGATTCCTGGAAGCATTCGAGCACTTATTCTTTGACAGGGGCGCTAGGCTCTTCGATCAGCTGTGCACTTGCATCGGAGCCAATGGAAACTTCCACATTAGACAAATTCCACTGCATTCCAATGTACGAGTCACTGATCAGCTTGACATTGACTCGAGCAGTCCCGGAAGTCGTCACGGATGAGGACTCAGCCAGGGCGCCTTGAGGGAACTTGACTAAAGATCGGACGGTGAGCTTGCCACCCTTCTTATCTTTTTCATTTGGCCCATTCCGGCTGGGACCAGCGCCGCCTTGCTGGCGGTTATTTTGTTTGGTGGCTGGGGCCCATGAGACACGCTTTAAGCCCAGGAGATCCCCATCAGTACCATCAGGATGAGCACTGCAAACAACCAAAAAGAACCCTTCGGTTTGTGGCTTCGGGAAACGGGGGGCATAGATCCGGTGGTCTGGATTGGTCGGCACGTTGTGCCTCGTCAAGGTCAATGCAATGCCCTTCGGGGAGGCATCAGCGACAGCCAAAGAGATATGAGGAAGCTGAGAAGCTGCTCGGGTAAAGGAAGGAGGCAAGTTGAACTTGTTGACCAAGGAGGCAACTGCAGAGGAAGACTGAGAAGACAGAGCAACCAGAGAAGATGGCAAGCCGCGCTGAGGCTTCTCGACTTCTACGCCGGGGAGAATCGACAGCTGGGGGTCCTCAGGCCACCGGGCAGACTTGATGCATTGCAGGAGCGTCATCAGCATTCGACATGCGGGGAAATACCCAAGTTCGGCCATGACATCGATGGAAGCCTGGATGATACGGATTGCTTGGTCTAGAACAGAGGTCTGATCACCAACATAATCCGAGATTGGAAGATCAATCCGCGACATATAAGATTGCAAGAGCAGGAACGCTTTGACATGAGGATCCCACATAGGCAGATTGCCCATTGGCTCGGTGGATAGCGGCAAATGTTCAGCGAGCTCAGCGTTGATAAGGTCTTCATTGTGTCGCGTCGGGAGCTCATCGAATTCAGAAGCAGAGCACATCCAGAACAGGACATCGTGGAATGTGGGCTCCCGCTTGGCATGAGCCATGAGGAATCGAATCGTCTTGTGAGACAAGTAGTAGTAACTCATGATCTTGCCAAATGGCGTTGGGTCTATCTCGCCAGTCGCAGAGTCAACAAGGACACAAGAGGACTCGGCTAGATCCCCCAGAGATTTGTCCACCAGGTCAACCATGAAGTCTTGGGCAATAGCCTGGGCAGCCGTGGTGTTTTGCTCTTCAGCAGAGATCTCGAGGCCATAGTATGAGGGATTCTTGTGAAGTCGACGGAAGAAGAACGTCCAGGTCAAGTAATCGAGTGCGTCCTGCTTGGTTGTGATTGTGCCCGCGGATACCTCGGCACCCAAATGGTTGTCCAGGACTTTATGTAAAGTAGATTCCACAGGGAAGCCAGTGTGGAGGAAGTGCTTGTAGAAAGCTTTCTTCGCATCTTGTGTGAAAATTCGCGCGATACCAGAATTATCGAATTGCGGACGACCGGCGCGGCCGAGCATTTGAAGTACGTCGGTCAAGTCCATGTCGCGATATCCTTCGATTTTGGCATCAAAGAATTGAGTGCCCTTGACGACGACAAGGTGAGCTGGAAGGTTGACACCCCAGGCCAAAGTAGACGTCGCAACCAGAATTTGGATCTTATTATTAGCAAACAGCTCTTCAGAAAGTTGTCGGTCTGATTCGACCAGACCGGCATGATGCAGGCCAATTCCGAAGCTAAGAGCCTCTCTCAAAGCGTCATCCTTGACCCGAGCGAGATTCAGTTGCAGGTCCTCTTCGGACATCCGTACAAAGCGGCGAGGATTGTCCTCCATGCCGCAGTAATTAATCAAATCCTTGGCAGTCAACCGCGTTTGTCTTCGCGATGCAACAAAGACGATGACTGGCTTATCTGGCGAATGGTTCTTGATTGCAAGGAAAGTAGGTCGATTCATAGACTGCATGAGAGGACAGAAGCCACGTTGTTCTGGGAAGCCGTCGATAAAAATCTCTAGAGGAACCGGGCGAACGGAGTGACGAAAGTTGAACAGGCCTTCTTTGACGCCAAGCCAGTTGCCCAGATCAGTAGCATTGGCACACGCAGTAGACATTCCCATCAAACGAACAGATCCCTTAGACTGGGAGGCAATGTAGTTCATTCGAGAGACAATGATCTCTAGAATTGGCCCGCGGTCTCCACCCAGCAGATGAATCTCGTCAATGATGACGAGACTGACCTTTCTCACATAGTCACGAGTCTGCCAGCTACGCGAGATACCGTCCCATTTTTCAGGGGTGGTGATAATGATATCCGCGTCGCGAATAGTCCTAGTATCAGGGGTATTATCACCCGTCAACTCGACAAGCTTCAATCCCATGGGGCCGGTGAGGCGTTTCCGCCAATCTTGGACACGCTCCCGAACAAGTGCTTTCATGGGGGCGATGTAAACAACTTTGGACCCAGGTTTTTCGCGGAAAGCCCACCACATAGCAAGCTCACATGCGATTGTTTTCCCACTACCGGTGGGAGATCCAAGCAGAACATTCGCCGGTGTGTGGTACAACAGGTGGAAAATCTGGGTTTGCATGGGATTAAAGAACTGGAATCGCTGCCCGTATAGCTCTTCCAGAATGGGGTTCTGGAGAGCCGAAATGGGAAGAGGCTGAAGATCTAAGAGGTCTGTGTACACACTCTCCGTATCCGGGCGAATGAGATGCTGGAAAGAGACGGGGCTCACAGTCTCAGCACCAAGCCAACGATCAGAGATCAGTCGCACATAAATCTGGCTAGGTAAAGGATCAGATAGCGGGATAGTGAAGTTCAGCTCGTGTTCGTCATAAAGCTTCTTCCTACTCAATATGAAGTACTCGTGATGGTAAATTTCAGAGGTCTCTGAGTTTTCTACCCAGACCCAGAAAGATTCAGATGTTCCATGATGACGATCATTCCACGTGAACTCTGGGTAGATAGAAAGGCGGATACGGAGGACATCGCGATTTAGCGGAGCAATCTCAGTCTCGACGCTAAGGGTGGGGAAATTGTCCAGGAGCTTCGAGAGCACTTTTCCCATCTTTTGGTTGTGTACCAGTGCGCCAATCTCGGCAGGATCCATTTCTCGCATCGACTCAATAGACGAGCTTGGGAGCTTTTCATCCAAGTTCCGCAGAATCGGCTGAGGCAGATCAAATTGGTGAAAGGGATGGTCGAATGGCCAGATTTGCTTTTCAATAGACTTGCAAAGAGACAACAAGACCTGGCACTGGTAGCCCCATCGGCGGTTCAGTGCAATCATAAACAGCGCTCGGCAGATACGCGCGGAGTTTTGCGCGACATACCCACAATCCGACACCAAGGCAAAATCTTCAAGCTTGGCACGGGATATATACGACTGCAACAGAATGTTGGTTTTCGCATGCGGTGAGTCATTGCCCCCTTCGACCTCGGTTTGAATAACCTCATCCCGTAGTCTTTGCAGCTCCTTCGACTCGGTCTCACGGGCCTGGATGTTGTCGAACTCTCCGCTCATACTGATCATCTTGAGAACATCAGCTTCGCCTGCACGGGGACGCATCATTGCATTGAAAATCTCCACACTGGTCTGAAGGACGTAGTATTGACTAGCAATTCGACCAACATCTTTGGCTCTCAAGTCCTCGGTTTTTTCGTTGAAAATGATCATTTGGCTCTTCTGCAAGGTCCGAGCAGCCTGAATGATGAGTTGACGTCGTCTTTGAACTAGCATGGGGTCGTCACGAAGCTCGGCATACTCTATACCGTAGTTTCGAGGCTCCCGTTTCATGCGAACGAACAAATATGAGTATCCGAGCCATTGCACAGCCTCGGAGACAGAAGTGACAGTGCCGAGAGAGATTTCCGCGTTGAGGTTATCAACTAATCGGCTGGAGAAGCGAGATTCAATCGGCTGCTGTGCAGTTACGGCAGACAGGTAGTGATGCAACTTATCATGAGTTGTACAGATAAAGCCGATACCAGTGTCTTGAAACTGCGGACGACCAGCACGACCAAAGATCTGCATGACATCGAGAATACTCAAATCGACGAATTTACCCTCCTGCGGGTTGTACAGCTGAGTTCCCTTGATGACTACAGCAGCCGCAGGCAAATTGACACCCCACGCGAGGGTGGCCGTACAGCAGAGGACCTTGATGAGACCTTCCGAGAACATCCTTTCCATCAGGTTACGATCGCTGCGACTCATGCCCGCATGATGCGTCCCAAATCCACTGGCGAAAAGATCACGCAGTTCTTTCGCGCGAGCGTGCTTCATGTCACGTAAAGCATTCGAGTAATTTTCGTGGTCGTGGCAGCTGAACAAATCCTCGCAGCCGTCTTCGGCAGCCATTTGTTTTAACATGCGTGCTGTCATGACAGTGTCTTTGCGAGAATGAACAAACACCATCACCTGGTGGCCCCTTTCCATCATGTCACGCACTTTCTCATAGGCGGTAATGTCAATATTCTCCCGCGACTGTTTAGAGCCGGGCTTGCCTTTGACACCAATAAAATGCTGTTCAAGTGGCACTGGTCTGAAAGACGAATCGAAAAAGAACAAGCCAGCCATCTTGTTGACTTTCAAGAAATCGGCCACGTCAATGTAGTTGGGAAGGGTCGCAGAAAGGCCAATAATCCGAATCAAGGACTGTGTGCTTTCAACTTGGCGTTGGGTTCGTGCAACCAGAGACTCAATGACAGCACCCCGTTCATCATGAAGCATATGGACCTCATCGATGATAAGTAGTCGTACTTTTTGCACAAGTTCCGTATCGCCAGTACTCTTGCGAGTCACAACATCCCATTTTTCAGGGGTCGTGACAATGATCTGGGTATCGACAATTTCCCGTTTGGTCAGTTGCATATCACCAGTCAATTCTCTGACTTTGATACCCAGCCAGGCCAGACGTTTGCCAAGCTTCTCGGTAACCTCAGCGGCCAAGGCCTTCATGGGAGCCACATAAACAATCTTGAAGTCGTCAACTTGCACGATGTATTCCTCTGAATCCGGCTCATCTAATGGGTTTGGCACTGTGTTCTTGCCAATCGCATTGAGAATTGTCAGCATAGCAGCGTCTGTCTTACCGGCACCAGTGGGTGCACAAATAAGCATGTTCTCGCTAGTCTTGTAAGCCACATCATATAGCAGACTCTGCATGCGGTTCAAGGTTTTATATCCCTTGAATGTACCTCGGCAGAGCCCATCCATGGAAGAAATCTCTACTAGTTTCTGGTCTCGAGCGATCGATCCAACCTTCGTAGCCGGGATCGCATATTCTGTGTACCGCTGCTCCTCGATCGTTTCACTACCAACCGGTAGACCGTACTTTTTCCCGCTTGCACTGAGCAAGTTTCCTGCTGTATGGCTTTTGAACACATGTGGATACACGGGCTCGGATCGAGTCTGCGCAGCCATCAACGGCGCGTTCTTGTGTTGGATGTCCCGTTCCCATAGGGCCTGTTCCCTTTCAGCTCGTGTCTGGAGTTTGCCAGCAGCCAGTCCGTCCGTCTGTGCCTCAGCCCGGTGTGACTTGTCCGAAAGAATTTCCTCTCGGTGGGCGATCAGCTCAATGACCAGATCCAAATCATCAAAGCCTACAATTTCCGCCAATGACATTTGGAGCTCAGTATCGTTGCTGTCGGTGGCCAAAGTTGCGACAATCTGCTGTGTGAGCTCCGAGGCGTCCAGTGTAGAGTTCCGGGCGGATAGCTCGTGACATTTTGCTGCAAGCCACTGCTGGTCATATGGCAGAGGTTGGTCGTGCGGTGCGCCGGTGAGATCATCAAGGTCGTCTGTGGTCTCATCGTCCGAAGATATTATATCCCAGACATCATCAACTGTGCCCGGTGAGGAGTAGTCATCGTCGATATCTAGATCCACGTCGCTACCGTAGCTGATCGTATCGTGGGATAATTCTTTGGGGAGGTTTAGTTCGGCGATGGCCTGGCGCATGGCTGCCAGCTGGGACAGCCACTGCGACTCTGTGTTGGCAATCGACTCCATTATCTGGAAACCAGATCCCTCGTAGTAGCGACAGCGCTAAGATGGGCAGTAAGGTCAAATTAAAAGAAATGTAACTATCCCGGCTTGCAAGTGTGTCATGGGCGGTGTGACATTTTGCCCATGGCCGTCAGTGCGGAGACTTGTTATCAGGAGTTGCCGAAACTCACAGCTCAGCCTTCTCCTTAACATCTCGAGGCCGGTCTTACTTGCAGCTCGTTGGTTAGAACTCTGTCGCCTGCTCCTCCGCGAACTCATAAGAGCTTCCGTTTCCCGCCTTCCCTTGATTCTCGACGACCTTATCTTCTGTGTGATCCAGTTACTTCCCCGCCACTATGAAGATCCTCTACATGGGTGTACGTCTCTACCTCGAAGTATTGCCCCCTAAAACCTTTAGCAAAAGCTGACTTCTCGGCTTTTCTCATAGGTTCTGCGGAACGATTCCCAGCCTGCTCTGCAGCTGTGCGCTGAGAAGGACCTTACTGCGTTAGTACTTGGACCTCTTATCCTGCTTTTAGCATGCCGCTACTAACGCTCCATAGATTCTCTCGTTTCACTCGTCAGAAGTATGTGCCTTTGCCCTCCATCCCTGCGCACCAATTAATTTTTTTTATTCCCACAGCTACGAGGAGTTCCTCATTTTATTCTGCCGCACCGTTGCCGAGCGCACCAAGCCAGGTCAGCGCCAGGACGTCGAGGAGAAGTCATACACATTCCACGCCTACGGCCGGACAGAGGGTGTAGCCGGAGTCATCGTTACCGACGGCGATTACCCTGCCCTTGTGGCCCACCAGCTCCTTTCCAAGATCGTTGACGAGTTCCTTGCGAAGTATCCCCGAACCTCCTTCTCCGACCCATCTCTTCGCGAGAACGCATGCCCTTGCCCCAGCTCAAGGAATACATTGTGAAATATCAGGACCCCCAGCAGGCCGACAGCATCATGAAGATCCAACAAGAGCTAGACGAGACCAAGATCGTCCTCCACAAGACTGTACGCCTTCTCATCCGGTACCATACACGAGAATATAACTGGAAGCTGACTATCGGTTAGATTGAGAGCGTTTTGGAGCGTGGCGAGAAGATCGATTCTCTTGTTCAAAAGAGTGACGGCTTGTCAGCTCAGAGTAAGATGTTCTATACCCAGGTAAGTTACAACGTCCAGGCGGGAAGGCTATCTTACCTGACACCTATCTCCAGGCCAAAAAGCAGAACTCTTGCTGCGTTCTAATGTAGGCTGCTCTGTTGATTCATGCTGTTGAGCCTGGTCAATACTACTCTTGTTTCCGTTTGGTATAGCTTTATTCATGTAATGAGCCTCGAAGCCACTGCCTGTTACTACAGTCCCCTTGGATTTATGACTGCCTACGAAGCTGCTGCCTGTTTTTGTTCTCTGTTTTTAGGTCTCTCGTTTCTGCGAATAGCTCGGGCGTGCATAGTTTTCTCCAGCACATGCAGGCATTCTCTGCCCGACAAATATAGCGCTACCATGATATTTAACAGTTCAGGCTCTCCAGAAGGTTGTTCTGGTATTTATTTACTTCACGTGCCTCTATTTATAGTTTGCAGATCGAGTTTCACCATCTTAGCTAATAGAAGCCTTATCGCCAAGCTTTATACCAGTATAGAGCGAAATGGACTTGCCGTATAAGGACCACACTGCCCCGTGTCTCAACCCCAGTCGGTTCGAGTGATGCAAAAAAGGACTTCGTGGCCTTTCGTAGCACTCACCATCCTGCAGCCTTTGCCTTGGGTAGCTGTCTGTTTCTAGCGCCGGAACCTCTGATAGTACTGCAATGGTAATGGACGGTAACTGGTTATGCGTAATTCCACTGAGGCAGCAAGTTTTGCAAGGTAGGCATTCCTGCCTCCTTTTGTTCAACAGTGAGAGAGCTCCCATTCGACGGATGCGTGATATATAGAGAGCCTTGGTTTTGAATGAGGATATTCGGAACTGCGAACTTGAAAACATCTTTGCTCTTGGGGAGTCGGCCCCGACCAGGGGGTTGACGGGGGCACATGTGGTTCTCTGAATATAATTGGATACGGTTATCTGGTTTGAAACTGGGCGCTCACGAGCGACTCGAATGGCTTCCGCCTAGTGCCCTAAGTCTTAGGCCCTCGGGGAACTTCCGTTGTCTCCTGGAATTGTGGCTTGGCCTCCTGGAAGTCCAGAGCACTGGTCAGCAAGCTTCGGAGATTAGCTTTTTGCACTGGAAGCTATATTTTAATCAGAAGCAACTATTATCTCTCGGAGACCTACCAAACAGTAGTAATTCCCGCAGGCCTATATGTGCTTTGAACGCCTAATACCCAACCGTCCAACCAATTCACATATGTGACCCTATTGTTGGTGATCATTCCTAGTGAGATTCTTTTGCCTCATATATTGCTCTGCAACTAACCATTGGCGAAACGCCTCGGTATACTCGCCAGGGTCCCATGCCAAGGCCTTGTCGTCCGCCTTCTCAAGCCTCCACCAGCCATTCCATCTCACCTATCTGGTTCCCATCCAGCAGGCGCAACCGCTCTTTCTATGCCTTGTAGGGATCATCGATCTTTGTGGGCCCAAAGAACCACTAGTTAATTTTCGGACTGTAGATCACATCAAAGACAAAGCTGCATAATGGTATACACCACTCAAAAGTCTCCGTTCTCTCAGCTCCGCTGTATCATCTAAGAGCTGGGGCTAGCTATACTAAGGATCTGCATTTTCACAGCACCTTATTGCTGTGAGGAACATCTGTAGGCGGCGGTCGAAGACTCCGGCCTAGTCCTCAATGCCCTGTGGACCAGTATTCGGGCTTCTCGATAAGAAGCCGGCATGATCGCGCGTACAAAAACTCCACCGTGCTGCATATGTGAACTCCTAGTCCACACCGGAAATATGCACTTTACCATTGAGAAGATCATTGGCTAGTCAGGGATCATGAAACCAAAATTTGACTGGACTATGCTTATAACATGACCGAGTCAACTTTTTGTCTCTGGCAAACGTGTCAGACAGCTGTCTTGTAACAAACTTCCGACGACACTTATCTGCAGGATGTGCTGCATCATTCCTTTGCTATAATGAATGTTGAATCTTGAGCCGTGCTAGGGCTTCAATGTATGAAGATGCCGTGGCGAAATTGGCATCCAGAAATGGAAGCTCTTGATCGAGGTCCCAATTTGAGAGAGCTCTCTTCCCATGTACTTGAGTGGATAATGATTGGCACTCGCATCAATGTCTGGTTCAAGATATATCACATCACAGCAACTCCGATTTTAACTGTCAAAAAGGGTGGTGCCAGGCCGTGGAATATGGAAGTTGATCGCGTTATGTGTACTTTATTTGCATGTTATTGAATACCCCTTTCGAAGAATCGTAAGCTCGGGGTCGGCTCCAGACTCCTGCTCCAGGATGAATATCCCAATCTGTTCCTTGACGTCGATATCAAGGAATCGAACCAATCAGTTGTCGGACACATCCTCGGATTGCTTTCAAGCAACGTCGTCATAACATACCCGGGGCTCCGTGTTTTTAGACGAGTAGGCTGCGTGTTGCAACAGGACGCATTGGAGACAGGACGGTCGTGACCGAAGAGAGGTCACAGGAATAACGGTGCAGTGGAATCTTTTGATCTAGCCGAGCCGACAGGAAGGTTCCTGCGCATAGAACGAGAGACTTGTAGTGAATATTCTGAAGATCTCTGCTGCTCGCATGCGTAAATGGGGGTGATCCAACAGGTAGATTCTGACTCATAAATCACCAAGGCATCCGATTAGCCTTTGGAGTGTAACCAACCTTGAGAGACTTTATCTTCGCGATTCTATTGCCTTCCAAGGGCTTTCTAGCCGGGTTCTATCATAGTATGTTACTGGCTTAATCCCGCCGGCTGTTTACAATATCTGATCAGTGAGGTTTAGGCCGGGTCGTATTCTTTGATAGCTCTCTGAGATTCTTTTATTCTTCTATCCATTACCTTTCTTCCTAGGTGGGCAGCTGTACCAGCAATTCTGTATACACCTAGTGATATGCAATACACGAAATCAGGCGCCAGCGCCTCGTCCAGAAAATGGCAACAGAAACAAGGGAGGTGCAGACTGCGACTTTACCTATCCTTCACAGTTAATTTCATTGAGTTCGAAAGCAGCCTCCTGTATGTCTGCCTGGCTCATCCAGATAGCATACCCCAGGAGCTCCAACAGGTATCTCTCCCGGTGCACGAAGATATCCACACCTTCCACGCGCAAGAACCGGCGTGCGTGGCTCAACATTGTTGGAACATGCGGCCCCGACAAAAAGCGCCCCATGTCTTCTACCGAAACGCTCATATGCCCTGCCTCATCCACGGGCAACGCTTCCAGCAGTAGCCTTCGCGTCTCCTTTTCCCGCACTAGAGACTCCACATACCTCTCCAGCATTCGATTTTCCTCGATCAGCCGCAGGATGTCCTCCAGAGACCCGCTCTGGTCTCCCTGCATCGGGGCAGCGTGCAGTCCACTCTCCACGTCCCTAGATCCCAGCATCCCCTGCATTGCGAGTACGTACTCGAGGCTTTGAGTCAAGGACTCCGTATCCTCCCCCGGTCCAAAAACAGGCCTGTCGTACCCAAGCCGCCTGCGCCAGAAATAGTTGCAGAAAATCAATGAAATGATACACGGCAACAACACAACATACCCCCACCAACGCGTCGCCGTAACTAGTGACCCGGCACCGGCTACTAACCCGGTTATCCCATTCAAGAACGCATGCCCTCCGAACCGTCGGAACCGCGTGCATATCCTTTCCTTTATCGCGGGATCCACACGGCTCCTTTTCACCGCGACTTCATGCTTGTAGAACCGCACGAGGAGATACACAGACCACACCGCGTTGATCACTCCGAACGCAGCCGCTACCGCGTTCCCGATGTACCCGGACAGCAGATTCGATGCCTTGTAGACCTTCGGATCCGCGCCGCCAATGGCCATTAGCGTGCCAACGCCAACAAGCACGGATCCAATGCCCATAAGCAGATCCATGGCGAGCCTGTCGACGATCTCGGTGCCGAGTTCCCTTATTTCGACGCCGAGACGGGCGCTCAGAATCCGGGCCTCGAGGCCGTCAGCTTGCGAGGAAAGGTGTTGTAGTCCCCTTCGTTCGGAGCGGAGGAGCTTTACATTTCGCCAACTCAGGCGGAAGTCTTGCACCGCGACGCTGGTCATTGCGAGTGCGATTGTGCCGCCTATGCCCATTAAAACGGCCGCGAAGCGCGGGACGGGGATCTCGTTCCATACGTTAGCAGCGAAGTCGGCGGCGTTGGCTAGCTCGAGGTAGCCGACGCTTGCGAGGAGGGAGTTACGAAATTGTTGTTGGCGCTGGAGGTGTAGGCGTGGGCCGAAGAGGGTGGAGCGTTTGATTAAGTGAACGGTTTCTTTGGAAGCAGACGAGGGTGACGGGGAGGCGAGCTTGGGGATTTCTGGTTTGGGCTCGAGTTCCGGCTCGGAGAGGGAACTGTTTGCTGGCATTTTGTCTGAGGGGTCGAGCGGAGAACCGCTGGCGATATCGTCTACCAGCGTGTCTGTTGAGAATGCGCCGGGCATGTTGCTGGATGGCCATTCACATGGCGTGATTTGAGGTTCAGAAAAAAGTGAAACAGAGCATAATGGGGCCTTTTTAGAGCCCCTGACATATAATCACTTCGAAAAGCACAGAGCAGAGGAAGGCGAGTCCAAGAAGGAGGTGAAGGATGGGTGGGAACAGATTGGGAAGTTCCGCGGCACTACCAGTGCGGGTCTCTCGTAGGGCTGAACTATAAGGCGATAACGGCCGCTTATTATTTGCTGCTACGCTTACTCGCTCCACCCAGGCTACACTGCGTCTTCCCCCATACGCTATTTGCCCCTGGGCTGACGAGTCGAGGTCTCTAGGATTTGCCACTATTGGTTCCACTGTGGATTAGTCTTACTTGGCCAAGGGATAGCAGGCAACTGCATAATTACGCGAGGTCAGATGTACGGGGGTAGAAATGGGAGAGATGGGGAAATTAATTTAGTATGTAATCCCTAGCGCCTGCAATGCCGAAGCTAATTTTAGAACAGATTTATGCCTTTTTGGTCAATTTTTCGTCTTTCGATATGCTGATCGCCCGGATCATTTTGACTCCTATGTCGGCCGGATTGCTGGTTATGGCATTCCAGAAGTCCGCTTCCCGGTCAGACCCTCGTAGGACATCATCGTGGGCTTCCTCGATTGATGCTGGCCGAGAGCCATCAGGTGATGGTTCCTTTTCGCAAGTGTTATACACATTCACTTTTTCGTGGAACCGTACGTGCCGCACGCGTGACCCGACAGAGCCGGGGGACCCGCCTCGGCCCGCGTTTGCGCTGGCCTCTAGGAAACTCCGACGCACAGCATAGCGCTTGGCTTCTTCCTGGCGGAGGGTATCGGAGTATATTTTTTGAAGAGCTGTCGACGCAGTGAATCGCACAGCAAGGTACGCTTGCTCTGCAAGAAATACCGTGAGGAGAAGGTAGGAAAGCCGCACTTCAGACATTGGGCCTCGATACAGATGCACGATAGCGGCAGTAGAAAGTGTACCCAGCCACGCGAGGAGTTCGAGACCCAGGACTGAGGGACCAATTGAGTCTGCTCGTATGGGTGGAGGACGCTGGCATTCGAGAGTCAACTTGAAGAAATCGCCTCGTAGCTCGAGCCAGCTGTTCAGCAGGAACCCCAGTGGAACTAATGGCCAGGCCACTCCGAACAAAGCCAAGTAGCCAAACTGCACACACATCTCAAGGATATCTTCTTCGACCTTGTATTCATCTGCATCTGCTTCCTTGCGTACTCGGGCCAGGAAATTCGCTTCCTCTGGGGTGTCAATCAGTAGCAAGTCCGTTCCCTGCGAGAACCTGCGTTTGTGAGCACCGAACCCATCGCGCCGGTCTCGGTAGTTGCGCCATTTCTCCCACAATATCTGTTTGACGTAGGGGGAGGACAATTTCCTCGCCGAAGTCGAGCACCTGCGCGGTCATCGAGAGGTATATCACTTCCTGCTGGAATCGGGACGTGTCCACTTTGAAATCCACCTGGTTTCCAAGGTTGACGTTTAGCCCTGTCCTCCGTAGAATGTCCAAATGCGGCACAATTGATTGGGCGAAGGGGACATATATATATGCAGTGAGAATGGTGGGAAGAAACGAGGTGATGAAATTCATCACGAAGTTCTTCTGCGTCAGAGCGAGATCATATAGATCTTGGGTTCGGTAGTTCTCGTATTCGGTCAATCTCGTAGCGATGCTGTTGAGGAACGAAGTAATGGCTGGCAGGGATAGCGAGAAGATAATGGTAGGAGCAAACTCGAGGTAGCCTTTCATGGGCCCACTGTAGACCTCCGAAATGAAGACTTCCGATGCGAATGCAATGACGATCAGGCTTCCTAGAGCAACGCTCGCAATTGAAGCAAATGGGACCAACAGAAGCTGGCGCAGGAACTGCTTCCACTGCGGGAAAGCTTTGATCGGTTGACCAGATATCGGGTCTGGAACCTCCTTCTCCCACTTGAACTCAGGTCGGTTCACTTTCAGTCCGGCTACCCCTTTCACATTCCATCTTAAACTGAGATCCTGCTCTCGGATCTTCCAGTATTCCACAAATACAACACACCAGACACACAGTCCAGCGCCATAAATGATGGAATAGGGACCCAGGTATAGCCATCCTATAATCCCCATCGCCGCCGGTACCGTTAGGAATAGCGAATAACAATGAATAAAGGCATAGTAGTAGGCAACCTGAATGAAGTCAGCAATGGTCCGCTCGTAATCGAGAGTTGACAGAGACCTTTTCGCCAAAGAGCGCCCGTATCGTATCTAGATCCTGCGTGGTCAAGATGGTTTTCCGACTCCATTCCCGTAAAAGCTGAGAGCATGCTTCTTTATCGTGTAAAGGAAAAGAAGCTGTGACACGCTCCCACTTGCCATGCTTGGGTGTAACGCCCGCGCCCCCAAGCTCGTCACACCACGTCACAGCGTGGTAAACAGTACGCAATTCCTCTGCTGGTGATTCCGCCGAGGCAGTCGTATTTTCGTCGCCGATTGGCAAATTATGACTGATACCATATAACCAATCCTTGATTCTGCGGAAGTAAGCCCCTAATCTGGCTTGCAGCTGGCACTTTCCTACCTGAGCTGGTGGATCATCCTCCCCAATTTGTCGCGGGGGACTCGTAAACACAGCAATAACGACGCTCCATGGCCGTGGCGGACTTGCACGCGAAGACCTGCCTCGGTCAGGTCGTGCATCATCTCACGAAACTCGGTGACGGCCTGCGTCTGATCTGGGGGATCGTTAGCAAATGCAGAAAGTCCATGCCTCATGCAGCTCGTACCGATGTCGCCAAATTCATACTGCAGCACCCAATCCACGCCGAGGTTGTCATGTTCCTCCTCGGTCATAGTGCTGCGGCGGGCGAGCCAAGACATGGTTGGAACGGTGGCCGAGACTCATACAAAGGGAACAAAAGTTAGAAAAGACGGTAAAGAGTAAGGAAAGTGGGGAGGGATTGAAAGAAAGAAAGTGCATGAAATCGAGAGAAGAGAACTTGTGGGGGGGTAAAGAAGGCTCCACTCTGCGAACAAGGCGATTTAGAGCGGTTTTTGATTGTGCAAATGACCGGGCGTTCTGGAGGATCCGCATGGGCGCCTAACCCTGGACAGGACTGGGGTCTCCCAAAGCAAAGTAAGCTATAAATGGGCAATTCGGAAAGAAGGCTTCGGGGATCCGCGGCCAAGCTTCAGCCCTACGACCGGAGACACGAGGAAAATGCGATCGGCAGAATAATTCCTGGATTACCGGGTTTTTGTATTGTCCTGCAGGCCTGGTACAGGGCTCTTGCAGTTCCCCGAAAAAACTTGAAATGGTCAGGGTTTCATAAACAGGTTTACCTATAGACTCCTGAGCAACTACGGGGCTATTCCGAGTGAATTGAGCATCTACGGTCCAGCGAGGTGCGAATGCTGGCAGATGCAAGGTAGGTAACGTCACAAGGCGGGCGCTAACTACTAACTAATCGGAGACTTCGCCTGTCCCCACGCGCAGCAACTGGAGCCATCAATGGTGGTACCATATTTGCGGCGCCATGAGCAGCGGTTAAACCGGCTGAAGCCGCATTGCGTTGGCCTGGCATTGTAGGACGATTCTATATTTGTCCTTCGTACTTCATACTGAATACTGGAAGTGTGTCCTCTGGAACTTGAAGTTGCAAAGTCGCACAGGGTCTAGTGGTGGAGTCCTGTATTGTCCGGGGTTCCGCACCCAGAAAGCTGCTGCCTGAAGCTATTCGCGCCAAGAGGGCATTCCAATTTCCCGGCGGTTGAGTTTCCACAGCAAGGAATGAGATAAGAAGGGTGCAATCCTTGCCTGATACAGTAGGCTTCACCGCTTCACCGTAAGGGTGTTCGAGTGTAGACCAACCGATTGGAACTTGAAGGAATCCCCCAGGCAGTCGGACCGTCGGAAAAACGAGGGTTTCATAGTGTGGGAATCACCAGTGGGACCAAAGAGTGGGGAGGAACTACGCAGTAGGAATGGGAAACAGGCACCACCATTTTCCCGCTCCCGCCACTCGGCGCCACACTAAGGCGGTGCGCCTGTTACCCCGGGCTTCCTTCAAGTTCCCAGCCTGAGGGTTGGAAGCTGCGATGAATGCTGGTGTGGAACGAGGTATTCTTGGAAACCCAATCGACCAGGCCCTATTTGAACTTCCAACCTTCCCACCGCTGCCATCTCAACTGCATTGAACTCCTCATACTGCCTCGCTCTTGCGGGACTGGAGCTCTTTCGTCCACACCGTTTTTTCACTGCACCTATGCTGTCCGAAGTCCTTGACCTCCTAGTCCGCCGCTTCCTCCTCGGCCAAAATGTCTCATTCGGCCAAAATGTTTCCTTTGGACTGAGCGTCGTGCTCTTCATTTTCATGTTCTTGCCGACGCTGCTCGTACTTCTCGCCGTGGTTTTATTCGTCATCTTCTGCTATCCATGGCTCCATAAATCCCAAGTCCTGGACCGAGAGCTGGGCTTCCAACCGAGGAAGACTGTGGAGTAGAACAAAAACTCATCTCTGTAAGTTCAGCCCTGACACTCCTATACTTTATCTCACCACGATTCTAACTTCCATGGAGCATGCGACCGTCACCATGTTCAACCACAAGTTGACAATATCGAAATTATGACCTTTGAATTGCTGTATTGCATAATCGGTCGCTGTGCGACTGATCCGGGAGTTATTCAGCGTTTATCACCAATACCATGGGGCCCATCACGCCTCCCCTGATTTGATTTTTACCGTCAAGAAAGCCGCAGGCTCAAGCCTTCCTCGCGGTTCCAGTGTGTCGTGGTTTGTCCTTTGTACATAGATGATGATCTTGACAAATCCAAGCGCTTAGAATGATGATGCCTGGTGCCAAGAAGCCCCGTAGTCTCGAACTATTAGCCCCGAGGAGAAGAACGGGATCCGAGTTGCGCCCATCGATTGGTCGAATCCAACTGAGTTCCATGGCTCGCTCTGAGCCCGAGTGGGTCAAACGGGTAGGGCTGATGCGTTGGGGTTCACAGGCCCCAGAATTTTCGGTTACCCTGACTAATTCAGGAGAATTTTGCTCTGCTGCCGTGATATCCGTTCTGTAACCAACTGACCTTGTATTAGGACTTGAGGTTCTCTCGAGATTGAATGGAGTCAGTGGTTTGCCCGTGGCCGTCATCTCACTGGGAAGTATGGGCTGAATTGCAGGAATACGCTCTCCGCCATCAAGAACACAACATGAAGACTGCAGGCCTGCAGAATCCCATTACGTTTTCGGACCCCAGTGCTCTTCCTGCAAGCTCATGTCACCACGACGATGTCAATGCAAGAGAAACCAAACATGCCTCACTTCAAGCTTCTCAACACAGCGACAGGCGATGTGATTTCTTCCCCCAGCTGGGATGAACTCTTGAGCCATGCTCAGGCTATTGATATGCTTTCAGCGGCGCAAGATATCCAAAGAGTTGACGGTCCAAGTCCTGGCCTGGCTCCTCCTCTATGGTGGCTAGATGTCCGCGATGCTAAGAAGATGGATGTAGCCAGCGTCGCCCAGACACTTTCCATCCATCCCCTCACAGCAGAGGATGTTGTCGTGCAAGAGCCTCGCGAGAAGGTCGAGGTTTTCCGGAACTACTACCTGATAAGCCTCCAAACTCTTCTCGACTTCAACGCCGAAGCCATCGTCCCCTCTTCCGCTCCGTTCTTCATCCTCGTCTTCCAAAACAGCGTCGTGACCTTCTCCGCTAGTCCCTGTCCCCATGTCGACGCGGTGCATCGCCGTATCCACAAGATGCACAATCCAAGCATCCTTTCCAGCGACTGGATTGGCTATGCCCTCATGTAAGCCTTCTTTCCGCCTTCTTAACTCGCCCCAATCCCCATCCCCATACCCCGCTAACAGGATCCAGCGACAACATAATCGACAGTTTCGAGCCGTCCTCCCGCGCTGCAGAGCACGAATCGGACGCAATAGAAGACCAAGTCTTCATCAGCCGTTTCGACGACTTGCATGCCCTCCTTCCGCGCATCGAAGCTCTCCGTCGGAAAATCACCCACATCGCCCGCTGCCTCCTAGGCAAAGTCGACGTGCTCAGCGCCCTCGTCAAGCGCTGCGAGTCCCCGCACGGCGGCCCCATCTTCCCCGGCGGCGAGTATCTGCTCTATCTGGGTGACGTGCAGGACCATCTGGAGACAGGGCTGTCGAATCTGGAGCATCTGGATGAGATCGTTGCGCGGTCGCAGGCGAATTGCCTAGCGCAGCTGAGCGCGAACAATTTGCGGATTAGTTTGACGATCAATAGGGCGATTGGGAAAATTACGCTTTTTGCGTCTATTCTGGGGCCATGCCATCTACTGGCGAGTCTGTTTGGGATGAATGTACAGGTCCCGGGGGAGGAGGCCGGGGGGTTGGGGTGGTTCTTTGGGATTATGGGGATTATGCTGGTTTTTACGGTTGTGGTTGTGACTGTTGCGAAGAGGATGAGGCTGTGGTAGAGCTGTGCTAATGGTTGATAGAATTTCCCTCTGGTTTTCATGGATTTCCTCGGTAGATGATCTCTGACCAAGAGGACAGAACATAATAAGAGATGAGTTAGTAGTGGACGAGTATTGAGGGGTATTATGGGAATACAGAGGCCTCGGTGCTAAGCTATGCTTCGCTTTTTGGATTAGTTTAGAAAAAGTGAGATGACTGCTTTGTCTGTTGAACATTGAACCAGATAGTGAGTTCGCCAACCGGATTCCTCACATTCACTAGATATATTTGTTACCGATCATCAACATGTACCGCACCTTGGTCCGAACGAGAATACTTAAATCAATTTCTGCAAACTAGACACGACTGACTCAACCACGAAATTGCCGCAAGCGTCGAGGAATTTGGCTCTCGGACCTATCCGATACTCAATAGTTCATTTGACCCTTAGGCATTCCCCTCGCAGGCGGCAAAGCATCTATTCTCGACAAGAAAGGCAGCAAGTTCTGCGCCTTTGCAACAGCCGCAAAGTAATGGCAAAGTAACTAGGTTATACAGTGCAAACCAAAGCCTGCCAATTGAAATGCAATGTCCGCCGGGCGAACCTTCCAATCATTGGGGCTGACTTCGGCCGGTATAGCCTCGGGAAACTCTCCGGATTCAGCATTGTACGTGCCATCAGCGCCTCTGTGCAGGATCCACTGGAATGGGCAAAAGTTCTATGGTACTTCTTTCCGGAAATTTCCCCCATAGCCGGCTCGTAGGTGCGAAAGTGACTGTACGTTTGGACGGTCAGTAGGAGGTGTTTCTCTGAAAGATTTACTGTCTTGTAGCGCGGAACTGCACGCGTAGTGACTATAGATCTTCAGCATTGCCGAGCTCGTCTCTGAGCCAATTTTCGAGGCATGTGTGCGTTGCACCGTAGAATTGGTGAGCACGAACAGGCAGCGGAGCTGTGACTTTGTGGTTGTCAGGTATGGGAATATCGTTTTCATGAATGATATGGCGCAGCCCGTGGCCACCACGGCAAGTGTCTAGGCCTACTGATTAGTATGGCTGACCGTGGGACTCTGCACATGGAATACTACTTTACGTACTTGCATCTCGTAGCTGACTATCACGTTGACGGCCAGGATCATGATGACCGATGCTCCAACAAATTGCAAAAACCTTATCTAAAAGCAGTACTACTTTCATTAGTAGGTCCCGGTGGTGCAATATTGTGTCTCTTTGGCCTAACACGAGGGCATTGGCCAGGTACAGGAGCACTATCACGCCGGTGCTTTTGCCATCAGCGATATATTAGACGGTCAGGCTCAGGAGGACTGAGACGATGATCCACGCTGCGAATCCGAACGTGGTCTGTTTGCTTGCCGGTTTGTGCCAAAGAAAATAACAACATAGCCCATGGACATCCCTGGCGAACGACAAAATCCTCTGTCTGGGGGAGTAAAGGCCAAAATAACCCAGAAATTAAGCAGCCGCCACACGGGACCCAAAAACACTCTGATCAGATTTGATAATATGAGGGACTGTGCCTAATATCGTGATCCCTCTCTCCATCCACTCTCAGGTCGAAGATGGTCCGGGTCTAGAACAGTTTTGGGTCTTTTGTGCACCCTGGTTATTTGAAGGGTTCACAGAGGATGGATCTAGTAGCTGTCGATGAGTCTACTTCTTCGCCAAGCAATAACCAATCGTTAATGGTGGTTGTAGAATATCAGTAGATCACACTTTATCGTGCATTCCGCTATTTTGCTACCCCTAAACTTGATCTGGTGCACTGTAGTCTGTAGTCTTGAGTAATCTCATCATGCAGATGACCCATGTCCAGGAGCAAAGAGAATCCCCACTACAAATTAGGATCTGCAAAGGTTTGATCAGCCATGCCATCAACTCGATGAACCGAAAATACCTTCAATGCCGCTGCCTCCGGCAAGTACTGCCTCCCTTCATGGTAACGAGACAATTCATCCTTGAACCGCTCCATACATCCCGGACTGCTTGCGCAAACTTCTCCCCCTTACTTCCTCGTCCCTCGAACCTGGGCCCACCGAATGTCTTTTTGCGCCAGCCGAATGCTTGTTCAAATGCTTAGCTGGAATAGGTGCCAGGGACAACAGAAAATGGTGGAGCCTAGCGTACTGAGTTCCGTTGTGTCGATGAGGCGCGCATGATGCGTCTTCACCACTTTCTGCATTTCCGGCGCCCCCTTCTAGAGATTTTTTTGTTTTTTCCCTCGTGGTTGCAGCTCACGCGACCCTTCATTCTTGGCTATAATCTGCAGTATTTCTGGCACCATTAACATTCCGGCTAGCTGAAGTAGAAGGTTTCGGAACTTCAGTGCCACGGCGCTAAGGTCTAAGGTCGTTGTCTGATAATTTATCCCATGGCGATATGTCCTTGAACTGCAAGAGAGCGGCTTGCGGTTTGCTGTGGAGACCGTTGAGCTTGCTGATCGACGCCTGCGGCTTTTTCCCGCTCACGCTAATCTTTTTCTCGGCCTGTGATTCGTCATTGACGATTTTTCACATGGTCAATTATGAAAGCCCTTATACTTTACGTACTTGGGAGGAGCGCATCCTGGATTGCGAAGACTAATTCTTTGATGCCGTGGAAGACGCTCCCTCGCGAGGCGATGAGGTTTATTAGTAGTGAGATGGCTATCACGAAGGCGAAGCCAAGCAAGAATACTTTCATCAGGCATAAGCTGGCGGTAATGCGCTTCTCAGCTTGAATAGAAATGTTGATCTGTCGAGTTCCGGCTTCGGCCACCAATGCATCGGGCTTAGACGACGATAATCTTGCAGCGGTACGTGATTTGAATGACATTCGTACCAGAGATTACACCTCTTCAAATATATGCCAGTATGAACTGAGCCTAGTGCTTATACTGGCTATTGGTATCAAGCTGGTGGTCATATTTTGCGAAATTCATCCGCGAAGAAGCTGAGAAAAGTACGTGCTTAAGGTCATTATATATCCAGCCCCACATACGATGCAGTCATGCTCCTATTTCCAGATTCAACATTCAACTAGCGCCATACTGCGTAGCGGCGACAACCCAAGTTTGGGCAGTCCCTCCAATTCTCATGGTCGAAACGCCCAGTGCAAATTTGTCCATTTGCTCGAGCATTAACAAAACTTGGCACACGCCACGGACGTCACAGGCGGAACCAACACCGCCACAGTGGGGCTTGACCATGTGGCTCAGCGACACGGATCGTCACCGCAGCAAGGCGGCCTACAGAAAGTGAGGCGAGAGGCCAGACTCCGCAACGGGACTTGTCACACCCGCTTCTTATCTGCTGTGCTCTTTACACAACCTGAATATGCAGGTCAGCGCCCATTACATCATGTGGGCTAACGGTTTGCTCTCGGAGGAGATTGGGGCCTTTGGCAGCTTGGCTCGTATCTGATAGCAGGATACGAGACTTGCCATTGCGGATACATTGTAGGGCGGATCCGGGTCTAGACTATTTTGGGGATCAGTGCGAGTGGCGGAGATAAACTAACTGGGGACATCGGGGCTAGCGGCACCGAGATGGAAATCACTGCGAGTATTCCAGAGCTTCGCAGGCTGCTGCTGCATATACTCTGTTCCACGGATTATACAAATTCGAGACCTCTGGCCCGACAAGCAATCCGATTGCCCTTTTAGGGGAAGAAGTGAAGGCGAGACACTGCCGAGTTCCGTACGACGAGTTGATTCATCGCATGGCGGAGGTCGATCTGCAAGTGGAGTTGGGGCGCCAATCAAAGGACGCGACCGTATCACCCAATCGTAGATAGGAAGCAGTGGATCCGTTTTCCCTTACGAGCGACCCTTGTCAATCCTCATAGGAGGTTGCAAGGGTGAACGCGTCATTCGTCATGTTTGGCCGGGGGTTGCCCTTGTTGTATGTCGAGTAACGGATAATTGACATCACGAACAAGGGGATAACGGGAGCTGACGAGGCTGGTGGACGTGGAGGATTCCTGTCAATGTCCACATTCATGGATCGGCGCGATCTCCGTATAGTAGAACCTCGGGGACGAACTAGAATTGGCGGATGATCTGACCCTTGGTTAGTGCGCTCCGAAAACTGTGGATTGCTTAGTTGGCAGTCCATAATGTGAGGCGATGGCATGGAAGGAATCGTTGGTTCGATCATCTACCGCCAAGCCCTGCCAAGCTCCCGTGGAATAAAGCGTCTTGTTTTCCCCCAAAACGTGGTTTCCCTTTTCCCCATATTTCCCCCCCAAGTGGTCTTTCAAGACTTACTTCTTTCACCACTCCAGGCTTGTGTGCCTCGCTCGAATCAGCTCCTGGTTCCATAAATACATGCGTGAGTTTTGCTGCTCTCCCGGCCGACTGCCGGATCCTCCTGCAGCCCTATGACGCCAAGGTCTCCCCTGAAGAAGCTGACCCACCATCTTTCGCCTTTCCAGACCGGATTAAATCGTGGGCGAAAGCTCACGCATTCTCAAGCAACGATTCACCCGATCTTGAATCCTCGACGCGACCCGACGTCGCTCGCTCGTACGATGGACAAGTGAATACGGGCGCCGCTCGGGCCCAATCGCCTACCACGGCCGGGCCCGAGGATGATAAGGAAAAGAAATCCAACCCTAGCATGTTCCTCCGTGCTCGCAATGGGTCCGTTCGGTTCTTCCAACATACTAAGGATGCCCTCTGCCACACCTGGGTCAATATCCTGTTGGTCTTCGTGCCGATCGGTATCGCCGCAGAGGCGGCTCACCTCAACCCGAACGTCATCTTCGCGATGAACGCCGTGGCCATTATTCCCCTGGCTGGACTTTTGAGTCACGCTACCGAGAGCGTGGCCACCCGGCTCGGTGATACAATTGGTGCTCTCATTAATGTCACCTTTGGTAACGCGGTGGAGTTGATCATTTTCATCATTGCTCTTGTCAAGAATGAAATCCGCATCGTCCAAGCTTCCCTCTTGGGCTCCATTCTCGCCAACCTTCTTCTAATTTTGGGCATGGCCTTCCTGCTGGGAGGCCTTCGTTTCCAAGAACAAATTTACAACAGTACTGTAACGCAAATGAGCGCGTGTCTGCTCAGTTTGAGTGTGACTAGTCTCCTGCTGCCTACTGCTTTCCATGCTTCCTTTTCAAATAGTGGCGACGCCGACCGTTTCACCCTCAAAGTTAGCCGTGGAACGAGTGTCGTGCTTTTGCTGGTTTACATTTTGTATATTCTCTTCCAGCTTAAGTCGCATTCTTACCTCTACGCAAGCATTCCTCAAGCCATCATTGACGAAGAGTCCCACCCTGGTCTGCTTCATGACTTGATGAATAGCTCCTCGGATTCATCCAGTAGTTCAAGCGAAGGGTCTGTGGATACCACTACTTCTTGGACAACTGCTAAGCGAATCAAGCGTGCCATGAAGCATCGCAGACACCGCAAATCAAGTACTAGCTCCAAAAGCAGCAGCACCAAGGACAAGGGAGCACTCGCCATGCCATCCGAAAGAAGTCCCAAGCCTCCGCGTCGGCAGACAACTCGATCGACAATACTCCGACTGCCATTGAATTCGACGAGGTCCGTTATGATGCTGACGATGACATTCACCCGTCCTCAGCCGTGCGTTCCCGGGATTTTGGTGCTCCTGCCAGCCGCATCAATAGTATCGGCAGCACGAAGTCCGAAAAGCGTGGTCGCAGGAAGCGTCTCTCGAAGCCTGGCAAAGTGCGTGTCGAGACACCTGTGGACCATGGTCTTATGACCGAGGCCAATCGGCCTTCCATGAAGGGTTTTGCCTCGACTCCCAACTTCGCTGGGATGGAGGGCGTCGGTCCTGACGAGGGCTCTCGCAAGCGTTCGCCTTTCAACTTGCTCACCAACACTGTCTTCAGCTCTCAGAATCCTTCTCAGTCGCCTCATCCTGGCAATACTGTTGCCCGGCCGGCTCTGTACCGAAGCAGCTCTCTTCCCGCCAAGATGAGACCTGCCCCCGCCGCCGGAAATCCTGTCCAGTTTGCTCGAGGTGCTGCCCGTACCGCTGGTGCTCCTCCTACTGCTCCTGTGGACGGTGGCACTGTCGCTGTTGGGGAAGACGAGCCGGACATGTCTCGTACTGCTGCCGTGGTTCTTCTTCTGATCTCTACGGCTTTGGTTGCTGTCTGTGCTGAATTCTTGGTTGATGCTATTCCCGATATGCTTCAAAGCTCCAATGTTAGCGAAGCTTTCATCGGGTTGATCATTCTTCCTATCGTGGGTAATGCAGCCGAGCACGTTACTGCTGTCAGCGTTGCTACGAAGAACAAGATGGACTTGGCCATCGGTGTGTCTGTTGGAAGTAGTATCCAGATTGGTGAGTGAAGCTGTTCTGCTTTTCGTATTGTGCTATTCTCCTAACCCTTTCTAGCTATCTTCGTCACCCCACTGGTGGTCATTCTCGGCTGGTGTATGGATAAGGACATGTCCCTGTATTTTACCCTATTCGAGACCATCTCGCTCTTCGTCACCGCCTTTGTCGTCAACTTCCTTGTTCTGGACGGGCGCAGTAACTACCTTGAAGGAGCCCTTCTGATTGCCGCCTACGTGATTATTGCGTAAGTTCGCGACATCTTCCTCTCCCTGATCATCGCTAATACTATGTCCAGTTTGGCCTCCTACTTCTACCCTGACGGCAATAACGCCAGCGCCTTGGCTGGCGCAAATTAAGCCCTGGGAGCGCTCGCTACCCCAATGCCATAACGATTGACTTGCCCTGGACCATCTCAATGGGACCAGCTAGGAATATAAGGTCCTAGCCATTCGCCTTTGTTTCCATTTCAAATTGTAGATACTACTCGAGATTTTCATGCGAAATTGCCATCATTTGAAGAGGGTGATCACTCTTTGATCCCTCAGAGCCGAACGAAGAACGATTCCCCGTAATTACCGTACACGGCATGACGTCCGTAGAGCATTAAGGGTGTGACACCTGAGTCGCATCTGGGTTGAGGATGAGGACTTCTGCATAGCTGAACTCTATTGGCAGCCAAGGCCTAGAACAGCGGTACTCGCTGATCTCCCGCCCCCACACTGCGGTCTGCGCTGCGGGTGTTCCGAGTAGTCATGCAGGAGCCTGAGCTCTGCGTTTAACATTACGTGCTCAATTTTGCTGATCGTATCAAGCACTGCTTGCTGATCCAGGTGGGAATAGATTAAAACTTAGTAAGCAGTGCCATTGCGCCGGTGGAAACCTTCGGATCCTCGACGCCACCGGTCGGAGTGAACTTTAAGTACAATACGATCTACACTCGTTCTCATATGAAGGGTCTCAGACCATGGTGTAGTCCAGTTGCACTTGCCTTTCTAGAGTATCCTCGGGTTTCCACCTGTCCCTATTTCTCCCGTTGAATGCAGGTTTTATAACTGGCCTTCTCCGAGATGCAGGATTCTACGCACCTCATCAGCCAATACGCATCGTATCGAGAACCCCCGTAATAAAAAGAAGCGATACAGTGTGACTGTTACCAGCCACGTGTAGGCCAGCCAGTGGCTGTGTGTCGCACCCGAGGATGAGCCACATCGTGGCTTGGCTCGTTGTTAGCGCCGGACTAGCTGGTCCTAGCGAGTATTTTCTCAAGGGGAATTCGCGGTGAGTGGTTTCCACTTGGTTTTGATCTTACTCCGTAACGCCATTGTCGAGGGTTCTGGCGGTAAGAATCAAAGGAGTAAGGATGGCCAGAGATGAGGGATTTATGGGATTGTGTGGAACGCCGGTAATATCGATTGAGTTCAGTAATGAAGGCTTCCACTAGATGACACCGCTGCTTCTCTTGGTAGCCGCCTCGGGGACTCCCGTGGAGGCCCGGCGCGTGCTGACGAGCAAATGGGCTCTTCGGTCATTTCAGGGGCAGCAATTCTGGATACTCTGTATTCGATCGTACGGGTAAACTCCCCTTGTACGGCGTGATTTGTATCTGCCTGGCCATTGTCTCCCCACAGGTGGAGTCTGTACGGTTCTTGTCATGATAGTAAGTATTCATCTCGATTCTTCATATCGGCGCTTCCCCCCCCCTTTCCCCTTAGTCTCCCCTCTGTTTTAAAAACCCTCCCACCCCACCTCTCACTTCTTCTCTTTCTCCCCTCTCCCATCCTCCCTCTTCCATCAAACTCCCATCACAAAAATGGCCTACTACGGCGGCCCTCCCCAGTACGGTGCCCCTCCTTACGGCGGCGGATATGGCGGTCCCCCACCACCTCAATTCCGGCCCCCTCCAGGCCCCCCCGCCCCCGCTCCCTCAAGGCTGGATTCAGGAATGGGAGCCCAGCACCCGCCGCGCTTTCTTCGTTGATACCAACAGTGGCCGCTCGCAGTGGGAGCCTCCCTACGGCCCTCCCGCCGGCGGCGGTTACTACGCGCCTCCTCCCGGTCCCCCCGGTTACGGCGGTGGCTACCAGCAAACTGTTGTAGTTGAAGAGCAGCGCAATGACAGCGGTGGCGGCAGTAGCGCTGGCAAGATGATGGCTGCAGGCGTCGGTGGTCTGGCCGTCGGCGCTCTTGCTGGTGGTTTCATCGAGCACGAGATTGGTACGTAGTTGTCCTTTTGTTTACATTGCCCACTAACCCGTCCAAGACGAGAATAACGAGGAGGACGAGCGTGAGGCTTACGAGGATGGCCGCGAGGACCAGTACGAGGATGATGGCGGCTGGTAATCTCGCTTCGCTCCTTCGTAACGGCCCATTGTGCAGCGTGGGCTTTTTCGATATCGCATGGGTTCGGGGAATGAGCTTTTCTTTGTTTATTATTATTTCTACGGGGTGCAATGCATTTTCTGCAGTGCCTAGCTGTTTCATTTTTATGATTAGGTCGACTTGATCTTTCCCTGATACCAATGAAAGTCTTCTTTCTGGCACGGGTTCCTTTTCAAAATCTGCTAGTTCGCCGAGCTCCCTGACACGACTTTTCTGGTTCTTTCAAGTGGCCCGTGGATTCGCCGGGTGCAGCCGGAATTTGTTCCCACATAGACGTGTGATCAGATGCCTACCACGAGGGGCAATTTTCCCTCGCGCAGCTCTTTACGACCTCTGTTGCGCATCGCTCTCACGGGAACATGGAATTGTCCTCAGTCTTGGTGCATCTACTCGGATCCTTGTTCCAGTTTCGAGCATTGCATATGAAAAAGGATTGTATTTCTCGCGAGGCACTAACAAGCTATGACGTATAGGACAGTTGGAACATACAAGGCTTATCCGGCAATGCTATATCCTATCCTGGAAAGACTCAACTTGAGGATGAAGCTGAGAACTTGCCATATCAACATTGCCAGACAAAACGTTCAAGGACGCGCAATGGTCAACTTGAACGGACCTCCCGTCTCAGCAGCATGATCCACAGCCTCATTGATATTCTCCAGACTAAATTCCGTCACATCAAAAGCAGAGATATCCAGTTGTCCACTCCGAATCATTCCAACTATTGTCCGCACCGCAGAAGGCTCATACATCCACTGTCCCTTGATGGTAATCAGATTGCGCATAATCCAAGGATACGGCAACTGCAATTCCTCTCCCCCCAGCATCCCGACACCCCCCATCAGTACAACCCGCCCATATGGCCGCACAGCCATGATCGCACTACGCGCAACAGTCGCACTCGCAGCCGGCGGCAGGAAATCAAGCACAGCATCTATGCCCCCCGCCGCAGCCGCCTTCATCGCCGCGATATCTTTCTCAGAATCTCCACTAAGCTTCACAGGAACAACCCGCGGCCCAAGCCTCTCCCTCAGCTGCGCCAACTTACCCTCATTCCGTCCAACCGCAATAACCTCCCTCGCCCCCATCGCCAGCGCAAGCAGCACCGTTGCGCCCCCAAGCGGCCCCGTCGCACCACTAACAAGCAGCGTCTCGCCCGCCCGAAACTCCATCGCTAACAGGCCCCCGTACGGGATAAGCAGCGCCGCCAGAGCGCACCAATGCCCCGCCTCCGCATCCTCGATCTCCCCAATGGGGATCGCATTCTCCGTCGGCACGCGCACTCGCGACGCAAACGTGCCGTCTCGATGGTACGCCTGAATCTTCTGCCCGCCCGGTCCGCGTGCACTCCACCCTGCAGCACGATGTCCGGGTTGGAGAGGCTGTCTCTGCTGCGCACGGTTGGGTCGCAGAATACCCAGTCGCCAGGCTGCAGGGTCGTTGCGTCGGGCCCTGTAGCGATCACACGGCCTATGCCGCCGCAGCCTGGCGTTACGGGGGCTGGGAGCAGGTATTTGCGGGCACCGCTTAGGACTTCGTTGGTGTAGTGGTAGATTTGGGCTGCGACTACTTCGACGAGGACTTCGCCGGTGCCGATTGGGGGGGTCTGGTTTTGTATGTATCTCGAGGGGTTGGCCGAAGGCTGGGAGGATTGCGGCTTTCATTTTGGCGAGTAGATGTTCTTGTCTGCTTGAATGTTTTGTTATTTCTTACATATTGATGGCTTCTTGATACGATAGTTTTATAGTTCGTTTAACTACTTGCATCTGAATGCCTTGATCTTCAGGCTGTGGGTATTTTCTGAGTGGGTCGGACTTATGCGGTGATAAGGCTGCGGTGTTTATGGGGAAGTCCGCCACAAAACTGGATTCAGATCTGGGGGAGGGGCTGCTTTGGTAGTGATATCGAAAGTTAGAACGAAAGTTAGAGGGCTAATCAGAACATCCTTGTTTACGATTAGAGCGTAGATTATCGAGATCGACTTTGATCCCACGAGTTGCAGAGCCGCAACTACACGGATTTAGCGGAATTAATGTCCTCCGCGTCCGAGTCCTTCAGGCTGTCGCGGGGTTAAAGGAGCTTTACACAAAAGCATCAAATCCTATTATATCTTCGAGATAACATCAGAGCCATATGTATGCCTTTTCTTCAGGGTGGAAAACCGAGTATTCTTCATTATTTGGAGTAAATCGAGTACTTGTGCGCATCTTGGTCAATTGGAGTACCCCAGCCTCTAGATGGCACGCTGGAAAACCGCTGGGATTTGGTACCTGATGCCACTATTGCGGAAATAGTGTCGCAGCTGAGAGCTTCTTTGGCGTAGGCACAGGCAACCATAGCAGCATATCCTTGCCAGTCTTTGGTCTTATGCGAGTCGGCATAGTCGCAGATGCCGCGGATAGAAAGGCATGGAGTGTAGTGAGGAACCTCAGTGTGCTCAGTCTCAATACATAAAATTCCCCTCTCTGACGCTAATTTGTCTCGCACTGTAGTTGATTTAATGATATCACGGCTCGATGCGATCGTGCCGAAATGAATACTGGGCTTATCGTTATCTCCAGTCCGCTCGGGGGGAGAAACCAAAGATGAAGTGTTCTGGTCTGCCATATCAAGAGAAGTGGATTTCTCGATCTCTTGAGGATGCTGGGTATCACTTTTGTGTAGCCGATCAGTGACGGGATCTGGACGTCCGTACCTCCTTCGCATTCGTGGACGGTTTGCTAGAACCTGATTGACCATGTTTCCAAGAGGGCAACCTTCATGATTGTAACTGCGACTTAGATCCATCAGGTCTGTACGTAGACGTGTGTTGTCATCCAAATGCTCCACATGCGAATCATTCAGCCAACCCCCTATAAGTTGAAGTCCAGCTTGAGTTTCGGATTGTGGCATGGGAGTAGCAAAGTCAAGATGCTCCTCTGGGCCAACAGCGACGACAATGTCACCCAGTCGAATGTCATTTTTCGGAGTCGGCAAACCGCTGCCAAGGCCGATAATCATAAATATGCAGATATTGTCATAATGGAGGAGCACATCCGATATGACATCTGATGAAAGAGGCGAGCCAACTTCATCATACTCCTGGTCTCTGCAAGTGGCAATAAGTATACGACGCTTTCCAATGCTTCCCAAGGTGTGAAAGGCCGTATTAAGAGACACTAAATGACCAGATGGATCTTGTGCCTGGTCAAGAAATGTCCGGGCGGCAGTATATACCAAGCGTGTAGGACAAATCCACGCTATGTTGTAATCGCTCGTGCTGAATAAGGAACGCTGATACTGGTTTAAGTCACCTTCTAGCCTTTCCAGCCAATGAGTTAAATCTGATGATATCGAATTGTTGTCTGCGATCTGGTAGACATGGTCGTTCGACAAATTTTTTCCTTCATTAGGTCTCGAATTAGCTTGACCCTCGGCGTCTGATTCTAATTCGAAATCGCTAAACTGTGTGGCCAAGGGTGCCACCCCCGTCGAACTGGGCGACTTGTCTGAGACACAGCTGTGAACCTCGAAATAAGGATGCTCGTCGAAATAGGCTCCATATTTTACGTTCTTCCCTTCCGGTTCTGAAGAGCCTTCTGCTGGGGCCCACGGCAAAGACCTCAGTGAAAATGAATGAATATGCTCCGCAATATGGTCAAGAACAGCCTTCTCCTCCTCACCCGCGAAGGTGCAAAGTGGGCAAGAAGTAAATTTGGGAGGAGCCTTACGCCGCCAAGCCAAAATCAGCATAGGTATCTGTCGAGGCTCGATTCCTTCACTATGCTGGTGTTCGAGATGCTCAACAAAGTCGTCGGAGATCGTGAAGCTAGCATATATATTCTTCTGGGTGCATATATGACACATCCATTGGTCTGAACCACTGTGGTGCTCGTTCATGTGGCTTATCCAACTTTCCTTGTTCCTATAGAAGGTGTCGTATTGAGCGCAGCCCTCAAAAATACATGTGTATGGTAGAATATCTTCCGCAAGGTGGTTTCTGTTGAGTAAAGACAAAAGTCAGAATCGATACTCATTTTTGGGAAATATGGATAAATCTCACTTCCAGTGGTTGCCCCGCGCTACTGCGACAGGAAGGGACTGACAGCAACACGGACAAGAAAAGACCATTTGATGGATTCTGATGGGCGGAGGGCTTGGGTAGGCAATTCGCGAGCCAGTGGCTGATATAACTGTGGTTGCAGACCGTCCAGGTTGCTTTGGCAGGGTCACTATGGGCTCGTCTACTGCTGTAGCGGTTGTAACACTCGGTCCCGGCGGCTCATCATTTTCCCCAACTCTCTGTTGCTCAGAGGGCAGAACTAGCAGACCAGCTTCTTGCTGCAGTGGCTGCGTCTCCCGTCTATAGTTCTCCCTTGGAGTACTTGAGATGTCCGAACCAAGTCCTAACTTTTGAGCATGTCGCTGAGCATATAGAAAACGATTACGTCGTATCAAGTTGCACATGATCAAGTGCGATTGTAGAGTGGTCAAGTTTCCCCGCGCGAGATTTTGGGAGCTAGAGTCTGAATGACCATGCGGGTCTGATCGCGCTAGAAGAAGAAGTTCGAGGTGTCGACGCAAGGCTTGGATTTGAGGATTGGTCGGATCAAAAGTACTGTCTGCCTTCCGAAATCGTGACTGAGATCCAGCTTTTCGAATCACAGTTGTCAGCCTCGTAAGTTGGCTTAAGGCGTCTTCGACATCTTTCAAACAGTGAAATTCTTCCGTGGATAGCTCGGAGTCAAGTTCTCTTATCTCACTGCCTACAGGTCTAGATCAGACCTCGAGAAAATATGACAAGGTCTTCTGGAAGATGTAACATACCTTTATCTATGCACTTCTGTATCAGGATACTCAACATGATCAAGAGATTGACCATAACAATCCGTACGTCTGGGTTTGCATGCAGTCGGTGCTCTAAGGAATCCTTCCCTTTAGACGAGGCACCTGAACCCCTGCACCAGAGATTGAAATCTGCCTGTCTATTTTCAGCCCATTCTTTCTGCATCAGCCGTGGTGTGGCCATTGCATTCCTGAATGCGTGTCGGCATAATATAACAGCCTCAAATATTGTCGAAGGTTCCGAGTCTGCCATAATAAGGATATATCATGAATTATCAGCGACATAAGATAGTTGGTAGCTTCTCTTCGCTCTGGCTGATGGGACTATTGAGTTTCATGAACCATGAGAGAGGGATGACTTCTGGGGAGAGAAGGTGCGCGGAATATGTACCTCCTAGTGCGGGGCTGTATGGGGCGGGGCCAAGATACTCGACTGCGGCTGAAACAGTCTCCAAAGTTTGTCCCATTTGTGCTTCATGGTTTCCTTCACGGGCTAGGTCTCATAGTGCCACCGCCCCACTACGATGGATAACATCGGTGATTTGTGTCATGTTACGTTTCCCTGGATTGCCGGCCAGGCAATACGTCTGGGGATAGAGACAAAAGACAACAGCTTTGCTCAGCTGGGATACCACCTCGTGCTCTTGTCTCAGTCCTTCCCCTTATCGAGCTTGGTGGAAAGTCCTCAGCTTGTCCAGATTGTACATCTCGTGAACAAAGCCTGCTCTGTAAGTGGCTAATCAGTCAGCAAAATCCTGATCAAAATCTGCCATCTTCGCCACTAACACATTCTGTAGGTTTCGAGAAACGGAAACGATGGTCCTTCCAGACCTTACCACATCCTCCTGAGGGTATCAGAGATTCAGAAATCTAGGCTAGCGGCAGATAGAGCTCTCGCAAACGACGTTCAACAAGGTCTAGCGCAATTCGTTTCGTTGAAGAACCCCGAATATCCATCCCTCCTGCGGTTGATTACAGAATTTCTAGGTAAACAGGATTTGCCAAGTGAATCTTCCAAGGAGCAGATTGTTACATGGGGAGCAAATGATAGGCCCCATGCGCAAGTCAACAATGCTCTTTATAACCAGCTCCGAATATACTCAACATGTTCCTGCAATACACGACACTTAGAGGATGCTCGGCTGCGGCTAGATTCCGACCAGACATCATGGAATCATGCTCTAGTACAGTTCAATCTGTTGTTTGCTGCTAGTCCTAGCCATTGCCCTGAATCACACCCCCAACCTCGGTGGAAGGAGGGGAGAGTTCTAGTTGCCAGGTACGAAATACGCTGAAGTCCACAAGGAATGAACTGATATATTGGTTTCTAACAACTATTAATAGAGACGACAGGTCGCATCAGAAGAAACGAGTGGTGTTTTCCGATGTGGATACAGAACTCCCACTTACAACACTTGCATCATCACCTCCACCAAGCAGCACCAGGAAGATCGGACTGGGAGAGCTTTGTAAGCTCATCCAAAGCGAAGGAAGCAGTTCCGTCCATCTTGAAATACGAGATAATGCGATGAAGTTGAATGAAAATATCGAATACACTTCCCATCGGCACTTCCCACCACAAGCGAGTGTCCCTCTTGCCAAATGGCTAGAACAGACTTCACACATATCTAACAGAGTCAAGGTGACACTGGCATACATAATTGCAAAATCTGTTTGGCAGTACTATGACTCCAACTGGATGAGAAAGCCGTGGACCAACGAGAGCATACAGATAATAAAGGAGACAATCCAAGATCGGAAGCAAAGTCAACCACATCCCTACTTCACCACCACACTCTCTAAACCTCAGGGTCAAATGTTGGACTACTACACCGCGGATAATATTTGTCACATGTTCCCAAGCATACTCGCATTGGGAGTGATCCTTGTCGAGATTGGGATCAAAAGGGCCTTCCAATCTGATAATATGCAATCTGTCTTGAATGAGACAACAATAAACGAGTACTACGAATGGGCATGGATGACAGCAAATGCCACCAACCTGGGAGAGACAATTGGGCCGATTTATGAAAAGGCGATAAATCATTGTCTCGATGGTGAGCTCTTCAGAGACTGTCCAATCGACACTTCTCTTCCAGGAAACGAGCTTGAAGCCAGACAGGATCTCCTTTATGAGAAGGTTGTTTTGCCTCTTCAAGAGCTCTACTGTGCATACAAAGATGACTGGGATATACAGGAGAATCCCATACAGGATCCAACTGCTCAAGAAACCCAGCAACCAAAACAAGTCTCTTTCAGGCTGACCGGTCGCCCACAGTTCTCCATTGCCATTTTCTGCGCGCTTCCATTAGAGGCAACAGCGGTCAATGACATTTTTGACGATGTATGGAACGAGGAAAGAGAAAACTCGTGGAGGTCAGCAGGAGACGAAAATACCTATACTTTTGGCAGGATTGTATGTTATAATGTGGTTCTGGTTCATATGGGCGACATGGGTAAAAATGCGGCGTCTCAAGCAACTGCGGGTATCAAGGCCAGCTATCCAGAAATCAAGCTCGCCCTGATCGTTGGTATATGTGGAGGAGTCCCGACCTATTCTACAGCGGATAAGGATGAAATGATACTCGGCGATATTGTGATTAGTGATGGGATTGTGCGATACGACTTCGGAAAGCAGTTTCCCGATACTTATATGAGCAGAGCAGCGCCAGAAGTTGTTGCCCTGCCTAACCATCGGGTTCGGGGTATTCTGGCCAAACTGAAGGGAGAGCGAGTGAAAGAACGTATGGAGAGAAGAATCTCTCAGCATGTCCAAGCCTTACAAGATGAGCTCGGTACTAGAGGATCTGTCTACGTTGGGACCGATAGAGACGAGCTGTTTCATCCCTCATATCCTCACAAGCATCAAGACCCAGATGTGTGTGCAGTATGTAACATCAAGGGCTCAGAGCGAGTGTGCGAAAAAGCACGGACGATGAGCTGCGACGAACTCGGATGTGAGAAGAGCTCACTTACGCCGCGAAAACGATTGTATGAGGCATCAATGGGAGGTTGTACACCAAAGCCTAAGATCCACTTTGGGCATGTTGGGTCAGGAGACACAGTCATGAAATCTGGCCAACACCGCGATAAGACAGCGTCACCATGGAAGCTTGTTGCTTTCGAGATGGAGGCATCTGGTGTGTGGGATATGCTGCCGTGCCTTGTCATCAAAGGCGTGTGCGATTACTCGGACAGTCATAAGAACAAATCTTGGCAGGAATATGCTGCTACCACAGCTGCTGCTTGCGTGAGGGCTGTTTTAGAGGAATATGTAATAGCACAATGAATCACCCAAAGAATTGCATAACAGTCGCCTTTGAGACCTCGAAATAGTAAGCCCTAGCGTGTGACTGCATGAAGATGTAGAGCAAGTATCAGCCGAACTCCAAGGATTCCAGACCTATTAATATCAGCTGAGGTTTCCCTACATAAGGATGAATCAAGTTTTAGATCCAGTTTTAAGTCTGTACAAGTTATTTATGACCATTGCTTATTGTAGGGGTTTGACATGCGTCCACTAACTCCTTCAGCTGCTCGGAATCAAGGATCTGTTCTTTTGCTTCGTTCCTTTTCACCTCTTTCCTCGGCCTTAGCATGGCCACTGGTAGCTGTTTCGGAACGGGTTTCTCCTACTTCCATTGCCCCGAGGCCTCTATATATCGATAGCGAAACCGAAGATGACGGAGTTTGCTGCGAAGGCGAGGCTTTTGTCCAGCAATTCGATAGCGAGGGATCTGGTGGACACTATATATGCACAGTTTGGGTACCGAGACTTGTGTTATTTCAATAGATTAGATTCTAAAACCCTCGTCCCTACATCTTGAACTCTGTAATCTCAACGATTGGCCGTTATATTCTCAAGCAAATATTAGTATCAGCCTGGTGACATGCCCCTATGCTCCCCTTGTTCTGGCACGGGCCTCCGCCCGCATTTCACTACCCCGGACTTTTAGAAAGCCCGTTCCTGGTGAAACATAAATATTGACGTCCTCCTGCTGATGAACTTCTCCCTCCTTGTGATCTCCAGATATGCGACCGACGATACATCATGACGGTATCCATATCGGGTCCGTAGTAGACATCGATTGTTTCACACGTGTTTCTTGCAGCCCACAGAGCTTCGGCCATTTGCGTATGGCCCAGCGATCAAACATACCCGAGCAGGTTTCAACTTTCCGGCTCATGTTCAGCCTCTGTCACGACGTTATGCTTCCCCTTGGACAGAAACACACTAGCTTGTGTATTGATTCCTCACTGCCCCTCAGGCGTACAACGGTATCAAACCCCGGCGACGACAAGCTCCCACAGCACTGTGCAGGTGTCGATTGCTGTCTGCCTCAGAATACCGAGATAGAAGGAGCTATTACAGCATGTTGGCACTGTTTCAGTGTGTCTGCATGAAAGTAAGTCTCCAACATGTAGTACTTAGACAAAGGAGCGCAGCTTGAAGTCCTAGGAATGAGTACTGGAGTTGAATACTGTCCTTCGGTCCGAGTGCCATCCAATCTTCTACCAAATGACAAGGACAATTTCATAGTGCTTCGGCATACACAGTGCCTCTGCATGAAAGTTTATGAGATTTACCCGGACGATCGGGGCATATGCAAGTTCATAACATCCAAAGCATAGTCTATTTTGATTCATCAATTTAAGAAAAGTCATCACCCTCACAAGCGACAAAGTCATCACCCGAAGCCCCAGTGTGGGTAATCAACCCGGCAAGTTCACCCTGCTCGTTAAAGATGACGCGATCGGCACCAGGGGAACCACCATCGTAAATCTCGCCTGAGCTGAGAATAGGGAACTCGTACCAGTTGCCCGGGACGGGGAAGTCGAAGCCCTCGTAGTCTTTGTACTGGTGGGGGTAGGAGTCGACGGTGGAGCCCTCCTCGTACAGCTCGTATCCAGCTTGCTGGGCAGCACTAACCTCGCTGTCGCTGTAGGAGTGGGAGCCGCAGGTGTAGTCGGCTGCGAGGGCACCGCTCACAAAGAGGGCGGCGAAGGCGACGAGCTACAAGAGTAAGTATGGGCTAGTAGGATAAAGCTGAGGGATTGCTGATGGGAAAATGCTGGAGCATACCTTGGTGAACTGCATTTTGAGTCGGGGATCAACGAGGAACCGGGCTTGGCTGATCTGCGAGTGATGCTTGTAGATTGGGTTGCTGTGAGCTTTATATAGACCTTCAGTGCTGTGCGAGACATTGATCCTCGAAAGCTTAATTTCCCCTCTTGAGGCACCCCGTGCTTCCCGATGTTACATCCCATTCTTCGACAGAGTATGCGATCTCATTGGCGCATGCCATCTCAGAAATCAAGTATAGTCCTTGAGCTAGCCATACCACAATAGGTAGCTGGACCGATCTGCAGCGTCTTTGCCCTGAAGGAAACAGTTGCCTACCCGAGGTACGCACGGATCGTGATTGGCGAGGCGGAGAAAGCGTGAACGATCGACTGGTTGTCGAGGGGTCGCCCGTGGTACCGGAGGGGATCAACCGGCTTTGGCGCCGGGCTTGAGCCGGTGGATCGTGAGACTGCGATGGGGCGTTGTTGGCTGTTTAGCGTGAAGGTTATCAGGCCAATGGGAGGGGGTGACGGGGGCCACGCTCACCCGCCCCTGAATGCGGGGGGTCCGTGAAGAACGTCGAGAGGGATCGTCTGCATCAGGAGTATTTGAGCTATGGTCTCGGCTCTGAAGCGGAGCCATTCACTCGTGCTTACTTATCTCTTGCACGCTTACGCGGCGAAGGCCTGCGATGTCGGGCTCGTGCTTCGTGTTGCTTATACGGGCGCCCGGCGGAGATCGTCCCGATCCTTCCGGTTATCTTGACCTACTGCAAGCCTTTCCCATTCGTGAAGGTAATCCTCAGCCGGTGATTGCGTGCTTCGATTGGGGTATATGGTTCTATGCCTAAAGCAAGCCCTCGACTCTTACCCTATAACCACGGCATAGGTCCGAGCCCACCAGCTCTTCTCCTTCGGAACTTCTTCCTCCGACTCTTCGAAGTGTCGCCGGCCAGTCCAGATATCCATGTCTTCCAGCTTAACCCACTTTGTCTTGTTCCAGAACTTATATACAATGACGAACAAAACGAAGACAGGAAGCAGGATGTAGTTGATCACAAAGTCCTTGGCGCTGAACGGATTCAAAAAACAGGTATAACCCTGGAAGAACACAAGGAAGATATTCGCTGCGAGGGCAAGGTAGGTGCCCCATGGATACAAAGCAGCGGCAAATGGGAGCTTAGCAGGGTCCTGCCCTTGTGCCACCAAAGCACGACGGAATCGAATATGGCAGACGCCGATGACGGCCCAGACAATGAATGTGGCCACTGCAGAAACATTAATATCCTCTACAGTCTAGATTGTGATTGTGACGTACCTCCAGATAGCGTGATAAGGGCCTCAAACACTGTTCCAGCGCTTGAGCCAAGCTCGAGGAACACAATGCATGCAAAGACGTTCGTGAAGATCAGCCCCACCCAAGGAACCCCGGCACGGTTGGTTCGTCCAATGAACTTGGGAGCCTTCCGGCTTCGTGACATGTAGAGAAGGGTTCGAGAGCCAACGTATAGGGAACTATTTCCAGCAGAGATGACACTGATCACGATCAGGGCATTGATCAAGTGCGCCGCGGGAAGAATGCCGGCTTCGGATAGAGCAATGGTGAGCGGCGAGCTCGCAGTTTTGGAAGAGCCGCTGAGCAGCTCCTTGTTATTGTATGGCATGAGAATGCCAATGAAGAAAATTGTGCCTTGACTCATCAGTACCATATGTTGCAGGTTAGGCAGATCAACATACCGACATAAAAGATAAGAATACGCCAGAAGACTTGCTTGATAGCTCTGGGGACTGCCTTTCGCGGATTTGTCGATTCGCCCGCGGTAATACCGACCCTGCCACCGTTAGCTCGCCGCATACGCTATTGGCTTGACGCATCGAGCATACATTTCTGTACCCGCGTACAATGTTCCTGCCACGACGAAAATCTTCGCCACGCCGTTGATTCCATCTGCGAACGCCCCCGGATTATGCCAGTACTTGAACCCAATCGTTTGAGGGCCGATGGCACCCGCGCTGATGCAAATCGCTAAAATGAAAAACACGATCAAAGCGATAACTTTGATACTGGTGGCCGTTAGCGCTGAACCCGGCAGGCGTTCGTTCGACTTACATCGACAGCCAAAACTCCATTTCACCGTAGGCTAAAATGCCCAGATTCGAAAGAGTCAGAAACAAAAACCAGAATATGAGAATCCAGCCCCATTGGGGCACCGCTTGCGTCCAGTATCCGATAACTAGGGAGATAGAGTTGTACTCGTTCGCGAGAACCTGCCAAAGTCAGTTCATCTCCACTCTCCATAAAGATCTCTTTGCCTACCGTAACCCATAGATACCAATATGCCCACCCGAGTCCAAACGCCAGCGCATCGTCGATAAACCGCTCCGCATACTCGATAAATGACCCCGATACTGGAATTAATGTAGCCATTTCGCCCAACGATTGCCTATACCAATTAGCATCCCTTGCAAGAACCAGATTGGCTCTGCACCCACATGACGAAAAACACAATGATGCCAACCAAGCAGAAGCTAATCAAAGCTCCTGCAGGGCCACCCTGCGCCAGCGCACTTCCAGAATTAACCAACAGGCCAGGCCCAATAATACCGCCAATCGCAATCATCTGTAGATGCCGCGACTTCAATTGTCGCTTCAGCGGCTTCGCAAACGGGTCGGCCTCCTCGTCGCGGCCCTCCGACCGGATACTCTGCTCGTCCACATTTTTGGTACCCCACTGCGATCCGTCGTCTTTGGATGCTCCGTAGGGGCTTGACTCGGTGATATCATAGCTCTTATCTGCCATTGTCGGCTGAGCTTGTCGGTGCCTGGGTTCAAGCGGAGGAAATTGCGCGAGGGGACAGCGTGCCGAGCTGTTATTTTTTTTGGGGCAGGATTTGCGGGGAACATGGTGCCATCGCGAGTCGAGCTGCGGTCGCGTTCATTTGCCGCCGATGGTGTGCTTCCTTATCTTAAAGGCGTGCAGATCGTGGGGCTCGTGAGCTTTGCGCCAATTGCAGGTTGTTATGGATCCGAATATGGGAATGGGTGGGTCGCGCGGTATGGCGGTGGGCTCTGGTGCTTGGCGCTGCATGTGTAACTTGGGGGTTGGAGTGATATCTAGCAATGTGGAAGCCGATGACTTTTGATTTTGAGGGCTCGGTAGTATAGGATTACATTCGCTGCCAGGATTGTTTAACTTAGAATGTATCCTAGGAAGGGCAATTGAGGAGACCATGCCATATTTCTTGGCGAGTAGTGGGTATTGACAGGGCTTGGGAGGCTATCATTTGTTGAATATATCTATGAACTCGACCTAACAGCAAGAAGACACCAAATCATAGTAAAGCATCAACAGGAGACAAAAAGTGATATATTAGATATGGACGGTGTGCATTAGATCTTATTATGTTTTCCTCCTTTGCATATTTCTTTTCTTTTTTCCACATCTTCCGTCTCAATTTCCCTTCTCTCAAACCCCCTGAGGCCACTAGCTTGAGTGTCAGTCTCAGCTCTACACAAGATATCCGGATCACTACTCCCACCGAGACTCAACCATCGCTTACACCGCTCTACTTCATCTCAAACCATCCCTTACATCTCTCTACCTCATCTCAATCTATCCCTTACACCTCTCTACTTCATCTCAAAGCATCGCTTACACCGCTCTACTTCATCTCAATCTATCCCTTACACCTCTCTACCTCATCTCAACCATCGCTTAAATCCCTCTCTCTCATATCTTGCATACTGCCGCCTACCCACTGATCGACTGTTCCCACCAAGACTCCACCATCGCCTTCATATCCCTGCTGCCGATCAACTGATCAAAATGACGTCAAACGAAGTACAATGCAGCGGTTTCTCAGAGCCGACTGAGCTTGTTCGTTCGCAATCTATCCAGGATACAATGGAGCTATGCCCCCGTGGCTGTCTTGACCTACCGCACGCTCCAGAATATATTGGCTCAACAAAAAGCGTGATTACAAGGATAGTGAACCGGACTAAAGCTTCTACAAATCCTGACGATACGGTCTATCTGAAGTTTACGAACGTGCCGCCGGAAATTGCCACCGGAACGGATATCAAGGCTACACGGAACTTCTACGACTTCGAGACGCGTTGCATGATCATTACTATTACTGGAGGGCCACATGAGCGAGCAATCGGTCAATGGAACTCTATTATGACAATCCTAGCGATATCCTCAAACCTGGCTATCATATCTGATGGAACTGCTCGAAAGACTGGAAATTCGAGTCACAAAGAACCTGACTCACAATATATGCCAGAGGATCAGGAACGTGCTTGGCCAACGGTGGTATTAGAAGTGGGATATTCTGAATCCCAGACTAAACTAAAATGTGACGCGGCATGGTGGCTAGCCAACTCGAATGGAGCAGTCAACCTGGTAATTACCATCGCGATCCACAGAACTCAAGCACAGATCACTATTGAGTGTATTGTGCTGGATCGAACTGCCCCACCGGCTCGCCATGCTCGCCCCCGTTACTGTCCAGTAACTCGACAGAAGCTTGTTATCGTACGGGATCAGAACGGAGTCATAACAACAACACCCGCAGTGCCACTTCGCATTACCGTGCAAGAGATAATGGCACGCCCTCCATTACCGGGTGAGACTGATATCCTTGTTCAGGTGCCTCAGTTACAGCACCTTGCCGCTCTAGTCTGGCGCGCGCAAGGACTTACACCTCAAGGAAATACACCTCAAGGAAATACGCGTCGACGAAATACACGTCGACGAAATACACGTGGCTAGAGCAAGAACGCCAAATCATTTGTTTTTGTTTTTATTTTATTTTATTCTTTTGATGAGCTCTTTTTTCCGTCCTGATATCCTTATTCTGGTACCTTGCTTAGAGCAATCTGTTGCTATTTCTCGGCCAAAACAAGAACTTTGAACGCTTTTTATGATGGCTCATTTTTCGTTTGAATCTTGGAAGATAAAATGTTGACCAAATCTCAGTAGTGTAGAGGGTAATAATGTGCTCAGGTATACTAGGAGGGCTTCGCCGCGAAGCGTGCCTTGATCCTAGTTAGATATCGTTCACCTTCGCACACCTTCGCCGACTATGGACAAAATCCACAGAAGGGAACGATGTGTTCAGCTGTAGACGCCAAAGTCATGTCAAATCTTCTCTTTTGGCGAGATATCGTAGTTCATCATTGCACAGAGAAGGGGAACGTGCTCAGGTACAAGGTCACCCGTGGCCACGAGGGCCACGAGAGCCACGACCCTTTATCGTCATTGCACGAACAACTGGGAAATGAAGCGAAAGGACGCACAAACCTGACGGGTTCCTAGTCACAGAGTTAATTGTGAGCCACAAATGTTAAGTATGAACTAAATTTCAAATGCAGGAGGGAAGCTTGAGTGTGCTCAGGGATATGTTGCAGTCTGCCGAAGGCATAAGTGCGAATTCGAGCCGCACGCAACATGTAGATATCATTCACCACCGCACACCTTCGCCGACTATGGACAGCATCCAGAGTAGGAAACGATGTGCTCAGCCATAGACACCAAATATCGTGTAATCCTATCTTTGGCGAGATATCATGCTTCATCATCGCACAGTGAGGGGTAAGGTGCTCAGGTACAGAGGCCATCCGTCCACAAGGGGACCACGGCCCCTTTATCATCATTGCACAGCGAACGGGTTGAGTGGGCATGACTAAAGGGGGTGCTGTATCTCACAATGTTGGGGATAGATCGCAAGACTTGATGCAAGCCAACGCAAACCGAGGATGCCCATAATCCCCAAAGCTTGGGCCCCGCCTGGAAAGGCTCTCAAGGACACGGAACGTGTGCCACTCTACTACCTCAAGACCAGGACATAAGGTACTCTCACGGAGTTAATCTGCAGGGCAGTCAGCGCAAGACGACAAGTAGAAATAAACATGGTTAAGTTTGCAGAAAGAAACTGCCACTGGAGTGGGAGGCGGGTCAGACTGTGCGGTTTCATCATAGTCTCAACTCATATTGCAATCTTCGAAACTTTCGGTCATCATTCCCGCTGGCTCTTGGGTGTAATAACACAGATAATTGACCATCCTACCTTCTCGGTATTGAATGAGGAATGGGAATGTTGCCAATGGCGTCGGTCTGCGAGAGTAGTTAACAGAAGCCATCAAGGAGCAACGACTACTAGCAAAGATGCGAACGTAGTAGCAGATAGGTCAGACAATGTGAATTCATCATAGCTCCAACTCAAAACGCATCTCTAAAATCTTGTCATCATGCCCAAATAACGGAAAACAGGAATAAGTGGCAAGGGAATCAACGAATACTCACAATCTCAAGCAGTAGAAAAGCCGTCAACAAGTCTCAGCAGATAAATGCGATCAGTGTCAGGCAGAAGGTTTGCAAAATGCAACATAAGAGATTTCAAAAGCGCGAGATAGAAGTTTGGCTCAGACCTCTCATTTGCTGTCATCATTGAAGTTTGCAGCCCAGTAATGTGTCATCATCGCCAAGCAGACCAGCAACAAAACACATCAAATGCCAGAATGAAAGACTAGGCTTTATGAGAATTTGTTCTCATAATCGTGAAGGCTTTCATCAACGGCGTGGTCAAGCTCATCAAAACAACTCCAAGAGATGGGTTGGGAAAATCAATGCGATAGGGCAAGGTGCGTGGGCAAGGGGAGACTGGTGCGTGGGTAGGGAGATGTATAGTGGGGTAAGGTGGGGTACGGTTGTGTAAAGACACCAAGCCGCGTGGAAGCGCGCCCAAATCCACAAACGCGCGGGATATGGTGTAACCACGCCCGACCCATAAACGCGACGCACCATATCAAGTCTCGAGGATGGATATCACCGAAAAGGTGGATGAACTGCGCGCGAGAATCAACAAATATTTTTACATACCAAGCTTCCATGAAGCCAAAGGCTTGTAAGTCAGATCCAAGACATCATATTGTGGAGATGCCTTGTTGGGGAAATGAGCATGCCCTTTGCACCATCATAGATGCGAAGCAATACAAGACACGATAAAGTCGACGAGGTTGGTTCAGGAAATCCAGGCAAGGCTAAACCAAAAAAAGAAAAGAAAAAAAAAAAACCTCAACAGGAAAATATTTGGAGAAAGGAGAAGGAAGAAAAAGAAGAGAAGATGGAGGGAAGGGCTCGTATATCCCCCAAGGCGGCGTCGGTGTGCAGTATCATAATATGAGGCTATACTCAGGTTACTCGGGTGCTATGCCCTCGTGGACCAGCGTAGCTTTTCAATCTATGATCCTCGACGAGGTCAACCTCACATTTTTCCAAAACTCACGAGGTCGCCAGCGACGATATTGAGCTCTTCGAGAATCAATTTTCAAAAATTTCCTAGTTCCTTTGCGGGAAGGAGACGATATCGCAATCGACGCAGAAGACAGTGCCGCATAGGAAATACGTACCGGCAGTATACAGAGTTAATGCGGCTTCAATGAGGAGATAACGTCATCCGGGATGTTCCAACCCAGGGACGGACCTCTCCGGTCAGTCACTATGGCTCCCATACAGTGTGACGGTTTGCCTCTCCCACCACATCCGAGAGGTTCTTCAAGGCTGCAATCGATCAATTTCAATGTTATAGGCCTATTCCAATCTCTAACATGTTTTATGAATAGTTAAGGAGCTGAACTATTCAGCTATCCGCTTACACCTATAGGCTATGAAAAGACACGAATTAGCAAATACCAATCGTGAGGACAGCCTAGAGGCTGAGTATACATGCTCCAAGATTGGTTCTGCACCTCTTTTTTCTTCATTGATAGCGCTTGTGCATCTCTTGGAGTGGCCCTGTCATTATTGAACAACATACATCTACCGGCTAGCTGCATCAGGGAATGAGGATTTTGGAATGAATTATGCAACACATGGGAAATACCAAACTTTCACTTAATCAGGATTGAGCCTATCAATACTCTAGGCACACCGGTTCTCGGGTGTCCTGTAGTAAGTCGCTCGCCCCAGATGCACACAAAGTAGCCGGACAAAGCGACCATACGATGCGGACGCCTATGCCGAACAGATCACAGGTTGACATGCTCTTGAGTTATAGAGATTTCCAAAATCTCTATCTCCAGGAAGTGGGAGCTCCAATCTACATATCCTAGCCTGTTGGCTTTAGGTGCCCAGGTAGGCTTTGTCAATTTATAAATTCCTAAGGCTCAACGATTCGGACTTCAATAGTAAAATTCCTCTTTCTTCTCGAACTCCATCAATAGTCCTATTTAATTTGAAGTTGAAATTCACGCCTGAGTGCGTATAAGAACCGCTGCATAATGAGTGATGGGTGATGTTGGATCGGATATCCGTAGTACCGCGATACGCAGTTTCGATAGTTGAAGCATAAAAAGAAAGAAGCTATATTTTCTTCTATAGACTAAATTCAGAGACAGCTGTCTTAATAACCGCCGTCGCCATTCGCCGGGCACTGCTGCTCTTTTACAGTCCAAGGAACATCATTTCACGCCCTATTCCAAAAGCAGCTGTGACAACAGCCGGCGATAAGGAAGCTAAGCAAGACAATGGGTCTGGATACAGCTCTTATAAGGAAATTGTGACCCCTGCAATGATCTCATGGGGTGGGAACACCTCCGTGGCGCGGACTTGGTCACTTAGTCCGTCGAGAAGATGAACCTTATAGAGGACGCAAAATGGCTGGCTAACATGAAGGGCAAGGTGATTTAGCCCATGCGCAAAATATATCTAGGTATAGGGGTGGGGTTCAATGAACATACAGGAATACTATGGAAAATACCTCGGAGCAGGACTTTGATAGCTTTCGTAGAGCTTATTTTGATGGAAGGATATAAAGTACAAGAATGAAAGGAAGGTCCCATTTGTATACAGAGAAAGAAACAAAACACCGTCGCCCATCCTGGGCCCATGCTGCCGATATCCCCTATGATAGACGCCAGGCCAAAGATTATCACTCGTTTCTTTGATTAGAGCCAGCCATCAGAAGAGCTTGATAGGGCCCCCTTGTTTTGACGTTCTTGGCTACGTTCAGTGACATACTTCGACAGCGGGAGATCTCCAATCAGGCGCTGCTCTGGCTGGGTTTGAACCAAAGACCGCGTATCAGAGGGGTGGTAGTACCGGTCGTTTTCAGGTGTTTGCGGGGGATAATGGGAGTTGTACGGATAGTGACCGCTGTTCTGGATTTGCGAGGGTGGTGGGTAGTGCTGTTGGTTGGACTGCTGATATCGTCGTTCTTCTTGGCGGTTCCTGAATGTGCGGAATGACCAATTGCTGCCAAGCAGAACTACAAGGACGGTGGCGAGAAAAACAATCTAAGAGACGAAGGTTAGTAGAAGGTCTCTAAAGGCATTGAGAACACCACCTACGATTGTCTTCCAACTGATGGCGTCGACGAAGCCGTTGATGATCCCGGCCATGGTCTGAGCAGACAGCTTAGCCCGGGCCATCTTCCGTGGATCTCTCTTCAGACACCGCGACCATTCTTCACAATAGCTTTTAAGGACAGGGGAAACAGCCGTCTCATGGCACCCATTGTCGTTATAATTGTCGCTGCACTTTTTCATCTCGATCAAGATTTCCGCAGTCATGTCATTGGCGGCCAAATCAAATTCGTCGCCGATAGACGAAATCGCAAGATACAAGATGTAGAAAGCCCCCGCAACGACAACAAAATTGACCAGTAGCTGAAACCACCAAGAGAGGATGGTCGGGAGCGCAGGGTGTTCTTCCAAGTACGACAGGAAGCCCGACACTCCGCTCCTGGGCGGTATCTGTGATGCATTTGGAGACATATTGTCGAGTGGTGCATTCTTTTCCTCGGGATCGTCGAGACCTAATGTACGGATAATATGTTGGTTTCTCCTCTTTTCAATTCTTTGCCCAGCTTTGTGCGAGAATTTCTTTGTGTTGGGCCTTCTATTTGCAGGTACGCCACGGCCCGGGCTTGATGTTGCCTTTGAAAACATGTTGAATAGGGAATCTCGTCGGTCTGCGCGGGCAGGGGGCTCTGGGGTATCATCGTTGTCATTATCCGTGGCTGGACTCGGCGGACCGGACGAGAAGTCGAGGTCGACTTTCTGAGGAGTTGTGAATCCAGGCTGCCCGAACACCGGTGGCCTAGGTTGAGCGACGTTGGAGAAAAAGAATGGTTCGTTATTCGGTTCGCGGAAGGAGGAGGGTTCTTTGTCGGTGATTCAAATGCGCTGTGGGTTCCTATCGAAGGGGTCAGCGTCTTGCGCGGGTTGTCCAGGATTGCGCTCCTACGTTTCAGCCCATGCAAGTGTGTAAATGGGGACGACGCATCCATGGGGCGATTGTCCCAGGTAAAGTCCATAGGACTCTCCGCCGTGCGCTGTTGCATGGTGGTGATGGGGGAACGAAAGCGGGATGACGGAGTCTGGAAGTTTTTGTTTGGGTAAACAAGACACCGGAGCAACCCGCTCGGCAGAACCGATAAGAACTCCACAAAGATCGGGGCTTATCATGGGGCTCTGCAGATTGAGACTTGGAGAACTGGAAGATGCACTACTTGGATCAAGATTGTTGGTCGCATTGGAATACGTTGGGCTGTTCCTAAAACTCGAAGCCGCTTTGTCTGCTACAGTGGCTATAGAAGCGGCAAGTTGCATGTATCCATCCCGACGCGAGAACTAAACCTCGTCCATCTGAAATCCTACTATATTTCCAGAGAACCCCGCATATATTGCCCAGGATATCGAAACATTATGAGAACCGGGCGCCAGCACCCACAATGGTCTTGATGCAAAAGGAACCGAACACAGAGCACATCACTCGTCCATCTGCCACTGGTACTCCAACGTCGAAATCATATCCTTCTTATTCCGAGCAGCGAACCACTCTTTCTCAAACCCAGTAGACCGATCAACACCATCCCACCGATGACCCGGCCGAATACCATACCGGTTGGGTTGGAAAGATCCCTTGTATAGCGGCTTCCCAGAGACAGCGTTCCGCGCCGTCGTCTTCTCCGTTAAAAACGCAGCAGCAGGATCATTCCATCGTTCTGCCCCCCGCAATTCCGCATTCCGCTCCTCATCGTCAATGCCCCGAGCAACAGGCATGGTTTTGATATCCTGCAGCTGCTGTTTTCTCTCCTCGCGCTGCTGTCGCTGCACGTCTCCAAGCAGACTTTCCCGGGCACGCTCTTCCGCTTTGCGTTTCTCTTCTTCTGCCCGTCTCGCTTCAGCGCGCTTCATGGCAACATTGATGATTCGACCAGATGCATCACGGTAGATAGTTTCCTGGGCCTTGGCGTTTGTAGCGTTCGGGGGTTTTGAAAAGCGCTTCCTCGGCCTTTCTGCGCCGTTCCTGTGCTTTCACCATCGCAGCTGTTTGCTCTGCTGTCTGGAGACCGGCTCGGGCCCCAGATTCCATCCGTGGACCATCGCCTTCGGTGTCCTCGATCATTGGGGCTTCATCGTCGACGCCTTGTTGCGTGGCGCGTTCGGCCGCCGCGGAGGCTAGGATCGCGTCTGCGGCTGCTTGCTCGTTCGGGTCTGGCCCGGAGACCGTCTTCCAGTTGGATTTCTTGGTGCGGCGGAATTCAGTTGTGGCGGTGGATGTGTCGATGAAGGGAGAGTCTTCGTCATCTGGTGCGGTGTTGGAGAAATTGCGGAGGTCTGGAGGGTCGTCGTCTGCGATCGTGATGCCTGTGTCTGCTGTATCTGCAGTTTTGGTCTTCTTGCGCTTCTTCTTAGGCCGCTCGGGAGCCGGGTCTGCATTAAGGTAGTTTTTGGCGAGGTAATCGGCCAAAGATCCGGGCATTTTGGCGTTGCAAGTCTTTCTTGGAGTTGGGTGTCGATCCGGTCTTCGACTTGAGCTTTGGTGGTTATCGATAACGGATTATGGTTTGCCCGAACTGTACCATCTGTATCCCAACCCCGTTGTTGGCCTGTAAAAGCCTCAGAGAGTTTCAGGTCCTATCAGGTCCAAGGCTGACTGAGTGCTCCCTTCAGTGAGCTCTAATGGCTAGGTCGGAAGAGGCGGAAGCATGGGCCAACGCTGTCTATTCAGCCATTCAGGAAATTCCCCCGGGTAGAGTCACCACCTATGCGCACATTGCTCTACTTCTAGGCGAGCGTGAGTTCTTCCACGTTCTTGTTTGAAGATGAAAATGCTTAAATGTGGTAGCACAACGCCCTCGTCAGGTCGGGGTTTGTCTCAAGTCCCTGCCGGATCCTGAGTCTGGCTTGGAATTCAATTCAAGTACGGTTCCCTGGCAGCGGGTAATTAACGCTCAAGGCAAGATCTCACATAGGTGTGCCCTCCCTTTCCTATCTCTATTTCATGTTCATCTGCTACGGCCCACCTCAATCCTTGATTATCTCCCGAAAATCCATAACTGATCTGGTGTAGGGGACCTGGAAGTGCGGAGCGCCAGGCCGAGGCTCTACGCGAGGAAGGCGTCGAAATCACTACTGGCAGCCTGAACGAATATCACATTTCATTTTCACGTTATGGCTGGTTTCCAAAGAAACTGCCTAGCGAAGAAGGGGGAAACAGTGATGATGAATGAAGACAACCCCTGATTCCCATTACTGGGCTGAATAAACTCTCCCATTCGTGTGACTATGAAGCAAACGAATTTCAAAATCTGATTAGAACACAGGACAGCTATTTTCATCAAAATTTCATTGCAATTGCTGCACAATCATAAGGGTTAAAAGGATCAAAATTGGAGTAGACTGGCATCTGCTAATTCGTATTTGGTAAAAGCAACACGTACGACCATGATAATTCGTCTTCATTTAATCTAAAACAATTCAACGCAATGAAAGACACCAGTCGGTCACGTCAAACATGTCCAGCCATTGATCTCAACTATCAGTTGCAGGTCGAGCTTCAGGCCAAAATTGCCCGGTCTGGTATGACAGAAAGTTCCGTTGCGCTGGAAAAGGCGGTTCTGCACAGAGATTCTATCGGGAATACTGAGAGCCAGGAATGGGGAGAGAAAGGCAAGGTGGAAAGGGAGGCAACAGACGACGCGCATGTACTGGGAGTGTAGAAGAGATGATGACATCAACCTTGACCACCCAGCTACCGAGACCCTAGACAAGGAAATCGAAATGGAAAAGCATAGTGAACATGGATCCAACCAGTATCATTCCTGCGGATGGAAAGAAAAGATCGTTAAGCTTCACACATCAACCACGGCGTAAGTGAAACAAGACATAGGAGATGGAAAAGGAGCCCATCTAGGACATCCAGATCCTTTCAAGCTGATGGGGAATGGGAAGGGTAATTTGAGACACAAGAACGCTGAAAGACAAGACCGGACGCTTATCGCCGTTTGACTTCCGACGCCCAACCTTCGATCCCCTCACCCCGAGTCCCCGGCTTGATCCCCAGATCAATTCCTTCCATCCCTGGAGTGTCCTGCATCCATTCATGCGATGCCATCCCACCCGCATTGGCGCGCTTTTCGGGCGAGAGATCAAGCATTGGCAGAAGGAACTCGCTGATCCGCATGCCCTCGTCAACGGAATAATGGTACTTCTCACGAAGAACATCGGGCAGGGCCCAGTGTCGAAGTCGGTGGATGTTACGCAATTCTCCCTTCCTATTGAAGATATCTCCCGCCCACTTGCCAGACATGGTCATAGACTTGGGGAATGAACCCAGAAGTTCGATAATCTGGGCGATATGGTCATCGTCCTTGCCGTACTTCGTACCGGACTGCGGATCGAAAAGATAGTCGCCAGTGATAAGCTCGAATACCTAGCGAGCCAGTCAGTCAGCAAATGAAGCTCGCAGAGGTACGTGAGAAAGACATACCATGCACGCCATACTCCACACATCAGTACTAGCACCCCACTTGGCTCCCAAAATAACTTCGGGGGACCGATATTGCCGGGTCTGAATGTCGTTGGTGAAATGATGACCCACCCAACAAGCGTTACCCAAGTCAGCGATCTTGACTGAAATAATGCTCGCGTCAATCTCCTCTTCGACAGACTTAGTAGATGACGAGCCTTTGTCCAGGGAAATTCCAGACACTTCTCGCTCTAAGAGGTCCCTGCAAAATATCAGCTTGGTTACGCTCAGAATTCAGCATCGTTGAAGGACGGACTTACGCTGTCTTTTCTCGCTCTTTCTGGTGATCGACTTCATCTTCTGGGATGCCGAGCTTTTCCTTCATAGACGGATTCTCTGCAATGGGCGGTGCTATTGAATGTCAGTATCCGTTCTCGGAAGAAAGCTCCGGGGTCAGGTCCGACTCACTTGATTCATTTACCATCTGACTCAGGCTGCTGTGTGAGTTTGAGGAGCTGTGCTTAAAGTCGAAACTGCTGAAGCTGGTGTTGAGTGGACTGGGCAAAGGCTGGCTGCCAGTGATCAGGGTGCGCCTCCTCCGGCGGCCGTTGCGGTTGTCTTCCTTGTTTTCCTTTTTCGTCTCTTCTTGCTGCACATGGGCCTTGACGATCTGCTCGACGTCTCCGATCTCAATCAACACGTTCTCCGGCTTCAGGTCGGTGTGAATGATGCCACACTCGCGGTGAAGATAATCTAAACCAAGCAGGACTTGCTTTGTGATCTGCTTGACCAGGGGCATGGGGATACCTCGATGATTCCAGCGCTTGATGAGTCCCAGCAGATTCTCACCAAGAACCTCAAAAACCATGCATACGTGGACTCCATTGGGACCCTTGTGCTCGAAAGAGTCTAGCAGACTCACAACATGCTTGCGCCCAGGGTGCGACGGGTTTGCTTGGACAATGCGATTGAGTAGCTTGATCTCGTCGATCGCAGTCTCGGTGTAATGGGCAGCCGAGCGCACCACCTTCAGCGCGACATGTTTTCCATTCGTCGTGTCTCGGGACAGCCAGACTGTTGAGAAGTGACCCCACCCGAGTTTGCGAACGACAACGTATCGACCGTTGTTGTAGGTCTCGCCGACCGCTACTGGGTGGTAACCACCTTTACAATAATCTTCTGAGTCTTCTTCTTCCGCGGTAGTTTCGATTTCGTCACCGGAGGAACTGGAGGGCGAGCGCGAGGCTGCGGCGCCAGATGTTTTGGGGTTTGCGGGCGCGGCGCCACTACTTCAGGAAAGATGCGATTAGCTGGGATCTCATCGGAGCTGGACATTGGGAGGTAGATAAAGTATGAACAAATGGGGATGCAGAAGCGACCGGGCGAATTCGGTTCGCATCGCGGTGCCATAGAAGCAAAAACATCGGGGGGGCGGGGGAGGGAATCAAGGTCTCAACATACGATTCAGTGGGATCTGCCGGGTTGGCTTCGTTAGTGACGATGGGCTTGAGATCGGTGCCCTTTCTCCGCTTCTTGCCACCGTTGCCATTGGCAGCAGAGGCAGCGACGCTGGCCATCTGTTTTCCCTTGTTCAACACGGCCTGTTTGAGGTCGACACCATCCATGTTGATGAGGGAACAAGTTCAAGCTGAGAAAGGCGGGGCAGGTGTTTGGATGGCGGGAAGGAGAAAAGCGTGATGAGAGGGCGGTGCGGAGGGGCCACGACCCGCCGTGTTCGATTTCAGTTGGGCAACGAGATTGGGTCAAGTCCGCGAGATATCAGATCGTAGGCAAGATGCTGCTTTGTTGCTGGGGTTGAAAGAAAGTGAAAATGCGAAATCCCCCGTAAAACGAAACAAAGTAGCGTAGTGCGACAGGTTTGCGATGGCTGGGAGTGCGGGTATGATTGGGTGCGCGATCAGGCTACGAGGCGATAGCGTGAGTTGCGGAGCGCGTACGCAGTATGTCGAGGACAGAAACTATCGAGAAGTGAATTTCGGTCGAGGGCGCCAGCATGTGCTTCCGCTGAAAGTTTCGAGGGCAGAAGGGCTGGTAATTCCGCAAGCAGCCACTTGGGACGGATGTGGCAAAAAGTGACGGATGGAGCAACGGGTAAATAGTCAAGGCATATAAACAAGCGACCACTTCATAAATACTAAGGGAAGGGCCCCGAGGTGAAAGGGCTGGTCTTGTACTCTAGATCGCTTTCAAATATGTATAGATCCTCAAATCCAGCGGTTTTGTTTCATGATCATGCCTTGCCCTACTCAGTAGTCTTGCTTTAGCCATATACTCGAAGTGGCTGGGTGTTTTATAATTGTAGGAAACTCTTTGAAGCTAGTATTTGATTTGTTCCAGACAATCAAAGCGAACAGTTACTGCATTGGTAACAGTACTTGCCATACCATGATAGTCAATCTGGAGCTGATGTACTTCGGCTCAGGCCTATCTTGATGCTGACGATCTGGGCCACATGCTGATGTCACCGCTCCGATCGTCCCCGCTTGTTGCCCATGCGCAATCCCCACGTAACATCGTCCTATGGAAAGTTCAAGAAGAGTTCTAAGAAGAAGTAAGGGTTTTTCTAAGGTAAATCTAGCGGTCGGGTTCTTCTTGTACACGACTGTTAGGGATCTGGTTCTCTCTATGAATTTCCGCCAGCCACCGGTACTGGGAAGCTATACACTTGTTGTGCCTCCCTGTGCTAGTTTTAGTCTTTAGAGAAGTCCACGGATCCAAAACTTAGGGTTATGTATCTCATTCTGTCCCCTAGGGCGGTGAAGCTTGTCATATCCAAGGCTCCGAATCCAGACAATAATATCAGTCGGGGTTCTTCGGTTGACAGCTGCGATGGTATGCACTTGGACTGTCATCATCGCGTAGGATCTTTCGCTATGTGTACTCTTTTTACCAGAAGATGACCAAGTCTAGCCAAATTACTTTATGATACTAGCAGCAGTCATTAATCATAGTCTATTATCTGCCATTTTGCGGTACAGCTTTACAGCTTGGGTAAAGACATCCTAATGTGTAGCAGCAGGGGCTTGAGTGATTAATATCAGATGGTAGCATAGTATGCGATCTGACTGGCCGAAAAGCATCTGAATCCCTCCGAAATGCTCTCTAATTCGGCACTGACCGCCTCTATCCTGTATAGTACCGCCCATTCCCAAGAGTGCAGGGGTCCGAGGTTCAGTCTTTGAGGAATATTTCGAAGTCGCAAGAGATCTACGGCCGCTCCTATCGAATTATTTCGATTGTGCTTGTGCTCCGAAAGCGCCGAACCCCCCACCTGGTTGGCCCCAAGAAGGTATTTGGAGTATTGCACGTGCTTGGGGTCCCCGCATGCGGTTCGGGCCTTGGCACTCTACAGTTCTCAAGCTTCCACTTGGAAAGCACATTCCTTCAAGGGGTCGGTTGGGAAGGCGACACTGTTTCAGCATGTCCAGCCCTTTCCACCGACGTCCAATCTCGGACTACTTCATATCATCTCCGCTGGTCGCCCTGCTTTATCCCCTGCACCAGGCGTTGCTCCGGCTTCGCGGCTCCCCTCGGCTTCCTCCGCCAGCTGCGCACCCGATCAGCGTGGTCTGCATTTCGGATACTCATACTCAGAAATGGCCCGATGTGCCCGATGGCGATCTTCTAATACACGCCGGGGACCTGGCCAACGATGGCTCCGTGCGCGAGATCCAAGCTGCTGTTGATTGGTTACGTTCCCTTCCGCACAAGCACAAGGTCGTGATCTGCGGCAACCATGACGGCTACTTCGACCCGCGATCACGCCTCGAGGAGGACCGCGATGAGACTCCCAACGGCTCCTTTGTGGGTGTCTCTGCTTCCACAGCTTCCATCCACGAGATCGACGACAGGAACGGCTCCCGCATCGATTGGGGAGACATTCATTACCTTCAGCACTCCGCCGTTACCCTCGAGTTTAACCCGCCCGATACGACGTCTGTCTCAGATGCGAAAACACCCTTGACCCACGCCCATCCTCGCTTGTTGACGGTCTATGGTGCACCTCAAATACCCGCTATCGTCCCCATGGGCCCCGAGCATGCCTTCACCTACCCTCCCAAGTTCGACGCCTGGTCCGGCACTGTCCCTCAGGAAACAGACATCCTGGTCACTCATACCCCGCCCCAGGCACACCTCGATCTGTCTCCGGTCTATTCCACAGGCTGTCCCAACCTCTTGAACGAAGCCTGGCGTGTTCGGCCCCTCCTGCATGTCTTTGGCCACATCCACGAGTCTGCAGGCCGTGAGCCCGTTTTCTGGGACGAAGCCCAGCGTGCTTGGGAGCGTCTCTGCGCGGCGCGGCGCGTACGTGCTCGCTATAGCCGGGTCGTCGCTCTTGGTGGCTTCTTCCGAGACCTCTTTGATCCTTCCGGCTGGGTTGATGCGGCTCGGGTCATTGTCTACGGTGTGCTGGGCGTCATCTGGGCTCAGATATGGGGTGGTGAGAGTCCCGGGGGCGGGTGGATGGTGAATGCGGCATGCATGTATCGCGGGTCTGGGAAACTGGGTAATCCGCCGCAGGTCATTGTCCTGTAAGCGGAGGCCATGGCCTTTTTTTGGGATTTCAAAGGGCATTGAGGCACGTTGGTGGCGTTGATACTCGTCTTTCGACTTGAGTCGAATTCATTTCACATGGATCTTACCTTGTACACTCGAAGTGTACATGCAGCAAAAACTGGGTGATGGTTCACCATGTATCTTTTAGAATTACTAGCAAATACCGGAGCAACTTATCAGGGCTTCAACATGCATCTCTTTCCCGTTGTGGCCTTAGCAGATAAACAGCTACCACTGGGAGCATATCTTTCCTTGGATCACTTAGCTCTACTAGTCTCAGAATGCGAGCTTCTGTACTCCTACTCTTACCAAACATATTGCTACCCGTATCAAGTTTTCGATCCCCATTACCCAGATCTGTAGATTTACATCATCGACTCACGATGTCTCGTGTTCGTAGCCTGTACACATCCAATTTTGGTTGCAACCGTCGATTCCAGCCATGCAACATGGATTTCTCTAAGCGAGCTGAAAACTCAATATGGCACTGTCAACATCGCGTCCTCCCCTTGGTCCTGACTATCTCGATCTCGAAGCCCGTGATATGAGAACAAAGGGGCCCACCCCAGACCCTCGAAGGTCGGGTAAGGTTGGGTAGGAGCAAACCTCCTCGATAGATTTACCGTGAAGTTCCGTTACGGTTTCATGTCCTAGACTTGGAGCCGGTTGTATTTACTTTTACCCAATTGGACGATTATATGCGGGACCGGCTGCCCTGTATAGCATATTCAAGCACGCACCAATCCCTGAGGTTCCGTATTCTAGAATGCACGCTCAAGAAGGCAGGTCAGACGAGCAATGCATGCGTCGATCTGGCGTAGAACACCGGAATAGAAACAGATTGCACGTGAGGCATCACTATTGCAACATTCACCGCAGTGAGTTCGCCTAGTGGGCCTCTGCAGAGATATGCGACATTAATCATAGAAAACCAGAGTTCAGGGCTGAGGCTGGATTGGTCCCATGATCATTTGTTTCCCCCTTCGCCGGAGGGTTCTCCACAAGAACTGTCTGCAGCCCCGAACAGATCCGCAGACTCCACGATTCCCTCCCCAGTTTCTTCAGATTCAGGGATCTGGGGCTATGCGCTTGGCGGGATGCGAATCCCTGGTCAGCCGCAAAATCCGGACTAACCCTACCTCAGTATTGAAGTTCACCACGGCAATTGGTTGGGCGCGGCTGGTTGTGGTTGGGGTAGTTGAGCTCCGTCCAGTGCTTTGTTCTTCCCAATTCTCGTTTTCTGGAGGTACCGGACTTTCACGGTCACCGGGCTCTTGACTTCGGATACGAGCAGTTCAGTCCAGCTTTGATGGTGATGAGATGCAGTTCCCCATACCTGGTAGCCAATGCTAAGGCGATCTCTCCAAGTGCCATACCGCTAGCCTGTCTCGAATAATTATCGAAGTTTCCAACAAGTAGGGTGCTGACAGCCGCGCGATGGTTCCAGGAATGACGTGGCGGGATCGTCGCGGTGGATCGGCATTACATCGTGAGGCAAATTTTGTTTCGCCCTCGATCAACGTCATTTCATGCCCTCTTTTACAAAGATGCTTATTGATCAGACCAGAAGATGTGTTTCTGGGGTACTGGTAGGCTCATTGTAATGTGACGCTGTTGTGCAAGTTCACATGTTAAGGGCCCCATACACTCATAATAGGGAGAGGGATGTTTCCAAAATATCCAGCATTCTTCTGAGAGTGTCTTTTACGATCGGGCGAATGACGCCCGCCCCATTTAGCATAACGACGCAGTAATACTACACTGCCGGGTCCGATCATCGTTGGCCTTACTTCAGATGGTATAACTCAGCTCTGGGGTTGTACGTGAGTATTTGCGCGCAGCACTAATATGGTCTATTTTTCTCTCAGACACGATACCAAACTGGACGATCTCAGGCGCAGGTTGTTCGCCTGAAAGACTCGTGGCAAGTATAGGCGGATCTCTAGACGAAGTGCGAAGCGCTCGTCTCATCTTCTTTCACCGCAGACTCCGATATACCCTACATTGCACCCGTTCCGACTATACCATAACGTACCCTCCACGGGATCGGAGTGGCACCTCGCACTGGGCGAAGGTATGGACAATGACGAAGTGGGGATCCTTATCTCCGCACGGCCTAACTTTATAACGCATACTGTAGTGAAAAAGCCACGGGATACTTTGGATCCGGGGATAATATGGACCATTAACTTTGGAGACAATACTGGACCACATGCCCTGTCCTCCTTCGCTAGTTCGACCCAAAATATTCAATTCAATGACCAATAAAGAAAACCCCGCAATAACCCCCAGCAACTTGAATCCCTTTTTTGGACAGGGGATAGAATTAACCCAGATGGTTGCCAATAGCAAGTTACATCATCTAGCGTAACGGGCCTGCGGGCAACTTTTTAAGCCTAGACTTCGCCGTCGCGATAGCTGCCTAAGGAGGATCTCAAACCACGGGGAAACGAATCAACGGCTGCTACGGCCCAGGGTAACTTTTGCCATCCGTCAGATTGCACCGCGCAAGGAGCGAGCGCTCGGGGAAGTTGCATTTCTCGCTGCTCGAGCATACCAGCAGGGGGGGGCGTGTGGTGGGTCTCCAGGGCCCACTGATCCGCCTCGAAGCCGCTAGTTCGCGCTCGGTGGCATTCTTGCATCATCCCCCTCCACTTGCTGCATCCACACTCGCCCACTTCGCAGCCCGTCTTCTCTCCATCGGGACGTACGGTGACGGCGTCCCGAGAAGATGCCGAGTGTTGTCCTCGGCTTTCCCTCCTTTCCTTCGAGGCCTGCATGTTCCCCTCTTGGCCCCAGCTTTTATGCTCCGGTCCATGCGACAGGGCTCCAGGTTGATTAGCTTGTGTCAGCACTAGGGCGATGCAAAATCCACCTCTAGATGGGTCCTCACCGAGACGATAACAGACCCCGCAAGCATTCTCTGCATTGTTTGACTGACTGCCCCGTAAAAACAACCGTTACATGAAGGATATAATATCCAGACCCTTACGAGTAAATAGAGAAACCCCTTGCTCCAAGAACTGATTTGCTGCCGACAAATGAAAGTGCACTTTGTTTACCAACACACTTTATTGACATTCTGATACAAAAAAAAAAACTTTCCAAGAGCACAGGGAAGCCCTCTAATCATCGCTAGCGCCACACTAAGCATGGGCTCCTCGGCATGATACTGGCCATGATTGGCCGTTCAAACGACCTTGGTCGCTATGTGGAGGATGGAGGCCAAAGGGCAGCCACTCGAGAATACCAGCGATGACGGACGGCATAGAGAAAAAAAAGAAAGAGGCCAAATAAAAAAAGAGAAAAAGAGAGAAAAAGAGGAAAAAAGAAAATTAAACAATTGCCATGGTACACAGGTGCCAGCCCGCCCTTGATGTCATCAGGGACACCACACGAAGACCCCCGTGGGTCCCCGCGAATGCTTAATCGATCTTTATTGACGCATCCGGGAGCTTGGCTCCATCGCGGTGGCTCTCATTCGCAGTCCCTGCTCAGTATGGGTGGAGCAGCTCTGGGGATCAGCTTGCTCCCTCGGTCCTTGGGTCTGCGCTCCTCCTGTGCAATCGATTTACTCTCCCTGGTTTAGGCGTTGAGACACCACGGGTGCAGTAAAAAGACGGGGTAAGTTGGAGACCCACGGCGCAGGTCCTTGCCACTTCTGTGCATTGAATGACTATTTCTCGGTCATTCAAATATTCCCCCTTTCCCCGGGTTGCCCTTTTTTTCTCCTTCCTACAGACTCCATTCTTTGTCTTGTCCCACTTCCAAGGTTTTTCTTGGCTGGCAACGCTCCCTGTCCCACGTGTTCCTGGGGGAGACAGATCTCTATCTATATCGGACACGGGCCTTACTACTACCTCACTAGGGTCGCCTCTACGTATATTGTACCACCTACTATAGCGACACAATCGGCCATGCTGGGTCACACTTCCTCGCCGAGCTTTGCCGGCCTGTCTGGGGAAGAAACTGTCGCTGACGGTTTCTACCATCGCGACGATGGGCTTCCTCCTTTTCGGTTATGACCAAGGCGTTATGTCCGGTATTATCAGCGCACCGAAGTTTTTCAAGCTGCTTCCCATGCTGGACGGAGACAACACTTTGCAGGCCACTGTCACGGCTGTCTACGAAGTTGGATGCTTGTTCGGCGCTATGTTTGCTCTGTTCACCGGTGACAGGCTTGGTCGCCGCAAGATGGTTATCGCAGGCGCCGCTGTCATGATTATCGGCGTTGTTATCCAAGTCACAGCTGTCGAAGACGCCACGCCTCTTGCACAGTTCATTGTGGGACGAGTCGTGACTGGTGTTGGTAACGGAATGAATACTTCTACCATCCCGACCTACCAGGCTGAATGTTCCAAGACTAGCAACCGTGGTCTTCTGATCTGTATTGAGGGAGGTATTATTGCTATTGGAACAGCTATCGCCTATTGGATCGACTTCGGTGCCTCCTTCGGGCCAGTGGACCTTGTTTGGCGATTCCCCATTGCTTTCCAGATCGTCTTCGGTTTGGTCATCGTTGTGGGCATGTACTATATGCCCGAGTCTCCCGCTATTTGATTTCTCGTGGCAAGGTCCATGAGGGAGAATATGCTTTGGCCGCCCTCGCTGGTAAAGAGATTGACGACCATGAGACTCAGCTTCAGAAGCAGCTTGTATTGGAATCTATCGAAGCGTATGTTCCGTCCCCTTCTGGCGTTTACTTGAGATGTTGCAAAACATAAGCTAACCATATCATAGTGCTGGTGCTGCCGAGGGTGCAGGATACTCGGATCTCCTTACTAGTGGCCGTACCCAACACTTCCGTCGCATGTTGATTGGGTCCTCCTCGCAAATTGCTCAACAGCTCTCTGGATGCAACGCCGTCATTTACTACCTGCCTGTCCTGATGCAGCAGTCGCTGGGCATGGAGCGATTGCTATCCATGATTATCTCCGGTGTGAACATGATTGTCTACGCACTCTTTGCTACCTTCTCCTGGTTCTTCATTGAGAAGATTGGTCGTCGTAAGCTGTTTATCGGCGGTATGACCGGTCAACTTGTCGCCATGATCATCGTCTTTGCTTGTCTTATCCCCGACAAGCCGGAACCATCAAAGGGCGCTGTCTTCGGTTTCTTCCTTTACATGTCCTTCTTCGGTGCTTCAATCCTGCCTCTGCCCTGGTTGTACCCTGCCGAGATCTCGCCCATCCGTACCCGTGCCAAGGCCAACGCTGTCTCGACCTGCTCCAACTGGCTCTTCAACTTCACAGTTGTTATGATCACCCCTGTTATGGTAGACCGAATTAGGTGGGGTACTTATCTGTTCTTCGCTGCCTGGAACGCCGTCTTCATCCCCGTCATGTACTTCTTCTACCCCGAGACCGCGGGCCGCAGTCTGGAAGAGATCGATATCATCTTTGCCAAGGGTTACTGCGAAAACATGAGCTATGTCAAGGCCGCCAAGGACCTTCCCAAGCTCACCGACGAGCAGGTCGAGGAGAAGGCCCTTGAGTATGGCTTCGGCGGTGCTGGCAGCGGTGCTAGCGATGAGGAGAAGGGCCACAACTCGACAAGCTCGGATGCCAACGAGCTTCAGGAAGAGGTTCACCAGGATATCGTGGCGAACGAGTGAGCATAAAAGCTGGATTTTGTGAATGAATTTCCTTGTCATGATTTCTTTTGATGTTCATCTTTGGCCGGCTTCCTCTGTTTTTTCATGTTACTGGTCCCTTCTGGCCAAGGATGATCACTTTCTATACCCACTTTGACTGCGATGTTAGATCTTAGATGCTTAGATGCTCGAATGCAAAACGTTGATCATTTACCGACGATGCTCTGTGAGTAAATGGTTTTTTTGTCTTCGAATGTAAACCTCTGGGTTGAATCATACTCTCCTACCAACTTCAGAGTTCGAGCACAGAGATCATGCGTGAAAAAGGCTATTCTCGGCGAACTTGGAGAACGTATGGAGTAACCGCGTGCTTTTTGTTTTCCCGGGCTTGTATTAGAAGCAACATTTGAAACTCTTATATACGAAGCCTCGAAGGTAGCTCTGTAATGATTCATGTGAGATCTCAATGCAATCATGTGTCCCTCTCAGACAATTGTGCTTTGTTTCGCCACAATAGACTTTGATCTTATATATATCTGACGCAACCGGCATGGACCTATTTCCAGCCAATCCGATTTTCGAATATACGTTTCATCAGAAAGAGGCTATCACAGACCCAGAGCGCCATAGTGGATAAGCTTTCAAAAAAGACTGGGGATTCGAGACAAAGTGGGGGGGCCTCGCAGGGTCGTGCATGGTCGACCCCCAGTTAATATGAATACGAGGCTCTGTTGACGTGGCCGACATCACCTTAGTTATCTCCAGCGCCGAACATAAAAGCCCCCCCCTTGTCAACTCTTCAAGTTGAAACGCTCAGGCTCCAAAGAGTCCCAGGAATATGACATGACTCACGCCTTGCCTGCGTTGAGTCAAAAGAGTGCAAGGGGGGCTGTGATGGACGTGATCAAACCGGTCGGCTGATCCCGCTGGGCGTCCCAAGGGTTCAAGTTCCCCCATCTGTTGATTAATTTCTCGATCCGAGCTATTTCTCTCTAAAGCTTCAAGTTTGCTTGCTTCTCCGTACATATTCCTGGTCGGGACCCTTTCTTTATCTTCCCCGTGTTCCTATCGCCAGGCCATGCAAATACCCGCTCCCCACCTTTGCAACCCCGCGCCATGAGTTCCTCCCTTGAGGCCAAGATCGTTGTCCTCGGTGGACAAGGTAGATCCCTGCTAGCCCCAAAAACTACGGCCCAAACTACGGCCCCTCTATAAAATACTAACACCGCTCCCTTCCCCTTCAAGGCGTCGGCAAAACCTCCCTGGTGCACCGCTACGTCCGCAACGAGTTCAAACCGGCCGTTATCACTTCCACCGTCGGCGCGTCTTTCGTCACCCAACGCGTCATCGACACCACCTCCGACACAACCGTGCGACTCCAGATCTGGGACACTGCAGGCCAAGAGCGCTTCCGCTCCATCTCCCGCCTGTACTACCGCGGCGCCCATGCCTGCCTCCTCTGCTATGACATCACGGACGAAAACAGCTTCCACGAAATGGCCGGCTGGCTGCGCGAGCTGAGGATGAACGTTGGCGGCGGCGAGGGTGACTCCAACCCCCTCGTCATCCACGTCGTCGGCACCAAGTCTGATATCGTCGCCGATGATCCGTCCAAGCGTCGCGTACCGTTCGAGCGCACGATTGCCTATGTCGCCGAGCAGCTGTATCCCAGTCGGGCATCGACACCCCCTCCGTCTGCTGGGATCGGGGCGATGGGGTTGGGATTTGGGTCCGCGGTATTTGGGAGCAGTGCCGCTGGGAGCGCGAACGGGGGGAGTACGGTGGGTGTGTCACAGACCGCCCTGCAGAGTCCTGATAGTAAGCGCAGCTCTGCGTTCTGGGGCCAGGAAATTGGGTGGGACTGTTGTCACGAGATCAGTGCAAAGGATGGCGAGGGGATTGACGAGGTCTTTCGTGTTATTGCGCGGAAGTTGGTTGAGCAGCGGAATCGGCGTGATGCCGAGGCTGCGGGGTCGGTTGGGGGAACCCCCGGTGTTCCTGATAGCTTGACTCCTGCGACCCCGGGGTACATAGACCCGAATGGCAGCTTCAGATTGGGTTATGGGGATAAGCGGCGGAGCTGGTTTGGGCAGGCCCCGACGGTGGGTGATGCCGAGGAAGTGCAGATCATGCAGACTGCTCGGCGACGTGGACGGTGCTGTTGATGTGGAGGGGCGACATATCTGATTGTTATTTCTTGCTTTATGCTGACTGATATCCTAGGCCATTTGGCTGTTTTGCATTATTTGTGGCGTTACATTTGCATGCGCGGGTTTGTGGTATTTATCCAACTTTGAACTTGTGCATCAGTCTTGCCCTTGGGACTTTAGTAATTAACATGGCGCTTCAAATACAATTTTTCCGTTCAGATGGCTCAAGCTTGGCAGACGCTCTCGATTTCCGCTATGTAGTCCCAGCGCCGTTACCTCTTGGACAACCCTGCAAAGTGATTCGATTCCTATCACAGCTTTCCTGCAATATAGAGAAATATTATGCGGGCCTCTTTACCGTATATCTACGCAATGGTTTTTCATTTCTCTCGGATATTTTTCTTATCTTGGGCTAAGTAATTAGCAGTTGAAGTAATATGTCCTGCGTTCTTGTATCCGAGTCTACTAGTATGGAAGTATATCCTTAGGAAGCGTCCACCAAAGTACCTATGCATTAGTGCGCCAGGATTATTGAAGCTCTTGGTGGGGAAATTGATCGGCCGTCTGACTAGCCCCTGGATAGAATAATCAATCGATTGGAGGCCATGCGAGAGCGGGAACAGCACATCAAAGGTGACGAGACACGAACAGGGCTGCTTTAGCGCCGCCACTCAGCCACCCGACCCTGTACAGATAAGGCTTCCACGAAGCCAAGAATCTATTTGATCGCCGTCTCTTCGTGAATGAGGTCTTTACTTTGTACTGTTTTTAAGCCCATAATAATTCGTACGAAGGGTTCCAGTCTCCCAGATCACAAGCGCCGTGGCCTCTGGCCCGGGTAAATTGGGAGCTGCTGAAAAGCGACAGATCTTGCTGCATTGGGCTTTGAGATGACGTGTGAAAACCAGGGTATATCCCCCGCTGGATGGCTTTGCCTATCGTATTCAGGCCCGGCCCATCCGTAAATTACCTGGGGTTTTGCCACAGAGACTTGCGCATCTGTCGGCTCTGTATCATCACATACAAGGGCAGTCCGCAGATGCGGCCTGTCTGCCTTCGTGCTCGTAATTTGTTATTTGTTTTTTTCCCCCGGTAATTTCCCAGCCCTCGGAAATATTTCCTTCTCCTGGCGCCCAAGAATGTGCCTTCTTGTCCACTCTCCCCAGTTAGTTCGTACACGCGGGCCTTGGAGTTGAACAGCCGGTAGCATATGGAACCCTAATAGGTCCCCACTAGGCTGCCAAGATGTCCGGAGCAGAGGTCATCGCTGTAGTCGCTTGTGTTGCAGCTGGTACGTTTGCCCAATCCCGGGGTCATGGCACTGCGCTATCTCTGTCGTGTTCATCTACTGACCATGGCTTAGTTGTCTCCGCTTACAGCGATGGCGCGAAGCTATTCAACGCAGTTAAGAAGAAGAGGGATCGCCGTCGACAGTCAAATGAGACCACAGTGGCCGATCTCGAATGCTCCTTGGCGCTGGGGCAAACCGAGATCCTCACACATTGGAACATTCATGCAGCGCAGCTGGGTAGGAGGTACGAGGAAGGAGATGATATATCCCGTGATCAAATGAAGGATATTGTCATTACACTGCAAGGAATGCTCTTAACTCATCTTCGTGCCTCCGTGGAGAAGAATGCCAGTCTCAACATGATGTCCCTGCTCATGGCTTCGAATCAGGGCCGCGCCCGCACCATCATGGTTCTTCATGAGCTTTATGAGCGAATCGCTCTGACCAGCCCAGCTCCCTATCCGATGCCTACCTCCCGTCCTTCCCTCGACCCTCTTTCTAGTCTTGCCCATCACATGCAATTTTATAATGGCAAAGATCTTTCACAGACATCCGCACCGAAAGGCTGGCCTATTCCCTCCATTACTCCCCCCAAGCCGTCCACTGGTAGTTTCTTTCGGGATACTATGTCCGTTTCACCAAAGGATATGGCTGGGGCGTCTGACAGCTTCCGGGAGGTTTCCCCTTCACCTAAGCGCCACGAACGAAAGTCATCAAGTATTGGGACGACCATGTCTTCTTGGTTCAATAACATGTCGAGGAACAGCAGCAAGTCTGATGGGCCACCCATGGAGCCGGAGGTGGACGTCGCAAAGCTAGCTAACACCACCGGTCTGTCGATCATGCCTGAAGATACGCCGAAAAGAGAACAGCCGCCTCTCCGCGGAAGATGAAGAGGGACAAGCGCCGCCCCAGCCTCGATCAAGAAGAAGTGATCACAGGAGATGAAGACCCATTGTACTCGAACCCATGGGCAGATGAATTGAAATCCGACTCCGGAGTCGAATTCGAGAGCGACCCCGGGTCATCTGACGACGAAGCTATCTTCACAATGGCAGAAGAGTACCCTGAGCCACGATCTCACCAAAAGACATCCCTGGCAGGCTCATTCCCAAACTGCCCAGATTCATTGCCTCAGCGCCCTGCAATACCCCCCGGCCGTTCACACTCTCCTCCCCTACCACCCTCGGTAATATCTCATGCCTCAGGAACCTCCGATATTTCGAGTCGATCCACCGAAACTACTGTCTCAGACTCCCTACACAATAAAAATTTCTGGCCACCTCGGAAAGACAACCGCTATTTGGGCTTCTGTAAAGGAGCGTGGAGCCTCAGTTCCGGAACAGGTACCTTCAAGCTCATGACCGAGCCCTACGGAATCTACGGCCGGAAATTGCGCTGGCGCTGCCCATCCTCGTCCTGCTTCTTTGGCATGCCGCTCGCCGGACCCGTCGCGAGGCGCAAGGATGCAGCCGTCGACCACTCCATCCATACGCATGTCTCGACTGGGATCCGGTACCGCTGGGCGTTCCTGGCGAAGAACCATGTTCCGAAGCGGGATGGCATGTCGGTGATTATGGGCTTTGGGTGTGTCTTCTGTTGTGTGGAGCATGATACAGCTGCGCCGTTATTCCCGTCTGTCGATGAGTTTATGCTTCATCTGGTGTCTCATCGGGGGGTTGATCATGACGGACTCTTGGCTCTGACGAAGTGTGTGGTCGGGCGCGTGGCTGAGGATGGCGACGACTTTGATATCAACATACCGCCGCTGCTAGTTGGTGGAGAATGATTCTTTTGATGGGGCCGCGGTGGCTGGCCATTGGCTGTCAATGACGAGTGACGCTCTGATTCCGGACATGAGATATATTGAACCGTATTCAAGGTAGTTTGTGCGAGGCGTTCTCTATAATAAAAGGGGTTAATTTGGATCCTAGCTTGCTTTCTGATTATCGAGACGTGTGGCTGTGCTCAGTACATAGTGCGTTAGCAATACCCGTAGCGTGAAGGATCAATGAAGTGTGGACTATATTACATTCTAGTCGCTTAGTACCACTCCGAAAGATTCGTTTCCTTCATAGTAGCCTGAAGAATCTGATGTCGACCCCAGAAAAGTGAATGATGAAATGGCTAAATGGGTATATCACAACATTGGGTATTTGATCTTAAAAGCGAGCAATCGAAACGCAAGACTCGTGATAAATATCCATTCATACGATACCTCGAAAAGAGCGGAAGATAAAGGACCATTCATACCCTGACACTCCGGCTCTTTCAAATGACCCCCGCTTGCCTGCACAAACCGCAGTGAACAAAACTGCCGTGACACTGGTTTGTCCCAGTCTCTGGGTCGAGACCTTCTCTGCCCGTCTCCCCTTTGCACGCGCAATTCATCTTATTTTCCGGAACCTCCATATTGTGGGCTTTCCTGATATACATATGAGCCGGAAACACGGCGCACGAGTGTTAGAGCGGTCATAACTCCCAGATACAGCTATCGGCATTGGTTCCTGCCAGCTGGCATCGATCACGTGAGTCTTCCTCGCGACTGGAAATTGCAGACGCCACTAGCAACAGTAGTCCGGTCTTTTGACCTGTCAAGTTCGCAGTGGCGTTGCTGTCATCCCTTCTTTTCTTTCTGGAAGGCACATGGTTCCCCAGTCGTGGCGTCTATGCCTGCAGCCATCGACGTATGCAGGCGCCTGAGTAGGGTGTTTCAAGGAATAAGGTGAAGGTCTTGGCCCAAGCTTCATCTCCCGGCGCCTCAATTGCAGTGAGTTGAACCAGGGATCGGATTTTCACGCTTCGGTGAAGGCCCATATTATGCTTAGGAATGTCTACATCCAAATCCTCAGGCTCTCCAAAAGAACCTGCAATAACGCTGCCCCCCCGAGAAGTAGAAGAGCTGCCTCTCAGGCTCACTGGACGCGTGTCCTGCAAACCCCTGATCCCGAACCCCGGTGGACGGATCTCATAAGAAAAGGCCATTACGCGGTGGGCCGCCGGTCCAGCAGAGAGGGGAATGTAGTACTGCGTAGCAACGTTTCCCCCTGCGTCTGTAGCGTGTCCGTGGGGCGCACCCTTGCGGGTTAAAGTTGACAGAAAGTGCAATCGGGGATAAAAAAAAGGTCGATCCGATTCATACAAATATCCCCTGGAGTCTGAACAAATAAACAGCCACCCTAACGCGTCCATGGGGCTCGGATATGCCGATCTTGAGTGGGTTGTGACCAAAACCCCCCGGTCAACCCCCTTCCTATCGCGACAACGTGAAGCCGTAGCTGCATATACCGTAGAATAGGCTGGGAAAGCCCTCATCCTGCTCATCTCAGGGGTCGCCCACTTCCCGCATCGGGGTTGGCACGCAATTGATCGGCAGATCCGTTTCTGTAGGCCCCGATAGTACCCTCGGAGTACCGGGATAAGACACTGTGGTGGAGAAGCTCTGGTCTTTCTACGGTTAAGGTCTACCAGAGTACTTTCGAGGTTCGTCCCACCCATTCGCTCCCAATCACAGTGTGCCGTAGAAATCGAGAGTCCCAGTGGGATAAGCTCGATTCACTGCCAATCAGATCGCTCTCCGGACTTGACCGCGCTTGGCTCTGGTCGAGGCCATTGTGGATTAATATCCTTTTACCCCCCCTCGAATCTATGGGTGGAGATTTCTTTTATTTTAACCGCGGCCAGGGTGGTCTTTTTTACCTTTTGGGGGAAGTCCGGTACCCTTTTTACCTTAACTAAGACATCCTTGACTATTAGGGAACTCTCTTTCCCCCCGGGGCGACCGTGTCGCGAATTAATCTTAACTGATTATCCATTCGTTGAAGAAAATAGTCGTTTTGGCTTCCGCATGGACAGCCGGGCCCGCAGGATTTCACCTCGTTCCCTTGGCTTAATCCCTTTTTTTTTTTTCTCCGGACTCCCCTCGTTTCCCCCTCGACTTCTCTCTTCAGCATAGCATGCCATGAGGCTCTCTCTCAGAGTCGGATCGGCCGCTGTGCTGATCATAATCGCCTTGTTCGTGATTAACCGCAACCTCCCCACGGTCGACCAGGCCCCAAAGCGTTTCTGGCACTTCGACACCACCTCGTTTCGCGCGCCCACGCTTCGTCCCCAAGAAACGCCCCAGGAGGCTGCTCGTCGGAAATGGGAACTGGTTCCAGCAACAAGGTCAACCTCGACTGGTCAAAGACGCCCATTGAGGTTCCCAATGAAGGCGTGATTGTGATGGGCCGAATGCGCGACCAAGATACCGCCTGGGTCGGTGCTGAACTCTCTGAGTATGTACACGGCTTCTTCTTTACACTGGACGCTTTTGGATCATGGATGCCTTCTTCCCCGTTTTGCGGCCAAAACCTCCCTTCAAGCGCTCTGCGGCCAGAATAAGCTGACACGAGATTTCTTCCAGATGGCGCAACTTCATCTACACCGTCGACGATACCTCCTTTCCCCGCCACACCCCTAAGAACAAGGCCGCGAAGCCCTTCCGTACCTACAATTTATTGTCGACCACTACGACGACCTCCCCACCGTGTGTGTCTTCCTGCACGCGCACCGCAACGGCTGGCCCGAGGCTTGGCACACCGATACCATGGAGTACAGCAATGTAGACTCGGTGCGAGCGCTACAACGCGAGTTCGTCGTAGCAGAGGGCTTTGTGAACCTGCGCTGCCAAATGTCCCCCGGCTGCCCCGCGAAATACAGCCATTCCGCAACCCTCCCAAGCCCGGCGACACCGGCGAGAAATACTACGCCCAGGCCTGGAAGGAGCTCTTCAACAACAGCGATGTTCCCGAGGTCATCGGCGCCCCCTGCTGCTCCCAGTTCGCCGTCTCCCGCGACCAGATCCTCAAGCGCCCCTTGAGCGATTACCAGCGCATGTATGACTGGGTGCTCAACAACGACTTACCCGATGAGATTACTTCGAACATTATGGAGTACTCGTGGCACATTATCTTCGGCAGGGAGCCTGTCTTGTAAGTCCTTCCTACCACAAGATGCTTGTATAACCCTCACCTTTGCTAACGTCTACAGCTGTCCCGATGTTGCACAGTGCTACGCCGATGTTTACGGCGAAGAGGTCATCACCTTTTGACCCCTTCTACCTTCTGTCCTCACCATCACACTGTATCCTCTTTTTATCCCCCTTTCTTTTTTTTTTTTTTTCTTTTTTTCTTTTTTTCTTTTTTTCTTTTTTTTCTTTTTTTTTTTACCTTTTCCACGGTCCGCGCTTACCACCTTATTGTATTTCTCTTCAATTCCCCTTGTATTATTTTTTTTTTTGGGAAAACTTATTTTTATGGTCAGGACGACAGCGCCAATGCACATGTTACGACTTGCTTCTCTGTTGATTCATTTGGGAGCAATGTACATGGAGTTTCGAGATCACGGCCGCGCAAAAGCGACCTGCATACTTAGCACTCCTGGATACCCGGGGCCCGGAGTGGGAGGAGAGACAGATGACCGAGCGTGAACGAATATAGATACGATGCAACTCAGCGTTGAAGTCCCGTATTAAGCGTAGACCCGACCCCTAGGCCCGCGTGTCATTCGTAGATCGTTGCTATCGTCCTCCTATCTTATCTACTAAGTGAGTTCTCAGTCCCCGACCACAAAACCATAGCCCTCTTCCCTCATCCCACCTATACACCTCCCCACCCCCAACATTATAATGATAATAGTTATTCGTGCCCGCCGGCACCACCGCCCGCCGAAACGTAATATTGATCCGCCCCCCGAATCGCCTCCGCGTTCCTCCCCCGCCGCTTCGGGATACTATGCAGCCAATGCGCCTGCGTCCGCCCGCGCATAACCACCATATCGCCCGACCCCAGCCCCATCTTCACCGACGCCCCCGCGAGTAGCCCCGGGTCGCCCGTCTGCGTACCGGTCTTCCCTGCCGCCTTATGCTTCATCAGAAACTCCCGCTCGCCGCCTAGCGACAGCGACGCGATGCACGGCTCCGCGCCGAGGAAGCGCTCGTCGTCGGAGTGGAAGCTGATGCTGTCTTCGGCGGAGGCGTAGTAGTTCACCAGGCAGAAGTTGTAGGTGGAGCCGGTGGCGGCTTGCACGAGGTGCTGCAGGTGCGCGAGGCAGGCGGGGATCGGGCGAGGCGGGTACTGGTATTTCGGGGCTGGGGTGGTGGGGATGGGCTGGTTGGTTTGGGCGTGGACGAGGACGGGGTGGGCTGCCTTGGTGCTGGCGGTGCGGGCGGTGGAAGGGTGCTCTACGAATTTGGCGGTGTCGTCGACGCCGAAGACGGTTGTGTAGCGGGGCGTGGTGATTTGGGTCTCGGTGCTGCCGCGCTTGATTGTGTATTGGACTCTGTAGAAGGGGAGTTCGCGGCGGAGGAAGTTGAAGAGCTCGTTGGCGGTGACGCGGGGGATGTAGGGCTGGAAGTAGAGGAGGTCGAGGTCGGGCTGGTTGTTGATTACGCGGGGGTCGCAGCCAGGCGTGCTGTGGGTCAACCCGACTGCGATGTGGGATGGGAGGTTTGGGATTGGGAAAGGGTATGTTGGGTGGGTGCTGGGAGGACCATTGTCGTCTGTGGATTGAGGTTGTTCTTCTGCTGGTGGATTCGGGTCGTTTGTTTCGATTTTGGCTCGTTTTGCGAGGTTGAGCTGTTTGCTTTGAAGAAGGCGTCTATGGTTCGTTTGGACATGGCATTGGCTTGGTATTAGGGTTGATGTTGGATTGAATGCTCGACGCGTGCTTGGGAGAGATATCGCGAATGCAATGCGGTGGTGACGTAGTGCTTCTGGAGCCCTCGATCTATGATATACAATCTAGGATCCACTCAGGTGAATGATCACAAACTTTTTCTCCCAATTTCGTGACTAGCACTCGCATAAACTAAATGCTTGCCAAATCATAGTGATGCATCTTGCACTTTTTTCATCTTTTCCTCCGGTATTCTTACTAGGGCTAATCTCAGTGAGCTATACATATCGAGACCCAATCTCTGACCACCGAAGATGAGTCCACGCCAAAGACCTACTCTATCATTGCATATTTCTGCAGCGCATCATGCAGTTTTCCAAAGACACTGTCATGCCATGTCTTCATATCCTCCCACTCCCCCTCAGGCAGGGTAGCGCTGCACATCCGTAACCACCCCCCAATAATCAAATCCGCGTAACTAAGCCGCTCACCCAACACAAAAGGTCCAGCCTGATTCTTCCGCAGCAATCGCGCCAACGGCTCCAATGCCTCCCTGAACGCGGCAAGCATATTAGTGCGCGCCTTGCCCCGCAACGCCATCTCATCCCACGACATCCCCGCACGGTCCTCGAAGACCTTCCTGATGGCCTTCTCCCGGTCATCGTCAAACCGCATGCCGGAGCCCATGAGCCCGCAATGCGTCGAGAAGACGGCGTCCACGCTCGTGTTGAACTGGGCGTACTCGCGATACACGCCCTGGTCCATGCCCTCGCGGTCCGAGAGCGGGGGGAGGCCGGGCATGTTGTATGCGTACTGGAAGTCTAGCGTCTGTGCCGGGAACAGCTCGCCGACGCCAGACTGCGGGAATTTCTGGTCCAGGTATACCGCGATGTCGAACGAGTCGCCGATCTTGCTGGAGGTGCTTTGGTCGACAAGCATGGGCAGCGTAAAGTAGTCGCTTCCGTCCGCGTGTTTACGGGAAGCGGGGATGTGCAGCTCCTGGCGTAGGTCTGAGATGCGGAGCAGGTCCACGAATTGGGTGGTGTAGGGTACGTTCTTGACATTTAGAGTGTAGCGGGCTTTCCAGGGATTGGGCGCGGCGGAGAATTTCGCTCTTGGTTGCCGGAAAGCGATATCGTAGAAGACGAGACTCGGGGGGCTTGTCTCGGTCGGCATAGTGTCCATCATGATTGGGGGTTTGTTGGAAATGGAATGTTTCGTATTAAACACGAACGCATTGTGCACAGAGCTTCGAGGTTGACGATTTATATAGTTCTGGTGGCCACATGTTTTGTGATCTGCGTCTGCTGGAGCCGGTCTGCTGGAGCCGAGCTACTCATAATGATTCATCGCCGGCGAGCGGGTCACCCTGAAAAAGGCGACTTTGCGGGGCCGGGATTGGCCCAACCGGATCTCCGGCTCACGATCGATCTCAAACGGGCTCCACCTCTTGTCGGTGCCCCGTGCATCTTTCTTGGCCGGAGCCTGGGTTGTATCACAAATTCGACTATGATCTGCTTGGCAATGAGAGGTGCGTCGGCTGCAGGGTTGTTACGTGGAATGAGTCAATGTGACAATCAAGACGCCACAAAATTGCTTCAAGCTCATATATCAATTTCATAAAACAACAAAGTATTGTGTAAACTACATAATGTACGTTGTAACTTAAGACTGCTAAGTACAGGTCCTACAAAATTACTGAGACACGAAAGCATCCTTGTGAGACTTGAACAAAGTGCTCGTATCCAGAACCTCGCCGGTCGAAGACCGAATGAAATCGACCTGCAAGTTCTGCTCATCAAGGAGCTTCAGCGTGGCATAGCTGTAGTCATCCGCGTACGCGAATTCAGTATAGTCGGGCTTCGTGCCAACGAGGAGGAGACCTTCAATGTTTCCCGGGCCACCAGCAATAATATACATCGGTGCCTTCGGGTCCTTCAGACCGTTCGGGTCGATGGTGTTGTTGTAGATGGGGGTGAAACGCTGCGAGTTATGCACGTGTCCGAAGACGCCGAGGTCGACGCCATACTCGTAGAACAGGTCCTCGAATGCTTCCTGGCAGGGTGTGCAGATGTTACCAGAGCCGCCGGTGCTGTACCACGGACGGTGACCAGCGACGATGAGCCAGGGAGTGACGGTACGGTCAACACTGGCGAGATCTGCCTTGAGGAAGTCGAGCTGTTGGTGGGGGTAGCCGAAGGGGCCGCCGTCGAGCTTGGCGGAGCCGTCTTTGCCATCAGGCGCATCAGGGAAGTCGGTCTCTGTGTTGATCATGACGATGTGGGCCATGCCATACTCAAAGGAGTACCAGAAGGGGGGCACGGCGAGACTCTTGGCTTGGCTAGCCAGGGACTGTGCCGTCGCGTTGCTGGAGGAAGAAGCAAAGGGGCTGGGCATGGTTCGGTCGAAGCGGTGCAGGAAATCGGTAAAGTTCTTTTGGCCCTCTGGGCAAAGCTCCAAGATGTACGGGATCTCTGAACAGTCTGCCTCGTGATTGCCGGGGCTGGCCATGTAGAGCTTACGACCGGCAATTGGAGCGAGCTGGTCATAGAACTGCTCTAGGATGGATTGGTACGCCTCTGTGCCGTCCAAAAGGTTACCGAATTTAAGATACCAGTCATCAGCATACGCAAAGTCACCAGGGTGGATCACAATTTCATAGTCATCAACAGTCTGGGCAAGACGGCCAATCGTAGCATGATTGAGCTCGGGCTGGACATAAGGAATGCTGTCCTTCTTCTTCTTGCTCGAAGCAGTGAAGCCATCGGCGCCGTACACCCCTAGGTCAATGACCACATCAAGGTTGAAGGGGGTCTTGTCGCCGGCACTTCGAGGGCTAAGGAAGTGGTCCACGCTCGAGTTCGTCGACACAATCTTATAATAGTAGGTCGTCGCCGGGGTTAGATCGGACAGGACGACAGCACTCGCCCACGTGCGGGATGTGCTATAAGTGGTTGATCCGGTGGAACAGGCCTTGGAGCTCAAGTTGTCTGAAGAGGTCCCGTATTGGACACAGGATTGATTCAACTGCTCATAAGTGTTCCATCCAACAGACACCGCTATGACCAGATATTAGGGACGGAATCACAACGAACCCTCTCAAAGACATACCATTAGGTCCATAAACAGCCAGTCGTTGCTGAAAAGGGGTTGTGAGGTCTTCCGGGATAGGAGGATAGTTCACATTAGCCAGGGCACCCGCAGCCACGATTGGCAATGACTTGAGCACTGAAAACGAGCCCACCATTATGCAGACAGTCTGTGCGCTTTCTTCAGGGAAGAAAGACTGCAGTGGAACTGTTCTAGAAATTGTCTAGTCAGGGCGCTTGATTTATACCAAGGGCCAAAAGAAAGCCCATCTGCTGCCGATCCGCCAAACCCAATCATTTTGCACAGAAAACCCACGCGAGTTCGTGCATGCGATTGTCAATCTCGGTCATGAGAGCAAAAGGGGTGCCTAAATTACAGATCCACTTCGCGTGCAGTTCCGGACTTATGGGGATCCGCCGTGCGGACACGTGCGGCTCTATCTCGAGCCCATCTAACTAGGTTTTTTTCGGCGTATATTGCGATTCCGGTGGATTTTCCAATTTGAGACCGAACTCCTGAAGACGTAGCGTCAATTTCGGCTATGTAAAGGTCCGCGAGTATCTAGCCTCCGAAATGCACATTTTATGTATACAAAACTGCTGTAATGCACGTGCAGGTTGATCCTAGGTTTGTGGTGGGCCGATCTAGGGGGTTCCGAATCGTGGTCCTCGAATCACAATGCTACCCTTACTTTTTCACGGAGATTTTTTGGATGTTCGCTGCCTTGCAGATACGTGGCTTGGCAGTGGATCCGATATTTTCCATGCAGAACCGATTGACGGGAAACAGGCTGCAAAGACGTTGCGCAAAGAAGCCAAATTAGGCACCTCTTATTTGCTTGTTCTGCTCAAAACCGGAGTAGCCTGGGACGACCCACTATTCTGAGCCAACATGCACTGCGAGAATCACCAAAATGAAAACTCAAGACACGACACGCGCTAGACTGGCTCCGCCTCGATGATGATCATTCATATATATGTCTTGGCAACTCATCATAAAGGACTCTGCTTAGCATAACAAAATTCATGAAGTCCGCCTCGGCACGGTCGACATTCATTTGTTACATAAATCCACCGTCGGACACCCGCTCTTCACATCTAGTTCGTGACTCCCTCAGTCTCGCTTAGGCGCACCACATACTTAGTGGCCGACGCCTTACCCGCTTTCAGATCGCGCAATGCACCTTCAAGCCCACCCAAGCCCCCTGGGCGCACCTCGTAGGGATGACCTGAGAACCAACCCTGGGCCAGGCCACGGGCCATCAATGTGAAAAACGCAGCACCGAACTCCGCGTGATGGATGGTCTTGCCCGGCCCCGGCGGGAAATGGATGTAACCAACGATGCACTGCTCCGAGCGAACCCCTTCTGGCGGCTGGTAGTTCAGCGCAGGGAGGACGCTAGTCACCTGTGCAGGTGCAGTCACCACAGCGCCGATGTTCTCGTGGCTGCCGTGTTCTCCGACTGCGTCGTATGCATAGTGAATAGGCTGGCCGCCCGCTGCGGCTTTGATCTTTGAACGAACCGCATCGTCGCCCTCGCGGTAGTCGATGATCGTGTCGCCTTTCTCGCGATCGATAAGCGTTTCGACGAAAGCCGAGCCTCGACCAGCCACAACGAGGAGTGGGTGAATGTTGGAAAGCTTGGCGAATTTGATGGCAAAGGCCCCACACGCGGTCGCTCCCCCGTAGACGATCAGCGGCTGTGGCTGTGAGATCGGGTTCCAGGGAAGAGGCAGTCTTAATGTCTGGTATAGGCCGACCGCAGCTGTCATGGCGGCGAGAGGGATCGTAGCGGCCTCTAGAAGTGCATTAGCTTCACACCAAAGCTACGGTAGGCAGATCCAGCAGAGTACGATACCTTCAAAGCTAACCTTGGCAGGAAGGTGTATGGTCGTGTAGGCTGGGGCGATTGCATATTCAGCGTAACTCCCATGAAGCTCCATAACTGAATGAAACGCGGCTACTCTATCGCCTTTGTTGAATCCAACCACCCCTTCCCCGAGGGCCTCGACGTAGCCGGCGAAATCATCGCCTTGGTTACGAGCGGGAGCATCGGGGTACTTTATGGGCATTTTCCAATCCTTAGGGTTGGTGCCGGTGACAGCGACGCGGATCAATAGTTGGCCAGCCTGGGGAACGGGTATCTCCACATCATGGATAGACACGCTCGTGTCTCCGTTCACGATAGCTTCCTTCATGGTGTATTGTCAATTGAATTGTAGCTGAGAATAATGATTTCCATCCATTCTACATGCTTGGGTTCCTACTCTTTTTATACTGTTCATCAGTCTGTTTGTGCGCCTGTAGAGTGGCCGTGAACCTGTCCCTGGGTCAGGTGCCCCACGCGGAGTTAACGGAGTTGGACTGAATCCACGCCCAAATAGGAAGACGAGTGCGAGGTAATCGTCAAGCCCCACAACTCTGATACTCTTCATATGTGCATTTCAAGATAATATCTCATACTGGCCCTCGTTTGAACGGTTGTACCGTGCGAAGGGCCTCAATCGGGACCGCGTAGCGGCTTTAATCCCGAGTCTTTCGGCCATCCTTCCCGCCTCGTAGAACGCGAAAGAATCTAGCGCTATACCTGGGAAATCGCGCAGATATCTCGTTTTGCCGAATGAAAGCACGTAAACGGATCCTTGGAGCTGATATCTCATGACTCGAGTTGCACTACCGAAGGCCTAGTTAGGACGCTTATCATAACGGCTTCAATCATCATTAAATTCCTTATATAGCGGTGGCGCATGCTAGGCTACAAGGCAACATGCTAGCGAAGATGTAGCTGTCCTATGGTGAATAGCTACGCTATTCTAGACGAGGGACTGACCAAAAGACAACAACGGATGTTTGGGTAGGAAAAAGGCATTCTATAGGGGGGCTGTTGTTCTTTTCCTGGTTTCGAGGATGTTCTGTGTTGCTGCATCCCTGCTTGAGACGTAGAATACGCTCCTTTGAGCAGTCGTATTAATGGAGGCACATCACCTGTGCTTCACTAGGTGGTCATAAGGCTGACGATTGATGTCCAGAGTGAAAATTTTCCGGACGGTGACGAGCTCGGCAGACAAAGACCATTTATTCGTGCCAAGATGAAGACCTCACGTGGCCAGATGCCGTCGAGCGGCTCAGCCAGGCATTTCCTGGGAGAAGACCAGATCGAAGGGGATTGATACCCGGGCCTTCCCAATTGGTTGTACCAGCCGAAGTGCTGCCCGCAATCACCCGTACCCGCCTAATCTCCTCACTGCATTGCATTTCAGCACAGGACTACTATTTATAGGAGTCGCTACCAATCATAGGACGCGACCATGTCATGGCCGGCGCAGCCTTGCCTGAGACTCCTGGTCATGCTCGGGTGTTCGCATTCTTCTCATCTATTAATCAAGTAGTGCTATTGCTCTAATATACAGCCTACAGCCAACCGCTTCAACAATCTGGATTGACCAAGGGCACCGACAGACAATCCGGTCCCAGGCGTGGCACATCATTCTAAAGCGATGCTTAACATGGGTAGATCTACCGCCATACCCCAATGTGAAAGCTTCGCCAAGGGTTTTCCTGCAACTATCGCTAGCCTTCATGCAGGCTGACTGCAGGAATCTGAGCATTCGCAATGCCTCGAGGGACGAGATAAGGGGAGTTTCAGCGTTCCATCTGAGAGAGATAACCTCATAGTGGATCCCTGCTAACATTCCTGGTGTGCATGGGGATGCAGGGGGTTGCATGCCGCTTGGAGTGCCCGGTTTCTCCATCCATCTGGCACAAGCCCCATGTGAAAACGAGGTTCCAATACTCCAGCGCCTAGGAAGCTCTTTTAGCATCAAGTCGTATTAATCTGGAATCTGGGACGGTTAGAATTAGCTGGGAGATCTAGGCTTGCCTATCACCTCGTGAACTCGACCTATCCTTTGAGTTCTTACATTGTCGACTCGGAAAGTTGGGTACATGTCGGAATGGGGCTGTACTTTGGACGCCCCCCTCAATGGCGCAGCTGCTGGCCCCAGCACTAAGCCCTCGGCCCGGCGGCTATGTGAAACGGTTGCCTTTTTTTTTTTTTGGCTCTCAAAAGACATAAATGACGCTCGAGGTGTCTCCACCGAAGTTTTGCCCCATGATATTACTGAACAACTTGTGGAGTAATGGCTACCCTCAAGTCCACAACGCCTCGGACTGTACAACCACGGCTCCTTGATTGTGCATCTTCGGAACGTGACGAGTCGAAACAGGTTGCCATAATTTCGAAAAGACCGCCATTATCCAACCTACCCGTTAACAATCATATCAGGAAAGTTGATCCTCCGTTGAGTGAGAAACATGAGAACTCGGCAGGACAGGAGTTGGCGAGGACGTTGAGAGGAGGAGCCTCCCAGAACAAGCCAAAGCTGGGCACCTGTGGCTTCAAAGTGCGAGACCATACTGGAAGTTCTTCAAACTGCACAATCTCGGTTTTGACCGAGAAGAAGCGGAATGGTAAAGGAATATCGCCATTCAGTAAAGCAAATACATGTCCCACAGCACCGAAGGCCACCAGCGAGCCCATATTCAAACTCTGCACAGACGAGAAAACCCTGTACCTCAACCGCACTGGGCTATCTTTGTTGCTAAATTCTGGCGTTGTCGACACTCAATTCGATCATCCAAGTACCGTCTTTCCAGCACGCACGTCGACCGGTGGATCGCCCGGGAGGCCTACCAGACTGGGGCAGCCTCCGAAGCCACTGCCCGCCATCTCCAACCATGCCAGTAGTGTTAGCCAGACAGAGAAAGCCAAGGAAAAGTCTTCGAGTGAAACCGACCAGTCTTTTTTTCTACAGCTTACGGGAACAATTCAAGGCGGCAATAAGGATGCACTTCGAGAGTCATACGACAGGAGTCTCTTACCTACAAATGACACAAAGCAGGTGTACCTGGGGAAATCACTTCTGAAGGTGATTCCACCTGGAATCATATCGCATTTCTTGCAGAACAATACAACATGTCTATCCTTGCTGCCTGAGGGTCGGAGGTGTAGAATCGGCCATGCCACAAGGTGCTCCTTAGCTCAGATCCAGAGCATCATGTCATTCAGCACTGGAACATTCATGGAAAATATCCAACAGTTGGTGCAACTGTCGTTCTGCGCTGTGCATCGGAAGGTCGCTTTGAGAGAAATCCAAAACTGGGAAGAGGAGCTCCAAGAATTGACCAAAATGCACGAGCTCAAATCGACAGCTTTGCCCCAGAACAAGCGACTACAGGCTATTATCCGCTGGATGTGTCTTCTTCATCAGTCAGCAGGTACAGAAATCCCTGAAGACACTCAACTCCTGCCCGTGGAGGTTGAAAACATTGCCCTGCCTATAAACCCAATCCAACAGCTCCAGCCCTACAAACCCCAAAGGTTGAAAGGGTCGGTGAATGAAGAGCTGAAAAAGCTGCTCACCAAACCTCTACCAAACGCCGATGTCGAACGCCGGGGATCAATTTACATATTCTGGCAGCGCCCAAATTTCGGTCACCTCAAGATTGGCCGGACAAACAATGTTCGCGGCCGTCTAGAAGAGTGGAACAAGCAATGCAAAAAGGAGTTGATGGGACTTTTCCCTGATTTGTCCAAAGAATCAAACGAGAGCTCGCCCGATTTCCAAAAATTGCGCCACATTGGGCGTATCGAGGCTTTGGTCCACACGGAGCTGATGAACTACCGGAGATGCGAACCTAAATGCCCAGGCTGTGATAAAAAGCATATCGAGTGGTTTGAAACGTCTCAGGACCACGCAGTACGGGTCGTTCGCAAGTGGAACGCCTGGATGGCGACAGAACCTTACGAGAAACATATAGTAGATGACAAAGAAGAATGGATCCTGAAATCTGAAGAAGAGGCACGCATAGATCAGCTGTGCCAACCGGAACTGCCCTCCCCTTCCTCTTCTCCACCGTCAAGGAGAGACAAAGGACCCCGTCGCGCCCGACACTCGCTTCCAGGCACCCGAAACTCGCCTCCAAGAAAAGAGATCAGGAGAATAAGTATCTAGGGGACAAATCCTACGTGGATGAGCATTTGAATTCATTTGGGAGCACGTTCTTAAGTGGGCAGAACTATGCTCACATCCGATGCGGACGCAGGGGCAACGGCGGGCGATCGAGGAAGGGTGAAGTCCAGTTCATCTTCACGAGGCCCTCTGCGGCTCTACCAATCTATTCCCTGGAAGACGTCGAAGCCCTAAGCCAGGCCACGCGTATTGGTATGTGAAGCTGTGTAGACCGCCTTTATTGTCATTGCTTGACTAATCTGTCGCAGAAGCGAATGCGATATCTATCTCGTTTTGGATATTCGCTATTATCTGAATCCCAGTGACGATAAGATGCGCCTCAGACTTCAAGTCGTCCACGAAAATAACGGGATTCGAAGAGAAAATTGGGAACAATAAAAGGCTGTCGATAACAACCGCAGAGATCGGTTCATCTGCGCAAGAATTGCAGGAACACCGCCTAATCGTCACCGGGATGACCCTTTCCGAAGGCCTCATGCTACGACTAATTGACACTGTGAGAGGTCTTGAAAAGGATATTTTATTCTTAAACGCAGATTTTGAGGGGTTGCTGCTCCTATCTGGAATGCCGAGTGGGATCAAATTCGTGTGGCTTCTTGCATTTCGTTATTTCTTTTTATTTAATGAAGGTTAATAATCGTATCGCATGATGGTGTCTACAGGTTAAAGGGTGGCTGAGCTTGGCATCGCTTCAAGACGGTAGATGTAGGTCTTACACGAGCTTTCTTTGAGTCTATTATTCAGCCTACCGTACATGACTTGCGTCCTGCAGGCTTAACCAATGGCTTTTCAATTTGACATGTTGGTCGTTGGACAAATGGTTGAAACTGGCAGAGAATAAAGAGAAGCATTGCATGAAGACCTCTTCAAGGCTGGGGTAGCTCTCCATGGAGCATTTGATGCCTCGCATCTTTCAGCGCTTGGTTACTAGCAGCATGTAGCATTGATCTCCGCACACCACGGCATTGCTTGCATGCGAAACTAACAGAGGGCAATTGATTTATTCTGTTGATAAAACCAAGTGGCGTCAACAGTTATACCTGAGAAGACTTCGGTTATATCTACCTAGGCGGGTGTGGTTGAGAATGGTGACGTAATAACCACGAGGCGGCGCTTGTCGCTCCACTCAAGGCAGCAGCTGAAGAATGCGAGGAAAAAGTCAAATTAAATTCGCACAGAAACTTTGTGTGGGGCGCGGGGAATTTCTTTCTCCAAGACTAATAACAGCGATGTCTGCTCCCTGTACATACTAGTCACTACTTCAGCGCTCGCGCTACCAGAGCCAATGGGCACCAACGGACCGTTGTTCGTAGCACAGGAGACCATATGCTACTACCCTATAAGCACCATTTACGATGCATGTCCTCGCTATCTCTTCTATGCTTTGCTGATAGCCAGCTGCGTATCGCGCTGGACTGGCTGGCTTGCCGATGTCTTCTTAGGCACAGCCGCGACATATGCAGGCACCGCGGCAATCGAGGCCTTTATTCTCGTAGCGAATCCCGCTAAAATCGCCGCTCCTGCGCCTGTCACCATTCCATATGTGCCGAGGAATACGACTCTCCTGCAAGACTTCCCACAGCTCATCACTGAAACGGACTATGTCCTGATCCAGCCTGCAGCGTCGGAGTTGGACATCGATGCCATCATGGCCATTGTGGTCACGGGATACCTTGTTTTCGTCCCGTTACAAGCCTGGTCTCGCGTGTTGACAAAGGAAAGGGCACGAAATGTTCTATTCTATCTCTGGAATATTTTAATGCTTGCCGGCTCCATCTGTGCCCTTGTCTACTCGGCCAATGCGGCGAACATTCCGACGCAGTACATGTTCTGCTATCCTGACATTCCTCCTACGATTTGACCACCAGCGACGGGTGGCAGTCGTCGTGGAGGCCTTCCGACTGGAACTCTAGCGTGTGGATGACGTTCTCGAACGCCACGAACTGGGCCGAGCTTGGTGACATTTGCTATAACCCTTGTTTCAATACTAGCCAGATCCTGCGCAAGCCAACGTCCCTTGAGTCGGCCACGGCGTCTGAGAGCTCGGAGTTGTCCCACCCGAATAAGCTGTGGAGCAGACTGATCTACTCCCGGCAATATATCTACAGCTTGATCGTTCTCTGTGTCGTACTGAATCTTGTACTTTTGACTTTCAAATGGTTACCTTTCAGATCGCATGTCCCGTCTGCACAGATCGTGCCGATATGGAAGGAACGAAAGGCTATCTGGCACGGCATCAAATCGGAAATTCGTGGTGCATGGCCAAGGAACCCACAAAGCCCTGGGAAGGAGGAATCCAACCCCTCCAGCGCCGAGCATTCTTTCTGGGGCCGGATACGTCCGTTCTTCTCCGTTCGGGTTATCAAAGCGCTGCTCCGGGTCGTGTTCGATATCGCTATATTGATCTGTGTTATTTTCAGTATTATTGCGAGTCCTTTCACGACGATTGCGTTTGTGGTCTGGGCGGAGTGGTGGATCTATAATGATGGACCATCACAGGAGAGCCCCCAGCAGGTGGGGCAGTGGTCGTACTTAGTCGCTATCGCTCTTCTCGTGATTTCTGCTGCCGTATTGACTCTCAAGTATCGGATCGCGTCTACCACGGAGCTAAACAATGAGATTGCCAGACTGGAAGCAGATCTCGATAGGCTGCGAAAGCGCAGGGATGAGCGGATGCAATCGGATAGGGGTTTATGAGAATCACTGCGAAGACAAATATCCATATCACCTTGTATGAAGAAAAAAAATTCCTCGCTAGACCCATAAGAATGGAGGTCCTGCATAGCTTGGCCCTTGATCGTAAGCTCCAGGTGGGCAGCATAGCAAGCAATATGCGAATCAAGTCGTATGTTGAAGTGGAACCTGATCTCTCTCGTTCTGGGCATTGGTCTCGGGTTGTTTGTAAATGTCGTGAGTCTGTGGACTGTCAACTTCCTTGGCCGGAGGATAGTCTGTCTTCGTACGCGGGAAGATACAGCTGTTCTAATTGCTGCTGGTGAATTTGTGATCGGCAAGGTATAGGTGGAAAGGCCACTGTAAAGTCAAAAGCCGGCCGCCTCGGAGTCGATGTCACAGGTCCTTATAATCTAGATGTGATTATCTCGGCCAGATCCGCATAGCTGCTGCATCGGGTTTCTAAGAGTAGATGGACAGAAGTGAAGAATTCAGTGGTCAGTGCTTGGGGGGTTAGCTGGGTTCAATCAGCATCACGTCATTAATTAATTGATAAACAGGTCTACCACGCCTAATCACGCCGTTCAAATTAATCAAGAATTATCCCAATGCAGTCATCGAATTCCGAGGAAATGGCATGCTTTGAAACATTCCGAGTTCAAAAAGGCACATGATAACCAGAACTTTCTAAGGGCATACCCTGGATTCATTTACCCTAACCTCGCTCCACCCGCTGAAGGTAGCCATGAACTCGCGCAATAAGCCAGTCCTGGCCATGGAACTCCACATTGTGGATTGCGCCTGGGATAAGCCCGCTCTCCGGGTCCCATTTCTGCTCTCCCCCAGCATTTGTAGCCCGTTCCCATCGCTGCATCAATGCACGCTTGTCCACCTCTGACGGGACGTACTCGTCGCATTCGGAATAGAGCACGAGCAATTGCCCTTTGAGCTTGCCACATGCACTAACACGGCCAAATGTCTTCGCTAATGCAGCGTCAGGTAGATCCGAGCTGAACATGTCGTCGTCTGATGGGGAGCCAGGACTCTCGGGACTTGCGATGCTCAGGAAGCGGTAACCGTTGAATGGCGTATCGAGCGTGAAACCCATCTTCGTGGTCATAGCGAGTGGTAGCAGCTCCAAGGGTGGCTGTGACATGGCTAGCGACACGAGCTGGTGGTATGTAGCCCAAGCGTCATGGGGGGTTCTGGCTTCGCCGAAGATTCATGTGGAGCTCTTCTCGATCCGAGACAGGGGCTTGGAGTATGGCTCCGTCGAGAACTCGGCGAGAAGCCAAAGGGACGGTCGGATTAATATCCCCCCTACAACCGCTCTTGGTGTCTGTCAGGTAGTATAGGATGTCCTGACAGCCGGTGGAGTGGCCCATGAGAACCATCTTTCCATGCTCCTCGTGAGGAGACCGCATTTTCCTGAGATCTCTGATGAAGTTGATGCACTTGAAGATCTCACCAATATCTTTGCTGAGACTGGAGGTGCCCCATGCGCCATATGCAGAGGACAACTGAACCCAGAACAGTGACCATTTGGTGGGCTTCAGTGCCTTGGCAATGTGTTCCACATAGGGGACGGTTGGGAGGCCATCGTTCAGACCTGCAATGAAGAGCAGGGTATGAGGTCGTCCATGAGGAACGGAGGAGTTGTTCGTAAACTCGAACACGCTTCTTCCCTTGATCTGTGGTCCCCAGATTAAAATGCATTACAACCAGTCGCGTTGGTAGGCATAGGCACAGGCGCCCAACGATACCAAAATATCAACCACATACGTATTCATGGATCGTACCATGCAGGTGCTGGGCATTCGCCATGGCCGTTGGCAGGGATGTTGACGCGATGCACAAGGACGATGATGCGGCAAGGAAAAATGTCAAGATGTCAGTTGGAATGCCGTCTGAATGCTACCCAGGGCACGTGCAGATGCCAAAGGGGAATAACCTAATAATGTGCAGGCAACTTGGGCTTCGCGATTTCGCGTCGAAATCTTGCAGATCGGACGTGCATTTTGCGTTGTTCCACTTCCAAGGCTTCAGTCTACCCAACCCCACACTACTCCATCGTGTACTACATTAGCGTGGTAAATTACAAGATGAACCGGATTTCCGCGGCTGAAACTTGGAAGGCCGGAAGGCCCCGCAAACTGTGATTTGAATTGATTGCCCCACTTGAAGATCAGTCGAGGTTTGCGAAGTCTGGAAAATACAGATAGGCATTCGTGTACAGGTGAAGGCCTTCAAGTGCCTTATGCTTTGATTATTGAAACACATCATTTTCCTTAACTATGAGAAAGTAGATGGATCATGGAGGAAGGAGCTGGGCTTCAGCGCGAGGGCCATGCTGGCTTCGTCGCTCACGTTCTGAAGCATGGTACTGCTGTCCAAGCATTCGAATCATGCGTCGATCCGTCTTATTGGATGCTGTCCTCGGCACTCGTGTGGCGAGAAGGAAAAGTGTAGGGATCATATACAGCGGGAGAAACTCGGCTAGCACTTCCCGGATCTGACGGACCTTTGCCGTCGCCAAAGAATCCTCACTGCTGTCTGTTAAACGAACGTCGACAGCTTCGGAGTTATTGGGATGGTCGCTCAAATAAAGGAACGCCGCTAAGCAGGGGTCTTCCCGGCCGTCAATCACTCCCAGCAGATCAACCACGATCGCATCTTTGGGCGTGAGACATTTCCGCGCAAGGTGTTCGACTTCGATGACATCAATTCGGCAGCCATCCAGTTTCACAATCGTATCTTTTCGGCCAATGTACTCGATCCGTCCACTAGGCAACCATCGAGCCAGATCGCCCGATCGGTATAACCGGGCCCCGCTGCGATCGGGATGCAACTGGCCCAGCCAATCGGGGGTTTGATCTAGGAACCCGGCAGGTTTAGTCCTGTCGAGAGCTTGATGATTCTGATCCAGGTATCCTCTGGACAGATGGGGCCCTTCAATCACGATCTCGCCCACCGCACCGACCGGCATTAGTTTCTCGGGGTATGTGGGATCGGCGATCCAGATGGCGCCACTGGAAGGCTTCCCGATCGTCGCAACTGGGGTTCCTGGCTCGTGGACACTGTCATTGTAGGCGCAGCATACCGCTGCCTCGCCCATGCCGAATTGATTGATGAGCCTGGTGGAGCTGCCCGCCCAGTTGTTCAAGAGGTCCTTTGGGAGAGGCTCGCCGCCAACACAGAGGATTTTCAAGTTCGGTACTGCCGCTGGGTTAAGCTTGATGGCGACCGTAGGGGTTAGGAAAGCAATGTTTGCCGCAAGGGTTTGGATGTTCTCGGTCAGGTCTTGGACTGTCTTCATTGGCCCTGGCACGCAGCAACAACCCCAAGAATGAGTGGGACCAGGAATTCCAGGTTGCTAATGTCGAATGCGTAGTCGTCGAAATGGAGATAGCGTGTTTCTTCCGTCAGTCCTAGATTCCGCGAATAATCCCGTATCGCAGAGGCGTAGGAGCGATGCTCTTGAACGATGGCCTTTGGTTTTCCTGTGCTTCCTGACGTAAACAGGACAGTGCACGCGTTCGAGGGCTCAATGCTAGGGAGTTTATGTTCGGAGGACATGGGAAGAGTTTGAAGCCACTCCGGGGTTACCCCCACCACAGTATCAATGCAATGATAGAACTGGTCTGCAAAGGCAGGATCACTCAACATGACCTTTGCGTTGGTCCGCTCGATCACTGAACTCAAATAGGCCGGTGGATTACTTGCGTGGATAGATATATAAGCTCCTCCAGCGCGCAAGATCGCCAGTCGAGCAACAATTGCCCATGTTGATTTTTGGAAACTGCTCAGGACAAAAGTCTCAGGCCCCACGCCTAGTCCTCTGAGGTGAATAGCCAAGCGAAATGACAGGTCGTCCAGCTCCTTGTAGGTCAAGTCCCCGTCAAAAGATCGCACTGCCATTCGACTGGGATATTCGCGACAATTTGACAGTATGAGATCGTGGAGGCAAACATTGTTTGTGATCGATTTGGTGCGGGTGAGGACTCGGAGGAGTTTTCGATCCCAAGAGGAGCAATAGTCGATATCCTTCAACAGTAAGGTCTCGCGTTGGGTTGTGATTTGTTTCAGGACATGCCTGAATGTCCAAATTATGCTGTCTGGGTTTTCGTGGGGCGGCAGGGTCTTCTTCTTTAAGCTAGCTCGTATTTGGTTGCCATTTCTCGTCAGGGTTAGATCTGTGGAAGACTGGAAGGGTGTCAGCGACATGCAAGAGCGGCATCCCTTACTTTCAGCTTACCTTCGACTGGGTTGTTTCTTTGGTCACCGGCCATTTCGATCCAGCCGGGGGGCTGTCAAAATAGTGCAGAAATGCAGTACATGAGCCTCGAGCAGCGGGGATGGAGATGCATAAACTCCATAGAGCTGTGCGTCCCGCTTTTCAGACACGTCGGCGGATTCGATCAGCTGCAAAAGTGTCTGCACATCCCAGCTCGGGATCTACTCGAACAGTATAAACTATTGGACAGTCATTGTCGGGCTCATAGCTAAAGTGGATCACATCTGCTGGCTGGAAGCATTGGAGGGTAAGCACCCATGCCGCCTTCAAGCAAGCGAAGTGCAGTGACGTGCAAGTTCCTAAAAGACCAGGGGTGTCTATATCAAGTTCGAGAGTGTCTCTAGGCAGTTGGATCTGCCTGGACAAAGCAATCCGCTTGGGCAGAGTATGAGGGTATTTCCAACGAGGGGTTAATTGACGTGGAAACTGTCTTCTTGCAACCCCGGGAGCCATTGTGAGGAATCAATGCAATATAATGATAAAGACCAGGATGATCTCGAAGCGCGAGGGCTGGGGTCTTTCAAGTTGTTCGCACGGTGCTTCAGCACAGCTTCAGGTAGCACCGTTCGGCCATTCTGACCCAGAACGCTCAAGTTCCGTATTACCCGCTACCCCGACTCGTCATCCTTCCACATTCTTGCCAACCTGCCCACCGAGCGCTCCGTATCGTGTCACGATTACATGACAGATTCAGGTTCGTGGCTACCAGACATGTAAGAATGATCGGCTGCGACCCACAGTGGATGCGATTTTTTGGTGACGTGTTGTCGTCAAGTCATTACGCCACGAACACTCCCGCAGCCAATCGTTCCGCCATGAGCAATGCACTCCGCAGAACAGGTTCGAGCTCGCGAGATCCAGACCCCAAAGTCTCAACAAGCTGCTCTCCACAGGGCCCCACTCGTGGCCAGAACTGCGCCATAATCCCGTAATTGTTTGGCCAAAGCGGCTCGGATCGCGCAGGGGGTGGGTTTGATTTTTGCGGGCGCCTGGGTCCAAAAATACGAGCTTCCATGGGGCGAACCCGGATTCGTCCAGTCGGTATTGATTGGGTGTGGCATCACGGCCCTGGGGCGTGTCCCTATCCTGCAATGATGAGAGGTGCAGTCCTTGCTGTGTGGCGCTCTTTTGTTTGTCCCTACTGCAGTGCCCGTCCATTCTGCAATCGTACGTACAGCTACAGGGGCTAAAAGAAGCGAAAATGTTGAACGGAAATGGTTCTAGCAATGGCGCCAAGGACGAGGCACAGGACGCGAATGGTGTTCAAGGGTTGCTAGACCATGACTTCCATAGCGCCTGGGGCTCGAACTACTCTATGCGAGGTTTTGTTGCAGACGAGAGGGCGCGCGAGCTTTGGAAGCAATATTGCAACGACCCCAGCGCAATTGAACGCCAGTACCATCTTCTGTTGAATGAGTACACGGAGACATTTCAAAAGTTCTTCAAGGGATATTGGCCCATCTCTCTGCACTCTCATGTCAGCGATGTCTTGGTGCCGACAACTATGGCCACCCTGATTCTCAACACTGCATCTACGAGCCCTCTAATAATTGAGTCTCCCGAACTGTCTCCGATGATTCTAGATGAGCCCGAACCGAAGCGGATTCAAAGCTTTGTCCGGAACTTGCTAGGATGGAAAGACGTGCATGTACAAAGCCCAAGGTTTGCGATCGTCGAGGGGGATTTACGGAGGTAGCGTTTGGCCCATTGGTGAGTGGGGAAATGGACTGTCAATGGGGCATTACTGATTGGTACCAGGCACATGCATCGAAAGAATGGGAATACAATATCATTGCAGCCGGCCAACCCCCTTTTGTGATTGGCCCCGATGATTTCGCCCCCGACGTTCTGCTGGCGAAGCTAGTCGCTGCAAAAGAGCAGGGGTGCATTGCCGTGATCGTCGACCTAGTCAGCACGTCAGATGGAGCGGTATTCCCTCCTGCGAAGTTCGCGCTCCTCAAACGCTGCTGCTTAGCCGCGAGGCTGTTCCTCGTCGTCGATGAGGCCATGACTGCTATCCGATGCGGAGCGCCATGGGCGTGTCAGAGACCAGAGTACTCGAGCATGGACGATGATCTTCAGCCCGACTTGGTTGTCTTTGGCAAAGGGCTCTGCGTGAGTGGCATTGCGATCAACTTCGACGGGTTGATGACACAGTGTCTTGCGTTTCGCGAGAGGGCCCAGATGACTCAAAGTATCCGGTTCTGGCGTGCACTCGTCAGTCGACCTGTACCCACTCCCGTACTGATCGAGTCTCTCGGTATTCTCAATCTGGCGGATAAAGAGAATTGGCCGGCGCGGAGTGCGAAGATAGGCGACGCCATTCAAGGCTTTATACGGGATCATGTGGTGGGACAGAACCCCGAAATGTCGGATAGAGAGATTGTGCGCGGGTTGGGGGCTTTCATCGCCGTCGACAGAAAGATCTCTGCTGACTTCCGCGTCATGGCTGCTATCCGTCGTCGCTCTCCGTGGGTGCGCTGGTTACCAAAACTGGACAGTGCAGCAGTGGACCGTCGTATATTACAGCAGTACATCCTAGGGTCAAAGAGTAAAGAGCACCGGAAGCAGTTGTCGATCGAAGCGGACAAGCACAGCACCCTGCCACTATGGTGCTTCGTCTGTGGAATAGATGCTACCGCGCCGGACTGGTGTCGGATCTGCTTTCTCGGCTCCTGTGGGCATGAGGATTGTGTAGAGGCTTTTCATTTACACACATGTATCGCCTAGAGTTACTTTTGCGACGACATTCATGGAAGCGCAAGTGTGTTAGTAGATGGGTTTCGAAGGTCGAGGCTCACGGGTGCTCTGATTGGGCTCTATGAAATCAAAAATGGTACACGGTGGATGCAGAGACTCGAAGTGGAATACAAATGGAATACAAATAAAATGCACAGAAATGTTTTTATTCCGAGACATCTTCTGGACTCGGAGCTTCATGCGAATGCAAGAAGCAAAAAGCAGTTATACCCGCGATCAAAGCCGTGCCGCCTAATTTTGTTAGCGACACTCGACAGATGAAGGTACGGAGGCTTACCAATGAAGCATTGGAGGACAAAATAGCTTGCTTGTTGAACAATGAGACCCCCAAGAAGTGGTCCAATCATCAGTCCGGCCATCCAAGTCATGCTTGTTACCGCCATGGCCCGGGAATAGCCACCGTTGGGGCCGAAAATCCCGGGCTTCTCTTTCTCGAGAATGTCAACGGTTTCTACCATCGTCAGTTCCGTTCGCCGCGTCAAGGAGTCCACGTAACATACCAGCTGCCTCCATCGACCCGACACCATTCATGAGACACATGAAGCATCCACTGAACACCATGGCTGTTGCGTAAACAACCTTGCCGCGATCTCCTTCAACCCATGGAAATCGTTCATCACCTGGGAATCCCATGATCACAACAAAAGGCACGAGACCCAGGAATCCGATGACTGTTGGGTTTCGCGATCCTACGCGGTCCTTCAACCAGCCTACGGGGCCCGCTAATAGAGTGCCCGGTCCTTGGATGGCTGCCATTAACAGACCGACGGGGAGCACTCCCCATCCGAAAGCCTCTCTCACGTGGATTGACAGGGTAGTTTCAAAGCACGCGATAACCCAGGCAAATACAAAGTAACAGAATATCCCAGCTGCGAAGCGTGGTTGGCGGAAGAGGCACGCATAGAAGCGCCAACCACCTACAACCTCGGTCGCTTCCGCGGTTGGACGGCCATTGAGCAAGGGGTCCTGCTCGTCAACAGTCTTCTGGTCCTCGGGGGGTTTTTCCACCATGAGAAGCCGCATGATGATATCAATCACCAAGAAGGCCGCTGCCCCGGCCCATGCAGCCCAGTAGCCCCCAGCAGCAAACAAGAGACCCGCGAGGACCGGACCTGCTGTTGTGCCGGCCGCAGTGAGGGTGGAACTGAAGCCCGCGATCTTACCCATATGTTCAGTCCCAATATTCTCTGCCATAGTAGCCATTCCAACAATCCACAGCGCGTTGCTGGCGATGCATTGGAAGAACCGACCGACGAATAGCCATGCCACTGTAACCTTGTTAGATAGGGCCGATGGGTTCACGGGCCGAACTTACAGTCAGTCGTGAGCGACAAGCACACAATGCTGATCAGTGCGATCACGAGTAAACTCAGCAAGAGTGCCTTCTTACTGGACACCGCGTCCGCGATTGACCCGATGATTGGGCTGGACACGACGGAGACAAATGCCCCCTCCGTGAGGAACGCAGAGATATACCATTGCGTATGGCTGGGGTCAACTCCGATTCGGTTCTCGAGTACGGTCGGAAGTAAAGGAATCATAAACGCGAAGAGCAATTCATCTAGTGTTTTGGGGTCAGCAAAGTCGACCTCGTGGACATGTGTTCTTCCTACCTGTGAACAATGCCAGCGACATGGTACTTATAATAAAAGCATCGGATGACCGCCAATCTCGCCCCCATCGTGGGGACCAGTCTTCACGTTGCTTTCCTTTGCCCCATGAACCAAACATGTTGATAGAACCGGACGATGCGGGGAGAGATGGGGGGTGGGGGGTGGGAAGGGTCGCGGACAGAGAATCCAGAAGGAGTTAAAAAAACAGGATCGACGAAGATCCCGCGATCCGCGATCGGACAAACGAAAAAGTCCTCAACCAACGCCCCCAATGTGTAACCTGTAAATGCACGGGGAGCCGGTTTCAGTGTACTGCAGCTTGCGTGCCGAGAGCTGCAGGAAGTTGCAGGAAGTTGCAGGACTTGGGAACAAAAAGCAAACATATGTTCGTGGCTTGCGTTAGCTCCATTTAGCGACGCACCGGGACCCATGCACCCTGGGTAATCCACTAGTTACAGCTCAGCTCCCCACTGCTTTCATCCCCGCCGATCGGCAGTTCTTGCTTTACTCTCTCCTTCCATGTCTTTCCCCGCAAGCGAGCCCCTTGGATCGTCTATTGTCAACCCAATGACTTGGTTCTTCCCGGTCTCGAGGACTCATGGGGCTCAGATCGTCACCAAAGTTTCCCTCCTGTCACAAATCTCATCATCGTGCATCATTGCAATAGCTCCCGCTCTGTCCCGCTGTCCCGCGCCCCACCCGTGGACCTGCAACTGATGAATGGGGATTTGCCGCTGTGGGATGCAACACCGAGAAGATGAGTGGAAAGCAGAAGCAATGGGGATCGGGATCGTCGCCGAGTAGGGTTCGTGCTTTGAGCGTGAGATTCTATATTCGGCATCGACGATGTGCGCTGACGTCCCAGCTTCATTCTTAGGTCGCTGGAAGTGGATACTAATGGCGTACGGTATACCTGCACTACTGCCACAGCGGTTCAATCCTCCAATGGGAGACCTTCTGCGTCGCATTGGGTGTAGCTGGAGGTGCCCATACTGGGTAAAGTCACGGCCTTTTGTTCTTGTTCAGCTAGCCAGAGAGCCATAGAGTTGCCAGCCTCCATGATCAGCATGCAAGAACCCCTCATCACGGTGCAGAAAAGTTGCCGCGGGACAAGGAAGTTCGTGGGAGAAACCAGCCCAGCGCCCCGTTCTTGGATCTGTAAATTCATCTGCAGCGTACCATTTGATCTCGGTGCCATCGAGCTGGGCATATAAAAGACCCTGCCGCGGCGCTCGCCATTGTCAGTTCCATATGTTCCTTTTCAGGCATCCGAACCATAGCCATTCATCCTTGAAGGGACGGAAAGCAGAATCCATCTCTGAAACGCTCGCAAGATTGTCTACCAGCATGTCGTCGCAGGGTAGCCAAGACTCCGAGACCTCCTCCCCGCCCACGTCTACTACCCCATCCAGGGTGTTCCAGTGAAGGGGGTTGCCAAAGCCAATATCACTGCCCAGACCCCTGTGCCTCTTCGTCAGAATATTGACACATGGAGCGGAGACCCGGCGAACGATAAGGAAGTGAAGCTGTTTGTGGCTGCTCTTGATCGGTTCCAGAAGATCGACCCCAGCGACCGAGATTCCTACTTCCAGATCGCTGGTATTCATGGACAGCCGAACGTACCATGGGACGAAACGATTGAGGAAGCAGAGGCAAAAGGGAAGGGGTACTGTACACATAACAACATTTTGTTCCCGATTTGGCATCGAGCGTACCTTGCTCTGTACGAGGTATTATCATTCTCCATGTGTCTAATGTATGGTACCTTAGAGTATCGCTAACGGTTCTGAAGCAACGAATCTCAGAGTTGGCAAAGGAGATCGTGTCCGGCTTCGATGAGGAAGTCCGCCCTGAATGGGAGGAAGCGGCAGAAAATTGGCGTCTTCCCTTCTGGGATTGGGGAACTCAGGCTACTGTTCCAAATCTGAGCAAGTCCCCTATTGCCATCGTTCCAACTGCCGATGGCAAGGGGGAACAGCCTATCCCAAACCCCCTGTATCAATTCCGCAACCCTCAGGGTCAGCCATGGGGTGCGCTGAAGGTTGAGAACTTCAAGGACCCCTGGGTCCCCGAGGGTGGAAAGCTCCTCTTTGTAAGTGCCTTTTCTTGAATTGGATATGGATCCGGTCGAGCTGACGATGTAGTTCTCCGAATGTGTGGCCACTAGCCGTTGGCCTGATGAACCTGATGTCCAGTCAGGGTCTGAGGGCTGGAAGCACGGTACCGTCAACAACTTGAAGGTCAAGGAGTCTTTGGAGAGAAGCGAGTGGATGACGGAAGCCCCGGCTGGAGCGAAGCCGGCTGAACTCGTTTATCGTTTGCTTACTGTCCCCATGGAATACTCCACGTTCGCTACAACTGCTCAGGCCTCACCGGACCAAAAGGTTGAGAACGATATCAACCTCGAGTACAGTATGTCTTGTACTACCTAATCTCTGTCTCACGGCACGCACTGACCTACTATTTAGTTCACAACAACATTCACGGATGGGTAGGAGGTGACTTCAACGGCCATATGTCTCAGATTCCAGTCGCCACATTTGATCCTCTCTTCTGGCTTCACCATTGGTAAGTATGGATAGCCTTTTCGGCAGATCAAGCTTCGTCCAATTTTACTTGGGTCAAACTGCCATCCAGAAGGAACGTGTCATGCTAAAATTTTTCCTTCAGTAACATCGATCGCATCTGGGCACTATGGCAAACCCTGAACCCTGACAAGTGGTTCACAGAGGGTACCGTCAATGAGTTCTTCCAAAAGACTATTGGCCTGGAACAAGGCGCCAAGTTTGGTCCCGATGTTGGACTCCGGCCCTTCCACGTAGACACCAAAGGTACTCTCATCAAGCCAACCGATGTGCGAAACACATACAGCCTGGGCTACAATTATGTCGACCTTCAGCCATGGCTTGAGAAGTACAAAAAAGGGTGGTGCTTTCGACTCTGCAAGCTATGTCGCCGATGTCCGCGAGCGCATCAACAATCTGTACGGTGTCTCCCGCCAGGCATTGCAGAAGGCCACAAACCTGAAAGGTGTTGAGTACGGCCCCGACGCTCTCAAAGCTCTGGAATATTCTTTCAGTATCCGTTTTGCCAAGTATGCATTTGGTGGAGAGCCTTTCTGGATTCGTGTCTACATTGCTCGCGAGGGCAGCAAGCAGAATGCTACGACCGATCTCATCGCCGAAGTCTACAATTTTAGTCAGACACCAGACGATGCCGCTGGAAGGGCCGCCTGTCGCAACTGCAAGAATAACCAGAAGCAGAATCTCAAAGTCACTGCGAACCTGTCGATTACCCCGGTGCTTATCAACATTATCAAATCGGGTGCCAAAGACCTGCCCAGCCTGAGCAGAAACGATGTCTTGAAGTACCTTCAGAAGAAGGTCTACTGGCGTGTGTTCCAGTTTGGACAGGAGGTTCCTCGCCATAAATTGGACCCGCTGGAGCTGGAGGTCATCGGCGCTAGCAACGACTGCACCCACTTCAACGACCCCAAGAAGCCGCCGCTTGTTGAGAACTTCAAGAAGGAGCCCACTCTGACTGGAGGATCGGACGGCGCTCTCGACCCTGCCCTGAAGCAGCCCGCAATCCCGCCACCCCCTCCGCCAAAGACCGAGTCGCACAAGGCTAACCTGAATGTGGGCAAGGTCTTGCAGTTCAAGAAACCTCTCACCCCCGATTCTGTCGTCATTATCGACTCGACCTCCTTGAACCTGACCCCGTTCAAAGGCAACGGCATCGACAACAGCCAGTTCTACTTCACATCTGGCGCTGATGGCAAGGGCGACATTGTGTTCTTGCTATCCGTTCGCCGGGCCGAGAACGCAATCGTGTTCAACACTCTCATTGGAAACTCATGGGGTAAGGAGGAACGTGTTACTCTCGACAAGCGTTTCCGGACCGACAAGCCTTCTATCCTGGTTCATGACCAAGGTGATGGTTATGAAATCTTCATTGACTACCGCCACGTGTACTGGTTTGAGAAGCGTTCAAAGGACGCGCCCGCCAAGGCTATCGCGTACACGGTCAACAAGGGTCAGTCTCCTGTCTGGTCCACTGGTTTGACTGTCAAGGTCTTCGGGTCTATGAGGGAGGTCTTCCACCATTAATTTGGTTGTCTCGTAGCCACCTGTGGTGGATGTTGATGCGATTTGGGGTCCTTCTGTTCGCCATATTGTGTTTTCTCGGTAGTCTCCAGGTAGTGTAAAATGAACTATGATGCTTCTTCTGGGATGAGAAACCCCCCTAACACTTTGGACCACCGGGCTGAGTTAGAAAATTTCTCTAACGTAATTCACATGCGAGCTGTATATATAGACAGGCTATGACGTCTAAGAATCTCAGAGCCATCAAATACGTTCGAGTTAAGGCCCGCTATAGAGACCTATCCTGTACAACCGGGATTCCAATTCGTCAATGGTCTGACTCTAAATATTTTCAACACCTCGTGAGACTTCTCTGTACTTGCACAGAAACTTCTTCCACATGCCATAGTTTTCGTAAGGCTGGAGTCGTAGTCCGTCTATCAATGTCCAAATCTCGAGCCTATTTCAATTCATCCCAATCATGAATCGTATTTTAACAATAGCAGGCTCCCTGTCGTTCCAACTATCCGCAGATCCATCTAGTTGTCAAGCCCAGGGCAGTCCTCCGAGGTCTGGCTGGTAACTTCACTGTACGGAGGAGGCATAGTCCAGATAATATTGAAGCTACCCTGCGTCAGTCACAGCCCTTGCTCATGAATTAATAACGCACCTGTTCGAGTCATAGGTAGGAGGGTTCTTGTCTCCGAGGGCCTCCGCAATATCAGTCAATTCGCCGTGCTCCCAGCAGATCAGAACGTTCCCCGAGCCACTGTACTTTTTCACAGCCTTCGCAACACATTTAGCGTCAGTCTTGCTGCAGGACGTGTCGACAGTCAGCCCAAGGGACTGGGCGAGGGGCTCGACGGTATCATAGGGGCGGGCGCGCTTGCCGTCTGGTGAAGTCAATATGGGTCTAGAACCCTCCGAGCGAAGAATGAGTGCGATGCTTACTGCTCTCTGGCTTCTCAGCCAGGATATAGCCGATGTCGTAGCTGGAGCTCGCGCCGAAGACGTTGACCAGGCACTGGGCGCGCTCTTCGCCCTGGCTGCTGAGTCCGTTGCCGCTGTCAGGCTTCTCGCCGTGTCGAATCAGGTAGCTGTGGGGTCGGCGACAGCAAGCGCAGCCAGAAGAGCGAGAGGGAGCGCTTTGAACATTGTGCTGATTGTTTCGTGTGTTGTAAAGTATGGAAGAAATAAGGCTAGGGTCCCATCCGCTTTTAAGGGATTCCGAGCACCTTGATCGTTCTAGTAAACCGGCGCCGTGGGAAGCTCCGGACGCAGCCGTGGACGAGTAAACGCCCAGAGCGAAGTTCGGGCCCGCAATACGACGCCGATCCAGGTACTAGGACTGCTGCAACATCGACCGTTCGGGTCCAATTTCTGGCGTATGAAACACCGACATGGGCTGGAACCCCGACATGATTCGCCGGCCGATCGCACGGCTAAGCTTCGGACGTTATAGTGAGTTGCGCCCCACGCCCCGCAGCGATCGAACAGGCCCTGCTTGTTCGCAGATGGGGAAGGCTTGTCATCTTTGGCGTTCTCGGTTCGATCAATTATTCTGCGCTATGCTATAGATTTTTAACGACCCATGACCTCTGATCTACCGCTATGGGCGATGCGAGAATGCCCGGCGTATCGGGCATTTCCGATACTTATTGGGCGTGCGGGGCTACACAATACAATTGTGGTGCCTAGATCGACGGAGTTTAAATCTCGCTTACGCAACCTGCATTGGCTTGTTTTGTATTCAGGGGAAGCATCCTTCCTGCAGCTTCTCTGCATCTTGGAGGGCCTGGAGATATTTCTGATCACGAGCACGTGCGTGGAGACCGTCAGCTGCGCCGCTTAGCGAGAGCCAACTGTATACTTTTACTCGATGTGATATTGTGAAAGACCCGGTAGACCACTACAAAGCCCGCGCGACATGTCGGACTACGCTATGTTCGGTTACAGAGCAACGGGGTTTCAAGGTCCTGATCCTTCACTGTAGATTTTCAGTCCGAGCGTCTTACAGCGGATGAGTAACTGAGATCTGCTGGTAGCGGACTATTGGAGTCGGAGCGGAATTTCATCCTATGTCCTACTGATGGACATAGGTCAGGACAAATCCAGGTTGGCGTTGTGCCAGGACGGCCAATACAGGCGGAGAGCAGTTACGATTGTCGCGCCTCATCTTCGTTTGATTACATCTTGCTCGCGTCTGCCATCATGACCCCTCCAACTTTCGGTGAACTTCACCTCTTAGCTCTCTCTTGCTCGGCCCAGTGCAATGAACTTTCTGGAAAGGCATCCTAATGCTCCTTATCAGGACATAGGTCAGGACAAATCCAGGTTGGTCTTGTGTCAAGACGGCCAATACAAGCTGAGAGCAGTCATCATCGGCGCGCCTCATCTTCGTCTAATTCCCTCCAGGGATTTGACATACTGGCCATTTCAGGACAATCCCCAGAGAAGAAGACCCTGCTAGGGAGTGTTAGCTTCACTCCCTAGCTTGTCCCGATCGCGTCTCATCGAAGCATGTACAACAAGACACCCCAGAAGAATCGAGCTATTGTGACGAGAATCGTACAACAAGATGGCGCATTTTCATCACCAAAAACGTGCAGGTGGTATGGTGGTTTCCCGGTTCCGTATGGGGATCAATTCTGGTTAGGAAGGGTTCTCGTCGAGCGGAGCAGAGATTGCAGGCCGTGGAATGCGAGTAGCTCGTCAGACTCTGAGCAATGGCCGAGGACATTCACTCTTAGGGACGTAGAGCATCTGTCACGAGCAGATCAATCAATGCCCCCCAGCCAAGCCTTCGGGTCCGTCATATCAAGATCGAAGGCCATCGGATAGTTCATCTGACCAATTAGCAGATCCGAAGCCCCGAAAGCAGAGTGCCACTCACCGAAAAATCAAAATCCATAAAGTCCGGAAAAGAGTTCACCGACATCTCATTAATCCCCTGCAAATCCGCTCTGAGATCTTCCTGCTCTAGCCCGACCTGCGATTCCAGAAAAGCCAAACACCGCTCCTCCGCTTCCTCCGCCGCCCGGACGTACCGCGGTGCAAACTGATCCCTCGAAAGACCCTCCATGAACCCGCTGATCTGCGCCTTGACAAGCTTCAAGAACAGGAACCCTTTCGTATTCACTTCCCCAGCCTCAATAGTTTCCCATTGCCACTCAATGGCATCGTCGAGGATATCCAGAAAGTCACGTCGCAGAACCACAGGCCCCAGCGAATCATCTTCCTTGATCTGGGCCTTGAGCTCTCCAGCCAGAAGAAGGACTGCCGAAAGCGCAATCTGACGCAGCGTCCCATGTCCATTCTTCGCCAATCGTACATAATCATCAGAAACGCTATCCCGCAGATGGGACAGAACCAGCCCAGACCGCGGCCTTGCAGCAGCCCAAATCTGGGTCGCAGTGTCAACAACAACCCTCCGCGAAAACGCATACCGTTCCTGTGTCAAAGCCGGCACAAAAAAAGCCGTATGCAGCGCCAACAAGCTCCGCCGGAATTGAAAGTCCAACGCTTGAGTCTGGAACTTATTCGGCAGGGAAGCGCTGTCCCCGTCAAACGCCTGCATCGTCTTGCTAATCCCTTTGTACTGCCGCCTGAGCTCCGTCTCCAACCGGATCGTCTCTTCGTAGGTCGCATGCCTCCCGATCCCATTGAGCATCTCGCTAATCGCCAGCCGCACTGGGAACATGCTGCGCAGCGCCAGCGCGATACTCATCTGCGACGGCTGATTCAGCGGTTTGGCAATCGGGTCAGGACTCGCCAGATCCTCGTCGTCCAAGTTGCCGGGCGGGCTCGTATCGAAGTCATCCAGGGAGAGAAGCGGGGGTGCACCGGCCGCCATGCACGTGGTCAGCGCAAGTTCCAGGATCGTGTTCCATAATCGACGGCGCATTTCGCAGACAAAATTGCTGCGCATGGGCAGGTTGACGGGGTCTCGGTGGAGGCCCATGTACACCGCGGTGCGGATGAGACCGCCCACGGAGATCCAGATCAGGCCGCCTTCTACGCCGACGACCTCGCGTGCCATGAAGTGCAGGATAATGGTCTGGAGATGCGGGAGGCTCAGACGGGCCTTGAAGTCTGGCTCTGAGATGTATGTCTGTGCTTCGTAGATCCAGTGGATTGCGGACGCGCGGAGCGAGAACTCGTCGTCATACATGGGCGCGGCGATGGCGAGGACCAACTTGAGTTGGATGACGAATGCCATGTCAGGGGGCGCCCGCGCCGCCCAGAGTGCTTCGTAGTCCCGTTTGAAGGTTGGGATGTGGAAGACTCGAGTGCAGGCCTCGAATGTGCGGAGGTAAATGCCAACAAGAGTATCTGCTAAGTCTTTGGGGGGTAAGTTGTGAGTGGGGATTGTGGGCCATGCTGGTGATCGTCTTGTTTTGATAAACTTTCCGAGAAGCTTGCACTTTTGGAGATCAAATAAAGCTCTGGAATTTGCATCCTGGAGGAGTGGCTCTACGGTGTCCAGGATATCCATGAACTTGGCGCCAGGTTAGCCCAAGGTAAATCAAGGATGGAGATCGCCAAGGCGAAGACCAAATTATTGTGTATCTCGGGACATCTTACCATTCCAACGCCTACCATCCAGTGGCTTTGTCCAAAGAGACGGGTCTTGTGGTAAATAGTACGTGCTACAGTCAGATCAAGTCCAGCCATGGGGGGCCTCGCGGTGTATATGAATGCCGCCCGCAATCTGGGACGAATCCGTCATGCTATCCCATCGGGGCGTTGTTGGTATCGACGAGGAGGCTCGCTGGTTTGCAGCAGAAAGCTGTTCTTCGAGATGCTTAATTTTAGCTTTCAACACATCTATGTCACGATTGGACGATGCGTGGCTGCCTGGCGTCGGCGGCGTGAATGCACCGACTCCATCTGGTATTGACGGGCCATTTGGGAGGTGCAGGACCGTTCCTGCAGTAGACACAGTGCGAACGTCCTTGGGGGACACCATCAAACCGCGGGTCCAGCTATTTGTATGAGTTACTTTCCTGTTTGGGTGTGATTCCGGCTCGCTGGACTGCGTCTCCTCTTCTTGCGTACCACGGCCGCATCTCGGTGGCGAGATGCTGACATACTCGCAGACCGAGTTCTTCGAGCGTAAACAGTTACTGCATGGAAGCTCACGGTTGCATTTGATCTTTCGTCGTCGGCATATTGTACAAGACCTTTGACACGTCAGCTGACTTGGCTTTTGCTCGTAGGGTTGTTGATGCGGCTCTTACACGGGCGGTCGTCTGCGCCGACGCTCGGGTACAACCAATGGTGGATTCATCTCCAGCAAAGCCCTGCCGCCCTGCAGCCCTGGAGATAAGTCGAGAGATTACAAATGCGTTCGCAGCAGAAATCTGCAAAGCCCGAGGAGAACACGCACAAGCACTTTGGGCCAAAATGCGTCAGTCATGAAGGATCGGGAAGTGCGTGTTTAGTCCGTCTCGTCTCCCTTAACCCGAGTCCGAGTCCGAATCGGGGCGGTCGAGGGAGTCGGGCTGGAGATTGTTGATTCAAGTGGTGATGGGGTAAATGATTTAAGTATTGGATCTGACCCCTGAATATGACTTGAAGTTATATATTGCGCATCAGTGTCTCATAGGCTTTCGTTGTTGTGAAAGGCCCTCAAACATTCGAATATCTTACTCGAAAGTTACTCCGCCATGTCAGCAACAGACACTGAACAAGGGATTCCCGAGAAAGCCTCTAAAGAAGAGAATGTGACCAAGTCCGGTGGAACAGGGGCTCCTGTGTTTGACCCCCCTCCTGATGGTGGTCTCAAAGCGTGGTTGGTTGCCGCTGGCGGAGCCTGCATTTTCTTCTGCGCTTTAGGGTTTTCGAACTCTTTCGGTGTTTTCCAAGAATACTATATTCACCACCAGCTCAAAGGCCAGTCTGATGAAAAGGTAGCCTGGATTGGGTCTCTCCAAGCATGTCTCCAGTTCATGGCTGGTATCATCGGCGGCCCGCTGTTTGATCGCTATGGGTCTATAGTAAGTCGCCTCTCTGTACGTGGCGTCAGGGACAGCCAAAGCTAACCGATCTTCCAGGTTATCCGCCTGGCCGCCGTATGCCTCGTCTTCGGGGTAATGATGACAAGTCTATGCAAGGAATACTGGGAATTTATGCTAGCGCAGGGCGTCCTCATGGGGATCGCAATGGGCTTCGTGCAGTTCCCCGCCATGGCCGCCCTGACCCAATACTTTATGAAAAAGCGTGGTGCCGCTATGGGGTTGACCATCTCGGGATCATCGATAGGGGGCGTGGTATTCCCTCTCGCGCTGAGCAAGATGCTCAATTCCACGGACCTGGGATACGGATGGTCGGTGCGAATCATGGGGTTTGTCATTATCCCCGTGCTATCTTTCGCAGCGGCCGTCGTAACGCCACGCCTCCCACCCCGCAAGTCCAGCTTCTTCGTTCCATCGGCGTTCCTAGATCCCAAGTTTGATATCCTCACGGTCTCTGTTCTCCTCATCCTCATTGGGATGTTCAGCCCTCTGTTCTACATCCCGAGCTACGCTGTTACCACGGGCATGAAGGCCACGCTCGCTTCTTACCTGCTGGCGATTTTGAACGCCGCATCAACCTTTGGTCGGATCATCCCTGGATTTCTGGCAGACAAATTTGGGAAACTTAATATGTTTGCCATCGGCTCACTCACGACTGGTGTTGTGCTCTGCTGTCTAAATCAAGCCACTTCTACCGCGGGTCTAGTGGTCTTATTCACTTGCCACTGGCTTTGCCACTGGAACGATCATCTCCGGGGCGTCTGCCGCATTTACGCTCTGTATTAAGAACCCTCAGGAAGGTGGAGCCGTTCTGGGCATGGGAATGGGAGTTGGGTCTTTGGCGGCTTTGATCGGACCCCCGGTAAATGGCGTCCTGGCGAATAAATATGGGTTTGGACCTGTGGGGTGGTTCAGTGGTGCCCTGTGTGTTGTGGGTGGGTTTCTGGTTCTCTCTGCGAAAATTACCACCCCCAAAGGGCTTTTCGGGCGTGTTTAGTTGTAATTGCAAGCTGTCGGCTGGATGGTCAGGGAGTTTTCATGACTTCTGTAATTTGATAATCTTCACAGTGCAGTCCTACTTTTCCTTGCTATCAGGATTGATGGTCCCGACACAGATCCGTTTTGGGTGAAGGAAAAGAGAAAGGAGACAAATAAAAAAAAAGAAAGGAGAGAAAGAAAGGAAACCAAATTCCAAAAAAAACAGATTATAATTTCCTGAATTATAAAATCTATATCCATATCCAAAATAAGCGAAAGAATATCTCTAGCACATCTAATACGGCCCATGCGGCCCATCCCTTCTGTCCCCAAACGCCTGCAGCGAAGGCGATCTTCCATGGGGATCATAAGCGGGCTCGTATCCGGCGTACACATTCTGGCCATATCCAGGCAACATGAGGTGTTCGTTAGATGAAGGCCGGTCTGACTCGTACGACATGTCATAGTTTGTGTTCTGACTACGAGAATAGACATCTGTCCTACTCTGCCGGTCCTTGGCTTTCGTCGCCATATTGAAAGCGAACTTGATTGCACCAGTAGCTCGCTAGGATTAACTAGCTCGGTGAAGGCTCTGATGCCGAAGGGCCCACCTTGGTAGCGGAGGAGGTCTGTTTCTTCAGGCAGGTTCTGGTATGTACCCTGGCTGTACTCTGCGGTGAGTAGACCGCTGGCCTTTTGGCAAGACAGAAGGTATGGCTTGTGGCTGTAGGCGAAGGGGAAGAAGAGGGCAAATGGAACGGTCTGTAGGCAGACAATGAGATTGGGCAGACCGAAATTAACGTCTCCGTAGGTAAGGGTCGAGTTTGGTTTCAATGCGTTGGTGGATTTGAGGATAGTGAAGAGGATCTAAAGAGTTTCTATTAGCTTTTCATCCAGCCAATTCTTGACATTTGTTGACATACCGTCTCCAAGAAAGACAAACCGACAATCAATTTAAATGCCATAAGCTTGAGCAGCGGGGAATGTCCTTTGAGCTCCGTTTTGAGAGCTGTATAGAATCCGAAAATCGACGTGATGGCAAAAGTCAAGGAGAAGGAACCGACCACCATCAGCTAATAGGGTCTATTAATAACGCATCTCTCTTTCTCCAGGAATCGACCTACCCAGATATGCGCAAAGTAAGGCTTGCTGCTCTCCTCACAGTAGACACTAGCCGCTTCTGTAATGTCAGTCACGATAGCGATGAGCACTGCGATGGGAGGATATTGGAAAATTGCGATCCAGCTTTTCTGTCGCTGATTGTTAGCGACAGTCTCTCCAGGACAGATTAGTCGAGACTCCTCACTCTGAACCAAGCGAGCCCGCCGATTCGCTTTTTATCTCCCTTCTTTTGAGGCACTTGGAATGCAGAGAAGAACAGATCGAGCTCCGTTCTTGAGTCGGTCGATATGAATTCGCACATGAGTAGGAAGAAGCTGCCGAGTGCGGCTGACTCGAATACCGAGATCCATGGATCGATATAAGCAGCTTGATGAGGGAATGCAAGACATAGCCAGCTCGTTATGCTGTACAGGGGCAAAAGGGCGGAAATTTTCATAATCCTGGGGATATCAGTATCTTGTTGCCAGTGCTTGGGAAAGAAACTCACTTAATCTGCTCCCTTGGCCTGCTGAGATGTGTTGCGTGGAGAGCCATTAGAATGAATACCGTAAGGATAACAAGCACGGTACATCCTCCGGAGAGAATCATGTTGAATTTATGAAAAGATATGCTGCCGATGAATGGCTTTTCGCCATCTATGTCATATTTAGTTCGAGTCCTCTGGTCGAAGAGACGACCAACTCACCGACCGCATAGTCTATTGGCATTGGACAAGTGTGATTGTGGCCATGGTGGTCATCGTCGAACAGACCCATGGTGATAGATGTAGGTTTGGGCACTACAAATTTTGACAGAAACAGAGGCAAGCCACACTTTGAATTCCTAAATTTCCAGCTTGGCGGGGCCTGTGACGATCTATATACAAAAGACCCTGTCCAAGCTGATAGGGGATGGAAAGAATCTTCAGCCCTATCCATAAACGGTAACCAGGTAGTAGACTCAAGCCTGAGCGAAGCCTCGAGGGCGCAGAATTGATGAAGCTAGTGCGGCTGAGCAGAGTCGCGCACTGTTTGCCCATCTGGGGACTAGGAGACGGCGGGCGATTGGCGCAGTTGCGCGGTTCTGGCCCGATTGGAGCGCAGTCTGCCACTACCAACCGCCGATCCCACGCGGCATTCTCTCCCTGTTAAGTAAAGATCGACAGGGCACAGATCTGAGCATCGAGCATCCCAAATGCAGTCAAGGGTGTCGAGCTGCGCCAACCCCTAGCTAATAGCCCCCTTGTAATTCCTCTTCTAAAGTCTTGATTAGCTTTAGAACCAACAGCTGCGCCACAACGTTACTGTCATCCCATAACCGCAAGCATATTGCTTTCCTACTCTGTGGTCGCTGTTTTAGCTCGCTCGTATCAACAGATGGAGCCAATGACAGCCCATCATTGCCCACATTTGAAACGTCATTTTGCGTCTTCCCAGGAAGTAATGGGTCTGAAAAAGCGCGGTGTCCCAAGGGATTAAAGCGAGCCGCGCAAAAGCCAGACAAAAATACAATGCATAACGGTACGCGAGGACCGCGCCCATGCGCATTGGCTCGTTGAGGCAAGCTGGACAGCGTGCGGGTCGTCATGGGGCTGCCAAACAGCTTCCTTACAACCGCCGACGTCGCATTTGCTAGGAAACAGTGGCGCATTGCTGCAGCATGTGCTCCGATTTCTCAATGTCATTCTTACAAAATTGATGGCACGAATGGGCTCTCGGTATCGAGTTCAATCAAAAGCACAACTTCGCAGAATTAAAGCTTAGCATTCGACTGATATAGACGAAGATACCAGTTGTTGTTTTTAAGTTTTTGTTGGCGGGGTGTTCCGATGCGCTCTTAGCGTGTCGCGGATATATAACAGCCGGAACCTCTCAAGAATGCCTTCGATTAATTCGAGGTTCTAGATCGGCGTAGCTGCATGTCTCTCCAACTCCAGGAAAACAGGACTCGGCGCAGAGCTCAATAAGGGTTATTTTCCATCTTATGAAAACTAATCAGAAAGTCAGGTAGGCATGTACCCGCCCAAACTAGGGATACGATCGCCGCGGCAGCCCAGGGACATGGATAGCAACGACATTCCACAGATGACTTCAAGCGTGCCAGTCGTTGCAATCTGTTTAGCCGGGCGGCGTGTTTGGCATGTCCGGTCCAGACCATTTATCTTTGAGATGTCCACCTTTCTGTCTCGACTTTGACTCATTGCGGTTACTGTGGATGTGGAAGTATAGACTCAGGATGCATGGGATTTTGTCATTGACGGCGCTGGCAGGTGTGGTTGCTACAGCATCATGTTCTATTGTCCCAATCCTCGAGGACTCTGTCCGCGCGGTTCTGTCTCACGCGCCGGAAGCCCCCGCGGCACCAGGCCCGCTGACGAATGAGCTTTTTGTGCCGCCGTGGTTGCTTGAGCTTCTTGTCTCGTACGTGAATTGACCAGGGAGGAAAAAAGAAGCTCTGCTAACGAGAAATAGAGGAACAATCCCCGCGACGAGTTCATCGGAAGCCATCACGCCCGAGTATGTTTATTTGACCAGCGGATAGTGTGACGCTAATAAAGGGTTACAGTCCTACCACCACTCCTACTGAGGAGACAAGCAGTAGTACGAGCACATTGACAAGCACGACTACAAGCTCTTCCAGTACTCAAGTGCCCGACACCGCAAGCTCAATCAGCAGCACAACCAGCAAACCTACAGCTCCTCCGATCCCCAGCCCGGGTGTGCAAGCACCGGCTACAAAGACATGTCCTGGCACCACAAAGCAGTCCGCGGGAACTTACTGGCTGGACGAACAAGATCATACGGAAGCCGGTGCTGGCTATGCGCCGTACGCCGGCGGCTCCAAAGTCTACCCTGTATATCGTAATGTATTGACCTACGGAGCCCAGAACGATGGCTCCGGCGACCAAACGGCAAAGATCCAAAAAGCGATCGAGGACGATGGCAATGGCGGCAGCCGCAAGGGCCAGGGTGTGACTCGTTATCCGGCAGAGATCTTTCTCCCAGCCGGTGTCTACCAGCTCGAGAGCACGCTCTACTTGACTGTAGGAACGATCATCGTCGGTGATCCACAAAACCCGCCCATTATTCGAGCTGGTCCGAACTTTAACGGCCAGTTCCTGGTTATGGGATACGATCAATCAAGTGGACACCCGGAGACAAGCTTCATGACCCTGGTCAAGAACGTGATCCTGGATACAACGGGAGTGACAGACGGCAAGAAGATTACGGCGCTGCAGTGGGGGGGTTGCGCAGGCGTCTGGTCTGACGAATGTTGAGATTCGGATGCCGACCAACTCGAAGACTCATACTGGTATTGATATAAACGCTGGCTCTACGATCGCGATTACGGATGTGGTAAGCTCTTTGCATAGTGACCTCTATCAACAAGACACTTCCTAACGATCTAGACTATCACCGGTGGCGCGACTGGTATCATCAACTCGAACCAGCAGGTCAACTTCAAGAACGTTTACTTCAGGTCCTGCGGCACCGCATTTGATGCGAAGGGCGGGTGGACGGTCCTGCTGCAGGGCGCCACTTTTGAATCATGTGGGCATGGCATCAATATGACTAGCAATGCCCTTGGCAGTTTGGTCCTCCTAGACTCTGTTTCAACAGGCTCCGGCCCTGTCGTGAATTTCCACGACTCCTCGCACGATAACGGATACCAAAACAGCCAACTCCTGATCCAGAACCTGAACCACGACACCAATAATCCGATTGCCGTAGGCAGTGACGGACAGGTCCATCTCGCTGCCACAAATCATGTTGACACCTGGCTATGGGGGTCGCTTGTCGAGGGCTCTTACGAAACTGGTGCTACGCATTCCACTCAGCGATCTGCCGCTTTGCTCGCGAATGACAAGTTCTTCACGAAGAAACAGCCTACCTATGCCGAACACAGCAAAGAGGACATTGTCAACGTCAAGGCCGTACCAGGATTCACCGTCAAGGGCGATGGCCAGACAGATGACACAGCTGCGTTGAACGCAATCCTCCTCCAGAATGCCAACAACTGTAAGATCACCTATATCCCATACGGTGCTCTATCGGGTTTCCGATACGATCCTGATTCCGGTTGGGTCTCGCATTGTCGGCGAGGCGTGGTCAGTGATCTCTGGCTTCGGCCCAAACTTCAAGGATGAGAACAGTCCCAAACCAGTAGTCCGCGTTGGCAATCCTGGCGACGTCGGCGTGATTGAGATCCAAGATATGCGATTCAGCGTGGCTGAGATCCTCCCCGGAGCCAAGATCATCGAGGTCAACGCCGCTGGTTCCCAACCCGGAGACGTCGGTCTCTGGAATACCATGGCTCTGGTGGGAGGAACAGCCGACACAAGTATATCTACCAAGTGCACGTCACAAGACACCAAGAACTGCATGGCGGCATTCATGGTCATGCATCTCACAGCCACCTCCTCGGCCTACATCGAGAACTTCTGGGGCTGGACAGCCGACCACAACCTCGACGGCGGGTCCGCTCTCACAGTCATTTCCACAGGCCGGGGTATCCTCGTCGAGGCGACCAAGGGGACATGGCTCACAGGCACCGGGTCCGAACACCACTGGCTGTACAACTATAACTTCAACCGCGCCAGCAACGTCTACGCGGGCCTCCTACAAACCGAAACCCCCTATATGCAGGGAACCGGCGAGTCAGAAATGGCCCCGGCCCCGTGGACCGCAGAAGCAGCCCTGGGAGACCCAGATTTCACCTGGTGTGGCCCGAGCGACGCTAAATGCCGCACTTCACTCGCGACAAACATCCAAGGAGGATCCGACATCGCGCTGTACAATTCTGCAGCGTGGGCGTTCTTCGACGGCGAATGGAACGGGCTGTACAACGAGCCCTGCGAGGGCAAGTGCCAGTCCAACATGATGCGCGTAGCGGGCAACCCGCAGAACCTGGTGTGGTACTCGATCAGCACGCGGGAGACAGATGTGATGGTGTTGGACGACAAGTCTAATCCCCGTGAGGCTGATCATCCCGGTGGATGGGAGGGGATCATCCAGGTCTACGGGGAATTCTCTGCGTGATTGAATCTGTATAGAAATTCTTGAACATATACATTACTCCGTACACGTATTGATAATTCATGATACTTGCGCTATGCTCAGTTGGTGTACAAGTTGGTGTCAGGTGTGTTTCATGAACTCACAGAGCCGTTAGTAGCCCACCCCTGGGGCACCGGGAGTAGTGATTTCTGTCCTAGTACACAGTAGCCCCTAGCAAAGGGGTCCGCCCCAGCTGGTCCAGGGGGCGGATCAGCACCCAGGGCCTGGAAACCCGAACTAGCGTGATCCTCTTCCTTCAGCAATCTTACCAACTCTCAGAGGCCACCTGTGGAGGCGTAAGCTGTGCTTCCTGTTAATAGCGCAACAACCCAACAACCCGCCCCAACAGGGACCACATGGATGCCGGATTCACCAGGCACACTGTTCTTAAATTAGCAATACGTGACCTGTGGCTGTGGCTGTGGCTCCCGCGCCATTCCGGACGCTCCGCCCCCAGTGGCGTGTAAGGCCTCAACATTTACAAAGCTTGAACGGAGGGGTATTTCGGTAGCTTCCGCTCAAGCGATACAACTCGAGTGGCTGAGCACGAAGGCAACAGGGTAAAGCAGCATCTACCCAATCCCGTGAGTTTCATGATAATGGGCAGGGGGCATGAGGTCATACCTTTTCCAGAAGGCCCACGGCCCAGCCATTCACAGGGGCCGCAGTGGGTAGTGGATCGGTGGAGATCATCGCCGTCACAACAATCAAACTTGGAAAGGTCAGGGGCTGTCCCGCTGTGCCGCAATGCCGATGTTTGGTTAAGGCAGCAGTATATTAAGAATTCGGGTCGAAGTTGCTTCGATTCAGGAAGCGGCAGCAAAATCCAGGCTTCGTACGGGCTGCAACATACCTGTGGCGCTGCATAGTACAGATCATCTTCCCCATCGCAGCATACAGCCCTTTTCCATAAGGTCGTAGGCCGGAAAGCCCTCCAAGCGAATCACAAGCCGCGCCGAGGCTCAGCCTCGAGCGAAGTGGAGCCCTGAAATGACGATGGCCGGTTCGTAAATTTGTCCCAAATTTCTTTATTCGCCCCATCAGTATGCGAATTATTGCTCGTGTTTCGTTTAACCCGCAAAATAGCGTCATGCGACCATTAAGCGTAAGGCCCCAAAAACCTTGTACGTGCTATAATTGGGGCAGACGGCCCCATCATCCCTTCGTGGTATATAATATCTGGACACTCCCCCTTCCCGACTAGATCTGCTCTACGTTCCTAAGCCCAACCAACCTAAATACTGCATTGAGGTTAATCTGCCCTACCCGAACCAATCTCGTTCACCCATAATCACCAACCTCAACTCAACAATGAAGTTCACTCTGTTCACCTACGCTCTGGTCGCCACCGGCGCCCTCGTCGCCGCCGACGACATCCAGAGCATTGTCTCCGAGGCAATTGATGGCCCCGAGTCCCTTGGGTCTGAAATCGCGAACGGCGCGACCTCCGTCTGGGGCGAAATCACCCACGGCGCCGTGACTGCCTTCGCCACTGCCTCCGGCGAGGCTGGCTCCGTCTACACCGAACTCAAGACCGGCGGCGAGGCCGCCTGGTCCACCCTCAGCGGTGACGCCCGCGAGATCGGCTCGTCCATCGTCTCTGCCGCTGCCACCGAGGCTTCCAAGATCCATTCCGACGCCGACGCCGTTTCCTCACGCGTCGTCAGCGACGTCTCCACCTTTGTGACTGGCTTCCAGACCACCGACTCTGACGGCAAGACCACCACCGAGTCCAAGACCGTCACCAGCAGCCAGACCAGCAGCGCGGCGGCTTCGACCGATGCGTCCACCACCACCAGCGGCAACACTGCTGCCCACGCGACTGGTCTCCCTGCCGCCGCGGCCGCCGCCGTCGGTCTGATCGGTTTCATGGCTGCTCTGTAAGGGTGAAAAACTGCCCCGAGGTCGCTTGTTAGTGTTTATAATTTCGGCTCAATATCCGCGCTAGGGATATCGAGAACGATCATGTTTCTTTTTCACGACTTTCTTTGACTCTTGTTTCAAAACTTGCATTGGATTTGGAGAATCGCCTGGACTGGCGTTTTATGTCTGTATATATATCCCATTTTGCCATTTTCCGGGCTGGCCACGCGTCCAAGCCGTGAGCACATAAATGCAACCCATTCGGAACTTTGAATTTGTCCTGCAGAATAGTCCGTAGTGGAGGCGGTGTGAAGAAGGCGGCGAGAAGACTATTCTCGGAGTTTCTTCTTGTGTCTACTGTGAGGTAAGACGGACATGCCCGACGCCTGAGCGTTCAATTAACTTCATACGTGAACGTCATGGCTGTGGGTCGTGGCTCACGTTGCAGCAGCTAGCAGGGGTCCTTTTTGCTACTAGTACGCCATAAGGCTCGCGTACATTTCCCGGTTTCAGGTGCGATTTTATGTAATTTCTACGGCCTCCTGGGCTGATCCCAGGAATCTCGACGTCTAATGAGACACCATGTGATATGGCTGATCTTTTGCAAGTGTGCGACTCGGACTGCCACCTATGCCACTTTATGACAACGTTTTCTAGGATAACCACCTCTACAAGTATATACTCATACTAATAGAACTAATGCGCACCGATAGAGGGCCCAGCAGCTCGTAGGCCTCGAGATGAATAGGGATGCATATGCAAATCTGCATGCTAGTGCCGTTCGGATTGTGGGTGGTAGAGCCATCTCTGCAGGCCGAGTCTACCGACTCTCAGCAAGCCAATCACGAGCCATCTGCCATTTAAGTATTCTCACCGACGTCGCGTGGTACTTGTTGAAGGATCACTTATCCTCTGACAACATGGTCTGGCTCCCTTCAACCGTCATGCGCGGGCCTGTATACCAATTCTTCGCGAAGAGAAAGTAGTACGCCATGCACCCGGTCCACACGAAGCCGTTAATCACGACCGTATAATTCATATCAGGACCGTCAGCGACACACAGACCAAACCAAGACGGGCACACATACCGGACGGACTAGGCCCTGTCGTGGGGAACATAGACAGCACGATACCGAAGACAAGATAGATGACAGCGATAGAGGCAATGGACTTGCTCAGCGCGCCTGTATAGAATTCCCCCGGTCGAAAGCGCGCCTCGCCCCAGACGAGGCGGCAGAAAATCGGCATGCCCCACGAGAGATAGTTGCTGGCGACGAAGAGGGAGAAGAGCGCGTTGGCGGCGGCACTGTCAATTAGGCATAGAAGGCCGAGGACCAGGCATACTACCACGAGCCCGCAGATGAGGCGAACGGGTTGGTAGTGGATTCGTGTGCTGATGTGGCGGAAGAAAGTCGAGAAAGGCAGAGCTCCATCCCGAGAAAACGCCCATGCCTGGCGTGAGGCAGCGACGATCTTCGAGTTGTTAGTTAGTTAGATACAAGAGATGACTGGGTTGTGGAGGGCCTACCAGGCTCTGCCCGATGAGATACTGGATAACACATAGGACGATCATGAATCCCAATGCGCCGTTGCGGCCGAGAGCATCGTAGTAGACCTACAGAAAAAAAAAAAGAATAAGCCAGAGATTTGGAATAGAGTCCGAGAATTCTTTACCTGAGCCATCGGCTGCCCGAACTTGCTATTAATTGTCATAGAAACATCCGGGTTCATCGAAGCAGCCATGACCGCCAACACCAGGAATCCAAGCACGCAGGCCGAGCCGGCCGAAAACACGATCCCCAAGGGTACAGCTTTCGCTGCATGCTTAGCTTCCTCGCTCATATGGACGCAAGAGTCAAATGAGCCGATCGACCAGATTGGAGACAGCCACGCCAACATGAAGGCCCAACCGGTAGGCCATCCTGTCTCATTATCCATATGGCGAAACACGTATTCCCCGGAATTCAACGACCCGCCGCGAGTGATCCGCCCCACTGGCAATGCCACGACGGTAGCGATGATAAGCGCGATGTTGATATAGATGCATGCGGTTTGGATCCGGGGCATGCAACGACCAGCAAGAGCACCGGTGAGTCCGTGGAGAAGAATCAGCGCAACATAAACGCCGTAGATGACACCGCGAGATGCAGACCAGTCGTCGTCTCGCGCAATGCCCACACAGGAAAGAATCATGAGAGAGAGAGTATCTGGGCGCATTCAGTGTTAGGAACTGAGGTAATATTTTTACCGCTACCGGTTGGAAAATCGCAGCGGGCTTACAGTCAACAGAACACATGCCCCCTATTAAGCCTAGTGTATTGCTATATCCGACCAGGAAGCTTAGTGGGCTTTTGAACTTGGCACCGGCAAAGTAATGAGTCCACCAGTACAGCCCTCCGGCCGTGGGCATTGACGATGCGAGATCAGACTAAGCCACGAGTAAGTATCCAGCAGATGCAAGAGGTGGCTATCACATACCATAGCCAGCCCTACCAGGAAAATGAATATACTAGCCGTGAACCACCCCTATGCCAATTAGCACAATCGCACGATCGAAGCTCCGAACGACCCACCCAAACCATCCCAACCGGCCCCGCAGGCAGGGAAAAGGCAATAGTGGACGCAATCGACGGCACAAGCCCCATAATACTAAATGCGACAGCAAAGATCTGGGGAGTAGAATAGTGCCTCCGCAGCTCCTGCTTGTAGCCCATTTTGGCTGGTTTCCGGTGAGCAACGCGATCGAACGAACAGAAGTACGAAGCACAAACCCAGTAAGTCCGCATCGTCTAGAGCAGCCAAGCCCGAGACCTCCGATACATGAGGCTCTGCGTCAGGGCCGGCGTCTGGCATCGATGCTTTTCGCATTGTTGTGGTACAGGAAAAATTGACGGGGCGAGATCGGCGGTCATTGCGGGGGTTCGTGGTTTATGTACAAGGGTTCCAGAGAAAAAAAAGCCTGTGGCCCTGGGCACGCAGGGCTAGACTCTGATAGGGTCGGAACAAAAGTCGCGCTACTGGAAAGGGCCGCCAGGGGTCTGCTGTCTGTTTGAAGTGGAGATGCGGGTTCTGGGATTCCAGGTGGAGATTCCGTGCCCGATAATCAGATAGAATCGTCAGAGGGGAAAGGTCGCTAGTGGCCTTTTAGCCTGCCGTGTCTAGTTTTTTTTTTTCACCGAGCCGCGCTGTGCTGGGGTGGAGACGGCCTGGTTTATCAATCTCACCGAGATCGCAGCCTTGCAGCCACTTTCTGGCGGGTTGCAGGGAGGGCTTGGCTCGGGGGCTGGCATTCGAAGGGTGGGGCCTGAAATTTGGTCTCCATATCTGTCCTGTTGCATGGCTATGCAGACACTCTACCTATTTACAGGGTAGCTAGGATCCTGTTTCCGTTGTCTCCGGGCTAAGATCATTGCATAGGACGGAGGGCAACCCGAATTAGCCCACTATAGTTCGGGTGGGGATGCGGTTTGGAAACGGCTTCTGTTCCCAACGTAGGGCTCGGGTCCAGTTGCAGCTCTACAAGGCGACGATGTCCCGATAAGAAGAAGTCCAGGCATTTGTAGGGACGCACGTCCTTTGCGCATGGTCAAACCATGGAACTGTCCTTTTCTATTGATCCTAATTGAATCATCTTGGCTTTCTGCACGGATGTCGCATCCCATCCCAACGAGTTGCAAACCCGTGATCCCGCGCATTCGGCCTTAGGCAGATCTCGGTGTCTTCCGATCAAGGACATCACTGACAAGATCAACTTACTCGCAGGGCGTAGCTCACCACAGAATGAGTGACCCGTGACTGGAAATCCGACACTGATTCCAATGCAGCTGTATGCCGAAATCACCTCGAAAATGATGTTGAATGTAGAGAAAGACAGCGGCTGGGCCTCGTATTTATCGGATTCGAGGATTGTTAGGGAGAAAACAGCGACGGTGACGCACATGATGTCCTTCGTAAACTGTGACCGAATCTGATCCCATATAAAAGCGACGCGCGCGAGATTGGAGATTTGCTTTCCGTATTTTCGCGTTTTGGCCACCAGGCTATGGCTGATTTTCTCGGTTTTCGGTAACTCGGCTTCTTTCATGGTAATGATGCTCCTGGTTGATGTTAGGGACAGGTCATACTCAAATGCCACGGGAACATACTGGGTTGCAATGCGTAATGGAAATGGCGAAATGTACTACGAAATGTTAGCAATTTAATCAAAACCTTGGAAAAAGCGGGATACAAACCATCATGAAAGCTAAGAAGTTGGTCAGTATCAAGCGAATCGTTCCATGGAATGGATAGGACATACCATATAGGACCATCATTGACTGAGGGAGCTTTAAAAAGTCTACCACCGCGAATCCGCCTCCACGAATTGCTGGATTCCGTCAGCCGGCATACCCTGTGCTGGAGTAGGGGATGATCATACCGAGTGATTGGAAGAGTCCATCGAGAGCGCGAATTGCTTTGGTATCTCTGGCTCCAGTGGCTAGAAGCTCGAAAGATACCCAGTTGATTCCATTCAGAACAATGACAGACCCCAACAAGAAGAATGTATGAGGGGTAGGGTAAAGCATGTGGTATACCTTGAACCGTCAGTTACATGAATACGTTGTGCCGCAGATGATGACCTACCCTCTCTGGGCATATGAGAATATAGTCTAGCGCGTCCCTAGAAGATTGCCACCTCTCGGAGTTCTCTGGCAAGAACCATCTTGCCGTGAAAAGCACCCCTCGCAGGAAACACGGATACAGTGTACATCCAGCGAGGATCAGAATACCGAGGAAGCAAAGTGGAAACGGCCTAATCAGGCGCATGTTAGCGACTTGTCCGTCGCAATCTATTTTCCCCTCTTACTTACTCATTTTGCAAAGGTATCAAGTCATTGCTGGAGAGCGTCATTCCGCAATTGACAAATGCTGATGTTGCTGTGAATGCACCCGCCCAGAAAGGAGCAACACCATCAGCATGTGGAACGTCAGGACGACGCCATTGGAACCAGCTCCCCATGACCAAAATACCTATAGATAGTATTGTGATCCAGTAGATAGCCACAGTCAACGTCAAGATCGACAGTGCTTTGTACTCAACCGAAGCTGGCTGGGCTTTCGGAGACAAAATCGAGCCCTGGAGGTACTTCCGAAAGCCCTTCTGCAGAGTTTTGAGTTGGTGCAGAACACGTTTCGTCACTGGCATAGTTCCCGAGGCATATTTTTCTTGACGTGAAGCCTTCGTGGTGAACTGGGCTGTTCCAGAAGTTGATGGAGTCCCATGTGCCCCATCGACACTTGGGGCTATCGCGACATCAACTTTCGTCTTGCCTTCCCATTGTGGAAGCTGGAGGGAGCCCGTTTCCTGGTTACCATACGCGATTCCATCGATACTGGCAATGACCCGGAGCTTGTCCCCACAAGTCTCTCTGCGAAACCAAAGAGCGACTGCCGAAATGGGAATCGCGTGGCCCATGAGGAGAAGACAAAACAGCATTACCTGCTGGGGCACATTGAGCTTGGACTCGGTGACCTGGAAAGTGCCATCAGTGATCGGCTCTCGCACGGAATAATAAAAGACACATGTCGGCTTACTGTTGTAAGTCCGGTCCCTGTCATGGCGCTAATGCACATGAACAACGAGTCGACATAGCCGGGAGTCCGTGGCGCCGGGGACAGCAGATAGAATATGACACTGCTGATCATACATGTGGCCAGAAAATAGATAACGTGGAGAGCGCGAAATCCCCATCTGGCGAGGATGGCCATGATTACGCGTCCTGCAGCTAGAAGATCAACGGGGACCCAGATGGTATATGTATAAGGGGGCGCAGGCCCCGCTGCAAAAGGAGGGAATGCAGAAATGGATAATTACCCATGCACGCCTCATCGCGCCATCACCAGAAATAAAGCCACAGTGCATCTTGCTTGGCAGAGCATGCTTGGCTTCTTTGGCTCGAACAGCGCTATCCAACAGTCGCCTCTTGTGATATCAAGAAAGGGCGAGATGCAACCCGATATGGCATTCCTGCTGAGAATACCCGTGGAATGGACCCGATTTCTACCTCCGAGATAGAGAAAAGGAAAAAGTCTGGCCCACTGCCGATCCCTACATAGGGCTGGAAATGCAGAAATCCTTGATATCGCAAGCAAGGGAGGATTCCACTCTTTACGCCTGCTACTTTCGTCGGTAACTTTGTCCTCGCCTCGGCCCGAGTCTCCAAACCAAGACTACCAAGACTTTAATTGGAGCTCATTCCTTGAAACCGAACATTTAATCTAGGGTTTTCGGTATGACGTCCTCCCTGGACTCGGTAAAAACATCACGGTTCAATTTCCACGTTTCCGGATCGCCTCGGAAACTGAGGATGTGCTCACATTGACAACTCTTATTGGGACGTGGAGTGGAATGTTGCTATTTCGGGGATTTTTAGTCAACAGCTCAAGCTATGGGACGAACATATGCAACGACATCACCCGAGTAAGTACAAGAGATTGCCTGCTTAGGTACGGCAAGTTGCTTGTTTTCAAAAAGACACCTCAATCTACACATATCCAGCCGTTCAAGCATGTAAATAAAGTAAAGACTGATAGTATTATGTCAAGGGGAATAACCGATTTTACCTCTTGTAACCCTGTGTAAAGGCACTTAGTCAGGGACCTTGGGAAGTTCTCTATTCGGTCGGAATGAGGTTTACCAGAGCTAAATGCTCAGGTTATTCAAGGGAAGTTCATTCTGAGCCCTTAGATTTATACTAGGAGATCTTTTGATTTTTAATTTCTAACTCTTACATTTGTCTTGCCGTCATAACCTTCCTACTGGGCAATGATTCAAATTGGACTCAGCTACGAAGCCTTCAGTTCCTCTGAGTAAACCGGTCTATGATGAAGCAAGCTTTAGTATATTCGACCATTCTCATTTAATTATTTGCCTCATATTACAGTTCACACTATAATTAATATTCAAGTTCAGTTATAGGTTAGCACTGCAACGTTCATCAGTATACTAGGCCCGCCTTCCCAATCTCAAATGCAGAACTCGTCATTCCGTAACACCGTTCCCAAATAAATTGCCAGACCCACATCATAAGTCATAGTTTGATCCCGGGGAACCGGACCTAAACATGTTCTTCATCAGATACTCCGACAGGCGCATTAGCTTGTTCATTGGAATCCGGCGCAGCATTACCAGCATTGTCCATCTCAGCAAGGCCTGGGTCTGCTGAGGGACTTCGCTGTGATGCTGGATTTCCATTGGTACGGCTACTGGGGTAGAAGCCATGGACCTGATCGCCGGCTGCAATAGTGTGGTCCGAGCCAGCCTCGAGATTTTTCTGAGCGCGGGATTCCCACTCGTTAAAGTCTTGACCAGGGTTTATCTTTTCCCAGCGAACCAGACGCAACCCCCAGAAAAAAGCAGAGGCGAGGAGGGAACCGAGTAAAGGTCCTACCCAGTAGATCCAGTGGTACCCGGGGAAGTTGCGGTTGATCACATCGGGGCCCAGCGACCGAGCAGGGTTTAAGGAACCACCAGTGTAGTAGTCACCTAACGTGTTGTTAGAAGGAGGATTCCGATACGGTTACCTGGCGACATACCGACAAGCTCGCAAACGAAGAAAGCAAGACCGATACCCACAGGCGCCAGGAAGGTGGATTTGTGCTTGACAACAGCCAACATGATGATGACAAGAACCAACTGGGCAGTGAGGAACATCTCAATGAACAAGCCCTGGGAGATAGATGCACCGCCACCCAGCCGAGTCGCACAGTTGAGTGGGCCTGGGAACAGACAGCTCACCACACCAGCAGCAGCGATACCGGCAACCAGCTGAGCGGGGAAAACAAGCAGGCCGCGAAGGGCAGGCATTCCACCAGTAACGCAAAGAGCGAGGGTAACCTAAGAGGAACGCATGGATGAGACTTGATCATTTAGTCGTGGCATAACAATGCTTACAGCAGGATTGAAAAGACCACCGGTGATACGGAAAAAGGCCCACACGTTGACCGTCAGAGCAAATCCAAAGCACAACGCCGAATACAGCAGATTCGAGGTATTAGGATAAGAACCCTCTTTTGGCATGGGAGTGTTCGAAACCTGGGTGCCCGCAAATGAGAAGAATAGGAAGAGGAACGTCCCGACAAACTCGCCCGATACGCAAAGCAAGTTATTGCGCAGAGTCTCTGGCTTCTCTAACATGGGTAGCTGGCTGCGAGAACCTGGCTGGGGTGGCCCAGCCAGGGTCGAAGCCTGTGAATTTTCACGTTGGGCAAACTTCATTTCGGACAACAGCTGCAATTGGGGCAACGCAAGTTAGAAAACCCTGAGAGGCGGACTTGTAGCAGATCGAGGCAAATAATCCTCCCGGTCAGGATCAGCCCTAATTGTAACGCCGGACACCATGGGAGGCTATTTATTTCATTCGGGATTGCTTTTGCACTCCATTATATCCGATCATAGACGTCACTAACTCACCATAGATCGGTAGAAGCGAACCCAAGAATGATAATTTGGCCGGCGAGAAGTCCTCTTATCTGAGAAAAGCTGGTCGAACCACTGAATCATCTTGGCCGCGGGAAGATCTCCGACTGTCGTGGTCATCAAGCGCATGGCCGAACATCATATTGAAAGGATTGTGTCGGCAGTGATGAGGTCAATACTTGTATTGTTTCTCGGATCGGTGGGTCCCGCCACGCGAGTTGTCTATGGGTAGAGACCCTTTGCGGTTCCAAAACAGAAGCCCACGGGGGAAGTCTCATGCTGATTGGCTCTACTGAAAATCCGCTGGGGGTGACGTGGATTTCTATTGGCCAAGCCGAAGTATTGGGGGCGAAGGCTTGTTCTAGATGAACGCCTCTTCCAAGCAGCGCTTTCGTAATTGAACAGTGGACAGAAGGTATCACATTTACGGCAGGTACATCATCCAGGATGTACCCGATACAGCCTCTTGCTCCCTGGTGTCTGCCTCGATGGAAAATGTTCCTAAACCACGATATCGGGCCTATTGCGGACGGAGAAAGAAGGATTCCATTATATCTACCCTGGGCCTGCGAATTGATCAGGTCCGACTAGGGTGAATTATGCCTCGACGTTCCCCGGATGGGGCTCTACGTATGCAGGTCCAATACTTTTATTATTGATATAGCGAAGAGCTGGGACTCTCTCGCATCAATGGCGGGCGAAAGAAGATGGTTTCTCTGCTTTATAACCACTAGGACTTTAAATAACCTCTCCAGCGAGGTCTTATCTCTACATCCCGAGACAAAAGTTGCGAATATAGTATTATATTACTCTGACTAAAGATGCAGAGCACCGGCAGTTGTCATATCATACACAAACAGCTTATTTGAACTCCTTGACCCAGAGGGGGAGACTGCCGTACTCGCCGTTGTGAGCACCGTACCAGTAGATCTTCTTCAGGGAGCCGTCATCCGGGCCGTCGATGGCGAACCAGGCCTTGCCGTCATTGGTGAAGTATCCGTCATCGTTGACACCGAAGTTGGTGATGATAGCACCCTCGGGGGTGGCGCCGGAGTGAGGAACGGTCAAACCAACAGGGCTAACCTCGTCGGGGACGATGTAGACGTTCTGGAAGGCAGTAGGAACGCTGCCCTCAGCGGTGTAGATCACGTAGCCCTGCTCACCCTGGCTCTTGACTATGGGATGGTTAGAAGAGCACATCACGCATCATCGGAACATTGGCATGACTTACGGACGGCAACCTGCTGCTCGGTGACGTTGGCGTTGATGTAGAGGTTGGCTATAGTCTTGTCAGTATCCAAATTGATGATTCGATCGAGACGATGCACGTACTGCCATCGGTCTGGACGGTCTTGCCACCGGGAGCAACGAGGCTGAAAGAGGCGGGAAGGCTAGCAGCATTGATGGCACTGGCAAGGCCAGCCAAAGCAGCGATGGTGAACTTCATTTTGTGTAGATGGGGTGGAAATTTGAATTCTGGGATGATGGTCTTTCGCAGCGGGTCATCTGGGGTCTTTATAGCTACGGATCATGATCATGGCCCGTCGAATATTGAGGCAGTCTAAGACATGCTTAAGCCGATTAGAGGCTATAGCATCGGCGACCATACCTTTTACAACGGACTAGCCGAATTTGGTCATTTCCCTGGTATTCGCTCATCGACCCCGCCGGTGAAACATGTCTTGAATTACCTTAAAATCTGTAAGCAATAATTGGCACACCGACCTTTTGGTCAGGGTCTCCGCAGAGTATCCGGTACACACGTGGGGTTCTCTCGTCAGCTTAAGGTTATGCTCCATAGTTATTCAGGCTTGAACCCTGAGACATTCGGGTAATTAAAGTTCCATTTGACCACATTGATACTGGTTGGGTAGCTTCCGGTTAAAATTCGGGATCACGTTGGTTTCTGTGGAGAGTTGGAGCCAAGCCACTGTCGATCTTGGCTTACGTCGCGGAGATTACTCGAAGCTAATCCACTTGGCCTATTTTTGGGGTTTGCAGGCCCTCGGCTGGAGATTTGGCAATGTGGCAATGAGTAAAGGGGTTCTGGGTAGATACCCAACCGTCATCCTGGTCCAATTTGGAGGTGTATTCCACGCATGGACGGTTTCCGTGTTGGCTGGAAAATTCGCTCGCGTTGAACTGACTTTGCCCGGAAACCTCCCCTGTTACGTAATGCGTGTTATAATGGCGGGCCCCCGCCATTGGTCTCCAGTTGAGCGGGACCACGAAAATAGTTCAACGGGACCCAAGAGAACAGGTTTCAATTCGGTAAGGCTAAGCTGTTGTCCGCAGACGGCACAATGGGAGTTGAGGTCATGGGATCGAAGGAACCAGATTGAAGCCGCTTGGGAAGACTATGATTGGGTCTATTCTACTCTACCGCTGCGCTGTTTAGGAGAAAGGAAACACCGTAGGTCATGCTGATTGCAAAAATGAATGCGGGCTTAAGTATGATCTCGCGACGGTGATCCAAACACAAAGCTTCTCAAGCTCCTGATATGCCTTTTCAACACCATCGTTGACAATGATCTTATCAAAGTTGCCGGCAAGTCGGCATAATCAAATTCAATGTGGGCCTGGGAAAGCCTTTCCTGGATATTTTCCTCATTTTCAGTTCTACGGCCCCTGAGACGAGTCTCTAGTGCTTCGAAACTTGGTGGTTTGATAAAAACGTATCGTGCATTGAAGTTGGGATTCGCCTTCATTTGCTTGATGCCCTGCATCTCAATGTCCAGCACCACAATTAAACCTTTGCTAGCCTGGTTTTCGATGGCCTGCTTGCTCGTGCCATAGTAATTGCCACTGAAACATGCGTACTCCACTAGAGCGCCCTGGGAGCACAGGGAGGAAAACTCGGAGCGAGAGACGAAGAAGTAAGCGACTCCCTCGACTTCGCCCGGTCGCGGTTCACGCGTGGTATGAGACACGGTAAGTCCAAAGGTGCCCGGGTGTGTATCGAAAAGCTTCTGAATTAGCGTCCCTTTGCCAACCCCTGAGGGACCGGAAATCACAATCGGTCGAAGATCGGGGCTGTCGGCCATTGTGTTTCCAGATTCCATGGCCTCCAATGCGCCTGGACGGGGAAAAGTTCGACGGCTAAAATCATTTTCCTCACGAGAGAATTGCGAACCGGGCCGGCAGAAATATCACCGCCTGCCATTAGTGCAGTAGGTTTTGAGATCATTTTTCACTGTCGTATAGCATCATCATCGTTGCCGATGTGGCGGCGGCACAGCGGTTCTGGCTGGCGGTTGAGTCATGAGGCCACTCATTGATAGCTCTATTATGTGATGACTGTTAGAATAGCAAGTTATGCTTTGAGTTCGACTTCCGTTCTATTATGGATTGTTATTTCAACCCTCAAACCTGGCGTTTGGGCCTGTTCATCCCAATCGGCCCGTTCTGACTGGGAAACCGACTGGAATGTATTAACGCAGCATATCGGTATTGCCGAAAGACCACACTTTCAATGAGGCCAACGCTTAGCTTGAAATTCAGCCGTTCCGCTGTGTAGCTACAGCATATATATCACGTAAACCACCCCCATCCCCCTGAGCCCGACTTGATCGATCTCCGCAACATCAGCACCTGTGGTCCTGTCAGTCACGCCTCGAAATCGATGCCCCCAACCTGGTATCTCCACAGTCTGTTTTAGACCGACATCTGAGCGTTAAACCTGAACAGAACCCTTCCTCTTTCGATCTAGAATCTCGACGCCAGCTTTGCCTACGCGATAGGTCTCAGCCTAGGCCTCATTTACGCGCGGCTACATGAACTGCGTGGATAGTGTGTACTCCCGGCGCTCCCAGGAGCCTCCTCGTAAGTCTTGCGGGGACGGTTAAAGGAAGAGGCGGATGAAAGGCCAGTTTTTGCGGTGACTTCGGATGGCCTTACGGTGGGACGCTGGGGAGTGGTTGGGACGGCGCTGGAACTCCTGTGATGAGTGATATGCCTATTACCATTTAAACATTTGTCTCTCAAATTTTCTCAACTATGTTGTTCTGCAGTCTTGAATCATGGTGGGAATGAGCTAGCGCATTTGAAGACCAAGGACTCTGCATTTCGCGGTGTCCGGTTGTTGTCTGACCCTTCACCCCTTAATAGGCTGCAGGGTTCGTGCAGGAGGATCCGTGCATTCATTTAAAAAGCCGTGAGAGGAATTGTGGAACCTGGGACGAGGACGGCAGTCCACTTCTCGTCACAGTCGATCTGATGTGCATTCTACATAGTCGCTGTATGATGTATCCCGTGTGGCGTTATTCCACGTCCAGTTTCGCATGTGTGAATCTAGCCTTGCCTTTTTACATATTTAGGGTTTCGACCGTGTGCTGCTTGTTCCTGGATGAGCCCACGGTTAGGGGATTAGTCTGAACTCAATCTTGATGACGTCTCTGTGTGTGCAATCTGCTAGCGCAATGACCTACGGTCAGAATCTTATATTCCGATGTAAACCTAGTAGGGCGTTAGCGCGAGGAGGGTTAAGAGTCAAAATTATCCAGATCCATGTGGCATTCTATTCAGTCTCCGAAACAGGCGGATGGGTTGTTTGAGGAGGCAGAAGTAGGTATGCCCTCCTTCGCAGTCTTGGCATCCATAGCATCGGCCAGCGGATCATCACTGACATAGCAGAATTAGTCGACGATGGGAAAGTCACCATACACCATAGGAGTAGAAAGACCCATTCGACCTGATGAAGCTATGAAAATGTTAGCGTGGGGCATATGGCATTCCTAGAACATAACGTACGCGAGCGTTTTCCCAGGCCTCATCGCTTTCCCTCGGCATTATAGACGACGATAGGGTCGACATCCTCGGTGGATCGGAAGTCCTGGCCTGTCTAATTCAGCTCCTCCAGCTTCTTCTCACTGGGGCGGTTTGGTGTTGACCTTTGAGCCGGTCCAGATGCCAATGAAGTTCTCGGGGCAGACAGGCTTGAGCTGGTCTAAGAGCGCTAGAAGCTCCTTTTCGTCGAAATTCCTATGCTTTACCAGCTCGGCGTACTTGGCTTCCGGGGTACCAGAAAGAGATGCGTAAGTCGAATCAATGTGATCAAGGCCAGAGCGGATGAAGACGTGCGACATTATTTCTTTGCGGTTTATCTCCTAACCCCCCAGGAGAGGTAACAGCTACAGGGCTGCAAAGTCACGGATTATCCACATCATACCGGCAGCCCACAGGGCTTTTTGGCCTCTACGGAGACAATCAAAGATATGGCGGTAGTCCGCTGCGTCATGCTGATTCCAGACTATCATCCAAGCTGAACTCCAGCTTAGATCTACGGTAGCCCCCCTCCATCGAATCCATGTCGTGTGATTCGTCTTTGTGCGTGAACGGTGGAGCCGTATCGCGGATCAAGGCGATCTTAGCTCGGGCAATCATTCTGCGTACGACCCACTCTCTCAGTACGTTGCCCCGCCCAATCCAGGCCAGTGCGAAGGGTTTCGAAACCAGAAACCCTGATATCGCAGTCACCAATTACCTCTTTTCGCACCAAGACCCTACTCTTTATAGGCATCCGGAGAGGCCAGCCTTAGGGTCCTTAGGCGCTGATTGCCTTGGCCGCACATCGTGATTCGTCATCTGCGGGGCCCGATGAAGAAAAGCGAATCAAGGGACTATAGTCGACAGGGCTTCGGTAAAGCCCGAGTAGCCCAGCTTTTAGTTTGGCGTCCTGAGAGACCTCCATGGCCGTCGTGATATGATTACCATTTGGGCTCCTTGGTCAGCCCCCTGGGGGGCGTAGACGCTGACAGATGCCGTGACTGATCGCGTCCCGGTGTACGAATGTCTCACAGTGCGTGTTGTGGCATCCCGGTGACGGCTCAATACACCACTCTCATGGCCAGTAGCTGGTACCATCCCACTCGGGACAGCCGGCCGGAGATGAAAGGCGTCTTTATATAACGCACTTGAGCTACAAGGTAGCTGAGACGAGGTTGCTTCGAAACCTGTGGCGTTAGTCACTGTATATCACCCTGACAGTGACAACCAGGGATTAGAAAGCTTCCAGCGTAGCGAGCTGGGCCTTGCAAGAGCTGGAGTTTGAATTGGAACTTGACTGTTTCGTCCAGATAGGTCGGGTCAGTGAAATCTGAGGATTAGCACTCTCCTCGTATATCCAAGGAGACCCGGGCCACGTTCAGCCACCAGAGCTAGCACCCTTCAAGCTATAGATGTATTTGCTCAACTTGAGTAAACTCCTTGCCCGTGCGTAAGAAAATCCAACAAGCCAGAGCGTCACCTTCGGAGACCCGCCATTGAGACCCCCAGAAAGCGCCGGAGTTTTTCTTGGCACGATCCCTTAATGACTGGGAGTCCCGCATGTTTATTTCCGCCCACACGCCTTTGAGCCTCCTGCGTTACAGTGCAACGTTTCGAGCCCACTAGTAACGAGCTAGGAGCTTAGACTCAGTCTTTCTCGACAAAGAACTGATATTGTCAGTTCCACGGTTATCAAGAAAGCATGTGGGATACCAGATGACTCGGAAATCTTCACGGAAAATTCGCCGAGGTAAGAGCTGGCCGTCTATTCCGACCCCGTAGGCTGGAATCCGGGGAAACGGATAGACGACAGATCAATCCCGACTGATCTAGCGGAATACAGGTGATGAATTCCAGCTAAGGTTCAGGCTCCACAGCGGCTATCAAGCTACCGGGTCGGACGATGCTGGGCGCGATCGAGCTCAGGTCACAACGGCTAGCTTGCAGACATCTAGTGCCGCAGCTCCACTTCGAGGCCAGATCGGCTGTTGGTCAAGGCATTTCGCGTCGCGGAGTATTTTCTAAAACGGGCCGCAGGGGGGATTATGCTGCCGCCCGGAATGCCGGGTGGCAGGTGTCAACGGGATTGTATCCACGTATAAGCACAGAGATGCTCGATGGAATGCACTACGGAAGATTAATCTAGCAGTATCTGACCGGGCATGCATCCAAACGGGCAGGTGGATTGAGAGCCCGACAAGCTCCCGCTCATACACAGTAGATGCGAGAGCGGGAGCGATATACGCGCTTCTCACGTGAAGATCCGGTATCGAGTGGATCACAAGACGAGATGTCCGGAATGACGTTTTTTTAATTTACATTTGCCAGTTGTTCGAGAGTTCACAAAACCGTTGTGCTGAGGCTGCGTTCCGATTCCAATTCGTCCCGGTGAAGAGAATTGTTAGTGTCACGAGGATAGGCGCTGGAGAGATCGGTAAGATCAGGGGGCGATTCATGGAACTGACATGGAAAGAAACGATCCGGATCACCCCACGTCCATAGTGGGCATCGTGGCCGGCGGGTTTGGGGGCAGATTCTGGTCAGCAGGAATTAGAAGCCCTCGTAGTGGCCAGAGCCGACGGCACCGCCGTTGCCCTTATCCACACCTAATCTGGCCTTGAAACCCCCTTTCGGGTCCCACCTGCGACTATGCAAGGCATCAAATGGGGAGTCGTCGTTGATTGGATGTGGCACATGACGTGGGAATGTCAACCCTGGCCTCAACCCTGGACCCGTGGAGGTTTTCTGTTCCTAGTTCACCCGCTGCTAGGACTTTTCTCGGCCCAGCTCTGAAAGTAGCGAACACTCTCAACCTCAGAATTTACTAGTTTGTAGTTATGGGAATAGTATGAGGTTATTGTGATTTGGAGAAAGACACCAGTAGATCCTAGCATCTCCGAATAGGACGAGCCGTCCTCGACACTGATACTAATAAATCAATATCCATAGCAACTAACTGCGAATGTCCGACAGAATGCCGGGAGAGGTCAACATCCGTAACACAATCAAGGCCTAACTGCCTGACCATAAGATCGACAAAGGTACGCGGTGTTTTAGGAAACTGACAGGCCAGTTTGGGACGCAGGGTATAATTTTTTCCGGGCAGGGAACCTATGCTACGGCCCAATAAGTGCACAGCAATTAGAAAACCCGGCCTAGAAACCCGCCAAAGTACATAAAGGCGGGTTTTATGCTGGCATACATGTCGGGGCCGAGGCTCGGCCGGGCGCAGTCTTGGCTGCTCCAAACTACTGGATCAGCCTCCCTGACGTTTTTGTTTTGCTTGTGCCCTGTCCCAGGTGGGCTTTGGCAGTTTCACACGAGCTGTCCTGTACGCTTTTCGGAATCTTGTTGATCGGAGCCGGCCGCAAATTCTGCGTAAGGTGATCTCGGCTGCTCCTGGCCGAGCGCCTCTAAGGTGTCCCGCCACAACGTAGCTAGGACAAGGGTTCATTCGAAGCTTGTAGTTCACCCGACTGGCAGGGCGTATCTCGGCTGGTATTTGCGGCCAAGGATACCGTTAGCAAAAGTAGCGATCCGTAGCGGATCCCCCTTTGGGATCGATTTTGGCGGATTTCATATATAACGGCGCCCGCTCGCGACCGATGTCAACCCAATTCATTACCACGGTAGATCAACCCCCGATCGATTAATCGATTTTTCGCTTTCCTCGATTCTTTATTACCGCCCCTTGGTATCTTTGCCCCGTGCACAGATCCTATATATCGAACCCCCTCCCTCTGCATCTTGGATCAGCTATTGCCCTGTTTCCCAAATGCCTTTTTCACAATCAAATACATTACCGGACATGCCAATGGCCTCTGACAGATACCTTGAGGATCAAATAAGTCCGTCAAGTCGTCCATTGGACTTGTTCGACACCAAAACAAACGAACCCCTCCCTGCCAACTGGTCCTATGACAATACCCTCGATCTGTTCTCGATGAACACTGACATCGATGGAACGGCGTTTGACTTCGCCGACCTGACCACCGCCGACACAAAGGATTTGTTCATGGACCCCTTTTCATCCTCATCCGCCATCAACGGATACTCTATGCCCGTTGCTGAAGACACAGTATCCCTCTCATCGGTACGAGACCCTTCGAACCTAGCCAAGTACCGACAGATCCCGATCGGAAAAGCTGATAAGATGTAATCAGGATCTCGACAGCGACGACCAATCATGGTCTGTACGCCCCTCGGTGGATTTCAGCATGCCCGAGCCACCGGCTGAACGGCCCTCCAAACCCACCACCCGTAGCTCCACCAGCGCAGCCCGGTGGTCCTCAAGTCCGGAGATCAAAACACAGGAATACACCCCACGAGTCGAGAAATCCACCTCCGGCCGCAAGACCCGCAGTCTCTCACAAGACTCGATCCCGTCCGCGGGCCAAGACGCACAGGGCCGCAACGCTGCCAAACGAGCTGCACACAACATCATCGAAAAACGATACCGCACAAACATGAACGCCAAGTTCCTCGCCCTGGAAAAAGCCATCTCCCCGGCCGGTGCCCCCAAGCAGGCGTCACGGGCGGGAGCAGGCTCGCTCAAGAAATCCGAGATCCTCTCCAACGCTCTCTCGTACATCGAGCACGTTCAACACGAGAACCAGGCCATGCAGAAGGAGCTTGCCCTGCTAAAACAGAACATGCTCCCCGGCGGAATCTGGCGACAAACGAAACCATCTCGCGTGTGAGCCATGTCTGGGCTCTGGCGACATGTCATTACTTATTGTTTCTGTTTTCTTTTCTTCTTCTTTTTTGTTCGCTCTCGCTTTAATGACCGTGATGTGATGTACATTTAGAGCCCTCGTGGCAGGTGTTCAGGATGGGTTGGATCTGGCGTTTTGGCATTGGCATTGATGACTCCCATCTCATCCGTTCTCGGGTCCTGGTGACAAACAAAAGTGGCTTCTGTTTTGTGGCTTCGCTTGGCGACTGGTCACAGCTTGTATACGATAGTGCTCGCTTGAAGCATTTTAATGTAATTGCCAAGACTCGGGTGATTTCGCTATTTCATGAGTTTGACTGTAGAGTAAGTTGGTATATGCAGGTTTGTGAGTTATTCCCTTCCATCTTTGCAGAGTTGACTTGACGCGATAGGCCAGGCGATGAATCTCGAGGGGCCAAGGGGCCATGAATTTGGTCTGAGCCCTAGGATCGGTCGGGGTTGCATCGACATTGGTCACTGACAGTCAGGTCAGATATTTGAAGACACCAAGAAGGCCATTTTCCCCTTTTAAATTCGGGAAATTAGTTCTTGGGATTTCTTTGAAAGACCGATCTCGGAACCAACCCTCGAGTCGACCCAGTTTGCAGACTTCCATCAGCTAATCAGACAAGATACGCACGGAGCTTGTCGCTCCGTATATCGGAGCAACATTGATCACAAGCAGCACGCAAAGAAGCCTAAGGTGTACATTGTGGATTCCCTCAGCCCTAACCCAGCCCAGCACGGTCTGGCTCTGGATGCCTAGACCGGTTGAGTATACACTCCCGTACCTGATCGGCACTTGACTGAACCTTACAGCAAATTTCCAAAATAAAAACGAAGGCCAATCCCCGGTTTTTTACAGACAATGCATCAAGTGGCCCCGGAGAAAGCAATCCATCATGTCATAGAAACTTCCCCGCATCCAATTCTCCGTGCCCAAGACGCTCGAAGCTCGCGAAGCTCTACCGCTTGTGTATCCATGGTCCCCGGAAAGGAAAGACGAGGAGACACGAACACCGAACGGCGACAAAGGCCAATCAGGACCGCTCAAGGGCCATCGGAATCACAACCGACACGGGCGGGCTAAGATCGATCTTGATACGCGCATCTATGACATTATGATCCTGCTAACGAATAACCTTCTGCTCCTGCCAATTGGAGTTGATAACTACTCCTCGGAGAACTCCATATTTCCGCTTGGCTGGGGGGTTCTGTTTCTTTCCTAGGCGGTGCCGCGGACATACACCCAGATTGGCGGACGTTACTAACGACAGGCACTGTGGGTTCGTGACCACATGGCAAGCTTGCAAAATGCGAGTTGTCTGTTGAGAGTATGACCCGACGGGGGATTTCCTAGATCGCGGACCCACGAAGCGCTGCTATTGACATAATGCCGCAAAGCTAGAGTTATACTCTGAAGTTAAGGGTGACGACTGCGTATACACATCGGTTCAATGACTACCGGCTTCATCGTCATCCGAAGCGTTCAAAAACACCTTGCACACCACAATGGAGTCCATCAGATAACAACAAGTTGCCACCAACATGCCTGCCCTTAACATTATAACATTACCAACTACAGGATAGCGGACTCCTGTCCGCTGATAACGCGTTATCGTACCGCCTGTACCTTCCATTTACGGCCCAGCCTTGCCACACTGACGGGCAACGATCTCTGCAGGCCGCGAACAGAGGCGCTTGAGCTTATCGGGTGCTCTCTGGGGAAAGTGCTAGAGATATATGCGCTAGCACTGCTAGCGAGTCGGGTAGACGCGATGCGTGGCGGGAGTGTGTACAGGCCGCTGAGCGACTGACTTTGGTCAATTCTTGCACCTACTACTAGTAGTACACCGGAAAAAGGTTTGAGGATCTCTAATGTGAGAATGGATCTACTAATTTCTACCAGCACCATGATATAGATTTAGCATTTTAGCAGTTGTAAGACTTGGTCCGAATCTCAGCCTCGAGCTCTTATCTCAGGCGTACCCACTGCAGGAAGTCCTTCCGAGATGACGCCCGCCCCGCAGAAACTCAGTTCGTTTCCATGACCAACGAAAATTATGCGACCCAGCGAGCGCCCGACCCCTGGACCCTCTCATTGGCTACAGGCTCGGCTCCATCTTTATCTCGACCCCATAATTTTCTGGGGGAAGACCAGATTATCTAGCCTGACGGAGTGGCTCACAGACAGGGCCGATCGCTGTCGAAGGAATATATAGAAATCAAGCACGCCTCTGCCTCTCCTCGTCAGGGCCAGAAAATGGGCGTATCTTCCACGTGCTTCTCAGTCCAATTGATCTTTATTGCCTTGGGTTAAAAACACCATATCATGGATCTGGAGCGCGACTCGCTCTCGGGAAAACCGCCGCTGGAAAACGAGCAGGATGTGCAAGATGCCACCGACCTGGCGGCGATGGGCCACGCCCAGGCACTGACCCGGAAATTCGATACCTGGAGCATGCTGGCTCTAGCATTCTGTGTTCTTGGTGCGTTTGCTACGTAGTCACTGCATCCAATTCTCTTCCCATTCTCGGGTGCGGGGGAGGGCAGGCATATCGGACTGCCGTTTGTTCAATCGCTGACCCGCGCTCCTCCAGGAACATACTCTACTTTCGCCCAAGACTTGAGTAGCGGCCTCACCAATGGCGGCCCAATCACCATCCTCTGGGGCCTGGTCCTCGTCACAGCCTGCAATCTGTGCGTGGCGGTCTCGCTCGGCGAACTGACGAGCAGTATGCCCACGGCACTCGGACAGGCGTACTGGGTATACCGTCTGTGGAGCACGCCGCTAGGCCGCTTTGTGTCGTACATGTGTGCTTGGATCAACACGTTCGGATGGTGGTGCTTGACCGCGTCACAGATTGCGTTCATGTCGGAGTTCCTGCTCAGCACGAAGACCATGTTCGAGCCGGACTGGGATGGGGTCAATAAGGGATGGTTGAACTTCGTTGTGTACATCGGCGTTGTGTTCGTCATGACGCTGATCAATGTGGTCAGCTGTCGGAAGGAGCAGATTCTGCCTTGGTTCAACAACTTTGTTGGTGTCTGGTTCGGTGGGTTGTTCATCGTGTTATCGCTGGTGATGTTGATCTGTGTTGGCGCAAAGAGTAACTTGCACTTCCAGCCTGCTTCGTTCGTGTTCGGAGCGTGGATTAACACAACGGGCTGGAGTGACGGGGTGGTCTGGTTCACGGGTCTGGTACAAGCCGCCTATGGACTCACAGCGTTTGACTCGGTGATCCACATGGTCGAGGAGATTCCGAACCCTCGCAAGAACGCCCCCCGAGTCATCTGGATGGCCGTGACGTTTGGAGCCGTGACCGGTTTCCTTTTCATGGTCGTCTGCCTAGGATGTATCCAGAACGTCGACAAGGTGACCAATGCCAACCAGCCCTTCATCGAGCTGATTCTGGAAACAGTCGGCCAGAAGGGCGGAGTGACGCTCATTGCCCTCTTCATCTTCAACGGCCTCGGTCAAGGGGTCAGTGTCTTGACAACCGCGTCTCGCCTCACCTGGGGCTTCGCCCGAGACGGCGGACTCCCTTGGAGCCAGTACTTCAGTCATGTCGACCCCGTGTGGCAAGTGCCCGCCCGCGCTCTCTGGGGCCAGGGCGTCATCATCGGCATCGTGGGCGTCCTGTACCTGTTCGCGAACACCGTTCTCGAAGCGATTCTGAGTGTGAGCACGATTGCGCTCACCATCTCTTACGCTATGCCTATCCTGGCACTTCTCGTTGTTGGCCGGGATAAGCTGCCCGCCGGCGGTTCGTTCAAGCTTGGTCGCTGGGGCTCATGGTACAACTGGGTCAGTATCATTTACTGTGTTATCACGACGATCTTCTTCCTCTTCCCTGGCTCGCCGAACCCGTCGCCGGCGGATATGAACTACGCCATTGCCGTGTTCGGCGTGATGCTTGTCATTGCGCTAGCCTTCTGGTTTATCCAGGGAAGGAAGACATATCTGCAGACGGAGGATGCGCTGGCCCAGATGGTTTATGCACAGTATCTGGAGAACGCAGAGTCTGCACGCGCCGCGTCGTCTGTTGTCTCGACTGAGTGATGGTTTCTTCGATATACCCCATGGATGTCTGTAATCCGAGAATCGGAATTGTATATACTGTTCTAGTTATTTTCAGCCTGTTGTGTGTAGATAGTGCCCAATCATGATGATCCCGCAGATCAAGTTACATGGAGCCTCCATTTCCCCCAATTTCTAGCTTTAATCGTACCAGTATTTATGCTCGTATCCCATTGTACATAATGGATTTCTACGCTGCACTGGCAACCGAATTCATCACCGGTCGAACGAGCAGCCAGCAGACAAGAAATGACAAGATGAATTTTCATATCAACATCAAAGGCAGGAACTGCTAAAACATCAACCTGCCACAAACGTAAATACCAATTCCGCGCTTGACCTGCACTCGCAGTCCGCCGTGAATATACTCATAACTTGCAACATAAACATTAAACCCCCTATCTCATGAGATTGACCTTCGTAAATCCCCGCTCAAACCTTCGCAGCCTTCCTCAGCTTCGCAAAGTTCGGCGTCCCAAGCCCCGTCACCGGATCCCAGCCCTCAGTAGCATTCCAGCTCGCATAAGGCACCACCGGACCACCATTGGGCGCACCCCCAAACCTGCTATTCCCGTCACATCCGGTACTCCCACCCACGGTAACATCATTCAGCGCATCCGCCGACGAATACAGCCACGGGTTCAAGAAGCCAAGCGGCGCCTGCTTCGCCTCGATCCTCGCGTCATTCAGCAAGGCGATCACGCCCGCAAAGGTCGGCGCCGAGCACGACGTCCCATCCACAGAGCCCAGCCGGCCCTTCTCGTAGATCGCGTAGTTCTGGCCCTGGGCGGCAACGTCCGGGAAAGCGCGGCCCTTGGGGTTAAACAGGCCGGCCCACTGGTCGCCCAGTTTGGTCAGGTACGCGGACACCGCCTCGTTCTGGTAGTCCGGGCGGTCCCACAGGTCGGAGAAGCCGCCGGAGGAGAAGGTGCTGGCGCGCTCGGGGGAGATCTCGGTCGTGGCGCCGACAGAGGTGACCCAGGGGCAGGCGGCAGGGAACTGGGGAGGGAAGTGGGTGGTGTTTTTGCCGTCGTTGGTCTCGCAGGCGGCGCCGACGCCGGAGTCGCCGGAGGAGAAGATCACGGAGACGCCGCGGGAGCCGAGTTGGCTGTATAAGTTACAGACGCTGCGGGCGTATTTCTCGGGGACGCTCTGGGGTTGGGTTGGTGAGTGATTTGGATTGCGGAGGTTGTGGGGTTAGTTTCTTACCTGCTCGTCCTCGCCGTACGAGGTGGAGAGGACCTTGGGGAGCTCCGAATCGTCGAGCTTGACGAGGTACTGCAGCAGATCGAGGTAGGGCTCGTTGTTGTCGTTGTTGGGGTCGGGCTGGTCGAGATCGGGAACGAGGGGGGCCACGGCCGCCGGTGCTATACTCGATTGTCTTGATGGGCGAGCTGATGCCAATGATGTACTGCGCATCCAGGTTGGCCTCGCTGCTGTCACCGCTGCCACCTTGAATATTCTTGCCGCCTGCGACGGTCTGCACGGTGAAGTTGTGGCCGGCGGCGTGTTTGGCAATGTTCTTCTCGAAGAGCGCAAGGTCGGCATACTGCGCATACTGTTCGAGGAAGCTGGAGAAAGCGACGCTGTTGCCGTTGTCTGGGTTGGCCTCGTAGTCGCCGATGGAATAGAGATCCTTCAGGCATTGCGGAGTGATGGCTTGGTTGCAATCAGTACTGGTAGAGCCCACAACGCCGAGCGCCTGGCGGAAACGATTATTTACATCGGTTTTCTTGTCGCGAATTGTAGTACCATCGGCATGCAACTGGCCGAAGCGGGTGGTAGGTGTCACCAGATTAATATGGGCCACCAACGAATCTGGAATTGAGTACTCCAATGTGCGAAGTCGCTCCACGTGCTGGGCATCATTGACATAGTACTGGAAGTTTGCTTCCAAGAGGTCATTGGCCGACGCGACGGTGGTGTGGATGGAGATCCAGTCATCGCTTTGCTGAAAGTCTGTAACGCCCGCGTCCCGCAGCCATTTGCTCACAGCATCGACCGATGAAGCACTTGGCTGTAACATGCGTTTCATCTCCTCATGGGTCCGGTAGTGTTGACCGTAATTAGGGTGGTCTGGGCTCGACATCTCCAGCAGGCTTTTCTCGAATCCAGCGACATCGCCCTGTGCCAAAGCTATCTGCAAGTTTATGGGCTGGCTGCCCTTTGGTGCGCGAGAGTGGTGCCATCCTACCAACGTCAATTACTGAATTGAGGAGTATATTGGGGTCACATGAAGCATACCAGTAGGCACGGATGCAAGTCGCTCAAACACCTCCGCAGCAGCTGAAGAAGCAAGAAGCGACACAGCCGCCAGCGACAACGTGCCGCGCTTCAATGAGGGGACGATCATGACTAGGATCGGTAGAAAAGAAAGCAAAGTAGACCGGCGTTCCCACGTAAACCCAAGGGGGGATCCGAGCCAGCTATATAAAGGAGCAAAAAGCTCGGGCTAGTCTCTCAGGCCCGCGTTTGAACTGTTTATTATGGTTGCACTGGGAGAGAATGGCGAACGACTCTAACTGAAGAATGCGGAGCCCCCTCCGGTGCACCAGCTACTCCCTTCCCCTCTCCAGCTGTACTCTAAATGAGGTCTTGGCCTTGCATTGTCCCACAAAGCGTGCAGAGAGTGGATCCTTGCTGCGCGGAGGCCCGTCGGGAGCTCCCAAAGTCCAAGCGATGCCAATGTTCCTGGCTCCAACCGTGTATCTCGATTCTCCGCACGGAGGACGGCCATTGTCCTCCTGCGCCCCGAGGTCACCGCGATAACACGGGATACTCGGTGATGCTATTGGTATGGAGACTGTTCTCCCTTGGCGGGCAAACTGGTCGCACATAAAGGATCGACAGGGGTTCTCAGCCCCACCCGCATTTCCAACGCGAGGGCGACGCGACACGATCAGGTGTGGCTGAAGTCAATTACGGGCAGTCCGCGGACAATAGCTGTACGTACTCCGTATGGTCGGTTGACTGTCCCCCAAATTTCAGCAATTCCGCTGCGATCTTGCAATCGTTATCTAGCGGGGTTGCAGAATGCGACCGTCGCGCCCTGCCAAGGGTTGGCTAGGGGTCTGTCGACTTGGCAGAGGATCAGCTGGCCGTGGGACACGGATCAGATCCAATCATCGTAGTCGGTTGACTGAAGCACGCGATAAGATCGGACTTCGAAGCCATTTGATTCAAATTAATATCCGGGCTTGGAGACGGCGGGGGTTCTCGGTTCCGGGCATTCCATGTTCGATGTTGAATCACGCTGAGCTCTTTTCCATCAGCTGCCCCGGGCACGGAATACGACCGCTTCATCTCGAGATCGCCCGAACGTAGATATTATTGCAGGGCAATAAAGCGAATGCTGCAGCCCTCGCGACTTGCTGCAGGTACAAACAGCGACGGCCCGGGGGATTTAGGTGAGATCAACCAAGGTAATTGGACTATTAATGCAGATGGACATTGTTCGAATGTTCAATATTCGATTACATGCTAGTAGAAATAGTACACGAAGACTGGGATAATGCTTGCCAGTGACGGGTGTCGTGCTCGTCCAATCTTCATCTTGGCTTCATCTGAAGATTACTAGCACGAGTATTTCCGGGTCGGCTCGGGAACTTGAGCTGACACACCTAATAGGCTTCTTGATTCTGTCTTTCCTCTCTATACCATGGTGTCCGCGAGTCATGACAGCACTACTCCCTTGCTCTCGTACGTTTATCAAGTTCAAAGTAGTAGCTGCTCGGTCAGGGTCTCAGTTCAACGGGATCCAAAGAGTTCAACGGGACCCAAAGCTGAACGGGACCCGGGCATACAGGGGCATACAGTTGAACGGGTCCCAAAAAAGTTGAACGGGCCCCAAAAGATTCCCCCTTTTTTCTGGGACCCGTTCAAATCCATCACGTGACCAGGTCCCAAAAAAAGGGTTAAAGTTAGATGACACGGATTTTTTGACGCGAATTGACGCGATTGTATGAAGTTGTATGGAGTTCGGGGGGTTCAACTTAGGGTGCAGCTTGGCGTGTTATATAATAGGATACACAAAGCCCGCATAAGTCATGTGATGATGCCGACCATGCCTAAAGGAATTTTGGGGTCCGCCGAGGTTGCGGAGCTCGACGGACCCCAGTATTAGTCAGAAAATGTTTGGGGTCCGTTGAGAAATTTTTGGGGTCCGTTGAGCTGGAACCCGCGTTCAACTGTATGCCCGTTCAACTCTGGCTCCGGGTCCCAGCTCAACGGACCTCAAAGATTTTCTGACTTTTGGGGCCCGATGAGCTCCCCCACCTCACCGGGCCCCAAAAACCAGCCTTATATAATCACTTATGTCATCACCTGGGCAAATTTAGTGCACCGTCGGAGAACAACAATTATCTTTTTAGTTCTTGTTTACCTTTTGTTTATTCGCACTATGGCGGAGTCAATTTTCCTACTACAATTTTTAGGCTCTCAGCAACCCTCAAAACCTTGAGGTTAGAGCCAGAGAGGGTTAGCTTCATATGCCACTCGCATTTTTTGACACGATTGTACGATGTTGTACGGAGTTCGGAGGTTTAACTTGGGGTTCAACTTGGGTGTTTGTTATATAATGGTATACACAAATAACGTATAAATCATGTGAGAATGGCGACCATGCCTAAAAGAATTTTGGGGCCCGGTCAGGTGTTGAAGCTCAGCGGGCCCCAAGGATTTTCTACTGTTGGGGCCCGCTGAGCTTTTTGGGGCCCGTTCAACTGGAACCCGGCTACCGGTGGGGGCCCGGGGCCTCCTCATCTAGGCTTATGTAAAAGCATGCGGGGGATGGAAATCAGTCAACCATTCGTGAGAAAGAATACTAAGATACTAATCCAACTTTGGGAGCCAAAGTTCTATGAAACAGCCATTTTCGATACTTTCCTGATATTACTGTATTCTAGAGATAGGTAATAACGGCTGAAAGGCAAAAGTGTCCTACTTCAGTCGACAGCTATTGACTCCAGGTTAGGGACCGACGAAGAACAATACCAAAGGTACACTATGCCGTGACAATCGACAGTCGACAAAAAGGTTGCCGCAGCTCGTCCTGCTACGTCGGCTTCGCGTGAGATGGCATACGGCTGAACGGGACCCAAAACGCATCGTAGTTGAACGGGACCCAAGAAGTTCAACGAGACCGAAAACGAATTCCAGTTGAACGGGTTCCAGTTGAACGGGCACGGGTTCTAGTTAACCGGGACCCAGAAAAAGTTCAACGGGACATCCTGGGTCCCGTTCAACTCCAGCAGCTGACCGGGAACCAGAACCCTTTTAGGCATGGTCGGCTGATCGTATGTTCGTATTGTCAATGGTGGCCTACGTTAGAGCAGGGAAACTGGTAATGGAGCTCGTATTCGAGATACTAGAACTGGAGAGAGAAAGGAAGGGGAGAGGGAATTACAAGGACTGCTTGTGGGCCCCGTTCAACTGGATCTCGGTTTGGGTCCCGTTCAACTGTATACTCGTTCAACTGGAATCAGCCTTAGGTCTGGGTCTGCGCGCTGATAATGATGTTGCAGCATAGTCTCGCAGCCAACGATTCTAGGGCGAGTGGAAGAGCTAGAATCTTTATTACCTTCCCATCGATGGATAAATTTAAATGTCAGGACATGCATCATTACATCTTTGCATTGGGGATTGACATATAAAAGGCCATAGCACGGGCTTCCTTCTTTCCCATCACAGAGCTTAATACATCTATATCAATTTCATCAATATGCCCTTTTTGATCCTCCGAGCTACAGTCATCCAGAGAGTTTTTATAGGACATTTCCTGGGTGGTACTCTCCAGATCATCGTTATCACGTATACCCTAGCGGTAGCCATGCCCGCACCGCCTGTTCTGCATCATCTGCAAGTCTAAGTGGGAAGGATGGTTCAGGTAACTCTCAAGGCGGAGCTAGCAGCGAGCCATGCTAATCAAATTTTATCTCAGAAATGACCGAGGTCGTGAACGGCATACGCATCGACTCCACTTATATTTCTTTCGCAGCACGTGTCCATGCAAATAGCAAACCTGTTGCTTGGGTCCTGATCAAAAAGACTGGGGAAGTCATTTTCTTTGATCAGGACGGGAACAAAGCTGGATGTACACAGATAATGGACTCAATTCTGGCAGCTCGTGCAATGTGTCTGCTCCTGCGGTCTTGACTAGCACAAGCACAAGCCCATTTTCAACCGATCCCGGGTCTTTGGCGGCTACATTCGTCTACCACAGCTTCCGGCTCCTCGGGCACTGGATCTTCTATGTCAAACTGGCCGTGCACATCGTCATACCGAGGAGATGAAAGGCCAAAAAGCTGGGCCCTTACTTGAAGTTGGAGAAGTGTCTAGCGCAGCCAATTTGTATCGAATCTTGCTTTATCTGGATATATTCGCTTCGTTATTTTCTCGCAAAATTTTCTGTCTTGCCATGTTAACACTATTCGTCGTGCTGGAAACTCGCAGAGCAAAAACAGCAGCAATTGGAAACTGGTAGCTTCTGTAGTATAATTCTCAGATTTTCTACGCAATGAGGGTAGGACTGATACATGTAACTCTTAGAGAAACATTGCAACCGCCCAGGTGGAATAAATACACTCCCGCTAGGTGGTAAGCCTAGAGGTACTTGGCACGACGGGCCTACTGGTGAGATGAAGTCATATGGACATGTGCAGACGCAGCCGGCGTGGAAATATAAAGACCGAGCAGAAACCTTTCCCATCGTGTACTTGTTCCATGGTGACTGTCCAAGAACTGATTTAGCAATTGTCCATCAAAATTTCCTTCGGCTAACTATATAACGACGGACCATATCAAATCTATATGCTAGTTCTAGGCCAGGTTACCCGGAACCTGCCCCAGATAAATCCGAAGGAATCCTTGGTTAGCTCTATAATGAGAGAGGCGGATTGCTCTTCCGTGTCGGGTTATATCATTCTGGCCGAAAAACTTCCACTGCTTTTAGGCCACCTGGATATTTGAGTTCTGAATACTTGATCCATCATGTGGTTTCTTCCCGTTCGAGCTCTGCTTCACAGCTGGCTCCATCCGGGGATGGGGGTTCCTTATAGCTAACGAACACGATTCTAACGGCTTCCTTCTTTTCTCCGTCATCCTGATACTCTTCAGGAGGGGCCAGGGAAGCAGCGCGTAGGGCAGTTCCTGGGATGGGGTCGGTATTCGAGTTCTTGTCTCGGGTGGAGCTCCTAGCGTGATTCGGTGGCAGAGCTTGTTCCGTTATATCCGTGTCTGGATTTTTAGTCTATTTGTCGGAGACTGACTGACTTGTTCATACCTTATAGAACCCGAGACATCCAGAGGACAGATTCCAGGTACTGGGCATTGTGTTTCCACGAAGCAACCGGTGGGTGTCAAGAGGAACATTGGGCCCGATGCTTGCGGGCTCGAGCTCGTCATTGGTACCGGGTAACGCCACTAAAAGGGCTAGCGCAGTGACATGTTCCCTATCACATGGGCTAGGAAGCTGGCATCTTAATACTTGGAGGGTATGTGTTCTGACCTATACCTATTCCGTTAGTTACAGCTAGGGCTCTGAGTCAGCACCACAGGGAGTTCCAGGTTCTAGGACTTCCTCCAGATTCATTGACTCCTCTACTGCATAGAAACGTGATGCCACCCCGTCGCAAGCAAGTCGTCACTGCGGATCGTCTCTTTCAGGACATGACTGCACAAATGGACTTTTTGTCTACATTTCTGGAGGTGGATCTCACTCCAGCTATGCCCCTTTCCAGCGCCACCGACAGAAATCGTGCGATAGATTTGCTTCCACAAGGGGCCAATTTCCGTCCGTCGATCGAGCGCCTATACAAAGTCTGCCAATGGTCTTCTTTAGCCTTTCAAGAGGAGGAATGGCGAGAGGAGCAGGGGATGGAACGTGTCTGTCGTGGTAGAGACTTATGTGGCGTCTGGCCGAAGCCGTCTTTCCTTCGCCACTTAGGGTTGTCAGATGATCATAACGTTGAGAGTGATCTGAAACAAGGCAGGAAAGTCAGACGACTTGAGGCGGCATTCGGTCCAGGCACTGCGCTCTTGATAGTGCCAATTGTGCCTCTTTTCCGAGTATTGTGTATCCGCGAGGAAGCTAAACTTGTGGAGCTTCTCAGAGATAACGAGCACATCACCAGGTGGGCGCAGAAGTATGAGGGGTTGAAGCAGATCTACCAAGGGCTAGTAAGTGGAAACGGATTACTTTACGCCGCATAACTCATTTCATTATTGTTATAGATCCCGCCCCTAACAGCTCCGACAACGGGCGAACCGTTCAAATGCGCATAAACCCGAAGATGTCGCTCTGATTTCTATCAAAACGAGTCAGAAGATAGATATTCACTTGCCATACAAATGATCGCTGATCAGGAAGCTCAATCTCCATCATGACCGATCCTTTCACAAAAATTACCTCATTTGGCTGCAGCTTTCATACGACCGGTCGCATTCCTTTCATTTTTCTCTCTTTATATTTGGATGATAAAGTCGAGAAACAATCCTGGTTTCTTCTCCATTTGCCAGATCTCGTAAGGCTGACACCGCGGTTGACTCAATATAATGAGTGTTATGAACAACGCAGAAGTAAATTGGCCTGATTTATCCCAAGAGCTTGATAATCCCACAGGCGAAACGTGTATTACTCGTACTAGATTTTTCAAGGCACTCGCCCGGATTTAATGGCCCAATAATTTATCCCATATATCACTTGGAATATTGAAACAATATAATGGTGCAAAGAGGAAAAGAAGATAAAAAGAAAAGAAGAACAGAAAATGAAAAGAAAAACGGGTTTACAGCCCAGATTAGCCGAAACGTAGAGCGACCCTTAGTATGGATGAAACAAAAGAAAGATACTTGAATCCCTAGCCCCATCTTCGTCTTGCCAGGGAGTTCGTCCATAAATATTCCCGTAAATCTCCCATTAGTTCTCCGAGTGAACTGGGAAATTTAGACTCATTGCGCCCAAGTAAACAACAACGCAGTCAAGGAGTAAGCGCAGCTACAAGATTTTGATTCTTGGTTTTTTTTGCCAAATCAATGACAGTTTTACCCTTGGAATCACGAATGGAAAGGTCCACCCTTCGAGTCTCAGTGAGCAGTCGTATGATGTGCAAGTCTCCAATCTCTGTGGCGTGAAAAATAGCTGTTCTACCGTCATGGTCTCGCAAATTAAGATCGATATCTTTGCTTTTCAATAGAATCTCCACAGTTTGCTGGTCATTGACGGCAATGGCGTGCATGAGAGAAGTTTGATTCAGGGAGTCTTGTGAATTGACATCGACGCGCGAAGTGCATAGAAGAAGTTCCACAAGCTGAGGTTTCCGATTGGCTGCGGCCCAGACCAGAGGGCTTTTTAATATAGACGGCTCTCCTTTTCCTTCTCTGGCCAATCGCCTCTTATTCGCTTGTTCTAGTAGAATGAGTTGTATTTGATAGTCTGTGAGGACAGCACTATCCGGCGGACCGAGGGGCACATGCAAACCAGGAGAGTCGGCTGCGGATCCAGATTGGAATTTCCTTTTCTGACCGGTTGAATTTCCAGTTGAATTTCCGATTAAAGGAGGTGAAGCAATATTAGCCTCACCTGCACCCAAGCCCCTTGTGCTAGGAAATGGCTTGTCTAGGTCAACATAAGAGCATGAAAGGAGGCTCTCAAATGCTGGGCTTTTCCATGTGTCGAATCGAAGGGCGCTCCACAACGTTGCGTTAGCAAAGCCTTTATCTGCCCATTCCTTCATCAGGGATTGATCCATAGATGCCTGGGACAACCCCGCTAGTGTTTCTTCCGCAATCTCCATCGGTAGTATCTCGTTGAGCGGGTAGAAAAATTGCTTTGCGAAACGAAAGTTGTTTGAATTAAGGCACACCAGTATCATTCGATTCCAGATCTCCTTTTCTGCCAAGTATCCTGCCACTCGAGAAAAAAAGACTCAGAGCCTCAGAGCCTGGATTACGTTGAAAGAAGTCACAAAGTAGCACCCACAGATGTGGCGGAGGCTTGGATGCGCGCACTACGTCACTATTCAATAACCACCTCAGACCATGTGCGTCATTTGCTTTGATCAAGAGCGGGAGAATAGAAGTCCCTGCAGCACCGTGTATAAGGTCGATAAGCCTTTTCAACATAACATTGTCCTCAAGCCGAAGGGCGTTTCGGAACACAATTTCCAGACGAGCTGCCCTGTCATCAATTGGAAAGAAATGAGGAAAAGGCTCATTAGACAGCATTCGTGCCATGATCCGGCCTTTTTCAGAGTCGATGAAGTCGGGGGTTGCCAGCAGATGGAGAAAAGCCGGCCAGCCATACTTGCCACGACTTGTCAGCTGTATATCAGGCCGCTGCACTAGAATATCCAGTATCTCCAGATTGTTCTTCTCAGCTGCATTTGTCAAAGGCGTCTCAATTTCCGCGTCGATTTTGATGATGCAATTTGGATTGGCCAACGGGGTGTCGCCCTGAAGTAATAAAGTAACTAGTCGAAGCCCAGCATTGCGATCGGCCTTCGTAGCAAGAAGAAGGGCGTAGTCAAAAAAGATACGATTCAGAGGAAGCTTCTCAAAGCGCCTAACGAAGATAAACCTCTCCCATTGCTGAAAAGCTGCAATATCACGCGCGGGGAATCCGTATCTTTGGATCATCTCAAGATGACTGGATTGAGAATGCTGATATTCGAACGCCCGGGTTTCGATGAAGAAATCTGCAATTCCATGAAAGCCTAGTGAGATAGCCGTTTCTAAACAAAGATATTGTCTTTCTCCTTCGCAGTGTGGCCACAGTAGTTCGACAATTTCGGCATATCCTTCTTGCACTGCGAGTTCGAGGACGTTGTGGATTTGTTCTTCCACACTAGCTCCTCGAGCAATCAGAAATTTGCATGCTTCTAAATGCCCTTCCTGTACGGCGAACCAGAGCGGGGTCTTCCCGGCTTCGTCACGGGTGTTGACGTCGCACCCTTCTTCAATCGCAGACTGTATATCGAGAACGCTGCCGCGCCTTGCGGCTTGGTGAAGGTCCATCGCTCGAGCTTTGCTCACTTCAGTCTGCTTCGCGGTCTGGCGCAGACAGATGAGACTGGCGGATTGTGTCTACAGTGAAAGATTTTCTCGAGTCCGCAGATACGAACGCGGCCCCCTGCAAGAGGTGACACGTGTATTCTGGACCAAGCAACAAACATGATCCGGGCGCTTAGAGAGGCAACGTGGTTGGGCCATCGAAAAAGGGCCCCGCACTTCGGGGACCGGAGGCCATAATCGCGCTCCCTTTGGTTCATGTACGATAGCTCTATTTAGGTATGGAAATTGAATAAAACATTGCTATCTGTTGTTTTCATACTTCCTTGATCGGTGTCTTTACTATATGCGTGGTATATTGGGCAGCTCGATCTGTGACTAACTTCCGGCCCACCGCAGCGCATTGATATCTGTATGGTATTCCCCTGCGATTATAATACAACGTGCATGGCGATGGTCGAACCTAGAACAGAAAATTCTGGAACTAGAGGTAACGAAAATTAAGAGTTCCGATAAGCCAACAAGCCGATGAACAAGGGTATGCATATTATCCATCCATTGGAATAGCTCTTCTTAGTTGCGCCGAGAAGATCCGTCATGCTTGGGGAAGTCTTCCATAATGCACTTATGCAAAGCACGATTCTGTGCGAATCCGCCGCTTTCTTCTACTTGGATATTCCAACGGCATGCTAGTCGAGTACGCGCCCCTGGGAATAAATCCTGAGGATGAATCCAGAGACAACAAGCTCAGTAGATCTACAACAGATTCTATCTGGTCTGTGAAAGGCATGCCGTGAGCTCATTTCTCTGATATTTGGCCCAGCCGAGCTCGATTTGTCCATACTGGAAACAAGTTATCCGCCCCCGGAATGGGTCTTAGTTGAAATTCGAGCGTGAAGTCATGATCTCCGCATATTACATACCAAGGATATCTTCGTCAGAACCAAGACAAATGATAAGTTCCCTTGCATAAAATGAGGCGGTTGTTGCTGCGTAGAGTCTCCAGTTATCGTCCTTATCAGCGTCTGCAAGGTCACTTGCCTTATAATGACTCCGACAGTAATCATGTTCATCGCGACAGTAGCTTCCATTTCAAGAGCGTTGGTGTTTTGCATACCCAGCAGCTGGTCATGGAAATTAGCTAATTTCGCGCGTGAGTTTTCTGATAGAATCCTTCATAAGGAGCGCGAGAAGGATCGGAATATACCCTTCGATGATCTAGGGCCATAGACGAACATACTGTAACGAAGAACTCAAATTCGGTGAAACAAGCTATCGCAATGTTTCAAAATTCTACGCAGCCAATATGGTATTTGCATGTCTGCCCTGGCGCTTATTCAGTTGTTTCATGCGCCTTATCGAGTATCAGGATCGCTGCAGCGCGTTCAATATCAAGTGGCGCCAGCCGTAATGTAGTAAAGTCTTTCCGGCTGAGACGGGTCAACATTATGAGAATATATGATTGTAGACTCTTGGAAGTTACGGAGAGCTAGCAAAAGAATCAGGCGTTTCTCCAAGAGTGACAGGAGAGATCAAGCCAAATGAAATCAGGTGAAAGGAGAAGGATTGGTCTAGTCACAAGAGCTATGTTGACCGAACGGGAATAAGAAGGGGTTCATTGAAACACCGTGACGTGACAAGGCAGATTTGATGAGCCTTCAGCAAGCCTATCAATATCTAAATATTCCAAGGATCTGGGAATACTTTGTAGGCTGACTAGCCAGCGAGCGGATTCATTTTCCTTCAGTTAGCGCCGCATGCATACCCCTGTCAGCTCAGCCTCACCCCAGCCAGAACACGTACGTGGATTACTATAATTGGCCATTTCCAGGTGAGTATAGATAAGGGTTTCAGCTTGAACCGAATTTATTCGTCCTGATCTATCCTATGCCTTGGGGCTAAAAAGTAACCCCAATTTAGCGCATCCTAACTATATCATCAACAGAAGCGGTAAACGATTGGATAGGCACATTCAGAGGCTCAGCCTAGATTGAGCTGAACCTCTTGTCCATACATTCACAAGTAACTACAACCGGTGGTTGCCTTCGTTTCAGCGCCTAGAACTCCTTGGATTTCCAACGGAGGACCCTTCCAACAGTATAAATTACCGCCCTTATTTCGCACCACTTGAGAAATTACGAAACCCAAAACTTCCTTCATCCTTTCCTGTGACACCTAAGCCTTAGAGACCTCCAACATGGAATCGGAAGCATTGAGGAAAGAAGAGAAGAATGAGGATCCCCGGAGGGCTTTTTCTCCTGTCAAGGACGAAAAACCTTTGGAGACTGGAAAACGGGAAGAGATCGAATCTCTTTTGAAATTGATTAAATTGACCGGCAGGAGTGCGGCATTGCCACTGGTGAACTTCATCAAACAACAGTGAGGACTGGGACCCAAATAGTGTGAGACCTGTTAATAATATTATGTAGCTTGAGTGGCACCAGTCTGATATTCGTCGTCGGTGAAACGGGTTCTGGGAAAACAACCCTGTTGAGCGAGATCACCAAGCAAGATCTGAAAGTCGGAAGTGGGACAAGATCAGGTACAGTCTGATTACCTGGAAACCGGAGAAATTGGGGCATTTTACTTAGTTTTTTCAACAGGAACAATTGGCCACCAGGTTGTTCCCGCTATTGTCCATGGCAAGCAATACATATTCGTGGATACCCCTGGTTATGGAGCGGCCGACCTAGACGACAAGGTGGTATATGATGACATCATGGGCTGTGTATATGCCCTTGGGCCTTGGGTCAATACCGTGGGCGTGTTGTTTGTACACGACATGTGCAAAATCAGACTGACAGCAGGCGAAATGAAGACAATTCAGTGGCTTCAATGCTTCTGCGGCCCACGATTTTTCCACAACATCACCATCGTTCTGACTCAGTGGGACAGAATTCACCAAGATGAGCTGGAAGAAGCCTACCAAATTGGAGAGGAATTCAAGAGAGACGCATTCCATTCGATCTTGCATCCCTCCCATGGCGTCATTGGCGGACGGGTTTACAATCATGGCTTGATAACCGGATCTAGCTCTGCTGATTTGAAAGCTCTCTCGCGGAAGAAATTTCTGGATGATCGCAGAGTAATGGCGGCCAATTTTGTACGTGATTATTACGGTCATGTCCAGAACGTTCCCAAGCTCCAAGTGAAGACCGAACTAGACTTGGGGTGGTCTTTGTACGAGATCCAGGCTGCTAAATGCCTATTCACTCCATCTCCAAGTTCAATCACCGTTGTCGTGCTCCGCGAAAAAGCCATGGTGTTGGATGTTGACGCTGCCTTTGATCGAAAGGATGACAAAAAAGAAGACCTCAGCCCCTCAGAAGGTGACAGCGAGAGTCCTCCAAATGTCTGGAAATGGTGGGAGGTAGCAAAGGAAGCCGCCTGGCTTTTCTTCAGGTCCAAAGTCCACCTGCGACCGTTCGTCGATCTGGCCTCTTATACGGCGGAACAATGGAGTAAGGTCAGCCAATGGTGGTCTGGAGAGAGCCCGCCTCAATGATTTTACAAGAAAAGCATCGAGACGTTTATCACACACTCCATCTAATGAAGAGGGGCAACACAGTGTCTAAGATCAGCCGATGTCGCTATTCAATGTTGACTTTGTCAAAACCAGCTCAGTGATTCGTGCACTTTCTGGGCTATATAACTTTGGAGATGTGTATCATAAGCGGAATCCTGCCTACTGTTTGAGTCCCTTTTTTCAGGCGAGGATGCTTTTGGCGTTTTACTGGAGCTTGTTGCGGTCTGTAGCAATATTTGGAGAGCACTAGGCTGTTTAGAGATCATAGGCGTTAATAAAGCAACTCTTTTTTCTTTCCTACAACTTTATAAATATGTTCAGAAGGTAGCAAGAGAATTTGTACCAGGTTTTATCATTGTAGCTATTGGGGCCTTGCGACAATAAGCTCCCGAACCCAGTCTGCTCCTAACGAAGTTGATGTGGATGTCTTAGCGACAGCCTTCAGACTCTTTTGGCCCTTTTTCTCCTGTTTGGCTCTCAGGGTCACTCTTCCATTAGCCACAGAACCTAGCAAGGTTCTGTGTCACTTCCTTCCGTTCTTCTCTCAACCAGTGAGACACCAGTGATGTAAAGCTTTTCTGAAGCGGTCCAAGATCCAACAATGACACACAGACATTTTGTATAGGGTATAGATTGCACCCAAAGAATATTTATTTTGAAACTTAGATTTGAATATAGCACCAGCAGCTATTATAGGAGCACAATCACACCAGAAAGAACCAGAAAGCCCCGATCGCAGCAAGCAAGCATGATATGCCAGCGACAGCTACTTGCTGTGCAGCGCTCTCCTTATCGTCCACGCAATAGGATGGGGGATCCAAACTATTGCAAAGGCTGGTATGCAAAGAGGCTTCCATGCTTGCGGCAATGGTCTTGTCAATATTGACTCGGCAAGGATCCGAAGTGGGAGTTGGGCCGGATGAAGCCACGACCGCGCAGGTATTATTTGTGTAACTACCCCAAGTCCACGATACCTCCAAGGGGACTTGCATGAGTTTATCCGTCACATTGATTGTTATGCCGTATTCTGTAGGGCACGTTTCCTTGGCCGTCCCAGCAACAAGATCCACTTTAGGGGCCGAGCTTTGAAGAGTGAACGAGGTAGACCGAGTAGAATAGTTGCTTATCATATACGCGGTCTCAGGATCGCTCTCGAAGCCGTGCTCGTCGCAACTGTGCTATTCTATGGCCCACGCCACATGCCACCGTCCTCGTCCTTCAGAATCCTCAAGTAATAATATAGGTAGAATGGGTCTTCCTCGGTCCAGTTGAACCCTGGGAGATCGTAAAAATCGTCATATGAGTTTGTTCTCATCGTCCAAATCCGACACCACATAAGTAAGTTCCGGCGTCAGATATCGAGCGCGCTCGGGATTCTGAATAGCAAAAATGATAGGGAACAGTTCTGCGGGAGCATATGTTTCGTTGCGGGGGAAAATGAGATCCACTTCTAGTATGTTGGAAGCATTGATTATGGTCCCCATGAACAATGCAAGCAGGCCGCTTACGTGACAGAAATGCATGCTGAAGGCGAAATAGGGCTTCCAAGACCGGCGTTGGGAGTTTGAGGAAGATAACTCTGAGACTGTGTCGACGAGCAGCTTGCAGCCTGTGGGGATCGCTATCAATTTGGTAAATGAGTCAAGGGAGAAATAAGATGCAAAAGAAAAGGGGCTATGCGTCACATGAAGCGTGCAAAGTCCTAGCTGCGGGATTGGTTGACACGCCCAAGTCTAGCCTGCATCAGCTTGCGCCATGGCGCTTCAAGTGTAATCTTGGGGCACCCAGCTCGAGGTTCCAGCTCAGCGGACCCAAAATTTTCTGACTAATATTGGGACCCAAAATTCTTTTAGGTATGGTCGGCCTCTTCATATGACTTATACATGTTTTATGTTTCATGTTGTTACCGCTTACTAGATTCTGCCGCCACTTACTGCCTGAGACAGGAGAGGACTATCCGGACTACGATCGAAGCAGCTGGGAAATAAGCAATATAAAAGGGACAGAGTCGGAAGAGTACTGCGACCACCATCTCGGCAGCGCGGTCAACTACCGAGCCCTCGGGCTTCACACCTTATAGGTATCTACTAGTAAAACCCCGAGCGTCAAAAAATAAAGCTGTTGCAGCAGGTCGGCACAAGGGATGTACGTATCAAATAAGGACTAAGCAATTGCAAGCGGAATTGAATCGATTTCTTATTATCCAAGACATTTAAACAGACAGCCCACTTCTCCCCGTCGTTTTCTGGTATCCGCCAGGCAGGCATTGATAAGCCTCCTGGCCATCTTCGCATACCATCCCATTCCGACACCAACCGCAGTGATTCTGACACTGTGGTTGGGCTCCAACCACTCCCCTTGTCGTGATCGTAGTGAGAAAATATCTCACCGAACGTGGCCGGGCGCCCTGGGCAACCAGAACCCCCGCCGGGCTGGTACCCCCGTCGTGGTTCTCCAGACTACCCGATGTCCCCAGAGAGACACGCCCCCAACAGAGTTGAGTAGATACGCCCGCCAATGGATCTATAAACGCGCTTTGAGCCGCGATATTTCCCATCATTTTGATCAGACGCACCCTCACCAATGAGGAGACACGGGGATTGACCACGGAGCGGAACCGCGCTTCTAGCTGCGAGACTGCCCACTCGGCACGGTAGACGCACATCCAGCATTGTCTGGATGAACGTGTTACCATATTCCCTCACCCCTCTTGGATACTGAGCCCAAGTTCAGTCCTCCAAGGGAAGGAGATTGAAGCCCTCACATATAACCCGGACATAATTATACACCCCTGATCGTCCTGCTTTCCCCCTAGCTGATGAATACCTGACTGAATAGAAAGCCGTTTGTGGCATGATGGCTGGAACTGCAAGGCATTTTTGTCTTCTGCTCTTCCTATCCCGGGCCGGTGGATGTCTGGAGAGTTCAGCCGATCCGATATTCATGATAATCGATCCAGTGCATCATGCTTCGACAGGCTAAGATTTTGACCGCTGATATATACCTCTTCATCCGTAAGAGGATACCCTCATGACAATTTCGGTGTGATATCTCGTTGGAAAGACTGATAAATTTGAATGGAACCCAGCTTTGGCAAACACCACCCGCACAGAACAATTGTTCAGAGATACTGTGTAGACAAAGGCTTCATGCATCTGTCGACTCGTACAAGTTGTCGACTCGTACAAGTGTTCCAAAGACCATGTGTACCCTTGAGTAATTTTGAACTCCGCAGTTGATAGTTTTGTATGAAGAATCCTGTGATGGGCGAATGTAGGGCGGAGGGGCATGGCGGGGCCCTTTGTGCTTTGTCTTTGTCATGCTTCGGCACTATATAGCGATGCAGATGTCGATTTGCTTTGTTCTTGGTATGTGAGAAGAGCCGGCCTTGTGAGCTACCACGGACTCATGGAAACGTATTAATTTTGACTCATGAGCCTATTCAATGACGGCATGTGATGTTTGATGGGTAGCTGGCGATGCCGAACATGTAAAGCACGATATGGGAGGTTGGTAGTTGGATGGATGTAGCAGGATCCCTTGTCTTCTTGCATTGGTGCTACCAGATGGTCAATCTGGAAATTTTGGATGTCGGTATGTGATTCCAGTGTGTGCATAATTGCGTGTCTGGAAGATAACATGCAAACCGTGGACGGTGAAATGGCCGCAGAAGGACTCAGAGCTGAACCAGAATGGTGTGGAGTGGGTAGTCAATTGTTCAAAGAGGCCTTGAGAATTCAAGTTCCATTGTCTTCAATGAGAAGGATCATGTGTGGCACGACGTGTGTTGCTGGAAAACGCCGATTGAAAAGATATATCTTGCCGGAAATCGCCGATAAACAAGACATGTGTTGCTGGAAAATCGCCATAGAGAAGACATGTGGCCGGAAAATCCCGATAAACAGGAGTCATCTAGCACAGCAATTGCGAGAGGCTGTCTGGTTCAGTTATTCGACCTGCTCGACATCGATGGATATAGATGGAGACAAACCTGAAAGCCTCGCCACTGCTAGGCTACTTCACGTCAAGGATCATGTCTTGATCATGACGATAAAATTTCCTCAAGCTACTTCAATTCTCCGCGGTGAGTAAATGAATGGACAAGACAGGCTCAAGGCCTTGGTGGTAACAGGCAAGGTCGACATGGTTCATCTTGAGAGCAGGTTCGATCAATTCGATTACCCCGCCTTGGTGCTAATGCATCAAAACCAAGTAGAAGATAGTGTTGAAGAGGAATTAGTTGTAGTACTGGACAGCCTTTGTCGAGGTCAAAGAAGGCATGATGGTGCTTGGGGTCTTGTTCATCATCACAGATGTGTAAATGGTTGTTCTTTTGTGCCAGCAGGATAACGACAATAAGGACTGATCATGACCTTGATCTAGGTGAAGGCGATTATCAAGGACAAAGAGTGAATGAGGAAGGTAACAAGACTTTTGAGAACGATGTATGCACGAAAGGGCAAGATCGTACGAATTTGGAAAACGAAGAGGGAAAAAAAAGAGGAAGAAGTGGGGGGGTGGGGGGGGTTTAAATAGTTGAGGAGGGCCACAGCAGTGGTGCCTAGATTTGTTTGCACCTCGACTAGCGTAAAATTTAGCGAGATCTTTAGCGGCAAACTTCGTTTGCCATGAATCTATTTGTTCGTTTCGTTCCCCGGATCAACCCCGGATCAACTCCAGATCACCAATAGTAAGTCAGGATCAGAACGCCTTCCTAATCACGTGGATTTAATCTTCTAGATCCATCAATGTTTGAACGAGATCAGTTTGCTACTTCCAAATCAAGCAGATCAACTTTATAAATCACCAAAAATAGATCCAAGTTTAGCTCGCTCCATTACCATCAATGTGCATAGGTCCCTGATTATAGTATCCCTCCTTCCCGAATAATTGAAGTTATACAGACTGCATAATTACAGATTTGTACTTATTGTAGATGCTAGAGGAACATATTCCTACACAGAGCTATAGTTTTCTTGTGCTGGGTATTAACCTTGATGGGTATCTCCGATCCTTTGTATAGTTCTTTGATCAAGGAACTGAGGAGATCAGCCATTATCGTGAAAATCTCAGCGATGCTATTTCCTTCGCATAAAGCTTGCCTTTTAGTTACAGTCTTGTATATTTAAGGGCCTTAGTACTGCCGTCGTTCAATACTTGCGGGAGGGTACTCTGTTCAGGTAGGAGATGGCTGGATGAAGCTGTTTAGTTAAATAATAGACAAAGTGGGGGACGAGGGTTAGCGGGTTGTTACATGTTGACTTTTACCGCTGGAATATGGAAGATTAAATCCTATACCTGAGTGGACATATTTTCGTTGCTATCTTGAGTCCCAACGCTTCGTTTCGGGAGTTGCCTATAGTCTCTAAGTTATTGCCACGGGAGTCGTGAATGCATTCATGTCAGATCCTGTTTCCTTAAAATGAATATCGGACTGCTTAGAGATACGAAATACCTGATAAGCCCCACAATCGAGACATCCGTCACCAACCGGCGAAGATATAAATAAGCTATTGGTATTCCACTTTGCGCATCATGTAGTGTTTACATGAGATCGCTGTGCTCCACAATAACCAAGGGTAACAATGTGAATAATAGATCCTTTTAAGCACACAATTTGCTTAGGCTACCATATCGTTAAACAGAGCTTGTAGGTACAACGTGGGGATACACAAGTCAGCTCTTTACGATTATTACAACATGCTTTCTGGGGTACTATGAGTCTTATAAAATTTTGGGTTAGCTGATATCGAGTAGTCGCTCCAGTACCTCCAGTCTCCATATACACTGTAGGTCGATATTGACACGAGCACTTTGAATCAGGCACTTTGAATCAGGCTGTACGGCCAGGGAGCAGGGGTCACGCAGACGAGTGCATGTTCTATGAGCTAGAAGATTTCGGTACCCCTTTATATACTCAAAACGTTCCTTCACATCGTATCTGGACTCTACTAGTAGATACACTTTTAAACCGGTCAAGTTCAGTGTCAACATTTCGCAGTAGCCTTTCCCATGTGGGATACCTTCTATTTCAACCCAGGCTATTGTCATGGCCTTCGACTTAGTATGATCAACGATAAGGGTTTTTCTTAATCTGAGAGCTTATTGGTTATGATCAGCCGTTTTGCATTCCTGTTCATTGAATCCTTACTTCCACTCCTCCCGTAGCGGCGGTCCGAGCTAAAGAACAATCCTTTGTGTGCATGCCCAACCGGGTTAGTGCTGGTACAGTGCTTCCAAGGTCGAATGCAAGAGTTCAACTGTCTATTCCAAATTCAAAAACCATACACGGTGTACTAACAAATGAAACCAAGTCTTTGATTTTCGATTGGTGACCTGGGTAGTACCGCGTCCACATGCTGGAAAACGCACAGAAACATGTTTTCCTGTCGCACAAAACCAAATGAACAACGCACTAGGGGAAAATCGGATATCATATTAGCCCATTATGGCAAGGCATGCTGATTCCTCGCGTCGGAGAAATGGCGTAGCAATCCAGGAATGCACGCAGTGGTGTGGTTGCCACTTAGGGACAATCCGGGGAATCCTCCGGGTCTGATTCGCGGTCGGATAGGCCCCGGATCTACAGCCCGCAATGCAGATCGAAAATCAGTATTTCCGGCGGATGACTCTAGGTTGAGCTTCCGTACATTTCGAGATGATAAATAGACTATGCATGGCAACCAGGGAAATTGCTATTACAAAACAAGCCGCGGTGTACTCGAATTAAAATATGTATCGCTAAGGGTACTTGTACAGTCATAGAATCAAAAGCCTCATTAAGGGTCATGGAAAGAAGAGCACCAACGGCAAATAGTCGAACCCGGTTCACCTCGCCATCTTGTCCACCTCAATTCCTCTTCTCGAGGATTGGTCCCGAGTCGAGCGGATAACACGCTTAGGCGAGGACTCCCATCAGAGCAGAGCAGAAGACCATGGCAACCACACCGAGGCCGGTCTTCGTGATTGGCTGGGTGCCAATGGCTGCGTTCTTGGTGGAGGTGCTGGTCGCTCCCGAGGTCTTGGTGCCGGTGGCCGTGCCAGTAGAGGTGGAGTCGGCAGTGGTGGAGGGAGCCACGGTAGCAGTGGCGCTGCCGTTAGTGGGCTGGCAGAAGACATCGACGGGACGAGCACCGGAGTTGATCAGGCAGTGTGTGAGATCACCGACATTCTGGTTCTGGGCCAGACAGTAGATGTTGCAGCCGTCGTTGTACGTGGTGGGAGCATCACCCTTGCAGCAGTGGTCGAAGATGTCGGTGATGTTTCCGGAGACGACGGCAGCACAGGCAGCGTCGGAGAATCCCTTAGGGTACTCGTATGAGGGTGGGCACGTAGAGGTGGTAGAGCTGGCGGCAGTGCCGGTAGTGGTGGCCATGCTGGTGGTGGTAGACATTGTGAAGCTTAGAATGGTGCAAAACAGAAATTGAGAGATCTGTGAGTGTGAGGAGTTGGAGAATTGAGCAGAGGGCAAGAAAGAAGCTGCCTTGGGGAATCAGGAGAGTAATAAAAGAACGCCCAAGTCCACATGTAAAACAAGGATCGGGGCACTGCAAGCTACGATTGGGTGGGGGCCTGATGGAAATGTGGGGATTCGGAACCCAACCACTCAAAACTGGCTTTGTGCAGCGGTTCCGCCCCACAGTGACTATACATAGATTCGCCGAATTTTCGCTTTACCTTGGGCCTTGGCATTCTCCTCGCTCTGGGGTAGCCTTCGTGAGACTCTCGACTGGTACCTACCCAGGAGTCCGATTACTCAGAGCTGGACTTATTTATCCCTTGTATGAGGCGTCTAATGCAAATTATGCGTGCCAGGCCAATCATCGTATATGCACCCGCACATCCGGGGTGACAGGTCAATACTGGGACGGATCTGCGCGGGCTCTACTAGAAGCTTCCACTTCCAGGAATTGTGGATTCCCTTCAGTTCCAAGGTCGGAACCCGACTTTGAAGCTTTTCCCGGAGTTTGTAGCTCTTTTTCGGAAGCCCCAACCTCTTCCTAGTAGACATGTGAAACCGCCGCTGTTGCATGATATCCGTCACGAGGTTGGAGTTCCGTCAGTCCCAGGTCGAAGCAAGGCAAGCTTTCACGCCAATTACAGTGCCAAAATCCACTAAAGTTCGGAAGCCTACTAGTAGATACAGGAAAGCTTTGATGACCAGAGCCAAGAATGTGAACTAGATTGCATTAGTCTGCAACTAATGAGAGTCCCAATTACATCCAAGCAAGTCCGACAGGGTTGCAGCATAAGATCACACAAGAATTAAGCAAAGGGGTATATTCATTGATTCGACCTTGCGGGGAACCCGGAAACCGACCCACAATAACCGTCGAAAGGTCCTTACAAACACACTAATGCGACTGGAGAGCACCTGATTACTGCTCAGCAGTGGTCTCCGTGTGAGGTTCGGCCGTGGCCTCGATGACCTTTTCATCGTGTCTCGAATCAATAATACCCTTTTCAGATTCCGGCGCCTCAACACCAACAAGGGCCAGGAGACCGATCTCACGATCGATACGGGCCCTGCGCTCGGCATCAGCTGCGGCCATACCGGTGTCACCGAACAGCTCGTCCATTTCCTCCAAAGTTCGGCCCTTGGTCTCCGGGACGAAGAAAAAGACGTATACGATGCCAACCGTTGTGATGCAGCCGAAGAAAAGGAAAGTCCCAAGGGTGCTTGCCGCGACGAAGGGACTCGTGCTAGTTCCGACGGCGAAGTTGTTGAGCTAAGGCATGGTCAGTGAGGGTTGCGAGTTATATATATAGAGCGCGCTAATTACCCAGTTGCTACTGCCACCAAGAGACACACCCTTCGCACGCATGCTGAGTGGGAAGACCTCACTAACGACGATCCAAGCCACGGGGCCTATAATAGCGGTTAACAAGAGTATGATGGCGGGTGCAGATGATAGTCAACATACCCCAGGAGTAAGCGAAGTTAATCACGAAAATCCACACAAAGACAATCGCTGTCCATCCAGCTGCTCGGTGCTCCTCGAAGCTGTTTTGGTAGGCACCAATGATCCCCGCGACGATGAAATGGCAAATTGCCATACCTGAGTGGGGAAAGTTAAACAGTGCTCGGAAGTGGATTGTAACATCACCAAAGATCAATGCGTACCAGCAGCGCCTGCGATGAGGATCTTCTTTCGCCCAATCTGGTCAACCCAGAGCACCGCAGGGATGGTGAACAGGAATTCAACGATACCGACCACTCCTGTTGCAAGCAGGGTAATCGTATTCCCAGGGAGCTTCATATCCTCAAAGATAAATGGTCTTTTGAAGTTAGATTCGTAGCGCAAGTACTTTATCTACGGGCGGGACTCACGCGTAGTAGTTGATAGCATTGATACCATTCCATTGTTGGAATGTCATGATTAGGCACTGTGTGGTCAGCCACCGAGTTCCAAATATCCAGATGGGATTGAGGCTTCCGCGTATGGAAGCATATACCGCAACTTACAGCGACAGTAGTTCGCTTAAAGAGCGATTTGTTCGTGACAAGCGACATATAATCATACAGACCCATCTTGAATCGAGACGACAATGACCCGTCCTGCAAATGTGGGTACTTCTCACGGGCAGTTTCGGACTCGAAGAGGTACAGACTCTTAATCTCAAGGAACTCAATTCTCACGAGGATATCGTCCGTGCTGGCGCCACGCAGACGAGCCAAGGTCTGCAGGCATTCTTCCTCGCGGCCAGTGTTCATGAGATGGCGGGGCGACTGGGGCATGAACAACATCATGCCGGCCGCCAAGATAATAGCAGGCAGTATTTGAATGCAGACCGGGATGAGCCATGCGGCGTCTGACTGCCCGGCACCCGTACCGCCGATATAGTTTGTACCGTAGCCAATCTTGAGCGACATTAGATTCTTGGGGTGTATGGAATACAACAAGTTGTGAGCACTCACCCAGAAAGACACCATGATCCCAAAGGTAATTGCGAGTTGCTGGACTGCGACCAGCGATCCTCGAATTTCTGGCGGCGCAAGTTCCTGCAATTGATCGTCAGGCCCGCTCCCGGTTAGTGATATTTGGCTCCTCGACATACCGCATTATATAAAGGCACGATCATCGAAAGACTACCGACTCCCATTCCGGTAACGAACCGGCCGGCAAATACATAGTCCTTGTTTACCGTGCAAGCCTGAACAATCACGCCAACACAGAACACCACCACGGCCACAAGCACCGTCACGCGGCGACCCAATCGATCCGCTAAGTATCCATTGAGGAGTGTTCCAACCCATGCACCGAGCTCGAGAATCGACGTGAGCATGCCTTGCTGGATGCCGGTTTTCGCCGCATATTGCTGCGTCTATAGATAAGTGTAAGTAGGCGCGGTACGGAACCAACAGGCATGGTTGAGGGTGGACACTTACGGCATCTTTGAACGAATGCATAGTCAACACCTGGGCAAACATTCCTTGGTTGTCTATTCTGCGTTAGCCTTGCACTTTTTCCTCGACATCCTCGACAACTTACATCCATAGACAAGACCTCCAAGCGACGCAAACAGGCCAATCAACGAAGTCTTCTTGTTGCTGAGCATACCGAAGATCCCACTCTTGCCCGCGAGCTGAGCCCGCTTCGCCGAAACGGCGGTCTCTGTCATGACGGGAGCCATGACACAAGGACTATCAGATCAAAGCCTGGAAGAGCAAATACTCAACTGACGTGACGCCAAACTGTTTTTCACTGAGCCCAGTCGAAGCGATTTCGACACTGTGTCAGGAGGAAATGAAGCCAAGAAACCAACTGCGAACCTAGGGATCAGCGCTCCTTTTAAATGACATGCCACAAGCTTGCCTGGGCCCAATTCCCGATTCCCGGGGTAAATGGTCCGACCTTCAACCGGCTGGGGAAGTTGGCCGGAACGGGGTGAGTACGTGGGGAATTTAGCCGGCTCGCCCAGCTCCCTCGAAGCGATGAGGAACTACGCGTAATAGTACGAGATCGGGGTGATTGGTGACCGCAGAATCGCGACAGGGGATCCACTCTGGAGGTTTCCCCCTGGGGCCCCGCAGCCGCTGCAACTCACATTGAAATGCCTTCCATTCCACGTGGAGCACTAATACGAGGGTTCGACAAAAAAGCCACATGATGCTGATATTACCTCCATACAGGCTAAACTGAATATATGCTTTGCGAAATCCAACAGCCTCTCCCTCAGGTGGCATGGTTCTTGGCTCCGGGCCAATCCCCCATACCCCGGGCCGGGTAAAACCAGACCCATTTAGCCTGATTTCCTCCCCCCAGCTCGGCCTTCAGCCCAGCCTGGCCTAGCGTAACGCTTGGCTCGCCATCTAAACCTGAAATGCACGCCACCATGCCTCTCTGGCCGTTCCGGTACGTGCTGCTCTCGAATCGGCACCGCGGCCGGGGCCGCGCCATTGCCAATTTCGAGTTCACAGCCGTTGGGATTTGGGGCAGCTACGTCGTGCGCAGTACTTCTGCTCCCATCGTCTGATATGGGCTCGGGCCAAAATACCTATGAAAGACAATCCGACACACCCAAGGTCATCAACCCAGAAAGAAGAACCAAAGTCATGCATTCGTAGGAAGGCGAAATGGCATTAACAAGTTAGGCATGGTGCAAACCCCCCTGTCATTCTAGAAGATCTCATCTCGCTCTCTGATGACGGCTATCCGGATACTGGCGGGCAGGGTCTTTCAATGTGTATATTGAATGATTCAAAGTATTTCCCACCGCTTCTATACGAGGCTAGTTCCAGCTTGAGGCAACCGATTTGCTCCCGCGGCGACACTGACTCCTACAAAGACTGAAGCGTACAGCGCCTTTGGGACCAGCTGGCCTATGTGTCCCATAAGCACATCAGGATCCCCGAGTCGGATTCTCCAAGATGCCCGACTGTGAAAGTCGCACCTCCACATCTATTCTTTGCACGTTCCCTGATTCAAAAAAAAAAAGGGCGGAATTACCTCTACACGGTCTTGCAAAGTACGTCAGGTCACTAAATGAAACCTCCGATAAAGGCCGCTTCTTATAGAAAGCTAGCACATACGACCATAGGGTGTGGAGAACAGGGCTTCCCGTCCGCTCAGCCGTACTTAAGCCACACGCCGGTCAGTTAGTACTATGGTGGGTGACCACATGGGAATCCTGACTGTTGTATGTTTTTGCTCACCTTTTTTCGAGGCCCCTTCCGTCAGGGATTCAAATTTTTTCTGTGTGGTACAGTGTGGTGGTTGCCGAGTCAGCAAGATACGGCCACGCATAGCGCCGCAGAGTCGGTAACCAATGATATACTACACAGCCTGGTCACTGTCTACATCCGACGACAGTACTTATGGATGCTTCTTTCGTAGGCTGTGGAGCATCCCTTTTCCAATCGGTTCCTATCACCTTCCCTATGCATGAGCTAGATAGTGGAGCCCAGAAAGCAGTTCGATGGTTTTCGGTGTGAGCCTGTAGCGTTAAGTTTGAAATAATTGACTTCAAGTCGAAGTTCGTATACCCATAAGACTTATATAGAAAGTACGCTAGGGTCATAGGCTAGGGTCAGTACTAGTAGGAGATACAGAAGATACATATGTGCCTCACGTGCCTCAAATTTTGTGTGACCGAGTCTCATATGGGCTGTTCGTTCGAATCATCTGCTGCGATGGAGTTATGTATCTTCACTGCTCGCAAATGGTAACTGAATGGTCCCTCGACTCAGACACGTACCAGAGATACATAAGCAATTAGATATTGGGGCTTCCAGTCCGTTGGATCTGCGCTAGCAAGTGGAAACGGCAAGTCCCATGAGCACCATTAAATAGCACCATCGACATCTGCTGAAGGCTGATTACGAGGCACTAGCCATAGCAGTCAACCAGGGAGCTAATCTCGGATATACTGGAACCCGTCCGCCTACATATATATATCCCTTCTCCCTTCTTCCCTTTCTCTTCTCTTTCTTCCTCCTTTCCTCACCCCGCCCCCCGCAGCTGTACAGCAGACCCAGGCTCAACAATGCACAGAGTTGTCCCTGTGGTCTGAGGGGATAGAATTTTTGGAGCCGCATTCATGGATCTGCGAGTAAAGCATCGAGACAAAGATAATTTTTGGGACCCACCATCACCTCACATATTGAGGCTCATTTTTTTCATCAAATCTTGGGTCAGTGACTCAGGCTTGGAGAAGAATATGAAGTGTTGATTGCGGGTCTTTCTTTACTGCTTTCAAGGTGAAGCAACCGGTGATTTTACCGTTCCATGTTGATTCAGCTCGCTGCCAGTCAACATTCCCACACGTGTTTACTTGGAACTACTAGTGGTCAAAAGGAGCGGACAAAACCAGCTCAATTGGAGAACACATATGAGACTCAGCTAACTAGAAGATCCACTAACCACCCACTAACCGATGGAATAAATTGATTCGTCAAACCCTCAACTCCTCAACCCAAACCCAACAACCTGTCTCCCCACCTCAGCCAGCTTCCTCTTGGCTCGCTCATCATCAGTCTCCATCCCCTTTTCGAAAGGCCACGGCACCAGTCTCAGCGAGTGCGCATGATCCTCCGCGAAGACAGGTTGCTTCCATCCACGCCCATAGGAGAATCGAACCACGTATTCCAAAATATCCAATCCGAGGTTATTACCCCGATACTTCTGCTTCACGGTCCAAGCTCGGATAATCGCAACAGGTTCATTCAGTGGGCGTGGGCTGATAGAGGCGCGTGAAGAACTGGGTTTCTCACGAATTGGATTCTTCGTGCAACAGGCCCTTTCGGTGCCAGACGCGCGGTTAGGACTTTTGCACGCAAGCGTCATGACAAGGACTGCGATAACCTCGCCCTTCCAGTAGGAAATGAACGTGATAGTACGAGTATGAGCTTGTCGAACGGACTTATCTATCTGAATATTCGGCGCAGAATCTTTTTCCGGAGTCGTTTTGCGATGTCGCGGCTGCGTAAAGCTGTCATAATTCTCTGTGGGACGCAGGGAGGTCTCAGGATCTTCCTGGACCTCGTCCATATCGCCGTACAGCCATTGTAAAGTCCCCACCATCTCTGCCTGATCCAAGTATCCTTTCGTACAGTACCTTGTGGCCGAGAACGCGACCATGAGCAAGGCAGCGCAGAGAGGGATGATAGACGCCGTATCTAAGCGGCCGCTTTTGGCCTGAGATAGGAGTATGCATAGGACCGCAAACGCAGCACCCAAGAAGATCGGGCTGTGCAGGAGAGCGCGGTTGGCAGCCTGGTGCTGTTGCGCGACTGAATCCGCGATTAAGCGGAGCGCTGCGAAGATCTCCATCTCTGTTTTGGCGACGCAGGTGTAGGGGACTTGTTCTGCCGATGCGGGAGAGGGTGAGGGGGCGTCTGAGCGAGTGACGTGGGTTGCGTCGGTGTCTTGATAAGGAGGGGATGCCTCTGGGATGAAGCCTTCTTCGCCGTGATATTCGTCGGCCGGCATGGCGTCCTTTTCAGTCTTACTTGGGGATATGGAGCAGGACTTCATGCTCTGAGCTATTGGTGCTGAGTTGGGCGCGTTTGTAGCCATGACAAAGGGGGTTACGTGGCAGGGGAAAGCTCAGGAGATCAAGGCGGTAAATCTCCAGCGAGGCAGAGGCTAATTAAATGAGAATTGCGTTGGTCGCTGAAACGAGGGTGTTGACCGAAGTTGCAACGAAGATCAGCAAGATGTAATAGATCGACACTTCAATGCGTATTGCGACGGACGGAACATGCGGCTTAGTGGTGCAGAGAAGGGGTGCAGAGAAGGTGAAAAACATGTGAGACAAACAGATGAATAAATGTCGAAATGGACAGGCGAATCCATGGTCCAGTAACGTTTATCTTTCTTTATGGAATCGGAGGCCGTAAGGCTGGTAACCTCACCGTCAGGCGTTTATAGTTTACTTTCAGGGAGCGTTCAGCTGTATATACTATCATTATCGTCGGAATAGTCTCTATAAAGAATGTGTACCATATCCGAAGCTTCAGCTAGCAGGATACGAGAGGTCGTACTGCTTCTCAATAGACCTGAGCCTTGGCGGGGAAGGTGGGCGTCCGGGACGCCCATTTGCCAGGCATTGCACACCAACTGTATTTTACTGCGTTGTCAAGAATCTCTTGTCTGTCATACAACATGGTTCTAACGGGGTTCAAAGGAATAGCGCTCCAAGGTTGAGTCCATACTTGCATCATTAGTAGAAGGACATGGGGAGACGCAAATGACCAAATTAGACTAGCGAATTACTGAGAGCTACTAATACCATAGCATATCCAGATCCCTCAGGCTTCTCCCAGTTGATAGTTTCCATCCCACAAAATAGTTGTCGCCCCGAAATATCCCAATCTCATCCCGCACCATATTAATATTCCATGAAACCCGAGTTCGCACGTAGTTTAGTTTGCGTTACCTGCACGGGCAGTCCCTCCCGAGATAACAGGACTGTTATAAGTGCTTGTAGACTGTTCTGCAGTGATAGCGACCCGCTTCTCGCCGCGCGGCGATTGGCTGGGATGCCTGATGGAAGAGACGGAGGAGAAATTCTCCCCATTTAATTCCTCGAGGGTCTTGTTTTTAGTCTCGGGAATCAGCAACGTAGTCAGGATCCCGCAGAACATGAAGCCCGCGAAGATCTGCATAACATGATTCAACCAGGGGGAGTCTGTGGCGCCCTTTGGTGCATGGTGGTTGACCAGAGGTCCGAAGACACATTGCGCAATGATGGCACCGATCTTTCCAGCCGCAGCACTGATGCCATGGCTTGTGGAGCGGTATCGGGTCGGGAAGCACTCGCCAGGAACGATGAAGGTGGTTGCGTTCGGTCCGAAGTTGAAGAAGAACTGGGCGATGACATAGAGAGCTAGAAGACCGTTATGGGAGTGCTTGAGTGCGTGGAAGGCACTGCCGATCGTCATGAAAATTATGAACAACACGATGAACCCGACCATCTGGATTGGCTTGCGACCTATCTTGTCGACAGTTGCAACGGTCATCCAGTATCCCGGGATTGCACCTGCACAGATCAAGATCAAGTTGCCCACGGCGTTGCGGTAGAAGACCTCGTACACGTTCTTTCCGCCTGTCCAGCCGATAGCACCCAGGATAATTGAGTTGTTCAAGCCGAGACCGTAGAAAGCTAGAAAAAATCAGTGTCAGCCTCATTAACGATATATGGTAGAACAAAACAATCGACAACTCACCAACATCAAGAAAGAACCAGGATCCTGCAGTACCGAGGAGGACCTTGCCATTATCCCAGACCTTGTAGTAGTTGATGAAGTCTCTCCAGCTAGCCTTCGGGACACGCGAATGTTCATTTATCTGCACCTGGACACGAGTAAGAGCATCTGAATGGCCCTCGCGCCGCCCATGCATATAAGCCTCAATATCTTGGCCAGCCTGCATGTAATCATGGGCCACGTCGAACGTGTAACGAGGCGTCTCAGGGATAGCCAGACGGTAGTAAAGTGCAGCACAGGCCGGAACAGCGCCGAGGCCGATCACCGTGCGCCACATCTTATCCGAAGCCAGCTGACAGGCGCCCGAGCAGTGCGCAACGTCCTTGGCCGTCTCGAGCGATTCCTTGAAGCCAGCTGTGACGATCAAGGCGATGACAGCCGCGGCGAACTGCCCAATACCCTGCATGGCGAACACAGCGCCCATCATAGCACCACGCCAATTCTTGCTCGCAAATCTAAGACATTTTAGCCTCTTTGTTCGATATCTAGATTCTGGAGTTGTGGTACTTACTCAGAGGTAATGATCGAAGAAAGCGGATAATCACCACCGATGCCAACGCCCATAATCACGCGCCAGAAGACCAAGACACCGACGATGGAAACAGAAGGTCCCGCTGACGACAAGGCCTGAGCAAGTGTAGCAACGATAATTATCAAAAGCTCAACGCCGTACATACGCTTACGGCCGACGAGATCCGCGAGCCAACCAAAGAACAGCTGACCGAGGACAGTGCCACCGGAAGTAGCGACCTTGAGAGCAGTGTCGGAGTGGGAAGGGAGTTTGCCGGGGTTAGATCCCGCGTTCTGCCAGTAGGCCGCCCCAATCATATCGACACAGAGATTGATGGCGAAGATATCATAAGAATCTGTGAAGAAGCCCACGCCTGCGACGATGACAGCGCGAACATGACTGAAGCTGAATTTCGCGTTATCAATTTTCTCGAGTGCTGCGGCGCGCTCTTGCGCCAACTGATTGCGAAAAGCTTCCTCCTCTCGCACAGTTGATTCCTCGTTGATGATAGGGTTGGCATTGGCATCAGGTGTCGCCATACCTACGCGTGGGTGAAGGGTATCCATCTCCATAGCTCTGGATGAAGAAAATATGATGATCGAATCGTTCAGGAGGATCAAAGAGAGGAGGATTTGAATGGAAACTGGAAATAATATCAAGAAGACGAGGAGTCCAACCACTCATTACATCTATGGAGACTGACTGCTTGGGGGTACATCCATTCCCATAGTAATTAGTATGGAGTAGGAGGTACCACAGCCCCAATGCTCAGTTCAGGCACCGGAGCGCTTTTAGTCCAGGAACATGACACCTCGATGTAGAACCAGCCAATGGGAATCGCAGGATCGAGCACATGTTCGAGGCTCGTTTGGCCATCCTGGCCAGGTGCGCGGACACGCCACCCTGAATGGCCCAGTCGCTCCTTCCCCAGATCTGCGCATCCGCGGGGCTAAGCAGATCATGTTTCAATTCCACCTGATTCTCTTTGGCAATTCCTCTCGTGACTACCCCAACGGTATCTCAGATAAGGTACTCTGGGTAGGACGGTAACTGAGCCCGGAAGAAGCCAGCCTTAGCACCCGGAGGTTCGCAAGACATATGTCATACCACCATCACCACGACGTCGAGTCCTAGAGCCCGTGCCACCGTGGCATTGTGGCGAGACAAGAAGGTATATATACCTGGTCAGCGACCATCCAGTTTAGAAGAATTGGGGGGGAGAGTATTCAACATAAGACGTCAAAATCACAATCGAACCCAAAAAAAAAAAAAGATTTATGCAAACGCCAAAAGCAGTGAGATGCTAGTGTCCAAAAGGCAACACAGACAACAGCATCTCATAAGACAAGCTCATCTGACGAGTAAACGAAGTCTTGAGACTGCACGGTTCTAGGCGTGGGTTCTGGTCTCTTGAGAAGGGTTCGTTCCTGCTAACCTTGTCACAGGGCCCCCAAGCAAGAAACTCCGATGATGAGTCTGTGTGCAAGAGATGGATCATTTGTATGGCATCCTGATGGCAAAGGAGTTGTCTCGGTCACTGGAGTGTGGTTGAATGTGTATGTTTCCTCTAAAAGCGAGCGGCCTCTTCCAAGATCGAATTGGTACTTATATTCTGCAGTTATTCAAGACGACTATAAGGAATGATCGTCCATTCGTTTAATTACATCGACATCAATGCGAGCCATTCGTTCATTAGTGCACTATCATGTAGGCAGTAGGAATTAACATATACGCACGAACTCTAGATGATCTCTATGTAAAATACCAAGTCACCGTAAGCCCATAAGAGAGGAATTTCAAGGGCGAATGGTAATCCGAAATAACTTTTAGATCCGAGACACCACTTTCGAGACACGGATCTTGCGCTCTAGGATGACCGAGACAGGTTACAAGCCTCGCTTCATTTTCCAGCGCATGATGAAAGTGGCGACGGGGTAAAAGGCCAACGAGACAGCGATCCAAGCAAACAGGACACCAAAGTCGAGGCCAATTCGAGAATGGGTTCCGAATAAAATCGTGCGCAGCGCCTCAACAACTACAGACAAATTAGTAACCGGAACGTCCACGCGTGACAAGCGAACTTACTCCTATGCAACGGCCACGCATAGCCCCAGCGATAGAAACCCGGGGCCAAGTCCAGTGGATAAAATCCCGTAGCGACATTCGAGATCACCCAGAAGATCAAGAACAGCGAACTCCACGGCATACCCAGGATCATAGCCATGTTCTCGCACGGAAACCCCAACGCCGTCATACCGACCCAATTGAGCATCCAGAAAACGACGAACGAGCCACGGTGGTAGGCATTGGCATTCTCGGCGGGAATGACGTCCGGGGCAGGCGGATTGGAAAACGGGATCTCGAAGGCCAGTGAGACCAGCGAGTAGAAGAACGACAGAAAGAAATATGCCGTGATGTTCGACACGATCCGCCAGATAAGCCAGTGGGGAACATTGAGTGGAGGGTGGCCATCTGCCTTCATAAACTGGGAATGGATGGGCATTAAGAAGGGGAAAGTGAAGAACGCAATAATGATCAGGTAGATCAGGCCAATTGTCACCGCGGGCGCGGCGACGGCCGGGTAGAAGGGGACGCAGGTCATAGGTGGTGAAAGCTATCCCCGGATTGATGGCCTGCGGTGGGGCGCGGGACAAGTCTGCGGAGCTGTTCGCGACAAGCTCACGGGCCCACTGTGGGCCGAAGGTAGCTTGGATTTGGGTCTGGAGGATATTCAGGTCGGGCAGGATGTAGGGAGTAGTAGGTGTTCTGGTCTCGGGCTGAGATAACAATGGTCTGCGCAGCGCCCGTAGGGTCATAGGTAGTATTCCGGGTCGAGATGGCATCGCGCAGGAGGACCGTCGCGTTTGGGTTCACGATGATGGCGGCATAGGCGTGCTCGTCGTACACGGCCTGGCGGACGGCGATAGGATCATAGTCGAACTCGGAGGCAGCCTTGATGTGGTAGCCCAAGTGCAGGCCGTTGGAATCGGTGTATTTCTGCGCGACATCTGTGATGATCGGACCAACAAAGGGGTCACTGGTCTTGTAAGGGTCAACTTTCCCGTCAAAGTCCACGACCCACACGTTCAGGGTCTCCAATTTTTCTTCGGTGGTGAACTGAGATCCCCAAAACAGCGACAGAACGCAGAGGACGAAAAGACAGAGAATGAGCACTAGAGGGTGTCAGTGGCGATGGGCCCTTTCATCGGTCGCGCGATATGAGTCCATACCTGTCCGCGCCCACTCCAGGTACACGCGCTTTCGAAGCTCTCCCAGCGCGGGATCAAAGAAGGAGACAGGGCCTTTCTCAGCCGGCCCATCCTCCGACACGGCGCCTTTCTCAGCCTGCATGATGGTGAAGCTGGGAGGGTGACACAGCCAGAAGCTTGTCTTCTTACCTCGAGGTTGAGGCCGACCGTTTCCGGCTTCGGCGATCCGGTTCTGATGGTCGATCTCCGACTCTAACTCCGCGAATCGCGCGTTAGATTCCGAAGCTCCAACTTTCGAAGGTCATTTCCTCAAGCAGAATATTGATTGGAAAGATGTGCTGATCAACAGGGTGCCGGCTTCCAGCGGTAACGGGGTTTGCCAAGTGTGAATGTGATTCGTTAGATCCCCTCGCACGGGGAAGTAGTTTCCCTCACCGGTGATGTAATAGTTCGACGAACATGAAAAGCATTCAAGGGGAGGGGTTCCTGAGCTCCACCCGAGATTGAACCTCTTTCATTGGCGCGGTGGTTGTTGTTTGAAAGACAAAACTTTAGGTTCGTTGGACCACGTATTTGTCGCCTTCAAGGGTCCAGAGTCCAGAGTTTAGCGCCCGCATGGCGTGCTAGAAAGATGCTTGTACTTGTATGGCGCCGACTTGTAGCTTGCAGGGATTCTGATACTCCAACATTCGAAGCAGTCGTAAGCAGGCGTCGTAGTTAGCGCCATGATCCCCGCCACTGCGACCGTAGCCCCCGCATATGGGCGCATCGACAGCCGAGCCCTATACTAGTGCAAAACGTGTACATTGCCGACTGCTTCGTATCACAAACCGTTTCATTCAAGTCTAGAGGTATCATGTCAAAAATCTATCTGATGCAATGCGCCGTCCAAGAGCCCAGTACTCCAACCATCCCGAACCGAAAAAATGTCCAATACCTATATACCTAGCACCGAGACCTGCCCGGAAAACTATTTCCCCGTATTCTCAATTTCGTAGGATTCATCACTTCAACTCGGTTGCGTCGCGGCAGGTCACTTGGTAGGACCCGAAGCGCTGCTCTGATCTCGGGATGCGACAGGTATCTGCGGACTCGTTCACAGAAATGGGGCCAGCCACACCAGACGCAAAGTTCTCGTCGCACATAGTGTTGTCGTAAAATTCGATGGTACAGCCCGCGGACAGTGTGTTCAATCGATACGCAGCAGCCTCATTGTTCAGATCAGCTCGGCATCCAGTGCTACCGGAGCCAGCGTAGAGATCGCCAGTCTCGCTGCATGCGGCGGTAGAGAACAGGTCAAAGGACCATTGGGGTTCGCGTTTGAAGAGAGGGAAAGCCGTTGAGGTGCTGGCCAGGAGGACAGTCGCTGCCACCACCGCGCGGAGAGTGAACGAGGGCATGTTGAGGGGGTTATCTGGTCGCAGTTAGTATTTCCACCCGGTGATTAGCGATAGGATAAGCCACGTACAGTATCTGTATAGCCTTGTAGTCGCGATCGTAATAGATAGTAGCACCAGGGCTCGTTCTCTGTAGAGCAAAAGTCTCGGGCGAACTAATCCTACATTTCAAAATCGGGGCCTCTGGCTCTACTAATAACAGATTGAGGGTGGATCTGACAGGGGCTCCAGTTTCTGATGGATGAAGTAGGGAAAAAAAAATTAAAAATGAAAAAAGAAAAAGAAAAAAGAAAATAGCCGATTAAGAGATAGATCGACACTGTCCCGCAACTGCAACCCACGCCACTAAGAAGGTTGATTCGAGGAGGACCCGTTTCAGCCCACCGACGATCGCAGCCAGCGGCCTCGCCCGGTGCTCAGGGCATGACGATAGGGCGGACGATAGCCCACGCGTGTTTAACCAGCCACAACAGAAATAACAACAGTGGCGAACATCGCCATTCTTACCCCGCGGAGAGAGATATTTCCGGAGGCTGGCCTTGAAAGCTGGTTTTGATCTGATGCCTGAAGGCTGGGGGACTGAATTACCCTGCACACCATCAACGGACGACGCCGATGGCCAACAGGCCTCCGTTGTTGCCCTCCCCTGCTTGACGATCGCTCTCGACTTGTTCGCGGGCGCGGTGGAGCCCGCCGCCCACTGACGTAGAGGAGTACGTACCCTCGAGACCCTCGCCATTACTAGTTTTGGAAGGGCTTTCGGCCGATCATCCCCAAAGTGCTGGTTTCTCTGGTGCCATTCAGCTGTCCAGCCATCGGCCAGCCTCATGATTTATGAGAACTCACAGAGTCCATGCGAAGTCTTGAGCTGCACGGCATACGCGGTATAGACACGATAGTGCGACTTTCTGGCCTTATGACTGGGCGTTGCATTCCATATCCCGGCGTCACAGGCACTCTATCGGAGAGCGGGGGTGTTGCTTCCTGGCTTGTGAATAGAAAAGGAACGATAATCAAAAACTCTCCTCCGAACAATCTCCATCCCTCGTGGCCGTTAGATCTCTGGCACCGAGATATCATTTCCATGGTTCATCGTATCTCCTCCCCAACAGAGACGATATGCGACCGACGAAGTGGTCTCGGCCCTTAACCGATAGGAGGAAAACTTTGAGCCAAATTTTTGCACGCCAATCGCTCAATAACATTTCTTAAGTTCTTTACCATCTGCTCGTCGAGCGCGCTGAAAGTTTGGGTTGGAACGGCGTTCCAGCACCGATCCTGAGCCCCCACCTACTCTTTTCAGGAAAGAGTCAAGATCGACAATTCACCCAACTGACTGTAACCCTTTCCGAAGCAGCTCTTAAGATCCGCGGATCCTCCTATCTATGCTTTCCTTATTTTTTAGACCCTGATGTGGCTTCTACTCTAGTGCACGTGTCGAGTCGATAAGTGATACCGTTCCATGAGCTATGAGAGTGGACGAGAACCCGGGATGGTTTCACGGTTCATTTCGGAAAAGAAGAGAGCTAAAGCTGCTATCAGCCTGCTTGGTTTCGCGCCAAGCAAGTTCCCAACTTCTCGGTAGGGTGTAGCAGATTACCCGTGACTGGGATCTAGATCGCAATCATCCCGGTGCTAAATGCCCATGTCCAATGCTGGAACTTCCTCCTACGTATAGGCATCCAAAACCCCATACGACGACTGAGTCTCGAAAACCCGCCTTGTAGTGGTGGAGAGAGCAGTTTGAAACCGTTCAGACTATGGCCCCACTCGGTTACCGTGTGAAACTGATGGACCGTGTTTGGCCTTTCAAACTCTTCAGCATGGCACGGATATATGAGAGTCAAAGCTCCGAAGATGAAATGTGGGCACAATTCCCTCAACGGTGGCGCCTTTGATGCTGGTATCCATTCGCGAAATTGCGCGCGCTTCGGCGAAATCCATAGATCGACGCCTTCGAAGGAACAGGTATGAAACATACCCCCGCTCCCAATGTAATATGCATGTTATGAAAAAAGCCCAATGCTTGTATCTATGAAACACACCCTCATTCAGCTCAAACTCCATCGAGTTGAGGTGTTACATTTCCCCGCAAATCCGTGCATGTGTGTCAAAGGTCATGTCGTATAGAAAAAGTCTCAAGCCGGCATGAATCAGAGTGCATCCCTTATCAAGATTGATGCATGATACTTACCCGGAGGCTTATCCCCAATATCTCCGGTGCTCTGCAATTTGCGCAACGATGCGTTTCCGGAGAAATTTCTCCGCCCGCTTCTTCTGGTTCAGGTGGGAATAGTACCATCGTAGGATAAGAGCGAATGCCAAGTAGCAGCCAGTAATCGTCAATGCAATCGCATTCCCTTATCGGTCTGATTGCAAGGATCTTAGCACTCTCGTAATAACGGACTGGTTTCACCAACAACATGGCGGGTCACTGTATGCCTGTGTTCCGCAGATGGGAAGACCTGGCCGACGATATTCAAGGAAACCAGCGCAGAACCTCTATATCGGCCAAAGTAAGTTTTTCCGTCAGGATAGATTGTATGATTTCATGCTTACATCCGTGTATAACGAACAACCCCCATGGCCGCCCAGGTCAACTTCAGCACAGTGACAGGGTAGATGAAAACCGCGACAACACATGCCGCAGCAAATCGGGCGTAGTTTTCCGTAAGTCCAAGCAGCAGTGCATAGCCGACGATGCTTCCAGCCGCCGACACAGCCATCGTATACCCTCGTGCATTCGTTCTATCTGAAGCAATAGAATAGAAGGGAATCTTGCGTGAATTCAGAGCTTACCATCAATGCGAAAAAATAGACACTCGCAATCACTGGTAAGATGAACAAGTCCAGCTTCCAAAGAATCGTCCTGAGGGGGGTATTCCTTCTGCTTCTTGCCCTCGATATCCTTCATTTTCGGAGATATCTCTCGTCAGTAGCCTGTCGCGCGAGCGGGATTTGAGCTCGATATACTCCAGGGTCTGCGCCATCGCGAAGTGCGATCATTGATCCTCGGGGGGAAGTAGTGCGGCTGAGTAGAAGCATTGAACTTGAATTTATCGTGGTGAAATGGTTGACTTCCGTGCCATAGTACCGCGAATTTTTGAATGCCATTATCATTCTCTATATATGCCATCATGGCATATTGACGATATAGTTGACCGGAAATTTCGAGATTTGTTGGGCCACTGCCTTTTGTTCCTGTCGATGATCGGCAAGATGCCACCGGGAGGAGAGAACAAAAATAGGTCCTATGCCACATTCCCCAGGCTCGCTGAGACCTCATTGGCTTCAGCGGAGTATATGTCTCTGTAAGATCTGCTTCAGCTTTGTCGTTGGGATGTTGGAATGATGGGGCCTGGAGGAATCGAGATAGTGCAACTAAATATGTTCGAGTTCTCAGGCCGCCTAGGAAATCCAGGATTATGTGGGCAGATAATCGGAAATTGTGAGTGAGATGAATCTGAAGAGACGATCGACATACTGGAAGCCTGCTGTACCCTTCCTGACATTGGATTAGGCACGACTAGATGATGCCGAAACTCGTGCTTATCCATATGCCGAGGGAAAACATTCATCCATTGGCCAGCAAACAAAAGACCAAAAGAATTGCCAATATTATAGCCAATTCTGCGCTGAAAAATCCGATCCACCCCGGAAGATCAGTCTAATTTGCCTGTATGGTATCCCTACCATGTCAATCACTGTAGGGGCGTTGGCATATCTTTGTCAGATCAAGCTTTGAGCTCCCATCTGCCCGAAAGCAATCGGGTTGTCCCAGCAGAAACGGTTGCTAGCCACTCGGATAATAAAGCACCAAATTTACTATCGCATTGGACATGGGAGGCACATCTAGATTATGAGTAGGCTAGTCATGAAGCAGGAAGTATTTCCAAGTCGATACTTCACAGAGCGGAAGATTGATCGAAGCGAGATCATTGCACTTATGGTGTACATGCTGTATATATCTTCTTTCAAGGCACATTCAAGTGCACACATTATAAGGACATGTTTCCTAGCTACCAAGTTTCGGCTGATCAGAGACATTTACTTGCTGCCCTATGAGCCGCATCCCTCAATTTACCGTCCGTAAAGCCCCGCCTCTAAATATTGTTTCTACCCCCCCCACTGTCGGGATGCTGGTCAGTTAGCAGGCCTCTTCCTGATCAGAATGAGATTGAACAGACAACAAAAACCCTTCCCAGGTTGACAGATTACTGTGGGACCCTGTTTGTAATCAGAGAGAAATATGTTGCGAAATATGCCAGGCTAGTGACTGAAAATGAAGGATATGCTCTACTTTTTTTTTGAGGAACGGCTCCACATGACAGCGCCTCGACTTAAGGTATGTACTACGATAAGGACACCCTTTATATAGTTATGAATACAAACCTAGCATTTCTCTAGGGATGGCGTGGCCTTTACGTACTGATGCCAATAAAAATTCCATCTTTGGAGAATTACGATGCATCTTTGATCCGAGTCCGCCTTCAATCGAAATTGGACGCAGCGTTTGGGGACCTACCAGAGTATTAGCCCTAATAGTTCAACCCTTGCAAAGCCCTGCTTACCTTCCCGCAGCAGCGCCGTCCCCGGCAAATACGTATTGCCCTCTAAGATGTCATGGCAAGGTGGTTAAGCGGGTGTCGAGTCAGCTCCTGACAGTTGCGGAGTATATTTCGGAGAGTTTGACCCCCGCATCTCCCGTGATCACATTAATCGTTCATCTCCCCTGGAATGGTTGCGGCGTATTCCGTGATTGGTGATGAATACGATCGATCTCGACCGGTTAACCGGCACCCAGGCATGAATGCTCAAGCAACGTTACGGTCGAGCGAGAAACCTGGAACCGGCTTTAGTGGTTGGCGGTCGGATCTCGGATAAGCCCGCAGGCCTGGCGAGGCCTTTGGCCAAGACAAAAGGACGAGCACTAGGAGACTGCGGAAATAATCTCCTTTCCGAAGCTGAAGACGGTATCTATTGTTTTTAGACTGCACCATACCCGTTGTTGATTCTCCGCACCAGATCGACCTTCGAGTGGATTTTGCAGAGGCCTTCACGCTTCGATCCATCCCTACAAGGCCAGAAAGATCAACCTGAGATGCCACATGGGCGATGCGCGCCAGGACGGGATGTTCAGGGAAAATCTCCCAGACGGGATAGTGCAGGATCATTAGTTTTCATTGCCTTAATGATCCCGTTCGGACAATCCAACCGAACATCCAAGTCAATGATTGCTGGTCAGCATGGGTATAGTGGTATGCTATATCTTATGCAGCGAAGCTAGTGGGATCACTTCGCGCATGCAGCGCTTTCCATTTGTGTGAACTCGAGTCCGCTCCCATCCGACTGCTTCAGCAATTCCAAGTTTCCAAGCTGTTCCTTGGAGTTCTCGGCAAGGCGGGCCCGCGTCGTACATGCATAATACGAAGGATTCTCACGTGGCGTAGGAGAATTTAGAGTAGTTCGCGTGGGTGAAATACGATATACGGTGTGGCGTATAGCGGAGCTATAGTGGGTTGCCACCGAATAGACCAGAATGTCTTAGACACCCTTAGGGTGTGGACACCGCTAAATTTGGGCAAAAGGGAACAAAGAACGTGATCCCGGCAGACGCAAAAACTGCGAAGAAAAATTCTCACGACGGTTTAATGCGTCGCATTATCCCTGTTGCCGGCCATCATTGGATGTCGGTCGCAGTATAGTGGCCGCGGAGTCACGAAAGAAATCCCAAAATATGTCCCGTATGGCCAGGGTCCACGGGCTGGCAATAGGATTGGCCCTCGTGGGTGCCTCCCCCCCCACACCTCGCATTCCCTTCCAATCCGCATCTGTCCCATTGGTATCCTTGTTGCCGGCACTAGGAAATGTACTAGACGCCGCCCCGCCCATCGTCCACGAATGATACCGGGGTTCGGGCTCAGTCCAATTGTATGCGTAGGTCGCGTGAGAATTTTTATACATGATACTACCCTTCCAGTAAGGTGTTCAGGCTTAAAAACAGGCCCGGTTCAGGCTCCCTGATCTTTGAAAATTCTCCAAAGTCATAATGAAATCATCCCTTTGAATCACAAGAAATTATCATCGTGCCTCTAGTTTTTGCCTTGCAATTATCATATCAGTGGTCGAATGTCGGGACGGAAGCAGGAAAAGGAGCTGGACTCCACATCGATCAAATCGCTCGCTTCAACCAGCAGCGATTCTGCTGATATTCCAGCTGCCATTCCTCGTCCGCGCAATCTCTCAGATCCATACAAAGGACAGGAAAGGAGGTCTGGCGTGAATTCAAACCCCATCACGCCATTAGACCGATTCTCCGGATCCTATCTGGACGACGCTGCCTCTTATTATGATCCAGATGATGACTATGCGCTGTCTGTGCAAAGGACGGCGACTATACAAGAAGAAACGGACGCCGCAGGGCCACGATCTGTTGACCTAGAAAAGGGTCCGACGATCGACCAAGTCCTCGAAAGATCCAGTACCGTCAGATCCACCCTTCGTGATGCATCGAAATTCGTATGTTTTGAGCACCCCCGTGCTGTTGTTTTCCAGTCCGCTAATGTGTCTGCAGGTAACTTGGGATGGACCGGATGACCCAGAGAACCCTAAAAACTGGCCACTTAAGTGGAAATGGGCAGCCACCGTCTCCGTTTCACTCTTCACATTCATCTCCCCGGTGTCGAGTAGTATGGTCGCCCCAGCTCTCGTCAACATTGCCGAGGACCTGCATATCACGCAAGAGTTCACTCTGCAGTTAACGTTATCCATGTTTATCCTTGCCTACGCCGTCGGTCCCCTGTTCATCGGGCCCCTGTCGGAAGTATACGGCCGCATGGTCGTCCTCCAGCTCTCGAATCTGATATTCCTGGCCTTCAACATCGGATGTGCATTTTCCCAGACAACAACACAGCTTCTGGTCTGTCGATTTTTCGCAGGACTGGGCGGAAGTGCCTCGTTAGCGGTAAGTGCCACCATTCTTATTGAGCTCCAGCCCGCCATCTAACCCTGAAGCCAGGTCGGCGGCGGTGTCCTAGCAGACTGCTTCCGCCCCGAAGAGCGCGGGAAAAGCGTTTCGATGTACAGCCTCGCGCCCCTCCTGGGACCCGCGGTCGGTCCCATTGCGGGAGGCTTCATCGCCGAGCGAACGACGTGGCGCTGGGTCTTCTACGCCACCTCGATCGCCGACGCCTGTATCCAGGTAATCGGCCTATTCTTCCTGCGCGAGTCCTACGCCCCGGTCATCCTCGCCGCCCGCGCCGCACGGCTCCGCAAAGAAACCGGCGACGAGACATACTACACCGAAGCCGATCTCGCGAAGAAGTCCCTCTCTCAAACCGCCGATCAGGCGCTCCTGCGCCCATTCCGCCTCATCCTCACGCAGCCCATCGTGCAAGTCATGGCCCTCTTCATGGCCTACATCTACGGCACCATGTACCTCGTTCTCTCCTCCTTCCCGACCCTCTGGACCAGCCCGAAATACTACAACGAGTCCCCCGGCATCGGCAGCCTCAATTACCTCTCCCTCGCCCTCGGTCTCTGGACCGGCACGCAAGTCACCGCGCCGCTCAACGACCGCGTCTACCGCGCCCTCATGGCCCGCAACAACGGCGTCGGCCGCCCCGAGTTCCGCCTCCCGCTGATGGTGATTACCGCGCTGTGCATGCCGGTGGGGTTCTTCATCTACGGCTGGACAGCCGAGGCGCACTGCCACTGGATCGCGCCCAACATCGGCGCCTTCATCATGAGTATCGGGCTGGTGGTTGGCTTCCAGTGTATCCAGACCTACGTGATTGACACCTATACGCGGTATGCGGCGAGTGCGCAGGCGGCGGTGGCGTTTCTGCGCTCGATCGCCGGGTTCGGGTTTCCGCTGTTCGCACCGTATATGTATAATGCGCTGGCGTACGGGTGGGGCAATAGCGTTTTGGCGTTTGTGGCTATTGCGCTGGGGATTCCGACGCCGATCTTCTTGTGGTTTTATGGCGAGCGGTTGCGGAAGCGGACTACATATGCTGCTGGTTAAGGCAACATGTCATGATCTATGAATGTTATGTCTCCCCTCAAGAAGAAAAGAGAGAGTGTCCCACGATGTAGGGCTGTGTTTGAGTGCTTGGCTGCATCTCACTGGATCAGTGCATCGGGAGCTCCCCACGGACTAGCCATTGTATATAGCATCCTTGTCTTTGAAAAATAATCATCGGATACCATATAATTTGTATAATGTATTATTTCTCAGCGGGCTCATTAGGAAACGACAGGCGGGGGCTAGTGAAGACTAACCGGAAACAATTCCGAGAACGAGCGACATGATTTGGGTATTGGATTGACATTACGGGGCATATAAAAGAGCGTAATCGTGGAACGCAGGACGGAGAGGAGAATAAACGCGAAGCAGACTAGTCACCCTTCTCACGGGTCATGTGGATGTGCTTTTTTGCAATGCTCTTCCAGATTGTCCTTCCTGTTATACTGCTTCTTGCACCGGTAGCACTGGAAATGGTTCGGGTAGACGTGCTTGGTCTCGATGTGGCGTTTCAGCTCTGCCCAGCGACCAAAAGCGCCGTTGTACCTGCAGCCTTTCCACTCGCATTTGAATCTTCCGGCGTGGGATAAGCCTCCGAAGTTGCAGCTAGGGCCCGCAGCGGAGGGAGAGGGCGACGGAGGCTCCTTGTCTGCGTCCTCGGCGCATGTTCCTGGGGGTGACTCTCCCTGGAATGAGGTCGTGCGGGCGTGAGACACCGGGGAATAAGGCTGAGGCTGAGCAAATGCGGGAACCATGTGGGGAGGCACAGGATAAGTGGGCTGAGGAGTGTAGTAGGCGGGCGTTGAGCTCGATATAGAGAGGGGAGTATACAGAATGTACGGAGTGTTTCCAGAGGATCCTGTCGCTGGGGTGAAAGGTGCGCTCATGGACATGGACGGAGTGGCTGGAACGTATGCTCCGGGCACATGGACCCCTTCAGAGTGGCCTGGGAAGGTCCGCGGTGTTGCTTGTGGGGTGGAGATGTAGGGGTATCTCTCCAGGATAGTGGACCATTGATCGTCGCAATGGTCTAGATTGTCCATCGCGGACATGGCAAAGTGGTCTGGAGTGATGGAGTATTGCTGGCATGAATAATGTCAGGTGGGAAATACTCGGATTGATTTTGACTCTTTATACCACGTTCTCGTATGGAGCTTCAATTCCGCCAAGGGAAATAAACAGAATAATGATAGTTTAGTTCGAATGGAGCTACGGGCGCCGCCTGCCCTGCCCTCCCTTGCCAATCAGCTGCCCAAACAAGCTTTCTGCCGGAGACAAGCGCCTAGAGTTCCTCTAAAAGGCCAATCATATGAAAACAATGTGCGGGCCTTTGCCCTCCGGATGATCGGCGAGATATCCGCGAGAGGGATAGACAGCTTCCCCGTGATGGCAGGAATGAATCATCGTGGGGAAGATCAAATCTGGGCTATGAATCATGGCTGATGAAACCAGTGCATGCACGGTATTTGTATTGTTTCATTCCTGATTGGACAATCTTGTTGGCCAGAACCATGCACTCCACCTTACCCCTTTGCCCGAAGTACCGTCGAGATCTGCGTACCTGGAACATGCCTTGAGCCAGAGATAACATTCTTACGCGTTGTCGATGATACTGAATTATCAACGGTCGCAGGCCAATTCGATGCAAGCCATTATACAAGTTCTGAGCGAAGTAATCCGTATGCCAGTCAACTATTTTCATGTGAAAAGAATGCTTGCGTTTCGCATATGATGGTTGGGCGCGGAACTCTGCAGCAGCAACTTGAATAGGCCCGCTTAGCTAGACCAATGATATATGATGGATATAGCCCGCCAGAACCGAAGCCAGCCCTCACAAAAGAGAACCAGGAACGCCCAAGACGAACGGGGTAGCTATGGCGCGACGTGTGTAAATGTAAACAAAGCCATGTGTTTGAAGCTTTTGCTGTGGAGATGTGACCCTGAAAGACTCGAGGCAAGGGATTTTCTTCCAAAGACGTTACTTTCACCCCCCTTGATAGCACCTAGAGTTACCACATGGATCCACCGGATGGAGCTACCTTGTACCCTATCTAACAAGAGCCGCATTCCCGAGCGAGACTAAAATAGGGCTAATCAAGAAAGCGATCTACACGCAGACGCGACGCAAGTCAGCCACTCCAGTCATATGCTACTTTCCACGGCCCACACGAGGATGTCTAACATTCTATGCTGGATTTCCCGCCCGGGGACCCGTTTCCATGGCCTTGTTTCCGGGAAGGAGGCTCGATCTACGGGGGATCGGGGAGATGCCAATCTCGTCAGCCTGGGATGTTTCACAATCAGGCACCGGTACCTGGCAGATAGGATAAGATCTACCTTATGCATAGGGTGACACGGTGTCGTGAGATTATTCAATTTCATAGCTGACCGAAGTGAAGCAGGCGACGACATGCCTCATCAATACTCTCCTGCCCACTTCCTGGAGTAATTTAATAGTATACAACGGACACCATCCCCATGGCATCTGGAGCCTAATTTGCATCTCACATTTCTCTCGCAATCCATCTTTCGGCATCTTTCAGGTCAAATTCTGAGACTTGAAAATCTACGGAGCCCTCAAATAGTTTGTTTCAATTCTGTAATCATATCTTGGGATTCTGAAACAAGTGGCAGCCGTACACTTGACACTGATAAGCAGGACGCCAATTTCGATACGGAGCAAGCAGGAGTCCCGAGTGCTTCAGTTGAAAGCAGAACGCAAGGAATTTGCCGTCCCATTTCCCGCAGGTTGAGACACCGAGCCTGATTTAGGCGAGCGACGAGGACTCGATTTCCAGTTTGATATGGAGGATCAGTTCATTATCTTTTATGGGAGCTCAATTTGTTTTCATTGTCACATTCGTCTATTTAGGCAATCCGTGACCTGGTTTCTAGGATGGCTATCCTGTATGTAACAGATTATCATGGAAGCTTGTTTACAGGGCGGGATCTACAAGACTGGATAAGGGAGACGGAGTCCGGCATATCTTCACCTTACCCAAAGCAGCCTGGCCTAGCGGTCTCGCGTTCTTGCTGGTCCAAATGCGTATCAAAACCCCGATCCTATATCTCAACTTACTCGAGACACCCTCAGTACATTCTAGCTCTACTGTTGCCCTTCTTCTAGAGCTTCAAGGGCCTCGTTCTCACGAGGACGAATATAGGAAATTGAAAGAAGTTTCAGACTAGGATTAACAAGTAGTATGTACAGCCTACTTCCGGATATCATGCAATATTTTCAACATCTTCGCATGTCGGCCACACTCCCACCGAAGTTCGATGAAAGGCACGAAGGAAGCGAGACTACAGAGTAATACCAGTCTCCTTCTTCCCATTCTGCAGGGTCCGCCAGTACTTGATACCAGTGTTGGTCCCACTCACCGAGTCGTACGGGATAGGGCTGGTATAATTGTAGGTAGGCTCACGACCCTCATAAGTCTTCTTAACGATATCCACAATCCCGTGGCCCGCAGTACACTTCTCAGAGGTCGTGGGGACAGGCCAGCGGTCGAGTTCCTCGGAGTACTCACCCTCCGACTGGGGGCCGGGGTAAGTCTCGTTCAGGTACAGCTGGTCATAGTCAACCTGCCAGTTCACGAAGCCGGTCTTCTCGGCAACAAGCTTGAGCAGGTTCGCGCCGCAGTCCCAGCGGCCCAGGAGGGGGAGGCCCCAGTTCGCGGACAGCGAGGCGATGATGGAGTAGTGGGTGTAGAAAGTATCATCCCATGTACCCTTCAGGTGCTGGGGGACCGCGCCTCCGACAAGGAAGGAGTAGACGCGGTTGGCTTCCGTGTAGTTACCGGTCTCGTCGAAGGTCACCAGGATGAGGGTATCCTTGGAGAAGTATTCGTTCTTCAGCAGAGGGGGTAGGAAATCGGCGAGCCACGAGCCGGCAACGTTGATGTCGGAGTCGTGCGCATCGTTGGTCATGTTGGGGGTGATGAACATGTACTGGGGGATACGCTCGTGCTCAAGGTCTTCATAGAAGGTGGAGAAGTTCTTGATCTGGCGGGGACGGGTGTCGTCGTCGGTGACGGAGTTGAGCAAGATCAAGGGGTCGTGCTTGCGGACGTACTCGTGGGGCCCGGTCTCGGGGTACAGGTAGCCCTGATAGCCGGCGTAGGGCAGGTCCTCCTGGTACTGACCCCAAGCGATGTGCTTGGTGTCGAACAGGTCGGCAATACTGGAGATGTTGGCGGGCTGCTGCTGGAAGTCGTCATTGTCGAGACCGAAGTTGTCGCCCGCAGCGGAGGCCAGGTAGTTTGGCTGTGAGGGGTGGGTAGTCGCGAAGTAGTTGGTCAGCAAGATGCCCTCCTTCGCCAGAGTCGCGAAGTCGATGTTGTTGGCAGTGGTTTGGTAGTCCTGGTCATGGATTAGTACGGCCGCGTCTTCATCGCTGATCTGACGCTAAACGTTTGTCTCGCTTACGGTGTTCTCGATCCAAATCTGCGCAAAGCGATCGAAAGCCAGACCCTTGACGTTCGAGACCGGAGAGTAAGGCACAACAGTCGCCTGGGCCTTGGCGATCTCCTCCGCGCTGGGAAGCTTGTCGGAAGCAGGAATCGTCCTGGCGGAGGCCAGAGCCACGGCGCCCACGAGGGCAGACAAGGTCTGCTTGGAGAACATGATTGATTTCGCGAAGGAAACCACCAGAGCCGATCCGGGGTGCACGCGATCTTATACCAACGGCCAAGCAGCGGAGCAATGCACGGGAGCCAGCTCCGACCGGTAGAAGCGGGCGAGTTTACAAATTCGACGCCCGGAGGACCTTCGCTTAGGCTCAACGGGTCGACACAGAGCCGGGCGAACTCCCCCTGCGGGGACCTCGCGATGCACGTTGCATTCCGGGGGGTGTTGACTGGATTTCTCGAATCACAAGTGGGGGAGGATTCAAGGGACCGTCCAGATGTTGAAGAGTTTCATTGGTGGTTCTGGCAACGATGGGGTCGGTGGGGCCGGCCATCATTGGGCACGTTGACAATCACAGCCGGATGACTGGTTGGACGTCCTGAGGGGTAAACGCTAAAATTGTTCTTTGGGCTTAATGCGATCTCTCAGGCCGAATCCTGATTGCATCTTCTGTGCTCAAACTCAGGGGAATTGAAGAGATCGGGGCGATCGAGATGCCCTGCATCGTACCTGGAATGCTGCATGCCATCTTGCTGTAGCTTCCACTCATGCTGGATCCAGGCGTGTCCAGCTTCCATAAACACCAGGCTTTGCACTCCATGATGTACTGGATCCAATTCGTTGATGCTCTGACAGCTGTCAGCTATCCCACAGTTGAGATTTAATTTCGGCCTGACCCGAAACGAGCGCGTCGTGCATTCGCAGGCCCACGTGGGAAGACTTCGAGAACGAGAGGGCCGATCCAAACAATCTGCCGAAGATCTAGCACCCTTACTCAGGGAAATAGCCAGCCCTGCCTAAGCGGAACGTAACCTAGCAAATAGAATAATAGGCGGTAGGGCCTTATTTTCTTCCTTCTCGGTCATATGAGCAGGTATGGAGCCCGGCCTCTGGTGGGTTAACACTCGGCCCAAAGCTGGACTTATAAAGGGTTTTATCGAGACTGGTCTTGCGACCAGGCTTTCTGGACGTAGGAGCTGAAACGTCATGGAACAGCCTTCCCATTGCAACCAAATAGCGTATACCCCGAACAGTTTATCGAATCGATAGGGGATGACGGGTCACCATGACGGTCGCGTATACCAGAAAATATAGCTCAGCCAGGTACAACAGTAAGAGATGAAAGTCAAAAGAGTGGACAAGAAAAAATGCTTCAGGAGCAGGCCGCATCTAAGAGACTGCGACTGTTTCTCATGTCGAACAAATGAGACAGGAGCTGGAAGGTACATCATCTTGCATGCCAGGCATTCTCCGGCCGACGACTGGGAGAAGCAAAAGCGTCAAGGCCTCTCTGGCTATGAGGTGCGCTGGGCTTGTAATTTGAATATTCCTGGGGGAAGTCTTCAGCTGGTCCCGTATATGTGACGAAGGGCCTTGGCTACTAGATTATGCGTGGTTGCACGTCGGATCACTGTTGTGCGACCTTGACCCGTGCCAGATGCATGTGCGCTCGCATTTATTGAACTTTTCGAGGCTTTAGCCACTCTGCTTCCCGTTTGCGATCCAGAATGGTGGTCCTCAGCCCCCAGTCACTGCCTAATATTTCGACACGTATAGGCTGTGGCTGCGCTATTGATGCTGTGTGACCAGCAGGGACAGGTCTATGGAATGAGCCGGAGGGTCCAGAGACAATCGCCAATGGACACGGAAAACGCTACAGGATGATTGTAAGGGGTTTTTCCTTCGAGTCATGGTTATGATATGGGAGCCCTGGAAGATGTATACGCGTTTATATTTAATGCGTGGGTACTCGCGACAACAGCTTCGCCACGAGCCACAGCATCCTGTTGAGTCTTCTCGATGTACTGCTTCGAGACGCGCTCTTGGCTTTCTCTTTCCGCTTTCAGCCCAATGAGAGAGCCCTTTGCTCGGTAGACTTGATCAAATCTCGAACCTACTCGCTGCTGCCATGGCAAGGACGCAAGAATGACGAAATACCTTGGTGGACACTAAGTCATGGAAAGCTGTATGAGGCAATTCTCTGGTGCTTGGTAGAACGTTGAGCTCCGTTCGACTATTCGATGCTGGAGATGGGGTCATCCTGAGCGGTTCCAGACGATCTCAATGTAGTAGCCGGTAATATATGCTTCGTGTGGAGCATCCTGGGCACTTATAAAATAGCATTTAACTAGCCAACTAATAGAACCTGCGGTCGGAATTAAACCGAGTTGCCGAACTAGAACGGAAAATTCTAGAGAAGTTTCAAGATCTCCAACACGTCAGTATGGCTGCATCCCGAGTTTGTGACGGCCGCTTATTCAGAGTGCGGGGCCTGATCCAAGGACATGTACACGTTCTGACGTCAATTATCGTAAACAAGATCCAGCTCGAATAAATGATCATGGGTGGCAGCTGGAATCTAGAATTCTCAAACTCCGTGTGAAGATTCTGTAAAATTACCACATTTGTTTAACCCCTCGAGAAAGACACGATGGGAGCGATTTCCGGTGCATCGCTGCAGGGCATTCCAAAATCTTATGCAACATGCTCGATCGGCTGTCGCGAGAGTGATACCTTGCCACGCAAGCTCGAAGCAATCAAAAAAGCAGGCTTCACGGGCATTGAACTTTCCTTTCCAGATATCCTTGGGTACGGTGGCCAGATACTCGGCCATTCGATTCAACCCAAGAATACTACCGAGCTGCGCAAAGTGTGCTCGGATATTCAGAAACTATGTGACAAAAACGGACTCAAGATTATGATGCTTCAGCCATTCGCAAATTTTGAGGGCTGGCCGGTAGGGTCCGCAGAACGAGAAGATGCATTCGAGAGAGCGACGGTGTGGATCGAGCTGATGAAAGTCCTCGGAACGGACTTACTTCAGGTGAGCACCTCCCTTACAATATTATACCTTTTCCATGAATGTACTAATTGAGCCGTAGGTCGGTTCAACCGACAGCCCCAAAGAGAAAATCTCAGACGACCGTGACACGATTGTCACCGACCTGCGAGAGCTAGCCGACCTACTCGCCCAGAACGGCTTCCGCCTCGCATACGAAAACTGGTGCTGGTCTACCCATGCACCTCACTGGAAGGATGTATGGGAGATTGTGGAGGCGGTCGACCGGCCGAACATTGGCCTTTGCCTCGATACGTTCCAGTCGTGCGGCAGTGAATGGGCTGATCCCACGACGTCGTCCGGCTTGATTGAGGGTTTGTCATCGGCGGAGTTATCGAAAAAGTTCTCGGACAGCTTGCATCAGCTTGCGCAGAAGGTGCCCGGGGACAAAATTTATCTATTGCAAATTTCCGATGCTTATAAGGTGTCGCCGCCTTTAGAAGACAAGGTAGTGGATGGATTGCGACCGCGTGGTCGCTGGAGCCATGATTACCGGCCTATGCCCTATGACGGAGGATACTTGCCCATTGAGGATTTCGCAAAGGCAGTCCTTCAGACCGGATTCAGAGGCTGGTTTTCCGTGGAAATCTTCGATCAAGGGCAGGATGGGAAAGGAATTGAGTACGAGATGGACAGTTATGCACAGAAGGCTATGCGTTCTCTCGATAAGCTCCTGCAAAATTGCGCTACAGAGTGATGGCTTGTGCTATTCTGCGTTAGTACAGCTATTGAAAATCGACGTCAAATCTCGAATTACCTTTTATCTCCATATAATAAATTGTTTTCCCGGTGTTTCATTTCTCTATCTGGCGTGGCTGATAATCAGCCGTCAACAGGTAGCTCACTACTTCGCTCTTTAGCTGTTCACATAGCTATACGTACTGGTGGTAGTCTGCCTTCCGACTCGACTTCTTATGACATTGATGCTTAGTGATACCGTTCCTCAAATATTCCTGTAGTTTTCCTTGATGCTGCTATTCAGAAACCAAGTTCCATTCTGGGGAGAAATTGTGACTGGAGTACAGTTTATTATTTGAGCACATAATATTATCTTCAGTGAGTCTTGGATTATGCGTCCGCTGGCCGCCACTCGTAGTGATGAGGGCCTTTGGCAACAGGCCCCGGATCCTCACCCGGCACACCAGGCTTGTTGTACCCGTGAGATCCGAAGAAGTCCATCTGGCCCTCCATAAACTGTGTGGGTAATCTCGTGCCATGCACATACTTCAGATATTCCAAGGTTGCCGAAATTGCAGGCAAGTATTGATCGTGCAGGACTCCCTTGAGAACGATGGTCTTCAGCGGATTATACGTTCGAGATAACTCCCGAGCAATCTGAGGGGCATGTTTCAGGTTACTCCAGCCCTTTTTGCTCGAGACAATCGGTTCGATAAGATCTGCTATGCCGTCAGATCGAATGATGCACCCGCCACGCCAAATGCGGAGACATTCGGTTAGATCAATGTCCCAATTTTCGTCATCTGACGCTCGCTGGATCAGTTCCAAGCCCTGACAGAATGAAGAGAGAAAAGCGCAATAGAGCGCATCATGTAAGCTCGTAAGTAATTTTCTCCTTCTCCTTGGCGTCGATATTTTGTAAAATGCCTGGCTCTGGTATCTGTACTGTTTTGGCTACCTCGAGCCTCTCCGCGCGGTTACCACTGGCGACACGCAAGTAATGGGCGGCAGCTAGCGTGGGGCTCGAGACATGACGAGCTGCGGATTCTTCGATTGCCCAGTGAGGAGTTCCTTCGGTATCATCATCATCTTGGACAACTTTGTCGAGGACTTCATCAAGGATATAATGAGGTTTGCCGTTGACTGACTTTTTGGTGCGGAGCATGTCGACGGCTATCTCTAGAAGATAATTACCATGCAGCTCTCCGGAGGTATTCCATCGCTCGAAAATATTTGCAATATCTTCGTAGTTCAGCCCCAGACCCTGGGTCAGAAAAGACCAGGCTTCTGCGAGCGCTGAGAGCATCCCTCCTTCGATTGAATTGTGCACCATCTTCACATAATGTCCGGCGCCATCAGGCCCAATGCGAGTTACGCACGGCTTTCCATGGAGGTCCTTCGCTGCATAGAGCCTCAGCAGAGGCATTACTTTCTCCAATGCGCCTGCATCTCCGCCGGGGGAAAGACTCGGGCCCCGGCGAGCAGCTTGATAACCTCCCGACACGCCCATGCCTATCCAATGAACACCGAGCTTTGCGCATTCCTTTTGCCTTCGCTGTGTGCGACGGTAGTGCTCGTTACCTCCGTCCAGAATGATATCTCCCTTGCCGAGTTTCTCCTTTATCATACCCAGGACAGAATCTGCTGGGTCACCGTGAGAAATGGAGAACAGGAATAATTTGCCGCTGTTTTCCTTCTGGACACTTTCCACGAATGGGTCAATTTCATGGAAGGTGCTAATTTGGCCTTTGACGCTGTTCGTGCGGACCAATTCTGCGACACTGTCGACATTCTGTTCATTGACATCCCAGATAGATACATGAAGGCCTATTTCAGCAAAAGCGACCGCCATTTGGGAACCCATGCTACCAGCACCAACAATGCCGATGCAAGGCCATTGGTGCAGTATCTCCTCTTTGGTTGGAGACGGCATCTTGGTTCCGCGCGTGAGTCGAGCTTGGGCAGATGGAGGCGATTATATTTTTGGAAATGAGACTGTGCTCGGATACTCAGAAATATGAGAATTAGAAAGCTGATTGCTTAATTAGAGATTGCATTATCCCGAGCTACTTAAAACGATTACTTGCAACAGCACATAGTTTTCTCTTACGTCATAATTATTTAACCCTCTGAGAACTCGTTTGCTTGAATGACTCTCCATCCCATGGACATTTTGAAAATAACAGGAATTTGTACTCATAGCTAATCGAGTGACATAATCCTATGACGAACTTAGATGACAAGGTAATCCCGACTCTACATGCGTTGCCACGAGTCTCTTAGCTAGCTGCCGCCGTGAATGGAAGAAGCTTAATTTCCATCTTTATAATCCTTGACTGGCGAAAGAGCCCAATTTCCTGCTCTGTTACTTGATTTTTGGAGGGAACTACGTATTTTGCGGTTCGTAGGTGCCTGCCAAGTGTGCTTTCCTACAGCTTAGCCTTCTTCGGTGGAGCCATTCAGCTTGGCCAAGTACTCCACATCCTAAACGCGGCTTCCGAAGTGCAAAACAGACCCGAAGGGACGATCAGGCTGCATGGCCCGCGGTACCTGTTTATTATATAAAGGGAGAAAATATGGAAAAACGACATTCGTCGTTACACCTATCCTAAGGCATTCTCGTAGCGACATCGCTCGAACATAGCATGCTATTCAAATTGCCATCGTACATATATACCACACTTCGCTCATCACGCCGCCATCCATCCAGGCATATGCGTTTTGGAATCCTGAGAGTGTGCTTCCCCATGGTTGTCTGAATCACTGCGCGGGTCCAGTTTATTTGCGACTTTGTTTACGCTCGGGGGATTCAGACCATGAACAACTTTATCTTTCACTAAGATGTCTCTCGATTAGAAATCTTAATCTCATAGGGCTGGGATACTAGGATACGAACTGCTTTCGTCCTGCCCGTTCGTTTCATCGTCATGGGAGCCCTGTGCATTTTCTGGCGTGATAGACTTTTCGTCTGCGGTAGGTGTTAAGACGGACTACAATAAAGGATTTATTTGATATAAGATTAGATCACTGACCACTATCTTTATGATTAGGTGCGACGTTTCTCATTGTGTTTTCCGAGCCGTAGTATTCTTGGGTAGTCGGTTCGCTCGCGGGCTGAGTGCAATGTTCCATCGTCACTCCGTGCTCCTAGTAACCAGATTACTAGTCAATTCAATTAAGGTGAAGAACACTCGAGAGAATCGTAATAAATCTAAAATCCTTTAGCTGTGGTGCAGATGCTATACGTCCGACGTAAGGCTTCCTTTTAATCGTCATAATGTTGTCATTCGTATTACTATTAGAGCGACGGCTTTTAGTGCGCATGGACGTACTTTTTCCCTTGAGATCTTCGAAGGGGGGCCTATAAGGCCGCCCAAAGCGCGATCTACAATGCTCAAACCTAATACAGAATAGCCGCGGGGGGATAGACAAAGGTGGACACAAAATTAGAAGATAAGACGGAAACATCGGCAACTTGAAAACAAACAGTGTTCTTGGCTCATTAATCTTGCCTCAATACCTATTATATATCTATTTCCATGTCAAAGAAACGAAAACATCCTACCGAGACCAGGACTCAGTAGATATGCAAGGCCCCGAGATCTACCCCGGAGCGGTATACAAATAATAACATGACAAGTGAATACAAGATGCAAGATGTATGGGAAATAAGCCGCAATGGGTTATTGCACATCAAGACCAAGGCCAAAGCCACAGACTCCAGAAAAAAAGAAAGACAAAAGAGAATTTTGAATGGCTCATTCGCTTACGCCTCAGGCTTCTTACCGACCATCAAGTACATGGGAGTGAAGAGATTCTTCTGGGCACCCTCGACCAGACAGTCGCCAGCCAAAGCCAGACTGTCGGCGGTCTTCTGGGAGCCGCGGGGGAATAAGCCAATGGTCTCACCGGCACCGACGAAGCGGTGGGCGAGGCCACGGCCCCACCAGGTCATACGGGCAATGGTGAAGAAGTCCCAGATGGAACCCATGTGCTTGAAGGAGCCCGCCAGCGGGTAGTACCAGGGGGTAGGATCGGGGCGCTGAGCAAGATCCTCGTGGTGCTCGAGGATGAAGCCGGCGTCCTGGAAAGCCTTCAGACCCTCGGAGACCCGGACCATGTTGGAGATACCGTCACCCTGTTCGATACCAAGGCGGATGCGGCGGTGCTCAGGGTCGTCATTGTTGTACTCGTCGGTCATCAACCACTCGTAGACACCGAACTTGCCGCCGGGCTTGAGGACACGGAAGATCTCGCTGTAGACACCGACCAGCTCGGGGGCGTGCACGGTGGCCTCGATGGCGTAGACGGCGTCGAAGGTGTTGTCGGGAAACTTCATCTGCATGAAGTCATCCTTGACGAAGGTCATCTTGTCGGACAGACCCTGTTTCACGGCGTAGTGGGTGGCACGGTCAATCTGGTAGTCGTTGTTGTTCAGGCCGGTAACGTGGGCATCGGTGAACTTGACGATCTCACGGGCTGGGCCACCGACACCACAGCCAACATCGAGGACCTTCATACCCTCAGTGATGCCGGTGCGCATGGCCAAGTAGTGCTCGTGGCGAGCGATGGCCTGTTGGAAGGGCTCGCCATAGGCGAAGCGACAGAAGTGGAAGGAACTGCCCCAACCGTACTCGTAGAAATCGGTGGCCAGGTTGTAATAGCTGTCGAATTGTCAGTTCCTGGTGCTCCCGGTCCTGTGCAAGGCGTTATAAGGGGTTAAAAACATACTGTCGGGTCAACGTGGCGTACTCTTTGCGGCGAGCCTATTCGAAGTTGACAGGTCAGTACAAGGTTAATGAAACCTGGTGATAATGAACTGCGCTTCACATACCTCCCGAACCTCCTCGGTTTCTTCGACGTGGCCCTTATTATCCCAGTGCTTGAAGTACTCGTCGACGGCGGCCTTCTGGGCAGCAGCATCCTTGCCGCGCATGGCAGTCAGACCCCCGCGAGCCTTGGCAGATTTGCCGTGCAAGGCATTGTTGAAGGCAGCATCACGCGCCTTGTCCTCGCGTTCCAGAGCAATAGGAGCCATGGTTTAAAGAAGGGGGGGGTGGATGGGTGGTTGTAAAAGGGGGGAAGGGGAGAGCCGAAAAAGCGGACTTCGTAGAGAACGGATCGGATTAAAAGAAGTCGGATGGAAACCACGACTTCGAACGGCGAATTGAAATGGTTCAGCCGCACAGAAGAGAAGAGGGAAAGAGATGAGACTTTGAGACTGGAAATGCAAGAGCAGAAGCAAGATAAATAGACAATCGCAGATGGCCAAAAAAATGCAGGCCAATCACGAAGCCCCTGAGCGGGAGGGAGGCCCTGAGACCCGAATGAGTCTGGGGTGGCTATTAGTCTATTTACCGCCCGCTCGAATGAGCCAATCGCACAGGGCCGGCATGAGACTAAAACTGCCGGATCATGCAGCCCCCGGGCGGTCAGCTGCCCGGATCTCAGACAAGCCGGGCGCACCTGGGAGTGACCTGATTCTAGAAAGAACGCAGTAGCTTGAAGAACGATCTGCCCAGGTTTTCCCCGCAGGAATGAGAAATGTCGGAGCTTCCATTGGGTTGACCCGAGAGACCCTGCCTGCTCGGAAAGAGATCTAAATCCCATATGAGGGCCGTACGAGCTCCACTGCGACCTTTTCTTCTCGTGTTTCTGCTCCTGCTCCCGATCCGAGATTCGTACTTTGACGAGTAAAGATCTGGTCGTAAACACACCGCCAACTGCACGTCCACTCCATCTATCTGCGTTTGCATGCTCCACCTTACCACCGCGGTCGCTGGTCTGCACTGAGTATCATATTATTGCTTCGCGAAATTGATTCAATACACTAGTCAAACTTCCCAAATGCATATCCTATATTCGAATTCTTCGAATTAGTAACTTATGAAACAACAGTCGCATAGGCCAATTATCCAACGCGGTTTCCCTTGCAACCGCACCCAGCCCACTGTATATTCGCCCTTTCCTCGTATCCAATTTCTGGCACGTGTATTGCATGCTCCCGGCCTCGCGTAACGAATCCAAGATTATCTTCTGGGGTGGAATTGATATCCGGTACTTTGCTCTCCCGAAAGACACCACGCAGAACCAGACCGGTCGCAATTTCGTGCAAGCAATGGACGAGTGGGAAGGAGACTTCTCTTCGAGGACCCCACAGAACCCATTTTGGTCCGTATACTGATTCGGATCAGCGGGGCTCATTAACCCGAGAGAGGCTCACCGTTTGGTCAACGAAGTTCATGTAGTCGTCTCGGACCTGGACATAGTATCCGAGCTCAGATAAGAGCTTCAGTGACGCATCCCTGGAACCAGAGTCAGTATCTTGGAGTCCATAGAAGCCGATTTTCTACTTATTATGGAGCGACAATGCGAACTGTGCGATCAACTGTCCAATCAATCTAAACAGGCCACCAGTCTGTGCCCGAGCGTGGGAATTGTATGAATTCTTGTTTGAAGGTGCCCGTGCTGACTTCCAATTTACCAGCTCGAGATATGCATCTTCCGTGAGAGAATCTACGTCCCTAGTCCATGGCAAGTCACAGCTCTGGACGATGCACAGGGGATAAGTGTTTCATGAGAAGAAGTGGGCCTAGAGCGTTGACTTTGAAACTGTTTAGTGCACCGGCAGCGTCAATTTGAGATGCGGACATTTCGACATGTAAGATCTCGGGAAGTATGAGAGCCAGGCGAAGGGGCGTCTCTGGAAATTGTTTGCGAATGGTATCTGCCATTGATGATATTGTAGATTCATCTAGTGTGGAAGGTTAGATTCATTCTTGAATGGTACAAGATACACAAGATCGATGGAATTGGGAGGAACACAAATTTGACACACCCTTTACGTCACCTTCTAATAAATTAGTCGTCTCTCGGCCTCTGGCGGTACTCCCTTGCTAGAGAGCAACTTTCCACGGACTTCATCGCAATCCTTTCGCGCCGTGGCGACGACAGGGAGATTTGTTTGCGAGAGTATTTGCTGAGCGAAAGCAAAGCCTATCCCGCCATCAAGCAAGTTCGTACCTTTCACACAATTCCACTAACAATGGATATTGCAACAAAGGGAAATACAGTGAAATCGTGGTTCTTCCTAGGGTTGGATGTGATACCATCTTGCAGAGGTGTACTCATAGGTCTAGGCCAACGGGCTGTCCTACAGGTTATGAAAGTTCGTGAACAAACTCTTAGCAAACTTGTACTAAAACTTAATCGAAACGAGAAAAATATTGAAGCTACCAGGTAATGCCTTAACCCAAGGGCGGTTTAAGGGGGGTCGCAGTATAACAGGTATCGCAGTATAAGAGGTTCTGCATGTCTCGTTCTTACTCTCCTTTCACCAGTTTTCCTCCAAGCTTGAAACCTCAGAGAGCAACGAGAGCCTCTGAGATTTGCCAGGAGACAACGACTCATGCCGGGATCGAATCGGCATGTTTTCCTTAAGAGGATTTTTCTGTGGAGACCGAGACCGAGACCGCGAGGGTACTTTCACAGAGTCGTGATCGTCATCCAAATCACTATCCTCCTCCTCAGCTGCTCCCTGCATTGCCACAATTCTACTCAAATGCCACTTCAATTCGAGCAGTGCCATCGATGGCAGTGGCTTCGCCACCGGATCCGGTGTTGTGATTTTGAAAATATACCCCGAAGGTATGATTTTCCCAGATCCTTGGTGGAACAATCTCATCGTTGTCCGCTCCTCTTTTTCTCTCGGGCCTTCCCTGAATCCCGTAGGTATGTCTGAGTAAGGGTGAGACTGTACTGGCACAAGCTCGTCTCGGCGTACGGATTTGAGAGCCAGAGGTAGCCAATGGAATGCTACCTTCATACTGGTCCCTTCCTTGTTGACGCTGATCGGGCGAAATGCACAGACAGCATTGTCCCAGTATTGGTGAACCTGAATACCGAGGGTCATCATGTTGGCAATGAACTCGGTATTCAGGGACCCATCTGGGTCCGGAAGAAGCTGCTCTTGCCAGTCCTTGACCTTTTCTTTACCCCAAAATGCCTCTAACCAAGCCCACATTGGGTTGACTTTGCCAGTGGTCATGTTCAGCTTGAATGGCATAATATGGGACACCTGCAGCGTAGGTTGAAGGAGCTTGGTAAGGACGCATTGGTTGTTGTCCCGGGCAAGTGTCTATAGTAGAAGATGTTAGCAAAATAGGAGTCGTGGTGGGAACGGGGGTCAATAAGCCTCAGCGTACCTGTTCTCTGACATCGCTGCTGCGCATATTCGGGCCACGGGAGGGAACAGGTAATCGAGAGCGAGGCAGTGACCGGCCTCGAGGAGACACACCAGATGTACCAGGCGACCGAGACCGAGCTTGGTGCGTCTGGCGCGGTGCCGCCAGACCTGCTTGCGTCGACGGTCTGTTGGCTTGTTTGCTTCCGCCCCCTGAATAGAGAGAGCTTGTAAGAGGGGACATAAGAATGATAATCTTGTGGTTGACTTACAGACGCCAGCAAAGTCGGTCATGGGAAGAATTTGGACCTGACGAACCCAGGAACGGCGGAAGAGATCTTGATTTGGATCTGCAGCGGTTCTCAAGACACTGATATCGCTGAACCACAGCGGGAACAGACTGCCACGGGGAATAAAGGCGAGTCCTCCCGCTTGGTTCATGATACTTTCCACCAGAGCCTGACGCTCTGGATCCTCGAACTCGGAGAAGATGTGCTGGGAATCGATTTCCAGATCCATCTTGTGAGGATGTGGAGGGCTTGACAAAAGGGAGTTTCTCAAATTTTCTCGACGTAGCTCGTGGGCCAAGAGGGTGATAGAGTGGTTGGGGAGGAGGAAATTGGGAAGGTACAGAGGGATTTGTGGTAAACATGCCCGACTACACCTTCGGCGGCGGACGTTATACCACATGCCCGAAAATAGCTTCGGTCGACAAGTCAGCTGGTCTTCCCGCAAATACCAACATCAATAGTCCAGTTTATCCAGAAATGTCAGTTGTGCATGGATTTGCGCTGGTAACACCCGCTTCTCGTGGGACTTGAAGACCTGAAATGGGACAAAGCGCAGTGCAGTCCAACGAAAGACGAGACTGGTGTATTCAAGGCTCAATGAATGAGGAAGTTGCAGTGAACTCCCAAAATAAGCCCTTACGGCTACCTTCGTGAGCATGTGAATCTTGATTACTGCCAACACATTGCGTTCTCGAGGATTGTCAAACCAGAGCTTGTCGCTTCAGATCGAACTTCGCTCAAGGACCAACTCTATATCGGATGTTACTCAAGACGGGTTTCGCAAAGCAAACTGATGTTTGATTATTTGATATGACAAAGTGAGTCTGACTTGCAGAGCAGAACGAGCGTATATGTGCAGCAATCGCACCCAAATGAGTGATACTAATAAACAGCGAAAATATCAAAAACAAGTCCGAAGTTATCCTTCAACACAAGGTTGGTCTGATCCTCGGGGCGCTTCCAATCAAGCAGCGGCCTTTTCCAAGTGAATACAATTCATTGTTAGGCCAATAGCTGTGTTGTCTTTGTTTGGGACGCCTGTTTAGACGTAAGAATTGGCTGACGCATTTGCGGAGGCGTCCGCGGAAGCATATCCATGGGAGTTGGCGCTTGCAGATGCGTTGGCGCTCGCACTAGCAGCGGCAGAGGCTTCAGCGTGAGCGGAGGCTTCAGCTTGAGCGGAGGCTTCTGCCTGGGCCGATGCTGATCCGCTAACCGAGCCAGTTGCGCCCGGGAAAGAGAAACTGATGCTTGTGCTGAAGGTCTCCGGTGCAGTGCCAGTGCCAGTGCCAGCACCTAGGCTGCCAGAGATGCTTGTGCCAGTATTACCGGATCCGGAACCGCTGGCACCAGCGGAGCCAGAGCTAGAAACGCCGGTTCTGAAGTTCGGCTAGTGATATGGAAGGGCATTATGGATTACCAAGGCTCTGCGAGTCTCTAATTGATTCAACGATCAGATAGTTTGCCGCGTTGATGATTTGGGATTGGTCCAAGACTGTGTGAGGAACGGGTTTCCCCGCCTGAGAGGAGAGTTGTCTTCAATATCGTCGAGCCTATAGAAATGAGTATCTAGATCGCATCTGATAGCAGTACGGCACTTACAAAGACGAATTGTGGAGTCTCTGTGGAATACGCTTTACTTTCTTCACCGTCTCAGACCAAGCGCATGTTCAAAGCGTCGACTAAATTCTCTGGGAAGCCTTTAGAAGGAAGAAAATATAGTGGTAAGATGCCATTAGGTGCTGACGCGGAGGTTAACAAGTCCGTGGATACACTGTTAGTCGTGATACCAGCAAGCCTAGTATAGCTGCATGCACAGAGGCTGGCCGTCCATCTCAGCAAGAATAGAAAGGTAGAAAAATTGGACATGTATGCAAAAGGCCAAACACTGTGACTCGAGCTTGACGCCTCTTGAGAAAGGCCGTGTACAGAGAGCTGTTCGCAGCCGTTCCTCAAATCAAGTTAGGCTCAGACCTTCATCGTCGTTTTGCGTATTCAAACCCCCCAAAAGCCATGTATGCTATTGAGTGATACCTATATAAATATATTGAAGCTTAGAGAGAGCAAATCAGAAGATCAAAATGACAAACATTTCCCTCCAGAGTCACTCCGCATGTCTCCATTATATAGCGGTCCCACCTGCGTATCACATGACATACCGCCTTCCGCCACCTCAATATCCATAATCAGAAATCAGATCAACGTTCTAAGGCTCATCGCATCCCAAGTGGTGGCAGCTCCGCAACCATGCCTCCCCAGATCAAGCACGATCTCAACCGCTCCGGCTGGGAAACCACCGACTTCCCCTCCGTCTGCGAAAACTGTCTCCCCGAGAACCCCTACGTGCAGATGATCAAAGAAGATCACGGCGCAGAGTGCAAGATTGTAAGCCACATATCTCACTTCTCCCCCAACCCCAAACTAACAAGATCTCTCTCAGTGCACACGTCCCTTCACAATTTTTCGCTGGAAAGTCGACCGCACCGCGCGCCAGAAGCGCTGCAATATCTGCCTGACCTGCGCCCGGCTCAAGAACTGCTGCCAGTGCTGCATGCTCGATCTCTCCTTCGGGCTGCCCACCACAGTCCGCGATGCAGCCCTGAAGATGGTTGCCCCGGGCCCCGAAAGCTCTATCAACCGCGAATACTACGCCCAGAACCATGAGAAAGAGATCGAAGAAGGCATCGGCGCGATCGAGGAGTACGAGAAAACAGACGACAAAGCCCGGGATCTACTCCGCCGCCTGGCAAACAGCCAGCCCTACTACCGCAAGCAGCGACGCATCGAAGCCGCGCCTACAGACGACGCCGCGGAAGAAGGCCAAGCGTCCAGCTCGACCGACGCCCCTCGTACACACAGCCGCTACGGCAACGGGCCAGGCCCGATTCGCACAAGCGAAAGCCGTGTGGGCAACCGCTTGCCTGGGCGTGGCGGCGGACGGGGTGGTGCTCGAGGTGGTCGGGCATTCACGGCACAGCGGCAAGTCAGCGCGGCGGATATTGCGCCCCCGGCTGATCCGAACATTACATCTTTGTTTGTGACAGGAGTGGAGGATGACTTGCCGGAGCATGCGCTGCGGTCTTTCTTTTCGGAGTTGGGAAGTTGCGATCGCTTGTCTGTTCGCACCGCTCGCACTGCGCGTTCATCAACTACGCTACTCGTGCAGAGGCCGAGGTGGCTGCTGAGCGGTGCCAGGGTAGGGCGATTATTCAGGGCTGTCCGCTGCTCGTGCGCTGGGGTAAGCCTAAGCCTTTGGATAGCATGGATAAGGAGGAGAGGATGAAGAATGCGCGAGAGGGCCGATTGGCTGCTGGTCCGGCCCTGACAGGAAAGGGCAAGAAGGCTATTACTGCTGCCGGGGATATGGGGAGCGAAGAACCGAAGGCTCAGAACTACGCGGTGGCTCCGCCCCCGGGGTCTGGAGCGGTGCAGTATGCCAGTATGTCGGGGGAATGAGTGGCGAGACTTGCATGGGTGAATGCCAGACTGTACTAAAACGGGGTTTGCATCATGGGTTTTACAGCGGGCGTTTAAGACGGATTGGTTCTTGTATGCAGTTCTTCCTAATAAAAATACCCCATTGACGCCAAAGAGAAAGCAAGAGTCGGGTATACTATGGTACATTTTGCAGATGCTAGCGCGGGAAAGTTCTGTACACTCGTTCCTCGTAGGCCAGGACTACCCGTCCACGGCGACCCGACGACCCGATCATGAAGAGCAGGCCTTGTGAATCTTCACGTCCTTATTGCCGACCTTGATAGAATCATTGTCGCCCCGTTCGATCTCGTCATGGATCCGAAGTTCTGAAACACCAGTCAGCACCCAGCCATACCCAACTCGGATCTCACATCCGGACAAGTGCCATCTGTCGAAGAAGAGATCATAAAGAGCAGAAAACGTACCCCACTTAGCAGCCTCGTCCCCATCTTCCCTAGCACCCTGCACGATGTTATGGCGTAGAATATTCGCAACCTCCAGCGCATGATTGATCTGCATGCCGGTATCGACGCCAACACGGCGGTTCTGGTCGAAGTTATTCCTCGCCTCCTTGCGCGCGGCGGAGGAGGACTCGGGTGTCATCTGCATGGCGTGTTAGTACCTTGAGGAAGTTGAGCGGACCGAATGGAGCCCGTCGGGGATAGGCGCCGGGGGTCGAGACGGACCTCGGAATGCAATGCGAGTGAGAGCGCAGAATCTGGCGGTAGGCGCTCAGCGCTGCGGTTGAAGGGGCGGACATGATGGGTTGGGTTGAGGGATGTGGACTGGGAAGACTAGAGGGTTCGATTGAAAAGATGGCGCGGCGACTCGGGACGATGGGACGGAGTTTGGACTCACCGCCGCGGGTTCCGCTTTTGATGTACGTGATGTTCTTTGCTCTTTCTTCAGTTTACTATTTCTTGATGGAGGAGGGCTGTGAAGAACGGGCACTTGGACGTGTCAGTTTTAGGGATCTTCATCGGCTGAGTATCATATTTTCTAGTTTTTATGAATCTTAGTTGGTATAGGTTCAATGGGAAATGAAGTTGCAATATGTATATTTTCAGCGAGTATAAGTAAACTACGAATAGAAATGAGTATCCCCTCCATCATATTAGACTTGATGATGATACAAAATGGCACAGCTTAACTTTGTGGTCTAACTCCGAGTTGTAAAGTTCTAGAACTGGTAATTTCCCAAGTCCAATTCGGTTCAGCCCTGGAAGCACATCATCATCAGAGAACAGTGGCATTAGTCTCGTTTTCCCGAATTCTCTAATTCATCGCGATCTGGGCATCAACCCCGTTGGACTCAGCATTACTTGCAGTCTTCACCCGAGCACGCCTATACGTTCTTCGAATTCGATCTGCCAGTGGACCATGATCTATTCAAAAGCATGATGCGTCTGTGGGACACGCAAATGCTTTATCAGCCTGATCATCTTTCCTTGCACTTTATCAGAAATCGACATTCTCTGGTACTTGCTCCTCTTCCTCGGCGACCTGTGTTTAATGGCTTTGGTTTGCTATTTGGGATTCCATGAGGGCGATCAATTTTTGTATATGGGCGGATTTGGACGAATTCAGCAAGTGCAGAGTGATGACTATCTCGAGACATGGAAGGATAAGAACTTAACTAGTTAGTAGCTCTCACTGTACATTATGGGTTTTATATAAAGACAAAACTGTCATGAAATTATGAGAATTCAAGTTTGGGATTAGAATAGAAGAATTATGTCGTATCAAAATGGTGATTGGCGAGTGGGGCTCACCGCCGGAAAAAAAACATGAAAGAAAAAAGTCACAGTGGGGTTTCTCACCATCACCACCTTCTCAACCCCAACACAATGGCTTCCGTTAAGGCTGTCAACGTTCAGCTCCCATCTCTGCCTTCGGGCTGGAGTGCCGACAAGGACTTTAAGCCAGTCGGAACCCTTTCTCCGGCCATCAAGCGCAACTTGGAGCCCGTTGGCCCTCACTTCCTCGCCCACGCTCGCCGTGTAAGTAGCATTCCGGCCTCGCTTCATTATACCACGGAGCAAGTCACTAATCCCCTTATAGAAGCGTCACAACCGTACTTTCTCCGAGGATGAGCGCATTGAGGCTCAACAGAACGTCAAGAAGACGGAGGCTGAGGATGACAATGAGATCTCCGAGGACGAGGACCCTGTGATGATGACTCGCGAGGCCAAGGACTGGAAGGTAAGGAAGCTCAAGAGTACTACATCGCTGTAGTTTACTGACCCCATGCAGGGCCAGGACCATTACGCCGTCCTCGGTCTCTCCAAATACCGTTGGCGCGCAACCCCCGAGCAGATCCGCCGCGCCCACCGCAAGAAGGTCCTGCGCCACCACCCCGACAAGAAGGCCGCTATGGGCCAGACCGACGAAGACGACCGCTTCTTCAAGTGCATCCAGAAGGCCACTGAGCTGCTCCTGGACCCCGTCCGCCGCCGCCAATTCGACTCCGTCGACGAGGGCGCCGAGGTCGAGCCCCCAAGTAAGTCCCAGATCAAGAAGCCCAGCCACTTCTACAAGCTGTGGGGCGCCTTCTTCGAAGCCGAAGCCCGATTCTCCAACAAGCAACCCGTCCCCAAGCTGGGAGACGACAACACCCCCGAGGCCGAGGTCCGCGCCTTCTACGACTTCTGGTACAACTTCGACAGCTGGCGTACTTTCGAGTACCTCAATGAGGATGTCCCCGATGACGGCGAGAGCCGTGACCAGAAGCGTCACATTGAGAAGAAGAATGCCAACGCTTGCCGCAAGCGCAAGACCGAGGATATTGTTCGTTTGCGCAGTCTGATCGACCAGGCTGCCGAGCAGGACGAGCGTATCAAGCGCTTCAAGCAACAGGCCCGTGCTGGCAAGGATGCCAAACGTAAGGCCAAGGAGGAGGAAGCCAAGCGTCTGCAAGAGGAGAAGGAGCGTAAGAAGGCCGAGGCTGAGAAGGCTGCCAAGGAGGCCGAGGAGGCTGCCAAGGCTGAGCGTGAGAAGAACAAGAAGGCCAAGGAGGCTGCTAAGAATGCTGCTAAGAAGAACAAGCGTGTTCTCAAGTCATCCGTCAAGGATGTCAACTACTTTGCCGACGGTGAGGCCTCTGCTGCGCAGGTCGACTCTGTTCTGGGCGATGTTGAGCTCATCCAGAGCAAGATCGATGTTGATGAGCTTGCTGCCCTTGCTGAGCGTCTGACCCTTGCCGGCAAGGATAGCAATGCTGTCAAGACTGCTTACACTGAGGAGGCCAAGCGCCTGGCTGGTGCTGGCAAGATCAAAGAGGGTGATGCTAAGTTCTTTGTTTAGAATTAGACTACTCTGCTTGGTATGACTAAAAATTGGCGGTTTCTAATGAGAATAGAGAGATGAATGCAATGCATGACATAGACCAATTCACTCTCCATTACCTTGTATTTGAACCAAAGATATTGTGCCGCCTGATTCAAGTCTCACATCAAGGGTGTAGCGTTAACAACCACATTTTCCCAATGGACACCCTGTTTGATGAATCTTCACCTGTTCCACTTTAGCCTACCGGTCTCTACACAAGTCTGGCGATGACGCTTACGATCTAGTGGTGTTACCACACAGTCTGTTTGAATCAACCCCATTTTTGATGAGATTTCACCAGGTTCCTTCTAGCCTGCCGCTCTCCCTTCTGTCTTGGTGCTAATTCCTGCAACTAGGTGCTGCTACTTTCGAACACTTAGTAGTACTATCAATCAGGTCATTCAAATCGACGCTATGTTTGACAACTTTACACCTTTTTCATTGTAGCTTGCCTTCTAGCTTCTACTCTAGGAAGGTAATCAGGTGAGCATCTTGGACCCTGAGAAGAGTTTAGGTGACAATGGCACACGCTGGCTACGCGAACTCGCCCCTTCTCTAAGTTTGTTCCTAAACCTGCAGACTTGGTAGTACGGACAGGAGAAACGTTTTTCAGATCAAAATAAGAATCACTAGGATACTCCGTCTTCAAACTACACCCAGTCATTCCCAAAAAGTGTGTATACTTATAATTATATATGAACATGATCGAAAGGCTGGCAATTCGAAAAAACAAGCTCTGGTCATGAATCAGATTTCCATAAAGTAGTCAGATCTTCTAATCGAAGACATGCCAATGATGGCAAGCGGGATGGGCCTGATAAGGAGCACTATTAACTTTCTTCTACCCCACAGCCGCCTTATCTCTCCGTCTACCAGCTTTCTTCCTTCCACACACCATGCCACCAGATCGGGAGCGCACACGAATAGTCCGCGTCCGGACCGGGTGCCTGACCTGCAGGCGGCGTAAGAAGAAGTGCGATGAGGTCCACCCGATCTGTGGCGGCTGCGTGCGCAACGACCTCGGATGCCAGTGGCCAACGACAATTCCCGGGCGCAGGAACTCTGGTTCGCCAAAGGATATCCCTACGGATGCTGAGCGCCGGCGCTCGAGTCCGGGAGGTTCTTTGGAAGAGTTGGGGATAGTGAGTATCCCGGGGAGTGCCTCGTCGCGGCGTTTATCTTCGGTTTCGTCTATCGGGGCTCCGTCCGCAGAGGGTGGCGATCTAGTAGATCTGGACGGAGCGACGATTCTGGACGCAGAGGCTCTACATCGGAAGGCCAGTGTTGCGAATAGTATCGGGAATATTGAGGAAGTGGTGGCGTCGCCGTCAATGGTCGGACATGTTGTCCCAAGAACATTATCGATGCTTCCTGGTTACGACGCAGAGTCTTATCAGCTGCTCAGCCATTACTTGAGTACGACTGCAGATTGTATGGCGAATGGCACAACTCCGATCAATCCGTTCCTTGTACAAGTCGTCCCGCTAGCTTTCACGAGCGATCTATTGCTACAGCTGGTGATCACGCAAAGCGCTGCCCATCGCGCATTCCGACGACGGGATGAATCAGACTCCTTGGCCCAGTCTCACTACACCAAGTCGATTCGATTATTTCGGAAAGGAGTTACAGATTTCCTTGACGGAAAAGAACCAAACCCGCTAATGCTTCTTGTTGGGGCTTTGCTGATGTGCTTTACTGAGGTAAGAATAGGCATGGCTTTTCCCTTGCTCACGGGCACTAACACACCCACCAGACCGCAAAAGGGGATATGACGGGTACCGTGTTTGATCACCTATCGGCCGCAAATTCATTACTTGTCAAACTGTTGGAGAAAAGCGATGCGGCTGTGCCAAGAGACTTGAAGGCATTTGTTGTGGAGTACTACGTTTACACAGCATCTGTGAGCATGATTTCCATCGACGCCAGATTGAGCGGACAGATTTTCCTCAATTTCGACCTGGAGCAGCGCGCACGGGGCCTTCTAACAACCAACTACGTTGGGAACCTCTGTGGTTGTTGGCTTGAGCTCCTGTTGCTCATTCCATGTATCTTTGATCTTGGTCGACAATGGATGACCGGCGATTCCGACAATCATGCTCCCACCGCAGACGACTTTGCTTTGTTTGCCTCCATCCAGGCCCAGATTCTCCGATGGTCCCCCTACGCTTCAGTCGACCCCGAGGTCTACCTTGCTGGCTTAATCTTCCAGCAAGCCATGTTGATATATCTCTATTCTTCCCTTGGCGGGTACCAATTTGCCGCTGACGGTATCTACAAAGGCCTGATTCAAAGCGCGGTATCAGAAGCAATGAACTATCTCGAGCAACTGCTGCCTAGCGCTCGGATCAACTCTGGGATGTGCTGGCCTATCGCAGTGGTTGGCTCGTGCTTGGAGGACCCGGAGCGACAAGAGACTCTGCGCCTCAGAACCAGAAAGATGGCCACGCACTTCGGCCTGGGTAATATGGACCGAACGCTCCAGCTGTTAGAGGCAATGTGGCGACTTCCGTTTCCCGAGGCTGGTCCTTGGAATATCTCTCGCACGATGCAGCAACACCAAATCTGGATCTCCTTCGCTTGAATGGAACTTTGAATGTACCCTCATTTCGCCATCTATTCGGATATAACAGATTGAGACTGTTTTTGGCCGAACGTCACAAGCTAGCGGTTTATGCCCTTGTCTGCACCGCGAAAGCCACCCAAGTCTCTGGGAAACCGTCTTACGTTCCGGATATTTTAGACACCCACTCGAAAGGCTTGTGATAAAACTGCTTGGAAGACAGACAAGGGCTTTCATTGCACCCCAAGCTCCCCATAAGCCAACACCATACGGGCTTCCAAGTTCTTGTGAAGCCATTCTAGGTCCTCTTTGAAGCGAAAACCTATTGAGTTGCTGGGGTATCCTACTAAACCCCGTCCCGGATTTTCAGTATAATCTGAAGCCTCTACACGAGCCTCTACACTAGTCTCCGATGATTAGTTTGAGTTCATTGGCTACATTGGGCTCGTCCAAAGGGGAATCCGCTGTTCGTCATGCAAAACCACCAAGGGCAAGCCCATAATCGCCCTCTGATAAGCAAGGATTTGTACATACTAGTAACATGTCACCAATCATGAACGAAGAACCTTATTTACGAAGTCATGCACACCTTTACGTACACCTAACTAAGTTCCGGAAAATATTGCGCTATCTAGTGCAGTACTAAAGTTCCCCGCTCCATTTTCCGTTTTCCTGGGCACACAGAACAGCTTCGGGTCGTAGGGCGCAATGTCTCGGCGGTTAAAGATACATTGCGCGCTCCCGGACCGCGGTGTGGGTCTCCGCCCTCAAAAAGTTGACAGTGCGATTAGGCCTTGTCTCGCTATTGGACGCGCTGCCTATTCTTTTCAGATTGACGTGGCTCTGATGGAAAAATGAAGAAGCCATTGGAAAAGTATTCTTCGATTCTAGTAGGGCTTCAAAGAAGTTCATCAATTATACTATGGCCGTAAAACATGTCAATACCGCTCAGGGCAATCTATATGAAAAATTCTGGGACTTTACGCAGAGACACCCTTAATGTGGTAGCTCTTTAACTTGGTAAAGCCGTCGTAGGCTCGGGGACCAAGAGTTGAGCCCAAGCCAGAGGATTTCCAGCCGGTCCATGCCAGATCCTGATGATAGGTTAGCATTTTAGTAGAACCAAAAGAAGATTACTAGTACTTACAGCGGCAGGGTAATCACAGCGGTTAATGAAAACGGTACCGGCTTCGATGCGGTCGATAATCTTCTCGCCGGCATCGAAGTCCTTGGTCCACACACTGGCGGTCAAGCCGTAATCACTGTCGTTGATCAAGGCGATCGCCTCGTCATCATCCGCAACCTTCATGATAGGCATGACAGGGCCGAAAGTTTCCTCCTTCATGGTGATCATGCTGTGGTTGACGTTGGTGAGAACGATAGGGGCGAGCCAGTTGCCTTTGGTAGCAGTCTTTTCGAGGGCAAAGGTTGGGTTCTCGGGGTAGCGTTAACGGCGCCCTTGGACAGGGCATCTTCGACGTGAGACTGGATCTTCTTCTTCCCCGCGTCGGAGATGACCGGGCCGATATTGGTTTCAGGGTCGTTGGGGTCACCAAGCTTGTAGCTATAACAGGGTTATTAAATAGAACATACGAAGGATTTCACGAAAAACGTACTTCTTGAGCTCCTCCTGCACAGCGTGCAAGAACGCATCGTATACCTTCTGGTGGACATAGACGCGCTCAACGGAGCAGCAGCTCTGTCCACTGTTGAAAACAGCACCATCAACGAGGTTCTCCGCTACATCCTTCACATCAACATCTGGGCGGACGTAGGCAGCGTCCTTACCGCCAAGCTCGAGGTTCACAGGCTTCACTTGACCAGCGGTAGCCTGGCGCAGACGCAGGCCACCGTATGTTGATCCAGTGAAAGAGACCGACTGGACCTCAGGAAGGGCAGCAACCTGGTCCAGAACGTCCAAGCTGCCAATGTGAAGGACTTGAAGAACGTTTTTGGGAAGGCCAGCAGCAGTGAAAGCCTCGGCCATGCGCTCTCCGTATAAAGGGACCTGGGGCGAGGACGAAGGAGAACAGTGTTTCCAGCGAGAAGGGCGGGGACAATAGCGTTTACAGCGGTGAGGTAGGGTACTTGAAAACATCAGCTAAAATAAATCAAGGAGGGTAGCAATGCCCACTCACGTTCCAAGCAGAAGCAATCAGCACTGGGCCAACAGGGACACGCTTAACAAAGCGCTTGAAGTTGGCCTCCGGCTTTCCAGGAAGATCTGCCAGGCTCTCTTCCGCAATATCCATCATGTGTTCGGCGCGCATGCGCGCAGTCTTGATCTCGCCAGCGGGGAAGCGGATTGGACGACCCATTTGCAGAGTGACCTCCTTGGCAAGCACGTCGATGTTCGAATCAATGTGGTCCAATGCCTTCTTCACAATGGCCTTTCTCTCATCGAGGGTTGTGTTGCGCCATGACTGAAAGGCAACCTTGGAGGCTGTGGCAATCTTGGTCGCTTCAGCGAGAGAGTGACCCGGGTGCTCAAAGATGACTTCGTGGGTGGCGGGGGAGATGGTTCGGACTGCGTTGAACATTTTGAAGAGGGTAACGCGACAATTCTATAAAAAAAGTGGAAAGGTGGAAAGAAGTTTGATGTGACGAGGGGAGGTGGCGGTTATATAACGTGGAGCTCTACCTTATCGCGCTTCCCCGCGGTCTCTTATCGGTGCTTATCATGGCTTATCGGGCTACGCTTTGCGCTGTTGTGGTTGATGTGTCTATTGCTCTTGTTATTTCTAAAATAGAACTATTCTATGCAACTGCCTCTTGCAAGAATTGGATAATTCTCTTGGCCACTAACTCGCCGTCGTGTTGGTTGCCTGCCCTGGAGGAGCCACTCTGGTACATCTCGTCATTGAAGAGACCCATGTCATGTCTTGCCTGCACGAGGTTGGTCATGATGTATTCGTTAAATTCAGGGTGCGCTTGAACACTAATAATTTTTCCAGGCTTGTAAAGGCCTTGGATAGCACATGGCCCACTGAATCCAAGGTTTTGGCAGCCCTCTGGGACCTCGAAAACGATGTCCCTGTGCATTTGATGAAGGTACTAAGAAACGTGAGTATAGGCTCTGCCCTGGAGCATGCAAATGAACATACCAGTGTGTCTTTCCCAAATACCTCTTTGCCCACATCAGTTAGGTTGATGGAGTCCACTGAAATCTCCCACCCATCGCCACGGCCGACCTTCGCACCAAGCGCCCGTGCCAGAATCTGATGTCCGAAACAGATGCCTACAACGGGCTTCTTGTGCGTCTGGACAACATCTTTGACATATTCAGTCAGAAGAAGGATCCAGCTGTCATCCGCGAAGGCATCATGCTCTGTTGGAGGTCAGTGGCGAGACCGATATCAGAATTTGCGGGGAACCGTACTGCTACCAGTGAGCAGGAAAGCATCAACCTCGTTGGGATTCGGATATACCGGGTTCTCAACGACGTGCCATTTACTGACTTCGACGGTCACTTCCGGATCACCGTTCGCTTCGACGCCTCTCTTGAGCAGGCTCTCGAAGATATCACCGTACCCGCCGAGCTTGGACTTCACCGAGGGGATAGGAGTGTCGCATTCTAGCACAGCAACGCGAAGTGTTCGTGGCATGTTGCCAAATGTGTTGGGATGATTGGGTCCTCTTTCCGTGCTGTGGGTGTCTCTGGTTTGGCTGTTGCTTTAAGGTGCTTCCTTCGCTGAGTCGTGATTACGACCGCGGTTGGCCCCACCGCGCGGTCCGAAGTTACAAGATCGCGTTATCGCCTCCTCAGGAAACCGTACTAAGGACTCGAGTGCCCAATGCAATCCCACGAATTTCGTTGGTACCGAACATGGGCACATCGAAGAAGCGGCATGTATCTGCCCGGTTGCCTGATTTCTGCAATATGGAAATTCTATGCTTGTTAACATGTGATTAGCTAAAGTTGTCTGGCCTGAGATGTGTCTTTAGACAGAACCTCTTACGCCTGAAGCTTTAGCTTCGAAGTTTCTTTGGAATATAGGTGTTCGATGAAGGTACGTTGGCGATGTTGAAACTCGGAATATCTTCCACGAATCGTGGCTCCGGTCCTAGGCCCATAGCCTGTTAGTCGATCTTCACTTCCGACATGAGCAAATTAACCCAACTCGGGGGAGACTCCTAGTATATGCACGCCGCTACTTTGTACCAGCAAGCTGGCCCTACTGAATCATATATGGTACTTCCTACTAGTTCGCCAATACAGTATATGTTATTCAAGTTACCGGTTTAAACTTTGGTATTAACTGAGGCAGTGACTTATGATAGCTCTTATCCGCGGAGAGAACCCCCTGAGAATATTAGATTATTTGCCCAAAGGTGCCATAGCTCCACAGATTATTCTGGGGACTCAAAAGTGGCACTTCTGAGCTTCACATGAGCACTGGCATAGCCGTATATGATAAGCGCCCAATCACCATGCGAACATATTTTCTTTTGGCTAGCCCCATGCAACCTGCAGGAGGCGGGGCTGAGGCTGTGGGCGGCAATTTCCAACATCATCCCAGCCCATGGCAAACCCGATTCTGAGGTTCTACAGTATCTCCGGCCGTTTGATCGCAGTCTCACAATGCAATCTGCCAAGGCAGTGATAAACGGTACAAACCAGGGGTTTCAAGTGGTGCAAAACAACGGGTCCATCAGCCTTGCGCAGCCACCACCGGATTACTCATGTCTGCGTGACTTGCGAACAACGGATCCCCGTGATGATAAGCATCGAATCGAATCGGAAAAGGGAGGACTCCTAGCTGAATGTTGTCTCTGGGTTTTGAAAAACAAAGAGTACACCAACTGGCGTGATGACCCAAATAATCGATTGTTATGGATCAATGGTAGCCCCGGTAAAGGGAAGACGATGCTTGTCTGTGGGATATTAAATGATCTGTCTGCACGCTCGATTAATGTGGCCTTCTTCTTCTGCCAAGCTAGTGACGATCGTATCAATACTTCCACGGCCGTTCTGCGGGGACTGATATTCATGCTGGTCGATCAGCAACCTTCGCTTCTCCCTCACGTTCAAAAGCGGTACGACATTACAGGAGAAGCACTTTTCACAGGAATCAACGCATGGGCTGCGCTGAGCCAAATATTGTCAGACATTTTGGAGGATCCACAGTTACAAACTACATACTTGGTAATTGACGCGCTCGACGAATGCGTCGGCGGGCTACAGCAACTCCTGGATTTTATCGCCGACAAGTCCTCTCTGGATTGCCGTACGAAGTGGCTTGTTTCGAGTCGCTGTTGGCCGATTATTGAGGAATCCCTAGGACTGGTAACCCAAGATTCTAGGGTGTCCCTTGAGCTGAACGAGGAGACTGTGGCCCGGGCTGTCGAGATGTATATTGAACACCAGGTTCAAATTCTGTCTCAGCGAAAAAAATATCAACCCCAAACAAAAGAATCTGTCCATCGCCATCTACTGAAAAATGCCCAAGGGACTTTTCTTTGGGTGGCTATCGTCTGTCAGGCCCTCGCAAAAACAAAGGCCTGGAAAACGATCGATCTGCTCTCCAGCTTCCCGCCGAAGCTTGAACCTCTCTATGAAAGAATGCTATTGGGACTCCTTGATTCAGAAGAATCAGAGATATGCAGTACGGTACTCGGGGTCGCTTCGACTGTGTATAGGCCTATCATGCTCGATGAGCTTTCTTCCATGGTTGACATGCCTGAGGATATTGTTGGGAATGAGGAATATTTGGCAGAGATAGTTGGTCTCTGCGGCTCTTTCCTGACATTGAAGGACAACGCAATATCCCTAATTCACCAATCCGCAAAAGATTTCCTAGCAAAGAATGGGTGTGATCGGATCTTCCCTGGAGGAATTCAAGCAACGCATCATACGATATTTTTACGGTCAATCAATTCATTGTCTAGGACGCTTCAGCGGAATATATACAATGTCCAGTCCCCAGGCTGCCTAATTGAAGAGATACAGAAGCCAGCTCCAGACCCGCTAAGATCAATAGGATACGTGTGTGCGAACTGGCTGGACCATCTTCAAGACGCATACCGTTCGAGAAGCGACCTACAACTCACATCTGAAGATAGCAGAGTTCTGTCTTCATTTTTCGAAAGCAAATTCCTGTATTGGCTGGAAGCCCTGAGTCTTTTGAGGGACATACATCGTGGGATAAAAACAATGCTGGCATTCCGCGATTTGCTCGAGGTTAGTACAAATCCCTCATTCTCCTCTCTGCTCTGGGTCGAGAATGATGTTTCTTGCATATTGAGTATTTAGTGGAACAATGAACTCATGCAACCAACTAGTCGTTCGATGTGTCCAGGATGTTCATGAAGCGAATCCAGGACGCCTGTCGGTTCATTCAACAGAACGGCACGATTATCCAACAAGCTCCCATGCAAACATATAGCTCTGCTTTGATTTTTACTCCAATGAAAAGCTTGACTCGATTATCCCACTTCGATCAGAAATCGAAATGGCTCCTCCGCGATCCGAAAATGGATCAAAATTGGGGATCCTGCCTTCAAACGATCGAATTACTAAGGCTTGCCAAGCAGATAGAATGGTCACACGATGGGAAAAGACTCGCAGCAATACTGAATGAGGCTCACCATAGTGTGATTATTTGGGATCCATTCTCTGGACAGCGCCTTTCCGTCTTGGATGTTGAAGGAATTGAAGTTTCGACGATGGCCTGGTCTCCCAAATACATTGAGCAGCTCACTGTAGTAGAAAGCTCCACCTCTCAAATTCAAACATGGGATACAGATACTGGGAAATGCATCGCAGTATTCCGGCCATCTGCCACGGATATGGGATACCCAGATCATATATGTTGGTCAAGAAACTCTACTTGGCTTGCAGCATCTGGCTGCAAAGGAATTGACATATGGAATGGCATAACCGGACTCTGGACCCTATGTATCCCGATCAACAGGGATTACTCTCTTTCCAGCCCCTTTTCATGGTCGCCAGATGGAACTCAAATTGCGATTTCTTCTGACAAGGGCCAAATTAGGATCTGGGACCCATCGAATGGTCTTCAGTCAGCCTTTCTTTCGATCCGTGGAATAGTAAAGTCGATTGTGTGGTCCCCCGATGGGACTCAAATAGCCGTTATTTTGGAGGATTTTACCCTGATGATATGGGATTTCACTACAGGTGGGCTTAGATTCGTGCTCTCAGATGTGAAGACCAATCCCGTTTGGTCACCGAGCAGACGACGACTGGCCTCCCTGACAAAAGACAATCACATTGCAATCTCGGATCCTTTTCAAGGGAAAGAAATCTCCATTCTACGAGACCATGTAAAGTTCATTCGTGCTAGGGATATGGGCTGGTCTCCTGATGATACTCGTCTAGTTCTATGTTCAGGAGATCACATTACTCTCTGGGACCCTTCTTCCGGCCAATGCACCTGTGTACTGAATGGACATACCTCTCAAATTGTGCTAGTCTCATGGGCACCGTATGGGGGTCATATTGCATCTGAATCGATTGATAATATCGTGAAGATCTGGGAAACTTTTGACAACGACGATGTTCTGTCTAACGAGAGTCAACCGGGGGGTTTAAGAAGTGGAAGCCCTTACCACATTTCTTGGTCTCATGATGGAAGGCTGTTGTCACTAAACTTGATGGAAGAAGCGGGAGTCTGGAATGCCACTGCCGATGATATCATCACTTTCCAAGGCCTTCAATATCTCGAGTCAATATGCTGGTCACCTCAAACCCCTCTCCTTGCAGCTGTGAGCCGTGGGCAAGTGAAAATATGGGACTCAGCGACGTGGAATTGCATATGGACAAGTGGTTTTCAAATTCGAGAACGTGACTTTTTTTGGTCACCTGATGGTCGTAAAATTGCTATGATTCTAGCCTCGCATCCTGCGATTGGGATCTGGGAAAAGAGAAGCCTGTCCGGTTCTTGAAGAAGGACGGTTTCTCTCTTCTTTCTTCAATACAGTGGTGCCCCAGCGGGAATCGACTCGCAGCAGTATCATGGAGACCTTCTTCAAGCATGCGTGCTGCCAGAAACACGCAATATGCACTCATCATTTGGGATGTTGTTAGAGAAGTTATTGGACACGAATTTCCCTTTGAAAATGAAGTTTACAAGGTAGAACGACTCATTTGGTCGGAGGACGGAGCTTGCGTTGCAGCAGTGCTGCGGCATACCGATCAAGAGCGGTATTGGAAAGTTGCTACTTCACAAGGCCTTTTTAAGGCTTCCATGGACGAACGAACTTCTGAAATAGACACTTCGCCCACCGAGATTCGGAGGAAGAACTTCTTTGTGTTTCTCAATGCACCTACGTTCGATGCTGTAGGATGCATCGATCCAGATACCACCTTCCAGATCGCGATACCGCCAGAAAAATACCAATTGGGCGACAGACAGAGTTGGATATATTTCAATGGGAAAAGATTGCTATGGCTCCCACCGGCTTACAGGCCCCGTCTAGATTCAGGAATTGCGTTTCATGAGACCCAGACTACTGTGAGGGTTGCAATTGCCTGTCTTTCGGGTCAAACCCTTACTATGGAATTCGCAAAGGATTGTCATAGAATTTGAAGGCCGCCACTCTTTGTGTGAGGATAAAATTTAAATTGCGTCCCCTCTAGCATGCCTTTCTATCCGGTTAAACAGTGTGATTCTCTAAACCACAGCTCCGAGGTCTGCAGCCTAAGTGAGAATGTTAATAAATTCGCTGCAACAGCAGTGAAAACAGAAATTTCAACCTTCTTCAGAGCCTCAGTAGTTGGTAGTCACCTAGTATCCTGACGGGGACATTCCGCTCCCACAGCTTTACGGTGCTCCCCCCGGATCTCCCACTAGAGATTCAAGGTCGAGGAAACCGATTTCCCATAAATTAAGATCGCCTATGAGGATAGGTTTCTCAGACCTTCTTGAGGAGAATGGATCTATATAGTATTTTAATACTAAGTTCCGACCCGAGGGACCCTAGAACTCAAAGTCGTGCCCGCTACGTCAATAATGTCAGCATTGGCTTGCTATCCCAAGATAATAAAGCTCAAATTCGGGCCTGACAGACACAGACATCAAAATTTGAGTATATCACTAAGTTCATTTGTTTCTGCATTTCTAGGCCTAGCCCATAGATACACTCCCATGTCGTATTCTCTCATTAGTTTCATTTCGGGTATCATAGTTATGATCCCATGATGTTTCCCCATCCAGACACTTCAAACAATGCACTGATATTGCGAGACGCCTCAGCGATAGACCGAGTCACAATCATTACCCCAACACAGGCAGCGAAGCCCAAGAACATGAAAAGTGTGTCGACCTTGGCCCAGACACAGCGAGGACGGATATATTGACCGTGGTCCCCATTATAGCAGTGCTTGATTTCGTCCCTGTATTCGCAGCCTCCACTAATAAGCACATTGTCCCAAGCAAGGCCGTTATGAGCAGCAGTGTTATCACAGTCAACGTTTCCTAATGTGACAGCGTACGCCTGAGACTAGCTTAGAAATTTGTGTGATGCGCAGATGTTGAGTGTTCGGGGACGGGGCTTACAATTCCGGCAGCCAGTAGAGCAATGCCGGCAAGAAGATCAAGAAGCCAAGGAACAAACTCCTGCCAACTCTCAAGAAATGAAATAATAATCCCAAACAATGCGGCGACCACACCGAGAGTACCTGCGGACTCCGCCCATTTCGTTTGGGGAGGGACGGCTCCGATGATTTGTTGTATACCAAGGGTGATAGAGAGTCCGAGCGCGACGATGCTGAACAGGAGCTATAAGGTGTTATCTTGGGGGCCTGATGAGATAGGCAGATATTATTGACCTGGAAAGTACGGGCAATACCCGTAGCCAGTTGCATTCTTGCAAGACTTGTGACTTGTCTCAACGGCGCTATGACTTTTTATAATATATCTGTGGGTAAGTGAAAATGGAGCTCAAGGCAGTATTTAGATCCTCTGCAGGAAATGAATCAAATTGCACTACGCACCATAGTTCGCGGGCTAAGGAAGCCTTGTTCAAGAGACAACTGAATGCTAATCATCGTCTCGGTTAGCCTGACTACACGGGGGCCCACTCGACCCTAAAGAAAAGCACGTTTGCTCTTGATAGGGTGACCAAACCGGCATATCCCTGAATTGCAAGGCAGACTTGTCTTCACCTGCTTATCTTGCGATGCGGGGCGGCCGATTGGATCGGCACAGGACTCGAGCCCCTTCATATCGGGGCATCAGAGCCCCATTTAGGGATGATGGGGGAGACGACACCGTATCACATGGGCCAAGGTTTTTGAGAGACTCAGCATTCGACGCATAACAATTCCCTTCTTAGCCCTCAGCTCTGAGTAGTTGAGTTTTGTCGAAATCTCGACACTGTTTTGAAGGGGGGTTTTAGCCCCCACACAACCCGGGCTTAGCGTGAAGCAGAGCCCCTATAGCACACGAGCCGCAATAAGCCGGATGGATGAGGCGGTGGCTGTGAGCTGGAGAGATCAACCCGAGATGTTCTGTTTTAGGTTTAGGTACCTCGTATAGCAAGTCAGTGATAGCAGTACTGTAGCACTGAGTATGTACCCGGTCTAGTAGGCGATCCTGGTATGATTCGAGTGTGATGACCAATACCGCTTGCATTGTGCTATACAAATTATTCCTTGTTTCGGGACAACTAATTAATCATTCTTTCTCTTCAGCCTCTTCGACATACGCAGCCTTGTCGCCCTCCGGCTTAGTACTGGTAGCCTCAGTCTCTGTCGCATCGCCATCATCATCCTCCTCTTCCTGGTGTTCGACGCCTGCTCCATTCTTACTAGCCAGCTTTGGTGGGCTTGTTTGTTGTTCTTGCACGTTTTTCCCCTTATCACCCTTGCTACGAACTGGCAGCTCAGCATCGCTCTTTAGCTCAGCAGCAGACTCATCGGCGACGGAAGATCGCGAGCTTTGATTTTTCCTATTCTTGGCATTTGCGCGACGAATGAGTCGATTGTGATAGTTGACGCCTTCGACCTCGGGATCTTCATGTAGAATGCGACGAGCCGCTTCCCGGCCAATGACAGGTAGTCTATCAACACCGGAGAAGCCATTTGGCACGAGCTTTGGATCAAGTAGACCAACTTGAACTAGGACGCTCGCCTGGTCCCAGTATACATGCTCTGAATACAGCTTGGCAGAGCGAATGCTGACGATGCTGACCAACACAATTTCCACCGGCTTATTGGTTGGGGGGACACCAGGCAACATCCATGGGATTTCTTGCGAGTGTTCGAAAGAGACATAAAGCTCATCGACGATACGATCGGATCCGGTTGTTCGCGACAACAGGCGAATGTGCATCGACGGTGGAAGCTTCCCAATGAAGAACCGCTGGTAGAAGCGCTGGAGCTCTTGGGCTCCGATGCCGCCACTTAGCGTCGAGGCATACGTTACCGTCGGTGTCTTGTGCTTGACATAGCTTTCCATCGTTTCCGAAATATTTGACTTGAAGAACTTGGCTAAAGGAAGTTAATTCGAGGTACTTACTTAATTTCCTAAGTGGAGAGAATCTCACCTTCTTCGTGGTCTTCCAAGCCTTTCTCAATATCCACATCTCTCGAAAACCCTTTGCGCAGAACGCTAACAGTCCGCGACCACGCGATACTGGCCGACAGGTGATCGTATTCCTCCATGTCATGTTCTGCAAACCCGGGCTGAGCTTCATAGTATGTGTAGACCGGATAAGCCCATTTCAGCCTCTCCCCCGTGCCAACTCCAGGCTTCAGGGCACGAGTCCGACGTCGCTTTTTTGCCTTGCAGCCCCAGCGCAGTTGGCGTCGTTATCATATCAATGCTTTGACCAGCTAAGTGGACCACCAGTCGCACCTGGAAGGGAAATTTGATTCGATTGTCGGGAACTGTGGTTGGATAATATGCGACCAGGGCGCAAAGTCGAGCAGTGTTTCCTGCCTCCGCATAATACTGCAAGCAGTAGCTAGCCGCCTCGCCAAACGCTGTGTAGGGATGATATCGTCAGGTACATGTTATAGTTACGTTCTTCAAGCGGTGCCACTAACCTATCACTGCGTAGTTTTCTCCAACGCCAAGACCTCCCTTGACCGCCATCAGTCGAGCCTCGTAGTCCTTGCCGCCGCCGTTCAGCGGTTCGTAGATTACGTCGAATCCCTCATTCTGCCAGTTGCGAATCGTCTCCATGTCAAACTCGTTCGTCTCGGAGGTAATACAGACACGCGCATTATTGGAGCCATTATTGTACAGGAACCCGCTGCTGAGCCCTGGAGCGCTGATTGAAACGGACGCCATGTTGTTCCCGCGATCGGGTAGATCTCCAACGGTTTTCGCTCGGCAACGGCTGAAGGAAAAGCTGGAGTATTGACCTCCTTGGATCTTTTGCTGATCAAGATATTTGTTGATTCAACTGATCCAGTCTTGAGAAACCCTGAGATGTTGCGTACAGCTCGGTGACACATACGTCATGGGCGCACGCGACGTCATTTTTAATATACTTGGGGCCCCGCCACGTTGACGGGCGGGGGCGTTGACAGGCTCGCGCTACTCGAGTGACACATGGGGCGGGCCCACTTCCAAGGTTAACTGCAGAGATGTTTTGACTCCTTATATTATCGTGTTTTTGTTTCATCTGTTAGGCAAAGTTTCAGAGGATGGAAACTTGGTCATCTTGGGGCAAGGCCTTCTCTTGGAATCGGCAGTCCCGGTGACCGACAACTCCAAGCCTTAGTGGCTATGAAGCTTCGCAGGGTCGAATCTGGAGCACTTGTGTCGCTTAACTGGATGCAGTGGGCTTCTACTATCAGCAATGCCACAATTTACTAGGAACGATGCCCTCGGAATGGCCCAAGTCATTGGCGCATAAGCGTTCGCCAAAGGCTTGTTAGCATTTGAGCGTGCGAGAGCCCGTCAATATGCCACCGTAGGGAATCGATATGGCAAGATCGGAATCGCATGATTTGAAAGCTATCATGATGCGTTCAGAGTCCATTGGCAAATGCTTTGCAGTCACATATACTAGCATCCCTGTAAGCAATTCAGAGTGAACATTATTCCTTTGCCAGATTTCAGCATTCCCCAAATGGCTTCATGGGACATCCCCCAAGTTAGAGAGACACCGTCTCTCTGACCAGCAGAAATTACAGCAACTTCAGCAACCAACTAAGCCACATATACCAATTTGGCCGATGGGGATCGGGATGTCCACATTTCCGCTGATAAACACGTGAAATGTCCTAATAATAGCGAGCTCGAACCTTCCCATACTCAACGTCGTTGAATTCAAGGTGGAATAAAAGTGATGCAGATGTTGGCGTGAGAACCAGATCAAAGTGAACACGGTAAAATTCCAGCCCGGTTGAGTTTTTATGCTTCTCAAATAGCTCTTTGGGTATCTTGTCGAGGTCGGCGTTGAGCTCACAAAGCGGAGAAACGGCTTCACAAAATTAATTTCCACTTCAAATCAAAGAATGATCAATACCGAGCCAGCTTACCTTTATTGAGCTGACTCGGGGCAGTCTCGGTCACACAAAAGCTGAGTTCATCGCAGAATTTGAAAGAACCGTTGATATCAACGTTTCGATAGAAACTGAGCCGCACTGGCTCGTTTTCGTTTATTGTAGCCCCCTGTCGATCAAGTCAGTCACAAACCGTCACATAAATTGTGTTGTCTAGATTTAACCTTTTTGATGAACCATATCATCTCGCCGCGCACTAAATAAGCTTCCTCATACGTGCTCCAGTACCTTCGGTCCGGCGAATGACGTGCTGGGTCATAAGGTCTCGATACTTGCACTCCGTAATGACATCGAGCCTTTCGATTATCGACGTGATTGCCCTCGATTCCACGCTGAACTGCACCCCTAAACTCGTTAATACTTCCACCTACAAGCTTGTTGACTCAAGATTATATTCGATGCCGAAATTTGATCTTACCGAACAACAGCGGACCATCTGTTAAAATACGTTAGATGAACATCTCAATCACACTTCGCACGCCTGTCATGAATAATATTTTACTCACGCATTCATTGGCTGCATCACCCCTAAGATCGCTAAATTTGGTTTCCAGACGCTTGTGAATGTAATCTGACGATCCAAGCCCTCCGACAAGAATGATGGCCTGTTGTCATATTTAGTTCAACAGACGTAGCTGAAGGGTAGATTCAATGCAGAACCACACCTTTGCGTTGAGGCCGGTATCGTTAACCTTTCTGATCTGTCCCGAAACAAGCTCTTCAATCTGCTGCGCAACAGGCTTGAATATGCACTCGACCTAGGAGCTATTGGTGTGGTGAGCATTAATCTGAAAGAGTTTAGTCTCATAGTCTTACCTTTCGAGATTCCAAAATCCTCCCTCAATGATTCCGGGTACGTCAGGCGCTCCCGGCAATGGAACAGCATAGCCCACATCAAGGTATTCTTCTAATTCCGGGCCTGTATAGTTCGCTTTGATATTGTCTTGCCAGTAGTTCAGAGCAACTAGCCTCGCAGCCCTTGGGATTGACATATGCATTTTCTCACCCACGGTCTGAGCAAGTAGTTCCTCGAAGCAGTGATCTAAGAGGACTGACCCACAAATACCCCCTGCAGAAGCCATGTTAGAGGTGCATCTATAGTGATATTAAGAATAAATACCTGTTCCCTCCGTGACTTCTTGTAACCTTAAGGGCTCTGTTTGAGTGATTTCGTATGTAATGAGATCCTGAATTGGTCAATATAACTCTCAAGGCATTTTCTACTTTGTTCGGGCCATGCTTACCACTGTGCCACCGCCAGCATCACACACAATAATGCAATCCCCATGCTTCTGTGGGTTAGTTTTTATTGGAGTGAAATTGTAATGTAGGCACTGCACCCACCGCCATCGTATTTGGCTGAATTGCGCGGATCGCATATATCGCCGCCGACTCTGGTTCCGATAACAAGGACAGCTGAGCACGAGGAATGCCGGCTCGGCAACCAGCTTGCATTGTCAAATCCTTTGCCTTGTCCGACCACACCGCAGGGACAGTTAATATATACTGGATCTCCATGATGTCCAGTGCGCTATCGAAACGTCGTCTAAGAATCTCCTTCGCATGTCCCACCAAAGCTCGGAGATAGTCTGCAATTGCATCCACGGTAGATTTTCCAAGGGACTTCAAATGACTTTTGGCCTCGATAGATGGCCTATATGTCACAGGCTTGCTATCGTCGAGCAGCAGTTTCAAGCCCCTGATTGCATTTGGATGCACCTCGTCATTCACCTGGTAGCCCCAGTTCACAGCAGAGGTGCCGTACGTGAGGCAGCTAGGGACTTTTTGTAACGATCCTGTGTGATATATTAGTTTCAGGGTAATTTAAAAGTTCTTTTTAAACTTACTATTCCGTCCGTCCGGCCACTTCTGAATGACTTCGATCTCCTCTGGGCAGGCTTCTAACGCCCACGCAATGCTAACGAGAATTAGCGCTATCCTGAACCACAAGGCTGGGCGGACACAATTGGCACGATGATCGTGGATCATGAAGGAAGGAAGCTAAAACGATGGTGCATACCCGCTGAATGTTGTTCCGAAATCAATCCCTACCACAAGCTTCGGTCCACTCCTGGATGCCATCACTGGGAATACTCTCTCAGAGGGCTTCATGTCTGAAGCGTTTCGTACAGTTTCTTGCCTTTGAGAATTAGTACTCTCAGAGATCTGGGAAGCTAAAGGCCAAGAAGGAGTTATGAGAAGGGGACGCAAATGAGAAGGAAGGTGCGACTCACTGCCGTGGCCGTTCTGAATATAGAAGTCATCGCAACATCAAAATGTAATTTCCCCATTCAACCTGTCATACTCTGGTAACTCCAACGGTTGAGAAGATTAATAAAGGAACGCTCTCATGATTCCTTTTTCACTTTCCCGAATACTTCGATTTCGCTTCTCTATTATATACTGTGCATCATGAACAATTTCTTCCAATGCTTCATGCCTTTCAATCTGTATGATAAGTGGAGGCTTCTGATTTCAGAATCCAGTGGTAAGCAATCCGTTTGCTTTGAAATGTGATTTGAGTATGACATCTCGACCAGGTCCCGAGGACAGGGAAGCGGATCAGAAACCACCACCTTTACAACAAGAATACGAGCGACTGGAGAGGAAAAACAGGGAGATGAAAGCTCAACTCGGTCGGCTCACCCGTTCGAAGCAAGAATTAGAAGAAATCCACACGCACCTCGAAGCCAAGATTCGCCAACAGCAAGCACAGTTCGACAAAGTCCATGTCAAAACAACCGCCAAAATCAAGATATCCGAAGAAGAACGAGCAAGCCTGGAGAGATTATTGCATCAACAAGAAGAAGAGTTCAAAAGGAAACTAGGCGAAGTCACTGAATCGCTGAGTATATCGCAGAAAAAGCGTTCAACTGCCGAAGAGAAAGCTCGTCGGCAGGGAGAACTGTATTACGAAGCTCAAAAATCCGCAGATAACGTTCTCTTGGAGAACGACAAGCTTTTGAATCAGATCTCAAAATTTCGATGCTCTAATAGGACCTTGGATGACGACGATGTTGCGTCCCAACTGCGTGGCCTGAACCAACGTCTCGAGAAATGGATCAGGTTCCATTTCGCCCAGGCTCTATTGCAGCCGTCTGCCGCGGGTCCAGGATCTTCAGCGGGAGCCGTCAGTGGCATTTCTGAGCGCCTCCGTCGCTCCCATGAAATATTTTCTCACTTATCGAACAAGATCTTCATCACCGTATTGGAAAAATTCATGGTTGGTGTGAATAGTGCCGAGCTTGCCCTGGCCCTCCGCATAATTCACGAAAAAGTACAGGAACTACGTGAGTCTGCGATTGTGAGGTCCTCAGCAGCTGTTTCATACTACTAATCATTCTCAAGAGCCTGAGTTTCTCTGGAAAAACTGGCACTTTGCAACAAACGCCGTACTACCACTGCTTCTTCGCGAGGATTTGGAGTGGTCGTGTAATGAGGTTATTCTATTCGCAGAATCATATTTTGCGGGCCTATCACATACGGATCGCTCTACGCGCATTTGCCAATTGAGGGACCTTATATGGGGGTTTATCGATTTCAAACAAAAGTTACAACAGCAGAGCGAGCTGTATGAATTCAGATGGGTCCAGGTTGGCTGCCAGTTCTCCAAAGGTGCGATGAGTGCCATCACCGGAGAAGGCCCTGATGATGGGATTGTTGAATATTGCATTTCGCCTTCTCTATACAAGCGCACCCCGGGGAAAAGTGGCGTCGTGGTGGAAAAGGCTAGGGTGAAGTTAAGAGCCCATGTTAGCCACGCAATGCTCTGTGGTTATCCGATTCGTCATCATGATGCGCATTCAGTATGACCCCAACCTTCCTGGCGAAGATAGACTTGGGCGGCTTGCTTACAGGTATTTGTTGCCCTGCTGGGAGCCAGTCGGGGCAGTATGGAATAAGTATCCTCTTTTAGTATCCCTCTATTTTATATTCATTTGTTATATGGCAGTAAGCCAATTATTGCTTGAATGTGAGAACTTGTTGATCAATGAGAGGTGAATCTGGTAATGCTTTCTCGTAGTGTAGCTGCTACTCTAGTGATTCAGAAAGTTTTTGCATACGATCTGCGCAATCCAAGGCCAAAGTCTTGAAATCACCCTCCAGCTGGCCGCTGACTTCTTCAAATCTGCGCTTCCAGAACTCCCATCTGTACATCTCTGTCTTTCCTTTTCCATCATATAGTGATCCTTTTGCAGGGGTGCGAGCATGGACAAAATCGTTATCTCTGATTATTTCGAGAATCATATCCCCACAATGGACAATCCATTCAGACGCAGCTGCAACTCTCCATTTCAGCTCTAATCCGTAGTCGTCCTCATCAGCTTCCAAAGTATCGCGTAGAGCGTAAACAGAGTGATTGAAGCAATTGATCACTTCAGCCTCCCATAGACGAGCGGAAAACGATATGAAATTCCGCCACTCGCGTGAAGCTTCAGTGGTCTCTTCCTCGGTCCGCTCGCGTCCCATGTACTTGTTAAAAGGCCCTTTCTAGTGTCAGTTTCATATAAGCGACTTATATATATTGGACTCATACCAACTGAAGACCACACTTCGATCATATAGAACCGAAACACGGGCAGTTCTGTCCAGAATTCCACTTCTCCAAACTGTAAGTATGTCGGTTAGATGGCAAGAGTTTAACAAGTTTTAGTTGGCTTAGATAGAATTTCAATTCGGAACACTCACCTCGCCGTATTCAACCCTACGTGACGGGAGGTCTTGCAGCTCCAGTAAAATCTGGATCAGTTTGTCCTGCGCAGGATGGTCATGTGGAATCATAAACGAAGCACGAAGAAAAGCGCCCCAAATGAGCCATATATTGGGCTCATCCTCCTCATCGCTTGTTTCTGCAGGCCTATGATATTCATCAATGCGCTTGGCTGCTTCGTTCTCCGTGATGGTCTCTAATTCGAGACATTCCGTGAATATTTGAATCACGGTGCGATCGGCATCGCTATCATCGGACTCTGCTGCTTTTGCAAGGTTGAAAGTGGGCATTTCGATGGCTAGTGAAAAAATGGATGATTATTTCTTGATACGGTTCCAATGTTGAGGATCTGATGTCAATGAAAAGAGATAGGAAAGGTGAAGAAATATGTGGTCTTCCCGAAATCACCCTGCTGTGCCCGGCGCTTAAGGAGACGCTGCGCCAACTTCGACCACGGGAGGGGAATCGGGCATGACCCGTCCCAGCAACTAGACATACATAATCCAGCCAATGAAGTATCGCCCTTGCAGCCGCCTGCGCAAGGCAAAGTTGCAGTTCTTGTTCAAAAGTGGCTCATTGACGGGCGACACCCTTGGCGTCCTAGTTAGGGCGTTTCTAAAACAGCCTCGGCGCAGCGCCAGTTTCCTGAAACGCTTACATCCGTGCTCGAAAATCTGCCTTGTATTTTGAAGGCTAGCTACCCTGAAAGCAACATTTCCCTAAATCTCCTGGTGCCAGCAATCGTCCGTCGAATACTATTTTCATCCCGAGTCTGGCATGACCATGAAACATTTCAAGTATTAAATGAGTGCTAGAGCATCGCAGCGTTTGGTTACTAGTGGTTGCACCGCCCACTATCCTTGCAATATGTGCCTGATTGAAGAAAGAAAATGCTTAAGCACCGCCCTCAAGGACTGGGTTATTCTGGGTGGCTTTGAGTGCGGTTCTCTTTAGGCGTACATTAGATCCACTTGAGCTTGGATATCTCTTAAGTTTTTTTTTCGAACTTTCTCTTCTCTCAATAATTTGCATACACGTCCTGGTTGTACCCTGTTCCGCCGATCGGCTGGTAGGTGAACTCACATTAACAGCCTAAGCATGTAATGTAACTCTCGAGAATAGTGAAATTCAGAACGTGGTGTAGAAAACCCTTCTCTGAGGTAAAGTACCCGAAGGGTTCTTGTGTTCGCCATCGCGATCAATGCTTGATCAATTAGAACCGTCGCAAACCTTGAATTGGTCCATGGCAAGCTCCGAGTTAGCGGACCAAAAAGAAGTTTCCCTATGGGTTCCATTCATGATATATCTTGATATATGAAAAGTAAATACTCCCTCATGATAGCTAATCCAGGGAATCGGAAATCTGTTTCATGCGACTTGCACAGTCCAACGCCAAAGTCTTGAAATCACCCTCCAGTTGACAGCTGACTTCTTCAAACCTACGCTTCCAGAACTCCCATCTGTAACTCTCAGTCTTTCCTTCTCCATCGTAAAGTGGTCCTTTCGGAGGGGTTCCAGCATCAATAAAATCGTTATCTCTGATCTCTTCGAGAATCAGAGGCCCCACAATGGACAATCCACTCCGATGCAGCTGCAATTCGCCATTTCAGCTCCAACTCGCCCGTATCATCTTCTAAAGCTTCACGTAGAGTGTAAACAGACGATCGGAACAAACCAATCAGTCCAGCCTTCCATAGACGAGCGGAAAAGGAGACGAAATTCTGCCATTCATGCGAAGCCTCTTCAACTATCTCTTCCGGAGATTTGCCTTCCTCATCCATCGGGCGGTCGAACGGACCTATCAAGCTTTAGCATCATCCAATCCATTAATTTGACTCAAAAATGCACTTCTTACCACAGAATTGCCACCACTCACTGAAATACCCATGGAATAGGGGCATCCCTGACCAGAATATCAATTCCTTCTACAGAGGTTTGTTAGAGTAGTCATTCGATGATTTCGCCGGGTAGGCTAAATCATGCTTGCACGTAAGTACTCACATCGCCAAACTGAACCGTTCGAGACGGAAGCTCCTTCAGTTCCAATAGAATTTGGACCAGTCGGCTTTGCGCCGGATGGTCATGCGGAATATGAAATGAGGCACGAAAGAAAGCGCCCCAAATATCTTCCAAGTTGTACTGATCCTCGTCCAATTTATTATATTCATCAATCCGCCTGGCTGCTTGGTTCTCAGTAATGGTGTCGAATTCTAGACACTCCGTCAATATTTGAACCACCTTGGGATCGGCGTCCCCCGCCTTTACGGTTCTCGCCAGATTAAGGGCCATGGTAAGAAAAATGAACGATAGAAGTAGCTTTGGAAAAGACTCTGAAGTACAACAACGGAGGAAAAGAGTAAAGATATAGGTATTTTCAAAGATTAAAAGGTAAGAGGCGGGCGCTAACTAGGATGTAGCGAGGGGATCGACTGGCCCCGCTGACTACCGACAGAGATGCAACCAATCAGACCATAATCCCGAACCGCTCTGGCAGTGTCAGTGCTTCTCCTTGTCTAAAAATAAATTCTTAATAACTCGACCACTGTGAGGCTTATGGCCCTGGCGGTTACGGAAAGAGCTCGGCGCCACGTCGGAATTTTCATTTGCTCAAGTCCTGAGTACGCGCCCTGACTACGCGCCCTCGCCCTAGTTAGTCAAACGTTGTTTCAGACCGCTCGCCATAGCTGCTTTGAACGAGTCATGGTCAGATTCATTCTATTCAGGGAATTCAATCATGGCTGGTTCAATGTTTACGTACCTGGAGGCTCTCTCGGCCGGGGAATGTTTCAAACATTTCAGCATCTTCCCCGGCGCCAAGTCATTAGATCACGATAAGTCTCCTGGCCCTTCATTAGCCGCTTGGTAGAACATCCTTGCAAACAAATTGTTTTAGTTGGCGCTTCTTCACTATTAAAATGAAAGCCTTCCAGTCAAGGAACTTGATCATCATTCGGATTCTCACCCCTCGAAAGCGTCAACAAGACATATGTAAACACCGGATAGCATAATGTCAGGGCTTTCTCCCAACATCCGAACTCCCTATCAACCTACTTCAACTACACGAAGGCAGCAAACCTTTCAGCCAGACACTAATAGAGTAAGATCCCATCAAATTATGTTGCACATCCACAGATCAATTTCTATCCGCTCTGACACATATGAAGGTGTACTATGATCCTATCAACAAGAACGTCGTACCAAAAGAGCGAGTATACAATGCTCATAACCGGGTGCCTACTCAAAGGGCGGTAAATCCACATAACCGGGGAAACATTGAGCCTCACAAATTCTCTGACCATGAGGAACTTTTCACAAATGAACGACATGAGACCTTTATGCTTCGACAGTTCGATACCGGCAATCCTCGGCAGCCCATTCCAGCAAGCTCCATCCCTCAGCCTCCCAGACGAATGGACGCATACACTCTTCACCCAGATCACCAATTTGGCCGTAAAAGACACGAGATGCTTAACCCATTTGGGCCCCAGCGAGGAGTCCGTGATCAAAATACTGGGGCTCTGCTGGGAGTCATATCACGCCCCCCGCTTCCCCCGCAGCCGGCAAACGACCCGAAGAAAAAAAGGGGAAACCCCCAAAGCCGGCAGCGGCTAAGCACAAGCCAAAAGCCTCTCCGAAAGGGGCCTTGAAGAGTAATGCCCAACAAATCAAACCTCAGAATTCATTCTACCGCATCCCATTGGTGGAAGAGAAGTGGGCTACTAGGGAGGTCTTGCCGCAAGGTCCTCGAAAGAGGACGGAGACGATGCCAAAGCCCAAGAAGTGGCTTTTCTTCTGATTTTGGCGTCTCCTAGGCTATATGGGATTGGAGGTGTGAAGGCCTCCGGCACCGCGTGTCGGCTGGGCACTCAGTAGCATGTGGAGTTATTTGCTTTTATGACATGTCGAATAGTATCAGCCAGCAGTCTGCTTTTTCTTATTCAGCCAATTCAGCTAGTCAGAAGTTGCTTACGGGAGGAACCTCAGGTGTCCTGAGGTCTCAAGTAGTGGTTAAGTGGTTGGTGCTGATAATTGCTTGCACGTTTTCTCCCGTCGGCATGTATACGTCATTCCGTGGTCAATGTCGATGACTATGGGATGGATTTAACGGTCCCGGTATTGCGAGCGTGTACTGCTCGGCATTTTTTGACCGATCGATAAGTCAGTGTCAGAGGCTAGGACGAACGTGATAAGTGAGCCGAGTACTCCGTAGATTCTCGTAGGTTCTCCGCTCTCCGCTATCGTGTGGTGCTGGAGCTTCCCGGTTGAACAAGACGGGCCCCACCACAGCGGCGCCATTGGCAACTATAAAGTTTTGCAGGACTCAGCTGTCAATAACCTTGGTTGCACGTCACACCGTATTCTGCCCCTATCAGAAAATCACCCGTCGGCTGATGGCACGGGTCTGGCGATTGGGGTAGCGCAAGCCTGCACAATTCATGACATTTCAGGTTTTTGTGGTTGGTCCGAGGTCGGGACCCATAAGCTAGAATACCGCAGAAGCTTCCAACTCCGACCCTCCTTCCCCTCTTGCCATCCTCGCGCTCTGTTCAACACAGCGATGTCGTTGGTCCAGCACGTCTCCGCCCTTGAAGGTGTCGACCGGGAGCCGCCGCAAGATGATGCTGGCGAGGTCCATTCCATTCGCCGTAAGATCAGTTACGATGTGATCCAGCCGAGCCAAGCTGCCGCTGTCGCCGAGCAGCCCCCGGGCATCCCAGCATACAAGCAATCTACAGCGAAACGATTAGGTAGGCTATGTCCAGTTCACGATGTTAAGCTCAATCCTTTCTCTAACTAAGAACAGTACAGGTCTTCATCACTGTCCTCGCCTGCTGGCTGGCCTCCGGGATTGTGTTTGGATTTGCAGCTCTGAAGCCGGTTCTGGTTGCGGAAGGGGTCTATCACGACCTCTGTACCGAGGATGAGCTGCAGAAAGGTGTCGAGCTGTGTTCGCAGCAAGATCTGAGGTAAGAACTTCCCACGCTCTAATGATTACCCGGACTGCGGCCTAACGTACCCAGACTCAACTTCTTCTTCACTGTCGCCTCAATCACCGCCAACATGTCGGCCTTGCCAGTCGGAACGATTCTCGATCGCTATGGCTCCCGCATCTGCGGTATTATCGGCTGTTTTCTGCTTGCGATTGGAAGCACACTAATGGCACTTACCTTCCGCAACCCGGGATTGCACATGCTGATACCTGGGAACTTCCTTGTCGCGCTGAGCGGGACCTTCATTTTCGTGCCGTCGTTCCAGATTGCGAATGCATTTCCCCGATACTCCGGGACTATTGTCGCACTTATCACGGGGTCCTTCGATGCGTCTGCTGGCGTGTACCTATTCTATCGGGCAGCCTACGAAGCCTCCGATCGGTCATTTACCCCCGACAAATTCTTTTTCGGATATCTGGCTGTTCCAGGTGTGATATTCCTAGCGTTAATCACCATCATGCCGAGTCGCGACTATACCTCGACGCTGGAGCTTGAGTCGAAGATGGAGTTAGCCGAGGATGCGACGCAAGACGTACATGATTCAGATGACGAAATCGAGAGCGACCGCGAGCTAATGCGGGTGCGGAAAGATCGAGCCCAGCGCCGCAAGAACAAAATGCGAAAGCTTCGTCGGGTACTTGGTAGCAAAGACGAGATTCAGCAACGCGCAGAGCGGGAAGAGGATCGCCAGCATACGAGTCGCGTCTGGGGTGCGCTCCATGGTCTCCCAGCCCACAAGCAAATGGCAACGCCATGGTTCATTCTGATTACCATCATGACCGTTCTCCAGATGCTGCGTATGAACTACTTCATCGCAACTGTTCGGTCCCAATACGAGTATATGCTGAGCTCGGTGGATCTGGCTGCACGAATCAACGAGTTCTTCGATGTGGCGCTGCCGGTCGGTGGTGTTTTATTTACACCCTTCATCGGTATGCTCCTTGATCGTCTCAGCGTGGCTGTTATGCTCGGGATCATCGTTGCTTTCACAACGGTTATTGGTATCCTCAATTCGATTCCGACGTTGTGGGCCGGGTACTCGACCGTTACGCTCTTTGTTCTGCTGCGACCGTTATATTATTCCGCCATGTCGTAAGTTCTCCCCTTTGTTCATTCCAACACGATATTTCCTCTCATAGATACTGACCTCCAAAGGGATTACGCAACCAAGGTTTTTGGCTTTGCTACCTTCGGGCGCGTGTACGGTACAATCATCTGCCTCTCTGGGCTAGTGAATTTCTCTCAGTATGGGCTAGATGCCCTTACCCATCGAACGTTTCACGAAAATCCGATCCCCATAAACGCTACACTGGCCACAGCGGGCTTTTTGGTGGGCGTGGTACTAGTCAGCTTTGTGGCAATCAAAGGCCGGCAGATGGCCGCTCAAGCTAGACACGACGAAGAACAAGATCGACTTCTGGAGGAGGATGAAAGCAGCCTCGGTTATGGTTCCATAAACAGCCACGTGTAAGCCACGTTTAGTCTAAGATTGGGTCTGAAATGATTCTAGATACATTTGGAGCTTTGGCCATTGTCCCATACGTTCATGCGGGGATGAGCTAGGCAGTCGGCGGGGTACAAGGTCGACGACTAGCCTGGACTCAAAGTACACCTGCTTTTCCAATTACAGTTTGACGTATGCATCCTCAGGGTCGCGAGGGGATACTACACCTAATGGTATTAGAAATTTTAATGGCATCAATATTGTTATCTACACGTCGATGAAGATCAATCGGGAGCATGAGCATAATTTACTACTAGCAAACTGCGAAATTCCCATCAGTCCCAATTCCTCCACCCATGAGATACTCGTAGCAATTCATCCCTCCCATAGGATCAATTTCTTCAGCAAACCACATCCCTTTTCCTTCGGCTGGTCGCCTCTCGGTGACTCCGAGGAGCTATGGCCCCATCGAGTAGGCCCGTATTGATCTGTGGCTGAACCCTAAACCTGTATCACATGAGGTTGAGGAGGTTGAGCAAAACATCGCATGTACAAGCGACCCCATTAGCAGACACTCGCGGCTCCGACCCAGAGAGCTCGCAACAAATCCGCATTCGAGACCATAAATCCGTCAGATTAGCCCGCCATAGGCCACATCCCCAACCCAACTAGCCCGCAACAATGAACCCGCCAAGCTGCCAAGCTACAGACACGTCCTTCTCCCCGCATTCACCCCCGGGTCTTTCCCCAGATCCACGCCTGATTAGTCTTGGTTTGCCAGAACTGGGAGTCGACGACTCAACACCTGCCGTCCAGGCTACTTGGCTGCGGGGCTTTCTCCCCTCGGTCTTCGACGCTCAGACGCCTCTCGACAATCGATGCTCGATGAAGACATTTGCTCCGATATCCACTGGATTGCGTCGGCTATTATGCTCTGAGAGTTCTGGCATGGCTGGGCAGTTATGGGATGGTGCAGGTGAGCAGGTATAAGCGCAGTCATGGACGTCACAATATTGTTTATTCTCCGCGGTGCATGAACTATAAATTAATGTCCTTTCCTCCTGGCTGGAGGGGGGGTCTGTCTCTGGATATTCCGGGATTAGCGATATCTAACGCGGTTGTCTGAGCCATTTTGTTTCTATCTTGGCTATTTAAGTATCGAGAAGCGCGACTCTACTTCTGAAAGACCGAGTCTGGACGTACCAGAAATACCACCATGGTGGATATGGATGAGAAACCGTCTACGGTGGAACGCATCGAGGATGTCAATCCGAAATCTCTCAGCACTGTCGACGATGAAGAGTTTACTCTTGCAGAGCAGAAGGCCATCATCCGGCGGGTGGACCTGCGTCTGGTTACGATGACGGGGCTGACATACTGTATCTCGCTCATGGACCGAACGAACTTGAGTGCGGCGGCGATTGCTGGGTAAGTTCCGGTCACAACTTCGAGCAACGTATATCGTGGATGCTGATCAGTATTCAGAATGACAACGGAGCTGGCTCTCACGGTTGGAGATCGATATGTGAGTCGCCCAGAGCTATAAGCGTGCATGGATATACTGCAACTGGGGGTTATACTGAACGAATGCAGTCACTCGTCGTCCTGATGTTTTTCGTGCCATACGTTCTCTTTCAACCACCAATGACCATTCTCATCCGAAAGATCGGCCCGACAATATTCATAGGAACAATCGTGATGACTTGGGCAGCGGTCATGATAGTAAGCTATCGCATTTCCTCCTCTGTATCCCTCCTAACAGGCCTGAAGGGAACAGGCTTCGTCAAAAACTGGGGCCAACTCGTGGGCATGCGAGTCCTCCTTGGTGTCCTCGAAGCAGGGTATTTCCCTGGATCCGTCTACTTACTCTCCTGTTGGTACACCCGCTACGATGTACAGAAGCGTTTCTCAATCTTCTACCTGATTGGCTGCGTCGCATCTGCTCTAGCCGGTATTCTTGCCTACGGCCTGATGCAGTTGAACGGGAAGCACGGGCTGACTGGGTGGCGCTGGATATTCATCCTTGAGGGCGTGGTAAGTACTATTATCTCGAACCCGAATTCCATCCTCACAGTCCCTAGATCACCGGCGCGATCGGAATCCTCTGTTTCATCTTCCTAGTGGATTTCCCTGACCGAGCATGGAAATCATGGTGGTTTCTAAACGAGCGCGAAAGTGCCTTCATCGTGCGCCGGATCAACCAGGACCGAAACGACGGCGACGTAGAAGCGTTCTCGCTGAAGAAGTTCCTGAAGCCAAGCCTCGACCTCAAGATCTGGGGATTCGGTCTCATCTTCTTGTACGAAACCCCCTTTCTCCCATTGAGAACGCATTTACTAAGAGCCGCACTGTAGTTGCCTGACGACAGTCACCTACGCGATCGCCTACTTCCTCCCTATCATCCTCCGCACGGGGATGGGCTTCGGTATCGGCGAGTCTCAATGCCTCGTCGCGCCGCCCTATGCCTTCGCCGGAATCGTCATGTATAGCACCGCGTGGGTGGGCGATAAGTACCGCACGCGAGGCCCTGTCCTCGTGTTCAACTGTCTGCTGAGCATCATCGGGCTGCCGATGATGGGATTTGCCACGGGCAACGCGACCCGGTACGCGGGTGTGTTCTTGACCGTTGCGGGGGCCAATGCGAATATCCCGGCTTGTCTGGCGTACCAGGCGAACAATGTGCGTGGGCAGTGGACGCGCGCACTGTCCAGCGCGACGCTGGTGGGGATGGGGGGTGTGGGGGGAATTGCGAGTAGTTTGGTCTTCCGCGAGCAGGACGCGCCGGGGTATAGGCCGGGGATGTATGCTGCGATTGCGTGAGTTTTGTTCTGCTCTGGTTATCCAGCTTGACTTGGCTAGTTGCTGACGGTCGCAGGTGCAATATTCTGGTCATCTTGATTGTGGGGGGCTTTGAGCGTGTGGTTCTGGTTCAGTAATCGGCAGGCGGATCAGGGGAAGAAGGTGATTGAGGACGACCCCACTTTCAGATACACCATTTAAGGTGGCACACACGGACAGCTCTAGCCAATGCGATATGCCCATGAAACTGACGTTTTCCCGCAATCTTCCATTTAAACGACTGTAGTCATTCGGTCAATTTGCGAAAGACAGCTGCCCAAATGTAGCCGCAATATAGCTGGAAAATGTAGGGCGCATGCTGTTTGGAAATCCGGTTGATAAGACTTGTCTTAGGAACCTTGCATGTGCTGCTTCGTCTCGGGCCATTGAACAATCGCGATAGCCCAGCAGAGCTGCCCATTGGACGGAACCGGCGCAGCGCGCGATCATGAGAGGCGGTGTATAGAGCTGTCTGGACTGGTCCATATCTATAGCCCGGCTATCCAAGTACTGGGAGACTTGTAAAGCTGGAATAAGATATGAGCTGAGGACCAAGATCCACCGGTCATGGCGAAGATAATGACAATCAAACCTCAACCGATTTCAACGGGTTGACCTCCGACAACTTCCCTCTCCGTCTCTCCGTGGACCCTCCAGACCCTCCAAAATCCTGGAGCAGCGCGCTTTATCGGTCAAGTTTCCCGGCGGAAAACCACCGCGAGCGATGTTCTGGCCCCACTGGAATGCGCGAGGGGCATTTTCATTGGCTTGATAGCGACTCTTATCGCGGGTAGTTTTGTTTCCCGCCTCGTTGCCCGCCCGGCCTCAATCAAGGGAACCGAGGAAAAAAGGTAGTTACGAGGGCTAAATACTAAACTGATATATTACCGGTGGCGGAGGGTTTTTTTTCTTCCTCAAATATCTCTCCGATTACTTTGACTCGACGTGGCGACAGCGTGCTTCTGCACCACCCCCCCAACTGTACGTCACTTCCGAGCTACTAGCTTCTGCAATGGCGGCGTCTTGCTTCGCTCTGCGCGCTGGCCGCCAGCTGGCCTTGCGGTCGCGTGTGCGAGCTACTCCTGCCCCGCTGGCTCTGCGCGCAGCTTCGCTTGCACCATTCAACGCCTGCCGACGCAGCTTGAACACCTCCCAGCAGCCTGCCCGCAAAGTGCACTCAAGTACTTTCTCCGATCATGGCGACCCCCATCCGCAGGATCTTTTTCAGCCCCTCGACACCTTCCCTCGTCGTCACATTGGCCCCTCACCAGAGGCGGCATCAGATATGCTGACCGTGTTGGATCCCCCCGTGGCGTCTTTGGACGAATTCGTGAAGCAGGTGCTTCCCGAGGATATCTTGTCCAAGAAGAACCTCAAGGTCACCGAGCCCAGCGCCGATATCAACCTCTACCGATCCCCTGTGCAAGGCGGTCTGGGCGAGACTGACATGCTCAAGCTGCTGGACACTTACCGCAAGCAAATTGACGTCTCTGGAAAAACTTATATTGGAACGGGCTACTACCCTACTATCGTTCCTCCCGTTATCCTCCGAAATGTCCTCGAGAACCCCGCCTGGTACACCAGTTATACTCCTTATCAACCCGAGATCAGCCAGGGACGTCTCGAGTCTCTTCTCAACTTCCAGACCCTGAGTGCTGACCTCACTGGTCTGCCATTCGCCAATGCCTCCGTCCTCGACGAAGCTACCGCTGCGGCCGAGGCCATGACCATGTCCCTTGCTACCCTGCCCACATCCAAGCAGAGAAAAGCCGAGAAGGCATACGTCGTGTCTCACCTCTGCCACCCTCAGACTCTTGCAGTCATGCAATCCCGAGCTGAGGGTTTCGGAATTAAGTTGGTCGTGGGAGATATTCTGGCTGATGACTTCAAGCTGGTCAAGGAGCAGGGTGACAATCTGATTGGTGTTCTTGCCCAGTACCCCGACACTGAGGGTGGTGTCAACGACTTCCAGGCCCTGAGCGACTCCATCCATGGACAGGGCGGTACTTTCAGTGTGGCCACCGATCTGCTCGCGTTGACGGTGCTCAAAGCCCCTGGCGAATTCGGAGCTGACATTGCTTTCGGTAGCGCCCAGCGATTGGGTGTGCCCATGGGTTTCGGTGGACCTCACGCGGCATTCTTTGCTTGCGCTGATAAGTACAAGCGGAAGGTGCCCGGCCGGGTTGTTGGTGTGTCGAAGGATCGCACTGGCAACCGCGCTCTTCGTCTGGCTCTCCAGACCCGAGAGCAGCACATTCGCCGTGAAAAGGCCACCAGTAACATTTGTACCGCTCAGGCTTTGCTTGCCAACATGACTGCTATGTACGCGATCTACCACGGTCCCGCTGGTCTGAAGGCTATTGCTCAGCGTATCATGTCTATGACTTCTGTGCTCCGTGAGAAGCTTGTTGGTCTCGGCTACAACGTTCCTATTCGATCCAACACGGAGGGTAACGCTCTCTTCGACACCTTGACCATTGAGCTGGCCGATGCTGCCGAGGCAGAGGCCCTCATTGCCAAGGCCCAGAAGCAGTCCATCTACCTGCGCCGTTTTGGTAACAGCAAGGTGGGTCTCTCGTTGGACGAGACTGTTGGTCGTGACGAGGTCACCGGAATTGTCAACCTCTTTGCGGCACACAAGGGTGCTTCTCCTGTCGCCATTGAGGGTGCTCTGTCTCTTGCCTCCCTCCCCGCTAGCTTGGAGCGCACTACTCCTTACCTGACCCACCCTGTGTTTAACACCCACCACTCTGAGACTGAGATGCTGCGATACATCCGTCACCTCGAGTCCAAGGATCTTTCCCTGGCTCACTCCATGATCCCCCTGGGATCTTGCACCATGAAGCTCAACGCTACTACTGAGATGATTCCCATCTCATGGCCCGAGTTCTCCCAGCTGCACCCCTTCATGCCCGCTGAGCAGGCCAAGGGCTATATCCAGATGATTGATGACCTGGAAAAGCAGCTGGCTGACATTACTGGCATGGCCGAGGTTACTGTGCAGCCCAACTCGGGCGCCCAGGGTGAATTCGCCGGCCTGCGTGTCATCAAGAAGTACCAGGAGGCCCAGGGGGGTGCCAAGCGTGATATTTGCCTCATTCCTCAGTCCGCTCACGGCACCAACCCTGCCAGTGCTGCTATGGCTGGTATGCGGGTTGTTACCATCAAATGTGATAGCAAGACCGGTAACCTTGATTTGGATGATCTCAAGGCCAAGGCCCAGAAACACAAGGACGAGTTGGCTGCTTTCATGATTACGTATCCCAGCACTTTCGGTGTCTTCGAACCCGGTGCGAAGGAGGCTATTAACATCGTTCACGAATTCGGCGGCCAAGTCTACATGGACGGCGCCAACATGAATGCCCAGATTGGTCTCTGCTCCCCCGGCGAGATTGGTGCGGACGTGTGCCACTTGAACCTGCACAAGACCTTCTGTATTCCTCACGGCGGTGGTGGCCCTGGTGTTGGCCCCATCGGTGTCGCTAGCCACCTTGCTCCCTTCCTGCCTTCCCACCCCACCAGCGAGGCTCTCCAGGCCAAGCGCGGCCCTAACTCCTCTCCTCCCATCAGTGCCGCTCCCTGGGGCAGTGCCAGCATTCTCCCTATCACATTCAACTATATCAACATGATGGGCGACAAGGGGCTCACCCACGCCACCAAGATCACCCTGCTCAACGCAAACTACATCATGTCCCGCCTGAAGCCTCACTACCCCATCTTGTATACCAATGCCAATGGCCGCTGCGCTCACGAGTTTATTCTCGACACCCGGGGGTTCAAGGACACCGCCGGTATCGAGGTTATCGACATCGCTAAGCGTCTGCAAGACTACGGCTTCCACTCGCCCACCATGTCCTGGCCCGTCTCCAACACCCTGATGATCGAACCCACCGAGTCCGAGAACAAGGCCGAGCTGGACCGCTTCTGTGACGCCCTGATCTCCATCCGCGCTGAAATCGCTGAGATCGAGGCCGGCAAGCAGCCCCGCGAAGGCAACGTGCTGAAGAACGCTCCCCACACCCAGCACGACCTGCTCTCCAACGAGTGGGACCGCCCTTACAGCCGTCAGACCGCTGCCTACCCGCAGCCCTGGCTAGTGGAGAAGAAGTTCTGGCCTTCAGTGACCCGTGTCGATGATGGTAAGATTACCTCCCGTAGCCATTCTTTCAATCATGACCCAAACTAACTTTCCTCTTTAGCGTACGGTGACCAGAACCTTTTCTGCACATGCGGCCCTGTCGAGGACTCCGTGTAATGATACCCATGTTTTGCTTTTTCCGAGCTTAGTCTCGCTTCGTTTCTGTGTATACATTCAACATTTTCCTTTTTTTGGCTATGATGACGATTCGTGCTTTGCACATAGAGCTGTTTGTTCGTTTCAACATAATGCCTAGTGACAATAGGGTTAACTAGAACAATCAAAGTCGGACCTGAGTCCGTTCAATGAAGTCCGTCTCCGAAGCAGGATTCACTGCCTCCAGTTTCCTCTGGCTAATCGTTACAATGATATCGCGCGCCCCTCCCCCACACTCATTTCTCCCAATCAGCGGGCCAAAGAATCGGTAATCAACCTATCCACCTTTTTCCGCCCCGGCGCACCGGTCGATGTAAAGTCATATACACTATCCATTCTAATGCAGGATAGATACTACTGCGAGATTTTGGACCCTTCATGCGGAAGTGTCCGAGGCCAACACGAGGTGGTTTTCGTGCTTATCAGCTTATCGGGGCCCCTCTTACCATACACGACGCTCATGCAGACTATCAGGCCAATCAGGAGTGTCATACTAGTAATGGCCGGAATCGGACGTTGCCGCTGTCACTATCAAAGGGCCCGCCAGCCTAACGGGTGAACTCACCCGCACCTCCGCCAAACGCCTTTTCTTTTTCTCTGATTCAAATAGAGCAAGAATACCCTGGATGCTCCACATGACTGGCCTCGCTACCTAATTTTGACGAACTAGTTGCCTACATAAACGAGGCTACCGCCGCAATGTCGCTTTAAATTTGCTCGGTCCGTTTCCTAGGCGCTTCTGTGGACTTTTGCTGTTCCTGTTCAGCCTCAAGCGTTGATTTTGGAGACTGCGATTAATTGCTTCGCGTGCTTTATTTCTTGCATCTTCATTGCGCGGGCTTAAGCTGTTATATACCATAGCGCTGCACATCATGTCCGCTTACGATCTTACGGTGTACCGGGGAATATTTATCCATCTTCCCCGCATTGCAGATCACTCAACCACCAAACCTCAATTAGTCCGGCATCGCGGCGCGCTTTGGGTATCGACCAGCAATGGCCGCATTAAAGGATTTGACTGGAGTGCCCAAGATGACGAGTCGTTTCGAGACTTGATGGTCCGGAATAACTGGACAACGGCCGACGTGCGCACAGACTTGAATGGGGACCATGAACCAATGATCAAGGTCAAAATTGTGAGAACGAGAGAAGATCGAAATGAATTCTTCTTCCCAGGTTTCATTGGTGGGTAATCCCTTCGGAGTCTGCAACGAAAGCATCGTGATCTAATGCGTCTTTCATAGACACCCACATCCACGCGCCCCAATACCCCAACGCGGGTCTATTCGGCTCTACGACCCTACTCGACTGGTTGGAATCCTATACATTCCCCGTAGAATCCGGCTTCGGCGACCAAGGAAACCCTCGTCAAGAAAAGACAAGCCCTCAAGATGCCCCTCCAGTCGCCCTTCGCGTTTACAACCAAGTGATCTGCCGCACCCTTTCCCACGGCACCACCTGCGCCTCCTACTTCGCAACCATCCACACCCCCGCCACCAATGCCCTCGCCTCGCTCTGTCACGCCCGCGGCCAGCGCGCCTTCATCGGCCGCGTCTGCATGGACAACCCGTTCATTTGCCCATCCTACTATCGCGACCACTCCCCAGAAGACTCCCTCTCCGCTACCGAAGCCACAATCGCCTACATCCACACCCTCGACCCGAAAGGCACACTTGTGAAACCCATCATCACCCCCCGCTTCGCTCCCACATGCTCCCCCGCCGCCCTGAATGCCCTCGGCTCCCTCGCCGCGTCCTACAACCCGCCCCTGCACATCCAAACCCACATATCGGAGAACACCAACGAGATAGCCCTGGTCAAGGACCTCTTCCCGAACTCAGAGAGCTACGCCTCCGTCTACGATACACATAACCTCCTCACCCGGCGCACTATCCTCGCGCACGCGGTCCATCTCTCCCCGTCCGAGCGCAGCCTCATCGCAACCCGCCAGGCAAAGGTCTCGCACTGCCCCGCCTCGAATGCCGCCCTCGGCTCCGGGATCTGCCCCGTCCGCACGCTGCTCAACGACGGTATCACCGTCGGGCTGGGCACAGACGTGAGCGGCGGGTACAGCCCGAGTATCCTCGAAGCAGCACGGCAGGCCTGCCTTTCGTCGCGGTTGCTGGGACACACGAGTTCCTTCGCGGCGAGTGCCGGGCCCGGTATCACGGGGGATGTGACCCAGGAGAAGCCGGTCGGGTATGAGAAACTGTCTGTCGATGAGAGTCTGTACCTTGCGACGCGCGGCGGCGCGGCTGTGGTCGATATGGCCGATGAGCTGGGTGGGTTTGAGGAGGGGATGCTTTGGGATGCGCAGCTGATTGAGCTGGGGGCTGTGAGGGAGAGTGTAGAGGGGTTGCTCGAGGGGAGTGAGGGGGGTTGGCAATGGGTCGGTGGGGAATGTCGATCTGTTTGGGACGGAGACTTGGCAGGAGAGGATTCAGAAGTGGGTGTGGAGTGGCGATGATCGGAACGTGAAGGCTGTTTGGGTTGGGGGGAGGTTGGTGCATTCGCGGGCTTAGTGTTTTGATATGTATATTTTGGTTTGGTAGAGTGTCGTGTTATATATCCGCTTTTTTCGTGGTCTGAATTGGATTTCTACATGCTAGAGGCATTGTATTTGCTGAAGATTTGATTTCACGAAGTGCGCTTCAAGTTGTTTCAGGAGACGAAAGATGGGCATAATATGACTTTCACGTCCCTTTCGAGCATGGTCGCGTTGACCGATGATTCGTCAGTAGAAACTTGATGCTGCGCGCGGCATAAAGTCACAGAATTCCGTGCTGGTAGTAGTAAAGGCACAGTCATCGCCTAGCGGGCTTATCGGGATAACGGATATACCAGGATAAGAGATGCGTTTTTCACTGCACCAGGGTCTTGATGACAGCCTCGTCACGGCCATGCATCGGTTTCCGGACGACAAGCTCAACAAGAGTTCGGCTTTCCACGGAGATCACTCGATTCCCCGCAGAAAAGTGGACCTTCTCGGTATCCGGTGTGTTTAGGGTTTCGCAAGCCGACAATGATGTAGCGAGTGGAGAATTCCAACGTTTCCGGTCTTCAGAGAGCTTGCGCAAGATCCACCGGTATGTTCGGTAGACCTTGTTACGTAGGTAAACCCGCTTTCTTGAGCTGCAGTCAAATAAATACCGAGGAGTCTCCCAGATGATCCGAATATCATATCATTCGCACTCAAACTCCTCACTGACAGCCACATCGAGCATCTCAAACGATCTTCCCACAAAGATGTCTTTCCCATATAAACACGTCCTCGTTATTGGCGCTACCGCCGGCATCGGTCGAGCACTCGCAGACCGATTCGTGCAGACAGGCCTGAAAGTGACCGCAGTCGGCCGTCGCCAGGAGCGCCTGAGACGAGTTCGTGAGCCAGCACGGTCACGACAAGGCCGATGGAGTTGCTTTTGACGTTTCCGACTCAAGCAAGATCCCAGCTTTCGTGGAGAGGTACGTGGCAGTCAGTCCGAGCTCCGAGCTAAATTAACCCTGAAAAAGCATCACGAAGAAGCACCCCGATATCGATCTCGTGCTGCTCAATGCCGGTCTTCAGAGACCGAGTGACTTGAGCAAGCCCGAGACTGTCTCTATGGATCTTGCGCGCACCCAATTCGAGGTCAACTTCTTCAGTGTGGTGGCGTTGACCAACGCCTTCCTCCCGTTCTTCTATAAGAAGAACAGCCCCACTGCGCTGGCCTTGTGAGTGGTGCAATTCATCAACTGGTCATCCAATACTGATTCTTTTTGCCTCAGCACCACCTCCAACCTTTCTTATGTTCCCGGTTTCTGGGTCCCATTCTATTCTGCCACCAAGGCGGCTTTGAGCTCTTATGCCCTGTCTCTTCGTGAGAGCCTCCGCAACCAGAACGTTAAGGTCCTTGAGCTTTCCCCTCCGGCAGTCCAGAGTAAGTTCAGCTCTTCGATTTTTGATCCGGTGACTCTTTCTTGACCACTAACTCTGTTTTGCAGCCGAGCTCCATGACTTCATGGGAGAAGACACTGGCCGAAAGGTGGGCATGCCTTTGGACAAATTCACCGATGAGGCACTTGAAGGCTTCTTGAGTGGGAAGGACCAGATCGTGATTGGGCCATTCCCCCCTGCAGAGAGATTCCTTCGGATTGTGGATACCCAACGCGCTGCTTTCGAGGATCTTTCGAAAATGTACCGATCGCATTGATCAATGGGAGAGTTTTCGATGTAAATAGTGGAAATTCCTGTTAGTTCTGCAGGTTGTGAATGGCAGCTTTCTTGATTACGAGTGTCGGCGCCTTGCCTGTTCAATACTGTGGTTGGATACTTCACGCAACCTTGCTCATTCCTGTGTTAGTAGATGAGGAATGAAAGAAAGAAGGCTAAAGCCATTGGAACAGAAAGATATAGTGGTAGAAACGACCAAGCCGCACAGAAGGTGATCCTGGTGGAGAGACTTGAGGTTCACTGCGGTGTCATGGTTGAAAGCATGGTCGAGAAAAGAGGTAATGATAGTAGCCCAAAAGATGCACGCCAAAAGTCAAGCTATAATTTTTTTTTCTTGTCTTTGGCGATGAATACAGCGAGGTATGATGTATTTAGACTGTGTCCAAAGCTTTGAAAATCTGGAAATGAAAGTAGAGATCCAGGAGCCCTCAAAAAAGGGAATCCATAGATTGATATATATTTGTCCTGCATTTGTGCCAGCTATCCTGCGATAGTTGACCGATTGACTCCTTGTGAGTTGCAGAAGATCATGAGATGACTTTATAAACCATAGACGTTTATAAAAATGATCACGATCATAGCCAAACTGGACAAGAAGAGATTTCAGGGACTGGACGACTGCTGGCGGGCAGCGTTCGGCAGTCGAGTCCGGCCCTCAGCGCTAACCCGCCCCGTATCTGCAACCCCAATCTCTCAACCAAAGCAGACACTCGCGAAAGACTAGGATCCTCGAAAGAAAAGCCCATACGGGTTTTCTGCAGGGACATGCTAAATGAATCATATTGTATAAAAGAACCTGAGACCTTGCAACGAGGTCGACTGTACTTTGATACCCCTCCTCGACTATCGAATCGATTGTGTCCAGCACCAAACTCCACCTATGTCTCGACGAAAACAATCTGCAATGCCACCCAATCGACCTGCGTGGCTGGTAGCCAAGGCCGCCCACTCTCTCTCAAGACAAAGACAGCGCCTTATACACAGCCAGCCGGGGCCGAGATTGTGGTCAAACCCTGCTACGGTGGCTATCAATTCTATCGACTCGCCGACCAATCCCTTGGAGATCTCCTCCCGCCATACATCAAATGACCCGCTCCCTTGGCAATTGCCTAGACGGGGAAGCCGTGGAAGTGGACGCTAGCGTAACCGAATTCAAGCCCGGAGGCCGGGTGCTTGGCCTTGCTCTTGGCGACAACTCGAAAGTAAACAATTCTTCCCAGAGCGCCTTCTAGAAGTACGTTCTGTTGAGGGAGAATGCCGTCTCGAGAATCCCCAGCCGCCTTGTGTAGGAGGACGCGTGCGTGGTCTCTCTAGGTCTGAGCACCGCGGGATCTGGCTTGTTGCAGAAGGGTTATCTAAGACTGGATCTACCAACCCTCTCCCCCTAGCCTTCTAAAGAAGTATTGGTATTGACCGTCTAGCACGGATCCTCCAGCGTCGGGCGCAATGCAATCTAAATTACTGTTGGACCTGGACACAAAGCCGTGGCTACGGGGTCTCCGTATAACCATGGTTACCTGAAGGGTTGGGGGCCGCGGAGGTCTTCGACTACCGGAGCGTGCCTGTGCTGCATGATATGGTCGCAGAAGTTGAGGCCAAGAGGACAATCGGAGCATTGGCGATCAGGCCTGGGCCTAGAGGCTTGTGCACCTATACTTTGGCAGACCCAAGGGTCGAAATTCATTGCCAAGGCGAGCGCAGGGCTTGCAATCCCGACGAATAGAAGGGACCTTATCAAGTAATCTCCGCTGCAGCACAAGCTGACGGCCGCTACCTCTTCGTTTATGAAGGGTGTAGCTGCGTAGATCATCTGGGAATGCGACATGGGTTTACTGTTGCCGGAAGAGGCATCTTTAACGATTCCCTTACGGGAGCTCTCGCCCAAGGGAATGATGTTCCTACCACCATTGGTTGTGGGTTAGGCATTGGAAAGTATACCAGAGGCGTTTGGGATAGAAGAAGGGTGTTTCCGCAAAGGTCGTCCTTACTATTTGATACTGGGGCCACCGCCTGCAGAAATGTAAGACCGATTCTTGCAAAACTTAATCGATGAGGGGGGGTTCGTAACTATTACGCTGATAATGTACATTCAAGCGAGACCCGTATAATTGGAACAGTTACCTAATATTCGACTGCCTGCCCGCGGGCCTTGCGTTCTACCTCATCGCGCTCGGGTCTCAGCGGATGGTGTACTCTAGCGAGGTTCATACACTCCTTGTTCATTTCTTGTAAGGGGTTCCTCGGCTTCTTAATGTATCATTATATCCATTCCATTCAATCCATAACGCCTTCCCTGGAAGGAAGATTGGGGCATCAAAGATAAGACGCTTCGAGCCAACTTGGATATGCCCTTGTTCAGGGCAGTGGTTGCCACATTCATCTCGATAGCCTAGAAAAGGAAGCAAAAGTCCGTATAGCGACTTTTGCACAAAATAGCTCAGTATAACAGGCTCCCATGTTTCCTCTTATCCCGATCCGTCCATAATCCCGGTACTTTACGTCAACGCAGCTGCAGACCCTCGGTTAATTACGATTCTCCAATGCAGATGTACGAATACGCTTCTAAAAATCAAGATAAAGGGCTATCACAACGATATTCAGCAGGTTGACAGGTTGATGAAGGAGGGCGAGACGTCGCCACGCCTTCCCCTCTTCTTGGCCCCTTTCATTAACGTTGCATTTTGCAAAAAGAAAACCACTCCAGGTTTGCTTCCAAGCAAAGCCAAGCAGTCATACTGTGCGCGATTTTGGCGGATTCGTGCCTTGTACATGTGGCGTTCTGCCTTGACGATTCTTGAACAAATCAATCCTTCTATCCTTGATAGCGCGGTCGCAGGTGCAAAGTATTTCCTCCGTCGGAAAGTAACCGCCCAATGCCAAGCATCTTCACGTCTCAAACAGTACCCATGCCCAGACTCTAGTGCTGCAAGCTCTCTGCAGTTGGCGGCCGTGGAAAGTCAGACGGAGGATGCAACTACGAGGCGTCCGAGTGACACGAAGGGGATTGGGGGTGAATGAGGCCTTCGAGGGCAATAGTGCCCAGAGTGAAGCCTCCTCTAAGTGTGGCTGTCGCTGCACCACAGCAATATGGCCCCCTGATAGAGGCTTGTGACGGGAATTATAGGGCGCTGCATGAAATACTGACCCGCACGGTCTGAGCGCTCCGGATTGCTGATCTCCCGCGAACCGAGTCATGCAAAGGCCCGCGCCAGTCAAAGTGCTCCAAGTGGGCGGAATGCCCTTCATCTTTTGCTTGCTTCGGGTGGGTCGCTTCGTATTTCCTTGCATATGCAAGCGAGAATATGGCGCACATGTGGCCACGTATGCAAGCTTATCACGAAAAAAAAGCTCCAAATCCATCTATGGTCGAGTGGTACAAGGCCTAGAACACCTATGGGGCTTTCTCGGCTTTCTCGCACCCCCGAGAAATCCTACCCTTCGAGCCACATTATGCCGCGGAAATGACTTCTTTCATCACCAATAGCACACACTCCTATCCTCAGCTCTGTCCCGTCTAGTGAGCAGCTTGTGGCACAGGAGGGTTTTCAGCGTGGACGGCGAGGGCGATCGTGATCTGTAACAGCATCCGTCATGTCACGGCTGGGCGAAGATCTCCGCAACCGATCATTGCGCTCACGAAAAATACTGTTGACACACATCAAGTGTTCCTACGGAACGCCATCTACCTTGGCGCGCAATTGATTATGCAGTCATCAATCCTGGGCACGGGGGGATCCCGTCGCGATACCTTCAGAGCCAAGAAGTTACAACTTTGCCATTGATTCAGAGAGATAGCCGGATCAGGAAGGGTCATTCCGAGAGCAGCAGAGCCGGCAGCCATAAGTAGCTGCTTGTCTCCCAGATATCCAATTCAGACACTTTCACATCAACTTCCAAGACAAGCTCCAACCGTGCTCCCATCAACATGACTATCGCCGTTCAAGCGCAACAGAAGGATTTCTTCCACGATGTCACTGAGCTGCAGCCAGAGCCTGTGCCTGCGCCTACTCTTACTGTCCAGCTGAAGCCTGCGGCGTCGCGATTGCGCCGTATGCTGAGGGAAACCGATGAACTTATCATCTGTCCCGGTGTTTACGACGGCCTGAGTGCTCGCGTCGCCATGGAATTGGGCTTCAAGGCCATGTACATGGTGAGCTATTCGCACCCATATCAATAGGATAATCAGCAGCCCTCTCTAACCGTCACCAGACTGGCGCAGGTACAACAGCCTCGCGACTGGGAATGGCGGATCTCGGCTTAGCCCAGTTACACGACATGAAGACTAATGCAGAGATGATTGCCAACCTGGACCCTTACGGCCCTCCGCTGATTGCTGACATGGACACCGGCTATGGAGGTAAGCAAACGTCCCGACAGCAGCAGGACCGGGAGAAGCTAAATCAGCGACAGGCCCTCTGATGGTCTCGAAATCCGTGCAGCAGTACATCCAAGCCAACGTCGCGGGCTTCCACATCGAAGACCAAATTCAGAACAAGCGCTGCGGCCACCTCGCCGGCAAGAAAGTCGTCGGGCTGGAAGAATATGAGATGCGCATCCGCGCCGCCAAACTGACCAAAGACCGCCTGAACTCCGACATCGTCCTCATCGCGCGCACCGACGCGCTCCAGCAGCACGGCTATGACGAGTGCATCAAGCGCCTCAAGGCAGCGCGGGCACTCGGCGCTGACGTCGGTCTTCTGGAGGGCTTTACCACGAAAGAACAAGCCCGCCAGGCAGTCAAGGACTTGGCCCCCTGGCCTTTGCTCTTGAATATGGTGGAGAACGGTGCTACCCCGCTGATCACCACCAAGGAGGCTCATGAGATGGGATTCCGCATTATGATTTTCTCTTTCGCTTCTATTACCCCAGCCTACCTGGGCATCCGCTCTGCCTTTGAGCGGCTGAAGAATGAGGGCATTGTCGGAATCCCCGAGGGTCTTGGACCGCGGAAGATCTTTGAGGTTTGCGGATTGACCGATTCGATGAACATTGATACCGCTTCGGGGGGAGATGGCTTTTTAGAGGGTGTCTGAGGTTTTACCTTCTTTTCGTTCTCTCTGATATTGAACCGATCTTATGCTTGTTGAAGTATTCTTTCGTTGAAAATATTGATTATATCTATCGCAAACTGAGTCTCTGGCAATTTATTCTTGGGCTTCCGGTTTTAACGAAACAATGTCACCGTATCTTCTAGAACTAAACTAACAGATATGGTATGGGCTTCCTATTCGTCCCACTGGGGATATGGCCCTAAAGAGGGGACTCTTCTAATTCCGTGGTATAACTAACTAAACTGAACTGGTTAAGTAACGAAGTAAGTTCGTTATATCAAATTAGCACGAACAAGACCCTTCGCAAGGTCGGAGATTGCTAAATTAGAGAAATAATTGATTGAAGGAACGTTACCTACCATCAGCCCATATCTCGAGCACATCCAGCGAGCCTATTTATGACATACTCTGGGACGATGGAATACAACTTTCAAGGGAATTGGCTATCCTAACGGGTAGGTCCTCTTGCTGCTACAAAGTATTCTAGCAATTGCTTTAGATACTATGAATATCATTCATTGTGTTTCCAATTCCCCAGTTAATACATTGATGGCTACACTATTCAGATCCACCGGTTCCAAGGCGTAGCCCATCCCGCAGCTACAAAGAGATAGGACTCTGTTTATGTATATGCTTCGTCTCAATTCCCCTCAGAAGATGTCCGCGTTGTTCCGGTTTCCCTTGGGCCCAGCGGGATGCTCGGACCAGACGCAGGGTTCCATCTCGAGGCACTTGGTGGAGGCGTCTGAACCGGGAAATCTTGGTCAGTGGGGATTGCCATCTGACTTTCGATCTCCTCCGCTTCGTAGTGGCCAACAGCGGCTCTCTCCTTCTCACAATTGTAAGAGCGACATTTGAGAAGACCCAATTCCTCCCACAGCTCCTGAGGAGTAGCATAACGACTCGAGTTACCCTCATCGATGATGACTTTCTCAGGATCAAAATCCATTTGCTGCACAGGAATATAGGTACCTTCTGCCACTTCCTCCAAAGCCTCGAAAATCTCAGTTTCCATTTCGACCCATCTCTGCTCATCCTCTTGATCTGAACGCTTCGCAATTTTGCTCCACCATCCTCGAGGCATCTTGTGTCCAGCAGTCAGAGAGGAGACGGGATTGTACTTGTATGCAGCAGGATTGTAACCTGCCAGAACATTATCTCCGTACCATGCATCTTGCGTGAACAGAGCAAATCCCGGATCGTCAGTGATAATAGGCAGACAGGGATTGTCATCGAGACCTGGATGACTGAAAACGTTCTTGAAATACATGCTCATCGCATTCAATGTATAGATGACCGATTTAACTGTTGTGCAGGTGCCGTCTCTGATAGGGCCTCCTTCCCACTTTGTTTGCTTCTTTGGTTTGCCACAGATTCCTTTCCAGAGCTGGCCTGCTTTGCGGTTGGCCGATGAAGGCACGAATCGGATCCATTGTACATAAGGTGAGCCTTTTTGCTCCATGAATGCTGCCGGTGGCCACTCATCGCGGTCACACTTATTGGCACCCAGTGACTTGGGAAGATTAGGAACCCACCATCTCCAGGAAGTTGTATGTTGTTTGTCCCAAGCTGCAGGTGCCGTCCGAACAGACATACTGCTAATTGGGCAAACAATTGTGTTATATCCTTCTCGGGAGTTGACTGACCAGTAGTGGCGGCAAGGCTGATCATAACTGTTTGCATCACAGGCCACAGTTTTTGGCTTGTCTGTTGTACTAGTGATAGTTGTCTCCACTGTGATAGTAGTCGTGCAAATGGGTTTGCTGGCAGTGGAATAGACGATGTTATTAACAGCCGAAAACTTGCCGTTGCCAGTCTAGTATCCTGGGACGTTATTCATGATATAATTTTCAGCACGGATCCCACTAAGAGAGTTCATGTCATCATCAATGCACTCCTGTACAGCTTGCTTGGGCAAGTCAGCAAGTAAGGAGTCAAACCGCCTGTGCTGGATACCCAGCCCACCCGTGAGTAGGTTGTCAAGAATTTTTTGTTCACAGTTGATGAGGTAGTTGGTCGTAATAGATTCACAGCAGAAACTGGAGAAGTGGCCATTCTTGCATCCAGTTTTCATCCCAGCTATATGCGTGTTCTGGGTGAGAAGTGTCATTCCAGAGGGACATGTCTGTTTGCAGTCCTTTGGTTTGCCAACCCAGAAGCAATTGTTGAGCTGGACATCAGATTCGACACAAAAAGCGCGATTGTACCCATTCCCACCGCCGTGGCAGCCGTCTCCGGAGTAGACTCCAGTATCTATATCGAATACCTATTTTCACTCATAAGTAACAGTCTTCTCTAGGGAAATATGGGCAATGAAGAGCCACAATGGTAAGCTAACCTTTCCGTGTCCTTGTGTCCAAGATGTATAACCAGCCTCACATTGAGGCTCGGCCGCACAGTCAGACCAGTATGCCAAGAGGTTGACACTGTTCTGTGACTTTGTCGCGGCGAGTTTGCGAAGCCCATACGGACGGTTGATAGTCACATCATCACCAATGGAGCGAAGACCTGACAGGGTGAGGTCTGACACAGATGCCTTTGTGTCCACGTCGTCTAGATCCACAGCCCAGACCATGCGGCCACCTAAGCATTTACCATTCGCGTATTTCTTTTTCATTTCGAGGGTTTCTTCATCGTCATATGACACCCTATAATTGTTAGTGCCCGAAGCACTCATGTAATCAGTGGGGGAAATACCATTGGTCTTTATCCCAAGTGATGTACTTGACCGCCGCTTCTTTCAGCAGAATGGGAGTAAGATCATTGTCAGAGATAATCTGCTGAATCTCGGATTTTGAGAGGATACCAGATGTCGCGGTACATCTGCCAGCCGTGCCACCTCCACTGAATGGACAGCCAGGTTTAGTACAAGAGGTGTCGGAAAGCGTGAATGAGCGACCATAGAAAGCCTCTCCTAAAACGACCTTCGAAGGGCTGATATTGTTTCGCCATAGAAGGTCGAGACCCTGAGTAATTTCCGTCAAGTTAGTGTGTGGCTGCACAACGGCAGATGTATACGGGTTGTCGCCATCCCATGTGCCGTGGATATCATAACTCATAAAGTTGAACCAGTCCACATACGGCTCCATACCAACAACATCAAAGCCCTGCATATACCCTAGCCCCGAGCGAGTCAGCTATGTCACTAGTGTCGAGCAGTAGATCTACTCACAGTATGATGATGGTAAAGTGGCGGAAATTCCATATTTGCTGCCACAGGCGACTTTCAGCTCTTTCAAGAAAGTGACAAAGTTATCAGTGTCAGCAGCAACTCCACCACGATCACTGGCAGCGGGATACTCCCAGTCGAGGTCAATGCCGTCAAAGCCATAGGTCTTCATGAGCGATATTGCCGAATCGATAAACGTCGCGCGGTTGGCCTCTGTGCTCACCATATCAGACCAGATAGAGCCACCCGCATCCCATCCACCGACCGAAATGAATACTTGAAGCCCAGGTGAAGATGATTTCAAGTTGGTGAATCGGGGGTACAAATCCTCATCATATGAGTTCATTTGGGAGATGCGGTAATCAGATCCAATCAGGGCAAATCCGTAGTTTAGGTGAGTCCAGACACCAACAGTGATATCTTCCGGTGACCAAGAGTTGCATTTGCGGCCATACGACCAACTTTCATAGTAACCAATCACCCTCTCTTCACTGCTAGAGCCTGAGCATGACCTATCACCCATCATTAGTGGATCAGATAATTTCCAATCGTAATCGAGCACTTACGGTTCCTTGACTTCGTCGCATCCTTTTACACATCCAGTCCCACAAAATTCGGAGGTCGTGCCGCAGAAGCCATATTGCGAACAGCACACGTTGAGAGGACAGTCGTAGCTACCACTTGGAGCGTATTCTATACACTGATTAAAAAAATGTACCAGAAACACTCCAGGGTACAAGAAAATGGCAGATGGAACGTGTCAATACATACGACCACATTCGGCGACAGCATCACAGGTGCTTGTGCAGTTTCCTGTCCCGCAAAAGGTTGGACCAAAACCGCAATATCCGCTCGTGCTGCAGCATCCAGATACACAGTCCTTGGTTTCCGAGCAGGTTCCTGTCTCTGCGGTAGTATGCCCAGTTAGCAGAAGTACAGCCAAAGTCGCAACGACTAGGGCTGATGATCCCATCCTGAATTTGGATATGCTCTTCGGATTTGGAGACTCATAAGTAGTGAATGAAATATTCGAGCCTTAAAATAATTCTCTAGTGCTCACGTATGATATAATGTTTTTAAATGTTGCCCAGGTGGGAGCATTAATTACAGCATCCGGTACCACGGTTTAATTTACACAAGCGCTTTTCATGAAAATGTCTCACTTTTTTGGTACGCCCGCTGGATACTTCGGCGCTCAAAAACTCGGTATTCATGCAAAAAAAGGCAAAGCGTGCTTCCTTAGTCGACTCCGTCTCTGTTATTCGGTTTTCCACGACCTCTCGCCGGAGATGTCCGTGGTCTGAGTTCGCTTCCGTCCAGGTGTCTCCACCTCCTCCGTCCTCCCATGTGGGTCAGGAGGCGTCCAGCGCTTCGAAGGGGTCCAATCCAAACATCTGCACGTGGTCAATTCCTTGTTCTATGTCTTGGAATAACTAGCGTATTCCCAAATCACATAAGAGCTTACCTGCATAATTTGGCCATAGTTCTCGATATCTAGCGTTGTCCATATGCACGTTGATCATGTCGGCTATTCTATTCCGGCGCCACCAAGGTGCCCGAAATCGTTCTTGTTAGCGCTGCAGGCGCAACGCTAGTGCTGCAGGCGCAATGCTAGTGCTACATGCGCAATATGGTGTCCCATGGTTGGAGAAAATTGCGTGTGCGTATTAATTACTATCCCCATTGAGAATAACGTAACTAATATTTGTACATAGAGCTATTTCCGACGCGTTGGGGCTATCACACCTGGTCAATACCGGGCCGTGAAAAGAGCAGAAGAAAATTTAAGGGGACAAAATATTACCTATAGGCAGGCGTGCGTGCCTTCGGCTGATTTGTAAAATCCCCTTCAACTATCATAGCCATCGTCGCTATGAAGAGATCACTGGCATATCTGTTTTTGACAGTGCCGCAGGCATTCTCCGCTATGCTTTATAATGGCCTGCAAAAAAAGATTCTCTCCGCAGATCTAAGCGACGCCTGTGATGCAGCATTCAATACCACGATTGACTGTCCTGAGAATCTGATTCAGCTTGTGACTTATTCTATTCAGAACGTTGGTAAGTAATAGTCACATACCCCATAGAACTATTCAATCTTTTAACCAAATTTCAGGATGGAACACCTCGTCGCTGCAGAGTCTCTGCACACCTAGCTGCAGAAGCTCACTCGAGGATCTCGCGACGGCTGTGGAAGCCAGCTGTAACGTTCCATTCTACGTGAATAACGTCACCATGACTTTTACCGAGTATATGGACTTTTTCCAGGACAAGTATGAGCTTATCTGTCTGGCTGATGAAGAGACGGATGATTTCTGCTTGGATGTTGAGGCCTCTTGGAATATCACAAATATGGTTCTGCTGGATAAAGCAACCTGGCCAACTTATACGAACAAATGTTATTACGACGTCTCGTACGGTGACTGGGAATGGTTCTATTTCGAAAATGGAACTTGCTTGGAACCCTTCGACGATTATTTTCAAGATGCAACCGATGCAAATGGCCTTAACCAGCTGGCAGCATGGGACTACTACGTGGATCGACCCCCAGCCATTAATGACGACAACTATGGGTGGACTGAACCCCTGGAGTGGGACGAGTACCCATTGGAAATGCAATGTTCATCTTGCTTTTTGCAAAAGTTCAAGCATGGATTTGAGAGCTCATGGGGTGAAATCTGGGAGTACGTACAAACATACCTGCTTGCACGTTAATGGATACAGGCTAATGACCTTCCAGTGGAATTACTGAGCAAGTTTGGACCAATATGCAGCTGAACTGCGACGTGGATATCAATATCATTCCTGCGAACAACTACACAGCATTTGAAAACGTCAACATCACCATTGACTCTCCCGGCCCTATCACTACGATATGTCCTCAGACTATCACGATCTCACAAAATACGACATTGACTTGTCAACAGATGGCAATTGCGTACGAGATCCCTACTGCCGGAATTCGAAATCTCAACAATGATCTCGATTGCAATTGGGTGAATGACCAAGATGTCTGTGCGCCAATGTCTTGTCCGATTGCGGTTGTCTCTACCTCCAGCTCGTCTATCAATGTTGATGAGTATATCCGCAACCAGGACAATTTCACCATGACTCAATTTCTAACCTGGAATCCGTATATTGGTTCAAGACAAATTGCGAACGGTGATGCTATATGTGTGGGTCCCCCAGGAGGTCTCTACATCCCACCATCTGCCACGGTCTCGACCAATTCTACATACACGTCCATAGCGTACGCTCTTCCCTTCCTCTCCTAGATCATTTGGTTTATATTTAACTAACTCAAAATCGATCACTAGTGTTCCAGCTTCTCCAACCCCATCAGGAACTGCAACCAACTGTGGCCACTACTATCTTGTTCAAGAAGGCGATGAATGCGGCGTCATCTGTGAAGGTAATAGTCTGACATTGGCCGACTTCATTGCGATGAACCCCTCCATCAACACAAACTGCACAAACCTAGTAGTCGGTTTGGATTACTGGTACGTCTCACCTTGCTCATTCAGGGTGATTATAAGCTAACAGAATGATAGTGTTGCTACTGTCAACGGCACAACCCCCACAACCTCTAATACCACAGCAACCTTCGTCGGTGCACCCACCACTACTGTCACAGGGACGACATCTGAGTGCTACGAATGGCACATTGTTGTCTCCGGTGACACGTGTCAGCTGATTGAAGCAGAGTATGGCATCACTCTTGAAGAGTTTATCGCGTTGAATACCTATGTCAATAGCACATGTGGTAACATTTGGCCCGATTACGCCTACTGTGTGTCGGGTATTGCTACTGCCAATAACAGCACTAGCACGGCAGCAATTACAGCTACATCTACTAGTCCTCCTATCTCGGTGACAACTTCTGGCACACTTACCACAGCTACCGCCTCTGGGTCTATCACAACCCCTACTCCGACTCAGACTGGCATGGTTAGCGGGTGTACGACCTTCTACAAGGCTGTTAGCGGTGACGGCTGTTACGCGATCGCCACATCGTACGACATCACGCTTGATGAATTCTACGAATGGAATGCAGCGGTCGGGAATGACTGCAGCGGATTATGGCCAGACTATTATTACTGTGTGGGGATATAGACAGCCATACATTTGGCAGTTGAATCAATTTGGGGATTTCCTGTCTATTATAACAAAATCTCAAGTTCTGCAGTCAAGTTGTCCTCAAAAGTTATCACTATGTATAATTCACCGGTGTAGCATTTCTTTGTCTCTCTTCCTCCCTATCAAGACCCTCATCTCCGATGGCTTTGCAAATCGCCTCTCCCCTCTCGCCGCCAATCCTCCTCCCGGAACTCCGCGCCCCAACCGAAGTCCTCTGTCAGAACTCGCTTCACTTCAGTCTGCTCCCACGTGCCAGGGAGGTGAAGATAACCGATATCTCCACCGGCGAAGTATACAATCTCTAAATTTTGAATATCATCGATGATTTTCTGGAGGTAGGCGGGGGCATTGTGTGCCTCGGTTTCTTCCCGAAAGTCACCTTCTACCGGGTCAGATTCATCAATAATCCGAATGATATCTCGTTTATAGTTAGCACTTTCTTTTGAATCGGTTATTTATTATATGGTGTAGAGGAATACATACTTGACTTGGTATCCAGAATAACTGAAATCCCATCATCCAACCAACAAGTCAACGCCACCTCCCACGGTCGCAAAAAGTCTAGCCTCAATTCGTCGTCATCGGCGGCGTCTGTTAATTCAGGATCGCGGCCGTTTCGGATCTCTCTGTCGTCCAAGTATTCGAAAGCCCGTGATTGCCACAAAATCGGCTTATGGTAACCGTCTGTCGGATAGGGAATCCTTTTCATGAGAGAAATTACCTGCGGGGCGATATGGAGCGAATGACACAGCTCTTCATTGATATTGTGACCACCTTCTGGGGGGAAGATAACTTGAGCAGGGGAGAAATAGCTCAGCTTGAGAAGTAGGTTATAAATCGTGGTGACTTGGTTGACTATTGTTTCCTCATCGTAGAATGAAGACTGGGATGAAGAAGACATGGTTCCAGTATTTTGAACCCAGATGTAGACCAGACTGAGGAAAAGAGGGAAGAAGATCCAGGTATATCGTGGCATTGAAAATCCCTACTCTGGGCGGGTAAAATGGGATTTTTGGAGGGGAAAACCAGGAAGTGGATGCTGCGTACGGAAATCAATGACCCATGGATGGAAGTACTCTAGTGGCCCCACTGTATGTATCCGCGGACTGGTTGGAGTGTCAGGAGGAATGGAGTCTGTAAAGTACGGTATTTGTATGAAATATTTGTAACTTTGATCATTTTAGAATAACAGGTACCGGCTATCTATAACCTGTGGACCCGTAGACTAGTTAATTAGTTACTTAACTAGTTGCGGTGCGTTCCTTACATATTTGATTCTAAAGCTACTTTGTGGCCGAGGCTGGGAGATGTGATAGTGATATATTGAAATACATACTATCCTAACGGCTAGCTAAATGAGTCTCCACGTGACCGGCAGGGCCGGCAGGGTAACATACTTTTCTATTCTTTGTGCCATCTTTCAACGTGACATCAATTGGCAAAACATACCCACTAAACGGCATGAAAGTTCTAGACTCTGTTATTAGACTTCAAATCTGATGCTTGAGTGCTCTATAAATTTGAATTCAGAACAAGGAAGCCTTTACCCGGCACTTTGGTCCTACACTTTGGTCCTTCCCAAAGACGCAAAGGGAGATCAGTTCATCCGGCTGGGGCAAGTTGGTCGATCTTGGAGTCTTACCTTGAAATCAGGGCTCAAATCCCAACGAGGACTCAAGAATGGGGATAAATATCGTTCCCCACAATCTACTAAATTTTGGGGAACGGGCGTCCATTGCAGTGCGAAAATATGTTCCGTGAGACAAATTGATCTAGTCAAATACCTCGTGAACGGGAATATATATATCTACTGCGTCTTACGATCATTACGCCGATTGCCAAACAATTTTAACTGGAAAAGCAAATACGGGTCAAAAGAAATGATCACAGAGATAATTGAGGAATTAGAGCCACCAAGCACATGAAGGAGATGAACGCTCTAGTGTATCTTGGATCAACTCAAGCCAGTGGCAACCTCCATGAACCGGATCGTTAGTAACATATCTACTATTTCTAAGAAGATAACACACGTCTCTAGATTCTGACCCATTGGCAGAGTCTCAGAGTAATGGCATTGAGACTCCAAGCTCCTCAGAGTTTGCTAAATGCAAAAACTCAGACTGCGAGGTTCCCTTTTAGCAATGACCAGTGCTGTACCTTAGTAAATATGCATTTGAAGATCATTCAAGTTCTTACGAACAGGTCCATCTATGCGCAATGCTCGAGAATTTCGCTTCGGCCGTTCTTTGAATAGAATCTAGAGACGAGAAGCATAGTTACGGCATCTCGGGCCCTACGGGCACTTCCAGGCTGAAGAAGTACCAAGTTCCGATATTCCACCATCGCCCCACATGCATCAATACAGTCTGGTGTTTTTCCCCTAATGGAACGTTAAGCCGGTGATAATGAAAACAACCTTGCTTGCTAAGGTAGTTTTTATACTTCCTCCAATCGTACTCCGTATCACTGAAGACATGCACGCATCGAAACTCGACGCAAAAAGCTGTCACGAAAGATGTGACCGAAATAAGAAGTTTCCTTTTCCGATACTTCGGCGATCCAGTGCTCAAAAAAGAGGATATGTCTGATTCGATAGATCCTGGCCGGAGTTGCTGGCATACCTCCGAGGCAATAACGAGGTGATGTTATAAGAGGTTCTGAGCTGCAATGGCGACTAAACAATTCTTCCAAGGTGAGTTGTTGTTTCTTCGATATACATTGATTCAATCTTTTCTGTTTGTTCCGTGCTTCCAGGTTCTTTATACCTAGGTATAGGGTATATCGCTTATAGTGATGAATTGATATGGATAATATGGCCAAAGGGGGTGCAATTTGATTCATCTGTTCGTTATCCCTCTAGAATGCCTTCGGCGGATAGGATATATCATGGTTACCGAGCCAGCCTCCAAGAGTACGTGCGTGTCGCCTCAGACCACGCAAGACTATATCTCCGGGGTAGCATATGGTATATTGCGCGAATACAAGGTGGCTTGGCCATTAATGAAGTGGCTTCAGGGAACCCTAGCGCTGGTCCTGATACTCCTCAGTCATCCCCTTTTCAGCTCTGCATATAACGGGAAACAGATGGATCTTATGGATCTCACGCACACCCTATTTAGCGACGGCCAACGTTTCAGCATGGACCAGAAGTTTCTATTTATAAATATTGTCTCCAAGAGCTTTCGCTGTACAGAGCATGTGTACGGATAGTTCCTTATATTTTCAAGCCCGCGTGGCTTCAACAGTCCTTTTCAAAACCCACGAACGGCGCGTAATGTCGTATCTTGCACTGAGACTACGTACTCTTATTTCATCGATCAGCCAGGGTATTTGTTTCATGTCGATGTGATCGCTCTTTCGCCCTCTCCTTTTCACATTTTGCTGACTCTGTACATTCACTCTGAACCTCTTGTCGCCGACGAGCATACAGAGCTGCGCCTCGAGCCGCTGCAAATGTTGGATCGATTATTGTTTCTCGATTTATCTGGCTCTTAGAGTGGCCTATTGTGATTTGGTGATCACTCGACGGAGTCAGTAATACACCAGCCAAGGAATCTCTCAATATGGCTAGAAAGCGGGCGTCAGTTGCACTCTCGCCAGCTAGGAGGACGTGCGTAATAGGGCCAGCTGCTTCGCGAGGAAGGACCAACAAGTCTCTGCGAAGCTGGTCCCACAAAGAATGATCCGACGGCTCAGCTTGCTCAATGCGGTCCAGCCCTATATCAAAATCGAAAACTTGTGTCCTGTCCGACGTATACGTAGCTAGCGCTTCGCCGTTGGTCGGACGTATGATGCTAGTGTACAGCAAATGGCGACTGAAAGAAACGAGATAAACCCTAGGCGTGGATGAATCTTCGAATTCATCAGAACACTCGAAGAGGTCTTGGTAATTCCGGCACAATCCATATCCATTCGCCGCGTAGACAGTATCGGCCTCTACCAGTTTATTTGTGTAGGAAGGGCTATCGCCTACCCATGTGCGTAGATTCAACTCTTTGAGAGCGGAGGTGATTGTCTCGCTTCTGAGCGAGGGCATATCGGGAGCTGTGACGGCAACTCTATCGAGTGATTGGGATGTCGCTTTCTCGGTAGCCTGCTTTAGGTCGTTGATCAAGTCCCTGAGTATTTGCACTTCCGCGTTCACCTCCCAGCCAAGTCTCTCTTTCAACCAACGCCACAAGTCTTTCCATGACGGGAGTACATTTGATACGGGCAGGAGCTCTTCTAGATGCAGCAAGAGGGTCTCAGAGAAACTTGTAGTTTGATGTAATGATTGGGATGGCTTGGCAAGATCCTCCATTAGTTTCAAATAGTGGGAATTTCCTGCGACCTTGCCAACTTCCACCACTGTCCCGTTGTAGTAATGAACCACGGCCGTTCTGAGAATCATTAGTTACCTCAAATGCCATTTCGGAATAGGAACCTCTGGTGGCTCACCCATATGAGGGGGTTAAATCAAACCCAACTCCAGGCGCGTCATGGATTGCCACGGGCAGACACGTCTCACATCGAGGCCGAGGACAGTCATATAGGGCGTTGACCAGCGATATAAGAAGCGCAGATAAAATAAAGTTGATAACAATAAAGTATTTAGTATCTCTCATGTTTTTCTATTGCTCAGGCGTTGAGAAATTCGTGGTGGAAGGAAAGGGACTTGGAGGGTGGGAAATGGTGTTGTTCGTGTGGATCCGCATTGGCCTTAACCCCGCTTTATCACTTGCAATCAATGGAACCATGTTTCAGGGTCTAGAAGGCGTACTCGAAATATAAGCACTAATGCACTTCTTAGCCTCGCCTTTTCAACTTCATACATGCGTCCGAGCTGAGGCTTTTTCTAATTCAAATAATCCTTATCTTTTATACTGAAGGTAGCTTCTAAATTTGGAATCGCCAAAGTTGCTTAATGGCCTACTAAGAAAGTTCCACATTGGAGGTTCAAAGTTATCATGGAGGATCGAAACAGTCCCGCGGCCTGAAAAAAAAAAAATCTTAAATACTGAACCAACTTGAACTTAAAGGAGGAAATTTTTTTTTTCGGAGTGAGCCCAGCAGCTAATTTGAATGGTTGCAGAGCATGTGTTGAGAATACTACCCCGAATTTAATTTTATGGGAATATTCAAGTTATCATACAATTTAGACTCTAGATCCATCATGATCCATCTAGGCAAGGCACTAAATCGAATGACCTAAATAAAATTACATGATGGTTCGACTTCGGCCCCCCATTCGGAAAGTCTCGCGAGGCAGCTAGATCCACTATTTTTAGTATAGACCCTTGTTCGCTTGTACTAATAATCAGAATCTTGCTATTCAGGGAGAGAAAAAAAGAGAAATTAGCAAGGTCTTCTACAGGAAAGTTTTCTAGCTAATAAGCTAGATACATAAGAGGTTGGTGGGGCATTGTTACTACCTGCTTTCTAGTGTAATAGTTCGTTTAGTGGGAGTAAATTCAGTTTGCAGATTTCGAATTTTGTTTTAGAAATTTCCTTACATTCCACCTTGTCTGAATATTCTATCTGGTGCAATCAGGTCTTCTAAAGCAGACAGTCTTAAGAAACAGCCTTGAAGGCTTCGTTCCAACAAGACTCTCCAGATAAGCCACACCCCTGCTAGTGCCGATGGACCGTAGTGTCACTGACCAGTAGAAATGGCTGGTGATTCGCTAAAGAAAGGCCCGGGAGGCTGATTGAATAAAAAACACACTAACGCCGTTAGTCTCATTTATGTTGGGTCTAGATTTTAACCGAAAGCCTCTCGGATGTGTGGGAGCTGTTAGTGCTGTAACCTTACAATATCAAATCCAAGAGACAAGTGGACCTCGGAGACTCACCGTGAGCTATTAGCATGCTAATATTGTTATTGCCAGAACATAGCGGGTAGATAGATGCCGTTCCGAATCTATATCTTGTGTTCATAGTGATATGCAGCATAAAATTAATTGCGGGCAGCCTCGCCAGATCTTGACAATATATATGTGGTCAGACGATTCTCTCTTTCGCTGACAACTGTGTATTTTCATTTCGTCGGAGTCGCTTGAACTCTTCATTTCCTTCAAATTGTCTTTTCTTCTTTTTCACCTGCTTTCCCTCCTTCGCCAAATAGAGCGAAGGACACACCCTTTTATGTCCATTGGTTCCATTACAAGATCCTAATTCGTCAAATGTTGCCTTTTCCCGAGCCTTAAAGTCGGCTAGCCTTCTCAATGAGGCCAATCAAGGCAAAATGGCTGTTGACGGCAGCATACACATTTGCTTCCCTGCCAGCAACCGAAGAAGCTTCCGAATAAAAGTATTTCAGTGGCTGCACCTGCCTCTTATTGGTATTTGAAAGACTACCCTGTTGCCGATATGGACCCCTCTGTTGATTATTGGGTTTATATGACTTATGATCTTCATAGACAATAGGACTATGGAAACGATTATGCAGACCCTGTTTGCAATCACATATAAACATGACAGAGACGCTTGATGCCCTCGCAATGATCACTAAAGCAGACGTTTCATCAGACAAAGTTGTTGTTGGGTTGAGGAATTACGGAAGGTCTTTCCAAATGACAACTGCGGGATGCACCGGCCCCATGTGCACATATACAGGCAAAAGTCAGGAGCCACGCCGGGTCGTTGTACAAAAACGGCCGGTCTGCTTGCAGATGCAGAAATCTACGAGATCATCGACAAAGATAGTACTGCACAGTACTGGTATGATGAAGATAGCAGCAGCAACATTCTGGTCTACGATTCTGTACAGTGGGTTGCCTACATGAATTCTACCTTGCGAGACTCGCGCACTTCTCTTTACAAGGAGAAAAACATGGGAGGCGTGGTTGAATGGGCCATCGACTTGGAAGAGTTCGAGAGCACCCCAACTACCTCGCTCCCAACCTCAACTCCACCTGCGGTTTCCATTTCTGCATCTCCCACTGCTGGTATTGACGGAGCAATTAATCCCTATCTCTACACTTGTACAAATGAGCAGAAAAAGCTGGTTACACCAGCATGGGAGGAAGCCGACCAACTTGCAAAGGGGAATTACGAGTGGCGGCCGGGTGGCAAATGGCAAGATGCCATGACCCTTTATCTAGGATCAAAACCCAAGGATGATTATAGTTGGGTTACTGGAAAAGGACACCTGATGAGTAAGACGAACATTCTGAACTCAGAGAAGTCTGATATTTGAACTAACTCGTTATCTGCAGAGAACATTGAAAGGGAATTCTTGATACATGAGGGCTGGTGGACACAGCCCCCTGCCTTTACTTACGGTTACTACCAAGCTAAGGACGTTGTCGATTTGGCTGTTAAAGATCAAACCAAAGCCAGTAACAACGCAGAATCCTACGCACAGGCCGCTATGGCCATATATCTCCAGCAAGCATTTCACCTTAGCAGTCCTCCCACTCCAGCGGGGTACGGTACTAGCTCAGACTCATCTGTGTCGATTGCTGGAACAGAGATTTTGGAAACTTATCTCGACGCCCCTCCAAGTTGGTGGGAGGCACCTGTTGCCAACACCTCAAAAACGTTCAAACCGGACATGACCGATATTACGATGATGTCAGGTGTCGGATCTCTAACAGGTGGCGGGCCCTTCCCGTCTTGTGTTGACGGTTTATACGAGGATATGGAGCAGTGTATGGCATTTTGCTCCGGTGAAAATAGCTCATGTGACCAAAGCTCGTCAAACTCAACCATTGTATGTAGCGGCTGTGTGATCCAGCCTACAACCCCAGTTTGCAAAGAAGGAAGCTACTCGGGTTTTGATGAGTGTAATGCACACTGCAGTGGTGGTTCCTGCTTTGAAAATGCGGGTGAAAGTGGCATACAGTGCGAAGATTGTCCATCGTGAGATTCATTGGAGCTGGGCATAATTCCCGACATGCTTGCACTTTCGAATTTGGCTTTTGTGCTTTTGTCTGGTTTCTCTAGTTTCCCGATCTTTTATGGCCGGCTGTCTGTGTATTTCTATGAATGCTTACAGCCTGAAATATATTTTGGAATATACATTAAATTTCCTACACCACCCGGTCAAAAGTCTGTGTGCACTCGGCCCTCTTATCATCCCCCTAACAACTATCCACAATTTTATTTTTTCTCCTACATCTCCCCCATGGCATCGATCGCTACTAATCTGGAATGATACTTTAGCAAGATAACAGGAAAGATCTATATAGCGAAAGATATACAGGTTTGGTTTAAAGAGCACGGAATGTACGTTGAAGATTGGCCTGTATACTCACCTGATCTTAATCCTATTAAAATGGTCTGGAAAGTGTTAATAGTAGCCTACGTTGGGGAACAGGAAGAACCAGCAACGGCGCTCGTATTCGAGATACTAGAACTAGAGGGGGAGAGGGGAAAGGAAAGAGGGAGGAGCTACTGTAGCGGCCTATCTACTCCTACACAAACCTCTATCCCATCTATGCCCACCTTGTAGTTTGGACGGTCCTTCTTCCAGCATCAGGGCGGTGACAGGAGGCAGAATCGAGTGAGCAGTGACAGAAAGTACTAGATTGTTGGACTTTTTATATATTTAAAGATAATATATAGATAGACAGATCTGAAGAGGAACGGGCTTATTTTAAAGAGTATATTAGTGCTATATAGGATATGTTAGACTAGACAAAGATTGATATGTTAATATTGAATAGGAAGAAGGATAGATAGATTGTATATAAACTAAGATTATTATATAAAATATTAAACAAGATAACTCTGTAGATAAACCTGATTAACCAGTATTTTGAATTTTAGTATGGTCCAATAAGGGTTGGTAGTGTAGGATATGTAACCATGAATATACATCAGTATTTGATGGGGTAGGTGAAGTGGTATGCACACAGACTTTTGCCCCCTATTGTATTATACTTACTACTACGGTGCTTGTTTATAAGGTTCCATCTGATAAGGATACATCAGAAGCTTGTTGTAAGGGGTTGGTATTGATGCACCTGGGGAGAACGCATAGTACTCACGACGCACTGCCGTGTTGTACATATTTTAGCAGGGGTGAATATATTTTTTGGTGGCTTGGAGGGGTAAGAGGTATCTGGTAAGTAGAAGGCAGGTAATCGCCTGGCAGTGCGTCCGCTTGGCAGTGCGTTGAATTCTCGTCAAAGACTTGCATAGGTTGTGCTTTAAGCTCGCGAAAGTTTCGTGCAGTCTGATTACTCCAATCCACAATGTAAGAGTATAAGTAAGTTTCGATTGGGCCGTTTGGTTGTGCTTTCACAAGTTGCCAATATTCTTGGTACTTGACATGAGGTTTCCAAAGAAAAAAGTAGATCGTAAGCTAGAATCAGGTCCGAATACCCACGTACCAGATAGGATTCAGTACTTGGAACATGGGATTGGAAATTTAGATTATGCTTCCATCGATTCGGCGGACTGAGAATCTCTCCATCGCGTAGGATTGGCGTAATTGTTGTTCTATGTCTTGGAGATCCTCTTTAGTCTGAAGCCTGATACCAGAACTGTATAGCTCTGCAGTCTTTTGGCTACTGATCCGCCAATCCGTGCACCCATAGTTAAGCGGTCCTAGTGTCTGTGGCATGGTCTCGTAGCTGCCGGTCGAGCAAGGGCGAGGAACAAACTCTGTATTGAGTTGCGGGGAGAAACAAGGTCAAGATATTTTGGAAAAGAGAGAAGTGAGTTTATGTATAAATGTCGAATAAGGAAAGGCTAGGATAGAGCTGTGATAATTGATTGTCTGCTTTTGTTTATGGGTATTAATGTCGGATATAATACCAACGTTTGCTTCGAGGGATTAAGAAAAACTCGACTTTTGTGGAAGCTCTGCTGACTACTTATCTATTTAAGTACTAGGTTAGGTAGGTAAGGGGGTCAAAGAAAAAGAAACTATGGTAATAGGAAAAATGAAATTCCGATTATCCCTTCATGTCGGTCCTAGTCTGGGGCCTATTCTCTATATCTTGGTTCGCTGATGTAGGTTGTTTTCTATCGGGTCGCTAGTCTGTGTTATTTATATGTTAAATTAGGCGAAGAAAATGAACGGCAGAGTTATATTGTTCCAACAGATGTTCGGTGCAGAGAGTCTGTGAAGTACATGTGTGTCCTTAGTGGGTTCTCACCCGACGATCACCCGGTTCTCACCCCGTCTATAGTGCACTCACCCTACTCATCCCCAGTCGCGCGACCGTAAAGCGGCGCTCACCCTAAACTCACCCGGGCGACACCCACCCGAGTACTGACCGCGCTTTAGCCACACGCCGGTCAGTTCGTACTATGGTGGGTGACCACATGGGAATCCTGACTGTTGTATGTTTTTGTTCATCCCTTTTTTTTTCATGATTTCTTAGTTTCTACTGCCGATAATAATGGCTTATCTCCCTGTCGTAAAGAACGAGCAACCGAGAGCGGGTCACGCGAAAGCTTAATACTGAAACACCTCAGGGGCAACTATGCAGCTCCGTACTAGCGCAAGTACGAACGTCCGTGCACACGGAGACTCCGGGCATCGTCCTCGCCCCAGCTGTCAATCAATAAAACATAGCACACATGTCGTCCAAAAGAAAGGCTCCATCAAGCCCCCAGAGCCAGAGAAAGCAGCCGAGGCAAGATCCCGTAGCTTGTCCATCATGCCGAAAGAAGAAGATTAAGTGCGACCGCGCCGTTCCATGCAGCAGCTGCGTCGTCCGCGGTATCGAGTGCGGCTATGGCGACCACGGACCCAGCAGAGCAACAGTGACGGCTAGCAGCCAGTTCAGGTCGCCTTCAGAGGTTAGATTCAGCGCCCAGGAGAGACCACAATGGTTGCCGCAAAGACAGTCTCCTGCTCCGCCTCGTGCGAGGGATGACTCCTCGATTACGGCGGATAGACTCGAGACCATTCTCATGGGACATCGGTTTCCGAGCGCGCTACCGGAAACACCTCGACCGGACTTCTCACGCTCAGTACGGAGTAACCCTGCTCAGGGGCTGCAGAATCCGTTGACGATCGCTGAGAGGCTGCTTGCTCTCGTCAATGGAAAACTTGCCGTGTCGGAGGAGGATCCCCTGACCGTAGATCTCACATCTTATCTGCCCGCAGAAGCCGAAGCCATGGCTCTCCTCGAATTCTACCAAAATCACCTCTCGTATCAATATCATATTATCATACCGTCCTTGGTCAAACAACAATTCGGCGGGATCTACAGGAATAATGCACAGAATCTGCCCTTGGATATGAGCGAAGTAGCCTTGCTTTTCAGTATCGCCGCTTCATCACTGTTTTTCCAGATCCTTCCAGATGATGTCTCAGAAGCTGCGGAGATTTGCAGCGGAGAGACGGCATTTCTGGCTGGTGCTGCGCTGCTCCAGGGGGATTACCTCGCGCGGCCGACAATAACGGGCTTGCAGGCAGCTTTGATTATCGGGCACCATCTGTCTACCTCAACCTTGAGCCCGCGCGTCCACTCGCTCTTTCTCCATCCAACCTCCATAGGTCAAGCAAAGCGCCTTGGGTTGCATGTTTTAGATTCTGCAAAGGCCGTGGAGGAGCGGAAGGGGGGGCGAGTATGACAAGGTTGGGCTAGAGCTGAAAAGGAGGCTGTGGTGGGACATCGTTTCGTACGACTGGTCAGTGAATCCCTGCTGCCGGCTAACTGAATGTTGTCTTCGCCTCGTTGGGTGACTATAAACTAATCTCATGCCCAGGCTCATTGGATTCCTGAGTGGACCCCAAGAATTCACCTATACCATCCACCCCAGCCAGGTAAAAGTGAACAGACCGCTAAACATCGAAGACGAAGACCTAGCGACAGAAGTAGCCGCACCCCTCTCAACACCCACCTGCATGTCCTACACATTATGTCGCCTCCGACTCTCCGAAATTTGCCGTCAAATTATCGACGAACTAGCCCCATACCATCTCGACGGCCGCGAGGCGCCCTACGAAGTCATCCTCGATCTAGACCACCGACTCCGTGACGCATACGCCGAGGTCCCCTCCTTTTTCCGTTTTGACACGGTCTCCAAACGACAGCATGCAGCTCTCTACCTCTCGCGGCCATCATTCGCGTGGCAAAAATGCTTCATCGAGCAAGGCTGGCAAACCAGGTTATGCCGGCTGCACCGACAATGGTTCATCCGCGGCGCGAAAGACCCTCGGTATTCTTACTCGCATGTCGTCGCACTGCAGTCCGCGCGGACGGTTATAGAGGTGAAGCGGGTGATGGACGAAGAGGCGCCGCTGTTCGTGCCTACAAGCTCCTTTTTCTGGACTGTCATGCACCACGTATTCATCGCCTCGGTGATCCTGCTCATGGACGTCTGTTTCAACTGGGACGATGTCCTTGCCGAACGGCGGAAGCAGGAGGTTTGGGATGCCTGCCGGATGATGCGTCGGGCGCAGCAAGTTTCCTCTGTTGCGCGCCAAGGCATCAGTGATATGATGGCTGTTATGCGGAAATATTGGAAGCAAGACAAACTCCTTGGTTCGAGGGGGGCTCCAAGATGATATATCTTCTGCCAATGATATACGTCTGGAGGGACCAGTCCTTGTTCCCAATGATGGTACTGGTAGACCTGCCCAGCTTACACCGATGGGTCAGGAAACCACGATCCATGAAGCCAGGCCTGCAGGGGCAGACTCGAGTTCATTTCCTTCGTTCCGCATGGAAGACGCCTGGTCCGAACTGCTGGACGACAGCGGTGGGGTGGGGCTGGACACGCCCGGATGGATGGATATGCTTTCTGAACTAGGAACCACTACAATGCCGGGCTGGTAGTACAAATCCTTATTGGATCAGCCGCGCAAGCATCCTTTTTGGACCCATTGGGGCGGAAAAATCGAACTTGTCAGCCTGACAGTTAGAGCCGCATACATAAACATAAACAAAACATCACCTGACTTGCGTCCCGGCTCCAGTATATAGTATCGAATGCCCTCCCCCCCTCCCAAGCCTTATAACCCTATCTTTTTTGCAAGATAAAAGACCGCAAGCGAAAAGATTTCTCCCAAATTACCCCGCCAACCCACCATGACCTCCACCGACAAACAATCCACCGACCTTAAAACCATCGCCGCCCGCATCAAAAGCGGCTCCATCACCCGCATCGTCGCCCTCACAGGCGCAGGAATCAGTACCGCCGCGGGAATCCCCGACTTCCGCTCCCCAACAAGCGGCCTCTACGCCAAACTCGCCCCGCTCCGCCTCCCGTACCCGGAGGCAATCTTCACAATCAGCTACTTCACGCACACGCCCGAACCTTTCTACGCGCTTGCTCGGGCGCGGCATCCAGGGAATCTAAAACCGACGCTGTCGCACGCGTTCCTCGCTCTACTAGCGAAGAAGGGACTGCTGCAGTTCTGCTTCACGCAGAATATCGACGGGCTGGAGTGCGATGCGGGGGTGCCGAGCGAGAAGACGCTTTGGTGCCATGGGAACTGGAAGAATCAGCACTGTCATAAGTGTCATGCGGAGTATCCGGATGAGCTGATGAAGAAGGCTGTCCGGGACGGCGAGGTGCCGTACTGTTTGGATGAGGGATGCAAGGGCGCGGTGAAGCCTGATGTTGTGTTCTTCGGGCAGCCTCTTCCGGCGGAATATGAAGAAAAGGAGAAGCTGGTTGCGGATGCGGATCTGATGCTTGTCATGGGGACGAGCTTGAAGGTTGCGCCTGTTTCGCAGCTGCCGAGGAAGGTGCGGGAGGGGGTGCCGAGGATTCTTATCAATAGGGAGCGGTCGGGCGATCTGGGGAACCGGCCTGATGATGTGTGTATCCTGGGCGCGTGCGATGATGGAGTGAAGGAGCTTGCGGAGGAGCTCGGGTGGACGGAGGAGCTGGAGGAGTTTTGGAAGACGGTGGTTGAAGCTAAAGAGGATGATCCGGCGCTGGAGGGTGGTCCGAGCCTCGACGAGTGTATCCAGAAGATTGCGGGTCATATGAATGAGAAGTCGAAGATATCGAACGGGCATAAGCGGATGTTGGAGGATCATTTGAGCTCCAAATTTGCGAATCTTTTGGGCCCGAAACGAGGATGAAAGGTGCATTCATCCTGACTAGTGTTTTATTGAGCAGATGATGGGACTGGATACCGGGGAAGGAATACACAAATATCTACTTTCGACATCGCGCGGGGCTGTTCCTTGGGTCGCCGATATGCTTAGGCTACGGCATCATCATATCATCATGCGGAATGGTCGTTCAGAGCGACAATTCAACTTACCAAGTCCAATTTACTTGAGGCCCCTCAGGGCAGGACACCCAGTCTCAAAAAAAACTAGTATAGCCCCAGCTATACCGGAATGCAGTCCTCCAAAGACGACCACCCCCACAAAGATAACCCCCTCCCCGAAATCCACCGGTACATAACAACCCACACCACAGAAGGTGAAGCCGTCTTCCTCTCCCACGCACAGGTCCCCGACTACCTGCCCTCCCGACCTTCAGGCGATGACGGGGAGATTGCCCTCCTGTACGCGACAACTGCAACGCCGGCTTCGCTCGAGGAGGAATCGGACGTTGCGATGTACGACGAGTTCCTGCACCAGCCTCCAGGGCTAACCACGGAGACGGGAACTATACTCCGGATGGTGGATCTGAGACCAGGGAAGAAAACACCGATGCATCGTCATGTGAGCCTTGATTATGGAGTTGTGCTGGAGGGGGATGTGGACTTGATTCTTGATTCGGGGGAGAGCAGACAGTTGCATCGCGGGGATGTTTGTATTCAGCGGGGCACGGCCCATCAGTTTCAGAATAAGAATAGCGAGGCGTGGTGTCGGATAATGTTTGTGTATTTACCAATCGAGAAGCTGAGATACAAGGAGAGGGAGTTGGGCGATGAGGTTTACGATGAGGGCTATGAGAACTCTGGCGATGAATAAACCCTAGTCCTTGTTGCACGAATAATAGAGTTCGAGTTGGGTGTTTCGAAAGTTGGTCCTTGACTGGATGAAGGATTTCATTATTGCCTTGCCTCGACTCAGTACGAGTAGGACAAACCGCATCATTGATGATCATGAAGAAGCAGCAAGTAGAAATGTGGAAAATCCAAATTGTCGCCGCTATCGGTAGCTTCGCTGCGTGCCACGGACGATATCGAGCTCCGGCACGGTCACTCCGGACCACCGCGGACCCTTCGGCGTCTCGCAAACGGAATGTCAACAACCCAGACTATAAAGAGAGACTATGTTCCTGCTACTCTTAAAAAGTCTTCAAGAGCACTATTTCAGCCAAATTCATTGGTTTCAAAGTTCAACATTCTTTGCTCGGAAGTCGCAATGTCTTCAAGCGACCCTCCGAAGGAGTATACGTAAATTATCCCTAGAGCAGGAACCAAAGAGCCTTGACAGCTAACTGTATTCTAGGACCCGAGCTTGGCTCGTCATTATGGGGGCGTTTACCTGTGCATTTTGCACGGTGGGCTTTCTGTGAGCTACCCTAACTAAATTTCAAGGATAGAACTAACATCACCCTAGAAATTCTTTCGGTATCTTCGAAGAATACTATGCTTCCAATCAGCTAGCAGGTAGCCCGCAGTCAACAATCGCATGGCTCGGAGCTATCTCGATATTCTTCCTCTTCCTCATCTCCGCGGTTGCCGGAGCCTTGCTGGATGCCTTCGGGCCAACCGTGAGTTACCTTTGCAACGATATAATAAATGCACAGTGATCCAAGCTAAACCCTGGCTTCATAGATCTTAGTTTGTACCGGCTCCCTCGGCACAGTACTTAGCGTGATGATGACCTCCCTCTGCCACCAATTCTGGCAGTTCTTCCTCGCCCAGGGCGTTCTCTTGGGCATTTCCATGTCCCTGGTAACATGGCCCTGTCTCGGCCTGGTAGGCCAGTACATCAAGCGCAAGCGGGCGGTCGCAATGGGGATTGTCCTCGGAGGCTCGTCACTCGGCGGTATTGTCTGGCCGATCGCGATCAACCAACTGCTGCAGAAACCGAATATCGGGTTCGGATGGACTATGCGCATCGTGGGATTCATCATGATTCCTCTGTTGGCGTTTACTTGCATCGTCTGCAAGTCACCACCGCCTCCTCCTCCTCCCACACGTGAAGAAGGCGGTAGCATGAAGAGGACGGATGGCGATGTGGAAATTCATGAGAAGGGCAGCCCTACTCGCAAGGAGGAAATCAAGGTTCTTCTCAAGCAGCCCGCTTTGCAGTTGACTTGTGTGTCGATGTTTGTTATCTATCTCTCGATGTTCTCGCCGTTCTTCTATGCCACCTCCTACGCAACGAAAATGGGGTTCTCTAGTGAACTCAGCTTCTACACCGTGTCGATCGTCAACGGGGCGTCTTTCTTCGGTCGCGTGTTGCCGGGGTTACTCGCGGATAAATATGGAAAATTCAACTGCTGCATCGTTTCGACGATTGCAGCGGGCATTGTCGCGCTGTGCTGGACGAAAGCCACCACGGTCGCGGGGTTGGTTATCTGGTGTGCTGCTTATGGATTCGCCTCGGGTGGCATTATATCACTACAGCAAGCATGTGCTGCGCAGGTCTCTACCCCTGGGACCTTGGGCCTGTCCATCGGGACTGTTGTTGGCTCTTCTGCGTTCTCGTAAGGAACATCCCCGCGAATTTTCTGTCTGGTTACTGACTGTACCAGTGCTATGGCAAACGTTCCAGTGAGTGGTGCCCTAGCGGAAAAGTACGGCTACCTGGCACTGTCCCTGTACTCTGGAGTTCCCCTTCTGGTTGGTGGTATTTTGTTGATATTTGCCAGGCTGGTCCAAGATAGACGACTCTTGGCGGTTGTCCAGACTGAAGCAAAGGCCCCGAGGAAGCCGTTCGGGTTCACTTTTATGTGCAGAGATAAAAGTCATTTATTATTCATTATGGAGACCTTAATAGATTATATCAGTGCTCTAATCCTATTTTTCTTTCTTTCTTTCCTTTCTTTCTTCTTCTTCTTCTTCTTTTTTTCAATGCATACTATTCATCGTTCGAAATGGGAACTCGCTCTCCGCTAACATGACTGAAAGATCTGGTTGATTGACCCAGCCTGCCTACGGGTATACGAGAAAACCGTGACCTTTGTCCATAATCATCTGCTTCAGATAGTTCAGGACTTTCCTCAAGCAGCATAGTCATCCCATTCGTTGTCGATTACATCATGTTGTATACCAACCGGCCAGCCGGTCCCATTAATTAAGCGAAATAGTACGCGTACGCGACTGCAACAAATCCTTCACTGGCCCAACATAACTCCTCCTAGCCCGAAAGACCCAGTCGGCAAGAAGCAACAAACAAACACCCACAAAGACCGGTCCCGACCAATTCATATTCCGCGCCGTCACCGGAATCTGGGTGGGAAAAGGGACGAAGACGCACACGAAGATCCCAAATATGAGAGCGAACACGTTGACCGCCATTCCATACCGGCCAAGCGACCAAGGCCCGAACATGATTGGCGGGCGCGTCTTGTCGAGACGCCGTATGATCATCATTACAATGGGGATCAGATAGGATACGTAGATGGAACTGGTGGATAGCGCGAGGATGGCGTTTAAAGCCTGTTCTGAAGCGATGTTGATCAGGGAGAGAAGCATCACTATTGAGCAGACGAGTGTGATGGATCTTTTCGGGACCCTTCTTACACGGTCGACCTATGACTGGTGAGCAATTTTCTTGTACATCCTGGCCCCAAAGCGTACTGACATGCGCAAAGTAAGCTGAAAATGGCAGGCCGCCATCGCGGGCAAATGCCCAGGTAAGTCTTGAGACGGACGTGACTACGCCAATGCTCGACAGCATGCCGATTACAGAAATTCCGGCCTGCATGATGGTTGCAGCTCGGACCGAACCTGTCGCTTCTCTGAAAAGACCGATGGATGGGAAAATAAAGCGCGGGTTCAATGCTTCGTCGACATTCCCGATGCAGAACAGAATGACGAGCAGGAAGATGAAAGCTAGAATCCCATCGATCAGAATACTCTGGACGATAATCCGAGGCATTCTGATGTCTGGCTGGCGGAGCTCTTCACTCATATGGATAGCGCCGTCAAAACCTAGGGGATAGCGGGTTAGACTACGGCTCAGACACAGCCCCACGACCTCTTACCTATGAAACAATAGGTCACAGCTAGTGTGCCCAGACACCAAGCAACCCCGGGATTTTGCCACCCCCCTTCGGATATCATCAACTCCGTGAAGACAAACTGCGGCTCACTCCGCCGCGCAAGCAAGAAGATGGGAATGGTAATAGCGATGAAAAAGATGATATGGAATATGCCGCCGATCATCTGCAACGTTGGCAAGATCTTAATCCCGTAGATGTTGATAATCCCCGCGCAGAGGACAATCGCCCAAATAATCAGTGTCCCATGCCATTGTTTGGGGTGGTACTCGGCATGATTCAAAAGCGCCATGCCCTGAATTTGACTCGACACCAAAAGACAGATACTCGTGCAGGAGGCCTGCCATCCAAAAACAGTGATCCACCCTTGGAACCAGGTACTGACGGTTCGGATCCGCTGCGGGGCCAGCACCGCAGTCCAGTGGTACTGAGCCCCCGCCAGCGGGCAAATGGAGGTCATTTCTGCCATCGATAGCGCCATGGCCATGGTCCCTATTAACGAGAGAACCATCCCCCACACGAGCCCAGCGGGCCCGCCGTTCGCCAGCCCATCCGCATAATTGCTGCTGCGGGGTCAGCCTTGCGTAATCACCAGGTGCCAGTATATACGCACTTGCCAATGGATTCCCACGAAGATAGCAACGTGAGTGACAGCGACAGAATTGATAGGGTGCCGAACTTGCGCTATCGCCGTTCGTATTAGCTTCCTTCATCCTGCCAAGGATCTGCGGAGGGGCGAAAAACCAACATCCATGCGCCTGCTGTTCGAGGTCGATCCCGAGGTCATGCCATTGAATATCCCGTCTGAACCCCCGCGACTGTGGTTGTTGCGCAGGACCGACACCTCGACGGAGTTTTTGCCCATGGGGTTCATCTCGAAAGCACGGCTTGCCATGGCCGAGCTGTCATGCAACTCGGCTTCCTGACGGATGCCGGGTCAAAGCGTTAAGCTTGTTTCGGATTGTTGTTTTTTTTCCCTTGTCTGGTCTGCTCCCATCCTGGGGAGAAGACATGGGGGGAGTTGATAGGAAGAAGAAGAGACCAAATTGTTAAATGGCAGTTTCATATCATGGCGAGGCCGACATGGCCTTATCGGGAACCAGAGCACGCGGTGCCTGTGGCGCTTCCGTCATCTCCAAGACGGAAGGTACTCGCTAAGCGTGACCAGAATCGATACATGTGAAACCCATCCTGCGACTCCACTTGTGGTGTGGAGGCTTTACAGTTCGATAGTTCTATGGCGTTTTCAAGCACCGATGGAAAGAGTGGAGGAGAGTGGATGTCTTATCACGCGGGCTTGGGCCAATGGCAAAAGAGTGAGAATGGAGGACGTTACATTGTTGATTATCTCTAGTCAGCCTTAATGCTTTGGCACTTGGCCGACTCTTTAAATGTCCCTTTACCAAGCGAGGCAAAGAGCTGCGCGCGGAGTTACCCGCACGACAGGCACAATTGCCGGAAGCGAGCATGATCTCCTCTGCTCTGCACGCGCCTGCGGCATTAGCGGCTCCCAAGTGGCGGCATGAGCCCGAGCGCCCAACCGGCGGAGTCCGGTAAATACCGAGGTAGAGGGAAAACACTGATAGCAACACGCTGGTGCTTATTCGCTGGGGGAGCTGTCAACGGTGCAGCCCTAGAGCAACGGCTCTAAGCGGTTGCCCTCTGTAGCTTGTTGGAAGTTCGGGGAGAAATATCCAGAGCTTATTGCTCCGATGATGGAAGGATTCTTGCCTCTGTCGTATTCTTTGCTACCCGCGATCGGCGCCCGTTAAGGCGTTTCATCCTCAATCGTCTTATATATTGGCGCGGAGCGCATTTGGAGTTCAACTGCCCCCATGTGAACATGGCTGGCACGTTGCCGCCTCTTTTCGAGATCACCGAAGATGACCACGCCGGATATGCGGCGGTCACCGCGTATACCTTGCTCGCCTTGACGATTGTGGTTGTGGTCACCCGACTCGCGGCGCGATGGTTCATCGGTCGCATTATCTATTCCGACGACATTCTACTTGGGATGGCGACAGTGGGTTGCCCGCATTTCCGTAGCCGGACCATGCTAAATTACAAGATAGCTATTCGCAATTCTCCAAACCGTCATGGTTCAGCAGGCTATGCATAATGGCCTCGGGCGCAGGAAAGTGAATCTGCAAGAGGGGGGAGCTCGTGCAGTTCCTGAAGGTGAGTGGAATGGGCAATTCTCGTGAGATTCCCGGTCTGTGACTAACCGTACTTCAGTATCAGTACGTGGCCCAAATTCTGCTCGTGGTAACGATGGCATTTGGGAAGCTTTCCCTAGGATTGCTATTTCGAAGTCTGATGGCAACCACCCGATATGCCCGGGCAAACTGGGCCATCATCGGCGTGGTTATTGCCTGGGCTGTGTCATCCAGCTTCGCATTGATCTTCCGGTGCGACCTACCCACTCCGTGGAACTGGATCGATCCTGAACACTGCGTCAATCAGGTAAGAGCCATGATGGAGGCGCTATTTTCATTTTGCCTAACGGGGGTCCGTTCGCAGCGCATGCTTTTTGAGGCCATCGGCATTATCAACATAACAACGGATGCTGCGATTGCCATCCTGCCATGCTTGATGCTCCGCAGTCTCCGATTATCCTATTTCAAGCGAATGAGGATGATGCTGTTATTGTCAAGCAGAGTTTTGTAAGTGTAAAAGCGCTGAAAGCCGTTCTTGACTAACGAGCTCTGAAGTGTTTGCGCGGCGACCGGGTTCCAAATTCGCAACACGTTAAGAATGCTCCGGGCCCATGATCCTGTCTGTGAGTTGCGCCGAGCGAGATTTTCTCTTAAGGACCTATTCTGATAATTCCAGGGGCGACGACCCGCGTTACTATTTGGGACCAGTAAGTGCATGAAAGCTAGGTGGCTTTGGAGTCTTTCTAACATGCTCTGCAGGGTCTCCATGAATCTTAGTATCATCACAACCGCCATCCCCTCTCTAGGCCGGCTAGTGATGGAGTTACAACCTAGTAATTTCTCGTTCCCCATCAACGAAGGACCGATGGATATTCCATCCCTTGATGGCAAATTCCAGCCCTCGAGTAGGCGGTCCTCTCTCAGCAGGGATCTCCATATGCGAAGTCTGAATGTAGGGACGTCCATCCATGGGACCCAGTGGCGAGATACTATTATGGAGGATGATGAAAGTCTGGACCAGTTAGTTCGCACGCCATCTTCTCAAGGTGGGATACAGCAAACGTTAGACTTTGAGGTCCATTGATTTGCTGGATCACTTGGCGTCTGTATAGATTCGATATAAGATAATGAATTAATATTTAGTTACTCGTAATATACTCATGTCCCTCTCTTCCGCCGTCACTTTTTCTGTCACTTCTTCTGTCTCTGATTAGGTATTGGATCAGCTTGAACCAGCTACCTGCTTTTATCCGAAATATTGTTCAAATTGCATAATGTAGGCGCTGGGGCTAAAATTCAGGACTTCAAAATATTCGATCAAACCTAGTTTGACAGGAGATCCTGCTCGCTTCTACAGGATGATCCACTGGTAGCTGTTGCATTCCAGTCCATTTGGGTTCAAAAACTGCATACACAAGCATGGGCAATTTCTCTTGGAACAATGAAGGTCATTTCCCGCCGAACAGATTTCAAGTTCAGCTGGAGAAAGTGTGGTCACTACTTCGCGCTGAGTGTCCTGAACGAATCTCCTTCAAACCCCTTCCAAATGCAATGCCACTCAGCCCGATCGCATAAGCCATGTTCTCGCCTCGGCCTCTCAAGACCGAACTGAGCGAAGGGGCTCAATATTTATCAGGCTGAACCTCGACGAAAGGATTACTCTCCGCAATATTGAACTCAATCCAGGCTGACATCCTCATTTCTAACGGCAGAAACTCGCCTTGTCGAATCAACTGCCCGCCTCTGGTTAGGAATGGCGACATCCCACCTGACGGCCGCCGCTTATTGATGCGACGAATTCCACCAGCATAGACAATAACTCTACTTCTGGCAAAAACCTCACTTTTGCTCAAGCCATAATCGAGAATATAAATATGAGTTTCTCGGTGCTCTCAGAAAATCGTTCTCACATCAAGCCTCAGCAATCTAATAACAATCACTCGTCAATCGACTCATCGAAATCGCATCAAAATGGACACTCCTATCCGCCGCGTTATCACTCAGCACGATGCCCAAAGGAACGCTTTCTTCGCCTCTGACGAGCTCCTGACTCCCTACGACCCGTTGACAGCGCCCAGATTTTCCATTCCCGGCCCTGATTCCAGGTTCGGCGTAATCCAGATCCAGCGATCGCGCGGCTTCCCAGTCGACAACATGCGCTCGCTGCCTGAGCCCCATAAAAGCCTGGTTCCTCTGGCTGACACCAAGGGCCCCTCCGGTCGAGTCATTCACCTGCCCGAGTCCGCCAAGCGGGGGTGGATGCACCGAACGCTATCGCTGGACTTTTTTGTTGTTTTGACAGGCACAGTCGGCCTGGTTACCGACGGCGGCGCCGAGAAGATTTTCAAGCCACACGATGTCATGCTCTGCCGTGGAACGAACCACGAATGGGTGAACAGGGGAGGTGATCCCGCCAGTATCTTTGGCGTTGTTATTCCATCGCAGGAGATTGTAACGGAGAATGGTGTGCGACTTGCCAAAACAGAGGCAGGGCCCATCTATGACCCTACTGAGGAGGAAGATGAGCAGCGAGATCTACTCAGATTTGGCAGGGAGATATATATCTAGGGGGGCTTGAAAACGACATTAAATGATATGACTTTGGCTTAAAGGGCCTCGATATACCCTTAAAGGTACTTTTGACGCCGGTTCGACGGCTCTTTGCCGTCGAATCCCATTATTCCGTGACAAGTCCAGGGATGGTCAGAAATCTACATGTGTACTATTCTAATATTAAGATCTTGTCGATTCTTAGGTAAACTAATATTTATTATATAACGCTGCGTGCGTTATAGTTCTATTATGGTCCTCTTGCTTGTTTGTATAATAGTCCCAAGGCTTTACTAAGACAGTTGAACATGTTTTATTTCAAGCATCTGTGCCTCCAGTAGGGCTACCATCTTGGCTCGGATTCATTGGCTCGATCCGTCCAATTATCCTAGCAGGGTTTCCAGCAACGAAATGAAACGGAGGGACATTCTGGATATCCGTTGGTCAGATATCGCTTGGATTCTGAGGTAGGAATCTTTACTGTCATAGCAGCCAGACACATTAGACAAAATCCTTCCGGTCATTTCCTAAGTACCACCCAGCCCCGTCCCAACAAATACAACCATAACAGCCGAGAATCTGAAGATCGGTTTAGTACCAATGGTTGGAATATAAAAGGCACGGTTCTTCGTGATTGGTCGTTAACTCACGCAGCAGTTGCAGCAAATATGTCAGAGCTCTTGGCTTTTGTAAAAAGCGCGAGGAGTGTGGAGAAAGATAGAGTAAAAAGAACTATACATATGAGTCTAGAGGATGGCGCACTGACAAAGTATAAAGTGATAATAGGAACGAGAAGTGAAGTGGACGCCCCAATAACCGCCATCAGCTTTGCTGCGTTCCGAATGCGGTTATCAGATGCGTACTGCACTTGGCTGCTATCCCACCTATCATCAGACTGGTGATAATGTTTTGTTAAATCATTCAAACTTTATCGAGAGTTTCCTAAAAGATACCTTGGTTTGGAATACCTGGGTTATATCGCAATTGTCAGATTCGTCGCTTTTGACTTCTGGAAAGAGAGATTTTACCCAATCGAGAAATTTTATTCCGATGACTTTGCCAGCCAACCAACGAAACGAAGTTTCCAATATAGCGTAGTCGGAGACACTAGGACACGTAGTGCAAAGGTCACTCTCATTGTGATAGACAGCCAACTCTTCTCTGACGAGCGGGTTCATATTATCGAGCCATCGACGGAAATGACGAATGATTGTTGTTTTTGGTTTGTTTAGATTACAGATGCGATCATAGTTTAGAAGAAAGTCATCTAGAATTTTAGTGCTGGTTAGCATGATTCTGAATGTACTTAGTGATTGGGTGGCATCACCATATTCGACAAGTAGCACTCGAATCTGGGACATGAGTTTCTTTCGCTCTTCATTATTGTCCCGCCGCCGGCTCATATTGTTGATTTCCGTAGGTTCTGAAGCGTCAAACTTTTGCAACTGCTCTTCTAATGATGTAAGCTCTTCCTGCAAATAAAGGAGTTCTCGCAGGTGGAGATAATCAAATCGTCGAAACATGCTGATTTCCGCGTCTGTCTTCATAAATGCTGCAAGCTCAGGGTAACCTCGAGGATAGAGGTTATCTGCGTCGAGATTTCCATGAGCCATACACGTATCTCATAAATTTTCGTGGAGAGCGATTTCAACATATGGGGCGTACCTTGGCTTGTAACGGGGCTCCGGACTTGGATGCTCGGATCCCTCGTTAGAATGTTCGATAGTGGTGTTGATCTACCTGAACTAGGCATTACGGCGTTGTGCCTCACAGCTTTTAGTAGACTGAGGAGACAAGAGGCAAGTTCATACTAGTCGAGTGCTTCTACGATCCAGACGGCTGCGTGGGAGGCGAGTGTTTGTGCGTTCTAATTACAAATTTTATTTCTGCGCGCGGAAAGTTGAACTTGAAGGATGCCCATTGGACCACGTCAACAAGGTGAAGTGAGGGGAATCACAGGTGGGGTCGAATCATGTTCCATAGAATTACGATGAATTGCACGGCTTGTTTTGTCTCATCTGTTAACTAAGAGAAGAGCTTTCAGCGCGTAAATTTAGAAAACCCCTTTACAAGCCAAAATACCCTCTCCTCGAGTCTGTTGGTACATTCCCCGGACATTTTTGCGGTTGTTGAGTAAGGTGGCCAAAGGCCTGGACCACCAAGTTTCTCGCTTAAAGTGAGTGGTTTGCCAAACACATGTTGCCTTGCAGTCGATTCTCCATTAACGAGGACTTTACAAGATGTCAGAAGCCCAGAATCTTGAAAACGGTAATTCCGACGGTTTTGAGATTAAGGATATTGGGTACTGGTGTGATGATAGTAAATCGGAGCGGGGCTCGGGTCCCAAATCAGGTGAGGGGCATGGGAGTCAAATCAGCAATTGAGGAATGCAGCTAAGTCAATTCTTCGATGCTTAGACTCAGATAAATCAGATGGCAGGAGACATGAAGCTTTTCAGAATGATGAGGCTTCACCAAACAACTCTGCGTTCTATGTTTCGTCCACGATTCAAGGTCGCCCTCCCGTGTCTATTGAAGACCCAAGTCAAGGATCAGTCGATCGACCGAACAAATAAGAACTACAAGGAATGATAGAGGCAACATCAAGAACTACCTGTGGGTTCTAGGATAGAGGACATGGAAGCTTTACAGAGATAAGAATGTCATTCGGTTTCTATTTGCTCGAAAGCTTCCAGTTAATGGTACGCTAGTTGTGTTGCTAATCGTCTTAAAGACACATACACCAGCCTTCCACGACAGCTTCGATATCAAGAAGTTCACCATTCCAATCTAAGTCCATTCGATATCGGTAATGTTCTATATATCTTAGCTTTCAAATAACATACTCCTTTAATATCTGTTATCTCACTCTATCCTAGACTGCGGCACGACCCGCAATGTCCAAGGATATCCGCAATCCATATCCGCAAACTGCGGATTTGGATATGGACCTCATATCCGTTGGATAACTATTTGCGGATATCCAATAGATATCAAACAATACAAATGTGCCAAGACCCGTGACCTCGAGGGATATGCATTATTTTTATGTTTTCTCCAGTATTTTTTATGTAACAACATCGTCATGCGGATATCCGCAGAATATCCACACCCCTTTTAAAAATTGCAAAGTCCGCATCTTGAGAACTTCTATCTATGATTTCTCTTGCTTCCACGGTCGGAATATCTTTAAACTCTAATGTATCGAGAGCTGGAAGAGGTATTATTATTTTGAATCTAGAATTGGGATGTTTTATTAAAAAATATATTTTTTTTCCTTATTCACTCTGTTTGCTGTGAAATTGAAGGAGGTTAACAATAGTCAAATATATATGTATTTCTCAAGTAAGTTACCGGAAAATCCTTATTTCGCAGCCACACTCAAGATTAGAGTCAAATTCTCTTAAGTCTATAGCCTCATATTTAATCGTCACACAGTCAGATCTCAGATACATATTCATTTCCTAATATTTCACACCACAGAATATGAATTAAAGATGTTGGTTCTGTCATGACCAAACATGGTTTTCTTTCAGGCGGGGAGAAATATTGGTAAGCTACATTAGCATCACCTGCAGGTGACAGCCTATACTCGGGAAGGTAAGCGAGAGTTATGCTAATGCGGATGATTTGAGGACATCCGCATTGAGGATATGGATATGAAGTCATATCCATTGGAGCGGATATGCCGCAGTCTAGTCACACTGCTGATTAAGGGAGTCGGAGGCTGCTCTAATTCCAGAGCAGGTCTTCTTATTGGTGTTGTGCTACCGGTCGTTACAGTCTGGGAGTTGCGTTCACAGTTTTCACAAAACTGGGGATATAAGCCGCACGTTGCTGTTCCTGGTCGTTGTTGGACCATCGCTGAATTAGCAAAGAACTTACACCAGTCGACTCTTGCTAAGCCACTTAAATACGCAATATGTATATCGGTTCATGTTGTAGAAGGTGGGATCAAGCTGGGAAATCCTACTGTTGATGTCCCATCGTCAAACCCAGGCAGCTTACTTAGAACCCCAGCGGGGAACACTTACCCTTGCTGGCCAACAGAACACTGAAAAGCCCAAGGGAACTGAGCCGGACTGGCTGCGGGACGCTGGTGATCTTCTCAGAGCATCACAATCAAGGGCCATTGTAATACGCAGCTGCTATGAGAGTTGGCAATGACTGCTTTATTATCTACTATATCATGTATACAGTGTCCTCTCATAATCCTTCTGCATTTCCAAGTAATGGAAAAGCTACGTTCCTCATGCCTTTGCCATAACTCGACCAGGTTCTGGATACTGAAAGATGCACAATAATGCTCTCCCAGCATTAATTTCCGGAGACAGATAAAGGTAGCCTAGAATCTGGAATCTAGCTGAAGCATCTCAATTCATTGTCAACGTAAACCCTAGGTTGACCGCCAATAGGTTCGCTGTCTTCACTGCCCAGCCAATCGATCTGCCCCTTATGCTACCGTATAGATTAGCATAGTCCACGCATAAGATCAATCGGCTTCAGATAGCGCCCCTTACAAAAAGGAACTGCTGTACCCTCTAATATAACTTGTGTTAGTTGATCGATACCTCTATCACAGGACCAGTATAGATATGCCTGGCATGTATGAAATAGTAGACGATAGCCAGCACGCTTGTGCCGCCAATGCCTACCACGCTCCAGTTCATCTCCCTCACATCTGGGCTCATCTTCGAGGGCCAGAAGCTGAAAAAGACAACCAACATAGTATAGAGAACGGCAATTATGTTGATCAAGATTCCGTAGACTCCTGGGCAGTAGAACGATCCCCACACGAGCTTCGCACCCGGCATATTGACTATACCGTCCTTGCTGTCATCACACACGGATATATCTCCCTTCAGGCGCCGGTAGAGCAGCATCACCAGAACCACCAGATAGGAGAGGTACAACCCAGACACAGCCATAGATAGGATGTCGTCTAATGCTACCGAGGAGCCGATGTTAATCAATGCTAGCATTGAACTGATAAGCACAGTAAGATAGATCGCCCAGAGAGGTAAACTCCTATAGTGAGAGACCTAGAGAAGATATCAGTCAGGTGTAAGATGGCTTGCGCTGGGCGAACTCGACGAACCTGCTTCAGCCACTGCCATCCCGGAACTCCTTTGTCGCGAGCGAATGACCAGAGTTGGCGAGACGCTGCAGCTAGGACGCCGATAATAGCGCTGCATTGAATGATTAGCACGATCGAGCACATTGCAAGTGCACCGGGGACCGAATTAGTTGTTTGGTAGAAAATCTCCATAAAAGGATACCCAGTAGCGGAATGAATGGCGGCTTCCAGATTGCCTTCACAGAAGAGTGTCACAATCAACATGCCAAAGCCGAGACAGCCATTGACGACGACACTTAACATCATCGCGCGAGGAATCACACGTGATGGATTCTCGACTTCCTCTGCCATCTACTCGTCTTTATAAGCAATCTGTTCAACGCGAGCGTAGATCCAAGACTCACATGGACAGCGGCATCACCGCCGGCAAACGAAAACGCACAGCTGGTCATCCCAATAAACCAGGACAGGCCTTGCGTGGGAAACTTGTTATGGAATTCGAGAAAGACCTCCTCCTTCGACTTGTGATCTGACATATACGCCAACGGGATAACGATACCGAGGAAACCGAGGACATGCATCACCAGAACAATTGTTTCAATTCGCGGTAGAAGGCTCCCACCTACAAGGTTCGCGCCAAGGGCACACACCAACGACGCCCAAGTGAGGAGTGTTCCGTGCCAGGAGAGCGCATGATATGCACTGCTACTGAGAATCGCCGCACCTTGGATCATCGTCCCGGCGAGAAAAGCGCACGCGGTAAAAGTTGTCTGCCATCCAAGAACCGCAAACCAACCTAACAACACAGGATCCTTGTGAGCATTCTTTTAGATCACCTTGGCGAGGAGACATACCTGTGATATAGCTCAAGAACTTCTGATATTTCGCGGGTGCAAGCATCGCCGCCCAGTGATATTGGCCACCAGACGTGGGGGCCCTGTTATAATCAGCACCTACAGCGTCTGAATACTGTGAGGATCATACATAGAAACCAGCTCCGCGAGCCCCACAAAACAAGATGCAGTCCCGATCCATGAAAATATGAAGGCATAGACCGTGCCTCCAGAACCACCACTAATATCGTTTAGTATATTGATGCCCAAGGAAAATCTGAACTGAGCACAGACTTCTCTAGAGGCCTGATAAAGGTACTGAAGCGGAGTGAGCGGTGGTTTAGACAATTTGGAATACATAGGGCTTACCCGAGAAGGCCTTCCCAAGTCCCCAAGAGGACGCAACTAAAGCCAAGGATCGAAAGAGTACTAAAATTTCGCTAGAGGTTTCTTTCAGCCCACTGAAATCGTAAGTGGCAGGGCGTCGCGGTTTATGAGCACTCCTTGAGAACAGGTTTCTTCCCCATACGTCGAAGATCCTTGCCGTCCTGATCACTCGTTGGCCGGCTATGGTGATTCTCGCCACTGCTTGTGACAGATGACCGATTCTTGGTCTCAAAAATCTCCATGCTCCCGCAATGTTGGCCCAACATGAAGAGCGATGTGCAGTAGAACCGAGATATTCTGAAGGGAAATCCAAGATCGAGCATGCAAGGGGTTGAGTGAGGGGGTCCAGAATGTAAGTCGATAGCTACATACTATCTTGATAGGGAGACAGCTTGGCCAGGAGCCGAGAGCTACGTACCACGGTTCAAGGAGATAGCGATTGGATTTGACGAAGCAAATCCATATGATTAATTATTAGGACCTAGGGTTTGTATATAGCGGCATATTCCTGCATTGAGGTGTTTAGCGTCATTTGACTTCAGAGATCGAATACCTGCTGGAACCAATACTCCCAGCACCAAGCATGTTTCTCTTCAGGAGAACATATCCTTTTCGCGATTTCAATACTAGACTCATTATCTGCACCAGTCGCCACCCACTCGACATTGCGTCTCTCAACTAACACTCTTGAGACGGTCGCTTGAGCGACAGCACCTGGGCATGCTGCTACACAATGCAAGGCACCTGGTCTGGCCAAATTCCCAAAACCGTTGCATATGCATACCAGACAAGCATAATTATGAGTACAATGTGCATGCAGTTGCATAAATCAAATTTGTCATGTTCCCCAGACCGCCCGCTGCAGTGGAGCCCGCCGATAAGGGGTTGCCAAGAGCTTTCCAAATCGCGTGGTGGAACCAACCCGAGAACGAAAAACGAGGGTCGCGAAATTGTGCGATCAATGGCCTCGTAGAGCATAGAGCTGCATGGTGTCAATGACAGTAGAAGTAGTAGCAAGATTTCTTCCGTCATCAGGCCTCCCGCCGAGAGGGTCACAGCCTCACTGCGCGGATTTTCTCCTCCTGTAACATCTGCGAGCTTGAATACGATCAATCCGCTGTCACTCCACCTGCCAGAATTCCGCCCAGGGGGGAAAAGTTAGAGCGGGCGCAGGTCACTACCGCATTGTGTGCAATTCCAGTGGTATCGCGCTGCAAGTGAGCCCCTGATTGGCGGTGCTCCGAAACAAATCCCGCAGCCCCATCTAACTTGTGCTTCTCGCGTGCTGGAGGGCCGCGTATTAGAATTGGCTAAAATCCAACGCCAAGACCTACCCCTATTCCGCGATCTTCGATTCTTGTGCTTTTTCTCTAGTACAACGTCTCTATACTGAGTCGCTTTTCGTTAAAATATGGTCACTGATGCCGACTCGGTCGAAAATGAGAGTATTAGGGCAGGTTTGCCCTACGAGGATGGTGTTCGTTTAATACGAGATCGACGCCGATCCAGCTTGGGTGGGCGTGGAGCCCGGGAGTGGGATTTCAGCCATCGTTCGTTGCCTGCCGGACCCTTGGTATGGTCCATACTGATATTCTGAGGAATTCCCAGGTCGAACCCACTCCGCCAGAGCTAAAGGTAGCATATCGATGCATTTCAAGAAGCTGCTCAGGCCCGATCCGACTGAACAATACTCTCGCGTAACTGCGGTGCCCGAAGATATACCCTGCGCGCTTTGCGACAGCACGACACTGGCTTTCCGGAAACAGGGGAGAAAGCTCTTTCAGATCAAGCATATCATTTCAATCACCTTCGCTATTGTGACGATATTCATTTCAGCATGTCCGAGTCCCGCTATTCTCGTCTTCATCTTGAATCTTATCGCCATCGTTCCGCTCAGCATAACCCTCACTTTGGCGACCGAGCAGTTGAGTCATGATTTGGGGGAGACAACGGGGGCCTTGTTGAATATCACAATCGGGAACTTAGCGGAGTTGATTATCTTGTGAGTGGTTTCCCCCAGTGTTTTTTCCCTCGATTAGAGAAGGCGGTGAGGATTTACACCATTCCCATTCGCCATGGCCTGTATTGCCTTTGAGTCTGAGCTCTTTGATTGGACGCCAGATACATAAGTTCGGCAGAATTGCAATGGCTGGTGTGCTTTCGTACTTCACTGATCTACTTCCTGATGATGATAATTTTACTAATTCATTTTGTTCAATATAGTGCGTATGTTGAATACCAACGACATATATACTGTTCTCCAAACTAAGTCTATTCTAGGACCGCTCTCATGAAAGATAACATCAAGGTCGTCCAGGCCTCCCTTCTCGGATCTATCCTTGTCAACTTGCTACTCGTCCTTGGAAGCGCAATTATCGCGGGTGGAATCCTTTCTCCCGATCAGACATACAACAACGATCTCACCCAGTCATATGTTGGCCTCTTGAATCTGACGGTCGCATGTCTCATGATCCCCACAGCTTTCTATGGAAGCGTAAAAAGCATCAAATCCGCAGACCACATGTCCCTGGCCTTTAGCCGCGGCGTTTCAGTCATTCTACTAATTATTTATTTTCTTTACCTTTTCTTCCAATTCAACACCCACAAGCATCTCTTCCGACCTCGCGCCGCCGGGATCCAAGTAGCGGATATCCCAGCTGAACGACATGCCATCCGCTCCTCGCTCGAGGAACTCTTCGGCGATATCGAATCGAACCCATCCGCCGATGATTCCATCACCGGCGAGAGCTCACGACAGCCGGAAATGCGGGAAGTCTCTGCAGCCCCGTTCCCGGACCAATCGCCCGAAGACATCCACCCCGAGCCCGGTGTTCCCCTTCTCAATTCGACCGAGCGCCACGACCAATCCGATTTCCGGAAGGCCCAGCCGCATCGCTGCAAGAACAAAGTATTCGCCAACCGGATCTACTCCCTTATCCTGCTGGTTACCTCGACAGTTTTGATCGCAATCTGCGCCGAATTCTTTGCCTCGAGCTTCGATGTACTGAACGAAAAGGGTATCCTGGGCGAATCTTTCGTCGGGCTGATCGTCATCCCCGTGGCTGGTAATGTCGCAGAGAACGTAACGGCGGTCATGGTCGCAGCAAGAGATCAAATGGATCTGGCAATTAGCGTCGCGCTCGGGTCCGCCATTCAAATCGGTCTCCTGGTGGCACCTGTGATTGTCCTCGTTGCATGGGGTCTGGGTAAACCCATGACCTTGCATTTCGATTATTTTGGCCTTATCACCCTCGTTGGCAGCGGTATTCTGGTATCTTTCCTGGTTCTGAAGGGCAAGACGAATTACCTGGAAGGCGCCATTTTGTGCGCCAGTTTTGCTGCTATCTCGTGAGTTCTGCTACCCAGGATCTATCTTGAGAGAACTAACGAAGTGTCAGTGTCGGAGCGTTCTTGTTACCCATCCATTGAGTCCGGTCGGGCTCGTTTGCATTTGTTAGGAGTCTTGGTGATCCTGAGCGGAAGGGGGGTAGGTGCGCGCCTGTCCGATGCACAGCTTCGCATGCAACGAAGACGTTGCCAACTCATTCTTTGTACATATTTCCTTGGGCTACCAAATAATAGCATTTATAAATATCTTTCAGGGGTTTAGGAACACGCCATGCATGTGTTACAGAAATAGGCGAGATCGACAGAGGCTCTCCGATACCCAGGCAGCAGGGTTTCATTGACCCACTAACAGTTTTTTCCACTTTGGGCCCAACGTGCGTTAGGGGCCACACGGAAGCAAAGTGACTCATGGTGCCACAGGTGCCAAGTCTTCGCAACAGTTTTCTATTTGCCAATTAAGGGGGGGTCCAGCCCGAGATGTTCGAGGGAAACCTAAGCCTCAGCCACGGAATAAAGTTTGGTAGGACTTTCTCGGCAATTTCAGTCCTGCTCCTCTATTCTCTCCTAATGGATATTATGCCACTCGACTTGGGGAACTTCTCGTAGTCAACCGCATGCTGCCTTGTGGGACCTGGCAGCATGGAGAATGGCAGTGTGGAGCGATCGAGCTCGTGGAGACGGGCGATCGGTGAGTATCTGGGTTCCCCCCAGGGGCCATGCCCCTTGCGTAACCTAATCTGACAAGCGTCTGGGCAGACTCCCTGCGGAATGTGGCATCTCAACGGTCGCAGTGCTGGCGCCCGAAGACATTGCAGCCGCAGGTCCTCGGGGCCATTGCTTGCCTTATGCTAGCGATGCTAGGCGTCTTGGAAGGCCTGCGACAGTACAGCGAGTGGCACGGAGGGCTTGTGTTCTTTTCTAGTGTCGAGGAAATCACCCCACTGCAGAAATTCGCCTATACTTACGTACCGACTATCGTCGCGGTGCTTCTGATTCAGGTATGGAGCGTGGTGGATTTCGACGTGCTACGCCTGGAGCCGTATTATCAACTGTCTCGACCCGAGGGAGCGCCCGCGAATATTCTCTTTCTGAACTATAATTTTGGCCAGAAGACCTTGGCGCCATTCCGCGCTGCAAAACATGGCCATTGGACTGTGTTCTGGATTTCCCTGGTGACCTTTGCGATACGTATGGGCCTACTGCCACTGCAAACTATGGTTTTTGGCCTTCACTACGTGCCGAACTTGGAATACGAGGAGTTGGAGACTTGGCCTACCTTGATTGATCTGGAGTCTCAGAGAGAATACATCTTGACCCAGGGCAATGGGATGGCTGCTTTCACGTCTGATAGCAGGCTCCCCCTTTCGATGTCGCCTGATTTCGGCGTTCCGTGGGTGCCAATTCCTTTCAGGCGCGAAGGCGACACCACTCCTTGGAAAATGAATCACACTGTCTATTGGTCCGAGCATGTATGCCGGAACATACCGCTGGATGAGAATATCTCCCCATCGATGGAGATACGTGACCTCCCGGGAGGTGCTCGAGCTGTTCGCTGGGCCAGATCGGGCATCGACTTGAATGGCGAGGTGGGAGATGGGAAACTCCATATTCCTAACTGTACACTTGGATTGCAGTACGAAACTGTGATCACCCGGGACACCGAGTACTTCCAAACACGTGCATGGGAGACCTCTTACGTTGACGGGCAGATCTTTAAGGCCAGCTCGGGCTGTAAACAGCCCGACTTATATGCCCTACTCCTGAATGTGAACATGTCTGATCTCTCAGTCTCGTCTGGCGGGCATTCTCCGTCTGCATCTGTCTTTGCATGTGATGTATCATACCACATGGGAGAGGCAAATATACAGATATACCCTCGAAACAATTCCCTCGTCATTGATCATATCTATCAAGAGAGGTCACATGTCATGACCGAGCTGGAATTCAACATCAAAGCCTTCCAGGATCTTCTCACAAGCTTATCAACTTATTTGAGCGACACGCTACATCTTCACAAAGGTGGCAGCCGTAGCCGCACAAAACCCCTTTCCAGAAATGGGACCGTGCCCCAGATTTCACCTCCTCTTCTTCAAAACGCCATGGATCTGATCTCAGAGGAAGAATTTGAATATAAAATTACGCGCGCGATTAACAGTACGTTCCTCCTGAGTATTGAACAGCTATTCGACAATTGGCTGGACCCGACTTATGTCACTGCCAGCCGACCATCTGAAAGAATAGCTCTGACTGTCGTCCCTTTCGCTGCTATGTGGTCAGAACTCTTTCTCGGCGCCGCAGCTGTGGCAGCATTGCTCTTGATCGTTTTGTATCAAAGACGAGAGTCATTCCTGCGATGCGATCCCGATTCGGTTGGTGCGATGTGCAGTATCACAGCGGACATAATCCACCCCGACAACATCCTCGCAGACCGGAGTCTTGGATTTGACCGTTTCTCTACACGACAGCTGCACCATACTTTCAAAGAGGCGCAATGCCACTGGCGCATTGACGAATCCGGCAGTAGGCTCAATATTGTGCCAAATGAAGGTATTACCCGTTCTCTCGTCAATTTACGGACGACAACTAATCAAGTACCAGGTTCTAATTTTGAGGCCGCAAAGGATGTCGCCGTCCGTCAAGATCCTCGGCCTCATTTCCTCGTCCTACACCTCGTTTTTGTAGAGATTTTGGCAATTTGTTCTATCTTGGTTCTTCTTGGACTCGGCGTCAAAGCTGCTCACAAACATGGCCGATATATCCACGGACTCGGATCACACCATAGTTCGTTGCACACCATTCTTCACCTGGTTCCGGCTGTGATAGCCTCCAGCATGAATTCCCTTTTTACATCCATGCTTCGGCATATGAGCCTCATGGAGCCTTGGCTCTTTCTCACAAGAGGGGCCTCGGCGGTTGCGCTTTCGTTAAATTACGCCCCTCAAAGTCCGTTTTCAACTCTATACAAAGCTGTTCGGGATCGGCGCCTCATTCTAGGTGCGGTGTCACTGGCTGCTTGCGTGACACTAGTCTTGATGGTCCTGGCAGCCGGTGTCTTCCACCAATCAACCATCACAACAACCGTCCCTACGCTGGATCTATCCGAGTCATTCAGCCAGAGGATCCTGCAGAAAGCAGATATTGCCGACGAATACTTCCATTACGATCTAGTTCGGACAAGCATATCTGGCGGAATCCTAACTCTACCATGGACCACTCAAAGTCATGCACTTATCCCTCTTCATATCCAGCGTAAATCCAAACCAGACGCCGTTTACCAAGCCGCGACTCTAGGCGTCGAAACACATCTCCAGTGTCATCATATTCCAACAAACACGAGCTTATTCTGGAACGAGACAGAAGGTCAGCTTCATTGGCGCTATCAGAATCCGAGCAATCCAACGTCACACTGCATCGTACCATTGCCATGGGGGCTGGACGGACGAGACGACGTCACGGAAGAGGCTATTTATTTCTTGCCGCCCTTTGATGATGGCAACTCCACAATGTGCGAATCGTCGATTTTTGTGATGTCAGAGCAGGCAGACCCCGACGATGACTACGAGATACTTCCTTTGGCAGCTGATTATATTGGTATCCATTGCGAGCCCGACTTCACGATACAAAAGTTCAATACGACTTTCAACCACAAGGGCGATATCCAACAATCATTACCGATCAAGAACACTGTCATCCGCGAGGGATCGCTGCATGAGAACGTATCGACCAGCATTTCACATTTCACCAAATTCGTTACCGGGGCCTATTTTGGCCCAGCCAGCGAAGTTCCCTTCGCAGAATGGGAAGAAGTCCGCTACGATGGATTCGACGAATGGGCCGGATACATCGCTGATGACCTCTACCTGGAGCTATACCCCAACTGGGACCCTCTGACGCCTACTCGCCTGTCTAAGCTTGTAGAGTCTCTCTACCAACTAAACTACAATACCTACTTCTCCGCCTCTCGCGACATCTACCTTCAGTCTCACCAAAATCCATTCCCACCGGTGAAACATGCTTTCGAAATGAAAGATGTCTGGAGCATCATCTTCTCCCTCCCGGTCCTCTTCATCGCGCTGGTTCTCATATCCTTCGATATCTCCGTCATCCTCCTTGTCTTTTTCGCACGGCAAAATCGATTCAAAGGGCCCCGGCTCCCGAGATCTATTGGCGCTACGATTCCTTGGATCATACACAGTCGCATACTGCAAGATTTTCGCAACACCCATTCGTTCTCAAGCTCTAAGCGTAAAGCTTACCTGGCGTCGCTGAACAAGCGGTACGCCTTCGGTCGCTTTAGAGGAGCTGATGGACGGGAACGAGTTGCTTTAGAAGAAGACATAGTCTCGAAAGATCAAAGCGTTGCGCTGAAATGAGCTGGGACTGGTTTGGGCACGTCGATCTTCTGTACCATACGTTATTATATCCAGCCGCATTCGAAAAACCATGATAGGTCAAACCTACTAGCCCCAAGTAAATATGAACTCAGATATTCGCCACGACTTAGAACATCGAGCCTAGCGGGCATTTCGTGCTTTTGGAATAGCACTTAGCGCAGGGCCATATCACCAGCATGGTGGGACTTTCACCTTTTTTGAAAGCTGCGAACTGCCGAGTTTGGTTGTCGTACGGAGAACCACACGAATCGGAAGAAAAGCCTTTGCCCAAAGCAGTAATTTTTCCCTCCTTAGGCATAACCTTCGTTCAATCTCTTCTTATCCCCGCAAGAGTCAGATGACTTTAACGAGCCCCACTTGGTATTCAGGCATTACGGGGCACCAATATTACTTAAATAGTACTAAACTGGGGCCGTGGTCGTAGCATCACCACTAGATGAACCTTCAGCCCGGGTCAAGGGCCTGCAGGCCTTTTCAGCGATCTGCCGGTGCAAGTACCTTGAAAGGAACATAGTTTAATTGATTGGCTGATACACGTCCAGCATGGCTTCAGCTCAGCAATCGGCGCCCCATCGAGCGACGGGGGGCCTCAATGATTCACCAGGAGGCTTCTATTGGGTCGGACACGAGCAGGACCGGGCTGAGAATGCAAAAGAGAAACGCAATTTTGCCAGAAGGTCTAGCAAAGCCGCCAGGCTGCAAAAGCTCAAGGATTCAATCAAACCCTTCCCCACCGGTAGCACGACAGTTGCGCATTTTCCACGTCCGCACACGCGGATCGCTCCGTCCATCCAATGTGGGCCGCTGGACGTATTCCCGTCTTTATCAGGGCTGACCAGTCAGAATGTCAATACGTATTTCTACTTCTGTTCGTATCTGCAAGTACCGCCCCAGATTTATCGAACACTGCTCTAACCGGGATATAGTCAAGTCGTACACGTCACGGACAGCGTATCCCTTCTGCGCGAGCACAATGACGCAGTGGCACTACAGAATCGCTCTTGACCAACCCACGCTTATCGAGATCCTCGGCGCTTCAGGTGCCTATTCACAGTCGTGGAACTATGCCAGAGCGGGGTATCCACAGCATATCGTGGAAAAGATCGGTCGCGACGCACTGTCCCTCAAGGTTCAAGCAATGCATTCCCTACGCACACTACTCAATGATGATCGACGAAGCACGTGGGAATCCACTGTTCCCATTATAGCACAGCTTCTCTTTATCGAGGTAACTTATGATAAACGGGAGACTAGACCAAAAAGTTGACCTTTGGAATTTAGGTGCTCTATACAAAGGCGAAAGGGATCCACGCCCACCTCAATGCTCTGAAGCAGATCGCGAATGCGCTAGGCGGATATGATAATATCAAAAATAATACTCTATCGGTCTTCTATTGGTATGACCCCACTGTTGCTCTTCGCTTTCATTTCGCTCACTATCGGAGATGGCTAACTAAATCACAATGTACAGCGCCGAGATCGTAGGCGCGTTGGCGAACAATCTTTCGCCTAGTTTTAGCATGGCCAGTAAATGGGAGAACGAAGTAAAAAAGGAGTTTGAAACCTATCTGCGGGTGAACGGCTGGCCTCCTTCATCGTTGGGGTCGCGATTCTTCAGTTCCCCCTGGTCTAAAGACATACCTCCTCCTCTCCTTGATACCCTTCGGTCATTTCAGCATCTTATCGCATACTACGAATCAGCGAGTGATATAGAAAACGAGGATTCGCGGATCAAAAACAATTATCTTATCTTCGCAACTCGTCGACTATTTCACTTGCCCATGGAGTGCCCGCTCAGTCCCTCACACGAAACGATCCGACTCGCCATCCTGGCCTATTGTTCGTCTAGAATATGGTCCACCCCACTCTCGCCATGCGTTGACACTATCATGAAAGCTCTTCGCCCCGCCCTCGCACAAAGTTTCAATAAGCTCCAAAATACGGCCCCGGATCTTCTGTTCTGGATTCTTTTCATTTTCGGATTCTCCACTCAGAACATGCAATATCAGCCATGGATCGCGACGCATATCAGGCAATCCGCCAAATCACTAAAACTCGAAAGCTGGAACGATGCGTTGCCTGTGTTGGAAGTGTTCTTCTTTGTCTGTAGATCTCCCCAGGATCCAGCCATATCTTACTGGACCTCCGCCATTTCCTCTGAACCATTCGGTGTTCAAAAACAAGTGCAGAATAGGACTTGAACACAGTTCAATCCCACTTCTCGAAGCACACAGTTTCCGAGATCCCTGCTGTTTCAGCATGATCACGTCCTCATTTATACCAGCCGATATGTTCAATGCCAAGCAGGCCGCAATCCTTCCCCTGAGATCATGACGCCTTTCCGTTTCATGGCTTGTTAGCAGGCATACGCAGGGAGAAACATGGTCGATTCTTCATACCACCTACCCACGAGTTGTATACTAGCAGGAAGTCGCATGTCAAGCTCATAGCCACGAGCTTAGTCGGCCATTGCAGGCAGTGTATGGGCAGTGCCATTGGCAGTACGTGTCATCCTTTCGCAGCATCTCTTTGAGAGACCGGCGATGCATCAGGAGACGGAACTACTTGTCTCGGCTGCTGCGGGCAGTATCCATCCACAGTTCGAAATAGTAAAGACTATCACCATAGCTATCGCTATCTTTTAGGATGCGCATGATTCCAACTGCTTTCGAGAATACAGTTCTGCTGCTTTACGTGTAAGAGTTCTGAGACGAAAATTGACCTAACTCCACGAAAGAATTTTGTCATGTTTATTATGAATGTAGTGAGCTGAGAACCCGAGTCTCCGGGCCAAAGAATGAATCTCTAGTATCCGGGATGAACACGACGATTCAGAGGAACTGAACTCAATTAAAATTCCCGATCTCAGCACCGGGCTCTAATTTTTTGTCCTGCAATAGATCTCGCTACCAAAAGAAAGCCCTGAGACGGCAATGACCGCCCCTGAATAAGCAGATTATTGATCAGCGACCATCATCAAGCTTCCTATTCCCACAATCATCCTCGGTGATCAGCTAGTGGCTTCTCGAATCACCGAGACACTCTGGAGCCCAGTCATATCCATGGATCTTAGTTGCCCATATTATTGCTGTCGCCATTACCTGGACTATTGATGTTGATGTTGTTACCATCGAAACTGCCTTGGAAATTTTTGCTCGGAGGAATAGGCCCGCGGTAAAACAAATCGTCCGGCACATCAGCGCCTTAACCCTTCTATCAGCATAACCGTAACAAATGGAGTCAAGTATCCGCACGCACCTGGCACTCCCGAAATATCCACGCTTATATCCGCGGGTATACAGTTTCCAACAGCGACGAACAAGCTGAGGACTACAAGAGCTGAGATCCTGAAGGCCATGATGAAGTAGCAAGTGGCTGGCGTGGTGGGTTCGGGTTTGGTGGTGTTGGGGGGAAAGAGTTTCATGACGGGCGATGTAGTCTTTATATATCCGATATTCATAGTACTGATTGGCTTCCGGATGAGTATGCGTGATGTCTGGTGTTACTAGCCTCGGGTCACAGGTGTAGATCCCTAAGAGCGATTATAATAATCTCGACCGTCGCTTTTCGAATTCGGGGCTTAGAAGATACCCGCATAGAATATACCAACACGTGCTTGCGACGTAGTCCGGCAAACAGAATCGTCTACAGCAGACTAATCTCTTTATATTAGTCCTAGTATACAAATAGCATATAATTGTCCCAAGAAAGTTTGAAGGGCAAATGAGTAATGATGATCTCTTGCATGATTGTGTCAATTTCTGCTGCGACACGGCCCAGCATGCAAAAGGCTGGGTACGAAAGATTTGGTGAAACACCACACGATCCAGGCCTCGGCTTTGTGGTGTGCATTCCGCCAGCTTTGCAATAGCAGTACACTCAGGTCGGTCCTCAGTATCGCCGGTTTGCCTAAGCCCGTTTGGACTTGGACATTGTATCACAGTGTGGACCACGAAGTGTCTTGGCCTTCTGTCTCGAGCGCGAACTGTCCGAGGATCGGGCCGAGCGCGCAGAATCAAAAGGCTGCTTGACACGGAGTCTGACTCAACATGGCCTGGGACCTCGACTTCGTCGGGCCTGATTGGCTCTTGAGTAGCAAGAACCAGGGACAAGCCACTTGATCCAGGAATCTGCAGTAGGTTCCTCCGATCCGTGATACATACACTCGATGCAACGAAAAAGAAAAGGTGAATGCGACAAAAAGCGAAAACGAAGACCTGAGGGCACCTGGGACTTCATTTTGCCTCTCAGTCTACTTGTGTCCGTGTTAGTGTTATCATGTGAATGACTCCGCTGTGCTGCAAAGGCCAGGCGCTAGGCCACCAAGTTTGGCCCAACCCCCATTCTTGAGTCTGGAATAAGGCAGCTCAATTACAGGTAGCTCAAGGAATGGATTTTGCACAATTTGGAAAAGGTTCAGAGCCTTTCTGAATAAAAATCTGTGTTTATATTCGCTCCTTGCTCGACCAGAAGGTATACTGTATCCCATCACTTGGAGGCTGTAGCGACTACCAGAATTAGATCCCCGTTCAGAGTCAAAGACTCGCAATCGGCGTCTTTCTCGATTATTGACTTGATACGGCCCCAATGTCTATAGGAGGCTGCGGTGGATAGTATATTGATGCGATCAAGACAGAAATTTCCACCACCTCTATATTTGCTCCAGCTACAGCAAGGTGTTCAGCCATATCCCAGTTCTGGCGGAAGATGGCGAACAAAAGTGCAGTAGGATTATTCATAGCCCTTGTCCCTAAGTTGGTATCTTTCCAGGAGCAAGCTCTCACTGCGTTCCAAGCCAACGACGAAGCAGCTACAAGGGTAGCTGGCTGAACATCAAGGAAGTTTCTATTAGGATTTAACCCTTTTGTCCAGCGATAGCTCCACAACCTGCCACTTCTTATGGTAGGCAGTAAGTGAGAATGCCAAATTCAGGCCAGCTAGGTGGCACGGGGCTGGAATCGTCGTGTGCCTCAACAAGTCGCTTCACTTGGTTCCAGTCCTTTTGTTGAGCTGCGCATAGCAGAGTTGCGGTTACACTTGAAGTAAACGGATCTATTATGCTCTTTTTAGCTCGTGGCCTCAATCTGAGATAGTGATCAGCAAGTCAAAATATAGTAGTCATCAGTATCTTCTTTGGTCGTGTTTGCACCCTATGTCATCTTGATAGCGCCCTCGATGGAGGAGATGATATGGTCTCTTTGTTCATGGAGAAGACCAATATGAGTCCCAAGTTCCTCAAGCCTTCTACACAAGTCCTTCGAAAGTACTTCACTATTTGTAGAGAGCGAAGTTAATGAGGAACTTGACTCTTTCCAGCTTCGGGATACCATGCGAAAGCAAAGCTTCGTCAGCACCTTTAGCTGTATGATCTTTTCCACGCTATTCGAAGACCGAGAGTTAAGGTGCCTCGATATGCACGTATCTGGTCGGTGTTTCATCACACAGGACGTTTCATGTCAATGTGATAGGGGTTAGAGAACCAGTCAGTGCCCGACCTATCGGGCAAACAGGCAACATCAGGTGATTCTATATGCGCCGGTTTCTTCCCCTCACTTGCCTATGCTTCAAATGAGGCTTATCAGTCCCACTAAGCTCATGCATGCCTGCCTCAGTGCTGAGGGCATGATGCTACATTGGCACTACCAAATATAGTAAAGCTTGTTATGCAGTGTAACATTCCATCTGGACAGTTTTATTGGAAAAGACTGATGCTTGACTCATGCGTGGCTTGTTGATTCGCTCCAGGGCCAATAGTAGTGAGTAGATAGCCGCCGAATCCCTTTTTGCTGAGTTTTCCATCCTCACATGCATACTGGCTATTGTGCATCCCGCACTTTCTATCGATAGGATAGCGTAAGATATACGTTAGTCATTCCGACAGCCTTCCTTCAAGAAATAGGAAATTCCCTCGCGAATTGACCGGCTCCGCTCTGTCTCTCCGCTGACTTGACCCTCTTCTTTCAGATTGCAATCTTCTCGCCCAAAATAAGCCAAGAGGCTAAGCTGTAGTAAGAGGGAAAAAGAAGAGGGAAATTTAGGGGTAATGCAAGTCACCTCCGAGCGAAGCCGTGCGTTCTCCCTCTTCCAGTGATAGGAAGGATGTGAGCCCCGCTTACAATGTTTGACATCCAGAAATGAACTTCCAAGATGACTTTGAGTCCGAACGTTCGGAGAGCACTGATGAAGAATGGTGGGCGGAAGATCAGAACGAAGATTCAAATGACGAACAGGAAATCGAGGAGCACGAATACTCTACCTCCGATGACCCGGCACGAACAATAAAAATCCGACTATTCTTAAGAGATGAAGGATTCAGCGACTCTAAGTGGATGAAAACCCTTGTTGCGGAATGTACTTGCGATGGCAGTGTTGTCGCCAATGCTCTTGCTCGCTACATTGATCGAATATGCATTCGCTCTGAATTCTGGGAAAGAATGGAAGAGGAAAGTGAGGGCATGTGCGATATTGCCTTCAATATCTTTAATCGATTCGGATTTATCCAGACGAAGTATAAGGATCATCCAGTGCAAAGAGGAACTGGCGTCTGGGGGGGATGAGCTTTCTCACAGTCCTCTTTTCATAATTGAAGAACTCTGTGTGACAGCATTCGACCTACGTCGGAAAGGACTGGGACAAAAAATGGCGACTTTGCTTTTGGAGAGAGCCAAACGGCTTAGCTCAGAAGACGAGGCAGTCGACGACATTCTTCTTGATGAAAATCCTGAGTCCAATGCGGTGTCTGAGCGATTATGGACTCTACATGCTTTCGTCAGTCCTGGAATTCTAACATCCGAAATCGAATCACAGTTGAAGGGTAAATCTGCAGAAGAACGATTGATAATGAAGGAACAGCTTCAGTTCGGTGCTATTAATTTCTGGCGATCTTGTGGTTTCCGCCGAATTGGAGCATCTCATTGTTTTGCATATTCATTCAACCTCCAGCATCAGTCTCACGCTCTTACGGCGGCTTCCGATTACAACCCGCGGAGAAGCCGGGCTGAAGAGCTTGAAACTGAGGAATTGCAACTCATTTACGAGAGTGATCGTCATATTAGACCTCAGGACTTGAGAATGGAAAGGCTTCGTGACACATTGCCACTGCATCATGCAGCTCTTACTTTGACGGACGAAGAGCTCAAAGCCTTTTTCGTCAATCATGCTGACGATGGGACTGACTGGGATCGGTTAACCAACTCTGAATCCACACTCCTGCATCTGACAGCTTGTGAACTCAAGCCCCTAAGTACACAGTGGCTACTTAAGAATGTCCATTATGCTGACTCCTGGAGGTCAGCCCGTGATATCAAGGGGAACACACCACTTGAAGCATTACAGGAGAAGTTAGAGGAAATGCGAAGTCAAAAGCGCGTTTTTGTCAGAGTCTTGAACATATCAGACCGCTTTGAAGGACACTGCGATACTGCAGTATCCTGTCTATCCTTGCTGCAGGACCAGGTTGGTTTGGGGTCCAGTGAAGCATACCTTCGCTACGGCTGTACCTGCGGAGGGTGCGTCGGAGGATTCATATCTGCCCGAATGAGGGACTCTCTGATTTCTCAAGGCGAGGTCAATTACGACCTCAGCCGAGAGTTCATCAATGATGGCCATTATTGGGTAAAGAGTAATAGCGACATTCTCGTGCACCTCGATCGCGATGTGCGAAGAAATCTCAAAACCAACAAATCGCTCCGGAAAGGCTTTGTGAATATTTTCCAGATTGCCGTAGAGTGTCTTGAGGCAAGAAGAGTTCCTACCCCAGAAAACCTGGAGTGGTTTTGTAACAATCGGAGTGAGTGGCCACCGCATACTAGGAACTTCTTACAACGTGCTGGGGTGCAAGGGGGCTGTCGGGCAGTGCTTCGGTATATGTTCGACGCTGCTAAGGAAGAGGAAGAATACGAGGAAGCAGGCAATGGAGAATTTTATCCCTCATCAAACCTTCCGACTTGCAGAAATGATTACGAATTTGAATTCGTCGCTCGTGTTTGTGGTTATGCTGAGTCTGATTCTATGTAACTGACAAGTGAATGGATTCAATGGATTGACGGGAGCTTCCCTCAAGCTTAGAGGACATCTCGTCTATAGATTCATTTCCTAATTGTTCACCTTGGTACTCCGGTATACAGTAGTATTCGAAATTAAAGTTACCACTACACTCTTTGACTTTGACTCGACCTTCATTCCGTCTTTGTATCAGACTTAAAACCGTCAAAACTCTTCTGTTAAGCATCGCTCGACGTTGTGTACCACGGCTGGTTACTTGTTTTTCATACGCGACTATGGTATCTAAGCAATCAAAATCAAAACCGCGCTCATTTGGAAAGCCGCAGGTTAAAGTTGCATGCGGAAGCATTACTTCAAAGATCCATTCTAGTGCGACTACCTATACAATGATAACAGACAGTTGAAGTTTTGTTTGTTATGACAGGACCGGACGTTGTGGTAGGGGAGATATCACCAGAGCCCTAGCCAGGCTTTCAGGACCGTCCCGACGATAGTAACGGCCAACAGCACGAGATCTCTTATAACGAGACAGCATGTACTATAGCGCAGGATCAATCGACTCGTTGTATTTACGGGCTGATTAGGTGATAAGCCAGCCGTACCAGGTCGATACCACAAGATAATCGAGAAATAGAAGGAAAAGGGTAGCTGCATAAAGACTGGCCGGCACTAGTCCAAGTAGCAGGATTACAATCCTAGCTATGTTCGAAATGTTTATCTATAACGACCGTAACGTCTGTAGCCTGTGTAAGATAGAGGAAAGCTAGTGCTGTTGATGACGTATATGTAGATACTTGATCGAGATTAATAAGAGACTAAGTGATGTATCCAAGCAGTGATATACCGCTAAGAAGAACGAAAAAATCGTGGCTATCCTAAACATGACCAGCCTCTTTCTAGGGCCAGTATCAGACGAGGTCTATCCTACATGGACAGCTTGGACAGTAAATGATAATATGCAAGAAGTGTGATCGATGTCCCGGTATAGCCACTCTGTCCCGAAGATATAGTTAACTAGTATAAGATTAGAGTAGTAAAAGCCCTACAAAGACCGACGAGCTATAAAGTGTAGAAGCTGTACTAGAAGGAACTTGTAGGCAACTATGCTTAGAGCTATGGCTTCGCTTATCTATACATCTAGTGGGAGCTAATATGCTATCCGTGACCTATACCTCGAGCAACTTTCTGGTTCCTAGGAGTGGTCGAGTGCTCAGCGACTTAGACTTTGTTCCTGGGGCTTATATTTGCCTATTTTGGATATAATTTGCCTAGGTATATATAGATATGACTGCCAACGGATGCCGGACATGTAAGCCTCGATAGAAGTGAAGTTGACTACTACGATCTATACCAGCTTTACAAGTCATTACCAATCAAGTAAAGTACATACAATGGAAAGGATTATTCATATTATGTGAACATTTTATTATTGGACAAATTCAAAAGACTCAGGCCTAGTCAACACTCATGAGTCATACGCCGTAGGCAAATATGTACTCATAACTATACACAAATACAAAATTCACTAACCCCTTAGTCCAGCGCAAAGCGGTCCAGGTGCTTGAAGGTGTAGAGACCATCTTTGAGATTCTTAGTGAAGGCGTCGCTAACAGAGCCTGCCACAACCACACCCTCGCGGGCAGGCGAGATCTGGGCAGAGCGCAGAGCAAGCGAACCTTGGCCGACGGCCCCAACAGTCTTTCCGAATCGGAACGCGTCAAGCAGAATATCCAATGGGCGACCAGCTGGGTACAGAGTGGAGGCAGTGGAAGTGCGGTTGTTCTGCACCGCGGTGAAAGAATGGGGGTTGAAGAGGCCCTGGGCACCGTCCGCGACGACCACCGCGTCGAACTGGGTGGCGTCGGACGCGGAGTAGGTCTGGTCGACCTTGTCCGCCATGCGCTCGGCAACGACGACGACGTCGACGCCGGCAGATTTGAATTGGCTCTGCAGGGCAGATCCCTGGGTCAAGGACGAGGCGTTCGAAACAGAGGCCAGGAGACCGATCTTGAGACCCTCCAGCTTAAGGAGCTTGTGGCCAAAGGTACCGACGTTGGCGGTCTTGTTGTCATGATAGTAAGTAGGGTCTGGCGCGGGAGCGTCGACGCCGATCGCTTCCGCCACGCGCTTGGCCAGGTCGTTACTGATGCGGTTCAGCTGGATGATGACATTGTTGCGGACCACGTCGCTCATAACATTAGCGTTCTCGAACCGCATGGCGTCGACTACGAACTGCTTCTCGGCATCGATGAGCGAGTTCCAGAAAAGACGAGGCTGGGACCAGACATCTGCGAAAGTCGGGCTCCGGTTGCGAACCAGCTTACCACTGGCAGTACGACCCGGGCCAGTGAAGAAGCCGTTGTTCTGGGTTTGGTTGGCCTGGTAAGGAGAGTTGTTGTTGAGGGAGTTGGGGGTGTAAGCGTCCTTGTTGAGTGGGATATAATTCTGGCCAGCTCCGTCACGGTTGTTGTTGTGAATCGGGACACGGGGTCGGTTGATAGGCAGCTGCTCAAAGTTGGGGCCGTTGTGCCGGTTCAGCTGGGTGTCGAGGTACGAGAACAGACGACCTTGCAGAAGAGGATCATCAGAGAAGTCAATGCCGCGGACGATATGGCCCGGCTGGAACATGATCTGCTCGGTTTCCGCAAAGTAGTTGCTGGGGTTGCGGTTGAGCTGCAGCTTTCCGATTGGGGTGATAGGAACGTATTCTTCGGGCACAATCTTGGTCGGGTCGAGCAGATCGAAACCGAATCTCAGCTGGTCTTCCTCCTCCATGATTTGGATACCAAGCTCCCATTCGGGGTAACGCTCGGCCTCGATCGCGTCCCAAAGATCCTGGCGGAGATGGTCCGCGTTCTTGCCGGACGTCTGCTGGGCTTCTTCCCAGACAAAGCTGGCCTTGCCCTGAAGGGTCTTCCAGTGCCATTTAACAAGCTTCGACTTCCCGTCGTTGGTGAGAAGGCGGTAGGTATGGATACCAAACCCGTCCGTGTGGCGGATGGAACGGGGAATTCCGTGACCAGCCATGGCCCAGATGAGCGTGTGTAAGCAACTTGGCTGTTGGCTGAAGTAGTCCCAGGCGGAATCATGAGCAGTGGCGGCCTGGGGGATTTCATTGTCGCCGCTGGGCTTGACGGCATGGATAAGGTCAGGGAATTGGATAGCATCCTGGATAAAGAACACGGGGATGTTGTTGCCAACAATGTCTAGCAGATATTAGATAGGGTTCGGCCATAGGAGTGGTGAAGGTCTTACCAAAATTTCCCTCGTCCGTGTAAAAGCGCAGCGCAAAGCCGTGCACATCTCGGGCAGTATCAGCACTTCCCCGGCTACCAGCGACGGTCGAGATACGAGCAAAGATAGGAGTTTCCTTGCCTTCGCCACCAAGGAAGGACTCAGCCGTGATGTTGGACCAATCCGCATAGGAAGTGAAAACACCGTGAGCACCAGCACCGCGGGCATGGACGGCTCGTTCCGGAACCTAATTACAGAGGAAACATATGAGTGGTTGAACAGACCATTGCCTGGAGTCTGTCACTTACTCTCTCATGGTCAAAGTGCTGGATCTTCTGTCTGAAAATAAAATCCTCCAGCAAAGTAGGGCCGCGCTCTCCCGCGCTCAAGCTGTTTTGATCCTCGATGGGACCGCCCACATCCGACGTCAAGGTCGCATTCTGGTCATTGATATAGAATTGCGAGAGAAACTGCTCCGTCTCTCCCGCAGCACCTCCATCATCCCGGCGCTGAACATGAGGATTGCTACCAGGCAATTCACCGGTCATATAAGGGCAGGCGGCATTGGCCACACTAATAAGGCCCGCCAGGAGCGAGATGGAATGCATGGCTGTTCAAAACCCAGAGGAATAAACACCAACGGCGCGTCGCCAAGCTCGGGGGATTGCGAGACCTTTAAATGTTATTTACACGGATCGGGGAAGCGACCGAAGATCAATCGTCATCCCCTGCATGGTCCGACTCACAAGGTGCATTTGGACTAGTGGTGGCAGGGCTACCTCGTTCACTCCCCCGGGACCGGAGCAAGTTGGATTACTTGATCCATATGTCCCAGACCTCGGGAAGGGGGAAATCCAAAACAGCTGATAGGCCAGCAATGCAGTGGTGTGTGCTTTCTGCCTCTTTCAGACCCGTGGAGATCACCCGGTCCAACCCATCGGGGGAAAGCGAATTCTTGGCAGTTGCACGTAAGTTCGCTCTATATCGAGATTGGCCAATGGAGATCCCAAATTTTGGATGCTGACCTTCGCCAGCCTGGAAATGGGTCCTTCGCGGGCCCCACCCTGGGAGTCCGCTCAAGCTGCGATGGAGTATTCTCAACTTGTCTAACCTGCATGGAGGATGCCAAGAGCAATGGCGGAGTAAGGCCTGCAGAAGTGGCTCCACTTCTTGAATGGGTGGCTGGTGATTGAAGCAAATTTAGGTTGCTTTACTCAGAAGCCCCGGCCGAGACCTTTGCGCCAAGGCCAATGTGCTTGGTAATGCCCCGATTCTGGCATCCTTGCCATTGTACTCCGTCACATTCCCTCCTCGAGCAATCGTGACCCCTTAGACGAGTTCCGAAGACCGGAAGATCTACGATCCGAAATATCCACTAATCACGGCGAGGTCTGCCCAGGTGGTCTCTGCTTGGTGACCCACTGCTCAGTTTGGAATCCAAGGTCCCCTTAATTTCCACTCCCAATATCGTAACCTTAAGCGCCGCGCTTTTAAACCGGGTCTTGGCATCTCATGTTCCCTTGAGCCTAGGATGGCGTGACTCTACGTCAATAGGATCCACAAAGAAAGAGGAAAAGCCCCAATGACATAGCCAGGTCACTAATAACTCTACGTCAAGCAGAGCGGAGCTTTCCTCTTGGATTCCGTTCTTAGAATGAGAGCACTCATACCGCAAGCTCACTGAGCAGCTCAACTGGATCACGTGGTATATCATTAAAGCTCTGGGCAAAAGCCCCGTGCGGGTTTGGATGAACACCAATGGGGTCCGATAGGGAGTTGATTGCAAAATCTATTCTACGTTTCTTTCCCTGGGGAGTATACCCGTATAAGCTCATTGCCGCTATCATTATGAAATTAAATTTACTCCTACTGGGCTACCGTTGCTTCTTTAGGGCCGGAGTGTGTATTGATCATTTCGCAGTTAATATTAATATATTTTATCGCCTGGGCACAGACTGCTCCTCCCGCCTCAGAGCTGACATGCATTTCTTAGAGTCACAGGCGGTGTCTCTCGATCTAAAAGAGTCAGACTGAATGGAAATATTAATAGAGATGTTTAACTTTTGTCCAAATGCATGTGAGGCACGGTGTTGCGGCTGAGTAGTTGCCCTGCGTCGAGATGCATCGCCTGAGAGCGGGGTAGACTGGGATCTATGAGACCCGACCCAACTCTCAAGCCCAACCCACTCTTCACTCACCAACACTTTGGACATCATCGTTTCCTATGATGACCACAAACATCTCACAAAATGGGAAAAATAATGGAACCCAGGTAGGAGTGAATGAAGGGACTATCGTTATTGGTAAGTGGCACGGTCACTCCGATAAGGGTTTTACTGAATGAGAGTCCGCGCTAGGTCCACAAGAATCACTGGCATCAGATGGACCCTGTCTACGGGATTTGAGAACGACTGACCCGCGCTATGATAAGGAGCGTCTTCAAAGCTTGGGTGGAGGGCTCCTCGAAAGCTCATATCGGTGGGTTCTAAGTAATCCGGCATTCGAACAGTGGCGAGACAGCGAGAGCAACCGCGTCCTCTGGATTAGAGGTGATCCTGGCAAAGGCAAGACAATGCTTCTGTGTGGAATTGTGGAAGAGTTGACAAGGTTGCACGGGGATCATGCAGCTATATCGTTCTTCTTTTGTCAAGCTACCGATGAACGGATCAACAGCGCCACCTCTGTCCTGCGCGGCTTGATATATATGCTCGTTGACCAAAATAGATCGCTCCTTCACCATGTGCGAGCTCGATATGATTCAGCGGGCAAAAGTCTGTTTGATGATGTCAATGCGTGGCATGCACTCGTCTCTATTTTCACGCATATTCTCGAGGACCCGTCTTTGAAAAGCATATACCTCGTGATTGATGCGTTGGATGAATGTCGACATAACTGTCAAGACCTTCTTCGTCTGATCGATGAAAAGTCAACAACCCATAAAAACATTAAATGGGTCATCTCCAGCCGGAACGAAAATGAAATTATCGAATGCCTTGACTTTGCTAGTCAGGTGGCTCCAGTCTCATTGGAATTAAATGAGGAATCTGTGTCTGAAGCTGTGAATTTATTCATTAAGCAAAAAGTGGACTTACTGGCACGCAGAAAAAGCTATAAGCCTGAAATCAGGGACGAGGTTTATCGTCATTTAACTTTGAACTCACAGGGAACTTTCTTATGGGTTTCCTTGGTCTTGAAAAATCTTGCTCAAACACCACCAAGGCGCGTACCGAAGAAGCTAAGCGAGTTTCCTCCTGGGTTGGATGCACTTTATCACCGAATGATGGAGCAAGTCCGCAAGTCAGAAGATGCGGATTTTTGCAAGCAGATCCTGGGTACCATATCGACAATATATCGCCCTGTCACGCTGCAGGAACTAGGCTCTCTTCTTGTCGGGCGCATAGATGGCATTGACGACCTTGCTGCACTCTCTGAAGTTATTGCCGTCTGTCGGTCGTTCTTGACACTGCGAAAAGACACAGTCACCTTTGTTCATCAGTCTGCAAAAGACTTTCTGATTAAGGAGGCCTTCACTGAGATTCTCCCCGAGGGTTTTGATAGTGAACACCACGCGATATTCTCCCGGTGTCTATGTGCTATTAACAAGACACTTCGACGGAATATCTTTGAACTGAAACTGTCGGGCCTGACCAAAGACCAGATTATCGCGCCTAACCCAAATCCACTAGCGCCTGTTGAGTATGCATGCGTTTATTGGGTGGACCATTTGGATTCTTGCAAGCGCATCAAAGCCTACAGACACAGTTTAGAGGAGGATATGGAGATGCTGCATACATTCTTACAGCGGAAATACCTCAACTGGCTTGAAGCCTTGAGCCTACTAGGAAAACTCTCAGATGGCATAGGTGCTATGAGAACGTTGGAGATCATTATTGACGTAAGTTTGAAAGACCAAATTAGAGGGGTTCGATTTCTGACGAATTCTGGCTTTTAATAGGGAATGAGCCAATCTGATGACCTAGTAGAGCATGCTCGAGACGCTTCTAGATTCATTCAGCATTTCAGAACAGGAATCGAGATCAGTCCTCTGCAAACATATTCCTCTTCCCTCATCTTCAGTCCCTTCCAGAGCCTCACGAGAGCAGCTTTTCACGAGGAACGAGAAAATTGGATTCTTAATAGCCCCCTGGTGGAGGCACACTGGAATGCTTGTCTTCAAACACTGGAGCACTCTAATGACTTTGTGGACTGGATTGCATGGTCGCCAGATGGCGGGAAACTTGCAGTGGGGTTTAATGCGGATGAGACAGTCCAGGTCTGGGATCCAAACAAGGCCCATATCATTGCAACTCTCGAAGGGCAAAGTCATTATAGCGACTATATTTATACTAGGTGGGGTACATTAGTACGGCCAAAAGCTTGGTCGCCTGATGGAAGCCGACTTGCTTTGGCATCAGAAGAAGATGCAATCCGCATCTGGGATCCAACAACCGGTCACATAGCACCTATCATGTTAGCTACAAGTCAGATCTATTCTATTGCCTGGTCGCCAGATGGGAGCCGACTTGCATCAGCGTCAAATGATGACGGAGTTTGTATTTGGGATCCAACTACTGGCCAGAAAGTGTCTACTCTCAAGAGATGTAGTAAACTTGTTACCTCAATTGCGTGGTCACCAGACGGAAGCAAGCTTGCGTCCGCGTCTGATAAAGCAGTCGAGATATGGGATCCCAAGACCAGTCAGAGTTTATCATCTTTAAATGAACATGGCCCTGGAACCAGCTTCATTACATGGTCGCCAGATGGAAGCCACCTTGCATCAAGAGCCTTCGATGAACAAGTTCTGGTCTGGGATCTGGCTACAAATCAGATCGTGTCCAAACTCAATCATGCAAATGGCCGGAAGAAAACATTTCGAACATTTTGTCCGATTGTTTGGTCGCCAGACGGAAATTATCTTGCATATTGTTCTGGGTCGTCTATACCGACAGTCTGGATATGGGACAGAGCCACTGACCAAAGCGGACCCACATCAATGGAATCTACAGGTCACCTTTGCTCCATCGCCTGGTCACCAGATGGAAGCCAACTTGCATCAGGAGGTTTTGATAAAACGGTTCAAATCTGGGACCCAGACACGAATCAGCTTATATCAGTCTTCGAGGGAAACAGCAGTTGTGTCTATTCATTCGCCTGGTCACCCGATGGAACTCGACTTGCATCCGGTTCGGGAGATGGGGCGGTCCGCATCTGGGATCCAACCATCCGTCACAGGCCTTCAAGTTCCTCCTACGATAGACACAGCGGTTCGATTGACCGGCTAGAATGGTCCCCAGACGGAAGCCGATTTGCATCAACGTCGGATGATAAAACAGTGCGAGTCTGGGACCCAGTCACTGGCCAGAGCGTGAAAACTCTAAGGGGAGATAGAATTCAAGACATCCTCATACCCTGGACGTTCGATACAAACCGACCAGTGGCACTATCAGATGATAAGACAGTGCGAATCTACGACCCAATCACCGCAAAGAGAGTGGGTACTCTAGAGGGGCGTGTGACTCAACTCAATTTGATATCCTGGTCACCGGATGGACGCCGACTAGCGCTGGCGTCTTTATTCCATACGGTTGTGATATGGGACCTAGCTACTGATCAGTGTGTACCTGCGCTCGATATATTGACGTTCTGGGTACGGTCAATTGCCTGGTCGCCAGATGGAAGCCAATTTGCACTCGGGAACTATGGTAGTAAGGTCTGCATACATGATTCGGCAACTGGACGAAGCGTGTCCACCCTTGAGTATACTAATGGGGACATTTCCCACGATGTCCAATCGGTTGCTTGGTCACCAGGCGGGGCGTATATTGCATCAGGCTCTCATGATGGCATAGTGCGAATTTGGGATCTACTCACTTATGAGGTTCAATCTACCCTTTGTGGTCATAGTAAAGCTGTCATCGCGCTTGCCTGGTCGGCAGATGGTACTCGACTTGCATCAGGATCAAGAGATAACTCAGTCCGCATTTGGGACCCAGCAACTGGCCAGAACCTGTTTTTCGTTCTTCCTGCCCTCACCTATTCCCTCAAATTTGATAAAGCTGATTCAAATCTCCTGCATACCGATGCTGGGATTTTTGATATAGGCTTCATGCCTCTGATGACCTCTGCGGCTGGTACTTCCATTGACCCACCCAAACGGCCCGTCTACGGTTTGAGCGACGACTGTTCGTGGATCACTTACAATGGACTGAACATCTTATGGTTACCCTTGGAGTACCGACCTCTCCGTCGCTCTTTGTTTTCTATGTATGAAGCCACAATGGCCATTGCCTGTTCATCGAATCGTGTCATCTTTCTAGCACTTTCAAAAGATTGTCCCATTCCCAATCTTTGATTGGCTTTTCTTACGCTGCTTTTAATTTTGTCTGTCTTGGTTTAAATTTTAACACCTTGAATGGCTACTACCGGCGAAGCGCAAAACAGCACTCCGTACCACAGTAAGGAAAGGGAAGCCGAGATCTTGAAGGGGAAATATGATACGTATAGGTACCTATGTAAAGATTATGCGAAACCCAATTTGTGTGTTCGCTATCAGTTGAGTCCCGATGATGGGAATGACGAAACGTGTCTAACGCTTCGACATCGCGAAAATAAGGAGATTCGAATGGAAATTGGGATACGACAAGAAGTCGACGTTCTTTGTCTGAGCCGCCGGGAGATCAAGTGTTGTGGTCGCTCAGGGTTGCTGTCGAGAATGGGGCCACGCAACCACTCATCATTCATTTGAGTCTTGACAGTAAGAGGTCAACAGCTCGGCAGAGACAATATTAGCATCTCAGTAGAAATCAAATCACCCAGTCAGATCTCTCTGGCAGCAACATGACGTCACGTGATAACATTACCGACGCCCCTTTTGCTCGATCTCGTCGCGTCGATTATAAGAGCAAATCAATCTAAGATCCATAATTTGTAATAATACAATGCTCCTCGTGCCTCTCGGTGGCACTGTTGTTCTTTTTGGCTAATTCTATACACTGTGCTGCACCCAGACAATGGGGCAAACCCACTTCGACGTCAATGGCGAGGTAATCAACGAGGTTCCAAAAAGCGATCGCAGCTAATCGAGTAGACTGTGGTTGTCGCAGGCGGTTCAAAGGGCCTCGGTCGGGAGCTGGCGCTTCAACTGACGGCTGAAGGTATGCTGCCCCGACAAAGCATCTCCTCAGACGCTAAGCATATACCCAGGCGCAAATGTTGTGATCGTCGCCCGATCACCAGAACCCCTGGAGGAAACCCGCCAAGAACTGGTCAAACATGTCCAAAACGAGGAGCAGACGATCCGCACGGCGGCCCTCGACCTGACAGATGCAGCCCAGGTTGAAACCTTCATCAACTCGTTACCGACCGCCCCATCAATCCTCTTCTGCGTCGCAGGCGGCACGGCAGACGAAATAGGGTTCTTCGTGGACATCACCCCAAAAAGCATAGAATCATGCATGTCTCGGAACTACCTCGGCGCTGCGTATATCTCGCAGGCGCTCCTCCGGCGGTGGGTCAAGGAGCAGCCTCGTGGAGAACCGAGAGCGCCCGCGGTCAAGCGCCACATGGTCTTCACTGCTTCCACGGCTGCGTTCGTGGGCTTACCGGGTTATGTGGCTTATACGCCATCGAAGACTGCGACCCGGGCGCTCGCCGATACGCTGCGTCAGGAAGTACTGCTGTACCGCACGCACCAGGATATCAAGATCCATTGCAGCTTTCCGGGGACGATCTACACGGACACCTTTTACAAGGAGCAGCAGCGGAAGCCGGCCCTTCTCAAGCAGTTGGAGGGTAGTGAGGCTGATGAGGGTGGACTGAGCGCGGCACGGGTCGCAGAGATTACGCTTCAGGGATTGCGACAGGGGAAGTTCTTCATCACGATGGATAGCGATACGGAGCTGCTCTTGAATAATATGCGAGGGCCTAGTCCCCGAGACTCGCCTATCAAGGATTGGTTACTGGGGGTTGTGGCGAGCTTTGCTTGGCCTTTCTACCGTGCTAAGTGGGACAAGGCTACTCTGCAGTATGGGAAGAATCAGGAGCGGAGAAGCAAATGACAGGGCCGTGTACAGTAGAAGGATTTGGTATATCTCTTTGGTCATATACGCGGAGCTCGAAGATGAAACAGTACTGAGCATATACAATCCAATCAATTTACTTACATTGAACAACATTCGAACACTCCAGTCTACTGCTCGCGCTACTGCGCCCTTCCGAAGTCATAATCTCTATGCCCGTCCAGCCACAACCACTGTCTGCAATTGCGGACTCCATTAACAGCCAAGTCCAACACCCAGGTCCAACCTCCAGGTCCAACCTCAGCCCTAAGGGATAACCAACAAAGCGAAATCCCTGCAATCCGCAAACCCAATCAATCAATAAACCGCGCCATACTCGCCGTCTCAGCTCCAGGCTCACTAAAATCCACAAACCCAAACTTGGCATACAACCCAGCCCCCTCCTTACTAGCATCGACATACGCACTCAACCGCATCTCATCCGCCATGTCGCACCCCCATTGCAGCAGCATCGCCCCAGCTCCCCGGCGCTGATAATCCGGATGCGTGGCAACGGCATCCAGATCTGCACCTGTCAGCACAAGCACCAAAGAAAGAGAGAGAGGCACATACAAACGTGTTTCCTCTCCTGCATAAGCCTCCGCCTCATCGCCTCCTTCGCCTGAAACCACGGATCGAGAATCTCCCTCGGCATCTCCGGCGCCCACGCGGAGAATCTATCCCCGCGCTCCTCCTGCGTCGCTAGATCCCATTTCGCGTACGCGACGAGCCGGGGCCGGCCATTGGCGTCTAGGGTTGCGGGGTCGATGACCTTGATGTATTTCTGGAAGGGCCGGTTTTGGAGCGAGTCGAGGTTGTTCTGTGCGATCCAGGCGCGGACACCTGGGGTGTCTGGGAAGGCGGTTCGGAGTTGGGGGCTGGAGAAGGCGGCGAACCAGAGCTCGGTTAGGGCTGGGATGTCCTCTACTGTTAGAGGTTCGAGTTTGAAGGGGGATTCGGGGCTCATTTTTGAGGTGATGGTGTAGCACTTTGCAGACCAGAGGGTTTGTTGTGTGCTCCGGTAAGTTTGGGAATTGTTCGCCTCTCTGTTTATCAAGTGGCCACGCAGTATATATAAGATGGCTGTATGGTGAGGCTCACGGTGGGGCGTATCAGTGGGGCCGTTGTCGTTGCAAAGGCGTGTGGTTCATCTTGGATCTGTACTTTTGATTGGGCGAATGAGATACAGCTGAAAGGGTCCAAATCCTAACAGATGGCAAGTTGGAGCGGCCTTGAACCATGATTTATATGGTAAATTGCTACTAATAATAACGGAAATAAAAACTGTGTCTAATTGCGTCACTCGAAGCAGGTACCAACTCGTAATTACCTCCTCTAATTAATCCCGAAGAAACGCGCGACGGCGCATGAACGAATTAGAATATGAGTCCGCAGGTGCAGCACGAACGCCAAGCTTTCTCTGGGCATGGACGGTGGATGACTGGTTGGTTGAGCTGATAATAGCCCATTCAGCCACGGTGGCTCCAGTTCCGTTTTTATACTTGACGTCAATATCGCCCAGAGCTTGGTTGCCCACGATAAAGAGCGAAGCATACCGCGCTGCGGGGACAGGGTTGTCGAGGGTGACGTCTGTTGTGTTCCCAACCGGGATGGCAATCGCATCGAGATCGGTGGTTGCCTCGTCGTAAGGGTTCGAGATCTTGATATCCCGCAATGAGCTCACCACCGTGTAGCCTGCCTCATCGCTGGACAAGGGCGAGCCGATGGTGGCATCGGTGAGAGTTTGGTTGTGAAAAATTATGGTTGCATTGACGGGCGGAGCTTGAGCCCAGTCGAAATAGAACCCGGACACAGGCGTTCCCACTTCGTCACCAAGTGACACAGTGATAGAGCTCCAGTTAGATGCCAGCGAAGGCTGCCATTTGGTGGAAGCCGCACCATCGACGGCAGCAATAGGGAATTGACCTGGCTCGTATGAGTCGAGTGACGCCACGGTTTGACATTGCACAAGGTTCCCGGCCACTGTCCTTTTGGCAGATATCTGGCGATTGGGAATCACAACCGATCCGTTGGTCGGGAGGTGGTAAGTCCTGGCTTTGGTTGTTGGGCCCGCACGGACGGTGATGCTCTTGTTTGCGAAGCGCTGGTCGGCTGTATCCAGAGGAGGTGTGTCCGCTGCCCGACTCATTGTCGTATGAGTGTAGTTTGACCAGGCTGAGATCGGCCATCCTCGCCAGTAGAATGTTCGATACTTCAGATAGGGGATTTGCAATGGCAAATCAGGGTCGACGTGCAAGAAGTCATCGGGAAGAAGCCGGAGTCCGAGGTAGCCGAACAAGACGACCTGGTTGGATCCACCATGGCCAGTCAGGAAGGGGAAAGCTGGGTTGGTTCCGCCGTTGGTGGTCGAGTTATCAATGAGCTGCTCAGACATTTGGAAGAATGGAGCTCTAGTGTAGGGCTTGTAAGCGTATTGTCCATATGTATATGCAGAGCATCCAGACGGTGACATGGCATTTGCAACGATAGAGAAGATAGCCCAAGTCATAGCAGGTCCATCCGCCGACTGCTTGTTTGCGTACTGTGTCATCAGTTAGCTAATGCCCCTATTATATGGGGAAAAATGGACTCACATAATCAAGATCGTTCAAAGAGTTCTGGGTGGTGTAGTTGGCCGTGTAGTCCAAGGGGAATGTGTCCAAAACCACATCTGCCTGCTTGACCACAGCACTGCCGTTCATAGTCGTAAACTCCAGAGTCACTCCATTCTCACGCAGAACGAGCACATTAGCTGCTTTGTCGTTCCAGCTTGAGTTTTTTCTCCATGCCAAATTGTTGACGGAAATCGTTGGCGCGTCGCAAAGTCTCAGCGATAAGAGGCATGGTGTAGCCACCTGCATCGACGTGGTTGGCATATTCATCCTATAGGAAGTTAGAATAACAACATAGTAGCTCATGCGGGCCAATTCATGCTTACCGGGTCTGTCAAGTTTGTCAGAGTCCATGAAGACCCATTGGGCTTCAGAAGATCCGCATAAAGCGTCGCGGCCGAGTCGAAGATGGGAAATAGATCATTCTTGAAAGCCTTGGTGTCACCGCTCGTAACCCACTGGTTGATCATTGCGAGGCCAATATCACCGTTCAAATGGTATTCATAGTCCCAGCAGGGTCCCGTTGCAGTACAGTTTCCAAACCGACCACTGGTCCAAGGGAAGATAGCCGCCGCAGGAGAGAAATTAGTCTTGTTTTGAGACCCAGCATAAGAGGTCTTGATATTCTCCTTCGCTTGGTCAAACATCTTGACTCGGTAATTTGTGATACTCTGGGCAGCTTCAGGGTGGGAAGTCGTAAGCCCAGGTTGCATCCAAAGATCAGCATCCCAGAAGATTTGGCCGGCGTAAGAGTCCGATACCAAACCACCAACAGCAATGCTGTTCTCATTCAAATGGTCTGATGATGATGCCTTGATCGCGTTCTTGCCGACCGTGTTTTGCAGCAGGTAATACGTGTTCGCAACAGCAATGATCGCTGAATCGACGATGATGCTATCGGCAGGCAAACTACCGTTTCCTGGGAGTGCATAGCTATCAACCGAGTTGTCAGGCATAACACTCGCCCACTCTGAAACATGAGCACGAAGAGACTTGCTGAATCCGTTCTTCAGCCCAGTCGCTGCGGCGTCCTTGGCCACTTGCTGCGGGTTGTCGAAAGCGTCTGACGAAGCTGCTCCAACGTACTTGGTGACGCGAGCGGGCTGGCCTGCTTTGAGCTTGATGTCCACCGACTGACCAATCGAGGAGTCTGCCGAACTCAGGTAAGGCTTATCAGTGACAAGCTTCCGGGAGGAGAGATCGACTGCAGCGCTTCCAGTCAGGTTGCTGTAGACATAGGCTGTCACATTGGCGATTCCGTTCGGTCGCACTGCTGAGTAAATGGCCAGGTCGTCCTCGTCGGACTCTACATAGTCGGTACGCACAGCGGATGCGCCATCCAGAACATTGACTACCGTTGCTTGCGAGTCTTTGCTTGGGACAACTACCAAATCCACCACAGCCTGATTGATATACAGCTTGTTGGTGAACAGACGGTAGGTGATTTGGAAAGACCCCCTGTCGCCCTTGGGTGTCCATGTATAAGACCACGAGAGAACCCCGGCTTTGAAATCGTACGTGGAGCGGAAACGGGAAATGGTCTTGTTGTCGACGGTCGCGTCCAGGTAGGTGCCATTCCCCAGATCCAAAACCAAGCCACTCCAATGAGGCACACCGCTAATGACACTGTCCCATCCGTATTGCCCCAGCCACGGATAATTGGTTGAGTTCGTGGTTTCCTGGGCATCGTAGAATCCGCTGATCGTTGCAAATGACTGTCGGCGAGAGAATAACGGCCAACCGCTGATGGCGTCATCACCGTCCTGGGGCGTATCAACTTCGAAGAATGGGCCGACACTCGCGACGCTTATGCCGATGTAGCCATTGGCCATAGAGCCTCTGGTCTGGAACTTGCCTTGGTCCAGTTTCGTCGTTGACAGGATCCAATTTTCGTCATCCCAGGTGACCCCCTCGAAGTCCGTAGGGTACACATGGCTGCTGTTCGCGATGCTGTTGCCTGCATATCGTCGAAGCGCATCGGCGACCCGGTTAGTCGTCCGCGTCCCTTGCACGATGGAACTCAGGTCTAAGAGCAGCGGCAAGGCTACCCACGTTCTGGGCTTGAGCATAGTCAGTCGAGTAATTCTTAGCGACTACCTGCTAAGATGCTTACCTTTAACCGCATAGCGAGCACTCGCTAAAGTCTAAGAATAGAGAGAGCGAGTGAGAGGGAACGAAAGAGAAAGAGAAGCGCAATAAAGCCTGCTCAACGGTCAGCACATATGGAAGTGGCAGGTGCGAGATATTTAATATGACTTCATCACCGGAGGGAAGGTGCAGCGCGAGCGATTAATTCAAGAAATTAAACACCTTGGAAGCTCAAAACAGCGAATTGGGCTGCCGATCCAGGAACCACGGAGCTTCTCATTCGCTGCCTCCCGCCCCAGGTGTAGAATGCGGGGATCGGTCGAAACTTACTTAGCGTCAAATCAAAGTTCTGGGGTACACGCCAATACGAGGTCTGTGAAGTCTGTGAGGTCTGTGGCGCCTTTTTGTGAGGAAGTCTGAGGCTGTTGAGCAGCTCTTATGGGCATCCGGAACCCCCGGGAAGCTGCGAAGCCATGACGATGTGCCTCTTCCCCTGGTTCTCTCGAAAGCACCCAGAGATTGCCCAAAGCCCCGTTTGTCATCAAATGGGGTGTGGGGATTTGGGGTACAAATTGGGGTCTGGGGGGTCCGCAATGCGCCCGACAAATCCCCGAGTCAAATATATTTCTATCCGCTTCTTTTCCCCGCCTGAAAGGCTAAATAGGATTCGGCCGAATTTGACCTTGCGCAGGCTTTTGGATGACTGCCTAGCGAAGATTCTAGAACTCCTGCCATTCAACGTCATGGGCCGAGACGAATTTGTTTATTTACAATGTGAGAAATGTCAGAGCTGCTAGAGCTAAAGTCAAACCTCACCGAGCCTGTGGGCAATTATCGAGAATCCTAAAGCTCGTACGGCGTGGAAGGACCAAGGGAGATAGAGATTAGAAAATGAATTGACCCTTTCCGTTCAGAGGTAGAGTCCGAGTAGAAGCCGCCCTCTTCAGGGGCCCTCCGGCATCCCGTACGCCCAGACTTGATCCGACGTGCCGGATGTCGCTGCGTGGCCTTGGCTGCCTTTCTCGAATTTCTTCTCTTTTCCACGCAATGTTGCAATTAAGAAGACGGCCCAGTCAGCTCCAAGGTCAGCAACGTAGTATACTGACATGCACACAAGGGTGTCTTCTGTGCAAAGGTCGCAATGTCCCCTGGCAGGCATTGGGTCCCTTAATGCATAGATTCTTGATAGATCCTCAACTTTCAATAAGCACTTGGTCTGCTATGCGAGCGGCACGAGCGCTTCGGCCAGGAGACCATGGCATTCATGTCCGGAATTTATTTCCGACTAGCCCAACTGCTGCAACTCCACTCCGAACCAACGGACGAGAGCTTGAAGGGCATTTCAGACGACCTAATTACTGCCTAAAAGCAAGCTTGGCGTCCGCTGGTCTGATTGTACTATAGCCGGCACGTGGGGATCAGTCCAGGCATTGATTTGCTATCAGACTGACCTAAGATGCCCAAGACAAGACTGCAATGCTCTGACCGGGAGTTTACTGTCCGATTGCCTTGTGATCCAAGGTTTTTTCTCGATGGGGACAGATTGAAGAGATTGAATTAGTCTCCTAATATATGTCTCCAGGCTTACCTATTCCGTAACGTATCTTCGTTAGAAATAGGTTAGTAGCACGACCAATCACTTCATGTCTCACTGACCCGACGAGCTGCTTTATTGTCAGAGTTTGAAAGAATTTGCATCCAGAGACGTGTTCAAAGACTAGCTACACAGACAGAATCAAATGCAAGGGAGGCTTTCCAATTACTTAAATTCTGCACCGACCATTTTCAGGACTCTTGTTTCACGTAGCAGCGAAGAAACGTCACCGCAGCGCATCTCCTCTACCCATTCGCAGTCTACAGAAGGACTAAAAAGGATATTTCCGGGCCATGAAAGACAAAAGGTCAATTGGAGCAGTTCCTAAACAACAAGTATAACTTCCAAGATATTGATTTACCGAAGAACGATCGTCCAGGTTTGCACATTGGGTCCTTGGGTATCCCAGAGATACAAGCAGCAGGCGATGGCTTCCTGTCTGATTTTGACTCTTTCCTGCAAATGACGAACAACTTTTCGAACTTTCTGCCTGGGATCCTCGGAAGTTGAGAAGAATTTTCAGGTGATACCAAATTCGCCTATATTCAGACCCTTTATAGGGTCGTTCAATACGGCGAACAAGGAGTCGAAACATGAGTCAGGACAACCATGGCGGTAACTGCCGGCACCCCGCGATATCTGCAGTTCGAACCATCGCGGTGATTTGAATGACAAGACATTCTCTTTAAGGATCTCGTAGCTCAGCCATCGAAAAGGAGCCTTCGGCATGGTTGAAAGGTGGGGGCTTGATCGGATTTGCATAGCGAGGGCTCCGTTCATGATTGATCTGCACTCATATCCACAGCCTTTGTCCTCATTCAGGAATGCCTCGCGTGTCTTGTGGAGAAGTTGTAGTACATTTTTGATAGCCTCCTCTCGAGTTTTGTTTATAGATCCTACTATTCAATTAGAGACCAGGCACTGCTGCATTTATCTTCCCTTACTGATGACACGATCCGGGATCGGAAGACCCCGACCATTAATTGGGCCAATAGTGCGTAATATAGCGGCCAAGGTGGATTCCGTGAAGTGGGCAGGGAGCTGAAAGAACCAAGAAACCCACACCCAGAGTATGAGTTCTCGTGGATAGGGTGTCGTGAGTTTTTCATTCAGAGAACCGATCCATATATCTTTCATCAGATAGAGAACATCTCTACAATCGTAATAGTCCGCTATGACTGCAATCTTAGCGAGCATCTCCAGGGTTACCTTTCGGGGTATTTGGGTGAATTGACAATGAATCGCACGGATAACGATCAAGAGAGCTTCAGGATCCCAGCCCTCAGCCATGATTTCGACCGAGTCTTTTTGTAGAAATGCAACGCCTTCCTTCCACACTCCGGTGAGCGCCTTCTTGAAAAAACGGGAGGCAAATATCATATGCTTCCCGGAGACAATAAAGCGGATTTCATCTCTTCTCATCGCTTGCTCTTCGGCATTCGCTTCGTCAATATCATTCTTATCAGTAACACCCTCATTGTTGGCTGCCTTGTCGGGAATACTGGGACCTTTCTCTCCAACGGCCAGCGCAAAAGGCGAGTTCGCACTGCGCAATATAATAATCAAGTCGCCATCCGGATCTATGGTATGACTGAAAGGACCCATTTCGGCGAAAGGTTTTGTAGAGTTTGTTGTAGAGTGCCGGAAACAAAGTTCAGATCAATGTTGACAGAGTGAAAGTGGTGACAACATTGTTGGGGCATGCTGACATGTGATGCAGGTGGGGGGAACAAAGTACCTACGAGTTCCCAGTTATATTATATGGGACAGTTCGAAGGATTCTACAACAGGTCGCCTTATCGAATCATGAAAGGTTTCCAGGTCCTAATGTTAATTTTGTCGTATTATTGCGCCAGATCATAGAGCTCTAGGGAGCTGGTTGGTTTTCATGGATTAAACCGCAGCAATTCACACGTTACCACTTCCACCATCATCTATCATGGACTAATATCTTCATTTGGTTAGGCCACTGAACACTAGTGAGTAAGAGTTGATTGCCAAGACACCTTGTCACACTCTGGATGAGTTCCACGTCAGCACTGGGGGGGTAAAGGGACACAGCGTTGGGATTGTGTGGCCATCATAACATTTCAGCCCTAGCTCCTAGAAGTGAGTCCTAGAAGAAGTCATACGTATTGCTGGACCACGTGTCCAATACGGCGCTCTTGCATGCGGAGTGAAATAAGCTTAGGCTGGGCAACAACATTGCTATTCAGGATGTTTCTGTGGGTTACCATGTCATCGTTGGAAGCTGGTTTTCTTGTGTGATGTGCTTCAGTCTGACTCCACCCGAACCGCATGGGATGTGCGCATCCTTAATGACCGGGTATAGATCATACAGTAAAAGCTTCGAAACTCTTGAAGAAGCCTACGTGACCAAGCCCAGGAAGTGATCAAGAGAGGGGCAGGAGAATCAGCCCCTCCGGATGTGGATTGGTCTATAGTTACAAAAAGAGAAAGGGGTCAGCTGCTTAAGCCCTTGGCTTAGGACTGAAAGCCCTCCACTCTGGTTCTTGCAACTGAGTTCATTCGAGTTTAAGTATGAGTTTATCGCCGGGAGATCGACAAGCCATAGCCTCTTCTGCAGTTCGTAGACCTCTAGGTCGCTGCATAATAGGTAAAAGGTTTCAAAGGGTATATGTTCAAGCCAGCCACAGATATTAAGTTTCATCAATAGACCATCCTATTCAGTTTTCCTCGTCCTCCTCGTCCTCCTTATCCTCCATTCCTTCATCCTCCAGCTCGCCATCATCCTCGTCTTCTTCAGAAACCTGTTCAGACCCACCAGGGACAGTCTCCTCGGAGATAGTCCGTGACACAGGTTCTGATCGCCGTGGAAGCCGCGTCGGCACATTCCTATCTCGATTCCTATTAAATTGGATCACAGCCCTCTCGCCAACGAAACTTTCGCCCGTCCATGCCTGCTTGCACTGGGGGCAGACTTCCGCTCGTTCCATACGGAAGAAATTTTCAGTGCAATGGTCATGTAATCGACCAGGGCAGTCTCGGTTGTCACACCGTTGGCCCTGAACAACCAGTCAGTAAGGGAACATTAAAGCGATCAGAACGCAACATACGACAGTCATAATATCTTTGCAAGCAGCACAGAACTTGATCTTCTGCCGCCCCGGACGGTCCCGGAAGTTTTCATCATTGTATTCCGAGACCAACCAGTGGCGCAGCTCCATCAGGGCGCGCGGAGTCAAGCTGATGTAGTCTTTCGGGCTCCTTTCCAACCACCCTTCGCTCATGAGACGTTGTACCATGGTCTCTGCCTCGGTCATGGTTAACGCGCCAACGGGTCCACTTTGCGAATCTTCTGTCCCGCTCTCTCGTCGATGCCTTTCACCGGCTGGTGGACGTGCTAAGTTCGCAGCTTGCATGTGTGTAATGACCATTCCCTCACATAGGCGGGTGTTGTTGGTGTCGAACATGTAATCGAGGACTCGTTTCACAAAGGCGATTTGGTCGGGGGTGTAGGTCGTAGCGAGTTGGGTCAGAGGGTCACTTGTCGTATTGACGAGAGCGTAAACTCGTTCTGGAGGTGATTGAGGGGTTCCCGGATCTTGCGCCTTCGGCACTTGGCGCAAGGTACTTCGGATTTCAAAGTCAAACGGGGAGATAGCGGAATTGGCAGCGGCTATGTAGTCCACAAATTGCTGCTCTTCAATGTCGGTGGGATCCACGCTGTTGTTATCTATTGATGCGTGTTAGCTTGTACACCTGTTCGCGGAGCTACCAGTGTGGGGATCATCAAGTACCATGCGCAGAGAAGATGGCTGCGAGTACGGCCCTCCCCTCCTTAAATGTCATCGAAGAGCGTGCCATAAACGCCTGCGCAAAGGCGCGATTACGGTCATCGTAACTCATATCCATGCTGGGATTCGGGCTCCCCGAGGGGAATAAAGCGTATTTCTTTGAAAAATGATGGTGGCGCGACGCGGTACGCGGGGACGCGCCAAGAAAAGTTGCTCCAAAGCGGAAATATCAAAGCGGCAACAACTTTTTGGAACGTCAATCAGCTTACAATTTACAATTGGACTGTCCAGTATTGAGATCCCGGTTGTGGCAGCTTATAAGGACTCCCAAAAAGCAAGTTACAATTCATTACCAGAGGAACACCACAGGCTAGGCAGATACCATACTGGAATTTTCTTTTAGGACTCGATCAGATTAGAGTCCGATCCTCGTGACGTAAGTGTACATGTTCCTCAGTAGAAGAGGTAAAAAGAATAGAATAAGAAAATCAAATAGTGAGTCCCACGAGCCGAAACATTGCGCCGCGCAAGGTAGTCGATAACCACCTCCACTAATATCACCTAACGCCGAAGAAAAAGACAATCAAGCTTGAAGTGAGGATCGCGGATGATGGGAGACCCATTCTCAGGCTCAGGAGATGAAACAATGCGTCCGAAAAGCTGACGACCATCGGGAGCGCGTCCATTGAAAACAGGCTCATCAGAGCTGCCGGAGGCCAAACTAGTAGGGCAACCTCTAGAGAGGGTACGGTTAGTACTGTACGAACGGCGATCAGAGTCGCGGGAAGCGGAGCGGCCTCGGTCCGTGCGAGATACCTAATAACGACGACGAGTAGGCTCAGGGCTTGGGCTGCGACTAACGCTGCGGGGGTCACGGCCCCGCTCCTGAAGCCACTTCTTGGTGCTGAGTCGGATCTCGCGGTCCATCTCCGGAGAGGGGTCCTTTCGGTGGATGAAGTTGCAATAACCACCACGGACACAACCTTCCCCACTGTTCAAGCGGCAACAGGCCTCCCGGAAGTCGGTAACCGGAGAAAGTTCGCAGTAGATCGGACGACCGCCATACCAACGGTTGGTCAAATTGTCGCACGCGGATTGGGCGTCTTCTTCGTACTTGAAGCGGGCGTACACGTTCCCGATGAGATCTGCGGGGAAAGACAAAGAAGTTAGTCAAGTAGAGCCACAGGGCAAAATGGGTGACGACTTACGATCATTGTGGTTGTCGCAGACGACCAATTCCTCCAGTTCGCCGAAATTGCACAGCTCGCACCAGACATCTTCGTAAAACGCATCAAAGTGGTTCTGCAGCTGCATAGCGTTCATCTTGCCCTTGTTCTCGATTCCGGGGTTCTGGTACATGTTCGGCATGAGGATGGTCTGAGAGTAGGAAGGCTTGACATGCTTGCGCGAGCAACGGTCACCGTGGCGGCACGCGCCAATCTTGTAGTAGAATGAGCAGTTAACCTTGTCTTGCTCCGTACCGAAAATGGAGGCGAGGTAGTTCGCCATGGTGGCGAGGCAGTTGAGCGACGGAGAGTTGTTTGACGATGCGAAAGTTGGATGTTTGCTAGTGCAAGGACTCGACGCGAAAAGACAAAAGGAGCTTCGATCCCACGCGTTGGTGAGATGCGAAGTTTCTAGAGACGTAAGTTCCCCGAAGGAAGCTGACAAAATGTTCTGGGGCGAAGCTTCTCTGGAATATAATTAATCCGAAAACCTATTTAGGCAAGTTACTCCAGTCTCATGGCTTATAGTTAATACAACCTATTCATGCGCCTAGCAGTGGGGAGACGGCCATGGTGAATTTCAAGAATGTAGAATAGATTCGACCTAGCTTGTATTAGCAGTAATTATGCTGCTTCTCACCCCGATAACTTCTCCCAGTCCACTGCTGTTCCATGATAAACCGATGCCATGTTAACTTAGCATTTGCCCAAATCAAAATTCTAGCCGATTCGAGGAGGCAATATACAAAGCTCTGGGTTTTTACATGTTTGGATATTCAAGCATTATCTGGACGTAAATTGTGGCATTCATCTCCTAGGTTGCCTGCGATGCATATTTTCTCACCTCCTTGAGAAGCCGGAGTTGGAGGATTACAAGTCAGTCTTGATAACGCAGCATTCTCGATGAAGAATTATGAAGGGACTCTCAGCCAGCTAGTTTTTTTTATAACGTGAGAACACAATTGATAAAATAACGACACCACCGAGGGCTGATAGAACAACACAGGACCCAAGCCTTGAAATAGGTGGCTAACCCTCGAATCATCCTCAGAGACCTGATGACCTTGTGGAATTTAGCAAGAGGGGGAAGGAGCAGTAAAGTACCTGTCAGAACTTGATTGAATTTGAAAATCTGATGCGCAGGCTCTACAGCAAGGCTATGACCATGATCTCCAAATTGGAGCGGCCGGAGATTAGCTCGATGTCCCCGACGGCCGGATACCCCGCCACTTATTAAGCTCCAATGATGTGACCAAGGAATAACTACCGCATTTAACCGGCGGCAAGATTGCGCTTTCTCTCTTTTGAGTATCATCTGTTCTTAGTATATAATTAGTCTTGAGTATCTAGCTTACGTTGATACAAATCACAAGACCAAAGGGTGAGTTCAATCCATTCCTCCAAGTTTCCCCCCCTCACCTCTTCGTCCCTGCTGGTGAGCACTTGCAGGCGCTTCAGAAGGAGTCTCCACGGAGACCTCGTTTATCTTCCGATATAAGCATGACGATTGCCCTTGCCCCACTCTTGTGGGAGTTCAAGCAAACTCCAACCTCGAATCTTCTTTGACCTTTCGAATACTGACCGAACAAAGATTCGCCATGGCCAAAACAATCATCGTGACAGGAGCATCTCGAGGTAGGCGCAGCCTCGAACACTTGTGAACTATGAGCCTCTTCTTACCTCTTCCTAGGCCTTGGGCACGCCATCGCCAAGTACCTGCTGTCAGCACCCCAGTCGCACAATGTGGTTGTGCTGGCCCGCAGTGTCGAGCCTCTGCAAAAGCTGAAGGACGAGTACAAGGGCCAAGTAGAGGTTGTACACGGAGATCTGTCGGACTTTTCTCTCGCTCAAAAAGCCGTCGATGCGGCCATTAAATCATTCGGCCGGCTCGACGGATTGGTCCTCAACCACGGTGTCCTAGGTCAAACTGGCAAGGTTGCTGAGACTGATGTCGAGAACTGGCGTTCCGCTTTTGACATCAATTTCTTCAGCTTGGTGGCTTTTGTATGTTACTGGTGCACTCCCCTAGCCCTTTATCGACTATACTGATATCAAACAGGCCACTGCGGCACTCCCAGCTCTCCGCAGCTCCAAGGGAAACATCGTCTTCGTCTCCTCTGGTGCGGCAGTGAAGAAGTACCGCGGTTGGGGTATCTACGCGGCCAGCAAAGCTGCTTTGAACAACCTCGCCCAGACCATCGGATGTGAAGAACCAGATGTTACATCCTTAGCAATTCAACCTGGAATGGTTGACACCGAGATGCAGCGAGACCTACGAGAGATGCGGGGCACTACCTTGGATGCCGAGATGCACTCGAAATTTACCGGAGCTCACGAGGGCGGCTTGTTGCTCAAACCTGAGCAGCCAGGCAACGTGATCTCCAAGCTTGCTCTGAATGCACCCAAAGAGCTTACCGGCAGCTTCCTAGCGTATGTATTACGACTACGTTTCGGTGGTAACCAAGCTAACGGTAGACAGATGGAACGACGAGGCTCTCAAGGATTTCCAGGAGTAGATTCATGAAATTAGGTAGAAAAGGTATCTTGGATATTCAACTATAGAGCAATCAGTATTGATGCCAGAAATGCCATGTGTGAAAAGTTTTCAGGGTTGACATTGTAATCAGCCGAAAGATGAAAAGCAGGTACATTTTATAAGCATCAGGTGCAGCGCACCTTCATACTTAGCATGGAATGTAAGGTGATCATCATACAAAGGAAGGTGGATAATAGGAAGGTTGAGAGCATACTTGATAATTCGAATTTTGCGGCACATCCAAGCAATTGGAGATTCGACGACCATTGACTAGTTTTGACCTTGAAGAAGTTAGCAGAGGCTCAACTTCGAGCATTGAGAAAAATCAAGAGGCAAAAAATTCTTTTCAGTTCGTCCGTTTGGCTAGGACAGGTAAATCACCACGGTTTTGTAAGATAGGGGCGACAACGATGTTCATCATGTAGGAAAGCAACGCAAATAAAAGAGAAAAAAACTTACCATTAGTATAGCATCCTCAGAGTGAATCAACATTAAGAAACACTCTGAGGAGTTTGGGAACTGCCAAAATGCAATAATGGGAAGGAAGAAAAAGAAAGAGCCCGGGAAAAAATTGGATCAAGATAAACCCACAAAGGCGGTGTGGCGTTCTGCCGGCAGGAAAATATATGGCCCCGTCGCGAAGGCCGATTACAGTACTTAATATTGCTCCAAACCCCGCGACACGCTTTAATTCCTTCTCAGTTCTCTTTCCCTCGGTTGCCTCGGCCTGCAGCTACATATTCTCACTACCTGAGATTTACCATAGTCATGTCTGACCGAGAGTTCAACTGTATGTCTTGTCCCCATCTTGATCCACCCGCACATGCTGACGTGCCTTTCCGATCTTCTAGCAAACGATGACTTGTCGCTTCCCAAAGGTACACTCTCTGATGCTTTGCCTGTTCTCAATATGTATTCAGATTCTTGTGGATACGTACTGAAAGCTGCTGGCCTCTTGCTCTACTCCAACCCCACACGATTCCTGTTCTCCCATTCAAGCCGATGCGCGTAATTGGCACGCTAATCAAGAGTCCCACTTTACAGCGACAGTCCAGAAGATCATCACCGAGATCCTGCCCCCATCCTCCGGTCAAACATTCTCCAAGGATGCACGCGACTTGCTCATGGAGTGCTGTGTCGAGTTCATCACTTTAATCTCCTCCGAAGCCAATGATATCAGTGAGAAGGAAGCCAAGAAGACCATTGCCTGTGAGCATGTCGAGAAGGCTCTACGCGATCTCGGATTCGGTGACTACATTCCACATGTGCTTGCTGTTGCAGAGGAGCACCGGGAGCAGCTAAAGGTGGGTCGAGCCCGCTCTATACGTATGCCCTTGAGACTAATTTTCGTGAATATAGTCGCGTGAGAAGAAACAGAGCAAAATGGAGCAGAGCGGTCTTTCAGAGGAAGAGCTTATGCGCCAACAGCAGGAGCTCTTTCGATCTGCGACTGAGAAATACAACCAGGTCCCCGAGTAAACAAATATTCCACGGAGACTCATGCTGGTCATAGAGAAAAATGGATGCCGGGCGTTTTTGCGTTATGTTTCAATGGGAGATGAGGGAGCGGAGTTACGTTTCATGATATTTTACTCAATATGATCAGACGGCAGCACACTAATAGCATGATCTGGCATTGAATGCCTAATACATTGGCACTTTCTGTTTCTTAATACCAACTTCTCAAAGCCGTAGGATGTCAGTTTTGTAGTCTTGGGAAATGATTCTTTCTATTCAATGTCTAACTCTCATTGTATAGATTTCCTAGTTTGGACTTGTTTTGGCAATCTCGTATGCAAGAGCACATTGTAAGTTCGATGCAAACTGTAAGCACAACATACACTGCTCGGCGAACGTCAACGGTTGGCAGATCAAAGTGCCGTATCCTTGTTTGGACACAGTAGCGTTCGCATCTATTTCTGGTCTAGAACTTAGAACTTACTCCTTCAAGTGACCATCCTAGCATTGGCAGGGCAATTCATAGTTTATATACAGGTGCTCCTGGCAATGCGAATCCAAATATTGATTGAGACCAATATTAGCTAGCAGATTGTATCTGTCACTGATCTACTCCCACAACGTAAAGTCATCTCCCAATTGATGTCAGGGTCCAACATTAGTTCTCTAGTAAATATTGGGCTAGGCTCTCCTTTGGAAGGGAAAAGCAAGTAGATCTAGCAGTGTTGAGTGTCCGATTTGGTGGGGCGCCAGGCGGGGCGCATGGTTGACTGACCATTCACTGATTGTCCTGTTGGCGCTGCAGCAAATTTGTCCCAGTCCTGACCCACCGCTGCGCCACATCCTTCCCTCACAGTACTCTTGCGCCACAAACACGCCACAAACCATCACGTGATACTATCGGCCACGCCAAGCCAAAATGAAGACTAGGAGTGGACGACTAGTTCAGCGTGCGGGTAGCTCCAAGAGTCCGCGATCCTCCAAATATTCTGCTGCGCAATCTGCCCGCAAGTCCAAAATGCCACCTTTCCGGGATGAGCATGTCCTGGTATGTCCTGGAGAGTCTGATTCTGAATCTCCATCTGCTACACATTCAATGCTGACTGCCTGATTCGAGGTAATTGCGCCGGGCTCGCAAGTGACCTTAGCGCAGCTCGGCTTGCCAGAGTCCTTCACTCCGGCGCGTAATCGCTACCCCACCCGCATGTTCCCAGCCGAGAAGAAGGGCGAATTTGAACCATACAAGATCCGTAAACGCGAACGCAATGGCCAGAATGGCACCCACGCACCGAAGCCGGAGGATGTGGACATGAAGGATGGCGCGACACCTGCGACTCAGGGCACCACCGATACTGGGTCGGCCGACAAGGCGGAGGGGGCAACTGAAACTAACGAGGCAGATACTCCCACCATTTTCTACGAGGAAGACGTGACTTCCGAAGAAGGAGCCGTGTATCCCATTCAGAATGGATCCATTGTCGATTGGCCCTGCTTCTTCGCGCTTCTTACTCATATCTACAATTCCCTGAGTCCTCCGTTCCACACGCCGGTTCTGATGGTCTCCCAGCCAGCCTGGTCTGCACGCGACCGCGAGGCCATTACTCAATTCGTGTTCGAAAAGTTCAAGGTACCTGGCTTCAGCATGATGGACTCAGCCCTCGCAGCGATTTATGGCTACGGTGTGTCGACTGCGACTGTTGTGGACGTTGGAAAAGACAAGGTTGATGTGACCGCCGTCACGGACTTCATGGTCAATGAACATGGTCGAGGCATTGCGCTTCGCGGCTGTGGCGGTGATGCCATGACTGATCGGCTGGTTGAGCTTCTTGGCCCCAAAGGGTTTACCCGTGAGATGTGCGAGCAACTGAAGAGAAGCAACATTGCTGAGATCTTGCCACCCGGCACGGTTGTTCCTGGCACTGCCGCAACCGCACGCCAGGGCACCAACCCAGCTGCCGTCGCATCGACAGGTGGAGCGGATCCGGCCGATGTGAATGCCCCCCGTGGCCCTGGAGCAGGTACTCAGACTGGCGAAGCGAATGGAGACGACGAGGAGGAGGGTGTTCTGGATGTTGCGACTATCGTTAGTGGTAATACGACTGAGTACTTGGCGAACATGGAAAAGGAAAAAGCGAACAACAAAAAAGCCGGTGTCGACCCGAAGCAGCCTCGTCTTCCCAATGCCAAGAAGGAGAAAGCTACATTCCAGTTCGAGGAGTTTGTCCAAATGGAGGATGAGAACAATGCGGGTGGAGGCCAGCGCTACATTCGTCACTCCCGCGAAATCGAAGTGGGCGTGGAGCGTTTCCTTCTGGCCACTGCTCGCCAGGGAGTCACTGACCGCATTAGTGAGGGACTTTTGGAGGACATTGCTACGCAGATCCATCACACCATTCTGGCCGTCCCCGACGCCACAAAACGCAGTGAGCTCTGGGATTCTCTCATTATTGTTGGATGCGGTAGCAAGGTTAAAGGTAAAAAAACTTTTCCCTCCAGGTCCTAGTAATGAATTATACCATGCTAATATGACTACAAAGGATTCACCCAATCTCTTCTTGGTGTTATCACTCAGAAGTTCATACTCGCCCCATCCGCTACGATTTTCACCTCTGAGATACCCTCCAATTTCAGTACCCCTCTGCCTACTGGCGGGTCAAATACTCCTGCCCCCATGGCCCAGCCTGGACCCATGTACCACCCAGCTGCGCACGGCGTCAATCCTCTCCTTGTGGCTGCGACACACAACAACCCTGCCATGGCCGGAGTTCCGCCGGGCACCCCATCGATGGATCCCGCTGGAATGTCACTCCACCGTTCGACCGGTCACTCTCAAACCCCAAACTCGGTCAAGACATTGCGGTTGCCTGAGCACTTCTCGGAGTTCAAGGACCAGGGTAACAGCAACGCTCCCGGATCTACGGTGGGCCCAACGAGCAGTACAGCTAGCCACGGTTCTGAAGAAGCTGGCTTCCTTGGCGCTCAGATGGGAGCCAAAGTCTTCTTCATCATTGACCAGGGTGCGACCAAGAGCTTCCTGACCCGTGCCGAGTATAATGAGAGTGGTCCATCGGCCATTCATGAGTACATCGTCTAAGGATCATGGGACACGACTCTACGACCCAGCGGGCTGCATTCAAAATTTGTGCTTTCAGAGAGTTCATCCGGCGAATTGGTGTCAGGGCATGCTTTTGCTTTTTGATTTTAATACCTTCGAGTGTTGTGTACTCAATTCCGATGCACAGTTGTTGTTAGTTAGTCCGCCTGAGAATACCACGGATGAATCATGTAATTTCGTCATCGTCATAGCTTAAAAAAAATGAAGGCATCCTGGAAGTCCATCGTTTTATCAAGAAACTGGAAGTTAATCAACTGGAACTTCGCGTCAGGGAAATCGATCAATGAAAGACCACTATCGGAAGTCACGTGATATGTTATCGCCACCGCGGGTTTTGGGATCTTCAATCGCGACCACATTCATCATCTCTTCAAACTTCGCAACCACGTCTGTCAGGTCTCTCTTCCATACGATCGCGCTGTCATAGCCCCCAGACCGAAAAAATCCTGACAAAAACACTACAAACATGCCCCGCGCAGAGGCCGGCAGCACCAAAGCCATCGGCAACAAGATCAAGGCCAAGGGCCTGGGTCGCTTGCGATGGTACTGCCAAGCTTGGTGAGTCCATTTATCTTCTGATGCAATGTTGGTTCAAGCTTCTGACTCTATAAAAGTGAAAGACAGGTCCGTTTCCCTTCGCGATATCCTCAGCGATGTCTCTTAACACGTTCATTAGATGCGCGATGCGAATGGCTTCAAATGTCATATCACATCAGAGTCCCACGTTCGCCAAATGTGCGTATATATTGAAGACCTGCCCGCTACCTCAGAATATTCAAGCTAACAACACATAGGCTGATCATCGGAGAGAACCCCAACACCCATATTAAACAATTTTCGGAGGATTTTAAGAAGAACTTCATTGACTTACTGAAGACAACCCACGGTACTAAGGAGGTCAACATTAATCACTTTTATCAACAAGGTGAGCGCATCTCTTGCGTGCCTAGCATACGTTGGCTAACGCTAAGCAGTTATCGCGGACAAGCAACATATTCACATGAACGCTACTCAGTGGAAGGTAAGGAAGCGAACCCTCTGCTTTATGCGATGGAGAATACTCACACGACATACAGAGCCTAACACAGTTCGCCTCATATCTTGGCAAGGAAGGAATTTGCCACGTCAACGAGACCGAGAAGGGGATATTCGTCTCATGGATCGATAACAGCCCGGAAACCCTGCGCAAGAGGGAAGCCATCGCAAAGAAAGAGCGGCAAGATAAGGGCGACGAGGAACGAGAGCAACGCGCCATCCAAGAACAAATCAAGAGGGCGCAAGCGCAGGCCGATGCCCTTAAAGACAAAAAGGACGATACGCCAGAGGAAGATAAGCTGTTGCCAGGAGATGGCGAAAAGATGAAATTAAAGTTGGAATTCGCTCCGAAGCCAAAGGAAGATTCGCAACCCGACCCGGCCGATTCGACTACTGATTCTGCTGCACAGGCCCCCGCTAAATTCTCCATGTCTCTTGGTGCTCAGAAGCCAAAAAACGTTTTCTCTGCGGCTGCCAAGAAGAATCCCTTAGCCGGCAAGAAGGGGCCTGTTATGCCTGTCCAGAAGAAGATGACTGAGCAGGAGCGGATCATGAAGGCGGAAATGGAGGCTATGGAGCGGAAGCGTTCTCGTCCTGGTCCGGCTCCTGCTCCTAAGCGAACGAAGATTGCTTGATCTTTTCGCCTTACCCGAAGATCCATCGACATGATTTCGACTGTATGAACATGTTTACGATGATGCCGGGGAGAGGGCAATTACTAAAAGGGCATCTTTGGAAACGCTGGGAGAGCCGTATAGCAGTGCTTGAGCCCTCATGATACATTGCTACGCGCGCCCACCAAGGATTACCCGTTGATCAACTTGATCAACTGCTTCCAGTCAACTCAAAAAAGGCACCACAATGGGCCTTGACATTGATGGCTATCAATAGCATCTGGGGAAACCAAAAGGGACATTTTACGCAACTTAGATGCAGAGAGGAACCAGTTAGCACCCTAGATTAATACCCAAATATATCCTTATATGTATATCATTCTATGACTCGTGCTGAAATACAAACACAGCGGATATTTCCATCTGAAACCTGGATTTGGTACATCTACACTCCTCTTTTTTGATTACATCGTTGTCTCAGATTCAGCACCATAAACATGTGGAGGCGGTGGGGACAGACTAAGATAGTGGATTGGTGCGGGATGGGAAGACGTGGGGTGAGGCAGTTCATTCCAGTTTCAAGATACCAGTTGACTTGGCAGTAGATAGCCTGCATGAGTGTAGGTCTATTGTATCCACGCCTTCAATTTTGAATCTGCCATAGGATGTCCCTGCCAGTTGTATATGGCCCATAAACAAGCACAGGTGCACTTGATGCACCGCAGCGCACACATGGAACTTGCACAAGCCTCTTCTCTATACTCAAGTCACTGACCCAAGGCATAATGAAAAGGGTCCCACAAAGTGGGGGGGGTGCCAAATAATAGGCCTGCAAGCAACCCTGAGGCTACTGAACGGACCACTCCGCCACGAGGTGCGATGCAGGGAGTGTTCTGTGGTGGGCCGTCTTCTTGATCACGGCCACCCAGGCAATGTAAGTATGGAGAAGAAAGAAGAAAGAAATGTGAAATCCCAGCAGATTATTTTTCTTTTAAAGTCCAATGGCGGTGAACCGGTGTATCTTGGCACTATGAAGTTGACTAGTTTATGCCAGCTCGGACGATTGGAGAGTATGAGGCTTCAAACGAAATTTTCGGCATGACTTCCCCCCGGCCACAACAGTATTAACCTGTCTCTCATAGTTAAATATCTCTCTTCAGGCCAGGTTCAACAAAACCATCTCAAGCTTCTAGCGCCTTTCCAAACAGATAGTTATTACCACCCACGGAAATACAACTTTGGTCGCCAATCACGACGGTCTACGTACTACTGACGTCCGCAGCCATGCACTTGCCAAAAAAAGGTCCCTCGATAATGCAAAGGAAAAGTCTCTCTTTAAACAATCCAAATGGCCCAACTCTGGCGTGTGATTGCGCCAGAGCGCAAAGAGACAACAGGCTCCCTTGGCACCCTCGACGAAGCCCTACTGAGTGGCAGCGCAGCAGGCCTCGTCCCTCTGCTAGCAGTGCCACTCCATCAGCACAGGTTCGTGGCCACTCCAAGACGCCGTCAAGCCATCACTAACAACTCAAGCGTCGAAATATCGTCCGCAAAAGTCGCGCGTGTGAGGACCCACGACTCGCAACCCATCGCTCCTAACGCCCCGAAAACCTTATCCAGTCTTTCTTCGCACGTCCACTGCATCATCTTCCGGTATCTGGATAACCCCTTTGACGCGCTCCGGCTGAGCCTGACAAATCGCTATTTCTGGGCCGTCGGCCTCCGCCGCCTCGAGGACTTCATCATGGAGTCCTTAGCACCATGGGCCGGCGAGCGTATCGTCTGCGTAAGCGACGAGAGTGATCCGCGCGCTATCCCGGACGAAATTCTGAACGAAACCGAAAAGGCCGATCTGGAAGAGTTAAAGGGGATCTACGATCTGAGTAACTCCGCGCCAACACATGGATGGAGAACAGTCGGTGCGCCCGTTCTCCCCGAAGAACTGCGGAAATTCGTCGTGGAATATGAAGCCACGCACCCCATGTCCGAAGCGGACCATGCAGAGATCATGATGGGTCTGAAGCCGGAGATGCTGGATTTCTACCCGCGTGACCAGCCGTGGATTCTGCGGAATCTGACTACGAAAGAGTACGTGCGCGGCGAGGTCATTGCGCTGAAAGGGGAGTTTGTGCAGGGACCGAATATTGAGGTTCTGGGGTTTGCGGAGATCTTGGTTTCGCGGATCTCGTGGTCGAGTCGGGAAGCCTATTTTGGAAGGGATAAGAATCTGGCTCATGGGAAATGGGCGGGGCATCGGTTTGATATTACCACGTTGCCGGCGCATGAGGAACGTGCCGGGAATGATGGATGGAGGGATGTCAGTGATGAGGTTCTGAGGGATCTGGATGTTATAATTGGGAGCCAGAAGGGGGATGACTGGCGTGAGCACATGTCTAGGCGACGTCAGAAGAGCATATCATCTATGCGATTAGGGTATACTTGACGCTATTATAGAGAAGCTACGTACGCAAGAGAAATTTATGTTTAACTACTCGAGTTTAACGTGGACGGCCATTCCTGGGAAGAAATTCCTGAAAATGGAAGATGAGGAGGGTTATTAGTGAATGTTCCTGGGGTATATACAAGGTAACATAATTTCAGCACGGTCCATGCACCTGGATTTTGTAGTCATTCGTATGATAGAAGGGGCGAGGGAGATCCTTCAGTAGAAGTGGTGCCCAAGGAAGCCTCATGCTTCCATCAAGCAACGCCCACCCTTTGGGGTCATCAGGAACCATGCCTTCATCTCCATGTCGTCTGTGGTCATGCCTTCTCGAGAAGACATGTGAGCATGCGGGAACCTGCGGAAAAACATCGCTGTGGCTAATCGGAGCTCCATTTTGGCAAGGTGGATACCGATGCAAACTATGAATTTATATTAGTTCCATCTCTCGGGGAGTTTCCAATGTTAAAGTGATGACTTACTACGTGAGCCGCCACCAAACGGAAAGGACATGTCCTTCATAGCTTGCGTTGGATCCTCCCAGCGCTCGGGGCGGAAACTGCAGGCGGCCGCTTAGTACATGATCCAAATCGATAATGTTTATACAGGTTAATTCCTACCTCTCGGGATCAGGGAACGCAGCAGGGTCGCGGTGAAGGCTGTATGCCTGCGTAGTGACCATCATCGCCGGGGGAATGAAGAATCCGTTAAAATTGTAACCCCCGGGCGGAACATCTCGAGGAAGACCTCCTGGCACAGCAGTGTGCAGACGCAGTGTTTCGAGGATAACATGGTTCAGATAGGGCAACTCCCGCAAATCATTGTCGGAGTAACCTTCAGGCAGAGCAGCAACCTCAGCCACGAGTCTGGCCTGGATTTCAGGGTGCCTGGAGACGGTGTAGACAAGGTAAGTCAGGGTGTTGCTTGTGGTATCGCTACCGGCGACAATGTAGGCCTGGGCTTCCTGGCGGATCTCCTCGAAGCTGAGATCCCCCTTTTCGAAGATCTTGGTGAAGAGAGTCTGCTTGGGATTGGGGCTGTCCTCGAGCATTTTCGTGTAGCGACGAAGCGATTGGGTCGAGTACAAAATGAGGCTTTGGACGAGTTTCAATGCTCGTTTGAACTTTGGGAGTGGGAACAGCCTTGCAATCCATGGAAGGGCGTGAGGGAAATTTGTGCGGAAAGGTTCAGAGCTCGCAATGCTCTCAAGGGCTGCGATGTAATCGTTTTTCTGGCGGTGGCACGTTAGTTCTGCGCCTGATTTCCACGAAGCAGAGGTAGTGGATCGTACCTCTCCTGTTTCAAGCATCTGGAATGATTCTCCGAAGCTCAGCTCGCCAATAATATCTGTCGCCATGAACAACCACCATTTCAGAATATCTGCGGTTTTGCGAGCTTGCATTTCCTCCGCAATCCTCCGGATAGCTAGCGAAACACGGCTGGTGATCTGGGTCTCCAGCTTGACGAGCGCAGAATCAGATAGCGCACTGCCTAGCAAGCGTCGACGTTGGCCGTGGAATTTCGGATCACTTGTTGAGAACATGGTTTCAACCCGACCGCCCACGAGATATGAATAGTACTTGGATTTGCGGAATGTGCTGTGGATGTTGTGTATGTCCTTGACAGCGTAGGCATCGCAAATATCGACTCGCTCGGGGCCCACGCGAACAATCGGACCTGGAAGTCAACACTTGTCAGTCCCAACTCGCTATTCCCGGGTGAGTGAGATCTACCATATTCCTCATGAAGGCTGTGCACATATCGAGTGCCATCCCCGGCAAAATAGTGATACAGGAAGACAAGCCTTGTCCATTTGGAGATTTCAGGTCCTGGCAATTTGGCAAGTGGGCTCGTGAATCTGAACACTATAAGGCGCTATACGAGTATATGAGCAGCGGAAGAGCTTGTGGGATTTCCCCTGAGCTTACCAAAACGAAAATTGCCAAAATGGCGCCGGCAATGAGTTGAAGATTGTGAATGCCTGCAAAAATGGGCCCCTTGAGCCCAACAGCACCAGAAGCATCACTGACAGCACTTGACATGGTTCGGAGCTGGAGACTATGCTCTGTTGGCAATACCTCTGGGCGGTTGGAAGTTCATATATGGACTGAGAAAGCACACAATACCTGGTGATGCTCCGACGCTCCGACTATAGCGACCGAACTTCCGACTTCCGACCGATGACCTACCGATGTAGATGTATTCTGTACGTATTTGGTGGGGCTCTAAACTCCGCTTCCGTAATGTTTTATATAATTCTGGTCCTGGTTAGGGCTCTTGAAAGTGGGACGTCAAGTCTTCAGGCCAAGCCCAACGTAGGTTATCCAACCCAGTGAATTCTGGAGCTGAGGCTATCATCCGATATTCGTTCGGATATCTAAATGAGCGATTAGGCTGGTCAGCACCGAAAGGGCATGGTTGAGTCGCTTTACTGTCCAATTCCCGGTCAATTCTTTTTTGAGAGCCCCAGTGACACATTCAATAGAGAGCTGGTTGTGGATACCACGTAGTACAGAGGAGGGCTGTACGCCCAACCTCACAAAAGCACTTACCAATGGCAACATGGTCCATACAACTTGCAGCTAACACTAGACAGAAGTCATGAAATGTACTAGTAAATACAGTGACATCACTTTATGTACTCGTTATATGGCCTCTTGAGTCCAAATACCATGCAACGCTGCACCGAATCAGTCGCGGATATTGCATTTGGCTCCGCCGCGGCGCGGGCGTCGCGAACGACCGAGAGAACGATCCACCTGAAGCTCCGACTGCATAAACGCGCTTACAAACTTGGCAGTACGGTAACTAACTAATAGACCTTCTGCGCAATTCTTCCCGTAAACAAGAAATTGGCCAATATGCACCTCCAACGAGTGATCTCATGCAAGGGGTGTGCTTTCCGACACTAAGCATTTCGACACAAGAGTTCAAAGCTCCAGAACTCGATTCCTTTTCGGGCGATCTAAGGAAAAAACTAGAGATTGTCGAAGTGCGTCATCACACGAACCGGAAAACTACTGCAAGACTGAAATCCGCGCTAGTGAAAGGAGAATTCCCCATTCGCCCAAGCCACGTACATGCAACTAATTCGGACATTTATAGCCCCACAAAGACAAGGTGGATACAAATCAGCGCCCGCGCGCAACACTTAAACTCCGCAAATATTTGCCCGCGCAAGCCAATAAGGCGGCGCCCTGATTCGCTAAGAGAGCTCTGTGTCTCCATAAACCGAGCCCCGACGCGAGGACGGCGCCCAAAAAGGCCGAGACTCCGACTAGGCCAACCGCATACATATCCAGGTTCATCGCCTTCCAGGCCGGCATCCTCGAATCAGCCGTCTGCAGGTGCATAGGTCGTAGCACTTTGCCATCCGTGCCAATCCGTAGCTCATGATCATAAATAAGCTCCTCCACAAGGTCTGCGGCATAATACTTCCGCCGAGCCGCTACGTGCGCGATCCGCTGGAGTCGCAGTGTGTTGCGGTGGTAAGGGCCGTCGTCGCCCGCCGACAGGATCTTTTTACCTTTCGCATACAGTTCCTCTGCCGTGAAATCTAATTTGGAGAGGGACTCTCCCACGCCGCCTGCCACAAGCCGGGTTGTGTTTTCGATTTGGTCGGAGAAGATTCCCATGGAAAGCACGGGTTTCCCGTGGAAGAGGGCCTCGTTGGCACTGGAGCCACCGCCGTGGGTGAAGTAGAGTTTTGTGGAAGGGTGGTCGAGGATGGCGCGCTGGGGAGCGAAGAAGGAAAAGTGCCAACTCCCATCTTTGCCGTCGAGCAGTTCACCGAGGGAGACGGTTTTCTTGTTGTCCTTTTTATTGAACTCGAATATCGCTTCACGGTCAAGGTCTGCGCGATTTGTCTGTGCCATGGCCCAGATCACGCCATCTAGGAGGCCTTCTTCTATTAAGCGGGAGACGCCCTTGATAATCGAGACGGCGTGGGCCTGTGGTAGAATAATATGCGTGCCGAGTGCGATGTAAAGAACGGATTTGTGGCTTTCAAAGAACGCCTGGCATGCAGGATCCAGCGGAGCCCAGGTCGGACTCAGAAGAGGGCCGACCGGGGCGCAAGTCGGCGGCAGATCTCGTGGGATCTCCAGTCCATTGAACGAATTGACGAAAATAAGGTAGTCGGGCTTCTTGGGCCGATGAGGAGGATAGTGTACGCCATGTGCGTCTCGCATTTTCTGATAAGCGTTCAAAATCTTTTTGATCTCCAGCAAATCCGGCACAATGACGAGCTCGTTCTTGATGCGCAGGAGTAAGGAGGCGTCTTCAGAGGTCATGGTTCCGGGTAATCGCAGTAATGGATGCCCTGGAATATAAGGACAGGGCAACTGCAGCAAAGGCCAGGTAGGTGACACAACAGCAATGGGCAGATTATACTCATAGTGAATATCGTTAGCTGCCTCGACGAAGAAATCCGCGATGATTGCACTCGGCCTGGTCTCTGGCGTGTCTACGATCCTCTTCAGGCCGAAATACGTCTGCGGCCAGAATGAGTCAAACATGGATTTAGAGCGCAGCACAGGAACAACGCCCTTGGAGATGTCCCATCCTTGCATTCGGCGGTAATGGCCCTCGAGCTGCTCATGTGTCGGACCGGGGCCAAGGAGGTGGACATGCGTCACGAAGCTATACTCCTCGGCCTTGACCCAGTCCTCTTGTCCATTCAGCGTGGCGAACTCAATTGTGTGGCCACGCTCTGCTAAGACCCGCCCGATTTCGAGGATGGGGGCTATAGCGCTGTCAATCGAAGCCCGATAGATAGTTCAGGATCAGAATGTGGTATGGAAGCACGTACCGGCATGTGTAAAGCCTCCAGTTGTGGCTACTAGCAGTATTTTCCGAGGTGGTGTTACAGATTCTCCCATACTGGGAGCTTGTAATGATATTTCTATACGGTGTTGCAAGCGCAATCTTCACGAGGGAAGTCTTAAAGCTTAAATGACGAACATCGCGATAATTATAGATGGCATGATGCTTTTCGGCCCCCAAACTGTTTTGGGGCTCGGAGGCTTTACTGCTAGGACCTTAGCCGTGCTGGCTAATCAGCGTGGACGCAAGGATCCACTGGTGGACTGATCGGGACAGGCGTGAGGCGTGACATTCTCGGATTCCAACAAGCAGCCCGAATGCCGACGAAAGTGACGGACCAGGAGCTCTATCTTACTTGAATTCCGACCAGGGCAATAGAAACATAATCATTACTGTTTATATCATACTCGTATACATATTCGTTCATGATAACGTTCTTTTAGGCCGCGTTCCCCTTGGCCCCGACGTCCTCGATTTGCTTGCTGTCAATCCCTCCTTTCTCTGCGTCTTCCGCATAGTTGAGCAGCTCAGCTTGGTAAGGCATATCGCGGGCGACTTTGACAGTGTGGAAGATGGATTTGGAAGTCACAAAGATCTCCTCAATCTCTTCCAGCGTCCGCCCCTTAGTCTCAGGGCAGAGGAAGTAGAACACACACAGCGCAAAGGCACTGATGCACGCATAGATGATATAGTATCTCCAAGAGATAGTGGCAAAGCCGGTCGGCGAGGCCTCTGCAATGACAAAATTGAAAATCCAGTTCGCGGCAGCCGCCATGGCAGTCACCTTGGCACGGATGCGGAGCGGGGCGATCTCAGCGGCGTACATGAATGGGATCAGAAAGAGACCGATCGGGAAACAGAAAAGAGCAATGAAATAAAACAGCAGCGACGCGCTAGCTGCCCCATGATTGCTCAGATCGCTGGACAGCCCCGCAAGACAAGCCTGGGCAATTGTCATGCCCGTTGCGGCGCCGATAAGCAAAGGACGGCGACCGAAGCGATCGATGAGAAGAATGGCTAGACCAGCTGCACACACTTGCCAGATCTGCAGGCATCCGCTGATGATGCGCGCGATGGTGCCCGAGTAACCGAGCTCGGATTCGAAGATCGAATCACTGTAGAAGGTAATGATGTTGACACCGGTCATCTGCGCAAGAATGTTGACTCCAATGGCGAGCAAGGTCCGGTGGATATTGATGCGAGCGAATGGATTGGTCGACAGTTGCGCCGCATCGCCATCGGTCGGACCTGCGAGGGCCTCGTGGATAATCTCAAGCTCCTGGGCAACATGCTCCGAGTCGACCGAGACATCCTCCAGTCTCGCCAAAGTGCTCGCGGCCTCCTCTTCCCGGCCAACCCGTGCCAGCCAACGGGGCGACTCCGGGAGAAAAAAGATGAACGAGACAACCACGATGGCAAAGAGTGCCTGGAACGCGATGGGAAATCTCCAGCTGGCCTCACTGTGGCCCGCATAGTACATTCCAAACTCGAGCCACGTTGCCAACGCTACACCACTAATGGCAAACCAGCCCTGCAGCAGTACCATGCGTCCACGGGATTCAGCGCTGGATGATTCCGAGACATACATGGGAACGGTCGCTGTGAAACCACCGACTCCTAGACCCGTGATGACCCGCCCGGCAATAAGCTGGCCCAGCGAGAAGGGTGTAGCCTGGATGATGACGCCAACAATGGCGATACATCCTGCTAGGAAAATCGTCCGGCGCCGACCAAGTTTATCACCGAGGACACCGCATGAAAGCGCACCGATCGCACAACCGACCTGAAGAGGGTTATTTGTTAGACATATGGTTTTACCCCCTTACATGACTGCGAATGGTTTGAACTTACCTCATAGATTGCGACCGTAGTCCCTTGGATCGTTGAGTTGTGGGACTTCTGGGCTCCCTTCGTATTCAGAGTATCGATTTCTGGGAACACTCGAATGAAAGCTGGGAGTGTGAGGAGACCATTGGCGACTGCTTGATCGTAGCCCTGCAAGATGAACCCGATCGCGCCGATGACTCCAATGACACGGGTAAGCTTTTTGCCGCGCAGCTTGGCGAGTCCCATGATGCTTGGCGGGTAAGACAAGCTTTTTGATCGTCCGGTTTGATATTGCGAACTTCGGAATTCACTAACAACGGTATACAGCACCTCGTCTTGCTGAGAGAAGAGAGAAGAGTAAAAAGAGAAAAACAAGTGCATCCACTTAATAAATGAGCAACAGAGGACCTGGAGAGGCCCCGCGGGGTCACCCCCGGCCGCCCCGGAGGCCCCAGGCCCCCCCGGATTGGGGAGGTTCGGAGGTTTACCGAGCCAGAAAACGTGGATCTTGTGGAGACTGCCCTGCTTTAGAGGACCCAGTCGGAGCTTCTCACCAATCAATCCTCCTACATTCCATGTTTTGGCGCTAGATTTCACCCCAGAAATCTCCCAGCCCATCACGACCTAAGTGGAAGGTAGGCCCGTGGGAATACCCCTCAGTTTTTCCCCGATCCCTTACTGGCTGAGAGCGCCTGCTTTCTCCTGCGACGGAGTTGCCCGACTACGCGAGCTCAGTCGGCCTGCATCCCCCCACTTCGCGATGCAGGGGAAAGCCAATTGGCCGCGGGTTTCGACCCGAAGTGCTCGGTTTGGCCGGCATTTGCATCGCGCTAGTCACTTGACCATTTCTTTCTTTGTTTCCGGCATCTTGTGCCACACCGATATTCCATTCATCTCCACCTACGTCAGACGACAGGGGACTCGAGACATTGCATGGGATGCTATAGGCTGAAAACCTTTTATTATGGACTGTATGCTGGCTCACGTGTCTTGTTCTGATCGTATTATCAGGTCAAAGCCCCTCGCACGGTGCCTCGTCTCCCCCACTCGGCTTCTGTTCAGCATTATATCTTCATTTGCCGAAAGCTTTTTACGGGTGGGATCGTGACTTCGGCCCGAGGTGAGACATCGTGCCCCTTTGGATATGATCAGGGGCCGTCTATGGTGCTGGATATGAAATTCTATGGCTTAACACTGGATTGCTGCCGGCTAGGAAAGTGATTCGCTTGCATGGCTCATTCGTAGTCGGTCTTCGACCTGTGGAAGGCCGTTGTTTCGCGAATATGTTTCGCGGATATCTGAACGGGAGACCATGTCCTCCGAGCCTTGCCCCGGTAGAGAAGGGGGCAGGGCTGCTCCAGTTCACGCAGGATGACGTTACTGGTCTTGAACGAAAGGACAAATCTTGTAGACCGGAACGCCGAAATCTTGATCTGACGTTACTCAAGGTGGTGTAATTACTGGCATTGGAGGTACTAGGAAGCATCATCAACGATCGCCGTTCATTTCTTGGATGTAATGCATTGGAAAGATAGCAAATGTCTTCGCGTGGTAGGTCTATGGGTACATGTATGTGTTTAGTAATTAATATCAAAGTCACAAGGCAGCTGTATCAGTTCCCAGCTCATAAAACCGCCTCGCTCAATTGAAGGAGAGAGTTGACTGATCTGAAAATCGAATAATATATATGTATATGTATATATGTATGATTCTTTTAGAGGGTTTGAAAATTATCAGTACCTTGGAAGAATACCGGTTTTACGGAGTTCTATCTATAAGGGATAAACTTAAAGGAGAGGAGTCAACTTTGAAAAGCCGAAGATCCCGGATAGGGTTTCTTCCAACTCATGACGAAGATCAAGTTCTTTGCCCGTCCCTTGTGAGCGATCGGAAAAGCTTCACCTTCAAATAAGAACTAGTCATTCAGCTCTAGATACGCTAAGTCAATTCATGCAAGGCTTCATCTAATCTTCCAACCTTGGAACCTAGCCACTAGTTAGTCAGTTAGTTAGTTAACTAACTAGTTACCTCAGCTTACTAACTACAGGATGCCAGTTCAAGGTCTATGCCAAGCGTGACCTGAATCTCGCTGTTTAGCTACTTGAAGTCGCCCAGGCAGATTGAATAAAAGACCATAATCCCCTGATTAGCCCCTGATTATCCCCTGATTATCCCCTGATGAGCCAGTTTCAGACTGCTTTGGTTGGACGAGATAAATCGGGACATTCCGCCGCTAGAGCAGTTGCGATAGTTGCAACCCCGCATATTCTTGTTCTTATCATCAACACTAAATCCAACTTCCAGTCTAGCGCACGGAACATTCCGCCAATGAAAGAAGGCATAGGTGGTATCTGGTAGGATCATTGATGTGCCTAGTGCATTTCTCTGAAGTCGGAGATAATAGAGATAAGGTGGGAAAGAGGGCGAGACATATATACTACAGCCGTAATCTGCGTGATAGTAGATCTCCTGCAAGCTTGCCTTTCCACTTTGCCTAGGAGTGAGTATATCAGTGATTTCTGTGTCATAATGTCTTCGACAATGCCAGAAGAAAATACCAATACCACCACTATGTGGCCCCCTGGCACTGTGCATCTGGTCGAGTCGAACGCTTCAAACGGGAAAGACATCGTACTTCATCCACGGCCATCGGAAGACCCTAATGACCCTTTAAATTGGGCACCTTCTCGAAAATATTGGAACATGGGACTGGTCTGCTTTTACGTCGCTATGGTCGGCGAGTTCATCAACGCCAACACGCCCACGTGGGGCCCGATGGAGACAGAGCTGGGCTTTACGAGTGAGATCTTGAATGATAGCTATGCCGCCGGTTGTGCTGCACTAGGAGTTGGCTCAGTGATCCTCATCCCCTTTGCGCTTAGATACGGTCGCCGACCACTGTATTTATTCAGCACGGTGGTGCAATTTGGCGTATCGATCTGGTCGGCTAAAATGCGAACCGTGGGTGATCTCATGGGAGTCAATATCTTGCAATGCTTCTTCGGCAGCTTGGCTGAGGCGATCGTCCAAATGACCATTGCGGATCTCTTTTTCGTGCACCAGCGGGGAAGAATGAATGCGCTCTATGTCTGGACGTGGCTTCTGTCGGGCTACCTGGGCATTTTAATCGCCGGGTTCGTTGCCAGCAGCCTAGGCTGGAGATGGATATGGTGGTTGAATGCCATTGTGTTTGGGGTGACTATCTTCGTTGTCGGATTTGGATACGAGGAAACAAAGTACTGCGCGCCTACTATGGTACCTACTGTAATCACAAACGGTATTCAGACGGGCCTCACACATGAAGGGAGAAGGGCGAGCTCTCATCCGGCGGAGCAGGATGCTAAAGGGACACCAGAGGAGCCTGCGAAAGAGCTTTATACGGAAAATAACAAGACAGTAGACTCAGACATCGACCTTGAATTGCCCAATGAATGTTCGTCCCGCGGCATCTGCAGCACGACAATCAACCCAGGCATTCCCATGAAGAGCTACCGAGAACGGCTTGCCCTTTTTACTCTGACTCCTTCTTCGAATGATTCCTTCTATCGGCATATTTATCAACCCATGCTCATACTAACCACAATCCCCGCTGTTGCGTGGACGGCGCTCGTTTATGGCATACTCGTGGCGTTGGGAGACGTCATGTCGACCACTATGTCGAGTTACTTGCCTGGCCCTCCTTACAATTTTTCCTCATACCAGGTCGGATTGATGAGTATCCCGAGAGTCATTGGCGTCACTATAGGCGCTGTGATTGTGGGCCCACTGAGTGACTGGACCGTCCTCGCTCTTTCTAAACGCCGCAAGGGGATCTTCGAGCCTGAGATGCGCCTCTGGTGCATTGCTCCATTCGTGCCATTTATTGTGGCAGGTGCATTGCTCTTTGCTATTGGCCTTAATAACCAGCGTCCCTGGCCTATCATTGCGGTGGGGCTAGTATTGTATAACATTGGGGTAACTCCTATCAATACTCTGACTATTGCCTATGTGACAGATTCATACAAAGATGTAAGATCTCCTCCATTCCTGTTAACTTGGGTTTCATTCTGATTGGAAGCAGATTGTCGGGGAGGCCCTAGTCGCTGTCACATTTATTCGCAACATGTTTAGCACCGCTTTCATCTTCGCCCTTACGCCATGGGTTGCAAAAGTGGGTCTTTTGAACACCTTCGTCACCATTCTCGTCATTGCAGTCGCTATCATCATGGGGTTTATCGTGTTTCTCCTGTATGGCAAAGCGTTACGTCGCATCTTTGCGTCTCGCTACCGAAGATATGCGGGTCGCCAATATAAGGATAGATTCCCTGTTCTATGATGTCGATGCAGTGGAATTGAGTATCACCATAGGGCTTATGAGATCTTGTATCGCTCAGATAATGAAAAAAAATTAGAGGGGACGTCAAGTCCCGGTATATACATCAAAAACCTGCCCGAAGAACAAGCGACATGTCCATATAAAACAATTTCTATCATTCCATCTCGTGCACTTGGTCATATCCTGTCCTTACAACTGCGCCCTTTTGTTCTGGTGGAGCACCAGGTATCTCATGGGAAACAGTCGGCTTTACCTCCGCGAAGCCCGTTGAAGACCCAAGAGCCGGTGCGCCCCTTGAAGCTCTGCTATAGACTTACTGGTTCCCGAGAGCTCAGCGGTATCCGATCCGTCCACTCCTCCCTTCTCATCGCCGGCCAAATCAGCAGCTTGCTTATCTTTGCGTCGACGCCAGAAGAAAACGAAAGCGGCAAGAGCGATCAGAGCTGCACACCCTAATCCGACACCCAAGCCGATCCCAAGGCTCGATGAGTGAGAAGAATGATGTTGACTGTGGCCATGCGTGTTTGAATGGGTTGATGCGCTTGTTTCCATGGGGGGGGTTGATGGAGCGCGGTACCAGTGCCGGTCACTAGACCTGTGGCGCTCGCTGTCTTCAACGCAGATGTTGCTTCGGCCTTGGGCCGAACGTAGAAGGCGGGTGTCCAGGAGATGAAGCCGTTCAAGGGGATACCATTGTCGCCCAGGTTCGCTTCGCCGTCGAATAACCCGATTTGATATTCTGGGTTGGTCGTGTTGAAGTCTGAAGGGATGGCCCATGTGTATTGTTCGAGGGTGCAGTTTGCGGTGGTATTGGAGACCAGTTGGTAGAGATTGCTATCGGTCGTGAAGGTTGCTCGCGCTGGAAGTCTGCGTTAGCTTATGAGTGTGGTCTGATCTATGCGGACGGGACGAACAGAAGATTTCATCCAATACTTGACCTCCCACCCGGCCAAGTGAGAGGTTTAGCCTCCGGTCGCCATTATCGACTGCGCCCCATTGCAGATTGACCGTCTCGCCGGGCCAAAATTCATTATTTGCATTGTCGCTGAAGCCGTAAAACGTCCCTCTCGTGCAGTTCTCATATCCTCCGGTAGACATGACGAGGGTAGGAACGCCTCTCGTCCAGATGTTGGGGTGGAGAGCACTGATGCGTTTGGCTGAGCGCTGAATGGGATTGTCCCATCTTAAAAATGCGGCTGAGGGGGGTTATTTCCCAACAGCCATTGTCAGACTAGGCGAATCTTGGAATGATTGGCTTCAACAGCCTCTGCTGTAAAAATAGGGGACTGCGGCTGTATGGTACCGGCCTAACAGAGCGCGTATCGTTGGTTTTCGGTCTTTACCCATCGTTGTGAGCAGGACTTTTCTCTGTATGCCCCGGCTTTCTTGAAGAAAATCTTTGAATCATACACAATTGAGGACAACGTCCTATGACCAGGTAATAAACAGATGCAAGCTCAGGTTGACTCCAAGAAAGCGCATGTCGATGCTGTATTGATGCGTCGATGTTCCGCTGAGTTCGAAGCTGAGATTACCAGCAAAATATCAAACTTGATCCGTCAAAACTCGGATGAATTCTGCAAATTGAAGCACGCCGTGGTTTGCATATCGCCCATGCTATCAGGATGTCTGTTCGTATTCGTACATCAAGGTATACCGTGTGTATTACCCAAAGACCCTATTGCCGACTGGGCGTGTTTCAGGCACGGAACGAGTGGGTGGCGGCGGATGAGGAGTCGGAACGGGCTGGCTGAGGGGCGCACTAAACCTAGTAAAGGTAGAGAACTCTTGGCCAAGAGGCTCTAAGGACGACTAGTGGCTGGACATGTGTTGGGGTGAGATTTAAGCGCTTATCTACTAATTTCCCTTCGGATTGACCCTTGTGCGATGAGTCTGCCAAATTACTGCAAAGGGCTTCATGTTTTCACCCTTGCTCGGTGCCACGTGCTCCAGCGTGGCCCAAACCAGCCCGGCCACTGCTCGGATTCATTCCAAAACCGTGCTACAACTTCAATAGGCCTTGTGCTTTCTCTTGCTTCCTGATACAGTACTCGTAGTGGTTACAAGAGCTCCTGAGCCCCGTTCTTTGGGCTCCAAGATGTCAGACTCTGCCGACCCACACACCAGAGCCAGAGGCTCGTTGGAGGATATCATCTCCGTGGTCAACTGACCAATGGGAATCCACGGGGAATATGTGCCATCAAATTTAGGATACGGTGGAGCTTCTCCTAGTATTGCTCGAACCATGGGAAGAGCCCCATTGTTCATAACCTTTTTGCCCCAAGTCAGCCTCAGCGGGCCCATCGCGACCGAGATGGAGGATTTGCCTTATGACGTCCAAAGCCGGGAATCCAATGTTTACTATAGTTGGCTTGGCATGCGGGACCAGGAATGACAACCACCAACGACCAATGACTTCACTCATGCGTACAGCGAACCCTGCCATACGATGAAAAGAAACACATATGTTGGCTTCGTTATACAGTTCACGTAGCACCTCTAGCTAATTGTCCAATTTTTAGAACAAGCACCAGCTGCGTTCTGAACACGCCTAGCCGTGCTGAACCTCGGATAAATAAGCCAACCCAGCATTCCATCACCGACCATACCGGTACCTGAGTAACCGCATTGCGCAAATCTCCTCGAAATGGAATTTGGATAAATGTTACCAGGAGCCTCGTTTTCTCCCCTCCGATGGTGTTGATCCTTACCTCTATCACCAGACTTCCCACCCCCACTCACTTTGAGTGAATATGCGGGTCGTTACTTTGGCAGCTGCAACGCTTCTGTTTAGTGCAGCTGGAGCTAAGAAAGATGATGGCGGGTCCTCACAATATGACTTTATCGTCGTGGGCGCAGGAACCGCCGGGCTTGCTGTTGCGAACAGGATATCAGAGATGAAAGACTTCAAAGTGGCAATTATCGAGGCTGGCGATTCCGTCCTCAACAATTTCAACGTGTCGACCGTTTCGGGATATGGTCTGGCCTTTGGAACAGAAATCGACTGGGCATATCAGACGAAGAATCAGACATACGCTGGAGGGTCTGCGCAGATCGTACGGGCTGGAAAGGCAGTTGGTGGTACCAGCACAATTAATGGTATGTCCTGTTCGGATAAACCTCAATCTTTACAAAGAGCGTGCTAAAAACAATGGACCCTGTTTTACAGGGATGTCATATACTCGGGCGCAAAGCGAACAAATCGATGCCTTGGAACAATTTGGAAACCAAGGCTGGAACTGGGAGTCCCTGCTCCCTTACTACAAGAAGTCGGAAAGATTCCAGGTACCTAATTCCGACCAGGTGTCTCGCGGTGCGGACTACTACATCAAATATCACGGCGACGAAGGACCGGTGAAGGTTGGCTGGCCCAAGAGATTGACACCCAGCGACGTGCTGCCGGTCCTCGACAAGACCTTCCACAAACTCAACATATCTTACAATCGCGACGTGAATGGGGGAAGCATGGTCGGACTGACATCCCATCCTAATACGGTTGACAGCGACGCAAATGTCCGTCAAGATTCCGCTAGATCCTATTACTGGCCCTATGAAGATCGCCCAAACCTGAAATTGATCACGAATACTCGCGTGAACAGGATCATCTGGTCGAATAAACCTAACGAGACTGTTGCAATCGGCGTCGAAGTCACTGGCATTGACCGTGTTTACACCATCTACGCGGCAAAGGAGGTCATACTCTCAGCCGGCTCGTTGAGGTCCCCCGGACTGCTGGAGTTGTCGGGTGTTGGGAACCCCGATCTCCTCAAAAGTCTCAACATTCCAGTAATGGTGAATCTTTCGTCCGTCGGAGAGAACTTACAGGATCAAACCAACAACGCCCTTGCCTATGCGGGGGCGGACGTGTGGTTTGGCTCGCCCACATTCTCTGTTCTTCCTTCCGCAAAGCAGATCTTCGGCAAGGAAGTTTCCACAATTGCGAGCATGGTCAGCGACAGGCTTGAAGAATATGCAAAGAACGTCTCGGAACTATCCCATGGAGCTGTGAAAGCGGACAATGTCCTCGAGGCACTGAAGTTCCAGCATGAGCTGATCTACAAATCCCAGGTCCCTTTTGCCGAAATCGTTATGCTGCCCATCTCAAATTCGTTCAGCAGTGAATATTGGACATTGCTGCCGTTTTCGAGAGGCAGCATCCATATTACGTCTGCCGATGCCTCGGTCCCCGCGGAGATCGACCCGCGATATTTCATGTTCGATTCGGATCTCAGCGCTCAGGTTGCTGTGGCTAAGTTCATTCGGAAGGCATTCGGGACAACACCGTTGAACACTATAGTGGGACTCGAGTTTGCACCAGGCTTGAAGACGATCCCAAGTAATGCTACTGATGCCACGTGGCAAGGCTGGATTGAACGTCAATGTAAGTGACTCCCTCTTCAATGGAATTGATGTAAGCTCACGCCTCAGACCGCTCGAATTTCCACCCGGTCGGCACAGCCAGTATGCTGCCTCGCGAGAAGGGGGGGGTCGTGAATTCCAAACTCCAGGTATACGGAGCAAGGAATGTTCGCGTGGTTGACGCCTCTATTTTGCCCTTCCAGCTATGTGGGCATTTGACAAGTACACTATACGCGGTGGCGGAGAAAGCGGCGGATATAATCAAGAAGGATTATGCTAATTGAGGGGTCGTCCATGTTTCGCATAATGTCTCTGATGATTATCATGTCTAATGAAATCCTCCTGTATAGTTGTGACCTGTCTAGGTTGCTCTAGTGATATCATAAAACCCGCTAAAAACAAAACCATTCGCAACGCTCGTCCCAACCGCTACAAATAAGGCACATAATCAGCCCACTCCACCGTCTGAAAAGCTGACTTGGGCAGGTGCCTCAGACCTATAAAATCCTCAACCAGTATGTATAAGCGAGCGACGACATACATGGCACAGAGGGAAGATAGAGGTATCAAAACGCGAATAGGGACATCCAGCTGTGGATCTCCCTCCGGGTCGATATTCCTTAACCGTGAGGCAATTTGATGCAGGAATCCCTGCTTCGGTATTTCCTGCTGGATGCTGGCTGTGGGAAGGCCTTTCTCCCGTGCTTGCTTCCTTTCTTTCCCGAAGACGACATGGTGGAGGTAAACGGAGAATAAGCCGCCGATAAGGCCGAAGACAAGCATAGATATACTAGCGATACGCCAAAGAAGATGCTCGGTGGGCGATGGAAATTCGGAATTCCATGCGACGATAAACAAACACGAAAAAAGGATTATTGTCGGGGCGCACACGACCTCCGATAGCACGTCAATATTGACGAAGTCATGGCTTGGAATGTAGTCGTATGGCCTCCTTGTAGGTCGTGTGAACAGCGGAATCCGCATATTATGTAGTATTTGCGTGTAGTAATGCCACAACACACTCAGAAAGCATTCGTCGCGCGACAAGAAATCTAACGGCGTTTGGTACCATTTCTCGGGGGCTCCTTTCCGCGATCTGATTTCGTCCACCGGGACTCTTAGTTTGATCGTGACTGCGCTTCCGACATCCATTGGCTTGTGATACCAGCAGAGAGATGTGACCAGAGAGATGAGGATGAATGCAAGCGTGGTGAGTTCCAGAGTGGTAACAAATATGCCTTGCGCCCATCTAAAGATGCAATTGACAACGAACCAGAGCGCTTGGGCTACCGTGATCAGCCTGTGAATGTTAGTAGAATCCATGCCATTCTGCGAGGAGACCGACCGAGATAAGCCGTCAGATTTGCTTTTATCTTCAATCTCGTCCTCCGTAATTGCTGGATACTCCACAATATCCTCTTTAATTAAGTGGAAAAGCTGTTCGGCATCAATTGGAAAAGAGGGGTATTCATCAACGTCTGGCGGCTCGACCAAAAATCCACCCATGTCGGCAAAAAATGCATGTTTGAGGGTCCACTGCGTATGACCTTCCTCATGGAATTTCTACCGAGGCCATTAGAAAATTATCAGCATGACTGAATTACTCCACGCACCTTGACAGAGCGGCGCGCCGACGACCACTGCCCCAGCGCCAGCATCAATATAAATTCCGACCCCAGAATCGTCATACACGCGAGGTCAAATTTTCTCTTGAATTGCTTGAGCGCTCCATCGGAGCTTGCCGGTACATTAGGAGAGACTGATGTCCAGCAACACAAGAATATAGTCAGAACGCAGGTGGACAGGATATCCCAGGTCCCCCGTCCATCGGGCTCATCGACCCAGCCGGGGAGGGTGATATTGTACACCATTTGCCGAGGCCAATAGATGAGATTAACATGATACGATATGGAGGGGGCCCAAGCTGGCTTAAAGGGTTCTCGTCACATTTTGCAAGATCACGTCCTATTGGACCAAGCCAGCAGCCCCTCAGCTGAATCACATTTAACAGGGGTATCTGCGCGAAGTTGCTAATATTAGGGAATTAGCCGCCCACAAAAGTGACTGGCAAGCAACCTTGCAGGCGGGGCGGGTAGCCGGTACGGAACGCGCCTTGAGGAATGCCTTGGCCGGCCCTTTTTTCCTTGGAATTCCACTGGCCATGCTGGGATCTGAAATACCGTTGCCTATCTCCCAAGTCCTCATGACCAAGAGGAGATGGGGAATATTGAAGGGCATAAGTACCTCCAACAGGCACCCCCGGGCCTGTCGCTCCATCGCTGCACGCTAGCCACAGCCACTACTGGTACTTAGCCACAGCCAAGACATTGGGTGTTATAAGGACAATATATCCTGCCTGAAGACGGCGGCACAGAATGTCTGATTAGACTGAGCCCCATGGTGGCTCCTTGGCGGCTCCTGTTATGGCTCTAATGTGGCTCAGGACAGGCTCACGAGGCTTTGCGAAATCCTGGCCCAACCCATTTGGGACCCACATGTAAAGGCTGTGTATATGAAACATGATGTTGGCCATGACGGCACAGGAGGTGCTTTATCGGTGGCGAGAACACGTGGAGACCAAAGTTCAAGATGTCCTTTGCGGTTATTGGAAGGGTGCGACCTTGAAAGGGACCCAAAAGAACGAGCGTGGCACAAACATGGCCAGCGGAAAGTATCAAGAGTTGAATGTCCGCTTCTCATTGGTATACAAATATCGACTTCGACATGGTCCGCAGTCGGATCGTAATTGTTTCGTTCTCTCGAGGACAGGCCTCTGTTATTTCCAAGCAAACCACAATATCGTTTCTGTCATGGACCATAGAATGATTCGTGGTCTGTGAACTCCTCCCAGTGTCCAGCTGGCTCTCTAATGACTATGCATTTATTGTGGCCTAGGCGGTTGCCCAGCCTCAACATCAGCCTCGAAATGGGTTTCGTGTGCATGGCCGACAACGGTGGTCACTTTTGGTAATTCTGGATGGCCCGATCAAGCCCAGTGCGCCAACGTCTCCCAAATTATGCCAAGGTCGGAGCAACTTCGCATGCGTAGACTTTGGGATGTTTTGCTTTCGCGACACAGTGCAGGTTTCATTGTCGCAACGATCCACTTCACTGTTGAATCCACTATCCCATTGAGACTCGCTACTTGGCTGCGTCTACGTTGCCACCGGCTCCTTTGGTCGCTAAGCCTGGCGAATAAGCTCTCATCGGGTATTCTTCTAGATTGAATATGCATCATACGATGTCGTCCGGAAACTAACCTACGCGTTTTTGGAACGTAGTCCAGATCAAAACATGACCTTAAGACCAGAATGCTATATCATTCTGCTCTCCTAATCATCTGTGCAACTGTATGACGGATCGGGGTCGCATTTCCTAGCAAAGGCATTCACAATCGATTACCACCCACGGAGTACCTCGACGTTGGAGCTGCCACATTGGGCATAGACCCCCGCAAACTACGCAATATATATTAATCCTCGCTTGCGACCGTTCAAGCTTCGTGCATACTATTTATCGATCTCGCAGTCTAATAATCCCCGGGACTAGAAAGCGGAGGCCTTATCACACTGGCCCCTGAAGTCCTGTTTCGGTGTCAACCTGCAATCATGTGATCTTCTTCTCTACGCAAGCAATCACATCGATTCGACAGAGATATTAATATACAGTAATATATGCCCGGCAACGAAGAAATGACCCAAGCGTATTCTGCTGGCCTACCTGCTACAATAACATTAGTCCTGCCCGGGGGGGATTTCTGGGCCCACGTCGCTTTGTACCATAGAGAAGCTGATATCCCGGTCCCGCTGGTCACTTGCCCACGAATGCCTTTCGTCTTATTTTGACAGTACATCCCAGTGCGTATTATTTATTCCCTTTCAGAAGCTGCTTATGGCCGGCCCGTAGTTTCCATGTAACGTTAGTCTCTCCGAGAGATTGTGACACTCGCTCGGGCCTCCGCGCACCGTTTAACTCCGACGGAGCCCCTATTCATGGCCCCATAAGCACTTCCAGCAGACGAAAGGGCCTTCAGAAGGTAAGATCCCAATAGAGGTAGTAGGGGCATGGGATGATAAGACCATAGGTGGGGATTATTAGCAAAGAACGATCTAGTTTTGTCAACGATCATACAGTCAGCAGAGAACTCTTGGCCAACCAAGAGCAGTTCGAAGCTTATCGCTCGGTCGGAAATGAAGACATCCCGGACAAATCAAGCCAGAGAAATGCTGGCTGCATCCCCGCAGCTGGCGCTCTTGGCCAATGCTTGACTTATGGGGAACCCGATAGGCACGGACAGCGCGGATGCTGCGTCTCCGTATAAGTTGCCCACGTTCTCTGCTTACTCCTAATGAGCCCAGATAGGAGTTTCCGTTGCCTGTGGCCGACATGGATCAGAAACTTGAAGCGCCAGTTATTGATACGTCTCATGGAGTTTCGTCGACGCTGATCAAGCCGCAAGCTCGCGAGCCTTACGATCCGACCATCACGTTCGAAGAGTACAATTATTATGCGAAACGAACTCGAGAGGAAGAACTTAGTCTAGAGCCACCGGTGTTGAATATCAGGCAATGGTTTGGGAAGAAAGACCGTGAAGTCCCCCCAGAGCCCTCAACTACCTTGGAGGAGCAGGATTTCATAAATCGAGACAGGAGAGTGGAGATTTCAGATGAGGAGTGGACTAATGCGAGCCGGGCATTGAGGACGGCTTCTTGGGGTGCCTGTATGTTCAGTCATCTCCGAGGCGACTTATATGATTCGCACTAAACGCAGACGCATAGGTTTCTATCTAATTACCACGGATGTTTTGGGTCCATATGGTACCGGCTTTACTATGGGCACTCTGGGCTGGGGCCCGGTAAGCTACCTCGTCGCATATCATCCAAACCGCAGTCTAATCAGGATGCAGGGCGTTGCTTTCTACACCGTCTTTGGGTTTATGGCCGGGTATTCCGGATACTTGCTTTGGCGTGTGTACCTTGGCCTCGACAGCTACGAATATCCCGTCCGAAATTACGGAGACCTGGGCTTTAGAACGCTTGGTCGGTGGGGCCGACATGTCACGAATGCTCTTCAAGCTATCGCACTGCTTCTGCTTGTCGGCCAAGTCACTTTGCAATACGGACAAAACATCTCCCAGGTCTCTAAGTTCCGACTTTGTTACATTGTCTGCCCCGCCCTTTTCGCGATCGTCGGATTCTTCGTGTCCCAGATTCGAACCCTTCGCGCATACGGATGGATCGCGAACTGCGCAGTGTGGCTGAATGTTTTTGTCATGATAATGACCATGGGCGTCATGGCCAACTCGCCACCGAACTATGCGATCTCCAAACTTGGATCTGCCGGTGGGAGCGTGGACCCGAACACCATCACACCTATGGGCGGTCACTACCCCGCAATTATCCATTACGGCAATATCCCGCCCAGTGGGCTAGTCGGGGCAATCAACGGCATGATGTCTGGGGTGCTCGCATACGCTGGTCTGCAGCTGTATATCGAGTTCATGGCGGAAATGAAACGCCCACGAGACTTTCTCAAGGCGATGTGGGGCGCCCAATTCTTCATTTACGTTCTATATCTCACATATGGGTGTGTGGTGTATTACCTGCAGGGACAATACAGCTACAACCCCAGCTACCAGGGGGTCAGCATCTACGGCTGGCAGACGGCCGGCAACATGACCACGCTTCTTACCGCGCTTATCGCCGGAGGTCTTTACGGCAATATCGGGGTCAAGGTCTTTTACAACAATATCTTGCTTGATCTTTTTCATGCTCCACCAATGGAGACGCGCCGGGGGAAGATCATATATGCATCGCTAGTACCGATTTTTTGGGCGATTGGGTTCGTCATAGGTACGTCGGACCCGCCGGGAAACCTATCGATCTTCAACAGCTAACCTGATCATAACGTAGCTGCTGCTATTCCGGACTATTTTGGGTTCGTCAGTGTGATCTCGGCATCGATGCTGCTAAACTTGACCTACACGATTCCGCCTATATTTGCGCTAGGCTACGACATTCAAAAGAATGCGATTCGGGAGGACCAAGGCGAAGGCTTTAACCCGATCACAGGCGAGGTCCCACGGGTAAAGAAAGCTTATCAGAGATGGATTCATGGCTTCTTTTCTGGTGGTACATTTCAGGTAGCAGTGAATGTTTGGCATGTCGTTTATGCCTTGGCATCATTGTCTCTTTGTGGCCTCGGGATGTATGGAGCTATCGTTGGTAAGGATTCCGTGTCGAGCCTTCAAAGACCAAGCTGACTATTGCCAAAGCGATGATTGCAACTTTTGAGATCCCACAGTTGACATCATTTTCCTGCGTTTCGCCGCTCAATTTGAATGCTTCTTGAGGAGCTATGAATAGGCAAGCCTCTTTATACATACCACCACTGGCATTTTCTATGGAGGAGTACTAGTAGCCCCATGGCACTACGAGCAGGAAAGGCACAATGCAAAAGCTCCTGTCGCGTGTTCACATCGCGATACTATTACGCTCGCAGATAAATCCTTATAGAGATTTAGTGCAAGATTCATATAGACCTCTTCAAGGATCGCAGATTTTGCTGACCGTGCTATGTACTAGTAGCAATCATCCCAGAAGACTCCCCACTGCCAGACAGACCAGTCATACTGGAAGCAACTTGGATCGAGGAGGGCGACATCTGTGTGCCTCGAAGATTGCCAAGTAATCTTTAGCAGGCCAAGGCAGCTGAAACTGCAAGTTGACTCACGCTGCCTCAAGAAAATATCAGCGCCCTTCGGTGCTATGCTCTGCTGGACTGAAACACTTCCTCGGATGGCCAAGGCAGTCCTACCGAGAGACAGCTTCTTCAATATAGCTAGAGGGGACGAAATTCCTCATGGACTGGATCCGAAGTTGATATCGGTCCAAGCATTTACAAGGCCGGTAGTCCGTTCCAGCTGAACAGCGATATTTCCAAGTTAGGATATTTACGACAGCAATATTGAAAGCTAGGTAATTGATCTCAAGCGCTGTGATTCGCCCAAGCCGAGCGTACAACATAACTATTATGGCCACAAATGGTGCCTATGTGCGATTAAATTCGCTTTGACGGCGCCCCCCTGTCGATCCCAATCTTCGGTGAACTTAACGCGGATCGAGCCCCCACTATTCAGTTCTAACAAGACCATCGATTCGCGGATTCACGTTCAACCTCGCAGCACAGTGCCGAAGCTCCTCGATCTACCCAATGGTGAACGTGGAAGATGATGGGCGGGTCGCGAATGGGCCACCCACATGGGCTCGATCCCGCGTTTAGTCCAAATCGGAGGCCTATCTACAAAAACAAGATTTGCGCACAGAAGCTACAATTTCCCCTTAGTCGGTGGTCTATTTTTTGGCATTATTAAACAGCAGGAGAGCCAAGAACTGTGGGAATTTTCTGCATCACCCGCGTCGCTGGAACTATAACAACATTGTGTTATTGTGTGCAAGATGTTCGACAAGATCTTCGGTGCCGCTTCCGTGGCACTGATCGCCATCGGCGCGGTCCAGCCATCCTTCGCCCAAAGTGTTGCAGCCGACGACTGCGCAACAGGCGTTCATGCGATCATTGCCCGTGGCCAAGGCCCTGGGAACCCGAACTCCACCCTGGATGTTATGGTCACCCTGCAGGACTTGATCCTTGCCCAGATCCCGGGGTCAACCAGCCTCGGGCTCCCCTTCAACTACAACGAGGAGAACAAGTTTGACTCGGTTTACAACGGCGCCCACCTAATGCAGAGCTATGTTACGGAATACCACAAATCTTGCCCGCAGAGCAAGATGGCTGTCGTCGGATATTCATTGGTAGGTTACCCTTTCGCGCTACCCCTACAGGCCGCGGAACAACTTCTTACAGATCTACGTACAGGGCGCAGTCGTCATGACAGACGCGGTTTGTGGAACATCGTCATTGCTCCTCTCACCTGTGGCGCCATTGGACGCATCCTACAACAAATTTGGTAAGGCGATAGGACAGGCGAACTCGGAGCGCACAAGAGGCTAATATTGTGTAGTGATTGCTGCTATTGCTTACGGGGACGAAACATTCTTTCCCTTGCAAAAATGGGACAAGGGCAACTGTACCCTGGGACTGGGCGTAAGTAACCTCATCACTATGATACTGGAGGCCCGATGGTCTGACCCGTTGATAGCAATTCCCTCGTCTTGACCCTGCTGAATGCGAGCCATTCGCCGATGCTCTCCAGAATTACTGTGACATTGGAGACTCTCGATGGTATGAACGCAGCGTTTCCGATTCGATTCCATCACTAATGTGCATCGGTAGCTGCGGTATCCTTCCCTTGGACGGCGACGCCCCCACCACACCTACATGGCAAAGTACAACCAGGATGTGGTCGACTTCATAAAGGCACGCTTGAAGTAACGATACTTTAAGGGATGTCATGGTAAGAGAAAGAATCAGCACGAGAGCGAATGAAGGACACGATGATCAAGGCCAAGTTCTTTTTTAAGGTATGGCTGATAATAACTAATCCTTATAATACCCACTCTATTCAGCGAAATATACACTGCGTTTACTTATTGGCCGGGCACAATGTTGCCGGTCAATGTTTCCTGACAATGAATGCACCGTTTGGCGAGTGTTTGTCTGGACGATAACCCGGGGGCATTGCGGGTTCCAAATAGAAATTACTTTGTAATATATCTAGGGTAGCCCTGCGCTATGAATAAAGTGGCACATTGTTCTTGCATGATCCGAACCATGACCTTCAAGTCCTTAGCGTCAGATGACGCCGGTGACCTCCGGCCTTTTCACAAATTCGACCCACAATCTGTGTCGTTTATCGAGACGGACTCGCTCTAGCTTGACTTCGCTTCTCACGCTAGTCGTGTCTAATCAATAATAGTTCTAGTCGCTACCAAACTTTCATCGCAGTATGGGCCCGGACTCGTCATGAAAAGCCGGGGAACCCCGTCCCCACTTCGCAATGTAACCTCCCGCCTGAAATCTTCAATCTTCACGGCAGCGGATACCAGAGCGCGTACGGGGCGGCATTTGTCGCCATTCGACAATTCATTTTGTTCAAAGAAGCCTCGGGATTGACCGCTCTTTAGACCGCCAATCGGTCCAATTCCTATTGTGCTCACGGAACACTCCGGGGTAATATTGCGATGAGAATTCACATCGAAAATGTCCGAGCTCTGGACCTGCGGCGTGCCACGGCGGAGGGCTGGGAGGGACGCGTGAACTCTCTATTGGCCTCGGGAGTCGATCCAAATGCACATTTCGAAGCACCGGACTCCGTCCTCTCCGGGCTGGTAGATGAAGATGTTCGTGCACAAGCGACAGGTCCGCCACAGTTCACTGTTGATTTTACAGAAATGCCCGCGTTGAGGCTAGCCGACCGATGGCGATATGGAGTCGATCCCCGAGAGACGATTGACTTGGCCAAAACAGCACGCCTGATGACAGCTTTACTGCGGCATGGTGCCGACCCATGGGGGTTATTTCGCCAACCTATTTTCCGCTATCAGCTCTATCCTGCGGTCCCAGGGGCCAGTGAAGAGCCGGGGTATGACGATGATGAACTGGATCTGACGGCCATCAGTCTCGCTCGCCAAGGCATCATCAACGAGACCCTCAGGCAAGAGTACGATCGACTCGGCCTGGCCGGGGAAAGAAGAAGATCTGACTCTCCCGGCTACGTTTCCCGGGATTTGGGAGTCCATGTCAATTACGAGCCTGTCCTTAACCACGAGTACGGAAGCTGCAGTGTTCTGCACTCTTTGATCGAAGCTGGTTCATTTATCCAGCCCATCCTAGAATTTCTCGGAGACGACCTAGATATCGAACGGCGAGACCCGCAAGGCCGCACGCTTTTTCTTTCGGCGTGCCGTAGCACTCTCGGGCTAGATGGCGCAGTCGACGGTTGTTTCATGAGTCTGCAGGCCCCCGACGCCTTGCCGAACCCTTACTCGCGGCCGGGAAACCCATGGCAAGAAACGGGGCGGTTTGCTGCTGTATGCACCGGCCCAAGTCTGCTTGAATTTTTCGTCTCCCGCGGCGCGGATTTGCTTGCGGTGGACAAGTTTGGCCAGAACGCGCTGCACCATCTGTTCGCCTTTATCGACCGCGACAACTATGACATACCTCCTCTTATTAATACTTCGCTGAAGTACTTACTCCGGACATGCCCTAGCCTCATCAATCAGCCGGACTCGTTTGGAGTATACCCCATTCTGTATGCGATCCGACGAATGCGCGACTTCTGCGACCCAGACAGCGGGTCACCGGGCCACGCGGTCCGGAATCAGGACTATGTGCCTCGATCTCTTTTCCACCTTGAGAAGACCGTGTACGATCTTGTGGCCACCGGCGCAGATCTATCGGTCCGTGACAGTCGCGGGAATACCGGTTTGCATTACCTTGCTGCGAGCAAGCTCGGTGCGGGGGATCGTGCGGGTCATGAACAGAGGGGTTTGCTGCCGTTATTCTTGCAGCGAGCGGACCCGAGAGCTCGAAATGCCGACGGCGTGACGGCGTTAGAGATGCTTTTCTCCACCAAGAATGGGCGTTGGTGCGAGGAGGAAGAGCAGGACTATGAGCGGTTCTATGCCCTTGGTCGTAATATACTCGATGCATTTGAGAGAGCGGGCTACCCTTGACGGAGACTGATGCAGCCAACCGGAGTCTTCTGCATCATGTGGCTCGACTTGACTCACATCGTGCACATCCTTGGTTCGATCTTCTCCGAGCGCGGGGACTATGTGTTGAGGCTAAAGACGATGATGGGGAAACTCCTCTCAATATTGCGAAAAGAAACCACTGGATCAATGCATAAATGCGCATAATAGAATAATGATACCTTCCTCGTGGAACTTTCCGCGTCTTTACGTTGCTAGTAGGAAGTATCCCCTGTTAGAGATAATCCACTTTCCTCTTTGCAACCACTCGATCATATCAATGCATACTGGAGCGAGGGCTGTCAGCTCATTATTGTGCACTCTCAATGCTATTCAAAAATCACACTGTCAAAACGCTGCTACATTGACTCCTCTGACTCCTTAAGGACCCGGACCGACTTGCATATGGCCATTACATTATGGGCCACGCTCTAGAACTCCGGGGCGTTAAGTCTTCAAATAATGAACTCTGAGGAGTTCATCTTGAACTTACCACTTTCTATTCGTACTTTGGCTTTGCCAGTTCAGTCATTGAAGGTCAAGTTGCGGCGACCGGAACGGAGTCCGTCCACCCCACCCAAACTTGGCTTGCGCTCTGCCCAAGCGCCGGGGCGAAGTCCGTTCGTATGATTTACTAGAGAAGGCACGATCGCAATATATAAGACATCGAATTCCTTGAAGATGAGGTAGAATACCATTCGATTTGGTTTCCTTTTCACCCATCTATGGAAGAAACGAAGAGAATTCTGTCCCTGAACAAATCGTCAAGATGACTGCCGATTCATTTACCCTACACGGTCGAAGCTACAATCTTCCACGACAGCCCACGGTAGTCGTCTGCGTCGATGGATTCGACCCCGAGTATCTATCGCGGGGCATTGCAGACGGTATCCTGCCAACCCTCGCGCGATTCGTGGACGCGGGATTCCACGTCACGGCAAAGAGCTGCATGCCCTCCTTCACCAACCCTAACAATGTCTCCATCATAACAGGCCAACCTCCTTCCGTCCACGGCATTGCCGGAAACTTCTACCTCGACCGCGAAACAGGGAAGGAGATCATGATCCAAGATGACTCGTTGCTGCGTGGGTCGACGATCCTGGAACAGATGTCGAAATGTGGCGTGCGAGTCGCCGCGATCACAGCTAAGGATAAGCTGCGGCGCATTCTGGCCCATGGCCTTGTGCCTGAAAATGGTGCTATATGTTTCTCCTCCGAGAAAGCCGCCAGTTGCACGCTCGCAGAGAACGGGATCGAGAATGTGGAGCAGTGGGTGGGAAGGAAGGCTCCCAGCCAGTACTCGGGTGACTTGTCCCTGTTCGTTCTGGATGCCGGGATCAAGCTGCTGGAAGAGAATCGAGCAGATCTTTTCTATCTGACTCTGTCAGATTATGTGCAGCACAAGTATCCTCCAGGGGCACCGGAGTCGAATGAATTTCTTACGGATTTAGATCAGCGGTTGGGTAGATTGGTGGACCTTGGAGCTGTGGTTGCTGTCACCGGCGACCACGGGATGAGTGCGAAGTCTGGAGCGGATGGCAAACCAAATATTGTATTTTTGGAGGATCTGTTGATCGAGAAGTGGGGAACCAGGTGTGCAAGGGTCATCTGCCCAATCACAGATCCCTTCGTCAAGCATCATGGGGCACTTGGCTCTTTTGTTCGGGTCCATGTGAACAAGGGTGAGAGCCTGGCGGATATGATTGACTTTTGCAAATTGGTCCCGGAATTCGAATTGGTGTTGGATGGTCGGACGGCTGCGAAAGAATTAGATCTGCCACTTGACCGTGAGGGAGACTTTGTTGTCATTTCGCGCGAAGATACGGTCATCGGTAGTCGAAGAGATGAACATGATCTGTCAACCGTGGGGGACCATCCATTGAGATCCCATGGTGGGTTGTCGGAGCAGCAGGTTCCGTTGCTTCTCTCACGGCTTGTCTCTAATGTGCAGGATGCTAGCGAGAAAGTGGACTGGCGGAATTACGATGCTTTTGATTTGGTTCTCAACTGGTCAAAGCCTACCTGAGAAGGTTGCAGTCATTTCAGGTATCAAGAGTCCAGGTTTTCAAGGAAGTCGAAACTCAGGTCCATCGTTTGATTATTTTGGAAATCGTACGCGCCCAGAAAGTAGGGATCGAATCCCAGGTCGGTATTCAAGGACTCTGTTTCAGGTAGAGGACTTGCTAGCTCAGAGATGGCGATAGAAGACTGCATTTCTGCTGGATCAAACCGGCTCACAAGTGTTTGGACCCCTTTTGAGATGCTCGTAAGGAGATGCCGCGGGTGCAAAATAGAGGCGACCGTGTTGAGTGTACTTGCGACATTGTCTAAAAGACTCTTTATCTTGAGTAGGTCGAGCTGAACATAATGCGAAGTTCTGGCTGAGACTTTGAGAAGAAATACAACGGCAAAGGTAATCATAATATCAAAGTAGGCTGGGAGTCCATCCAGAAAAGATTGAATCTCTGCGTCATCAACCACAGAGCGAAGAATGGCTATAGCCGAAAAGACTGCGCTATTCGCTATTTCGTCGAGTTCTATCCGCATTCCCGTCGACATGGGGTGAGCCTCGCCGGGCACTCCGCGGAAGGCATGCGAGCAAAGATAGAGCTTCGCAAAATGGTACTGAAGCATAACACCCTTGCGAGGGTAATTCCCGACATGGGCATTGGCGATAAAACGGTCAGACCATTCTGCACGAAGATTATCTAGTGATGACCCAAACCTCCTGAGCTGGGCAATCTCAATATCCGAGATAGGCCGGTCAATATCGACGCCGAAGGTGTCGAAAACATTTGTGAGAAGGCTCCACCGAGTAACCTGGCTCACGAGACGGGAATCATCCTCGGTCGCGTGTGCACAGCTAATAAAGCTCCTAGCCTGGCGGATCACTTCACATTCCCGAGTCATAGGAGGTCTGCCGAATGCAATTGATGCATGATGATCGCAGGCGTACACATGATAGTACAGCCTCGTCCGAATGTAGTGCGCCTTGTCCCCACTCATGGCTTTGAAGAAGCTTCTGTGAAGTTGCATATCTGTAGCCACGCGTAAGGCGGTTGCAACCAAAGGCCAGGATAAGTCTGTCAGCCAGAAAGCGCCGATGCAGAGCGCCCGCACGGTTTCGATGGAGGAACATGGCGCAAAGCTCTGCTTCTCGCTGAGAGAAACAAACTCTGCTCGACACAGATCGAAGTCCGCATGTGTTGAGGCAAAATGGAGCGCGCCTACAGTACAGACGGCGGCGATCAAGAGTGGAGATGCCCTCCGAGTGCTATCAAAGGTCACCTCGCTATGATCTCCAAGTATGCGGTATACGAAGTGATCAAGCCTCTGTTGGTATTTCGAGAAGTATAGCTTCGCGTTCTCAAGAGTAATGATCCCTCTGGCAATCAAGTCCGAAGCATTACTGGTTGTAGTTGCTGGTGATATTTGAGTGATGTATGATCCAGGGGCAGCACCAGGGCCCAGGCTTGGGTCCATGACAACGTCCCAACGATTTCCTGCATTTATAGGGCTCGATGTACTTGGGCATTGAGGAAAAGCGATTTTGGTTCGATCAACAGATCCAGACAAAGTGCTAGGACCATCCGTCGCATGCAATTGCCTTGTGGGGTCTCCGGCTGAATGACCGACGAGCTGACCAATCGTGTCTTGAAGCATCTGGACCTTCTTTTCCATGGAGTACTTCCATCTAAATATTCTATCAGTGGTCTAGCTCGATCATTCCCTATATAGCAAACCTACGCGGTGTCGCCCTCCAACAGCATCTGCAGGCTCCGGTTCACGGTGCACGACAATCCGCGTTTCTTGCATCGAGCGCAAGGTGGCTCAGCGCCTGGCATATCACATTTGATCTTTTGCTTTCGACAAGCTACACAGCTTGTTATCCGGCGGCTGATTTCTGGGGGGCTTCGGATCACCAAATGAATTGCGCAGCTGTCGTACTGGCGACGGAGGTCTTTCCGGGTCAAGGTGGTCTTCCATTGGCGCTTTCTGAAGATCCAAGGGGCGGAAATCATGAAACTACAGGATATAGTTCAAGCTCCTTGCTCAAACCCTCGAGCAGGTCAAATCTGACGTGCCCATCTTGTCGGACACACGAGATGAGCCGGAGTTAAGCCCGGGAGGTGGAGCGCCGTGGCGTCCAGCCAATAACATTAGATACTTGGCTGGCTGAGAGCCCGGACTTCGCCCCGTCGGCCTGAAGTGCTTGAATGATCAACTCACAGCCGCTGGGGTCCACCACTACCTCTAATTTAGATGGAGAATCAACTTGCAGAGTCGAACTGAATCTAATCACACTAGAGTCTACGAAAGGCTCTGCGCACCGGTGTGGTGCCACTAGTCCAGAATCCCCTCGTCTGCAGTTATATAACCAGCGCTTATACTAACTATCACTACGACCAAAACCCGCCACCTTGAGGAAGAGAAAACACACCGGTTGGATTTCAATCATCTATTCACTCCATTTAACCCTGCTATCTCGGTGGTATTTTGATCATTTTCCTCCGGTGGAATTAAAAAAACCCTCCGTTTCTGGTATGGTCATCGTCCAACAAAAAGAAAGATTGGTAATGATAAGATGATCGATGAGCCATCCGGCGAAACCATTGCGCCATTCCGAATGCGCTAATGCCATTCAAGCCCCTCAATCAATCCCCAAAATACCACGAGTTGACACCCCAGACTCAATGACATGGCTGGCTATGGAGGTTATCCGATGAAACGCGTGTGGTACCTGTAAGACGCAATTGTTCGATGGCTTGCGTGATCGCGCATGATTGAACTATAAGAGCTTTTAGTCGCATCTTCAATATAGCAATATCCCTAAGTTCCATCTGCTGATCGAAATACCGTTCATCCTGTATATCCCCACAATGCCCACCGAGTTCATCAGCGTCACGTTCGCCAATGCCTCAAACGAGCTCCACCCCATTCACAAAGCCCCCGTCGACCCTGATTTCCTTATTCGCTACTCCCGCTCTCTAGATGACTACGGATTCAACTACACCCTAATTCCCTACAACTCATCCTCGTTCGACCCATTCACACTCGGTGCAACTATTGCGGCCGTCACCAAAAACATCAAGATCATCATTGCCCTCCGGCCAAATACCCTATACCCCACCGTTGCAGCAAAGGCCCTTGCAACCTTAGATCAGCTCAGCCGGGGACGCGCAGTAGTCCATTTCATCGCCGGTGGCAATGACGCGGAGCAGGCGAGAGAGGGTGACTTCTTGGGCAAAGAGGAACGATACGAGCGTCTGGAAGAATACATCAAAATTCTGAAGCGGGCGTGGAGCTCTACGGACCCGTTCGACTGGGAAGGAAAGCACTACACTTTCAAGAACTTCAGCAACAATGTCCGCCCCGTAAACGGCACTATCCCTGTCTCAGTAGGAGGTTCCTCGGATGCCGCTTATCGCATCGGTGGATCTCTGGCTGATATCTTTGGTCTGTGGGGTGAACCGCTGAAGGAGACAAAGGAGCAGATCGACCGTATCTATGCAGAGGCGGCCAAGGTTGGCCGCCCTAGGGAAGAGTACCCTCGTATCTGGGTGACTTTCCGACCTATTGGTAATTTATATATCCCTCATTGAGTTCAATGATCATGCGAGCTAATCCACATCCTATAGGTGCGGAAACCGAAGAGCTGGCCTGGGCGAAGGCCTATAGGACCCTGGACGCATTAAATGCCAACCGTGAATCGGGCTTCAACAAGCGGATCCCGGATGGAACTACTCCTCAGAATGTGGGATCTCAGCGACTCCTCGATATTGCCTCTCGCGGAGATGTTCAAGATCGTGCCCTGTGGTATCCCACCGTGACAGCCACTAACGCGGGCGGTGCCTCAACGGCCTTGGTCGGATCGTGGGAGACCATTGCGGAATCTCTTCTTGACTACGTCGACCTCGGCGCCGAGCTTATCTCTATTCGGGGCTATGATAACTTCAATGACTCAGTAGACTATGGTCGTTATGTATTGCCGAAGGTGCGCGCAGGGCTGGAGCAGCGGAAGAACGGCACTTCAGCGTGAATGCAGAGAATCGTATTAGAGCGGTGTTTATGCCATGCATGTGCGTATTTTGATGAATTCGAAATCATACAGCTCCATGTTTTCAAGGGTTTTGCAGCTTCTAAAATGGCGAAAAGCGAGTGAACCAGAGCCGAATCTAACGATGGGGCCGGGGGTCCGCGGAGGTCCGAGCAGCCAATCATCACGTACAAACTGTTGGGTGTCGCCCGAGTCCATCACGTTTCTTCTGTCGCTAGAGGCCATGTGAGGCAGTCTCAGACCTTCATGAATTCCCTCAAGCGACCAGGAGCGGCTTTGGCCTCGGAAGCAAAGCGTAGCCCCTGGCAGCAGCCTGCGTCCTGTAAATTCTGTCGAACGAAGAAAATCCGATGCGATAAGAAGCGCCCCTGCTCAAGCTGTACAGCCCGAGGGGTGACATGCGAATACGATTCTGGTAAGCATACACGCAAGAATTCTAAAATAACTAGCCTCGCTGCGCCTGCGTCGATCCTAACCAGCCTTATCCAGCTGTAGAAGATAGTGTTCTTCTAGAAGGCGAATATGGCGGATATGCCCAGGTACATCCAAGCACTGTACGATCACTGGAACGGTATGTATCATTCATTCTATTCCAAGCTATTCTGTTGACTCTCCAGGGGTATGTACGAGATGAATGAACGGCTTAAGCGGATGGAACAGCTCCTCCATCGGAATTCCTCATACCAATCGCCAGCGGATCTGAGTTCGCTGCCGTCCATCGACTCTTATCCGCCGTTAGACCTATCGCGGGAACATGTTTCCAAAACCTGGGAGCACCTTGAATATATGGCTGCATCTCCTCGGATTGATAACAGCTCGCCTCACGATCAATCATTCGATCCTTCCGTCACAAGAGAAAGCACCTCTGCGCCCACAAAAATCGCCCTGCGGGCCGAGAAAGATCTTATCAGAATACTCCCTCCTATAGATGTTGCGCGGCAATTATTTGAGCACTATGTCGAAGCGGTCGACTGCATGGATCGCTTCATCCATGTTCCATCCACCCGTGATCTCCTTGAAGCAACGTATGCAGGCCTGCCGAGCTCCGTGCCCGCACGCGAGACCCTGATCTTTTTCGTCTGCATCTTCGCCTCCGGCTCATACTACGTCTGCCGCGTACATGACCACCGGGTAACTGATCAGCTCAGCCGTGAACACGCAAGGAGCGCTGCTTGGGTGGAGAGAGCACTGCATGAGGTCATGCGGCCAGATACCATGTATTCGTCTTCTGTAATGTCTCTTCAGTCTAGCTTTATCGTCCTTCTGCTCCTCTTGGACTTTGAAGGACAGTCAAAAAGGTACCATGTTCTGAAAAGTATTATCCATACAAGAGCGATCCAAATGAAATTACACAAAACGGATATGGAGGCTCAGGAGAAAGACTTGGACTTTATCGAGGCAGAGATCAAGAGGCGCCTATGGTGGTATCTTGTCGGCACCGATTGGTAAGTTATCCAGGGCTTCGAAGGAACCCCCACTAATGTTAGTTGCTAGGCTGCATGGAAATGTTGCAGGGCCGCAAGAGGGCACTTACACAATAAACCCTCAGCACATGGCTACCGAACTCCCTGGCAACATCGACGACAAAAACCTATCAACCGACGTGCCGCCGGTGTCGCGAGAGCTCCACCAACCGACATCAATGTCATTCTTCCTGCAGCGAATAGAGGTCGCCAAGCTTTCCCGCGAGAGCGTTGACCTCCTTCAAAATATAGGATCGTCCATATCAAGTTCTTATCCTCTCATCCTACGTGTGACTGAAAAGTACACATCACTGCTGAGCTCTCTACCCCCATTCTTTCAGTCGCATAACGAAGATTTCTCATCTCAAGAAGTGATTTCACGAGACCGCCCGTATATCTCACGGCAACGAGCTATCTTGCTATACGGCCTTTATTCTCGACTCGGTCGTCTGCATCGGCCCTTCATGACTCTTGGTATCACAGATAAGACCTTTGAGATATCTCACCAAATGGGAATACATTGTGCCAAAATGATTCTGGAGTTGAGGAATTCTATGGCTGAGGAAGACATGTGTCTATTTGGACGCTCACATAGCGTTGACCAGCATTCCTTCATTGCCTTGGTTCTACTGTCCATTGATATAATTGCTCGACCGGATCAAGAAGGAGTGGAAGCCCAGAGGTCTGAAATCATGAATACGTGTCGGACACTGATCAACAAGTACCAGCCAGGAGGGCAATCTAGTGGTGGTATCACACGAGCCATTGAGCTTCTGCTAGATATTTTGCACAAGTCCAAGCAAAGCACCCTTGTCCCTGGGGCCTTTGCCTCGCCAACTCGACCCACGCCACGCTCGGCTTCTCGAGAGTTTCCGACGACTGCAAACATTCAGCCTGAAGATGCGATGGCCTCGCTCGACACTCCTAATCAAGTGTCTTGGCTAGACGGTCTCTCTTTCCCAAGTCTCCCGGGCCAAGAGATCCATGATCTGTTCGATGAGCTGCGGACGACAGTATCTGGTGCAGGTTATTTTTCATGGGAGGATTTCTTTGATTGGCAGGGGCTATGCTAATGATGCTACGCATATTTATTGTATAGATTTAAGGCCAGACAGTGTTCAAAATATGTGAGCTTTTATGCAAATTTGGATGCGATGGATGCGATGCGCCCAACAGATAATGACCTATTTTTGGATTACTTTCGGGTGTTCTGTCACCCATCAACGTTGACGACACCTAGTGCTCCATGCGAATACTTCGCTCGCCATTGATGAGAGCCTTGGTTACTTCGTCCAGGCAACCCGCGGCTGCAGCGAAGAAGCCGAGGTAGGATCTGCTCGGGTCCAAGACACGGCTGAGGTATTCGGGGTGGAATTGGACACCCACGAACCATGGATGATCGCGTATTTCAACGACCTCCATGCGCTCACCTTTTTCATCCTTTCCGACGAAAGACAGGCCAGCTTGTTCGAGGTCAGCAACCATCTCAGGATTGACCTCGTAGCGGTGGCGATGTCTTTCGGCGATTTGGGGGATGTCCAGTCCGTACAGCGCGCGCAAGCGAGACCACTCGGTGCCGTTTTGGAAAATCGTAAGATGCTTTCCAAGGCGCATTGTACCACCGAGTTTCGCTTTATCGACCTAGATTACAATATTAATGCCGATCTTAATGATAATGGTCGACAGCGAACTTACATCAGGCATGAAGATGATTGCTTGGTTCTGGGACTCTGGGTGAAGCTCTTCACTTCCGGCATCCTTGATACCAAGCACGTTGCGAGCGTATTCAATGACTGCCAGCTGCATGCCAAGACAAACACCGAGGTAGGGTACTTTTTTGGTACGAGCCCATGTAATCGCCTTCAGCATTCCAGCTGTTCCTCGTGTACCGAAAGCACCAGGCACGAGTATACCACCGGCCGTGCAGACAGCGTGCCATGCTTTATGGTACTCGGCAGGCGATGATGTGAAAGTGTCTTCCTCGAGGTGAGATGAGTCCACCCAGACTATCTCGATCTTTTTGCGACAGAACATGGCGGCGTGCTCAAGCGCCTTGCACACACTGATATAAGCATCCTTCAAGACGGTGTATTTCCCAACCAAAGCAATCGAGACTGTCTCACGGCGATAGTCTTGACCTTGGGCCAACTGCACCCAGTCCTTCCAACTCCTCTTGCCCTCATCAATCAGCTTGGGCAGCAATTGGATCGATGACAGTTCGAGAAGGTCCCCAATGGTTTGAGCCAACTTCTGTTTTTCAAGAAGCAGTGGCACGTGGTATGTGGTGGTAACATCATGTACAGCAATGACCTGTTTTGGGTCCATAGAGCACATGTTCGCGATCTTTTGAATCGTACCGCTCTCAAGTGGCTTTTCGCAGCGGCATGCGATCAGATCAGGGTTCAGCCCGGCGCTTCGCACATCGCTGATCGCCCTTTGCGTCGGTTTGGTCTTTTGCTCTCCGTGGATCAAGGGCACATAGGACACATGGATCTGAATGAAATTGCCCCGACCAGCGCGTCGCTGCAGCTGGCTGATGGCATGAACAAAAGGCGCACTCTCAATGTCTCCCACGGTGCCACCAAGTTCAATGATACACACATCTGGCTCTTTGCCGGACTCGTCCACTGGGATCTTGGCGACACGCTCGATCCATTCTTGAATGGCGTTGGTCACATGGGGAACAACCTGGACAGTCTTGCCAAGATAGTTGCCCACCCGCTCCTTTTCAATGACTTGTTGATAGACCTTGCCGGTCTGGGATCAAAAGTCAGCGTTGTTCTTTAGGAAGCCATTTGTTTCATCTGCGATAGGCTCGCTCACGGTAATGTTGTGGTCTCGGGTCAGCGTTGTCAGGAGGTAGCGCTCATAGTTTCCGAGATCGAGATCCATCTCGCCGCCATCGTCTGTCACGTACACCTCGCCATGTCTAGATTTGATAGATCAGTACAATGTCTGACTAGCGCTTGCGGTCCCCAGCGAGTATTCACTCACTCAATTGGTGACATAGTACCGGCATCGATATTAATATAAGGGTCAACCTTGATGCTCGAGACCGTCAGGCCAGTGGTCTTCAGAAGCAAGCCTGTGCTGGAGGCAATGATGCCCTTGCCAACACCGGAAATGACACCTGTAGACCGTGGTCAGCCATTGGGTCAAGGGTCATAAATTGACTGATAGAACTTGCCGCCAGATACCAGGACGTACTTCATTTTTATATAAAGAACCGCCTGGTCTGGGGTGTAAGAAAGAAAGAAACATGGTGGGGAATCGAAGAAAAAAAAAAGCTATAGACGCGGGGCGGTGGCAGAAACTGGGAGTCATACGCTAACACCAAACGGGGGTTTCTTGTTTCATCTGGAGAAGCTCAATAAACCAGGCAGCAGGATGGCTGCCTAAGTCATAGACTGGCCCAGGCATGACCCTAGTCGTATTCTCATTCCAGTTGGAGGCAATCTGTTCAGAAAAGCGCCTGGTTCCACCAATTGGAAGACGCATCAGGGTACAGTACGCGATAAGCGATAAGCATAAACAGTCCTCCGAACAGAAGCTGCATACCTTGCCTGAAATTATCGTATCCCTGGATGGACTGGAAGGGTTCATGCATACTTCACTTCAGCAGAGGACCCTCCGTGTTTTGTCCAACGGATATGTTCTGATGAGAGGTTTATTGAGGAGATCGGGACAGGAACACTGCACCACCAAAATTCTGTGTACACACAACCCATTAAATCTCAAAGTCTGCCAGATCGGAAGTATAGTTGTGGAATCATAGAAGTCACTCTGAAGGCTCACTTATTCGAATACCTCGCTTTGGTTTCATCCCTCCATCACGATTCGCCTGCAACACCGCGAGTCCAGACTTGCAATGGTAGCGAATACATCTCCACTCATCTATAACAGATCCGCCATACGTCCTGCCTCGATCCATCTCTCGGCCATACAATGCATATCTATCATTTGAGACTTTTTTTCAACTTCAAGGCCTCAAAAGGTGCTATCCGACCTCTTTGGCCAAAAGATGCATCTGACTGTGAACATCCGTGCCATATGCTGTTCCTATCTCGCACCCTGGAGATCCCCGGTCAGTTTCCACCAGAATAGTCACGCCCGCAGCAATCAAAGCTTTTCACAGAACTACCTGGATTGACAACGCCAAACCGAGGTCACCGAAAAATACAAAAGCCAACTGGTTTCTCGATCAATCTATTGAGAAGCGTCTTCCGTGTGAATAGGTAAAGATTGCTCGGTACTATGCACATTTCCATCGACGGTGTGAATATGGTAGTCGACTGACCCTAGAACCAAGTTGCCTCCGGGACTGTCAGCAAACCTCACTAGCGACTTCGCCATCAGCGTGATCTTCGCCACCTCGGGCAATTCGACCTGCTTCCACACAGAAAAGTTCTCGCTCTATGATCCGACCGTCCGTGAACACCCTCATATCTCGTACCACAAAGTCGGTGCCTTCTTCGTTGTGGTTCCATAGGCTTGGCTTATGCAAGATTCTCAAGGATAAGGCTTGCTTATCTGCTCAGGGACTTGTACAGAGGTATCTCAAATTTTGGGTCCAATTGTATCAACTGCCAAGAACCGCGGGCCATAAGGCACTCTATAAGACGGAATTTTCATAGCGAAACTCGCATGTTACCTTTGTGCCGATTTCTTTAGCGGTAAAGATATCCCGGCTCGTCAAGCACCCATATGCTCGTAGATCCGGAAGCTGCGAGAGCGCGGCGGTGACATCGAAACAGGATAGCGAACAACAGACACTTTATTTGCTCTTTCTGTATACCAAGACGAACTGTCCAATTTGACATGTTCGTGCGTTTATAACACCATACCTCTTCGTCTCTTGGCGAATGATTATACTATTAGATCCAATGGACGCCATACTGGGCGAGCGTGCTCGATGATCATTTAGTAGTGATATAGTGAACACCAGCACTGAAAAGTCACCAAATTGCAGCTCATTTCACAGCTAGTAGTCACTAGAGACCTTTCAAGACGGTCAGAGTGGATGTGCATATCGTGCTGCCGACAGCCAAAAAAAAAAATCCCGAAATCCTCCAGTTCGGACATGGCAGCAATATTGATGAGTCCCCTGCATAGCCAACCAAGAAGACCGTGAACAACCCAATATTCATATACAGCATCGATGCATCTAACCAGTAGTATAATAGCAAATGATACTCATCCCCCAAATTACTGGTGTATTCCCCGCTCACGTGTCTCACGTGCACGGATTGTCCCGCAACGATCGAGTGAATTTCGACTACAAGCTGGAGTCAAACGAACAGAAATTGATTTTTTTTTTTCTACGGTACTCTCAGGCTTAATTTTAACAACAGTCTAGTAAAGGCAGGGCGAAAGTCACTGTGAGTAATAATTGCTGGGTCCGCTTAAACTAAACTCTCCCCACACGGTCTATTGCCGTCAGATCTGAGGCCCTACTGCAGACAAGCTGTCGGTCCAGGTCTCACTTCAGATTTCCCCGCACCACGCCCATACTCCCACGTGTCCCAGTTGTGTTGACGGCTCGTGTCGATCGTTCTTATCTGGCCACGTGAGCGGACCGGTCCCGTACAAGGAGCTATGTAGCGGTCTTTGCGGGGCCCTTAAATTGAGGAGTTCACTGGGGGATTTTGGGTTCCACGTCTGATCACAGCCCTCTGCCTTCCATCATACTAAAACAATGGAACATTTTGACGTTGCGGTTGTTGGACTAGGTGTGCTCGGCAGCAGTGCAGCATACCAAGCAGCCCTCAAGGGCGCCAAGGTACTGGGACTAGAACAGTTCGAGTTCGGCCACGTTCACGGTGCCTCGCATGATACATCGCGGATTGTCCGCAAGTCGAATTCAGACCCCGAATATGTGGCCCTTGTCAAATCGGCGTACAAGGACTGGGCTGAACTTGAGAGACTCACGGGGCAGAAACTGCTGACCACCACGGGCGGCCTCTTCTTCCTACCAAAAGACGCTCCCTATCCAATCGAGAATTATATCAGGAGTCTCACAGTCAATGGGGTTGTGCACGAGCGTTTGGACAGCAAGGAGGTCAAGGCCCGCTGGCCTCAATTTGATATCCCCGAGGGCGTGGATACCGTATATGATCCAGATACCGGCATTGTCCACGCCAACAAAACCGTTGCTATCATGCAGCACTTCGCCCGATCAAAAGGCGCCGTCCTCAAGGAACACACCCGCGTAGAGCGTGTGCTTCCGAAATCATCTGGCAAGGGAGTTGTGCTTCGAACGTCCAAGGGCTCTTTCCATGCGGAAAAGGTGATTCTGACCACCGATGCCTGGACTAACAAGCTCCTGGAGCCTCTTGGGGTTCACATCCCGCTCGAGGTGATGCAAGAGCAGATTACTTATTTTAAGCCTACCGAGCCAGCTGAGTTCGAGTCTCCTCACTTCCCCGTCTGGATCTGGGGCGGCCCGCAGAACTATTATGGATTCCCCTGCTACGGCGAGCCAACAATCAAAGCGGGCCATGACCAAGCAAGGAACATGATGAACCCCGAGCAGCGGACATTTGTGCATTCCCCTCGTCTGTTGGGTGAATTGACCGAGTTCCTCCAGAAGCTTATGCCAGACAAGGGCCGCCAGCCTCTCCGAACTGTGACTTGCCAGTACTCTATCACCCCCGGACGACGCTTTGTCATTAGTCCCTTGGAAAACAAAGACATCATTGTCGGGCTAGGCGCTGCGCACGCTTTTAAATTTGCGCCCGCCTTTGGACGCGTGCTAGCCGAATTGGCTATTGACGGAACGACGAAGGAGGATATCTCAAAGTTCGGTCTTCCACAGGGTGCTCCTGGGTCCAGCAAGCTCTAAAAGCAGTTGAAGGGATACAACGTGATCATTGATATTATGCACTACCTCTCAATACATGTGCTTTCGTCCCATCATGCCTTTCCCTCTGGGTAGCGTAGATAACAACACAGCGACTCGCAATCGTAAATATCCCGATAAAAACACATGGATCCGGGTCCACCAATTTTCTTCACATATCTCTTGAGACTCAGTAACCGGTAGATGACGAGATACTCTCCCATTCATCCGCGATCTTGACTTTAGCCAGCGAGCTGTCTCTAAACGTCTGAACTGCATCTTCGCCCAGTGGAAGCCGATCAGGGAGTTCTCTGCCCGCACATCGTCCCTCACCCCTCACAGCTTCGAAAATGGTCTGCGCCGCCTTCTGGGGGTCTCCACTCTGCGCACCGTCCATAGTACTACAGCCGTCTTTGACCAACTTGTTCATCGCCGCATATTCCGGCAACTTGTTCGGCGCTCGGTACTGGACGTTGCCAGACGTAAACACTTTCGTGCGGAAGAGCCCCGGTTGGACGAGGCAGGTGCGGATACCGAAAGGCTGCACCTCGCTGGCGAGACAAGGCACTAGGGCTTCCAATAGGCCCTTGGACGCAAGATATGGGGAGGCTCCTGGAGAGCCGAAGTTGACTCCGTACGTAGAAATGAACAAGATGGTCCCTGATGACCGGGCGCGCATAGACGGAAGAAAAGCACGGGTGAGGTTCAGTGGGCCCAGTGCGTTATTGCGGAGGGCCTTGGTAAGGAATGCTTCGCTGGACATGGTGTTAAAATAAGGAACAGCGGATACCGGTGGGGAAACGTACTCGTATTCCGCAAAGAAAGCGGCATCAACCTAGCCGGCGTTGTTGACGAGTACATCGACATGTCCGTGTAGATAGCACATGCCTCCTCTGCTTTCTTCTTCAGCACGTCTTCAGGTGCGGTGACGTCGAGTTCCATGATAGCAGCTCCAGCTTCTTTGCGCGGACCAAGACGCTCCAAGACGCTCCAGGCCGCTCGCGCCCCGCGCTCAGGCAGTCGCAATCACATTGTCGTCCCTGAGGTCGGTTGCATTAGGGTACTGTTACCCCTTGGGAGCATACATACTGCGGCCAAGATTGCGTGCGCAAGGCTCTCGCCAATACCTGATGAGGCGCCTGTCACGAACTAAGTCAGTTCAGTCATGTCGTGGTGTCAGGTAACTGTAGCAGGGACAATGGAAAGTCCAGGAAGGAGCTCTAGCACAATGAATACGTCGCCACTGCAGAAAGCTTAGAGGCTTACAGCACAAGAGCTCCACCGGTTCAAGGCTAACTTGAACTAATTGTTCCACGTCATTCGTTCCTAGCGAGGTAATAACTTGCGACGGGGGGGCCTAAGACATCCCGCATCTACATCGAGGATCAGCTTTGTGAACCGCGCGCTCCCGCCGACTTCTCCAAGCAGACCCCCATGAACCCTTATGAGGTGTAAACCAATGCCCTCAGAGTATTACAATTCCATGTAGACTTGATCGGTCAGCATGCGCGTTCGCAGTTCCAATCGAGATCAGTAGGAACTCCATACGCTAAGCGGCTCATTGGTCCGCTCGAGTAGCCATGCGGGGAGCAGCGAACAATGTAGCATGTTGCATATCCTTGTACACGGTGGTTGTTCTGTCTTAGGGCAGTGCGGAGACGCAGTGGCAACGGCTTCCCTTTCCCAGCACCAGTGACAGGTCTATTCAGACTCGGCTTCCCTGTCTATTTGAGCATTTGATCGATTCGAAGTCCTCTGAAATACACCGGATTTTGCGACTCACCGTTGCTCGGCCCCGCTTTGGTTTCGCGTCACCGATCCAACTTCACTTCGTTCTCTTCAAGATCGCCATCGATAAACCGGATCTTTGAACTAAGACAAGACATCCATGCATCGGCAGCTACTCCCACCATGGAACAAAAAAGTCCGCTCGAGCATCAGCATTTTCCGCAACGAGTTGTGCCCGCACACAAGTGCCCGTGATGATACGATTCCTCGAATATGTAATGAGCCTACGTCGCAGAGACAAAGATTTGGAGAGAAAAAAAAAGCATGTTTTCAAATTCACTTGGATAATAAGCCTCAATGTCAACTCTCGGGCTATATACAATCCCTCTCTGACCCTGCAACTGCCTCGCGCTGCGAAAGACCACAAAAGAAAAAGATCGCTCCCACTTCGAGTTTGTCAAGCCAGATCAGTTTGTGCTTTTCGGATAGGCACAGAGATGAGACTTACGAAGATTGTGCCATGATGGCACCACCATCCGCCCCAACGCTGTGCACCAATTAGCCCGATGGCCTCGCAGCAGCGCCATGCCTCAGTCCCGGAATTGTCAGTGCGGCAGGTAGCTCCGGGGGCCTCGCATCTGACACAGACCTGGAGCTTAGTGGTTAGAATGAGCTCACAACGGAGTGGGAGTGAGCTACCTTTCGATTGCCACGATGGCGCCACCATCCCCCCCGACGCTGTGCGCCAGATAGCCCGGTGGCTTCGCAGCAGCGCCATGCTTCTACCTGGAATGGCCGTCGGTCGTACCGAGTTCTGTGAAAATCAGCGTAGCAAAAGCGTGCCCCCACATGTGGATGGGTGGCCAGATGGGGAGCAGATAAGAAAAGCAAAACGGACAAGAAGGAAGTACATGAGGGCGTGACTAGCAGGATCCGGTGGGCACCACTCTCATGACTCCATGCCATGGGGGGCAACCCGGGGTTCAACTGCATCGAGAGGGGGAGTACAAACGGGGCTTTTTTCCAAGGTTTTCAAAGGCTTTTCACCCATACACCAACAGATATGTGATACACGATAAGAAGAATGAAAATAAAAAGGTGAGAAGAAAACAAGAACAGAAAAGTCCCCAAAAGCAAAACGGACAAGAAGAAAGTACATGGGGGCGAAACCAGCAGGATCCAATGGGCACCACTCTCATGACTCCATGCCATGGGGGCAACCCGGGGTTCAACTGCATCGAGAATATGTGCAAGAAGAAAAGCACCCATCAGGACCACCAGTAAGCGATCGCAGTAGTGGCAATGGCTCCCAGCGCATACAGGCCAAGAACCTTTCCAAGAGAAAAGGTTGTACAGGCTTCCTCACCGAGGATTCGTTGTGTGCTTTCCTGCTGGGCTGCTGCCGAGGCCAGTTCCTGCTCTCTCTTCTGAGTAGCACGTCCGGGTACGGGGAAACGCGCATGTACAGGAGGAGGGAAAACAGGGGGTAAAACAGGACGAACACGCATAGGGGGAGGACGTGCAGGGGAGCGAGGAGGGGAGCGAGGAGGGGGAGGGCAAGGAAGAGAGGGAAGGTCTTCCAGGTTCATCCACCGTGAGACTTCATGAACCGTCGTGTCCCCGAAGGTAACATGACGGACATTCGTCCTCTTGGCTTCATCTGCCTGGTGCACCTTCAAGATGCTACGGCGAGGGCTCTCGACTCGCCGAAGAGGGGACGGAGTAGAGGGAGAGGGGGAGTCACTCTCCAGAGAATCGCCCAGCTTACGCATGCGCTGCTCTTCCAGGACACGCTTCACAGCGTCCCTTGGAAAGGCGCGACATCCGGGCTGAGGGCGGATGGCAAAGGGCGAAGCCGAGAGCCCCAAACCGGGAAAAAAGATGGGCCACGGCTGCCCTCGTCCGAGAATCTCCTCGCCCGGAAGTGAGGAGCTCCCATAGAGAAGCAGCCGAGCGGCGCGGGGAGACGGCAACGATGGAGGAGACATCGTACCGGTCCGAGGGTCACGAAGAGAAAAGAAGAAAAAGAAAAGAAAAGAAAAGAAGAAAAAGAAAAGAAAAGAAAAGAAAGAGGAAAGGGTGCAAGGAGCAGAGTACGGGAAGCTTCTCAGAGAGAAGACAAAGCAAAATGCTGAAAGTAGGCTAAGCAGAAGCAAAAGCAGTACCAACAGGCATGGGAGGGGAAAAAGAGAAAGAGAAAACAAAACAGCATGGGACGGGGGTTTTGTACACAAACTCTGGCACCGCAGCAACAGAACCAGATTGTTCATCTTGTTCTTATGGCAAGAGCGAATGCAGGGAAGTCATACAAAGGAACAGGTAAGAACCACTGTCAAGAGCATCTATAGCCCGAATCGGCCATGTAAGCAAGAAAATAAACTCATTTGGGCAACGCCGCCCACTCGCGCCTGCCTTCAACCACAGGCCTTGAAGCACAGGCCATCCATGCTTTCATCTCACCTTGCGGTCGAATCCGCCTCACTTGAGTTTCGAATTCCAGTAAGTTCAAACTCGTAGCTGCCACTCTCTGGGTAGTAAGCTACAGGGGCCCAATGTATGTAGTGCAGGCAAAACACCAGAGACGCGAGCCGCGCTAGAACATTGAAAACGACCAATAATTCCAATGCGTTCTCTATGCCTCAAGTTTAGAGGGCTTTGGCACCAGGCAAGTTCCGTGATGTCAATGTAGCGATGCGATTCGGTCAGCAGGCAAGAGCGTATGAAAAATGGAAACAACTTCCATGCTACACTTGCCTTCTTCCTGCACTTTCCCAGAATGACATAACTCAATACTTCACCCGGAGTATGATTACGCGCAAATTAGTATATTAACATTACAGATATGGCATTGGTATCCCTTACAACACTGGTGCAGCTTACGAACGGAAGCACCCGGGGGATAGCACAGAGACGTCGTGGCCATTATACTAGATAGCAACAGTCCTCAAACCCCAGATTTCAGCAGACTCCACAAAATAAATGTCATACCAGCCGTCCAAGCACCGGTAGCCCTACTTTCTCTTCGGGGCGATCCGAGGCTGTCATGTCGGATAAAAGAAAATGCGGAGCCGTTGCGTGAAATCCGGATTGCGAGGTCGTATGAAATTCTTTTTTTAACGTACCGATCCCACCTTGGGCGAATTTTCAAATCTCGAGCATGGTGTTGAGCTAAAGCGGATGGGGATTTTGGACAGGATGGCGGAGGAAACTCTCTACAGTCGACTCCGTCGTGTCATAAAGTAACCAGCGCCTCTCCGTCCAGTCTGTGCTTCGCTAACATGTGACCAGAGAGCCCCATGCAGCCATACATCGGATAAACCTCTCCCGGCTTCCTCTCTGTTTGCCACCAAATGCATCCCAGCCAACCCTATACGCTTTGGGGTTATCACGCTATGCCGAGTTGTACTTTGGCGTCGAGGCAGAGTGGGTCGCGTGCACTGGCGAACCCATCGAGTGGATCGCATATTTCGACGTCCACCAGGTGCACGCGATCGATGACACGGAGCGTGTCCGAGCTTTGCTGAGACTGCTCTACATGCCGGAAATCCCGAGGACAAAGCCCCTTGAGGCCGACATCGCTTTTCTATCCGCGATGAACACAGTCCGCCTAGAGCAGTTCCATGCCCAGAACCCAGGCAGTCGGATCCGGGAACAGATCCGACAACGGGTCAGAGGCCACCCACACCGCCTGGTAGCATACATTTGGATCATGTATTCCGCACTGCTCTATGGGGGCGACAGGATCTTGGGACTACTCAAGGCCTATCCAGCATTTTGGGACTTGTCCCGAGCAGAATTGGAGTCCGACCGAACTCCCACGCCTCTCTCGTTCTGGCATATTGATGACAGTGTCACTGTGAAAGAAAAGTTTCGCGACGCAATGGCAAACTTAGACCAATTCCTTACGCCAAAGGAACAAGAAGATATACTTGACGAGTCCCTGCTTATCTTTCTTCAGTTTAACACCCTAACATCGCGTTTAGACGATGAAGCTCAGCAGTTTCGCGACCAAGCCTCCGCCCCAAGCTCATGATGATGCGGGGCAAATGCCATATCAAGCCCCATAATCCAACGTTAAGCGTGATCGCGTCAAAGTATCCTCGAATCCCTCCGCAATTCGACGGTGTAAAGTCCTTCGACAGAACTTGATGCTCTCATGTACATAGCATGTTCCTTGAACTTCCCTGCATTCGAAGATCGGCGTTCCTGCGTTATTTTGACAAAATACGAAATGCGTCTTGTACTTTGCTCTCATTACATTCTGAGCGCCTGGGAAGGACGTATAATGTAGGACAAGCAAGGTCGAATATAGAGCTCTTAAAGGTCAATCAAATCATATTTCTAGCGTCATAATTATCCAAGCGTACTGCCTCTCCTCCCTCTGAGCCGTATTCGCATGACAACTCGTGATCACGTAGGTCTAAACTTCCACATCACCAGGCTAATTGCAATATCCGTCCCATTTTGCGATCGTGGTGCCCTTCATGGTGATTGTTTAGCACGAGAGCTCCCCATGGTTGTTGCTGATGCATTTGTCTGGGAAGCTTGAATTAGTCTACTTGACGATACCAGCATCCTCATATTCAAGTAAACTCACTCAGATCGATGTGGGTAGGAACATAGTTATGACCCTCATCCACGTTGCGGCACATGCACTGGAAATCGGTGTGGCCGCGGAGGCTGCAGTTGATACAAGAACCCTCATAGTTACCGCTAGGGGGGATGTTAGGATTCTGCATTTCATCATGGAGACAAGCTGACACTCACTTCTTTCCGCACTATACTGACATTAGTATTTTAGGAAAAACTCTTGCGTGGGGATTACTCTTACCTTGAGGCTTCCCTTGCTGTTCTTGATGCATCGGTTCAGATCGATAGTGGAGGGGCGAGTCTCGCCATTTTCATATTCCTGGCATTCTGCCCGCAGAGTTGATCCGAATCCCTCGATGTCCCGACAGCTTTGGGCAAACTTGGAAGGGCCAGCGGAGACTGCAATGGCGAAGAGAGAAAGCAGGCCAAAGCTCTTGAGGAATTGCATGGTGGTTGTATGGTAGTATATTAATGGATACCGGAGTAGTTTCGGTGGCTTAGGTCCAGTGGTGAGGATTGACTTTCACGATGGATATGCCTCAATTTATAAGTCCGTGAACGAGATAATAGCTTGACAGACTCCGGGTCTATCATGCTACCCAGCTCTTGCATGATAGTGATGCAAGAGCCCTCTGGCTGGAATTTTGCAGAGCTCTCGCGCTCCTTACTTGGGTCGAGAGTTCATGGTGGAGAGCTCTTCTGAGTACAGCTTTGGGCTGCTGAGATCATTGTGCATAGACGATGCAGCGTAGGTAGTTGAGCAGACCCGGTGGTAGTTTGTCATAGGCCTGAATCTTGAAGTTCGCCTTGCGAGGCTGCTCGTATCAAACCAACTCGGCCGCGGAATGCATTATCTACGAACCCCTTTCTCAAAAGTTTTTAGGGCTTCATCTACGTGAAATGTTTTCTCCCCTCCCGTTGTGGACCAAATATTCCAAGTCTATACTCATTTCTCTGTGGCCTGAGGCTCGATCGAGGGGTGCGCGCATGAACAGCCCGCAACAGGAGGGTCGCTGCAAGGGACAAGGGCTCAAGCATCAAACCAATCATATCAATCGCCGACGGCGAAAATTACCTCATTCAAAATCGGATCCTATCATATGCTGAGAATTGAAGAGCAAATGTCCGCTTGGCACACAAATTCCGGTCAGCCCGTGTTGCTGCACGTCTTACCTTGCGCGAGCACCGGGCCTTCGTCGTGCCTGCCAGGTCTCAGTCGACACGGTCTCACCCCACAAAGCGTCATTTTCCCCAGCTATTGTCTTTTATGTCGTTTATGAGCAAATATCCCGTGATACAGCTCTCGCAACATGAGACACGGTGTTCAGAAACCCGATCATCATGACTCGAAGGGGTGTGGAAACATTACATTATTATGATACTATCTGTCTCCTTTTCTAAGTTTTGTATCTGAGACTTCCAGTAGTATTCCCCTCCATGACTTATTTGCGAACTGAGCGGCAGGCAAGTCTTGGAGAGTGCCAATGTTGGCAGAGTCCCAGGGATGAACTTAGATCCGTCGCCAACCTGGCCGCCACTCTTCCCGTATGTGAGGGGTGAAATCTTACAGCTCCTACTCAGAGTAGCAGGTGACTGGAGCGCGGAACTCGGCAAGGGCATTCTCAGAGTCCAGGCCAGCATAACTAAGCTTGGTCTCTTACTCCATAAAGAAGGACCGAAAATAGCCCGATTCAGCCCACCATCACGTGCGACGCGATCATTTGTTCCCCTGGAAAATTTCTAGTTTGTGATTCCAGAGGCGAACCTGGAGTGGCTGCGCTGGAAAATGCATCTTCCCATTTCGGAAAAAATAATTAAATACTCAGCTCTACGAAAGCTGACCAGAGCTATACCAACCAGACCATGTGACAAGAAATCGATTTCAGGTCAATCGGGCCATAGGATGTCTGAGCCAAGCTCCATGGCTTTGTACTAGAAGAAGATGCGCTCTAGACTGCCCGCCGAGACTCTGATGTAAGCCTCTGATGTCACACCTGGGCAATTCTCTTCTCCACTTCTCCGGCTCCTGCCAGTGAGGTTGCTCCCAGTAGCCCTCGGGCCCTTGGTGGACCTTCTACTAGAGGCTAGGGCTCGGTAATCGGTGCTTGGGCGATAATACAATAAGCCAAGATGCGTACGAAAAGCCGAGCTAACGTATGCTTAAAATGTTATTCTCCCCGCTCATCGAGGCTGTCGGATCCACTTGACTGTCTAGGCCCGTCGGTCAGGCTGCAACCCTACTTGGTGTGTCACAGGTTAGCTTCTGATTGATGTGCTTGACTGAAATCCATTAGCATATCGTCTTGTTTTGGTGCGGTATGGGAGGCTGGAGGCAACTATTCCGCATCCAGAAATTCTCCCATTGGCCGCCACCACTGGAACGAGTGGGATTATGTCAGAAGGCGAGCTCCCAGGCTCGGAAGGCAAAGAACGAGAAAGAATCCAGGCACAAGGGCCTTTCCATGGCTCTGTTAGAATCTGCATCGCTCACAAGTTGGTTCTCGTGGGACGGACGGTGATTGGCGGAGGTCACCCCTTTGCCCTGCCAAGACTATATTAAAGCAATGTGATTGGTGCCGTTCTATGGTTAGCGGATCACTGCAAGCCAAGCGGACCAATGATACTGCTTTCCTACCACTTCGGAACCAGAGTTGCTCGTCCACGGCACCACAAAAACTCTCCAAACCGCAAAACGCGCCCCTGAAGGAGCTCTGCTCGGAGACGGTTGGCCAAAGCCTTTTCCAAGAGAGACATGCCAAGAAACACCAAAGCTTCAAAGGACCAGGAGACAAAGCCCACACCAATCGTGCCCGAACACCCAAGATTTCGTCTGGACCTAAGTCTCTCGTTGGTCCAGTTCGCAAGAGCACACTAGAGCGGAGATCGTCCGGTTACTCCATCGCTTCGACTACAATTCGGGCCCCGCTTGGTCGAGAACACCCAGTGGAGTTCATTGACAAACTGAAGGTGAAAGGATTTTCACAAGGCACGCCCTTGTCTGATGTAACCTGTCGCATGCGATTGCGTAGATTGCACTCCGTTTCCCGTATTCACAGAGGGTTTTTATACCTTGAGAATGGCAGGAGTCGCGCCTAGTCTCCAGGGGAAATACTACCATGAAAAGCCATGTATTCTTTCATTGGGAGCAGTGGGAGTCTTTCCCCGCAGCGCAAGTGCCGCGTGTAGGACTTCCCTTAGCCGCACCAAATTCCTGTCAAGTGGAGATTCCTCCCAGTTCGTGATTACGCGAAAGATTTCCACGTAGCCATATGGGGGCCTCCGGTCAGGAAGAGAAGGCTTCGAGAAGGGGAACCGTAAACCGCCGTGCGGATCGGCGACTGACGCTGTTATTCGACTGGGCCATTCTGGAGTCAACTCCATAGATGAAGCGAGCCAATGATACCATCCACCGTTTATGGGAACTTCCTATGAACCGGGGGCCGTGCCTCTTTGCTGATCTTAGTACCAATCTTTGTAGTTTATTCTCTCGCATGGCCTCCACTCGCCCCGTCTGGCCACATGCTGATCCAGAACACCGGCTCTTTTGGCCCTCCAACCATATTCTAAGATTTGCCCTCTCTGGGACCCTCGTTAGTGTCTGACGTACAAACCACCCTTGGTGCTCCACGCCATGGAACGGTCCAGGTACCAGGCACTGCACTCTGACTGGATTTCCAGACCTGAAGAGGCAAGACGTGGCGGGGGCCTGAGAAGTCTTTTTCTCGTGGAAATGAGGTACTTATAGACAGGGTAACCCCAGAGAAACCCCTACCTTCCTCACATCACACTCTCTTGAAACGACGCTCCTTTTGAAGTTTCATACTTCCGTCACTCCTTATAGACATCCACATTCTCTTCCAGACACACACAAAAGTCAATCCTTTCAATCTAAACAGTAAAAAAAAAATGCAGTTTACCAAGTCTCTTCTGCTGCTGGCAGCTTTCACTGGTGGTGCCCTTGCCCGTGCTGAAGGTCATGCCCGTCGCCAGGCCACTACCCCTGCCAGCACCCCCAGCTCGGCCTCTGGCTCTTCCTCGGGTGGCGCCTGGACCGCTACTCCCAGTGGTCCCGGCTCTACCGCTGGCTTTGGCGGCAGCACCAGCGGTGGTGGCAGCGGCGCCACCTACCAGGGCAACATCGGCAACCCCTACGGCAGCAATATCATCGAGGTCTCCGAGTCCGATGCCAGCTCCTACGAGTACGTGATCCAGTTCAAGGGTCAGAACACCGAGGACTGGACCGTCGTGGTCTGGAACAAGTACAGCTCCGACGGCACCATGGACGGATTCTTCGGCAAGGCCACCACTACTTTCACTCTTTCTCCCGGCGCCACCAAGTACCTCGCCATCGACGGCGACTCCCAGGGTGGTTGGGCTGCTGCTCCTGGTTCTACCGTTCCCACTGGCAGCTCTGGAATCTACGCCGCCACCTGGGGAGAGTTCGACTTTGGCTCGACCTCCAACAACGGCTGGTCTGGTTTCGACGTCTCCGCCATCCAGGCCCAGAACAATGGCCTCGAGGTTCAGGGTATGCAGATCTGTGATGCCCTTGGCACCACCTGCTCTTCCATCTCCCCCCAACGCGGGTACCGTCAACAACGCCTACACCAGCGCCCAGACTGACGTTGGCGGCATTGGTGGCAACCTGGCCTCTGGCCCCGTCCGTCTGGTTGTCACTATTGCCTACAGCGGTTAAGTGCCTGTTTGATGACGAATTCTTTTCGTTTTATGTGTTCAAAAAAAAATGGTTTCTAGACTTATGATTTTATATATGATGACCTGATTCCGCTTGGTGCGTGGTATACCCGGGTGGTATGGCTTTTCTTTCTCTTGTCAATATAGGGATCGAGGCTGGGCCTTTTTGCGTTGGGACTTGTTCATTCTTTGTGAGAACTCTTCAAATACTTTTCTTCAATCAAAAAATCTCTCCAAAAAAAAAATCTCATCCCTATAGAACTCTTGGGTATGTGGTGTATCTCACCAATCATGGGGTAGTGGCAATGACCGCATCGTTGCATAATAGGGCAACGCCTCCTGAGGTCTTTTTTTCTTCTTTTTTTCTTCCAAGAGCAACATGTCCCGCTTTCATGTGCAGCACAAATGTCATAAGCGAGTGCACCCTAGTAATTCTAGGGTCTGCCGGGATGAGACTATGCAGAAATCTAACATCAAAGGAGCTCATAGTTCCAAGATACTCGACCTGGGCGTCGCTAAGGTTCGGACTGAGTCTCTGAATGCGACCGCAAAGACTCGATTTCCATGCTCCGAGGCTACCTTTGCCAGAGCTTCGCTGACTCGGGCTTTCCTTCTCGGCCTGTTCACTCCGGCCACTCTCTCCGACGTTCTTGCGTCGCTCGATCTCCGTCCTTGTAAGAGATTTTCCTCTGTCCAGGATGGCCCATCTGATCACTGCGTTCGTATCTGATCCACCGGTCGTGGATGATAGAATGCGCAGTCTGCCTAGCGCGGTCTGTGGGATGGGTCGCTCATTACAAATATAAAAAGAGAGGTTTTCACCGGTAAGGCCCGGGGTTTACCTGGGCTAATTTGAGAGAAAACTTTTTGGCATGGCTCTCAAAGTACTTAGAACGGCTACTTGATATGTAGACGCAGTGCATGCCGTTGACCTTGTTCGCCGGGGCGAATGCAGCTGAGATGTCGAGGATTTTCATGAAGGCAATCTACAGCGTTCAAGGAAGCGGAGATAATCGTATCGCCAAGCAAACTGCTACCTTTGGGAGGCAGTTTCATCGGTAGCGCTAATCCTCCAAAGCTGGGAATAGAATCCTCAAGAAGCTACGCCTAAGCTCTACAGATTCGCCCGTGAGACGGGCTACGGGTATACCATCTCATTCCCACCCGAGCTTCCACTAGGAATTCAGGATTTTAGTGCATGACAATTGATTCAGCATTAAGAGTGCTCTTGTCTGTTTGAAATCTTCAAAGGGTTCAGTGGCATTTGGAATGGCCGATCGTACTCAAGTTTTGCCGTGAGTATCGGGTCTCGAATATCATGACCCACGCCGCAGCAACCGTGCACACCACAGCTATGAGACGGTCACTCTCACTCCTTTGCTGCCTTTCTTTGGACGGGGTGTGAAAAAGTCGTGGTCGTACTTCACATCATCCACTGTTGTCTCATACAACCTCATCCGCGGTATCACCCGTAGGGTCAGTATGGATGTTGCCAGGTAAAGATTGCAGTATGCAAGGCTTCCAGGAATCATTAGAGCAAATTATGATTGCATAGCTGCGAACTGACTCACTTCATTCCAACGCACTGACGACTGCCCTTCGAGAAAGAAGTCATGTGGTTTTCCAATTTGCGCCGCTTGCTCTCGTCTGAGACCAAGCCACCGTTCTGGAATGAATTCATACGGCTCGGGAAACACGTCTTCATTATGGTTTGTTATCGCCGATGACATTCCCATTGGTGTGCCAGGGGGGATGGTATACACTATATTGTGGCCTTTGAATTGTCCCCGATAAGTCAGGGTCTCGTCCGGGGCAATGCGAGGGCTTCGCGGCGCGACACCATAGGAGTGACGAAGTCCCTCCATGATAACCGCATTCAGATAGCCCAGCTTTTCCAACTCAAACCACGACAGACTGAGAGCATTCGCCTCTTCCAGTTCCGTCGTGAGGCGGGCTAGGACTTGTGGTCGGTTGAGCAGATGGAACGTTATCACACTCAGTGTCCACTTCCAGGTTTTCAGATACGTCAGCGTGGCAAGATCAGAAGGGCTTCAGGGACCTACCGCAGTTGTCTCAGTCCCAGCTGCCGTCATAGAGAACCCTTCGCCCGATAGACGGTGGACGGTCTTTTCTTCCTCCGGCAGTGAAGAATCGATCAGAGCTGCAAACAAGCTCGGTTGGTCGGTCTTTGAGCCGGAGCTGTAGTCCTCGCGCGCCTTGATGATCCGCGCGGGCAGTAACTGGTTGGATTGTTCGAGCATCAGGCGAATGTCTTTGCCGAACCATTTGCCAATCGCTGGAGCCGCATTGGCGAGATACCTGACGGGGGAAAGGAACCGAAAAATATACATAGGGCCCAGCAATGCTTGAAGTGCGATTTTGAAATTCGGTTCCCATGATTCCTTGAGACATTAAGCCAGGAGCTTGCACATTTTCACTAACTGGCACTTACCTGTGTTACAAATCCAAAGGCCTCACCAAAGCAAATCCCCGAGACAACATCTGCGGAGAAGCAGCTGTATGCCACGTTCAAATCGACCGGCTGAGCCCCTGTTGCCTATCAGCTTGGGACTTTCATGGCCAAGATGCACCTCCCGCCTACCCAGCCGGATCATCTTATCGCATAACTGTTCCACCAGGAGCCTGATCGTAGGTTCCAGCTTCGCTATCTGCGTGCGCGAGAAGAACTTGTTCAGGGCCCCACGTCGGAGTCGATGAAGATTGTGTTCGCGTGCACTAAAAGCGGCCAGACTGATAGGCCCGGCCACGAAATTCAGGTAGTGGGTTTGCTTGTCTCTCTTGCGGCCCCCAGATGCGTATATCTCGTCGACGAATGCTATATCGTTGAAATGCAGCTCCTCGGGATTGATGCGTATAACGGGGCCTGATCATCAATTAGCCCATTCCCCTTTAGAAACACGGAAGGACGATACCATATATCGCGTGTAGCCTCTTGATTTCATTCGTGAATCTCCCCCCCTTTGACCAGGTCAAACCATGCTTCGTAGAGAAATGTCGCCGATGCCAGCTTGGGGCCGGGAAAGTGGCTCAGTGGATGGAACGGCGAGATGTTGTATAGCGCAAGAACAACGTGATAGCCTAACCATAAGCCCAACACATGGACGATACTGATTTCTGAAACAAATCCTTTCCAGGCTGTCCAGCCATATACTAAGAGTTGCGGAAAGTCCTTCATCGGGTCGAGGGGTGAATTGGTTTCTCAGGAGATATGGTTCCCGTCTGGCAACCAGAAATCATGTACATAACCTCAAAGACATCGCGTCCACCTGTCAAAAATCCGTCAATGTTCTTTTGAACTCGGGAGAAATGCCGCTTCGTCCGGATTCCCCGTCCACAGAAGGATATGCGACCGTAGGTATAGGTACTCTCTAGGAGGGTAAACCTGCAACTACCCCACCATTTGCATTCAAACCTGATGCTATTCGTTGCTTGTCCTTTGGCTCAGTGTCGGGCGTTGCGATGATGGCTATCTATGGCTTTCTTCGTATTAGCCTTGGAGAAGATAGTCGGCATTTGCGTTGTATGGAGGAAGAATAGCCATCACTTCCTGCCCAATGATTGGCCGTCTTGGTGCCTGATGGGGTGGTGGGAAGTCTTCACACCAACCCCGCTTGGCTGGTGTTGCACGAGGCGTCCAACTATTGGGAAGCGATACCTAATGCGCTTCTAGCATATCCATATCGTCCGGCGTGGCGCACCGTTGATTTTCGTCAGATAGGCGCAGCCCTGGTCTTTAGCCCAGACAGCCGGGTCCATGGGAGATACATCAACTGGTACCTGTACCTTTCCCCCTCTTCGCCTACCTTTGATAAGTTCAATGTAAGTTCAATGCAGATGCCCCAGCAAGGTCTGCTGCCTTTTCGATTTCCCGGTGAATTTCGATTTGACGGAAGGTATCTGAATCAAGCGGTCGCGACATACTTTCTCTGGGTTGCTACCTTTGCTTATTGCTTGGTTATTCAATGAATTTGGGGGCCCTGCACTACTGGAATAGTTCGTGAATATAATCCATGGGCATAGATTGGTGGGGCGCCACGAGCAGATCTTTCTCCAGAAGCCGTAGAAACTCGGATGGCCCTCTTTCCCCCCACTATCAGGCCTCAAATAGGAGAAGTTGGACAAAGGGGCATCACAAGTGCTCCCTTATCCACGGTTTATTTCTAACCGAGATGGGGGCCAGGTCGAGATATGTGCCTTGTGAAACAAGTTCCGGAGTTGATCTGCAGTGGGGCCGAATTCGACACGCCCCTGCGCCCAAACCTCCATGGACACCGTTGAAACCCACTCGGATCTAAAATATCTAAAATATGTCCACGGCGGCACTATGCTGATCCGAAATCAGGGTACCAGATAGATGAAGCTTCTCGGGGCTTTTCAGCGAGGGGAGTGCTTAAATTTTTGACCGAGACTAACCTCAGGATCGAGAGCAATGATGATCGTGCTTCCTCCAGGGCGGGGGCAGCCACAGGAGAGGAATCCTCGAATCACGATTCAAGGCTTCAGAAGCCGTTATATCGCACACGCCGACTCCGTGGCCTGGACCAATCCTTGTCACCTTCGTCACAGCACGCTAGAGTGCCACCGGCGTGAATCCTGGCGGACGTGCTCCACTCCGCTATCCCGGGAAGGCGATACAGATCACTCTCTGCCTGTAGATCGGACCCATCAAGTCCAGAAAGGAACGTAAGCCTCTGTGATATTGCCACCAAGGATGGTTGGCTCATACGCTGGTGCATTTGCCCTTTCGCAGTGCGGATTCGCTGAGGGAGGATTTGTTCCTCGATACTCGCGGCACGTGGAATCCTGCAATCCTTTTACCCCATGAATGGAGGAAACATGCGGAGAGTGTCGTAGTGGAATGTTCTGTTGCTTTATAACTTGGGCCCCCGGGGTGAATCGTACCTCGTTCTGCCCCCATTTTGGAACCATTGGTCTTGTACTCCATACTTAAGATGCTGCAGTTCCATGCAGTTGAAAATATAGGCCACGTGCGTCCGTTTCAAACTCGTCCCACCAGCTGCATGGTTTGGATTTAGAGTTGACGCAGCAGTAAGTATGCGTTTACATCAGAATATGGACTAAGTATAGACTAAACTCACGTATTCAGATTCCAAATACAGGGCCCAGCGCTCTCGCATCTGCCCATCATGAGCTTGCCATTCAGTCCCAGCCAGAACAAAGCTCTGGTAGTGACAGAACGAGTCAACTCCTGCGTCTCGGTCGCTGCGATGCTTTTTGTTTTCCTCACATACTGGTTCGCTCGCGGGTTCGACAAGCCCATCAACCGTCTCATTTACTATGCCAGCTTCGGAAACCTCGGGTCGAACATTGCAGCCCTGATTTCATCAGCAGGCCCCCTTTCAGGAACTTCCTCGGGTCTGTGTCAGTTCCAGGCATTTCTGGTGCAGATGTTTTTGGGGGTAGACTGCTACTGGGCTCTTTTCATGGCAATCAATGTCTACCTCGTCTTCTTCAAGAATTACACAGTGGAGCAGCTGAAGTCTCTAGACATTCTGTATCTCCTCCTGGCCTATGGGTTATCTCTGATTCCCGCTCTGGTTTTCATATTCATCTCAACTGCAGGACGAGGCCGGTTGTATGGAGATGCAATCATCTGGTGCTGGATCTCAGTCAAGTGGGACTTCATGCGTGTGGTCTTCCTATACGCCATTGTTTGGTAAGTTTCTGAACTCGACTTTCACCGGATTCCGTTTCTAACCGGGTTCCTTTGTAGGGTGGCATTTATCGCAGCTTTCGTCATCTACGGAATGGCTGCCCGAGTCATCTACCACAACAGAGATAAGCTGGAAGGCTACCTGAACCCTTTGAATGAAACCCCCTTCGGCAACGTCGTGACGGAGATCAAAATTACCCACGATGAAAGACCGATCATCGAGGATGCCTGCCCACAGGGTGTGACTGACATCACTCCTGATGGCCAGAACTACAATATTCAAATTGAGGCCGATGGTGCAAAGCCGACTGATCCCGCGATGTGGGATGTCATACGAGTTCGTGAAATCACCAAAGCCGCTGCGCAGCAGGCTCAGGATCAGGAAGCCTGGCTATATGCTCGTATCGCATTCATGTTTTTCCTAGTACTACTTATCACTTGGGTAAGACCGTTATCTTCCCACCCCCTCCATGTGCGACTGACATCTCATTGCAATCAGATTCCGACCAGTGTCAACCGAGTATATACCCTCGTCAAGCCAAATGCGAAAAACTTCGGTCTCAATTATGCATCGTCGTTTGTCTTCCCTCTTCAAGGCTTCTGGAACTCCGTCATCTATGTCATCAGTTCCCAATCTGCCTGTCGGCGACTCTTCTCTGAAGCCTTCGGACAACGACGCCGCACGGCGCATGCTGTCCGGAAAGCCAGTATCACCCACGGCCACGACATTTACAACTCCCATGGAAAGCAACGACTGCAGAGCATCTCCAGCTGGGGGGATGAGCCCCCTCGAGATAATGTGGAACTCGACGTCCGTCGCTCAGGAAAGTCCGAGCCGGATACTTGACGATGCATTTGAGCTGGGCCCCAGTACTTGCGGAAAATTCATATATAATAACGAGTCAGGACTTAGCGTTAGAACATTAGATGCCCAAGCACACGTCTGGTACGGAGCCAAATACTTCCATAATTTACACATGAGTCTCCATCACTCCCAGTTTATCAAACTCTTGGACCCGCGCGTGAGTCGCTCGGTTTGTCGCTGCGAGGCTTCTGAGACAGGCGAGGGCCTGGTGAAGACAAGACAAAACATGCTAATTTAGACGTAGAAAAATCTCCTCAAGACCAAGTCGAACGGACCTGAGGAATCGCTCTAAGGGTACCTCCTCCAAACAGACGCTATAGGGCTTCCATTGACCGATCCTGGGCTCTTATTGCAACGTGGGGTGTGGGAAATTAAAGCTGGTCTATTGGACATCGTAGCCACTACCAGTCCATAGCTACTTGCAGACCTGAGCTTTCCCGCTGACAATCTGACTCGGGTCGCTGGTCTGGACCTATGAGATTCAAGAAAATTGCCCAGCAAGGCTGCAAAATCCCCCACCCTTATCCACTCGTCCCCAAAAGGCTTCAAAGATCTATGTGGGAATGGCGCAGGATTCATATGGCCAGTGGACACCATCTACGCCCTTTCCCGTTTTCTATCAAACGGGTATAGCCAACCCATCGCCGCGAAAATCACTTCCTGCACTAAAAACACACCGTCCCTCGTGAGCGGCACTACGAATAATCTGACCACGACCAAAAATGTCTCTTTCCCAGCCCTTTCGAACCCGAACACGATGCCCCCTCCTCTCAAGTCCCTCTCTTGCCTCGGCACCTATTCCTTCTTCCACATTGACAGTAAGGTCGACCTTTCCATCCGCTTCGGGAATCCCGCCGGATATACACACCCGCGGCGCATCTAATGCTTCCTGAGGACTCATGCCGAACTCCAGCATATTCAGGAGGACTTGGACGTGTCCCTGCGGCTGCATAAAGCCACCCATCACCCCGAACGAGGCGTAGAGACTTCCATCAGGATTCGTCGCCAGAGCCGGGATGATAGTATGGTACGGGCGCTTCCCCGGTTCCAGGGCGTTGGGATGGCTAGCCTCGAGCGAGAACATGGCTCCGCGACTCTGTAAGACGAACCCACAGTTGGCAGGGATGATCGCGCTGCCAAATCCGTAGAAATTACTGTTCACGACTGACGCGGAGTTGCCTTCGCTGTCCACCACGGCGAAATAGACTGTGTCGCTTGATCGGAGGGCCGGGCTACCTCGTTCCAAACAATTAGATGCGTGTTCTGGACGGAACAAAGTGGCACGGGATGACAGATACGAAGCTGACAGCAATTCAGGCGTCGGGCTGAATTCGGGGTCCGATATCCACCATGTTCCATCGGCGAACGCAATCCGCAGACTTTCAAGAATCAAATGTAAATACTCAGCTGAGTTATGAGGGGGCATGCGTGAGACTGCTCCGGACTTCCGCAGTTCTTGGACGATCCCAAGGGCCATCAGAGCGACGATTCCTTGGCCGTTCGGGGGATGTTCCCAGATATCAACAGCTCGGGGAGGATTTGCCGTAGAGGTAAAGCGCAATGATACAGGCTGGACAAGCTCACTTCCCCTTTTCGCTATGGTATTCCAGATCGGACTTTGTGAGATATCCTCCGCGATCTCTCATGACTTCTTCAATGGCTTCGGCGATAGGACCAGAGTAAAACCCAGCTTTGCCTCGGGAGGCAAGCTGACGAAATGTATTTGCAAGAGTAGGCATGGTCATGATCTCGCCTGTCCGGGGAGCGCGTGCTCCATCGGGCGCACTAGAATCGCGCTTCAGCATTTCTCTGAAGTTTGGAGAGGCGTCTCGCAGAGATTGCTCATAATCTTTCCACTTGATGGCCAAGTCAGTCCCAACATCCCACCCGAAACCTCGTTCGTATGGCAGAGGTTCTGCAACTCACATAATGTGCTGCTATCTCCGACACTGGATATCCACTGTCAGCCAATTCAATCGCCGGGTCGAGGATGTCCTTCATCGAAAGTTTTCCGTTTCCAAACCTCTCGACTGTATCGACCCAAGCAGCAGGCGCGCCTGGCGTGGTAACAGCATAGGGACTCGTGAGCGGGATACTTCCATATTCATGTGTCGAAAAGCCCAGTCTTTGCCTGACGTCCTTTAGGGAGAGACTTTGCGGAGAGCGGCCCGATCCATTGAGGCCTCCAATGGACTTCTTCCTGGCATCGTAGAACAAGCAAAACATGTCGCCGCCGATTCCTGTCGACCATGGTTCCGTAACATTTAAGCACGCAGCTAAACGGTTATAAGCCAGCGTCGTTGTTGTATCGAGGGGCAAGCATACCGACTGCAACCGCAGCGTCCTATTGATCGTGTCGAAAGTTTAGTTCTTTTCTCGAACATGGGCAGCGTGGGCCGTACATACTGCAGCATTTCCGCCTTCTCTGAGAATGTTTTGTCCTGCCGCGGCTGCTAGTGGCTGAGTACACGCCACGATGCCGTTGAGACTGTGGACGACACTGCGCCGGCTGGGAAACGAAGTGAATTTAGTCGCCATGATAAGGTTGGTTGTCTTTATGCTTCGAAAGCGATGTGGGAATCCCAGGTCTTGTATGGAGGGGCCCCGGGGAGCTACGGGACAACTCCGACAGGCCGGAGAGGGGGGGAATGTTCGAAGTGTCGGTGCATTCGGTGTCAGCATCAGGACGTTGGCTTGATGAGACTCCCTTAATGACTGGATTCAGGTGATGTAGAGATTGGCTCCGTCGCAATCAGCCTCCTAAGCAGGGTGCAAATCTGAACACGGACTAGTACACTGCATCAAGTTGTGGCGGAATATACGGCGTGGCTGAAGATCAGCTCGCTTCCTCCAGCCTAGGGATAACGTGCAATCACTACAGATAATGAATTCCCAGGTTCATTTGTTGATAAATTAGAGACAATCTCATTACCGACAGGTCATATCCGCTAGTAATCAAAATTCGAACGTCACGTCAAACGCAAGTCCTGACGGCTTGCGCAATGGTATTTCCACATTCCAAACATAGCCAAGGCCAACCGAGACAAATCACTTGCGAGGGCTGAAAAGCACGTACATATCCAAGGGCTTAATACTGAAGGCACCGTTGGCGAAGAGCTCATAGTTGGGATTCTCCAACTCGAAGGTGGTCTCCTTGATGATGCTCGCCAAGGTGAAGAGAGACCATTGCCAGGCCCACGCCTTGCCAAAACACTCACGCTTGCCGTTCCCAAAGCCCTTCTTGGCGGCAGCAGGGAGGTTATCCCACTTCTCGCCCAGAACCTGCTCTGGTCGGAACTCCTCGGGGAACTCGAAGACCTCGGGGTCACGGTTGACTGCGTTTAGGATGGCGATCATAGGCTGGTTATGGGGGATCTCGTACTCGCCTCCTCCGAGGAGGACGGGGGCCTTGCTCTCGGAAGGAATGGGCTCGATGTTGAAGCCAGGAGCTGTGGCGGACAGACGGAAGGTTTCACGCAGGATAGCCTCAACGTAGTGCAGCTGCTTCAGGTGGGGCAGGTCAATGGGACCATCGCCCACGATAGAATCAATCTCCTCCTGTCCCTTCTTCAGCTCTTCGGGGTTCTTGGCGAGGTAGTAGACGGCGTAGGTCAACAGATTCGCAGCAGTGGCAGCACCAATGAAGATGGTGATGATCTCATCAATCACCTGGGATTCCTTGAGCTTCTGCTGGGTCTCGGGGTCGACGCCGTTCAACAGCGCATCCAGCATATCCTTGCGAGCTTGATCCGGGTTGTTCTGTCGCGACTTGATGACCTCCTTGGAGAAGTTGCGCAATGTCGAGGTCCACGAAGCGAAACGGGGCTTGAGGAGCATATTCAAGATACCGGGGCGAGTAGGACGCTTCAATGCTTCCATAGTCGCACTCTCGAAGGCTGTGACACATTCCATACCCTTCTTCCGCTCGGCAGCATTGGAAATGTAGTCAACGCGCTGGTTGAAAAAGGACTTCATGCAGGAGGCAACGAGAATAACGTCCAGGTCATCGCTCGCCTTGATGCGCTGCTTGGGGCTCGCGCTCCACTTCTTCGTCAAATCGGGGATCACCTCCGCAATGTCGTCGAAAACTTGCTCCGTAGCTTCTTGGGTCGCATACGGCCCCATGATGCGGTGGGCAATGCCCCAACTCTTCTCGTCATCGTAGGCCGTAAAGAGACTGTCATGGACGGTGTATCGAATCTCCACCACCGGGCCTGTCACACACTTTCGGAATCGCTTTTGGTCGCAAATCTCGTCCAGCAGCTTCACGTTGCCAATGAAGACGAGCTGGTGACCCAGCGCATTAATCTTGAAGATGGGACCTGGCGAAGACATGAGCATCATGACCGCTGCTAGCAACTGACTACTGAAAGATAAATCAAGCTTACCGTATTGCTTCGCAAGTTTATTCAGAGAGTTCCAGGTCTCACTCGGGTTCACGTCGAAAACATTGCCCAGAAGCGGGACACCAGGAGGTCCGGGGATCGGAGTAGGCATTATCGCTGAGAACAAAGATGGGGATATCACAAGTAACAATACAAAATATGGACACGCAACACAATCGTGAGGAGAGTTAAGAGATTGAAAGAAAAAAAAAAACCAGAAAGCAAAGAGAAAATCTCGAGTGGGAACACAACAGCTTCAGCCACGGGCGGGGAAAGCAATGACCTCGAGAAAAAAAAAAAAGAGCCCTCGCCAGACTCTTCAGCCAGGGAGGGCTTGCCCGATCAACAGAACCCACCAGGGTCAATCATTGGACGAAAGGGCAAGATGGCGGCCCGTCGAGCTCCATCGTTCATAACATGGTTCGGTCTAGCTGGCGAGATCTGCACGATCGCGATGTAATAGCGCAGATTGGCACCCGCAGATCGGACCCGGATTGGCAGCAATTGGCAGCTGCGGCAGCCATCTGGGGGCCCGTACTGAGATGGACCCAGTTGACCACGGGCTGCAGTGCGACCATTGCCGGGAGAGGGGCAATAGAATGCTTCTCTTTTGTCAGCTCATGCAGCTTGATCGTGTCTCGGAACAAACTCTGGAGGTTTCTTGCTTCTAGAGTTCGTTCTTCCGTGCTGGGGGTCACACATCCTTGACCGCTCGTATGGGGAGGCGGGGAGGTTCCACCTTGCTTGACGAGGCGCTGCTGGAGTTCAGGTGGATCATGATTGGTGTGTGAAGGTCATCATCATCATCATCGATCTGAATGGACGAGGATAGCTCCGGAGCATAGGTCCGTGATCGCCGGGGGATTGACATCATGTCCAGCCGAGGGGAACTGGAGTGGCTCGGGTGTGTAGCTGATGAGCTGGGATGACAAGGAATGGATCTGACTTCCGGCCAGCGCCCTGGTAGGCTCCCCATCGCACCCCTAGCACAATGGGATCTGTGCAATCCTGCAGCAATCATGTCCGACCCATATCCTTATCCGCCGATCCCCGCCGATTGCGTCGATAGTCCAAAGCCACCGGTGGGATCTATCCTCTTGCCGCAACAATTGACTCTGGTACATAGTCAGCCTTCCTAGCTCTGAATTTTGAGGGAGAAGGGGGAGTTGGGCCCAATGGCGAAGCAGCAATTAGTGATTGACAGCTCCAATTTCCAGGAACAAACTCCACCAAGTGGGGTCCCCACGATGTCGCTGCCGCGAAAGCCCACAAGGAGAACACGGTGGAGCCTGAGGACAAGGAATTGATTCGCTCTCACCACCGGTCGCTCGCACCCTGCCCGTTTGTATATGAGGCCACCGAGCCCGATGGCAAGGAGATTTGGGTCGTAAGTATCCCGCCAAAGACACCTGTTTATGACACCCATGCGGGCGGGCGCGAAATCCACATCTATCCAGAATACCTTCTACCCCAGCTGTCGCAGGTATACAGTGGCAGCCGCGAAGACCCTTTACCCCGGCAGATAAACCCCCGGCGGTTTTTGACCGCATCAGACTTGGATCTCCTTCGCCGGTTCTTTCCGTCGGCTATCGGTGCACGGGTATTGATCTCGGGCTTTATGATCGTGCTCTTTCGCGATCGGAAACATATGAAAGCATCATGGCTAGAAGGATGCGTGCCGTCATTCGGCTTGCTGCGGTTGGGTTATGACATCGCTGAACATTTTCCGACCGAAACAGGCCCAAGGAGCGGAAATGCGGTAGCCAAATCTCAAGATGAGAGCAATTGCAGCGCGCCTCTGGGCTTGAAGCTAAAGTTCCTTGATAATTCCGAGGGCATCACGGTCCCGACTCATGCATTTGTGGACGTGAAGAATCCGCGGGTGCATCGTGAGCCCCAGAACTCGAATTGGCTATCAAAGACTAAATCAGCCTTCTCCTTGTCGACCGTGATCCGAATGTCAGAGTCCATCCGACTAGGCGTGCCAATGGACTGTCCTCTTGGAAAGACCGCATGGTCTATCACTGATCCTCAGGAGGTATATGACTCTGTCTCACAGGCCTGACACAAGCCTGCTGACATCTTTTTAGAAAATTGGCCATATCTCGACGACCTACGATCACCACGTTGTGCGATCATCGATTTTCCCCGAGAGTATTGGCCATGATATCTCAATCGTAAAAGGAGATTGTCTCCCTAAAATTTGTAGGCCCTCACGTGCGCCGAAAATCGTCGACTGGGGAAACTATCGAGATGCGTTGGATGGCAAGTTCACTTTTGCAATAGGGCTGAATGCGCTATCGAATAAGTCCACGGGCGGGTCCGGATGTGGTGAATTTGGCACGATGCAGAAGGTAATTGTAGAAGGGACAGAATACTTATGGAGCCGTAAGTCGCGCACTCAAACAGCGGCTCTGATATGGCGCGCAATGCATGAGGACACTGGGATGGAAGGTCTCTCAGGATCTGTTCTCTGTCTTGGCGAACGGACTGATCCCCAGTGTCGCGCGGTATTGTTCAAGAACTTCGAGACACCCATCTGCTCCCAGCATTTTGATTGCGATCGTTCAGCACGAGGCGATGTGTCCTGGTCTACCTTCAAAGGCGGGTTCGTACTCCCACTTGAGATCAGGAATACAGAGATCCTGTGTGATGGAGAGGAATCCGAGGCTATTCCCTCGGCGGGACAACCTTGGGGTCTGGAGTGAGTTGATCGAGATCCGAATATGGTCAATAGATGTCCAGTATAGAGCCACCCGGCCAACTTCGGGCGAATCCCCATTTGACAAACCAGACATTCGCACATTAGGACAAGCATTCGAGGACAGAACAGTATCCAATCAGCCACAAACGTGTGGATCCACTTGCGTCAAAAAGTTGTAGATTGTAGAACGGATAAATCTGCTGAAACGTCGATCCCCGCTCAGAAAAACAAAACAGGCAGCACTTGAACTCCCCCTCTTGTCTACCTCGACATTTCTGCTACTCTTGGCCATGGCAGAGCCTACTCCATCGCGCACAAGGCGCATAATCGTACACGCCCTCGACGAAGTAGGCCTGGTCACGTTGTGGGACTCGTCGCGCGATGTCAAGTTTCTCTCCGCGCAGCGCTTCGTGCGTATGTTCGCTTTCGGCGCCTCGACCTTAATCCTGGCATCGTACCTACATGCCTGGGCATCTCCGATGACCGGATTGGCCTGTTCATGGCTCTAACCTTGGTTGGAGATACTGCGATCAGCTTCGTGCTTACGCTATTTGCTGATGCCATGGGTCGGAAAGCTGTTCTGTCGGTTGGGTCGATTATGATGGCTGCCAGTGGAGTAGTTTTTGCACTCGTGGGCAATTTTTGGATTCTTCTGCTGGCAGCTATCTTTGGAGTTATTAGCCCGAGGTATGTTCTCTGCCCTTTGCGTAATGTTAAGAGTTTAGTCCTAATCGTTTCGTAGTGGTAATGACCTTGGCCCCTTCCGAGCTGTGGAAGAGTCTACTCTGGCTCATCTAACCCCTCAAGAGGTTTTGAGCGATGTGCTGGCCTGGTATAGTCTCCTTGGAACCGCTGGTACTGCGCTAGGGCAGCTTGTGTGTGGATGGGTCATGGCCTCGCTTCAATCGCTTCATGGATGGGAGTTCCTTCCTTCGTGTCGACTGATCTTTCTAGTTTACGGCATATTTGGCATACTTAAGTTGATCCTGACTCTAGCTTTGAGTAAGAATGTTGAGGCTTCTCCAAAGAAGAAGCAACCGGAGAACAATGGAGAAACTCGGCCGCTGTTGGCCGATGCCCCCTCCGAACAGAGAGAAGACTCCGCGAAGACAACCATTTGGTCTTCGATGGAGCGGGAGCTACGGTCCTTGGTTTTAAGCCTATTCTTCTTCATGGGACTGGATGCATTTGCCTCAGGGCTGGCAGCTCTGTGAGTCACACTCCATACCCGCTCATTTCGTTTACTAACATATTCAAGGTCCTGGATGACATACTTCTTCCGTGAAAAGTTCAGTATCCCTGAGGGCGAGCTCGGTACCATCTTCTTTGTGACCAGTAGCATATCTGCAGTATCGATTCTGGTTGCCTCTTCGGTAGCCAAACGTCTTGGCAATGTCAAAGTATGCCCGCCTCTTCCTTGAGAATGACCTATTGTATAGACTAACTAAACCTAGACAATGGCGTTTACCCATCTACCATCTGCTATCTGCCTACTGCTTGTTCCTGTTCCAGCCCAGCTTCCATTGGCACTTACTTTCCTGGTCTTACGCGCTTGTTCTCAGAGCATGGACGTGGCACCCCGGTCCGCATTCTTAGCCGCTGTGTTGCCACCTGACCGGCGAACCGCGATTATGGGTGCAGTCAACGTAGTCAAGACTATCACTTCAAGCATAGCACCCCTTATCACCGGTATTCTATCTCGGAATGGCAAGCTTGGCATATCCTTTATGATTGCCGGTAGCTTGAAGGTGATCTATGATCTTGGAATTCTTTTCACTTTTGCCAGCAAAGAAGCTGCAGAGCGAAAACGAAGGCAAGCTGCGCGAGCAGCCGACGAAGAGGCAGAGTAGAGGCAGAGTAAACCACTGCCGTTTTTGGGGAGCCATATAAAACTCTGTCCTTTTGTGTATAGAACTTGTATTTCGTCACTTCTTTTCACCATGTCATAATCAAGAGCCTTAACACACAGATGCCGCCCACGTTATGGAGTGGCTCATTACGGATGGCGGATCTATGTTTACAGATGAATTCAATTCGATAGTTTGCTAGTATTCATTTTGCATCATGCTCTCAATTTCCGGCCAATATATACGATCTGCCAGGTTCGGTGCTCAAAGGATCATTTTGAAGTCTGGGTTACGATCATCATTCTTGTCCGAGAACTTATCATACTTGCCGCTTCGCTTATCGCGGTTGATCTTGGCACAGTATAGAACATTGAACAGGATCCTTCAAGAAGTTAGTATTTGTTTAATAAGAATAGATGGGCATGTGCTCACATAAACCAGGCAGATACCAGCAAGCCGAGAATAATAGTGTGGCCGCGATGAAATTGTGGCCCATCACGTTTGGGATAATTGAACGCTAGGTAGAAATTAGCTTATGGGCCTGTCTTGTAGGGTAGAAAACATACTCGCGACAAATCCTCCGGCGTTGGCGATCGCAAGCTGCAACGCAGATGTGGTGGCCCGCTTATAGTGACCGGCTGAGTTGTTTGACATCCATACCAAGATACATGGCACGCTCGCATACTGCCCCGTCGCCATAAGGAACGTCATTCCATATTGTACTCGCGGAGAATCAATATTGGCAATCACAGCATATCCAACGATTGCGATAGGGAGGACGAAAAGCATCACAACACCTCGTAGTTGCAAGCGATCAGAGATAACAGCCACAGCAACTAGATCGGAATCAGCATACCATTTTGGAACCGTTCCTGGTGGGAGCTCACCTGTGACAACAGTGGCGACAGCATATGGGATCACAGACCACAGCTGCACCTGATTTGCATCTTTTGCGAATCCCAGGTTCTGTATAATTGTTGGCAGCTGTAACACGTTAGTTGAGGGCTCTCTAGATGGGCGGTTAGTGATCTTACGAATAGTCCGAAGGAGTAAAGACCAGACAGGATTGCAAAATAGGCCGACGCAGAGAGCCACACTTGCACATTCAAGACTCCTCGAATGACTTCAGACCACATGAATGCTTGCTCCTCGGGGGCTAATGTTCTAAGAATTTGTCAGTGGAGCTTCAGTGAATCTCGGATTTGTTTGGACGGCCACCATACCCTTGAGAAGACATAGGATTATCCAGCATCAGTCTTTCATGTCCAAACTCCCGCTCTTCTGCCGTCAAGAATGAGGTCGTCTCTACTGAGTTGGGAAGAACGACATAGCTTAGGAAGCCGCAGACAATTGTCTAATCAATTAGCGAAGAAGAATAGAACATGTGCAGAATGTCCGTACCAGCAATCCTTCAATGATGAAAATCCATCGCCAGCCCTCGAGGCCTCCTCGGGGGCCAATCTCGGCGAGCCCGCGTGCCAAAAGCCCTGGAATGCGATCAGCTACGCGCTTGAGCCACTTGATGGAAATCACCTACCACCAAAGGCACCTGATAAAGACGCGGCTGTATAGAATAGACCAATTCGGAGCGCCAGGTCTGCCCTCCTATAGAAGGAAGAGAGGTACAGAATCTTTCGACCATCAGATTACAGTGATGTGCGCGTACGGGGTTACTCACCATGCCGGGCAGCAATCCACCCTCGGCCACCCCTAGCAAGGCGCGCACTGCTACAAAACTTCCATAGTTCTGTACAAAGCCTAGGCACATGGTAATGATACCCCAGGTAATTGTCAAGAAGGGCAGCCAGATCTTAGGAGAGACCTTCTTCAAGACAAGATTACTTGGCAGCTCACTGTTGCGGTTAGCCTGCGTCAATTCTGACTACGTTCTCCGCAGAGTTGACCGGTAGCTCACCTGCAGATGTAGAATAGATAGTAAATTGCCAGTCCGATATCGTATTGGTGGTCTGAGATCTTGATGTCCTTTTCCAAGCCGATGATCTTTGCGTTTCCCACATTGGTGCGGTCGAGAAAGGAGCAAAGGAAAAGAAGCGCCAACACAGGGAGGATCCTGTAAACGAACGATAATCAGATCAGCCATTGTGTCCTGGCGGAGCTTCTTGGGTTTCCGAGGATCGTATACCGAACATCCAGCTTCCACAGCAGCCGGCGAGTCAGCCTCTGCTGCTCCTCATCGTCACCGAACCGGCTCAGCTCCTGCTTACGCTCCTCCATCTCCACAGTCGCTGGTTTAGTATCCATGATTGATGACCACTGCCTAGAAGCAAGATGCAACAAGCTGCAGATGAAACGCAGAAGCAGCACAGACGATCCCAGAGGGGTGGGAAATAACCAGTTCGGCGCCTACATTTGGTTCCGCTGCTGACCACGGCCTCCTCGCCTCTTACCTTTCCCCGCACTTTGTTACCCCAGGTTTTTCGAAACCCGCGATTCCCCATACGATGATTGGCAGAACTTGGCAAAGCTTGGTTCGTTCCCCGTATTCGATACAGTGGCACGCCTAACTCTGGTCTTCTCTCGACGATTCCTTTTCTCCTCGGGGCCCAATTCTGGCCTCCGTCCGGAGTGTAACTTTTAGGCTCAGTCAATGATGTCCGGACATTTGACCAACTAACCATCTTCTGGCCTAGGGCACAATGCTTCGTGGTTCTGTGGCATATAATGCTGCACCCAACAATACACACGCGGGGCTTGAAGCTTGCATCCTAAAATTTCGTCTTAATCCTCTCCCATGCCCGCCGCAGTCCCTTCTTCGGGTCTTCCCTCTCTGATGTCGCTGCAATCGGCCCTTGCGCCGCATACCTCGCATCTTCAGAGTCCTTGTCGCGCTGCGAATCATACTCACTAGTTACCAGAGAGTTCTTTGTCTCAGATTGACCGGACGTTCCCTTTTCGTCATTCACGGCTCTCTTATTTTCTGCTTCTCGGCGATGTCGTTCCCGTCCTCGTCGAGCGGCTGCATCTATATTGCTTTCACCGATCATGCTAGTCCCCGCTGGCCCGGGGGCAAGCATTGTTATGTCTAACCCCATGGCTGTATTCAGAGCGGGTTGTAGAACTGGGAAGTGGCCGCGGCTTTGAGTTTGGAGGCTCCCTGCAAACTCGCAGTGAAGGGTAGAATAAGTATGACCAAGCTAGATAGCTTCTCCAACTTCTGAGTCGGAGCTGAACCGGGTGTGAGGGGGGAGTGTAATTGCACTAGATTAAGTTCTCATGGAACACTTCAGTGTTCGCGAATTGATATCGAGGCCTGCGGGGCGGTCGGCTTCTGATGTCACTGGAGACATGTGGGCCTTCTCAAGAGCCGTCTCGAGATGCCAAATCTACTTTCTCCGATATGATCACTTCTCGTAGTAAGTCATATTTTTTATTTTCACTATATGCTTTTCTCTGTCTATACAGTAAATTCAATGGTCCATGATTATCAAATCTTACTTGTGGTGCTCACTTTTTTTCTCCCGTCAGCACCGATGTCATGTACAATTCACTTCACCAGGAATTGGCACCCAAAACTCCGCTTAAAATATAATCACTCCACGAGTGTATGCGGCAGCATGTTGCATCTACTATGTAGGGAGCGTGGGGAATATACTGGCTGCTGCGACCGACTTGAGTCGACTTCAGACCAGTGGCGTATGCACCCGCTGAAGTTTCATTCCCTTCAAGCAGTTGCCGTATCATGAACAGGCTGGTCGCTCTGGCCTGATACTGCATCGACTACTCGTAGATCCCTTCGATCCTCCCATCTTTCATGATTGAGGATTTTGTTGCCGGACAAAACGCCCTGACGCAAGACTATAATCAGAACTTGGGCATTTCCCGGATTCGAACTGGCAGATGAAGAGGGCAAGTCAAGCTAACGTTTTGCTACTCAACTACGGACACCACTCCATTTCTTCTGCTTATTGTATCCAAATAGAGGCGGTTGTTTTCTGATCGATAGAGGTTAACCCTTCCATATTGACTTCTCTCATCCACCTGACCAGGAAGAACCCACTAGTATGCCTCTTGGGAGCTCGGCCTATTTTGAAACCAGGCCATAATTATCAAAGCGTAACTTTCAGAGAGGATGGCCTCGGCTGGGCGCACAACGTTCTGCGGGACGCCCCGTCGTTTAGTGGGTGAGGACGGACTCCGGCGGAGCTTGGTGGCTCGGATGTAACGCGCAGGTCTTGCCGGCCTTTCGTTTGAGCTCTGCCATCTCTGTCCCCTGAAGAACTTGTAACATACTTCCTGTCACTTTCCTAGAGAGGCGAGGATGCACGGGTATATTCATTGCCACTTCCACTGTGCCTGAACAGTGGAGTTGATCGACCATGCGCAGAGTTTGATTAACTCGAAGATCTAATTGCTTCTGATAATCGGTTAAGAGTTGCACAAGACACTCCTGACAGGGATTCCCTCGGATTTTCTAAGGCGCGATGCTCTAAAGTTTAGAAAAAATATAACTGAAGTCTTTATTATTGATCAGTGTTAAAACCAATATTCGATGGTTCTACAAGCATACGTCTGTCGTCAGTTCGAACTATCAGACGCTTAAATTGCCCCGCTGCAATTGTTCCATTTGTTCCTTGTTGTTCGACATGCTTCGGTGGGATTTAACTTCTCCACCAATCTGGATCTAGAATGGGCGTGAACCCCCTTTCTCTCCCATCCCAGCTGAGGAGTTCAGGGGCAGCGAAATACGGAGTATTAACTTGCGTCCAGTGGCGACTCCGCAACACATTATCGTCTTGCATGAATCTGATTGCTCCGACGATTCCACCGGTTGCGTCTGGACTTTGATGCGCCCGGATCCACCGGCGTATAGACGGGCGAATAATGACCCAGGCCTCGGCATGTCGCAATTGTGGGTGGTTCCCGATAACCATTCTGATCATGGAGGAGCACGGAGTAGACGAGTATACTCCGTAGCAAGAACCCTGTCAGACCCCAGTAATCAATTCTTGTTGCATGTGAGTGCTAGGATTCTTTCCTGTGCGGCCGGTTCGAACAACTCTTCCAACACCCGAGTATCAGGCCCTACAAGGGTCCCATGGGATAAGAATAACTGTTGCCCCTGAAGGGCTGTGTACTCCGTACAAAGGGGCTGAAAGCGCCATAGACGCAGCTAGAAGCACGAATCAATCAATGAGAAAGGGCAAGCGGGCCTGGTGCATTAGCAGTCAGACCCAAGCTGAAACAGAACCGTGGAATCCAGGGGCGCAGGGGCTGGGCCGCACGTATTTACCAAGATGGGCCGGCTTTTGGAAGCCTGATTGGCAGCTAGTTGTATTTTACGTTCCCATACCGTATTAGGCTGGCGACAGCCTGCACGCTGAGCGGGAGGTACTTGCGGCCGCATACATTTCTGGCGGGGGAGGCAGGTACCGCCGAAGGGTCAGGCCCCCTGACCCTTCGTTGGCAGCGACTTTCTAGGGATGGACACGCTGGCCTCTACTTAAGCACCCTCTCGCCCACCCATTCCGGTACCAAAGATCCCCAAGACCACCTGTCCTCTACCTTCGCTGACTCACACCTGCCTGCTCCGGACTCTTTCGCCGGTGCCTTGTGATGACAGCGTGGCCTCAGAGTGTGCATCCTTAAGGGTCCGCTCCCCACTTCTTTGATCGTCACAAGCACTATAACGAGACCATGACAGCAGATACTATCAACCCACTGGACACCATGCCAGCCTCTCCTGACTCGGAGATTTTGACTGTTTCCCCTGCAGACACGTCTTTCGACTCCCCGGAGCCGGAGCAGCACTCAGATGACAAAAAGCCAGCGAAGAAGAGGAAATCCTGGGGTCAAGAACTTCCAGTACCAAAGACCAACCTACCCCCACGGTACGTGCAGGATGCATAATGCATACATCCACAACCTTCATCTTTCAATACGTAGATCACTCTCTGACATCACTCCTCTTCAGAAAGCGCGCAAAGACCGACGATGAGAAAGAACAACGCCGCATCGAGCGTGTTCTTCGGAATCGCGCCGCTGCTCAGACCTCACGCGAGCGCAAGCGTCTCGAGATGGAGAAGCTGGAGACCGAGAAGATCCGCATGGAAGAGCAGAACCAGTTCCTTCTCCAGCGGTTGACCCAGATGGAGATGGAGAACAACCGCCTGTCCCAACAAGTGGCTCAGTTGTCTGCCGAAGTCCGTGGCTCTCGCAGCAGCACTCCTAAGCCTAAGGCGGGAACCCCCGTCATCGAATCTCCTACCCTCACCCCCACCCTCTTCAAGCAAGAGCGTGATGAGCTCCCCATGGAACGCATTCCGTTCCCCCCCCCCTCCGCCGACTACTCTCCTACCCTCTCGCCCTCAAATCTGGCTGAGGCCTCCGACGTGACACAACATCCTGCAGCGGTGTTGTGTGACCTGCAGTGTCCGTCGCTGGCCTCGAAGGAAATGAAGGCCCTCTCCCTCTCTTCGACCTCGGAGCGGGCGAAGCTCCAGCTGCAACTGACGTTGCCGCTCCTCTTTCTGACGATGACTTCCGCCGCCTTTTCCACGGTGATTCACCCGTTGAATCAAATCCTTCTTTCCCTGAAGATGGGTTTACCTTTGGCGTTCTCGACGGAGGAGATCTATCAGCATTTCCCTTTGATTCTATGGTTGATTTCGACCCCGAGTCTGTCGCTCTCGAAGGCGTCGACCCGGCCGGTCTTCCGGATGAAGCTTCTCACCCGCCTGCTAGCATGCAGCCCAGCCTTGGCGCGTCCACTTCGCGATGCGACGGGCAGAGCATTGCAGCTAGCGGTTAGTGAGCAGTTTTCCCCGCAGACCGAGTCGGCCGATGCCCCGGAGGGCCGACCGCGGTGGGAGTCGTTATTGACCATGGCGTGGGCGATCGATAGTCTCGACCGGTCTCGACGACAACGGCAGGCTTCACAATCCGGCCGGCGACGCAGTAACGGAAAGACATTCCATCGAAGGAGCATTCGGAGTTCTTTGGGTTCAATGTCTACCAAGGGCGAGACGACTTTGGTGTCTCTGCCTCTAGGTAAACAATTATGAGGATGGCTACTAGCGAAATTTTATTGGGCTGTATTACTATTTATTATTGAACATCACTTTGTTGATCCCAAGCCGCAAAATTGAGAGGCTCAAGATTTTTTTTTCACAACCCTTCCTCTCGCATCAATGTTAGCCTTTGTAGTTGTTCTGTACTTGTAATTTGTATCCGAAATAATACATCAGGACGTATTTGTTCAGGACCGCGGATCTGCAACCCGGATGCCTGATGCACTCGCCTTCAGATCATCCCGTCACTAGCCAAAGAGAGGAATCTCATCTGCCTGAATATGCACTAGTGTGATGCTAAAAATGCCATTCTTGAGGCCCTGAATGCGGTCAGTGACGTTTGCCACGCGGTTCCGCCCCTCTCCAGATTCCCTCCACTCCACGATCCCTCCAAACTCATAATCTGGACAACCCTGACCTTTCTCTATCCTCAGTCCTTACATCTCTCTCCTCTCTCTCTCTCTCCTGCGTCATGGTTCGCAAAGATCCGATCTTCGAAGCCCGCACAAATGTCAAGGTAAGCACCCGCCGCGCATGACTCTGCTTCCTCCTCCGGGTGCGCATGCCCCTCGAGAGATCAAGTCCACTGACCATGACTAGCTTCACTCCAACCGCCTCAAAAAGGAGGCCGCGCGCGCTGAGGCCACCTTCAAGTCTGAAAAAGCCAAGGCCGATAAAGCTATGAAGAACCGCGAATTCCAAATCGCCCGCATCCACGCCGCCTCCGCTGTCCGCGAGAAGCGTCGCCAGGTCACCCTCAAATCCGAAGCCGCCCGCGCAGACGTCATAATCAACGAGCTGAAGGCTGCACAGAGCACACGCGATACCTCGCGGACGCTGGCGATGGCTTCGCGAGGTCTAGACGCCGCATCGAAGAGCGTGAACCTGGAGCACCTTGTTTCGCACGCGAATAATTTCCTGGCCCGGTCGGAGGACTTTAAAATCGCCAGTAGTGCTATCGAGGATGTTGCACAGGGAGTGTCAATGCAGGAATACGGAGCGGAGGGCGAGACGGAGGTTGATCGACTGATGGAGCAGTTGGCTGATGACGCCGGCGTTGATATGCGGATGGCGCTCGAGGAGGGTAAGGCACCAGAGCATGAGGTGAAAGAGCAGCAGCCTGTCAAGGCTGATGCGGAAGCTGAGGATGGACTTGGTGCAAGGTTGCGGGCACTACGGGCTGCGAACTAACACGGTTTCAAGGTTGCTTGCATTTGCTTTTTCAAGCATGCTCATTGCCTGTTCTTCTTATCTACAGTTTTTGACATTTATGCCTTTTTCTTTTCGATTCGCTCGCTCCTGCTTTTTCTCTACGTCTTTCAGAGGCGGTATGGACTTGCTCGGACCCCGGCGCATGGCATTTGATTGAGCCTTTCTGCAAAGACTGGAGATTGGGAAACATGTGCGGCTACTGGAGGTGAACCTCAACGATACTCTTTACGACGTTATGCTTTTTTCCCCCTGGACATGCAGTGTGTTCTTGTTTTTGATTCCTTCTGCGAGTGTCTTGCGGCCTCGCCCGGCGGGAGTTACGAATGGCGTCGACCCTTTCCTGTTTTGCCAATGAACAATGAATCCGACATCTTCGATTCTTTAAACTAGGCGGACTCGATACCGAGTGTCACCGCTTCCTGCCAAGGCGCCTAGTGCCGAAAAGCTGTAGTTATATTTGGGCAACCAAGGTTCTGGTCACATCGTGCGTTGCTTAGCGCGTTCGCCCTCGGGGCCACCCAGCAAATTTGCACAGTTAACCCCCTTCCACCATCTCGACCAGGGAATGTCTCCTGCTCTATTTGAACACGCAATGTGATTCTTCACAACCCTACCTGTCAATCTACAAGGTATCAGCCAGATATAAACAGCCTTCGACGTCATCTGACCGAAGCGAAGCGAGTCGGCTCTTTCTGCCCTCCGATAAGGAGCCTAAACCAAAAGACGAGACTAAAACCGACTAAATTGAGCGAGACCCTGACGTGGACCTTTGGAAAATCACCATCGAACCAATCATATCCCCGCAGCTGCCCGTGCGAGCCAATCATCTCAAGCTCCACCAACTCTTAGCCTCATTTAGTTCCTCTGGGCATGGATGGCCACCGACGCGCTATGCCCTAGATTGGATCTGGTGAGGCTCTCAGAGCCCCCCTCCGAAATTAGAGGGCACTAGGATCCTGCCTTTAGCGCGGTCGCAGAGGCGCCTTTTGCCATCCATGCGCAGGTATATAAGCAGCGCCCTCCTGGGTTTTTTCTAATGATCAGACCACCCTAGGGCCGTCCAATATGGCGCCCGTCCACTCGTTTTTTCGACTCTTCACGCTCGTTTTGGCTTTCCCTCTGCTCGCTATTGCCAGTCCCTGGATCATCACGGAGGATTTCCGGGCTGTCACTATCACCTATGGTACTGATGACTACTACTTCGAAGATGAGCCAACAGCCATAACTTCTTTCCAATCAATCTCGCCCACTGTTACATCTGTGCCCGAGGCTCTTTCTACGATCACCTCTGTCGACGAGTACGATTCAGTGACTGTCATCCAACATCTGTATCCCAGCAGTGTGGGTACCGCAGTCGTGGATCCTGATGATGATTATTATGACTCCTATGGCAACGACTACTCCTCAAGTCTTGAACACACCACTGTGTATGTGGTCCCGATCACCCTGACGGCACCATCGGTCTGCAAATCCCAATGGACTACAACTACCGATGCAGTTCTTTACGTGCCGACCGAAGTTGCTGCAGGACTACCGCATACAGCAGTGTCAACCTCGCTCGTAACAGACGACTCCCGACCATTCCAACCAGTGACCTACACTTACGAGTATGTTTCCGTTGCGCCCTCCCAAATCCCTACTGCTTCCATGAGCTCGCTCCGCGAAGATGAGTACTCCTCCATGTACGACATGGGCTACTGTTCGTACGACTATGGCAGTTACTACTGCCAGGAGGGCGACGAGGACTGTGTCGGCAACAATGGCGACGATGGCAGCTCCAGCTCCAGCACCGGTAGCGGTTACAATGGCTACGACGGCTACAACGGCAACGATGATGGCGACTACGGCGACGACTACGACGGGCACAGCTGGTACTTCGACCCGTACTGGATTGGCATCTCCCCGTTCGCCTTAACCATGATCCTCCTCTTCGGCTGGATCGGCGTCTGGCTAATCGCCGGCTTCATCGAGGCATGGCTGCGCTTCCGCCGCCTAATGCTCGGCTGGCAAACCCGCCGCGGACTCCCTGTATGCTGGGCCTTCACAGTCCTCCCGATCTCCCTGCTGCTTCTGTTCTTTTTCAGGAAGGGCTACCGCGCACGCAACCTGGCCGACGCCGCCGTGCTGCGCGAGAAGTGGAGTGATATGGGCTTCGGCACAAAGCTGAAATTGTTCTTTCTCTGGGGATTCCGCTTCAAGTACCCCGATATGCTGGGTACAGAGCCGCCGCTTGTCAAGTCGAGTAAGATGCCCCGAGATGATCCCCATGCGCCCAGGAACGCGCCGAGGAGCGGGTTACTAGCTGCCGCGCAGCCTGCGCCTGAGATGACGGGCGCTGGTCATCAGCGGGGCATGATGGCGGATCCAGAGTTCGGTGAGGCAGGGCCTTCTTTGCGTTCTGGTGCTGTCTCACCTGTTTCTTCCGTTCCTCCTAGCCCTGCCGCTGATGGCGCCCCAGCCTTTGGTCCCGTTGCTGCTTCTGATCCTGCTCACCACGGCACGGCGGCTACGGGATCGGCAACTGTTCGTGGGGATGATGAAATTGGCCGTGCTCAATAGGCTTTTCATGCACTCCTTACATTCTCAAAAGGAAACTATGTAATGTCTAAAGCATAAGTAATGGGTGGAGGTTGTGGTGCTGGTCAGGTATAATTCATCGAGGCTGGCTTGTCTTTGGCTGTTTTGTAACTGAGATCCCTCTAAATAATTCCTCTCTATATGAGAAATACAATTTTGTCCGGTAATAGCCTGCGTCTTTTTAAAGATTAAGATGAAGATATTAGCTCTTTCTCGGGTATCGTACATAGTGGTGTTTCCCTCCACTTAGGTCCAGATATATCTTCTAACCATGCCACAATTTCAAGTGAGAATAGGAAAAATAATCAACCAAGGCCATTTATTTGCAGGCAATATTGAACTCCGAGGATTATGATAAAAGGCTTTGTCGCAAATTTCAAAACTACTGCTCACAAAAAAGAAAGAAATGAGCCGAGAAGGACCCCAAGAAAAAAAAAGATATCTCAGGTTATTTTTTAGGAATAGCCGAACGTGGGGGTCGAACCCACAACCTTGAGATTAAGAGTCTCACGCTCTACCGATTGAGCTAGCCCGGCAGGGCTTGTTGGAGGACGGAAACAATTTGCCCTCATAACCCAGGTTTTGAGCGACCGCTTCCCCAGGACTAACGGCCTCGGTAATGAACTTCCATCACTCATACCCCGTACAATGAGGCGCATCGGCCCACCATCGTCACTGGCAGTGCATCCATGGAGGGCGATCTGGAATCTTCAGGCCAACATGGTAAGCAGCCTGCGTGTCTGAACTGCCGGAGGAGCAAGATACGTTGTAAAAGACCGGAGGGGCATGCTCGCTGTGAGAAGTGCAGGCTTCGCGACGTCGAATGTATTGTCTCGAGTCACAGTTTGGGACGGCAGAAGGGGGTCAAGAAGTGAGTCGCGTATATAAGAAGAAGTATGAGATAGATATTGACGTTTCTTGCAGCAAGCGGAAAGGGTTGGAAAAAGCCATTCATCAGATCGAACAGGCCATCAAGCGGCCCAAACTTGATGATCGGCTTGAGCCAGATGAGGCCCAGAAAGCCATTTTGGAGCTGCAGGGGCTCCTCTCTCGCTTCCAAGGCCAACTTCGAAGCGAGGCAGAAGGCGAATCGGAGGACCTGACCGATGAGAATGGCCGCGTGCGGAAGCTACCGTCTCCCTGTGACCCAGTTGTAGATGAAAGCTTGATGCTGGATGATGCAGAGAATCCTCTTCAGCTGCTTGCCAGGGCATCGGATTTGCAGCTCTCACCGAACGGGGTTGGTCGGGCGCCCAAGACTCCGCAGCTTCCATTCATAGCGCCTTCGACGGCGCCGCAGGAGACGACTTCACCTGTGGACTCAGATGTGAAGTCTTTCTTTGTACCCACTAGGGCAAGTCTCGATATTGGTCCGGAGCTTGATCCTGTAGACTTGGGACTAGTGACTTTTGTCGAAGCGGAGTCTCTATTTTCTTTGTTAGTCATGAGGGCCCCTCACCAACCTGGTTGAAGAAGTAGAAAATACTAACTGCTCTCAGCTTCTACCATAATCTCGCACATACGAGATGGGGTCTGGATCCCTTGGTGCATACAGCGGTATTTGTGCGGTCCCAGTCGGCCTTCTTGTTTACGTCTATTCTGGGAGCAGCGGCGTTATTCATGCCTTCTGCCGCAGCTTTGTCGAAGAGACTACTCCGACACAGCAAATGGCTCGCGAAAAAGGTGGTGACACACCGATTCCGATCTGTCGAGATAGTCCTCGCATTCATAGTGAATGTACCCTGGATGGCGCCAGGAGAGAGACTGGGCGATGACGATACTTGCTCGTATATTGCGATGGCCCTTACCGTGGCTTTAGATCTGTCACTTAACAAGATCGTGACTCCATCGTCCAGTTACAATCAAGACCTCCTCGGCCGCCTGGCGCGTGCTGACTGTATCGATGCTAAGAGGGCTATGTACATGGATGGATTTGATGACGTTGACCCTAATTCGGAACGGGGTCGTCGACTACTACGTCGGAGAGAACGTAGCTGGATTGCGCTATTCGTCGTTGAGAGGGGGTAATTTATTATCTGATATGCCACAAAAGTGTCTGAGAGCTGACTTCGCGATAGTGTCTGTCTCGCGCATGGACGAAGCTACACTGTGCCCTTGACGGCATTGATTGAGCATTGCGATACATGGCACCAATCAGACATTGCCGACCAGCGGGATGGACAAATGAACTCAATGGCTGTTCTGAGAAGAGATCTTGTACGTTCCAAGCCCGTTTTCCCAGAAGTAACACTAACAGAAGTAGGATGATTTGTTCAGACGAGTCAAGTCCAGCTGCGACAGCTACCGGGTTATAGACCCCGGGTCTCAAGCAGCCCAATCGTACGTGCGAAGGGAGATACTCAAAGAAGGAAATCAAAACTGACACCGTCGCAGCATAAAGTCTACAATAGAGAGCTTTTACGAGCAATGGTATGCAACCTGGGGTTTAGCTATCAGCGAAGGAGGAAGTATATCAACCCCCTCAAGATCTAGTGAACCTAATAGACTTACATATTCGCAGCACGATCTCTCCCTCCATACGTGGAAATCCTGGTAACACATACCCAGCTTTCTACCTACGGTGGAGTCATCAACCACCCTACTGCACCCTTAGAAGTTAAGCGCTTTTTCCGGGCAGCCGGTCTCTCGGCAGCACTGAATGTACTCCGTGCGGCTATACAAGGCGAAGGACGACTCAAGTCTATGCCCAATAATACCGTCATCATGATATCCTACGCCGCATGCTCTGCACTTAGTCTCAGCATTACCCCCGGCGACGGTAAATCAAGCCTCGCGCCCAGCGTGCGGGCTCTAATCGAAGAGACAGCCGCGGTTTTAGAGCGGATCGGAGCAACTCCAAGCCACAGAAAAGGTGCCTCTGTACTATATGGGAGATTTCTCCGCGAAATCGTCCGCCGCAGCCCTGCAATACCAACAGCGCCACAGACCTCGCACGTGGATAGCTCAGATTTGTTGGTTCCGGTTGCTCCTTTTGGTGAGCAGGGACACGCTTCAACGGTCACACAACCTGCCATGCACCAAATGGATCTGTGGACTGAACCATTGCAGTTCTCGGCGATGTCAGATGACCAGATTGTTGACGCTGTGAATCGGGCTGGGAGCATGTTTGGGGCCTCAATTCCAGATGTGCCTGTAGACGATATGCTGAGCTGGGATTGGTTTGATTTTGCGAGCACCGAGTTCGGATTCTAGTCATGCGTCTGGTCCTCGTGCTTATGTTGCCTTACGGCCAGATTATTCTTTTTTTCCCACTGGAAGGAAAAAACCGAGCGCATCTTGCCAGTCCATTCAAAAGGACAATGAACCAGAAGGCGATAATATTAAATGTTATTTTCCATACCCCCTATTCCTTTACTGCTCATCATCTACGTTTGATGGAGTTCAGTTGTAATTATTCTTGTCGATCATGACAAGGCATAAGGGTGTTTTACCGTCATGAGACCACCAAATTTAGCCCTGGGTCATTTCGACGTCTTCGTCAGCAGCAGCTGATGGCTGGTCAGCCGCAGGATTCGGTGTTCCTGCCGTTCCCACACTCATCGTATCTTCGATATGAATTCCAACGTCAAGGTCTCCAGTCGCAGCTGGTGTAGCCTGGTTGCTATTGGCCGCGGAATCGTATACTGCTGTCACGCCTAGGTCGGTCGACTTCGGGGTCTGAGCCGAATTTACCGAGTCAAGTGCAGCAACACCGCCTCTAAGAGCCTCAGGATTAGCACCATCTAGTCCTTCAGTGCTATCGTTGCCAATGACGTCCCCGTCGGAGTTGCCCCAGGTGAACATAGCCTCGATCTCGTCCACAATATCAGCAACCACGTCCTCCACGATCTGGTCGTTGAATCGCTCTCCAATGGCTCGGACTGGCTCGCCAGATTCAGTTCGTTCCGGTGGCCCGACCCACCAAGGGCCGTCAAAGCGGCATTCAACAGCACCGCCACCGTAACAGCTCACGGCTGGATAGTAGCCAATCATTCCATCATCAGCGTTCTCCCGAACTCCAATTCCTTGGTTGTTGGTGCCACTAGAGAGACGGCTTGCTGGTGGAAGGAATGCATAAAGGTCTCTGAAAGGTGTGCCCATTTGAACCCCGTTCTTAAAAATGGTTATGCTAGAACCAGGCAGGGTCCGCAGAGAAGCATCCTCGCTGTTAAATGGTGATGGATGGCCGAAAGTTGGAGTTTCCTTCAGATTGAAGGCATAATCGCGGAGGTACTTTGTCGGGAAAATATGAGACTGTTGCCAATAGAACCCGCCGATTTTGCCTTGGAAGGGGGTTCGATCTCGAATAATATTGGCAGCGACGGGCGGTTGAGGCTGAACACTTAAACCATCGCCATCCACGGCAGGATCATAAGTGCCTTCAACGATTTTTTTGTGAAGGGTGAGAGAAGGAAGAGAGATGAGCATGCCGATAACGTCGCCCTCGTTAATGGCTTCTCCTTCGGGGAAGAATGGCTCACACCGCATGCGATTGACAACCTCTCCATTCACATCTCGAATCCCATATCCATAGCAATCCACACCAACGTTGACGTCCAGATCAGCTTCGCGTCGAGCAAAACCAAGTCGGACATGGCCTCGTTTCCCAGAATTGGCCGCATGCGGAGAATCGCTGTTCACCACACCACTGATAACCCGCGCTTCATAGTAATAAGAACCTTCGCGTGCACACACGTTTGCTCGCGCCGTGTGCCATGCATCACTAGTCGTCACCGCCAAGGCGTCCTCTGAAAAGAAGATAGCTGGGGGCGAATCCTCGAAGCTGAAACGCGCGTGGTAGGGTGAAATATCGGTCTGGCGGTATTTGATATGTGGAAACTCTTGGTCGGCAATCGCATAAGTATAGCGATAGCCACCCTTGTTGGTGAGCTTGTCCACAACCTCGTAAAAGTCCCAGGTCTGTCCAAGCACATTTGAGGACCTTCTTGTTACCTGGTTGAGCTGTCGCGGCGGCGGAGGAAATCGATCAGAAAGACGAGGTTCACGGAGGATCTTCGGTCGGGACATGTGCAAATCAGAGCTACTGATGGCAGTGTTGACGGCTGTTGCTCGTTTCTTCGGGGAGGAGCGCCTTCTGCATCCAGCCCTTTGGCCTCTCGTTTCTTGCGACTGTCCTTCTTGGCTCTTTTAGCGCGTCCATTATCACCTTGGACTGACGCATTGCTTGCAGGGGCAGGAGACGATCGAGCGTTCAATTCGGAAAAACTGCCATTCAAGAGGGGGCCATTGCCCGGAGGTATGATCGGAGAGTTGATGTTGGAGGACGGGGCAGGCGAGCCCGCCGGTTGGGTAGTTGCCATGTTCAATCAACGCGTAAATCTCGAGAACAAAGCGTTGCAGGAATGGCACAACGCTAGCCTGAGACTGAGTACAGCCCGCCGGTCTTGGGATGCATGCGCTATCGCTTGACCTGAACTCGAGCCCAATAATGAAGCAGGGCGCTTGACGAGGGAAGGTGACCTGTTTTGTAAAACCGCCTATGCTCAAAAAGCGATCAGTATGGCTTCCAAGTACGTAGTTGAGCAGAAATGATCCAAAGCGGACACTGACAGCAGGTATTGAGTCTTCGAGTCGTTCTGGAGGAACGCGCAGTGATTACGAAAGCGCCGCATCACGCGGCAAAAAAAGCATTGCAAAAAGGCGGTGGGCCAGTATCTTGAGGCGGTCAGCTTGCTATCTACACCGCTGGGCAGAAAAAAAAACTGATTAGATCACATGACCCAAAATTTACACACATTTTGGGTTCCGGGAGTATTCGTTCCCTCCACTTGAAGATCTTCAAGCCCCATCTTTCTCGAAATTCGACCTTTTCTAGGTCCAGGTACATGAGTAATGCCTAAGGCTAATAGTTCTCGAGCTGCGGCTTCTGCCCGCAGGCATAACCCTTTGGCAGACGACATTACATCTGCGGGGCACTTGCGGACTCAAAGTAGCAAAAAAAGCAAGCGCCAATCCGAAGATGGAGACGGAAGTGGTGGAAATGGCCAGCGCTATGTGGATGCGAAGATGACGCGCAAGATTTTGCAAATTGGACAAGAACTCGCAGACGAAGATGCTGCTGAACAAAAACTGGCGATGGGCGGGGAGGCCAAGCCCAATGCGGCCTTTGACTTCGACACACGATTTGACGAAGAGCCCTTATCGGACGATGAGAAGTTTGAAAATGACAACTGGGAGGATGAGGAGGAAGAGGTAGAGGAAGTGGTAAGAGCTAATATGTCTATTTCACGCTCTACGTATTCTAATCATCCCATAGGAGATTGACCCCAATGATTTGGATATGTTCAACAAATTTATGCCAGGCCACGAAGAAGACCCAATATTCCACCCGAGGGACCCAAATTCTGCCGGCCAAACAACAAACCTTGCCGATTTGATCCTGGAGAAGATTGCAGAGCACGAGGCGAAGGAATCTGGAGAGACTGGTGGAAAGTTTGTGCAAGGTGGCGGTGCTCCTGAAGATGCTGTTCAGATCCCCGCCAAAGCTATCGAAGTATATGAAAAGTATGTTTCGAGAAGTTCGATTGCCTCATTTGTGCCTAACTAACAGCAATTATAGGGTTGGCATGATCTTGTCTCGCTACAAGTCCGGTCCTCTTCCGAAGCCTTTCAAAATCCTTCCCACTGTGCCCAATTGGCAAACTCTTCTCTACATTACCAACCCGGAGAGATGGTCCGCAAATGCAGTATATGCAGCAACTCGAATTTTCATTTCATCCAAGCCCGCCGTGGCTCAAGAATTCATTTCAACAGTCCTGCTCGAGCGTGTCCGCGAAGAGATCCACGAGACGAAGAAGCTTAATGTGCACGTCTACAATGCATTGCGAAAGGCCCTTTACAAGCCCGCTTGTTTCTTCAAGGGCCTTCTTTTCCCGCTTGTGTCTAGCGGGACCTGCTCTCTGCGGGAAGCCCACATTGTCTCTTCAGTGATCGGCCGTGTGTCTATCCCAGTCTTGCACTCTGCTGCTGCGTTGCTGCGTATGTGTGACTTGGCAGCCGAGCAGTCTCTTCGTTCGCTCGAGAGCACCGGAGCGGTAAACACATTCATCCGAGTCTTCCTCGAGAAGAAGTACGCACTTCCATACAAGGTCATCGATGCTTTGGTTTTCCATTTCCTGCGCTTTCGTGCTGTTGATGGCTCGGAGGACACCATGATGGGAGATGGAAACTCCAAGGGCTACAAATTACCAGTCTTATGGCACCAGTCTCTGTTGGTGTTTGCCCAGCGATACCGCAACGACATCACCGAGGATCAGCGTGAGGCTTTGCTGGACCTTCTGCTTGTTCGGGGGCACAAGGATATTGGACCCGAGGTCCGACGAGAACTTCTTGCTGGTCGTGGCCGTGGAGTGGTGGTTCCTGATCCTGAAGCCCAGAATGCTCTTGATGCGGGCGATGACACGATGGATGTGACGATGTAAATGCTTTGCTGATTGAATCTCTTGTCTCTTTTTGTCATCAAAATCTTCTGCATATAATTTCCACGACCTCGGCATGATCACTTTTGATAGGATGGCGTTATGTGTTTGTTTTCTTTATCTTATTCCCCAGGGGCGGAACTGGCCTAGTCAATAGATGACAATCCATAGACCAAAAGCAAGATGAATTCCCATGTTCAAGGACCGGCTACGCGATGAGAAATGATCCGCACTTCACGACACTTCATTGGAAATGTGATAGATACATTGATAAGCTGGACTGAATTTGGTATTATACATATTGCTCGCCCCTAAACCCCCAACGGCGCTATTAGAACCAAAATGATTCAAGAGTCATCGGCGAAACGCTGGCCCTCAAGTAGTTCTCCCACTTGCATCACAAGCTCATCATACCCATATTGGCCTACCACTTGGATGCCAGCCAAGCCAGATTTCTTACCCCCGGTGTTGGTCACAGCCACCGGGACCGAAATAGCAGGCAAGCCAGCTAGACTGGCTGGGACTGTGAATACATCATTTACATAAGCGTCTAAAGGAGATCGATTGGCTGATAGGCCTGTCAAATCTGACAGCAGAGGGGGTGGAGATGGTGCAGTCGGACAGACAAGCACATCCACACCAGACGCGGGACGTTCAGAAGATTTTTCGTTCTCGTGGGCTAAAGGATGTCCAGCTCCAAACACAGAGTTGAAATCTTGCTGGACGAGGCGACGAACGCGCTGTGCCTGTATGAAGTAATTGTCCATGGCGTCGGCGCTCAAGCTAAAAGTCCCCAGAAGAATGCGGCGCTTCACTTCTGCCCCAAACCCACTTCCGCGAGTTTGTGAGTAAAGTGGAGCGTCCAGAGATTTATCGCTGTCTGCATGGTCTCCACGTGTTCCGTAACGCACACCATCATATTTAGCCAGATTTGAAGAGGCCTCCGCTGGTGCAAGGACATAGTACGCAGATAGAGCATGCTTGGTGGCTGGTAAAGAGACTGGGTGGATAGCGTGCCCTTGTTTCTGCAAATGAGCTAGAGACAAGAGCCAGGCTTTTCGAACGGACGGTTCGAGCTCAGATATATTGTACTCTAATGGCACACCAATCCGAAGTGGTCTACACTGTAATGGAGATGGAGATGTAACCTGTGATAGACGCGCTCGTGACGATCGAGATATGCTGGTCGGGTCATGTGGATCATAGTGATTGAGAAGTGTGAATACATCCCGGACAGTGGATGTCTTCAGCCCTAAGATCCCGACTGTATCCAGCGAGTTGGCATAGGCGACAACGCCCCAGCGGGAGATCAGCCCATAGGAGGGCTTGAAGCCGACTGTTCCAGTATATGCAGCAGGAAGCCTGACTGATCCACCAGTATCAGTTCCCAGTGCCCTATGAAGATAATCAGTTGTTGGCCAGCTCTAACTGATAGTATCGAATGAATATACTCACGCATAGCATTGGTCTGCTGCTACCGCGACTGCACTGCCTCCGGAACTCCCGCCCGCGGAGAGATCCCCCTCGGCTCCATTGCGCACATTTTTGACAGGGCCAAATCGTGAGTAAACCGAGTGCGATCCCATTCCGAATTCATCAAGGTTTGTTTTCCCCGCAATTATGGCCCCTGCAGCCTCCAATTGTTCCACCACGGTGGCATTGAACGGACTATTGAACTTGTCCAGTATACCTGACCCACAGGTCGTTGGGAGGTCGCGAGTGCAGATGTTATCCTTCACTGATATGAGGCGGCCGTCAATCCTGAGACTTTGACTGTCCTAGAATACACAAGAGGTCAGTAAACCTTGAACTGGATGAGGCACCAAGTCAACGGACCTTGGTCTGCGCGCTGGTCGGCCTCCTGGACTCTTGCTTTCCAGGAGCCCGTACGAGGCAGAGGTGTTATGAAAGAATTGAGGTTTTGCACATATTGATTAGCGATGCACCTCTCAGCTTCTCGTAGAAGTGACATTTAGTTGTGATCGGGTAAGCTCGAAAGGGAAAAGATGCAAGTTGCGGCCGCTAAACCTCCGTGGCGCTTATCGTTATCGATAAGATGGTGCTCTGCAAATACAGTGAGAAGCGATTTCGCATCAATACGGGGACGCAGTGCTTTTCAGTACTAGGCCGCTTGTCATTATTAAAGCAGCAGGTGTGGAATGCATGTAGATCGATAGGCAGTGAAGAGTAGAATGGTATTTTGTATGGCTAGTAACAACCGCAGATATTTACTGTACATAGACAACAAAAAGAGCGGGATGACATGTACTCCCGCTGGTGGTCCAGTTGGTCAGGGCATCTGACTGTAATAGCAATTATTGAAATCAGAGAGTCGGCGGCTCGAATCCGCCCCAGCGGAGTATTTTCCTTTTTTCCCCCTTCCTTCAAATTCCGTCCAATGTTTCAAAATTTTTCTCGTCCCTGGTCCTTCGGGTTCTATTTATTGTATTTTTGCATTATAAAATTAATGGAATGTAGTGCGCTGACTATCGCTGAATAGCACATCATGGATGAGATCATTATCTGAAGTACTTGTAGTTAACTAGTTATAGTGAGACAAAGAAAGCGACTTGAACTTTCAGGAATATGACAATAAGCTATCCAATTCTGTCAATTACATGCATATGCAGGAGACAAGGAGCTCCTATTAAAAAGCCTGTCGCCTCAAATAGACGACCAATTTATTAGGTTTAGGTCGAGTTCTACTGTGTAAACCGAAGCTCCTTCGGCCCGAGCTTTAAACCGGACAAGACGTCATTCTTCGCTCTGCAATCTTTCTTGTCCTCTTCTTCTCCTTTCCCACCCATAGCAGCCATGTTTTCGCGCAGCACCTTGAAAGCCGCTGCTCAGAGTAGCAGGCACTCTGCATTTGCCTCATCAATCCTGTTCTCCGGCAAAGCTCCGCGCGTTAGCTTGCTTCCCGATGGCCGAAGGTCCATCTCCATGTACGGCTACACACAAGCCAAAGCTCTGGTCTACTCGAAATACGGCGAGCCAAAGGATGTTCTCAGGTGCGACTGATAATTATGATTTACCAATGTTCATCGTTTATAGACAGCAATGCTGACAGCTGAAATAAGACTGCACAAGCACTCCATCTCCGCCCCGCATGGAACACAAGTGAACCTTCGCCTCCTCACAGCGCCAATGAACCCGGCCGATGTCAACCAGATCCAAGGCGTTTATCCTAGCAAACCCCCCTTCGACAATACTCTCAGGCACAGGCGAGCCGGCAGCCGTGGGCGGTAATGAAGGCGCATTCGAAGTGATTTCCACAGGCGCGGGTGTCAAGAACCTCAGCAAAGGCGACTGGGTGATTATGAAACGGACTGGACAGGGCACTTGGCGAACACACGCACAGCTAGACGAGTCGCAGCTCATTCGTATTGAGGACAAGGAAGGTCTGACACCTCTGCAGGTTGGCACCGTCAGTGTTAACCCTGTTACTGCCTACCGCATGATCCGTGACTTCTGTCAATGGGACATGATGCGGACGGGTGAGGAGTGGCTGATTCAGAATGGGGCTAACAGCGGTGTCGGTCGTGCTGCCATCCAGCTAGGTCGCGAATGGGGTATCAAGACCTTGAATGTCATCCGTCAGCGCAATTCTCCAGAAGAGACCGATGCAATGAAGCAAGAGCTCAAGGACCTCGGTGCCACTGCTGTTGTTACTGAAGAGGAGCTCCTGTCCGGCGGCTTCCGGGATATGGTCAAAGAAATCACCCGCCAGGGTCGCGAGCCTATTCGTCTGGCTCTGAACTGTGTCGGTGGAAAGAATGCCACCGCGCTGGCTAAGACACTGGCGCCCGACTCACATATGGTCACCTACGGTGCTATGTCAAAGCAGCCGGTCGCTTTGCCATCGGGCTTGCTCATCTTCAAGAACCTTGCCTTCGACGGTTTCTGGGTCAGTAGGTGGGGCGATAAGAACCCTCAACTTAAAGAAAACACCATCAAGGATGTCTTACAGCTTACTCGGGCGGGCCGTTTCAAGGATATTCCTGTAGATGATGTCAAGTGGAATTGGAACACAGAAGGCCCAGTGTTGGCTGAGAGCGTCCAAGGCACTCTCGGAGGATTTCGCAGCGGCAAGGGTGTGTTTACATTTACCGGCGGGGATGAGTAGGCAAGAATGAAGTGTAAACGTTGTATCATATAACATCCGAGAATCCGAGCAATTGACATCGACTCATCCCCCATAGTTATAACGCAGCGTCTTGGTTTTAAACAGTTTATTCTTAAATCGTTCGGAAACATAGGGACCTATCTATGGACAGATGGCGGGCCAACAAGCCACTCTATTCACATTTCCAGTGTTTCTGGACCCAGTCAATGATAAGTTCTGTCATGCCCATAGAGGGCATGTATTCTTCGCTTTCCTTGGGGATGTCGGCGTCTAGACGAGCAAATTTGGCAGCTAATGCCAAGTACGGCTCAACAAATTCAATGTAGACCAGATCCACAGTTTCCGGCGGGGAACTTTCATCGGCGGAAAGCAAAGCCTGGAAAACATTGGGTACCTCGTAATATGATACGGGAAAATGAATGGTGTCATCTCCGTCTGTGCCTGCATCATCTTTGGTTGTGTATCCTGGGATAATGCTATCGTCATCTCGACGACTAATCAAGGGAACCTGGTGAGATGCAACGCCATAGACAGCAGCCATGGATTCTTGCTCCGACAGGGCCCCACTAGAATGCGAGAGCTTCTCCGGCGGAGCCAAGGAATCCAGCGAAGCTACGTCTTCGCGAGGTGCTCCAAGGACCTTCTTTTGCTTGTTCAGGACTTCAATGATTAGCTGGACCTTCTCGTAAGGAACATTCTTCACGTAGCGGAATTTGTTGCTGAAAGGAGATATAATGAAGGCCGTGTCCTGGAAAAAAGGACCTTTGAAGACATCAAAGCGGATCCCGCCCGTGTTCAAAATCGCTACCGCGGGGACACTCCCACGATTCTCATCTTTGAGTGAATCTGGCAGGACTTCCTTCGCTAGCCAGGAGTAAATGCTATCTGCATGAGGATAAGGCACACGTGACATCCAGAGGTTCCGTGGTGAGCATCCATGGACCGTATCGAGACGAAGAGCCCTTCGAGCGTCTGTGATCAGTCGCGACACATTGCGACCTTTTTCAGTGGGAAATGAGTCGTGATCGAGGCCGGTGTGATGGTAGAAGGAGAACAGATTATTATCGATGTAGCGTCGTTTGAAGACTGGGTTCGATGATGTATCTGGCTGTTTGCTGGTGGAGAGGCCGTCGATCGACATGAAGCCAATGGTCTCCATGAACCGCCCACTGGCTAGAGCCACGGCTTTGGAATCATATTGCGCGTAATCACGAATATGCTCATGTCCTCCAAAAAACTGTATGGGTGTACTCCAGCGAAACTTGCGGATCTCTCTGTAGATGGCTCGGTATTCGCTAGAGTGGGCCGGCACATGTCCAGCAATTAAGAATAGATCTACATCCGTCATCTGGATGGCCTCCTGGAACCAGGCTTGCTTGATGGTCTCTTCTACGGGCTGTACAACCGTGTTATTGTAGTTCCCGTTGAAATTAAAAAGAAATCCGAAAGCGACGATACGGATGCCTTGGTTCTTGGTTGTGAACTTTCTGTAGCGTGGAGCTAGCGGTACTAGCTCGGAGGTGACGGGGTGATAGATATCGATATTAGATGCTAGATAGCTAGCTCGAAAGTTCGGGACCGTCGTCAGGAATTCAGCCTCTGATGTGTTATGTTGGTAGAGCTCATGATTCCCGGAGGTGATCACGTCTATATGCTGATGACGGAGAATCTCCGACAAATAGATGCCCTTGGGCTTGGACGAGTCATAAAGACCATTTCCTTCCACCCGGTCGCCCGTATCGATAACTAGCAGGTCTCGACCTTGCTCCTCGATCTTTTCTCTCATGCGAGAGGCAAACGATATGTAGTCACCCCAGTCAGCGGAGAACGACGGCCTGGAGTTACTGATTAGTAGGACCTATACTAGGGAGCCCTAGAAAGGACATACTCCTGCAGATGACCTGCCAGCCAGCCATGGGTATCCGTTGTATGCAGAAAATTGAGTTGGCCAATCTCAAGGTCACGTAGGGGAGCGGAGATGGGAGCTGGGGCTGCGGGCTGCGCGGCGAGCGCCGACGGGAGGAGCCAGGGCAACACGGACAACAACATCCTGGGAGTGGAGGGTTTCCCGAGGTTATACTCCACAAGAGTTGGTCCTGAAGACAAAAATAAAGACAGACGTTGAGCGCGAAAGATAAGAGACCGGGAGGAGGGAAATGGCAGCTAATGAATACGCGAAGGGACCTTGATAGATAGGCAGCTCAGATAGAAAGACTGGTCGATAAGCGATAACAGATAACCAGCTCCTCATCCTGTTACGGAAGGAGCTGCCGGTGAAAAATCCGGCTGACTAAGGGCCCAACATCTTCCTGATTTGCATCTCAAAAGATTCAAAGGGCTTTTCCGTTACCCAACCTTTACTTTGTTCGCTCTTCGAACGCCCTGTACGCCCGTTTCGGTCCTGCGGACTCGTCAATCCTCGCCTCTCTTTTCTTCCTCGATCTATCCCCAAACCCACACAATGGTGGCTCCACGACTTTTCCGCCCAGCAGCTCGTCTGGTCTCCTCGCGCTTTGCGGCCGCCCCTCTTCGCTCTGCCTTTGCCCAGTCTGCATGCGCCCAATCGGCTCTGCGCGTCCGAGGTTATGCTTCCGAGAGCGGCACCAAGGAGGTGACCGTTCGCGACGCCCTGAACGAGGCCCTGGCGGAGGAGCTGGAGCTCAACGAGAAGACTTTCATTCTTGGAGAGGAGGTTGCACAGTACAACGGCGCGTAAGGACCCCCCCACAGTCTTGCCAGCGCATTTCTGAGGTCACTCTTTACGAGTGAATTAGCTTCGGTTGAATCCAGAATCAGTCTACTGACATGGAATTCTTTCCCGCAGTTACAAGGTCACTCGGGGCTTGTTGGATCGGTTTGGTCCGAAGCGAGTTATTGACACCCCCATTACTGAGGCTGGTTTCACTGGCCTCGCTGTTGGTGCTGCTCTTGCCGGTCTGCACCCTATTGTAAGTGCATTGGGAATGAGAAATACTACGGCTGGCAGTTGCTGTCAGCACTCGGGCAAGAAGGGAGCCACTAACCAAAAGACCATGATTATAGGCCGAATTCATGACCTTCAACTTCGCCATGCAGGCGATTGACCAGATTATCAACTCCGCCGCTAAGACCCACTACATGTCCGGTGGTATCCAGCCTTGCAACGTTACTTTCCGTGGCCCCAATGGCTTTGCTGCCGGCGTCGCCGCCCAGCACTCTCAGGACTACTCAGCCTGGTACGGTAGCATTCCCGGTCTCAAGGTTGTTTCACCGTGGTCCTCTGAGGATGCCAAGGGTCTGTTGAAGGCTGCTATCCGTGACCCCAACCCAGTCGTTGTGCTAGAGAACGAGTGAGTCCTCTCTCTCATGATTATTGCAGGCACCATTCGTATCTAATCCAATATCTTCAAATAGGCTTATGTACGGTCAAGCGTTCCCCATGAGCGAGGCTGCTCAGAAGAACGACTTTGTCCTGCCTATTGGCAAGGCTAAGATCGAGCGCCCGGGTTCCGACCTCACCATCGTTTCTGTTTCCCGTTGTGTCGGCCAGTCCCTGTCTGCTGCCCAGACCCTTAAGCAACAGTACGGTGTCGATGCTGAAGTTATTAACCTCCGCTCGATCAAGCCCCTCGATGTCGAGACCATTATTGCCTCCCTCAAGAAGACTGGTCGTCTGATGGTGGTTGAGTCCGGTTACCCCATGTTCGGTGTTGCCTCCGAGATCTTGGCTCTTTCCATGGAGTACGGCTTCGACTACTTGACCGCGCCTGCTGTCCGTGTGACCGGTGCTGAGGTTCCCACTCCCTACGCCGTTGGTCTCGAGAACATGAGCTTCCCCCAGGAAGACACCATTGTCACCCAGGCTGCCAAGCTGCTGCGTCTGTAAGCGCGCAAGCCAAACCTGCTTTTAATAAAACTATGTGCCTAGTACCCTTTTCATTTGTTGCATCTTCTCAGACCCCGTTTGTTCCATCATGTCATTGTTTATTCTAGCCTAGACAAATTTTGGGAAACCAGTGTACGATTACCCGCAGTTCGAGTTTTTGATTTTCCCTGTGTAAGATCGTAGTTGACGTTGAACTTTCCTCTTCATTATATCTCAACACCGATGGCTAACTTGTAATTCAATTATTGATAATATCGTATAATTTTTATGAGGGAGAAGGGAAAGGGGGACGGTTGGTGTGGAGAACAAAAAAAAGAAAGGAAAACATGGTAAGTGACCCAGCCAGACCCGAAAGCTTACCCCCCTCAAACGCCATCTCAATGTGGTATGATAATTAAAAGCCAGCTCTAAGCTTCAGCATTGGCATGATATCCAGGACAAGAGGGGGAACAGGCTGTTGGCTTCCTCGGATTATAATAACCCCCGCCGTCCTTCAGGTCTGGCGCGTAGTCCTCATCGGTATCACTCTCCACCGCCTCATCACCCATGCTTTGGTTCTGCGACTTGAATTCTGTGCTTCCAGCGGGCTGGACTTCAGGGGGGGTCGTCGTCATCGTCGCCTAAAACGTTCTTCTTCGCTGGTGCCGTGGGACCTTTTACTGCGGCGAAAGAACTTTTGAAACCGCCTTTCTTGAAGCCCCCCTTCCCCTTATTAAGAGTATTAGATGTATCGGCATTTGGCGTATCAATGACGGTGAGCCCGTTCTGCTCATCTGCTTTGCGCTCGGCGCGTCGAGCCTTCTCTGCTGCGTTGGGGTCGCGCGATAGCTCTTTTAGATCTTGAAGTCGTCGTCGATGCTGGTGGTCATAGGACCCGATATGCGCTTCATACTCCGGGTGCCGCGCGTATGACTTGTTGCATAGCGAGCATGTGAAGGCGCTCAGCGCGGCGCGCGCTGACTCTGTCTGGACCGCGTTAGCAGGGAGGGCTCATTGACAAATTTCCCCTGGTTCATACCTTAGGTGCAGGATTTGTGAAGCCTCGCTGTTGAACATGGATATTGAGCAACTGTTCTGACTGACAGTGAGAGTACCAAGGGACATTACCGGTGCCATAGTCTACAGGCGGGAAGTTGGGGATGATGAATGAGTGAAATTACATTGGGCGGAGTTGGCGGGCGATCGCCGCCGCGGTTTCCCTGTTTTCTTCCGTCAAACTATTTTCCTCCTTTGCGTCTCACGATTTACTTACGAATGATGTTGGTTTGAATCTACGAGTCTCCTTTTTTCTTTTTTATCTAGTTTCTTTTTCCTTTTTTTTTTTGACTTTCAATTCAAACACCAAAAGCCAATATTATGGATTCTCGAGACCCTAAACCGGTGGACATCGACGCGAAGTCGATCATCTCTATGCAAGAGCTGGATCCTTCCCCTGTGCACGAGGACTTGGGAGACCCGAGCGTGGAACTCGGAGCAGGCGAATATTTCCCCAGACCAGAAGAGAAGCGATCGAGGACATGCGGCTTCCCAAGACCGGTGCTGGGTCTTCGGCCTCATCGATGGGATGCACTTCGTACGTGAAGTGCCTTTCGGAAGTCGTTGGAAAGTGCCCCAAGGTGCTAACAAACAATACAGTTTCCGGCCTTCAAAAGTACTCTACATACCCTCCCACGGTATTCTCTTTTCTCCACTTTGTGAACACCTCCTTGATCCCGCTGGCGACTCGCTCTGTGCCCGCTAGCGAGTCGTATCTTCTACTCACGCGACCAATTTACCAAGCGCCCGGATTGGAGCACATCTTCTTGACGATCCCCATCATCACGCATATTGTCTCTGGCATTGCTCTTCGAAACATCCGTGGCTCGCGGCGCGCTCGCCTGTATGGCGCAGAGACTCGCGCTCAACGAAGTCTTCTATCGTCTTGGCCTAGGGTTTCCCTCCAAGCCCGCGCTGGATACATACTGGCACCACTGCTCTGTCTGCATGTGCTTGTCAACCGCGCTACCCCATTATTGATTGAGGGTGGTAGCTCTGGCGTGGGACTCGGGTATGTGGCCCATGGTATCGCGCGCAGCCCAGTGTTCTGGAATATCTTCTATCTGATGTTTGTCACTTCAAGTGTCTGGCACTTTGTGGGAGGATGGGCCACTTGGATGGGCTGGAGGGTCACTACTGCCCGCACTGATCGTAGACACACGAGCAAAGGCTCGCTGGAAGGTCTTTTGGGAAGTTCGGAGAGCGTTGACCGCACTAGGCGACAGCGCAAGATGTGGTGGACTGTCAATGGCATCGCGGTAGCTGGAGCAGCATTCTGGCTTGCTGGTGCCCTTGGAATTGTCGGCCGTGCTGGTCTTGCTGCGGGTTGGGAGGCTCAAGGGTGGAATAACATGTACAGTCACGTTCCAGTGATTGGCGCGTGGCTGTGACGAGAGATCGGATTCGGGGGATCTTCCATGCATATAATATCACTCTGTACTCTAGATGTAATCTTGAATAACCTAGTATTAATACTTCTACTAATAAATGGTCACTGTTCATTTGGATCTCTAGTAGATTGTAGTGGATTTCCTCGTCTACTTCATCAACAGCACTTGGTCCGTGCGCGTAATTTTTTTCCCGCAAAGGCGCGACTGGACATTTTCACTTGGGGTACGCAACCTTTACTCATGATCTTCTCGCCTAGACAACCAGCTGTGTTCTGCATTCCACGATGCGCATTTGCCTATAAATTGTCCAACAGCACTCGGTTTCTCAAGCCTTACCAACCCACTCGCTCTTTTTGCCAGTCGCCCGCCATGGAGAACCCCAAGAACCAACGAGTGAACTATTGCGGCGCAGAGTACAATGTAATTAAGGAGGGTCTTGCGTACATACTCAACCCGCCTGCTCAAGAGGCAGCTGCAACGGGAACAAAGAAAGACCTCAAATCCAACGACGAATCCCAATCGGTCTTCTACAACCCCATCCAACAGTTCAACCGAGACCTGAGCGTACTGGCCATTCGCGCCTTCGGAGAACACACTGTCGACCAAAGGAAGCAAAGACTGGCGAAGAGGAACCAGAAACGTGGCACAGACAATAGTGCGGAACAAGGTACGAAGCGTAAACGCGAGGGCGAAGACAACACACAAGAACCTGTCGCAAAAAGGCTGGGCATAAAAGAAGACGAAGAAGCCAACTCAGACTCCCCAGAGATTGTCACAAGCGCTTCTGGGGAACAGACACAGAATGGCAAGCAACAGCCAGTGGCCCTCCCTGGTCACTCATTCAAAGTCTTGGATGCGCTGTCTGCTACCGGTTTACGGGCCCTTCGATATGCTTCGGAATTGCCAATGGTTACTAAGGTTGTGGCCAACGATTTGTCGACCTCGGCAATTGATTCTATGAAGACGAACATCGGCTATAATAAACTAGAGGGCCGGATCCAGCCTAATTTAGGCGACGCACGCGCTTTCATGTATGGCTGCGGCCCGGCGCAAAAATTCGACGTCATTGATCTGGATCCGTATGGCACGGCGGCTCCTTTTACAGATGCCGCAGTCCAGGCCGTTAGAGACGGAGGGCTCCTATGTGTGACCTGCACGGATGCTGGTGTCTGGGCCTCTACTGGCTACGCAGAAAAGGCATATGCACTCTATGGCGGCGTTCCTATCAAAGGCCCCCAATCGCATGAAGGCGGACTACGCCTGATTCTGAATAGCATTGCTATTTCAGCCGCTAGATATGGAATGTCTATCGAGCCACTTCTTTCCCTATCGATTGATTTCTATGCTCGTGTTTTCGTACGCGTTTATAACTCTCCAGCGCAGGTCAAGTTCCTTGCCAGCAACACTATGGTGGTCTATAACTGTGACTCTGGATGCGGTGCTTGGACTACACAACCATTGGCTGTGGCCAAATCAAAGCTTGACCGTAAAGGCAACCCAGTTCACCACTTTGGGCTAGCCCAAGCGCCTACTGCTGGCCCACACTGTGAACATTGCGGATTCAAAACACACCTCGCAGGTCCTATGTGGGGTGGTAAGCTTCACAACACCCATTTTATCCAAAAGATTCTTGGTATCCTCCCCGACCTTGACCCTGAGACATACCAAACCATTCCTCGTATCGAAGGTATGTTGACCACAGCCCTCGAGGAGGACTTGGACGCCATCACTTCTGAAGCTGCAGAGGCAAATCCCCAAGACTCCGAGTACCCAGCTATCATTCCACGATCAGACCCAACCGCTAGAGACCCTTACCCCTTCTTCATGACCCTTAGCAATCTCTCGCGCATCTTACGTTGCACTACTGTTCCCGCTGACAAGTTTCGCGGCGCATTACATTCCATCGGCTACCGTTCTACACGTAGCCACGCTAGAGCGAATTCAATTCGAACCGACGCGCCCTGGACTGTCGTCTGGGAAGTGATGCGTGAGTGGGTCCGCCAACATTCCCCTATTAAGGAATCAAGCCTGAAGCCCGGCACAGCTGCCGCCGCGATCATGAGCAAGAGCCGTGAGAACTTGCGCAAAGTACATGATGGAGACTCTAGACTGGCTTTGCTCAAGAAAAATCTTCTCGCGGCCGTTGAGTCTGGGCGCGACGCGGATGAGTTGATCACGAAGATCGAAGCCTCCCTTTACCGATCCAGCCCTCGTTCTGCCGTGCCCTTTTCTGAAGCCAACAAATCAGAGGGTCAGCCAAATGATACTGCACCACAGGAGCATCCTGAGTCAAATGCCCCAGAGAAAGCTCATTATAGTACACTCGATATTAGGTTTGACAGCGCTCTGGGTCGGGAAGCATCAGCGGCTCAATCCAAGAAACGCTTGGTGAGGTACCAGATGAATCCTCGAGCAAATTGGGGACCGCTGAATCGTGCTACGGTAACTTCGAACCAAGCAGAATGAGTTGAATTTGTCTCCATGTGTATCATACAAACCCTCCGTTCCCCCCAATGGGAATTATCCAGATGCTGCCTACTAGTACCTGGTTGTCAACATAGATCATCAGGGTCTGGCATGAAGTAGCTTACTTTCGCTAGGAAACCACGTGTGATGGATGTTACTCTTCAAAAAACACAAGCTTGAAGCTCCAACCTGGGCATGACTAGTAAATTTCTACAAGTCTTGATACTGAGTTGATAATAGTTCAACTCTTGGCTGTACTAGTACTGCAATCAGGATGCTACAGGATGCTACGATTGTCTATTGATGAATTGTAAACAAACAACATTATGACATATCATTAATCCCAGTATGAACACCAACGAGCCAGTAGACGAAGCCGACTCGAGTTTAAAACAAAAGGGCGAAAGAAAACATAGATCACAATCGTCACGTCTCAGGAAATGTAAAGCAGCGCGCCAAGAGAGGAACAAATGAATATTTGGCTTCTTTTCGCATCATGCATATGTAAACATGAGATGGGGAAGGAGGTCGGAAGGAGGTCGGGAATCACAACAATCAGATGCCTAGAACTGTGAAACTGCAACGGCGACAGCCTGTGATTCACTGTGGCTGATGCTGACAGTGACAGACTTGACGCCTGCCTGCTTAGCTGCGGCTGCGGCGGCACCGTGGAGCTAGAGAGGGTTCAAGGTTAGTGTCAACGTTGAAATGAGGGAAATCAACCTGATCCAAAACTTACGTTCACCAAGGGGGCGCCGGTAGCGTCACTCGTGATCTCAATCTCCTTCAGGGCCGCACCGGCACCCTTGCTGCTGACACCCAAGGATTTGAACACTGCTTCCTTGGCACTCCAGCGTCCAGCAAAAGAAGACTGGGGAGAAGCAGCCTTGCGGCAGTACTCCTGCTCGCTGGCAGTGAAGTTACGCTCAACAAATGTATCATTGTCAATGTTGACGGCATCGATGTTCTCAACATCAACACCAACCTTTGAGTTCTCTGCAGCGCTGGCCTTCGCAAGTGACTCGACAACCTCACGGGTGCTCTTCTCGTTGGGTTGCTCAGCCTTTGGAGGAGCTGAAGAGTACTTCAACTCGGAGGTCTTCTTGTCAACACTGACACGGTAATCAGGATTAAGGAAGACCTTGCTTTGGAGCTCATCCTCATAAGGAGCCTTGCTCTTCGCCACGAAGATGCTGTTGTTGATCAGGCCATTGTGGAAGAAGCGGTAGGCCTTCTTCTGCCGGGACTCCACCTTAGTCTTGTAAGTCTCGTATTGGGACTTGTCAAGAGTGGCAAACAGGTACTTAGGATGGACACCAATAACTTGGGCACCCTTCTGACCGAAACCGAAGGATGTAACGGAGAATGCCTTGATACCATCAGTTTGGATACTGCGGCTGGGGTACACAATGTAATCGAACTTCTCCATGACCTTGTCAACGTTATCCGCATTCCGGTTGCCAGGCACGAGACCGCTGTCTAGGACTTGCAAACAGCCGTTGAACATCCAGGCACCAGCAGCACCCTTGGGGTGCCCGGTGAGGTACTTCTGGAAGATACCCATGACGGCATTACCCTTCTTACGGCCAAGGTGCTTGAGTTGCTGACAGATGACATCCGATTCGTTCTTGTCATTGGCAACAGTAGAAGTACCGTGGAAGGAGGCGACACCGATATCATCGACAGTCAGGCCCCAAGTGGCCAAAGCACCACGCAGAGGAGCGATGCGCGAATCCTGCTTCCAGAAGTTGTTGCCCAGAGAGAACTGGGCATCCTTCTCCTGACGAGTGGCCTCGCGCTCGATATGCTGAGCACGCTCTTGCATGAACTCAGACGCATTGAAAGTCTCATCACCCAGAGCCTTCATAGCATCAACTTCCTCTTGCAGGTACATGAGCTCCGATTCTTGCCACTCCTTAATCTGCTTCTTGCGTAGATCCAACTGGCGGCGACGGTACTTGATATCCAACAGAGGAGACGGGAATTTGCCAGGGTTCTCACGAGCAGTGGTGAGGACACCCTGACCTGGAGCAGGAACAGATCGACCGATCTTGTCAGTGGCAGTGGTCGTTAGAGCAATGATGCCGTGGATAGGAAGACCCATGTCCAACGCAAGCTGAGCACTCATAATAAGCTGCATACCGCAACCTTGCGACTCCATGAAACCGGCACGGGTGGTGGTAGTTGGTCGGGACATCTCTTGAGGAGTACGGCCGTGAGCAAACTCATCCTCGGCATTACTGGTGGCTTTCATGTTGGCGAACTCGTATGAGCCTTCCTCCTGGAAGTCATCAAAACCACCGACGAAGCAGACACGAGCCTTGCCCTCGACAATAGTCTCGTAGCCGATGTCGACGGACTCAACGGCAGTGGCACAAGCACCGACAGGGGTCTTGATAGGACCAGTGGATGACAGGAGCAACATGTTGACCCAAGCACTCATGGTGTTGATGAAAGACTCCTGCAGGATATCCTTCTGCAGGGGCTTGTCAAGGAAACGGTCCTTGTACATTCCACGTAGAGCGTGAGTACCACCAATGCCAGAACCGATACAGTTACCAACCTCAGAGAGGTGGACATACTTGTAGAACTCATATGGGTCAGTGACACCGGCAGAGAGCATGGACTCGACAGTACAGACAAGGACAAACAGAGTGACAGGGTCCACCTGTTCAATGATGTCCTCAGGGATACCATAGCGGCGGGCATCCCAGCCCGTGGGGATTTGACCGGCGACAAGACGGTCAAACTGGAGGGCCTTGGGAATAAGGAGATTGGCACCCTTCCGCAAGCGAACAGTAAACTCGCCTGATTCCGGAATCTCGAAGATCTCAACCTTGTCACCATGCGCACGCTTGAACTCTTCAGCGGTCTCCTTCGAGGCCTCGAAGGGCTCGAGATCCTCTTGGATAACAATCTCTTGCAATAGCTGCTTCTGCTTGGGATCGTATCCCTTGAAAAGCTCAGGCTCGATAAGACGGATACCGGAGTGTTCAAGGATGTGCTTCTCGTACTTAGGCTTGACATCCTTGTCATCGACAGGTTCGCCCGTCTTACCATCGACCCAGCCAGAGTAGGCCTTGCCCTTGAGAGGTCCGTTGTGGTGCTTAATCAGACCCATGATCCAAGCCATTTCAACACAGCCCTCAAGCGAGAATTTGCCGTAGGCTTCCATCTCCCAACGAGTACGAGAGTTACCCCAGGGGCCGACCTCGGAGAAACCAGTGACCACGACAACCTTGTCGAGGTTCACCATACCCTTGAGAGATTCGTTGATGGGCTTGACCTCTTTTTCCCAGTCGGGGAGCTTGGGGAATTCGAACTTGATGTTGGCGCGAGGCTCGGCAACAACTTTTTGGTACAAAACGCCGCTGTCTTCGCCATTTACAACCTTCTGTTCGATGGCAGTCTCCTTGATGACAGCCTGGCGAATATCGCTGGTCTCCATGATTTCAGTACGGAGCTTGGTCATCAATCCCTTGAGATCGGGGATGAACTGAAGGCCACCGTTCAGATCAGCCCAAACGGGATCAAGTTGGCAGAGGTTGACGATGGCCGGAGACATCAGACCCAAGAGATTGAAAGCCATTTCCTGCTGGGAGAAAGTTCGCACACCAAGCTTCTCAACACCCTCAGCGGTCATATTATTTCCGCCCATCAGGCCAGTACCACGGGTCCATCCGATGACGGCACCACAGATGGTGAGGTAGTTGCTCCAGTTCTCGGAGTACCAGCGGTTGAAAAGTGTCTCAAGGGCAAGTTTGGATTCGGAGTACAAACCATCGTTTCCGAAAGTGCCATGATTGGGAGAAAGGGGCAAGACAACCTGAGCCGGACGAGTCTCAAAACCGTGAGCCTGCTTCTGAGTCTTGATGGCGCCCAGAAGACGGAGCAAATTTGTGAGCATAATACGGTGGGCAAGCTCGGATTTGGAATCAATTGAGTCGATTTCACGACCGTTTTCAGGAATGGCAGCGAAAGGAACCACGAAGTCCAGGTCCCAGCCAAGACCCTTCTTGTTGTCGTAGATGTAGTCGACCAGAGCCTGCACATCTTGCTGGCTACCCTGGTTGAAAGGTACAACGACGAGTTGAGATCCACGAGCGCCGTAGCGCGCGTACATGGCCTGGTAGTATTCAGTCACCTCGCGAGAGAAGCGACTGGTAGTAACAACGACCTTGGCTCCACCGCTAATAAGGCCTTGCAGAACCTCGGCACCAATGGAACCAGCACCAGCACCGGTCATAAGAACATACTTGTCCTGGAAAGTAAGACCAGAGGCTGCCGCCGATTCCAATACGTTCAAATAGATACCGGTGAGCTTCTTGTTGTAGTCCCAGCCGTGCTCGGACTTTTTCTTCAAGTGCAAGAAAGGAATGGTTTCAACCTTGCCAGGGCGGGTGGGCGTACGCTTGAATCCGTTGCGACCTTTCTTGGCAGTGCCGTTCTCTGGGGGCATGATTTGGTTCTCATTCATGTTCAAAGCATGCAAGACATCCTTGTAGAGAGCGTCAAATTGAAGCTGTGTGGCCTTGGAAAGACGGTGCTGCTTGCGCATGAGCTTGTAAACATTCTTAAGATCATGCTGAACCTTAGTACGGTTGCTGTACTCAGAGATAGGACCGCCATTGGCCATCTGCTTTACATAGTGTTCCAGCTTGCGCACGCTGGGGCGCTCAACCTCTTTGAAACCGATGTTACCACGGGCATCAATGGTGGTCTGAGGGCCTGTAGGGACGGCAACATCCTTGTACACAGGAGCAACATTGATGACCTCGCGGCAGTTCTCAATGAGCTGTTGACCAAGCTCCTTGGCCAATTGGTAGGTCTCACCACGTTCGGTGGGGCAGTTGTCCATGTGGTATTGCATGAAGTCGAGGAGGAGGGGGTTGGAACGGTTCATGATGCGAATACACTGGCTGACAATTTCGCGATCAACCACTTGCAAACGGCCAAAAATGATATCGTAGTACATGCTTAGGGCGTCCTGGCGCGCCCAGTTCCATGAGGAGTCATAAACACGAGCCTTCAGTGGGTCGAACGAGGGTTCGATACCCGAGGCGTAGAAGTCACCGTGCTCAGCCTGCCACAGGTCCAGCTGCGCCTGCAAGGCTTTTTGAGTTTCTTGTGAAGTGATGAAAGCCTTATCACCGGCACGCAGATCCATCTTAAGGTAACGGGCAATAGCCTCGAGCTGTTGCTTGAACAGAGCCCGTTGGTCCTTGGTCAGAGCATCGATGGCGGCAGGATCCATCATCATGCCGCCGCTGCTACCGCCGCTGCTATCTCCGCCAGCAGCTGGGGTTGAGAGATTGACACCAGCGCTTGCGGCATATTTGTTGGCAACGTCATCAAGGAAGGCCTTGGCATCTGCATCCGAGCCGAGACGGGAGGCCGGCTCCATGGTGATGGCGAGCAGAAGCACTCCGTCCTGGCGGCCGGCGCCCAAGCCCCATCGTGTCTCGAGATATTTGCGAACCGCAGTAATATTAAAACCACCGGGCATTTTAGAGGCGACCATACGCGCAATTAGAGATGATGACTGCTTGCCCAATTGACCATTAAAGGTCGCCTGCATCGAAGCACCCAACTCATCCAATGGAGTGTCTTCAGGCTTCTCTGGGGTAGAGCCAAATTCTTTTCCGAGGTCTCCCAGGATTTCGTTCTGTAGGGTGGATTTACCTGATCCCCAGTGTCAGCGGGCATTCCTCTCCATTGAACAGTACCAAACTGTTTTGGTGTTGTAACATACCTCCAACAAGGTCCTTGATAGCTTTTGTTAATGGCACATCGGCCAGACCCTTCTTCAACTTCTGGGCCACGAGGGAACGCAGAATGTCGACTGCTGTCACCGGCACATCCGCAATTGCAGCGGCTGGACCAGCACTTGGAGGTGGAGGAGCTGCTACTGCTGCTGCTGGAACTGGAGCACCTGCTGCTGCAGCAGGTGCGGCAGAGGCAGCTGGAGTCTCAGCAGCTGGCTCTTCCTCCTCGATAGGGTCGACGTCGTAGTAGATCTCCTTTGCGTCTTTATTGTAGCAAAGAATTTGACGTTGTACGGAAGTAGCGGCATCGTAGGCTTCGTATTTGGAAGCGAGAGTTCGACGAGCCATGCCTCCGAGGGTATCGGCGGGACCAATCTCAACGATCCGCTCAGTGCGTTGCTCGGCGAGAATAACATCTTGAGTTTCAATCCATCGAACGGGGGAGGCAAACTGGTATGCAAGCAGCTCCACCAGTAAGGTGTGAGACAGCTCTTGTTCAATCTCTGGGCGCATGGTGATGGAGTATGAGGGTATCGAGTATTAGGATGTAAGAGGCAGGACAGCGCGTCCTAGAGTAGAGAGTGCGACAAAGACAATGGTCGCAAGCTGCCTTCTAGAGGCTCACCAAAGCAAATAAAATTGAAATTAAACACACAGGGTAGAAAGAAACAAGGGACTGAGGGAAGAAGAGAGAAGGCGAAGAACCCAGCCTGAGAAGAAGCTGCGAGGGTACCACCAAAAACGGGAGCCACTATTATCCCAGGAATCCAAGCAAAAAAAAAAAGGTGGGAAAGCGATAGGCCCGATCCGACAGGCGGTCAGTGTCCCGGGTACGGTCAGCCCGTTGGTATTGAGTACTGGATTGTAATGGATCGTAATTGGCTGTAATTGGGGAACGCTAAGGAAAATCTACGCTAAGGAAAAGCCTTGGGGGAGGGGGCGCTTTTGGAGCCCGGCCGAAACTAAGATTAGTCGATCAATACTTTTACATGGTTGGAAAGATCTGGAATTTTCATATTATTCATCTCAGCGAGACTCTGAATATGTTGGGTTTGGGGGGTTGCTACCTTATACTATAGTAGTAATCAACCCCAGTTTCAAGCTGTTGATATCCACCCACCCTACTTGTTTATACACATTGAGTTGTTTATGTTTTTGCTACTACAGCTTCTGCATTATGACACACTAGATACATAAGGGCATGTTCGATGGAAATACTTGTACTCTTAAAATCTTCTAATATGACTAGATTTGATGCTTACGATATAATTAGACTTTCTCGTCATAAATTTCCTAGCCTTCAAACCAGCCCCGTAGCAGGGATGGAGTCACGTGGTGCAGAGAACCTCCGCTCAACCACGATCCAGTTGAGAGGCCGTTGGGGGGGGGGGCGAAGCCTTACGACCGGGTTGAATGGGCCAGCCATACTAAATCAACATGACCCGCTCGAATGGCCCAGGAGCGTAGGGACGTACTGTAACAGAGAGTTCCAAAAGCTGTCAGGTACGGCTGTCACGTATGCCCCGTACATCAATACCTCCTCACGCAGCCGCCACCAATCACACACAAGCATTTCTCCCCAACAACCCCAATCAACACGGTTTTCATTACTTTGTTCCACCGAGCAAAAACCGAAATTCCTGTTGAACCCGTCGCCCTAAACCGTTTCCGGTGTACGACAGTTCAACAGCGGCTGCTTTTCTTTTTTTTCTTTTTTGGGTATCTTACGGTTCTTTTTTTTTTACTGGGTCCGTCGTTTTCTGCTGACATCCGACATCTCTGGTGTTTCTCTAACTTTTTCGATTCCTACATCTTCTTGCCTTTCTCTTTGGATTTTGTTCGTATTTCTCGCTTGTATCTATTTAATCCGGAGGACTGGTGAGTGTCGATCCGGGGGCAAGACTAAGCCCCCTTTACCTTCCCGCCAAAACGCCCAAGCTCCAAAAAAAATTCCCCCGCCGAGCTAACATCATCGCTCTTCCCTCCAGATCCTCAATTGTTTCCTGAGAACCCCCTGGGTCTCTTTATGAGGAGAGAGACTAGAAACTGAAGAGCCCAACTGGAACATATCTTCACCATGTACGGCACATCAACCGGTCCTCAGACCGGCATCAATACCCCTCGATCCTCGCAATCGCTCCGCCCTCTTATCCTCTCACATGGCTCCCTCGAATTTTCTTTCCTCGTGCCAACCTCCCTCCATTTCCATGCCTCTCAGTTAAAAGACGCCTTGACGGCCTCATTACCCGAACCCACAGATGAATTGGCCCTGGATGACGAACCATCCTCCGTCGCCGAGCTGGTCGCTCGCTATATCGGCTATGTGGCCAGTGAGGTCGAGGAAGGCGAAGACGATGCCCAGGGAAGCTACTTGGAGGTTTTGAAGCTTGTCCTTAATGAGTTTGAGCGGGCTTTCATGCGCGGAAATGATGTCCACGCTGTCGCGGCCGCCTTGCCAGGCATCGTCTCCAAGAAGAACCATGTTGTTGAGGCCTATTATGCCGGACGAGCTGCTGCAGGTCGCCCAACCAAGCCTTATGATTCGGCGCTCTTCCGCGCTGCTTCTGAGGAAGCTGCCGGCATCTACACTGTCTTTGGTGGTCAGGGCAATATTGAGGAGTACTTCGATGAACTCCGCGCAGTGTACAACACCTATTCCACGTTTGTCGAGGAGCTTATCGTTTCCTCTGCAGAGCTCCTGCAGTCTCTCTCACGAGAGCCTGAGGCGAGCAAGCTCTACCCGAAGGGGTTGGATATCATGCAGTGGCTTCAGGATCGGGATTCTCAGCCAGACACCGATTATCTTGTCTCCGCCCCCGTCAGTCTGCCCCTCATTGGTTTAGTGCAACTGGCTCACTACATGGTTACCTGCAAGGTTCTGGGGCGCCAACCAGGTGATCTGCTTGAGCGTATTCGGGGAACTACTGGCCACTCACAGGGCGTGGTGACCGCTGCTGCCATTGCCACTGCCACCAGCTGGGAGTCATTCGGCCAATCGGTAAAGAATGCTCTGACCATGCTTTTCTGGATTGGTTTGCGAAGCCAGCAAGCTTATCCTCGTACATCTCTTGCTCCTTCCGTACTTCAAGATTCCGTTGAACATGGTGAAGGGGTACCGACCCCTATGCTCTCTATCCGTGATCTCTCTCGGGCTGCAGTTCAGGGGCATATCGACGCAACTAACCAGCACTTACCCGAAGACCGCCACATTGCCATCTCTCTGGTGAACAGTGCGCGTAACTTTGTGGTGACTGGTCCCCCCATTTCTCTCTACGGTTTGAACGTTCGTCTCCGCAAGGTCAAGGCCCCGACTGGACTAGACCAGAACCGAATTCCCTTCACACAGCGTAAGATTCGCTTTGTCAACCGATTCCTTCCAATCACCGCTCCTTTCCACAGCCAGTACCTCACCTCTGCGTATGACCGCATCCTCGACGACTTGGAAGATATTGAGATTCCTGCCTCGTCCTTCTCTATCGCCGTGTTCGACACCAAGAGTGGTGAAGACCTTCGTCAGTTGGGTGCCAAGAATGCCGTTCCATCCTTGGTCCGCATGATCACTCACGATCCCGTCAACTGGGAGCAAGCTACAGTTTTCCCTGGTGCTACCCACATAATAGATTTCGGCCCCGGTGGAATCTCTGGTCTAGGTGTTCTCACCAACCGCAACAAAGATGGTACTGGCGTTCGAGTCATATTAGCTGGGGAGATGGACGGTACCAATGCCGAAGTGGGCTACAAACCTGAGCTGTTTGACCGTGACGAACACTCTGTCAAGTACGCTGTGGACTGGGTAAAGGAACATGGACCCCGGTTGATTCAGACCTCTACCGGTGAGACTTACGTTGACACCAAGCTGAGCCGTCTTCTGGGTATCCCTCCTGTGATGGTGGCTGCAATGACCCCCACTACCGTTCCTTGGGATTTTGTGGTCGCTACAATGAACGCGGGATATCACATTGAGTTGGCCGGTGGTGGTTACTACAACGCCAAGACTATGACCGAAGCCGTCACTAAGATCGAAAAGGCTATCCCACCTGGCCGTGGAATCACTGTCAACCTGATCTATGTCAATCCTCGTGCTATGGGCTGGCAGATCCCTCTTATCGGCCGCCTTCGGGCCGATGGTGTGCCTATTGAGGGTCTCTCTATTGGTGCAGGTGTGCCTTCCATTGAAGTCGCCAATGAATACATTCAGACCCTAGGCCTCCGTCACATTGCCTTCAAGCCTGGATCCGCCGATGCTATTCAACAAGTGATCAATATCGCCAAGGCCAACCCTAAGTTCCCTGTTATTCTTCAGTGGACTGGCGGCCGAGGTGGTGGTCACCATTCCTTCGAGGACTTCCATCAACCTATCCTTCAGATGTATGGTCGCTTGCGCAAGCAAGAGAACATTGTTCTTGTGGCCGGCAGTGGTTTCGGCGGGGCTGAGGATACTTATCCATACCTCACTGGTGCTTGGTCTGCTAAGTATGGATACCCTGCAATGCCCTTTGATGGATGTATGTTCGGTAGCCGTATGATGGTCGCCAAGGAAGCACACACTTCAAAGAACGCCAAGCAGGCTATCGTTGATGCCCCAGGTGTCGGCGATTCTGAGTGGGAGAAGACCTACAAGGGTGCGGCAGGTGGTGTGATCACTGTCTTGTCTGAAATGGGTGAGCCTATCCATAAGCTCGCAACCCGTGGTGTTCTGTTCTGGCAGGAGATGGACCAGACGATCTTCAAGCTCGACAAGGCCAAGCGAGTCCCTGAACTCAAGAAGAAGCGCGACTACATCATCAAAAAGCTCAATGATGATTTCCAGAAGGTCTGGTTTGGTCGCAATGCTGCGGGAGAGACTGTCGATTTAGAGGATATGACTTACAGCGAAGTTGTTCATCGTATGGTCGAACTCATGTATGTGAAGCACGAGTCTCGATGGATTGATGACTCGTTGAAGCGCCTTACTGGAGACTTCTTGCGTCGTGTTGAGGAGCGTTTCACCACCGCGAATGGCCAGGCTTCTCTGCTGCAGAACTACTCCGAGTTGAACACCCCTTACCCGGCTATCGATAACATCCTCGCCGCCTACCCCGAGGCTGCGACCCAGCTGATCAACGCGCAAGACGTTCAGCACTTCCTTCTTCTTTGCCAGCGTCGCGGACAGAAGCCTGTTCCCTTCGTTCCTTCCCTTGATGAAAACTTCGAGTATTTCTTCAAGAAGGACTCTCTCTGGCAGAGCGAGGACCTCGAAGCAGTCGTTGGTCAAGATGTCGGTCGTACCTGTATTCTGCAAGGTCCTATGGCTGCTCGTTTCTCTACCTCCATTGATGAGCCTGTCAAGGACATCTTGGAAGGTGTCCACCACGGTCACATTGCAGGCTTGCTCCGCGATGTGTACGGTGGCGACAAGACTAAGATTCCCGTGATTGAATACTTTGGAGGCAAACTCATCGATACCGAAGACGAGTCGGAGCTGGAAGGCCTCACAATCTTGGAGGAGGCCAACAAGGTCAGCTTCCGTCTTTCATCGTCCTCTGCTGACTTGCCGGACTTGGACCGCTGGCTTCGCCTGCTAGCCGGGGACAAGTACTCCTGGCGCCATGCACTGTTCCAGACTGAGGTCTTTGTACAAGGCCACCGTTTCCAGACAAACCCTCTGAAGCGAATCGTGGCTCCCACTGCTGGCCTTTTCGTTGAAATCGCCAACCCCAACGACACTGCCAAGACTGTTGTCAGCGTTCGTGAACCTTACCAGTCTGGAAAGTTGGTGAAGACAGTTGAGGCCAAACTCAATGAGAAGAATCAAATCTGTCTCACTCTGTTTGAAGGCCGAACTGCCGAAGGGGGTGTTGTTCCCTTGACATTCCTCTTCACTTACCACCCGGAGACTGGATACGCCCCTATCCGTGAGGTGATGGGAGACCGCAATGACCGCATCAAGGAGTTCTACTACCGAATCTGGTTTGGCAACAAGGATGTGCCCTTTGACACTCCCACCACAGCGATCTTCAATGGTGGCCAGAGCACTATCACTTCCCAAGCCGTCGCAGACTTCGTCCATGCCGTTGGCAATACCGGCGAAGCTTTTGTCGACCGTCCTGGAAAGGAGGTTTTTGCTCCCATGGATTTCGCCATTGTAGCTGGCTGGAAGGCCATTACAAAGCCAATCTTCCCTCGCACTATCGACGGTGACTTGCTGAAGCTTGTTCACTTGTCAAACGGTTTCAAGATGGTGCCAGGTGCTCAACCTCTCAAGGTCGGCGATGTTCTGGATACCACTGCTCAGATCAATGCCGTGATCAACCAGGATTCTGGCAAGATGGTCGAGGTTTGTGGTACTATCAAGCGTGACGGTAAAGAGATCATGCACGTCACTAGTCAATTCTTGTACCGTGGCGTGTATACCGACTTTGAGAATACCTTCCAACGCAAGGAGGAGGTGCCTATTCAGGTACACCTGGCTACCAGCCGTGACGTTGCTATCCTTCGCTCTAAGGAATGGTTCCGCGTGGATGAGCCTGACTTGGAGCTGCTGGGCCAAACCCTCACCTTCCGTCTACAGAGCTTGATTCACTTCAAGAACACGGATGTTTTTAGCAATGTTCAAACTGTCGGTCAGGTTCAACTCGAGCTGCCTACCAAAGAAGTCATCCAGGTTGCCTCTGTAGAGTACGAAGCCGGTACTTCCCATGGCAACCCTGTCATTGATTACTTGCAGCGCAACGGTACTTCGATTGAGCAGCCAGTTTATTTTGAGAACCCTATTCCTCTGGGTGGTAAGACGCCTCTGGAACTGCGTGCTCCAGCTTCCAACGAGACCTATGCTCGTGTCTCTGGTGACTACAACCCCATCCACGTTTCGCGTGTCTTCTCCAGCTACGCCAACCTTCCCGGCACGATTACCCATGGAATGTACAGCAGTGCTGCTGTGCGTAGCTTCGTGGAGACTTGGGCGGCCGAGAATAATATAGGACGTGTCCGTGGCTTCCATGTCTCATTGGTTGGCATGGTCTTGCCGAATGATGTGATCACTGTCAAGTTGCAGCATGTTGGCATGATTGCCGGTCGCAAAATCATCAAGGTCGAGGTCAGCAACAAAGAAACGGAGGACAAGGTGCTCCTTGGTGAGGCAGAGGTTGAACAGCCTGTAACCTCTTACGTCTTCACTGGTCAGGGTTCTCAAGAGCAGGGCATGGGTATGGAGCTTTATGCCAGCAGCCCTGTTGCCAAGGAGGTTTGGGATCGTGCCGATCGCCACTTCATCGAGAACTACGGTCTTTCTATCATTGACATTGTCAAGAACAATCCTAAGGAGTTGACTGTCTACTTCGGCGGTCCACGTGGCAAGGCCATTCGCCAGAACTACATGGCCATGACCTTCGAATCAGTCAACCCTGACGGCTCCATCAAGTCGGAGAAGATTTTCAAGGAGGTTGATGAGACCACTGCCTCGTACACATATCGCTCCCCCACGGGTCTATTGTCAGCAACACAGTTCACCCAGCCTGCTTTGACTCTAATGGAGAAGGCTAGCTTCGAGGACATGTCTTCCAAGGGCCTAGTCCAACGTGCCAGTAGCTTCGCTGGTCACTCTCTTGGTGAATACTCTGCCCTGGCTGCTTTGGCCGATGTTATGCCTATTGAGAGCTTGGTCTCTGTCGTGTTCTATCGTGGCCTGACCATGCAGGTCGCTGTCGAGCGTGACGAGCAAGGTCGTTCAAACTACTCCATGTCCGCCGTCAACCCTAGCCGTATCTCCAAGACCTTCAACGAGCAGGCCCTACAGTATGTCGTGGAAAACATTGCTGAGGAGACTGGCTGGCTACTGGAGATTGTCAACTACAACGTGGCCAACATGCAATATGTTGCTGCTGGTGACGTGAGTATCCCCCATTGATAATCCTCTTTCTAATGACCATGCTTTTGCATGAGCCTTTCTCGTATCTATCTGTATACTAATACCCAACTTAGAACCGTGCTCTTGACTGCCTTACCAACCTGCTGAACTACCTCAAGGCTCAGAACATTGACATTCCCGCTCTCATGCAGAGCATGTCACTTGAGGATGTCAAGGCTCACCTTGTGACCATGATCAAGGAGTGTGCGAAGCAGACCGAAGCCAAGCCTAAGCCTATCGAACTCGAGCGTGGCTTTGCGACAATCCCACTCAAGGGTATCGACGTGCCGTTCCACAGCACTTTCCTGCGCTCTGGTGTCAAGCCTTTCCGGTCCTTTTTGCTGAAGAAGATCAACAAGACCACCATCGACCCCAGCAAGCTGATCGACAAGTATATTCCCAACGTCACGGCTCGTCCCTTCCAGATAACGAAGGAATACTTCGAGGATGTGTACCGGTTGACTAATTCCCCCCCGCATTGCCTCCATCCTGGCCAACTGGGACAAGTATGAGGAGAGCAGTGAGACTGCGCCCCGCGCTTAATATTCTTGTACCCTGTGATTCCCCCTCCTGTCTCGCTTAATCTTTATTCCCATGATAGAAAGACCCAGTCTTACCTCGGTCATGACGTGACATGTCTCTTCATATTTGGCGGAGTTGTATCTGAAACTCTTCAGTCTTGTTATCTTTTGTTGTGTCATTAGTTTTAAGCTTAGACATAATTGATTTCTGTCTCATAAAATATCATCAGTGGTAGTTTGGTGCACAGGACGCTAGAACCAAGGGTATTCATGGCATTCATGCTCACCACCGATTCACTGCTCCATCTTCAGGCTACAACTGTTATGTTTACTAGGTGCAGAGCGGGCATAATCTCATTTCGGCGCTAAAATAAAACTACATAATGGATGTGTAAACATACCCAGCCAATTCACTAATCTCTGGTCTCTTGGTAACTAACCCGCTTGTTGCTTTGAAATCAGTCAATCGCTAGACTCGAGCGTTCACTTCGAGCATAATTCGTACATCTGGCTTTTTTGCCTTTTTCTTCTCCCCCTCCTTCTCGTTCCTATTCATTTGAAACTCCGTAGACCGAAATCTGAAGCTCCAGGGACCGAATACGTCACCTCTCACACGCACTGGATTTCGACGGTCAATTCACGGTAGCGATCCTAATTCCATTCTTCCTTTCGAGGTGCAGGTCGAAGCAATTTGTCGGCCCCGTAGATGCTAACGTCCTTAACAATGTCGATGAACCGTTTATGATTATCTCCAAGGCGATGACGGAAGATACGAAGAAGGTGGCTACTGCCAATGCCCGTGGCTGGGATCGCAGCATGGACCTCCGCGTGTGTGGGGTAAGCTCCACTAGTTTTTCCAGATGGGACTGGGGTCGATGTACGGCCGAGGCCTATAGATTTGATGAGTGGTCAGTTTTGCAATGCCAATGCCTTTTAATGCTATCGGAGTGGAACTCACCTCGTGTTCCTTCGGGGCTACTGGCGCGGCTACCAGAGAAGCTGGGGCCTCCAGCAACCGGACTGGCAGCTCGCGATCCAGATGGTGTACCTCCGCGGGAAACATTGTTGGGCGGGTTCAGTTTCAACTTCTTCTTTATGCCACTCTCGCTCATTTCCGCTCCGGAGCCTGCAGCAGCTTCAACGTCACTGCCCGATCCAGAACCACCCAATTGAAGGTTTCGAGCCCTTTTCTTACTAGCCTAGAATAGACATAATTAGGTACCTAGATCCAAATAGTAGCAGTGTTCGAATGGCACGTACCTGTGTGCTAGACTCCCCCCGGGGAAATCGGCCGCGAGGTTGGCTGAGGGCTTGACTGCGACTGCGACTGCGACTGCGAGGCCATTGGCTTATTCTTACGCTTCTTTCGCGAGGTATCCGTGCCACTAGCATCAGATCCTGGCGAACCCTGTCGCTTGCGGTTCTTCTTCAAAGGGTCAATCTGCTTCGCCTGGCCTGATGGTGTATTGCTGCCTTTAGTCGACGAGGCCGATTCTTTCTGATTCTTCTCTTCTTCGGCCTTGCGGGTTTTCTCTTCTTCAGCCTTGCGCTCCTCCTCCTTAAGTCTCTCAGCCTCGCTATCATCAGAGCTCTGCGGGCATATAATGTTAGTTTTAAAATCAGCAACACATCTCAGACCGGGCGGGCTATCTCACTTCATCGTCATCAGAGTATGGGTTGTAATCAGATCCACTGCTGTAATCGTAATTCTTCTCCCGTTTCTTCAACGCCTTTCGCACCTTCTTCCCCAGGCGATGACGAGCTTCCCGCTCCCGCTTCTCCCGCGCTTCCTCAAGATCATAGTCTTTTTCATCCTTGAGGTCAAAAACATTGGCCTTCAATTGGTCTGCTTTGATTCGTGCTTGGGCGGCCTTGGCGTCTTCATCTTCGTCATTGAATAGATCATATTGGTCTTCGTCATCGGCGAATTGGTCGTCTTCGAAATCCATGCCGGCCAGCTCTAGACCCTCGCCTCGGTCGGGTCTTACTTTTGGCCCGGACCAAACTTTGCGCTGCTTGGCCCATTCTTGCTCCTGTTTTTCTTTTGCCATCTGTTTCTGCTTCTCCATAAACCAGCGGGGATCTTTGGTCCGTTTGGCCATGATTTTCTCCGCTTCCTCGATTGACAAGGGTGTGAAGTGGCTCTTGGCAGTAAATTTGTACCATTTTTGAACAGGAATTACTCGCATCTTACCGTCTTCGAGAACAAAGATAGCATGCGTTTCCGATAGGGCCGCTTCATAGTTGCCGACCCAAACGTTCTTGTTGTCAAAATCCTCCAAGTGCCAAGGGAGCGCTTCCTCGTACTTGATCCGAGCTTTGGATATCTCATCGGGCGTGAGATCCGATTTGTAGACTTGCTGGGTCTTTTGTTTAGGGGCGTTTTGACGCTTTGAGGTCGAGCCAACCGAGGGAGCAATTTGAGCCAAGTTCTCGGCACGTTCCTTCTCTCGCGCGGCCCTCCGAGCATCCAGGGCCTCCCGGTCTGCCTCGTCAAGTTGTTGGCCATCTGGACCGACCATTTTCTCAGCATTGGATTCTTGGTTCCGCGAGCGTGGATCTCGGCGCTGCAGCCTCACAGGTCGTGTGAACTGGGATTCATCACGCGGATCAACGCGTTTTTTTGAGGAGAATCGGGCAATATGGTGCTTGATGGCCTCACGTAGCGAGCGCTTTGTCATGACAACCGGGTAATCAACGTACTTCTCGCAGAGTAAAGGACCGCTGAATCCATTGACAGCTTGTTCCTCACTGGGTGGAGCAGGACGCATGGTTCCGGAAGCATTCGAAGAGCTTTTTGGAAAGGGGACTGTCTTCGTCGCTGTTCTGCCGGGTGCTCCTCCAGGAGCCATGCCCGAGGCCATTTCTGCCGGTCGAACAGGCTTTTTCTTAGGACGAACCAATGGATCCGCTACCCTGCGACGAAGCTTCATTGGGCCCTTCGTCGGGGCTGGGCCACTCGAGGGGTTATTTGGGGTTGACATTGTCGCTGTGGATGCTTCTTTCGGAGATGGGACAAAGGAAAGAGACGCGTCAAAATGGATAAAGACGAGAATAGTCAGGTTATAGGAAAGTGGAGAGAGAGCAGAGAGTGTTTCTGTTCTCGCGCTGAATAGGTCTCCCTACGCTGAAAGAGACGCGTCCAAAGAAGGTGAGGATGAACGGACAGGGGAAACTATGGTGAAGAGGAGGGGACGGAGAGCGAAAAGTATTTCCGAACGAGCAGGCTCACTGATGGCTCTTTTCCAAGGCTGGTTGGGTCACCCTGTGCGAAAAAGAGAAAGACGTGGATGGAGTTCAAGGTTGAAGATGACGCTGAGCTTAAGTAATCAGGAGATGGCAGGATGCGCGGTGGGGCGGTGTGGGAGCTTGAGAAGTACAGTGAAACCGCGTCGATCAATTCACTACGCAGTATACTTACCCCGCCAATCAATACCTGCAGGATTCTGTGTGCTTCCTCAAATGACTGATTATAGCTAATATATCCCAGTGCCTATGGCTGTATCCACTCTGGTCTCCGTAGGCCTCTAGATTAAGTCTTATGTGACAATCTATCTAAATAACCACTCTAGACCACGCCCATAGAAAATCCGCGGCAGGCTCTAGGAGGCTACGGACCTTCGGTGCATACAGAGTGCCTTGCTCTCTCCTTGTGACATGCATCACTACCTCCAACTTCTACATTGAAACTGTGCTCGACCATGCATTGAGCTCATCCAGACTCCCACCTGGCACCTCCAGGGCTGCCTGTAACATGCTTAGATAAGATTTGTCGTTTTGGTAGTTAGTTAACTAACTTAACTAGCAAGACCAGTCAATGCACTATCTAACCTGAACATCCCGGTAGCTCCTCTTCTGTTAGTGAAGTTCCCTTGAAGCCCCTTCTATTCTGACAGTCCCCACCACCATCACGGCTGCAATTCCCCTTCAAACGCGGAAGCTCTCTCGTTCCTCGGACCCGAGGGGCGAGTGGCTTCCTGCCGAAGCGGACCGGCACACTTCCAGCGAGAATTTTCCTAGTCGCAACTTGAACGCCCTCGAATCCCATGGCGATGGCAGGCCCGGCGTCGACTACAATTCCCACTCGGGCCTAGATCCTGATTTGGATTTGAACTCCGAATATAGCGCCCCCGTCCCCCTCAGGTCTTTCGCTCAACGCCTCTGGGTCTTCATGTCACGAGCCCCGCTCATTCGCTCCTCGCCCGCATTGGGCTCGTCCTCGTACGGAGCAGTGCCTATTCAGGGCGATTCAGATGATGAGTCTTATCCGACTGACAGGTGGAGGACAGTACGAAGCATTCCCAATGAATCACAAAGGGCGGCGAGCTTAGAGAGCCGAGGGGGCCCTTCGAATGGTACACAACAACGAACCAAACCCAGAAAATCTTACTCGTCTGATCGACGAAGAGATGGCAGTCTACTTGCAAAAGTTTACAATCGACGTCCTTCATCCGCGGCGTCTGATGTAGGTATGGGGGCTGACTCGAAGTTCTCATTCGCAACTGGAATGGCGATGCCGGAAAATGTAGTGCTCCAGGATAGCCCAACCTCTTCGCCTTGCATGACAAGTGACGAGGAAGAATACCCAGGAGATGATAGTCCCAAATCTTCAGAGGAAGACCCGCCTGACAATTCACCTTATGCTCAAGTTCGTGCCACGGTTCCAGCCACTGATGACATTTCGCTCTCGATCAATACCCCACGGATGTGGACTCTCTCCTTACTCTTTGCGCTTTCAGGGTCTGCTGCAAACCTCTTCTTTTCTCTCCGCTATCCTAGCGTTGCTATCACTCCGATCATTGCTCTAGTTCTCGTCCATCCGCTGGGGAAAGCTTGGGACCTTGTTCTCAAATGTTCTGATGACCCTGTTGAAGTTTTCACGAATGGGTCTTTAGACCATCGAGAAGCTTCATCCCCGGAGAATAACGGCTCTTCCCTGCCGTGGAAGACTCGACTTCGTCTCTGGTTTGCCCAGGGGCGTTGGAATGAAAAAGAGCACGCATGTGTCTACATAAGTAGCAATGTCTCGTTTGGGTTTGCATTTGCGACTGATGTGATTGTGGAACAAAATAAATTTTACAATCAGGATGTTCCCATTCTATATCAGTCTTTGCTGATAATTTCAACCCAAGTGCTTGGCTACGCCTTTGCTGGCTTGACTCGGCGCTTCCTTGTCCGGCCATCTGCTATGGTTTGGCCTGGAACCCTCATGTCCACCGCTATGTTCTCCACCATGCACAAAACATCTAATAAGAATGCGAATGGCTGGGTGATTTCTCGGTATCAATTTTTCATTCTGGTCTGGGGAGGGGCTTTCCTGTGGTATTTCGTTCCTGGTTTGCTGGCGCCAGCCCTAAGCTACTTCAATGTAATCACTTGGCTGGCTCCGAAGAACGTGGTGATATCCAATTTGTTTGGAGTCGCATCTGGGCTCGGAATGTTCCCTTTGACTTTTGACTGGGCTCAGATTGCATATATCGGTTCGCCCCTTCTGACCCCCTGGTGGGCTGCCGCGAATATCGTTACTGGTCTCGTTATAGTTATTTGGATAATTGCGCCCCTGTTGTGTAAGTGACCTTTTGCTGTTCTTCTAGGCTTCCTCCAGCTAACCATTCCTGAAGACTATAGAAATATTCTCTACTCTGCGTTCATGCCGATTCTCTCAACGGCTGTCTTCGATAATGAAGGTCACCCTTACGATGTAAGCCGGATCTTGACCTCAGACTTTCTTTTTGATCAAAAGGCCTACGAGGATTATTCGCCTGTTTATCTTCCTATCACCTACGTCTTATCTTATGCGGTCCAGTTTGCGGCTTTGACTTCGCTGGTTACCCATACCGTGTGCTGGTATGGGAATGATATTTGGCAACAAACCTGTAGAGCCTTCGAGGAACGCCGAGGTTTTTCTGACCTTAATACCTATCAACCCCTTCAAGACACCAATAGGCCTTCGAATCGCCGGGGCTGCAGGTCTCCTGACAATAATGCACGCGGCCCTCACCAGGAGATCCCGCTCGGATTGGAAGACGTCCATTGCCGGCTGATGCGACGGTATGAAGACGCACCATTGGCATGGTATCTCATTGTGCTGGCCACAATGCTTGCCATTGCTGCTTATACAGTAGAATAGTATGTGCCCCCTGCCTTATTCTCCCTTGTGTGATCTTCCCGGGGATATTAACTCCTATTTCAAGTTATCCAACTCATCTGCCCTGGTACGGGCTACTTCTTGCCTTGGGGATTACAAGTATATTCTTCATACCTGTTGGAATCATCATGGCCGTCACCAATCAGCACAGTAGTCTTTACCTGATCTGCCAGCTTCTCTGTGGCATGGTCTTCCCAGGCCGACCCGTCGCAAACATGATCTTCGTGACTTATTCTTACATTAGCTCAGCTCAAGGTATCAAGTTCTCCTCTGATCTGAAACTTGGACACTACATGAAGATCCCACCTCGTATCCTGTTCGGGGTTCAGATGGTGGCTACCGTTGTCTCAAGCATGACTCAAATTGGCGTCTTGAACTGGATGTTCGCCCATGTTCCCAAGATATGCACACCAGAGGCTCTGAATGGATTTAATTGCCCCATTGCCCGGGTGCATTTCAATGGCAGCATACTCTGGGGGGTGGTTGGCCCGCAACGATTTTTTGGCCCGGAGGGGTTGTACAGGCCCCTCGTATGGGCATTTCTCGTGGGGGCAATTGCTCCCATCGGTGCCTGGGCACTGGGTCGACGAAACAAGAAGAGCTTCTGGCGCAAAGTCAATTTTCCCATCCTCTTTGGCAGTCTAAGCTGGATTCCCCCCGCGACTGGTCTCAACTTTTCGATCTGGGCATTAGTCTGCTTCGTGTTCAACTACGTGATTCGGCGGCGTAGAACAGCCTGGTGGGAGAAATATGCAATGACGCTCTCGGCCGCGCTGGATTCGGGCCTGGCATTTGGAGTGGTGGTAGTCTTCTTCGGCTTCGTCTATCCAGGCTGGGTAGCAGGTTTCCAGTGGTGGGGAACCGAGATCTACAAACAAGGCTGCGACTGGATCGCGTGTGCCTATAAACGATTGGAGCCTGGGGAGAAGTTCGGGCTCTGACACAATCACGAAGCTGTGTAAAATTATGTAAATCTCTTTGGGAGAAAAGTAAACCATGTATGGGCAAACATACCGATGTACAGATCGAATACAAAAAGATTTCGGGGTCAATTAGAATGCTCAACGATAATTTCTTCTATTAGAGTGATCTCGGCGGAGGGTCCAATGTTGGCATAGCTACAACCCGTTCTATATTTTGTTTGGGGCTGCCAAGTGCCCCTAGAACAGCTCCACGACCTTTTTATCTTCATCTTCTGCCGGTAGTGGTGCCTCAAGCTTAGCTTGTGCCTGCGCCATATCAGCATCTGTTTTGTCCCCTTCGCCTTCCTCGTCACGCATTAGAACCTGGACCAGGCGATCACAAGCCTCCTGGACTGTTTCATCCACGACGTGGAGATGGCACTCTCGGATAATCGGGTAGACCTGGACCGCACGCATCTGCTCACGTCCTTCCCGGGTTGTCGACAGCAAAAGCAACGTTTCCAGATGAGTCGTAAGGATTGTGGGGTCGCTGTCTCGTTCTTTATCTGGAGGTAGGAGCTGAAGATCAGGCAGCATCGACAAAGTCTCCTCCTCTCGGTATTCCTCTGGGCCTGCGAGAGGAAGCAGCAGATAAGGGAGGAGGTTTGCCTCGTCTTCAGCGAAAAGCATCGGATGACTGGTAACATCAAAAGCCACATTCTTAATGGTAGATGCCACGCCTTTACGTCGAATATCACTCTTGTGTTCAGTGAAGACGGTCAGCTTGGTGATCGGCACGACGCCGTCATACTCCTGGCGGGTGGTGAAGTATGCCCGTCCTTTCTCAGACTGTGATAGATCGGCGAAAACATATGATAGGTAGTCAAAATTGGCGTTCTTGTTGAGTGCACCCTCTGCGCCCTTGACAAAGCAATCCATCAGCTGGTCGATGACGTTTTCAGAGCTAGAGACTGTCTCTGGCGCTTTGCGCTTCATCGTTGGCAGCTTGTGAAGGTGTTCCGACTTAACCAAATTCGAAAGTAGCATAGCCACCTCGTCTGCATTCGGCTCTTTGACATTCTATATTCCGAGAGGGTATCAGCGATTGGACGTAATACCTTTGACTGACATAGGTGGGACCACCAACCGTGAGCTTTTTTAAGAGCGTCTCGAGAAAAGCATCGTCTTCAGCAAGAAGCTTCAGGATTTCTTCGTCGGCTGAGAGGTTTATGAGAATATTCAAGGCATTCTTTGCAATAGGCTAGTTATTGAGAGCGGTACACATCAGCCAGATAGTCTGGAAGCCATAAGGAGTTGCATGCACACACAGTGTAATCTCGAGCTAAGAGCTTCAAATCTCGCACGGGAAGCAGTTGATGGCGCTTGAATAGGGAAGGTTGCGACGTGGCATACCCGACGAGGTTTTCACAGGCTATAGGAGAGTCGACGTATTAGGTCTCGCTCAAGGACTTGCTATTGCCCAGGTGCTGTCACTGTCGCTTACCAATCTGTCGAATTTGACTATTGCCATGATGAAGAAACTCCACCAACTGGGCTCAGTCAGCTCAGGTCCGAAATGGGCAAAATAGAGCAGGATATTTCCGAGTCATTACCTCTTCAAGCTCGGTGGGCATCTTGCAGAGTGGTGATCTATAGTGGGGTATGCAGGATAAGAAAAAAAAATCATGATATCGGAGAGGGGAAAAAAAAGTGGGGGAGCGCGGCCGCAACGTCATTGGGGCTGATTGCTGCACAGTAGGAGATGACTGATAAAGGACATGGAGTCAGTCTAGTGACCTGGTCCTTTCGTACTTGAGGAAGCTATACAGGAGACACATTCCTGCTGTTCTTGGAGGAAATGGCTGGGATGTGAATTGGTTTTACCATAAAGCGGGGAACTAGTATTGTTTGCCCCTCGACTTTCCAACTTTCCTTCCTGCGATTGCCCAATACCACTGATACTAGCAATAGGCTGTTCCCACCATGGACTCAACAAAGCTGAGGGAGATCCATGACTTTCTACTATCGCTGGCTCACCGAGCTGGCGAAATTATCACCAAGGCCCTGCCGGATTCCTCTGGCACCGGCTCGAAGAAGAACAGTCAGTCAAAATCTGCTCTACTCACTGATAAAAGATGCTAACGGAGCTGTCTAGGCGCGGACCTTGTCACCGAATACGACCGGGCCGTCGAGAATATGATTTCTTCCTCTTTAAAAATCAAATACCCCGATTATCTGTAAGTCCGCACTGTTTGACAATAGAATGACCCCTGGCCGTTAACGCTGCCCAATTACGATGGAATAGCTTCCATGGAGAAGAGACGTATAGTCCAGAGAATCCACTGACAGATGCCCCAACTTTCATCGTGGACCCCATCGACGGCACAATCAATTTTGTGCATGGATTCCCATATTCTTGTGTATCACTGGGCTTTGCAGTTAACAAGGAGCCTGTGGTAGGCATTGTGTACAACCCCTTTACGAAGACCTTGTACTCGGGAATACAAGGACAAGGGTCTTTTTTGAATGGCGACACCCGCTTACCGGTGAAAGGCGCGAATCCAGAGCCCTTGTCAGGACTGACCAATGCTCTGATCGCCATTGAATGGGGCTCCGAGCGCGGCGGACCCAACTGGGATACCAAAGTGCGGACGTTTGCTCACCTCGGCCAGACCCGAGAGAACGGTGGCGCGATGGTTCGTTCCATGAGAAGTACGGGGTCTGCTGCCCTGAATATGTGCGCCGTGGCAGAGGGTACGCTGGATCTGTACTGGGAAGGGGGCTGTTGGGAGTGGGATGTATGTGCTGCGTGGGTTATCCTGAAGGAGGCTGGTGGCATCGTGGTGGATGGCAGTCCCAATGAATGGGAGGCGCGTCTTGACGGAAGAAAGTACCTGGCGATCCGGGGAGCTCCCGAAGCCGGACAGAAAGAGCTGGTCGAGCAGTTCTGGAGCTGTATCCAAGGCCCATTGAAATACTGATCGAGCAAGCTCATTAGAGACGTGGTCTGATTTCCTGGATGACTATGTACAATACTTCGTCGTGCATCGAAATCAAAAAAATTATGAACCAGAAGCCCACCGAATATCTCTAACATTTGCATCATCAAAGTCAGACTCCGAATCATTGTCTTCGTCTACCTGACGATCTGTCCAACGAGCAGAATCTTGTATACTGTCATCAGTGTGCTGAGACCGTCCGTTGGTGCTTGTCGTCTCATGCGGCTCTTCTTCTATAGGAAACGTCTCAGATCGAGAGGACGCTTGCGTTGAATCTTGTGATGGGTTTACAGCATAATCCATATGGCTGGTGGGGCGGCTTGAATGTTCCTCTGTTGGTGTACATTGTCCCTCAATCTCATCGCCAGAGCTGGTAGGTCCTATACCCGGGGATTTAGCTCTTTCAAAAGCCAGCTGCTGCGTGTCATCCGTCTCGACGGCCGGGGTATGGCCGAAGTGTGTGTCGACTAGGTGCTTAACAACAGGCCATCCATAAGCATTTGTAAACATGCGCCGGACAATGATGTTATTGTGTGCATCGGGCTCCAGACGTACTAGAACCTTGCGCCATGTCAAGTCGCGATGATAAGCTCGCGCAATCTTCTCTTCGACTTTCAGTCCACTCTCGCTATATGCAGCCATTCCGCCAGGGTTGGAAGGGGCCTGAGTGGCAGAAGAAGTCGCGCGTTTGTCTTTCTTATTCTGCATTGATGCCAACGCCATAGTTCGTCGCTTCACAGGTAAAGGAGGAGGAACATCATCAGGGTGATATATGCGATCATGAAAAATGGTTCGAGGCCGGGCAGCAGGATCCATGATGAACTCCGGAGGGGGAATAGGAGGCATTAGCAAGTCTCCAGCCGACTCAAAAAATGTGGTCCTCGGGGGCGTATGTAACCCATCATCATTCTCGTATAAAGAATTCCCCCTAACCAAGGATGAGGGGCGCTCGTTGACTTCGAACGAGCCGAGGGTTTGGCTACGTTTATAGATTTTGGACTGTTTAGACTTCGACCCTTGGTTGACGTCCCTTGAACGGAAAAACGACAAAAAAGTGTTGAAGGGGCCGGACAGGGCATCGCCGGGGGTTTGGTTCTCTCCCGATCCGGCTGCATCAGACGTATGGCTTCTGTGTGAGGACGACATTCTTCGTTCGAGGAACTGGCTTGGGGCTGGTGGCGACGATGTCTGCACAGCTAATGCGTCGTTCTCTGCCAAGGAGTTTGCGCCACCTTCCAATTCCTCACCGGGCCGAGCGGCTTGAGGAGACTTGGAGTTGGCTCCAGTGAGCTCTGCCCAGCCCCATTCAGCCATGGTTCCGACAAGGCCGTTATCTCTCCTGGCCTTCTCCACGCGGTCAAGGCCTCTCCAATCGAGGAACAGTAAACAGGATGTCCGCAGGGGAACGATCCCATCATTCACCACATTAGAGTAGATGGTGCGATGCTGGAACTTCTTGAGTGCTTCATGTGCTGGACCACACGGCAAAATTCGTAGTAGCGGTTTTGCACCAGGGTCAGAATTGCTTTGTTCCTTCGAGGAATCGCCTTTACCGCCAATGATAGCACCCCAGCCGCTTCGAACACGCGGTGCCGTCCAACTCAACCCAAGGTCTTGCCCCGTCCGTCCTACAAGACCCAAGTCTAAGGCGAATCGAACATAGATGGGGTTTTCGTTGCTCAAGCCCAGAAACGGGGACGCAAGGGCGATGAAGTTGACCGGTCGTATGCGATCAAAGAACTCGGGTGAGTGTTTTCGGATATAGGCAATGGCGTACGTTTGTGTCAAACCACCAAGAGAATGACCGATGAAACTTATGCTGGTGATCTGGTAACCGTGATCAACCGCACCTTTATTTTCATCCCGCGCTGCAGTCGATTCTGCAGCTTGCGCGGATTCTTTTCGAGCACCGAATGGACGAGGAAATGACTTCGATTTCGATCCTTTCAAAGGGAAGTATGGCTGATCAGGGTAGGTCATCAACAGAACATACTTGGCTAGCCGTTTGCCAAGGTATTGGATTCCGCGCTCAGTGCGAACCGCATTTCCTGGAAATCCTCTGACAATCACTTCTTCATCGTCCTCCTTGCTGCCATGCTGGCTCTGATGTTTCTCTCGAGTTTTCTGCGCCGCAAGGTCGATGCTTTCTTTGAGATAGAGCATGTCGGCACCCAGATTACTATGCAAGCCATGAGTTATTACCACCAGATGTACTCGTTTTTTGGGGGGCATGCGTTGAGTATCGCCAATCTTATTATCCGATTGATGGGCTTCAGCGGGGGTAGGCTCCTCTCGAATATCTGGCTCCTGGCTGCTAGGGTCATGTTGAGGAGATAATGATGGAGTATTCCAGAGACTGACTGTGTCATCGACTTGCACAGTCATTGCTCTAGAGTAGACTCCTTTCACTGTAGAGACTTGCTGACCCTTAGTACCCGGAGGCCAGTGATCATGCAGCTTTGCTGGCGGGCCTAGTTGAGTGCTGGAAGTTCCATTCGAGGAAAAGAACTCCAGGGACTTGGCATCCCGAGCAACGAGCAATTCAAAGTGAACTGCAGCACTACTTGAAAAAATGACCTGCGAAACGATCTCAATAACCCAGGTCATTTTGGGTGTGCCGTCTGGACCGTCTTGCCCTGCAGAGAGGTTGTGCGAATCCCCAAAATGGGCCGGCATCTTTATGGTTGCATCCCAGTTTCCACCAGCTTTTAGATATGGCTCAAATTGGGGGGCTCCATCTGTCTCTTGGCGGTCATACTTGCAGTTTGGGTCGAAAATGGAAGGGTAACAAGCTGCGTAGAGAGTGTAGGGGCCATGTAGATACGCCGCGCGGAGAGGGATGGCCGAAGTGTTCTTCACGCGCACATGAAATTCCGTAGGTAAAGGAAGGATAGGATCGGCGGCTGGTGTGTATGTCACGGTGTATCTACAGTATCGCGCCTGGTCAGTTTCGAAGGAAGGATGGAATCGTAGCATATGATACTTTGCAGCTCTATGTGGGTGAATGGGACGACCAACCTCACCACTTCTCCGACGCGCACGCTACCAACTTGATGGATCAGCAGCATATCTGGGGCAGGCCGACTAGCCGCAGGACTCTGGCGCCACCCAGATAAGGTATAGAACTGCGGAAGACCCTCAGTGGTGCGAATGCTCACTCCTTGATCTGGTGTTTGAGATGCAGAGTAGGTTCGGGGAGTTATTAACATTGAAATCGACAGACATGGTATGCAGGCAGCTCCACGTTGCGAGAAGACCCGATCGCGAAGACCATTTGCGGCGCGACAGAGCAAAGTCGAGGGTTTGGGAAGGCAGTTCGTAAGTTGTGGCGGAGCAATGCGGAAACTTGGAGCAACAACGCCGGGTCAGTGCTTCGTCACAAGTGGGCCACTGGCATCCTACACAATGCATGTGGACGAAAGTTTTGTATATTCAGATCTAAGCAACTACCTGTCCATCTGTCACATACCGCATAAATAGCTTCCCTAAAAACGCTCAGATCCCAACTTGATAAGCTCAAGCAGCTGACGAGGTTCCTTGCGTAGCTTCATCCAACCGCCTTCTTCGATGGCGACAATCTTGCCGTCAATACACACCCGTCTCCATCTCTCCTGGTCCTCTTTGAACTGAATATGAAGCGTTTCAACTTCCTTATAGGTCACAGTCTTTTCCTGCACATGTTGGCCTCCTTGATAGGCCAATGTCATCAGACGCATTACCTCATCTGCAGGCAAGACTCCAAAGCGCAGAAAACAAATTTGTCCGCCCAGGGGCTTTGAATCGGGCGAGATAAGGAAGTCCTTCTCCAGTCGTGGAACAAGAGTGGCCAGAATGTACATGTGCTCCTCGTCTTCTATGCACTCCTCTGATTGGCCTCCTGTCGCATGATCAGGTAATCCCATCATGATTTTGCCTTTGAATCGATGAGGCTCGCTTCCATCTGAAGGATGAAGAAGATCGTTGGCAGCCATCTTGAACCTTTCTGCTCCAAATTTCCGATACTCGAAAGTGTCACTATCAGCAACTAAGGCCGCATGGAACCCCCAACTGGCGACCACGGCGCCATAGATTATAGTTTCCGAACTACCCTCTTGGCTATCGATCGAGGACCTTTTGCGACCCTCATCAATGACCAGTTTACTGCCGGGGGAGAAATGGGCTGCGAAGATGGGCACAGACGATGGCCGACCCCGCAGTAGAGTCACCAAGCCAGAAGCCGGGCCAGAACGTAAACCGATTGAGCTTGCCATGGCATTGCCTGTCCCACAAGGAATCAGGGCGATGTGTGGAGCAGCTTGGATAGGAATTGTTGATTTGTAGAATCCATCGACGATATCAACAAGGCCACCATCGCCGGAGAGAAGTATAATTGTCTGGTTTATCCCAGCAATCGCTTTTTCCAGGAATAATGAGCGGGATAGCTGATGAATAGTTTCGGCCGACTGGGTTTCATGAACTTGATAGTCAATCCCCAAGTAGGAAAAGAATGGCTGTACGAGATTTTCGAGCACCACCTGGGCAGTTCCTGTCCCGGACTGGGTCGACACCACTATATGGACAGGCTCTGGGTATTGCAGGTGTGCAGGTAACTCCGCTAGGACGGGGAGAGGCGACAGTTCATGGAGGGAATTAACCTTGATGCTCGTGAGGTAGCCACAAGAGTCCTTCGTATCTTCTCTGGCTCCTCTTGTTACGAACAGAATCCGATGACCCGTAGAGCCCTGGTCAGGTAGCACACCGACGATGTCAGCCAAGTCTATTTGGCCATGCGCTCCAGTGGAAGAAGTGTACAGCAGTCTGTTCTCCCGGAGCTCAGCTGTATATTCCGCTGTGTCCCATTCGTGCGATTCACTTGCCATGTTTGAGATGTATTTGTAGGATGCGAATGGAACCAGTACGTCGATAAGCGGTTTGGTGGGGCAGCGGTGGTGATGTATCTTACCATTTCACCCCATACTAGTATTACCACCTGCCAGCTTGGCAGATGGGGGCCCTCAAGGCCGGACTTCTCAGTGTTGTGCCATCCGTAGTCTTAAGAGGCTGCATGTGTATTATGTACACTTCAACATTAATTACATATTGAGTTTCTTCTCAGATTGATCACGCGAGAGCAAACCCCTTGAGTCCCTTCTTGTCCAAAACAAGCCGAAGTAGTCACTGTACACGAAGTGCTCAAAAACAGGATAAAATACACGCTAGAGACATCTGCTGCGGAGATACGAAGAGATGCCACGTCCCCACACGCGCAGTTATGGGGACTCATGTCCATCAAGAGGTGGAGAATTTTGCTTGTCACTCAGGTTCACAGCGATGAACGACTGAGGAAGCTTCACTCTGTATCAACAGAGAATCGTCAGCAAAGAAGTTCAAGCCGTATCGAATCGTTTCTCTCAAGCAAGACTTACGTGTCGAACTTTGCCCGCAGCGTCTCTATCACTTCTTTCCAATCCTGATGTGCAGTCAGACTGCGCCTCGGCGTGCATCCAATTGCATGACGGGAATCAAGTTGCACATCTAAAGGGTCGAAGGCATGACAGCCAGGGCTAATAGAAATCCGGATAGAGTACGAATTCACATCGGACTCGCTGTCCCGGGCTTCGTAGAGCTCAAAGCAGATTTGCGAGAGATAGTCAAGTTCCGGGATGGCACTGCGTGCTATCTTAGTCTGGATACCACCCTCGAGGATGCAATTCAATAGTGTGTAAATGTGAGACTCCTTCGTGAAATAGAAGAAAGACTTTGCGTCTTCGGATGCCTGTACCTCTTCAAGGTCGTGGACAATCTCTTGAAGAAGAGGCAGCGACGTGAGCAGTCCGATTTCGAGCTTCTCGCTGTCGGTAATACCATATTCCTGGGGAGTCACATAGTCGAACAAAACCTTCGCCAGCTTGTATAGTTCCCGAAGCTTGGAGAGTCGTTCATCCATTTTATTCTTGCTTGAATTTGAGCCTGGGAACAGCTTGAAGTAATGGTCATACGAGTCATCCAGGGCCCGGAGGTGCGGCAAAGATTCCGGTGCATTCAATCGCTTTTTCAACCCGAAGCGCTGAGCGAATGATGGATTTTCAGTACGATCATCAGAGCGTTCATTCGCGTCAGAGCCAGCCTTAGTCTCCGCGATTGAGTCGGACTTGGCCGAACGGCTACCCTTGACGCTACCCTTGTCATCCTCGTCGTGATCATTGTCGGGGGGCATGAACACCCATTCTAGAAATTGACGATTATGAAGAGCATCGAACTTCATACTGTCGTAAAGCTCACTAAGCTTGCTCGGGTCGACCTTCTCGGTGTCGCAGAACTCAGCAAAAAGTTTCTCCCACCTTTCCTTGAAAAGCCGTGGGTCCTCTCCGGCACACCACCGCCCTTGGATATTGTCAATTGTCGTTTGGTCAGATTTCAAATCAGCGTGATTTGATTCGTCGTAAGTTTCAGAGATATCCTCGAACTTGGCGAAGTTGTGCCGCATGACGGTCCGGTGGAATTTCATCAATTCAACCACGGTCGCGAGAACAACAGAGGGCTCCGGTATGTTGCTATCCTTCGGCCAGGCAAACTGCGATGGCGCAGACCCCTCGCGGAGCAGCAGCTTCAGTTTCTTCTTGACTTTGTCCATCACATCTTTCGCGGCATTGGAATCATCCAATAGATCTTTACGAACTTGGATCAAATCCTCAGGGATTTCCTTCTGATCAAGGAAAGAACAAGCCCAGATTTGAGCTAGTTCGGAATCAGAATGTTAGTCAATGCCATTGCCAGGCAGGTGAGGCGGAGGAAATAACTTGACGTACCACTTGTGCTCACTCGTCGCTCGGAGCTAGTGAAGAGGCGAACGTTGTTGAGAGCCTCTTTGTTCATTAACTTAAGGTCGTCGCGCATGTTTAGGCCTAGGTCTTGCGACTGATAGCGCGCTGCATGTGTGGGCTCGCCTCCCCACTTGATCACAAGTTGAAGTTTATCCAAGATCAAGTCATTCTCTACGGCAGAGAATCGTGAAAAGGTTGGACCAGAAATTGAGTCACTCCTCGTCTGAGATCGACGCAGGGCCTCGTTCTCCGGACAATCACTGGTCACTGGCGAGATGGGGTCTTCGGGGGGGTACATTGGCTGGCGTTGCCGCAGAAGGGGAGGCATGGTCCCCCATTTCCTCAGGCCTGCGCTTGCGGAACATAGGCTTAATCTGCACCTTTGTACCAGGCCATCCGCCCTTCTTCTCTAAAGATGCGCGGAGTAGTTGAAGCTTGTCGATATCTTCCAAACCTTGATCAATAGCTATTTTCACAGCATCAGAAACGCTTGAAAGGGCCGCAGCTCCTTTGATCACGACTTCCTCTTGGTGACCCTTGAGCAAATCAACAAATGGCTGACTGTGAAAGGTGAACTTGAATTTCTGCTTAGGAGTACGATCAGCATGTCGGATGACCGCAACCATTCCCTTCAATTTCCACGAGTGCTTTGATGCTGGAAGGGGAGGAGGAGCACTGTCGGCGACCTGATGAACGGAGACCGCTGGAGATTTTGTGTTGGATGGGCTATAGCCTCGAGAATCAGAGTAAGCTTCACGAGAGTTTGAATGTCCAGGATTGGCGTTATTCAGTTCGGCGTTCTCCAAGCCTGAAAACGACGCCAATGAGGGAGTGGTAGTTGCGATTTCAGATTGGGGACCCTCATTATTCTTGGGTGGAGTTCCGTAAAGTCGAGATGTGCTTGGGGACTTCAAGAGGGTCTTGAGAGCATGCCGATGCTCCATGGTATTTCGCCGCGGAGAAGAGCTTATATCCGGCAAGGGAGGTTCAGTAAACTCAACCGTTGGATCTCGCTTGCGTATATCGTTGAGGAATATATCCCGTAGAATATGGGCAGTCTTGTCGTAATAATCATTGTTGTCTTTAACAAAACTCCAGCCATTGACATCAATGACATAGCTTTTATCGCCCACGCGCAGCATATCAAAGCCACAGATTCTCTGGCCAAACCCATTTGAGATTTTCGAGGCCATAGCAGCCTCTTCCTTGCTTAGTTGTGTGATATAACGCAACTCCTTTCCATGTGTATTACGGCGAACGAGGCCATCAACCACCGGAGACTTACGAGTCTCGGCATGACAGAAATCAGGCCCAACGGTATAGGCCTTCACATCCTCCGCGTTGTCCACCCGGAGAAATTGCTCATATAGATAGCTTGTTTCTTTCTCTGAGACAGAACGGGGGACAGACAGATTGGGGTCATACTCCGAGCTTTTGTTGCCGACCTTGCGGAAAAGCTTACGGCCACCACCCCCATACTGCGGATCGTTGGGGAAATAGATGTGAATGTTATGGTCCTCGCCGTTGACCGGCTTTTCCACGAAGGGTTTTTGGAAGACCTTCCCATCGACCACCAACGCCTCTCCGTCCTCTGACATCGAAACGTTCTGAGTCCTCGGAGCACCACCTCCTGTACCATCTTCAGGGCCTTCAAGTTTCACGCCAGTAAGCCGATAGATATGCTGGGCCATCTCAGGCGACTCCAAGACCGGTCCTCCGTCGCGATTGACTTCGATCCTTTTTGGGGTGGGAACACCCATTTGATCCAGGATCCTCAAACATAGCCGCCGGTCCCAGAGCACTTTTTGCATTGGGAGGTCATTGACACAAAGCGGCTTGCGAAGCTTTGCATATGCAATGGCCTTGTCCAACGGGAATCCATCCGAGAAGAAGGCGATCAAGAAATCACACACCGGCCAATTTTCCACCTCTTCGTCAAGGATGACCTTATCTCCGAAAACGATGACTTCGAACTCCCCCTTTGCCTGTAGACGGGTAAGGATGTTCTGACTGGGCTTACTTCGAGCCTTGACGTCTAGGGCGCAGACACCAATTCTCCATGGTCTAGGGCCATTGTGTTCCAGCTCACTGATCGAGCTGGCAGCAGTACTTGCTGCGGTGCTCCCACTGAATCTTCGAGGGGCCCGGCTCGACGAACGTGCGGGGTTCCCAACTCGAGCGATAGGACGGATATCTAAAACCCCGTCCGCACGACTCGATTTCAGTGGGGGCTGTTGAGTTTGGCTTTGGGTCCGTAGTGACACGGAATCCGTTGACAGCACGTCTTTCTGATTGGGGTCCACGGAGGCTGACGTTGAGCCATGGAGCTGCTCAATAAGGCCTGGTTGGGAAGAGGTCATATCGGCGGACACGCGGCCATACTCGGGTTCCATTGTCGAAGCAAAGGACAGGCGGGTCAAAAGCACACAATTGGCGGCGAAAGGTAGAGAGGGGTACGCGGCGATCAGTGAAGGGTGTTTGGGAACGAAATTAAACCTAAAGAAATAGATCGCTTCCGGGTAACTAAGGTGAGAAGAGATAATCAAGGCATCATTTTTGGGGAAGGCTTCCGGGTCCAGTTTGGAGTGGCGGATTTATGGGACCGAAAAAAAGGTCAAGTTGCGGAGCCCAGGCCGATCAAGGTCTGGTTTTATGTTGTATGGACTCCGGTTGCGGATATCTATATGGCGGTGGGAAGCAATCCCCTTTTCGGAGATGCATATGATCTCAGTGATTTGCAGACTATAGATAAGCTCTGGTCACCATGGGATCCTTTTTACTTTTTCTTCGCCTAAGCCGGTTTGCGACTAGGGGGATGCAGGCGAAGTTTCGCACGTACTTGTCATCCGTGTACACAGTACGTGTAGTGTACTCTTGTGTGCCGGTAGTCTTAAATTAAGAGCCAATGGCCTGTTATTCAGCCAGTCGGGATTCTTTTCTCTTTTTATAAAAGGCAATCAATGGAGCGTTTGCTACAGGTTGAATAAAAAGAGTACAAAGTACAGTGTCATGCGTAATCGGTACCAGGGCGGTATACCGCTCTGTATGTATGTACTCAACTCCTGGTACTGAAGAACGTGAATACAAGACTGGTCGGGAAGGCGGTGGACAAGCTCCGAGGGCGGAGAAGCGGGAGAAAAAAAAGAGAGGAAATCTCGATATAGAAGTATCAACTCCATTACTTTGAAAAGCCTAAGATGCTCTGCAAACAGTGCCAGATACGAATGCCATTCTGAAACTGTCTTTGATACTTGGGCTTATTTTGACATTTCTTCTTTTCGATTAGTCAAGCTGTCCGCTCCTGGCACTTATTCCGTATCATGCCAGCGCTTGCCAAAGATATATTCGACATGCCTCTAGCTAAAAGGCAGAAGAGGTCGTCGAACGAGGGCAGACAAGTTTCCCAAGCTGGTTCGAAGGTCTTTGCGCCTTTTCGGGTAAGTCGGTCATATATATCCACGCAACACTATTTTCGTACCTGCTAACTCAAAGCGACAACAAGACCTTAGGACTAGTCTCTCCGACCTCAGTGCCATTCACGAGTGTTCGCCTCGGAAAAGCAACTTTTCAGATTACAACTTCAGTGGGTCAATCGCTACAGACTTACGATGTGCGACGAGGCTTGAACTTGGTCTTCCTCACACGACCACAAACACCCGAGATTATCACATCTACATGTGCCTGGCAAGACAAGATCTTTGCCGCATGGGGCTACCTGCGACCTCGATCCCCTGGGGGTATTTGGGTGTTTAAGCGCGGGAAGCGGATTGCCTCACTGCAGGCCTCGGAGCTCGATAGCCCCGTGGAGCGACTCCTGGTGTTCGGTTCGTGGATCGTCGGCTGCTGGGCGGGTGGTCTTGAAGTGTGGAAGACGGAGACCTATGAGCATTATGCGAGCCTGCGGCCCCAAGCCGCTCTAAACTCGTCGACTGGTCAGATTTATGCGGGGTCCATGTGTAACTTGCCGACGTACCTCAACAAGCTCTTTGTGGGGCGTATGGATGGAGGAGTGGATATTTGGAATCTTCGCAGTGGGAAACTTCTTCACACCCTACTTCCACCGACTTCTGATCCCGGCCCTGTCACGGCAATCCAGCCAGCCCCAGCCCTTTCGCTCGTCGCTATTGCCCATAAGAATGGCGCACTGTCAATTCTCAATGTTGAGTCCGGTCAGCTATTGCTATCGTTACGCACCGCTTCTACGAAGGCTCTTCCAGTAACTTCTATTGCTTTTAGAAGTGATGGCACCGGCGCCGGCCATGACGGCCGGAAGTCTGGGGTGATGGCCACCGCCTCTAGTGGGAGTGGAGATATTACTATGTGGGATTTGAATGATGGGGGCCGTATCTCTGGGGTTCATCGCGGCGCCCACAGAGTCACAAAGAGCGGAATGGGTGTCAATAGAGTCGAATTTCTGGATGGTCAACCGGTACTAGTCTCGACTGGTGATGATAATGCCTTGCGAACATGGATCTTCGATCAAACTCCATTTTCGCCTATTCCGAGACCGCTACATTCCCGCGGTGGGCATTCTGGGTCAGTGAATGCACTTGAGTTTCTCCCGCGGCGTCAGATGGGTCTGAAGCGGATGGAAAGTGGCTTCTTAGCGCTAGCAAGGACTGCAGTCTATGGGGCCTCAGCTTGCGCAAGGATAGTCAGCATACCGAGCTGTCCCAAGGCCATATTGAGAGGAAATCTAAGAAACTAGGGTTTTCCGATTCTGGCATGCCAATGGATGACCTCAAAGCTCCCGATGTCACCTGCATTGCATGCTCCCTCAATCGTGACGGTGGGATGGGGGCTGCTCTTTCCGGCTCAATCTGGTCAAACCCAAAGTTCACTGATGCTGAAGCCTCTAATACCACTGGGTGGGAAAGTGTGGTTACTGGACACCGTGGTGACAAGTACGCACGGACGTGGTTCTGGGGGAAGAAGAAGGCAGGCCGTTGGGCGTTTGCAACAAGTGATGGTACCGAAGTGAAGGTATGACAGGCAGTCTCGCAAAATCGAATGCCTAAGCTAATAAATCGATATTAGAGCGTTGCGGTTTCCCCTTGCGGAACCTTTGCTGTCATCGGCTCAGCTGGTGGCGCGGTGGACATGTTTAACTTACAGTCTGGAATTCACCGCCAAAGCTTCCCCTCACGGCCGACTAGCTCTCGAGTCAAAAGTTCTATCCTAACTGGTGCGGATGATTCCAGGCATAGCAAGGCAGTTACAGGGCTTGCAATCGATAACCTCAACAGGACGGTGATCAGCTGCGGCTTGGATGGGAAGGTTAAGGTAAGCACCGATTTTTTGGATCTTATCTCTGCCCTCTTGTGATATGAAGTGTGGGTGCTCACAGGAATCTTCTTTCTAGTTCTGGGATTTGCTTACCGGCGTTTTGGTTCACGAATTAAATTGGCACCCAATGGCTGCCGTGACAGGCATACGCTATAGCAAAGCTAGCGAATTGGTTGCTTTTAGCTGCGATGATCTTTCTATTCGTGTTGTTGATATTGAGACCAGGAAACTCGTCCGTGAATTTTGGGGCTGTGTAGGCCAGGTCAATGATTTCATCTTTTCCAACGACGGCCGATGGATTATTGCAGCATCTATGGACTCGACCCTGCGCATTTGGGACTTGCCGACCGGGCATCTGATTGACGCTTTCCGAGTACCAAATACTTGTGTCTCCTTGTCTATGTCCACGACTGGAGAGTTCCTCGCAACTGCTCATGCAGGCAACATCGGGATCAATCTTTGGAGTAATCGCAGCCTATTCATGCCGATCTCTACGCAAAATATCGACGAAGATACAATTAATTCCGCACCAACAGTATTGGACGAGAGCGGCGCAGGCCTCATCGAGGATGCTTTCACCGATGTCATTGTGACTGACGAGGACGAAGGCCCTATCCTGGCAAACGAGCAACTCCAGAAAGATATGATCACCCTCAGTTTGGTTCCCAGAAGCAGGTGGCAGTCATTACTTCATTTGGACACTATCAGAGTACGTGTTATTTTATCTCATTTCTCCCGGGTAGTTTGGCGCTAACTCGGCGAATACAGGAACGTAATCGGCCGAAAGAAGCCCCCAAGGCTCCGGAGAAGGCTCCTTTCTTTCTCCCATCTCTTCTTGATTCGAGCAATCCCCAGGCCACCTCTCACGCTGTGGTCAAGCCCGATGTCAGCGAGGAAGAGCGATCTCGGGTCTCCAAGATGTCATATCGAGGACTTGAAGCCGCATATACATCTGCTTTGACTCAACTCCTTACGTCATGCCATCACACCGGTGATTTCGGCCCTTTGATAGAGCATCTCAAAACCCTTTCTCCGGCCCGAGCTGACCTGGAAATCCGGTCTCTTGATCCTCGAGTGAGAAATGGGGGTTCCGAGTTAGTCGCTTTTGTTGATGCTTTGACAAAGCGTCTCATCTCTAAGAGAGACTTCGAATTGGTCAACGCATGGATGGCGGTCTTTCTAAAGATTCACGCTGACGCAGTGAGTTTAAGCTCACAGCGAAATGAACCCGAATATCAACTCCTACGCGAGGCACTTGCTGCATGGGCTCGCGAGCAACGAAGGGAAGGCAAGCGGCTCAATGAGCTTGTTGGATATTGTCGAGGGGTGGCTAGTTTCTTGCGATCCTCTCGGTGAAAAAGGCTACTCAAGGTGGATGGCTGCTGACACGCTTTTTCTGGTTATTTCCATAGACTATGTTCCAAACCGATCGATCTGTGCTGGGTCTATCCACTAAGAATAATATGCATTGGTTCCAAGGATCTTCGTACGATAGTGCTGCTGTATGTGCTTTTTGAATTCTGTAGTTTATCGCTCTACGTGGATCCCACAACGGGAGCCTCATGAATTAGTCAGGAATTGATTAAATTCCAGGTTCAAATGTTTCACCCGGGCTAGAATAATCTTCGTCCTTTTCTTCTGTTTTCCCACTGCTTGCATGGATATATAATTGACAGTCTCCACAGAAAATCTCAACTTCAATACTCACCAATTTTCATGCTTCTACCACCTCCTTCTCACATCTGGCACCACTTCCTATGGGGATCCCGTTCCTCACAAAGCATATTCTACCTCACGCAGATCGCGTTTCCTTTGGCAGGGAGAGCAAATCAAGCGGCCTTCCTTGTATGCCGTCCGTGGTCATTGACGGCCCGAGTCTGGTATATCATGTCTACTATCGGCTGCTAGCTTGGCTTGACGCCCCGCCTACTTGCAAAGAGGTCAGCAAGGGTGTAATTCTGTGCCTTCAGCAGCTAAAGGACCACGAGGTTCAAATGTAAAGTAGTCAGATTAAAGATTGATAGGCGTAAGCTCCTATTCGTTCAGACGAGCTAACGGGGTATCTAGACATCAAATATGTTTTGACGGCGCCCTGCCCCTTTCCAAACGGGATATACGGCTTTCCAGGCTTGAAAAGGCCCGCCAGCGCCTGGAGATTTGTCGTCAACGTCCAAGACCGCCTTACGTCAATAAGGGAACCGAAACAGCCACGATCGAGCCCGCCTTCTTGTGGCAAGGCCAAGAGATTTCCTCTCAATGGAAAGACATCCCAGAAAGCCCCTTCATGGTGCCCACTGTATTCAATGATCTCCGCCAATGGTGGAATGGAGAACGTATCCAGGCAGAGTGCGATACCTTTCATCACACAGAAACAGGGTTTCCTTGGGCACGGTTAACAGTCATGGTTTCTGGGGAAGCAGACATCGCCTGCGCCGATATTTCTAGACGTACGGGTGCTGCTGTGCTCACTAATGATTCAGACATGATAATTCATGACCTGGGACCCTGCGGTGCTGTGGTTTTCTTGAATACCATGTACTTGGTTGAAACACATAGTGATGATTCCCTTTCACTGGCAGAGCTTCGAGGGTCAAGAATACAGCCCAGCAGCATTTCCGGTCGCTTAGGCATATCGGATATCAGACGATTTGCCTACGAATTGAAACGTAGCCCCCGAGGTCAATTCACAGATATTTTACGCCGATCCAATGAAGCCGCTGATTCAGGGGAGATTCCAAGGGAATTCATGCACTTCCTACAGGAATACTCTCCTACAGATGGTGGGTCGAGCGTGGGTCACCGTAGGCTACATCCTGCAAATCTCGACCCCAGGCTATCTGAATTGTACTGGCAATATGAACAGCCCGAGCTATTTCGTTCACCGGAAGGGCCACACGTGTACCTAGGCATGTTGTTCGAAGATCACTCAAGGAGATGTGCTTGGGAACAAGGGCGCGCATACCGGGGACTGGGATATTCTCTGCTCAATTTATCTCAACCGCAGTCCCACCAATGCCCAGTGGTGCATGAATTTGTGCGAAGAGGGAAACGTATCGTATCCGAACAGATTACCACCGCCAGCAAGGAAAGCGCAACCGACAATATAGGCCTATTTCGGGAGCGTATTGCTCTGACTCGGGCCTCATTTGGAGCTGTTTCCGCGAGTCAATTCTGGGTACTATTTGCCCTGTTGGATGTATACTGTGATTCACTTGGTGCAAGCATGTTACCACGTTCCATGCATCTCCAACATTTCCTTCAACATGGGCAGCTAGGTTGTCGTCTTGAGTGGGCAGATGTGCATCTGATGGCTCAAGTCCATGCCGTGCTCTATTCACTGAGAATATTGAAGTTGTGCCTTCACGTATACGAGAGCCAGAGCGGCTCGCCTCGTTGGCTATGTATTTTCTCCGACTTCCCTCCGCTACATGTCCTCATGGGATCGTGGAAAGATATGATAGAAGGATTTTCCAAGGATGAAGCCGCTCGCCTCGCTGCTAATCAATTATTCCAAGCCCACATGGACTAAAGGATACTAGGTTTATCCATCATGCAGAGCGGTAAGACACAGGTTTCTAAGCTTTAGGTGCATATGCCCTTTGTACGATTGGGGGGAATTGAGGTCTTCATATTCTTAATGGGTAGGAACTATTATTAGATCCCTAATCTGGGCTATGAATGCTATCGGTAGTAGTATTCCTCGAGCACAACTTAATGACTTGGAAGGATGTCTGTAGAGGATATAAGTAACATGGTCATCTTATCAACGTCGTAGATGTTGCTTGGTGTCTAATACCCTAGAACAAGACACTATTACGAAGTATCTTGCTCATTTATTGACAATGAGCATCGAGTCTCGACCTTCAATCAAATACGGGTTCCATTGTCCATGGAGACACTGGGACCACAGGCGAAATGGGGGAACCATTCGTTGGCTTGTGAACAATAAGCACGAAGTTGAAGTAGCCCAACTGCGAACTGTAGATGAATGAGGCACTTGGCCCTTGGAAATATGATACGTAGTTGGTGTAGAACGGCACAAGGACAGACCAAGCAACTTCTCACTTCTCAGGAGCATCTGGCAGTCGTTCAATAACGTATTTCCCTCGCGCAACACTCATAATAGGCGCTCCGGGTATTTTCCTGGTAGGTGTCAGTGTCGCGCTTTCATGGAAATCCAGAGCGGGGGAACAAACCGAATGCGTCGTTTCAAATCCCGATCGTTGGTAGCAGCAATATAGACACGGTGCTTTACAAGTCGGTCAACAAGGCAATCATCTGCGTATGTGCCTTTGTGGTCGCATTTGATTCTTTGGAATCGAGGATCCTTGGCAACACGTAAAGCGAGTCGATATTTCGGGCCAAGCTTTTCCAGCTCTGCCAATACACAGTCAGTGATAACGGGTATACACTTCGCATATAAGCAGTCCATCATAGTCGGAATAATATCGAGTTTGTGCTGAATGGTATGAGAAATAAAGTTGGTATCGACTAGCACAGAATATGGAGGGGTGAGTGCCGTGTTGTACTGGAAGAACAGAGACGACGGAGCCTGAGGCCTGTTGGTTTTGTTAGATTCAGTTTCTTAAGCTAATGGTTGACTTTGACCAACGCTTCTCGAACCAGATCATCCTTGGTATTTTTGCTTTTCTGCTCGTTCTGGTTCTCCTTCCTGCGAGCAAGTTAGCTTGGGCGCCTAGAGAGGGGGCTGCCGGCTGCCTACAATCGGCTGTCCCGTATGGAAATTGCTCTTTTAGCTTGTGCAAATTTGCGCGTCTTCTTTTGGAGCCCCATGGTGTCTTGAGGGTTAGGCTGAGTTTTGAAGTGAAAGATACAAAGTTTTCTTGGGGGTGAGATAAAGAATCCTTATCGCGGTCGAAAGTGGACCCGCGAGAAAGTATCTCCGAGGCATAACGTTTCTCCACCCAAGTAGGTGCGCCACCTCCTGAATTAAGAGGAAACACTCAATTTTGATAACATGAACCACCCAGATTTTATTCTACTGCCTATTGGGGCATCTATTGGATGTATGCCCAACTACTCCATATAATGAACAAGTCCGAGGCCTCCATATAGAAGGCCGTGGGGACAAAACTTGCCCCGAATTGGAGGCTCTCCAGCTTCTTTCCGACACCTTCAATCGCGCTTCTGGCAACATTTGGGTCCCTACACCGGGTAAGCCTTTTATTTTATGATATCTGGGTCCCTGATTTACACATTTTGAAGTCTATCGCTGGATTTTAGCAGAATAAGGTAAGATTTAGACTACAGCACGATCCGTAAATTAGACATCTTCAAGGCCTACAAAAGCCCAAACCCGACCCCGGCCCGACTATACACGTAGGCCGGGTTTCAGGCCTAGAGTTAGGGCCTACAACAAGCTTCAGGCTTTGTTGACAGGCCCAAAGTCTACACATAGGGCCTAAATAGGCCCCCCAGAGCTGTTAAATAGTATAAACAGTGCTTGATCCTGTAACTACCTAATTTGGCGATGTTATATTGACCCCCAGCTCGTTATTCCGGCCCCCCTTTGGCTAGTTTGACATAGACCTGGCACTCACCCGCGGGTGGGTAAGCGATCGAGTTGTCGACCCTAAGGGTCGCACACCTAGAGGTCCGACCCTCAAGAGGGTTACCCGCGGATGCACCTCAGGGTCGGCAAACAAGACAAACAGGTAAAAAATGTGACTTGCTTACAATATATAAATTATATTGATTTTTTGTATATTTATCTATAATTTTAAATATAGTAATAGAATAAGGAATCCAGAATCAAGAGATAAAATTATAAGAAAACTCTATTTATTAATATATGAATTATTTAATATAAGATATAAAAAACAAAAAAAATATAATAATTACTAAGATCTAAGTATATAGTCGTTAAACAATTTTAAATACTTATATTTTCTACTAGATATATATTGTCACGGGCCAGGGCCTGGCGTTGATTATGTAGGACACGTGACCTTGGTGTACTAATAGCGGAGGACTAGTGTATTAAACTTTTTTTCTTAAGTTTATCGAATATAGTTTGTGGCCTAGTATAGATTGAATTAAGTCTTATTTTAGCTCTTTATATTCGATAAACTTTGCTTGCAGATTAACCAAATCTTTACTGGTTATTGGAGGCCTTGAGGTTGGCGGCCCAAGTGTAACGAATTTATTTCTAGATCGTTATCGATTTAGTGGAGTGCTAGAATAAAGACGTCGACTTAATAGATACGTTAAATTTTAAATATCAGCGAACTATAAAAAGTCTCGAGGTAGTCGGCTTGAGTATATAGCAGGTTATCCCTGAATTATAATTAATTTAGTGGAATAGTAGAACGGAGATGTTGGTATAACAGATATGTCGAATGTTAAATTTTAGTAGATATCGAAAGTCTTATAGTGATCGGCTTAAGTATATAATAATTTAATATAGAATTAAGATTGATTCGATAGATAATAGATTGGGAAATTTGGATAATATAAATAGAGATGATAGATTATTAGGTCTTTCGTTATAGATCTAATTATTAATAGAACAGATAGAATAAAGTAATATAAAGTATAATAGTATTGTTATAGTATAATAAAAGATACTAGTAAGCTAACTAGTATAGATATAAGAGATAAATCGGGTTTTATTAGATTAGATTATATAAAACTAAATAATACTAGAAAGGATTATAGGAGAATAGATAGAAAGGTTAGAAGTCTGACTAGAAGTCTTATTAATAAATATAATAATAATCTTAATCTTTGTAATAATAGAGATAGAAGCTCTAGTAGAAATAACAAAAATATTACTAGCTTTTTTCTAAATAGAGATAAAAATATTAATAGAACTAATATAAATAATTATATAATAGTCTTATATATATTTTCTAGATTTTAGCGATATTTATAAAAAATTTATTTAATTAGCTAGTATAAAAAAACTATAATAGAAAATAAGTTTAAGATAGATAGTGATATTATTAAAGACTTATAAACCTAATTAGTTTATATTTTTTCTTATTTAAAAAAATTAATAATAAAAAACTATATTTTATTTATAAAGACCTATTAATATAATGATAGAAATATTCTCGATTTGCTAATATATCTAGAAGATATTTATAGAGATTCTAATCTCTAAATAAAAATATATAAAAAACTCTATATATTATACTAATAAAAAGATTAATCTTTTATAAATTTTTTCTTATAACTTAAAAGAGAGCTTATAGATATAGAAATTATAGAATAGTCTAATAAAATAAGATAGGATATTTTATAAATAATTATAAATTAGAAAATAAAAGAGATATTATTAACTCGAGATATCTCTAGTATCTATTTAGGGCTAATTATATATCTATAAAAGATTAGTTTAGATAATAATATACTAGAATTAGATTAATATAAGATATATCTTTATATAAAGACTAATAATAAGATAGACTAGATATTGATAGTATAGATAAAATATACCAAATCTTATATAAAATAGTTGTAATTATAAGAAGTTTCTTCTAAATAGATATGATAGATAATCCTAGATAAGATTAAATAATAATAAAAAGAAGATAGATATTTTTGTTATAATAAAATAAATTATCTTATTTAAAACTATAAACTTTGATTTATATAATCCCTAAACTAATCGATAGATATTATTAAATCGAGTAAAAATAAGAAGAAATATATTATATAGATTAAAAAGTTGAAGGTTATAGATAATAAAAAGAATAAGATTTTATTGTTAAGTAAAAACAAAAAAATTATTTCTAATAAATGAGAAAATAAATAGCTTCTACTCTAAGTTATAAATAGAAACAAAAAAGGGTTAGAAAACTACTAAAAAACAAAATACTATTATTTATGATTGATACTAAAATTAATAAAATCTAATTTATACTAACACTTATTAATAATAGTTATTATTATTATATAACTATAAACTAGTTATTAATATAACTATAAACTAGTTATTAATATAACTATAAACTAGTTATTAATATAACTATAAACTAGTTATTAATATAATTACTCAGTCTCTTATATATCAAGATATATTTATAAATATTAAATAAAATAGTCTTAAACTAGTACTAAATAACCTATATCACATACTTTAATCTTAACATTTATAGCTACTATTAGAATCGAGTATTTATCTATATTATCGAACTATAAAAAAATAATATAATTTTAAAAAATTTATAATTTTATAAGATAAACAAATACTATTTATCTAGAAAAGAATATCTAGATATCTTTTTAAAATTAAAAAAATATACTAGATACTAGAATCGAATAGATCGCTTAATTAGACCTATCAAAATAAAAATATTATAGCTTAAAAAAATAATAGAAATAAAAATCGACAAATTAATATATCACAAAATAAGTATAAAATAGATATAAATTAGTAAGATCTTAACAGATAATATTAAAAAAATCTTCTAGCTAAAAAAATATATTAACATAAAAAAGCTATTAAAACACTACTAGTAATAATTAAAAATCTTTAACTAATAACTAGCTGACTAGTTATTATTATATCGATCTAGAATCAATTACAAAATCTTATTAAGACAAGACTAGAATAAGATCGAAGAGTCTTTACTATATAGATTATTATATAATATAAATAAGAAGAAACTCTTATATCTAAGAAAGATATTAATAGACTTACTTAATAAAAACTTTATAAAAGTTAGTTAATTACTAGCAATAATATTAATATTATTTATATAAAAACTAGATGGTAATATATAATTTTATATCGATTATTAAAAGCTAAATAAATAAATAATAAACGATTGTTATCTTCTACTTTTAATATACAAAATACTATAAAATATAAGTTAGGTAAGATAGTTTATAAAACTCAATATTATTACTATATTTTATAAGATTTATATAATACTAAAGAAGAAGTAGAAAACAGCCTTCTAAATATATTATAGATTTTATAAATAGAATATAACTTTCTTTAGATTAATAGATATACTAGTAATATTCTAAAGATATATTAAGTAGATCTTTCATAAATTTCTTGATAATTTTGTATTAATATATATCAATAATATTATTATATATTCTAGTAGAAGTCTAGAGGATTACTAGTAAAAAGTTATTAAGATACTATAAAAACTTAAAGATATAGATCTTTAATACAATATTATAAAATCAGAATTCGAATAAGACTTAATTAAATATCTAAGATTTATTATTTAAGTAAAAAAGAAGATCTATATAGATCCTAAGAAAATAAAAACAATTCAGACCTAGAAATATCTTAAATTAATATATAATATATAAAACTTCGTTAGATTCGCAAACTTCTACTAACTATTTATCTTCTAATTTATAGACTTATTAGTATCTCTTATAAAACTTATAAAAAAAAATATTATATTTAAATAAGATAATAAATACTAATAAACCTTTACAAAACTAAAAGATCTATTTATTAACATACTGATATTAGTATATTTCAAAAAAAAACAGAATATAGTTATTAAAACTAATATCTTAGATTAGATAATAAAAATAATCTTATCTTAATATAAAATAGATAGAGAATTACAACTTTATATCTATCTTTTATAAAAACTATCTTTTATAGAATTAGATCATAAAATCTATAATAAAAGAATTATTAATAATTATTTAAATATTATAAAAATAGAGACTAGAGCTAAAGATAGTATTATAATTTATAATTACAATAGACTACAAGAATCTCTAATATTTTAGTAAAATATAGTATCTAAATAAATAATAAATATAATAAATAAATATATTAATAAAATTCGACTTCGATCTTATATATCGACTAAAAAAAATCGCTTATAAGACTAGACATACTCTTATAACAAAATCAAGATATTTTTATAGATATTATCAACAAATAACTATTAAACTAGTTCCGAATCTTAATCAAGATAGTAGCTAAGATTTATATAAAAAAGACTAATATATAACTAATAAATAATAAATAAATAAATAACTAACTAATAATAAAACTAAATTTTGAGAATAATATCTCTCTATTCGAGAAACTAGAATTATAATCTAAATAAAATAAAGCCCGAAAATCGGACAAAATATACTAACAGATATTATATATCTTATATAATAAGAACTAGTAAATAGTAGCTAAATTAGACACAAAAATAAGTCTAGTAAAATATGATTTAGACTACTAAGGACTATTATACTTCCATTAATAAATCTAGATCCTAGATAATAAAATATTATACACAGATTATATAAAAAATATATATATAACTTATATATAATAATATATCTAGACTAAGATATTATATATATAATACTATCTCGGCAATTCCTTTAGTCTAGAATAACAAAAGATATATATTATTTCTTATAAAACTATATAATTTATAAAAAAAAACTTAGTTTGGTATAATATAAAATATAAATTATTAAAATCTTTATTAATTCTATAATAAATATAGATAGAAATATCAATAGATTTTATCACTAGCCTATCTCTATCAAGCATAATAGAAATAATAAATTATATAATAATAACAGATCAGTTAATAAAAAACATTATCCTAGTAAGAATGAGAAATATAATAATAGAAGATATAGTAAATATATTTCTAGTATATTTCTAATATATATTATAAAGTTCTATTAATAATAATAAATAACTATAATCCTTAATTTATAAGTAGATTCTAAAAAAGAGTATATAAAAAATTATCGATATAATAATATTTATTAATAGTATTTTATCTATAAACTAATAATATTATAGAATATACTAATTAAGAGATCGAATATATTCTATATATATTCACTATTTATATATAGAATAACTAGAAGAAATTACTACTAATTATTACTATTATAATTAATAATTATAATACTATTATTACTATCTTTAAAACTAAGTTTTCCTATATAAGACTATAGAAAAAACTATAAAGAAATTATAAAAGAGATTATATATTAAAGATATATATATCTTTTATTTTAGATAATAGATCTTTAATCTTTTTAATATTATTAATTAGATTAAATAATTTATCTCATATTTTATTAGTCTTTATTATAACTATAATTTTTTAGTATAAGAGATATTCTTATAATATAAACTATTTCTACTCTTAAAGATTAAATCTTATTATATATATCTATAATATAATATCTTAGATAATCTTTAACTTTAAAGACTTTTATTAATAATAATAGGTATCCTAGGTAGAGTTAAAAAGATATTCTATATTTATTCTAATTACTAGGATTAATATAATATCTTAGATAAGACTTGTAAAAATAGAAAACTTATATTTATAGTCTTTTTAGAAGATCTAAAAGAAATCTTATATAATTACTAGATAAAGGAATTAGTTTTATTTAGTAAGAAATAAAAGAAATATATACAACTTTTAAGATATCCTATAAGTTTATTCTATTATAAAAATAATAATATTTATAAATTCTTAAATAATAAATTAGTATCTATTATTATTATTAATAATAACTTAGTATCTAGTTATAGTCTTTTTTCTAGATATTTCTAATCATATAAAATAAAAAAAATCTTAAATCTCTTATAATAAATCCTTTTATAGTCTTTTTCTAGATTATTAAATTCCTAGTCTTTAATTAAAAAAAACTAGAACTTATTAATAGATACTAGGATTATACTAATTATATAAAAACCTTTTTTAATATCTTCTATTATATTATAATATTTAGATAACTTTTTTTATATAATCTTGAGCGATAAAAATATTAACTATTTCTAAGATATCTTTTTCTATTAAAATTAATAAATTAAATTTTTAAGATAATTAAAAAACTTATTATAGAAACTAAAGACTAAATAGATATTTAAATCCTTAGTTATATAAATGACTATAATATATTTAAAGAAAGATTATAAAATAAATAAGAGATAATCGATTTATTACTATTCTTTTTTATTTAATATAAAATAATATTAATTATATTCTAATAGATTTTTTTATTTAGATATCTTAGTTAGCTAGAAGAATTATGAATATATTATAGTATAAACTCTCAACACTGTCGAGAGATCCCTATATTGAAGCCCCAAAATTAGAGCCTAATACCAAAATCTTAGTGAGAATATACATAAAATATATCTTTACTAGAAAACACACTATAATATTATACTATAACCCAATTAAGACCCCAGTAACCCAGCCCAGATTACCTAATTTAACCCAGACCCAAAACCCAACCCTATCTAAGTTAGGTCCAGGTTAGATTCAGGTTAAGCTAGATTATACAGAGGTCTATACTATATTTATAAAGATTATAATAAACAATCTTAAAATAATTAAGAATTTTTTAAGACTTAGTATATATAATCTTCTAGACTAGACACAAAACATAGACTAATAAATTGAAAGCTTTATTTTTATAATAAATCATTATAAATTTATATAATATAACTAATAAATAGTAATTTTTTGTTTAATTAAAACTTATATTCAATAATATTTTATTATTATCTAAATTAGATCAATATCCTTTTTTTTTCTAAACTACTAGATATTTGTAAAGATTTAGATAGATCTCTAATTAATATTATATTTATTTTATATATATATATATATATTATTAAATCTATCCTAAATATTCTAATAAAATATAATAGTTATTATTATATTTTATCATCTTTTTATTAAATTAATTAATATATTATCTATTAAATTTATAATTAAATCTATTTTTTTAAAAATTTGTTGATTACTTCTTATTTTGGAAATATATTATTATAATTATACTTATAATTGTAATCTAGATATAAAACAGAAACCTAGTAATATTATTTATATTTAAGATATTAGAACTAGAGAAGAAAAGGAAAATAAAAAAACAGAAGCTATAACTACTTATCTCTTTCTTTAATCCTCTATCGTATCTTTACTAGTATTATAATTTAGATAATGAACAAAGCCAGAACTAAATAATAATATCGTTTTATTAATATTCAATTTATTTATAAGTTAATTTATATTTTAATTATTATCTTTCAATTAACTAACAAGGCTTCGGCCTCTTTCCGGCTAACAGAAACATTTAAACAGCCAGCAGCCACAATAACCCCAGCTCAAATAATATATATTAAAGTTGTTAATTTATATTTTTTTATTAAACTCTACTAATACTCCTAACTTATTTGTATGTAATTTAAAGAATTACTATAATATCAGTAATAAATCTATAGAGTTCGAGACTAGATATTATATATTATTAACATTATTTTTAGATCTATTTGATTTAGTCTTATATTAGAGTTTTTGGTAATATAATTAAATCGAATATATAATATTTTTTATTATTGTTTTCTCTACTAATACTTAATAATAAAACTAGGTTTTTAATTTAGTTTAGTAGAAATTATAATCGAATAGATTTCTATAATTTATCTAGTAGAAATATATTATAAATTTACATAGTTTTTAGTAACTTAAAAAATATTTCATTATCTTATACAAATTTATTAGAAGATCAATAAATTCTTAGTTCAGTTAATATTAGATTTCTTTCAATAATAATTATATTATTTTTTCTATATATTTTAGTTTTATGTTATCTTTATTTATATATAACTATATATCTTATCTTTTTTAGATAAGATATTATCTATTAATTAGTATAAAGATATATTAATACAATAAAAAATATAACTTATATTCTTATTTAATATAAAAATTTCTTTGTAATAATAATATTAACAAGAATACTTAATATAAACTAAGTCTTTTAATATAGATCAAAATTAATATATCTAACAATATATATAAAATTGTCTTATTATAATTATAATCTAATCTAATAATATCTAGTAATCTTTTTCCTAAAGATTATAGACTATAATAAATTATCTTATCTTATTTATAATAACAAATATTAATTATAATAGTTATATATAAGAAATAATATTCTTAAATAATTAGTATTTAATGAAAAAAATTATTTTAAAGTATTTTAATATAAAGAATAACAATCAAATATAAAATATATTTACTAACAAAAAAGATTATAAGCTACTATTTTATAATTTAATAATAATTAAAATAATAAATTAAGATTATAAATACTTTATTTTAAATAAGTATAAGAAAAATCTATTATAAAAATAAAATTTTTATCTAAAAATAATTATAAAGATATTTCTAATTCTATCTTTCTAACTATAATATACATTAGTTTTTAAATTATAAATAAATAAATTAGATAGATAAATCGATTTATAATCTGGCTAAGGATTAAGATAAAAAAGATCTAATATTTAAAAACAGAAAACTTATTATACTATATTTTAGTTAATTATAAACTAAACTATTAAATAAAATCTATTAATAATTATTAATATATTATCTAGACTAAGATTAAATTCGTTAATAATTATAGAACTATTTTTAATAAGAGTAGATAATTAAAGATATGAAGAATAGGACTTTTAATCTTTTATAAGTATTTAAGACTCTAAACAAACTATAGATCTATATTATAATAGACTTATACAATTTTCGAAAATATAAATACAGATATAATATTATAATAATGATTATAGACTAGTTTATAAAAAGTAGTACTAACCTTAGACTTTTATTATAAAATAGTAATTATTAAAAATATAATATAGTTGTTTATTAATTTTATCTATCCCTATACAAATTTCTAGACTTAAGTATATTAGACTAAGATTTTTAATTTATATCAGGCTTACCAAGAAATCTTTATAAAATCTTATAGATCTAAAAGTACTTGTATACTTCTTAGAATAAAATCTATATTTAGAAAAAAAAAGAATAAATTAAATCTTACATATTAAGAAATAGTTTAAAAATTTATCTAGAAATAAAAAATATCTAAAATCAAGTATTTGATTATAATAAGACATTTTAAGTAATCTAAGATTTAATAAAAGAAAGTATAATTATTAAAATAAATATTATAATAAATTATTAAATACTGAAATAAATATATGTAGGAAAAAACCTGAATATTAAAAAAGTGTTAAAAAATATTATTAATTATTTTATTAAAAGATAGGAATAGAAATCTTATTTAATTATTTACTAACGTAATTTCACTACCGAGTGGCCGCCCTACTAACCATAATTAATGAAAACGCGTTTATCTCCACCACAGTGCTATTAAACTCAACAAGCTAAATTCGAGTTCTATCGGGGCATGCAGCCACTTTATGCCCTATAACTCCATATACACTACATGTCGGCGGCGCTTTTGTAGGTGGCTAAACAATTATGTATATAAATTTTTGAAATTTTTGAGTTTGTAAATTATTAGATAAAGATATATTATAATAAAATCCACATAAAAAGACAAGATTTAAAAATAATAATATGAATATGCTTTATAATAAAGTAATGAAACTAATTAATTGGACTCCAGTTTCGATCATTTAGAATTTAGACTATCTAAAATTAAAAAAAGATTAGACTAGTTGATTATTATATAAAACTATAAAATAGAGATCTAGTATAAAATAAAATAGATATCTATATAACTTAGAATTTATTTTAAGATAAATAATTTAATATTATTTTTAAGCTAGAGAAATATGATATATTACTAGAAAGTCTATAATTAAAATAATATAATTTTATGATTAATTAGAAGATATTATGGAGTGCTAAAAGTAAGACTTGCTTCAATCTATACTAAGCCACGAACGGTGTTCGATAAACTTAAGGAAAGGAGTTTAATGTGTCTGTTCCCTGTTACTAGTATGCCAAGGTCATATGTCCTACATGATCAATATCGGGCCCTGGCCCGTGACAATATCCTCCTCCTAGCTTTATTTGTGTGATAGGGATAGCAACACGTGTTTCCATCTCTAATTGCCGTCGAATCATCTGTTAAACAGGCCTATATTAGGCCTTGAACTTGTCTAGTGTTGTATAATCTTCTAGGTTGTTTAATTTCTGCCAGGTTTATTCAGCCCAGCCGGCCTATTTTATAAAGGCTTCGTCGTAATATCCTTATCCAATTTTCTTGTGTTGTACAACCATAATTCATTCGACTTTGTATTCTAATTTGTTATCTACTACTAGCTATATATTATTTATAATCTAGAAAGATAATAAGTCTATAGTAGCAGGTTGTACTAATTTGATATAGAATATAAGATAAATACTAGTAAGAATATTAAGTTAGATAATATATAATAATAAGATATTAACTACTCGATATTATATATAACTAGTCTAGCTTTTTCAAGGGATGTTAGATATATAGATTTTATAGATTCAACTATATATAATTTCCCTTCTAATATACTAGTATAACCTATTATTATTAATTTATCTATTTCTCTTATATTACTTATGCAATAGTTATTACTATCTTGGTCTAATTAGTAACTTTTCATAGATAATTTATAAAGATTTTATTTATTAGTTTAGGCTGTATTAAAATATCTTCTAACTAGTTAATATTATCAATTTTGATTAGATTAATATAATATCTATAGATAAAGAAGAATAGTGATATTCTGATAATAATAATATTATAATTATTAATTACTATAATTATAATTAGTAATAGTTTCTTTTAATTATCTTATATATAGAGAATAAATATATATAAAACATATTTAATCTCCTAGCTAATATATTCTATAGTACTATTAGTTTATAGATAGAATATTATTAATAGATATTATTATATTAATAGTTTTTTATATATTCTCTTCTAAAACCTGTTTATAAATTAAAGGCTATAATTACTTATTATTACTAAAATAATTTTTCGAACTTCTCGAACTATTTAATATCAATAGAAGGATAACTATTCTGATAGGTACCAATAATTATAGTATTAGAGATCAATTCTATAGATAACTTGTAGATAAGGTTCTTATTATGTTCCTTGATTGGGAAATTGGGAAATATATCTGGGATAGAGGTATGGCTCTAGATCTATTATTCTACTCTCTCTAAGTTGTACTTTTGATTGTGGAGAGATATGTTAAAGGTGATTTCTGCTATAACAGATGTTCTGATATATTTGATGTGAAATTAAGTGTTGGTGATGTATATTATAGTAAAATAAAGAAATGGGTAAGTTTTAGTATTATCAAGAGGAAATCTAATTGGAGTTAGGACATAGTAACAATAACATTTCAATTTGGAATACTAAAGCTAAAGAGGGAAAAAGGGAAAGAGGAGCTGCCACAACCGATCTAATGCTCGACTCCCGCCATCTTTCTGTCCACTTTCATATATGTTCGGACGATATTAGTTCAGACAGTACTGCTATCAAGGGCGGAGAGGGACGGCAGAACCAGCCAACGGCTGACACAACTAATAATAGAACCTAATTTTAAAGATAATATCTGAAACTAGAACCATAGTCTAAATAAAGAAAAGCCTAAAAATTAGACAAAACATATTATTAAATATTATATATCTTATATAATAGAAACTAATAATGAGCTACCAAATCAGATATAAAAATAAGCCTAACACAATACTATTTAGACTATCAAAGACTATTATGTTTTTATTAACAAAATCTAGATTCTGGATAATAAAATATTATATACTAGAATCATATAAAAAATATATAATTTATATATAATAATATATCCAGATCAAGATATTATATATATAATAGTATCTTAGTAGTTCTTTTAGTCTAGAATAGCAAAAGATATATACTTATTTCCTATAAAACTATATAGTTTATAGAAGGAATTTAGTCTAATGTAATATAAAATATAGGTTATTAAAATCTCTACTAATTTCATAATAAATATAAATAGAAATATCTATCAATTTTATTAGTAGCTTGTCCTTATTAAATATAATAAAAATAATAAATTCTATATTAATAATAAATTAGTTAACAAAAAGTATTATTCTAATACAGATAAAAGATATAATAGTAGAAGATATAATAAATATATTTTTAGTATACTTCTATATATACTATAAAGTTTTACTAGCAAAATCTATAATATTTTTAAAGTAATATAATAATAATAATATACTTTCTAAATAAGAAATAACTAAAGTTTAAGAAAAAACTAATTTAATAATAAGCTAAGCAAGAATAACTAGAGAAATAGATTCTATAAACTAATAAAGAACTTGAATATCTATTATAAGAATAATGAAAAGTAATTATAGAATACTATATATTACTCAAGTTTTTAAGATAGATTTAGTAATATATATAAGAAAAAATCGAGTATAATATTAATTAGGGATTAATTAAAATCCTTTAAGATATCTAATATACCTCTTCTTAGTAAAAGAATATCGATCTAATTTAAATAATAATATATTATTATTAAATAAAAGTTAAAACTAAACAAAAACTATTATTTATTTATCTTATATTATATAATACATATAGCTAATCAATATAAAGAAAATACTCTTAAACAAATCAATCTATATACTATCTCTAATTTAGATAATAAATACATCAATTCCTCAAATATTCTCAATTATCTTAAGATAATCTACAATAATCTCTATAAATATAAAATTATTAAAAATATATTTAAAAAACTAAAGATAAAGTTTAAAGACAGTTTTTAAGACTTTATAAAAGAATTTATATATTTAATACTCTAAGAAGAAATCTATATAAATAATAATAACAAAAAAACCCTATATACCGTTAACTCTTATTATATATATAAACTCTAATATTTCTAACTATAAAAATAATAAAATTAACTATTAAATATTTATAAAAAAATACTATCTTTTAGAAAAAATTACTAACTAAAATCAATAAAACTAGATATATAATACTTATAAAAATACTAGAAACTTAATCAAGATAAAATAAATCTAAAACTATAACTCTAGAACTTTCTATACTAAAACCTTTAAAATTACTACTAATAACAATATTTCTATAAGAAATCGAGTTATACTATTATTAAAAAAAAAGAAATACTAATTTAGTAATAACCTTTATCTTTTCTATATTAAGCTAAGTTATCTATTATATAATTATAAAGCTTATTAAATATAGATTATATTAAATATTCTAATCAATATAATTATTATAAAAAAATCTTAACCTAAAAAAAAAACTTTTCGAATCAAAAGACTTAGAAAAAAAGTCTATCTAAAATAAGTCTCTAGTTTAGATAAAAATATATTATTATTATAATATACAACTAACTTTAGTTATCTTGTAGATAATAATAATTTTGCAGTTAATATGAAATTAGTTTATAATAGATTTATATTTTTGATCATTATACTAGTTAATATAGAAGCTAATATTTTTATTCTTATAGACTAAAACCTAGTAATTATATTAAAATACTAATTTAATTTGATTTTGAATTAAATAATTCTTTTATCTAAATTTTTCTCTAGATATTGAATAAATAAGATATTCTATTAATTGTATATAAGATAAGATTAATCATGATTTTCAAAAAATTAATAATTGATCTAATTTTTATATTAATTATATAATTAAATTTTAGAAAAGATTTAATATTTAAATAATAATTTTTTAACTATCATGATATTAAAGTATATCATAAATCGGAAGTCTTTAAATAATTAAAAGGTTAATCTAATAATAATAATCTTATTAATTATTGATATTTATTCTAAGAAATATTATCTAAAAATAAGATATTTCTAATAATCAAAATAATATAATACAGAAACATGAATAAATATGACTAATAATAAAAAATATTACTGAAAAAATGAATTATATATTAGAGAAATTCTTAATCTTAAAACTAAACAAAATAATTATCTAATTTATTTATTGAATACTAAAAATATTATAATTTTATTAATTTTTTTTTAAAGATCAAATCTAGTATATGACTATATTATTAAGATAATAATTAGTAAATTGAGCTGGAAAAGACTAATATTTAATAGTTAATCTTAAGATTTGATTTATTATATAAGATATTATTCAAAAATGTTTAAATAATTAAAGTCTATATTAAAGATAACTTATAGAAAAGGTATGTAGTTTAAAATTAAGCTTTCTTTAGTTATCTTATTTATCTTAATAATATAGAAATAAGATAACGTAATTCACGGCTAACCCGTTAACACGGTTAACCCGTTAATCCTACCAAAAACCATGTGTCTCCTCCTACCTTCCATCTTCAAACCTCTAATATGGTACCAATTCGATCGGAATCGTGGTAAAAATCTGCTAAACAAGAGGGAAGGGTCTTATTAGCTCTTGAAGCAGTTAAAAAAGGCTAAATCAAGTCCCTCTACGCTGTTGCGAAGCTATTCGAGATATCCTACATTACTCTTTACGATCGCGCTAATAGAATAACTTCACACGTCGATAACCACTGGCATTGTTATAAATTGACTTAATTAGAGAAGGATTTGCTTACTAAATAGATTATTTCTATAGATACATATAGAGCAGCTTCTAGGCCCTCTATTATACAAGAAATAGCTAATATCTTTCTATAAATACAAGATTCAACTCCTTCTCTAACAGTTAGAGTTAATTAGGTCTCAAATTTTATTAAATAATACAATAAACTCCGAACACGTTTTTCTAGATGATATAATTATAAATATACTTAAAATAAAGATCTGAACTTTATAAAAGAGTAATTTATAACTATATAACATATAATCAAGAAGAATAGTATTTTACTAGAAGATATCTATAACTTTGATAAGACTAGATTTATAATAAATCTTATATCGATATAAAAGATAGTTATCCAAATAGAATACTCTAATCGACAAAAGATTTTATAGCCTAGAAATCGTAAATAGATTACTATAATTAAGATAATCTATATTAATAATTTATTGTTTTTATTATATATCATATTTAAAAGCTAAGTCTATAATACTAGTTAGTTTAATAATCTATTACAAGATTAGTAAATTAAAGTCTCGAATAATAGTTAGATAATAGATAAGATAGATCTTTATTAGTTAGAAAAATATTTTATTTTATATATAAATTTATATATATAAGATTAATATTAATTATTAATACTTGATAGTTATAAAAATTATCTAATATCTTAATTTAATCAAATTTATACTAAAAACAATATTATATTACTTTATATATTTATATATTTATTATATCTACTTTAACTATTTAATATTAGATATTTTATAATCTTGAAATATATATATAATCGATTTATAAATAATTTAGCCTAAACTAGTTATAATTATATCAATAAATTCGACTTTCTAGTATAATATTCTTATATAAAAAAAAGTATTCTAGTCTTATATTATTTAAAATAATTTTATAGTTGCTAGTTTAACTCTAATTAATACTAAAAAAGTACTTTCTAAGCTTAATGTCTCTCTTTGAATATCTTTACCACCATCTAATTAATTAACTAGTAGTTTAAACAAAATTTCATTTAAAATATCTAAAACTATACTTGAACTCAAGAGACAGATAAAATAGTCAAAGATCTGTTTATAAAATAATCTAAAAGTCCTTTATTATCTTTAAAAAAAGCTCTAAATTTAATTATCAAAAATATAACTTTATTAATATATATAGCTGAAATTTTAGCTAAAAAGAATACCGATTTATAATATACTAATAAGAAAAAAAGAGCAAAAAAAAACACAACCAAATAAACAAATAAAATATGATAGAGGCCTAATTATTGTAGAAGGCCAATAGTTAGCTTAACAGCTAAACCAGCCTGTTAAAGGTGATAAAGTTGTATTTAACAAGGCTAGCGAAGTAGCAAATCAAGCCAATTTACCACGCAGGAGGGCTCTACAAAGGTATAGCAGATGTAGAGGTTTAGGGCATAATATGACTCGTTATACGGAGTGTTAATTTGAGATAATTTAATATAATTTTTGTGGAGTTATTACTGATAGAAAATTTAGATGGGTGGTGGATTAACGGGTTAACCGTGTTAACGGGTTAGCTGTGAATTATGTTAATAACTTCTATTCTTATATAGACTATTATAAATTAAATAAGATTACTAAAAAAGATACATAATTTTGTTATTGGTCGATAAACTTCTATATTATCTATACTATATAATACATCTCAACTTTAGAGAATAAGATTATTAAGATATTTAAGTATTAAGTATTTTTATTCAATTTTATTAATAATCTTGTTATCTTTCAATAGTATATAAATAAAGTTTTAATAAATTATTCTAATAGTTCTATTACAACTTTTAATGCCCTGATTTATGATAAAAATTTATAAAAAAAATATTAATTATAAATTCAAAAGATTCTAGCTTAATCAAAAAAGATAAACTCTTAAATTATTATTTATAAATATAAATTTAACATGACGACCATAGATATTTCTCGGTTTTATAATAAAAAATAATAATATGTAAACTAATTTCAAGAGAATCGAAAGTTATAATCTAATAAAAGATCCTAGAAATAAAATAAGACATTAGATCCTTTTTTAAATTTTGTAGGTTCTATCAAAAGTTTCTTTTACTTTTTTAATAAAATCATTTATTTTTTATACTAATATATCTATTCTCTAATATTATAATCTAAGTTTTTTAATATAGATCAAAACCAATATATCTAATAATATATATAAAAAAGTTTCATTATAGTTATAATCTAACTAATAATATCTAGAGTCAATTAGTTTTTAATAAAAATACTACTTTAGAATATTGATTAATTATAAAGATTAAAGTATTTTAATATAAAATAATTATTAAATATAAGATAAGTTTATTATCGAGATATAATTCATATTTAAACATGAATATAAAACCAAACTATCTAAGTATTATATATATTGATTTATAAATTATAATTAAATAAATTAAATATATAAATAAACTAATTATACAACAATCTATATAAATATTAAATCGAAAAAGATCTTGTTTTTAAAAATAGAAAACTTATTATATCTAACCATACCTAATTATAAACTAAATTATTAAATAATATTTATAAATAACTATCTATTCAAAGGGCTAAAGCAAGACTTGATTCAATCTATACTAGGCCACAAACTGTGTTCGATAAACTTAAGGAGAGGAGTTTAATGCGCCGGTCCTCCGTTATTAGTATGCCAAGGTTATGTGTCCTACGTGATCAACACCGGGCCCCAGTCCGTGGCAATCTATATATTAACTAGACTAAGACTAAATTTTATAATTATTATAAGATTGATTTTACTAAAATTGAATATACTAAAATATATAATAATATATAAACAATCATTAGATGTATAAATAAATAAAAATCCAGAAGGATAAAATCTCTAGTTTATAAATTACTAGAAATCTCTAATAAATTATGGTTATATATTATAATCGATTTTTATGGGTTTTTTTTTAAAAGACTATCAAGATTTTAATATTTTTAGAATAATAATTAATTAATTTACTAGAAGACTGATATCAGCCTTATATTATAAGATTACTACTATTAGAATAGTATATCTATTTATAAATTGTATTTATTTTTATATAAGACTTGCTAACTTAGTTCATATCTAATTAAGAATTATAATTTATTTTAAAATTCTAGAAAGATTCTTATAAGATTTTATATATTTTAAAGAAATTATTATCTATTCATTTTTGATAAATTAATAACTAAACTAAAATTATAAATTAGTATTTGATAATATTTCAAATTTTATGTAAACTATTATTAAGATGATTAATTAGACTAGATTAGATTAAAGGATTTTATTATTATAATATTAACTCAAATAATTATAAGAATATCTTTTTTTTATATTAAGAAAAGATATAAACTATATCTTTTATTTAATCAATAAACTATAATATCTTTTAATAACTAGTCTTTTATTTAACAAATATAAGATATCTAGATATATATAATATTTAATATAATAATGAAACTAAATTATATAAAAATAATAGATAGATTATTATAAGAAAAAGCCTAATTTCACTGTTAAAGATTAGATTTATATAATAACTCGAAATTAGCTAGTAGAATAGTTAAAATCAAAAACTTATAGATTTTATCATAAGACTATTTAAAATACTAGAAATATAAGATATTTATTCCGACTTGAATTACTACAATTTATCTAAATCTATAATATCTTCTTATTAGACTAATTATATAAGACTATAAAATTAGAACTACTATCAGATCGAATCAAAGATCTATTATTATCTTTATTTTTTAATAAATAAAGAGAAAGAATAAGAAATTAAACAAATACTCGACTTCTAGTAAAAAATAAAGAAAATGTCTATAACTTTTAAGATATCTTATAAACTTATTCTATTATAAAAATAATAAGATTTATAAATTCTTAAATAGTTAAATTATATATATAATATAAAAAACTTAAATAATTATAAACTCGGTATTAAACTTTAGAATCTAGATTATATTATTAATAATAGCTATAAAAGTTATATTATTAGATATATTATTTATTATACTTATAAATATTTAATTAAGGATTTAATATTATTAAAAAATTTATATAATAACTTTATTAAGATTAACTTCTAAATATATATTAGAAAATAGTTTAAATCTAAAAAAAACCTTACAATAATCCTAGTTTGATTAAGAAAATATGCTATTATTATTATAAATATTTTATTTACTAGAATAGTAATATTTAAATCTAACGAAAAAGATTAAAATAAGATAGATAATTTACAGATAATCTATAAATTATTTATAAATCATCTATAGACTATTCATCTATCTATAAATAATCTATAAATTTAATTAATTAAAATATATATTATAGATATAATAGATTATTTATTTATAAGTTATTAGAAAAGAAGATTAGAGTCTCTAAAATCTATTAATTACAAAATTTGTTATAATAAATATTCATTTTATTATATAATTAAAGATAATTAGTTTAGTCTTATTTCTTTTATTGTAATATCTTAATTTTTCTAATTCTCTAATATATATATATCGTTTTTATATAATATTGATAATATAGATAGATTTTAGATTACTTAATCTAATAATCTTATCTTTAATCTTTTATTTAACTAATAAAATATATAATTAATTACTAATTTAGAGTTTATTTATTTATTTTTTATAATTTCTATATCTCTTTTTTGAATATATTTATCTTAACTAAATTTTAATATATCTTATTTATTCTAATATAATAGAAAATGTTTTTATAAATTAATAATTTTAGATAGATTTTAGATAAAAGAAATAGGATATTTAATAGTAATCTAATATATAGAAGTACTTTAGCTAAATAATAAAATAAATAATAAAATATCTAAGAATATATATAAATAATATAAGAAAATATTTAATTATTTATAATAATATAGAAATAGAATCATAATAATAATTAAATATTTAAAAAAGATTAGATGTTATAATATAAATAAATATAATATTAAATAATTTTTCTAAGAGATAATTTTATCTTATATTATAATATCTTTTTATTAGTATTTTTTTAATATAAGTTATATGAATTTTAGATAGTCTTAGTTTTATTTAAGAGACTTAGGAAGTAAATTTATTTTATTTTATTATTTATTTCTAGCTATTATTCTAAATCTTTAAATATCTTAACTTTTATTAGTTAATTTATATAATCCTCTATATTTTTATATATTCATAAATCCTATCTATAAAAATAGGTTAATATTAATTTTAAGATATAATTACTAAATATTAGAATACTATTTTTTAAAAGCTATTGAAAGATAGTAAACTATTAATTATTTTTAATTACTAGATATCTTTATTTTAGTAGATATTTATAATAATAATTAATTATTTTCTTAATAAAGATTAGAACTATTAGGAGATATTTCTTAACTTTAAACTATTTTATAGAATATATTTAGATATTAATCTAAATATTATCTTTTTTAAATTTTTCTAGAAATACTAGATTATAGATAGAGTATTTATAATTATTATTAACAATATATTAAATATCTAGGATTTTATCTAGTCTTTTAAGATTAATAATTATATAATAATTATTAAGATTTTTTATCTAACCTATATTATTTAATTAGTCTAAAATAACTTTTTAGATAAATAAAGATAAATCTAAAAAATAATATAGCTAAAATATAATAATCTAAAATCTAAGATTAATTAATTTATTTAAGATAATAAAAATAAAAGATTATTAATATATTTAATAAGATAAATTTTTAGCTTTAAATATAAAAGCTATTAATTTATTTAATTATATAGATCTAAAATTTAGCTATTTTTATTAATATTAGTCTTTAATATCTAGAGCTATTTCTAAATTTTAGATAATCTTAATATCTTTTACATTAATTTAAGATATTTAAATATACTAGAACTTAATCTTTCTTGTATTCTAATATATTAAATAATTATAGTCTATATTTAATAAGTTTTATATTAAATATAAATATTTATATTTGAAACATGATTAAGAATAGTAATATTAGATTGACTATCTTTTTTATATTATTTAACTTATTTTCAATTTATAAATATATTTTTAAAAACAAAAGATATTATTATATATCTAGTTTTTAGTATCTATAATAAGTTTTTTGATTATCTTAAAAAGTTAATTAATTAGTAAAGATAATGATAGCTAGGATAGTAATATAGACTAAAGAGATTTTCCAAACTAAATTAGGAAATATTAATATTTTAGACAACAAAATATTATAATTTCTTATTATTAATTATATAATATTTAGATATTAATAAGATATTGTCACTTCTTAAATAGATAATCGAGGTTGTATTAAGGATGTTAAACTAGACCTGATGCTTATCTGTCTTACAAGTCCAAATTCAGGAACCTCTACCTGTATCTCGGAAGATCAAGATCTAACCTCGCCGACCTTAATCCTTACCCTGACTTTCTAAGAGACCCTTAAAAGTCACCTGTATTGACTCTCGTCGACCCTCAAATATATAATTTCTTTCTACTTTACCTATTTCAGATATATAAATTTAATAATTCAGCTTTTAAAATACTATTATTTACTATTATTCTAGTATATATAATATTATAATAGTAATAGATAGTAAAATCAAGTAATAATAATATATCTTCTTATTCTTAATACGAAAAAAAGAGATCTTAAATAAGATAATTAACTTTTAAAAATCTTATTTAATTTTTACTAATTTATCTTATCTCTAATTATCTAGGTCTTAATCTAAAAAGACTAAAATCTAGTTAGAATTAGATAGATTTTATTATAGATAAAGATTTTTATTCAAGCTTTATAAGATAGATAAATTAGTCTATCTATTATTTATATCTATTTATTTATAGATATCATCTATCTAAAAACTTTTTATAAATATAATCTAAAAATTATTTATAAACTATAGATATTATCTAGCTATCTATTATTTTATATAAGATAAAGATAGATTTTTATATAATCTAATTATCTTATTTAATCTAGACTTAATACTAGATTAGAGATCTTAATCTAAAAACTAATCTTTAGATTAAGCTAGATTATATAGAAACTTACTAGAGAATCAATAAAGATTATTTTTATTAACCTTTGGAATAATCCTCTTTATTTATATATATCTTCTATACTAGTTAATTAGATTAGATAATTTTAGTCTAAATAGATCTCAAGATAATCTATTAATTTTATGTTTTTTTATAACTAGGATAAACCAATTTTCTTATTATATAATAATTTTTTTTTATTTGCTTTCTATAAATCCTTTTTTTTAGATCTTCTATAAATATTTTTAAATTATATCTTAACTTTTAGATAGATATCTCTTTTTAATAATTAAAAAAGTTAGAATAGATAATCTTTTATATCTTATTCTAGATAATGCTTTTTTCTTAAATCTATTTTTATCGAGTTAATCTTTATTTAATATAATATTTAATAATTATTTTATTTTTTAATAACTAGTATCTATAATACTAGAAATCTTTTAATAGATTAAATCTAACTAGATTAATAAATATTTACTATATAAAATAAAGATAAATAAGAAATTTATAAAATAATAGCTTTAAATTACTTATAAAAGAAAAAAATAGATTAATTAAGATATAAGATATTATATATCTTATTAGAAAAGTTTTGATCAAGTAGTTTATATTAGAGATAAAAAGTTAGATATAATATATAGATAATATTATATAATTCTTAAGTATCTAGTTTTAGTATATTCTAGTATATTATCGATAAATAAATATCTTAAAAAATTATAATATTAGTAAGAGATAGGAAAACTAAGTATCTAAAAATTATTTATCTAAGTTATATATATAATAAAATCTATCTCTTGACTAAGAACTAATTTAAAGATAATCTATTAGGATTAAAGAATATTTATTTAAATATTTATATAGAGTATTTAGGAATAGAAACTTCTAAATATAATTATTATATTATATTTATCTTTCTTATTTCTTAAATATCAAGAGTTTTATAATCTTATATCTTATATATAATTAGTCTCTTCGATATTAGCAATTCTTTCTTAGAAGATAATCTATATAAGACTTTATAAATTTATCATAACTAACTAATAAATTACTTTTTAAAACTTATTATTAGATATAAAACTATCTCTTATACTCGATTATTAGATATTAATATTCTAGTAAGTATTTATAATAATAATAATAATATATTTTCTTGATCGAAACTAGAATTATTATAAAATCTTTCTTAGATTTAAATTATTTTTTATTATGTATTTAGAAGTTAATCTTAGTAAAGTTATTATATAAATCTTCTAATAATATTAGATCCTCGATTGAGTATTTATAATTATAATAGATAATATATCTAATAATATAACTTTTATAGCTATTATTAATAATATAATCTAGGTTCTAAAACTTAATATTAAGTCTATAATTATTTAAGTTCTTTATATTATATATATAATTTAACTAAGCCTAAATAATTTATTTAGAAAGATAAAGATATTATTAAAGAACAAAATCATAGAGATTAAATAAAAAGAGGATTATATATAAGTATTATATATTTAATAATAAAAATATAAGATTATTAATATATTAAATAAAATAAATTCTCTTATTCTCTAGTTATATAATAATTATATTAATTTTTGAATATATAAGATTTATAATCTTGTTATCTATATTAATATAAATCTTTAATATTATAATATTTTTTATAATCTCTAGCTTGATAAGCTAAAATTTATATCTATCTAAGATATATAAATATAGTAGAATTTAATATATCTTATATTTTAGTAGACTAAAAGATTTTAAGTAATTTTTGATATATTCTATTTATAATAGATATCTCTAGTTTTATATTATACTTTATTTTATAAAATTTCTTATATTTTAAAGATAGTATATTATATATACTAAGAGCGGAACTAAAACTGTTGTAAATATGGTAAAGTATATGGATTAGTTAGTGGTTTTATAAGTGGCTTTTATGTAATTTATATGAAATTGGGTCGAGTTGGGTCTAAACTGGATTTTACTGGGGTTCTAGGAGCTAGGTCTAGGTTTAGGTCTGGGTTAGCTTTTCTCTAATCCGGACCTAGGTTGGGTTGGGTTCTGGGTTGTAATCTTCGACCTAAATTGGGTTATGTGGAAGTCTAATATTGGTAGTGTTAAAGATATATTTGAGAAAGTAAGAATAGAATTGAAAAATAATTTTAGATTTATATAAAGGTTTTTATATATCTAATATTTTAAGATCTGATATATATAGATAATAATAGTAAGCACGAAATTATATAGTTAGTTTTTATTATATATATGAATTTTAGTATTTTCTTATTATAAACATAAGAAGATTAATTGTTAGATATATAAAAAATTAATACTGTTTAAAGAATATTGTTATTTAATATCGATAAGATTAGATATTTAATATTTATAAAGTAGAAGTTTTATACTAGAATTCTATAAATTTTTATATCAAAATCCATGAAATTATTATAAATAATAATAATAAATTTCTTATAAGTTAAATTATATTATTATTAGAAATGAAAAATTATTGATTTAATAATAATTCTGATTTTTCTTATATTAAATTAGATTATATTATATATACAGATTAGATTATATTATATATAGATTATATTAAATATTCAAATTAATAATATTATTATAATAAAGAGATTTTTAAATTAGAAGATTTAGAAAGAAAATCTATCTAAAAAATCTTTAATCTACATATGTATGTATTATTGGTATATAAGACTAATTTTAATTTTTTTATAGATAATAATAATTTTATATTTAATGTTAAATTAGCTTATAATAAATTTATAGTTTCTATTATTATATTAATCGATATAAAAATTAATATTTGTTATTATTATGAGTTGAGAACTAGTAAGAAATAGTAATTACACTATGATATCATTTTTAATTCAATAATTTTTTTATCTTTTAGATATTTAATAAATAAAATCTTTTATTTATTATATGTAATATAATATTAATATTAATTTTTGAGTGATGATAATTAATTTAATATTTTATTATAATTCTTTAATTAAATTTTGACAAATATCTATTTATTAGATAATAATCCTTGCGATATTATGATACTATATTTACTAAAATCTAAAAATTTTGAATTATTAGACTAATTAAGATAATATAATAAACAAATTTAGGTTTTTTTTAGAAGATAATAGAAGACTTAACTATTTTTAAATAGATCCTTAACTAAATTTGTCTGCTTCTTAAATTTAGAAAGTATTCTTTTAGTAGTAATTAATATTAAATTAGTAGCCATAAAAAGTATTCTAAATAATATAAAACTATAATATCCTTTTTCTTATATAAGAATATTATACTAAAAATCAAACTTATTAATATAATTATAACTAATTTTAAAATAAATTATTTATAAATCGACTATATATATATTTTAAAATTATAAAATATCTAATATTACGTATTTAAAATAGATATAATAAATATGTAGATATAAAAAATAATATAATATTGTTTCTAGTATAAATTCGATAGTATTAAGATATTGAATGGTCTTTATAATTATGAAAAATTAATAATTAATATTGGTCTTCTATATAAGTTTATACATAAAATAAAATAGTTTTTTTAATTAATAAACAGTTATCTTATCTATTATCTAGCTAGTATTATAGATTTAATTTTTAGATATAATATATGATAAAAATAATAAGTTATTCATATAGATTGTCTTATAATAATCTCTTTATAACCTCTATATTATTAAATCTTTTATTAATTATAATATTCTATTGGGATAATTATCTTCTTTATTACTATAAGATCTATGATAAATCTAATCTCATGAAAGTTACAGATATCTTTTAATAAGATATGAATTTTTTAACTAGATATTATATAATGATAAACTATTTTTTTATACAATTTGGATCTTTATTCTAAATATATACAATAATTATATTATCTAGAAAAATATATTCAATATTTATTGTATTATTTACAAAATGTCAAATTTAATTAATTCTAATTATTAGAATAAACGTTAAATCTTAGATTTATGAAAAGATATTAATTATTTCTTATATAATTTAAATATCTAGAAAATATTTTATATATAGATATCTATACCATAGATCTATTTAGTAAATACCTTCTTTCCTAATTAAATTAATTTATAATATCATTAATAGCTATCGATATATAAAATTATTCTCTTAGTTTATTTATAAAATATAGTATAAGATATCTTAAATAATTCTATAATAATATAAAAGGATCTAATTTAAGCCTTTTGTAATTTGAGGATTAATAATATCCTATTATCTTAACGGATTTTTGTTATAATGTAGAGATTCTTGATAGGGTTTATGTCACGGATTCTAGCTAGTGGGTATACTATATAAGACATATCTTAGATATATCCGCATATTATACGCGGATATGGTTCTCCTTTCGCTTAGTTGATCGAATATTAATCTAAATATGTTAGGTTAATAGGTTAACTATGTTAATGAGTTAATTCTAAATTATCTATATTTTTATTATAATATTATTGGAAGTTTTAATATTATTCTGTTTTAAATAATATATCTTGGCAAATTACTATTAATAATTACAAAAATATTGTATTGAATTTTTATTTTTATCAGATTAATTCTTCGATTAATTCGAAATCTCTAGATTATAATGTATATGAATATTATAGTATTTAATAAATTATTATCTAAAAATGAAAATATTTTCAAGATTTAAAAAATATTTATAATAAGAATATTAAATTAATTATTATCTTAAGTATTAGGATTAATATTATTTTATATATAATTAATAAAATATTTATATATTAATTATTTAAAAATAATTAGATAAAAAATTATTTAATCTAGAGTTTTAATTGATATTTTAATATAATTATTATTAATTTTTAATCTAGAAAAATAAGAATATTAATTTGTATATTAATTTCTGTATTAATTAACTTAATAATTAGAAATAGAAATTTATTATATAAGATATAAATTGAAAAAATAAATAAAAATCTAAATATTTGCTTAGAATATATTCAAAATCTTTTATTATCTTCTGAAAATGCTCGAGATTTAATTATTAAAGATACTATCTTATTAATATATATATTAATATTAGCTAAAGAAAATATTAATGTGGTCTATAAGTGAGTCCTGTATATAAATAAGTTCTGCAGCCTTCCGACATATCGTATTTTTTCCTTTTTTGATTATCTATTATACCTCTAAAACACGCTCAAATGCAATTAAGTTCAGAGGGTAGACTTGCTTTATTGTTAATATTATTCAGAATAAACAAATTCCCTTGATATATTAAGTTATCTGTGTTTACAAGATCAACAAGTCTATGATTCATAATCGATTATATAGAGTTAAATTTTGTAGTGAAATATGTCTAAAAAATTATGAATTAATGTTTCTTAAAGAGGAATTATTAAAAAAATAGATCTTTAATCTAGATCTTTGTGGAGTCTCCTTGTAATTTACTTCAATTTAAGAAATGACGAATTTATTATTCAAAGAGTATGAATCTATAATAATATTAATAATTAGAATAAATTAGGTCTTAAAATTTTATAAAATATTATCTAGAACTCTAAGTTATTTCATCTTGATAATAATATTATTAAAAGATTTAAAATAAGGACCCCAGAGTTCTTAAAAAATAGTTTGATTTGGTTAATTATATAATCTATGATTATAGTATTATTAACTAAGATATCTATAACTTTGATAAAATAGATTTTATAATCAGAATTATAGTAACTAGTCAAGTTGTTATTTAGACTAGATATTATAGAAAAAGAAAGTTTTATAATCTAGAAATTGTGAATAAATTACTATAATTAATATAATATCTATTACTAGATAAATATTTTCATCTTATATTATTATAAAAAAGAAAGTTTTTATTTAAGCTTAGTTTGATTATTTTAGACCCGATTAGCTTTTTTGAATAAATACTAATAGTTGGATAACTAATAAAATAGAGTTTATTAGCGTTAAAAATTATGGACCACATTAATTAAATTAAGAATGATTTTTTTATAATAAAATCTTTTTTTCATAATAAAAAATTTATTTTTATAATAATAATAATAATAATTTATAATATCATGATTTATGAAAATTAGTAAATTAATAGATATAGATATTAAATAAAAGCTTATAGGTTAATTATAAAGATTTTATTAAGAACTTAAAGATGAAAATAAAAAAAAAACTTATTAATAGTATAAATATTTTTTTATTATAGTTTTATTTTTTTCTATATTAATATACTCTCTTCTAACATAAATAAATCCTTGGTTTTAGTAATGGCTTTTAAATTATAGAGAATAAAATTAGTAGTATAATTCTAAGTAGAATCTTCGGTTAATCTATATTATTAATTATTAAAATAGTTATAGATAGTATATTTAGTATTATCTTTATCTTTTATATCTAAGTTAATAGATTAATCATTAAAATAATTGAAAAACTATTATATATATTAAAGATCAGAAAAAAGATTAGGTAATATAAGAAAGATACGATTATCTAATATCATTATTCTTAATCAAACTTTGAATATAAATATCTATATTTAATATAAAACTTGTTAAATATATATTGTAATTATTTAATATATTAGAATATAAGGAAGATCGAGTCTTAGTATATTTAAATATCTTAAATTAATATAGAAGATATTAAGATTATTTAAAATTTGCGAAATGGTTTCAGATATTAATAAAAAAATTAACTTTTATACTTATATATAATTAAATAAATTAATAGCTTCTATATTGAATATCATAAATTTATCCTATTACATATATATAATAGTCTCTTATTTTTATTAATTTAAATAGATTAATTATTATATTATATTTTAGTAATATTACTCTTTAGATTTACCTTCATTCTATCTTAAAAAAATATTTTATAATAAGATCCTAGATATTTGATATTATCATATTACTATCTAATATATTATTAATAATAATATAAATACTTTATCTATAATCTAATATTTCTAAAGTTTAAAAAAGAAAGTATTTAGATTAATATCTAAATATATTGTATAAAATAATTTAACGTTAAAAAATAGCTTTTAATAGTTTTAATCTTTATTAAAGAAATAACTACTTACTATCATAAATATTTATTCGAATAAAGATATCTAGTAATTAAGAATAACTAATAATTTATTCTTTTAATAGCTTCTAAAAGACAATATTCTGATATTCAATAACTATATCTTAAAATTAATATTAAACTCTTCTGTAGATAAGATTTATAAAAATATTAGAATATAGAAGATCATATAAAATGAATAATGACTAAAAACTAGTAATAAAATATAGTAAATTTATTCCTTGAATCTCCTAAATAAGAGTAAGATTATTCAAAAGTAGTATAATCTAAACTAAAAAGGTATTAATAGAAAAACTTAATAATATAAGATTATCTCTTAGAAAAATTATCTAATATTATATCTATTTTTATTATAATATCTAATCTTTTTTAAATACTTGATGATTATTATAATCTTATTTTTATATTATTTATATATAAACTTAGCTATTCTATTATTTATTTTTATTGTCTAATTAAAGTAATTTTGTATATTGAATTACTATTAAATATCTTAATATATGTATTTTTTTGTCTAAAGTCTATTTAAGATTATTAATCTACAAAATTATCTTTTATTATATAAGAATAAATAAGATATATCAAAATTTACTTAAAATAGATATATTCTTTTTTAAAAAATATAGAGATTATAAAAGATAGATAAATAAAATCTAAATTAGTAATTAATGATAATATTTATCAGATAAATAAAAAGTTGAAAATAAGATTATTAGATTAAATAATCTGAAAATTAGCTAGGTTGCTAATATTACATACAAATAAAATATATATTAAAGAACTAGAGAAATTAAAATATTATTTTTTTAAAAAATAAGATTAGACTAGTTAGTTATTCTTAATTGTATGATTAAATAATTATTTATTATAACAAATTTTTTAATTAATAGACTTAAAGATTCTAGTCTTTTTTCTTTATAATAATTTATGAATAAATAATCTATTATATCTATAATATCTATTCTAATTAATTAAATTTAAATATTTTATAGATGTATAGATAATGTATAAATTATCTATCCTATTTCAATCTTTATTTTTATATTTGAATATTAATGTTTAAGATTATTTTATATCTAGTAGATAAAGTTTTATTGAAATAGAGTTTATATTTAGATGAAATAATACATATAACTTGATTTTCTAGATAATTAATCAAATTTATCATATAAAAAAGATCAGATATTAGCCGATTCTGCCACTCTCTACTATTCTTGATCGTAGTACTGTCTAAATTACTGTTCTCCAAACATATACAAAAATTGATAAAAGGACGATAGGAGTTAGATATTAGATCGGTCGTTGTAGCATTTTCTTTCTTCTCCCCTTCTCTTCTCTCTCTAACTTTGACATTATGAATTAAAATACTATTATTATTATTATTATTATTATATCCTAATCCAAACTAGGTTTATTATTAATAATACTAAAAATTACTATCTTCTTTCTATTATGATATATACTATTAACACTCGATCTTATATCAATTATATTAAGCTATCTATTATAACTAAACCTATTTTTAATATATCTCTTTATAATCGAAAGTGTAACTTAGTCATGATAGAACAGACAAAAAACTGAATCTTTATATTAAATAATTCGAATAGTTTAAAAAATTATTTTAGTAAAATCTATAATATTTTTAAAGAAATATATGTATAATACTATATCTCTTAAATAAGAAATAATCAAAATTTAAATTTTATAAATAAATTTTATAAATATAATTAGAAAAATATATTAGTTAAATTAAATAATGATTATTATTTATTTATCTTATCTTATATAATATATATAACTAGTTACTATGAAAATAATATCTTTAAATAATTTAGTCTATATTCTATTCCTAACTTTGACAATAAATATATCAATTTCTAAGATATCTTTAATTATCCTAAAAAGTCTATTGTAATCTTCATAGATATAAGATCATAAGGAATATATTTGAAAAATTTAGAATAAAATCTACAAATAACTTCCAAAACTTCATAAACAAATTATATAATTAAGTTTTATTATATATATAAATCCTAGTATCTTTTAACTAAAAAAATAATAAGATTATTTATTAACTAATTACAAAAATATCTTAAATAGAATTATTAATGGATATTAATAAGATTCAATATATAATATAATTAAACCATAGAAAAGATCTAATCCTTAAATAATAATTCTTTTAATTACTATAATATCAAAATATATTACAAATTAAAGACTTTTAAATAGCTAGAGAACTAACTAGATAATAATAAAGATTTAATAAAATACTTTATTAATTATTATAATCTAGAAAAATATTAACTAAAAATAAGATATCTCTAATAATAAAAATAATATAATAAAAAATATAGATAAATATAATCAAAAATAGAAAATAAAAATCCAGAAAAAGTAAATAAGATAAAAGATTCTTTATTAAGATTCTCTAATATAATCTAATATTAAAAAGATAAATTATATTATAGAAAATTTTATAATCCTAAACCCAGAATTAAAGTATTTACCTAAACTAAAATACTTAGAAAACTCTATCTAATCTATTTATCAAATATTTAAGATATTATGATTTTTATTATTAATAATATAAAATATAATTATTTTATAATTAAGTAAAAAACAGAAAACCTTATTATATCAATTAATTATATCTTATAAATAATAAATAAGATAAACAAATATTAGAGATCCAACTATTATAAAGAAGAAACAGAAGTATATTAGATTATATTTAAGAAATACTATAATTATATTAATATCTTTTTAAAGATCGAGGCTAACATCTTACTATTCTATCAAGATAACAACTATCAAATTAAACAAAAAAAGGTTAATAATTAATCCTAAAATACTATCTATTATATAAAATAGTATTTAAAATTTTGTAAATAACTAGGATTTATATCGAAGATAATCTATAAAAAAAAATTTATAGTCTCTAAGTAAGTCTTTTTTATCTCTTTTATCTTAATAATATAGAAATAAAATAATAGTTTTTATTTCTATATCGATTATTATAAATTAAATAAGATTTTTTAAAAAAAAATAGATATCTTTTTTTAATTGATAAGTTTATCAATCTAATAAAGTTTTGTATATTATATATTAATTCAGGATATTTCTAGGCCTAAATCGTTTTTTATCTCTTTAAAGTCTATATAGATCCACTTTTCTATTTATATGATAAATCTTGAATATTTGACTAAATCTTATTTAAATTCTGATTTTGTGATGTTATATTAAAGATCTATATTTTTAAGTTTCTATAGTACTTTAATAACTTTTATTAGTAATCTTCTAGACTTCTATTAGAGTATATAATAATATCATTAATATATACTGATATAAAGTTATTAAGAAATTTATAGAAAATCTGATTGATATATCTTTAAAATATCGCTAGTATATCTATCAATCTAAAACAAATTATATTTTATTTATAAAACCTATAATATATTTAGAAAGCTATTTTCTATTTTTTCTCTAGAATTATATAAATCTTATAGAATATAATAATAATATCGAGTTTTATAAATTTATCTTATCTAGCCTATATTCTGTAATATCTTATATATAAGAGATAAAGGATACATAAATTATTATATAAAGATATAATATAATACGATCTATATAGGAAAACTAGATTTGAAAAGGAGAATAAAGAAATATTTTTTATAATAAAATATTAAGAGTAAATGTTTAAATTTAAAACTCGATTATTTAAAATTTAGACTATTTTAAATTAAACGAAAAATCAGACTAGTTAATTATTATTTAGAATTATTAAAAATATAAATAAGATAGTTTTAATATTTTATATTTAAATTTCTATTAGAAAATATAACTATTTTAATTAATATCAAACTTATAAAATAGAAGATAAATATAAAATTAAAATCATATTAGAGAATAAATAGATAAACAGTTAATGAAGATCTTTAATTAAAAAGAAAAGATATTTCTATTTAGAAAATATATAAAATCTATCTTAAATTTAAGAGATTATTATTAATTAGTTTAATAATAATATTATATAATAAAAAGAATATTATCTTAGTTTATAAGATTTAATAGATTAACTAATATAAATATCTATATTAAAATAAGATGTTTTAATATAGTTATAAAGATCTAATTAGAATTGTTAGATATAGTTTACGAATTTTAACAATAATATAAATATTTTTTATATTATAATTCGATATTTCTATATCATTATACTTTTTTATAATATAAATAGATTCTTTGGTTCTTTGGTTTTTCGATATACCACTTTTCTAGTTCAGTAATTCTCTTAAAATTATAAGTTCTAAATTATTAATATACTTGTATAGTGAATAATCTTATACTTAAAAATAAGTTTTGTTATTAATGATAATTCTTTTTCTTTTTAAATACTGTTTTATAATTAAATTAATTAATATTATTTAATACTAAAAGTAGTAAAAAAATATCTTATATAAAATATTGAACTGAATATATTTATAATAATAAATAAAAGATTTAATATAAATATATAATTATTTCAAATAAATATATTTAGAATACAAAAAAATAAATAAAGATCTTCTAATTACTATAATTCTAACGATAAAATCTATTTTATCAAAATTATAGATATCTTAATTAATAATACTATAATTATAAATTATATAATTAACTAAATTAAATTATTATTTAATAACTCTAAGATCCTTGTTTTAAACTCTTTAATAATCATATCGTTGAGATATAGTAATTTAGAGTTCTAGATAGTGTTTTACAAAATTTAAGACCTGATTTATTTTAACTATTAATATTATTATAGATATATATTCTTTAAATAATGAATTCGCTAATCCTTGAATTTAAATAAGTCGGGAAGAGACTCTGCAGAGACCTAGACCTAGATTAAAGATCTATTTTTTTAACAATCCCTCTTTAAAGAGTATTGATTTACAACTTTTTAGATACATTTTACTACAAGATCTGACTCTACATAATCGATTACGAATCATAGACTCGTCGATCTTATAAATATAGACAGCTTGATGTATCGAGGGAATTTGTTTATTCTAAATAAAATTGGCAGCAAGGGCAAGTTTATCCTCTGAATTTGATTGAATTTGAGCACATTTTAGAGGCACCGTAGATAGTTGAAGGAGGAAAAATGTAATGTGTCGGAAGGCTGCAGAACTTATAGACCATCTTAGTATATAGATTAAAACAAGTTTTATCTAACAAGATTTTCTAGATTAAGATATTAAAATTGAAATTTCTATTTTATTATAATATATTTTTATTTTAATTTTATAAAACCTTTCTCAAAAATTATAAATATATCTATTATAAAGATATTTTACATCAAGTTCTTAAGTTCTAAATAGATTACTTAATTATAAAATAATCTAGTCAAACACAAATTAAAAAAGATCTAATATTTCAAGTTGAAAAACTATTATACTTGATTATAACTAATTATAAATAAAACTACTAGATAATATTTATTAATAATTATTAATATATTATCTAGACTAAGATTAGATATTTTAATTATTATAAAACTATTTAAGACTCAATATATTAAAATATATATCAATACATAGACAATTATTAAATCTATAAGTAAATTAAGATCTAGAATAATAAAATATTAAACTTTTCATAATTATTTAAAATTCCAAATAAACTAAAAATTTATCTATAATATATTTTTATAAAATTCTGCGTATTTTTGAAAAATAAATATCACTATAATATTATAATAAAGATTATTAACTAGTTATAAAATTATTAATTCCTAAAAAAGTAATAATCTTATTTACATATTATATTTATTTTCATACTAGATTCCTGGAAATAATCATATTAGACCTTGTAAAAAAATATTTAGAAAAATTTATAGATTTTAGAGAATTTTTTATCTATATATTACTAATAAATTCATAATTAAACTAAAAAATAAACCAATTTTTTTACTATCTAATAACTAATCTTCTATCTAAAGAATATAAGATATATATATATAAAATAAGAATATAATAAAATTCAAATATATAGAAATAATAGATTAATTATTATCAATAAGAATCTAATTTTTAATTAAAGATAAGATATATATAATAATCTAGTAATTAATTAATTAAAGAACTAAACTAAAAATTTATTAATCTTATAATAAAACTAAGAAAGATGTTTTTTAGATTAAAATTATTAAATTTTCTAAAATTTATGATATATCTTTAGTAGACTAATTATAAACTAGTTAGAATTTTTATTAGACTAATGAAAACCCTAGGCTTTATTAAATTATAAATAAAGAGTGAAAAAATTCAGTATATACTCAAAATTTTAACTATACTATCACACACTACTATAAGATTAAATAAAAGAGATACAATAGTAATAATATATATAATATCTAGTCTCGAACTTTATAAATTTGTTACTAGCATAATAATTCCATTAATAGTATCTAAGCAAAACAACATTATCTTTAAGACTCAAGAAATAGCTAAAGATTATTAATTAAAATATCAATCAACTTAGATACAAGTCGACTTTTAATAGAGAAATATTACTACTTACTCAATTTTACCACTATCTACTATCCTAAGACAAGAATGGACTGTCTGAACTATAAGACTAGCAAAGATAGGATAAAGATTTATAAAAGAGGAAATAGATTATCACTATAGCTCCTCTCTCTGTATCTCTTCCTTTCCTCTTCTAGTCTTAGTATCTTAACTATAAGCATTGTTACTAGTTTCCTACTCCTAATATAGGCTAATATTAATATTAATATAATAATTCTTTTATAATATATAAAATTCTATTTTCTAAAAACCAAACATTATACTAAATTTATTATTTCTATATATTTTCTAGTTTATCTATTTATTTAAAATTAGATTTTTGTAAAAGAACATCTCTAGACTAATATTCAATCAACTAAGCCAAAAGACTATCACATCCACACTTCATATACAGATATACCTAGACATGCCTTATATAGTATACCCTCTAGCTGGACTCCATAACAATTTTCTAAATTCAGTAATTATCTAATAAATAGAAATTAATAATTATTATAATCTATAATATCTAAAAATATCTTTAATCTATAGCCTTATAGATTTAGATTTAGATCTTATATCTATTAAATATTAAATAAATTATATATAATAAAACTTGTAATTTTAAAAAATATATAATATTTTTATATTTCCTATAATATTTTTTATATTAAAATATTATTATAAATAAATAATTATAAATTTAATTTAATTATAACTTAATAATTTATAATATATTTTCTTAATATATATTATTATAAATCTAGCTAAAGATTATATAATAATCTTAACTATCTAAATATATTTTTAGGATTTTTAGGACAATACTATAACCACCTTCCCCTTAGTTATATTCCTATCCCCGCTTAGCTATTTTTATTTCTCCTTAGTACTATTTAGGAAATATTAATATTTAATACTATCTAAATATCATATAACCTATATTCTATTTATAAAAAATTATATTATTCTAGATAGAATAATATAAGATAACAAGAAAATCATATCTAAAAGATTAATATTATTGCTTTCGGTAAAAGGTTTCTTTAATACATCTACAGATTTAGTATCTCTTAGACTCCAACTATTTTCTACTATAATTAACTTCTATATCCTTTATATTCTTCTCGATCTTTATAATCTTTTTAATTTAGAATTAAGTAAAGATAACAAGAAAACTTATAGATATAACACTAACATATATAATATTATTTTACTTAATAGACTTAATATTAATAAAAGCAATACCAACAACAATAATAATATAAAAGATAGTAATAATAATAATAATAATAATGGCAATAATAATAAAAGAGAATTAGAAATATTATTTTCAAGATCCATAAGATCCACATTAACAATAGTTTAGTTAGAAGATATATTCCAAAAAAAACTTTTTTACGAAAAAACAATAACATTAATATCTAAGACATAATTTCCTTATCATCTCATATTATTCTAGCTAGAATCACATAACCCTTATAAATAAAGTACAAATCATATAATATTCAGACACCATCAGACATCAATATTTCCTAAATAATACTAAAAAGAGATAGAAATAGCCAAAAACGAATAGTTCTAGTATTATCCTATTTAAAAGAAGATTATTATAGATATTTTACATATTATATTTAATAATATTTTTAGTTATTAATAAAATTTATAAAAAATTATAAAAAGAATTATAGTCTTTTCAAAAATTAGAAAATATTAACTTAATATATCTTAATATTCTAGATTAAATTAATATAAATATTTCCTATCATTTTTATTAAATAATATTATCTTTAATTTTCTAGAAATCCATTCAGACTATACTAAATAATATATTATAATCTAGAAAATCTAGAAAATCTAGAAAATTAAAAAATCTAATAATTTAGATTAAGACTAAAGATATTTATATATTAATCTTTATAGTTATTATATTATAATTAATAAAATCTATATTAAATCTTTTAATATATAATAATATATAATAATATATCTTATATATTTTAATATTAAATAATATAAACTAAAGAAATATAATAAAAATTATTATTCAATAAAAAAGATATTAATCTACATAATATATCTTAAATAATAAAACACTTTTTCTGTAAAATATATTAATAATTTTATTATTAAAGATTTTAGAAAGATTTCTAAATTACAAGATCTAGAATATTATAAAACTATAAAATTTATTTATATTATAAAAAATATATTAATAAGAAAAATATATATACTAGTAAAAGCTTCTTTATCTATATTTTCTAATCCTAGCTAAATTTTTATAACTATGTCAAATAATTATATTTTGATATAGATATTTATATTTAGTAATTTATTAAATTTTATAAATCAGGACAATATTAATTTTAATATTTTTTCTATTTTATTCAATAGTTTTATTAATTATTTATCTGTCTATTCTCTAGAATAACTCTCACTTTATATTTATCTTTTATGTATCTTTTATAGATTTAATATTAGTTTTAATAATTATATTTTCTAGTATAGATCTAAATAATATATTATAGAATATTAAAAATATTTATTTATATCTAATAGATTTATTTATTAAGATTAATAAATAGTCTAATATTTAGATTAATATATTATAGATATTCTATGAATTTTAGTCTATACTCTAGAGTTAATAAAGATTTAAATTATTCTTTTTATAATATTTAACTTAATTTTTAGATAAGATATCTATTATATTTTATAAATTAACTACTTCTTAGGTTTTTTTATAAAATCAGATAATATTTATCTATATTTGACTAAATAATTATTTTTATATTAATATTATTATTACAATTTCTTTTTATTTATATTTTTATATATATAGTAAGATTTAATCCTATCTTTTTTTTTCTAATATTTTTAATAATTTTATCTATAATATCATTTATTATAAACTTATTTTTCTTAAGTATCATTACAGTTATAAACTTTAAATATCTTATTATAAGTATAATATAGTATCTTCTTTATATTATTTAATAACATAAAATTATCTTACTTTATTATATCTATCTTAGCTTTTATTTATCTAGACTTATTATAATTATTATAGTTTCTATAATATAGAATATTCTTTTAGAAATATCTATTTTCATTATATTTAAGATATTTTCTCTTTATTTATCTAAATCTATTAGTTCTAGTCTATATAAGTTCTATTTCTAATAATTTAGATTTTATTAAAACCAAATTTATCTATCTATATTATTTTATCCTGGATTTTATCTTTAGTTATCAACTTCTTATTTTTCTATTTATCCATTAAAACATTAATTATCTATTTTAATACTAATATTAATAAGAATTTTTATATTATCTAATATATTTATTTCTATAAATTCATTTTTTATAGAAGATTTCAATCTTGAAATATCAGATAGAATTAATATATAATCTATTTAATCTAGGATAGTTATAGTTTATATCAATTTTATAATATAAACTATAATAAATATTAAATATAAGATTTTTTAATTAATATAAGAAGAATAATATACATTATTATTTATATCCTTAATATATAAATAATATTTATCGAGTTTCTGTTATCTAATTCTAGAAGAGTAGGATATCTCTTTTTTATATAAGATATATTTCTATTAAAATTATTTTATTAATTATTCAAGACATTTAAATAAGATAGTATAGATATTAAATATATAACCAAATAAATAATATCTTAAATCTTCAAATATTTATTTACATAATAAAAAAATAGTTTAATAAGATAAAAAAATGAATAACTTGATATTATTTAATCTCATTTATATAAAAGGCTAAGGCTTGATTCGATTCAATCTAAACGATGCTATATGCTATTTACAACTATGCCCGTAACAACTTAATACTATTTAATAATATATCGTAATATAAATATCTTTAATAAAAATAGATAAATATCTATTATGATATCAAAATATTAAATTCTATTAATTCTTATATCTTAAAATAAATCTAGTAATATCTTATTATTTACTATATTATTCATTATTATATTAAATAACTAATCTTACACTTTTAGTTTAATTAAAACATTAAAAAAACATAACTTCAATTAGTAATAATATATATTTTATAGAATAATTTAGAACTAAATAAGATTTTTTAATAGATCTAATCTGTATTAATAAAACAATTAATAATAATTAGAAAAGATTAAAAAAAGAGATATCTAATAATCAAGAATAATACAAAATTTATTATTAGATAATAATAGTAGAAGAATCTATTATTACTAGTCTTAGATTAGTTCTTTCAATTAATAATAGAGAATATTAATAGATAAAATAGTTAATAATAAATAATCTTATAATTTAGATCATAAAGATTAGATATTTAATAAGATGGAAAGATAATTTATTAATTTTAATAATCTAGAAGTTATTTTTTTAATAATATCATAGAAGTATTTTTAAGAAATTAGACAATATCTTTAATATCTTTAATCTAAAACTATATAATCTTTTTAATTTTCTCTTATTTTAAATTAATATATTCTATTATTTTTAAGATGATAGATATAAAATTTTTATTATATTATCTATATTATTAATAATTCAATCGAATGTCTTTTATAAAGTAGAATATCTTGAAGAAATTTAGTTAGTCTTATTTTTTTATAATATATCTATAATTATTATTTAGTCTATTTAATATATACGTTTTTTTTATTAATTAGATCTAATTTATTTAAAAATTAGAAAGATCAGAGTATGAATATCTAATTTAAAAAAATTTAGAGATTAATAGATTTAAAGATTAATTACTAGATAAAGTTATTAAATAATTAGATAATATTAGAGATACGTTAAATTATCTAAATCCCTGTTATAAATAGAAAAATAGGAAAATTCGAAATGCTGATTTTATAATATTATAAATTAAAAGGATCAAGTTTAAAAGACTTAAAAAGAGATAGTCTTTTTAATATATTAAAAAGTTGTTAGAGAGAATTATAAAATACTTATTTTTAACTTGTTTACTTTTAAAGAAAAAGAGACAAAAAAAATCTAGAATCATAGTAATAATCTAATAAAGACCTATAATAAAATCTAGTAATAATCTAGAAAACATCTATTCCCATTTTAGTTTATTCCGATTTCGATTCTAGAAAATTTCTATCAGTTAGATTTAATATCTTGAGATTAGATAATAAATTTAATTTTCTTAGAAATATCTCTAAAAATTAAGTTAAAGTGTCTTGAATCTAACCTTTCTTTTTATATATATAATATGAGAATCTATGAACTAGAAATCATAAATTTATTTTCTACTAATCAAACCATGTAAAAATTATATTAGAAAAAATATATATATCCTTAATCTATTTTTCTAGATAATTAAGATGTTTAAATAAAAAAATCTATTAAAATAAATATTCCTAATTTTATATCATACTTTATTTTACGAAATTTCTTATATTTTAAAGATGGTATATTATATATACTAAAAGAAGAACCAAAACTACTATAAACATAGTAAAGTCTCTAGATTAGTTAGAAGCTTTATAAATAGTTTTTATATAATTTTATATAAAAATAGGTCGAATTAGGTCCAAACTGGGTCTTACTGGGGCCCTAGTAGCTGGTCCCGGGTTGGGTCTGGGTTGAGCAGCTCTAACCTGGACCTAGGCTGGGTTGGGTTATGGGTTGTAACCTTCGACCCAAATTGGGTTATGCGGAAGCCTAACCCTATCTGTGGAAGTCCCATGGCAAGGTCTAAGACTAATCTTAATTTTAAGTTATTTAATACCAAGAGATCTTTAATACTATTTATATTCATATCAATATATACAGATATTATCTAGCTACCAATACCTATATATAGGTAGGCCTACCTATTACCTGCCAAGAAATAGTGCCACAGATTCCAGCTAGAGGGTATACTATATAAGGTGTACCTGGGCATATCCGTACTTCATGTGCGGATATGGTGTCTTTTAGCTCAGTTGTTAGAACATTAGCCCAGGGATGATCCTTCACAAATAGATAATAGGTGCCCCCTTTAGGGAGACTTGCGGGTTGTAGTGTCACGGATTCCAGCTAGAGGGTGTACTATATGAGGCGTGCCTGGGTATATCCGCGCACGAAGCGCGGATATGGTAGTCTTTTGGCTTAGTTGATCGAATATTAGCCCCAGGGATGTTCCTTCACATGTAGTAAGGCCTTAACTCAGATGAGAGACCGTATATAATAGTATATCACTTTCCTAATAACGACTATGTTATTATACCCCATAGTATATATAAGAATAAAAAAGTAAATATTTGGTCAGATTAACCGCCTAAAGTTAATGAACATCTAATCATCCGGATATTCATCCCGCATATTACTGACAAAGGTCCCCGAAGCAGCATCCCACCTTTTGAAATGCTTACCCGCAACCATGATAAGATCCTGCGGTAAGTCATCCAGCTTAGGGAAAATCAGCTCAATATTTTCCTCTGCCACATATCGCATACTACGGTCTTCGGCCCTAAACAAACGTCAGCTGATCCACAAGATTAGAGACAACAGGGTGGGCAACTTACAGGACATGGTAGAAGCTCTGGTGTCGGCCTGCCTGCAGGCGATCGATCCCCATCCGTCTCATCCATTGCTCGCCTGCATCGCACTCAGAATCCCAGCCTGTGATGATTGCCCGGTAAAAGTAGCGTCGATGCTGGAAGACCTGGCCAACCTTGAATCGAATATGCTTCTTCTCTCCTGATCGTTTTCGCACCTGTTTGGGGATCTCGTCCACCGCACGCATGACATGAAGAGACTCTAAAATGTGCTCATGTTCAAACAGGCCTTGGAAGAGCGGCGCTATGTATTTTTCAACCAAAAAGATATCAGACGGGAACTCCGTCGCAAACAGCTCCATTAGACAAGGCAGCTGGTGTCGCAATTCCATGGCGCGTGTCTCACCAGCAAGGAGCATAATTGACCAAAGGGCAGCGTACTTGGCGCCTAAGACATCCACTGAAGCTGATTGGCCACCCGGGCGAGTAAGTGAGTGGATTGAATTTAAGATGTTCTTGCTGCAGCGTATAACGGTCTCAGACACCTCCAAGGGCCCTAGGAATACATCCTGCTCGGTATCTGGAGTCCCAAGAAAGTTCAGTTGGTCTCTCAGATCGGAGATCGGAGTCTCTCGAGCACCTCGGAAAGGATCAATATACATGGGAGATCCCGGAACCTTTCCTGGTGTGCTTTTGCCATCCATGTCAAGTCCCAATGGCGGACTAATGATAACATGGACATGGAAAGGGAATCCACAGGGGCGCGCATTAAGACCAATCTTCTGAGCGAAATAACAATATATCACTGCCGATATTAGTGGTAGAGAGTTGTGACCAGGGCTCTTAATAGCCAGGCCCAAGAAATTATGCTCCAGGGCGTGGTATTCTAGCCCGCTCTCGATGCCCGTAAAATTCATATCTCGCAGCCAGGACGCCAGTAACAAAGCCGTTTCCCTGGGAGTCCGAGCCTCCGAAGTCCCATGCGAAGCGATAAACTGGGATAAAACCCTATCCAGTGTGTCCTGAACCTGGAATACGTCAGAGAAGTCGACGCAATGGCATCAAAGCCTATACATACCTCATTCAGATCACCAAAGCCACTTTGCAGGATAAATAGATCGAACGCGCCCATAGCGCGCTCGTAGGATACTGGTTCACCGCGTCGAAGTTTGGCCCACTCCGGGATTGCGATGCTTCGGTGAAGGCAAGTCAAAAGCGCCTGGGCATAATATCTGTTGAATTGGACGCATGAGACAACATAGAATATGTAAGGGATTGATAAGAGCCTACCTTCTGGCAAGATGATCCTCTCCAGTAGTGACCTGGCTGTGCCAAAGAAGCGTATCCTTGGCGTCGTATCCTAGGTCAATAACGGCACGAAACTTTTCAATCCGTCCTGTTTGGCAGGCAAGTATCCCATCCAGAAGTCGGCAGACGGATTGGTGAACGCGATGCCTCGCCGTATAAAGTGCTTTCCAGTCAACAAAAGATACTTGACTCGCAAGCTTCTGCACAATATTATGCTTGCTATCCCAAAATCGATAGTGGTGTCTGCAGTAGTGACGCCATAGCAGAGGCTCGCTTGTTACTTGCCCGAACCTGCGGCTTGTTTGCTGTAAAGCAGCAGCATCTGTTGGGAAAGAGAGGATTAAGATCGAGTGGAGGATTTCATCAGGCAGGCATTCCAGAGACTGAAGCATTACTGTACTGTCAAGTGAACGAGCAACCGGCTCTTTCAAAAAAGAGAGGGGAGAGATTCAATATGACTGAGCCTGGACGGGCCAAATGCGGGGTGATCTTGTGTCGGGCCGGCAGTTGATGGTCAAATCTAAATCAACGGAGGAAGAGATGAAATGTGGAGAGATTCGATTGGCAATCAGATTCAGGTAATTCAAGAGTCGACGCCAGCGGACTCGCGTAAAAACCGGTTATGACGGGCAAGAGAGCTTTCCAACGGCACAAGAACACGGGGGCAACGCGCTGCCAAGAGCCCACTTCTTCCGGGTCAAAGTAGCAATTTTATCGCGTCATTTCCCCCCCTCTTGGATCACCACCTCGATGGGCCAATCTCAGTCCACGGGCTCAACTGGCCCCGAGGCTACACCAACCTCGGAGCAGAAAACAGACTACTATGAATTATTGAGTGTCAGTCGAACTGCCACGGATGAGGAGTGGGTTCTACATCCCAGCCAAACAAGAAGACCGCTGACAAAAGATGCAGAATCAAGAAGGCATATCGAAAGAAAGCCCTTGAACTCCATCCGGACCGGAATTATGGAAATGTCGAGGAGGCAACAAGGCTTTTTGCGGAGGTCCAGTCTGCATATGAAGTCCTTGCCGATCCACAGGAGCGCGCATGGTACGACTCTCATAGCGACGCTTTCTTAGGGACTGGCGGAGCTGGAGACGGAGCACAGCATTCTTACAACATCAAATTGACCACCGCCGAAGATGTATTAAAAGTCTTTTCAAAATTCAATCCGCGGATGGAGTTCTCCGATTCCCCAACCGGGTTTTACGGAGGACTTCGGGACCAATTCTCACGATTGGCATTAGAGGAGCGGCTAGCTTGCCAGTGGGAAGGTCAAGATGAAGTGGAATATCCTTCATTTGGCTCTCATGCCGATAACTTCGAGACTGTTGTGCGCCCATTTTATGCTGCGTGGAGTGGTTTTTCTACCAGGAAGTCTTTCGCCTGGCGGGATATCTATCGATATTCGGAAGCGCCGGACCGCCGAGTTCGACGAATGATGGAAAAAGAAAATCGACGCCTTCGGGAAGAGGGCATTCGAGAATTCAATGAGGCGGTCAGGTCCCTGGTTGCCTTTGTCAAGAAACGCGATCCTAGATGGAAGGCCAACGCCCAGAGCGAAGCTCAGCGCCAGGAGGCGCTTCGCAGCTCCGTGGCTGCTCAAGCTGCCCGGTCTCGGGCCATCAATAATGCTAAGATGCGAGAGCATGTTGTTCCAGAATGGGCCCAATCTGAACAGCTACCGAGTGACGAGGAATCATCTGAAGGCGAAATCGAGAGCTTTACGTGTGTGGCATGCAACAAATCTTTCAAAAGCAAGAAGCAACTTGAAGCTCACGAGCGTAGCAAAAAGCATGTGAAGGCTGTCAAAGAACTTTGCCGCAAAATGCGGTTCGAGAACGTGGAATTTGATCTAAATCCGATAGCCGATATTGAGGCTCATGATGCCGCGGCCATGGATGACCATCAAACGCTAGATCAGATGTATTCTAGGGACGGCCATCCCAACATCCAGGATACTAGTGATGACGGCAAAGATCAACAGCAAGAACCTCTTGACCGTGGAAATCCTGCATCAGGAGACAATGGATCATCGGCAAACGTGGAAAGTCCCTCTTCGAATTCTGACGAGGATGACTATGCCCCAAGACACTCAGTTGCGGCAAGACTTTACTCTGATTTGAGCGAAGTGCAGCAGGGCCCGGCGCCTGTCTCGCACTTAGCAGAGGAACTGTCTACCAACACACTCGCTGAGCAGTCCCCGGCCCTAAGATAGGGAAAGCCAAGCAGAAGAGGGCAAAAAAGGCAGCGCGAGGGGGAGCAGTCTACTGAAAATATATGCCGTCACTGCTCTGCCACGTTTGCGTCTCGCACTAAGCTGTTTGCTCACCTTGATCAAGAACATTCGCAATCTACACGTGGGACTAAAAGGAAATCGGAGAAAGGGATTGAATTGAAGACACCTTCGAATCTGGAAGTTATTTTCCTGTCCTCGAGCTTGCAGAGAAGAAAAGAGCTTCTTGGCAGCTTGTCTCTTGTACAGTGATAAACGGGCAAATGTACAACTAAGCATCTACCCCAGACCTGCTCGAGAGTTCTTGACAACATGTGTGACAGGAAGTAGTATGCCCTTATTGTTGGAGGCTCCGAGTGCCGTGCCACTACTCCAACCCATTTTCTCCAGCATCGCTCGTCCTCGATTACCTGCCCCGATTTCGGGAGCAGATGCACCAACAACTTCACCATCGGTGTAGGTGACACCTGCGGTGACACCTCCGCCTGCTCGCTTAGGCTTGGGTGGCTTGGAGGTGCTTGAGGAGCTCCATGACTGAAATAGACGCCGGTTGAGTTTTCTCCCTCCGAACAGATTATCAATCTGACAGATTGTCTTTCGGGTATATTGTGGTGTCCTGGATGTCTTGAGCAGCACGGGGAACCTGTCCATGCCATTGCCGCGTGATTGGGACTTCAAGTTGACTTTATTTGCCAATTCATGAATTGTCTTCCGACGATGCTTGGACATCGGTGGGAGCGAGAGACTGACCATTGTGTTAAAACCCTTCTTGCTTAGAATTATGAGGGTGTCAGATACATACCTGGTTTTTGACGAGAGGAGAAAGGTCCGGATCTCAGACATCAATTCCTCTACGTCCATCCCCTTCGCGTACTTGACTTTGAGGTCAGCGTCATTAGCATCTCTACCCAGTAATCCCTGCGATCGTAGTTCTTCCCGCTCCTTTTTCCTTAACTTTTTCTTTTGTCGGTCCGTTTGCCATGCCCATTGTAGCTGAGCCTCGAGCTCACTGTCCGAGGGGACATAATTTTCTATTATAGGTGCCTTTTTACCCTTGGGCTTTTTCTGCAGACTGGGGCGATTGAAATCCATGATATCAAACCCATAGTAAGGGTCTGATTCGAGGGCATCTGCAAATGCGGTGGCCGATGGGAAGGCACCACTTTTTCTGCCACTTGGCATGATATGACTTATGGCGAGTTCTTCAAGCAGATCGATGTCTTCCTCATCATCGGAGTCTTCTGAGGTCTGCAAATAGTCATCTTCGATCACCGATGATGGGTCGGTGTGGGCCTCCGGTGTGGATTTTGAGGGTCCTGGTGGGTATATAATTAAGCTTCGTGACCGTATGTCTTTTCCATGAATTTGACACTCACGATCTATACAGTCTTGAACTTGACCCCCATTCGGCATGTCTTCTAGACTATGTTTTGGATCAATGATGATTTGGGTCACATCATTTCGGCGACCTATCAGTGTGGATTGCCCGTCCATCCCGTTATTGCCCAGTGGGTGCGACTCAACCTGAATATCCTGCTCCTGTGCTTCATAATCTCGGTCAATATTGGCAATGTAATCTGCCAGTAGGTCTATTTCATCTTCTGAGGACCGACCCTGTCGCTTTCGGTGGTGTGGTATTGCCTTGGTTTGGACTTTAGTAGTATCTTCCAGGTGAACGAGGGGCGCCATCGCCTGGGGTGGCTGGACTGGCTGGATTTTCAGCGACTCCTGAAGCTGCTCTTCATCCGTTTTGATTTGAATTGGCATTCGCATATTCTGCCGTCCGGTGAAGACAACTTCGTCCTCACTTTCGTCATTGTCATCTCCGTCGGTGTTCAATAACTCGCATGACAGGACCGGGTTCGGCAGGCCGGTCGCAACTGCACCATCTCCAGTGGAGTCAATGAAAAACGGATTGTTCTCGGTGTCTGTTCCTAGTTCTAGAGGAACGTTGGTGTTGGTTTCGGGCTCGCCGTGGTGATGTGTCCCTGGCTGACTATTGGTTTCTTCACGGTCGGCATCTTGCGGTTCGGCCTGGTTCAGTTGTCCGGCGCTCACGAATTGGACTGCTTTGTGGCGAAGATTGCTATTGTTCCACCATTTGGCATTTGTGTGTGTCTCAGTGTTACGTGCCTCTTGTTGCATTGTAAACCGATGCGGCGATGGTTCTGTCGGGTGTCAGTCTTGAATGAGAGCTGGGACGGAGAGGGGGAGATACTCGGCATCACGGGGGGCGGCCCTTTGGCTCGTGCCTTCGATTTCCCATGTCGAGCCATGAGAGTTGATAGCTGGGAGTGTGAAGAAGAAAAGATGTGAGGCTTTCCGGGTCCGACCAGGTGGGGGGGCTGCGTGGATCCCGGCTAGGACGATTATGGTAAGCATTGTGGCAACTATTATTATGACCAGCAGCTACTTCTCTTCCCTACGCTCTCTCAGTAGAAAAATAATGAGTTCACACATAGGTTAGACAGAACAGCATTCTTCTAGTAATAAAAAATCAGCATAGATTGCACCCTTGGGCTATCTTTGTCGCGGGGTTTTATCATGCGCGTATCATGATGTATTTATCGTGTCCCCGCAATCACCAGCTGACCAGCCCGCTCTCCTACTTTGCTCTGGCCTGGTGGTCTCGTCTCCTGGGGCTTTGTAATTCCTCCATAATTTTGAATCCTTGTATTTCTCTTCTCCCACTGGATCTTCGATGCCCTTAGCCACCGTCAATTTTGAACCCCTCTTCCGGCTCTACTAGTGCCCCTTTATGCTGATCCTCAGCCCGTCGAGCTAGATATATATGTGCTGCAACCCCTCTATCATCACCCGACTTAACCATATCTCGCACCGCTCCGCACTCCACCGCCGAGTAGAACTGGCCAAGGTGAGCACACCGACATGACAGGCGTGGATCTGGAAAAATGCAAACGTATCGTCCAATATTTCTGGGACCCCGAACCTAGAAATGATGCTCCAGAGCAGCCGATATGGTGTCTCGGCCAACCCTTCCTCCCCCAAGTCCCGCAACAAAACGGCTCAGGTATGCCATTACCAGGACGACGCTTCCCTGAATGGGTCATACCCATATATGAAGGTCCACTACTAATATGAAAACTAGAGAGCGAGGTCAACCAGGGAGTCCCGAGGCCGCTCAACGAACCCAGTGAGGGTTCATGGCCGAACGCTTTCTTGGAAGATTTCGAATCCCGAATATGGATGACATATCGCTCGAACTTCCCACCGATCCCACGAACCAAGAGTGCAGAGGCGAACTCCTCCATGACACTGGGTGTTCGTCTGCGAAGTCAGTTGATGGATCCCCAAGGGTTCACATCTGATACTGGATGGGGCTGTATGATCCGATCAGGACAAAGTCTCCTTGCAAATACATTATCGATACTCAAGCTGGGACGAGGTAATATATCCCATGCACCGTACACGTTATCGCACACGAGTAGAGGAAGACTGACAGCGAAATAGATTGGCGACGGGGAAGCAAGCCTGAAGAAGAAGCAAAGCTACTGAAAATGTTTGCAGATCATCCCGATGCCCAATTCTCGATACATCGATTCGTCCAGTGCGGTGCTTATTCGTGTGGCAAATACCCCGGGGAGTGGTTTGGACCATCGGCGACAGCGAGATGCATCCAGTACGTGTCGACTCAAAACCAGACACGGCCTAGCTAACACCACTCGATAGAATCCTGACTAGCGAGTGCAAGGAAGTGGATTTAAACGTCTACGTAACAAATGATACCTCTGATGTCTACGAAGACCAATTCAGGAGAATTGCATGCAGCAAAAAGGGACAGGTGCAGCCAACGTTGATTCTTCTCGGACTACGACTGGGAATCGATAAAATCACTGCCGTTTATTGGGACGGCCTTCGAACCGCGCTTCAATATCCGCAATCAGTGGGAATAGCAGGGTAAGCCTCCCTTAGCCCTTGTCCCGCCATATTGATAACCAAGATGGAGACCAACTAACCATATGCAATGAAGGGGACGCCCATCTTCATCACACTATTTTGTGGGAGTACAAGATTCACAATTCTTTTTCCTTGACCCTCATCTTACTCGACCAGCGCTTCCTTATCACTCGCCCGACCAAGAATACGCACCAGAAGAACGCGGAACGTACTATACCCGCCGAATACGGCGATTGCATATCAAAGATATGGATCCAAGCATGTTGATTGGGTTTCTGATAAGAGACGAAACGGACTGGGTTGATTGGAAGCAGCGAGTTCGATCCAGTCCAGGAAAACCTATTATTCATATACTGGCCGGAGATGCTCCAGTGCACCAAGGGCTTGGTCGTGAAGGTGCAGTAGACGAGGTGGAAGCATTGGATGACTCGGATGGGTTGGAATAAATTATAGCAACATACCCCAAATAGCTCTGAATACCAGGTCAATCCGCCATTTACCAAACCAGAAACGACTAGGGGACTAGCAATTAAAAATGAAGGAGAAAAAGTAACTGTTTGAATGCGATCAAGCATTTGGAATTTCGCGTTCTAGTCAGGGAGGTTAGAACGTGCAACCAGCCCTAGACCCGAGTTATGTTACACCGCGCGCATCGAGTAGTAACCGTCAGAAAAAAGTCCCATCGGGAAAAAGAAAAATTGATACCATCCCATGACACATTAGAAAACCCGCAAAACACCCATAACCGACCGCCTCAGAACCCATCAAAGATCAGGAGGCAGTAAAATGAAAAAACAAGAGCAATCCCGCAAGAAATCAAAAACCCAAAGCCCGCTTATTTGGCAGACGAGGAGTACTTGGTAACAGCCTTGGTACCCTCGGACACGGCGTGCTTAGCGAGCTCACCGGGAAGGATCAAACGAACGGAGGTCTGGATCTCCCGGGAAGAGATGGTGGACTTCTTGTTGTAGGCAGCCAGCTTGGAGGCCTCAGTGGCGACACGCTCGAAGATATCTGGAGTGAGGTCAGCCAAAGGCCCAGACGGCGCGACTGGCGCGTCTAGAAGACGGCTGGAAACACTTACCGTTGACGAAAGAGTTCAGGATAGACATAGCACGAGTGGAGATACCGGTGTCAGGGTGGACCTGCTTGAGGACTATAGAATGGAAACATTAGCCTTAACGCGTCCGGAATGCGATCTCCAACAAATCGCGTCTCTAAAGATCCGATTTTACTCACCCTTGTAGATGTAAGAGGAGTAGGTCTCCTTGCGGGTCTTGCCGCGCTTCTTCTCTCGCCGGTGGCGGCGGAAGTCTTCTTGCCAGCCTCCTTCTTCTCAGCGGGAGCCTTGCCGGCAACGGGGGCCTTGCCTCCAGTGGAGGGCTTCTTCTCAGCAGCCTTAGGGGGAGCCATTTTGATGAAGTGAAAAGGTTAGAAGGTAAGAGTTGTGAAAGGTGGATGAACGGTTGGCAGAGGAGAGATGGAATGGAGAGGGGAAAATAGGAAGGTCGCGGTGACGGAGGGGAGGGTGGTCTTTATACTCGACCGCCAACGGGACAGTTGATCCTGGGTGTGCAAAGGAGGCAGAATTTCAATACGGTCACAATTATGTATGATCTGTATGATTAGACGGGAGGGGGACGCGTTTGGCGGGCCCCAAGGTGGGGGGGATCACGCGGGTCACGGTTACGAGCGGTATTGCCTGTAACTTACAACACTAGCCCGAATCAGGCATACCAACACGACCGTGATCTGATCCTTGATTGGTTAATCCTCATAAGCGAGTGCGTGATCTGGAGGGATGGTTGATACGGCCTAACGTCACCCTCACCGCGTTCTTATAAAGGCCCTCCGCTACCTCCACGCTGCCCTTCCCCCTGTTCTTGCTTCTTACCATCAACGATTTATCGACCACCCCCATTTCGATCCCGCTTCTTCTTTTTCAAACCAACCCAATAACCCCAAATCTCATTCAAAATGACTGGCGGAAAGTCTGGTGGCAAGGCTAGCGGCAGCAAGAACGCTCAGTCGTAAGTTGAGGTCTTTTTTGTTTTGATTGCGCGGCGTCTTGACACGCAGCCTATCATTATAAACCCATGATGCTAACTTCGGATCCTGCAGCCGTTCCTCCAAGGCCGGCCTGGCCTTCCCTGTCGGTCGTGTGCACCGTCTGCTCCGCAAGGGAAACTACGCGCAGCGTGTTGGTGCCGGTGCCCCCGTCTACCTGGCCGCTGTTCTGGAGTACCTGGCCGCTGAAATCCTCGAGTTGGCCGGTAACGCCGCCCGTGACAACAAGAAAACTCGTATCATTCCCCGTCACCTTCAGCTCGCCATCCGCAACGATGAGGAGCTGAACAAATTCCTGGGTCACGTCACTATTGCCCAGGGTGGTGTTCTTCCCAACATCCACCAGAGTATGTCATCTCCGCTGTGGAATTTTCGAGGAGTTTTACTAATGTTCTTCCCAGACCTTCTCCCCAAGAAGACCCCCAAGGCCGGCAAGGGTGGCAACAGCAGCATTGAGCTGTAAGGTCTTTTTTTCGTGGGGTTTGATTTATTTGTTTTTTCCGGCGTGGGTTGGTTTACATTCACGATAATGGGGTTATGGGACGGGCACGTTAAATGGCTCTTGTTTTTGCTTCTTTTTTTTTTTAGTTTACCTGGTTGTACATTATGCCTGCGGGCATTGATCGACGAGTTCGTGCCTGTTCGAGGGCTCGAAGGGACGCTTTCATGGATAGTTACCTAGTCCTTGGATTTCAATCAAAAGATTCTAGGTCTACCAGAAACCACATCCGCTTTTTAAGTGTTTATCTGACCCTGGTAAATGCGACCTCCACATCTTTGTCATGCTTTTCGCAAGTAATATGTATGCTTCATTGCAGCGGGCCTATCGATCGTAGAGGAAGGATGCGAAATTGAAAAATATCAGTCTTTGAATTTGGTAGTATGCTACATTCATCGGCTCGACAGAATAGACCAATGCTCTTCTCAATACCCTATCACCTCTAATGCTTCCACGTTTCTCCCTTATTAGTGGGCAGCGGGAGGCTCCGCATCTGCAAGAAGTTAGAATTGAAGATCAAGTTCAACGGCAGGGGAGCATACATGGTAGAATAGGAGCAGGCAGATTTCTCTCCCATTTGTTTCCTGATGCAAATATTAGTGATCGCCGTGTGAGATAATCAATGATATCGGCAAACATACCTCCGGGGGCGGTTGGTGGACGGTAGGGATCAGGGTGCTTCCAGTTCTCTAGCAGCCTTTCTGTTTCTTGAAACAGCACCTAATGCGAGTTAGCAGATCGTTCTGGGCATGTCCAAATCACAGACGCGACGGGTAACACAGATCGTACCTGCTGCTGGCGCGGGTCGCGAACATCCTTGTTGGCATCAAAAAGCGAGCGAATGTAGACAGCTTGGCCACGCCAGACACGGCGATCAACAGCCCAATCAAGCGACTGCTTCAACGACCGTCGGTAGAGGGACCTGGCCATTTTGTCAGTGGCCGTGGGTACAAGAGGGGAGGGGAGAACTTTGTACGGCCGTCTCAGTACGTGGGACTTACAGCGCGGGGGCGGACATTGTGGGCCTGTTCGAGTGATCAGGGGAGAGGATTTCCACAGGGGGTGGTTTTGAGCAGCTGGCGAGGCTCTGGAACAATTGACCCTGGACCAGATGATGCAGTTGACCATTCTGAGCTTGTTCATTCGCCCCGGACGGAACCGGGTTGGTTTCTGCCTGCTGATACCGCCCAGTCACCCGGTTCGGCATTGGTGCACTCGTTGGCTTCGGCTACGTAACAGCTTCAGGGCGTGCGCCTTTTTCCTCCGACCTATCCTGTTTGTTATCTGACTTACTCTTCTCTCTTCCTCCCTCCTGCTCAGATCCCCGGAGGAGCTGTTGCGCTCAAATTTACTCCTTTTTTTTCACCAATGCCTGCTCGACTTCCTCTTGCGCGCCTCTCGGGGCAGCGCTTGACGCCTCTGGCCCGATCCACCCGTGGTCTCAGCCAGCTTCGTACCGCTCAAAGCCTTTCCACGCTCAGCAGGTCAAAGACCCCCTCAAAAGCTTCAGGCTTGCTCCACGCCGCATCAGGGTAAGACTTGGTCCCTATCACTTCTCTCTGCGTAATCACTAATAAATGCAGGATCAATGTTGCGCGCAGCCTTGCTCCCTTTGTGGGCTCCCAGATCCGCACCTACGGTAAATGCTGAAAGATGTGATTGCAATATTATGCCCGGTCCTAACAATTCTCGAACTAGCCGACAAGATGGTCCAGGTTCCTCAGATGGCTGAGTCAATCACAGAGGGTACTCTGAAGCAATTCTCAAAGCGTATGGACATTGCCTCAATCATTACCTTGGATGCCTACATAGGTCTAACAATGACGTCTTAAGAGGTCGGTGATTTCGTCGAACGTGATGAAGAAATTGCTACTATCGAGACCGATAAGGTGATCATACCAACCCCTAATATCTTTCCGTTGGCCCGGACTAACTCAGCGTCCTGCATATTAGATTGACGTCTCGGTCAACGCGCCGGAGTCAGGCACCATCAAAGAGTTGCTCGTAAACGAGGAAGACACCGTCACTGTTGGTCAGGATCTTGTCAAGATTGAGCTGGGTGATGCTCCTGCGGGTGGTAAAGAGGAAGCTGCTTCCGAGCAGCCCAAGGAGGCTTCTGCCGAGAAGCCAAAGGAGACACCTGCCGAGAAGCCAAAGGACAGTGCTCCTGGGCCAGAGAAGCCTCAGCCTACCCAGGCTTCGAAAGATGCTGCCCCAGAGAAGCCTAAGGAGGCCCCCAAGGCCAAGTCTCCCAAGTCCCAGGGTGCTGCAGACACAAAGCCCACCCTGGGTAACCGCGATGAGCGCCGGGTATGTTCCCAATAATATCCATGTGACTGTCTTCCACGCGGGGAGGAAAAACTAACGTAGCATGAACGTTAGGTCAAGATGAACCGTATGCGTCTCCGCATTGCCGAGCGTCTAAAGCAGTCCCAGAACACCGCCGCTTCCCTCACTACTTTCAACGAGGTTGACATGTCGTCTCTGATGGAATTCCGCAAGCTCTACAAGGATGATATTCTCAAGAAGACCGGTGTTAAGCTTGGATTTATGAGTGCTTTCTCGCGCGCCTGTGTGCTGGCCATGAAAGAAGTGCCCGCTGTCAACGCCTCTATTGAAGGCCCCAATGGTGGCGATACCATCGTCTACCGCGACTATGTTGATATCAGTGTTGCTGTGGCTACCGAGAAAGGCCTTGTTACGCCTGTCGTTCGCAACACCGAGACTATGGATCTTGTTGGCATCGAGCAGTCCATTGCTGACCTTGGAAAGAAGGTAACTGGCATTGCCTCTTCACGAAACATCTTCATCATCGTTAACCGGAGATTTTCTGCTGTATAGGCCCGCGACAACAAGCTCACCATCGAGGATATGGCCGGCGGTACATTCACCATCAGCAACGTAAGTCCGGATGTCGTTCTTCCAGCCTTCGTTGCATACTAATTGATCTTAGGGTGGTGTCTTCGGCTCTCTCATGGGTACTCCGATCATCAATTTGCCACAGACTGGTTTGTCGATCCCAGCAATCTTTATCTGCGCTGAGTCTAACATCATTTTGTAGCCGTCCTGGGTCTCCACGCTATCAAGGACAAGCCTGTGGCTATCAATGGCAAGGTTGAGATTCGTCCGGTAAGACACCACTACCACCCTGTCGCACTGAACACTCTTTGCTAATTCCTCGGTGCCAGATGATGTTTCTTGCCCTCACCTACGACCACCGTCTTTTGGATGGCCGTGAGGCAGTTACTTTCCTTGTCAAGGTATGCCACTTCATCCTTCCCGTGGACTCCCATCACTAATTCCCGATATAGGTCAAGGAGTACATCGAGGACCCCCAGCGCATGCTGCTTGGCTAAGCTCGAACCTCGTTAGCGCCTTACTAGTGAGTTTTGATGTGTTTTGTGCTTGGAGTAGCCCAGCCCGTCGGCACCCTATGTAGATTATTCAATTTTTAAAATATAACTGTCAAGTTCAATGACAGGCCATAACTCTTTCGCGCACGATTTGTAGCCAATTCGGTGACTAGGTGGGTATCGTTGGAGTTGGTAATGGGAGTCGTCTGACATGTGCAGCTGTGTTCCATTCGAGCTACTTTCGGTGAACGGAGCTATCGCGGCATTACAGCCGCCTATAGCTGGTGCATGGAGTGATTCGCCTGTCTATTGGTAATGGTGTTGGCTATGACATTTGGTTATGATATTTTGGTTATGATATCTTGGCTGTGATATATTGGTAATGATACATAGGTAGTGATGCAAGTGAGTTTCTTTTCACGTTCTCAGGAGTTTCCATCGCGCCGTTGCTCACATGGTAAAGACCCGGTTCAGCAGGTCTTGGGTCTCCGCGCGGGTTAGGTCACCCAACTTGCCTCGTTCGAGCTGAATGAGAATGGGGGCGTCAAGTGTGGCCATCAGGTCATACAGAAACTCTCCTATTATCATCACTGCATGTCTGTCGAGAGGTTGTGGCAAGGATGGGGAGACGGTAGGGGATATCACCGGGGTTCGATGGCTCGCTGACGTACTTCCAGCGTACCTGCGCCCACCTCAAAGACAAACCGGGGTCGTTTGGTACCCATGAGCATAACTTCAGCAGATCTTCGGATGGAGAGACATCATCCCCGTATTGGTATTCCTTCGTGGCCAGGTAGATCCACAGAGCGCCAACGTCGAACCAGCGCTTCTTGGAGACCCTTTCGACTACGGTAGCGCAGAGTTCCAGGAACTCAAGACCCAGCGCGGGGAGGGCTTTACGGTCTGGTGCCTCTGTGTGTGTGTGTTTTCGAAGCCCGTCGGCTACCGCTAGGATCCTTGTCTTGATTTGAACGTCTTCGGTCAGCAATCCGCCTTCTGGGTCTGGAAATTGTGAACGTTGGAAACCTGAGAACAGAGGGAAGGCATGTTAGCGATGGATCCTTGGGTCTTCTCTTCCTTGGGTAGCGCCTGGCGTACCTTGCACTGGTCGGACGGCCCAGTCTAATTCTTCACTCGTTTCGGTGCCTTGGTCGAGAATAAAAGTAAGGATCTTTTCGATTGCAATGCAGGTGAGGTAATCCAGGATCAGAGTATCGACTTCAACCTGTGTTTCGGAATGTGCCTCCGTCGGCGCGGCAGGCGCGTCGATTTTAGGCTTTTCTGGATCCGATGACATTGTGGCCTTTGTTAAGCACCACTCGTCATACGTTTGGTTGCAGATGAGGCTGTGAGGCGAGGAGCCTCGGGGGAAAGGGGGAAAGGACGATCCACAGATTTGGTTGTGGAGGAGAAAGTTGGTGAGGTGAAGGTGAATGGATCCCACCCCGCGTCATTTATAGATACGCGACGGGTTTCACTGGCCGCGTCCTACTGGTACTACCTCTTCCAGGGTTTTGGTGCTCGTTAGTTAGCAGAAATCGGTCTCGGGGTCTAGATATCTCCTCGGATGCTTTATGTATTTCCGGAAACAATCTCAGGTAGTAGGCTGTGTGCTCTTCCTACCGGTGATTCTCCGTAACATATATATTCACGGATGAATCCCCAACCTGGGATGACTGACGAGGCTTCACTTGTAGAACCTGGCCCCCCCCCCCACCACCTACCCCCCTCCGCAGAATAATCACAACATAATCCAAGAATACACCATCAGCAGCATAGCAGCCCTGATAAGGTTGAAGTAAACAGAGACGTCACGTGGGGATATGAATCAAGATGGCGTCACGCTCAAATCCAGCGTACCCGCTGTGTTTCCTCTAGATGTTTGCTTGTCCGAGACAACAGAACCGATCAACTCTAGCACACATTCGACGACTCGGGACTCTAACCATGGCGTGGTATTGCTCAGGGTCGACCAACACTGAATTGGTTGAGAATCTATTCAAGGCTGGATTGGTCAAGAATGACCGAGTCAAAGAAGCTATGCTCGGAGTGAGTAGTAGATCTTCCAATTCCTCCCCATACTAGCCGGACATGGAGGCAGCTCTGGAAGAACCGGACTCCCCTGACACAGAGTGGCCAGGTTGATAGAGCCCACTATGCCCCCCTCGCGTCCCTATTCAGATTCACCACAGCCCATCGGACACGGAGCCACCATTTCTGCACCCCACATGCATGGCCATGCGTGCGAGTATCTCATCGATTATCTCCAACCGGGGGCTCGTGTCCTCGACATAGGGTCGGGCTCAGGCTACCTTACTCATGTCATAGCCAATCTCGTAGCAAACCCATCGAACGAGGGACTCGTGATTGGAGTGGATCATATCCCCGCCCTTGTGGAGCTCTCCCGGAACAACATGAACAAGTCCCCGAAGGCCGTCGGCTGCAAGACTCGGGCAAGTCAAGTTTATTGCTGCAGATGGTCGATTAGGATGGAAAGAAGGGGCCCCCTTCGACGCCATCCACGTCGGAGCAGCTGCCGAGAAGCTTCACCCGGTGCTAGTCGAGCAACTACGTGCCCGGGGAGACTCTTCATTCCGGTGGAATCCGAGGAACATGACACTGCCAGCCTGGGCAGCGGCCAATGGATCTGGATTGTCGACAAAAAGGCCGATGGATCGGTTCACAAAGAGAAGGTCTTCCAGGTCAGCTATGTGCCCTTGACAGATGCCCCGAGATCGTGAATGAAGCATGTCACCATGTCGAGACCGCTCTAGGAAAAAGCAGCATGCATTTACGAGACAATGATCGACAAGATACAGACAACAGGGTCCTAATAAAAGCTACGCCTACATTGATGTCTGGAACTAAATCCCGTGGCTATCGGGATGGTTCAGGCCACAGTTAATGATTCCAATGTGATGACAATGCTTGCCTAAGAATGCCCTCGCCACGAGAGCGTAGCGTAATACTCCCCAAAACACCGCGCGATATGTGCGAGAAAGATACATGAGACCCGAATATCGAAAAGATTGGGAGTTACCTGAATGGAAAGCCACCAGGGAACCCCTGACCGGAAAACTTGAAATGAGAGCCGCCGCCCTGCTGGAAGAAGAATTGTTGGTTACCGCCGTGGCCAAACGGGCTTCCCTGCTGGAAGGGGTTTCCCCGCTGTGATTCGGGGTCATTGGGATCGTCGCCACTATCGTACCGAGTACGCAGTTCTGGGTCCGACAGGACCTCGTAGGCTTCGTTGATGACGCCATCTTTTCTCTGCTGCCTCCTTCGAGATTCCTTGGGTTGCAGCCTTATCGGGGTGGTACTGCTTTGTCAATTGACGGTAAGCCTTTTTAATGGTCCGGTCATCTGCGTCGCGACTAACGCCCAGGACCTTGTAATAGTCCTTCTGTTTGGAGCGTTTCAAAAGAGCCTGGGCCTTTTGAAGAAGCTTTTGGACCTCTTCGGAGTGACCGTGGTGTTCTTTCGCGGTACTGAGGGTGCGAATGGCGTCCTCGAACCGGTCTTCGTTTAATTCAGTCTGAGCCTCGTAAAGAAGGCCATGCAGGGACGACGGAATCAACTGCAGCGCCTCGGAGCAGTACGGTCCTGCTTTCTTCACCATATTCATCTAGGAACTCAGGTCAGCAAAAGGACATCCAATGAAGTAAATTGAAGGAGTACACGAACCTTTCGGTAAGCTTCACACGTCTTCTCGACCAGAGAGGCATATAGATTGCTCGGAGCTGCAGGATGAATGTGACCGGCATCCCTTGCCTCTTTAGTGTCGGCTTTGATATCCTCGATCAAGCCCGTGTCCTCGCCGCTACCGACCAGTAGCTTGACCGCATTGCTAAACTTTTGCGATTCAAATGCGCTGTGCATCTTTGCCAAAAGCTTGGATAGTTTCCTCTCTCGTCGGTAGAGAGCGTCGCAGGGTTTTGAATCTGGATCGGTGTGTAGACATTTCCGGATTTGAGCCAAGCCACGATCGCTATCCCCAAGTGCGTAGAATAGCATCGAAGACATTTGTAAATGCGGCTCCACTCAGGTGCGGTGAGATCTGGAGAACATGCGCCAGGTCACTAACGCCCTCCTCGATCTCCCCCTCATAAATCGACAATGCGATCGCGTGTTCCGAAGGGACAAGTCGGTATTCGCCTTCATGATGGCCACTCCTGCCTGTGTGACACATGTTTCCCAATCGCCTTTCTTTTCGGCGGCTACAGCTAGGCCAGCTGCGTCTCGCGCGTCTTCCACCTCCTTATATTCAGGCGAGGCCTTTTTCCCCGCATGCTCAAGATCTTCAAGTGCAGCCTTCCAATGCGCAGACCGGGCGTGGAGGCGGGATCGCTGAAGAAGCGCGCCCTCGAAGCCAGGCTTTAGTTCTAAAACGCGATTGAAGTCCTCCGAGGCCTGTAAGTTCTTACCTATCGACAGATAGGCCGCCCCCTCTGGAAAATGGTAATATAATTGGTCGGATCTCGAGTGACGGCCGCATCGAAGTATACCAGAGCGTCGCGTGGCGAGCCCTTTGCGAGGTGGGCCTTGGCCGAGGAGATCAGCTCGGAAAGAGGCGTATCAGGCGGAATCTGGGAGGCGTAGCCAGTGGCTAGGCAGGCCAGAACGATCGTTAAGGGCTCAAGGGAAAGTCGCATACTGTCAATGCAGCTAAATGGACATGCTCGAAGTTTGGAAGAGAGAGGAAGGAGGCCACGTTCAATGGAAGCGCATATCGTCGTGGCCTTTACGCGTATTGTACGACATAAATTACCCGCAAACTACTGAATCCGTAACGTCTTTTTCACCTCTCAATCCTCGCTCTTCTTCCCCCCCCAGCATGCTACGATGGCGTCAATTCTTACGGCCCTTACATTTGGGACATCGTCTTCCTTTTAGAGCACTGCATACTGGTACTAGCATCCCCACCCACAGACCCCCAAGCATCACTTCGGTCCTAGGGAACTAAAACCTATCCAGCGCAAGACGCCGGCCTCTCCCCCGTTTTACTCACTCGAGCCCGATTACTTGCTGCTGAACACACGCGGCTGACGGATAAGCTGTCGGATTCATTTGATACGAAAGTCGCTAAGCGAGCTGGAGAGCTTGCATCTGTCACGGCAGCTTTGCGAAAGTGGGAAAATGCCAATGAGGTCGGTGCCTACTCGGCGGTTCTGCTCAGGGTCGGTTGGCCAATGGCTAAATTTAATGCGCGCAGGCCCTTCAAGAATTGAAGTCTCTTTTACACGATGACGAGACCGACGAGGAGTTACGGGCTCTCGCAATGGAGGATCTAGACTCCACCAGAGAGTCTCTGCCCGCGATCGCCGACCAGTTGAAAAAGTCGTTGATCCCCCGTCACCCTTTCGCGGACCTTCCATGTTTGCTTGAAATACGGCCCGGAGCAGGAGGTGACGAGGCTGGTCTGTTTGCGTTTGAGCTGTTACGCATGTACATATCATTCTGCTCCAGAAGGGGGTTGCGGCCGATCATACTAAAGCAAGACACGGAGGACGGGCAAGCAGAAGATCGACTGACCGAGGCGGTAATTGAAATTGAAGCCAATGGCTCCTACGATATTATGCGAACCGAATCTGGGGTCCATCGCGTGCAGAGGGTCCCGGCCACCGAAACGAAAGGCCGCACCCACACCAGCGCCGTAAGCGTGATGGTCTTGCCAGTTTCCCCGATAACGGCAACGAGATGGACAGCGCTTTGAATTTTGAAGACCCGACTAGTGACTACTATATCGATCCGCAGGAGGTGAGGGTAAAAAAAATGCGAGCGGGAGGAGCGGGTGGACAACATGTGAATAAAACCGAGTCTGCTATCCGATTGACACATATACCCACTGGCACCGTGGTGTCCATGCAAGACGAAAGGTCTCAGCAGGCAAACCGGCGAAAGGCATGGCAGGTATTGCGAGCGAAAATAGCTGAAGCTCGCCAGGAAGCTCGGGAGCAAGAACTAGTTGAGCTCCGTCGAGGTGCCTTGGGGGGGAGTGGCCCGGATGGGCCGAGGCGATAAAATTCGAACATACAACTTCGGTCAAAGCCGATGCACAGATCATCGATGTGGGACGACGATTCACAACCTGGATGGGGTTTTGGACGGCGGCGACGGCTTAGAGACGGTCATGGAAAACGTTCGGAGCTGGATGGTTGACCGAGAGGTCGAAGCCATGGTAGCTGAAGACTTGGCCAAAGCAAACTTGGAGAAGACGAAGAAGAACGGAGAAAAGATAGTAACCGGTCTTCTTCCTTGATTGAATTTGTATACTAGGAACCATGATACCATGTACTTTTACTGCTGCACATTATTTATCTCATTCTTGGAGAGGATTCTATCTTCTATTGCACTTTGCACCCTGTCGGCCTTAAAGATACTTTCGCTTGGGGTCCATGGAATCCAACAGTTCCATGGATTTTTCGTACCTGCATGTGAGCCGCAATCATTGGTATGGCAGACAGATAGCAAAAAGGAAAGGAGGAGCAACATACATGGTGAACACAATTCCTCCACTGAGGATGAGTCGAGCCAACCGGGGCATGGCTCCAGACCACAGAGTGAGCATACCCTCATTCTTAAGAATGCTGGCAGCGCAGGCGAGACTGTTTTTATAATGCTTGCTGGCTTCAATTGACTGCATTCGAGTCTTGACAGTGTCCAGAGGTTGGGTCACGTAGCTAGCAGGGGTCAGCTGTAATTCACGAAGCATCGGATCAACGTAGCAGAAACATACACTGTGATAATTCCAGCCATTCCTCCAATGGCGAAGGTAGCAAGTGTCCCAAGCTTTTCTCCTGGAGCCGTATACCCTTCGGCGAACTGTTTCAGGGTCGTATACGCAGTGAACCTGGTTGCGGAATTGGCTGCCTGTCGTGCGGTGGTTGGCACGAAGCCCTGGAAGAAGCCCCGGACGCCTCGTTCTTGCCAAATAATCTTGCTTCCGTGGAGGAATCCACGCATCCGGGGGGTTGCTGACTTTCGATCATCGATCCTGGATCCCAGCAGCGTCAGCCTTCTTCCTGCGTTGTGAGCAGTGGGACCCCACGACTCACAATTGAGTTTTGATGCTTTCGAAGGGAGTAACGGCTAAAAGGGATTCCATGAAGCCTGCTCCAAAACCTGCGACAACCGTTCTGGGTCCCGATATCTTGCCATTTTCATCCTGTAGGGCTGCCTTGATAGCATCGAACGCAACAAAGCCTGCCGAGTGAAATGCATGAGTTACTGGACAAAGAGTAAGCTTGAGAAGCACAGTAGACGTACGGATTCCGGCCTTTAGGGAATTTCCAATAATGAGCGTTGTGCATCCGGCGTACCACTGTGGGCCGAACGGTGGCCAAGGGAGTTTCTGTCCCTCGGCGAGTCGACGATTAAGCTGCGTCCGGGTTTTGGCGACTATAGGTCAATTAGCGGTAGCTTATAACCTACACAGCCGAGAAGCCCTACATTCTGCGGGGTATGTGATTGCTGGAATATTCATTAGTACTGCAGTTGAAGCATTTGGCATTTGAGGGGGGGCAGATTCTCATACCGATCTCCACGGCTCCGGCAGTGGAGCCGGCAAGGATGGAGCGCAAAGCACTGGGCTAGTGAGTTTTAGGGGGTTAATAGCTTATCTCAGAACTGAGGAAATGGGCATTTGCCAACCTTGGCCTTTTGGTCCTTGCTTGCTGTAGCCATTGTTCGCGATGGGGGAGTAAAAAGATTATCGGACCTCGGGAGTAAGCTGCTGTAGATCACGACCATCACGTGCCCGCGATTATCGCGATAATGTCGAGTTGGGCCATCGGGGAAATCATCTGCGTCTGGTTCTGACCTGGGCCTGACGATTGCTCTGCTGTCTATTGAGCCATGCCAGCCTATGTAGAATAGGCGCTCTTACACAAAGACAACTGTATAATAGGAATTTCTTTTGGAGGGACTCTTTGATTTCACTAAATGCTACCGAGGTACCTGGCACTAAGTGCTCCTCCAAAATTGATTTTTGGTATTTTTGTCTTTTTTGTTGGGGTGGAAGGGGATCAGTGTGGGGGTATTCACCGAGCTGACATCCGAATATGCTGTTGTGATAAGAGTGGTGGTTTTCGAAACCGATGCGTGCGAGTGAGTAGAAGGAATGGGAAGACACGAGCACACTGAGGGAAGATGCGGTTGTAGGAGAGATGGTACTCGGGAGGCGCAAGGAGGCGTATCGGGTTTGGAAGTTTGAAGGTAGAGAGATGATCGAGTAGCTCTTGAACAGACAGGTAAGAAGAACCAAACCAGGAAAAAGCCAGCCAAGCGAGCCGCTGCTGACTCCTAAACGCCCATGTCATACCGGAAAAAGAATCATTAAAAACGCCGACTCTGCACCTTTGGGATGACAAAAAGAGACAAGACTGCGGCAGAAAAAGCGTATGTACACCATCGCCGCAGGAAGGCCGGGGCAATAAGAACAGCCCCGAAACCAGAAATGCACCTCAAGACCAAAACCCCAGCTCAACATATAGCACCCAATTCAGAGACCAGCGGGCAATTTGCAAAGAACACGAGGGAGGGGGGGAGAAGGGAATTATGATACAGATGTTGCACCAATGCCTGGGTCCCTGTGGAAGATAGACGGGTCGGCAGTAGCGGAGAGCTTCATCCGTACGGAAAGGACGAAGAGGCCGCTTAGTGGAGAGGGACGTAGAAAGCAGAACAGACAAGCGCAACGAAAGAAGACGCAAATATCAAGGCAGGGAGAAAGGGGAAAAAGAATAGGGGGGGGGGAAATTCAACAGCACATTCAAACACATCATAGAGTTGTATCAAGCCGGTCATTTCAAAGAGAAAAAGCAGAATGACATAGAATGGCACTGCTCGGGTGAAAAGAAACTCAGGGTCCTGGTCGTCTCATGCGACAGGCGCAGGAGGCTTGGTCCCCACTTGCCCGGGAGGGAATCCTACTCGGTTGGGATCGTTCTGTGGAGGCCGTCGAGGGCCTTGTCCTCGTCCCCCACGATAAGAGCCTCGGCCTCGATTGTTATTGTTGTAGTACTGGCCATTCTGATGATTCTGGCGACGAGGTTGGCGCTCGCCGTTTCCGGGCTGGGAACCGGGAGGCGCTTGCGGCTGAGGTGGACCAGAAATAGGACGGGGGATGTTCTCAGGGGAATCGTAGACATAGAGTTTCTTGTCAATGTTCTGCGGAATCGGCTGAATCTCAGTGCCTAGTTCTTGCTCAATCTTGTAAAGGTTGAAACGATCTTCCCAATTGATGAGATTTATGGCAAGACCTAAGTGCCCAAACCGGCCAGAGCGGCCAATTCGATGCAGATAAGTCTCTGCGTTCTTGGGGAAGTCGAAGTTGATGACCACATTGACCGCCTGAATATCGATACCACGAGTGAGGAGATCTGAACAAACCAGGTTGCGACAAACACCGTTACGGAAATCGTGAAAGACTCGGTTACGGTGCTGTTGAAGCATGCGTGCATGCGAGTAGAAGCAAGAGTAGCCGAGTTCCGTGATTTTCTTGGCTAAAAGTTCCACACGATTGGTGGAGTTGCAGAAGATGATTGATTGGTTGATTTGGAGTTTCGAAAACAAAGTGTTCAGGCAGTGAACCTTTTGCTTCTCCTCCACAAAGGCATAGTACTGTGTGATACCGCGAAGGGTAAGTTCGTCCATGAGATTGATTTCGTAAGGATTGCGCATGTGTTTGTCTTTGAACGACTTGACAATAAGCGGGAATGTAGCGCTGAACAGCATGACCTGGCGATCCTTGGGTGGAATGACATGAGCTGCTCGATGACGGGGGTGAACTCAGGGGACAGCAGCTTGTCAGCTTCATCCATAACGAAGGTAGGGCATTCAGAAAGATCGGCAACACCCTTGCTAGCCAGATCTAGAACTCGCCCGGGAGTACCGACCAGGATATGAACGGCGTCATTTAATCGAATGATGTCGTCCATCAATCCGGTTCCACCCGTGGTGACCATGACATTGATCCCTAGGTGCTTACCCAAAGTTTTACAGACCTGCGAGGTCTGTAAAGCTAGCTCTCGTGTCGGAACTAGAATCAAAGCCTGTGTCTTGGTGCTTTTGGGGTTGATACGTTCGAGGGTAGGAATAACAAAGGCAGCCGTCTTGCCAGTACCGTTCTTTGCTCGAGCCAGAATGTCACGGCCTGTGAGAGCGACGGGGATGGTCTCTTCCTGAATGGGTGAGGGTTTTTCGAATCCAGCCTCAAAGATTCCCATCATCAATTCGCGCTTGATGTAAAAGTCCTCGAACTCCAGGCCTTTGGTGGCGGTGACATCCTAGAGATAAAAATAAGTGGGGTTCCAAAAATGAGTAAACATGCTTGACAAACCTCTGTTTGTGGCCGGGCATCCTTAGGAGGTAGCTTTAGCGAATCTTGCAATTTTGGTTCTGGAGTTGTTCCATCCCTATCAATCACATTAGATAACTGACATGAAAGGTCACGCTTACAAGGGGTAGATTTTACCCGAGTGAAGTGTTCTGAAGTTGAGAGGCAAGAGCGTCGGCCATTGTAGATAATGCTCTGTTCTGTTGCGATACAAAAGGGTAGAAGTGGAGGCGAGTGCCGTAAACAGGTTGGACTTGGGAGGCCAACTAACGGCAAATCGCACGCGGTCGAGATGCTTAATGTTGTGGAAGGTGATTGAGGAGGATTCAAGGCGAAAGAAAAGGACCTCGAGCCACGTCGTAAAATACCAAAGTTCGTTTGGGAGGTGTTTTGAGAGTCGACGTGCGTTCTGGCGGGGGTTGTGGCCTCTCGGTAGATCAAAAGAGTTTCAATGAGAAGAACGAAAAAGTGCGGACGTTCCGTTGAGAAGTACTGGGAAAATGTGAGACCTAGATCACACCGTCAAGACGTGGGAGGTATGTAGCGGATCGAAGAGATGAAGGCTTGAGGGGTAGGAGGTTCAATCAGGTGAAGTGATTCAGGACCGCAAGAGGTCACAGTTTGAGTGGGAAACCATCCACCACCAGACCCGCATCACGTGATGGGAGGTATACAGTTGAATGCGTGGGCGCAGTTGGTCTCCCAATTGCTTGGCTAGACAAAACCTTCAGATTTCCTTATCTTGCTTAGAAGACTACCTTCCATGCATGGAAAAATGACTTATGAAGCTACTAGATACTCCGTTGAATAAAAGACGACCAGGCTGGTATCCAACTCGAAGTTTGATCACGAAAATTTGAACTGTGGATTTTAGACACTAGTATGTGATTAGATTCTTGTGATTCAATACGTATCTTCAGAGGCGGAGGAAAAGGAACGCGCATCTGGCAGGAGCCCAAGGGTTTTGACTAGAAGGGCGATGGCCAAATAAGGCACCCACCGTTGCAATATCAAGCTCTCATGAGGAGGAATCAAAGCTTCCGTATACTAGGAGATATCACTCATCGCTGGAGGAGAAGGGAGGCATAAGGATTCTCGTACGAACGCGAAGGCAGTGTGAACATGGGGTATCAGCAATAAAAGAGCAAAATCTAGGATTAAGAGATCACATTCATCCCCGTTGGAAGGGCAACGTTGTCTGACCGCGCTCAGGGTCAGAGAGTTCCTTGACATGAACGTCCGGCCCGATTTTGATGTCAGATCGGGTTCCGGGAGTGATGAGAATGAATTGTCGCCTAATGGATCGACGTGCAGCAAGCAACTGTCGAAAGGGTCAATGATTTTGCGTAGCAGAGCAGCTGGGATAAGGGATTACATACTAGCATCTCGATGGACATCTTTCGGTTGATATGGTCCATGTACACATCACTATGGTGTCCGAGTTAGCATGATAGACACCAAGGCTTGGAGAAGACCGTAATACATACAATTCATCCAGGCAGCGGATTGGCGAGCCCATAGCTTCCCAGAGAGCGAGCAACAGACAGACTTGTGAGAAGGATTTTTCACCACCCGAAAGGGTCGTGGTATTCCGACCAGTGCCATCGTGCTTCGTGATGTCGGGCTCGACCTAAGTCTACGTTAGTGTCGAGACGTTTGCTGATCGTTTGAGATATAACCAACCTGAAGATCTAGCCTTCTATTGGTGTGGTCCAGAAGGAGATAGCCCCGGAAGCTTCTTTCGCTCAGGAGATATGTGAACTGCGCCTTGGCTCTCGAGGAAATATGCGCTCGGAAGATTTCCCATCTCCTTTTGCGGTTTTGGAGGGTTTGTTTGAAATACTTGCACATTGTTAGCATAGAACCTCCGTCTAGAGCTAGTTAGGACTCACGTCAACGAGATGGCCTGTTTCCTCTATCTGCGCCACGGCCTGCTGGTATATCGTTTCGGTACGTGCTGCCTCGGCTGCGATCTCTTCCCTGGAAGCCCCAAGTCTGAACCCTGATTAGCGATGAAGATATATTCAGAGTGCATCAAACTTACTGCGCATTGTAGTTATTCAGGTCACGCTGCAACCTTTCGAGTTTGGTGTCCAGGCTGGTTGGTGTCTCGCCCTCATCAATCGGGACCCGTCGGGTGGAAACCAACTCTGCCTTAGTGGTGAACTCTTGAACTCGTTCAGTAGATTTTTGCCATTTTTCTTGGAGCCTTCTAACTTCAGCCTGCCGTTGTTGTATCATTGCGATAGCTGAGTTTTTCTCGGTGATGATTTCATGCTTCCTGGCGTCCACGCGCGACCGCTCGCTTTCGGCGACACGAGCATTTTGTTCCAGCTCTGTGATTTTTTGATCCTGTGCCCCAAGCCCACGCCTAAGAAGTTTGAGTTCCTGAATTATCTCTGCTTTGGCGGCTTGACAGTCGTTGAGGGACCCTCTGTGAGTTTCTATTTCCCCTTCCGTATTGGCCAGAAGATTCTGGAGCATATCGATTTGCGATGCCTCATTGCCATTTTCAAGGGCTTCACGAAGCCTTTCCCTCTCATCCTCCTTCTGTTGCATTTCGAGTTTTAGTTCGCGTTCTCTTCCATCGTGCGCAGCAATTTCTCTTTTACAGGCTTCGACCCGAGAGCGAGCAGTTTCGAGGTCCTGTTTGAGTTCTTTGAGGTGGCCTTTGAGGTCTTGAACAACTTCTTCTTGGCTTCTATGTGGTAGGAATAATGTTATCTAATGCTTCGTTGTTCGTTTGCCGACTGGGACCAGATGCTTACCTGATTTGGGAGGCAGCGTCAGACTTTACTCGCGGATGCCCTTTTTGAATGGGCACTGGTCCTTGACTAGGGTCGCCAGATTTGTTGTAAGTGAGCATGACACCTCGACGTCTGTCTTTAGCATCGATGCAAAAACACCGTTTGACATTTCGCAACCTTGGACCATCGTAGAGCACTGAAAATGCCTCATCCAAGTTCTCAATTAAAAGGGTTTGGTCAATAGAGTTTTGAATGACGAGTAGCCGTTGGACCTCTGGATTATCAAACTATTTAGGAGAAGGATTAATCACAGTTACTGGTTAGCCACTCAGGTGCTCGAGTTACCTGTAGAATCCTCAGTGTAGTGGCATATCGAGTATCGGGTTCATTTGAAGAGGTATCGATTTCACCACCGCGTCCAATGAAGATTGGACAGACACTGAGAAATGTTAGCGATCTCAAGAAGGCATTGAGCTACAAATTACTGACCAGTCCACGCGATGCATGATATTCAGTAAGATCCCTTGATCTCGTTTTGAATCAACAATGAAGCCACTCAGATTGTTTCCCACAGAGTGTTCAACAATGCATGCCCATTTCGCTTCTAACAAGGTGATATAATGGCCAACAGGACCAATGGGGGGGGCTTTGTGAATCTGGTCTCTTGTTGGATGGCTTGGAGTAAACTAGGCATCTTTGCAGGAAAGCCAGTTTGTCTCGAGCCGTTTTCTCGTCTGAGAGAATGAAGGCGGTCTTCTGCCTGCTTAACTTCCATTTCCTTCTCGTCGACTTGCCTTTTAGCGGCCGCCTCTTCGTTTAGAGCTTGTTGACGATCCTCAACCAGCCGGGCCTTGCCTGTGCGATATTCATCCCAGACTCGACGGGCATCATCCGCAGACTGCTTTGCTTCTTCGTACTCTGTCTGTTTTCGAGCATGGCTCCCATTGCTCATTTCAGCAAGTCGTTGATTTTCGGCATCGATGGCCTGCTGGTGTTTGTCCCTTTGTTGCTCAGCATTTTCGAGGGCTTTTCTGATCTCGCGTTCTTGAGCCTGATATTATCATTAGTGGGACTGCACACCGGTTGACTAGCTATCAATTCGCTAGCGCGATCAATGTAAATACCAGAAGGTTTCCATGCTCTTTCTGCTTTAGCTCGCTCTGCTGCTTCTGTTCTTCCTTATCGCCTCGCGCTTCTTCAACGATACGGTCAGCTTGCAACGCATGCTCTGCTGCTGTCTCAGATTCGTGCTCAATATGCTCCAGTCGAGTATCGAAGCTGCTGAGCGCAGATTCTGCCCTAGCGACCTCGTTGTTTCCTTTGATCACTTCCTGGGCAATGGATTCCCTTATCTATATCAATTAGTTTTCCTTTTCGAAACTTTTCATCAATTCCGGTTCATGGGAACATGACTGACTCGTTCTTGTTCTTCCACCTGAGCCCAAGCCATCTGGTGTCGGAGATTGCGCACACGTTCTCTCAGCGAATTGTGCTTATCAGAGGCTTCCAGCTTCTTTCTAGCAAAGTTTCTTTGATGCTCTAGGATCCGAATGTCTTGGGCTTGACTTCGAGACTTTTCTTCCATTTGATCGACAAAATCCTCAATCACACGGTAATCCTGGTCTAGTTGCTCTAGCTGCACTCCTTTCACAAAAAACTTGTACTTCTCCAGTGGGCTAGATGAACTCAGGAACTGACGTGCCATGTCTTGAGAAAGCACGTTCATGGGGTTGTCGATCTGCAGAGAGAAGTAGTCTGTAATAGCATCCAGGTCTGCCTTTTTGGTAGAGATGATGCGGCCATTTTCAGACTTGATTTTGAATCCGCTGCTCCCACTCTTCGTGAAGTGACGCTCAATGATGATGGATTTGCCAAATTCGGCCGGCATGTACGCTGCCTCTCCTTGGTTTTTGATTCGAACAACGATCGTAGAGCTCTCTTTGCCTTGTTTGATGAAGCTTTTGAGGCTTTGTCCCCGATTTGTGTCAGAGGCCTTACCCCCAAGGCAGAGAGTAAGTGCTGTTAGGATAGCGCTTTTCCCGCTACCATTTTTCCCCACGATAAAATTGATCAAAGGCCCCAATTCTACCGAAAAGTGGTCATGACACATGAAGTTGTAGCAATCCACTCTTTCCAGAATGCCATGTTCTGCTGGCACGTTGGCTTCATCGATGACGTGTGAATATTTGTCTTGAAGAATTTGGGTCTGATGTAGCTCCAATGTACTTTCGTCTAGGAGCGCGTCGTCGGCTAGTGGAGTAGTATTGTGGTCACTAACATCGTCTTCAGAGGGGGAAGGCGAAGGGCGAGGTCGTTTTCTCTAAATACAGAGTTAATAAAATGGACACCTTGGTATAACTCTGGCAGACATGAGAGGAAGGATAGACACGAACGGAATGAGGTTGTGAGGGCGAAGCAGCACTCTCAGAGTCGGTGTTGTCTGGGCTTTCCGAGTCATACGACTCCGAAGCGCGTTTGAGAGACGGCATCGAGGTGAGGAAGATCGAGGAAGAGAGAAAATTCAGGGCATCATAGCATTATGCAAGTTGCCACTTTGGTTAAAGGAAAGATTTGTGGCGCTCAAAGAATTCGATCTTTGAAAGAACCGTGTCCCACGCGTGTTCGCCTACACCTGGGCAGTTTCGCGTCAGCTGAGTCAGCCGTTGAGCGGGGTTTAGTTAAGTGATCTGCAGACAGAAGCATGGCAATGCAGATGATATGGTCCAGATACAAGTTAAAGAGATAAAGCTTGATTATTTGTCCCAAGACACTGTAAACTACAATTACGAAAGAGTGTAAAAGGGCTTGGGAAGTGCGGTTCTTGAATGCACGAACACTCAACGACCTTGCGAAGTTCCTTCCCAATCTATGTGGCACTAGCTTGCAATCGGTTCCTCCGCCACGTAGTGGAGATAAGCTCCCAAAAGTTTGGTACCTTCGATATAGTTTCTCTTGTCCAACTTCTCGTTGACAGAGTGGGCAGCATCGGTCGAACTTCCCATAGGGGAGAAGGAGAACATTCTTTCCAGTGGCTTGCTCGAAAGTCAAGGTCACAGGGATACTTCCAGAGAATTAGCACAGACGCCAACGAAAAACGCTGAAAACAGACGTACCTTCCACCTTCGCGGGTGAAATCAGGAGCCACGCCAAAGACCTGCTCCACAGCCTTGCTAGCGGCGGAAAAGTTCCAGTGCTTCGGGCTGGCAACCCACCATTTTCCGTCATGTTGCAGCCAAACATCTAATTTGTTTTTGCTGTTGAGCTTGGCAAACTCGGCCTTGACATAGTCAAAGACCAGCTTGTTCACATCCGGGCTCTCCATGTTGGGTACGGTTCGGATGGAGAATTTACCAATCACCTTGGCTGGAATGACAGTCTTCGCTCCAGGAGCAGAGAAAGCACCCTCGATACCATGGATCGACAGAGAGGGGAAACGCCAGCGAGCCATCAAGGTTCGCTCCTTGTGGGGTGGATACTGGTCTCACTGCCCAGTGACTCGTGCAGGTTCTCCATGGTGTAGCTGATATTGCCATAAAGGGACTTCTCCTCCTCAGTAACGGGCTCAACGAGATCCATGATGCCAGGAATTAGAATGTTTCCCTGAGCATCGACCAGCTTCGACAGAACATTGACCAGATCTGTCATAGGCTCATGTGCGGAGCCACCGAAGACACCGCTGTGAAGATCCTGGGCAGGGCCCGAGACACTGATAGAGTAATAATTGCAGCCGCGAAGGCCATAAGTGAGACATGGCTTTTCTGTGCCAAGCCAATAGTTATCAGAGATACAGACAGCGTCCGCATCTTTGAAGAACCCCTTAGCCTCTGCTTGGATGAATTCATCGAGACCTTCGGAGCCGTACTCCTCCATTCCCTCAAAACAGCACAACAAGTTCACAGGGAACTCTACGCCAGCCTTTTGGTGAGCTTCGATAACATTCAACCAGCCGAGAACAGGCCCCTTGTCATCCGTAGATCCACGGCCGTACATCCGATCCTTCTCATCGATAGTCAGCTCGAATGGCTCAGTAGCCCAGCCATCCTCCTTCAGGGCGGGCTGCACGTCATAGTGGCCGTAGACCAAGATCGTACGCTTATTCTTGTCATTTCCGTATCGTGCAATAACGACAGGAGGGAGATCGAGATGTTCCTTGCCAGGCTGTTTACCTAGCGGTCTCTGGTGCACTTCAGCACCAAGGGCCTCAAGTTCACTGGCCAGAAATTGGGCCATCTTCATGGAAATAAAGATCAGTGTCATGTTCCGTCGGGCCCTAATATAATTGTTTTACTCACTCGGACGACATCTTTGCGGCACTCATCTTGCGCAGAAATCGATGGGATTGCAACAGCTTTCCGCAGACCTAAAAGGACGTAAGCCGGGGGATCAAGTCGCGTGATGTTGAGGCGCAAGCGAGGATGGGACTGCAAAGGACAGAGAAGCTAAGGATGTGCGACGTACGGTCGATAAATGCGTCTTTGGAGTTGTCCACCCTAGATACAGACAGGTTAACGACAAGAAGAGGCTGATGCTGCTGAGAGTAGCAACGTACTGCTTGAAGAACGGTTCCAACTGAGGTGCCATTTTGGTGTCACTGATGTGGCCGTAGTAAAAGCGCCGAGGAACCAGGAGAGGAGAGCGAGAAAACCGAGTCCAAATGGATTGCCCGGGTTTGGGAACAGATATGCAACGGAGGGAAGGAGGGGCATTGCAGGTAAAGATACAGAGTCTTATCACGTAATTACAAAATAGGGATTTTGACGGGTGCCGGCTGTAGCCGCCCATCATGCGGTGACTAGGGAACGGGGAAAAGGTAACCATGGGGTCCTCGACGCTACCCTCGCTGAAGATGCGCCCACCAACTCGTAGTTTTGTTTCTCAGTCTCGACGTCTTGGGAGGCGAGTATGTTGTATGGAGCAAATGAGACCCGGCACTGCATCCCCCTGGTTTGTTGTGCTTGAGGCACGCGTTCCTTGAACCAATTAATGTTCAGCGTAGTATCCTACTATGGGCTTTCACATTTACAGAGGCAGGGCTGCGGCGCAACTGCTACAGGTGATCGAGCTGGAAAGCTCCAGGACTGATTATTCAATGATATGGTAAAATATGAAGACAAGTGCTAAGGTGTAGAATACATGGCAGTTTTTTACATGACAGGAGCTTGGTTCTCCGAGGGATACCAGGAAGCATAGGGAGAATTCGGGGTCTAGCCGACCGAAGCATAGAGCGAATAAACTACTCGTCTCGGCCCCAAGCCTCACGGCGAAGCTGGCGATCCTCACGAGCCATCCTGCGCTTCGGTCCCCATCGTGACTGTACGGCTTCCAAGACTTGCTTCTGAATTTCTTTCTTCTCCGGGCTGGCCTCGCAGACCATAGCGATAAAAAGGGCAGAACAATCAAAGCGCTTGGCCAATTTGTATCGGCTCCATGTCATTGGATCACTCAAGCGGAGTTTCCGAATTTCTTCGATATCAGCAGGGGTGAGGTGGTACTTGTTTGGTTCGTTGTTCTTGTATACAGTTGGAAGATTGCTCGGATCATGGGTCTGAGAGCTCGCAATCTGGATTTTTTCTTCGAGCATCATTGGCAGGCAAGAACTTGTTTGGCGTGTGATAGACGGAGGGAGCGCTGGACGGCGGGTTGTAGATGATGTGTTCACGGCCTTGATTTGAGGTTCCGAATGACGCATCTGGCTTGACGCGCAGGCGCTGCTTGGTACGACGATATGAAGATTGGTGACGACGAGAGCCCAAACCGAGTGCGCCAGTCCACGAAGGGAGGAGGAACGGTAGCGCGAGGAGCGGCCGCCTTGGGGCTACCATTGTTGTCGCCATCATGCAAAAATCCACAGCAGAAAGGTGTGTACGGAGGGAGCGACAAGGGCAGCAAGAATCGAAGTCCCAATGGCCTTGGTGGAAGGCGCCTGCCCTTTTGGATAGAGGTATAGGGCACGACTAGGATGAAGGCAAGGCGGCAATCATGAAGGGAGTCACGCCTGAACTTTTTTCCCGCGAGATCAAAGTCTCGTGACCATGCCGTTATCGCTCATGATTGGCAGGCGAACAACGACTCTAGTTAGTCAGCATAACCTTCGTCCCCGGGCCACCCGATGAAACCTATGTAGCCCTGGAACCCGGAGCTAACTATAGCTTTGGCACAAGGACTGCAACTACGACCACATGTAGAAGACGGAAGCATTCGCTTCGGAAGGGGATATGGTGTACTTTTGATCAGATGGATATGATAGCTGATCGTGAAATTCAATGGCCGTTGGACCGTATCTAGGTATCGCTTGAACCGCTTACGATTCTGGGACTTTTGTCGTTTCTCGTATTCCGAGGCCAGTATCGCCTCATGTTGATGAGAGGGTCCAGATCCAGATCCGCGGTGTCGAGAATTTTATCAGACCCAAACTGAGACAAGTTTCCCGTCTGATATGGCTGGGGATTCTGAAACGCAGCCTAGTCTCATGGCAAACCCAATGTGTGTCCACAAATGTAATGTACGAGTCAAGTCCCACACTTGATTACGGGCCGCCCCAAGTCACCAGTACTTGCGATGGCCGGGTGTCTCCTGAGCCGGCGCGCCCAATGATCGGGTCCAATGGGTACCGACTACTTGGTTCCCCTCATAACCTCCAGTGATCACCTGGCACAGCATGTCATCGCCTCCCGGTAGAGAAAGTGATATGATGATTGCCTTCCCCTCCCCCCTTTTTCTTCGCTCAGCACTATCCCTTTTGGATCTTGAGACCTTCAAAGCTTGTTCTGGTCATGGACGCTATCTAGAACCCCTTGGTGCGTGGTTTGTACTCAATAGTCTCATTCCGCTCAAGCGATCTTCGCTCCATTCGTCATGTCTACTCCCAACATTTCGTCGGACCCCGTCGAGGAACAAGCGCAGCCTTTCGCTGCTTCGTTACCGACAGGAGCAAACCCTCTCCGCCAATCCGACTCGAGTGCTCCATCGATCGAGAAGCCTACCTCCAGCATTCGTGCTCCAAGACCTGCAAACTTGACCTGGACGCAACTGCGGGAGGTTGAGAAACACCAATCTGTAGAAGACATCAGCACAGAGACTGGGTTTTCGAACAGTGGTCCAGTATCTCCAATATCACCTCTCGGCTCCTCCGAAGCATTGCGAACGCCGAATTTGACAGACCGACAGAAGTATTCGAACAAGCTTCCCCCATCCCCGGGCAGCACCACGCAATTACCACCTCGACTTCACTCGCCCGCTTCTCAGATATTTGAGCGCAACGTACAAGAGGATATACTTCCCGCACAGGCGTCACCGTCGATACCTGCCCATATTCGCACAGAAAACTATATTCCACCTGTCCTCGAGGCGTCTTCCGCTGCCATTACCGATGACCAGCTTGATCCAGACTCAGTCGAGATTGTGACCCATAGCCTTCACCAGTCTGCCGTCGCTGGGGTCACAGGCCCCTCTACTGCAGAGCATTCATTAGCATCGTCTGGTCTCGTAGATCATGGCATGCACTCTGATACCGACGAAATCTCGTCTGCGTATGGCGCACTGGACACAAACGACGTGCGGCGCTTGAGCTTCATTTCATTTGCCGATGTGGTTAATGCAGAACATGCTGAAACAGGCGAAATTGCTCACAGCCGCGAGCCTTCCCAAGGTGCACCGATCCCCGGGGCCTCTTTTGCAGCAGGGTTGCACAATCGCTCTCCATCCCCTCTACGGTCGCCTGCCTCATCCCATGCCCTAGGCACGTCCCCTCCCACCAGCATCTCCACCTCATTCAAGGGCGTAGAGATGTCGCCTAAGACTGGACCTCGAACCCCCGGAAGTCCTCTTGCCTTGGCTCAGAGTCCTGTTTCTTCCAATTTTGGCGGCGAATTGAACGTGGAAACAATGACTCAGGCCTTGAGAAGGACCGGGAGCGGCGATCTGGGTGGCGTAGCGAGTCAAGCCGCCAGTTCTTTTGGGAATGACGAGCCTCTGGATCGGTCATTATAGTCACGGCATTTACATCCCAATGTTGCTGTTGTTTCCTCTCCGCTTATGTATTTGGACGTTAATGCGCCTTGAAATCACTCTTGGATCTGGGCCACAAAGGTTTGCTTGCTATGCAGATTCTGATATGAAATGATCTCAAATATGCGGGCGTTTTGGTCATTCATTTGGGGGTTTGGTACATGTCTCAATGGGGCGGGATTCCTCGATGATATGTCACCTCAATTATCTCTAGTCTGAAGCCTGGAAATAAAAGGCTAAAAATTATACCACCATCCTCCACGACCACACGGTGAAAAGGGGTTAACCCCATTTAAGAACCTGGTCGCTCGAGAACCCAAAGTCCAAGACAAGCTCATGACGGCGTCATCCACGGTCTTTGAGAAGTATCAGTAGGTTTTGATATGTGACGATGCGAGAACCTGCTTCGAGGGGGTTTTCATAGCTACATGGTATGTTCTAAGTACAAAATAGGACAGTTTGAGACACTCGAAGTGACACGCAGTTGATGTGATGCTGCCCAGGTATTGGGAAATCTTCTAGCTTCCAAGGTTGCCATGCCATTGCTTATTTAGTTACCGCTTTCTCGACTGCATCCAAAGCCTTTTGGACCCTCAAACGCAGGTCAGGCAGCTCCTCCAGTCCGACACTAACTCTAACGAGGTCGGCCTCGACGCCAAAGGATTTTGCCTATCAACACATTAGCATTTCGATTGTTGTCCCAATATGAAACTCGACATCTGGTGATAACATACCCAGTCCAATTCGCTAAAGTGAGCCAAGAGAACATATGGGGATCTAAAGATTATTAGCTAGATCATTTGGCTCATATGTCGCATTGAGGGAGCTTACGCCAAGGTGAAGTTAGTGCCCAGACTGGGTCCTTTGAGAACTTCTAGGGTATCAAAAAAGGCTATAGCTTCGGCAGTTGAGTAGAATTTGACTGAGAAGAGGCCACCATATCCACCGTTAGGATTGCGAAGGCTGTCATAGAAGGGCCGTGTAGGGCTATATTTCGGATAGTATACTTCCTTGACTATGAGTCCGTGAGCAAAGAGTTGAAAGTTACAAAGGTGTCTTGGGCTTCTTACCGAGCGGAGATGCTTTCAGCATCGCAGTGATTTCCTCTGATGTAGAGTTTATTTTCTCGATTCTTGCCACAAAGTCACGACTGTTTCTCTCCAGGAAGACGGCATCTTCTGCCCAGACCATGTCTTCATAATCCCGACTAAATGTCTCCTTCAGTTTGTGGTAGTATTGTCCATGGGGGTTGAGAACAAGACTTCCTCCCATGACATTACTGTCCCCGCTGAAGATCTTCGTAAGACTGCTGGCAACCATGTCCGCATGAGGAAGAACATTTATATTGAGGAAATTGCTGATAGTCTCATCAACAACCACCGCAAAATCATACTGGGTTGCAAGGGCTCGTATGCGTCGAAGGTCCGGTGTCCTAAGTAGAGGATTACTAGGCGCCTCTGTGAATAGGCCGAGGAACCTTTCACCCTTCTTCAAACGAGACTCAAGATCATCCAGATCCTCTGATGATCCATGTCCGTAAAATAGACAGCCCGGCCCCCATTTCTGCAAGATCTTCAAAGTGTCCGTGTATGGGAAACCAAAACAGATACTTTTGAGTGGACCGCGGGTATTGAGCAATGTTTGATGGGCATTGAAGATAGCACTCATGCCAGTGGGATAAAGCAGCACATCGTCTGCCGAGATACCAGCAACTCGCCCTTCCGTGGAAGTTGTTTCGAGGGCCTCGTTCAGCTCTCCATCTGCAGTCAAAACGCCCGCAATGCGCCTTCTGACCGCAGTTTTCGCCTGATCGGCATGCTTGGCGCTCAAGTTGCGTCCAAAGCGCTCCTCGATGAAATGGGAGTAATCACGGCCATCTTCTGCGCCATTTGTAGGTGCCACCGCCGCCGTTGACGAAGCTCCCCATGAGATCCCACTCAAAGAGCGGCGGCCTCTATATCTGCGGGGGCCCTTGCAAGGACGTTCGGGCAAAGATTCAGTCGCTGACGTGCCCTTGTCCTCCACTAAGAATTCATCTTGAAGAGCACGAAGGCAGAACTCGCCTCGGCGACTCGATACCCCATCTCCAGAATGCTGCCACACTTGTTTGGCGACAGGAGCGTACTCTTTTGGGTATATGGTGGCGAAGAGGGACGAGGTGACTGAGGACAAGCTAGTATCCGTATGCGGGGCAGGAACAAAGCTAACGACGCGGATCTTTTGTGATTCTTCTTCGTTAATTTTCGATACAATGAATGACCGGCATGCTTTGGCACTTTTATGCGTAGCAAACAGAGTAACAGCTTCGTTATCCGGATCGCCGACTCTCTGGATCACCTCCGCTGCGAGTTTCTGAATGATGGGATGCACGAAAAATCGAGGATAGCCGCATTCCATTTTTCCAATTATCCAATCCTGGCCTTCTTCGTAGGCAATGTTAGCTTTCCATGTTGGAAGGGATACGCTGACGGCCTTTGTAAAGTGTTATTAGCTCATTCATGATGGAACCATCATCTCATGTCTAGCATCGCCGTACAGAAGGGAACTACCGCGGGGCCCGGGGAAACATACATGGTCGGTATTGGGGGGGCACTGCGCCTCCAATAGCTTGTAACATCTTCGAAGGGAAAGGATCAGACAGAGAAGTAGAATAGGAGAGCAGGACGAAAGAAGAATTGCTTTTACACAAAAAACAAAAAGAAAACGAAAGGAATCGAGTCACATCTGCGTTGCGATTTCGGCGATGGCGGCGCCTCTGACTCAGCAGAGTTGTTAATCGCTCTTATCGCAAAATGCCGACCCCATAAAAAAAATTTCCCGTCGAAACCTCATCGTACACAAATGCCTGCCTCCACGATGTCGGGGCACGCGGTGAAGCGGAGGAAACTCAGCCCCGAATCGAACGATCCTCAAGGAAAGCGCAAGGATGATGCATCGAAGAACCATTTAGCCCGCAAGGGCAAGCAAGATCAGTCCGCAGAACTTGCTACGGCTACCGGTTTCTACAAATCAAACTTCTTCAAGCTTCAGATGGATGAACTGCTGACTGGGCTGAGACCAAATTATGACAAACAAGTCTCGAAGTTCCAGGATATTCTGCACAAGCTGAAAGATGTGATTGAAAGCTTACCCGAGAGATCTCCTCAATTCGTCCCAGAAGCCGAAAAAGAGTTGCGAACGACCTCTGAAATCGTGATCCCTTGGCCTGAGCCACGGCCAGCTAAAGATGTCAAGTACACCATGTCATATGCAAAGCCTGCCAACATCAATGTGGTGGGAAGCTTTACCCTACGGAATGGGGCAAAGACGACCGACGCTCGACCTGTCGATTTGGCAGTGACCATGCCGAACTCGATTTTTCAGGAGAAAGACTATGTGAACTATCGCTTTTTCCACAAACGGGCGTACTATATAGCATGCATCGCAGCAGGAATACAGGAGATTTCCAATGAGCTGGCCCTGGATGTCAGGTTTGGATTTCAAGATGGGGACAGCTTACGCCCAATCATTCTCTTAGAGCCTCTTTCTACCTCGAAAGCAGGTAAAGGCTCGTCTCAGCCCAAAATTCGCATTCTTACTGCTATTGATCCACAATTGTTTCCAATCACGAAGACTCTTCCAGGCAAATGTAATATCCGCCAAGGATCCACTGCCGGACAGACTGACAGTGGCGAGTCTACACCTTTCTACAACGCCAGTCTCAGATCAGAGGCTGCTGTCGCTCTCTTTCACAAACATCTTCATTCGACTGCGCAGAAGTGTGAGTCCTTTCGTGATGGATGCATTCTGGGACGAACTTGGCTGCAGCAACGAGGCTTTTCTAGCTCTTTTCAGAACGGAGGGTTTGGAGGTTTCGAATGGGCAGCTCTTGTTTTTTCTCTTGTTCGAAGGCGGTGGCCCGTCTGGCCAGCCGGTTCTTCTACGATCTTATAGCAGCTATCAGATCTTCAAGGCCACCATGCAATTCATTGCAGGCCGTGACTTGTCATCTCCGCTGATTCTCTTCGCCAATGACATCTCGGCCCCAGAAGGAGGTCCTGTTTTATACGATGGGCGGAGAGGACTGAACATTCTATACAAGATGACGCCTTGGACATATAAGGCTCTCCGACATGAAGCATCCATCACTCTTAAAATGTTGAATGAGTCTCGTGAAGACAATTTTGATCGGGTTTTCATTTTCAAGGTTGATGAACCCGCTTTACGGTTTGACCGACTCATACATTTCCCTAGTGCATTCAATGGCGATACCCTGCGGGCCCTTCGCTTGCAAAACACTCTACATACCACTCTTCTGAAAGCTTTTGGGGATAGAGTCAAACTCATCTCGCTGAGTAGCCAATGCGCTGGCTCTTGGCCTGTTCGCTCAAAGGCTTTGAACAAGAAAGCGAGCCATGGACTATCGGTTGGGTTTCTGCTTGATGCCGACAACGTAGGCCGGGTGGTTGACCATGGTCCACCCGCAGAGGAGAAGGAAGAAGCTGCTGCGTTCCGGGAATTTTGGGGGGAGAAGTCCGAGCTTCGACGGTTCAAAGATGGCAGCATCTTGGAAAGTTTGGTGTGGTCAGATCAGCAACCTGAGGACTCCATTGTACTTCAAATACTGGGTTACATCTTGCAACGCCACTTCCAGTTGTCGGAAGATGATTTTGACTTCACTGGCGACGAGTATGATCAGAAGCTGCTTGAGGAGGGCGACGGGGTCTTAACCTACTCTAGCTCTCCTTTCCAATCCATCAACGAGGCGTTCAAGGAGTTAGAGCGATCTATTGGAAACATGGAAGAAGTCCCCTTGACTATCCGGCATCTTGCGCCCGCAACTCCGCTACTCCGATACACCGCATTGCGTGTACAGGGTCATGGTGGAGGCCAAGAGCCCGCTGATGTCGCGCTTCAATTTGAAAGCTCTTCGCGTTGGCCCGATGATTTTGCAGCTATTCAAATGACCAAAGCCGCATTCTTACTGAAGATCGGCGACTGCTTGAAGTCATCCGGTGCTGCGTCCTCCTGTCAAGTTGGCCTTGAAAACGAATCGAGCAAAATACTCAACAATGCTTATCTCGATATTGTTCATAACTCAGGATTTCTCTTCCGCCTCAGAATCCACCATGACCGTGAACAGACTCTTCTTGAGCGTCGACTGAAGAACAAGACTATCAGCCCCCGAGAACGAGAAGAGGTTGCGTTTGCTCTCTTCAAATTCAAGCAGCTGTTTGTACATGCACCACGCCTGACTCAAGCGATGCGGAGTCTCTGTACTCGTTTCCCACTGCTCTCACCCACAATTCGATTGGTCAAGCATTGGTTCAACTCGCACCTTTTCTCGACCCAAATATCTGAAGAACTAATTGAGCTCCTGACTGTTCGTATCTTCACTCAGCCTTCGCCGTGGGATTGTCCTTCGAGTATCATGACTGGGTTCTTGCGGACTTTACATCTTCTTTCTCGCTGGGATTGGCATCAAGAACCTTTCATTGTCGATGTGAGTGGCGATCTGACCCCGGAGGTTACCGAAACCATTCGCACTCGTTTCACTGCCTGGCGTAATATTGACCCAGCGATGAACACTGTTGCATTGTTTGTGGCATCTGATATTGATACCGACGGCGTTACGTGGACCCAGTATGAAATGCCCTCGAAGGTGGTAGCTGGTCGGATGTCTGTCTTAGCGAAAGCGGCAATCAACTTGCTAAAGGAGCAGAGCCATGATATGGACCCATCTGATCTGTTCCAGACATCGCTGGCTCCTTACGATTTTGTTATCCATCTACAGCCCAAGTTCTTGGGAGCCCCTTCGGCTCCTCCGCCCAAGTTCAAGAACCTAGCAGGGATGAGTGTGTCGAACAAGACTAGCAAATTGGCTATTGTCAAGTCATTTGCACACGATGTCCACGCTTGTTATGGCCAGAACTTGCTCCTATTCCACGGCGATGACCATTGTCCTGTAATTGCTGGGGTTTGGAACCCACAGTCCTTGAAACCACGAAGTTGGAACCTGAAGACTGCGTATTCGACATATTCGGCCGGTTCCGACGAGCAGCAGGACCGTGTGGTCATCAATAAGCCAGCAATCTTGAACGAGATTGCTCGGCTGGGCGAGGGTCTTATTCATACAATTGAAACGAACATAGCAGATAAAGCAAATGTTTGATCAGGGTTGAAGGAAGAGAAATCATCTAAATTAGATCTGTCCTACTGGTGAATGTACATTACCTGCTAGCGCCGCTGCAATGCAAACAATTTAAAACAAAACACCCAGCACCAGCATTAATTCGCAGAGAAAAAAGAATCATTTTACATATCATGAAGAGCCCCGGTCTGACTTGCCTGATGGGACCTGCGAGGCAAACGAGCAGAATTTGTCCTTAATTGCCACGACCTCATAGGTACCTTCGTCAGACGTCTTGACGGTTTTGCGATGCTCGTAGGAGATATCATGTTTAATATCAAGCACCTCCGATTTCTTTCCCTTACGAGCATTGGAGCTTCGAATGTAACTATAAAAGACAATTAGCATAGGAAAACCAGGGCGCCAGCCAGGGTCCAAAAGTGAAGTTGATAAGACTTACGTGAACTCGAATGGGGGTGTTCCCCAGAAATCGAAATGGAGCTCGGCTTCTCCACCTTCGTGAATGTCCACGACCGAGACCTGGCCATTGCTAATTCGCACGCTGGGCATCTCGTGGATCACCTTAGTGATATCCTTATGGGCCTTGCATCTCCCACTGGCGCCATCACCGACTGCAGTGATGGTGAATTCTCCAGCCCGCTCTGCGATACGGCGGAAATTGGTGTTTTGTGAAGTAGCCTTGCGCTGAGCACCGTTGAACGTATAGAACACATCGAATGGGCGTGGCCCGAAAGGGAGAATGACAATCGCTCACCGACACAGTAGTCGACCTTGGACTCAAGGGGAATGATGGTCGGGACATCAGACACAGATACTCGAACGGAAGAGGCGTCATACTCAGTTGTTCGTTGGCAGCCACGAGAATCACGGACCTTGTTGATACTGACCACATGCTGACCAAGATCAAGATGGCGCCGAGGAATGGGCAGATTGTGCCGATTGGAGTTGATCTTCGGAATTGAAACAATTTCTGGCTTGGCATTCGAGTGGTGCTTAATGGTGATGTCCAACGAGAACGGCGGAACACCCTCCAAAGTGATAGGGATTGTTTCTTCACCAGTCGCGTCCTCTTTACAGAAGCCGTAGATATGGCCGGGGGAGTCGAAACGAGCCGTGGGCAGGGGATTCACTTTCTGAGTGACAACCAAAGCGCTACTCTTTGGATCATGGTCGTAGAGATTGTCGCTGACATCAGTAAATTTGTAGGTGTAGAGGCCAGGCTCAGAGGTCTCCATCTCGGTCGAAATCACATTCAGGCCGGTCCTTAGATTTCGCTGTCCAGTAGAAGCTGCACGGTCTGCCTTGCGACGTTGCTCGTACTGAAGAGCGAACGGAGGATTTCCGGAAAGGCGTAGCTCAAGACTGTCGTCGTCACCTTGGCAGACCTCGGATTTCGCATACTCCTTTGTTGATCCAATCACAGTGCCATCGACGGCGATAATTTGGGGTCGGGGTATCCAGGATACTTCAAATTCTTGCGCTGCTTGGTCCACAGTCCCCGGGCACGAGCTATCTCGGACCTCGAGAATCTCGTAAAGACCTTGTTGGGTCACTGTCAAAGCGCTATTCTCACTGAGGAATGTCTTCTCAACCGGAGCTTTGTCGACGTCCACGTTCTTATACTTTACAGACCATGGCCGCTCACCACTCAACCTCAGAGGCAGTTCGATCTTTGAACCTTGCAGGGCTTCAACACTGCGTTTCTTGTCGATTTCCCCGAATGCAACATGAGGCGGCTTGGACCTAGCATCGATTTTGAGAACGTCCTTCAAGTTGCGCTTGCAATTCGACTTATCTTTGACGCTCGTCAATACGAGGCTGTATTCACCACCGCTGATCAGCTTATCTGTGGTGATGGTCGCCGTCTCAGTGTCAGACTCGAGCACGTGCTTCGTCCTCTTGCCGTTGTGGATGAGCTCGTATTGCAAGGTCCATGGTGCTTCGCCCAAAAAGGAGACACCGGCAGATATGGACTCCCCGAAGCAAGCCTTGCGCGCTTGCCTTGGCCCGATAAAATGAGCAGAAGCAGGGGGCTTGACATCTTGTTCAAGAATAGCCACTTTGTCTTTCAATGACCGAGGAGAATAGACTGAGTCTTCGATATCCAGAAAGCGATAGCGGTAGAAGTCTGCCTCCGTTGGAGTCAGGTCTAACTGGCTTCGTAGTCCGCTGATGGTTTCCGTCCTTGTGAGCACTCCCTTGGAGTTCTCAACATTGTAGCGGACCCGGAATGGGGGCGACCCCGTAAGATCAAGGTCAACCACAAGACCGATTGCATTATTGGCACACCGATCGAATTTCTTCTCGGATTTTATCGAGAGCTCAGGTTCTGGTGGATTATGCAGGTAGCAGCTCGAAGGTTCCAAGATATCACCGGGGCAGAATTGACTGGAGACTGATGACAAAGAATACCAACCAGGTTCTTTGATGGGTGCCTTCTGATCCAATGACTTCATCACCAGCGTTCTAGAGGTCTGAGGATCCCCTGTCTTCAAGTCGGAGCCAGGATTGAAGGAATATGCGACGGAGAATGGACCATCGCCAGTATAACCCCCTCCAACAGGCTGGAATCTGACTGGAAGATCGACAGAATCTCCGCGGGCAACTTCAAGGGGGCGTTGATCATTGCAACCAGCGAAAGAAATAAGTGGGCGTTCATGAACCGAGAATTGATGCCACTGCGACAAAGATTTGCTAGTGGGACGTTCTCCATCCTCAAATATGGACGAATAATTGGCAATGTTCCCACACGCGTCGTGGACTTCTTCAACTGCGTAAAGCCAATCGCCGCCAACATTGAGTGATTCATTCAGAGGCACACTGATAATCTGACTTTGGGCCCATATATAGTCTGGTTGGTCGACGCTGAAAAGCGCACCGCCCTGTTTTTGACTCAAGAGGGGAGAACGGAGGTTATCAGGTTGAATGTTCTGAAAGGAGAACCCGCGGTCATGATGATTAACCTGACGGCTATATTTGATCTTTAACGGGGGCGTCCCCTCCACCTCAAGCACCAAATTCGACAACTCTCCCCTGCATTTGTTTGTATGGGAATTCTTGATCAATGCTCGCGGACAGGCCACTACCAATGCATCGGATGTGCGAGTTCGGACGTCTAGTTGGGACTCATCCACAACGCGCTGCAAACGGTAGATACCCGTCTTCTTGATCGGTATATGCAGGTCGCGGTAAGGAACTGGGTCGAGAGTCGCGTGTCTTTTGTCCGCTTGGCGCTTGATTTGCTTCAATTGCTTTGCCGGGATCGTTATAGTCTCATTTTCTCCCGTGTTCAGATCGAGCCGAAGCACCTCAATAAGGATGGGCTCGGTCTGGTTGACGCGGATGGGGAGGTCGATAACATTTTTCTGGGAGTCAAGGCACAGCGGATCGCGTTCCGGATTGAGGATGGCAGACCTAAAGGTTCGAAAAGGAAATTAGCCAAACACTCCAGCTATATTGGTTTCCTCCAACCCTTCACAACCGACGGATGACTTACCCCTCAGGCAAAATGTGCACAATTTGCTTTCCCAGGATCAAAGAAGCATTGTGAATAATGTCGCCAGGTTTGACTTTCCGCTCGGAGATCGATAGCTCACGGTCGTAGGCGATTTTGACCAATTCCGCTATCCAAATACCCAGAGGAATCTATGTAGCATTAGCGGTTTACAATTTCAATCATCAGGGCTGTGAGACATACCGGAATGCGGAACATTAGAAAAACATTACCAACCACATGAAGTAAGAAAACAGCAAGTGTGGTTGGGAAAGCCCACTCCAACCAAGGAATGCGCAAGGCTTGGAGGCCAAACAAGAAGACACCATCCACCGAAACCCATTTCAGAAACAACCATGTTGAGTCCAGCTCGTCGGACGCAGTCCAAGACTCATACACGCGCCATGCATTGAGGACCAGATAAAAGGCTACCACATAGAGTCGCTGGGAGGGAGCGTCGACCAAATGGACGGGCACCAAAGGTGTGCTCGAAGGCTCGGCAGGCTTGGGTGGCTTTGCCGGAGATTTGGCTGGGGACTTTATCGGGGACTTGGCTGATGACCTCGGCTCTTTGACGTCACGGGGCTTGGAGCGAGGAGTTTCAAAGAGCTTTCTTCTCGTTGTAATTGTTTGAGGCGTCTGAGGAAAAGCAGACGGAAGACGAGGAGTGCCACTCATGGCATGCTGTGGTAGCTAGGAACTGGGGGAAGGATTAGGTGAGAGCTTTTGGCGAGAGAAAGTCAAAGGTGACCCTCTGTATTCGCAATTCCCCCTCTTCACCAGAAAGCTGTCCGGAGGGCGAATTGGAGGTGGTGGGGTTGGCTTGAAGGCGCGAGGGGAGGAACAACAAGAAAAAAGTGAAGTTGCCGAGCTCAAGAGGAACGCGGGAAACGCGTCAGGCTAAGGCTCCGGATCCAGTGACATGCCAGTATTCTCAGCCATCAGGGCGACACCATCTCTTTGTTCCCTAATTTGGGAGTTGGATCGTCCATTTAGGCTGTTTTGATCTTCTCCAGCTTGGGGTTTCATCCATCGATCCATCCTCAAGAGCTTTGCATTCCACCATGGTTCCACGAACCAAGAAGCGACGCCTGACCGACTCTGCAGAAGACAAAAGTCAGGAGATTTGCAAGCCTGCTACTCTCGCCCAGAAGGACAGTTGGAATGGCTTCTGCGAGATTGAATCAGAACCAGTGTGTTGAGCTTCTCTTGCATCAGTTCTCCTTGCTCATGGGATCGATTAGGCTCTATTCAATGTGATGCTCCGGGAATTTGGAGTAAAAGGCGTGAAGATCCAGGAGATCATCTCCCTAGATGAGGAGATGCTGGAATTCCTCAAGTAAGTCCGCGATGGAAGTGACGTACGGCAGAATTGCTCGTTCATCGTGCGACAGTAAGCCTATCTATGGCCTGATCTTCCTATTTCGCTGGCGAGAGGACGATGCCGAGAAGCAAGAGGCCAGCTGCCCGGATGGTCTTTGGTTTGCAAATCAGGTAATTTCACTACCACTACGCCGGGGAGCACTGGACCTGGAGCTGACTCCGGCTCTTAGACTGCGGATAACGCTTGCGCTAGCGTGGCTTTGCTCAATATCGTCAACAATATACCTGACATTGAATTGGGAGAGCACCTCCGGCACTTCAAAGAGTTCACCATGCCTTTTACTCCAGCCCTTCGAGGCGACGCAATCAACAATTTCGAATTCGTCAAGCGGGTGCATAATTCCTTTGCTCGGTATGTATATGGATCATTCGCTGTTGACTAGCTACTAACAAAGGTCTATGCGAAAAGAAAGATGGATATCCTGAGTACCGACTTCCAACTCAAGTCTGAATCTAAGAACAAAAAGCGATCGAAGGGGCAAGAAGACAGCGAGTCAGATGTGACTTTCCATTTTATCGCATTCATGCCAGCTTTGGGCCAACTCTGGAAATTTGATGGTCTAGAACGGCAGCCTCAAGCACTTGGTAAGGACCAGAACCCATGACATATTTTTCACCCTCATCCCTACCTCTTTATTCCCCGATGACGGAATTCGTGATCCGGGCCTGAAATTTTTCGGACCCCTTAACCTCCTTTTTCGTTCCGATTGAGATGAGTGAGTGTATAATGTGCTAACGTCCTTTGAAGGTGCATGTTCGGTGGATGACTGGTTGCAAGTGGCTAGGCCCAACATTCTCGACCGCATGGCGGCGTATGAGGAGGGCCAGATCGAATTTTCCATTCTTGGGCTAGTCCGGGACCCCATCCTCGACCTTACCAAGCAGCTTGCTTGTAATGTGCGGCAGCTAGAGAGGCTTAATGCGCGATTATTAGCTTCTGACGAACAACCTTCCGTGAAAGCCATGCTAGCGGATCTCAACGAAACCCTGCTGGGTCCAGATCTTTCTTTCGAACTGACACCCGCTGCGATTAATGCGGCATCTATCCCCGAAGTGGAGTTTGACAGCTGCTCAATACCGGAGCTACAGGAAGAGCTCAGAAAGCTTCGAGACGAGCAGCAGATGTTGCGGGGCCGGATACGTGAGGAGCAGCAGTCTCAGCGGTTAGACGAAGACCATGCGACCGGGAGACGATACGATTATGGACCGGCTGTGCGGACATGGTTGCGATTCCTAGCACGCAAGCAACTCTTGGCGGAGTTGTTGGACTGAGTCCAAGGCAAATGGAGAAGTAGAGCTGACCCCTCGTGGCCCAGTGATTGGCCCACACTTCCATACCTTAATTCCTTAATTCTTCCCTTAATACCTCACTGTTTTTGGTGACGTACACTTTACAGGAAAGCGGCAGGTAGCAGGTAGCAGGTACCCGGTTGAATAGGCATCGTATGCTGATCTTGAAGGTCTCCCGGACATTCAAGACTCATGGGCGAAAGATAAGAACCTAATACGCAGTAGTTAGAACCCATTCCAAGTATACAACTCCAATGTACATTCCCCACTTGCCTGCCGGGGGGCAAAAAATTAAGGTCGCCCACCGCCTGTTTCTTGCATTAGATCTTCCCTCCCCTTCAACTTCACTTGGTTCATTCTTGATATAAGTCTGGAATCTTGTCAGACTCCTCTTTGTGTGTTCCCTGCCTTTGGTGTCAAGGGCCATCGCCCGCGATCCTATTTTATCTGCTTGAACGCGTCAACCCCCGCATTCCCGCTTTGTCTGAAGCTCTCCTGACAACCCTGTCGCCACATAATGTCATCGCCCGTGGCCGAGAAGGCTCCCGATGATTCTTCCAAGCTGAAGACCTTCCTATCCATCCTCCGAAAGTGAGTTGCATCGCTCTTCGCTCTCTTTTGTCTGAGGAAATAGCTGCGTATACCGGAAGACAATGAAAAGGCAGACCAATGAAAAGCAAATCACGGGAAGACAGACGATGCTGATACCACGATAACCCAGGTTCGTGGGTGTGACAGATATCGCCTCAGTTCGATTCTCACTACCGGCTCAGCTACTAGAACCGCGCCCCAATCTAGGTATGTCTACAAGAGCACGGACACAGCAAGACGAGTAATTCGAGGCAGAAGCTGATATGACAATTAGAATACTGGAACTACCTGGACCGACCGGAAACCTTTGCCAGGTCAGCAACGTAACCCATCCATCATGTAAGCGCTCATATGCTGACTCCAGAGCTACAGTATCGGCACCTCCGATGATGAGTTGGGTCGGATGCTGGAAGTGTTGAAGTTCTGGTTCACAAAAGACCTGGTATATACTTCCGCGTATCATACTTGTCGCCTGGGATCTTATGCTGAAATGTGCCGCAGAAATACATCAAAGGGAAACCCTGCAAGCCCTATAATTCAACCCTGGGAGAGTTCTTCCGAGTGAGTAACGGCGCAAAGACAGCTGCTGGTTGCGGGTGGGTTGTGCTGATGATTTGAAACAGTGCAGCTGGGATGTGACAGAAGGAGACGCCTCCGAAGCAAATGTACCGGGTGTAAAAGTCAATGGTGCTGCTGCCACAGATGGAGGAGAACCTGTTAAGGTGTGTTACCTGACTGAGCAGACCTCACATCACCCTCCGGTCTCAGCCTTCTACATTGACTGCCCCCAACGAGGCGTCTCAGCGCGAGGATTCGACCAGATCAGTGCCAAGTTCACCGGTACCAATATTAGAGTGAGCCCGGGAGAGCATAACCTCGGCATCTTTGTCAACATCGAGAAGCGAGATAACGAGGAATATCAGTTGACGCACCCACATGCCTACCTGGGAGGCCTGCTGCGTGGCGCACTAGCGATCACTGTGTCAGATGCAGCATATATCACCTGCCGCAAGACTCGAATGAAGGCTATCTTGCAGTACTTGGAAGAGGGATGGATCGGGCGTTCCCAGCATCGGCTTGAGGGTGTTATCTTCCGCTTCAACCCCGACAAGGATACTACCACAAGGATCAAGGATGTTGCAGAGAAGGACGTGGTCGCCCGCATTAGCGGATCCTGGCACGGCAAAATCACATATACCGTCGCCGGAAGTAAGGAATCCCAGGTCCTCATTGATGTCGAGCCGCTCTTCCCTGCCTCCAAGAACGTGCCTCCCGATGAACAACAGCTCTCCAATGAATCCCTGAAATTCTGGGGTGATGTTACAAACGCCATCACAAGCAAGCAATTCACGCAAGCAACCAAACTCAAGCAGGATATTGAGGAGCGTCAACGCCAGCGCGCTGCGGAACGGAAAGCGAGCAACGAGGAATGGAAGCCTCGCTTTTTCACAGGAGCCCTCACTCCGCTGGGTAAACCCGAGCTGACTGAAGAGGGTCAGAAAGTCCTACAAGGCATTAGGGATGGAGACTACTCCTTGGAAGAAAGTACAGTTAAAGGCGCTTAGATACACAATGGCTGCGGTTGTGGGTTTTATTACGGTGGTGAATCGATGGCGTATCTGGCATACGACCACGTTTCACCTCGGCGTCTTGTGTTCAGCCTTACCCTCTGCATATTAGAATTATTTCCCCCTTGCTTCGTTTTCAACAGTGTTGTATATTTTCCATTCCTGTTCTGAATATTCACGTGGGCGAATGGATGGCTTTCTTGCTGACTCTACGAGGTTTGTAATTCCCTTACGATCAGAATGGAGATAGACTCGTCTGTTAGCATATTCTCTTAAATCCATTGACACCGAGGGAAGAGAATACGTAGATAGTGTCAAATTCTCGAACGAATATGCATGACAAAATCTTATGTACAGGTAGCTCATGACCTGAAGCCGGACTCAAAAAGAAAACAAATGTAAAAAAGCATGAAGCCCCCCCCCCATCCCATTGTAACACCCAAAATCCAGAATCACCCACTGAACAGCTACAGTAAGAAAGATAAGGGTCATTAACGGCATTACGCATCAGGAATTCTGCGGATGAACCTAAGCCGTGGCGCTCACAACTTTGCTAAAGCCCGCTGTCACGGTCTTCGTGATCTCCTCGTTCTTGTGAGGCAATAACGACAAGGCGTAGGCAACGTCGTTCCATTGCCGCTCAGTTTCGCACCGCGGGAGTCGAGCAGCGAGTTTATCGGCCAATTGTCGAGCGTGTTTCTCCTGAAGAGGAAACCTCAGTAAATGCATCATTTGGGAACGGGTGATATGTGTAGAGACGACGATAGCTTACCTTTTCAACAAATCCAATCAAGAATTTGACAATGCGCCGGAGGGCTGCCTCGTCGAGGTTACGCTCAGCACTCAACAGACTGAACATATCGACAAAGTGGTTGTAAACAGCGTTGTCCTTGGTAGCCAGTTCTGTGAAAAACATCCGCGCCAGGTCCGCGATCTTCTTGTCTTCGTCTTCCAGACATTTAGCCATCTCCCCGAGCTGGCCTTTGACCTTGACCTGACCAGCCAGAATAAGGAAGGTTAATGTCATGAGACATGTGCGCTTGACAGAGGCATCATCATCGTTGAGACGTCGGTAAAGGAAATCCGTATTTTCGTCAATGAGATGGTTAAAGCAGACAGCCATATCTCCAAGTGCGATCACAGCATTGCTGCGAACAATGGGATCTTCGGAGCGCTCCATAATCGTAATCAAAAGTGGTAGGTTCTTCTCACAGTATTCCGCGGATACACACATCAGCTTGGCCATACATAATGTAGCCGATGCTTGCAGATCACGATCCGCATAGGTATTGTTGTTGGCACAAATCTCGGCAACCAAGGGTCCGAACTTGGCGAGAAGGGAGTTATCTCCATAGAGAAGTTCACGCTCCCGAATATGAGCCATGGCATCCGTAAAGTCGTCTTCGGTGGTACCTCCGATGAGATCGAGTTCGTCATCATCGGTATTGTCTGTGTTCCTCTGAGCAGCAGCCTCTGCGGTTTTGTTCTTCTCTTGCTCCGCCTTACGGCGTTTGAAATCAAGCTCACACAGCTCGAGATGAACGATTTGCTTGATGGCAATATGGCCAACAACAAAGAGAAGCTGCGACAGGGCCGCAGATGAAGGCTTGAGCTTTGAACCTTGTTCATCAGTCGAAGCAGTCCCGGGTCTTTGCTCTTCGCCTTCCGCTGAGGTATGGGAAGATGAGGGGCGTTGAAGATGAGGCTGGAAAACAAATCGAGTCTTCCGGCGGAGAATGTCTGAGCAAAGAGCATCAGGATGCTTTGAAAGGGTGTAGATAGCACCAACTGCCTGCTCTGCAACACCATACCACTCCTTGCTATTAGAGCTGATCTCGAGCATGGCAGCGAGCTTGGTCAGAACCGCATGGTCGTTGGCAATTTTGGAAATGCCAATATCTTTGGACTTGGCCTGGCGACCAGGCATCATTCGTCGTAAAGCAATACATGTGTACTTAGCCAGAACAAGATCAGATCTTCCCAGCCCGCCAAGGCCGATCCGTAGCATCGCCTCAATCTCCTTGACTACCACCTCGGGGTCAGCTAATGCAAGCATTCCGAGTACGATAATTGAGCCTCGGCGTTGAGTTTTCGAAATTTCTTTCTTCTGAACACTGTAGACTTGCCAAAGCTTGGCTATCACTGCGTCAGATATGTGCCCAGCTTTCATCATTGTACTCATCAGTTGCTCAAGGCAGGTGAGTTCGGCTGGTGTTGATCCAAACGTCAGACTAATCATGTTCCGCGCAATGTAGTTCGCTGCGTCATTAGAGCTGAAGGAGGCTGGCGCATCAAAAAAGAGGCCCTTATAGCAGTCAATGAGATGAGTCTGGACACCTTTTCCTTCATCGCTGTTGCCCTTGGTCCAGATCAAACGGAGCATGCGTCTGATTCCAGCTCGAGCAGTCTCGACCTTGTAGGCGTCAAGCACCACGAAAAAGTCCATGGCTTCGATGACTTCACTCTTGTTACGGGAAGAGAGTAGCTGGGACACAATGGTGGAACCAGAGTGAAGAACTTCAATGAAGCGCAACGCCTCATTGTAGTACTTTCTCGTGAGTTGCAAGCGAGTCAACAATTCCGAAATCGCCGCTTGTTCTGCTGCCTTTTGCACAGCTATTTCCTTCTCTTCTTCGGTCATTCTGGGGGCTTTCGAAGGAGAGTCATCGGGCAGTTGAGTTGCTTCATCCAAAAGTTCACTATCTGGCATCTGAGTAACATCTGCGTCGAAGCCGGGGGTCTCGGGGGGTCTCAAGGCGTTTAATTCTGCGTCTACACCGTCCAATCTCTCCGCCCAGTCCTTGTATGAAAGTTGGCCACCGTGCATGACGCTGAAGGGGTGCGTTGCGACAAGCTTTGAAAGTAATTTGATCGCATTACGTCGCACATTGCTGCTTTTGTCTTCCAAGCTTCGCGCGGCTAGCTCAGCAGCGCGTTGGCGTCTCTTGGGGAACTTCTGCTCCAAGTCACAGATGCGCATGAAGACTTGGATTGTCCTGCATCGACAATATGGGTTGATATCCAAGAACCGCTCCTCCAGCACGTCGAAAAAGGCGTTGATTTGGGTCTTGTAGTTTTCGCTGGGTTCTTCTTGTCGACTTAAGTCAGAAATGAGGTTGCCGCAGACCTCTATGACCGCGCATCGCAATGTATATGCCTGGTTTCGAGATCAGCAATAGTTACCGCGAGTCTTCAGCGTAGATTTCTACCTCACTATCAAGCTGCTTCGCTAAGAGGGTCATTTGCTTGATAATCAACCTTGGAGCTAACTCAGATAGCTTGATTATGAATGCTGAAACAGATTTCGGCCCTCGCGTATCGTTGGAATTGAACTCTTTGTTTCCAAGTTCCCTGCTTCAGATTAGAATGGAAACAAGCAGCGTAGGAAGGTTGGGCAAGTACTTCAAAATCTCATCCGAAAGCTGCGGATAGTCATATTGCTCTGAAAGGATGTGCAGGAACTCGGCCATGGGCTCTGATAGATGCTCGAAGTAGGTCAAACTTTGTACGATGGATGTTTGGGCACCTGTGGCTCGAATTAGTTCCTAACCAGAGATGAATACCCAGGAACTTTGGTGTTGGTCGTACCAAATGCATGGCCGTGATGCTTTACAGCGATACACAAGACCTTAAACGCATGCATGCGAATCGCCATACTTTTGACCCGCTGCTCACTCTCCAAAATGAGATAGATTGTGCGCGTGAAAAGGTTGATGAAGGTATCGCGGTCCGAGGTGGTTAGGAATATGCGGCTCAGTTTTAGTTTCATTACCTTGCACATGGTCTCCATAGAAATCTGAATTTGAGGAGTCCAATCCCATTGGCCATCCTTGGCGGATTTCTTCGACTTGGGTCCTCCACGGCGGGCAGGCGCAGACTCAGCAGTTTTTTCGGCGGCTTTCACCTCGACGGCAGACAGGGCCCATTGGAGGAGAAATCCGTACATTTCCAGGAGCTGCTTGTGGTGTTGGATCGCATCCTGCTCGTCAGCTTCTAGGTCTCCATGGATAATGTCGGCTTCCACGGAGAGTCCAGATACGATCAGGTCCAGCACCTTGCTTAGCGATTTGGCGGAGAGGAGGGTCGGATATCTGTAGGGTTTCAAAAGTTCAGAGTCGATTCCAGGCGGGAAAGAGCCTCGAAGGAGAAGTTGGGAGGGACCGGGGCGCACTTTAACAACAGTTGGAGGGAATCAAAGAATGAGGCCCTCGTCAATCCTTCAGGGTTCTCCGCAACAGCATCCACGATCGGATTCAATACATTATCCACTAGGGCGGGCGACAACTGGTCGGGGTCATTTTCACAGTCGAGGAGTTCCGGTTCAGCATCAGGTGTTGGTATAGAAGCTGGATCACTCAAGTAATACTTGAGCGAATCGTTGATATCGAATTGTATTCTCTCTTCCATGGTGGGCGAGGGGCTGGGGGGGAGGAAGGAGAAGGTCCAGAGTCGGAGATCGAAGAGGAGGGGAGGAGTGTAAACAAACAAGAGCGGGTCCCTGCCAGACGATACCGCCCGCAATTCCGCGGCGTATTTTACTATTACCAACGCGTAAACAACGCTTTTGCTGGGATAGCTTCTTCTTTGCCTCCCTTGCTGTTAAAATTCATCTGTCTTGACCTCTTACGCGCTTGGGAGATTTTGAGATCCTTACCACCCTGTATTGACCGCACACCCCATTACCATGTCGGCCTTTCGAGCCGCACCGCCGGGCGTGTTTGAGCTTCAGCGTAGTAGCTCTTTCCAAGCCTCTAAGGCTCCCGCACACCGATACGCGCCTGAAGAGGGCCAGAGAAAGGCTTCGAATTCGGAGGTACGAGAAACGGAGTACGACTACGAAGATGAAGAGGTAGACGAGTCTGTTCGAGAAGACATGACAAAGTTGGAAGACACATTTCCTGGCATTTCCGAACGCTTTAGACTGGTGAATCGAATCGGAGAAGGTGTGTGCCGCTGAAGCTCGAATTTCATTTGTGGACTGATACTGAGACGTTTTTAGGGACATTTTCAACCGTTTATAAAGCCGAAGATCTCTTGTACGACCATTATGACAACGACTGGGACATATTCGGGCAAGCACAGCAAAAGGAAGCATGGGTCAGTCCACCTTCGAAACGGCGTCGGGTTAATGGTGAGCAAACAGCTCGCCGGAATTGCCGTTACGTGGCGTTGAAGAAGATTTATGTCACCAGCAGCCCTATTCGGATCCAAAATGAGCTTGAATTGCTCCATGACCTCCGCGGTTGTCGAGCGGTGTGTCCTCTCATCACAGCATTCCGATACCAGGATCAGGTCGTGGCCGTGCTTCCTTATTTTCCTCACACCGATTTCCGTATTCAATACCGAACCTTTATGGTAGCGGACATGCGTCACTATCTTCGGTCGTTGCTTACTGCTTTACAATCTGTTCATGAACATGACATATTACACCGGGATATCAAGCCAACGTAAGTCCACACCTGCATTTTTGATTCGATCTCTTCGGCTTACTGATGAGCTTTAGAAACTTCCTTTACAACCCAGAATTGAAGGAAGGTGTCCTTGTAGACTTTGGACTCGCGGAGGTGAGCTCTACTCTTCCTTAAAACTTACCGATGGTGTTGCTGACCATTCCCTCCTCACTCTATAGCGGCAGGGTTCAGAATACACGAGTGCATGCCTCTGTACTCATCAATCATACGTCCGTCGCAGTCGAATTGTATCCAGCCACTACTCCAAGAATCCACCTTCATCAGGACTTTCGGCTGGATACCCCAAAAATGATTCTCGGCCATCAAGGCGGGCAAATCGTGCTGGGACTCGAGGATTTCGAGCGCCCGAGGTGCTTTTCAAATGCACATCCCAAACAACCAAAATTGATATGTGGTCTGTCGGTGTGATTCTGCTCACTTTGCTCGGTCGTCGCTTTCCCTTCTTCAACTCGGCCGACGATATTGACGCTATGATTGAAATGTCGAGCATCTTCGGCATTCGGCGCATGAAAGCAGCGTCGGCTATGCATGGCCAAATTTTTGAAACCAACATTCCTACCATTGGGGAGAAAGGTTACAGTTGGGAGAAGCTGATCAAATGGTCCAGTTGTGTAGAGGATCTTACTGAAAGCGAGCTCCAAGCTACACGTCTTCTTTCGGGACTGATGGAACTGGATCCAAACAAGCGTTTCAGTGCAGAAGAAGCACTCCAGCATGAGTTTTTCACCAATCCTGTTCATCACGATGTTAAATGGGGAGGCAACCCGGACAGTGCCGACTCGGCGAGGACGATGAGGCCGTGGAAGAAGAAGAAGAAGATGAAGTTGCGATGCTATGATGATCAATGTCCGTACAACGTATAATGCACTGCTGATGGTCCACGATGCTTCTATTCTGCAATAAACTCTTCTCACTTTACTCCTATGATCACAAGGCTCAAACAGCTTCAGATCTTGTATAATATGCACGCCAAAAAACTGAGGATTTGATTTGTTCAAAACAGCGGTCTTATACAGCTTCCCCAAAGTCGTAATGACCGGTTTCTGAGGCGTGTTTGGCCGCGCCCTTCTCTCCTGTAAAAGTGCCCCCGCATGTGTTACACCGCACTGAGAACCCAGCAGTATCCGTGTAATAATGTTTGCGTTGGAGAACTTGGCACAGCTCTTTAGCCTTCTCTAACACAACAGGATCTACCGCCTCAAAGATTTTAGTATCGCCATCAGCAGATGGATTGGCGTGTGTGTATGGGGGATCCGACGGAGACAGTGCCAGAACGTCGTAGTGGATGCCAGAATAAACGACGATGCAGCGAGTTGGCGCCCCTTCGTTGAACTGAAACATGTTCAATGTTTGGACATCAATCGAACAAATTTCGATGTTGAAGTATTCACTTAAGATCTTGAGTTCAATGGCACCACCCCAAGAATCCTCGTTCTGGATCCATTGGCAGTAGTCGTCCGGATTCTTGCCGAGTATCGCAGCACTATATTCCACTGGGTTTGATTGAATAGACCCTGCAACGATGGATCGTAGTTCCACCATCGTGTCCATATCACCCATGACAGCTGCCCCCACAGCTCGGAAGAGACACGAATTATCATCGGGCATGACTCGCAGGACGAATGTACCGCCATGCTCGGGAGATGCGATCTCCGGAGGGTCGTCTTCGCAGGACTGGGGCTTTGGGGGGGAAGAGGGCTGTTGGTATAAGGCTTGAGACGCGGGCGCTGGAGGTTCACTCGAAGGAGCAGCTCCCTCTCGCGGTACAACTATAAGCTGCTCTCCATTAAGGTCGATCCCGATTTCGGATACTGCTTGATTCGGCGCGAATTGGTCAAGTGCCAGAGGCTTTATATCCGGATATCCGTATTTCACGTCGAATGAGGTCAGACCTGTCTTTTCGACGATCTGGGCTCGCAGTTCTTGAATTGATGATGAGCTCTCCAAGGTGACTGTTGACTGGCCGGAGGGGCCTCGCACGCGAAATCGCATTTTGACAAGGTTCCTCCGAGGGGCCGAAACACCGCTGCGTATGTGATGAGGGGGAAGTATGACGATCTGAACTGCCGCGGGTGTGGGGTAAACCAGTCCAAGTCAGGGAACGCCAAGATGGCGGGTTCTCTGGCAGACTCGTATCGCGAACAAACAACTGTAATTCAGTAGCGACTGAACAAAGCAAACAGTCCTTTTCTTTACACATTTAGCTGAAGTCATTACTAAGGATAATATCCCAAGGATGAATGCCCAACGTATCCGGGATCCAGCGTCCCTGGTAGAATACTGTGTAGACTTTTCTAGACCATCCGCCATCAAAAGATCCAGCATCTTATCCATACAAGGTACTTTCAAACCTCGATGAGTATATCAAGATGCTACTCTTGGAGATCTAGGACACTTTTACAAGCTATTGAATTTCAGTCTCTTCTAGCCCTACCAGTTACCACACAATCAAATAGTTGCACATCACTTTCTGGACAGGCATATGCTCCGGAATTGGAGGCCCAAATAACTTAGTATGAATCAGACGGTACCTACTAGTAGACTGGCATGGTTTCTATGGTTGAGCATCGCTGTGTTCCAGAGTTACCCCCGCTTTCTTTAGGCGCTCATGAAGATTCTGGCTTAGCTGTGTAGATGAAGACGACGATCCGTTTTATCGATTGTGGTAGCTCGCTGTATATGGTAATTAGCTCCCACCCCACTTTTTGTTCGGCAAGTACAGATATGGAAACTTTGAGGATTCAACATCCCATACTGACGAGAATGGTCCATGCTGTGGAGGTAGTTCCGTGGGGATGCATTGAATTGGTTCCGGAATGCGAGAATTCAGTCCCTCGATCTCAGATATTTTGTGCCTGTCTTGCCAGGCATCAGGTTACAGGACGTACTGTATTGTAACCAGCAGGTCACAGTACCGCTGACTCAGCGTTGCGCAAAAGCGAGTCCCTGCACCCTACGCAACCAGTCCCATCCTAACTCATCTTTTCGGACATTGACCCAATACTCCAAGCGGTGCGCAATGGATCAATCAGATAGGGGCCAGTCACAGCCCCAGCCCGAGGACCCGGTGACCTCCATCGAGAATGATGGCGCCGTATCTGAGGAGCAATGGAGGGCTATGATGGATGTCATCATGGCCATTTACGATTTTCGCGAGCCAGAGTAAGCTAACGCGTGGAATACAACCTCTTATACATGAAAAAGGTCGCTGACTGTGCTGTAGTGGCCATGACCCTTCGCGACTTTTCCATCGCAGTGTGAACAAGCGCGTCGTGCCGGATTATTATGACATTATCAAAGAACCCATGGCGCTTAGCATTCTGAAGCAGCGCATCAACAAGCGAGAGTATAGGCAGTTTAAGGACTTTGTGCGCGACTGCGCTTTGGTATGCGATATCATCTCCTGCATTATCGAGTCATCATCGATACTAACAATTGCGCGTGCTGCCCTTTAGATCCCCCACAACGCGCAGACATACAACAGGCCAAAGTCACAAGCATACGAAGATGCACTCGTGATTAAGGTAAGGGAAACAATTATACCCCAGGGGTGGGAACCTGCGATTTTCGCTGACTAGTATCTTGTACGCAGGATGTTTTCCATCAGGAGCTGAAGAAGCTCGTTGATAATGGGGTAATCAGCGCCGAGGAAGCGGAGTTCCCTGACCTCGGCGAGATCCCTGAGGCCGATCCTGTCCCCGACGAAGAAGACGAGGATGAGGACGAAGAGGAAGAAGAGGAAGAAGATTCAGACGATGAAGGACGCCGAAGGAAGAAACCAGGCCCTAAACCAGGATCCAAGCGCGGTGGGAGAGATGGGAAGCAAGAGCCAGACCTCCGTAAAAAGCGCGGTCGCCCCCGCGGGTCGATACGCCGATGGAAACTCGCATCAAAACGATCCTAAAAGGACTACGAAAGTTCAAAGGTCCAGGCGGTCATTTGAAGGTCGTGCACTTTGAACGTCTTCCTGACAAATCTGCCTATCCGGATTATTACATGGAAATCAAAGAGCCCATCGCTATCGATATCATCAAGCGCAAGTCGAAGCGCAAGAAGTACAATTCAGTCGACCACTTCATGCGAGACTTGGACCTGATGTTCGAAAATGCCAAAGCTTACAATCAGTCCGAGAGCCAGATCTACAAAGATGCCGTGGATCTGCAGACGGAGGCACGAAAACTGGCCGAGCAGGAGAAGAAGAAGCCTGATAGCGAATACCTCATGGAGGATGGGCGTTTTCCCTGCCAGATGGGATATTGCATCGAAATGAGCTCTGGAAGGTTGGCGATTGGGTTCACATTCAAAACCCCAACGATGTCACCAAACCTATCGTTGCTCAAATCTACCGGACCTGGGAAGACTCCGAGCGTGAGCAATGGATCAATGCATGCTGGTACTACCGACCGGAGCAGACTGTCCACCACTTTGAGAAGCACTTTTATCCTAATGAGGTGGTCAAGACAGGTCAATACCGTGACCACCGCATTGATGAAATTGTTGATCGTTGCTTTGTGATGTTCTTTACTCGCTACAGCAGAGGCCGTCCGCGCGACCTTCCTCCAGGCAAGGAGATCTATGTCTGTGAGGCTCGCTATAACGAAGAGAAACACAAGCTCAACAAAATCAAGACATGGGCAAGCTGCTTGCCAGATGAGGTGCGAGAGAAAGACTATGAAATGGATCTTTTTGACGTGCCCCGTAAAATCAGAAAACATCCTAGTCCGATCAAGCACCTGCTGAAGGAGGATGCAAAGGAGACCGATGATCTTCCACGGCCAACATGGGGAGCTGACAATGCACCCCCTGTGGTAGGCGCGGTACATCGCCGCCCACGCGATGAGAATGTAAGTTCTCCCCACTGGGTTGTCCGGACTCGGGCGACCTTGTCACCCGCATCCCCTTCATCCCCTTCTCCTATCGGTGTCGCGATTCTAATTCTTAACTCTTGTATAGGAATCCCCGCCACCTGAACCCACTCCATCTCCGCCGCCTCCAACTCTGCCACCGTCCACCATGACATCTGCCACCCCTCGTCCATCTATCAACCAGCCTCTCCCGACAGTTCCTTTGGCTACCTCGAGCAATGCAGTGGCAGCTCAAACCCAAGCCCCCATGGCGACTGCATCGGTATCCCAGGTATCTCCGGCTCCAGTGCCGCAGACAACCTTCCAGACCCCCATGAATACGCAAATGTACCAAGCTCAGCGCCGGCCAAGCAACTTCATGCAGCAGACTCCAACCACCGCATACCAGACCTCACCGGCTCCACAGTCTTATCCAGCAACCGCGGCATCACAATATGGTTCTTACACTCCTAATCGTCTTCAGACTGCAGCTCCTGTCTATAACCCCAACGCACCACGCACAGTGGAAGTATTTCATCTCAGTGATGCCGCGAATCTCGCAATCCCTGCCGATATCCGGCGTCAATTCCACTGTGACGACAAAGGACATGTTTTGTTCTTCTCGACCCCTCCTTTGGATCTCATTCTTCCAGTTCAACCACAGCTGACTCATTCTCTCAAATATCTTGCTAGAAGAGAGGACCGTCAGAAGAAAGTTGCTGAAAGAAAGCGAAAGCGCGAAGAAGAAGAGGCCCGGCAACTGGAAGAAGAAAAGCGCCGCCGAGTCGATGAAGAGATAGAGCTTGCTTCCCGAATCCAGGCACTTGTCCCTCGAGCTGTCGAGTGCATGGTGAAGCAAGTCGTTGCAGGAACCGAAGAGCTTTATGACATATTCCCCCTGGAAGGTGCGGGTCATTCTCGCTCTGCGGATGACCAGGTTCGCGCGAACCGAATCTTGAACGATCAGTTGGCGAAACAGCAGACTGAACAGATCCAGGCACAGTCCCATCCAGAAGGGTTCGTCAACTTGAAAGGCAGTGCAGTGTACCTGGGAGATAGCTCAGTTGAGGGTCGCTAGGACTCAATTGTTTTGCTTCCGAGCTGTCTTTTCCATTTCGTTCATTTCTCAAGCAGTACTATGATGGGTTTACCTTGTGGCGTATTTTGGTTTGAGGAGAGGGGGGCTATTCATGGGGCCAGGCAGTTCAGGGGCGTTAAGGTTAAGACTTGTACTATTAGGTGGATGCCGAGCGTCGATGTGTCTAATATCAAGCTCAATGAATTGTTGGATCAACAAACATGGTTTTACACTATTGACAATGAAAGTAGAAACTGGCGGGTAGCTTGAAGAACTTCACAGGCATGGGGCTTATTTGCAGATCTCCTGTTTATACATCTGGACGGCCAGGAGATTGGGAAGATAAAACGTCAACACGAAAGTATAGCCAAAAACACCAGGACCGTACGTCATTGACTCATGAATCAAGTGCGCGAGGACCAACGAGAAAAAAGACCTCAAACTCAACTCCCCTGCGAGTCGGGACGGGGTAAAGGACCTCATAGAAGGTGAAGGGATTAATACAGAAGATGGGTTGGGGAAAGGAATCGAGAAAGGGAAACGTCCAGTTTGGCAAGAGCCTCCTCTCACAGAGGACAAATGGGAAGCAGGATGAGATTTCTCTAGATGATTCAAGAGAGAGAGAGAAAGGACGAACCCAGGGTCCGAGGAGACCCCAAGAAGGATTGAGAAGAGGAACTTCGGCGACCAATAACGTGCAGAAGACGACACAGCGGTATGCAGTCTTTCAAGATCAGAAGCGGATGAACCATCTCTGCCTACAGCAGTTTCCGAAGTGCTGAATTCTCGATGCCGACAAAGGAAAGGCGTAGACGGATAAGCTGACGTGATGATTCGGGGATCGGTGTTGTACTTTTCGTTTTTCTGTTTTTGCCCGTGGTTTAATTTCTATGACGCTCCGTTATGCTGCTGTGCCAAGTGAAACTCCGTTGTTCCCCCCGTTTTGTGTTTTGTGTTGGCCTTGCCATAAGCATGCTCAGACCGAAAGGTATAAGCATCAGGCCAGTGTCGTGATCATGAAAGTAAGTAGCATTTTTATGCGTCATTGGAGCTTTCCTTCGTCTCCTCGGAGTTCCAGGACGAACTGTTGCGCTTGTGGCCCTCCTCTTCCTCCATGGAAAAGACCAGGTCATTAGCATCTTCTTCCTCAATCTTGCTATCAATTTTGCTCGTAGTGTTTGGGGAGGAGATGGTTCGATCTAGGCGGCCTGGGACCGTGGGTGGTCGAGTAGAACCTGGGTAGAGAGACATGCCACCCAGTTGCTCAGAGATCATGGACATAGAAGATTGTCTTCCAGGGCTAGATACAAACGGCGAGCCATCGTGAGAAGCCCGGCTACTACCGATGGGACCTAGACTCGGGCTTCCCAGAGGATTCAAGGACGATTCACGCAGCGGTGAGCCAATGTGATGGAAAGAGGAACCAATGGCATCCTCCTCCTTCTTTTGACGTTGCTTGGCAAACAATGCGCCAAAACGCGATGGACTTGAGGCGAGAGGTGATCCATTCTTGGAAAAGCTGCTGCTCATACCGAGGCCGCTGAAGTCGCGATGGCTACTTCCGAGATCATGATCCGTTCGAGAGAGGCGACGAAGCTTTTCCTGTGGAGTGAGGACATCATCGTGCAAGTTGACAGGGAGATAGTCTTCCTCCATAGGGAAATTCTCATCCCAATCATCAAGACCAGTTGGGCGGGGAACACTGGCGGATAGCATGCGGGGTTTTACGGGCCGTGAAGAGTGCAAGAATCGAGGCCCAATAGTATCCTCAGGAGCTGGAGGAGAAGAACCGATGTTGGACGATTGTTTGCGCAGGTCTGAATAGCTGACATCACGGAGGTTGCGGAACATGTCTGTTGGACCGGGTCGGTGGGCGGGCGGGGATTCCAATCCAAATTTCGATGGCATTGAAGCAGCCACAGGACCGTATCGAGCCACATGCGAGATACCCTGGCTGTCGAATGATGCCGGGAGTGGAGCGTCAAGTGCCGTCAAGTGATTATTGCTGGGTGACATGGGAAAACGCACATCGTCGATGGGGGGACCCATACTTCGAGCCAGCGTCAGAAGCCAACCCCGCATCGATTGTCGGAATGTCATAAGGCGGTTGCTGTCCATGTACTACTCCTGGGACATCCTCCGACTGCGAAGGGTATCGGGGCTCATGACCGTTCATGCGCTGCTGAGACAGCACCGAGTTGGTCAAGGCTGAATCTTGATTCACGTAAGCCTGCGGATTGACTCGGCCACCAAGGTTCAAATGACTGCCACTGCCCATGCCCATGCCACCACCACTCGGTCGATTTACTCTCCGTCCATCGGGTAAGATGTGGGCTAGTGCACATTTTGCGCCGAACTTGCAGTTGCCCTAATAGCGGCGAAGAAAAAATAAATCCATGTCAGCGTCGGAGCCTTCGGTAATGCAAGCGGATCGAGCGATCGTCATCGCAGCGCTTCTCCTACCTTGGTGAAGTATTTGCAGGGAGTATATTCGACCGCTGCATCAGTCGAGTGCAGGAATGGACAAGCGGGGCCGGCCTGGCAAGCACCCTGGCGGAAGAATTTACAGGGAACGTGCTTCGTGTCTACCATCGAGTTAGAAAGGATGAATCCATACAGAACAGCAGCTGATCCAATTTGACGGGGGAGAATGCGTACTCTTGTTGCTAGGGTTAGGTGGGCTGCGGGCCATATCCAGGCCTGAGGGATTTCGAGCATGGCCATTCTGGTTGTTTTGACCATTTGGCAGCCCAGAGGGCACCGGGAGAGGTGCGCGACCTCTCATATCAGAACGACTGGGACGAGATGCAGGAGGGCGAGAGGCTGACAGCATCGCCAACACGGATGGAAGATTTGGAGGGGTCGGGGCGAGAGAGGGGAAGAGAATGGGGAGCAGGCGGTCAGATCGGAACCCGAAATGTATGAGCGCACGCTCAATCGAATCCAAGAGCTTCTAGTTGGGCTGGACAGCATAAAAGATGGAAACAGGGGGCAGATAGTGCTCATGATCAGAGGAATCACTGTCGACCTTAGCTCTCGTTGGTTCCGCGTGTGCATATGCGCTGTTCATCTGATTTGGCTTGGTTCGCCTTCCGGAGTTTGCCTCCATTCCTATGCCTTAGGTGACCAGTCTAGCCTGATCCCCCAACACGAATAAGAAAATTAAACTAGTAGGATACGTTGAACAAGCAGCTTCCTTGCAGTATCCCTCACCCATCATTTCTCGGGAAGTTATCATATTTTGGCCCTTGTAACCCGGCCCCTAGTCCATATCGCGATGCACAAAGCTCCCCAGCTCCGCTCAGACCGAGCCGCAAATCGCGCTCGTCAAATGATATGACTGGGTGGAGACGAGGGGGGATCATCCTCACGCTGTAGCGTCAACACCCGCCAGCCCCTCATTGGAGCGGCCCTTCAAGCCCTAGCGATTCCTTGCAAGCCATGTTAGCAGGGATTCCTGAGGGACGGAGACTACATACCCAAAGCTCTCTCTCGCTTGTTCCCTCTGGTAGTACTTCGGTGCACCTGCCCCATAGATCCCGGCACATGCGACGGCGGCTGGTGGCATGACTTTGCCAGTATTCCCATTCCCGTTCGAGTCTTTCTCGCTCTTCTGGGGATAGGTGTACTTCGTTATCGTCGTGCAAAATAGCTAAGTGCTCTCGGATTCCATTTCGTTCCTGCTCCAAGCGCTGGATATCCTCCTGCAGATTGGAAAGTCGTGGGTTAGCCTCGAAGACCGCTAAAGCCATCCGGGCTTTTCTTTCACTGGTCTTGAGATCAGCGAGCTCAGTTCGAAGCTTCTCTATTTCCTGATTCATTGTAGAAAGGACTTGGGGGGTCACGCTTCGTGCCGCATCCTGCAAAGCATGATAGACCGCTTGCTTCCCTGTTTTTGAAGATTAACGTAACTCTCGTCATGATCTCGGGTGTGGAACACATGATATGACATCTATCACCTACCATTAGTCCGTCCTCCGATCTGGCCCTCCTCGTGTAGTTGCTGAAGCGCCTTCGTAGCTTTTGCTGAAGACAAAAAGTTTCAGTCACCTTCAAGCAAGACATATACAAGAAAAATGGGCATTACACCAATGCGTACCCTTAGAGACTTTGTTGTGCAAATTGGCAGACACCTCAATAACCTAGTCATCCTGTCAGCTTGAGTAGCACCTTTAACTCGGCAGGCATATTGACCGAGAATGGGCGACTGTGCGGACGAAGTGTTAGATCCCGGAAAGTCACTAAGCTTGATGAATGCATACTTTTGAGCACCTTTCAATGTGTTAGTGCTCCCTATTCGTGGAGTGTAGGAACGTCATACAGCGAGGACTCACGTAGGTAATCGAGAACGAGTGCCACGTCTTTGCCATGTCAGTTGTCCGAAAGAGTAAATGAAGTTTTTCTTTTCTTTTTTTTTTGGGAAGGCCTACCACCAGAAGCTGCGCCTGTATCGGCCTTGGGCTTGCGAACCATGTTGGGGTTGTTGAAAAGGCAGGAAAACGATGTGAAAAACGAGGAAAGATGAGCGCATTTGGCGCTGCGCTTCACATTTGTCTACGGTGGGTTACGATCAGACGCGGCAGAATTTCGCTAATAGGTTTGATTCCTTCAAAAGGTCGTCCTGTGTATCTAGAAATCAAATAGCCGAACAACCATATGTCCAAAGGCCCCAGGCAACCATGACATCCTGAGCGTAAATGCAAAATATGCGTAAATGGAGATGGGGGCGACGTCAGCATAGTTCGCCTCCCGGACGACGGAACTTAATTTTTTTTTGGAAAAACCGGGATTAAAGGATATAGGAAATATGCAGGAACGAGATGAGAGACAAACAGATAAAAAAAGACAGACGCTCAAAGATCCATGGTGGAGGTAGTCCAAAATGGCGTTCAGGGTATCACATCACCAGCTTAGCAAGTCAATTAGCATACGAATATAGAGACGAAGGACTGAGGTCAGGGGGAGATACTTACACAATCATTATCGCTTTTAGCACTCGGAACTCCCATTTCTTCGAAAGTTTTGGGTCCTTTTCCGGGTGGCGGAGCACTTGGCTTAGATGGCTGCTGCTGAGCAGGGGGTCTTGGCCCAGGGGTGGTAGCGGAAGGCCCAGAAGCCACAGAAGAAGCCGCGGACCCTCTGGATGGTTGCCGGGACTCGGTTCGTGGAGGAAAGTTCCCCTGGTTTGGGAAGTTGGCAGAAGACGGAGAGCCACCTGGCCGAGGAGACGCCGTAGTACGAGGTGAGGCAAGACCGCCAGGACCAGCAGAGCCAGGGGGCCCACCCACAGGTGTCCGCACAGGTCTTCGGTCTGGAGGTGCCCCCTCGAGTCGTGGGGGGCGGCGTCGGTCACCAGGCGGCGGCACAGGTGCAGAATAACCGATATCCAATCGAGGAGTTCCATTGGGGCTCATCATATTCTGAGGACTCATCGGGCCAGGTGGTGCGCTGACTGGAGTACCGGGGCCACTGCTAGGGGCGCTACCGGGGCCCGGACGGTAGGCGCCGGGGCCTGCACCGTAAGATGCAGTCCGAGGAGCAGGTCCACCGCCGTACGGTTGAGGTGGGCCATTGGTGCGAAGATTTGGGTTGACACCAAATGCGGAGCTTGGTCGATGGTCAGGCATCTGATAATTCTGCTGGCCTGGAGGACGAGCGCGCGGAGTAGCGCGGTCAGGATAAGGAGCAGCAGACGAGGGCGGATCAGACAGAGTGAGCCGTGAAGGGTCAGGCATTTCAAGATTCTCCCCGCCGGATCAAAAGAATTGCCTCGTTGGTGCGCAACATGCCGAACTGACTTGATGCGATTGATTGCGACTGCCTGGTGATCCTTTCGGGAAAGCGTCTTGGAACGAGAGATACTATCAATCCGACTTGTCGCGTCTCTGTTACCGCTAGCTTCTGCCTTCGCGTACCAGCTTCGGGCCTCCTTCAGATCCGCAGCAACGAAGATCCCCACTTCATAGAAATAACCGAGGGCAAACTCGGCAGTAGGAAGACCGCTCTGGGCGGCACGTTGAGCATACGTGAAAGCAAGCTCATCGTTTTTCTCGAAAATTCCTTCGTGTCCACAAAGGAACCATTTGCTGATGGCCATTTCGGCCTCCGGCTCGCCTTGGCGAGCAGCGAGTGCGTTGTAGTGCAAGGATAGAGCGGGGTTGAAGTCGCAACCGAGTTGACAAAGCTCATATGCGGCACCCATCTTTACTTGAGCCTTGGCGAATCCATGGTATGCAGCTTTCTCAATATTGACACGCGCAATGTTGTAATCCATTGGCAGGAAAGATTCAGGGACATTGACTTGGGGTAGCTCTCGGGCAATGAGCATGCCATAGACCTAGACAAGAGATTAGGACCATCGTTCTAACCAACCTAATAAGCCAAGACTTACGTAGGCACCCTGCGGCGCATTCTGATCGCACGATTGTGCGGCCAAACGAATGTACTCCAGTCCTCTTGCGAAGTCTTGCCGTTGACCATGCTGGCCGAGGAGAATCATCATACCCAGACGCTAAAGGATCACTGGTTAAAAAAATTTTTACTTCAAATGTCAGCAAAGCTTACATAGTAAGATGCAGAGTCACCCATCGTGACACCTCGTTCATAGTGCTTGATGGCCTTTTCCGGCTCGCCCGAGCTCTCGAATTGCATACCAATACGGTATTCTGCGCGAGCGTAGCCCTTGTCCGCTGCACGCGTATAGCATCGGAAAGCTTCTTTCCTGTCGACGCGATAATTGAACTTGCCGAATTCCAGCCACATGCCCTTGAGAAACTCTGCCTTGGGGTGGTGTTGTTCGGCTAAGAAGCCAACGATGTTCAAAGCGTCATTTTTCAACTGGCGCTCCACCGGTGGGGTATGTGGACGCGGGGGTTGAGTCAAGGATAGGCGCGCTTCGTTCTGAGCAGCCACTTCGACAAAAGCCAGCGCATCTTGAGCCCAGGCCAATTGCATCTCCGGGTCGGTGGTGGACAAAACGGCCATTCGGGCGCGATCCAAGTTCGCCTCGCGCTGCTCATCGGTGGGGGGGCACATTTGGCGGCGGGTTGCGCAGAACAGGGAAGGGAGAAAAAGTTGGGGTGGTCCATACTATCGTAGGTGGCCGACTGAGCGTACGCTCCATGATCTTGAGTCTGAGTCTGCTGTGGCGGGGCTTGGAGAGCGGAGGAAGTCCGCTCGGGATACTGCGACTGCGAACGATACTGCTGAGAAGGCGTCTGCTGGGGCCGGGCATGGCGGGGGTCGCTGGCATGATGCTCCATTTGAGCTATATTGTCCTGCATGTTCTCGGGCACATCGGGCATCACTCTGCCAGGGAGGATTAGTACTCGTACCTTTGACATCTTGACGGAACGGGGTCGCGTCTGGAAGCACCAAAGTGGCAACGCACCTTTGAGGGGAGGGGGAGATGACCTCTGGCATGTAGAAGTCATCCTGGCCCCCTGGATACCAAGTCGCGCCCACCCGCGGCTGACCACGACCCTGTGGCGGTCGGTTCATCCGGTAGTCGGTCATTTAGCTGGATGGATGCAGCATGGGATAGAGAAGGAGAGTCCGGGGGAGAAGGGTGGGGAGGAGAACAAGGGTCAAGAGAGCAGAGTAAAGGTAATAAATCAGAGGGAGCGGGGGCCTCGAAAGGCGAACCACAGCCCACTTTAATTTTCTCTCGCGCAACCAAAGGCTTGAACGGGAGTGAGAAAGAACAATTTCCGCCGGGGGCCCGTTACGTACCAAAGCGATCCTGGTCAGCAATGTAGTTCCCCTCCTATAAGGTCCGCGTTTGCATCTTTCCTGGCTGTACCTGGTATTTGCATCTTGTGTTCCCTACTATGTCCGGTTCTATTGCGGAGGCAATTTGGGCCTCCTGCAGACCATAATTATAATTACATGGTTTATAAATAGTAGTAACTATGGCATCTCGTCTTGGGTGCTGACAGCCTACTCTGGCCCTATCCTTGTCTGTCACAGCCCCAGGCGCCAGCCCCAGGCCTTACCAGCAATGTACAATGGAGGGATTGTCCCAGGAGTTCCCAAAGAACAATAGGCCCAATTGGTTTTGCAAGACCCGCAAGTATCTCTCCCTCTCTTCCCCTGAAGAGGGGCTTGTTTCTCCTTGTTCCGCCTGGCCTGACAGGACACAACCCCGGTACTCGGCTCCACCTAACGGGCTGTTATTTTTATCTTTTTCCACCTTCCAGAAGCTGAAGATCGGCCCTGTCATGGATCGAAATGAGTTTCACCATCCGTTCACCCCCTATGATATTCAGCTTCAGTTTATGCAGGCCCTGTACACCTGCCTCGAAAATGGCAAAGTCGCGGTCTTCGAGTCTCCCACTGGTAAGCGCGCTGGACCATCTGGCTATCCTCTTTTTGTGCCCCTGTTTCCGATCTGACCGCAGCTTAGGAACTGTATGTCTCCACCGAGCGAACTATTTCCCCCAAGGATTTTAGAGGCTATGATGCCACAGGGTCATCCTCGGAAACCCTCCGCCCTTCAAGTGCTGATCGATTTAGGGTAAATCATTGAGCTTGATCTGCGGGTCGTTGACTTGGCTTCGTGATCATAAGCGCAAGGAATTCCAAGAAACATTGAATCAGATCGCGTGTATGTCCCGAAACTCAGCCCCCCCATTCCCACTCCATCGGGCGTGGGTTGCAGCCGGAGAAAATAACGGCTCACTGTTGGAGTAGATGATGATGATGAACCAGAATGGATGATAGAGTACGCCAAGCGAGACTCTCGACGTGCAATCACAGAAAAAAGGCAAGAATTTGAAGCTCGGCTGGCAAAGGTCAAGCAAGAGGAATACCGAATGATAAATGAAGGCAGCCAGGAACGGCCCCGGAAAAAGCAGGTAGGTTCCCTCAACTAATGGGTTTATTTGCGGTCATTTTCTTGAGCTTCTCTTCTCCTTTTCTTTTCATAGCGCATGGATGAGCCTGAAAGGCAGACAAAGTCGAACTCGGAAGAAACAGAAGATCAATATGCCCTCGACGACTACGACAGTGAAAATGACGAGAAGACCGCAAGTAGAGGAGAGACCGGCCTCTCGGCTAGTACTCTGGCCTTGCTGGAGCAATTCAAGGGGAAATTATCAACTCAAAAGCAAGTCGATGATGAAGAAGATGATAGCATCAAGATCTTCTTTTGCTCCCGGACGCACTCTCAGCTGTCCCAGTTTGCAGGGGAGTTGCGCCGAGTGCAATTCCCTTCGAGTATACCCCCCGATCCCGACTCGGAGGATAAGGGTGATCTCCCGACTCTTGAAGAGCGAATTAAACATCTTTCCTGGGATCCCGAAAGAATCTATGCATCAATCCCAAAGTGCGAGCATTAGAAAACAGTACTGCAATCAACGAACGATGCCTGGACTTGCAGCAACCCGGAGTGGCCCAGGATAAGAAGTGCTCTTTCCTCCCTTCGAAAGATAACGAAGCTCTCATTCTTCAGTTCCGGGACCACGCCCTAGCTACAGTGAAGGACATCGAGGACATCGGGAAAGTAGGTAAGCTAGTTGGATTATGTCCCTATTATGCAACCCGCTCTGTCATCAAGCACAGTGAAGTAAGTACCCATGAATCAATAAATCATGAGCAGACAGTGACTGACAGTCATTGAACAGATTGTGACGCTTCCCTACCCGCTGTTGCTTCAGCGATCTGCTCGTGAGGCTCTCAACTTATCCGTCAAGAACCATGTGGTCATCATCGATGAAGCACACAATCTCATGGATGCGATTGCGGGAATCCACTCTGTGACTGTTACCTTGGCTCAATTACAACTTGCTATTTCACAATTGACCGATTATGCAAGAAAGTTCAAGGCCCGGTTGAAAGGGAAAAACCGAAGCTACGTGGCCCAAGTCATCCGACTAGTAAGCTCCATATCCGATCATCTGCGGGTAATCTCTCTACGAAACGTGCCCCTAGAAGGCCCTGTTCAGTTTCCGGACCTGATGGCGGGCAAGGGAGTGGATCAAATCAACCCCTACAAACTCTCCCGCTACTTACAGGAAAGTAAATTGGCAAGAAAAGTAGACGGCTATGTTGAGTCGTCCGAACAGGTTCAATCCAATCAACCTCGAAGGCGAACGACAGTGCCTGTTCTATTTCATATCCAAAGCTTCCTGCTTCCTTTGATGAACCCTTCGGAGGAAGGCAGGCTCTTCTACCAAAAAAGCCCCGAAAACGTGTCATTGAAGTACATTCTTCTCGACCCCACCAATCATTTCCGGGAGATTGTTGAAGATGCCCGTGCTGTGATTCTAGCAGGCGGCACTATGTCTCCTGTAAGCCCTGACTGAACCGACTTGTGATTGCTTGAATTGCTAAAAGCTCCAATTCTAGATGTCAGATTATGCTCATCACCTCTTCTCATACGTACCCTCTGAACGCCTTGAAACCTTTAGTTATGGACACGTCATTCCCGAACAGAATCTGGTTGCGCAGTCCTTAACTCGAGGGCTCATGGGCTCAGAGTTTGATTTTACTTATGAGTCAAGAGGGTCTGAGAAGATGGTAAGCGCTTCTCTATTTCTTCATCCGAATCGTTTCTTGTTTCTGACCTTATGAGTATAGATCGCGGATTTGGGCCGAACGATTGCAACTCTATGTCAAATCATTCCTGATGGTGTCGTCGCTTTTTTCCCGAGTTATGACTACTTAAGCCAGGTACTAGACGTATGGCAAAAGCCCATTGCGAATGGAAACGGACAAACTACGCTTGATTTGATCGGGCGGAAGAAGACAATTCTCTATGAATCTCGCGACGCAGCCACCACAACAGAATCTCTATTGCAGGAATACAGGCAGGCTGTTGAATCAGGGTCGGGAGCCTTGCTCCTCTCTGTGGTCGGTGGAAACCTGTCAGAAGGAATCAATTTTTCCGACCGACTCGGGCGAGAGTGCTGATAATCGGGCTTCCATTCCCCAACATTCGAAGTGCTATCTGGGAAGCCAAGATCAAGTACATCGAAGAAAAGACTTACAAGCAATGCACCGGCTCAGAGTCTGAAAGGAAAAGCAAGGCGACTGCTGCGGGTAGGGACTTCTACGAAAACTCCTGCATGCGTGCTGTCAACCAATGTATTGGACGAGCAATTCGTCACGTAAATGATTACGCAGCTATTGTCATGATTGACCGCAGGTACGATACGCCCAGGGTTCAAGGCAAGTTACCTGGTTGGATTCGAGGGAGTCTGGTCTCTTCACCACCTACGCGTCCAGCTCAGTCAACTGTGCAACGTCTAGCAAAGTTCTTCGCAAATAAAAATTGAGAATTTTCATCGCAGCAGGGTCTACTTGCCATAGAAAGCAGAAAATAGAGTAGTACCCAGGAGTATGGACTGTAGTTCTAATTGGTGGATACAGCTCTCAGGCGGTGGCAGAATGGTAATAAGCGGAAGGAGCAAAATAGGGCACACCCTCCTTTCCTTTTTGGTGCAGCAGGCCCTAGAGCCGAAGATGCGCTGACTAAGTCCCACAATTTTCGCTGGTGCAGCCGATTTCAACATCAACTTCGGGAAATTCAACTGACCCTTCAACCGCCAAACCTCAGAACCGGTCTTGTCGACACCCCATCCACGACAAGTAAGAATACCTTCACGATACAAATTGAAATGCTCTCGTGATACTAATACACACTTTCTTAAACAGTGCCTACTCGTCTCAGCAAGACCCGCAAGTCGTAAGAACTGCCCCCTCACCGTTTCTCCATATTGGCCTCCTGGTTGCGCACATCCAATGGCCTCGTTCTTCTTCGCCTGTTCCAGCCGCTAACAAACTCTTTCAGCCGCGGCCACGTCTCCGCGGGTTACGGTCGTATCGGCAAGCACCGCAAGTCCCCCGGTGGTCGTGGTATGGCCGGTGGTCAGCACCACCACCGAACCAAGTGAGTGGAACGCCTCCTCGCAGCCCTTGCACAGCAGCCATCCTAACGCATACTAGCTTGGACAAGTACCATCCTGGTTACTTCGGTAAGGTTGGTATGCGCTACTTCCACAAGACCAAGCAGCAGTTCTGGAAGCCCACTATCAACCTCGACAAGGTACGTTATACCGCGAAAATTCTTCGATCGACAATCCGAGAGAATTTGGAGTCCAGGGAAATATGATTTCGCATGAGGATGGACGTAGATGAGCTGTGGAATGTTGAAATGGGCTATGGAGTTCATATGGATTGATTGGAACGTTGCACGCCTACGCAATACCCAGACTAACGACGATTCTCTTACAGCTCTGGTCTCTTGTTCCCGCCGAGAAGCGTGATGCCTATCTGAGCGGCCAAAAGAACGACTCCGCCCCCGTCATCGATCTTCTCCCGCTCGGCTACTCCAAGGTCCTCGGCAAGGGCCGCCTCCCCCAGATCCCCGTTGTCGTCCGTGCCCGTTACTTCAGCCGCGACGCTGAGCAGAAGATCAAGGAGGCCGGTGGTGTTGTTGAGCTGGTCGCATAAGCGTTTATTTGGTGTTCTTTGGAGAAGGCGGGTGAATCGGGGCAATTGCAGCACTAGCTGTGTTCGGTCTCGAGTGGAGGATCATAGTCTTTCTGCTCCTGAGGAAGACAGTTGTAACTCGATAAAAGAAAGTTCGTTCAGAGCCGAAGTGGTTCGGTTCTAGCGTTCGAAAAGAAAAAGGGTTTTTGTGTATGCAGTTTCGCATAGCATAACCTCCGAATGCCCTTACGATTTCACATTGTGTTTAAACAAATACCACAAGGAGGATTTTTCACACATTTTTCCCTGTGCCATCGTAATCGACCAATGAGCGACGAACTTGCTACTTGCCAAAGTGGCTTCCCAGTATCTCTGTCCCTTGAATTCACCAATAGAGTATAGGGGTTAGGACGCATATGGAATACGCTCATGAGGCCTACGTTTGTGGCCACACGGCTAGAGCGCAGCTAGTACTAGTATGAAGAAGCTAGTATCATTGTGAATTCAGAAATAGAAACTTTCATACTATTATGATCAGTCCACTTAGGGGATCATCTCCGAAGTCATAATCTTCTGGTGTCTAGATCTTGGACTCGCGTACGGAGCCTCTACGGTTCTGTCTATCGGCACTCTCTTCTAAAGTCTCGCGTATAAAACGGATCGCCTGCTCAGCCATCTTGGGGGTCACTTCATGGCCGGCATTCTGGTCAATGATATCCTCAAATGTGATACCACCATCGCCGAACCAGCCATCAGATGACACTGCCATCTTGAACCACCTGAGGAAGGCTTCTCCCCGATGATAGGGAACAAGCTTGTCCATTCCACCCGACAGGTTCAGAATACGCTTGCCCGCGAGGCGTTGTGATAAAAGTGATCGAAGTTCCTGCTTCTCTGCATCTGTTGGTTCTGGAAGAGTCCCATCTCGCAAAGGGCCCGGGGCATTCGGAACATGGCTAAGCATAAGACTAGCGGGGTCATATTTCTTGACAATGTCCACAAATGAATTTGGGAACGCCTCAGAGCCAATGATCTCCGAGCCGGGAGGGTTGGTCTTAGTCCAGGAAGGTATTTTTGACAATCGCGCACGGTCCACCATGAGGTTGAGATAGTCAGGGCAGCCAATTATCACGACACCAGCGCTGACGCGCGAGTCATGCAAGAGGCAGCTCCATGCGGCATGCCCACCGAGGGACACACCAAGGACTAGGTTCTCTGAGATTGTATGTTCGCCATTGGGGAAAACATAGGCAGCAAGATAGTCCATCAATAGAGAGGTGTCCCTGGCAGTGCCCTCTGTTACAGACCAGATGATTAGCCCCGTCTTTCATTTAGTAGAACTCCGCGCAGCAAACATCGACGTAACTTACGGAAGATGGAAAACATATCCTGAGCATGGCGTGGATTGCCTTGTCGCCAAGCTTCATTTGCCAGAGGATCAACCATGCGGGTGCCATGATTCCTTTGGTCGAATGAGACCGCAATCAAACCCTTCTTTGAAGAGGTGCCTTCGTTACGGCCATTCCAGTCAGTGATACTGGAAGCAGCGATGTCGGCCATGCGTTCTTGGGTAGCCAATCTAGGATGCAGCAACCAAAGACAGGCTACATTCTCCGCCTGCGTCTGTAACTCCTGCAGACCGTAGACTGTGACTGATATTCCAGCAATAGCGTATATCCTCCGAGATATTGCAGCCGGCTTCTGGCGCCCGTCATCCAGCGTCTTCAATGGATCCGTCATAGTCGTATAGGAAAGGAAAGCACAGGGATTGGAGCTTGAAGGCCTGAGAGATTGATTTGGTCTCAAGGACGGGACACCAGACGAATATCAAATGAGAGGGGCAAGAGAACAAAATATAGTTGTAGCGGGGATGTCTTCGTGTTTTGTCAAAGAACTCGGTTATAGAGCGAAGAAGCCGAGGGTCGTGAACCCCCCGAATAGAAAAGCCCACTTGAGTTTGCTCTTGACATCGCCCCCCCCCCCCCGACTTCCCATTGTACACAATATCAAGGATTCTTAAAATCAATGGGGTTGAATGCTCAGTCGCCCAAGCTTCAACTTCTAACATCTAATCATATTTGGTCTACTCACAGACGAAGGCATACACAAAATAACGTCCCTCACGTGACCGACCCCTAAGCGGAAGAGTCAGGCCACAAAATCCCGCCCAAATGGGCAAAAGCACGCAAACGAGTAAACGCGATTGACAAAGACCCTACACCCCTGCCAGGTGTCAATGCAAATTATCCTGCAGCCTGTAATCCGTACTATCTTGCTTGGGTTCCAGTGCGTGTGGCCCGCTCCTGAACTCGGCATCCCTTTTTTGATCCCAGATCTCCGTACACTGCCTACTGGTTAACTTGGCGGGTCCCCCATAAACCACTCGGGGGATTCTGATGGGGCACCGAGACCCACTGCTGTTGCAAACTAATTCGACCTTTGGGTGCTCCTTAACATACTCGAAGGCAATGCTACGCTTCCAACCGAACTCTCAACTCATCAAGACTGATATGACGAGATAAGCTCATTGCGTATCCAAGGGGTTTGATCACTCCTGCATGTACGCCTTCCTTGGCAACCCGCGCTCGCAATGACCTGCAGCTGACGATCGCTTCTCAAGACTAGCATGACTGACGCTCCAGTGGACTCCTTTGCGTTTAAGGAGACACGTGGTAGCCCTGACGGAGCTCATGCTCAAAGGCTACACCCAATATCGACCTCGACCAGTTCGAAGCTCGGCTCGCCCTTTCCGTCCCCCACCGATACCAAACAACCGGCTCCTGCCAATCAGGACCAGATGGAAGCTACGGGAAATGACAGGGGATCGGTGAGCCAAGGCTTGTCGAGAGAAGTAGGATTGCCCACCGAAGAGAGCAACGGTAGCCGACTATCTCCAACCCAACAAAGTCCGGCCGGGGACAGTCATTCGCAGGATGCCCACGGACAATTCATGCCTGCCGACGATAGACCGCATTCAATGACTCGGCACAGACAGCAATCGTCCCTCCCAGGGTTCCCCCAACCCTCCCGGATGGAGAGTACTCAACCTCGAGACACTGACAACGAAGGCGCTGAGTTGTCACAATCCAGGCCACCGTCATTGTACGGCGAAGATGGTGAACAGGCGACAAGAGGCAGGCCATCGTTCATGACCAAGCTAAAGTCATTTGCCTCCCACTCCCGGTCTGCAAGCGGACATACAGTTGCAGATTTCCGCCCTGCCCCGGCCGACTCGACACCCGGCGAGGAACGAGGGGAATTTCGATTCCCCGCGCCATTGCCAGAAGAGGGAAGTGACATCGATGCCGATGCAGAGGAAAGTGGTGCAGAGCAACGGGATCGCCCCGAAGAGGAATAAGATTCTGCGACGCCGGCAACAACAGGAAGAAGACGGCAACCGTACTGCTCCTACGACCCCCAAAAACACACGGCGACCATCCTTCCACTTCTCTTCGTCTTTTGCACCTTTCGAGGCATATCGGCAGAACATATTCCCGCGGAGGGCGAGTACAACTGATTTCACACCGCAAGTACGAGAAGGAGTCTCTGAAGATGAGGGCCGCGAGAGACTTAATCGCCGAAAGAAAAGCGTTGTTCGGCCGTGGGCAGGAGCTCGTGGATTGTCATATGTGGGGCGCCAGCCGGAAGCAACTCCAGACGAGACTCGTCCAAGTCACCTCAGACGACTCACGGGCCTTGCTGGGCCGTCTGGAGAAAATACCGACGGCCCCACGACGTCCTGGAGGCGTCATCGAGCCGAGCGTGGTACCAGCGCCAGTGCTCAACGATGGAGGCAGATCAAAGCAGGCCTCAAATTGATTGGACAGCGTCGCAAGACGGACAACACTGTTGACAACAAGAAGTCCGCAGAGCTACTTGCCGAGCTTGCCTCGGCCGTCCCAGCCGCTCTTATTCTGGCCAGTTTCTTCCAGCGTGACGAACACGGAAGCAAACGAATTCCCATCCTCTTGGAGCAGCTCAAGGTTCGTGTGACGGATAGCCGCATTGATTCTCACTCCGGCGATCGCCACCTGGTATTCCGCGTCGAGCTTGAATATGGAAGTGGCATGACTCGAATGAAATGGATTATCTTCCGGACCCTGCGAGACTTCGCCAATCTTCATTTGAAATACAAACTCCACCTCGGAACACAGAAATATATCCAGCTACGAGCAAGCGAGAATAGCCCTAGCCTGCCTCGTTTCCCCAGAAGCGCTTTCCCTTACTTGCGTGGCGTTCGAGGCTTGGAGAGCGAATTCGAAGATGAAGACGAAGACGGAGCGTATGAAACTGAAGCTGCAAGCGGCACAGATAGGGTTGGAGGAAAGAAGAAAAAGCAAACACCGCCAAATCAGCGCCGGCCCTCAGGTCCTCCCAGTCGCAGACAGTCTAGTCTCACAGGCCCTCGCGATGGTGACTCGCTTGCAGCACTTCCCGAGGGCCAGGATGGTCTTCCAAATGGAAAAAGAGAGCCTTATCCCGAGAGACAACGGAAGAAACTCGAAATTTATCTGCAGAAAATGATTCGTTTCTTGATTTTCCGGGCTGACAGCAATCGACTATGCAAGTTCTTTGAACTATCTGCCCTAGGGGTCCGGCTTGCTGCAGAAGGGAGCTACCACGGCAAAGAAGGATTCTTAATCATCCAGTCCTCGAAGGGTCTGGATTTCCGCAAGGCCTTGAACCCATCGCTGATCAAGAAACGCCATTGGCCCAAATGGTTCCTTGTCCGTCACAGCTATGTCGTTTGCGTGGACTCCCCAGAGGAGATGAACATTTATGATGTCTTCCTCGTCGACTCCTCATTCAAAATCCAGACTCAAAAGATGAGTCTCCGTAATCAGAAGGCGAAGGATCTGGCCAAATCTGCGAAACAATCTGCCCGACATCCACAGCACCACACGCTTCGCTTGGAGAATTCCGAACGCAAGCTCAAGCTGCTGGCTCGGAACGAGCGACAACTCCAACAGTTTGAAGATTCTATCCGGTTCATGGCCCAAAATACCCCATGGATGCGACCGAACCGGTTTGATAGTTTTGCACCAGTGCGACAAAAGTGTTTCGCGCAGTGGCTTGTCGATGCCCGAGATCACATGTGGGTGGTCTCAAGAGCGATTAATCAGGCCAAAGACGTCATCTATATCCACGATTGGTGGTTGAGTCCTGAGCTATACATGCGTCGTCCTGCCGCCATCAGTCAGAAGTGGCGACTGGATCGTCTTCTGCAGAGAAAGGCCCGTGAAGGTGTTAAAATTTTCGTCATAATGTATCGCAACATCAACTCGGCCATTCCAATCGACTCTGAATACTCTAAATTCTCTCTTCTGGAACTTCACCCCAACATCTTCGTCCAAAGATCCCCAAATCAATTCCGCCAAAATACGTTTTTCTGGGCCCACCATGAAAAGTTGTGCCTCATTGATCACACAATCGCATTTGTCGGTGGTATCGATCTATGCTTTGGAAGATGGGACACCCCCCCAGCATCAGTTGACTGATGATAAGCCTACTGGGTTTGAAACGACAGATCTACCGAAGGACGCTGACCATTGTCAATTATGGCCGGGTAAAGATTACTCCAATCCTCGAATTCAGGACTTCTACGACCTTGATAAGCCATACGAGGAGATGTATGATCGAAACGTCGTGCCTCGAATGCCATGGCATGATATTTCAATGCATGTGGTGGGCCAGCCCGCGCGAGATCTAACTCGACACTTTGTGCAGCGCTGGAATTACATTCTTCGCCAGCGAAAGCCGACGCGGCCCACGCCTTTTCTGCTGCCTCCTCCAGATTTTGACCCTGCAGACCTGGAAGCGTTAGGTTTAGATGGAACCTGTGAGGTTCAGATCCTACGGTCCAGTAGTATGTGGTCAACTGGCACCCCTGACGTTACTGAGCATAGCATCATGAATGCATATGTGAAGCTCATCGAGGAATCCGAGCACTTTGTATACATCGAGAATCAATTTTTCATCAGTACGTGTGAGATTGATGGCCGCAAAATTGAGAATTTGATTGGAGATGCATTGGTCGAGCGCATTGTTCGAGCAGCCAAGAATGGGGAGGCCTGGCGTGCTGTCATAGTCATTCCATTGATGCCAGGGTTCCAAAACACCGTGGACAGCGAAGGTGGCACCAGTGTGCGTCTCATCATGCAGTGTCAGTACCGCAGTATTTGCCGGGGAGAGACATCGATTTTCGGCCGACTTCGAGCCTTGGGTATTGAGCCGGAGGACTACATTCAATTCTTCAGTTTACGTACCTGGGGCAAGATTGGACCGCAGAAACAGTTGGTCACTGAGCAGCTCTATATTCACGCCAAATGCATGGTCGTCGACGACCGAGCCGCTATCATTGGGTCGGCAAACATCAATGAGCGGTCCATGTTAGGATCTCGCGATTCGGAGGTTGCTGCCGTGGTACGAGATACTGACACGATCACTTCCACCATGGATGGCAAGCCCTATGTGGTTGGTCGATTCCCGCACACCCTGCGTATGCGTCTGATGCGAGAGCACCTCGGAATCGATGTTGATGAGCTTTTGGAACACGACTTTGCGACAGAGGAAGAACTCCGCAAGATTCAGGATGATGAGGATGGTACTCACCCAACGGGTGGCCAAGGGCGGCGCAACTCGCAGTCATCAATGATGGACCGACAAGACGAGAGGGATATGATCGAACGGCGTCATCGTATCCAGGACGAGTTCCTTTCCCGCTCGGAGGAACTGCATAGCTTCAACCATGACGTTGACTGGGAACAGGGTGCGAACCCTAACCTGAAAAGCAACCGCCGGCTTACAACAGACCCCCGAGTAACGGACAACTCCGAGCATCAAAAAGATGTAGATGGCAATGGCGCTGACCACCTGGCGGCCGCCGAGAAAGCCGGCCTGGGAGTTGCTCGAGATTCGCAGATGACCTCGAATGGGCGGGAAGTCCTCCTTTCCCCGATCTATTCCGAAGGCAAGGGTACTATTCAGCAGCCCAAACCCTCAATCCCGCAGAAGTCCAGCTCGACCAGCAGGAATGCCAAGGAGGCATTGGCCGAAACCCCTCATGATAACGCATCCAACAATAACTCTGATACCCCACAAGGCCATGTTCCATCTGACCCCTCGAGTCGCGAGTCAGAGACTGCTGGCCCAGGTCTGTTCGTGTCTAAAGAAAACCATGAGACTCCCAGGTTTGGGCACCCGCTGCTCCCCGACCTGCGACGTATCTTCATTGATAAGGACTGCATGCGCGACCCAGTAAACGACGCGTTCTACTTGGATACTTGGCAGGCTGTGGCTGAAAAGAATACTAAGATCTATCGGTCTGTTTTCCGCTGCATGCCAGATAGCGAGGTCAAGAACTGGAAAGAGTACAAGGAGTACGCCGCGTATGGTGAGCGGTTTTCAGAGATGCAAAGTCAACAACAGACTAGCAAGACTACCAGCCAACCTCCAAAGCAAACCGGCACTTCTTTGGCTTCACCTGTCTCCCTTGTGGCCTCTAAAGCGGACGGACAACCTGTAGATGAAAAGAAGGAGCTTTCTGCATCTGACAAGAACGATTCCGATCGACCGCACTCTCCTCAACAAGAAACATTATCCTCGATTGATGAGAAAACCGCCATGAAGGCAGCATCCGACCCACATCTCTTGAGCAAAGTGGAAAATAGCCAGGAGGAAGGGCACCCTGTCACCGGGGCTGATATTGAGATACCCCGTTCCAACTCAGTGCAAGTTGACTACTCCGAGGCGATCAATCTCAATGCATCGCATTCTCGCAGGCGTCGCCGCCGCGGAACTACAACTAGCTGCAAACGCGAATTTCACGCTGCGGACGAGATGTTGGATAAGCAACGTTCGGAAGAGCTTCTCAACAAAACCCAGGGCCACCTCATCTTGTGGCCCTATGACTGGTATGTCCAGTGTTACGATTGTGAATAAGGCTCATGCTAACGAATCTGCAGGCTCGAGAAAGAGGAACAGGGTGGTAATTGGCTCTATGCGTTGGATCAAATTTCGCCCCTGGAAATCTAGTAAGTGCCATCTCAGAAAACCCCCCTCCCTCCCCCAAGGCTTCTGATATCGGTTTTAACATAATCAGCAATTAATTTCGTCCTACTTGCACTCGACGGCGTCACCTATTGGTTTCAATCATTGTTTGCCAAAGATATTTCATTACGTATAAGCATATTCTTCACCTTCTGTTGCGGTTGTGTTGAGCGCTGCTGTTGCAAACGAAAACGAAGGACAGTCTTTTGCTATTAATCAAGGGCGGCGGTTTAAAACATAGACATTTTGACCTTCATTATGCTAGCGAGCAGGCGACTTCAACCCCTAATTCTGAGAGTTTACTTCGAACATAATGCCAACAAAGTTTTTGTTGTATGATTTCCAGACGATGTAGGAGAGATCAATGCCATTTATATAGGGTATCTTGTGAGTGTATGCGTATTGTACAACATGAAGAACTAAAGTCGATCCTATCACACGTAGGAGCCTTCGGCATGATGCGCAGAAAGTATCATTCTTCTCCGAAACCTCTCCAGTTCAGCAAAATTAGCATGGAGGCCATCCTTCAGGATCGATTCTTTTTTCGGTTGCGAGTCCCAATCGCCCAGAGACTCGACCAGCCGTTCGTGCGCCTTGGCAAAGACCCTCTGCATCTCCACCACCCGAGTACACGAGCGCCCCAGGTTATTCATGTAATGAGACGGATCCTGAACACACAGCCTTCGGCTTGCTGGTCTATTACCTTTCACAGCAGCTGTATGCTTCGCATTGATCAGAGACCGCTGACCACGAAGGTGTGCAGGCTCTACTTCTTTGGTCGGGGGCGTGCGGAGGGTCTTAATGCTAAAAAACCCTGGAGGATCTGCGGCCACTCCTACGGACGAAAGATTGACCTCCATACCGTATAGCTGGAGGAAGCCTAAGAATTGGTCACCAAGCCGACTATAGCCAGGAAACCGTCCATGGGTTGTCTTGAGAAACGCAACGACAAGTAAAGCTAGCGCATCGGGTTCGATGCTCGCGTGCGAGTCGCCGAACAGGCTATGCGCCTCGAGCAAAGTCCGCGCAGCGGTATACAAAGGCCTCAGCGCAGGATACTCTTCCGAATAACCTTGGAGGTACTCCGTGAGGACAGGAACACCCTCGTCGCAGCGAAAGTTCAGTAGCAGCCCTGTGGGTTGGTGTCGTGCCTCTAAGAAGGGCCTCCGTTTCCCTTGTAGTTTAACCAGGCCATTGAAGAGTTCAGTAGCTTGGAGAGCTGATTCGACACGGCGCAGCAAGTTCATATGGGCTTCCTTGATCTGTGGCCTCGTGGCGCTCGGCCTCCTAGAATTGTCTAGAGAGCGCGGCACGTCGTCGTAGCGCAACAGCAGGCTCACGTTCGAATGCGCCAGCGCCAAGCCCGTTCGGTGAGGGCCTATCAGCTGCGGACTATACGGCACGACCCTCTCTATCAAGGCGCCAACTTGTCCGATTATGCGATGAATTTGGTCCTGCTCGTGCTGACTCGGGGCTAAGTAGCGGCTCAGTGCTTGGAGCTCGGCATCCAAGTACATCGAGGCATCACCCGCCACTGCAGATCTAGGTAAATAGCTTAGCCACGGTAGATTTGGCGGAGTTCCATAGTGTGGAAAATCTGCACGTCGGGACTAAATCCAGAGGCTTGGGTTTTTGGGTTGATTGAAGGATGGCCGCCTCGTGACGGCGCCTGCGAGCGCGCCGTTTGCTTTCCGGTCTTGGAGCATCGTGGGAACTCGACAGGGCGACTGGCGGTTGATAGCCAGCCCAGTTCTCAGGGGGGGAGATCCGGACGGAAAAGTCCAGGGGCAGGCGATCGGGGGTATATTTTGCGAATCAGACGGGCGCGGTTCGAGGCGCGATGGGCTTCTAGGGTGTCGCGCAGGCTATCAGGGACAATGTCCGACTGGGGTTGCGAGAAAGGGAGTCGCCGGGGGGCATAACGAGTAGATCTGATGCCGGATAACCGCATCGCCGTGCATTCACAACATGTTTAAAGCTTCAAGTTCTAGAAGCGCCCCACGAAGGACCCGAAGAGTGGAATCGCCCTGGAATACTGGGTGCCTGAGGCAGACACAGCAGCAGCCAGTGAGAAACGCAACCGGACTATACGCTCCCCAGCACGAGGACTCGAGGACGTGATAACAAGAGTAACGAGGGATATTGCATTTCTACCGCGCTCGTAACTTCAGATATTTCTTTCAGGTTCTCTCTCTGTCTACTTCTGCTCGGATGAGCAGACTCAATTCATGACGTAGGACTGAAGACATTCGGAATCCAAAGGAAACCCCACTCTATGAATAGCAAGGCTTATTGAGCCGATCTCTAGAATGAGCAAAACTTGCCTGATGCGGCCGGTGGCTGTTATCACACACCGCTTGCCCCGCCTATTTCTTCGACGCTTCTAGCATCCACCCCCAGCTTGTTTCTTTTAGCAGACGTGACGTGGCAATTCTCATGGCTTGAGTGCCAGTCATTCCCGTGTCGATCGCATCTCCCCTCTCGTGCTCCCCCCGAGGTATGCGCCATCCCCGGTCTCGGCCCTCCTGCTATCAAAAAAATATCCCCTGGCAGCTCGCGATTGCGTCTGTGCTGACTCGATCAGTGGAATTGCGTCCTTTGTTGGGCTTCCTCCCACCTCTTTCCCGCCCACGATGTCTCAACCAGACAGCCCCGCGGTGCCTGACAACCAGCCAAACCCGGTGCTTGTCGGACCAGGCTTGACAGCTCTCAAGGATGAGGCTTACGCTGAGGCTACGAACGCAACCCCGAGCTTGGATGCCGATCGAAAGAACCAACTTGAGACCGATGCGCCCTCCTACCTCGCAGACCTCCCGGCCGAACCTGCGTCCCAAGACCCTTCCCACTTGTCCTCTATCCCAGAGGAGGCCTCACAGGGTAACCCTTCTGGCCAAGATCTACTTCGGCGTTTAAGCCTTGTAGAACTACCGGAGATTGATCCGAGAACTCAGCACCCAGATTTGAAGTTGAGCGGTCGTCTGATAAGCGCGGCTTTCTGTCTCCCCTACAAGCTTTATTTCCGAGAAGGCGAAGACTGGGTAAGTGGCCAATGATTTCCTTTTGCGGCGGCTGATACGGTTGAGAGTGGCTTGCTAATGCATCATGGAGAATAGACTCTCAAGCCGCGGTCTGGCACATCGGCCCTATTCGATTCTTTCGCCCATCTGGCTTCCGATGAAACAAAATGGTCTCACACCTTGGTAGGATGGACCGGCGAAGTTGAACCCATCCTTGACAACAGCAAGAGTCCTCTGCAGCAGATCCCCGTTAACCCCGCAGGGAAAGCGCAACCCCCGGGCAGTGGTTCCAGCGGATTAGGGATCAACAAGGCGGCTGCCCTGTACCGGTAGATGCCAGTCAGAAACCGCCAGCACATCCCTTAGTGGATGGAATTAGGGTCGGAAAGGAAGACCGTGCTCGGTTGGACAGTCAGCTGGAAACTGGACGATACGGTCGTATCTTGCCTGTCTGGTTATCGGATGTTTCGGAGGAGCCAGAAGACCACATCGTCCTGAAAGATCAAGGCCGATGGCGGAGATATGCAGAGCGGGAGCTCTACCCCCTCCTGCATTACAAACAGCATGGGCCAACAGATGGACGGTCAGAACGAGAATGGTGGGGTGATTACATTCGACTGAACCAGCTGTTCGCCGATCGTATTGCCAGTGATTATCAGGAGGGAGACGTGGTATGGGTCCATGACTACCACTTGTTCTTGCTACCCAGTCTCCTTCGGCAGCGCATTCCTAATATCTATGTTGGGTTCTTCCTCCACTCGCCTTTCCCTAGTAGCGAGTTCGTTCGCTGTCTGGCCAAACGCAAAGAAGTGCTGACAGGAGTGCTTGGTGCCAACATGATAGGTTTCCAGACCTTCTCCTACTCACGCCATTTTTCGTCATGCTGCACTCGGGTGTTGGGATTCGACTCCAACTCAGCAGGAGTAGATGCCTACGGCGCTCATGTCGCGGTGGATGTCTTCCCTATCGGTATCGATGCCCGCTCGATCCAAAAGGCTGCTTTCGGTGCCCCGGACATCGAAATGACCGTAGAGGGCATTCGCAAGCTCTATGCGGGTCGGAAGATCATTGTTGGCAGAGACCGACTCGACAGTGTACGGGGCGTGGCTCAGAAACTGCAAGCTTTTGAGATCTTCCTCGAAAGGTATCCCGAGTGGCGCGACAAGGTTGTTCTGATCCAGGTGACAAGTCCGACGAGTGTGGAGGAAGAGAAGGAAGACCCAGACAACAAGATTGCAGGCCAGATCACGAATCTAGTCTCTACCATCAATGGCCGTTTTGGGTCTCTCAGCTTTGCTCCCGTTCAATATTACCCACAATACCTTTCGCAGCGAGAGTACTTTGCCTTGCTTCGTGTGGCTGATGTCGGGCTCATCACCACCGTGCGAGACGGGATGAACACAACTAGTCTGGAGTACATTATCTGCCAGCAGAACAACCACAGCCCTCTCATTCTCTCGGAGTTTTCGGGTACGGCGGGCACCCTTCCCAGTGCTATTCATATCAACCCGTGGGACCTGGTCGGCGTTGCTGGAGCTATCGATGAAGCACTGCGGATGTCAGTAGAGACGCGGAAAGAGCAGCATATCCAGCTGTACAAGCATGTTGTCAGTAACACTGTCGGGGCTTGGACGCGGCAATTCCTCCATCGCCTGCTCACCAACCTTTCATCCTTCGACCAGTCGGCTGCCACACCCGCTCTGGATCGGGCTCAATTGGTCAAGCAATACCGAAAGGCTCGGAGGCGTCTGTTCATGTTTGATTATGATGGGACTCTGACTCCCATCGTAAAAGACCCCCAAGCCGCCATTCCCTCCGATCGGGTGCTACGCACCTTGAAGACTCTCGCCGCTGACCCCCGTAACGCGGTCTGGATCATCAGTGGTCGAGACCAAGCTTTCCTGGAGGAATGGATGGGCCATATCCCCGAGTTAGGGCTAAGTGCTGAGCATGGATGTTTCATCCGCAAGCCACGGTCCGATGACTGGGAGAATCTGGCGGAGCGATCCGACATGGGTTGGCAAAAGGAGGTGATGGAAGTTTTCCAGCATTACACGGAACGCACCCAAGCTTCCTTCATCGAGCGCAAACGGGTCGCGTTGACCTGGCATTATCGACGGGCAGACCCTGAATACGGTGCTTTCCAGGCGGCCGAATGCCGAAAGGTCCTGGAGGATACTGTAGCCAAACGCTGGGACGTCGAGGTTATGGCCGGGAAAGCCAATCTCGAGGTGCGACCCACCTTTGTCAACAAGGGCTTCATTGCGACCCGACTAGTGAATGAGTATGGAACCGAGCCTGGGAAAGCCCCAGAGTTCATCTTGTGTCTAGGAGATGACTTCACGGATGAAGGTATGTGTAAAAAGACAATTTCTGCTCCTGGCAGCAGTTGCTAATGAACGGTAGATATGTTCCGCGCCCTGCAAAAATTCGATCTTCCACAAGATCATGTGTACTCGGTCACTGTGGGTGCCAGCTCGAAACAAACGGACGCTAGTTGGCACTTGCTTGAGCCTGCCGATGTGATCAACACGATTCAAGCACTTAACAGTTGAAGCCAAGACTTCTGGATGTTCTCGAGATCGACAGTGATTGTTATAGACTCAGCGATATTCTCTCGTCTGCCAATTTGCCGTTTGTTCATGTCGCTAGACTTATAAATCTCTTTTTTTCTTTCTGTTCTACTAAATCCGAATGCCCCCGTACACGACCCTCCCAGTTAAGAGCCGGATTGGAGATGTGGGGGGACGCCTGTGGACGTCCCCGGCTCATCCTCCTCTCTAGCCCTGAGCGATAGCGTTGCTTGCATTCTTCTTTTCATGTTACTTAAGTACTTTTGGGTGCCTGGCGCTGGTTGGCATGATGGGGGCTCTGTTATGCCATTCGAAGCATAAGGCATAATGCAGTATGCTAGATAGCGTTCCTTGAAAGAGTCCATGTTCGCTTTGCATCTTCTGAACCCTCCACCCATCCTAGCATCCAGGGTGAGATCTCCACTATTACCCCATACCCCGGATGACGGAGAAGCATGGAGTGGGGATCGCCCCAATGGTTCTTCGCCGGTACTAGCGGTGGTACAGGGGCTGCTATACCGGGTCTGAAGTTCTGATTATTCGATTGTAAGTAGCAAGCTTCTCACCAAAGCTCCCGTCTTGTGATCCGAAACCCCGCATCGCAGATCGCAGCAAACAAGAGTCGCCTTCATGGTGGAGTCGGCCAAAAGTGCGAATCACCGACGTTGGAGCTCCTTTCGGCACGAATTCCGAGAGAGAATGGGTCTCTTTTCTTTCATCTTGGTCCTTGGGAAGTACAATGAGTCAGAACCCAATCTCTTTCCAGGGTTACCTCTGGGCTTGAATTTCAATCAATTGAACATCAGGTGTTCTCGGAAGATCAAGGGCAACAGAACAGAGAAAGGTTAAAAGAAAGAGATGACAGTGTGCATCGAAGCATAATTCTATATATTCCCAATCATGGCCGAAACCCCGCTCTCTTCAGAGAAACAACAACTACCCCGTACCAGCGTACTGGACGAAAAGCCCCAAGTGTGCGCTCCTGTGTCGGATCGAAACCATGAAGCCCACGCTCATACGCGATCATCCGACGAGGAATCCGCGACCAGCGCCAACTATGACCTGAATCAGGTACCGACGAACAACAGCGCAGTGGCCCGAACACTGTCTGCCGTTCGCACACGAGGATCAGGGAGAGACATTGGCCCACCCCCCCGATGGCGGATTGCATGCTTGGCTGCAGGTTGGCTTGGGCCACCTGATCATCTTCAACACATGGGGCTACATCAACAGCTTTGGAGTCTTCCAGCAGTACTATAGCACCACACTGGGCCATCCGCCGTCGGACATCTCCTGGGTCGGGAGTATCCAGATCTTCCTGCTGTTCTTCATTGGCACATTCTCCGGTCGGGCCACCGATGCTGGGTACTTCAAGCTCACCCTCCTGGTGGGCGCGACGCTGGAAGTCCTCTGCATTTTCATGACATCGCTCTGCACTGAGTACTGGCAACTTTTCTTAGCGCAGGGGCTGGGCCAGGGGATCGGTTGTGGCCTGATGTTCTGTCCAACCCTGGCACTCATCTCGACATACTTCGTCAAGCGCCGCGGGATCGCTCTGGGGATCACAGCCTCCGGCTCGGCGACAGGAGGACTGGTCTTCCCCGCTGTTGTGATGCGCCTGCTACCGACCATTGGGTATGGATGGACGATGCGCACGCTGGGGTTCATCACGCTGGTCACGCTGCTCCCATGTCTGCTCTTCTTCAAGCAGCGTCTGCCCCCGCGTGCAAGCGGGCCGCTGGTTGAGCTTGCAGCGTTCAAGGAGACGACGTACCTGCTGTTTGCGGTTGGCATGTTCTTGAACTTCTGGGGGTTGTATATTGCATTCTTTTACATCGGCAGTTTCAGCACCGATATCATCGGGGCAGATCAGACGACATCGACCGACCTTCTTCTGGTCATGAACGGCGTTGGCCTCGTGGGGCGACTGGTCCCTAATTTTCTGGCTGATCAGGTTACAGGGCCGCTGAACCTCTTGATCCCATTCAGCTGTGCTACAGGGCTTGTTGCGTTTTGCTGGTCTGCCGTGAAGACTCTCAATGGCCTTTGGGGCTTTGCAGCCTGTTACGGGCTCGTGGCTGCGGGCATTCAGTCGCTTTTCCCGGCAACATTGAGTTCGCTGACGACGGATTTGAAGAAAGCTGGAGTGCGCATGGGGATGGTAATGAGTGTGGTTGCAGTGGCGGCTTTGATTGGATCTCCTATTGCAGGCGCGCTGGTAACGCAGGACGGGGGTCAATATCTCTATGCGCAGATGTTTATGGGAGGTGCTATCATTGCCGGCACTCTGACCTTGATCACAGCCCGTGTGGCTAAGGTTGGCGTGAAAATTGCTCGAGTTTGAGTATCGCATTTCTGCATACGCGGAGGTTTGAGTCTACCGCAATTATTGCAAATGGCAATGACTGAGACGCATGTCACGAAGTTACATATATCAGGTCTTATTCTGTGCATAGACGATAGAGGATGGAATAGAAATAGGATCTATACAATGAAAGAATATAGGTCCCACCACGACCACATGACTGATTAATGCCCGCGCAGCGACTCGCAGTTCAGCTCGAAAGGACCGTGATCTGCCAGTTTTGGTACGGCTTTCCCACCCCCACCGCTACCGCATTTCTGAGTCACGCCCAAATTCCACAATTCAAGAAGCGGTGCCAGAAAACTTACTCTCCACGCTCTCCTACACTTTTTGCATTATGCCACCCGCGGCCGAGGAGGAAAATTCAAGCCCTCGCGAGGAGGTATGGTCGCGTGCACCGCACGATAAACAACCCAGGAAGCTCACAACCAGCCCAGGCGGGAAACATTTCAGCCGAGACATTATCCCTACCGACAAAGACGGCAATGTTGTAGGGTTATGGCGTGTGAGTTCCATGGCGGGTTTTCTGCTTACCCCGCGATCGCGACTGACCCTGCCCCTCCAGGACCCCGGAGACCAGATCGAATCGTCGAGCGAAGAGGAGTCCTCCGAAGAAGAGAGCTCTTCTGAAGAAAGCGAAGATGCGGAGGCTGGCCTGAGTACCACTGCAGCGAACGAGGCTGCAGACCAAACCCGTGAAGCGCGCCGGGCAGCCGCGAAAGCGAAGAAGCAAGCCGCGATCGCCAAGCGCAATCGGCTCGCCGCCCAGCCAGGCGATCTACCACCCAGTGATGACGAGGAAGAGGAAGACGAGACCGATCTGCCCGCGAACCCGAACCATACCGCCAAGTCGCGGTCGCAACTGGAGAAGAAGGATGACGAGGAGCAGCCCAAGAAGAAGAAGGCCCAGGATATCTCACAGCTGTCGCGACGGGAGCGTGAGGCGATCGAAGCGCAGCAGGCTCGGGAGCGATATCTGAAACTTCATGCTGAGGGCAAGACTGAAGAGGCGCAATCCGACCTGGCACGCTTGGCGCTCGTCCGGGAGCAGCGCGAGGCGGAGCGTGCTCGCAAGCAAGCCGAGAAGGAAGAGAAGGAGGAGCAGGCGAAGCAGAAGGCTGCTGCGATCAAGGAGCGAGAGGAGAGGGCGCGAGCAAGTAAGCAGAAGAAGGGTGGGAAGAAGAAATAAAAACCACCAGGGCTGTCAGCGGTGGTATATTGTGGTATAAGCGTCATCAACGAATAAATTGTTTCGTCCCGTACTTTTTTCGCGACCCGTTTTTGTTTGCTCAATAGAAGTCAATTAACCAATTGATGTAGTAGGACGCGTGAAATCTTGGATCTATTGAAACAGAGGGCAAGTATGCAAGATTCTCATCCTATATATGGGAAACCACACAAAGACTCATGTACACCGGAACTCCACCCAATCACAGGAAGGACATAACGACTAATGTTTTCGATGCATGAAAGAGAAAAGAAAAGTGAGAAAGGAAATTGAGTTTCATACATGGGCCCCATGCAGGCCCAAAGTAAGTCGTGTTCTGCGCGGACTCGAACCAGCCACGATTGGAGATGTATACCTTCTCATACACCCCAAAACAGCCCCTCGACACTTCGACCGTGCATGACCACCCCCCAGCCAGCAATCAGACTGATCACCCACAAAACCGCAAAAACCAGAATGGGAACGAGCAGAAGCTCGGTGTTGTGTAGGAACGGCAACGCGTTATACCCTAAGAAGGTAATGTAGGTGTAGTAAATGAGAGCGGAAAGGTAGAGCGTATTGCCCAAGAAGGTTGCCAAGAAGTTGCTTGGGTTGCGGGTCAGGAGGGGGAGAAGGATAAATTGCACCACATAGAGGTGGAGGTACAGAGGGAAGAAAGCGCGGTTCGAGACCTAGCCAATTGGAGAGCCAAGTTAGCTTCTGGGAGACCAAGTAAGCCGGTGGGAGGTGCTTATGCCTACATCAAAGCAGTATCCAAACTCAAGTTGATCCTTTTCTCCGGGCTGCACAAAGAGTCCCTGCGCAGCCCCCCCTCCGGCGGCCCCTCGAGCCCCGGAGGCCTGTGAGTGATGCAGCGGCGCCATTGGGACCGAACAGCCGGCCAATGACGAAATACCCGATCGCTGATACCACTAGGGATGAGCCGATGAAATGTAAGAAGACGAATAGGAGCGAGAGTCGTATTATTGCTCCGAATGAAGGTGTATATGCGAGCCCCCATGCTAGGGCCGTGAGGAGTAGGAAGAAAGAAAGGAGGTATGTGAAGGATGGGTCGGGGCGGTGCCAGGTGTTTTTGGTTTCTGCAAATCGGGGTTAATCAAGAGGCTTTGACAATCGGTTGCGCCGGTGAGTTCCTCATAGCTTACGTTTCTAGAGACCGAGGTATGGTTAGTCACCTCGAATGCAAAAAGGGTTCCGCATGAGTAGGGTAGGGAGGGGACATACGTGGTAGTAGATCGACTTGAAAACCTTCTTAGGGGCAATAAGCAGGGAGGTCATCTCCCAAATGGCCATTTCAAAGTCCATCTGGGGGAATTTAAATAGCCTAGAACGTTCTTAGAGCGGTGCTATAAGCGGGAGAGCTGCGAAGCTCGTACCGTTTGAAGAAGCGTGGCATGCGCACGCTTGACCCGCGGCTGGGGGTCGCGCCAAAGTTGGCCGGCCCAGCATGTTGACGAGGGACAGAGATGTGCGGGTTCATGGTCGAGGCCCGTTCTGCTCAACGGGGATCGTTGAAGGTGATTTTGGTTAACGGCGACGTGTCGCGCAGGTTATGTCATCGTCACGTGGTACCTCCAGGTCTGGAGTAAACACGAACTCGGTCCACAATTTCTGGTTGAGATTGGAAATGTTCACTGGTGAATACAATTGTCAACCGGTACAAACTGACATGGAATCAGCTCCATTTTCGTTCCCAGCCAGCGTTGGGACTTTTCATCTTGTGTTACCTGGGCAATGTGGAGGGTCCGCTTGTGGCGTACGATACCAAGCTTTATTGAATACTCCTGATCTACAGCATACCACACAGAAGATGCGACAGGCAAAATATCAGCATAATAATCAGTCCCAAGCCCAATTCCATTCCTACAATGTTCCGCTAGGCTACCTTCCTGGAAATTGAAAAAAAAAAAAGGCTCCTGGTTCCCACGGGGAGACCGCAAGATTTGCCCCGGCTGCGTATATATATCGTGACGCCCAAGGTAAGAGAGCATTGGGTCAGGCACTTATTGGTAGTAGACATGTGAGCCTGGGAACAGAGCGTGGCTTGAGTTGATCCGTCATGTATGCTGCAAGGGTGAGCCAGAGTCCGTTGATCTCTGCAGCGGATCTAGACTTGCCTACTAGTCGTTGAACTGCGACTGATCCAACCTGTTTAAGGGTATACCGCTGGGTACTTCTTTTTATGGTTTGTTTGTTTTCGGAAGCAGGACAGTCATTACCTCCAGTGGGTAGTCATAAAAGATTGAGCTTCGGAGAGAATTTCTCCAAAGGCCCATTGGATGAATCGCCTTCCGAGATGGTCGATCACAGCCAGCGCCCGATGTATCATGTCGCCTCCCATCTGCAAAAGGCTGGGTCGATGCATCCTCCTCGGCGCCCTATGATTATCTGCTGTCATTGGCCCTCGAGTAGATTATCGCGAGAGCGCGGGACTCCACTTGTGAGGAGTGGGCTCCACTCGAGTCACGGCCCTAAGCAGTACTACAGAAGCACTAGTGCGCCAAACTCTAGCGCTATGGCATCTAAAGCCATGAAGCCATGAGCCAACAGAGGTCACTTTCAGGAATATCGAGACTTTTGGGTGAGAGCCCTGAAGGAGGAGCATTGCCAGTGCCGAATTGCCATGGGGTGTTCGTATTCAAGTCTGTGATTTGTACAACGTGCCTGAAATCCGCGGGTACGGACCGTGGATGCGCCATTAGGAGGGCAGCATCGGGAGGACCTTTGGATTGCAGTAACAATGTAAAAGAATGCTTGTACTCCGTATTTTTTTTTTTTTGATTCTGTAATTTTATTATTTTGATTTATTTACTTACTTATTATCATTATCTTTTTTTTCCAGCATCGCCTACTTGAACAAACCCAAGGCACCGGGCCTGTACTGCAAGAATCCCTGCAAGTCTATAGAAATCGACCCCTGAATCGGCCCCCGTCTACCACCGATCCGGTCCAATTGGGGGATAGTCGCATGAGTCTTGAATGCCCCTGTCTCGGTCTAATCCTTATTCAATTCACAATTTCCAGGGCTCTTCCCCTCGTCCCAGGGTCATTTGTCACGCACGGATCGTGTGGTTCGAGGTTCCACTTCCGCTCGAACTCCCCCCGTTGATATTCTTTTCAGGAGTTCGTCCCCGCTCTGTTCGGGTCTGGCCTTTTTCGCGGGAATCACCTGTCTCAACTTTTCTTTGAACGATGACCTGACAATTCCCGGGAACTCAGCACGACCAGTTCCTCTGGTCTTCGTCGCTCTGTCCTATTTCTCCAGGACGTGGTACCCCCGACTCCTTGGGCGTTCTGAACCTGGGTCTTGGGCGCGCGATACATGGTAACCCTTCCAACAAACCGATCTCGAGGAACCTCCGGATCACTGCTACGCACGTTGCGTCTATTGCGCCGGTCGCCCAACCCAGTCAATCGCCAATTGACGGTCGCCCGTCGGCGTAGATCCCGTTCATTGACTTTTGATCGTTGCACAGTCGCAAGCCGTAACCATGTCGCAGCGTGACCCCTTCTCTCGCTCCCCTCCTCGCACTCCTCCATCCCAGACAGCAACGTACCGGCCTAAACGAGGATATCCGGCGAGACCCTCCGTTCGCGATGCCTTTCCAGACGTCAGCGTGGACGCCGCCTCACGACCCAGCGAGTCGGATGATGGACGAGATCCCCATGACTTGAACCTCTCTCCGAAGCATGCTGCTCGCACTTCCGTTGTAGACAACATGCTCCTCTCCTTGGACCAGTTCGCAACTACCCCTACCGCACCTGTTTTTGACGACTATCAGCTCTATAAATCGGCAATGGACGGAGACATGGCAGGCCGATTCCGTGGCCACACCTTCTCCTCTTCGTTCTCTTCGGAGGCCGACTATCACTACGACGATGCCGCTCACCATGCGACAGCTACAGTCACTAAAGGCCGACGGAGCAACAGCAGTTCAAACTATCAGTCATTACCGAGGAGGATGGATAGCACCCAGAGCCGCGAGGCAATTGCTTCACGCTCTGGGACAATGCCAAGAGCTAACGACTCTCGCGACAATAGCAAGGGGAGCACCTCCACCCTCGATTATACGTTCCCGATTCCCAGGATGCGAGCAGATTCAGACGGGTTGGACCGTCATTCTGCCAGCTTTGACTGTGGACCCAACAAGTATAACCCATACAGTGAAGCATCTTTCGCCCGAGACTCTCTCCTGTACGATGATGATGACGCGGCTCCAACTCCCAGCATACCGGCTGGACCACGCAGGTTTCCTGAATACAGGACTCCGACTGGGCCTGGAGCGAGGACACCAGTAGTCTCTCGACGGAACAGTGTTAAATCATCTCAACCCTCGCAGAGTCGAAAGAATCGCCCAGAAAATCTTGGCACTGGGGTGGTCAAATCCCGCGACGGTGATTTTGAATCGTTCAATGATGCCGCCCTTGATCTGCCACCGACAATGGGAACGTTGAATCATCCTGCCCCAAGTCCAACGATTTCCTACAACAAACCAGCATTCCCACAGCCCGAACCAACAGCAGTATCTACAACCACGACAATCAGCACGGCAAATAATATAGCTCCCAACAAAGAACGCCCGGGATTCTTTCGTCGTGTGTTTGGTGGTGCTTCCAAAGCATCCTCCCCAGGGCCAGCTCCAGCACTCACAGATTCGCCAACCTCAAATGTCAGTGATTTGTCCTATCTTCAAGAAAATGAAGTCAAGGATTCCACTGGTGCTGCTGCCAATCTGAAAGGAGCCAAGTTGCAACCGCCCAAGAGCTCCACTGGGCCCAAGACGGCTCCCGTTCCACCCCCAACGCCAACTCGCCAGGGGCCACCTCAGCAGGTTGTGAATAAAAAGTCTTCATTTTTCCGTCGACGCAAGAAGTCCGTGGCTGAGCACGCTCCCCCGCCTATTGTGCTACCTCAGCACCTGGCTGGGCCATTGACCCTGGATAGCATGAAGCCTGAACCAAGCCCTGTAGGTAGCTTGCAGAAGGTGATGACCCCATATCTTGCGGATGGGCCATCAAAACCAGATGGCAAAGATAACCAGGGAGAGTTGCCAAGTGTGCAAAGACCTAGAGAAGGATCTTCGGCTACGGAAAGTGGCCCAAGGCTCAAAGAAGTCTCCCAGCCCCCTAGCTCGGCTCGTCACGAGGACACTGCGCGCCCAGTCGATAGCCGTGGCACCGAGGAAACGCACTCCGGCAGTGGTGAAATTGAGACCACACTCCCTGCAACTGCCCCCTTGCAGGCAAAGGTTCCCAATAATGGGCCTTCCAAGTCAGACGGGCCTGATGAAGATCCACGCACCCTCCGTGTGACAACAACCACCACGCCTTCAACAGCGGAATCTCCGCAAGAGGCGACTGGACCGACCAAACTGGTGCCTCCAGCGGAGAGAAAGGTCCCAGAGTCTCCTGCGGCTTCTGAGGCTTCACACTACCACACCGCTTCAAACACTCCGATAATCGAATCGGGAGAACGAGAGCTCGACAAGGAGGCCGGCAATATGTCGGATGGGCCAGGAGAAGCGATCGATGATAGTCCTTCTTCATCTGACCGAGAGCAAGCCTACAAGCTCTATGAGAACCAGGGATCAGTGGCGGGCAATGATCCAGCTGCGGCATGGCTTGGCGACCCTGATCGAGCAAAAGTCCGAGAGGCTTACATGCAATTATTCAACTGGTCCAATTTCAATATTCTGGCTGCGCTTCGTAGTCTCTGTGATCGATTAGTGCTGAAAGGAGAGACTCAGCAAGTGGATCGTGTCCTTGACGCTTTTTCGAACCGATGGTGCGATTGTAACCCGAGCCATGGTTTCAAAGCTACAGGTAAGTCACGGAGGTTCACAAAGCGGACGAAAGCATGGTCAACTAACATGCGCAGATGTTGTCCATACGATTTGCTATTCCCTTCTCCTGTTGAATACCGACTTGCATTTAGCCGACATTGACCAAAAGATGACCAAGGCCCAGTTCGTCCGAAACACTATGCCAACCATCCACCGAGTTGCCATGGATGCAGCTCCCGACGGATTCGAGACCCTGCGTCCGTCGAAAAGCGCAAAGACAATTTCTGTCAACCTCGATTCGTTACCGACACCGTCATCAACGCGCACACCATCCTTCCCAGTCGAACCAGGCAGTGCCTCTGATCTGGAGAAAACCGGAGCAAGTACTGCGGATGCTGGGCCCTTGGTGAGCATTCCTTTCACGGGCACTGTCCGAGCTTGGGAGCAGCAAGTGGAACTTGTTCTGAAGGATTTCTATACTTCAATTCAAAAGGAGCGGCTCCCACTCCATGGCGCCCAGCAAGAGAAAGAGGTCTACCGAACGGCCTCGAGCAACTTTCTAGGTGCATCCACTGGTACACTCCGCAGAAGCCCGAGTACCATCAGCAAAAGCGGCTCAGACATATATCCTCGCGGCCGTTCAGCTGATTCCCGCCACGGGCTTGCACGATGGTCATCGAAGCCCCGATCTCGTGCTGGCAGGCTTTATCCTCCTTCGGTGATGGGATCGAGTAGAACTAGTTTGGATGACCAATCTTCTGCTTGGAGCCCCACTGCGTCAAGCACATGGAGCAAGTACTCCCTGGGTAAATTTACCTCTGCTTCGGTCGACTCCTTTGGCTCCGAGGCTCCCCGTGGTGAATATCAGCAGTCTATTGGTTTCGCCAACGCTCTCAGCCAGGCTATCATCCGAGAAGACTCGGCCACCTCTATTTACAGCTATGAGGATGAGCGTACAACCCCTCTTTTGGAAGATGAGACATTGGCCTTGGCTGGTGCACCTTGGGCCAAGGAGGGTAGCTTGAAACACAAGCATCACCTGGATGCAGTGGATAAGCGTGCGAAGGACCGCAATTGGAACGAGTGCTTCGCCGTTATTCAGCAAGGCTGGATGCGTCTCTTTGCCTTCAATTCAACCAAATCCATGCGGCAGAAGGGGAAACAACGCGGGGGTGTCATCGTTGGTGGTGGAAATTGGACAGAAAATGCCGAGGAGCTCTGGAAATTCATGCTCCGTCAGACTATTGCCAGTGCTCTTCCACCCCCTGGATACTCAAAATCTCGACCTCATGTTTGGGCATTAAGCTTGCCTACCGGTGCAGTTCACCTTTTCCAAGCCGGGACGCCTGAAATTGTCCGGGAATTTGTTTCTACAGCAAATTACTGGAGCGCGCGTTTGTCGAAGCAGCCGCTGGTGGGAGGTGTTAGCAACATCGAATACGGCTGGAGTGATGCAGTTATCAACTGTGCTTTGGTCAATGGGGGCGAAGATCGCTCTCCGTCACAGAATTCCGGGGGCCCTCGACCTAGTATTCAGAGCTCTATTCGAAGCTCCATCGATCACCAGAGCGTACGGCCGAGACTGCCAGCAGATCGCATTAATATCAGTGACTGGAGCCCGCCTCAACAGAGCATGGCGGCTTCCAACCAGAACGAAGAGGACCAATTGAAGTCCTTGCAGAATTATGTGAAGAATGTCGAGGATGACTTGCAGCGCCACAACGAGTTGCGCTCTGCCATGAACCTCGCCTTTTCACCGCGGCACCCTAACGCTATCAAGGCTATGTCTAACTGGGAACGCAAGTCCTCGTACTTGCTTCGCGAAATCGTCAAGTTCCGCACTTACATTGACTCCCTGCGGAATGCGATCAACCAAAAGCACAAAATCTATGCGGAGTCCAACAACTACTACCACGACGAAAACGCCGGTGCCGACAGCGCGGGTGCGGACACTGCGACCCCTACCGAGCCTGAACAGGCTACTGCTTCGACTTGATAGCAATGCTCTCGCTATTGCTCTCGACTGAGTATAGTCCACTATGTCATTTCTCTACGTCGTCTCTATTTTGTCTCGATTTTCTCTTCACGCCAGGAGGTTGGAATTCCCCACTTAGAATCGACTCTTGTACATACCCTCCTGGTTGGGGGCTCTCCTGCAACACATACCCTTCAAAAGCGACCTGCGCCTTCTTTCCTATTGGTTACTATTTTTTTTTTAGTGTACATCTTCCTTTCATGCCTCGATATATGTTTCTTTCGAAGTGGGCGAGTATGATTGATTTCAGGGACGAGGCAATTGATTCTTATGGATACCATGATTTGTATTAGGTTAATTTTTCCTTGTTGCGCTCAGATCGTATTAGAATTATTATCTTTATCTTCCGGTGGTGGATGTGTCAATATACATGACTAGTGCTTTACCTGTCAGATTGCCATATGCTAGTACGTACTAGTCGGGACTCCTTTGTACGAGCAGCTTTGCGTGGCAATAACAAGAACCCGAGTAGACCTCGTCATTAGGCTTGGAAGGGGCCCCGTTCTAGAAGGAAGAGAACTCGAGCCGAAAATGCAAGATCCGTGGAACCGGCGCCTTCTCTCAGAATAGCCGTTTGTTTTGTTTTGGTTTTTTGCTGTCGCATCCTTCAAGCTTTAGACCAAGAAAAACCCCCAATGTGAGAGATCCTCCCTTGCTCATTCGTCCGATTCGCCCGCAGTGGGTAAAACGTACAGCGGTGGAGCCCAAAACACACGCCTGGGCTCCTCTCCGTCACCATGTCGACCGAAGCCCCAGCTGCGACTCCGATCATTCACCCCTCGGTGCGCACACCTTCAGCCTCCAGCACATTCCTGACTCCCATCGACTCTCCCATAGATGCCGGTTTGGGCGGCTCAGACTACTTCATGGCCGAGGACACACGGGGGGGTGACCCCCCCCGAGTATCGACAACTCCGAATCAACACAGAACCCACCTACCCACACAGGAGATCCCTCAGCTTCAACGACCGAGTCGCGCTCTGCAGAGCACGAAACCACGATCACGACTGCCGTGCGAGATCCAGAAGAGTCAAGCCTGCTCCCTCCACTGACCGATCGCGACGATAGCAGCTTATTCCCCTTGTCTAGTGAAAATGGCGATCACGACCGGGGGAACAACCAGACTCTTATTGAGGAACACGAGATGCGCCAAAAGCTCATGGACATGGAGTCGAGTTTCCTTCCCGAGCCGTCCACCATCGAAGTGGCCGCGACCGGTCCCAGGGCTGGCGCAGATGATACTTACCTGGTCGGCGTAGACGGAGGACACGATATGGACATGACACAGCAAACAGACTCGTCACAATTCTCCTTCATCCCCCCGTCAGAGACCACAACTGGCCCCGAATATACTCGAAGCATCAATTTCGATCAGGATGGGATCCAGATCGATGAGCCCGAGCCCGAGCCGGAGTCGACGAATCATGAAGAGCGACCAGGCAATGAGACTTTGCTCGACTCTCTCGCATCATCTCCTTCCGCCGCGGCGATGTTCCGGAGTGTGCAGCGCAACCAGTCTCGTACCGCAGAAGATGTGGGCGACAACAGTCAATTCTCGCAAGAAGAACGACCATTCAGATCTCAACTATCCTCGGAAGAGTCACAACTCACGCCGTCGAAACTTCGAAGGTCATCCCGCAGCGTTTCTCCAGGCCCAGCGCGGCTTTTCAGTGACCAAAGCTTTGGTACAATCGGGAGCCGACGAAGTGGAAGCCGGCCAAAGTACTTGACCAGCCGCCAATCCGCCAATCGCTTGTCGCATTCTTCGATCAACAGCACAAACACCGATACTACGAACAGCGATGCTACGCTGGGCGCCGACTATGCCTACAGTCAGGTGGTGCAACATCTGACCAGTGGGGTGGTCTCCAGCCAGGCTCACGCTCCCATATGACTCGGACAACCAGTCTTGGAAGCATGGCATCTGGTGTCTCCGGATACAGCGAAGAGAATTCCTTGGACAAGCGAAACCTACCAGGGCCCACCGATGGCGGTCTCCAAACCTTGGAAGAGAGGAGAGTTCACCACGGTCTACGCGACAGCAGGCGACGTTCGACGAAGCGGCTCCTGAAACGCCAAAAGCGAAACCTGCAGACAAAGCCTTCCCGAGCGACACGGCCATCGCTGAGCGCGTGAAGGGAGTCCATGTTCCTAGTGTCTTTGCGCAACGATATCGAGAAGAGCATGGGCCATCGCCTGACAAGCGCGCTGGCACTACGCCTGCGTTTGGGCGTAGTGGCCGTAATTTGACCCTTAAGGAGCAGAGCAGTACCATTGACCGTCTATCTAAGGAGAATTTTGACTTGAAAATGCGGATTCACTTCCTCAATGAGGCGCTCAACAAGCGCTCTGAGGAGGGTATCAAAGAGATGATATCTGAAAATGTTGAACTCAAGTCGGATAAGTTGAAACTACAAAAGGACAATTCGGGGCTAAAACGCAGGATTCGTGAACTGGAGAAGCAGCTCAAAGATCGGGAGTCTGACAAGGAATCCATGCTCAACCACGACCCTGAAGGCTCGGAGGACGGAGACCGAAACTCTGCCCATGAGACAGAGGTCATTTATCTCCGGGAGAGAGTCGAAACCTACGAGCTTGAGGTTGAGCGTCTTAGGTCCGAAAGCATTGCGCGAGAGAGTGAGAAACGACGTCTGGCAGAGATGGTTAAGAATCTTAGTGAAAATAGACAAGAAGGTTCGGAATCGGGGGCAAGGGAAGAAAGAGTAAGTTATACCCGACGAATTCCTGTCACTACAATCTATTTTAATTCTGGCTCCAGGGACTGTGGAAAGACATGCTCGATGCAGAGACCGCTGCTCGTGAGTTGGCTGAGGAAGAGAACCGCAAGCTACGGGACGAAACAATTCGTCTTCGGAGCGAGCTCTACAGCTCAAATGTTGGCTCACACCCCGGTGTGAGGCCCGGGACTCGGGACCACGGCTCAACTGTATCCTATACGTCTGTGTCTGAAAGCCATGGAAACCGTGGCGCTGCGATCAGCACCTCTAACAGCACCCTCCTCGTTGAACACGAGCTGCTCAAGCAGGAGAATGCAGAGTTGAGGAAGGAGGTTAGCGCCCAAACTTCCATGCTCACTTCGCGCAACCGGGAGAAGGAGCGCCTGTACCAAGAGATTGAGGAACTGAAGCTTGGCCAGGGACGCCACGGTGGCCGATCGATCGCTGGGGACAGCATATTCGACCGCTCAGCGTCTCGAGCCCAAGGACGCTCTGGCTCTGAACCCAGCGATGGAGGTGTATCGCGCAGTGATATGGATCGCGACGAATTGGAAGCTCGAAACGGCCAGCTAAGGGATCAAGTATCTACCCTGAAACTTGAGAACCAAGCAGTCCGAAGCCAGTTAGATGATTGCATCCGGGATTATGAAGAGCTTGACGCCGCCTACCAGGCCGATGTAGACCAAGCCGAAGCGGAGATACAGAGCCTGCAACAGGAGCGAGATCAGGCTCTTCAAATGGCCGACGAACGCGATTCGGCCTTCCAAGACCTTCGAGCTGAAGCGCAAGAGGAGCTGGATGTTCTCGGTGACGAACTCGACCAAAAGATTGTGGAGTGCCAGCGCTTGAATGAGGAGCTGAGGAACCAGGATGAAAGTCTCCGAGTGCTTCAGGCAGAAATGCGCTCAGCCAGCGAGGGGATCATTCGCTTAGAAGAAGATGCACAGAATAACCTTGAGCGATACAAAGCTGTTCAGCAGGAGCTGGAGCAGACCAATGGCGAGATGGAATCCTTGGAAAAGAGTCTATTTGAAGCTAATACCAAGGTGCAGCGACTTACTGTGCAAATTGAGTCGAGCCAGAACGAGATCGCGTTCCTTCGGGAGGAGCAAGATGGCGATAAAATTCGCATCGGCGATCTGGAATCGGAGCTGAAGACATACCAGATGAGTCTGCACAGCGAAAAGGACAAGACCAGAGAGCTTGAGCACCGCCTGGCAGATGAACGGCACCAGCGCGAGATGGTTGGCAGCAAGGAGAAGCAAGAGGTCCAACGGATCATGAACGAGCTCAACCGTGAAGCATCTGCAGCCAAGGAAGAAGCCCGACGACTGAAGAAGAGTCTCTCGACTCAAGAAATCGAGACATCGACTTGGCGGGAGCGGCTGATGGATCTAGAGAATAACCTTCGTGAAACTCTTGGAGATCTCAGCGGCAGCCGATCAAGCCTGATTACCAACATTATGAAGCTGCAGAAGGAGCTTGAATCTACGGCACTTGAACTGGAGAGCATCCGGTCACAGTTGGATGAGAAGGAGACCCTTCTGAAGAACCGTGATGCGCTTTTGGAGAGCCATGGCCTTGAGTCTCGCAAATTATCTGAGCTGCTCGAGAAAGAACGACAAGCGCGACGAGCAGATAAACAATCCTTCGATTCCTCCCTCAAGTCCCACCAACAGGCGTCGCGATCCATTACACAAAGCAACTCGCGCATTACCGAGCTGGAGCATGCCCGTAACCAGGACCGCAAGCGATTCACCGCCCTTGAATCACAGTACAGGGAGCAGCTCAACGAACGGAATGCAATGCTCCTTACTGTTTGGAAGAAAGTGTCGAACATCTGCGGTGCAGATTGGGCCCACTCTAACAGCCTGATCAACGGCAATCTCCCAAGTCAGGAAGTGATTAGCAATATTCTGTTCTGGCCAGGCTTCAGCCGCAACCTACTTCTTGCGATCAAGACGGTCGAGGGCGTGATTTCGCAGTTCAAGGGCCGTATTAAGAGTGTGGAGGTCGACCTGAACAAACAGTATCAAAACCTCGAGCACTCTTTCCACCAGCGCGTCCGCCGGCTCGAGCGCGTCGAAGAAACGGTCAAGAACTTGCGCGCTGGACGAAGCCATTCGAGTTCCTCTTCCGAAGTGTCCAAGTTACGCGGGGAAAACCGGCTGTTGAAGGCCGAACTCAACCTTCTTCAGTCCAACACGCGTGGCCACAGCTCTGCATCTTCGGCGGCGGCGGCTGTCATGGCATCCACGGGCTCGCCGCGATCATCCTCCTTCGGCTCTGCGGTTGAGAACCAACAGCAATTGACCCGCCACCACTCGACTTCTGGGGCTAGCGAAAAGTCTCGCCCGGAGCGTGGCCTCACGCGCAGCTCTACCGGTCTTTCGCAGCCCACTTATGCGTCCTCCGGCAGCACGCTGGCGGCTAACAGCAGCAGCGGAGCCATGGTGCATCGCACCCGCAGTAACCAGACCGGTCCGTGGGAAAATATGGATGAAAAGTGGATTCACCGGCTGCGCGAGTTAGAGAAACGCCTGAAGTCCGAGCGAGAAGGCCGCCTTCTGGATCGCGACGGAGCACGAAAGCGGATTGAAGAGCGCGATGCGGAAGTCAGAAAGCTCAATGAACTAATTCAACGCGAGCGCCTCCGGCGTGGGGTGCCTCCCTCTGGGGCCATCGAAGACGGACGCCATCGAGGCCCAGTCTCCGACGGGGCTGTGAGCTCCAGCGAAGGAGAAGGCTTTGTGGTGGACATTGAGGTTTGAACAATGATGACTGATGTCGTTACGTGCGCTGTACTATATATACCCTTGTGTGTGTTTGAGTTGTTTTTGGTTTTGCCTTGACTGCCTTTCTTTTTCCCTTTTTTTTTTTCTAATCTGCGATTACTGTACGCCATATGCATGTGATGATCAGAAACGACGAGGATCATGAAGGCGTTCGAGAAAGGATTCTGTTTGACTTGAATTTGTGTTCTTCTTTTCTTCTCCTTGCTGGATTGCCTATACTTTTCTACTGTACTTTATTTTAAATTCGTAATGTGCTGCGGGCTGCTCTCGGCAATGTACAAGTACAATTTCCCCCATCCTCACCGTAATGATACCTTGAGGGAGAAATCCACAATGCTCGTGCCCTGATGGATCGAGCTGGTAGACAAGATATCGACATCCGGGCAGGCATACGCGGCCGCATTCTCCTCCGTCAACCCCCCACTGACCTCAATCAAGAAAGACCGCTGCTTGGCCGCCCACTCCTGCTTGAGCACCCTCGCCGCCTCCCGCACCCCCTCCGGCGTAAAGTTATCCAACATAACCACGTCCGCTCCCGCCCCAATCGCCGCATTGGCCTCCTCCACACTGCGACACTCCACCTCCACCTTCGTGGCAAACCCGCCGGCCGCCTTGGCCGCCTGCACCGCGCGCGGGATAGCGGCCGCAATGGACTCGATGGACGAAGGATCCTTGACCCCGCCGTCCGCCGCTGCCCGGTTATTCGCGCACGCCCATACATGGTTATCCTTGAGCATGGTCATGTGGCTCAGATCATGGCGGTGGGGGTCCGCGCCGCCGACAAGGATCCCGTATTTCTCGACGACGCGGAACCCCGGCGTGGTCTTGCGGGTGCCGGCCAGGGTGCCCTGCCACCCCTGGGCGCGCAAGGCGGCGACGAGGCGGGCGCTTTTGGAGGCGATGCCGGAACAGCGGGCGAGAATGTTGAGGGCGACGCGCTCGCCGAGGAGGATTTTGCGGATTGGGCCGCGGACTGTGGCGCAGTGGTGGATTGGGGATGGGGAGAGCGGTTGGCCTTCTTTGATGTGCCATTCGATTCTGGGGCGCGTCAGAATGAGAACCGAGAATTGAAGATCGAGGATCGATATGTGTTTTTTTTTTTTTTTTTTTTGTTTTTTTTGAGATTCAAACTTACGTGCAGCCGAGTTGGGTAAAGACCTCGTCGAAGAAGGGAACACCGGCGACAATGCCCTAGAGGGCGTTAGCGGGGATCGATTTTCCTCCCCTGCTTACTCTCCGGGGGTGTTGCAGGTCGCTGGAGTACTGCTTGCTGGACCTACCTCGCTTTTCCCCAGGAGGCGCGCTTCGCCCTCTGATTCGCCCACGACAAAGCCACCATAGTCAAGGCTGGGGCAGTCTTCTTCCAGCCATGAAGCGATCAGGCGCTTGTAATTGCCAGGCAGCAAATGCCGCAAATCCCCGTGGGCTGCAGCCATAATTGAAACTGATGGAGATGGCAGATGGGAATGTTGGAGGTGGGGGGGGGAGATAGATCTACATTGCGAAATTTCCCCGCGCGGGGATCGGCGAGTATCGGAGGGTCACGTGTGGTTCCTCAGGGACAGATTCCCGTGACGAGTTCGATGCATTCAGTTCACGGTGCTCAACATGCAAATGAGGGTACGGAGTACTGCTCCGAGTACTGCTCCGAGTACTGCTCCGAGTCCTGCCAGTCGTGGTCATCCGGGGATAATAGGGTAATTGATCATAGGTATACTAAGGAGTCCTAGAAAACCCCCCTCCGGTTCAATCATATAATACATCTCCAGAGTTCAATGCATCCGCGTTGCCACAGACGGGGGATTTGAAAGTATTTCGCACGAGGGCCTACTGGATCGAGCACGTCCTACACGTCGAAGACGGCAGATGGTCCATACTTAATTCCATGTCATACCTCCGAGCCCAAGGGCCCTGGTATATTTCAAAATATTAGCTCAATACGACTAGTGCGCATTGGGAAAGGGAACTGGTAATTTTCCTCCGACGCCAAAAACCACGCAAGGCAAAGAAAAAGGAGGTTAGGGCTGTGAACGGCCGTAAAGCCGCGATCGACTCGGGGTTTGTCGATATTAACGCCACGGCACAACAAGGTTTGGAGCAGCTAGCACGAGCCTAGTCCGTGCTAGCCGTGAAGATCGGTCCTGTCAGGAGAAACCAGAAAGCACGAAATCGGGAGAATGAGGCATTTTTACCAGGAAAATCGGCACCGGAGTATCGGAACGCGGCATGGAAAATCGACTTTCGAGAATTTCGAGAATTTCGCGTTTCTGCATTAATGTGACCCACATAGTTTATCCCTGCAGTCGGTCACGAATGGGGGACCATTCGAAGCACTTTCTCGAAGAGCGGTGGGTTCCAGTACTTCCAGTACAATGAACCTACTTTAGGTACTCCGTACGGGATCGGCCCATACTGGGGGAGCTTTTTTTTTTTTTGCTTTTTTTTTTTGCTTTTTTTTTTCTCCTTACCGAGGTATCGCTACCGAGGTATCTCCCAGATCGAGTCAGGCTACCGATCAGGCGACGAGGCGACAAGGCTACCAACTCCTTGTCCAGGTCTGTCTCTACCCGGTTTTTTTAGGCCAGATTGCCTATTCCAGATGCTTTGGATTGGAGGATCCTCGGCTCGGTTCTCACGGCATAAAGGTAAACGATATCGGGGTCGGGATGGGGCCATCTATGCAGTGAGCGAGGCCGAGGGCCCGCCTAGACCAATCCACTAGCAGTCTGAGAAGTGGAAACCAATAACAAGGTCAATGTGTGCAAGATCTTGAGGCTGGAAGGGGAGGTGATAAGAGAAGAAGAGATCCACCAGGTGACGCCGGCGGCGCCCTAACCTGTTAAGCTACCCAAAGATCAAGGAAAGACAAACTGTAATGCCACTTTTAAGGTTTGATAATTTCTTGTTTTGAAGAACTACAAGCAGCGTTGAATTGCATTGCATTGGAATTGAATTGAAACCGGTAATGTAAATCGGAGAATTTTACTGGGAAAGGACGACGGCAGAAACTCGGCCCGATCTCGGAGATGCAAACCTCCCCCACCCATGGCCCAACCCAATCACTCTTTCCACGCCTTGTAGACGTTCGTGCAGCCGAAGACCTGGCCCTTCTTCAGCAGCACCATGTCGCGCCATTTGGGCTCGTTGATCGCGTTGACGAAGCGGCTCGGCTCCACGCAGAACCCGGCGCCCTCGGTGTGGGGTGGAGCACCGTCCAACGAAGGGACGTTGATGTACTTGCCCGTGTAGAACTGGAAGGCGGGCTCGGTGCTGTGGACTTCCAGGTGTAGGCCAGAAGAGGCACTGCTAAACCTGCCCAGCAGGCGGAGGGGCTGACTGCGCGTGTCGAGGGGGATCTTCAGTGGGTCGGGTTGGACCACGAACACGTCGTCAAAGTGCGGACCGGTCGCATTCAGCTCGAAGGGTTTGGTGACTTCCCGGGGGAAGGTCGCGATGTTGCCCTCTGGAATTCCGGTAGAACTAAGGGGGAGGTAGTCGCTGGTGGCAAGCTGCGCCGTGGTGCCGGTGATGGTGGGGCCATCGCCGATGTTGAAATAGCTATTCAGATAAGCAAGGTGAGTTTTATATCTGGAACAGATGATACTCGATATGAATAGATCGTTGCAAAGTGGAGAGGAGGGGGGGTGGGGGGTTCATCACAGGAGGAGAGATGGAAGGCCATACCTGTGGTTGGTGATGTTGACCACGGTTTCTTCGCACTCGTCACCAATAAGTTCTACTTCATAGTCCGCGGTCAAGACGGTCTTCTCGTCTTCTTTGCTCGCAGCATACCACACACGGATCTCTACAGTCCCGGGGTATCCCTCCTCCGCATCTACTGAGCGATATTTGAAAAGCAGAGCATCCCGACCATTATGGGTGACCGTCTGGGGGCCTTCAAAGATCCGCTTTCCCCATCCTTTAGGACCCCCATGGAGGGCGTTTGGACCATCATTCTGGACGAGCTGATACTCGCGGCCGTTCAGGTTCGCAATGCGACCATCCTTGATACGATTGGCGACACGGCCGATGGTAGCGCCATAGTGTGGGGTGTTGTGCTCGACGTAGTGTTTTTGCGTGGGGAAGCCCAGGACGATGTTCTTGCCGCCGACGCGGAACTCCTGAATGATGGCGCCGAGAGGCAAGAAGGTGAACTCGGCTTGCTCAGGGACAGACATTATGCGATAGCGTAGAGAAAGAAGAGGAAGGGGTGGAAGGAGGGAGGGGGCCCATGACGTTTGACCCCGCAAAAATGAACGGAATCACCCACCGGAGAAGTCCCTGAATAAGAATTGCAGTCGGGCCTGTTGGGTCTCCAAGCCCAACGTAGATTGTAGCTGGAAACACCTTCATTGGGAGCCGTGATGGTTGTGATGACTGTTGGTGGTTTTCCCCAGGTCTTCTTTTTTTTTCCTTTTTTTTCTCACCGACGATCAAAAGTTACGGAGAGTCTTATGCGTTATTAAAGGGCTGTTTGGAAGCTCAACCGTTTCCTGCATAAATTAGAGTTGCGCACCTCGTGACTTGATCCGTCCGTACGCGCACAATTTATTTCGTCTGGAAAGGGTGCCGTTATGCTACTTTCTCTATCCTCAAACTTTATGCCCGACATGAGCTGCCCCAGGCTTGGAATTCCTGGGCAAGCCCCGGGGCAGGAATTCGAAAAATCAACCGTCAGCGCCTCTGCCCAAGCATGGAAAAGGGGGCTGAATCCGCGGGCTGAATCCGCGGGCTCTATGCCAGCTAGAGAACTTCTAGAACAGATCCGCAGGAATTCAGGCACCATCAGTCAGCGGAACGGGCCAAGAAACCCCCTTTTGACTGCATGCGTAGCTCTTTTCTGCGCTCTGCGGGTGCAGGGAGGGACATCCGTCTCGGATGGGCGGAGTTCCGAGCCCGGATGCCTGTTACTTTGATACCCCGGACTTGGGCCTCTCCATGTCCGACTCCTATTCATTGGGGGGCCTGTGTGGGATACGAAGGTCTCGTACTCGTACGGTTTGGGACCAACACGTACGAGGATGGAGTAATGGGGCCAGCCTAGCGCCCGATCGATGAACCGGTTTGCTCAGGGGCCCCGGGATTTGGATTCCCGCTCGGGGCAATTGCAATCTGGGCTTAGGGGGGGAAAGGAATTATGATTCACTAAACGCAACTGAGGGGCCTCATCAAAGTTGCTGTTGGGGGTCGTTAACAGGAATTATGCCCAGGCGCATTGCTCACGTAAGAATGAAAAGATGAAGCTGTCACTGTGGGATGCAAACTGGACCCACAAGGTCCTCCAGGTTCCGCTGACTCAAGCCTCAAAGAGTCAAGCGGATTCTTGATCCAACAAAGGACGCATTGGGAAGTCGACGATTCAGGGAAAGAGCGATGGGCCCATGTCGTTTGCAAAGCCTAGCCGAGACCTCAGCCCCTTTTCCCCAAAGGCAAGCCACTAATGAACGACCTAACAGCTTTGCAGCTTGACAGCTTGATAGAACGTAATGGAGATCAAAGAAGCTCGGGGACGTGACGTGTGTGCCGCGGATTCAAGTCATTAGTCATGGTGGCGTCCCTTTCCGAGGTCGATCGGATTACATTCCCGGCGTTGCAGACCCGATTTTCTGGCTTCAAAGAACAAGAAAATGGAACCGAAACTGAACCAAAACTGAACCAAAACTGAACCAAAAATGAGATCATCTACATGTAGCATGAATCAGGGAATCTTTGCAGTAGAAAAGTGGATTGTAACATTAGTCAATCGAAATGAGTATAACGCCGAGATCCCTCTGTACCCAGACTCCAGAACCACAGGCCCCCCCCCTCCCCAAATCCAAGCACTGTACAAGGTGATTACGATCCCAAATTCAAATAGGGGGAGAAATAGCCCCGATCCTCCGCAGAAAAGAAAGTGAGAATAAACATGGTAACACGAAATCCAAAACATGTATAGTAATACATGCGTCACATCATACGGCGTTAAGAAGCTCGCAGGGAGATCAAACAGATATAAATGGAGAAAAAGAAAACAGAAACAGTCTTTAAACCGAAGTGATCTCCGTGGGGTTGGGGTTGAGGAACTGGTTGAAGTCCTCGTACTCATTCGATGAGATGCAACCCATGGGCATTTGCCGGCTAAACATCGGCGATGTGATCTGGTCGTCGAATGCAAGGTTGGCGTAGTCGGCGCTAGGCATCATTTCTATCTCGTCAAAGGGGCCGAATCCCGACGACCACTGGCCCCCTTGGAGAGCCAGGGGGTTGACCACTCCCTGCATGGCGGGCGCGTATTGCGGATTGGCCATCATGGGCTCGGGCTCAAGCTTAATCGGGGCCGGAGGGCTACTATGGTATGCGGGGGGCGTAGGCGGCAGGTTCTGCTGGGAAAAGGCGTCCGAGAAACGAGTGCGTGCGGGCGAATGTGGCTCGGAGCTGCTATCTGATGATTCCTGCCGTTGCATGCCGTGGCGCCAGAGATCTTGTTGCATGGCCTCGGGGTTCTCTTCGAAGCGCTCGCCCTTAGTGTGATCGAGGGCCCCCCAGTCGAGTTAACAGGTCGTGTGTAAGTGGCTGGCCGTTCGGTTCGGCCTTCAGGGCCTCGCCCGGCCAGCCCTCGCCTTCGAGCGATCGTCGATATAATTCTTGGAGGCCGTTGACGAGCCATACTTGTTGTTGCTCGAGCATCTCGACATATCTGGCAACGAGCGACCGTTAGCAACTCGGTTGTCATTCGATGATTCAATGGAACCGAAATAGATCTTCCGACTCGCGTGTCTCCCAGTGAAAGGGGGGGGGGAGGTTTCACGTCGGGTTGGGATCACATACCCTTTAGGGTAGACCTTATCGTGAGCCTTCTTGCGCTCGCCAAATACACAGATCGCATTGTCCGCACGACAGCGTGAACACGGGCTAGAGCCATCGCACTATTTACCAGTTAGTACACCAAGACAGCACAAGCATGCCGATGTCCACAGGGCACCCACCTTGGATTTCTTTAATCGACACCGATCGCATGCCTTGCATACACGCTTGCGCACTCCATCGCCCGAGTGCGAATGCTCGGAGGCAGGCGTTGATTGACGAGCGGCCATTATATGTGATTATAAGAGATTGCGGCCGAAAGCACCGAGTCGATAGGTTGAAAGAAAAGAAGACGTCAAGCGGCAGTGACTCTTCTTTTACGTGGGAGCTATACTTCCAGATCCGGAGGGGTGATCGACGTCAACCAGTCAATGATCTAATGACGAGGTGTAATGGACCGATTAGCTTTGCACGAGGGGTTTCCAAGTTTTCACAACCCAGGTGTCATATACTAGTCATTCGACGAGGGGAGGAAAAAGACTAGGCCTAGCTTCGAGGGAATTCAGGCATTCTTAATACTTTTAATAATCTACGCGGGTCAGGAAAGCATCCGATCGGAATCGAATCATAAAGGGCCGTTCTATGCGGACTCCACTGATCACAAGGACCGCCTTGGGGATTTCTTGGAATATTGGAATATTGGGAATTATCGATTTTCTTGGAATTATTGGTATTTTAGTTTTTCCCTATGTATTTTTAGGGAGCCCTCACCCTGTTCAGATGCCCTGTTGGAGATTGGTGAGTCGAAAATTACCGCGCCGAGTGTAATGCGGCCGTAAGGAATATCAGAGTGGAGCCCCTGGAACTCGGCACTGTGATTCCAGAATGGCTTTTTTTTTTCCCTCTTTTTGCTTTTTGTGCATTGTTAGGGGGGAGAAGTCAAGGTTCGTACGGAGAACGGAGCTTTCATCGGCCCTCGGGGACATCCAACGCGGACGTGGGTTTTGACGTATCCGGTGATGGCACTAAAAGTGGTGATTGGCTCTGGGATGCCAGTCCCGGGTCTAAACCCCTTCGTGGACGGCGTTAACTTGGGTATCTCCTTATAAGCAAACTCCGCTCTGTCAGCTTCGATCTTCAGGCCCAGGGCCCGGGGCTTCGAAGAACAAGGGCACGGCTACGCGCTCCTGTCAGGATGTGGTCTGCGGGTGGTCGTATACTTATGTCGAACACCTGCCCAGGATGGCCTACGCATCACACTGAATCTATGCACAACGGCCGATGCATAACTTGGCATAAGACTGTACAGAGCTCTGAAATTTCAGTTCCAAAAGTTTCCACTAGTCCAAAAAGGGAAAAACGAGGGAAATCACCCAACTCGGCCTAGTGTGTCGGGCTGGATGCAAAGCGACTCCTTGGTAAGCTGGAACATTAGAAATCAACTCTGACTTGCTTGCTCGGATATATGGCTTATGGCTTAGAAACTTTGCTTGATGACCCATGAGTAATCTTCATTTTCGATTTTTATCTTTTTTGCTCTTTTTGTTTTTTTCTTTTAAAAAAAAGAAATCTTTTTTTTAATTTTTTTTTCAATCTTGTTTTCTTTCAAAGCCCGCATGCCGTCCACGGCAGACAAAGTTCAAGAGAAAACGCCCAATTAATAGTGTTGCTGCTACGGAGGAGACGCTACTATAATAGAAAAGGGGAAAGCGAGAAAGCAAGAAAGTATGTTTTCTCAAGGGGAACCTCAAGGTGAATCATCTATAGTCTGCGCCACATAGTCATGACGTGAGAATACGCCAGCTATTACCCCATATATCGTAGCTGCGAATGTGGCAGTTAAGATACCCAAGTAAACGCTCGTCATCATCACATCCATCTAGAACTTAGCTTCTGAGCCCACCAGCTAGCGTATTCGATTATGATGCTTTGGCGGGGCGGCTACACGCAAGCGGACATGCGCTCTACGCGCAGAGCCAGAACCCAGTCCTCAACCAAGAAACGGAGACCTGAGGATCCAAGATCGCGCGTCTGGATTAGTCCAGCCTTATTGTCTTGGGCTCTTGGTATCTTGGTACTCCGGTACTCCTTTGGTACGCGAGTCCCTTTCCCTCCTGGGATCTCAGGCATCCCCAGAGTCATCCCCAGGAACCAGGTCGATCACCGGCTGAACAAAGAACAAATGTGAGCGCCTAGATGGTCTGCCCTCTTCATGGGAGTTAGCTGCAACCGCTGAATCATTGCTTCCAAGGCCGTCCCAGCGTAGTGGTCTCCCATGCCTACCCCACCTTTCTGCCCTGCTGTCCACCCCCAATCTCGCTGCTCTTACCTCCTCAGGTAACCATCGTGCATGGGTCCCTGATGGGCATGCTCGCCCCCAACACTCACACGGACCTTCATTCCGGCCCCAGATTAGGCTACGCTAAACCGTGGCATCTCCAAACAAACCATCCTTTATCTACCACGTTTTGAGCCACGCAAGTCTGAGCCCCAGCTACGCTCAAAAAAGCAACCATGTTTCATTACACTAGAATACCAATGCCAACCTCTCCTCGTACAAAAAAAAGGGTATCCCAAGCAGAAAACCAGATTCCAACAATAAGCGTGCTCACACCGCCCCTTTCCTCCTATTCCTCAGGGCTTAGCAACGTGAACAGCATAAATGCCGCAACAGACATCCTCGAGGTCCCTCTTCGGCCCTTGAATCCTTATCCTTGTCCTTGGTGAATCCGGACTCGGTCAAAGGCCGGCGTTTTCGACGTCCGAAGAGCCGGGACCGAGCCCGTTTCTCCCTCTGGCTCCTGGCATCGGCCGTCGTGGGAGGAAGCGCAGTCGTGCGAACTGACTGTCCAGCCCGCGACGGCGCCCGTGTCGGTGCTAACCCTTGAGCATGCAACTGTCGGGACTCCACCACGCGGCGCACCAAGACTGGGGAAAATCTCCACGTTAGCTACTGGGCGTGTTCCCGTTCGGAATAAGCTTGATCGAATGGGAGAAAAGGCAGACCCTTCCCCCCCGGTCACCTACGAGCAAATGTCTCTTCGATATTAACCATCTCGCGCGCTGGTTTCCATAAACCCACACCCGTTCCGACGCGCGTATGCCAGACCGTCCCGCGAGCTAACCATCCGCCCTTCCTTCAGATCGCACTTGTTCCCCGCCACAATTTTCACCGGCGGAGGGCGCCCAACTGCATCGGTGGGTTTGGCCCCGAGTTCTCGACGCAGTCGCCCGTTATCCTCCACACGCTGCTCGGCTTCCATGTCGATCAGCCCCATGAAGTGGTCGAGCGCATACAGACTGTCCGGGTTGGTGATGTCGTAGACCAACAAGAAAGCGTCTGATTTTAGGGTCGCGGCCGTCCATAGTCCGCGATATTCTTCCTGGCCTGCGGTATCGGTGATCGAGAGAAAGTATGGGAGGCCGTCGACAGTGCGGGTCACCGAGTACAGGTCCTCTGGCGGGATACATTAGCCTGCATCAACGGGATTTGCGATCGCAACCGGGTTGGGGGTGGGTAGGTGGAAAGGGACAAAGATACCGATCGTCGGATCATATCTGTTTCAAATCAAGAACGGCGAGATGTCTGTCAGTAACAATTCTCTAACATGGTGCATCGGAAAGGGCTTTGTACTCGTGTATCCATTGACTACGGACCAGCCGCAACGTGATTGATGATTTGCCTAAATATCTCCCGATCTGATCAGACCTCGATCGCGCGATTGACCCAACAGCACCGAATCATGTCACGTACCAGTTCCGCCGTCGCCACAGATTGTTACTGAGATATTGTCTGCCATGGGAGCGCGCCAGCCTCAGGGTCAATCTGGGGAGCCAACCCAGCAAATGGTAAGAGATTATAGGAATATCAATCCCGTATATAAAGAAGAGTATCAAGAATGGAGGGGGGAGAAAAAGAAGGAAAGGACTGGACTAAAGGGCCAACAGGGCCTTGAAAAGAGTGACGAAAGGGATAGAGGGGGGAGGGAGAATTGGGCGAGAAGGGAAAAACAGACGCGATGCGATAAGGCGCGAACCAGATGGAGTAAAGACCGAGGGTTTCTACACGTCCAATGGGCTCAATTTTGGTCCTCAATACTCGATCATGAGTCAATGCAGTCTCGAACGACTCGTACTACCATCTTGCCCCTACTAGAGTAACTGTACTTCCCAGGTTACCCGCCCCTTGCGCAATCTACCATCAAACCTCCATGGCGCGAACTCCTCCCACTGGAAAACTTGGGATTCTGCAATGACGGCGTAGCGTTGATCAGGTGGGCCGAAAGCCAAAACCTCCCCTAACGCGTAGACATTCCCGTCACTCGTGTTCTTTGAATGTGATGGATCGAATGGGGATGCAGCCCGTCTTTTCGCGTCCCGCCGGTCGCGACATTCCTGCCCCTGCCATTGCCCAATCCTGAACCGACGTTTTCTGGTGGGGACACTGTCACTGGAAACGTTCAGACAGGGACGATCGATCTGACATCACTGGCACTTTTCCCTGAAAGCTGTGCCAGGCGGAAAGAGCAGTCGGGTGAAGAGTGATTGGCCCCAACTGGGAGGTGGTGGGTCCACCATTACGGGGATCATCGACTCAGTGAAAGAGGGCGAGGAGAGAGAACGACCTGGAGAAAAAAAAAAGTTCTTCTCTTATTCATTCCAAGGCCAGTTTGTATCCCTTTGGATGTCAAGCATCCACATTTAAACTCTTTGCTCAAAGTGGAGTCTGATTCACCCCAGACACTAAGACGCCCGTCCCGTTGGTCCCCCCTTATCCCGACGCTCTGGAACTCCGACCTTCGCATTCTGGACCCCACGCAGGCCGAGGCCTGCTCGAATCCCCAACATGGCGGACCCCATGGATTCTTTCCTGGAGTACCGTGAGTCTCGCGACGATGTGCTACAGCCCTCGTTATCCCAGGACGCAGCTCTGATGGGGTTTCCGGACAGCCATGTGGCGAACTACGACTTCCCTATGCTTCCCCAGGATGGCGACCTCACCCTGGCAAACTTTGATCGGATACCGCCCTCCCAGCCCGAGCTGGAGGGCCATCTATCCGATGTGATGCTGAACTACGAGTCCGTGCCAAGTTCAGGCGTTTCAATGCCGCTGAGCCTCGATGCGACCAACGCTTTCTATGTACCGACCACCTACCCCGCGGCCCCGATGGGTCACGCTCCCTCTCTGGACCAGACTCAACTTCACTCGACATACCCTCAGTTTCAGCCACATTTGCCGGCGCAGTATCTTCAGCAGCAACGACAACAGCCGCCTCTCCGAGCTCTCCCGGCCCGCAAGGAGCTCTACACTTCCGGCAATAGCTCTACTGCGAGCCTCGATGATTTAGACTTCTCCCGACCCAGCGAACGCAGCCCGGCTCTGGCGCGACCACTGGTCCAGGGACGCGCACGACCACAACCTTCTCCGCTCAGGGCCACGCAGCCTGTTGCAATACAGCCAAAGAAGCCACCACCGGCCCAAGGTAAGCTCGCGCGTGTGGGAAATCTGCTTTCGCTTTGTTTCGACCCACAAGGCTGACCCGGATGCATGCCTTTGGTAGACTACTCCCCAGGACTGAACACGCCCGATGCAAGTCGATCGGAGCATGCAGGCATCTACTCCGGCAGTGGATTCGACATCTTAGGCGTCCTCGTGAGTGGTCCTTGGCAGTCTATCTGCAAGTCAAAGTGGATATCTGACTAGTCATAGAGTCGAGTGGCGAGCCGCCCTAATCCGCAAATCAATATCGGTGCAGTGGATCTATCTTGTGCTTTTGTCCTCTGTGACATCCTGAAGCCAGATAGCCCCATTGTCTATGTTTCCGAGGCTTTCGAACGACTGACCGGCTACGTGAAAGATGAAATTGTGGGCCGGAACTGTAGATTCCTGCAGGATCCCGAAGGCCAAATTCAGGCGGGTGCCGCGAGATCCTTTGTAGATGCGCAGACCGTCTATCGACTCAGGTCTACGATCGATGACCGTAGCGAGATCCAGGCCAGCATCATCAACTACCGCAAAGGTGGCCAGCCATTCATGAACCTGATCACTATGATTCCAATCCAGTGGGACTCGGGGGAATATCGGTTCTACGTTGGGTTCCAAGTGGACCTGGTGGAGAAGCCGGATGCTATCACAAGAAGGAATGCTGGTAGGTGCTTTCCGTGCCTCACAGTTTGATCGGTGAGAGCTACTGACTTCCTTTCGCAGATGGAACATACAGCATCAACTATCAGCGTGACCAGCTCCCCAAATATGTGGTCCCCCCTCCGGAGATATACCGAATCAGGCCCGATCTCGCCACTCGTTTCGACCATAACGAAGTGTCCGCCATCCTGAATGCAGTTGGGGCACCGGGCTCAAATCTGTCGCGGGATTACTTGGATCGCATCCTCGTGGAGAACACGGACGACGTGATCCATGTCCTCTCCCTGAATAGCGAGTTCCTTTACGTCTCGCCGTCGTGCAAGAAAATCCTCGAATACGACCCGATCGAACTCGTGGGCAAGACTCTTTCGGCGGTCTGCCATCCAAGTGATATCGGGCCCGTGATCCGCGATCTGCGTGCCAGCACGACATCTGCCCCCATCAGTGTGGTCTATCGGATCCGCCAGAAGTACCGCGGATACATCTGGTTCGAAAGCCATGGCTCATGGCATATTGATCCTCACCAAGGTCGGACGCATGTTGTTATGACGGGTCGTCCTCGACCTGTCTATGCTTTGGACCAGATTGCCGGACTGGGCTCCTCTGCTGCGCTAGCAGAAAATGATATCTGGGCCAAGGTCTCCTTGTCCGGTGTCCTTCTATTCGTGACATCGAAGGTGAAATCAGTGCTAGGACGCACCCCCGATGATTTGATAGGCAAGAGTCTGCACGAGCTTATGGAGCCTGGAACAGACGCCAGTGACATCAACAAAGCCCTTGAGGCTGCCATTGCCGCATCTGACCCCGAGAGTGAGGGGGGATCCGAAACAACCACCTACGTTCTTGTGTCAAATCCGTCATAAGAAAGGCAATACGCTGTCTGCGCACACCACTCTATATGCTGGAGATCTCCAAGAAGACTCCCGACCATCCTTTCTTGTTGCTCAGATTCGGTTTGTCCGATCGTCTCCAGCGCCTGCTGCAGCCACACTGGCTGCCAATGACGACAAGATGGGATCCGTCCCGGGATCATCCAAACCAACCACCCTCGTCACCAAAGATGCCAACCCGCCCGGCCCAGATGGGGTTCTCGGCCAGCGTCCCGTCGATCTGTCCCTCGTCGGTCTGAACGGCCTCCCATCCGGTAACCGCAGCGCCTCTCCTTCAGACCCAGCCACGTTTTTCACCGAGCTCAATCCGACGCGCGGATCTAACTGGCAGATTGAGCTGCGCGAGCTTGAAAAGCAAAACCGAACACTTACCGAGGAGCTGCAGCGCCTGCTCAGTCGGCGGAAGAAGCGCAAGCGCAAGCAGAGCGCGGTGTCCGTGGAGAAGGCGTGCGCGATGTGCAACACCCCGGAATACGCCCGAATGGCGGCGCGGTCCGAGCGGGAATCGAGACTTGTGCAACAGCTGTGGCCTCCGATGGGCAAAGCAGGTGCGCAGTCAAGCGCAGCCACCTGCAACGACGGCTCCGCCCTCAGGGCCTGCGGTATCCACCAGCCGTTGATCGAACGTTGTTCTATAGTGTTTCTCTTGCATTGCTTTTGTCGGATTTAGTAACCCCCCCCCTTTCTGATACCATATGGTTTATCTGGCTTGCTCTTTAGCGGCTCCCCCCCTTGGCTGGGAACTCGGATACTCTCTTTGCGCATGCTAGTCTGGCTCTGGCCGATGGGAGGAAATCGTGCTGATGGTGAGTTTTGTGTAAAGCACTTGGAAAAGCAAAACGGTCTCTTGCATTTTCAAAGAGTTGCATACAAGTAACAAGCCCGTCTACTGTAATCATTGTGATATTGTACCCATTGTGATGATGTATTGTACACGTCTATCTCCAAGAAAATAACAAGAAACGAATATTATATACATGCAATCCCGAGCCCATATGCTAAAAAATGAATCTATTTTGATATAGAACCCATCCCAGCCCGTCTCTCTACTCCCCTCTTCCGTGCATCCAACCAACCGTCCAACCACTCCCTCTCCTTCTCTAATCCTTCCTTCTCCCGGTTGATATACAGCGCAGCGACATCTCCACCACCACGCTCGTCCAGCGCAATCGCCAACTCCGCCGCACTCAGCGCCTTGACCCCCCCACCGGCCCGGATCATCTGGTCATCAATCGCCAAATACTCCAGATACCTCCTGAGCCGCGGCCGATAGACCCTCCAGGCCAGCACACGCGCCACAATGCCCTCGAACCGATCATGCTTCCCCACCAGCCCGAACACCGCACACGCGCGCAGGACCTCCGCCGCACTCGCCCCGGCCGCCCACCGCGGATCCGCGAAGCGCAGCAGCAGCGCGCGCGCTCTTGCGCCGAGCCGGCCGCAGGCAGCGGGGCAGGCATACTCTTCTGCCGGACGGCGGCGGCGAGCGAATGCGCCTCTAGCGCTTTCGTCTTGCGCTGGGAGGCCTTGGTGCGCTCTTTCGCGATCTGGTACGGGAGGCGGCAGGTGGTCGGGGTGATGGCGGAGCCGTAGAGGGGCACGATGATGGCAGTGAACTCACCGCAGATGATCAGGACCAGGGTGAAGGGGATCAGGCGGCGGACGTCGCGGGCGGAGCGGCGCACGAGCTGGTACTGCGAGCGGGTGAGGCCGATGGTGGCGATGTTGGGGTATTTCTTGGGGGCGGAGAAGGATTGGGGAGGGGAGGTCGGGCGGTATTTTGGCAGGTTGAGGGTTTCGCGGTGGGGGATGGAGGCGCGGTAGTTCTGGAGCACGTTTTTGAGGCCCGTTTTGTAGAAGGAGAGGTAGGCGCGGCCCGTGGCGATGAGGCGTTTGATTTTGTCGGTTGCTGCCGCGGTCGGAGGGAGGGGGGCTGGGGTTGTGATCTCTGCTGGGAGGGTCGTGATAGGGGCGTTGATGTTCTGTGCTAGGATGCTTGGTTCGGGCTGAAGCTGCTTGTTTGCGCTTGGTTGGGAGTGGAGTGGAGGGGGAGGTTGAGAGGAGTCGGTATGAGAAAGACTGCCCCTGGCGCCATTGAGGCCTCAATGGGCCCCGTGGGACCTGAGGGCCCTTGAATCGACAGGTCATGGTGGTGTTGGAGAGTGTCGGAGTTTTGAAGAAAGATGAGACACGGAGACTCGTCTCCAAATATCTGCCTCAGGCATCAATAAGATCTACTCGAGTATGATTGGGTGGTGTCTGAGGCGGGAACCGTGATGCTTGTCTAGAGAAGACCCAAAAGAAAAACAAGAATTCGCGGGCTTGACCTTCTTGAGATGGTCGATCGAGTGAAACCCCCTCTATATTCCCTGCGAGCACAACGTCACCTCCTTCTACTTGGGGAAGTCCTGCTAGAGCAGAGAGGGTGGCAGGGACGTTTAGCCTCGCAGCCTCAGCTGGGAGCTGACAGATATCTTTCTTTCTTTCTTTCTTTCTTTCTTTCTTTCTTTTTATGGTTCAATATTCTTGATTTCTGGATCATTTGACTGTTAAGTGAGGGGCCGTGTAACAGGAGTCCAGGCTCGGATCACCGCTAGATGCCACCTAGTCATTACTCGCTCTCTTCGAAACGACAGTGTATAATGCATAACAGGCAGTTGCAATCATATTACAAAAAAACTAACCAGAAATCTACCAGAACAGAACAGTGAGCCTACCCAATTGTATCCCAATAACATATCTATAACTCCACCTGCACGGCCACCATGCTCTCTGACATGAACCCAGTCACGAACAGCCAGGCGAGCTTCTTGCCATTCTCCGGTGCGATAGGCACCAGGACAGCCGCACTGGCAGAGCGAATGCGCGACCCATCATCCTCAAACAAGAGTTTCTGCTCCCAGCCCTTATTACCAAGCCGAGCATACCAAACCTTGAGTGGATCCAGAGCGTTAGGGTCTTTCGTAGTCTGGGGAGAAGAGCACCGCGTGACACCCCCGCGATGACAATGCCGCTCGCATCATCTGCGTCGGTACGGTAGGGATCCGTGTAGTAGCTCGGGTTGTCAGTGGCGCTTTTGAACGCAAGAGTGGTGTGGATAGAAATGGAGAGGGGAGTGGTTTGCGGGCGACCAGTTGGCGAGATATAGCTCTCCGCTCGCAGCGCTGGAGATCACCATCTCGTTTGCGGTGCGGCCGTGGCCAAGCCCGTTGTTGTTGTGCAGGCCCGCGTGCGCAACGGAGACTTCGAGGCCGGCTGTGGCGTCTTTTGCCTTGGAGTCGGTGATCTGGACGTGGATGATATTCGACCACTTGGCCATGTATACAGTGTCCTCGAGCATACGCATCAGACCTTCTCGGTAGAAATGGTCATTGGTTACGTAGAACTCGCTGGGGCTGATGGCATAGACATCGTTGGGAGTCGTGATGAGCTCGTGTCTGATGGAGCGGATGTGCTTCACCGAGTTGGATCCGAGGACGTGGTGGAATAGCTCAATCTGCGAGCGAGCTTTGGGCGTGCCTTTGGGAGGCTCACTTGTGCCAAAGTACTCGGGATTGGTAAGATGGTTGACCGCAAAAATATAGACAGCGTCCGCTTTCTGGGGATCTCCAATGACATCAATGCCATGAGTTACGAACGAAGACTCAAAGTTTTCAAATTCCAGTCTCTTCGACTCAAACGTCTATATACACAGAGCATCATTCGTTAGCGAACACTGATTGAATGGCATCTGCTACGAGACACACCGTTGGGTCAACAACGTGGATAGAGCCACGAGCGGGAGGCTGAGGCTCCAAGTAGTGTCCTAGACCTGGGAACCACTTGAAGCGCGTCTCTTTCACATCCTCGCACGCGGTGAAAAGCAAATTTGCCGGGAGGTAATGGTGAACATCCTCGCAATGAACCGTATCTTGGATATAAATGGGGCCTTGTCCCTCGCCCAGAACTGTGGGCTTTGGTACAAGGAAGGGACCGAAGACCGTGAGGAAGTGGACGACTACGGGGACCACGAATGCGGCAAAGCCCGCAAGCAAGCTCAGGTTGAGCACGGATCGAAGCGAACCCATCGTGTCTCTAATGGAATAGAAGGAGAAAATGGACTGGGGGAAGAAAGGGGGGAAGGGAAAGAGGGAACATGTCTAAAATTTGGGGGATTCCAGTCTTCCAAGCGAACAAACCCATAACCTCGGGAACTGGGGTTTGCTTGGGAAGTCACGCGGGGTAGAAATAGTGGGGAAGCATGTGGTGGGGCCCCGCACTCCTGGGCTACATCAGATACTGCATACTCTACTGCGGGGGAATTATGAGCGTATTGGAAAAGGTAACATACATTGAATACCCGAAGGAGCGATGCAAGGAAATGCCAACTGGGCGTCGATTGTTGTTTTCAACTGTTTTCGATACAAGGAGCAGTGCAAATTGGACTGGCAAACCCGGAAAGATGGTAGAAAAGAACATGGGAGAAGCAAAGAAACGTTGGGGGGAAAGGCAAGTCAAAATCAAATTCACGTGGCGAATAGCAATTGTCTTGAGGGTCGGGCCTGGGCATGCTAGAACCGGCTGGGACATGGGATACCTTCAATGGAAAAACTCGTGAGCAAGTGAGGATGCCCCACCCCCCACCCTTCTGAGCTGTGTTGCAAGAAGTCCAGAGCCGTGATTCCCAACTCGGATCGTTCAGCGCTAAGTTTCGGAAAGTCGCAGACTACTGCACCGACTGTTTAGCTTCCAGGAACTCCTGGTCACTCGCATCAAGCACGTCGTACTCCTCATCAGTGAGGAAACCGGCGTCAGTGTAAGCATCATCCAAGGTTAGACTCTCAACATCCTCCAACACATCTCCCTCGGAGGCAGAAGAAACAGTCGGGGCAGGATGAGCGGCAGCCATGGAGTTGTGGGTGCTGGACTCAGGGGACTCCTTCTCCAGCTTTGGGAAAATCATTCCGCTCTCATGGGGCTCAGGGGCCGTGCAAGCATCCTCAGATTTGACCGACGGAGCTTCACATTTGGTAGACTCGGCCACCTCCACGGGCTGGGCGCGGACTTGGATATCGCACCAGAGTCTATGGCCAATCGGGGCGCCGTTCGGAAGCTTCAGACGCCAGTATGAGATAGCAATGCAATCGCGCTGAGGAGAGCGAAGGTATACGGTGAAAGCAGCAGATTTTCCAGGCTCCACAGGAGCGGTAAGCTTGTTGCTCTCCATGGCCAGACCGATCGAACTCATGCTGGAGGGGTGAGTCGTGTCCACGTCCAGCATGGAATCACCGCCCACGAAGTGTACATAGCATCCAACCGGCCACGCATGAGGCCCAGGGTTGTAGAGCGTGAAAGTTTGCGTGAACGAAGTGCCGGGAGGCATTTGAGTACCATCTGCGATGGTGTCACCCATGAAGAAGGCCTGGTATTCATCCGCGTCGGCACCAGATTTGGAGGCGTCAGTAGGGGCACTGGGAGCTTCACTGGCAATGACTGGAGCTGGCTTTGTGGCATCCACCTCAACAGGAGCTTGTTCCACAGGAGACTTTGTGTCCTGGAGGTCAGTGTTCGTGTCGGCTGTGAAGTAGGCATACGCGTGAGCAAGGGACTTGTCATTCGTCCACACGTTTCCATTGGTAGTGTCCTCAAAGGCAGTGCTAACAGCCACGGAGCGAACAGGGGTGCGGAACTTGATCAAGGGATGGGTGCGGTTGTGAGAAAGGGTGGGCAAGGCCTCACAGCTTGCACAGAAATCAAGGTCGTCACACATCGCACACTTGTAGCGGTCACCCGTGATATAGCTCTGTGCAGGCTTGTCCTTGCAGAGCGGTCCATCACAGAAGATGCCATGGTGAACCACGTGCTCACGAGGTGGCTCCTGGATAGCCTCGTAGAGAGGAGCAAACCGATGGCCAGGGTGGTTCTGGGAAGCATTGGTGAAACACTCTCGGCAGTAGTCCCAGTCGGGGCAAGTAAGACACTTGTGTCGGGTGCCATGGATGTGCTAAGAGTACAAGTTAGCTATTGAGAAGAGATAAAGAATATTCGTGGGTGTTCAATACCTTTTCACAGCCGTCACAAATGGCTGCGTGCTTGAACTGACGGCCAGGAAGACAGCGCGACATGATCAAGTTCTTTAGGCAGAAGTTGTGATCCGTGCCAAGGTGGAAAGTGTGACCAGGGTGATGACCATGCTTGTTTCTCAAGAGGCAACGCAGGCACAGGTCATAATCCTCGCAGTCATTGCAACGCACCAGGTTGCTTTCATCGGTGTCTGTTCAAGAAAGAAAAAGGAAATATTAGTCACTGACAGTATAGTTATTGAATCTAACAAACATACCATTGCAACAGCCGTTGCACACGGGCTTATCCTCCTCGTGACCGGCCGTGGCCACATTAGTGGTCTGAACTTCAACCGGTGCAGCAGGAACAAGCGCAGCGACCGGAGGTGAGGCTGGAACAGCATCCTTCTGAGCAAAGACACTCTTGGAATCCGCAGCGGGGGCCATAATGTCTGGAGAAGCTGGTGACTTGATAGAGACACCTTGCTGGGCCAGGGTGCGGCGAGGAGGAATAGTCTCAGTTGTGCTGTTTGTTACCACCCCTTCCACGACGGAACGTTTGATCAACCAGTGACCTTCACCCAGGCAGGAGGCACCATCAGTCACGCAGCGAGGGCAAAGGTCATAGTCGCCGTCTTCACAGATACTGCAGTGATAGTGCTCATTCGGGATCGATCGACCACAGTTGTTGCAGTCGATGCAAAACATTCCACGTGGAGTACGGTGGGGAAACAGAAGGGAACGGGAGACTGTCCTCCTCAGGCTCGAATTTGCGGAACTGAACGGGGTTGGCAAGTGCAGAGAGATCCACCATGTTGGACGAAGTGAAAAGCGACTGTCCGATCACAGAAGTAGGCTCCATCGCAGAAGGCAGGGAACCACTCTGGGCAGCGGGAATGGGCGAGCTGAGAACTGTCTCAAGGTAGTTGTGTCGAGGGACCTGCTTGTTCAGTGCCTCAACCGGGGTAGTCGTACCAGGGTGAAAACTGGCAGGCTCCGTTGTAGAATCGACGATGGTAGCCTTAAGACGAAGCTTCGATTTCGCTTTTGCAGCTCTGTAAAGCTGTTTGTAGACAGCAGAGTTGTTGCTGTCCAGTTGAACGTAGGCGGCGGCGCTATCGGAGTAGCGTTCAAAGATGACGCTAGCTTCCGGTGCAACTCCGAGAAGAGCTCGGAGCTGTTAAGATTGTTAGTTAGCAAATATGGAAGAATTCAAATCCATCATGATTTGGTCTACACAGAAGTATGCATCTAGCCAAGCTACCGTCATGGTGAATGGCTGTGATGGTTACTCTGATAAGGGATGGGGCGGATCGAACATCCGGTCGGGAAGCTGTAGTGGAGCCCTCATCATACCTTCTGGGGAAGCACGGTCGCCCGGAGGTCCCGCAAAGGAAGCTTAAAGCGACGGTGGCTGTCTTCATTAACAAAGACTTTGAGAGTGATGAGGTGGTCAGGGCTAGGGTGGGATGACACAGCCGGCGTTGCCATGATGACGATGTGGAGGAGTGAGGGATGTCAAAGGCCGGGGATCTCGGGTGAGATAAGGGTGTGGGTACTAAGAGGATGAAGGCGAAATCGAGGATAGAAGGGGAGGTCAAGGAAGAGATGATGGCAGAGTAAGAAGGGGAGATGCAAGGTAAAGCAGAGGTTGGAGATGAAGATGAATTAAAAGAAGTAGATGAGGGGGAAGTAAGAGAGTAAGAAGCAGGCAGTCGGCTTGACGAAAGCGTTGTACCATTTGGGCGGGTCAGCTGGTTTGCCCGTGGGCGGTGAGAGCTGCTACATAGAACACCCTTTTCCCAGTAACTTGTATGGTTGAGTCTGGAATCCAAGTGGTCCAAGCTGCCGGGCAAATTTACAGCAGTTACCTCGGTCCCCTGTCTGGATATGTATATGTACTACAGGGGGGATTGGTTTGAATCTTGGGCAAAGATATACACTAGTCATTCATTATAAATTATCCTGGACCCAACCAGACCGTGACCCTACCCTAGATACGCACCTCATGGGATGCTACAACAGCTGCCAGGAGCGGGCCGACCGATAGCTATGCTGTACGAGCTTTACGGCCAAGGCCACATGGCCTTATGAGTTAGTATATGTCCTTCTTGGACTAAGAAGTGTGGAATCTACACGGATCAGAGTTATCACAAAAGGCTAACACAAGATGAACCAAGATTACTTTTTTGTTTGACTTTTTGCTATGGTATTGTGTGGCTCCATCAAGCAGAAACACAGCAGGAAAAGTTGAGGTCATGCACGGGGCCTAGATCATGCAGTGATTAAGGCGTGAGGGATGGAGGGGGAGGGGAGGGGGGGAATTTCGTGTGGCGGGGACATGAGGGGGGTGAAACGCTCAAATGCATCCGAGTTCAAGTCTAACCGGCGGCCAAAACGGAGGAGATCGATCAAGATGACGAGTATCGTAAAATAGGATTAAAGAATGGCCCGGGGAAAAGAGAAAGTGAAAATGAAGAAGTGCGAACCCCAGATAATTGCCAGAAGATGAAAAATATGAGAAAGATAAAGCACGGTTCATCCAAAGAGACACCAGAGAAAGTGAAAGGCAGGCCAGTCAAAGACGAAAAAAAAAAGAAAGAAAGAAAGAAAGAAAGAAACAAAGAAAGAAACTGCGTTCACAACAACACCAGAGTTTGGTCAAACCCATTCACGGTTGCCCGTAGAACACTGCCCCGCCGCCCGGCGGTTGGGGATAGTAATAGGTGGCGCCTGGGGGCGTAATCATGCCGCCCATCCCCACTACACCACCGGGACCTTGTCCATGGGGCGCCCCGTAATTAGCACTGGGGTTTGGATGGAAGTACACAGTGCCATTCAACTCATGCGCCACAGTCCCTTGTGCTGACTGCTCCCCAGACGAGGGGGGGGACCATGTATGGCATAGGTTGCTGACCGGAAGGGAAATTTGGCACTGACGCCCCCGGTCCCATTGGTCCATTGTACGCGGGATATTCAGCTCCAGAGCCAGGATAATATATCGGGCCAGGGGGGGTAGTGGCCATAATACCCAGGCTGCTGGTAGCCATAGGGGTTGAAAGGCACGGCGTGAATAGCCCGCTCGGGAATCTGAGAGAGTGGTGTTGCGGATGGCTGACCGGTAGGATCATGGGCAGTCCCGTCAGGGCCAGGTCCAGGGCCGTTGGTGGCCACCGGGACTTGATGATGGAACGGCTGCTCGGGCGGAGGCCGAGATTGGTTGAGAGCGTATGTGGCAGGGCTCTCAATATCGGCCACAGAGACAGGTTTTTTGGGTCGAGGCTGATGCATGGTCTGAGCAGGGCGACCTTCACGGTAGGCAGGGAAAGGCAGCGGCAAACTCGGCGGCACTGGACCGGGCCCTGCTGGCATCATGGGCATGCCTGGAGGTGGCATCCCCATCGGAGGACGAGGGTGCGGCGGTAGACGAACCACTGGCTTATTAGGTTCAAGAGGGAACATGGGTGGCATTGGCTGAACAGGACGAGAATAGACTGAGCCAGCTGGTGAAGGATACCCATCTTGGGATGGGGCCACACCAAATGATGATCGCCGACTAACAACACTAGGCGTATAGCTGCCAGGGTAGTAGCTTTGTCGCCGCTGGGGGTAGAATCCACTCCCACGGCCTCGGCCGCGGTAGCCCTGCTGATTTGGTCGTAGCGCACGAGGAATAAAAATGAAGGATCTCTCAGTTGATGGGAAAATGTAGCGAGGAAGATGGTCCGGGAGAGATATCCGCACCGGTTTATCCCGGCGCAAGGGAGGGCGATGCTGAGGAAGGCGGGTATGCTGATTTTTGGGAACTGCGGGAAATGACTTTGGCTGGTCCATGCCCGGGAGGCTGACTATCACGGGTACATTGCCAACGAGTGTAGTGCTAGAGAAAGACCGATTTGGCGGCGAAGACCTTGGAGCGGTTGGAACAGCTGTCGAAGGCGGAGGGGCACCCAACGACGATGCTTGCTTCGAAACGGGTGGATCATCTCCCGCAACAGTATCATGGAGATCATGGCGCCACAGCCCCCCGCTAGCATCGGCCTTCGAGGAATTTCTAGGCTCGTTAGTACAAGGTTCTGTCATGCTCCATGCTAAGTGGTGGAGAGTGTGGAGAGCATACCTGCGTGCATTCCCATCCACAATCAACCCGAATGGACGTGATTTGCTCTTGTTGGAGTTGGAAGAACGACCATTCGAGCCTGTCTCCGCAGCCCGATTGTCGTGGAGGAAAAAGCTACCTTTCGTCGGCACAAACGCTGGGTTCTGTTCCCGCTCCTTGACATATTTATCGTTCTCCCGCTTTTTTTTCGTAGCGAGTGGTTCCCGCTTGGACTCGGTGGGAGGAGCCGAAGGCGTGCGAGACGTGGGTGGTTCTTGGTTGTCGTTGATCTGACCGAGTGAATCCTCTTCGGTATCGTTGGATATCGTCAACCCGTTCAACATTGCCTCCGTATCCGATGCCGTTGCCTTGAGCCCTGGCTTGTCGGGTGATGGGGATATGTAACGCTGTTCCCGGCCGTTGAGCTTCTTGCCGTTCAGTTTGTCCGGACCTGCCGTTACTTCATCCTCCGTTTCACTAGCCTCGACATCCGCATCTTCGTCATCTTGGTGGCTCTCTGCTGATCCCTCACTCAAAGAGTCATCCTCTACTTCGGCCGCCGGCGGACCCTCATCCTCGCCTTCCTCATCTCGCCTCTGTCTGCGACTAGCTCCGATGTGACGTCGCCGAGGAGCCATGGATACGGGACGGGTGCAAAATAAAGCTTGATGGAAATTTGCGTAGATTTGATAATTGTGTAGCAAAGTTGGTCGAAAGTTCAAGAGGCGGATGGAGATGGGACGAGGACCGGAGCGCGGAGAAAGCAGGCAAGAAACAAGGATGATGAAAGTCAAAAATAAAGTACCGGAGAAATGCTATCGAACGAGGAGAAGCGATTTGGAGTGAAGAAAATAAAAAGGAGCCAGCCTGGAGAGGCACCAGGAGATGGAAAAGTGAACAGAAGCAAAAACAAGAAAGGAAAAGAAAGCGCAAGGGGTTGTTCGAAGAAAGGAAGCTTCGAGATGGAGAACCGAGATTCATCGACTCCAGCAAAAGAGCAGTGACAGCAAGCGTAACCAATAACTAGACCTGTTCGGGCTTAGTGGCGGCCCGGTGGGCGGTGGGCGGTGGGGTTGTGCTTTCTGCCTATTACGATTTGCCATACAATGCGCTTTATTTTGGGGGTTCGTCATACTCTACAATCCGAAGGGAGGGAGAGCCCGTGAGCCCATTTCTTTCCACACTACCGGGCTCAATTCTCAATATGTCTCGGGTCGCTTTTTGCACAGTCGGGACTGTCCGAGAAAAGTCCCCGATGCAAGATGGTACTTACCTCGAGGGACACAGTGGGAGTTTTCCAGGCGCATGCGACCCTGGATTGATAAACGCCCAACCCACCCACCATCGTCTCCCAAATGTATGGAGGCCCATCATATGACCTCACCGAAATTGAGATTCTGCCTACTTTGGGCGGGCGAATGAAAACGTGTACAGGACAGAAAAATTGGGTTTGATATAACATACCCACGTCGAATGATGCCCGAGGAGAAAAGTGGAGAATGTTGACATGAAATGGGTCCAACGGAAGTAGCCTGCAACATGTCGGAACAATGCAAGTGGGAAACATGTCTTTCTCCTTGTTATATTGAGCCCGATTGAGTTGTCAAAGCCCGCTTAAGACCATTGAGGAGATTTTTTATTAAAGAGAGGCCCTGAAAACCACCCGAAAACGCCTGCAGGTGCGCTGCGATGAACCGCCAAACAGCGGGGGAAACAATTGCAACAACTTCACTCTGACTTGGACAAAGCATACACGCGCTCGCTCGATACGGTCGCATTTAGTCGAACGTGACTTTCTGGCCCTGCCCCTCGACAATGGCACCGCTGAGGCGTTGCACAGTCTCCTTGGAATACCGAGAATCATCGATCTCCGGACGCTTAGGCTTCCTGACCCGGGACCGAGCATCAGAGCCCTCAGCATTTTCCGAGTGATCTTTCTTGCCCTCGCTGTCCTTGCCGAACCGTTTCTTGTATCGGGTGGAGGCGTCCTCCGCAAACTCCATCCTCATACGGCGGCCCATGATTTGGTTTACCCAAACCTTTCGCTTCGGCGTTTTCTTAGGCTTCTTTGCTGAGTCGGAGTCATTGCTATCCTCCTCCTTCTCCTCCTCCTCTTCGTCGTCCTCTGCAATCAGCACGTAACCCTTCACCGCTGCTTCTGCTGCAGCGAGGTCTTCAAACTCCACCCAGGCATATCCCTTGCATTTCCCACTATCTTGGAAGGTCGCCATGTGTACGTTGGTCACGGTTCCGCATTGGCCGAAATGTTCCTCAAGTATTTCTTTAGTGGCATCAAAGCTCAGATTGCCGACAAAGACTCGGCGAGAAGGGGGATGGCCAGGCTTGCCGTTACTAGCATTGCCCTGATCTCCCTGGGGCTTGTCCGGGCGGCCTTCAAAGCTCTTTGCGTTCTTGATCAAAACTCGACGGCCCGTCAAAAGCTGTTCGCTAAGACCAATTGCTTCCTCCAGGGCTTTCGGAGTAGAGAAATCAACGTAAGCAAAGCCTTTGTTTTGGGGCCTCCCGAATTTCTCTTGGCCCTTCGGAAGGTGAATTCGAGTTATGGTAGTCTCGGGAAAGGAGCAGTTGCTGACAAAAAAATTGCGGAGGTCGTCTTTGGTGGTTGCGAAGCCCAGGTTACCGATCCAAATACCGTAATCGGAACGCTTCGCAGGGGCATTTTGTGCGTCGGTTTTTTCCTTGGTCGAAGCCGTCTCGGGCTTAGTCTTGCCATCCTCAGCGGCTCCTTCTGTTTTGTTCTTTTTAGCTTTGCGCAGAGCTTTCTTAGACTGCGGTTCTGGTGCAGAAACATCAATCTCGATCTCCGGAACATCCTGCAGCTTGCGCTTCTTGTGGGAGCCGTCAGTTGCCTCTGTCATATTTGCGACGGTCGAGACTGCAAAGGCTATGTAAAAAAAGAAAACGGTGGTTTCAAAGTAAATCTTGCGCAATCAAGCTCTTGACTCTAGGAAAATCAATTTTTTTACGGCCGTCGGGAGGCACCGCTTGCGCAGCCTCGTTCTTGGCGCGCCGGGACTTCGGACCTGCGTTGATCCTCCTTCCTAAGTCCATCGCGTCCATATCTCGCCCGAAGCCAGTCCCAACCCGGATATTTCCAATTATATCCTCCTGACCCTCGAACAATGTCACAAGAAGCCCAGGACTCGGGCCCGGTATCCGAGAGCCTCCCCGATGCTCCTACATCTGCCCTGTGAAGCAATCATTCCGCTCTTTCAAGTAAGGATTGCTCTACACGCGATGAAAGGACACTTTCTAACAGCTGGCTAGGAAAAAGTATGCGAAAATGAAGCTGAAGTTTGAACTGGGGATTCGTGAAAACGAAAGGTTGATCCGCGAGGAGCTCCGGATCGAGGACTTGTCAAAGCGCATCCAGGAACAGAATGAGTAAGTCACACCGGGAGCTTCTAAGGTCCCTTCCCAATCGCTGCATGATGGATCTAATTAGTCAATAGTCAACTTCTCGAAGTCCTTTTGGAATTCAACGAGAGCTTGCACGTCCCCCCAGCCTTCCGCTATGGACTTGAAATTCCAGGTGACCCCGACTTCTCCGTCAGCTCAGAGCCACCCATTGCAGCATTGGTGAACGACCCCAGCCTGGCTCGCAAGACCTGGTCAGAAGCCAAGGAGGGGCTTGCAAGCGGCAGTCTTTCACCCAATGCCTATCGCCAGGTAGAAGAGAGCATTAAGCGGAACAAAGAATTTTTGCCAACACATCAATACAGCGCTCTCATCAAAGTCCCCCATACCTCTCCCAGTGCTTCTGATCAACTGAAAGACAAGGATGGACTGGATCGCAAGCTGGGATATTTTACTCCTGAGCACGAAACTGAGTTTTACCTAGCTTTGGATGCCAAGCTTGGAGATGAAGCAGCTGCAGCGCAACTTGAGCGAATCCCTGAGCCACCAACTCTTGCGGAGCGGGAAAAAGAGGCTGTGATGCGTAATCCCGCATCTGTTGTCAACTGGCTGCGACGTAATCAACCTTCTTTGCAAGATCAAGAAGTTGCATCGGAGAAGTCTGCCTCGAGGCCGTCAAACCAGCGATCCTCGAAACGTGCTCCCGCACAGCGCAAGGACGAGGAAATGCTTGATGAAGACGGCATGGATGTGGAGCCAACCCCGAAGAACAAACGCAAGCGTGATGAGGATACTGGGTATCGTCCCAAGGGAGGTAACAATCGTTCCAAGAAGAAGAAGGAAGACTCAACCCCGAAGAGCAAGAAGACCTAATGACCTACGCAAGACTATCGATGTTTCCATTTTTCTCAATTTTTTTTTTCTTGGCTCTTGACATCATTAATCCTTTCTTCTCCCGATGTATTTCTATATTTCTTTCGCATTTACGTGACTTTCTATGGCGTGGTTTCATGAATGGCATTTGCGGGATGTACGGCCCTTCGGGCTATTGAATCGGAGTTGAAAAATTCGTCGTCGTCTTACGCAGGTTCAAATTACACGTCATTTGAATGAATAATCAATCCCTTTTTGATCTCTGTCTGGTCAACTTGTAGAAACAGTTTATCGTTATCTTATCGGCGAGGGACCAGTCACGTGTCGTAGAAGAAAGTCTCGGAGCTTCAGTCCATTTGATCTTCTCCCAGCAACCCAGCACCCTTTCGCCATGGCAATCACAATTTTGGCTCCGGTGGTGGAGGATGTGCGCCAGGATGACTCTCACGCTCCCCATGGCTATGCCGATCAGTCTATGTCCGAGGATTCCGACTCGGACGTCGAAATGGGCGGCGTCTCTCTATCCCAGAAGCGACGGCCCCGCGACAGCAACAATCTCGCAACAGGAATCATGACTCCTGGCGAGGTTGTGACGGATGACCCGCAATGGATGAGGTATGTATGTGGGTTTGGCCCGCTCCTTTTGGAACACAAAATGAACCGGGCATCTCTATCTGGAATTTCAAGCTGATCAGCTTCCAGAGGTCACGGAACCTACACCAACCCTCTTTCGACCTCTATCATTGCCACGGTCGCCGGTCACATCGAAAAAGTCAACAAGTTAATCTCTGTCCGCCCTTTACGAGCCCGGTACACCCCCGAAATCGGTGATCTTGTCGTAGGCCGCATTGTGGAGGTACAATCACGACGATGGAAAGTCGATGTCGCCGCCCCGCTACTTGCTCAACTCCCTCTCTCCGCGATCAATTTGCCCGGAGGCATTCTACGACGAAGAACCAGCGCCGATGAGCTCCAGATCCGAACATTCTTCAGCGAGGGCGACCTCGTTGTCGCCGAAGTGCAAAGCGTACACCAGGACGGATCCGCCTCACTCCACACTCGATCGTTAAAGTATGGCAAGCTTCGAAATGGAGTTTTCCTCGCAGTGACTGGCACAGGTGGGAGTGGTGCTTCTAGCTCTAAACCGAAGAAGTCTGGGTCTAGTTTGGCGGTCTCCGGATCCGCCAGCGGGATTGGGGGGTTGTTCGATCCCGGCGACAGGTGTGGACTCAGCAAACAGCAAGCGGTGGGGCAGACGTAGATATCATTTTGGGAGTAAACGGGTACATCTGGATCTCCAAGCATGTCGAAGGAACAGATGCAGCTTCCTCCGCCTCGGAAAATGTTTCCATCACACGGATGGAGGAAATGGTGTCCAGCTCAATCTATTCCAGCCAGAATGACGAGATCTCGCCGCAGACTCGTCATGAAATATCCCGCTTGTCGCAGTGCATCCAGGTGCTTGTGCAAAACGGAGTTCGCGTTGAGATGGAGACGGTGCAAGCGGCCTACGAGGCTAGCCTGCAAGTGGATCTAGAAGTGGGCGACGATGAAGACGAATTAAGCGAAGAGGGTCGTGATTATTTGGAAGGAAACAAGGCATCTCGTCTCATTGAGCTGGTAGAGCAACGGTGGGCGAAACAAGAGAAGATCGAATGAGCTCGAGGTTACGATAAGCTGATAACTAATACCCCCGCAATTGTGATGACCCACGTTTTCTTGTTTTGTAGTTGCTTCTTCTGCTGCTTTATTTCGAGAGAAATCTGGAATTCAATTTCCAGAAAAAAAAAATTACTTGAAGGTTCAAATAAATAGAGATGAATCATATTCGACCGAGAGTGCATGGTCGAGGGAAGGCCCGCATGTGGCGACCCACGTGGTTTACTCAGACGCTAATCTGCTTGCATGTGGTTGGGTACTTCGCCTTCACTGCAGGTTCTTCATTCACTCATCTTCCATACATCTCCCCTTATGTTCTTCGCTCTAGACGATGTGCTATCTTATATCTTACATCTCTCGATTTCATTTCACCATAGCTCCGTTCCAATAGGATAACCACTTTCCCTCGGACCTCATCTTTTCATTCCTCGCAACTCAAGCCTCATCTTCGCCATGCCTGACCTTCGTCGCCAAGTTCTGGAGAGCGGGAAAACCGTCTCTCGCAAGGCTGCTTCTCGTGAAGGCACTCGACCCACCTCGCGTGCCAGTTCTAAGACTTCCGCCCGATCTTCGCGCAATGCAAGCCGTCAACCATCAGATGACGACGATGCCAGTTATATGTCTGATGATACTGCCATGAGGTAGGATTCTGTTTCTTTTCATTACATCCCCGTCCCTTCCACACTGCTTCTTTTTTTTCCTCCCTTATTCCCCCCCGAGCATTTTCAAGTTATCCTCACGGTTCCACTCCGTGGCGGAAAATGATGTCACCGCCAATGGTTGATAATTTCTTTTGCATGTCTTGTGATAGGACGCAGCTAACAGCGACAGCATCGGCTCCCTCGATGATGACAACCCCGAGGCAGAAAATGCCGACTGGCCAACCGAGCTGGCCGAACGTGTCCAAGAACTCCTTGATCGCAAGCGCAGCAGTGTCCAGGGCCGTGAAGAGGCTCTTGCGGCATTTTGCCGTCTGACTAAATATCACTACGCGGAGGAGGAGATTCGCACATCTGTGGATGACCTGCTTGTCGCATTTGTGAAGAGTATTCGGACTGACTCAAGCACCCGGGAGACTACATTGGCCTTGCGAGCGATTGAGCTCCTTGCGATTACCTCTTCGGATGACAAGATTTATGAAAACACCGAGCCGCTTCTTACCCGAACTATCCGCGACTCGGAATCCAATGCTGTAAAAGCCGCAGCTATCCAATGTCTGGGTGCGACGACCATGTTTGGCGGTGCTGGAGAGGATGGCATCCTGGACCAGATGACCTTCTTGCTTGATATCGTGGCTTCGGATGGCCAGTCAATAGGGGCCGCTGATGATCCCAAGAGCGTGACAGCCGCACTGCAGGTTTGGGGATTTCTTCTGACGGAGATCGATGATTTTGAGGGCGAGAGCGAAGAGTCCATCCAAATTCTCATGGACCAACTGGACAGCAGCGACTCGGGTGTCCAGATTGCCGCCGGTGAGAACATCGCCCTGCTCTACGAAAAGAGCTATACGCCCCAGGAAGATGATGATGACGAAGCGAGTGAAGAAGAGGAAAGTGACGAACATGAAAACGACCTCTCCTCTGGACCAAAGCTCGTGAAACGCTACAACGCCTACCACAACACCCCGGAGCTTGAGCGCCAGCTGGAATCCCTGGCATCAATCCACACAAAGCGCATCAGTAAGCGCGACAAGAAATCGCTGCACAGCAGCTTTGCCTCCATTCTCACAACCGTTGAGAATCCACGCCGTGGACCCCGCTACAATACGGCCATCGACCAGGATACGAACCGCCACTATGGCAGCACCTTGACTGTCAAAATCGGGCGCCACGGAATCATGAGCATTGATCGCTGGTGGAAGTGGGCACGCCTCGCAGGTCTGCGTCGGATCCTGCAAGGAGGATTCGCCGAGCACTACTACCAAGGAAACAGGTCTGTCTTGGACAATCTACCTGTTATGATGCGGCAGGCCGAATCAAACTACTCAACGCCAGATCGAGCCAGTGCAAAGAAGGCTGCGAAGATCCGCAACTCACGCCGCTGGACTGCCCAGCATTCGGAGGATGAAGATTGATCGTTCCCGTGTTGATGAGTTCGACTTGACTCGTTCAAGTTTCTGCATTCTGCTTTTCTTCCCACGTGCGACACCGGGAGTTCTATGCATCTGTTCACATTCGGTGTCTTTTGATTTTGTTTGTTCTCGATGATTTTATTCTGTCTTTACTTTCGAGTTTACATGTTGCGCGAGGTTCGAAACCCTCCGAGTTCAAGTTGTCAATACTGGTTCGAACACGAGTGCAATCCATCCTTGTCCACTTTCTTGTAATAGTCATAAATTCATTATTGAAGTTCAGAGAACGAGATCAGGAAGCCACAGTGTATCATCTCCGATAGAGAACTGCTAGGGAGAAGATGACCGAACCGTTCTAGACTTTTGCAAACCATAGCACAACTCTACGCTTCCTGAAAACAACCCAGGGTCCAAGGATAAGCGGGGAATGGCATGTAAAAGCAATTGAGGGATATGGACAGTCGACCCGTCTTAACTTAAAAAGCGCCGACAGCATATCGTACTTCTCATCATCACATCGAAATTTTAAACCTCAAACACATCCACAATACCGCTCCAGTTACCCCGGGCCCGCTCATCCCAATATCCATCCTTTCCACCCTTAAGCCTCCAAACAGTTTCGTCGCCCGAATCCTCCGCAACGCGAGTAAACCAGCGCGGAGACCAGCTTTCGCCCGAGGCTTCCATCTCGCGTCGCCGAGCACGCTGCGCCTCTTCCAGTTGAACCTTGACTTCCTCAGCACGATCTAGATCGCCATCCTCAAGGGCACGCTGGTCAGGTCGCAGACGCGAGTCCGTAGCCGGGAGGCGGGACTTCTCAATGGGGGTGATCTCGTTCAGTGTAGCAGCGAAGGAGGTCAGGCCATAATGCTTGGGGGAGTTGGGGACAAGCGGACCGGCGGTCCAGATGGGAGAGCCCGATGGGGCACCGTCACGGGTAAGAGAGATGGAAGTCGGCCAAGTACCAGCGAGACCGAGAGAAAGGGGTTTGTTATTGGAGTCCACGGCGCGGGTTGCCACTTCTTCGCTGCGGCCGGAGAACATACCGCCGGCTTTAAAGGTGGAGATGGTGCGGTGGCCGGTTGACTCGTTGGCAACTGTCATTTCGCCGACGGGTTCGACGTACTTTTCGCCAGCAATGATGTTGCGCAGGAATGAGGTGGCTTGGATCCAGGAGTAGCGCTCGCCAGTGCTGTGGAAAATGAGGCGGACACGGCCCTCAGTAATGATCTCGGCAGACTTGCCCCAGAATTTCTGAGATGGCATTGGTGATTGGGCAAGACTCCATTCGCGGCTATCGGCTTGGTAGGCCAGTTGGACGGGACGGTGAGACACTTTCTCCGCAATGAAACGGAAGCCTTGGTCTTCACGGACGAGTTCGTATGTCTCGCCGAGCATGGGATTGAAAGGTTTGCGAATAGATCGTTCTCGGACCCGGTTGGAAGAGATATAGGAAATGGCAAAGGCAGTCACATACATCAAGCGTTCAACAGGATCAGAGCACTGAGCGGCTTTGTCGAGGAGCGAGGAATATTCCATGATCTCCGCGGCACGCTGCAATAGAGACAACGGCTCGTTGGCGGAGACCGGCATGGAGATTTGGGAAAGATCCTTGCCCACGTTCTTGCGCAAGAATCCTATCAAGCTGGGGGGCATGACGGTAGGGGCTGTAATATTGTTCCGACGTTTGACAGCATCGAGAGGAAGAGGAGCTAAAGACTTCGGGCGGGCTGGGAAAAGAGGGGAGGCGTTGGTCGCATCGTGCACAGTGGATTCGCGGTCATCCTCACTGTCGGAAGGTGCATCGTCTTCTACTTCCCCAGCGGCGTTGTCAAATCTATCGGCATCATCGCTATCTTGGATTGTAAGCAGTGGAGATGTGACACCGCCATCCGTCGCATCAAAAAACTCTTGGGAGATATCTGATTCCATACTGCGCCGAGATGCTGCCACATGACGCGGAGGGTGGCGGCGTTGCTTGCTTTCGTCAATAAGAGATGAGAATTCGGAGACAACGCCATCCAAGTCTCGAAGGATCGCCATCAAGTGGTCATGTACATTTTGATCCATGCTATCATTCTGGCTCCGGATGCTAGCAGGTTTGCCAGAGCCGTCCGGCGTAGGCACTATCAACTGAGACGGATGGTGATTGGCCTGCTTACCACTGGAAGACGAATTCCCACTGGCCTTACGTTTCCAGAACGGTCTCTTCGGATCAACCGCATGAGCATCATGGCCGTGAGGGTTGGGGCTTGGCGATCGACCGCGGGCCCTTTCTACAGGCAAAGGGGACGGCAGCGGTGAAGTGATATACTTAGGATCGGTGTCCTTTGCCAAACGGCGCACAGCATCCCGCGAGCCGGATATCTTGCTCACCAGGCTCTCGACCTGAGTCCATTCCCTTTCCTCTTCGGGAGACCCTGCCGTCGGGGTGGAAAGCCGCAGTTGGGGGGCACCAGCAGGGATCAGGCCTCCCGCATTTGGTGTCTCTCGAGAAGAGGCCCGTTCTAAAGCGCGTTTCCATGAAGTAAACTCATGGTCGTTACTTGCACGAAGATGCCAGATCTCAGTTCCAGAATCAATGGAAATTTCGCGGGACTTTTCGTTTGTAGCCACCGCAGCCAACGAGAGCGGGATGGCGCCGCGGAGAGCAGCGGAATTCGGGTCATGATAATAAGATAGCGTTGAAGAATCGAAGTCCAACGAGAAATAGCGACGTGCCCAGCCCTGACCGCGCTTCCTCCGGCGCTTCTGCAAAATACCGCTGTGTACATTTGGGGGCGATGACAAGTCAGACTGTGCTCGATTTAGAGCGGACCCTCTACTATTACCCCGTCGGCGGCCCTTTGATTGTGGTAGCGACTCATTCGAGGCGCTGGCGTTTGATGGGGTCAAAGCCGACGCGACGGCGGATCCATGCGGCTGGAGACCGGTGGGATAGGTCAACAGTACGAGGGTGACTTGTTTCGAGACTTGTTTGGAGAAGGTATTGTCGAAGACGAGCGCGTAGTTTCCTGCATCAGAAACATCGTATGTACCCTTTGAGATCTTGTCGGCCTCACATTTGCCCACCCACTTGATCGACTTGAGACCAATTCCCGTCAGCTTGTCAACGACACTTGACGGCTGGTGTCGTGAGCCGGAGGCCGCGGCAGTTGCTGGTAGATTCTCATTGGAGTCGGTGCTATGAGAGTCGGAGGTTGGTAAATGAGCCCCGAGAGAGGACTGGCCGGGGTGCTTGAAGATGCCAAAGTTGATCGACTTCTTGTGTGGCTGGATGCTCCAAGAGATGGTGTGACCGGCGCTGACGCTGATCCAGCGTACGAAGTACGACTGAGAGCAGAAGCCCAGTTAGCCAGGAGCCTCCGTGGCCTCCGTAGCCTTCAAAATCCATTGCTGCACTCACCTTGCTGTGGATCTGCAGCTCCTCCATGGCAGCCATGGTTGTTGATGGGAGAGGTTGTGGAGCCGCGTCCGATGTGGACGGAGGCCGCAGCTGAGAAATGCACGGACAACCGGTAAGGCGTACAGGAGGTGCACTGCGATGAGGTTCCCAGGCGATCTATGAAATGCGAAATAAAAACACAATGAGGGGGAAAACGTCATGCGAAGGAGCCCAGCCTAGCGGGGCAGGCGGTACAAAAACAGCCAAAAAGGTCCGAGGCAACGCGCTTCACATGTACACATGGACTCCCCACGCTCCAACTGCGGTACCAACTCGCCGGGTCCACCACAGTTCGATCGGATTCGGACTTTGCGATACCAGCTTTCTGTGGAGCGATTACCTATTCCGAAATGATTTTACATAGAGAGCCTTCAATGCTGAAATGCCATTCATTGCTTAAATTCAAATATGGGTTACAGGACGTCCTTTGCTTCGCGCCCCCCCCCACCAAAATAGCCAGGGGAGGTGTATCAAATTAACTGAAGAATATGGAAATGAAAGGGCGCGGGGGTCGGAGAGATCAATCAATGCAAAATGCCCTAATTTTGGGGGTCGGTCCATCTTTCTCGCATAAGAAATGATAATAATAATAGTAATAATAGAAAAGCAATCGAGCATATCGAAGACTTCTGCAGCGAAGATTTTCAAAGAGTGCGCGACGTATGAAAGAGCCATGAGGGGGATGAATTTCGAAAGAAAATAGAGAAGGGGGCCACGCTCCGCCAAGGGTGGAAATAAAACACTGTACAAACGAGCTCTTAACGGCGCTGGGCTTGCATGTTGGTAAACATCAACTTGAAGCCGTTGCACAAGGCCTGCATATCCGGGTAGGGGTTTTTCTGCAGTTCGAATCCCTGGGGAATGACCTTGACGGGCCAGTTTTGAAGCCGTGAGCGCTCGCCTGCCTTAAAACAAAGAAAGAAGTAACCGGGGTATTTGGTGTTGATACAGAAGGCATAGGCAGAACGACGAGGATTAGCCTTGGTGTAAGTCTCAAGCCATTGATCTAGGAGAGAAGTTAGGATTCCACAAACATCACAGAAGATTAGCCGCTGGAAAGCCTCCACATACCGGTTTCAGACTTGCTACCATCTTGGAACTTCTCGTGCAGCATCATCTCGTCCACCTTCTTGGCCATGGCCTTGACGTGGTTGACGATCAGATCATCCAGATCACTGTAGGTGTATCTGCCTCCAACCTTGAGGACTCGTCCCACGGAGAACTCGTTCTCCTTATCCAGTTCTAAAACATCGATGTGCTGGTACACACCGTGGGCTACCTTCCAGGTGACCGCCAAGTGGTCGGGACCACGCGAAGAAGGACGAATAACCACATCACCGCGACTACGGGAGCCAAGGTACTCTTCAGCCTGGGTAGAATTGAAGGGGTGGAACAACGGGTGCTTGATAACACGGATCGCTTGGCCGGTGTGCTGGATCTTTTCCCGCTGGGACTCCCGATCTTTGCGCTCCTGTGCTTCATCCCAGTCGCCAAATCCATGATTTGGGTTCCGATGGACGGGCTGGCTGACTTGATCCTCCCGCAAAGACACATTGCAGGTGAAGCTTTTCTTGTTAAGGAACAAGATTTTGGCGGGGACAGTTTGATGTGGCTGATAAACACTACGCACGGGGACATCGTAAGGCACTCCCAGCTCCGTCTCCGAAACCAGTGCATCGATACCGCAATCCAGCTTGGCATCGATATGGTCGTCAAACACGCGCTTGATGGCAATAGGCACCACCATACCATCCTTCAACGAATGTTGAGTCTCACCAGTGAGCATGGTGAAAACGTCTTCAGTCCCAAGGAAGAGGAACTGTTTACGTAGCTCCTCATACGGTTGTTGCAGTTCCGCACGGATTGTTTCCAGGGTAGCTCGCTTCCGCTGGTTGAGATTTTTCTCCAATTGCTCGGCATACTCCTCGAGGATCAGATCGTTGACACGATCTTGTTGCTCGTCTCGGAATAGTTTCCGCACGATTGCGCCCGAGCCATTCTCGTCAGTTTCAGCCTTGATATCTTCTTCATCAAGCTCCAAGGCATCGGCAGCCATCTTGCGTGCGATGTCGTAGTCTTCAGGGTGCACCCGAGTATTGTCCAATGGGTCCGCGTCCGGGTCGGCATTCTCATAGTCAATGTACAGAAAGCTAGCGCAATTGTTCCACACCTTGATACCCATGGCTGGGTATTGAGAGTTGATGCCAATGAGTTCCACGCGGTTGTTGATATGGCCGCCTCCCTGGTGGATCATCTGGAGCATGTGTGCGGCCTTTCGAGGGCCCAGTCCACAGACATAAGGCAGAAGATTGGCTGTTAACGGGTCATGGATGGCTTCAGTGAGTTCGACACCCACAAGATTGACCATATCGACCAACGCAGTCTCCAGTTGCTTGATCAATAGATCTTGAGATATTAACTGTTGGCCAGGCTTGAACTGGATAGAGACGATATCGCGGCCCAAAGAGGCATACTCCTTGAGAGGACTTTGCAAGTAGTGGCCCAGAGCGACACAATAGTTGGTCATCGGCTGGAAGCTTGGGTTGTCTTGACTGGCACGGGGGCTGTTTTGATAAAGTCGAGCGACCTCGTCATTGACAATGACAACTTCCAAACGGTCGCTGACATCCTTAGTGTCGCCATTCTCGTCTTCGTCTTGATAAGTGGGACCACGAATGTCCTTCAGTTCCACAACTTCAGACACCAATTTGTAGAGGCGTCGCGTTTCTGGAGTCATACCAGAGACGGCGATCACATCTGGCTTGCGTCGATGGCAAATATCGAGGAAAGTGCTGACGCTTTCACCGTCTTTGATACCCCTGCCAGCGTCTCCCACATCAAGATGGAAGAGTTGTCCATTCTCCAACACACGGCCATCTTCTTCGATGAAAGCCCAAAAAATGGGTTCTCGACCAACGATGCCAAAGCCGGTAGACAATGCAAGGACACGTGGCACGGTTCCAAGGACCATTCCCTTGGGTTTGTACGGAGCTTGATCCAAACGGGAAGAGAACGCCTCTCGGCACTCCTTGGCCACATGATTCTCGCACTCCTGCCGAATGTTTTCTTTGACACTGCGATTGATAAACCGTTCGAGCTTGCTAAGCGCCATGTCCAAGACATCGCGACGGAGACGATTCCAGGCGTCGGCGACCTCGGAGTAGTTATCAGACTCGATGTCAGCGTAAAGACGTTGGCGGAATTGGTCGAAGTTTTCAAAACGCACTCGAACTTCAACCAGTCCTTCCTCCTCGGCTTTGAGCATCCGCAGGAACATCTCCGGCGGCGGGCAATGTCGCTCAGCTGCTGATTCCGGAGGTACTTGAACTCATAGTAAGGATGCTGCTCGTCAATCCGTCGTAGCCCCTTTTCGGTTCGGAAGCAGTCGACCACGCCATTCATATAATATGATTGGCGAACAACCTTGCGCATTTTGGGGCTCATTACGAGTTCTTCAGCAAACATGGACTTCGCAGCTTGCAGAACATGAGACGAGTTGGAGAAGTCCGCGTCGACGAACTGATCAGCCAGCTCCTCCGGTCCTTCTGAAGGGTCTTCGGTGTATTTCCGGCGATTCTGCTTGGCAGCATTATCCGCGAAGTCATTAGCTGAAATTCCGAATGCGCGCACCAAGCCATAAGCTTTAGCATTTCGCACTCTTTCGTAGATTGATTTGCTGGACGTTTTGCGGCGATGATTTTCGCCGTTAGCCTCGCCGTTAAGGTTGGCCATGTCACGAAGTTGAGTGGCGTATTGGAAGTGGATGTAATCCTGGACATCTTGAAGCTCTTCCATGGTAGCTGCAGTCGTGAGAAGCTCTTCCGCGTTCGCATCTTCCACGCTAAAAAGGCTCTTCAGACCGTCGTAAGCTTTTTGGATAGTATTGCGCTTATCAACAAGGGCACGGAATTTCAGATCATAGTCAAAGATGTCCCACAAATCAGTCATGTTCAAGAGACGCTCTGCACGAATATTGTACTGGGTCGATCCATCATCAGGACCAGTACCGTTGGCAGGTTCCTTAACTGCATGGATCATGTAATCTTTGCGGTGCTGGAAGATGAATGGCACCTCCCAATCATCAGTGACCAAAAACTCCAGCATTTTGGCCACAGAACGCTGGAAAGGCTCATGCAGTTCTGGATCCAAGCGCTTTTTCAGCAACATGAGACCGGAAATCCAGATGGCTTCTTCCCGGAACTGGTCTTCCGTAAGAACCACATGCTTGTATGGTTTCCGCGCAACTTGATGGCGCTCAGGCTCGTCGATGGCTCGGATCTCGTTATCCTCTTCGGTCAACATGCGCTCCGCCAGCTCCGAGGGATCGAACACGTCTTTCAAGTCGAGCTTCCGGGATTCGTCCTGATTAACCTCGTCTTCCTCTTCTTCAAAGTCGAGAGCAAATCTGTAGTCCGACCCATCACCAAATGCCGCACGCATGTCTTCAAGAGCATTCTCGTCCAAACCAGCTGCTTCGGAGGCACCAATTCCATAAGCGTGAGGGCGAGCGGGAGGCGCAACCTCAAGGTCATCTTGTTCTCGCTGACCTTCCTCATCTGAGAAACTGTCCTCCGTGATGAACCCATCCATCTCGTTGTCGCGTGGGCGGCCGCGGTACGGCTGTGCTGCTGCTGTATCCTCATCGTCATCCGAATTGAATATGTCATCGATTCCTTGGGGGTGCTGAGACTCGCGATCTTTGCCTCGCTTCAGGCGTTTGAACTTTGACTGGCAGGGTATAGTGTAAGTAGATCTTCAAATGTCTGCATATTCATCTTCGGGGCTTTTGTTCTCGACTGTATTGATCGACATACCTCAGATGCAGAACCCCGTTGGAGGCCAGGAACATGTTCGCCGATCAACTCCAGATCCTCTTCATCGAGGTGCTCCTCTTCCCGCGCACGTTTTTGCTTCCTTTCCCTCCGGTGGCTCTTGCGCTGCTCGATCTCTTCATCGTCATCATCAATAAATCCTTCTTGAACCTGTCCGTCAAAGCAGTTGATTAGCGCGCGGAAAGCAAGTGGGTAGAAGGCGAAGTTGAACATACAGCGCGACGGGCCTCTTCATCGTCGTCTTCCTCTTCATCCTCTTCGCTTGAGTCATTGAACTCATGAGGTCTGCGAGGGGCATCCTCATCTTCACCATCAAAATCCTCGGGGACATCTTCGTCATTTCTTCATCGTCCAGCATGGCCTCGCCTTCGATCAAGTCGCGCAGACTCATGGTGGCTGGTCGGAGGTCTTCCTAGGTGCAGGAGGGGACGGACGAAAGACGGAAAAAGAGAGAATTAGCGCGTAGATATCCGCCACCAGCGCCCAGGTGAAAAGGGTGATAAAAAGAGAGGGGTGAGGCAAGAAGGTTAGGGAGAGAAAGAAGAAAAGGACCTGAGCTTTGCCAGGACCAGAGGCTCGGCGAGGGAGACGCGGGTGGCGGTGATTGGTAGAAGCCGTGGCTAGTGAATGTGGCTACGCAGCGGGTGTGATTAGTCAGTATCACGTGGGGCCTGGTTTTTCTTAGGCCTTCAGTCTCTCAGAATCCGAGGTGACGGTTCTACGACCATTTTGGTTAGTCCTGGTCGCCCTGGACTTCTAAGTGATGTACTTTGGTGATGTATATGAAAGTCTCGACCGCAACGTAGATCTAGGCCGGTTACCTGGCTACGTAGGTCCCCACCTACGTGTCTAGCGACTGTACTGTCTGGTACTGTCTAATAAAGCTGCTCTATCTGCCTCGTCCTCTCTCTTATTGATTTTCCTCATGGTTCGAAACCACGCCATACACTAGAGGCCCCAAGAGAGGCCCACGAAGCCCTACGGGGTAAGGATGAGTGGAGCACCAGGAACTCACCTGTGTTTCAGCGATAGTATTCTGTCGCTGAGGGAAAGAACCCCCCCCGCCCCATCAGTTTTAAGAGCCTTCGGATTTCTCATCCCACCCCCTGAAGTAGATGTCATAGTAGATGCCCATTTCTCTGTGGCCCAATCGATCCTTCTGTTGGCGCCGACCCTCCTTTCCGTATTGTTGGTTGCGCCCGAGAGGCCCAATCAGCGCTGCCCAGAACCTCCAGACGTGATATTGGGTTCCCCGCCGCTAGTTCGCGCTTCCAACTCCTTGCCCATTCACCAGCGGTCGGCTGTGATCTCTCGCGCAGTCGTCCCCCCACCTATTTTCCCCTTTTCTCGACTTTCTTCTCCCTCTTCACCCCTGCGTTCCGATACTACGAGACTCACCTTCTCTCAGCGCCATGTCGGACCCGTTCAAGGCTCGCACGCTTAAACGCAAGAACGTGAAAGGGCTGGCTCTCAATGCGCCCCCCAAGCCCAGCGCAAACACCCCTTCCGAGGGCGATGCTCAGATTCCAGGTGCGATCGGCAATGCTGAGAGCAACCGTACCGACACCTTAGAGATTGGCTTGGAATTTCGGCTGGATCTCCGGAGTGAGGACCTGGTGATGCTGAAGGAACTGGGCGCTGGCAACGGTGGTACCGTGTCGAAGGTGAAACATGCGTCAACCAACGTCGTGATGGCTCGCAAAGTAAGAAGATCGAAGTCAGTGGTCCTCGGTTTGATCTGATTTTCTAACCCCCTGCGTCCCTCTTGCATCAGATCATCCGAGTCGATGCCAAAGAGAACGTGCGGAAGCAAATTCTCAGAGAACTACGAGTGGGCCACGACTGCAACTGCCCGAACATTGTGACTTTCTACGGAGCTTTCCAGAATGAGGCGAGGGATATCGTTCTATGTATGGAATATATGGATTGCGGGTAAATACTACCAAATGATCCTGAGAATGTGGGGGGGCTGAATGCTGACACGGAAAAGATCTCTTGACCGGATTTCCAAGGACTTCGGCCCTGTTCGAGTGGATGTGCTGGGGAAGATTACCGAGTCCGTTCTCGCCGGTCTGGTTTATTTATACGAAGTCCACCGGATCATGCACCGTGATATCAAGCCTTCCAACATTCTTGTCAACTCCCGGGGCAATATCAAACTCTGTGATTTTGGTGTGGCCACTGAAACCGTGAATTCAATCGCCGATACATTTGTTGGAACTTCGACCTACATGGCCCCAGAACGTATTCAGGGTGGTGCCTACACGGTCCGGTCGGACGTGTGGAGTGTGGGTTTGACGGTCATGGAGCTGGCTGTCGGACGCTTCCCGTTTGATTCGTCAGATTCGACCGCGGGCGACCGTGCCAGCGCGGGCCCCATGGGTATTCTCGATCTGCTTCAACAAATTGTCCATGAAACCGCCCCAAAGCTGCCCAAGAGCGATGCTTTCCCGCCGATTCTGCATGACTTTGTTGGCAAATGTTTAATGAAGAAATCGGAAGAGCGACCAACTCCTCGCGAGCTCTATGTGCGTGAAACATCATCCACTCTGCATTTTTTTTTTTCAAATGACTGACTTGGAACAATTTAGGACAAGGATGCTTTCCTCCAAGCAGCGAAGCGCACTCCGGTAGATCTGCAAGACTGGGCTATAAGCATGATGGATCGACATAACCGCAAGTCATACTTGGCAGCACCAGCACCAAAATCGCTCAAAGAGGGTATCACTCCGACCTCCAACAGCTCTTCCTCAGTCGCTACTCCTTCGACAGCGACCGCTTCTAAGCCACCTCCCATCAGTAAATCATCGGTCCACCCTCCCCAACTACAGACCTCCAACTCCTCGGGCGAGATTCCTCTTGTACATGACACTTCATCTCCAGCCCGATACTACGGCGCGTCGGCTCACCAATCTTCAAACTCCCGTTCTGGACGATCTCTTCAACCACCGTCATTGGAACACCTCTCTCTTGAGACGAGGGACGATAACGACGCGCGCTCCGGCCGTCATCAACACCGCCACCACGGGGATCCGGTGTCTGCCATCGATGCGCCCTCACGGCCATTTATGAGCCCACGTTCGATCAGCTCACACAACAACAAGACCCGCACTAACCTGAACCCCGCCGTGATGCCCATTTCTTCAGCTATGCCACCACCCACTGGACCTCCTCCACCACCCCCTGTCTCCGCCGGTAACAACTACCGCGGATACCCTGGAGCGAGTTCGTAAGGAACGTAAAATAGACCCCAATCTGCTATCTGATTCCATCTTTCCTATCTTCGCATCCGATCATTTGACGTTGCTGTCCCCTCAAGAATGCATATGCACATGTCTCTGCGCTTTTGAGCCCGTGATTCTTTCTCTTATCTGGCCTGGTCATTTGTTGATATCTCGTTACGGTTTCTGGTCTGATTTTGGTTGGATCCTGTCCATTCCTCATTTGCCTGCCTTACCTCGAGTCCTGAAAGGCCGTCCCGTGCCGGCCGAATGCGTGTATTAGGGCAGGTAAGCTGAGCATCGTATATCCATGTTCCCAGATGATCTATATGGTTCTTCCCTCCCCACTGGAAGTCCTGTTCTTGTCTTCGCGCTATCTTTCTCTTCTTTCTTTCATTATTTCCTTCTGGCAATGACTTGAATATCACCGTACCACTATGACCCCGACTTTGGCTTTCTCCTTTTCTCTGATGGTTTTTCTTCCTGTCTTTTGTGGTTTCCTTGCTCAAATATGTTCCTGCATCTCATGGCGTACATAAGCGCAAGCTTGTTACTGTTGATACTACATTTTAACTCTTGGTTGGCATGTCTTTTATTGACCGTGGCCGTGACAGAATATCGTATATTGTTGGACGTAGATTGGTGCCAGTGTTGACGCAGATCGATTTGAAGAGGTCGAACTCCAGGAGGCAAAATGAAGCCAGGGAAACCAATTCTTAATTCATAGATGAGTGATTTTTTATAGATACAGAGCAATCGAATGCCGCATGAAAACCTAGGGCGTCTCAGACAGAAAGAATACCATCAAAGGGAGGTCCACATCTGCAAGGTACTGATAACAAGGGAACCGTCCTCATACGCCAGGACCGTCAAAACCTTAAGATCCGTCTAACACCATAACCAGCAATTCTGAAAGTGAGCGCGCAAGAAAGAAAAGAAAAAAAAAAAGAAAAAAAAAAGAAAAAAGAGCAATTCGACCATCTATTTCATCGCCAACTCCGGCCCAGCCAGGGGACTCGGGCCCGGAGCTGGGGTTAATGGAGGCTGAGAATGCGAAGGTGGTGCCGGGGCCAGGTCAACCATGGGCATGGAGGAACTGTTGGCGGCCTTCGCACCACGAGTACTGCCAGCACCGCCGCCTCGGCTTCCAGGACCACCGCCACGGCCGCGGGGACTATCGTGGGACGGGGACGAGGTGGTACCATGCTTCTCGCCTTGATCTGCCTTTTTGGTCGTGCGAGCCCGACGCGAGGTTCCGCCTCTCGAGCCTGGCCCACGCAGTGGGAGACCTGTATCTTGGGAGATAGGCACAGCCGCAGCGATAGGGACATGCGGATGCGATGCCAGCGAGCGTCCACGGCCTGTTCCACGACCTCGGCCTCGGCCGCGCTTGATAGTTCCATCGGCACTGGGAGCAAAACCGTTAGTTGAGGTATTAAAGATGTAACATGGGAGGATAACGAACCGTTCAACCTGGACCTTCTCACCCTCGGAAACTAGCGGTCCACTGAAAACAAAGAACCCGTCTTTACTGGCGGCAGCCTGTTCCTGCCATGCCAATTCACTATCGTCGACAAAAGGGTCGTCTCGATCGTACTCTTCCACCTTCTTCCTTCGCTTCTTCTTCACATCACTCCCCTCAGACGGAGCCCCATTGGTACCGTTTGTGGCACCGATCATGGAAACATCACCGTCGACGTCGCTGTCACGGTCATTGTCTACACTGAGGTCTTCCTCGGCGCTTTCACCAGCTGATATACCCTTCGGCCCTTTGTCATTCTTCTCTAAAGCTGCGCCAGCAGCCGCTACACGCGCAAGGCGCTCTTTGTGAGCGGCTAGTCGAGGGTGCAAAGCGGCAAAGCCATATTGCTCTTCTGCCAGTTGGGCAAAGTTTATAATGTGGTTGCCCTTGGATAGGGGAATGTGAACAACTATGTTAGGTGCATCGCGGGTGTCAGACGAGGTAGCGTCGTCGCCTCCAACGCCGAAAAGGGCATTTTGAATTAGACCAGAGCCCTGAGGAAGTTTTGGGGCTTCCTTCGCTGCACGGGCAGGTTTTGGGGAGACAGCCTTCGATGACGGCGTTGAAGCAGGCGCCTTGTCCTTCTTTCCAGTGGTCGATGGCGGCTCTTTAGGGTCAATTTCCATCGCATCGTGGGGCTGTTGGGGCTGCTTGGGCGTGGATGCTGGAACTTGAGCTTCAGGCTGCCGCGTTGGAGGCGGTTGCGAAGCTGATGGTTGCTGCTGTTGTTGCTTCAGAACCGGTGAAGATGGCTCCAACTTAGGCGGTTGTGTATAGGCAGGCCGCTCCGAGCTCATGTAGGGCATGTATAGGTTGGGAGGTTGTTGTGGCTGCGGCGCGTGAATTGCACCATGTGACGGGGACGATGCGGGGACCGGCGATGGAGCCAATGAGGGATGTGAAGACATCGGTAGCATAGGCGGTGGCACTGGAGACGATACATTCGAGGCATAGCCAGAGGACGAGCGAGGGAGAGCAGGGGTGTAAACGCGGTTCTGTTGGATGGGCGGGTCGATAATACTAGAAATTGCGGGAGATGCGCTGGCGCGGTAATTTGGCGGCGACAGGGTGTGGCCCGGCGGACTATAGGCTGGCGCAGGCGATGGGTTGTCAAATGCAGACCGAATAGGATCGAAATTTTGACCACTAGTCCGTTGCGATGGTGGTTGGGCCTGGGGAGGTGGAGGTTGCGACTGTGGCCGGGGTGGGTATGGTTGGGAAGGAGGGTAGCTGGGTGCTGGTGCGACGGCAGCGGCTTGTGGTGGGAAGGAATAAGAGGGAGCTGGAGCCGGCTGGGGCGTAGGCGTTGATTGAACTGCCTGAAGTGGTTGAGTTGGCGGCAGTTGAGATTGAGGTTGAGATGGAGGTTGAGGTGGAGGTTGAGATGGAGGTTGAGGTGGAGGTTGAGGTGGAGGTTGAGGTAGACTCTGTTGCGGCGAGCTACGCGAAACTGGGGCGGGGAGTGGCAGGCGTCGCAGGCGTCGGCGTCGCGGGCGTTGCGGGTGCTGCATCTCCGGCTGGGGCGCCCGTGTCTTCAGCTTGTTCTAACTTGGCCTTTTTGCGAGAGGCCGGAGTGGCATTGGATTTCTCCCGAGGACGACGAGGCGCCCGGGTCTGCTTCTCCTTGACTTCTTTCTTCGGTTTGGCATTGCTGGCATTATTGGCATTGTCATCCTCATCCTTCTTGCGACGCGACCGTCTCGTTGTCGACGCCCGGCGAGTGGTGGTGCCTTCAGTCTTGTCGGCATCGACAGAGACCCCTTCATCTTTTGGGAGATCTGGATTTGGAGAATCGGTCGACATGATGTGACAAGGAAAGTGACAGAAGGAGTGGGATGGTAGTTTGGGGATTTTTTTAGTACATCAACGGTCGGCCCACGCCAGGTATCACCAGAAAACCGGGAACGCCAGCTTGGGGAACGGGACACAAAACCGAGACGACCGATCTGTGACAGCTGAGAAGCGGGTGGGGGCAAGGAAAATCAAACGGGACAGATACGCGGGTTGAATGAATGGGATGGAAAGGGAAGGGGAAAGGGAAATTGGGGAAAAAGAAGAAAGAAAAAGACAAAAAGCCAAAGGGCAGGAAAGGGGAAAACAGGACCAACAAGGAGCACGTTTGGACATCAATTTAGTCCAGAGAATTCCGGGCCTGCGGGCCTATGGTCGTACTAATTAGTTTGGCTAGGACTGCAGTCTGTTTTCGTCTTTGGTTGGTCAGACCTTACGAAACAAGGAATCGATCCCCCCAGTGGGTAAGGCAAGCAGGCCTCCCTTCAAAGTACTCCGTACTGCAAGTACCAGTCCCCTCGTACTCCCTTCTCCATGCGCGCGGATCTGGCGTCAAGTGGGGTACCCTAGCCGACGGGTCGGCAGTTCCCCTTGCTTGGATCTCGACGATTGGTTCTTATAGAAGCCCATCGATGCACGGTGCCAGGAACATATGCCATCATAGACTGCTTTAGCCTTTGGATCGGATTTTTGGCCGTCGAATTCCACATCAAGAGGGTCTGATGCCTGGAGATCGGCTCCCGGCGTACGGGTTCCTGATAGATCCCATGTCAAGAGAATATACTATAAGTACCATATCAGAGATAATATGGGGTAATAAATTAAATTAAATTCAATTAACTAGAACGTGATATACTAGTGCACGGAGTCTCTCTAGCCATCGTTCTATCGGCTGTCAGGTATCGAATAGGTCGAACTCGAGACATGTAAAACCCAATCTGTGCAGGTTTCCAAATCAGGTCGAGCGTATTTCCTCTTTCTGATTAGACGATTCTCACCTGGCGCTAACCGCATACGGGTTAGCTTAACGCGTCTCCTTAATTTAGGTTTTCTTTTTTTCCTTGAGCCGCAGCTCCCCGCGCTGACATAACTTCTGTTATATTTTGCTCTGCGTTCCACCATGGCTTTCAGAGGAGAGCGGTTTGTTCTTGACTTGGACGAACCTGATGGAGGGGAAGAGCCTGCTCCATCCCCTTTCTCCCTAATCGGCGAAATCCGTGAACGAGCTCCAACTGCTGCTCCGCCTGCTCCTGCCCCTCAGCCCACCGCTTCTTCCACCGGCTTCCCCGCGCACCGGAAGCGCAAGGTCTCATCCTTCAAACAGCGCCGGACAGGACAATCAACCGAGCCGCCCGATTCTCATTCTCAAGCCGACACGTCTCCCCCGACTGTTCAAGATGACAAGCGGGCTATCGAGGAGGAAAACCGCCGGCATCTGGCATCCATGTCGGATTCTCAAATTCAGCAAGAGCGAGAGGAACTGATGGCCTCCTTGGACCCCGGTTTACTAGAAAGATTCCTCCGTCGTGCGAGGATCGATGAAGATGAACAGGTTGAATATGCGCCGAAGCCGGAACCAGCCAGGGAGCAACCGGCGACAGCAAAGCCTCAAAAATCAGTTTCGTTCGATGTCCCCGCCACCGATTCGGCCCCTCCCAAATCCACCGCTCCAGTCTTTGCACCAAAACAAACTCCACAGTCGACCAAACCCCCTGCAAGAGACGACCTCCCGCCAAAGCAACCCCCGGCAGATCTGTTTCCAGCAGCTCAGCCTCCTTCCCTCGACCCAGCCATGATCGAGAAGTTTCACTTCCCGCAACCCAAACAACCCATGCCCACTCTAGACCCTACATCCCCAGAATTTCTCACAGACCTCCAATCGCACTACTTTCCTGAAATGACCCATGATCCCCAAAGCCTCTCATGGCTCCGCCCACCTACCGGCGACGAAGACGATCCGGACTCCACATCGCCCTACCACCCGGCCAGCGAAGCAATCTCCATCTCTCCATCCGCAATCCGTTTCTCCCTACGAGGTACAATTCTCCCCCCCGAGACCTCTCTCAGTATCCCAACCACAATGGGCCTGCACCACCACGGCGACGACCCGCAAGCCGCGGGATATACGATCCCAGAACTGGCCATCCTCTCCCGGTCCACATTTCCCGCCCAGCGATGCGTGGCATGGCAGGTTTTGGGGAGGATTCTATTCCGACTGGGGGAAAGGAGAGTTCGGTGATCGAGGTGGGCAGCTCTCAGAGGGCCTGTGGTTTGTCATCGAGAAAGAGGGCGTAGTGGGTGGCATGCTCGCCGAGGCGGAGGGGGCGACTGGGCTAGAGAGTATTCCTCGAGCTGCAGCGCAACAAGGGAAAAATGAAAAGAGCGACGACAGCCGGGTTCCCGCAGGGTCCGGTATTGGACGGCATGCTAGTGCTGCGGCGTGGGCGGTTGAAGGGGTATGGCTGTGGCAGAAGGGTGGAGGAGGGGATCGGGGTTTGCTGAAGGAAGGCCAGCTTCGATCTCAGTAGATCTCACGACGAAATGTTTGCATTGTAGCCGATTTCACGAATGTCATTTTGATTTGCGGGTTAAGGCAGCGAGCGCCAATAATTACACCCAAGTCTAGAAGTCTACAAATGTTGTACCCCGAGAGGTATTGTGAAACAGTCTACTTGGTATGCATTATCATATCATGGTTATCATATCGTACAGGCATACCCGGACGCTTAGCAATAAGCCCCATGCATAAAAGGTAAAAAGAGACAAAAAAAAAGACATTAGCAAAGGTCTCAGTCGCCACCAGTCGCCGCACCGTCACCAAGAGCTTGATCCTCAATTTGCACGCCCCAAATCTTCCACCTGGCTTCCTCAATAAAGTCTCTGCGTAACCACAGTCCAGAGGGCAATATGCGCATTTCTTGCGAGCCTGCCAGCTCGTTCTCGGCAGATTGAGACCGATCCAGCCAGTCAAATAGCATACGAAGCTGCCATATACGATCGCGGACTTCGTCCTCATCGGCCCCACGGCCCCGAGAGGATCTAATGATACTCTGAATCGTGTGGGAGAGATCGAGGCGGGCATCGACGGCTGAGCTCCGTAGCCATGGGGGCGAATGGGTGAGTGCTGTAGAGATGCGCGGCGATGGAATCGGGAACGAAGAGGGGAGGACGAGAGAGCGCTCGCGGATATCGAGATCCCGGAGGGAAGGGAGTTGAAAAACCCAATCCCAGGGACTTTGAGACGGTGTGGTGACAGCAGATAGAGAGCGGGGGAGAAGATCAGTTCCGTTGGCGAGGGCGGATGGTGGGAGACCCTTGGCTGGGTTGGAGGATGAAGCGGCTGTGCCTGCCGGGAGGATGTCCTGCGCTTCACTGAGACCTGTGAGTGTGGAAGCAAAAACAGAGGTCGAAGCACCCAACGGACTGTATGTGGCTTTGCGGCGGAGGTAGACGGAGGGGTCACCATGGCGGAATTTGTCTCGCAGAGCGTTGTCTTGGCTGAAGTCTAGGACGAGAGGCCAGTGGTCTGGACCACGAACTTCGATGCGTGTAATCTCACACGGATCAGGCAATAAACAAGGGGCAGTGGTAGTATTCTTGGTGCCATTGCGGGAAGTGATGACTATCGGGAGAGAGATCGGACGGCGAGTGTCAATGTCACGAGGAATGAGACAGCGAGGCTCCGCGGCAAGAACCCAGAAGTGGCGGAAGGCTTGCAGATGACATTTATTGTCCAACACAGTTGTGGGGAAAATAGGATAGAATGCACATAGCAATGAGGCTACTGCAAGGTCAGACGTGCCTAAGGTGTAGCTGCCTCCACCCAAAAATAGCATGCCAACAGCCATATGGGATGCCATATGGCTACCATACGGAGTATCGGGGTCCACTCTGCCATGAAGAGAACGCAGGCGCCGGAATAGAGCTAAGTCGCCTGTGCCGGCCATAACAGCCGCGGCGGACAAGGACAAGACGTCCTGACAATTGCGTACCGAGTTTCGAGCTAGCTTAGCATCATAGTTGAGTGCTGGGAGCCGACATATGCGAATGAACTGGTCCAGGTAAAACAGCAAGATGTCCCGTGCTGGAATATCGCCAGAGCCTGCGTAGCGGAGGCCGATAGCAAGACATAGACCCCCGATTATGTTGAAGAATGGCATATCATCACTTCGCAGCTTGTTCATTCCTGTCAGACGAGACCGCTGCCGGTATATCTTAGGCAAGCTTGCATTGATCCAATCGAAAGAGGGCTTGATGCCGTCCCACATGATCAAATGCCTGGCGAGGGTTCGTAGAAGGAAGAGATCAGGTCGCACATAGTCAAAGCGCACACTTGTGTCAGGAATGTCAATCTTCTTAGCCAAGACCTCGTCATTGGTTTTCATGAATATAACTGCCAGGGCAATGGTCGCTCCCGCCGTCGCACGATCGAGTATGTGTGAAAGATCGACCTGCTTTGTCCCAACAGCGATTGCCAATAATCGTTCAACGATGTGCATATCACGCATTCCTCGCAAATCCTTGCCCTTGCCAAGGTTAATGAGACCCAGTGCAAAGCCGGCAGCAAGACGGTATCCTTCGTCACGTAGCTCTTCTTGAGAAACCGACTGCTCGTCTTGTTCGATGTTTTCGATTTCGGAGAGCATGACCTCACTCATCCGCCGATGCTGGGAGCCGCAATACAGCAACCCGATACCCATTATACCAGCAGTTTGGGTGAGGGGAGAAAGGTTAAGTTCTGCTGCTCCAAGCGGGAGCATTCTGGTGACATGAACAGACAGCAATCGAGTGATCAGCGTGTCCATTGTACCGATATATGATGCTGAAAGTCCAAGCAAAAGGCCAATCGAGGTCATGGTATGTTTGGGCGTCAAATATTTGAAGGCTACCCACTTGGCCAATAACTTGAGATGACCATTGAGACCAAGTGCTAACAAGAATCCGGCGTGGCGATTAGTGAGTTCCTGCGGCTTGTTGAACAGTATCCATGAAGTATCGATGCCTTTGGAGGCCTTTGAGATTGCTAGACCGGTGGACACACCATTGTGAAAAAAAGCCCAGCAGACCTTTTCTTCAGTAAATGCGGATCTCTCTGCGCTGACTGTGACATTGGACGGCTTCATAACACACTGCAGTGAGAAGGAGGGAATCGGAAGCTTTTCTGTGAGCAGCGGTAGCCGACCACTGAAAGAGAGCATACCACGGCCTGCAGGTGTAGACAAAGTTCGGAATGAAACCAGCTGGACAAGATCCTTCTGTGCCTCGAGGAGCTGAGAATCTGTCCAGTCAGGTTCAGGAGTACAGTCCGCTACTGGCGCTTTTGATTGGTTTAGTATGCGAGCTGCCTCCAGGAACCGTTTGTCCTCACGGAAGACCAGTTTTGTCACAGAGAAACGGTCAGCCTCGGCAGAGATCTCAAATGCATTAACGTTGTCGATATCCAGAGAAGAAGTGCTGATATGATGAAAGTCTCGTATAGCATCATGAGAAACAACTGACTGTTGGGGTGTCGCAAACGTGTGGCTGTGAGCCGGATTCATTGACAGGTACAGATCCTCACGATCAATCAACTCAAGAAGAGCTGAGTTCCAAGACGTCGAAGCCGTTGTTTGGCATTGCATTATTGTCTCGTACAGCGGAGCACTTACACCTTCTGGAAAGGTATCGATGATGCTTTTAGTCAACCCCCATCGATGCAAGAGCTTGATCTTTTCCAGAGGTGTCGAGACTCGGTGAGCTTCGGTAAAAAAGCCGTTCAAAGCCATTGTACGAGGGGTCAAATTGAAGCATCTTTGCCACATACGACCCTTTCTGGGAGCTCGGTCGGACACAGCGACAGTGTCGAGCAAAGTCAAGAACATGTTTGTTGTTTGTCGGGAGGCGTTGATGAGGTGGACAAATATGGATGGAGGCGCGAAGGGTTCAGCAGGCACGTTCAGAAGGGAAATTCGCGTGTCTTCGAATTGCCAGCGATCGATGCTAGCCATCTCGGAACCGAAGTAAGAGTCTTCCTTCCAACCCCAGGATTTCCATCCTAGCCAGCCGCCTAATTGTGCAAGAATCGGAGCAAGCATCCCTAAAGACTGGCGAGATTCTTCAGTGTCGCAGTTCGAGAGCTTCTGCTCTTCCCGGAGAAGATGGAGACCAACAATGATGGTCCCTAGGGCTGTGCATCTGGTTGTTTCGGGAAATGCGCCTGATATGGGCAGGAAACCATCCTGTCCAGAAGCTCTCTGGCCACTAGGGCTTCTCAGATATTCTCGGCTAAGAGATGCACATCGGAGGATGTAAGAATTGTGGCGATAAGTAGATCGATTTGCATTAGGCTGGTCGTTCTTGGGGGTTCGGGATGCATCGCGAGCTGCCAGGTCTTCTACTGCGTCTTGCTCAACAATCCAACCCCAAGAGCTGCTCTTCATCCAAGGGGCGACAACACCTGCAGAGCTGGTCTCCAAGTCAAGCATAGCTTCCCAGCTTTCTAGATCCACATAAGTGCCGCTACTTGAGCGGAGAAGTCCCTTCTTTCGACGCGTCCTCTTTGCTGGCGTTTCGGGGGGTGATGGTGGGATGAATGGAACTGCAAGAGCAAATAATACCACGACTAGAGCAGTCCACTCCGGTTCATTCTCGATCTCCTCTTTACCTCGGAGCCATTTCATCACTTCCCACCATGCCACGATAATCCCATCGCCAGCCTTCTCAAAATCGCGAAGAATGAACTGGCAGACTTTGAAGACCTTCTTCACCAGGTCATTTCGAGGCTCCATTCGTATTTGCACTCTGTGTCGTTGCTTCTCTGTATCTATCAGGTCGATCTTTCCCCTCGAACAGCTATGATCCAAAGCGACGAAAACAAGATCAGGATCAGCCATGACCCGATTAACGCCGCTTTCACGCGGACGACTTATAAGTCTGCTTGGAGATATACTATGAGGCTCATACAACTGCAACGGCACTGGTATCTCAATCTTGGTCGAGCTTCCCCAAGGAGTCTGTAAAGACAGCTCGTGAGGACCAGTCTCGGACCCACTCAAGGTTAGAATTCGCGAAATCTCCCCGTCAGTGATCCGGGCAGCGTCCCACACGTTAGAAATATGTTGGATGCCCGCAGCATGAACAAGCAGTGTCCATTTGTCTGATCCTTGGGCTTTCTTTGATCTCGACGGAGCCCCCTTTTGATTCTTTGACACCGCAACCCTTTCTGTTTTCAGGTTCACAATGGTCATATTTCGCGAATCCTTGTCCACGATACAGATCGCCACGGAACTGTTCTTGCCGTTCTGACGGTCTCCGAAATCGACGGGAGACAGTGTAGAAACTTTCAGATTCCGTAAGAATGCCTGCTGGGTAGAAGAGCTGAAGCTCCCTGAGAACCGAGAGGAGAAACTTTCGACCTTTGTAAGAAGAATTTCTTCTGATAGACCCGATGCAGATTCCCGGAGGGCTATGTTCTCAAATCCAGCAGATAGAACATCATTGTTCAACTCCTCAAGGAGCCTGTCAACTGGAGCCTCTGCAAAGCTTCCTACAGTGCTGTAGACAGACCCTACTGCAGGAGGCAGAGATGCACGGGGGTTAAACCCGAAACTCCCACGAAGGCTAGCCCCCAAGGACTGCCGCGGTCCCCCATGATGCATGGCGTTAGATTGGCTACCAGTAGCGAGATCCGTGAACGTGATGCGGTCTTGGCTTGTGGCAAGATCTGTTCGTGCTAGCAAAGAACTGACGCGTCGCGAGGTTTTCAATGGCACTCCAACGTCGCCAAAATCCCCCGCCACTCTCGAGGCCAGATCTTCTTCGCCGTCCTTCTTGGATGAATTGGGTTGGGAGGTATTTCTGTTTTCTGTCCAAGGTCCAAAGCTTTCGCGCGGACGAGGAGCCGGGGTGGCTGCGCCAGGTGTCATACCAAAATGGGAACTCCTTCGATTGGATCGAGCACCCTCGGTTTGTCTGCGAGTTTTCTCTTTTGCATCCTTTCCGGATTCGCCTTCCTTGTATTGAGCTGACCATACCGTGTAAAGCCCAGTTACCGAGTTCATAGTAACCACTAATATCAGTGAGGCTGACGATGCTTGGCCAGGGCTTGAGAGTTCGTCCTTGGGTGAAATGTAAACAATCTTATCCGCTTGGTCCAGAACATCAAGCCCGGAAGGCCGGCGCTTGTTGGAGCTTCCGACACTGTTCTGCAGCCAGCGAGAAGACTGCGACGTGACGACCAGGCCCATCTCTGAATGGGGATCGATAAGGGAAAACACCCGAGGGAGATCAGAGTTAGAAGAAGGATTCGGTGCCCAGGTAGTGCCTTTGGTCGATGGTATTTTGAGTGACCCTTTGCCCAGTTTGCTAGCAATGGGTGAAAGGCTTGATTGTGAAGCATCCGGGTCAAATAAGGCCGCTGTCATGAACGAATTTGGGGGTGCTGTTTGATTCGCGCGTCCAGTGGGCTGCTCGTCTAACATTTTCCTCTGGAACAACAGCCCACGAGGCGTGGGAAACACCGATTCTGTCTCGAACGGTAATGGAACTGTATGGCTGTTTCCCGCAACGAAGAATACATGGGCTTGCGACTTGAGGACGACCACTAAAGCTCTCGCTAGAGGGCCGGTTTGTTGCTGCGGCGCAATGACAGCGACTTTGTCATCTCCGAGCAAATCCAATGATGATCCAAGACCAGAACTGAGCGTGTCTTTCCCATGTCGTCTGCCCTGGCCAGTCGGTGCATTGGTCGTATGTTTGCGAGTTTGAGGCATAGTTCCCACAGGGCTTTTGGAGATGTCCACCGCAAATTGCGTAAACAGAGCAAAGCGAATCTCCTCTTTTTCAGGGTCCATACGGAAAATTCTTTTTACCATCCCTGCGCGCGACCACACCACGCAATGCTTCGTCCATACTAGCTCGTCGTCCACGGGACCCGTCAATCCGCTTTCGTCGACGCATGTTGACCACTGGTAGAGATCGGTTGATGGGTCCGAGGAAGGATACCTTCTGACACCAAGTAGGAAACGGCCGCGGGTTCGTGGAGGCCGAGTGAGCGAGTGGAGGCCATAGTGGGCTGTTTAGCAGCTGGGGCTGGAGTGGTCGCGTTGTGCCGTCACAAACAATTCGGTGACGGTCCAGGCAGCTGAACAAACCATCTTCGACCATGAATGACAATCAATCTTGGATCGAAGGCGTTTGGCCTTGGCGTTTGGGTAGGAACCGTTCGTGCGAGCTGGAGGTGTTGGGTAGATGACGCGCCAGGAACGCGGGATTTTGGACTGGCCTTTCCCCGAGTTCTTTTTGCTCCGAGCAAAAACAACTTCTCCCTCACCCGAACTCCACCCTTGACATCCAACCTCCACTCCAGCTCTATCACAGCTCGGTCACCTTGCGCTGTCTAGCCCATCAGACGAGGATTTTTACCTTCCATCCAAGCGTCGAGCTCTTAAGCAGTTCCCAGGGTGCCCTCGCACCTACGTGCTGAGCCCGTGCTGCACCAACCACCATGCCTTCATTCCCAACGAAGCCTCTGGTCCGCCCTCGGGAAGATGGGTTACAATTGAGGTAATTCAACATCCTTCAGGCATAGAAATCGAGCATGCCTCCTAATACCAGTGACTGCTTCATTAGTTACAAACTGTCGCATCGCGTGCATGCCGCTCAAGGATACCCACTACGAGCCCCAAACGGCGCCTCAATCATCGTGTATGGGAACGAAAATGGACTCAAGGTTGTATGGAGAGGCGGACGTCAATTCTCAGCCCTTCAGAAGTTCGAACCAGCTCGATCGGAGAGAAACGCCGGCAACAATGATGATTCGGTCATGATCCTCGATTCCGACGACGAAGATGCGCCTGATGTCTCCCTAGCTCAAGAAGAGCCCAGATACGATTTTGTCAATGAGGAGACTGAGGTCGACCCGTCATCTCCCTATGAGCCTATTTTGCGACAGATAGATATTCCCTTGGGAAGCAGGGTTCTGCATTTGGCTATCCCTCGCGTTACTCCCGAAGAATCACGATCGCCTCTTGATCCCTTTCCGCCTATCGCGAAAACGACAATCGTTATAGCTGCGGTCTGCTCAGACTTTTCGACTCGTATTGTCACTCTTCCACTCCGCCCTCCTCACCCTGAACAAACCAACCCTAAAGACTGGCACATTCAAAGCATCACCCTCAATGGCGGAGTCACTCATCAAGATATCCCTCGCGGTGTGTCCCTAACCTTCACCTGTGAACTAACAGAGGAGGACCAGAATCCACCCAAGGCGCGGAGTCGGGCCGAAGCATCTGGACAATGGAGTCTTGTTGTGGCCACGCATTCCGCTGAAGGATCCGGCCTGCTCTTGGTGCACCGGATTTCAACTCATGAGGAGCCATCTGGCTACTACACCATCCTGGAAGATGACCTTGTCTCTCAAAAAAAGATCCTGCCGTCACCAGCACAAACTATCGCATTCAATCCCTCTACTTACCCTTCCACCCGCCACGCGCACCTACTCGTCGCCTTTCACAGCGGCTGCGTCAAGATATTCTCCTGCTTTTCCATTCAAAGATCCTCGAGATCAGCCAGGCGAGCTTCTCTTCCACGGGAGGAGCTTGAAACCATCGACGGAGAGGGTCGCTGGCTCATCAGTCTATACCCTGGCTTCGAGCAAAGCCCGACTGGGCTTTCCCGGCGTAAGACTATCATTGATGCCGCCTGGGTGTTGGGTGGCCGAGCTGTCATGGTTCTCCTCATGGACGGCGAATGGGGCATATGGGATATCGAGGGAGCAGGCCCCGGGACCGTCAAGGGCCCATTACACCGCCAGACCAGTGTCCAGGGGGTGAGTGGAGGCTCTCTCACAACCTACGCTGTCAGCGGTCGTATCGCATCTCCGCCGTCCAACACACAATCCGAAGCCGAGTCACGGCCTCGTTTTGCACCTATGACACCATCCACCAAGCGAGTTCGCGAAGATACCTTCCTGAAAGGATCAATGATTCCATCTAGCCCATCCCTTCGTGGACAGATCTCTGTCCTGCAGACCAACCCTCCTCAAGACGCACTTCCGGATGAGTCCATCTTACTGCGTCATGGCCGTCTCAGTGCCATGATTCCTAGCCTGCTTTCTCTGTGGCGCAATGCCGTCCGTACTACTGGTACAATGGACGCTTCGAACCGGTGCCGCGTGACGCCGTTCCAAGACGTGAATCTCTTGGGGGGGGAATTTCCAAGCCATCAGCTATCTTCCCGCGCCCCCTCGCCGCTCTCGACCCAAGGGACCGAATGCCTTTGATGTCCTCGTTGCCTCCGAACATCACCTTATAATCCTGGCCCCTCGCCTGATTCAGGATGATGAGAATGTCTCAAGCGCAATGGTGAAGCAAGAAGCAGCCGACGCCGATGCAGAACGAGATCAAGCGATGCTTCAACGAGGCGATCTGGATGTGGAAGGGATGGGTCGACTGATCAACGGAATGGTCAGTGGCTCCAATCCTTTACGGGTCGGTAGCCCTGTTAAGCGGACCCGCGTTTTCACTTGACACCGAGGGTATAGGGAACATGTTTAGACGATACCCAATGCTCTATGAGTTTTCTTACCAAGCCCCTGCCCCCTCTCTAAGAATTACTTCGTCTTTCCGAGGTCTATATAGGAACTATTTTGTATTGAAGTTCGCGCTGTCAGGTGGAGCGCAAGGCGAGATCCATGCCTTGAAAGTCCTTCTCTGAAGGAATAAGCTCTGTATCGGATGCGATATATTAAAAACCATCGAACGGGTCTTGCGAGACCCAGTCTCAGATTTCGTGGGGCCTCTTACCTGCCCTCAGTTGGCCCGTAAAGCTCCACAGCGCCCACTTTTGGCTCGAGGTCCCTGTGTTCTTTCGCTGGTCTCCGTGGCTGCTGATCTCTTCTCCAACGAAGTCCTACATCAGTATCCATGAAGCCAGAGAGAGGATGCAGCTCGAGTCAAAAGTGGTGCGTCATATAGACACCGATGGGACATGCCAGTATCGTACAAGTACTTGTAGTAAGTCTCGGATTTCGTAGTTCAACGCTTTTAGATTGTTATGCTCTCCAGTAAAAAAGCACTTTTTTTTTCTCCTCTCTTCCCCCCTCGCCATGCTTATAAAAGTCACCTCTAGAATATACCCGATCAGAACCCATCCCTCAATCCAGCCCTCTCCTCCGCCTCCAACCGCTCTTCATTCACGGAATGCCACCACTTATGCGCCGGATCCTTCGTCTCCTCCGGCGCACCCCAACAACCTGACCCTTGACCCACTCGTCCCAAGGCTTGGGACTAAGAATGTAATGCACATTCTTGACCCTGTCGTCGCGCCAGATAGCATCATGCACGCCTTCCCAGCGGAGCGTCTTCAACGCATTGTAGATATACGGAAGCCCGACCCATCGGCCGTGAAACAGGTCACCGAGGAGCGACTGGTCAGCGAAGTCGTAGCTTGACGTGTCTGCCTTGGCGAGCTGGGCGATGATCTTGTCGTAGACGCCCTTGGACGGGTTCACGACTTGGAGGCCGCCGTTGGGGATTCCCAGGGCTGTATCCGAGGGGGCGCCGGTGGTTTGCGCCGCTTCGGGATTGGAGTGCTGGGTTGTATAGGCACAATTTTTGGGGATCCTTTGTGATAGGTTAGCTTATTTGCAACGTGTGGAAGCTATATGAATCGGAGCGGTGGAAGGGGGGGGTTGGAGGGAAGGGCATCTGTTACCAATTCTCAGGATAATGAGGCTTTTTCAAGGGATTGCACGCGCAAGCGTGGCTGCAGGCGAAAACCCGATTGCCCTCGCCGTTCTGGGAGGGTGGATCGAGGTCGAGTTCCATTAGCTCGTCCATGTTCTGGAGGACGAGCATGTCGCTGTCCAGCTGGACGACGCGCTCATATTCAACCAGGGAGAATGGCGTGAGCTTCGACCAGCAGTCGTAGAAGCGGGGGTCATTGGTGAATGCCTTGGGAGTAGACGGTAAGAGATAGGCTACCCGCTGCTTGAGGATCCCCGGGCGTCCAGGGCCTTGTGGCCTTCTTCCGGGAAGGTGTCGGTGTACAACGCCACCAAAGGGTACTTAGAGCCCGATTTCTTGAGAGAGAATAGTCCAACGTCAGCAGACCTGACAGGTATTCTGTGTTCGTGATGAGAGTCGTCCACACTGTTTCTCGAGGTTAGCGCCGGATGCATGCATGGCATTTCAGGCTCCACTAGGCGTACCTTTGGTGGGAGGACGGGCACTATTGCTATCAGACATATTGACGCTGCCGCTACTGGATGCGTAGACGGTTGGAAAATGTGAAGAAATGGAAGGTGTCCTGGCAGTACGATCAAGCTATGCGGCATGCGATAAGCTTACAGTCAGAACGGGCTTGTAGCTTCAGAACGCAGGGGACGGGCTCGATGTAGAGGAGCATTAGATCCGGCTGAGCCAATGTATCGAGAGAGATTAAGCCAGTCTGCTAGTCCTAAGCGCGAAGAGGAGGGGCGCGGATCTTCCTGAAAGGCCGATTGCGTTATCAAATATCTCCGATGTGGGGAAAAAAAACGGGCTTGGTTACTCCCAGCTGATGTCTTCCATAGTGGGAATGAACCATTGGGGGAAGTGAAGATCAAAACGCATCTTTGGCGCCCAGGTTGTACAAATTATCTTTAGCTCGGGGATATCTTATATGGAAATCGGAATCACTTGCTCGCCCTCTCTGGCTCTGCCTGGACCTGCTCTGTCTGCACTGGATCTGCTTGCATCGCTTCCTGCACTGGCTCCTCTCCTTGGATTGACGACCCTTCCAGCTCAAATCGAGGCTCGTTCGTCCCAAGTTCCATAGGAGGCCGACCGATTGTCCCTTCCATCTCAATCCGGTTCTCTCCAGCCTGCAGCTCTGCTGCCTCATACGGCGCAAGTTTTGTCTTCTGCTCCAGTTCTACGTCGCCAGCACGACTATCCGCCTCCGCGGGCAGTTTGCTATTGTGCTTGGACTCCAACTCCGACGCAGTGGCAACCCCAGGATCGACCTCGATCAGGGGTACCTCCGCCGCAGCCTGCTTTCTCTTGCGGTGCCGAAGGAACCAGAAGGCCAAAAGCGCAAGTAGAATTAACGCACCCACCGCGACACCCACACCGATCCCCGCTTTGGCCCCGGTGCTCAGTCCTGAAGATGCCGGCGCGCTGCCCTGATTGTAGCCCCAGACTGGGTATCCCTGGATGATGATGTTGGCTTTGATGTCCTTTCGAGTGGTCATGGGCCAGGGGTACGACAAGGAGGCGGAGTCAGTCGGTTTCACGGCGTAGGTCAATTCTGAGGTCTTCATGATTGAGTGGCATTTTCCAGGCACTGTTGGGTCTCCGCCGTTCAAGTTCTTGCCCCAATTCCTATAGGCAGAATTGTGTTAGTTTCTATCTTGCGACCACGCTGGAAATAAGGGCTCATCGCCGCGGGAGTGAGCCAGATGCCACGACTTACGAAGGACAACACATGGTCATAGTCAGCGACCCTAATTGTGACTCCTGGGTCGTGGCTATAGTCCAGCCAGAGGGACACACGAAGGGGCCCAGAGAGGTCACAGTCGACGAGTCCAGATTCAGCGACGAAGAAGCCGACGTTGTCGCGGCAGACGGGAGACATTGCAGGCTGGAATCGACATATTGGCCGTACTGCGGCCAAAAGACCGACATGGTCGACCAGCCGCTGCCGGCGGAGGCGACGTAGTCAGTCGTACAGGCATCTGGAATAGACCACTCGGTCGTGAGCGGTTGGAATTCAATGACGGTGTAACTACTCGTCAACGGGGCCAGGGTCGACATGCTGTAGTTTGGAGAAGAGCAAAACCGGAGGAACACGAACGCGACTCGTAAACGCGGCGATCATCGATTGATAGGACCCCACTCTATATACTCTTCATACTCTACATGTGGAGACAGGCTATTCGGCTATTCTCGTGTTGCTGCTCGTTCAGCCCCAGTCTCGTACCACGGGCCCCTCGTGCCGCTCTTGTGGACCAAGCGAGACCCATAGACCACGTATGTACACTGTCTGCTATGCTTTCAATCTAGAGAGTAAAGATAGGACTCGGTATGGGCACACAAGATACTAGGGAGACCATAAGCTATTCCTTTCTTATCTGATGAGAACTGGTCATGGAAATCATCTATGCGAGTGTCTTCGCTCCATCCTCCGTCGGGGCTGACGGCCAAAACTAGCAGGCTGGAGGTCCTGGCTACCTGTGGGCAATCTTAATAACCTTCCAAACACTCGTATTGGACTGTCTCCAGGCCTCCCTAGCCCCACAGGAGCTTGTCTCCACATTGCTTTGTTTATGGGTTTGGACGGGAAGGGGTTCCAGAAGAGTCAACTGTGGTTCCTGCCTGTCGAACCCGGGGTTCCATATCTATAGAATGTGCTAATGGGCTGGTGTCTAAACCAGTAGGTGGTCACCAAAGAAGTTAAGTGTATGTACTGAATATCAATGTGCAGTAGATCTAAGCAGGACTCAGGGGGACCCTACAGATATAATAAAGGGTCACAGTATGGTGCAGGGGCATAGAGGCTGGTGCATCCGCCTGGAAACTGGTGCATCCGCCTGGAAACTGGTGCATCCGCCTGGAAACTGGTGCATCCGCCTGGAAACTGGTGCATCCGCCTGGAAACTGGTGCATCCGCCTGGAAACTGGTGCATCCGCACAGCTTCTGGTGTAGCCGCGCAGACACTGGTTGCATAAAGCAAATATGGGTAGTAGAAGTTGCACCTGACCCGTCCTCAATGTATTCAATACCACATGCTGGTTTCCTGCGGCTATCGCGGCTGTGGCGGCACTATTCCTGGTGTCATAGTATGGTTTCTGGTGTTGTAGCGCAGAACTGGGTAGCAGGGAGCTGGTTTAGGTGGCGTAAAGTTGTATTGGATGAGGGTAAGCGCGCTGTGTCCACATGTCCAACTTGTATCATGCTACTGCCGTGAATCTAGTATACACATTCCTGCTAGCATCAAGAATCGGATGATCCTTCCAGTGCGAAGATCTTATTTCAAAGGATGCGAGAGAATATAGCAAGAGCCTGTTCGTTGATATCTAAGCCCCTAGTAATTGACTTACGTGCACCAGAAATAAACAGCCCTGGAGGTACAGCACAAAGCGCCCACCGCCCCCAACGCCCAAAAAAAAATAATGCGGTACCGGCCAAAACCTCGTATCAGCACAGCACGAACCCATGCAAACCAGCAAAGCCCATCCACTGTGCATCTGGTTGGCTCTAATCCCAGAGAACAGAGCACATTCAAACCCCAATCAAGATCAAGATCAAGGGTTCCCCCGTTGACTTGAATCACCTCTAGGCCACCCGCGGGCAGTTGGACGATCCTGGCTATGTCTAGTTAGCCTGGCGGGGCTAGGCCCACTGGTAAACCTTCTCGTAGGATTGATTGGGGCTCAAAGGTGCCGCTGGGATGCCTGACATTGGATAATATTTCGATCAGGACTAGCTAACATGCACGCCACGGAATTGGGGGGGTAGGCCGAAATATGGAAAATAGATCTACAGGACCATGATATGGCATGCAAGCCGGCTGCAAGATAAGGTTGTAAGAGTTTCAATCTAGTCTGGATTCTAATTTATTGGATTTATTTCTTTCTGGCGTAGGTGAATGCATGGATATACGGCGGGCAATGCAAGTAGACAACCCGCAACGGATTGGAAGGGAGGGGGAGAAACCGCTAGCCTCAAAGGGTCTTTCAAAGGGTCAGAAAGTGCTGATGGAAGAAGAGAAGCTTCTACTTCCACATCCATTCTCCACTCTATCCGCTGTATCCCACGGCATCAAGCTCCTTGCGCACCGAGTCCTCGGTCTGGATCTTCTTCATCTGAGTATCCTCGAGCTTCTCGCCACCAGCCAGACGCATCTTAAGCTCGTCAATGGCCCGGATTTTCTTCAGGAGACCACGGATCTTCTTGTCCTGAGCCGAGGAATCGATGGGCGGGGCTGGGGCCGACGTCGGGTTTGGGGCTGGAGCTGAAGCAGGAGCAGAGGCCTGCTTAGCACCGGCGTTGCCGTTCACTGGCGAACCATTGTTCTTACCACGGTTGCGGTTGCGATCGGGGCTGGGCCCAGTGGGCGCGTTAGGAGGAGGAGCATTTTCCTCCTCCTTGGCCTTCTTAGCGGCTTCGCGCTTCTTCTTGTTCTTGGCAGCTGACTTGGAAAGCTTCTCGCCCTGCCCGTCAGCGCCGGGAGGAAGTGCAACGCCGCCACCAGGGGCCGCACCAGGAGGCAGGTACTCCTCCGCAGGTTCAGCACCGGGGACGGTCCGGTGGCGAGGCTTGCCGAAGCCGTTCATGCTGGCACCGGGAACGCCATCGCGGACGAAAGCAGCTCCACCCTGGTCTTCGCGCTTAAAGGCAAGCGGGGTCAATTGACCACGAGCGCCGGGGGGTCGATAGGCACCGGCAGGTTTCACGGGAGCCTTGCGGGTGCTCAAGTACTCGGTGGCGGAGGGGTGGGCCACGGGCAATTTGGTGAAGGGGTCACCCAGTGGGTTCTGAGCCAGACTCCGTGGACGCCAGGTAACGTCGTACAGCTCGTTCATATCCTCGTTGTACATCAATCCACCACTGACATGCCAGATACGGATGCCATTGTCAACACGCAAACGGGGGCTAGTGGTGGCAGTCAAGATATATTGGCCATCTGGCGACCAGGCGCACACACTAGCATTGGACGCCTCGACCGTAGTAATCTTGTGGAAGTTCTTGTCCATGTCATAGATATCCATCTGACCAGCCAGGTTACCGAAACCGGCAACCAGGACGAACCGTCCATGGGGCGAGAACAGGATGGTGTTGCGCGGGCTCAGAGGGAAGTTGTGCTTGGCGACACCGCGCAAGTTGAAGATAGTAGTCTTCGCGGGCATATAGCCATAGACAACACCAAACTCTTTCGAGTTGGGGTTCCAACTCACATCATGGATAGGGCCCTCCTTATCTAAAAATCTAAATTAGCGAAACTTGCATTTCAATCGAATACGAATCCAAATGCTTACCTAAATCAACTCTGGAGTCAAACGCGCCGCTGGCACTGAGCAAATACAGCGTGGTCTCGCCGTAGTAACTCTTACCAGTACGGTCGACCTCGGTCTGCGCAAGCACAATCAGGGTGGTCCCAGATGAGTTCCACTTCAACTGGACCTTGTCACCCTTGAAGAAGCTTTTCTGCGAGACTGGGGCACCGAACTGTGGCACAATAAAAACCTTTACGGAAGCGGGCTGGCCCTTGCGCTCTGGGATAAACACCGCAATTGAATGGGTCTGTCCTGGCGAGAGCGCAAAATCCGAAACACCCTCCACACGCAGCTTGTTCCACACGGTCGACAGGTTGTCACTCTGGTAGAACTGGACCTCGTTGGTCACGACGCGAGCGCACAGCTTCTCATCCGGCGTATATTGCAAGTTCCAGCCAGTCTGTGATTTCTGGACGTAGCTCCCCACAATCGATGGTTGATCTCCGCTCTCAACCGCACGCCACACCTTGAGGTTCTTGGTGGCGTCTCCGTTGGCATCCTTGCTGGGTCGCTGCCAGGTGATCAGGTAGGTGCCGAGCGGCGAAAAGCCCAACTCGAAAACATTATCCGCAGCGATTGTCGAGACGATGTTACCAGTGGAAGGGTCGATGATGGTGACACTATTGGGAAGACACTGGTTAGGTATCAATCGGGCATGTGAGTGACACCGGTCAACTTACTTTTCAGGCGACGCCCATGCAAAATAACGACCACATGGTGAGTATGCGCTGCAGCGGAGATTTCCCTCGGGTCTGTAAAATCAAGTCAGCATTCCCATGAGCCTTCCAAATCCCGCGGTGTTCCAATCAGACTAACCTCGCAAACCCCGACAAAGGCTCATAGACAGGGGCAGCATCCATGATGCCGATCCCTTTGAGAGTTCGGTCTGTTGATAGTCAGCATTTATTGAATGACCAACTCGTCCATGTGCGGAAACCTTGGGAGGGAACCAGAACTTACAAGCAAGCTGTGTAGGAGCCGCCATGTTGAAGGTAAAAAAAAGCTGGATAGCTAGAACCAAAGTAGAAATCAGAAAGATCAAGTATGCAATCTCTGAGACCGTAGAAGGGCCTCCGTAGTTTTGCAGACGTCTCAACACAAGCAAAATAAGAGGTTCGTCTGACTAGGTCCAGACGGTCGGTTTGCAAATAATGGGACCTGAGCGACAGGGGCGAGGCCTAGGAAATCAGAGCAAACACGAGACGTGTAGATAGGAGGATCAGGCGAATCAAGCGATGAGAGCGATATTTGAAACGGAGATTTCGTGGCTTGGGAAGCGTTGAAAGGGATCCAGCGACGTGGCAAGCGAGTTTTGGGGCCTGGGTCCAAGGAGCTTCAATTGAAGCGAAAAGGAACAGGAGCTTGTCGAAGTCTTCTCTTCTATGCTAGACAAGTCAATGCCAGCAGGGAGTACAGAGCCGGGGTGGAGGAGTGGTGGGTTTAGGTGGGGAAGGATGAAGAGTGGAAAGAGAAAATTCGGGTGTTGGCGCCGCGGGCTCTCTTCAGGCGGCATGCCGTCATCTGGGCCTGGGCCGACCCCGGCTTTCTCTGCCTACCGGATCTACGAGCCTCGGTATTAAGTTCGCATTGGCTATATCTGGCAAGGGGCTCTCATGGCCCTCATGGTCGGAAGATTTCCTCGAAAATGGATGTGTGATATGTTATGTGTCAATAGTACCGGGTCAAGTCACGAGGGACAGAAGCACGGTATCCAGAATCAACGCCGTTCTCGCTCCAAAATACCTGATAACAAAGTGGAAAACAATTATGTCCCAAGAAAAGGCAGAAGACATTAATAGCTGCGCTGAAAAGATCGCATAGTTCATATCCGAGACATGTCTGTCGTGACCACCGAAGACGGTGGTGTTGCCGGTCTCCCAGATCGCCGCTTCGCATAGAAATACATCCTGCAAGATCGACAAGGACCCAGGTCAGGCTGAAAAAAAGAAGAAAAGAAAAGAAAAGAAACAAGACCACATAAAAGACCCAGAAGTAGCGAATGACACAAGTGTAGAGAAAGAGAACCAGTGATATCCTCGAAGAAAGAACGCCACCCTAAATATCTTGGTCTACCGTATCACAGATCAGTAAGATATCCGGGGGTAAGGGGTAAAGCTATTCACGGCTCGGTGTTCCAAAACCACTGTTGCTCCGATTGGAAGGTGTCACCAGGCGCGGCGTGCGAGCGGTGGTATCGACAATATCAGGATCGTAAGTCATGCCATCGAGCATCCTCGCATCCTCCGCAACAGGTTCAGGAGTCATCGAGCCAGCAGGGGAAGGCGACATCATAGGACTGTCCCCGGGATGTTGCTGTTGTTGTTGTTGTAGGTAGGATGTTAGGGGGTTCGGACGACCGACATTCGAGCTGCCAAAAGAGGTGGGTCGAGCACCCCCCGAGGACAAGCGGTTGAGGCCTGCAGGACGGGAGGTCGGGCCGCTGATGGTGCTATTTGCGCCCTCGCCAAAGCCAACGAGGCTCGCGTTGCCTTCGTCGCTCACGTTGCTGACGCTGGAGACACCGTCGTCTACGTCCGGGTCCTCGCTCATCTTGTCGGCATCAAAGGCGTCGCTGCTGCTGGCCCAGGTCGTGTGGCCAATGCTTCCCGTGGCACTGGCACTCCCGACGGTGCTGCGCTCTTTCAGTGCCAATGCGGCCTGGCTGTCGAAATACCCCGGGGTGTACGACACGGGTGTTGCAGCATTGGATGGGGACTGGCCGCCTGCACGGGCGGTCGCAACCCGCTCGAGACCCGCGAGACGGGAGATGCGGTCGGCGCGCTCGGCTTCAAGGGTTGTGGTGGAGGACGTGGATGCTGAGGAGGACTGGTGCGCATGTCGCGGGTGGCCGAAGGTCTGGCCTCTGTGCCCGTCTTTGATGGCTGTCGTCGACAGTGCGGAGAGGGACGTAGTGCCGGAGTTTGGAGTACCTCTAGCGCATCCCAAGGTCAGTCATTCAGTCACCGTATATTTCCGGGTCTGGGTGCGGGGAGGGGGGGAAAGAAAAGTATCGACGTATGAGGATGGCTTACGGTCCCATGTCCGGAGTGACTGGGTCGGAGGGAGGAGGAGGTAGATTGATAAAGGTGGGGGTGGTCATGATGAGGATGCGAAGTGGGATGCCGTTGAAGGCTATGCTGTAATGAATTCCAGATCAGAGTAGCAGTCAAGAATACGTTTAGGCGATTCTTTCCGGATGTTAGAAGATCCAGTAGGGGATCAATGGTCTTGGTGGGGTTTTGGGTCGAATATGGAAATTGCGGGGAGGGGAAGTTTTAGCGCGAAGATCCGTCTCTGGCGCAAAAACATAATTTCTTTGATTATGGGGAGCGACGTCATGCTGTCCAATACAGCCAATGAGATGGCATACCGACCCCTGGAATTTTGATACCAACGATTGATTCTGAAACTACAAGGATCAAATCAAGGTGACAGCGATTTCATACATTCATACAAGTCATCTCTAGTTGATACCAGAGATATGGTTGGGAACACTCCGTCATTGACTGACTTTGCGGCCTTCATAATGTCCACGCAGATCGTCTACTTCCTTCTGTAATCGAGTCAAGTCGGCCAGTATATCATGAGCATTTGAGGGTTGAGGCGGTCGTGTGGATTCTGTATAAGTTGATGGGCTAAGATGTATACTGTCGCTGCTGCGGAGCATGGAATCCCGATTCCGTCGAGGGGAGGAGGCGGCGGCGGAATTGTGGATGAAGAACCCGCTAAACTGCCATACGACGAGGCTCTTCGATTTGGCGGGAATCCCGGCGGGGCCGGAGAGGATAATTGATCAGGACGCCCGCTGGAGGAAACACTCGATCGCAGATCCCCTGACGAGGGTGGAGGCATACTGATACGCTTTCGGTCTTGTGACGAAGAGCCCAAAGATCGAGTCGATGGACCAGGGCTGGGGGGGCTGGGAACCATAGTTGCTCTCAGAGTCGACAGAGGAAATGGTGAGGCGACTGGTACTCGATTTTGATTGAGTGGACTTGGATCTTCGCATCTGGCTTTGTCGTCGACTCTGAGGTGGCGTCGGCGGCCGCTTACTCTGAGACCGAGAGCGTGAAAGAGATTCTGACGAATCGGTAGCTAGCTGGTTCTCTGGAGTGCCTTGGAAACCTTCTCCTGTTGATTGTGTCACCAGGCTCGCATTGGGCGCGCCGGATGGACGGGAAGCTGCATTTTCTGCAGCTAAGGGGTTGTTGGAGAGCCGGTCGGATGGTCGAGGTGGCGGCTGCTCCGGAAGCGCCCCGGCATTCGATACATTACTGATTCGCTTGCCACGATGGTTTTTAGGCGGTGGCGGTGGTTTCCTTTCTTTAAGACTTCGACCAGTTGGATCAGTGTTGGAGTTAATTTCTGAAGATGTCTGCTCGTCTGATCGATTGACAGATTGAGGAACAGTCTGATAATCATGGGCGTTGAAAATTGGGCTTATTGGTGCATTGTGTTCTCTCGGTAAAGAATTGGTTGACGGGGATGTGATAGATGCTCTATCCGTGGATAGAGCTAGGTGTGGAGCAGAACCCGAGGAATTTCCGGGTCGATTATCAGGAGCTCTCGAGAGCTGGTAATCTTCATTCTCATCGTCATCACTGATAGCGGAGTCTGGATCAAAAGGATCTACTTCTTGTTCATCTGAGGACGTCGATACTTTTTTTTGCGGCCCCAGGCGACGCAGTCTTCGGCTGTCTGGGGTAGCCGCTCGATACCTGAGGGGGCGCGGATTCAGGTTGCGCAGGCAAGTCGGATGATGGCGGGGCTGGTGGTAAAAATGTAGAGTCTGGAAAGTCCGGCACCGTAGCTGAAGCTGCAGTAGTAGCTGCAGGGCCTGATTCAGGGGTTGTTAGCATTCGTCTCAAGTCGTGGGGTCGACTTGTGGTTCATCTCTTATCGGGACCTGGCGGACCTGGCGGACCTGGTGGACCTGGCGGGGAACAACGAGAAGGCGTTTGAGGGCGCTTGACGAAGGGTCAGACAGGAGTCTGGAGGAGAAAACTTACCGTCTGCAGCCCTCGCACGGAAAGGATTGAAGGCCGACATCGCGATGAAAAAGGGCGAGTCTTGTTGGCCTGAAAGGATGGAAGAGGGGAGATTTCCATCTCCGCCGAGTTTCTTATCCATAGGATCCTGAGGCGCCGCTTTCCGATCGACTTGTCCGGACGCCCCGACAGGCTGCAGTCGCGGCCCAAAGTAGGCTTCGAGGCTATTGGAGAGGGGATCAAGTACGCTGCAAATATGATCTATTTTAGACAAAATATCGAGGGAGAAAAAAAAAAAGGCTTGCTATGGTACAGTGGTATGCAAAACGAAAGGGAAACGGGCCTTCTTAAGAGAATAACAAAATAATGATGATAAACACGACCTTGATCCAACCAAAAGATTTCTTTATAAACCTCCCAAAATCCCATGTCCCATTTCGATTGCTATGGTATAAGAAATGAGCGGGGACAATTATTCGCCTTCACAGAGCCGTCCTCACGGTCTAGGTGTTGTTTGGTCACGAGGGCCGTCTGGTTCATCGTAAACATGCCATGTGTCTTCGTCTTCAAAGAACTTCTCCGCCAGCTTCTTACCACCAGAGGTGGTTTGGCTGAATGCAATCTGAGACTTAGGCAACTCCATACCATAAATAAAATTGCTCACAACGCAATCAAGCAAGTCGAGAGCGATACCCTTTCGCCGCGAAGCTCCGGAAGTCCAGATGCGCGAGACCCCGACAATGGCCGGATGATACTCCAAATGGGCTTCGACCCTCGAGCTATCGGAGTCGCTAGAATTTTCTTTATCCATGATCACAGGCCGGCACCGCCATATGCGTTCGGTCAGACAGAGACCAACACAACGGCTGCCCTTCATGTGCAGAAAGACGCGGTAACGATCGGCCTTTTCTTCTGGTTCGCTACCGCGAACTTCCTTAGGTGGTACTGTTTGACTCCACAAAGTATCATTGTCGATCTCCGGAGAACACAGTTCCTTGTTGACGACTTCAAGCACGTTCTGCGCCTGGTTCTTTGCGCTAGGAGAGGACTTGCGATCCACGATCACCACATAGCCTTCTTCAAACCTAGTTGCTTCGTAGACCCAACGCGATGCGTTCGCCCTCATAAATGCCTTTCCTAAATCCACTCCAGTAGAGTTCATTTCATGGAACATTTTGTGCAGCATTGCATCTTCCGAGTTGGACGGGTTATATTCCATCTCGCACGTCGCGCATTTCTTTCGCACCTCGCCTCCTAAATCAATCTGCATTTGTCGCAAAGCCGGTTGCTTTGCGGGCTTAGTTTGCGGCTGTGGTTGGATCTGCTGCTGCTTTGGGGGATCGGCAGAGGAGCGCACGCTATTCGAGTTGACTTCGGTTAAGGGGGAGCCGGTAGACGCGTCCTTATGCTTGCGCTTCAAAAAGGAAAACGTTGGCTTGCGAGTATTGGCAGGCGGAGGGGTCAGCCGTGGTGGCGGCGACGAAGGGGGAGTGGTGAGATCGTCGATATCGTCCAGAGTGCCCTCGGACAACACTACCGAGTTGCGGCGGGAGGGGCTTGACAACACGGCCGCGGAGGACTCACGAATCGCATACTGGAGGTTGGCCTCCGCTTCGTTAGTGTCGTCCTGGACGCGTCTTTTTTTCGCGGCCCGCTCGTCGTCATAGACGCGCCATGTTGGTCTCCCATATGTTTTCATCAGGCCTCTGCAGAAGGATGTTAGGAAAGGTACGCGTCAACCAAAAGGAACACCAGACACATACCGCTTAAAAGAATTGGTGACTGTCCACGGCATCTCCCTGGAGCTTCGAAATTTCCCAAAGAGTGGGGAGGAGGAGATGTTGTTGCTCTGACACGGGGGGGTTTTCCAATTTACAGCGGATCGACCGGTTCCACCACACGCGGTGACGCTAACTGAATTAGGTCATATTGTTCGGTGATGGGGCACAACACCACTTACAGTTATCCCTTGCAGTGGACTTCGAAAAGAGAGTCCGTCTGGGGAAGTCGGAAGGAGAAGAAGGATAAAAGCCGCAGGCGCCGATGGAGCTTGAGATTAGGCAAGAGGTGTCCGATAGAGAAGCCCAATCAGAACGATCAAGTGGAGAGAAATTAGCCCTGATTGAATGTCAATCAGGAGGTCGCCACCGCGAAGTTACGACCAAGGAGCGTGATCACGACAGGGGAGAGTAGCAGAGGCACTGGAACAATAAGCAGGTGTGTTTGGTCAAACGGAGATTTTGGACTAAGTTATCTAAATTCCTGAATGCCCGTCTGGTATGTTCTGTGGGACGCGCTCGTCGGGCAGGGTTTCTACTGTTGATTCTTGGTGTCAGGAACCAGTCAGCATCCAGCCAATTCCAAACACGAGCTCCGTGACGCTTTTCCACAGCCAATGACCTTCTCCATTCCCAGCCAACACTGCTCCCCCAACCCCCGATATACTACTACTCACAGTGCAAGGGCTCAAGGCGAGTTGGGGCTATGAGTAGTGGGCTTCGCCCCCCCGCGCGAGGCTCTCAGGGCTTGGTCCACCCAACGCTCGCGATGATTTGATGAATTTCCCGGGCCAAGGCACTCCCTCGTGCATCCGCGTTGCATCGTGCAAGGAAACGGAAGCTGGCTTTCAGATCGCCACCGCTCCCCATCTCACCACTTCTGCCTGGCAATCATCCCCCAGGTAATCCCCACGGCAGATGGGACAGGGGAGAAACCGGAGAGGCTGGACCGAGACAGAAGGCGACAGTATCGACCGGTCTCGCTGATTGGACCATCTCCATTGCGCAGAACGGAGATTGGCAGATCAAGGACCATGATTGGTCTGATGTGTACAGGCTAGAAGTTTCGCTAGAGTCGCCCTGGGCTACGAAGTGCCAATCACCGAATGTTGGGAACCAACTTTGTTGCGCCCCCCTCGGGTTCAATGGATGCAAAGTAAGCTAGTACAGCATGAAGCTCAGGGTAATTCGGTGGCAAGAACCGGAGAAGCCCACCTGGCAATGACCTAGCGCCCCCAGCGATCCCAGGCGATCGACTGGGGAAAGCTCTTGAAGGGAGCTTCCTTGGCGTGTATGTACCAGGCCATGGAGGGGCACTCTCAGCGGTTACTTTGACTGCCTTGGGCTTGATAGGTGACAATAGATTGCCCCGATGTCAGCGATGAGCCCGGGACGTCACGGCTATCGATGGTCACTTCGCCCCATATTCAAGCGAGTCTTTGGGATCAGATCCTTCGTACAGTATTCTACGATCGGTCGATTCCCTTATCCCACGTGAAAATTTCCCGGGATCCCTCCAAGGGCTGGAAGACTCTATGTGACACAGGATGCCCCCCCCGCAAACTGCTGCATGTCTACGTTCTGATCCTCCAGATAAGCCGAAGGAAAATTCACGATATACGATGCGAACCATGTCAGCCTCAGCGCTTGAGCGATATGCTGACTCACATTTCTGTCTGATCTGACCTCGGATGTGGAGTGGGAGGTGTTGATGTTGATTAGGATTAGAAGAGAAGCGAAATGTATGAGTAGATCACTCCATTATTTGTACGTCCAGGGTATTCGCATCATGCGTCCGCAGGTTACACAAAAATTGAGCAAGTTTCTTTTCCCTCGGGCTTTGCCCAGGAAACACTGGCCTTCTTCTCTGTCATATCGTAGGCGGTTTCCTCAACGCAATGTCTTCTACAGAAGAACTACAAGAACCTTGGACTACGTGGAGAGCCACTCCTCTATCTACGCAGCCTATGGATCTGGCCCCAAAGCAAGTTGGGGGACAAAAAGGAGCCTGCAGGATAAGCTCTGGGGGCCGGACTCCGAATTGTATAGAAACGTTAGCACTTAGTTACTCTGTGGCCAAGAGCAGTAAAAGAGGGGACAATCCCCCGAAGTCGGGATGCGGCTAGAGCTTGCAACGACGCAGCACCAAGCGCTATATAGCTCAATTCCATCGCCCCCAAACTTCTCTCATCCTGCAAAAAGCTAAGAAGATCCAGAGACGGCCCTGCCTCTCGTTGCCCCTCGTTGCCCCCTGTTGCCCCCATCGTTACCCCCGTCGGTCGATTAAGCTGATTTGCCGTCCCGCTTTTTTTGGTTGGGTCTGGCGGAACCGTTTGGCGGAGAAAAAACGAATCTGCAGAAAAAAAAAAACTGCTTCCCCTCTGATCTTCCTCGATTCATTCCTATACCGCTTTATATACGAACCATGTCCGACGATTCACAGACTGCCGGCAAGCGCAAGCGTGCGAGTAGGTGTACCCTCCAGGCTGATTTCTGCTCGGGCCCCGTTGCCATCCCATCCCCCCATTGGATCTGTAGACTTGGACCCCAGTTCCCTTGCCCCGATAAATTCTTCCCAAGTTCCTTTGTCTTTTCCTCCTCCCCTTTATCCGTCCAATCTATGACGTTTTTGTGCGACCGATGACTGGGGACTGCTCGGACGCTGGAATCCTGAATCTTGTTACCCCTCCACCATTCCCGCTGTTTTGAGACATCGATGACAACCCAGGGCCCGCGAGAGCGAGAGAAAGACATTCAACATGGCTAACTTCATCTCTCTGCCAGGGACCCAGTCTTGCCCTCCTCCTGAGCTACCCCAGCTTGTGGCAGAGCAACATGTCCCGATCCCTTCGCATGACAAGGATACTCAACGTTTGATTGTTATCCTTTCCAATGCTAGTCTGGAGACCTACCGCGCATCCAGTGGGCGCAATGGGGCCAAGGACGAGAAGTACTCTCTGCTGAACAGCGACGAGCACATCGGCATCATGCGAAAGATGAATCGGGACATCAGCGAGGCGCGTCCAGATATCACTCACCAGGTAAGCCTCTTAGGGTGGCGACATGTGGATTGGGATTTACGCGATATTGACTCGATGTGATTCGTTCTAGTGTCTACTCACCCTCCTTGACTCTCCCGTTAACAAGGCGGGTCGCCTTCAAATTTTCATCCATACCGCCAAGGGTGTTTTGATCGAGGTCAACCCGTCCGTCCGTATCCCCAGAACTTTCAAGCGATTCGCCGGTTTGATGGTGCAGCTGCTCCACCGCCTCTCGATTCGCTCTACCAACTCCCAGGAAAAGCTGCTCAAGGTGATCAAGAACCCAATCACGGATCACTTGCCACCCAACTGCCGCAAGGTCACGCTCAGTTTCGAAGCCCCCGTGGTGCGCACCCGTGACTACATCGAGTCGCTTGGACCCAAGGAGAGTATCGCTATCTTTGTCGGTGCCATGGCCAAGGGCCGCGACGATTTCGCCGACTCGTTCAAGGATGACACGATTGGTATCAGCAACTACAGTCTTTCTGCCAGTGTGGCCTGCAGCAAGTTCTGCCACGCGGCGGAGGAGGTATGGGATATTCTGTGATCTCTCGGGCTTAGACATCCGGTGCCTCGTCTTATAATGCGCCAATGAAGCAGCTGTCTGCTGCTTTGGTAAGCTTTCAAGCTTCCTCTACCGCCACGAATTTCTTCCCCGACAAATCTTGTCCTTGCGAGTGTTGAGTGGAGACATGTTTCGGGGAGGTTTCTTTTGCTCTTTCGGTATTCTCAACAGACCGCTCCGGACATATGGACCTTCTCGTTTTCTCGTACTTGTGTTGTTTTCAATTGTCGGTATTCACCATTCGAATGGCCAGCATGTATCTTGTTCTTGTATTTTGGCTCCTACTCGGTGGCCCGTGGGTTCTGGGGGGAGAACACAACATATTGGGGGGGGGGTATCCCACTCGCCCATTCCAACACCAGAGACACTCGGACTGGATGGCATTTGGTTCCTTTTCGCCGTTACAGTCCTGATTCCGAAAAAAAAATCTCTCCCGCGCGAGCGGTGATGAGTTCCGAAAAAGTGAACAGCACATATCAGGAGCATCTTCCTGCGATCAGGCACATACACTGTACCAAATACAATTCTTTTGCTTTTAGTTTAGCGGGACTTTTGTTAATTTTCTCTCGTACTTTGGGGGAAATCAGCTGGTCGTATCCAAGCTATATTCCGTTCTTCATGCTTGACGTGGCCATGTCGCCTCACTTCGCACTAAAATTGGTAGCTAATGGGAGCGGTGCACGACAAGTACTAAGCCTGCACGGCGGCCCATGGCGATCAAATAGGCCCTTCCCCTAGTTCGAGTCCCAAGGCTGGGTTGTATGATAAACTTAGGAAATGCATGACTCACAAAACCTGTGCAACATTTGATATTAGTTATACTCTCTTACTATTGACCCATCGGTGTTCTATAATCTAGAATGTCGATAATAGCGGTCAGCAGCACACATGCCCGAACAGGCGCTGAGCGTTCCGGGCCTTCCCCAAGTCCGCCCTTCTCCACCGGTTCTCGCCTTGTAATTTGTTGATGATCCTCTTCCACCTCTTGACTGCACGCCCCTCCCCCCTAATCCAGCAGATCCACTGGGTCCCCGCGATGACCTGGCCTGGGTATCCTAGCCACCTGGTCCCCGCCCAACTCCTCAGGACTGGTTAAGCTATCATCCTGCGAATCCACAGATCCATTTATCTCTGTTCTCACCGAGTCGCCTCGCGAACATGATTTGGCACGGATGGTTCTCATCCGCTTCCAAAGTGACCGAGGCGACTTAAACGCTGCTACCCAGCACGATACCGCAAGTCCGCCTTCGTGCCGTAGACTTGTTTCAAGATGTTCCGACGTGCAGGTCTTCCCACTTGGACCGGGCACGGTGCCATTAGAGTCTGGATCAGTGTCCCACCAGTCCACTGTAGACCCTGAGAGGACACCACCGAGTGGCCAGTGTACGTGGTCAAGGAGGGGCGGCCGGCCAGACTTACCTTAAGACATCTCAATGGGCTTGGGCAGCGTACGTGCTTTTGTTCTCTTCAACCGGATTGGCGGTTGGCTTTAGCCTCGCTGTTACCCTTTCACGTCCCTGGCAGCTTCGGGCCTCTTGTCGTAGTTCATGCTTTCATACTCGTCGGTTCCCAATATAAATGTGGGTGTCTGCATACTTGCATACTGGCAGAAATACTTTCTCCCTTCCCCCTTCCATCTTAACGTACTGTCCTTTCCATCTGCCCCTCTCCACGGCTATTCGACAGCCTCTACAGCACTCGCTCATACATCTTTCCCAAGGGGCTCACGTGCTAGCCGCTGATCGCACGCTTTTTTGCTCATCATGCCGGTTTCTCATATGACATTGACCGTCTCAAATCTCCCGAGTTCGACCTCTTTCTTCTTATCATGTCTCCAGCCGTTGGGATACCAGTTCATTGGTCGTCATGATGAATACATTGGTTTCGGACAGAGGCCAGGAGAGCCAGCCGATTTCTGGATCACAGAGAAGAAGCCTGGGTACGTAATAGGCCGTAAAGATCGCCCTGTAGGGGAAGGTTGGAAGGTCGGTAGCTAATCCAGCATTGATAGAGCGCCTCCAAGCGCCGTCCATATTGCTTTCCCCGCTCCCTCCAAGGATGCGGTCAATTCGTTCTTCATCGCTGCACTGAAAGCCGGCGGCTCGATGCACGCCGAGCCGAAGACGCGGGACCAACGCAGCATGTATCACAACGCAACTGTGGTCGACTTGGATGGAAACAGCATCGAGGCCGTGTATCGGAATGACCTGGTCGCTCCGGCATCGCAAGCCGGGGGTCCTACCATAGCTCAGCTCGACAACCGATCCGTCGTGTCGAAGAGCAAGGCCAGCACAAAACCCGAGAGCGTGAAGGCTGAAAGCGTGAAGGCCGAGAGCTTTGTCCCGACAAGAACGGTCGTGACCAAGACAATATCGAAGCCCGACGAGGATAGCAAGACGGCCAAGACACTTGTCGGAACGCTCATTGGTGCTGCTGCCGGTGCTGCGATTGCCTACGCAATGGTGAAGACTCGCGAAGACTCGGTTCAGAAGTTTGAGAACGCATTCGAGGTTGAAAGCACCCCGGAGGATCCCTCCCCATCATATGCGCCAGAACAACAGCGCCTGATGGCAGCGCCTTCTGAATACTCCCGAGCCGAATCTCAGATGCGCCCTACCATGCGAGCCATCGAAGCACCTCCTGCACGCAGCGTCTACTCTGCCGTCCCACGCTCCACAGTCAGCCGCAGCGTAGCCTCCAAGAATCCCCGCGCCAGCACCGTCTACGAAGGCACCGAGTTTTACAGCGACCCTAACCGCCGCGCCTCAGACGGCAGCATCATCAGCATCCCGGAGGACTTGCCGCTCCGTGCAATCGAGTACCCGCCCAGCATCAGCGGCTCGCGCTACAAGCAGCCCTGCAACCCCAGCACCTTCATCAGCAGCTACGCCGCCGATAAGCCGCGTGCCGGAAGCGTGCACTCGGCCTCCACCATCAAAGCCTCGCAGCACCCCAGCCATCTCTCGCGCCGCCACAGCGCAGACGAAAGAGACACTTACTCCGTCCACAGCGGCAGCCAGCACACTTCCATCTACCGCCCTGCTGCCACAGTCCACAGCGGCCACTCTGCCCGGGAAAAGGCCCCCAGTGCCTTCTCGGAGACCAAGTCGGCTCGCAATGTCCCCCTGCCCGCGGGCTCCTCTCGCTCCGTATACTCCGCCGCGCAAAGCAACACGGGGAAATCCTACGTGTCTGCGCGCGAAATCCCTCTGCCGAACTCCGTGCTCGATCTTGACGTCGACTCGATCGTGACACCCGACGACTCCATCAGCCAAATTGGCAGCCGGTCCGGACGGTCCAATCACTCGCGGCACTCGAAGTCCTCCAAACATTCCTCGCGCTCGAAACATGAGAACGGCGAGGGCAGTCAAGTGTCTCGGTCTTCGCAGCGCACCGTCAGGGCTAGTGATAGTAAGGCTGGTTCGAAGGCACCTAGTCGGTTGGGCAGCCAGCTTGTATAATGACTTGCATTGGTTGAGGTTTTTTTTTTTTCTTCTCTTCTCTTTCAATTTTTTTTTTTCTTTGTGCACTTTTTCTTAGCATCTTGCATTTGGCCCCGGGGGGTTTCGGGGAACATCATACATTTACAGACTACGACAGACTGAGGTGATAGCGCCTGTTTTTAGCATATATAAGGTCTTTATAGAAATTTGTCATCCAGAGCCTCGGAGCCCTGGAGACTTTGTTGACACTTGCCATTCATACTAGCAATCCTCCCTGGTAGCAGTAAATACCTAGATGGGAATGGAACACATGCTGGAGCGTATCACAGATGTTGACCAATCTTCAGACCGCCCAGTACAAGGAGCCGAAACCTTCAAGTTCTTCCCTTTGACGATAAGCTTTCCCAAAAAAAAAAAAGAAAACCCCGGAAAACCCCCGGAAAAAAAACAAAAAAAGACACCTTCTCAACCTCATGCATTCATTACATGGTATTTCCATCTCTAGAATTCCACCAAGCTCTATCAAACTCTCCCCAACCCCCCGGCGGTGCATCCCACATCGCCAGGTCCCGAACCACCATCTCGTAGCACCCATCACCGGGCATATTTCCCTGGCAAACATTGCCGCCAACAGCAATATTGATCAGGATCCTAAACTCGCTCATCTTCCTCGTCCCGGGTGGCTTCTCCGCCCTCATGATCGGCCTGCCATCGATCAGCCAGACCAGGCGGCCTCTCCCCGAGGCCTCGTCCTCATCCCAGATGAAATCATACCGTACGCCCCCCGGCGCACTGAGGTTCGGAACAGGCGTCTCCAGCACACGATGCTTATCCCAGTCCTCGCCATTGAAGTGGCCCCAATGCAGACAGGTATGGTTCACGGCATCGCCGTTCCACGCCTCCATGATGTCCATCTCGCCGTCCTCGGGCCACTTGAAGGGGTCTTTCGGCAGCAGCCAGAACGCAGGCCAGATCCCGCGCGCCACGGGCGCCGTGATCCGGGCGGACAGGCAGCCGCGGGGCCGGCTGAGGGTCTGGTGGCTGGAGAGTCTGGCGCTGGTGAACTTGTGCGCGGGGTCCGGGTGGCCGTGGTTGATCAGGGCGCGGACGATCAGGGCGTCGCCGTGCGGGGAATGGAATGAGTTGTAGGGACTGTCGATGTAGTTCTGGGCTTCATTGTTGCCCCAGCCGTGCTGGCCTTGTTCATGGTGGAAGTTTGTCGACACGGGGGCTTGCGGGTGCAGATTGGGCCACCAGCAGACTTGGGGCTGGGAGGGCAGTTCTTGATATGCCGGTGGTGGTTTGCTTGAGGTTGGGATTGGCGGTGGGGCGGGCTTGTTGTGGGATGGGATGGCGGGCGCTTGGTGACTGAGGTCTCCCCAGGCCTTGTCTGCTTTGTCGATTATGCCCTGCAGGGCTTGTCGGAATGGCATATTGGTCTGGCCTTCGGTAATGGAGGTTGAGGGAGTGGAAGTAGCTGCCTAGAGAGGGTGTGTAGCTTACGAGTCGTTGACCCTGTGGGGTACCAGGCATTTGCCAAGATATACGTCTTGGAAGGGGGATGAAGTAAACATTTTGGATTGATCAAATTTGCATGGCTTTCTTCCTAGACCTGATATTATGGGTTATATGTATTATTCACCAGTGGTAAGCAGCACCCGTTTTAGCTTTTTGGTATACACAGTAGCATTCTTCTAGATGATCGGCCCCGGTAGTGGCGCCGATAATCCCCGCTTGGTTGCTTTCAAAATGCCTCAGGCAGCTTATGCAAACCGTACAAACCTGGGGGCATTCAACAAAATTTCGATATCATACAACTTCCAAGACCTGGGACTCCTAATATATGGCCTATCTACTCCGTAGTATGCTATCAATCAACGCTAGTCTTATCTCCGCACAGCCGACTCTCGACGTAACCAATCCCCTTCCAAATTATCCCTCTGCTCGCCTCATTTTCCAAGCATGGCAGAAACATGCCATGAGGAGCCTACCACAGAACTCTCCAGAGCAGCGCGCTTCAAAGCCACACACCTCGCCGCACGCTATGGAAATTATCACCAATACTATACTAAGTTCCGGGCCCCCACCGTCCCGGACGAGCGGCTTTCACTTCTCCCCGCAGAGGTCCTCCCCGGCGCGCGAGTGATAGACCTAGGCTGCAACGCCGGCAAACTGACCCACGAGGCGATAGCACACTGCGGTGCAGCCGCCGCCGTGGGCGTCGATATTGACCCGTGGCTGATCGAGCAGGCGAAGGCCGCGTACCCGGACGGGCCGTGCACATTCGAGCACTTTGACTTTGTGGATGCGTCTGCGTACACGGGGACCGCGCTGGGGAAGTTCGACGTTGCACTGCTGCTGTCGGTAACGAAGTGGGTGCATCTGAATAACGGAGATGCAGGGATGTTGAGGTTATTTACACACATACACAGCATCTTGAAGGACGGGGGCTATCTGGTTGTGGAGCCGCAACCTATGAGCAATTATGCGAAGGCGTCGAAGAAGAACAAAGAGTTACGGGAGATGTATAAGACTATCCAGATGAGGCCGCCGTTTGATGCCGAGCTGACGGCGCTGGGATTCGAGAGCATAATGCAGGTTGAGAGAGATGAAGAGGGCTTTGCTAGACCGGTACATGTTTGGAAAAAGGTATCATGACCCGACCGAATATATGATCAATTCCTACTCGTATGACTTGGAGGGAGTCGAGTAAAGTGACATCTTGGGAGAGTGTGGATGATGTGGGGAGTTCCGCTGGAGGTTGGTTAGCAGGTAGAAAGAGAAGATGGTCATGAGACCAAATGGCATTTCATGAGGATGCTCCAAAAGGCAAGGGTGTTGCCGCTGGAGATGTGGAGGCTGTGGGCATCAGCGGGAAGGACGAAGGCTTAGGGCCATTGTACCGGGGATTGTGGCTGTTATGCTCTTCGGAAAGGATCTGGAATCCCAAAAGACAAAGAAAACCATAAAAGGAACGTCCGAGGGAATGATTCGCTGTGAGAATGAGATTGTCGTTTAGCTGCTGGATTCTTAATTTCCTCCGGTTTCTGCATACTTTGTTGGCCGAGAGTCTTGATCGCTTGGATCTGGAGTGTACACTTCTGAAGCGTTTTACGCTGAGAGGCGTGGGAGGGTTACATGAGGAACATTAGAGGAACATCGCCATAGGGTTTGGCGTTATGCGGCCCACTAGTGCCAGAGGCTCAGCATTAGACAAGGGATGTAACACCCCATAACTAATATCGCAGCGTTGCTTCTGAGCTTAGACATCCCATACTAACAGTTTTCAACGGTTATAGTTTGGCCCGCGCTAAGACGACCGGGGGGGGCCTTACTTTAGGGCAATTTGAATCTGAGCATCCTGGTCTAGACCCGGGAGGGGCCGTCGGGTGAATTACTTTGTTTTCAAGGGGAGCTATTTTATCTTAACCCGTCCTACACGTTGAGGAATAGAATGTGCTCGAATGTGCTCGAGTTGGAGGACATCATCATTTCAGTGGATTTGGAGAGCGCATAATATAGTGAAAAGGGTGTTGAAATCAGCGCCGTGTCTCTGCTCCGGGCCTCTGCTCCGGGCATGTACACAGTAGTATGTTGCCCGGTACGGAGTACATTTCTGAGCTATCAAACAAAATCGAACATGAGCTTTGGAAGACCCAAACGCTCCACAGTCCCACGTGCAGCTGACCAGCCTACACTCAGCCTCGGAAGGATCTTGATGGGCCAATATCTACAGCGGACCTGCCCCCACATCGTATCGCGTATTCACCGAGAATCCGACGAGCTAGAGACTCAGCCGACTAGTCGCTCCTTGGTCTGGCAGAACCCTCCATGTGATCTAGGCCGGAGAACGGCAAATTAATGGGAGGCCTTACATGCTCACTCCTTTTCTCCGTCCCATCAAGATTACGATGCCTGGTCGATAGCGGAGAGGTTTCTATCCTCGTCCCAGTTGTTTGTCCAACTTGACGGCAAAAGTACCATTGCATGCAAAGTAGACCTATGTGCGGTGCCAGCCAATAAGTTTTCGAGGGGTTCCGCAGGCAAGGGGGGTGATCTGAGGTTGACAAGCAGCCCAGGGGCTCGTGCTGCCCCACTGATATAGAGGATAACAACAGTCCCTGAAGATTTGCCATTCTGTTTGATCCCATTTGGCAATCTGCAGAGCGCCAAAGTTAAGGCCACCATACCAAGACTTTGCGCCAACCGCCTTGTTGCTAGTTGCATTAGACTACTTTGGTCCGTTCCCGTTCTGTCCCAACGCAAGCCTAATGATCCGTTCTTCAGGCCGATACGGAGTAAGTTGGCGCTGATCCAATTTCCCAAAAACCGGAATTCGACAGTATAGTTTTCGGTCACGCATCGCGCAGACCGCCCTGTGGGCGAATTTTTCGTATTCGCAGTTCTCTTACATCATAATAATGACGCCCTACAGGCCATTGAATTATTTCCACGGTTGCGAAATGGGATGCCAACTCTGCGCTGGTCTCCGTCGACAGTGGGGGGCTACGCCATCTTCTCGCTTCCGGTGAATAGCTATTCGAGTGCATGATGTGTACCTGTTAGTACCCTCATGCAGCCATGGGACCTAATTATATGAGATTTCAACAAGTAGGAGCTGCCCCCCGGGGATCAGCCTTATAATTTGTCGGCGAATCAAAGATGTCGGCACGAAGGCAAAGAATGTTCACCGTAAAAAAGAGCCCGACCCCCGAGCCCCCCCCGCCTAAAAGAAGCAGGGGTATATAGTCAAATGAGTTCCTGGTACCGGTACTTATTTCTTTAGTTCAAACCTAATCGACCATGTTCATTCGTTGCCTTCTTGTCCTCTTGGCTGGGACACATGTGGCCGCCGCCAAGTGCAAATGTGTAGGTTTTCCCCCGTGTGTATTTGCTCAATCGCAAATCAAATTTGTGCATAATATCCAGGATATGCACCCCCTTTACCCCCCTACTCCCTAAAAACACATTGGATCCCCTTTCTAACCTCGTAAAAGACCCCACTGGATTCCTGTTGGCCGTCCAGTGGCACCTGGACCGCTCTAAACGCATCAGTTGACGGCCGACTCGTCCGAAACGAGCCTTTGGCCAAACCGTGCTATCCAGGCCAAGGCTACAGCGCCGCCCTCTGCCAACAAGTCAGTACCAACTGGTTCAATGAAACCTGGGTAGTAGACTCGCCAATTGGATACGTCTATCCTCTTGGTGCGAACTCTTGCCCGCCGCTCAATGCCTCGGTCGCTGTATACCCGATCTGTGAGCTCGGTGTGGCGCCCGCGTACAGTATCAAGGCGACCAACGCAGATGATGTGGCGGCTGGCATCAAGTTCGCAAAGGAGCACAACGTGAGACTGGTTGTCAAACTGACGGGCCATGATCTCGAACATCGGTGCGCGTTATCACCAGCTGTTGATGAACAGGAGAGTACTAACGCATCCCGCGCAGATCACAAGGATATGGCAGTTTGTCCATTTGGGTCCGCAGCATCCAAAATGGACTGAAGTTGCAAGACAAGTTTACATCAGCGGATGGCTCTTGCAACTCGGATTGGACCGGCAGTGCAGTCCAGATCAACGGCGGTTATCTCTGGGTCGACATCTATAAGTTTGCGGGTGATCGCGGCTACCATGTGGTTGGTGGCGCAGATCGCGTAAGTCTTGCCCTCTAGACACTGAGAAACATTCTCCCGAAAAAAAAAAAAGGACCAACTCTCACTAACCTTCTCTTAGACGGTTGGCACCATCGGTGGATACCTGCAGGGAGGTGGCCACGGCGCTTTGAGCCATTTCCACGGACTGGCAACCGATCAGGTTCTCGAATACCAAGTTGTTCTCGCGTCAGGCGAGCTGGTCGTTGCAAACGCCTGCCAAAACACGGATCTCTTCACTGCTCTCCGCGGAGGAGGCGGTGGGACTTTTGGCGTCGTGATATCTGCCACCATCAAAGCATACAAAGACCAACCGGTCCTGCTCCACAACCTGGAGGTCATTGCCCTGCCCGATGACTCCTTTGAGGACAATGTGAACGAGCTTTACAAAGTGACGACAGACATCCTCTCAGAGTACCCCGGTCTGTCCGATGCCGGATGGGCCGGCACAGCCTGGTTCACAGTTGGCGAAGGACTCGCTTATTACGGACACCCGTTTCTTTCTTTACTCGAGGACAACTCGACCGCCGCTGTCGATAAAGCGAAGAAGGCCATGGAGGACAAGATCCTGAGCAAACTGACCAAGTACGAGAATGGCGCTACTCTGAAGATCGAATCGCAATGGAAGCAGTACAATTCCTTCAGGGATTACATCTTCCTTCCTCCTTTCAACCCAATTCCTGCAGGGGGGACCTCGATCATGTCATCGTGGCTTTTCGACCGGAAGTCTCTCGAATCCCCGTCTGGAAACACCACACAGCTTCTGCAGACCCTGAATTCCGGGAACGACAACATCCCCTTGATGACACCCGGCGGCGGTGCAACTTTGTTCAATCTTGTTGCTGGCGGCAAGGTGCTCGACGAGGTACCGCACACGTCCGTATCGCCAGCCTGGCGCCGGGCGTATCTCCTCGTCGAGCAGATCGATACCTGGCCGAAGAACTGGGGCCCAGAAGCGATCAAGGAGAAAATTGATAGAGCCACCCACACCAAGTTGAAGGCTATGAAGGATTTCTCGCCTGGAATGGGGACGTACTCCAATGAGGCTGATCCCTACGATCCAGACTGGAAACAGAGCTGGTGGGGAGATAATTACGACTTCCTTCTCTCTGTGAAGGAGAAGTATGACCCCGATCGTGTCTTCTGGACGTGGAAGAGTGTGGGCAATGACGGCTGGGGAGAAGTAAAAGGTGGTGGCTTATATGGGCCTTTGTGCGAAACCGGCACCTCTGCCAATTAATTGTTAGTATAAAATTCTGAGGAGCAGCTTCTTGATGGACAAGGCCAAGGGTACCTCTAGAACTAGCACCTCATGTTCGATCACCATACGGGAATATGAGTCTACACGAAACAAAACTATCGATGGACCTGCCTGGATTGTTGCTATCTGATGACAAGAAAAAGAATAAATGGACCTCGTAAAGGCCCCTTCCCCGCACAGTCAATCTTCAGGCTAAACCACCATCTCTCCAAATCTCGATCTCCCATCCAGCCAATTCCATCCAGCAAGGCTAGGCGTATGCACCGTAAATTGCAAAACAAAACGCCGTACGACCAGCTCCGACATTTGGCACCGAAAAGTGCCATGAGATCTTTTGTCATGAACTTGTTCAATCATCGCAGGGAAAGAACTCGATTCCAACTCCAAGAAAGCTCGCCCTTGGGAGGGAAAAACAAGATGCCATGGATGCATGAGAATTGGTCATAAAAAGAAAGATTGATACGACGGTCCCCAGGAACTAACGCAGGGGAGACGTTAAAGGAAAATGGGCCCTAGGCCAGCAAAGAGAAACTAGTCAATGGGACCGAAGTGGATAACACAGAGCAAGTTCTACAACCACGGTACGCCAGGCTTCGCGGATTGAATCTACCGGACAAAGAGAAACAAGATGCAGAGACGGCGACGGTAAGCATAAGGAATCACGCAGCGGGGAAAGGGGATCGTTGGTATTGGAGCATAGTTGTTGGAAACTGCCGATCAAATAGCGTACTTGCGAGTCCACTCGCGAGCCGTGGCCTCGTATCGTGGACGGTCGGTCTTGTAGACGTGCGCAATCTCGGGCACCAAGGGGTCATCGGGGTTGGGATCTGTGAGCATCGAGCAGATCGAAAGGAGTACTACACGGCAGGCATCAGTATTTCATGTCCAACCAAAGTATCGGTCCAATGCTGGACGGCACCACCACACACCTTTCGAGATTGTCAGAGCAGGACTCCATTGGTCACGCAGGATGTCGAGACAAATGCTGCCGTTGGAGTTGATGTTGGGATGATAGATGCGGGTACTGAAGTTGACCTTGGGAGGCTTGAATGGGTAGTCGGTAGGAAAATGGATTGTGAGGAAGAAAACGCCACCCGAGTAAGGCGAGTCACCCTATAGTCCATTGTGTTAGAATTTGATTTCTTAATGTGGTCTGATCATCGGCCTCGTGCCCCGGGGAGAGAGGAGAAGTTCGGCCCCGTGCGACCGTCACTGTTTTCAAGACCAGGTAGAAGAAGGGAGAGTTCGACTTACAGGACCCATAATAGTTGCCTGCCAGTGGAACTGTGGAGGGAAAAGAAAAGCGTGTCAGTTTATCAATATATCAAACCAGTATCGGGCGATCGGCATAGGGTCATTTCAGCCCCGCCACATGATAAGCTTTGGGCTCATTCTGGCGGCGAGGACATGGAAATAACCGTGACGCAGGAAGGAGTCTGCCGTAAGGAAGTTGGATATCTCATACCAGATCATCTCCGATGGGGCCGGCGGAGCAGGAGGACGGGGGGTCCCTGAGACATCAAAGTCAGTATAACCGGAAGATCTCGCAAGGTTCGAGGGTGCCTTACCGGCCAAGATCAGTGAGTTCCTTGTTAATGCGCTTGAGAGCCATGGTGACGACGAAGAGGAGGATGGGCTAGGGGCTAAGATTAGCAGAAGAGATCTTGTAGAAAGTGCAGAGCTGGATCCACGTACGGTTACGTCTTTGTGTGGAAAAGAGAAGAGAGAAGAAAGAGAAAGAGGGGGGAAAGTGGTGCGGGACGGGCTTTACACTTGGTATTACCAATACGCGCCACCGAGTGACACATCGATTTAAGGCGGGTAACTTTGACACTCGCGAAATTACGTACAGTTTGCGCATAGGGCTGCCGGGTTTTGCTCTGGAAACGCCCGTTCTCACTCATCGGTGACAAAGCCTGCGATTATTGAGAATCATCTCATTGGGGACGTTCTTTCTGGGTTCCTCTATTTTGTTGAAAGTTGCTTCCTAGGCAGCATTGGGTGGGCTGTCCATGCAATACGGCGTATGTAATATCTGCCCCTCGATGATGTCACGTGTAGATGAGGCGTTCGTCGATTTCCAAATCGGGAAGGCGCGGGTATTTGCATTTTGTAGTTTCATTCATCAAGGCCTCCCAAGCTGCCTGAAGATCAAGTTAGATTCTACATGTTTTACGGTTGGGGAAACATAGCTTCACTGTAATATGAAACTTCTACTATTTTTACATTGTCCTGGCTTAAACAAATGCCTGTTTTCCAGTAATGGCCCGCCCCAAGATCAACGCTGCGTAAAAAAAAAAAGAAAGCACGGTTAGTCTCTCAGCCCAAGTACCATATGCTGTTGGGCACTTACCATGGATATCGCTCTGACCCTCATATGTCTGCACCACAAACAAATTTGCGACATGACGTCCAATATGATACTCATCGCTGGTGGCGTTGCCGCCAAATACCTCCTGCAGGCTGTGACGAGTTAGCTAAAGTCGATCGAAAACAAGGGCTACAGACAGGGAAGTCTTACATTCGCGAGTTCATCAATGCCCGGTCACAGTTCTGTCGCTTGATCATCGAGATCATCTCGGGTGTGGCCTTGCCAGCATCCTTCAAACGAGCCACTTGCACAGCCGCCAGATTTCCATAAGCCGCATCGGTCGCCGCATCAGTCAGCTTCTTCTGAATCAACTGGTACTTGGCAAGCGGGTTCCCCTTGAATTGCTTACGCTCCAGGCTGTATTCCCGAGCTCGAGCGATGCAGTCTTCTAGGGCGCCCATGCTTCCAAAAGCAATTCCCAATCGTGCGCTATTCAGGCATGTAAATGGGCCCTTGAGGCCCTCGACCTCGGGGAACATGTTCTCAACTCCAACAGGGCAATCGTCCATCTGAATCATACCCGTGATTGAGGCACGCAGTCCCGTCTTATTCTTGAGAGCGGGCGTCTCGAACGTGCCGGGCGGGCACTTGGAGCGCTCAACAACAAATCCACGGATCTTCCCCGTCGATTCCAACTTAGCCCAGACAAGAGCAAGGTCCGCAATGGGCGAGTTTGTGATCCAGGTCTTGCTGCCTGTGAGAAGGTACACTCCCTTCTGGGTTGGGTGCTCCCGAGCAACGGTTTCCATTGAGCCCGGGTCAGAGCCGTGATTGGGCTCAGTCAGACCAAAACACCCAGACAGCTTACCAGAAGCCAGGCCTGGAAGCAGACGCTCCTTCAGCTCTTCACTGCCAAACTCGTAGATACCCGTCATGGCCAGCGAGCTCTGCACCGACATTCCCGACCGGTATCCGCTGTCCACTCGCTCCACTTCCTTGGTGATGAGCCCTGATGCCACGGTGCTTACGCCAGCGCAGCCGTAGCCTTCAATCGAAGCGCCAAGGAGGCCTAGCTCGCCCATTTCTTCCAAGATCCGGCGGTCATAGTCTTCGTTGCGATAGGCCTCTGTTGGGGGAGAGTGTAAGTAAGATACTGTTCACCAGGACAATGCGAGGCACCGTACCTAAGACTCGTGGTAGTAATCTGTCTTGACAATATTGTCGAGCTGTTTCTTGGATCGCCAATTCTTCCGGTGTGAGGAGTTCTGCAGTGACGAGAGGATCCTCCCAGTTGAACACCGCGGAGGAGGCGTACCTCCGACCCGCAGATGGGGAACCAGCCTTCAAGGACCGCGCAGCAGCCCGAAGTAGTGAGCGATTCATCATTACGGACAAAGACAGGAACTTTTGCGTGAGAACAGGCGAAAGAACGGTATGAGGGAGAAGAGGCCAGTTGCGGGGGAAGCTTCGCATCAAATATGCGCTAGTGACGGCGAACCTCGGCACTACTGGTTCACAGACTTCCGAGAAGAAGGGATACGCTCTACATTTACATCAGGTCTCCACGCCGAATAATATCCTGTAACCTCGGGATAAGAACATTGTACAATGAGTCTAGAAGGCACTCTCGGTCCGATTTGTACATGCTACCACTTGGGTCGGTGTTTCTCGGCGTTAGTCGGGGGCTCTGACCCGTCCCGGGAGATAAGCGTGGGGCGAAACGGTCATATATTCTCGTCTTCATTATTCTAATGCTCTAAAATCCAAGTAATTTTCTCTTATATTCACAATAGGAGCTGGTACAAAGTCCAAGCAAGCAGATGATGGGCACGGGTATTCAAAATGTACAAGGTGACAAGGTGACAGGGGAGCACATTAGCTTTAGGGATGGAGTGACGTAATTACGCCGGCATTTGGCTCTGCAAGAAGTCGAACACTCCTGTAGGGAAGTAGTCCTCGTCGAACCCCCCATAGATCTGCCATCATGGGATCCATCGACCCTTCTGACAGCCCCGGCTCGGTTTTGCCTGTCATGGCAGGCTGAAGGCTAGCACTGCTACTTCGTTCGGCGGATAGTGGAGCCACGCCTAGCAGGGGAGGAGGGTGGCCAAGAATGGTGTCCCGTTCTCCTAAGATCTGAGCGCCGGGGATGATGACTGGCTTGAAGATTGATGCGGTGTCTGACGGATAGGGGCCCGTGAATGATTGACTGCCGTTTCGCCTCTCCCATTCTTCGAGGCCAGTCAGCATCTTCTGTAGACCCCTTGCAATATGATGACTCAAATGACGTTCACTGGCTCTCCGGCTGCATGAGATCATCAGGTCGATAACACGGCCAACCAGGGCTCGCACTTGGCCAATATCTACCAGTAAGTCTGCGGATGCGATAGAGTTCCGTTGGCTCTGTCCTCCGCTATTGGTGCTGGAACACGCTTTAGCGGCAAGCTTCATGAGGAAAACAGCTGCGAAAGTGATCATGCTGTGTAGATACAAGGGCACTCCGACCAAAGCCCGCTGCATGTCTTTCTCATCGAGCACAACCTGGAGAGTAGCGATAGCCGATTCAATCGCGAGATTGGCAAGCTTCCTTCGCTCGGAAGACATGAGTCTGGAAGAAGTCGATGAGTGATATGTACGCAGCGCAACTGAATGCAACTGCAGCCGAGAGAAATGGTAATGCATGTAGACGCCCTGGTAGGGGTACGATCCGATGTGCCGATTACCAACTGTGGGAGCTCAGTCAGGGGGAACGAGATGGCCAGAATCACAAACACACTGACCTAAGCGAGGTAACCATGCCGATTTCCAATCATTCAATTCCATATCAAATTGCTCAATCTTGGGGAACTCGCTCTCGGAGACTTCGAGATCGACGTCGGGACCAAATGCAAAATATATACGAGTAAGAATTATGAACAAGTCAACTTGACTATGCAATCGAAGGTCACCTTGTGATACCGATGGAAGTCGGGTAAAGGTATTATGTTGAGTGATACTGGCATCTTCGTGAATAATGGGTGGTCGTCCGTATGCAATGGAGAAATGATGCTCCAAAGTCTATCAAGAGTCAGTACCATAAACAGAGGAAGCCCGGCTGATTAGCATACGTATAGGAGATACCACAGTCTGGCCTGTTCTTGATGTTCTGCGGAGCCCTGCGCAGCCTTGCGATAGAACTGGTGCAGATTACGTTCGGTTGCTATACGGACAGCATAACCAGAAAGCTTCCAGCTCACATCAGCTAACCAAAATGCTCCGATACAAACCGCCCGTATGTCATCTAGTGTGTGGTGGTGACCAAGCATTGACTCCGATGCTAGTTTTGCGAACTCGGTATAACAGGTGTCGAAGGTGCGCTCTTTATTGGGCATATGAAGCGCCGTTACAGCTAGAATGGCCGCCGATAGCATAGAAGACGATCGTCGAACAGAAGCCAAGTCTTTATGGGCCAATAGCGCTCCGTCCCAGAGATAGCGATTTAACACAACATCGAAGTGATAGAATAACTCTTCAGCTTCCTGTAACTCCACTACTCCTCGGGATATAAAATCCGTTACTAGAGCTTGGTCAGGGGCGTAAAGATTGCCAGGTGAGCTCCCACGGTTCTCGCTCAGTTGTGTCACCTCATACAAACTTCCCATTGGGGCTGTGACCAGTGATGTAGCCGGGGTCTCACGATCAATAGAATACTGCTGCTGTGGCTGAGATAACCCATAGGTTGAGGCGCTAGACCCGGTAGCTGAACCAGCTGGAGTTTCTGTTGATTCATTCCCTTGTGCTTTCCAAGACCAAATCGTACTCCATCCACTGACACAGAGGACTCTTTCCGGACATGCTTTTGGAACGGCGTTTCTATGATTGATCCGCCTGCTTGGTAGTATGATAGCTCCGGTAGTTGAGCCTTTCTGAGCAGGTCTGTCATAGCAAGCTCGATCACATTCTTCCAGCTTAATTGGAGAAATCTGATTAGCGTTTGATTGAAGTAATGCGCCAAATATGGAGCGCTGCGCAAGTGTATCAGCCACAAGGAAGCAATTCAACTTACTCGGCCTCGTCCTCGAGTAATGTCTGCAGACTTTTGTTGACGACACATTCCAACCCCATCCGTCGACATCGCGAGCACGTCGACTCACCTGTCTTCATGTCGCAGCGCACTTTATGCCGCTTACATTCGGTGCATGCACGTATTCGCCGTGAGATCTTCGGGACATGCTGCTGAGCCCGAGGATTGTCGTCCGGAGAGAAGCCGCCTTGCGGAGACACAGACGAAGAATCGCCATTAGCCTCAAACTGAATGCGACTCCGCTTCATACTGACATAACGGACTCACGCTCTGCATGGCGAGTCCGGGGAAGAAAGAGCGGGGTTGGGGGTCTCGACCGGAAGATATATTAAGCCTGAGGCATCAGCCAGTCTATCGGTGCCGGTCACCTGACTTTAATAACGCTATTCCCAATTCAGGACTAAGTGATGCGGCGCGTGTGCATACCGCGAAAGACGCGCCAACTACTCCGTCACGCCGAGAACCACCGTTTTTCGAGCTTGCCCAGTTCGCACCATCCAGGCTTCTGGTCTTTGTATCAATTTGAAGCCTACACCTTGCCCACAATGGGTATTAAACGTGGGTACGCTACTGAATTCATGATGAGTCGAAGCTTAACCGCCAATAGACCTTTACCAAGTGATCTCCGAAAATGCCCCCGATGCGATCAAGACTGGGGAGATCAAGAACCATTTCGGCCGCAAGGTCGCAATTGTACGTCCACACCTAATGATATTCTACATACCAGACCTGCTAATCATTTCCCTAATATATAGGATGCGTACGTCCACTGAAGCTTACTGGGCCTCCATGCCAGTTTCGCGCTAATCCGGCACAGATCCATGAGCATCTACAGTTTCCTCATCGCCGTGCGGTCCGACGGCCAGCAGCTCGCGACCGAAACCGGTGAAACGACCTCACATTTGATGGGTATGTTCTACCGAACACTGCGCATGGTCGATAACGGCATCAAGCCTCTCTACGTATTCGACGGTGCTCCGCCTAAATTAAAGTCCGGAGAGCTAGCAAAGCGTCGCGCACGAAACGCTGAAGCCACAGAGGCTCATGAAGAGGCCAAAGAAACTGGAACGGCCGAGGATGTTGAGAAGTTTTCGCGACGAACCGTGCGGGTCACTCGTGAGCACAACGCCGAGTGCAAAAAGCTGCTGACCTTGATGGGTATTCCATATATCGATGCTCCTACTGAGGCCGAAGCACAATGTGCCGTTTTGGCGCGTGCGGGTAAAGTCTACGCTGCTGCGTCTGAGGATATGGATACCCTATGCTTCGAGTCGCCGATTCTGCTGCGCCATTTGACATTCAGCGAGCAGCGCAAGGAGCCGATCCAGGAAATCCACCTGGACAAGGCATTGGAGGGTCTGGACATGGACCGCAACCAGGTAGGGCCCTCAGGACTATACTTGTGTCCTGTTATATATGAAGACCGATCAGAGCTAACTATCGCTTTACTGCAGTTCATCGACCTCTGCATCCTCCTCGGCTGTGACTACCTCGAACCGATTCCCAAAGTGGGCCCTTCGACCGCTCTCAACTTGATCCGCGAACACAAGAGCCTGGAGAAAGTAGTGGAGTACATGCAGAATGACCCGAAGAAGAAATTCGCCATCCCGGATGACTGGCCATACCAGGATGCGCGTGACCTCTTCACTGCTCCTGACGTTCTTGCTGCAGACCACCCTGACTGTGACTTCAAGTGGGATGCTCCCAACGTAGATGGCTTGATTGAATATCTTGTTAGTGACAAGGGATTCAATGAGGATCGCGTCCGCAACGGGGCCGCGCGCCTCCAGAAGAACTTGAAGAGCGCACAACAGTCGCGACTGGAGGGTTTCTTCAAGCCCGTTGCACGCACCGATGATGAGAAGGCCAGTCTAAAGCGAAAGCACGACCAGAAGATCCAGGATCAGAAGAAAAAGAAGAAGGAAGATGCTAAGTCGAAGAAGGAAGCCAAGGCCAAGCCGCGTGCTGCGGGTTGATTGTCTTGCGCCCGCATAGTTGGGCTGCGAACGAGGATCACCATTAAAATAAAATCTCGATAGTTCGGTCTCGCTTCTATTCCTTCTGAAAGGTTATCTTCCCATCATACTCGCAGGGCGGCGCCGTTGTTCGGCATTTGTGCTCCCTTCGCGGGTTTGCTTGCTTTCTTCCGTCCAAGTGGGTACAAAGCCTACAACTCAATCTCCGAGCCACGAGTTGAATTATGCATTACCAGGTCTGACCAAGGCTGAAAGCAATTTGAATCGATCATGAATAAGCTGTTTAATGGTCCCCAAGCTGATTCTAGGATTTTCCTTGTCCAGCGCATTTAAGATCAGGATATTATCAAGTGATCCATATACACGAAGCTTTGCGTTTCCCCCTGATCTCTTCTTCATGCAGCCAGTAATGTTTCTCAAACTTCCTCTAAGGTGAACTTGTTTGACTTTACATCAGCCAATGTAAATCTGAAAAGGCTGGGAGGGCTTGGGGGTGGCCAATCTAACGAGATTAGGTTGGGTAACTCTGCAAAAATGGGTGCCGGGGCTTAGCGAGATGGTGATCGGGTAGAGAAGAGCAACCACGAGTGATCTCCACCTGGGGACATGACGTCCAGTAAAAAATGGAATAGAAATGATGCATTAGGCTTTATTCTTCTATGCCCGCAAATCTTTCGAGGATATATAAGCGAGGGGGCGTGGGATCACGATTATGCTGCATATGTCATGGTTCCATGTAGTCGCAAGGCTGCAAGATCAGTCGCTCTGATCTTAACTTCCTCACCCGTGTAGGCTCATCAAATAATACAAATAACATACAATCGCAGTGGCAGCTACTTTTGCTTTAGGCATTCAGGCTTCCGTAGTCTGATTTATCGCTTCGTTCGCAAAGCGGTCTTTGTACCAAGGTGAAGTCACTATCCGGATCAGGATAGAAGCATCAGACGCGCCCGCTCCAAACCCCCGTCTTCAAGGGAGATATGGATCGTTGAGTAAAAATCTCTAGCAGATATTGATTTACTTGTAGCTTAAATATTCATCTGGACCGTTACTTCAGTCAACGGATTAAGTGTCCGCCTCATTCGTGCGCCGACCGTGGTGAAATATATCTGGGCGCCCCTCACCAAGTCACGTACCCATTTCCATCACAAGAACTACAAGGCTTCGACCACGGCAATATAGATTTACTAGGTTTGATCTTGATAAATCCAGAGCTCCCATTGATAATCAATAGCCTCGCCAGTACTATAGACTTGCATGTACAACGCACTGCCAGCCTGGCTGCCGTCGTAGGTCCAGTATCCCTCGAATTATTGGCCTCGGGTCCAGCAATGATGGTGCCAAGTTAGGGTTAGCAGAACACGCGGAGAATGCGGCGCCTCAAGATCATACAAGCTACGAGGTCAGCCACGCACACCGATAACCAAAATCAAGTCAAGACATCATCGAGTCCAGGCCGCGTACCATGGACCCAAAGTTCGGCAAGGTGGCGCATGACAACACACTCCCTCGTGACCCTGCAGGCCCTCTAGGCACTCAGCAAGGAGCCGAAAGCTTAGAGTAGAAATTGTCCGGTGCATAGCGATTATATCTGATATTCTTGATTATCCCATGGTACTCTGGAGAGGTACTATGCTCTCATTCCAAGGATCGTACCGTTCGCAGCAGCCTGGATTAAAGTTGCAGCGCGCGAAGAGTAGGAGGACGTAGATCAAATTCCATACCCCAGCTCGCCGGTCTAAAGAAGCAAGAATTGGGGGTGATCTCTCCGGTCGCGCTGGAATGTCCCCCGAATCAAAACGAAATGTTCTCCGGAGAAGCCGTACGAGCATTAGCAGTAGATGAGAGGGATACACGCGGAACGTGTTAGTCGTAAGAGGTGCTTTAGTTTCCCCTCTTGCCAAGTGCGCGATTTCTTCGAAACATGCTGTCCCAACCTGGAGGTTTGACATTGGACTGTTATATGCGCGATATCGAGTAGTCTACAGACTACACAGGGCGGGGAATGGATGGACCTCCCCGGCCATCTGAGGGAATGCGCGCGGCCAACTATTCCTCTTGGACAGATCGAAACGCGCTGAAGAGATGGGGTGTGGCAAGTAGGATACAGGCGGAGATGGTCACGCAGAAGAGGGAAAGGGGAACCTACCGTGAAGATAAAGACAGCCAGACAACCAAGGTAACCTTATGATGAACGGGAAAGGCGATCACAGAATTGTAGCCAGAAAAGACCCAAGCGAATTAGGATTTTCCTTAGCCGGAGGTGATCTTGTGTCAACACCAGCCGCGCCTATAAATCGCGGATGCCCCGCCGGCCCTTTCCCACCCCTTCTGTTGCTCTTTTTTTCTTTCGACTAATTCGCTCGCCCTCGCCCAGTCTCTCGATCCAGATCATTCGATCTTCCAACCAGTCAAATATAACCTCAGTTTATTTTCCCTCCCATCTCATCAACATGCCCCCCAAGAAGGCCACCGGCGCGTCCAAGAAGGCCGCTGCCGCTCCTCACACCTCTTACCGCGGTATGTATTCTTTGATCCTGAACCCCCACAACATCGCGTAAAAATAAAAGTGGTACTATCTGCGTCGCGAACGTCTGCTGATTCCACCGATATAGATATGATCAAGGATGCCATTGTGAACGTGAGTAGATCACTGTCGCCCCCGGCGTGTTGTGATGGCGGGCCGCGCGCCCGACCGTGACACGTCTTGCCCGTTGGGCATCGTCAACCACCACATCAAGTGGGCTGATGATCTTCGTTTTGGGGACTTTGCTGACTGGTGCGTCCATCTATAGCTGAAAGAGCGCAATGGTAGCAGGTATGTGAAGAGTGGCTCCCCATCTCGTCGCCGCGACTTCCTCTCTGGTCGCGCTTCGGTCGTGCGACAGTGGACTGACTTCCATCTTCCAAATTCAGCCGACAGGCGATCAAGAAGTATGTTCAAAGCAACAACAAGATCACCTACGCGTCGCAGAGCGCATTTGATGCTCAGTTCAACAAGGCCATCAAGGCCGGTGTTGACAAGAACGAGTTCACTCAGCCCAAGGGTAAGTTTTGATGCCATTCGCCCTTGCTGCGCAACGCCATGTCTTGATTCCCATTTCTCTTGGGACTTGGGTGCACTTCGCTTTCCACGTTATGAATTCCATTGATTTGTTATGGTTCACTGACGCGTCGATCTCTAGGCCCCTCGGGACCCGTGAAGCTGGCTAAGAAGGAGGCTGCCCCCAAGCCTGCTGCTAAGCCCGCTGCTAAGGCCACCACCAAGGCTGCTGCTCCCAAGGCTGCCCCTAAGGTATGCATCTCTCAAAATCCTTTCGGTTGACGCCTCACTCACAGTTCATACAGAAGGCCACTGCCACCAAGGCCGCCGCGAAGAAGGCCGCGCCTAAGAAGACTGCCACCAAGGCTGCTAAGCCCGCTGCCAAGAAGGCCACTGCTACCAAGAAGACTGCTGCTAAGCCCAAGGCCAACTCTGGCAAGGCCCGCAAGACCAAGGCTCCTACTGCCGTATGTTGAACGCTGTACTTTTCGTCGCCAGTTCTCCCGACTAACATATCGCCCAGGCCCCTGCTATCGTGGAGCAGCCCAAGGTCATCAGCACGACCAAGTCTGGTCGTGTCACTAAGACCACGGCACCACCTGCCAAGCCAGCCGTGAAGAAGCGTACGACCAAGAAATAAGAGGGCCTTGCCAACCTCTTTTGACTTGGTGATGTCCTCTCATTTTACGTGCGCTCTTCTCGGGAGGGCAACCCAAGCGCACCTTTTTGCTTTTGTCTTTTCTCTTCCGATGTAATTTCTTTCCTCCTCACCCTGTGGACTGGTCACTGATGGCTCCTTTGTCGAATTGCTTTTGGGATATCTTTGTTATGATGGTTTTGTCTTGTGTTTCCTTATTATCGGGGGGATGGCGTACTGCGGCGGGTTCTCACTGGGGAAATTGTTTCGTTCTTCGTTTTTTTTTTTCATCCTTTTGGATCTTCTAGCGACCCTTAATCGGAATTGGAATATCCTATGATCAGATTGTGTCCCGAGAGCTTTCCCCGCCTCTAGGCCTGTAGAATGCGCGATTTTAATTGGCAGAGGATATGAGATAACGTTATCAGAACGTTACGTCGGGAATGTGATCAGTCGTGATGAGACAGAACTGTCGCTTGTATGCTACGACGGCTTTCTGAGGCAGGACATTAATATCATGGTTGCGGTCTTTCCTGGTCCATATGATACAAATTAGTCTCATTGCCTTATAATCGCCTTTGATGCTTCTGATGCTTTTTGGAATGTGCGCTTGTCTTAAGGATATTGTCATTCCACTCCTCATAGCCAGCTATGATGGAAAGATAACATGACTGACACAGTGCAGCTTGGCCCGGAGACAACAATGACTCGCTTATACTGCGTAGGTTCATGTATTCGGGAGGCCGATATGGGTTCGGGGTGGAGCCGGTTATTTTTGGAACATCTCGGATCGAGGGCACCCAGGGCTCAGGAAACAGACCGGACGGTCCCTACCCAGACGAGCATGGGCGTCGCATCAATAGATCTTTTGGAGCACCACGTGAAAGGCGTTGCAAGCGTTGCCGGGTCTCCCGGACTCCATGGGGATCGGGTCAAGGACATCCGCCCCCACTAGGAGGACCCGGGCGCTGTATACAGAGTACGAGAGGGTTTCAATCTCAAGGACATCGGGCTTCTATGCATGGAGCGGTCTAGCAGCGCGGGTGCTCGCATTCTAAGGCCTAGTACGTGCGACGTCACTTAGTTCTCCTCCTTGCAGAGAGGGGTCACCAATCGACCGGGCCCGTGTCCGGTGCGCAGCCTTTCACTCCATGGACAGCCCGGTTTTTTCTGGCGGAAGCGCTCGATCGAAAATTGAGGATCTGGCGATACGAGGCTCAACGGTTAGGTCCAAGGAGTTGACGATAATTTAGATGATATTGTAGTTGAAGAGATCCTACGAGTCTGCTCGATGTTTATGTGACGAATGACTCTTATAGTACGGAGTGAATGCGCACGTATTGGCGGAGCTGAACGGTGGAGTCCGGGAGTAAGAAAACCCTTGAAGGGCGAGTCGTGTATACTGGAAGTGCGCTCCGTACTATACTGCGTACAGTAATTAACACTTCAGTCTTCCAACCCGGTTCGCCCCTCGGAATTCTTGCGATCTCTAAATCCCCCATCTCAACATCCTCTTCCTCCCTTACTCCCAATTCCCCAACTCCCAACTTCTGGATGAATATGGGTGCCTGGTCATGTTGATCGGCTGAAACTTCCCGGCTCCGATCCTGCCAGGTCTTGCGCTAGAAGCCACCGAGAAAACGTCGAAACCCATCAACACAACTCGTTCCCACCCCCCCCCTGACCACGGCCCTCTCCCTTTCCCCTCGATTTCCTCGGTCTTGAACACTGGAAAGCGGTCCGGTTCTTAACCTTGCTGGCTCTCTCTACACCAATAAGGGTCACTGCCATCAGAACGGGTTACCGGTCCACGCAGACCTCACGTCACCTCCCGTGTCCCTCGAGTGGCCATGCCGTCTATTTCCAACGACGCCTACCAGACGGCGACGGCTACCACCACTACCACCTCCCATAATCGCTCCTTCGATTCGCCCCGCAAGTCGCACGACAAGAATTCTGTCGGCAACGCCTTCCTGTGGACTAACTGGCCCAACGGCGACGCGTACCCTGACCAACAGAATGACCGGCAATTGCTCACAAACCTCAAGAACGGCAGTGCCTACTCTCTGAATGGCCCTCGATCGAGTATCGGCTCTTACACTCGTGAACAGCCGCCGAACAAGGACGCCAGCATGCAGTCGGTAAGCAATGGCTCTGTCAGAGACCGAGATGGCGTCCGGCCGTCAGCCACCTTGGACCGGAAATCATCGGACACCGGGCCTTTAGCAAGCTCTGCGCCAGCGTCGATGTCTATCCAAACCATTAATGGCACTGCGCCCAGCGCGACGTGGTCCTACCTGCCGCCCGCCCAGGGCAAATTGGGCTCAAACGGGGACCCTCGCCGTCCCTCCGCCGATGAGCCTTCCGTCTCGGAACAACCCATTAGCCCATCTGCCTCTTTATTACAGATCCCACACGCCGATGAAAATGGCCGCCACTCCCCCGACGCCGATCGATTGGGTTCGGGTCCAAGACCCAGCCACCATCGCTATTCTTCACCCCCCGCACCTTCCCTCACCGACGCCAACTCAATGCATGAATCCCAGCCCTCTAGCATGCGACATAGGCACTCGCTTCAAGTCCCGCGGGCGAACAGCGGTCGCCGTAATAGCCGAGATCAACCGGAAGATGCCGCCTACGCCAGCGGCCGATATTCCCCGACCACTGCTGGACCTCGACGAACGTCCTTTGGCATGGGGCGCCGGAACAAGTCTTATCCAGAGCCACCGGATGATGTGACACCGGATGAAGAAGCCGCGCGTTGGGCTGAGGCTATCAAACAGAAACGTGCCTCGCGGCGGCGACGCGAGGACGAGGATGACGAAAGGGTCATTGTGGGCACCAAAGTTGACCAAAATCATGTCAATTATGTCACTGCGTATAATATGTTGACGGGTATCCGTTTCACGGTGTCTCGTATCAACGCCAAGATGGATCGGGAGTTGACACAGGCCGACTTTGAGGCGAAGCACAAATTCTCCTTTGATATGTATGAGGACCACCTCCTGTTTATTCCACCACGAGCACTCCACTGACTTGACACAGCACTGGGAACGAACTGATCCCCTCCGCGAAATACGACTTCAAATTTAAGGATTATGCGCCCTGGGTTTTCCGACACCTGCGAGCCAAGTTCCGCCTTGATCCTGCCGATTATCTCATGTCCCTGACTAGCAAATACATCTTGTCTGAGCTGGGATCACCGGGAAAAAGTGGAAGCTTCTTCTACTTCTCTCGTGACTACAAGTATATCATCAAAACAATCCACCACTCCGAGCATAAGCTCCTCCGGAAAATACTTCCTGAGTACTATCGCCATGTGGAGAAGAACCCGAACACCTTGATCTCGCAATTTTACGGCTTACACCGCGTGAAAATGGCCTACGGTCGCAAGATTCACTTCGTTGTGATGAATAATCTGTTCCCACCCACCGAGACATCCACGAAACATTCGATCTGAAGGGATCTACGATTGGACGGGACCTCCAAGAATCTGACCTGGAAAGGAATCCCCGTGCGACTATGAAGGATCTCAATTGGGTTCGGCGGAACCGAGCTCTGCAATGCGGCCCTGAAAAACGAACCTTCTTCATAGAGCAACTGAAAAGAGACGTTGCGTTGCTCAAGAGACTTAAGATCATGGATTATTCACTGTTAGTGGGGATTCATGATCTGGAGCGAGGCAATGAAGAGAAATTAAGAGATAAAACTCTTCAGGTGTTCCAACCTGGTGGAAACCGTGAGGAGGAGTCAAGCACCAACGTGCTCACACGCACCCCCTCCAAGTTGGAGAATGAGCGTAAAGCTCGGGAGCTTCGCATGCTGATCAAGAAAGAGCGCCCGGTCCCACTAGACAAGGCAGCTTCTAAGATGCCTGAGGAGATCCTCGATGAACGGAAATTCCATGTCTTCTATGCAGATGATGGAGGCTTCCGAGCTACTCACGAAAATGGGCAACTGGGCGAAGAGATTTACTACTTGGGAATCATTGACTGCTTGACTCACGTAAGGACCCGGCATGAACTCTTTTTTTAACTCCCACAAACTAATACATCAGAACAGTACGGCACAGTCAAAAAGCTCGAGAACTTCTTCAAGGGCCTCTCGAATGATCGAACTCAGATTTCGCCCGTCCCGCCTGAAAGTTACGGTGACCGATTCATCAATTTTATTAAAGGCATCACTATGTCGAAGGAAGAAGCCGAGCGGAAAAGAGAAGTCCCAGCATCTGCCACTGAAGAAAGCGAGAAAAGGCGGTCGAGATCTCCATCAGTCGACCGCACCATGCATGCAGCGGAGGCCGAGGCATCCAAAGACGTTTCTATCACACATCCCAGAACACTGGCCACTGTGTGGGATCCTGCGGATGCTGCCGGCCCAGGTCCAACTTCAACCCTTCCCATTGTGGATGAAGCAGGTGAAGGAAGCAGTGTCGGCGGCCATAGCTCACATGGTCGCTCCGCTCCTGAAAAGGAAATGTCTACTATCCCAGGTGAAAGGTCTCCCGGCAAAGGCAAGGGACCCGACCGATAACTGCCTCCAAATCACCCTCCCTTCACTGCTGTCCCGAAGGCCTGACTGCGATGGGCAATCTGCCTGTTTCTTGGGCCCTCTGGGCTGTCTTGTTTTTTCTGTTTTTGCCTTTGCTTCCTTCCTCGTGTTGTATTCAGCGGGATATTCTCTTTTTTAATAGACCACCTGTTTCCATCCAATCCTCGGACAAAGACATGGTTCGAAGAAGGCTTGGCTTGTGTTTGCTATCCTCACCTCCTTTGGCCCATATTGCTGATGTTCACGAGTAACGTGCATATCTCTATTGTGGTTGTGTTTCTGGTTTCGAGTTGCTCTCTGAGTTGTCCTTGGGATGACTCTGCTGTTTTCCGCCTGGGAACGAAATCCCAACCACCGATCTCCGGTCCATCATGAGCGTCGACTTCCGCTCCTATCTCTTTACGATCAAATCTGCATCCCCAAACGAACTTTGCTACCGTTGATAGACCGATCCGACCTGGTCCAACATTCATCGACATTCCCCTATACTCTTTTGATATCCAGCCACCGGCCTCGTGGCCCTTCTCTATTTTCATTTTGTCATCAGATCTCATCTTTTCTCTTTCTGTTTTTGCAGCGACGTTACTATCCTGCGCCACTGTCATTAGAACGCCTGTTTAACTTGATTCTTCCAGCCTATCACCCACTCTCGCAACCCGAAGTGAGGATGCTGACTCTGGAAAGAAACTCCCCAGGCACCAGGGTGTTAGCACCATCCTGGCATTCCCGAATCCTCGGCATTTTCTTATTTCCTATCATTTTAACACTTTCTTTCCTTTTCCTTGTCCACTTTGCGTATTCTCTCAGAGTTTCTGCGTGTTTTCTGCGTGTCGAACCATACCCTGTACCAATCACTATACCACTTGTCTCACCTATCTCGATGACGTTGTCTTGTACCACAAATCAAACTAGCAGTGCCAACATGGGAACATACTGAATCCTTCTCAAAATTCCTTGCGTTTCAGCTTGTTCTGCTTAATGGTAGGCTCTGTGGGCGCTGTAAGGGTGCTTGTGTACGGTCAAGATACTTTTGATCGCATTTCCGAATTTCTGCGGTGGTAACACGCCAACTTACTACTGCGTAAGACTATACGAGTGGTATTTCCCCAGGCTAGAGATATAATGATGAATCTTAGATGCTGGAGGTTGTCTTCAATTTACATTTCAAAAGTAACTTTCGAAAAGATCCCTAGTTGATCTCGCGTATAATCAACACGGAGAAGGCAACACCATAAGACTATGGAGAGCCAGCTCCCCTGGTCTCAAAGAAGTAGATATAGAAGAAAATGGAAAAGTCTGCAAGAAAAGCGATTGCATTCATTGCACCTAACCTCCATGGAGGACTAGGGAATCATTAAGACTGCTGGTTCCGGGACTTGAAATGCCCCCAAGGAAAGAAACGTAACGCCTGGCGCCTGGAACACCGACCCCTGTGTATGAAAACAGCCCCTCATAACTGCCTTTTGAAAACATAGAAGCATTGCGGGAAAACAGAAGCCCAGGGAAGAAAGAGACGCGTTTCTTATCTCTCTAGTACAAGTATTGCGGGGAGAACTGAGGACAGAAGAAGCCTACTCAGATCGGCCCTGGGTCACCTTGGCGGCTTGGACAGCGGACATCTTCTGCAGCCAGCCTTGGGTGGGCTGGGGCTTCTTCACTGTACGAAGATCATCGGTGGAGAAACCCAGAGATACGCATGTTGTAGTTGCGCTCCAGGACAAGTTGGATATCGCGGATGTCCAAGGTCGAAGAGGGGCGCAGCTTGGCGAGGCGGCAGGCTTGGGTGATCACATCGTCAACAAAGTCGTCGGCCATCTGGAGGACAAACTGTGATTGGGCAAGTTAGATTGAGGTTGCAAAAAAATAGGGCTTGGAAAGCGGCATAGTGGGGTCAGATATATGCAGCAAGGGAAGTGAGGGATCATGGGGGGGATTAGATGCTTTTACCTCTTCGGCATCGGGAGTCAACATCTCTCCTTCACCACCACCGGTGACTTGGCGAACAAGGATGTCAAGCATTTTCTTGCTGAGCACATGTTGGCCTTCGCCTTCAAGAACATATCCAGGGTGCTTCTGGATGGCGGGCTGGCCCATCATACCCATGGCACCGTGGCTGGGGCCACCAGAAAGTGTGGGACGTGCAGCAGACATTGGAACTGGCTCGGGGGTGGAAACGTTGAGTTTGGTGGGGATGGCCATGTTGATTTGACGCGTGGAAGTTTCTGTTGGCCTATTGGCAAGATAACCCGTTGGATGACCGCTTTGACCGTTTGCACCCTGATTCACGCCCTGAGGCTGCTGTTGATTTTGGTTCGTATTGTAGTTTGCAGCTTGGGCCATAGCCGCCTGCTGGGACAGTGGACGTGGTGGGCCCTGATTCATGGCTTGGGTAGTAGGTGTGGCCGCTGACCCATCTGCAGTGGGGGTTTGATTGAAGGTGGCCTGTGCCCCCTGGGGTTCCTTGCTGTGATGGCGGCTGGGGTCGAGTAGGTGGTTGCGCGTTTACTGCTGCAGGTGTTGCCCCGGTAGACTGAGGGGCAGCTGGTTGGCCGGGCTGGGATGTCGAGGGTGACATCGCAGTCTGTCCAGCTTGATTGCGAGCCGCATTGACAGCGGAATTAATGGTATGAGGTGCTGGAGTGGGCGCATTTGCCATACTTGCAGAAGCCCCTCCTGCAGCCTGGTTATTTCCTTGAGCTGCACCTCCTGCTGCAGGTCCAGATGCTGTTGTTTGAGCCGGGTTTGCATTTGCGTTCTGCGCTGGCTGGGCCATCTGAGAAGTCTGCTGTCCCTGGGCTTTGAAGGTTTCCTGCTGATCCTTGAACTTATTTAGGAAATCGCTACCCTCTCTGAAGAGCTTTTCGGCAGCCATCTGCCGATTCTTGAATTCCGTCACCTCCTCCTGTGACATACCTCCCTGGGATTGCCGTTGCGAAAACTGCTGACGAAGGTCCGCAATTCGGGCCCGCCCGACTTCCTGCTTCTGCAACGCGATACCATATCGCAACCGGGCCTCCGGGATCCACGACTGAATCTGTTCTGGTGTGACATTCGGAGGAAGGAAGAAGTTGAGACCCTGGACTTTTTGCTGGATCTGGGGCAACAGTTGGGTGAGGTTCTGGGGGTTGTTCGACTGGGTTCGTTGAACTGGCGGACCCTGGGCTTGTGCCTGGACTTGCTGCTGTTGGGCTTGCTGCTGCTGCGCTTGCTGTTGCTGAAGCGCTTGTTGACGGCTTTGCTGGAAGAGCCGCATTCCTTTCATGAGGTTTTGCGACAGTTGTGACAGTTTCATGTGCGCTGTCGAGTACTCAGTACTCTGGGGATCGCGGTTGTTCAGGGCCTCCCACAGGCTACGCACTAGCTGGGTATGTTGGCTCTTCTGTTGCTCGGTAGATGCGGCAGTTTCTGTACTTGATCTGTTCGAATCAAGTTGGAGTGCTGCTGAGGCGGCACCATGGGCTGCGCTGCCTGGCCCTGCGACCCATCCATATTGCTTTTTGACCGTGAAGACGTAGGGAATCTCGGGGCAGATGAGTCTGAGCCGGCGGAGTTCAGGGCGGACAATCAAAGTCTCTGCGGGCAATCCAATGGTCCGGGTATGGAAGGCTCCTCGAGGTTGTGACCTTGAACGGATGGCCTTTGATCGAAGAGGGTGGGTGAGATCGAAGCCGGCGCGGAGTCAAGGGGAGGTTGAAAGTCTTGGCGCTCGGGCGGCCTGGGTTATTGCGCATTTAAGCCAACCTTGAAGGACTGATTATTTCATTCGATAAAGACAGAAATGATTGGCCATACCGAAAATGGGATAATCGAGCTGCTTGTAAAGATAATCTCTATTTCGGGGGGTTCCTCTGGTGGCCTAGGGGTGTTTTTGCAGTGAACATGTTAAATGATACTTTGACGATGTTGGTACTATATACTAGTACTCCCAACGTTCGAGATATTAATACTTAATCCTAGCACTGAAATATATTACGATCAAATATGCCTTTTTGAGCTACCGAAGTTGGCACCAACCGTCCGCTTAATGGAAAGAGGTATAACTGCGTGGATGGTAGAAGAGCTTGAAGCTGCGCGTATAAAACCCACCCATACCATCTAGGGTTAATGCACACGAAGGCAGTATCTAATCAGCTGCGACAATAGATGTAACAGCCTGTGGACTGGACAAGAAATATCACTAATAGTAATCGACCCATGGATATAGTGTGTTATATGGGAAAAGGCCTTTCGAAATTGGGCTAGTTTTACCCTGCTTTCTGACAGGAGGCTGCTGTGCCTCAGAATTTATGAATTTTTCTAATCTCAATACCAGGAGCATCGTAAGGAGCCATGATTTATAGTCCGTGTGTTGTGTTCACAAGGAGCTGCTCTGTCATCGGTATGGAAGACCACGGTCATTTCAGTAAATGCAGTGCCGGGTCTTAGCAATGGAGATGCAGTGATGTAGTCTTCAACTTTGGCATGAGCTTTAGGACCGAAGGTTCGATGTTAGCCTTTCGTCAGAGGAAGAAGCCCTTCAGCCCGTGTATGCGGAGAATATCCAGGTTAGATATCCAGGACAGTTGATCCAATATGATCACCAATATGATCACTTGGGCTCGATGTCATTATGCGGAGATAGTATAGCGTCTCTCTGGTTTCAACCCATCAATCCACCGAGGTCCCGATCCATTCCGGTTACTCGCTCTTCCAGCTTTCGTTTGCGGCGTTCCAGTTCTCTGATCTCAGCCAACTCTCTTTCGATGTCTTCATCAGTGACATCTGCATCGGGAGCTGCGGCTGGCATTGGTATGTCATACTTGTCCTCATCATCGTATGAGTTTCGCATTTGTTCTAGCTCCGCAGTATTGGCCGCAACACGATCTTCTAGATCGGCGATAGATTTCGCAATGATTTCATGACGGTAACGCAAGGTGGCGATCTTGTCTTGGGCCCCGACAACAGGACTAAGCGACAAATAGTTAGGTGACAGACCAGCCAAGCGAATGTTGGAGATTGTCACAACTTACTAGACATTGCATAGAATTTCTGCACCGCGCAGCAGGACCTCAATATTCACCTCGCCCCGGGGCCCGCGAGACGACGTACCAGCGGATTTTTTGATCTCTTCCATCATATCTGAGCCCAGGACGCGAGCAACAGCCGACTGATTGCGGTTGTTACGCGCAGAATATATGCGACTGGCCATTGATTCCTTCTCGGGTTCGGCAGCAAAGGTAGTTGTGCGACGAGTAGCGCGTCTGGACGCATGGGGTTTGCTGGTAGGATCGACTTGAAACAAAGCTCGCTCGTGGGCTTCCGTATCGCGGATTAATGCTGTAATATCGTGAGATCCCAACAGAGCGTTAGTGAAGATGCGGGGTGAGGGGAACCTATAGCGCGAATTAGTTGGATGCCGCAAGGACTACAGAGGAAGAACGAACGGTAATTCTGCGATGGCGCTCGAGGAAAGAGAAATTTGCTCTAAATGCGAATCAAGGAGAGACATTTTGGAGGTGAGAATAAGCTTGAAGACTGTTGAATATGGTGAGTTGTTAAATGGCGATGAAGATCGTAAACACGGGAATGAATACGCAGATTCCTTATTCCTCAGGCACACAGTTTAGAAGGTCCTCGATTGCATGTAGTCACCGTAGTACACGCAGTGGTACATGGAGGACTACACCGCTCAAGGCGCCATCTCGTACGCGACGATGTCAACACATAGTTCCAAATTATTTTCCATCTAACCCATTCTCACCGGTGGCTTATTTTTTTTTTTCAAACCCCTTGTCATTCAACGAGTTGAATCAAGCGATCCGAAGGGTCACCCGAGCAAACTTACGCCATCCTGCACTGGTAAGCTCCTGACTAAGCTGGCTCTGTTGGCTTCCTGCGCCCGTCCTCGTCTCTTGACATCACATCGCCCCGTCCTCTTCATCCATCTGCCGCTTTTCTCATTCCCCCCTCATCGTGTCATTGTTGCCTTGCAGCTTGGAGCTGATCCATTTGCCCTGCGTCCGGCTTTTGATTCCGTTGCTTTTAATCCCTCATTACCCTACTTCCTTCTTAGCTTCCCGTCCGGCTCAGCTGAGCTTCACAGCTTGGGAAAGATGCCCGAAAGGCGTTCTCTACGATCAAACAACAAATCTGACGCCTCTTCATCTGCTAACGGTGAAAAGGCACGTTCGAACTCTGGGAATTCGAGTGCCAAGGACAAGGCCGCTCCTACAACTCGCGCAGCTGCTAACAAGGCCAAATCGGCTCCGGCCAAGAAAGGCGCCGCCAAGGGCGCCAACAACGGTATGGAGGAGGATGACCAGTCGCACACCAACGGCTCCAAATCAACTGAGAATGGTGTGAATGGTGCTGAGGATGTGGAGATGGGCGAGGATACGGCAGGTGCGCCTACATCCTCATTCAACTCCCGTAAGGATCGGCATGGTGACGAGAAGATGACTGTTGTAGTGCCCCCAACCAAGGGTTCGAAGACATCTAAGACAGGTCAGGACAAGGACGAAGATGTGACGATGGAAGGTGCCGAGGACGAGGACGCCGAGCAGACCGAGCCCGAGGACCCAGCGGTTAAGGCTATTCAAGGTGGGTGGCAACTACTCTGTTTTCCCCAGTGTGAAGATGGACATGATTCACTGACAGGGAGTGATCTGGCTTTCTATAACAAACAGATATCAAGACCAATTTCACCCTGCTTGATCGCGCCGTAACCCATTTCGATCCCCGATTTACCCTTCGTGTGCTACGGTCCATATCGTCGATGCGGAAACATATCACCCCAGAGGTCCTCTCATGTGTCATTGTTGACACATACCCAGCTTCTAGCCCAACAGCTTCATTCCTTCTCGAGGCTATCGGCGAATCTGGTGCCTTCGAGGGCCCACTGGCCAGCTCAAAGATGGATGTGGATTCGGAGAAGTCAAAGACCAGCTCCAAGGAGGTCCTCGCTGAGGTGGATGTATATCTGTCTATCTTGGTGCAGATCTATCTCTTTGACCAGCGGTTGATCCAGAAGGGTGCTGAATTCTCGACTAACCTCATCGAGCGTCTCCGCAGCCTGAACCGTCGGACCCTGGATTCTCTTGCTGCTCGCGTGTACTTCTACTACTCCATTTTCTATGAGCAGATTGCTCCCCTTCCCCCATCTCCCGCTGCTACCGTGACCGCCATCCGCCAACCATTGTTGGCGGCCTTGCGCACTGCTGTGCTCCGGAAGGATGTAGACACGCAGGCCACCGTCATGACTCTGCTTCTCCGCAACTACCTTTCCACCTCTCACATTACTCAGGCCGATCTTTTGATCTCCCACAACAAGTTCCCTGCCGCTGCTTCCAACAACCAGATTGCTCGGTACCTCTTCTACCTTGGCCGTATTCGTGCCATCCAGCTGCAGTATACCGAGGCCCACAGCCATCTTATTGGCGCCACCCGCAAATCCCCTACTAGCCAGTGCGCTCGTGGGTTCTACCAAGCTTCTCATAAGCTGCTCGTTGTAGTGGAACTTCTGATGGGTGACATTCCAGACCGTGCAGTCTTCCGCCAGCCAGCCTTGGAGCGTGCTATGCATCCTTACTTCCTCCTAGCGCAGGCTGTCAGCGTTGGAGATCTGGATGGGTTCCTCAGCATTGTCAATACCCACAGCTCTACTTTCCGCAAGGATGGTACCTACACCTTGATCCTTCGCTTGCGACAAAATGTGATCAAGACCGGCATCCGTATGATGTCGTTGTCCTACTCTCGTATCTCCTTGCGGGACATTTGTCTCCGCCTTGGTCTTGACAGTGAGGAATCGGCAGAGTACATTGTGGCCAAGGCAATTCGAGATGGTGTGATCGAGGCTACATTGGATCACGAGCACGGTTTCATGAAGAGTAAAGAGGTTGGCGACATCTACGCTACCCGAGAGCCTGGTGAAGCTTTCCATGAGCGTATCCGTGCCTGTCTGGCTCTCCATGATGAGAGTGTTAAGGTATGTTTCTCTCTTTTCCCTGTATTTCGAGTCCAGGCTTCTAACATTTTTCAGGCAATGCGGTTCCCCATGAACCAACACCGCCTGGAACTCAAGAGTGCCCAGGAAGCGCGGGAGCGAGAGCGCGAGCTGGCCAAAGAGATCCAGGAGGGAGATATCGATGATGAGGATGCCGGCGGTGATTTTGATGCCATCTAAGTTGGCCTCTGTATTTACCTCATTTCTAACTCGCGCTGGACTCACGTGCATGAGCCTCTATGCTTGTAGCGGCCTTCTTCAACTTATGTGTTAATTCTGCGTGATCTGGCTGTTCCTCTGGATTTGTATGACGAAGAATATGCAGCGCTCTAAAGGACCCGCAGAATCTTCTATGTTTCTCTATACTTGAAATCATTCTTATGGATAAGACCCGAATTCGCCTAAGGAACGTTCCATAGGATTTCTGTAGCTCGGCATTCAGTCCCCCGACGTGTTCTTAACCATGCCTCACTGTCATGAGATCATCAGTATAATTTGGGAGCCTCCATGTATCCCATTTTCCGTTCGATTTCCCAAGACACATGTGTGCAATATAACAAAGCCTGATTATATACGGGAACGCTCCGGCGTCTCATCTGGTTTTGTCGGCCAGCCTGAGGTGGTCCGTGCCGTCCCGAGACCTGGGAATTCTTCCGCCCGAGCTGATTCCCTTCACCACTCCGCAAGCTCCCCAAGACCCCAATCGACCTCGAATACCATCTATGTCTTGGGTCTGAGCTCATTCAACTTGACTTCATTGAATTGAGTATGCGAACTCGCACTGCCTCCGCTGCGGGGCTGCTTCTCGCACGACCAACGACAACCTCCGTATGCTCGAAATGCCTACACGACGATCCTCTCATAACGGGTATCTCAAATCAAACGCGCAAATATCGCCCAACCCGCCCAAGAAATGTGTCTCCATTTGGTGCTGCTGTATCAGCAGCCCAGACAATCTTCAAGGGAATCCCAAAGGCCCCGCCAGGTATCTCTGTTGATCCATTAAGGATCGTGGGCAAGGAGCTGAAGTTCTTGACCAAGAACATCCGCCAACTGCTCGGCTCAGGCCATCCAGCCCTGGATAAGGTGGCTAAATACTATACTCAAAGCGAGGGAAAGCATATGCGACCTTTACTGGTTCTGCTTATGTCTCAGGCCACCGCGCTGGACCCTCGGAAAGATTCATCCTCCGCTAGCACTCGATCTGTCGATAACCCACTGAGCTCACCCTCAATCCTCGACGATACAAACCCTGATATGAACCCCCTAGTATCGCGATCTGCCGAAGTCCAATATGACTTTTCCGGCGATGACAACATCCTCCCCTCTCAGCGCCGCCTGGCCGAGATCACCGAACTCATCCACACGGCCTCTCTTCTCCACGACGATGTCATCGATAATGCAGTGACCCGCCGCGCTAGCAGTTCGGCCAATACGGCTTTTGGAAACAAGATGGCTGTCCTGGCAGGTGACTTCCTGCTTGGTCGTGCTTCCGTGGCTCTGGCCCGCCTTCGTGACCCCGAGGTTACTGAGCTGATGGCGACGGTCATTGCCAACTTGGTTGAAGGAGAGTTCATGCAGTTGAAGAACACCGCACAGGATGAATCTAAGCCACAGTATACGGACGAAACCCTGTCGTACTATCTGCAAAAGACCTATCTGAAGACTGCTAGCCTGATCAGTAAATCATGCCGATCTGCCGCTGTTCTGGGCCGTAGTGCCCCTGAGGTCGTCGAGGCTGCCTATTCCTATGGCCGGAATCTTGGTCTGGCTTTCCAGCTTGTGGATGATATGCTGGATTATACCGTTACTGAAGCCGAGCTGGGCAAACCTGCTGGCGCGGACCTGGAATTGGGTCTGGCTACAGCCCCATTGCTGTTTGCTTGGGAAAGCAATCCGGAACTTGGGCCCCTGGTTGGACGCAAGTTCCGAGAAGAAGGCGACGTTCAAAGGGCAAGTTACCTCCACTAGCCATACTCAACAAACCGAAGTGCTAACATTTAACTCTAGGCTCGTGAGATCGTCCATCGCAGTAACGGCGTTGAGCAGACCCGCGCCCTTGCCCAGGAATATGCGGACAAGGCTGTGGCCGCCATCAGTGACTTCCCCGATGGCGAGGCCAAGACTGGCCTTATTGAGATGTGCGAGAAGACCATGCGACGACGCAAGTAAGCAACACGCTGAAAGCCTGTAATTTTGATGTAAAAACACCCATGCATGTTTTGTTCGGACTGTTCGCCCCTCCTCACTTGATGTTCTTCAGAGTACATGTATATCTAGATATTTCACGGTGTTGGTTCTAGACTATGTTACGGCGTGGTGGATCTACAGAGGCCAAAGGGTGGTTGAGGCGTGTCTGGATACGAAGAGAACCTGCAGATAGTCGGATTGAATGTTAATAGAATTGCTGTATTGGAAAGTGGCTTCCACATGTATAGGATCTGGTAAACCACAGCTCTATGACCCGGCAACCTTTCAAGGGCGGACTGCTAGAGCATCCATGTCCTGCAGATGTTCCTGACAGCATGTCGGATCGCTGCGGGGCACCGTTGTCCACAATGTAACAGCCCTGCCGTGTATAATACATACCGTAACATACCGTAGCTTTGGTGTGCTTTGCATGCTGGGGCTGCCGAAATACCAAGATGTGACCTATTACGTCGGAGACCTGTTCTTCGTCATACTCCATCGTGGAAAGCTGCAACTCCACTTCTTCCATCTACTCGCGCTTTGATACCTCGCATTGTTCGGCTTTTCTCCCTGTTTTTTCTTTTCTGCTCGGAGCTGGCCTCTTCCCTCGGTCCCCAACCCTCGTTCCTGGCACCTCTCCCCCCCTTCTTCTCCCCTGAGACATGGAGCTTGTAGCATGAACACATTGATCGATTGATCGCCCGATCCACAGCTTCCTCATGGTTTCGCTCGGCAGCTACCTCGCCGTATACGTGCTCGGAGGCCTCACCTTCTTGCCACTGGTTCTATCACTAGCCATCCTTTTCATCTACCTCACGTTCCCCGATGTCCCACCGTCACAAGCGAGTTTCCGAGCTCCCGAAGCTCTCCGTCGGCCCACCGACGACGAGTACAGTCTGAAGTCCGGTACTGATCAGCTGGCGGAGGAATTCCACCGCACACACGACTCTGACGTAGCTACTGGCTACTTTGCTGTCTGCCGCGAATATGTTCCTGGTGGCGTGAATGGCAAGCCGCCGGAGAGGACCACCCCCGCCGGAGAGGTGGTCGCTACTGAGAGTCCCAGTGTCTATCAAGCTATGTACCGCAGCCTCTTTGACAGGAAACAGCCACCGAGTATTGAGCCGACAAAGGCAAACGGGAAGAATACTAAGCGTTCGCGGAATGTGTTTTACATTGTACTTCGGTATTCGCAGTCTCATCTTTACTAATATTGAGACGATTGCTGACAAGAGGGTCTTCTAGGCATGGTCATTTGATGCTCTACGATGATGCAAACCAGGTAGATGTTCGATATGTCATCTCCCTCGCCCATCATGATGTCTCTATATACGGAGACGAGGCCCCCATTCCCGAGGCTTTGTTATGGACAAAGAGGAACGCCATTTGTCTGTCTCGGCGGCTTGATTCCCTCGGTGAATTGGGAGGCCCGACACCTCCGTTCTATCTCTTTTCAGAGAATCAGTCTGAGAAAGAAGATTTCTATCATGCTATGCTTCAGAACCAATCCAGGCTATGGGCCTCGGCCGACCGTCCTCCTGTGCCCCAAGAGTTTGATGTAAAACACATTGTCACTTTGGTTCAACGTCTTCATTCATCCGAAGAGCAGCTGCAGACTCGATGGATCAATGCTATCCTTGGTCGTCTGTTCTTGGCTCTGTACCGTACTCCCGAAGTGGAGGAATTCCTGCGACTCAAAATCTCGAAGAAAATTGCGCGCGTCAACAGGCCCAATTATATCAGTAAAATTGCTTTGCATAAGATCGACTTGGGCGAGGGAGCTCCGTTTATCACAAATCCTCGCCTCAAGGACTTGACTGCTGATGGCAACTGCTGCACCGAGGCGGATCTCCAGTACACAGGAAACTTTCGCATCGAGATCTCGGCAACTGTCCGCATTGACCTTGGTCCACGTTTTAAGGCAAGAGAGGTGGATATCCTACTGGCTGTTGTTTTGAAAAAGCTACAGGGCCACTTGTTGGTGCGGTTCAAACCCTCGCCGAGTAACCGCTTCTGGATATCGTTTGAAACCATGCCCAAGATTTCCATGGATATCCAGCCCATTGTCAGCTCGAAACAGGTCACATTCACGCCTATTTTGCGGACAATCGAGAGTAAGATTCGAGAAATGGTTGCCGAAAGTCTTGTTCAGCCCTTTTGGGACGACGTACCATTCCTGGATACAGAGGGTCAGCAATTTCGCGGCGGCATTTGGAAACGGGAGATGCCTGCAGATGATGATGACATAGAAATCCCGGATGAATCGGAGAGCTCAGCGATACCAAAGTCTACCCCTGGGGATTCTCTGGAAGCTTTGAAAGCTAAGGATGATCGGACTATGAGCATGCCCGTGCTTTCTGAGCCTGCTTCACAAAAGCTGAAACCACGCAGAGCGCCAAGGACCTCGTCGTCCGACTTACACAACAGTCAGTCCGCCGCGAGCTCGAGTGGCATAGCTACTGGGGTTGAGAGATCTGACAGCTCGCCATTACCACGTGCAATTCGATCACAGACATTTTCCAATGCCGCAGATCCCATCGTGACACCAGATAATGCCAATAAGGTTGCTGCTGAGGGCAAAAAGCACGACAAAACGAGTGCAACCAGCGCTATGATTGAAATATCAAACCGTTCCCCACCTTCTTCCCCCCAAGGGACCCCGGACAGCTCGCCACCTACCGGTGGGATCGCTATGCCAGAACGGATCGCTCACAGCCGTGGGTCCTCATTTGCAGATTCGATTGATGGAATGAGCTTCCCCTATGACAATCCTCTTGGAAGTCCCTCCTCACGTTTTGACGGAAATACGCTGCCTAGTACACGAAGCTCCCGGGGCAGCTCAACAACCTCTCTATCCGGTGATCAACCGCGCCGACGCAGTACACTGGAGACTTTGGCTAAACCATTCACATCCCCCGAGGAAAAATCTAGCAGTGGAAACAATATTGCTGCAGCAACAGCCGCGGCAAAGAAATGGGGTATGAGTGTGTTTGGAAAAGGCGACCAACACGCAAATTCGGAGGGCAGCCGATCCCTAGTTGGAACACCTGATCAACCGATCGGCCGCGGTCATCCACATCTTCCACCAGGTGCTCCATTACCCCGGCCAGACCGTTATGCATTGAAACGGAATTCCAACTCGGGCACCCTGCCCAAACGGAAGCCCGTGGCACTGCCGCCTCAGCCGGATCCTCCAAGCACAGGGAGTCATCGACCAGTCCCACCACCGCCCCTCCCTCACAGGAAGCGCCTTAATCCTGGCGCCAGTTCTGACAGCAACCCTGACGGCAATGCTGACGAAGTTCTGGTAGTGGAAGCACCTCAGGACTCTGCCCCGACCAGCCCTGTAGTGGGTGAATTGGATCTAGGGGAGCCTCCTCGCAAACAAAAGACTTCTACTGGAGGGGGTCTGTCTAACATAGAAAACAACCGGCCCGATTCAGCATGGAACGACGAGGCAGTACCTGGCGTACAATCTCTACAGCCCACGGGCTCGACACCTCTTCGCTCCGCATCAGGCAGCCACGAGGCTTTGCCACCAAAGGAGCCAGTGGAAGTCTCATAACCATACCAATGAATCTGCCCGAGGGTCTTATCGCTTGAATTAGCCTTTCCAGGGTCCTGTACATCCCTCTCCTCTCTGACCCTGGTCTCTTCTTTCCTGACTTTGGCGTGTAGTTCGCAGGAAGCAAGGTGTACTTGGTTTGTATCTACCTACCGAGTAGATTCTATGCAAATTGGACTTGTCTCTAAGAATCCCTACCGTACTGGATCAATCAATGGCAACATGCAGGGAATTGTACTTGGGGGTCTTTGAGTATCTAGATGTTGTTTGTACCGGTCACCCCTATGGGCATCGATGCTTTAGATCCCCTGACTTGTTTATTCCTAGGGTTAAATACAAATTCGATCAACTCCAGCGCGTAATTCATCCCGAACCACTAAATCGTGGTGCCTGGTGGTACGTGTAGATCAAATATTATATGGGGCAAGGGGGTGGTGGACCAGGCTTAGGTGTTGCCAAGACTCACAGGCGCCAGCTTTCCCCCCCAACGTCATTGCACTCCACGTGCGAACTTCAGTCGATTCTCCCTCGCAGGCGCTATATTTCTCGAGCACCCTGGTGCTGTCCAGATTTGCGTTTAACGTCCAAGTCCCTTTTCTGATTATCCTCTGAAGTCGCTCACCATCCTGCCTCACCGGTCAACATGAGTCGGTAAGCTGCCGTGCTGCGCCGCCCCCTCCCTGAACATGCGGATAACCTCAATCGCATAGGACTGAGGCCGACTTGGCCATCAACATCCGGAAGGCCACGAATATCGGTAAGCTTGCTATCCGTCATCCGAGCGGTGGTCCCCCAGGACCAGGGTGGGAAATCAGTGAATGGTGAGCAGATCGGCTAACATTAGATTGCGACAGAGGAAACCGCGCCAAAACGTACGTCCTACCCCGAGCGATAACAGATCTGGGAACTACGAGTGGGAGATATGCAGCTTGAATCGACTGACATTGCTTGAATCGCGCAGGGAAGCATGTGCGCAGTTGTATCGTGTACACGTGGGACCACAAATCGTCGGCGGCCTTCTGGGCGGGTATGAAAGTGTGAGTGTTCGTCGGGTCCATTAGGGGAAGCTATGAAGTGGCCAAGAATATCAGGCTAACATGGTTCTTGCTGCAGGCAACCCGTTCTAGCCGACGAGGTCCAGACGTTCAAGGCTCTCATTACCATCCACAAGGTTCTTCAAGAAGGTCACCCGATCGTTATCCGGGAGGCGCAGCAGCATACCAATTGGATTGATAGTTTGATGCGAGGTGTTGGTGGAGAAGGTATTCGAGGTATGAAGACCGTTGTGAAAGTTGGAGCCGCACGATCTGGGGATGGCGTGGGGGATGAACATTGCTGACATTGCTGGACAGGCTATGCGCCTTTAATTCGCGAGTACGTCTATTACCTCGAATCGAAGCTCAATTTCCACCGTCATCACCCCGAATTCAATGGTAGGTTGCTCGGAAGCTTGTGAGTTGGATAAAGCGGTTGTCTAACATGCGTAGGATTGTTCGAATACGAGGAGTACATTAGCTTGAAGAGCATTAATGATCCTAATGAGGGGTATGATGCCGAGTTTTTGGGACTTTGCAATGGTAAACAAAAGACTGACCAGTGGCTAGTTACGAAACCATCTCCGATCTTATGGCCTTGCAGGACCAGATTGATGCTTTCCAGAAGCTGATTTTCTCGCATTTCCAGTCGGGGACTAACAACGAGTGCCGTATCTCAGCGTTGGTGCCTCTGGTGCATGAGAGTTATGGTATCTACAAGTTCATCACGAGCATGTTGAGAGCATTGCATACTAGTACGTATCAATTGCCAGCTCCTCTTAGAGATAATCCGCAAGCTAACCTTATTCTGTAGCAACCGGCGATGATGAAGCCCTTGAGCCCCTTCGTGGCCGTTACGATGCTCAGCACCACCGCCTTGTGCGGTTCTACTACGAATGCTCGAACTTGCGCTACCTTACCAGTCTTATCACTATTCCCAAACTTCCTCAAGACCCGCCAAGTCTGTTGGGTGAAGATGGTGAGCGTCCAGCCTTGCCGAAGCGACCTGCGAAGGAGATTGAGCGCCAGCCTTCTCCACCACCGAAGTCACCCCCCAGGGTCGCAGAGCCCGAGCCAATCAATGATTTCTGGACCACTGAAGCTCGACGCCAGCAAGAAGAGTACGAGGCTGAGCAGGCACGCCTTCAGGCCCAGTGGGAGGAGCAACAGCGTCAGCAGATGCTTGCTCAGCAACAGGCCCAGCGTGACTTCGAGGAGCAGCAGCGTCTCCAGCAGGAGCAACAACGATTGGCACAGGAGCAACTTCTCCGTGACCAATACCAGACACATACCCAGGGTCGCCTTGCTGAGCTCGAACAGGAGAACTTGAACGCTCGTGCCCAGTATGAGCGCGACCAGCTCATGTTACAGCAGTACGATCGTCGGGTCAAAGATTTAGAAGAGCAGATGAGCCAGTTGAACAACAATCTCAATTTGCAGAGTGCCTCCAAGGATGAGCAGATCCGATCATTGCAAGAGCAGGTGAACACATGGCGGACTAAGTACGAAGCCCTGGCCAAACTCTACTCGCAGTTACGACAGGAGCATCTGGATCTTCTGCAGACCACCAAGAGTCTTAAGCTCAAGGCTGCTTCCGCTCAGGAGGCCATCGAGCGCCGTGAAAAGCTGGAGCGTGAGCTCAAGACCAAGAACCTGGAATTGGCAGATATGATTCGCGAACGTGACCGTGCTCTGCACGACCGGGATCGTCTGACTGGTAGTAACAAGGAGGAGTTGGAGAAAATCAAGCGGGAGCTGCGCATGGCACTTGATCGAGCTGAAAATGCCGAGCGTTCGAAGGGCACTGAGATCTCCACCATGCTTTCCAAGTACAACCGCGAGATGGCTGACTTGGAAGAAGCTCTGCGGGTAAGTTACAATGCTATGCTGCTCTCGCGGATCCGATTACTGACTGGGGTGTAGAACAAAAACCGGGCTTTGGAAGAAATCTCCAACCGCAAGTCCGAGTGGGATGGAGACCATGAACTTGCCTTGCGTGAGAAGGACGAGGAGATTGAGGTGTATAAATCTGGCATGGAGCAGGCACTGATGGAACTGGAGGAACTGAAGATGGTATGTAGCTCACAGCACAGACTATTCGCCATCTTTGCTCTGAATGCTAACTCTGGCGCTCTAGAGCCAAGGAGATACCGACAATGCGCTTGACAGCCAGATTGACACTGTGCTCCACGGCACTGTCGCGAAGATCAACGATATCATCGACTCCGTCTTGCAGTCTGGTGTGCAGCGTGTAGACGATGCCTCTACGAGCTTGACTCGTCCATGCAAGGTGGTAACCAGAATGCCTCGTCGCCCTACGTACTCTCCCAGATCGAAAAGGCCTCAGCGTCCGCCACCGAGTTCTCCACTGCTTTCAATAACTTCATTGCCGATGGACCCAACAGCCCCCATGCTGAGATCATTCGCACCGTCTCGGTCTTCTCTGGCTCCATTGCGGATACCCTGAGCAACACCAAGGGTCTCACTCGCTTCGCCAATGACGATAAGAGCGCTGACCAGCTTGTTGGCGCTGCCCGCAAGTCCGCACAGGCTACCATGCGCTTTTTCCGTGGCCTTCAATCATTCCGTCTGGAAGGCATGGAGGCGCTGCAGAAGACCGATGTCGTGATCAACAACAACCTGGAAGTGCAGCGTGATCTTCAGAGCCTGTCGAAGCTGGTTGAATCTTTCGCACCCAAGAGCAGCAAGATCAATGCCAAGGGCGACCTGGGTGATCTCGTCGACCAAGAATTGCTCAAGGCTGCGGACGCTGTTGATGCCGCTGCGGCGCGTCTCGCCAAGCTGAAGAATAAGCCGCGCGATGGATACACCACCTACGAACTGCGGATCAACGACGTCATCTTGGCTGCAGCCATCGCCGTGACCAACGCTATTGCTGAATTGATCAAGGCCGCCACGGAGTCGCAGCAGGAGATCGTGCGTGAGGGGCGGGGAAGCTCGTCAAGAACCGCCTTCTATAAGAAAAACAATCGCTGGACCGAGGGTCTTATCTCTGCTGCCAAGGCTGTGGCGCAGTCAACCAACACTCTCATTGAGACAGCGGACGGCGTGATCTCCGGCCGCAACTCCCCCGAGCAGCTGATTGTCGCTTCCAACGACGTCGCGGCCAGCACTGCTCAGCTGGTGGCTGCCAGTCGTGTCAAGGCTACGTTCATGAGCAAGACTCAGGACCGCCTGGAGACAGCCAGTAAGAAGGTTGGCGCCGCTTGTCGCGCCCTGGTGCGCCAGGTACAGGACATCATCAAGGAGAAGAACAGCGAGGGTACCGATGCGGAGGACTACACGAAGCTGAGCTCGCACGAGTTTAAGGTTCGCGAGATGGAACAACAGGTATGTCTGCTGCATCCCCTACCGTGCCTCTTGAGGACTTGTCCCCGGTGGTCTCCCCCCGTTGTTCTGGTGACGGCTAGCTAACGACGACTCCCTACGTATTTAGGTCGAGATCCTTCAACTCGAAAACAGCCTCTCTCGGGCCCGTACGCGCCTTGGAGAGATGCGTAAGATATCTTACCAGGAGGATTAGGTCTTGGATGGGAATTCCCCTTGCTGCATCTCTGTGACAATCTGTGTTCTCTGTCTTCTTCGCTGTGTATATCAAGGAAATCCTATCGGCTTTGCGTTGCCCATGCTTTCCCTAGCTTCTCTGCCTCCAAATGTGCCTGTGAACACGTACCCCGCATAATATATTGCGATGCGCTCTTTGCAGAGCAGCCCTGTTCTCTTGTAGCAATCGATACTTCCAAGCTCAATGCGCGCTACATGTGGCGCAAATACTCCAGCCACACCATGTCAGTTCGACAAAAGAGCAGCAGAACAACAAGTCCTGCCCGAAGCCTCTCCACCACCTCAGCATGCTCACAGACGCAGACTGCCCTGTAATCGGCCTCCTCTGCGGCCTCTCTGAAACAAAGATACCAAGGCCTTGTCAAGTCCACCAGCACGCGGAACAAAGAACTCTCGCTAATCCGACGCCCGCATACGCCACGACCCACCGGTTCCACATGCAGTCCCCGTTCCACCGTGTGGGTCGCATCTGAGGGATCGGCGTCTTGGCGCTGCAGGTCACAAAGAAAATCCAACGTCACTCGACCTGCCAGACGCCAGACTCGAGCAGGAGATGGTTCCCGGCGCCCAAGGGCCTCGTAATCTCTACCGGTGGCGTATAAGCAGTGGGTGTCCGACTGGCTGTCTGAGCGCTGTAGCTTCGGTCTAGACCTGGTTGTCCGTAGAGAATCAAAGAAAGCCAGAAACAGAGTTTCGGGGAGGTCTACTGGCCTTTGAGTCTGGGTTGGAGTTGCCGAGAGGCTGGTGGCTTGCGGTCTTTCGGGGACGAAGAGATAACCTGAGTGATACCCGGCTGTATCCCATATGCATGACGGTACCCATTGTTTCGGGGTTTACACAATGTTGGGGATACTGGGGGTATCGAACGTAAATACACGGCGAACCGCTACGCCCGGAAAGTCTACACACCAGGAGTTACAGCCTACAAAGAAGCTACAGGAAAGTCTACAAGGGCACACGTTTTTTTTTTCTTATTTTCCCCTATCTACCTATCTATTTTTGCCCCAGTATACCGCTCCGGCTCACGTACACCCGGAGGAAGAAGTTGGCTAGCTCCCCCGGAACAGAATACCATCATCGCGATATACAGGTTCAACAACAGACAAGACCAGACAGGTTCAGAAACAGACAAGAAAAAACTCCCCACGGGTCTGGCGACAGATAAAGAAACAATTTGGGATGGCCAGACCGGGCAAATTAGAAACAGGGCAAGCCCCCAACTGGCATATAAGATCTTGTTGAAGATCGCAGCGGAGGTCGAGCAGCAAGGGTCGCGTTTGGGGTGCACTTTGTTGAAAAGCGCGTCGAGAAGTTGGGCAACCAGCGTGAAAAGAACATCTTGGCAAGCAACGCATTGGAAGCCGACAGCCGAATCATTAGAACGCGAAAACAAAGCGTTGGGACCAACGTATTTTGGCAATCCGACAGCGTGTTTTTGGAACACGTAAATGGTTGGGCTTTTTTTTTTGGAGGTTTTTTTTGTTTTCGTTGGAAATCGAAAAACGAAAATCAGTTGCAGCATTGGAAATTGCAAGTCGAAAGCGTCCTTGTTTTTTTTGAAGGTTTTTTTTGTTTTCGTTGGAAATTGCAAATCGGAAATCACTGTTGAAACATCGGAAATTGCAAGTCGACGGTGTGTTTGGCAGTAGAACACGTAAATGGCTGTTTTTTTTGAGGTTTTTTGTTTTCTTTGGAAATTGCAAACCAAAACGAGGTTCAAACAAAGGAAATTGCGTCGAAGTGTAAAAAACGGACGCAGCTCGCATTTAAACTGCCGTGAAGGGGGCTTGGCGAGTGTCCTTGTCGTCTTTCAATCTCTGATTGACAACAGTAGTCATACGCTCAATCCAAGGATCGAGGTGGGGTTCCTCCACTTCAGCGGGGTCATCTGGGTCATCACCTTCTTCAGTCTGATCTAACTGACCAAGAGTCAACCCATTCGCTTGGAGGGCTGGCGGCAGACTTCCAGGTTCAACAATCCAAGCTGGCTGCTGACCATTCGTAACGGTGAGTGGCCGAGTGCCCGCCTCGCCTTGACCGTAAGCCATTGTCTGAATGTAGAACACCAAACGTGCCATGGTGACTGGGACAACAGGCCGCACAAGAGTGACCGAAAATCCGGTAACAACATGGTATTCGATTTTGCCTTGGAATCTGGATTCCACAACTTCAATGCCGTTCATGCGCAGATAGACTCGGGGGTCCGCAGGGAAATTGAAGATAAAGCTGACTAGCCAGCCCAGATAGAGTGAGACCGGTATATCGGCTTGCTGGTCAAAGCTTTCGTTCCGCACGATATTGTAGGCCCTGGCGATAATATCCCACGTTCCGATATAAGGATCTTCGTGCCAGCACATACCTGCCAGCTGGGAGATATCTCGTTGTTTAGCTCCAGCGAAAGCAGCCATAACAAAAGCTAAGAATTGTTAGCATAGTTAATAATGAAAAAATGTGGACTTCACTTACTTCTGAAAGCCATGAATCCATTAAGAGAAACCTTTTTTGCGCTGACCTCCACGTCTGCAGACTGCTTAAGGTATGCAAGAGCGGCAGTTCGAAGAACCGGGGATGTTGTAGGGTTGTCGATGATTTCTTCAAACCATGACGGGAGAATAGTAGCGAGAACAACCCGCCGGAAGTCTTTTGGAACACCAATGGAATTTTCCTGCAAGTCTAAAAGGTCGCTCTTTGCATCGTCATCAAGAGTGGACAGATAGTGTTCGAGTAGAACGTCAGAATTGTCCGGAACGGAATTAGCCGAAGAATCGACATTGACCCAGGAGAAGGGAAACTGTTCTTGATCTTGAGTCGACATCTTCGAGAGGCTGGGGACAAATGACAAGAGTAGATGATGCGCACGAAATGAAGGATACCTTGCTTCACTTGAGCACACGGAAGAAGAGGGTGGGACTACCGAAGGACAGCAAAAAGATGCACAACGGTGATCCTAAACGCGAAATGGATGAGGAAGGAAAGGGAAGGAGAAGAAAAGATTGGGCTGGCGGGGCTGTTGTTTATATACTTCTCCCCAGGATAGGCAGGGTGGGGCAGATCTCGCTAGCCACTAGCTTAGCACTAGCGTGGATTTTTGATTTGGCCAATCAGAGGCTCTAGTTGCTCGTTTGCTAGCCTCGCGTGCAAACGGATAAGCGGGACTGACGGTATTCACTGTTGACAGGGTAAACAATAGGATCTCTTCCCAATTAGGTTGTTTACGAATGGCTGCCCCAGGACTCCCTAGCAACCACTGTTTTCCATGTTTTCCAGCTCCTACAATGCTTTATGGTGCAGGATGGCTAGTGTACTAGGTATACGCGGAACAAAGAGAACCCCAGTAGTGTTGATTTTGGATATCTAAACCTTTCCCGCGCGCCAAGGAAAATTAGAGTTGATGAGCCAGGCCCCACCGCCCCGCAGACAAAGCATGGTTGTCACGTGATCGTTTCAAGGGTCTGGTTGTACAGACCCATTCCAATCGCTGGCCCATATGAAAGTTGGACATCGCCATTGTGTTCCTTTCTCCTTCTCTCCACTAGGTCCTAAGGGGCGAGCACAGATCCAGAACGCCCGTCCACAATTCATACCTGGTTTCTTTGTAGTAAGACTTATGCATGGCTCTCGATGTGTTTCGCATAAGGGGACCGGTTTCCTGGTAAAAAGCTTAGACCAGTTCTCCTTACTAGCAGCAGGATCTATGACAGCATCGGTTGCTGATGTGTCTGGAGAGGCGTTCATAAACGAGTTTCCAGAGGCTGTAGCTGCCAGCGCATCAGGGACTACGCGGGGCACTTGCAGAGCCCATTGGTCCGGTTCGGAATCGGCTGCCATGGCAGTGGGTTGGATTACCTGTGCCGCAGTGAATGCGATCGATTCTGAAGTCTCTGTTTTTGGGTCGACGGCAGGACCCTTCGGTTTGAAAAATCCCTTCAGGCTTTTTTGTCCAGAGGCGGCTGCAGTGGGTGTCGCCAGCGGCTTCGATCGTTTGGAGGTCACAGCTGCGGATGGTGGTGGCTGTCGTTTACGCGAAGTTGCTACTGGCGGCACGCGCGATGCCTCAGCCATGCAGGGTGCTGCCACACAATCGTTTTTCACATCTAGCTCTTGTCTTCCTGGAATATTGACGGCAGAAGCGACTTTGTTTGGGGAAGCTGGGGGTTTGCGGGCAAACATGTCCTTGATGCTGCGTCGTTTTTCAAGATCAAATTCAGGCAGTAAACGCCCAGATGCTGGCAAAAGCAAGCGGTTTGAGTAATCCTGCTGGCGCCGCCCCTCCTTGAACAGCCCGGGGGGGGTTCATGAGATCATGGATGTGTATTCCATGGGAGCCCAAGGGCACCCTGTCCTTGAGAACGGCATAAACAGGACAATGATCGGACCCCTAAAGCCGCGTTAGTACTACTATAGCACTCTGTAGGCACTTAGAATCTTACCATCAAGCCTTCTTGTATATTGGATTCGCAGAACCACTCTCGCATGTCGAGGCTACATAGCACATAGTCGATCCTCGATCCATAGTTGCCAGGCCTTGTGTTAAGCCTTGTGTCCCAGCAGGTGTACATGCCAGTCCTCTCAGGGTGGAAAGATCGGCAGATGTCATGAAGAACGGGTTCCTCTCTGCCATCCATGCGTTCGCCAACCACGACCCCATCAGCAAGTAAGGAATTGAACAACTTCCACGACGGTCCAGATATGTATTCCTCCTCTGTTGTGGTGCCTTTCCGGATTCCTTCCATCGCGCTTGCCGAATCAATGCCGCCTTTAGCTATGTTGATATCCCCAGTCACAACGACACGTTTTCCCATTGTCACTAGATTCCGCACTCGGGCATCCAAAGCGTTGAGAAAATCCATGCGGAAAGAGTCTCGGCTTTCATCTCGATATGCCGGACAGTATACCCCAATCAAAACGAAAGCTGGGAACTCTAGAACGACACATCGGCCTTCTGAGTCAAGGGTAGCTGGATCAACCCGAGCCTCTGATGCCGGAGAGCCCGCGTTGGGGGCCCCGGTGTCGCTCTCTGTACCTGACGTGCTCGACATGGTGAGTTGCTCGAATGTCGGATAGCCGCCTATTTGCTGCTCCTTTGGCATGTCACGGAAGGCCAATTCCGAATTAGGTGGGCATAGGACCCCAGTAATCCCTTCCTCTGCTCGGATAGGCGCGCATGTGGCATTTCGAGTGTAAATGACCACTCCAGAATACCCTTTTTTCTAATGTTAGATGGGGTTTTTCATGACGTGTCTGCAAATTGCTTGCCTTTCTTGATCCGTGGAAGGCTGAAATAGCAGTCCCATCCAGGCACTAGGACCATATCGTCTCGCAGGTCTTTGCGTTGGATCTTGGTCTCTTGTAGCACCACGATATCAGATTGCAAAATATTGAACATTGACTGCGTAGTATCTGATCAGCCATATTATTCCTGATATAGGTGAATGGCGTCATGATGCGAGCTCTCTCACCTCGAATGTCCGATTACCACGCCATGGCTCATAAGAGAACGGGTTTCTTACGAATCCATTAGCAAAGATCTGTTGATCTCCTTACTACGCGGACATACCGAATTCCATTGACTGTTCTTCATTGTCAGTGTTTGAAAACCCTGGAGACTCAGGTTCATCTTGGTTAAGCGTACCATTCCAAGTGGTGATGCGAAACCCCATGGCAGGCGACTAGTGCTCGCCGCAGCGCATCTCCTGCTTCACTAGACACCAAGGTTGGGTGACAGCTGTCAGTTCCTTCTTCTCCCAAATCAAACGGTTTTCAGTCTGTAGGTAATCTGTACTTCTCAACGCGTTGAGCCGGCTCTGGGTTGATAGTCACGTGGGGGTGGAGTGACATCAAATTACATAAGCCGGGGGATCACGGGAATGCACTAAGCCAGTCGAACGGCTCCGATTTCAGTACAACGTCTGATCGATCACTTCTCTCCCGTTTATTGCTCCAACCACCACCGCCATGTTCACCCGCAACATCGCCCGCCTGTCCCAGCGCACTGCGCCCTTCCGCTCGGTTGCTCAGCGCCGTTTCAACAGCGCCGAGGCCAAGCCCTCCTGGATTGTCGACAACGAGTTCAACCGTGAGCGTGCCGCCGTCAAGCACCACGCCGCCTCCACCAGCGGTACGTAACTACTTCTAGAGCTCTGGTGGCCTGAAAACACGGCAACCCTAATGAACTGAGACTTTGTGGATTGTTGGAACTGACTCAATGGCTCGCAGACCTGTGGCGCAAGCTCTCCATCTAGTACGTTTCCCTAGAGGCAGCAGACATACACCGGCTGCACAACTGCCCTGGAAGTCTCTCTAACCACGTATTTTGTCAATATAGTGCTGTCGTCCCCGTTATGATTGCCGGCAGCATCAATGCCTGGTACCTCTGGGAAGAGCACTGGGAGCACTGGAGCCACATGCCCCCGCTCGAGGAGCGCACCGAGTACCCCTACCAGAACATCCGTGTGAAGAACTTCCCCTTCGGAGACGGTGACAAGGTATGTCCTTCTATACTCTCTACTCTTGTTTTCAATTCTTGAGCTATTGGTCGCTAATTATTGTCCCACAGACCCTCTTGTAAGTCCAACCCGCTCAGCACCGTATCGCCTATACGGACAGCCTGCCTCACCGTCTACAAAACCGGCGCCGACGTCCCGTTATGCACTCTTCCCGGTCCCCATACACAATTACGTGTATATTGCTCACAGACCGCTAACCGCATTCACAGCTGGAACGACTCCGTCAACTACCACCACAAGGACAAGGCTACCTAAATGTAGCGCACAGCGAACACAGCAGCTCCCAAGGGCTAGGAACTAGGCTGCCAATTTCTGTTAGAGGAGCTGTTGTGTGCACAACCACATGTATATGTATCGCAGTGGCATTAGGAGACACTAGAGGCCCGAACCTGGGAGACGCAGGGCTCCGTTGACCGAATGAAAGGAACTTGTCGTGATTTTTCATTTGTACTGTTTTACCTTGGTGTATTTACGCCTGTATCCAATGCTACTGGGTGAGGTCCTATGTCCCATATGCTTGTAGACTCGATTCGGAGAGGTTAGAGTAAGTCTCATAGTGCCAAAATATGCGAATAATTTTCAAGTTTTGGTGAGGTAAACAGATACTGCTATGGAACATAATAATACATACATGCCTTCGAGTATCAGTCACTGATGTAGATACAGAGTAGTAGGATTCAAGAGTATTTGTCCTTACTAGTAGGCTCCTAACAAAACCTTAGCATACTGTGACCAAGATACATATCCTATCTACCTCACAAGTATTGCAGAAAATAGGCACCCCATCCGCAGGCTTCAATAGTGTCATTACTTACGAGTAGCAGAGCGGTCGTTCAAGCAGAGCCCTCGGGCTTTTAATCATACACCTATGATGTCGGCATCAAACCTCCATTCCCCTGCGTCTTCTCAAATCCAAATATTTCGCCGCGTAATCATTAGCCAGCACCGGATCTCCCGTGAGATGCATGACAGTAGCCTTCTTAGCCATCATCTCCGTCTGGCCCAGCAAATCCTCAATCTCCTCGTACGTATCATATGCAGAGTCGATGTGCTCTAGCGCCCGGTTCACATACTCCTTCCGGACAGGCGTACTGTCACGCCCCATAGATGCCCATAACTCTCCCGCAATGCCCATGTTGGCGTCGACAAGCAGGGAGTATGCCCGCGCGATCAGTGCTGAATCCTCGCTCTCGAGGATTTGGGGCAAAACGCTCTCGACGAGCTCGACGGTGGCCTCGAATTCGCGCAGACTCAGCATCACTGCTGCGAGGACGCAGACTGACTCCCAGAGGTCGTGGAGGAGTTTTGCGTGATGAGCGATCGAGGCCGCGCGCATGGCGAGGGAGAAGCCTCGCTCCGGATGTCCGGATTTCTCGAGTATGCGGGCTTTGAGGCATAGAAGTTTGATTTGTGAGTGCACGTCGAAGTTTTCAGGTTGCATGGAGTGGGCAGCTTGCTCCACCATACGTAGAGCCCGGCCGTGGTTGCCCTGGCGGAGGGTAAATTCGATTGTGTGGAAGGCTAGCAGGAGACGCATATCAAAGTCGAGGATCTGCACAGCTTGGAGCTGGGAGAGAATGTGCTCAACGGCGACTTTGTCATCACTGTGGGTTGTGAGCCTTGATTCTTGGTACCGGAGGATGTGTGACTTACCGGCAGATTTGACGACGGAGCTGCAGCAAACCCGAATAGTACGTCCAGGAATTATTGTATTTGATGGCACGGAGCCTTTCAGGCTCGATCTTGTTCATGCGAGCGAATGCCTCCTTGTAGTTTCCTTTTTGTGCAAGCTACCCGGGCCGTTAGACTATTTTCCTAGATATGGGCATGTGAAAGGGCTTACAATTTGGCAGTTGCAGAATGTGAGCTTGACGTAGTCGTCATATGGGTGTCCCTCCGTATAGCACTCGCGAAATATCTCGGTGTTCAGCCAAGACAGGTGGGTTGCTCCTGGGGTTGGTTGTGTGAGCAGACGCCAGATACGTCATGTTCATAATATTGGCACAAGCTCTAAGTCCATACCTATCCGAGAATACAAGGCACTCTGTAGCATCATGAACGCGCCTGTGGGGTTTGAAAGACCCTTGGACACGTTGACATGAGAAGCCCGCACGAAGGACTCAACAATCGATGCAAGACTGTCTCCCTGTATCAGCAATCAGTACGTTGCTACCAATGAAATTGTCCATTCCAGACAAACCTGTTGCATCTCAAGCTTAGCTTCACTCAGCAGGGTAGTACTCAAGAGGGACCACATATCAGTTTCCTTCGATTTCGCTTTGAGAAAAGCCAGACCCTCTTTTTCGTTCCCCAGCATGCCACTGTTCTGCACGTCCCGCATCTGCTCAGGGAACGCCTTTCCGAAATGGTAGAGCCAGCTCATGCAGAAGTTCAGGCAGTTCATATCATGCGATTCGCGAGCAATAGCCACGGCCTCTTGAACCGCAGAAATGGCTTCATTAAAACATTCAAAGTCAGCCTGGATGATGGCCAGATTGAGGAGTGCAAATTGATAGGCGCTTCGGTCAACATTGCTGTGCATGGTGTAATCAAAGTACCGATGGAGATTATCAAAGGCAGATGTGTAATCGCCGGCTCTCCAGGCATCGAGGTATCTAGAACGGCTAAGCAACTCCGACCAATGCGTATATCCTATTGGAACCCAAATTAATACTCACTCTAAGTAATAAATCAGCACCGGCGCTGAAGAGTCCGATGTCATGATGTGCTTGAGCTGCGCTCGCATCTCATCCGGGACTCTGCCTCCCAGTCCTATTAGCGTTAGTATAAGATCCTGCAGCTGCTGAGGAAAGGTTGACAAACTTTGCAGCTCCCCGACCTGGAATTCAATGAGTCTCTCTGCATCTTTGATACTGGTAATGCCATCCTCCTCTTCGTCATTCTCGATATCACCATACACGACCTGCGATAGCCGACTACTCGAATCCAAGTCATGCATCAGAAGATTGATATCAACAGCGGCATGTTCTTGCTGCGGATTCCTGCGCGCCCACATGTGGTACGTCGGCAACCGATACTTAACAAACCCAGACCACAACTTCACCGAATCATGAAACTGCAAACGCGTGTGCTCCAGACAGGCTCTGCGCACGAACGCGCCGAGTGGTGAACTGCGCGACAACTTCATGCCCTCCGTTTCAGGCACAAGGCCTTCCTCTCGCTCCTGCGTCAACTGCTCACGCGTCTTGGTGAGGAGGGACGGCAGGACATCGTTGAAAAAGGTATCCAGCGCATCGAGTGAATCAAGGGACCAGATTCTCCTGAGGAAAAGGTCCCACAGTGTCCGGCCCGGCACCGATGATTCATGAGCTGAGAGAACTTCTTCCAATTCTGTGATGGATGGTAGGTAATGCTTCGCCCATTGCTTATCGGCGGGATCTAGAGGGAATAGACCCGCAGTCAAGAAAGACAACACATGGATGGCGGACGAGTTGGGGACGTCGCCGTCGGTGTAAACGGTGACCAGACACAGGAAGGATATTCTCCACGGGGTCAGATAACGCGTCATATTGACCTTTGGCCCATTTTGTGGCGAGGGACGCGCTTCGGAGTGTTTTGGACAATCGCGGTTGTCGATACTGGATTGTTGCCTTATGGCCTGAGGCAAAATATCTCCCACTTGTATCGGACTTGATATCTAAATGGCACCAGACATGGATTGGTGACATGGATTGGTTCCACTAACGGGGAAAGGAACAACAACTTGAAAGCTTTTGGATCTCTTTACTTGAAAAACAGAGGTTAGAGCTTATACCGATGGGTACGTGCGTGTATATCTGTCAATCGACCTTGGAATGCCCGCTGTCCCTTATGAAATCCCAGATAAGGCCCCGAGTTTTTTTGCGATGGCTGCATTACAAAGCCGATGATATTGGAACAAATGTGATTATGATACATGAAATGGTAGATGCTGCATAGCAGAGGCCCGCGGCATAAAAATGCCAGGGCCGAATCTGCCTGACCAAGGAACCGCTTGTAATGACGATGACCAGCCGCAGCCTCTATAAGTCAGTTTAGTGTACATGGGCAATTCCATTTTGCCAAAGATGAATGATCCACTTCTACAATGAGTTGTTGAACTGTTTGTCCATCTGAAGCAATTTGAGAGGATCACTTCGAGCGAGATGACCTTCTTTTATTGACCCTGCATGGCCTTCATACGGTCCAACATCGACAGACCAGGGGCAAAGGCAGGGTCGTTCAAGGCCGTCTGCAGATCGGTAGGCTTAGCAAAGCCCCAGACTCGCCAGGAACTTTCACCGCTCCACCGTAGCTCTTGAATGACAAGATATTCCATGCAGCTCTTCTCCTTGGCCGAGGCTTCGGTGACAGCCGTGCTGGCGAGTCCAGCTGTAGATTTGGCCATGACTTGCCTCGATGTCACCCGCAGAACGATCTGGCGAATACCGGACTTGGGAAGGTTGGGAAGGGAGGTTGCACGGTCTGACACGACCCGTACGCCGCGGAAGAAGGTGCTTGGTTGGCGAAGCCATTTGGTGAGTTTCCAGGTGACGGTCATGCCCTTTGGGCGTCGGTCAATTTGGCCAATGAGGTCCTTGGCGAGCCCATCGCAGCAGAGGCGCTTCAACCCAGAGGTGTCACCTCTAAGAATCGAATGGGTCAGACACAAGACCACTGGAGAAGGAAGCGAAACTCAGATCGTCTACTTACCTCGCAAAGGCCGTGTACATATCCTTATAGAGAAGCTGTGCGCGCTGACGTCGAGCTTTGATTCCAACTTCGGTTTCCTGCTCTTTGCAATATTGCCACAAACTAACGGTGCGTTAGTGAATGCCTTCACGTCTCATCGCTGACAGATCAAAGGTTGACACAGCCGTGAGCGGCGAATCATGAAGCAAGGATGTAACAGTACCTGATGTAATTCTGGAAAAAGGACTTGATGGTGATCCATTCCATGTGCAGACGGTCTCGCGGTTGCGAAAAGATAGAGGGTAGGTCCCTCCACAATGGTCGCACAAAGGTTCCCGGTAATAAGCCCAAGTCATTCGGCCTCTGGTTAGCGAGTGCATCCTTCTGTCGGGCCTTCATCGAGGGCATTGAAGGGCTTCGGGGGTTGAAGTTCTGTGATCGGTATGCCCATCGTTGCGACGTTTCCGAGAAAGCCCGGGATTGAAGGCTGTAAGCGAAAGGCTGCGTAAAAGTGATATTTGGCCGTGCGCATTTAGCCATACCACCTGGGCACAAGCGCAGCGAGGACGCCATTGGGGTTCGTTGTATAAAGCGAAGTCAATAGACCTCGAGATGTTGACATGGGCGAAGGAGAACAAAATCCGCAGATCACGTGCCGGTCTCCGCGATTTCCAACTATGAGGTCGCCATTGAACAAAGTCCTCCAGCTAAATAAATTCCTCCACTCTACTTGATTTACGAATATATCTTGAAGGAGCCGTCCCCAGAAGACGCCGAACCATACAGAGTAGAAAGACGCTCTTCGAAGACCAGACATCATCGATCACTTTCTAACAAAAAAACCCGCCGATCAGGAGGCCGAGTCATATCGACGGACTCGCAATCTCCGAACACCTACCAACACGCTTCCCTCCACTTCACCCTTTCTACCAATTGCTTAACGATTCTGCGTTGGCGGCCGCATATGCCGCAATTACACCTAAAGGCTGGCTCCTCATCGTAATGGCTCACCTCCGCCCTACTCACCTCCACAACCACCCAGCACACAAGCCGCGCTGGACCTAGTACGCCCAAGCGAGGCACCTGAGCTTCTCCGACCCTCTGCGCCGCTACAAGCGGCCCAGGCAGACAAAGGAGTGGCTTCAGAACCCTCTCCCGCGGCCCCGCCGTCCCCAAGCTCCTCTGCTCCCCCCACCCCACTCGGCAGCGATGCTGGGCAGGCTGGTCCCTCCCCCCTGCATCCCCGCGTGGCAGTGATACTGGGCGTGGACCGCAGGTGGTACATTCCTCTGCTGGTGTGCCGGGCTTTGAGTACGCTGCCAGCGGCTTGGTGGGGGTTGCGATGTGCGTTTACCTTTTTGGCTGAGCTGTTGCATATCCGGCCGGGGATGGGAAGGGAGGGATGGGCTGCGGCGATTGTCGGGAGTGTTGGGCAGGATTGGGATGTTGAGAGGAGGTTTAGGGTGACGGAGGTTGCTTTGGCGATTATGTGGGTGAGTATTACACTACGATTTCGGGAGATCCCTGTCCTGTTCAAGGCGTCGGTTTTCATGATGCGTCTAACGTTCGTGGTTTATAGTGCTGTGCTTCCGCATATCTTTCTTATTTCTTTGCTGATTGTATGATGTCTCGATGGTTTGTTTGTCTTGGAGCATTGATGTCCCACGACAATTACTGATTGCTTTCTCTAGGCTTCTAAACTACACTCCTCCGGCTGTCGTGATCCGTCTCTTGACAACAAATGGCTTAATTGCCTATATCACTTCTTGGGTGACCTATCTTTCTGGCGCATCTTCTGATCCTCGACACTTGCTCCCGGCTTGGATCTCCATTACAACAGTAAGAATTCCGTCTTGCCCTGGACGCCCTGCACATACAAGTCAGGAAATATACTCACATGCGAATACAGACTCTTACATTCGTCTACCATGCGACCCAGAACCACACAACAATAAAGCGCGAAACAGCGGCTTCGTTACTCGTCGTTTCAATTGCCAGTTTCTTAAGCATGTCCTCGCTTCTTTTGCAGCTGCATTTGACCCGAGAGAATGACCCAGAAGTTCCTCTCTTCGTGATAACGCAGAAACTTTGGGACTGGGCTGTGACCATCTTCATGCGCATGCGCGTTGCTGACGACCGAGTTCCTACAGGAAAAGCTTAGCTGGTCTTCCCCCTCCTCCCTTCTCGAAGCCTTCCATTGTTCCCCCCTTGATTTCACACGACAGGATGAGAATATGCGCACAATCGGCAGATGCTGGACGCGGGAGCAACAGCATGGGCTGGATCTGTATATTTTTGGGATTTTTCCTGTTGTTTCTCCGGGCTCGACATCACATTTCTTTCCTTGCTTGATACGACTTACTTTCTCATACCCGATAGGTCTTTGATAGATCTAATATATTCCCCCATTTCCCTCATTTGGAGTGTCGATGCGAATATATATACGAGTAGTCTCGTAGTCGAGGGTGTAGTTCATTGTTGATCATTCTAAGGCTTGCTCCAAAGTCTTTATAAAATATTGAATTTGGCAATGTACTTCAAAGTTGGCAGCAGGGTCTTGCGTAATGCTAGCCGACGATTAGGCTGATTTATCTACTGTCCAGAGGTGTTTAAAAAGCTACAAATGGGGAAGAAATCATATCTTGAAAGAATTCCATGACTAGGACTAGTCAAAACACACGTGCGGGAACCAGAGGGGTAGGGTGAAGAATAATCAACGGTAGTGACCGACAAAGCCGGATCAACACAACACGCTCCTGTCCCTGATCTCCTCGATCCAACCCAATCAATATGAAACCGCGGGACAAGACGAGTGAGCGGCACGACATGGGCAGCTCTTGAAGGCGAAATAACAAAGCGCGAAAAAAAAACATGGACGAAAAAGCATCTCTCGGATGCAGATCAGGGTATCTCCCAACGCCTCGTTCCGTCATGATCCTATCTGGAAATAAAACACTGTCGAAAGGACACGCTTTCCGTCATAACGCAAAAGTCAAATCAATCTGGAGAACATATCGTGTCGACAGTAGACGCAAGTCAAGCACACCAGGCACGGAGGGTGGAAGAATAGAGAGAAGGTCGCTCGGCCGGCAGCTGAACATACATAGCATGCTCCCTTCTCCACCGCTCACGGGGTGACATGGACTGGTAAGAAAGGACCGGAACAAAGCATGACGATGGGATTAGAAACCGTGGACCTTGATGGTGTCAGGCTTCACGCCAAGACCCTTGGGCAGGTCGTCGTCGTCCAAGTCCTTGTCGTCGGACTTCTTCTCTTTCTTCTCCTTCTTATCGGGATCAGCGGAGGCGGCAGCGGCCTTCTTCTTGGCCTTCTTCTCCTTCCTGCGCTGTCGCTCCTCGTCCTCGGGATCAGGCTTGGTAATCAGGTACTCGTGAGCAACCTTACGCTGGTCTCCTTGCAGCTGGATGACCTTACCCATCTCAGGGTCGTTCACGATGTTACCATTGCAGGCTAGTTGAACGTTAATATGCGTGGAATTCTGCGCCGGGTTGGGTTGGGGAGCTTACCAAAATCAGCCTTCATCTTCTTCAAGATGGCCTTGTGGTTGCGTCCATCGCCAAGGCCCTGGATGGTAGTCAGAGTTTTACGGCCATTGCGTTCTGTGCAAAGTTAGTATGTGATAGGCATGGATGGCGAGGGCCTAGAGGAGCAACTTCGGTGGAAACGTACGCTGGATCCGAATGTGGATGTAATTTTCAGTCTTAGGGGTCTCGCCAGCTTCTTCGGCTTCGGCGAAGGGGTCTAAAAACAAGGGAGTGTCAGCTATAGTTCGTGATAGTATGAGGGGTTTACCCCGCCATCGTGGACACGGCGCTAAAGAGACGACGAGAGGTATGATGCCAATCAATAATTTGTGCAATGCGGCAAACCCCCTCGCATTCACATAGACTTGATCGCAGATATTATACGTGTAGGAAGGACATGGGGCGAGTGTCACGAGGCGGAAGGGTGGTGGCGATCTTGACTTACCGAAGGTCTTGAGGTTTTCGATGGACATAAACTCGGCGGTTGGCGACGAAACTTCCTTAAAAGTGGTATTGATAAAGAGAGCTTGTTGCGAGATTCAATATCTCTGAGGGACGAGGGTTCGTCAAGAGTGTTGTGAGAATGAGAGAAGAAACGGTGGAACTGATGGGTGAAGAAGATTTGGACCTGAGCGGCAAACCCTTATGAGGAGTCACGTCGGGGGCAGGCGGTGTGTGACTGGGCACATGCCCCTCTTGGTCACGTGGCACCAAACGAAACGGAATGAACTAGAAGCAGTCGCCACGGGAAAATATCCCATCTGGGCTATCTATGCCCAATTGCTTCTACTTACTTGCGATTACAAGGGGCCATATGCCCAAATCCCGTTGTAAAATTCGTAAATTATTAATGTATGGTTACAGAGAAATGAGTTCAGCCTGGGTATTGGTACATCCCGATTCGATGCGCACTCAGGCTTCGTCCCGTAGTCTACCAAGAAGCCCGGGCTAATTGGTGACAGTCACATGTCCCCTCCAACAACGCATGGCTTTACATAGAGCTACAGCGGGACGCTGCGGCGAGGCCTTAAATGAGACAGCGTTGCGGATATCTGTGCAAATCATCCGGTCATGCGGATGGCACATTGGCACCGGGAGCGGCCTTCGCCTGGGGAGGCATGAAGAGGGGGAAGTATGTCTGTTACAACAGAGTTAGAAGGTCAAAAATGACGGTGACGTTCAGAGGCGGAGACATACAACGAGGAGAGCCATCACTAGAAAGCTCTTGATTAGCTTGGACCTTCATAACATTCACAGGTCGGACGGACGGCGGACGACTTACGAGACATGAAGACAGACATGTAAGCTGGAGTTGCAGCATTCTTCTTTTGTTCGGGAGACTCGGCAAGCCATGACTGAAGAGAGAAGACAAATGACACCCTGCACGACGATTAGCCACCCCGGCAAGCATTGAACTCGGGCCAGTTATCACTCACCATCCAATCATTCTGCGAGAAGAAATCTAGAGTCAATACAATCAAATCCATTGATCCGGGGCAGCGAATCCAGGCTCACCGGTTACGCGTGAACATCTGCCGGGACTTGTTAGTGGTGTCCGTCATCGAAATGGAGTGACACAGCGTACCGCTGCCATAGGCAAAGTGCTCGACATAGTGCCTAGATCATACTGCATCAGAACCAATGGTTTTGTTTGAAACGGAAGACCACGGGAGGAGAGGAGAATCGCGTACTGGACATGTCGCCATCGCTGGCACTCTTGGGGGGCTCGATGTAGGGGATGACTGCGGAATAGGGATTAGCCAGTATCACAGAAAAGCCAGCCGATGCAACCAACCGAGGTCCGCTCGTCGCATGTCTTTGTTGGAAGCCATTGTGGAAGGAACACGGAGGGAGGGCAATTGCTGGTGAAGGCAGAGACCGACGAGGTCGATGCCAAGCCCCAGTTCCCCGGGCAAACCAGACTAAACCTAGTGGGGATAGCAATCCCCCGTACTTCGTTTCCCCCGACTTGGAAATTTTTTTCAGGATCTCGGATTTCAGATTTTAGACTATTTGATGATATTCGGTAAAAACTATTCTCTCATCTGTATCATGCCTGCTTGGACATGATCGGGCCACTGCATCTGCATCTACCGATCGTCCGATCTGGGAGGGACCTCGAGTGCTGGAAGCACCGGTGAGGAAATGGACTTGGGCCTGCTGAATGCAGTGCAGATCCGTGTGCAACCCCCCATCACCTCCTTGCTTATTTGCTATACGTATGCACCCCGTGTACATCTACCGCGTTGGCTGATTAGGCAATGTGGCCCTACGTGATGCGCCGGGGAACCAAAGCCACACCGTACGATAGCACGAGAGCCGTGTAGCCCAGCCGAAGGTGGGCCGATGCGGAATGTGGTCTCGGAGATCAGCGGCTGAGATCAGATGCTTGAAACGCGGAAAGATACCAAAAAAGCCAAAGAGCCATTGAGAATCAGTAGGGATTGGATCCGGAGCCTGTTCCGCAGAGCTAACCGGAATTCATGATTCACGGGGCAAGCTGCTTGGAGTCAAAGGCTGTACAACCTGGCCCCCTTCCTACTGGGCGTATCAGGGTTATCTCGAGTCGGCCTTAGCCCTTAAAGCCCGATCTCATAAGATCTGGATGGAGGCGTGACTGGAATTATCCGCGGCCGTTACTCGGCAAATATGCGGACCCTAATGGGGCGAATGGTTCCGAGAAATGATTAATGGGAAATGAGAACGGAAAAGGTCTAGGGATGGTCCTGGTTGGGATCTAGGGACCTAGAACTGTACTCCACTGTAGAGCATTCCCGGCTGTACGTGTACGGCGCGGAGGCTGCATACGACTACTTGGGCCTAAGAAAAACAATCTCATCCAACACCAATTCGCCCGGAAAACCCACGAATAAAAGCACGTCAAAAAATTCTAAGAAAAAAGAAGCACAATTAGGGCCGGTGTGGAGGCGCCAAATCACTTGTCAATCCCGGCCTTTTGCAGGTGGAGTCTGCCACGGAGGAGAGCGGAGTGCTGGTTTGGCCCGTGACTTGGGGCTATCGCTTTCGCCATAAACACCGGTTGATAACGCCTTGGGCTCGATCCCTTTCTCCTCGTATAACCCCCGAATTATTGACATATGTCCGGTTCCAACTCTCTTTCCACCGTCCCTTAACCCTCCGAATTGCCAAGACACCTCCCGCCCGCGCGAACCGCTTGACCGCGATCGAGCCACACCACCTCTCTCCGGTGAACCGAACGCTGGCTGGCTGGTTCCAGCGCGTCCAGCCTCTTGGCTATATAGATGATCGAATGATATCATTTACAGACGGAACACGATGTGCCTAAGATGATACCCCATTCTTCTGGCGGCCAACCATGGGGCCATCCCATGAACCGAACACTAAATGGTGGCCCCGGGCGAGTCGATCTAGCGCAGCTGTCTGCCCAGTATGATTCGCCAATGACCTCGCAACTACCTCTTCCTTCGCCATCACTACCTAGACCCTTGTCGCAGAACCGCCCGGTGGTCGACCTTACGAGCGCCGAGTCGCAAGATCGGGAACCGGTCCCGAAACGACCCAGGCTCGATGTTCCCAGTGGCCCGAATTCGAACGAGCCAGGCTCCACTGGGAATGGCGGAGAAGCGAGGAGTACTCCTGGTAGTGCTGGGTCGCGGCCTCCTCCTTCGTGGCGTGGTCGACCGATGTGGTCGTTCCAGGCTGTCATGTCTGAACTGCCAACCGCTGAGAACCGAGGAGAGCATGCGACGGGCGCGAAATCGACTTCTCCTCCTCCACTCCCCACGCAATCATGGAACGTTGCGTTATCTGAAGTATCAGGAGATGGGGTCTCCAAGTCCCGAGACCCCTCTCCGGATAAAAAAGTTCAAACTACACCTTACCGCATTGCGGTCCCTTCTGTGGCTCCGGTCCTTAAAGGTGACAGTAAGTCTCATGATTCTTTCTGCAGAGCCGTGTTTCTGGGTTGCTAACGACTCCGCAGAAGTCGCCGATTTCACGCCGTGGACGGGAAATCACCCGGAGGACGTCCTGAACGAATCGACTGCCAAGCAAGGGTACTACGATCGGACGCAGGTTTCCCAAAACGAATCTAACACCGCCCGTCCCGCCTTATATACTCAGTTGAAACATCGTACTGGCTTGCAGATGCTATCAACTGTCTTCGCCGCCGCACTGGAGAAACGAAGGAACCATAATACCGTTCATGCACCCTCCACCTTCAAACCTCCCCCCGCGTGTTACTCTCACTGACAATAAGCGAGAGGCATGGCTGCGAGACCTCGCTAATCCAGCTGTTTCCCTACGTCGACTGAGCAGGACCATCCCGCATGGCATTCGAGGCAAGGTTCTTCTGAGACCAATGTCTCGGGAAATGGATCCCGGCTGCGCGGGCCGTATGGCTCGCTAAATGTGTTGGCGCAAATGAGATTCGTGCTTTCAAGCGCAAAGGAACAAGCGGTGCATTGGCTGTGGGTTTAGAAGCAAAGTGGGTGCGTGATTGGACCACCAGTGTTCAACAATTTGTAGAGGGCGTATTTGGTGCCCCCAAAGCTCCGGACTGGAAGACCAAGATGACTTACGCAGTCGGACTGACTGCTCGCCTGTTCTTTGAAAACCTTCTGGATCATGATCATTTTCTTGAATGGTTCTTGGCGTCATTCGAATCTGCTTCTTTGGCTACAGTTCCTGTCTGGCTTTTGATGCTTGGAATCTACTGGAACAACCTTCTGCGGTACCGCAAACGGGGCCGGAGACTGGCCGAGCTTCTGCTCGACAAACTGTCGAAGGTAAGTGATTAACTAAGATTCTTCTGCTCTGGCCTCATTCTTACGGTTCATTTCAGGCCACGGAAACCAAGTTGCAGGCCCTGCAGCCGCTAATTGATCGCTTAAGCCGTTTTGTCAACAAGCTGGTCTACGAACATACTTCATCGATGATTCTACCAAATTCATGGAATAAGTATAAAGCGCAAATCTCTTCGTGCATGAACTTAGCACACCATGTGGATCGTGCCTTATTTCAATCGCTCCTAGAACGCAATGCACGAATCCAACGACCTGCTAATTCCAAACAAGAAACAAAACGGACTCCCAATCAACGCCTCATTCGCCTTCTTGACTCAGTTCGCTCTGCGCAGGACATCTCAACAGTGTCTGAGGCCTGTTTAGATACACTGGAAGATCGGGCTGTTCTCATTTCAAAACTCATGGAATGGATTGCGACCCCGTTCCGATATGGCATTTGCCGAGTTTACGTTGGCGTTCGTCTTTTACGAAAATGGAAGGGGAGTGGGATCGATGTCGACGATCATATACTCAGTTTCCTCAGCCGAATGGGGGGGAAAAGGCTAAACTTGAACAACATATACCATGCTATATCTGAGCTTGTCAGGTCACAGACATTCTCAGTCGGTCGATACCTCCAATGGCTCATGGCCAAAGGCTCGGCGAATCATTCGTCCGATGAGAAGTTATCCGTAAGTGCTCAGATGGTTCTTTTTGGCCCTCATACAATACTGATGCCTAGTATAGCTGCATGACCTGCCAGGTGATATCGGTTTGATCGCCCAACTTCCGGTCGGCAGGCTTCCAGAACACGTCAGGAACTTGCGCAATACGTTGTTGGTCCGAACGGGCTTACAGCCATCCGTCGAAAATTCCACAATCGCCAGCGTGAAACAGTTGATCAGTCAGCGGCTCCCCGAAATCTTCGGCGGCGAGGTTTATGCAGAATCGCCTCTAGGCTCGCTGACAGATGACTTGAGCTGGGCGATTAAAGCCGAGATTGGCCAGTGGTTACGTCGAGGCGTTGCTGACCATTTCCGTGATGCGTCAAGTTCAAGCATTCGCCCTGCACCTCCTTGCGATATACTTCCACTAGTATCGGCACTGACGCCCGACGAGTTTTATAGTGTTCGCGAGATCTTGGAAACATTCGGCGACATTTCTATGTTGGCGGATGTATTGCGGTGCGCCTCAAGCTCTGATGACAGCACTGTTCTTGCTTCGGTGGCCGACACCACTAATCGCCATTTCGAGTCGCTTTGCGTGATTGGAGCCACTCCAGATCTGTTTCGAAGACTCGTGGATGCCTATGCTGGCATCAAGAGGTTCGCTCCGCCGAGTCTCGATCTAATGTTCTCGTTGATCGAACTGGGTCTACGCATCCCAAACGAACTGAATTCTGTTATCATTCTCCGCCAAGATCTTTCCCGCATGGAGAACAAGACCGTCCTCGCAGCGTCCTCACCGGTCTCCGACCACATCCCTGACTCTTTCAATGATGCGGACCCCATGTTCCGCGAAAAACTGGACCAACTCCTGCTTCCTGGAACCGTCATGGATGAGCCCACCTTGGACACCATCTTCTCTACTTTGACGAAGCATCTGGAGTCTGGCTGTGGACAAGTGAAGCTATCTGCCAACGATACATGTCTGTATTTGGCGCAGTTGCGATCTTTCCAGCCCAAACATTTCGATGGGGCTTTGGCTCGATGGGTCTGCGCGCATCTACGGTCTCCCGATCGAAGTATCTTGTTTAGTGTCCTTCCCTCTCTCATCGGGGTTGGATGTGTCACCATCAGATCGTTCCTATCACTACTCAAACGACTGAGCCACTCTTCAATCCCACTTCCTAACGCAGCAAGCATCCCCGCAGACTTGTTAGGGCTTCTTGTGCCTCGGGAAAACGCCACTAGGTATCTTGATCTGGTAAGCATGTAGGATCTACCATGGGTTACTCACGAGATGACTGACATTTTCCAGGTTTCTTATCGATTTCAATTGGCACAACAAGAGTTTCTGTCCAAGAACACGGACGAAATTCTCGAGATCATATGCAATTCTGCATCGGGCCTTAGCTCTGAAAGACAGAGCCCCCTGGAGGATTCTATGATCATGCTGTTGCGCGAATTACTTGTGCGAAATCCGGCATGTACTGGCCAAAGCTACATGAAAAAGCTTGTCAGTCAACACCCCGTAGCCACGAAAGCTCTACAGAAGGCTCTCGATGACTTGCTCGGTTTTGATTCGCAAGAGGGTACGTGACTATTCTTTCTGATTGGGAAGACGCAAAAAGCTAATTTCTGTCTCAGACAATTCGATCATGCTGGAGGTCGAGAAGCTGGCTAGCACTACGGATGACTTTTCACTCCCATTCTGCCAGTTGAAACTGCAAGTTCTCTTCCGGAGCGAGACTACGGGTAACGAGCAAACCAACATTGTGGATGCAATGTTCAAGACTGTTGTGGCCGATTCACGGGTACACAGGCTCCACTGGGTAGATCTCGTTGCTCTCATGAGTCCAGAGTCCGTCTGCCAGATTCGAGAACGAGCTGAAAGGGAGCTCTTTGCCATCCCTCTGCTTGAAGATTCTAACCCGATCAATGGCCTTTCAACGGGCAGCATTGAGTCTTTAGAATCTGCGAAAGTTTACCTGTCTATCATCGAGGAGCTCGCGGGTACAGTCCATCACCCAGGGACGTCGTCCATTGCTCCAGTCCTCGTTGAAAAGATGGAAGCTTTGCTTCACAAGATCATCACAGCACAAGCTAGCGTCAAGCAAGCTGGCGACACAAAGGCTGGATCTACACCCACAACAGGGCGAACATACTTTGAGCGGTCTCTCGCGTTCTGGTTTTCAGCCCTCTTGCGAATGGTTGTCCTTCATCGCGCGTCCTTCACACAAACCTCGCCGAATTTGAAGGCCCCTTCTGCCCAGGAGCAGTCCCGCTTGTTGATCTGTATCCTCTGTATTGCACTGTCCCGCCTCCCGGGTGACCTGTTACGGCTGTTCCCAGGTGCCGACTACTTCCCTCACCCAGGAACCTCGGAGCCCTACCACCCTTGTCCAGGCATCCTGCTGCAGACACATGCTCTCGATGTTGCCGCCTCGCTCATCGACGTCTTTCCAGACGAAATTCGCCATCATTGCTGCCGCTTCCTGAAGGAGAAGTGCCCTCCCTTCGCGCCGCTCCAAAACGATTCTCGTTTCCTTTATCTCCTCGGCCCAACCGTCGATGCTTACTCCCATGGCCTCCTTCAGTCTGCCGCAGCTTCATCCCCAGCTGCATCAGGCTCCACTTCCACCCCTGCCCCTGCCCCCACAAACATCCCTGCTTCGAACCCATCCTCCCAAGCTGCCTTTATCCCCGCAGCCGGCACCGCCAGTTCCACCGAAAACCCCGACTGTGTAACCAGCCGCCTCCGTCTCCAGCACCGCGGCCGAATCGTCGGTCCCTACCCGATCCGCGCATGGGAACTCTTGGAAGACGCTGCGCCCTTCGTCGGAGCAAACGACACTGCCGTGAACCTGGGCTACTTCGATGCCCGGCGCGTGCGCGTGTGATTTTCGATTTTGCCGTCCTCAACCAACCGGACAGTTTCATGTCCTTCCCATTCTCGCATATATTCTGCCTGGCATACAGCGCTCGATCCTTCAATCCATCCTGCCTATCTCATCAAATATACTCCTTTCTCACGCTCACGAGGCGCGTCCCCTTCTCCATAGCGTTAATATTTCCGTCTGCTTCTGCTCGTCTGGGCTTCTTTGCATGCTTCTGCTGGGGTGAGGAGCTTGGCGCTGTAAATTTCTGAGTGCGGATCTTCTGCTTCTTCTGCTTCGTTTCTTTTTTTTCATCCATACAGCGGAGTTCAATGCTCGGGGTGGTTTTTTTTTGTTACGTTATCATTTTCTTCGCCTATTTCGGCTCAGCAACAGATAGGCCAACAATCTATGGTTCTGGACAATTACATTTGACAAGCATGCGCCCAAGGCGCAGGCTGATATCCAATCGAAGCCCTTGGTTGCCAGTTGATGGTTTACAATCATGCAAAACATACTAGCCATAAGAGGCATATGTAGCTTTACGATGGCAAATACTCCAACTACTAGGTGCTGCTCTGCTCTCTAGTGTGTTCCTTGAAATAAAAGCAATGGATTCAGTAGTTAATTCACAAATCGCATGAGACCAGGCATACGGAGTCCTATTGAGCCCCGAGATATGTACTCGCCCTCAAGCCAGTTTTTCAGTTCCAGTCGGAGATCTTGGCGGACCAGCTCGATCTACCAGGAATCTTGTCCCCCGAGGCCGGTCTAGATATCTCTGAAGGTCATGTCGATCCACTTGAACGCAAACTGAAAGGCAAAAAGAAAAGAAAAGAAAAGGTTCATCTTGGATAACCGAAATAAGAGATACAGATAACAAGCGCGTAGGCATGAATCCGTTGGTTGTCATGCATCCTACCGAAATATCAAACCCCGGAAATTTGTAAAGGCTCGAAAAAAGGACAAAAGAAGGAAAGAAGAAAGGCAGAAAAGAAGAATAGAAGGACAGAAGGATAGAAGGATGAAAGAACAAGGAAGGAAGGAGGAAAGATGAAGCTGAAAGCAGGAAGCAGGAAAGAAGAAGAAGCAGTAAAAAGAACCCGGAAAAGGCGTAATAATTTCGGAAGAACACCAACCTCCCCTTCCCCGGGCCCTCGCGTGCTCACGTAGTCTTAGACGAATAAGAGCGCGCCAGGGATCCGCTTCGCGAACCACTGGGCTTCAACTCCGCTTCTTCTTTTCCAGAGTCTTTGACTTGGTCTTCATCCTGAGCCGCGGTCGCACACTGTTGCAGCTCCTTCGCTTTCCTCATCTCCTGTTCTGCGAACAAGGACAAGGCCACTTCCTCAATCATCGCCTGATTATCATCCCAGCCTCTTTCGACAGCCGCCTCTTGTGCATAATATCTGAACTTCTCAAGGGGAGAATCGGTGAGCGCGCCGGGACATTTGGGTGGCGGCAAGTTCAAGTTCGAGCTCCCCTTGGACGCGACTGCAGAACAATGAGAAATATGTGCAGAGAGTTGCGGTGATGGAACGACGGTGCGGATCTCCTGTGTTTCCTGCTCGGAGCAAGATTCATCAGCTGCCGACTGATCGTCCACTTTTCTTTCATGCTTCTCAGTGATCTTGAAATCATCTTTGCGTTCCTTCTTCGGCGAGCCTGGATCGGTGAAAGGCGTCGATGCTAATACGGGTGAGTTTGTCTCCGTTTTATTATCAATGTCGGCTTCAACGACCTGGGGTGTCTTCTTCGAAACTTCTAATTGTGAGATCTGGGCTGTAAAATTTTCCAAATCACACTTTGGCGTGATGATTCCTTTGTCGTCTGCGCGTTCTGTCTCGCCCTCGGCTGTGGAGTCGCTATCGATCTGAAGGACAGATGCGTCATCAGACTCACTGTCATGGATTCGGATGAGCTCAGGCCTCTTCTCCGGAGTCCTTCGTTCAAGTAGATCCTCGATAGTCACTTCCTTGTCTGGCTCTCTGGTGGACTTACTGGACTCAGGCGTCTTGGATGCGGTCGAGGCTGGCTTGGGCTGATGGTAGTGTCGCGGGTGATGTCGACCCATCGGTGGAGGCGGAGGTAGTATATACGGCTCCTGGTATGGACCATTGAAGCCAGGAGCAAATCCTGGATCAAAATACCCGCCTGGATGATTGACAAACCGATTGTCCGGCGCAAAGTTCTCTCCATAGAATGGAGGAATGGGAGGAATGGGAGCACTGTATGGCGGGTGACCGTTGACGATGAGGGGACAGTGGTTGAAGGTTGGTGGGAACGGAGGCGGAGGAAGGCCTTGAGGATGAGGATGTAGGAATCCAGCTGGTCCATTGAGTTGGACGAAGGGCATTGGATGAGGCTGAGGCAGGAACTGAGGGTTGATGTCGTGATACGGAGCATGGCTCATAGAAGAATGGACCAAGGGCTCAGCATGCCCGAACGAAGACCCGCTACCATTGCTGAAAGATCGCCGAGCTTGGTGATCAGGCTGATGTCTGTTGTACCCGCGGTTGATATTTCTGTAATTGGAGAAGCCCCCGCGTCCAGGAGGCGCACCACGCCCAGCGAAGCCTCCGCGAGCAGGGGATCCTCCGCGTCCTCGCCAGTTACTGAGTCGAGAAGGGTGGGTGCCACCATTGCTGGGCGAGAAGGATAGCGCATGGGGTCTGTTACGAGTGTAACGGCCCTGGTTGGAGAATCGAGGAGTACTGCTGCCGTTGTCCATGTCGAGTAATTTTAGATAAAACTTGGTGTCTTTTTGGAAATGCTAGGAAAGCAGGATCAGTCTCGACGCGTCAAAGCAGAAAAGGGCAGTTAATTTACCTTGATTGCGTCGCGGCAGTCATCAACGTAGGCAAACGTAACTCTGCAGACGTGCACGTATTGATTAAGCCCGATGGGCCATGGAATGATGGAGTAGCACTCAAGGGTACCGCGCTTGTCGAGAGCCTCGTGGATCAGGGGAAGAGTAATGGGGTCAAAAGAGTGAAGACCTAGAATGGCAGTTCCTTCCTTCCAGTCAGCGTGGCAGAATAAAGAAGGGACTGAGGGAAAGAAGGCGAAAGAAACTAAGTCTCCAGCCCTGGAAGACTCACTTTGACCTTTCGCCCTTTCGATTCGCAGCCACCGATCATGCAGAATCAGGCTTCCATCGATATTCAGCACGGCCGCCGCATCCTTTTGTTTCTACAGCCTAAATTAGGAGCTCGTTCGACCATGCCACGGGGCCCAACAATGAACAATGGCATTCAAAGGAAAGCATGGCGGGACTTGCCTCGAATTGCACAAAGGCCCCGGGGAGGCCCTTCTTCTTGTCCAGCTTGATCTTTACATGACATGGCCCAAAGCTCGAAAACAGCTCTTTCAGGTCTTCGGCCAGTTGATCGTTATCTACCTTCGTCGACAGACTGAGTCGATCCTGTTAGTTTCAAGCTCGCGGTGCTGGTTCAGATCGCTGATCCACATACTTTCCCACAAATATACAGGCATCTGGAGGGAACAAACCCTGTGCATTCTTCGCTGAGGGTTCTTCCCTCAGACGATCCTCTCGCTGGGGATATCGGGCTTCGTCCTTTGGATCGGCCCTGACGGCGGCCATGGCGTGCCTATAAGGAGACCGAAGCTGTAATTATGTGGAAGCAATATAGATCTTGAAGAGTATGAACAGAAGATAGATACAAGATGCGGACAAGCTGCGTGTGAAATAGAATGAACTCTCCAGATCCTCCGCCGACAGTTTCGTAGAAGGAAAGCTCGCTTAGACATTGCTAATCCCGTTTGAAGGAGTTCCTATCCCAAAAGCAATCGGCCACGACATATGGCTGCTCTCATAGGCTAGAGAGGACTTTCAACTATGGTTTTACTCAGTCCCGAACCTTATCTCATAGACCCATACAAGCTGAACTCCATTGCCTGTCTTGCCGTAAGCTCTGCTCATCAGATGTAGTCGCCATAATTTGCTTTGGAGGACGATCTATATCCGTGGATCGTGGACCCTTTTGAGGCCGCCCCGGCCAATCTCCCAACGCGGACCCCGAAATGGCTTGTCGTGCAAATCATGACGCTTTTGAACTTGGGCCATGAATTGTCGTCAAGCGGCGGCTGGAAGATTTGCACAGGGCTCTACTATCACTAGATCGTGACCTTGCTTCATTTCATATTCGCAAGGTAATCCGCGCTATGAAAAAATGATAAGTTCAAGGTTTGCAGTCATAGTCTAGGAATAGATCTGTGGCTAATTCCCGGAGGGCTACAACTTACCGTGGATATTCTCCATTTTGCCAATAGAACTATTGGGCGTGGCATTGTGAGTAGAACCCTGGCACAGCTCAGTCCAGCCCAAGGCATTGTCATAGTCGGAAAGCCCAAGTTGCCACAGGCTTTTGTATGGGTCATTGTCGCATCAGTCTGCTCCAACGAAATTTCCACATTATGCCATGTTTCTTTGAAACGAGCAGGTTTGGGTGTATGAGAGAATTGTGGCCACTGGTTCAAGTCGAAATATATGGCTGAAAAGCGAGGGTTGACGCTACCCTATGAAACTTCTTCTGCTCAACTTTGCCCGCCTCTCATACCATCCCTGGTGCGGTGTCCCTAGGTAGGCCAGACCGAGATAAGCTAAGGATTGTTGGCATAGCGGGTGATCGGAATATGCCGACGGTCCTTCGGAATGCCATGGAGTTCACGCCCCAACCTCTTCTCAGTGTCCCTCGAGATACCCTCTGATAGCATCTCTAGGAGAGAAAAGACATGTTATCGAGAAGTTCAAACAGTCTGCTCCACTTAATCCAATTAGCGACTTAGTACCTCTGTTGACATCCCTAGGTGTCGCTATGTAGAGAGAGTGAAGAAGAAGGAATCAAGGCAGTAGATCGATTTCAAATGATAGGCTGCTCCAAGAGGTCTGTGCATTCCATCAACGTATACTGTCTCTTCAAGGTTCTATTGTATGAAAGTATATTTGAGCTATCCTTCACCCCTTGGGTAGTATCTATGATTAGTAGAATACGTTGATAAGGGACGCGGCCCCCTGCTCGTAAAATGTCCTGTAAATCGATTCATTTCTTCCTTTCTCTTCTCGTTTCTCTTCTCGTTTCTCTTCTCGTTTCTCTTCTCGTTTCTCTGCGTAAACACTCCGATGGATATCAACAAAAGTCCCAAGAGGCCACCTTCCAATAGGGGCGGAGGGAGAGAACTTATACAAAAGCAAGTTGGACACTCGAGAAACAATAGGATGGTAAAAAGAATAGATGGGAACATTCAAGTTTACTAATATATATACAATGAACAAGAACACATTAGTCGGCAATACCAGGAGCTCTTCCGCCAGATATGCCTTGATAGACATTAGAGGAAGAAACCCTATGCGAAAAGCACGACAATCCAAACGCAAAAAATGACAGAAGACACCATAGGAATTGGAACTCCAAACTAGACAGACTTTTTCACGTCCATTAAGATTACCAGGCCCTATGGGGCCGATTCCGATATGCATCTTATGAATAGATAGATAACCATTGTTTATCTAATCATCGTCGAATATCTGGAAGGTGTTATTGAGGATTGTCTCAATCACACGGACTTGCCAGCCGGCGTCTGCAATATTGCCACCGGTATTGGCGCCCATCAGTGTTGGTCTGTCATGATCGTGTCAGTTGAGGGTGGTAAGGGGGCTGAGGCTAAGATGAAGCTTACCCAAAGCAAATGGCCAGATTGCCGGCATTCATACGGTTCTGAGTATAATGCTCTTGGACCTTGTGCAGGTGCTATTGAGAGGGTGTGTTAGATCATGGACATGCTAATCATGAGGGAAAGGCATACCAGAATGATAGCACGCAACGTCGCATAGTGAGCATCAGGAAGGTTGTTGATGAGAGCGTGCATCGAGTCTCTCCGTTGAATATCATCCTCAATACCTAAAGATCAATTATTAGTGCAGGGATTGAGATCGGGCTATGGCAATGACTTACGTGCCGCCTCGATGAACTGAGAATAATATTGATTTGTGAACAGGGGGTCGGGGAGATCCCTGAAGAACTGTTTCACAAGCCCGGCAACACTGTTGACATCGTGATAGAAACTCTCCGGGTTTGTAAGGTCTACTTGTGAAGAGTCTGATTACGGCGTCAACATTGCAACTACATATGGATTTTCCCAGGGAACTCACCATTGTCAAAGAGTGCCTTCATGTGGCTAATATGATTAGCACTACCCGAGAGTCGATATATACCCTCCAAGTCTAACCCAAACAGCTCAATTGCCTGGAAGCATTGATATACAATGAATGGCACTGCAGTTCCATCACGCGCGTACAGATCCTCCAAAGACACTCCAAAGACGGGCTTCAGTGGAGGTAGATTGGATGGGGGACCAGTCGTAGGGGGCGGAGCAACCGGGGGAGCTTCATGGGCGGACGGGAATGGGGGTTGGGGCGACCCAGTTGGTGGCGGTCCTTGGGCCGGCAACTCGTTCTGTACTGAATAGGATGATGCCTGGAAGGTACTCGAAGCTGGCTGGCTTGGGGAAGACATATTTGGTTGCTGGAAGACCATAGAAGATTGGCGTTTAGCCTGAGGTTGGGAACCCGTAGATGCCCCTCCTCCGCCGAGGGTCTAGGGGTAGTGTTAGTGAGAATGATGCCTCCTGGCACACAAGAGCTGTGGACTTACAGGATGACGCTCGTATTGTACCTCAGGTCCGGCCACAGCACCCGGGTTGCCTGCATGACTCAAGATAAAGTCGCGCAGGTCTTTCTCATTATCTACCTGCCGAACGACCTCCGCGAGGCTCTTCGGCCCGATGCCGTTGGCGTCAGCCTTAATCGGACTGACGCAAAGTCCCTGGCTCAGGAGGAGTTTTTCATTGAATGTGGCTGTAGTTTCCCATTAGTGGCTGTAAATGAGCCCATTGGTTGAGATTTCAAGTGGTAGCTTACCAAACTTCTGCTGCTGCAGAGTCAATCCAGAATCACACTCCGAGATGAGCTGCTGGAGGTTATACACGGCTTGCGGCCGGTGGGTATTCACCAACTCCCGACGTGCCATCTGCGCCGCCTCGACCTTAGATTGATAATCGCTGTCGGCATTCTGGACCTTCCGCAGAAGCTCCTCCTCATGCTGCGCGGCGGATTTGTGGCCCTTCAAACCGAACTTCCCGCCTGTCTTGTCGCCGGTGCGCACGCGGTCATACTGCTCGGCTAATGTGTCGTACTTGGCCTTGGCCTTCTCCGCCTGCGATTCTGCCTCGTTGACACGCTTCTCCGCAGCCAATCCTGTCTGCTTCCACTGCTTGCGGCCGCGCTCCATGTTGGTGGATAGTTCCTGGAGGTCGTCCGACATCTGTTGGAGTGACACAGCGAATTGAAGGCCATGATCGGCCATGCGTTCGTGTATTCTTTGGATCTCCTTGTAGCTGGCGCTGTAGGTGCCCTGGCGGTTATCAGTGCGCCCCGCGGCATCCTGGACTGTGCGGGCCAGTTTCTTCAGCCCCTGAGCATGTTCCTCTTCGAGCGCCGCTCTCTTCTTTAGGAAAGTCGAGAAGTCCTGGTGAAAGGAGTCAGGGTATGCGACCAATTGCCTCCACTTGCGGCGGCTGAGGAGACGGACGAACCTTGGCAGATGCCACGCTTTGCTTTAAGCGGGCGAGAAGAGTGGTGATACCGATCTGCACGCGAGACGTTTGGAGTTAGTACGAAGAATCCGATCGCGTAAGGTGCACGAGACCGGCGTTGGCGCCACACACCTCTGAGTGAATAATGGTGTCCAAGCGAGCCTTCAACTCGTCGGAAATGGGGGCAGGCTGGTTGAGGCCCGACGCGGACGAGCGACCAGCGCTGCCCGGGGGCGCCTCGCCCAGGGGATGGTGAGCTTCAGGTAAAACGGAGTCTGGCAGCGCCGCGTCCGACATGGTGGAGAGCGGAATGGGAAGATAGGGAGGGAAGGCAAGCACGGGGGAAGAGGCGCTATTATTGTCAATATTGTCAATGACGGGCTTGGCGTGGAGTGGGGAGTTTGTTGGCGATCAATGAGGTCAGATCGCCGAATGCTGCCGCCTGTTCCACGGGGTGGCGCCAGGTACTCAGCCACAGTCCACACAATGTTCTTGGATCTTTCTCTTCGAATGCACTCTTTCAATTGTCATATGACCGCCATTATTGTTCCTAGGGGGCACCTGCGGTCGTTTGTTTCCTCCTCTACCAGCACTAGCATCCCGTAGCCTGAAACCCAATCCGGCCCCAAGAAGAAATGCCTCGGTCTGGTGTTCTATGAGGACTTTGGGGGTGCTAGTATCGGAGAGCACCCGGCAAAGGGAGTATTGCTAAGTGGAGTACTGCCACCCCGATCTTGTAACTAAACTCTGGCTCTCCTTAGAAGAGGAGCTCTTCCCCTCAAACGAGCTCGGAGAATGTTTCCCACGAGAATACTTTCCAATTGAGAAATTTCTGAAAGACCTTGAGATTCTGATTTTGACATGATCATTGAAAGGTCTGTCTCCCTCTCTTTTAGATCTAATCAGCAGTATATGCAGAGTCAGCATCAGCAGCCTTAGGAAGAGGCTTCTGTAGCTGATCTGGCAGAGATGGAATGACTGTTCCAATCGAGTTCTTCCCATGCTCAATTCTTTGGATAACTATCCATCTTCAATAAATCACTCTATCATACTAACATGGCGCGAGGCTTTAATGTCAGTGATCTCTAGAATCCGATGGAGCCATCAGGAAAAGGCTTCTCTTCGAGCTTCTGTATATATATATATTCATTTACCTCTCCAGGTATAAAAGCCTGTCTCATATTTTTCACAATAGCCACCACAGTGGAAATTTTCGATGTCGTCTTCTGCCAGACACATTTGAATGAAGTGGGAAGTGTTCGATGAGAGTGGGCTGCCTTCTATATTGCGCTGCCGCAAGAAAGGTTGGTAATGCGTAGGAGATTGGTGTTTTGCTGAAGGGAATATGTAGAGTGGTAGCCGTGGCATAGAGAGTAGCATCCTTCCTTACATACGATCATCAATTGGTGATAACACTCTGTTCAGCTCCATTGATTATTTTCCAGATTCAATCAGACATGCCTTCTACGCGGAAGAGGAATAGATACCCCAGGCATAGGTCCATCGGTTGACGAAAAACGACAAGCACTGAAAATCCACGGAACCTGCGTATGGATTCTTTGTAAGACAGCTCACGTGAAATGCCACGGTAAGAGGATAGGGCATTTTTAGAGCGGGTTAAGGGGTAAGCAAGAATGTGGAGGTAGAACCGATGGAGACCACTGCGGCGGGTCAGCATATCTCATCTCAAGCCCCACCGTGATCCGAGGCTTTCATGAAGCACCGTATCAGGTCTTTTTACCTTCCATACTGCTCATTGGATCCGTTGTCTCCAAGGCACAATCCATTCGGGTTCCGGATATACTCTTTTGGCTTGCGCCAGAACTTGAACTGCCTTAGGGCAGCCCTCATACCGACGTGTCCTGATTGAGAGCAGCCAACAATAAATGTCCGAAAATATGACAATTGTGGAAATCCTCACCGCGAAGCCTGACAAGCGTGACGATGTAAGAACATGATCTCCAAGCGCTCTGGGCTCATGGGAACTCCTGTGTCGACAGATTGTCGCCTACTTCGACGAAGTGGCTCCACAAACCACGAGCCGAATGTTTTGACCTACGACGCAAAAACGGTTCTCAATTAGAACGACGTGATTGTTGTCAAGAAGTATGCGCCGTATAAGCGCGCGAGGTGCTTTGAAACACCCATCGCCAGCCCCCTTGTTTCTCCAGGCCGCTACATCGACCAGCGGCAGTACTCCCAGCCTAAGAACCTACCTAATGACCTGTACTCCTTGATGGCTCCCAGGTAATTCCTCCCATATATATAAGAGCAGTGACGCCTTCGACAGTCACATGAAGTCGGCTCATGTGGGACAACTGGAGAAATTACCCGATCTTCTGGGGAAGCCCGCCGAGGCTCGGATTGGGGGATGCACCCGAGCGGAGATCGAGGGCCGGTGCGGCTGTAGATGGTGTTCATACTCTCTGTTATAAATAGATGGGCGTCTCTGGGGTGATTTGGCGTGCATGGCGCGCTCTCGTGATTGAAAGGGTATGCGATTGGTGCATAAGGGGAAGACTGGGAACACTTAGCGGCCAAGCAGATGGGGCGGACTACTCATAGCGCTCCGTGCCCCGTCAGGAAAGGAATCCAATCCTATCGCAGGTGCCATGTTTTATTTAGGGGGGCTCAGGGCCCAAGGACTGGACATGCGTCCATGGCGATCCTATTCCAGCAAGCCACCATGCTGAAGTTGACGTATAGTTTGTAGATCCGTCCCAGCTGCTTTAGGCCTTGTAGTACGGTCCCTGTTTGTATGTTCCACGGTATCAGGAGTCGCCGTCTCCAGTAAAAGATCAATATTTAGATGTGGGGACCCGAACCTCGAAAACATAATTCCTCTTCTCCCCCTAGAGCTTTTCTTTTAGCATCCTATCTTATCGAGCTTGGGTCTCCTTTTCTTTTTCTTTCTTTTTTTGTTGGTAAACTGCCGTTCCGTCTCCACCGGCCTTTCCTTCCCCCCCCTCTTCCCCTAGCTTCAACACGGCTCACCCCCTAAAGCTCACACCACCAGCTTCTCCGCGCTCTGGGTCCCCCGCCCATTGACATTTGGACCGCCCCCTTATCATTCTTCCTCTTCCCGTGTACATACTTTTGCACCATGGCGACAGGCCCGGCTACCCAATCGCTCAAGGTGAGCTGTCCGTGATGTCGAAAGGAAACGTCCCATAGCTAACATTCATTAGTGCGTGGTGACCGGCGACGGTGCTGTCGGTAAAGTCAGTATCTCGATATCTCCCTTCCCCAATATTACCATCCGATCTGATGATTGACCGGGCCCCCGTTGCTCTAGACATGTCTTCTCATCTCATACACAACCAATGCTTTCCCTGGAGAGTACATCCCGACCGTGTTCGTTCTCGCCCCCTTTTCAAGCACCGCTGCGATGGCCCGAAGACTAACAACACCGACAGCTTCGACAACTACACCGCCAGTGTGATGGTCGACGGCCGGCCGATCAGCTTGGGGCTTTGGGATACCGCGGGACAAGAGGATTACGACCGTCTTAGACCTTTATCCTATCCACAAACCGACGTCTTCCTGATTTGCTTCTCGATCGTCAGCCCTCCATCGTTCGATAACGTTAAAGCCAAGGTACGATACCTTTTCGACCACCCATTTTCAGATCTATCGCGCAATACCCCACCCCAATACCTTGTCTCCTAAGCTCGTTCACATGAGCTCTGTACCCCATCCATGACAAACATATTGCCAAAACCGGCGACTAACCCCGTTATGCACAGTGGTACCCAGAAATCGAGCATCACGCGCCCAATGTCCCCATTATTCTGGTCGGAACCAAGCTCGACTTGAGGGACGATCGCGCCACCACCGAGGCTCTCCGCCAGCGCAAGATGGAGCCCGTCTCCTACGACCAAGCCCTCGCTGTAGCCCGCGAGATTCGAGCACATAAGTACCTGGAGTGCTCCGCGTTGACACAGCGCAACCTGAAGAGTGTATTCGACGAGGCCATCCGGTACGTGTCCTGATCAGATGTGCAAATGCTTTTCTCTCCGAAAGCTGCGGCTTTATGATGCTTTCTTGGATCCTCTTACTGACTGCATCAGGGCCGTCTTGAACCCCCGCCCACCTCCCAAATCCGGGCGGAAGAACAAGTGCAAGATCTTGTAAAGCTGTTTAGGTCGCCTCTTCCTCTCTTTCGTATGCTATAATGAATAATATATAGTTAATACGGCGTCCGGCTAGCCTGAGGCCTTGAGTTACTTTTTGAAGGCTCTTTTTGATGAATCCATTGACTCGCTTGTTTTTTATGCTGGGACTATCGCTCGTTTTGCCAATCTTGGCGATGTTTTTTTTTTTTTTTCCCCCCTTTTTCCCCCATCTGGATCTATAGATTGTTCAGTGCAGTTCTTGGTATCCGGCTGCTCTTTCTGCTTGAATTTACCCGTGAGGCTTTCACCTTCAGACTTTCAGTTGACAGTTGAGTAAAGAGGCCCGTAACATTTGTGACGGCTACGAGTACTCAGGTATACGTAGGCAACACGTCCTGCAAGGACTCGGCTACTAGTATTAGTACGTGGCAAAGGGGAAAGTGGTATGCAAATGTTGTAATAGGTCAAGTAGGCACAGAAGAAATTGGTATCCGTAAACAAAAACTCTTGAACTTTTCTCCCTGGTCACATGGATGTTTAACAATAGGAATAGACAAGCAGAAAGCGACCAGGCAAATCCAAACAAAGAGAGAGGCTGTCTACCACATGCGTCCCCGACGACTAGGATGCACGTTGGCAAACTTGTCATCCTCACCGGCATTGGCGTTGGCATTGGCGTTGGCGCTGGCGTTGGCGTCGACTTTGACGGCGTTAGCTCCAGAAGCACCCTCGGGCTGGGTCTTCTTGGAGTGCTTCTTCTTGTCCTTTTGGATTTCCTTCGCATTCCGTTGGCGCTCGTCATTCAACTTTTCGTTCTTAGCCTGGATCTTGGCTCTGCGGTGATCCGACTTGCCGCCACCGCCTCCAGCCCTGCGATAAGAAGAGATGTTAGGAGATGACAATTGAGGGCACAGGATGTACATTTGTAAACTTACGTCAATTCAACATTGATACGTCGGGGCGGGTATTTTCCGTCGTCAAAGGTGGAGTGGTGGTACAGCTTGAGGCAGGTCTTCATGCGATCATAGTTGTCGAACTCGATGAAAGCAAAGCCACGGCACTTGTTCTTGGGGTCGTCCTTCTTGGTGGCCACGCGAATCTCCGCAGGTGGGTTCTTCTCGAAGTGTTTTGACAGAGACTCATGGTTGGCAGAATAGGGGAGGTTGCCTGCAAATTTTAGCATTAACGACCGCCATATTATATACCTGAATTGGAAGTATCAATAGTCACGAACCGACGAAGCAAATGAAGCGAGAGTTCTTAGATGTGCCTTCCTGAGCGGTCTCTCCGTTGGCTTCTTCGGTGGCCTCGGCGGTCTCCTCAATGGCCTCCTCAGTAACGTCTCCATTAGCCTCTTCAGCGGAGCCATTGGCCTTCTTTTCGGCCTTCTCGGCCTTCTTCTGCTTCTTCTCCTTGCGTTCCTTCTTCCCCTGCTCTTTCCTTTGCTTGCGCTCGCTCTTAGACTCCTCCTTCACCTTCTCATCGATGACCATCTTATCAGCATCAGCTTCAACAGGAGACTCATCTTTAGTCTCGGACTTGCTTTCCTTGCGCTTGTTGTTGTTATACTTCTTGGCCTTGCGCTCTTTCTTGGCCAGAGCTTCAGCGCGCTCTTCGGGGGTTTGCTCGCTGGGGTCCTTGTAGACTTTCTCCTTCTTGGCAGCCTTTTCACGCTTCTTCTCCTTCTTCATCTCCTTCTTTTCCTTGCGCTGAATCTGCCAAGGCTTCAGCTTCTTGCCATGGGGGCGACGGTCTCGGCCTCGTCCTCGAGCTTGCGCTTCTTGTCGCTCATTGTGTCGATTGAAGCGGTGCAGATATAATTTGTGTGAAACGAGAGGTGTTGCCAACAAGTTAATGTCAGCTCACGACCAAGTAGAAATTGAAAGTCGGCAATGCGCTGGAAAACACTCCGATTTAGCTTCGGAAAAAAAAGTGGGCGGACACAGATGAAAATCATTTTTCTGCCCGTCATTATGGCGGTGAGGTGCATCAATCGGGCACTATTGGTTGCAAAACTCCACCTTATTCTACGCGGTCAGAACATCTATAAGACTGATTCAGACTCCTATTAAGAATCCGACGGACAAATATTTGATATTCTAGGAAAAATTCCGAAGATTGGCAAAGGTTATCTCTACAATAGTATTTTAAACGCCAGCCCATGAGTATCGTCAAACAGCAATTAAAAGACCAGGATCTGAGTCTTGTTTTTTCCTGCTGCGTAGCGTTCGCGCAATTCAGGTCGAGTGAGCAGCTTGAGAAGAGGGAAATGGGTTTCCTTCATGTCGAAAATGCCGCGCTGCTTTTGATCAATGTGCGATCCGTCAATGACAATACGCTGCAACTCGTCGATCTTCAAGTCCCCTAGCAAGATGTTTTAGCAGTGCTCAGAACTGTGGCGGAATAGGTAATAATTACCAGACTCAATAAGATCTGAAACTCGAGTAGGGGTTCCAACACCGATTCCCATCCTGTAACTTGTTAGTCGGACCGTAATGCTTGGACGTTGGCATATTGCCTGGGTTATCCATACTGAGCTCGTTGAAGGAACTGCTTCGCCTCTTCTAACTTGATGTGCTTCGCAAACAGCTTTCCAACAATAGATTCCTTGTTCTGGAATGACCGAAGTGATCTATATAATATCATCATTAGCATTGGTACTACTTGCGAGGTTATAAAGTGTCCAATTGCTTTCGTACCTTACAACATCAGCAGCTCTGAGCCCAGCAGCAGAAATCACCAGAGTATGAGGAGTGCCCTTTTGTTCCGATGCTTTCGAAAGGTCCGTCCCCTTAGGACTGAATTCCTTGAGGAATGCGGGGAGCTTTTCAAGAGATCGGGAATCGGCGAATCCGGTTGTGTCGAGGAAACAAGAGTCTATATGCTGTTAGAACAGTAGTCGCATGTAAATTCGGTTATTAAGCCCTACCAGGAATAGAAAGATCGTTCAATTCCACCGCAGACAGCTCCTTATCGAGCTTCTGCGCCCGTTGTGCGAAGTAGTCTGCAAGCAGTCGCCCATCCATTTTGCCAATGGATTCGTCCACACCGTCTTTTCGATCTTGTGATTTCGCATCTTGCTCAGGCGCCTTCTTGTTCTTCTTGTTCTTGCGCTTCTTTTTGCTTGGACCGTCTGCGGTAGCTGGTGTTGCGGCAGGTGCTGTCTCTGGTTTGTTCTGCTTGGTCGAGTCCTCGGCGGCTCTCTTGCGCTTTTTTTCCAGTTTATTGGAGAGCCCCTTTGGCGCACCGTTTTCAGCCATTGGGTTTGGTCTCAATGGTATATCTCGTAAGATTGCTGAGATAATTCGAGAATCGAATGACGTGAATCTCGCGCTGCAGAAAAAAAGCCCGCTCAAAATCCGATACTGACTCAGCATATCTTATCAGGGCTGATAAGAAGAGTGTATGAGTATGCATGGTTGACTTTAATCACTTCTAGCTGTTGTATATTCGAGAACATACATATACCATGGCTTATATTGTAGCATTGTCCTTATATAGCTATCCGTGCAATTACACCCATACACGATTTTTCGTCTTTACTTGGTTATCGTTTGAAGAGAACATGCATAAAGCAGTACACGGGCGGAAGGAAAGGCGGTGAGTAGGAGACCGGCATTTACAGGCTTGCAAGGACCAATCACGGCCAAGCCCACGTTGTTGTGATATGAACGCGACATAGCGACATCAAAGACAATACGCTCCAAATAACCAGCGACGCAAGTCCTTCGAACACACTTCACTTCGACCCTCATGGTTTCCCCATAAGCACAGTACCAGGAAACCTACCTGCTCCAGGGCCCCAACTCACCTCCAACCCGAACATGTCGACCCCGAGAACGCGCCGAGAATCGGGTACTAGATTGAATACCCCATCCGGCGAGCCGACGTTGACGGGGGTAAGCAAGCTCCGTAGAAACAGATAGTCGCATACGCTCTAACTCAATGCTTTAGCTTCAACGACTTCCTAGCCATACACTCTATCCACTCACACCGAGCCGCCTCATCACGGACGCAACTCCCTCACGCCAACGCTCAGCTTCTCGATTTACGCCTCGCTTTACGCCTCGAGCGCGAGGTGCAGGGGCGCCAGCTACACCGTATGGACTCCGTGCACGCCAGCAGCGAGCTGCCAATACACCGGCTCGCGAGCGGCGCAAGAGCGGGCGCGCGCAGCGAGAAACGACGTTCGATATCTTGAGAAATCTGGGCAGAGGTACGTTATCAGATTGGCTAGAATATTATCGTTACGAGAAAAAGGAGTGTGAAACTAACTTGAAATTTTAGCACTTGCTCCTGTTTCGAAACCAATCCAGTCGTCTCCGCAAGAGGAGCCTCAGCCTGTGGAAGAATCAGTAGATGAAATCGACGAGCTTGACAATGAGCCAGAGATTGAGAGGCCGAGGCTTTCACTGCCATTCCAGGGAGCTGATGATGCGAGCGACGAAACGAGTCCAAAGTCCCCGCCGCGACTGTCTTTGCAGTTTAATGAAGAGGATTTAACGGTTGAGTATCCGCGCCGGGCTCTGCCTGACCGCGATAGGGAAAGGTTGTCAATGCTCAGCCCTGGTGTTGGAAGAATTAGTGATTTTGGGGGCACTCAGATCCAAAGTGACTCTGATGGTGGAGACGAAACGGGCGTCATTAGTGAACGCGCTGCAGACGAAACCCTGATCAGTGGAGGTGATTTTGATAGGGGGTAAGTCTTTCTGTTCACTAAGGATTACTGCATGTGGTACATGGTTGATTAACGTTTATATCTAGTGGTGAGACGGAAGACCTGGGACGATTCAATTTCGATTTCAACTTTCCATCTCCAGTTGCAGCAACTTTTGATGACCCTATGGACGATGAACAATTTGGCGAAACAGAAGGGTTTGAACTGTCCGCAGGAAATCTCGAACCGGCACCGCGATCACCATCTTCTGACGATGATGATGCTGGTGGTGACTTTGGATTTGGTCTCAGAACTAGCCGTTCCGCCGTCTGCCAGTCCGAGCCCGGGGTTGATCGGCGGCGGTTTACGAGATGAAGATCTGCCCATACAGAGAAAGGAAAAGAAGCTCTCTCGATATGGTATTCCAGTACCCAACTTGCCAGCGGGGGTAGTCAAGAAGATGGCAACTCGCTTTGCACGTACCGGAGCAGGGTCGAAGGCCAAGCTCAACAAGGCTGCGATGGCTGCCATCGAACAGGCTTCTTCATGGTTCTTCGAACAAGCCAGCAATGACCTGGCTGCATACTCAAAGCATGCCGGGCGGAAGACCATTGACGAAAGTGATGTCACCACGCTAATGAGAAGGTAAGGTGATTAGCTCCCATCAGCAAGGACATATGTTAATTTTATCTAGGCAACGACAAACTAACAATACGGTTACTGTATTTTCCTTAGCCCAGAAATATTTACCGAAAGAGCTTCAGCAAGATATGAGATTGGCTATGCCTCCATGAGTGCCTGTGCCTCTCGAGATACTCAAATGATATACCCCCGAACGCCCGTATGGAAATGCTATTCGATTACTGTACAGTGAGACCCGCGACTATGACCAATTGCGGTTCTGCCGGACTCGGCGCATAGCCTCATTTGGCTTCTTTCGCACAAGCATCCACAGCATGATGGACGTGGCTAGAGACAGGCCGTACCTGATATCCATTAGCGATAGTCCTGCGGAGCACACGGGTTGTGACCAACTCACCAAGTGAAGATGTACTGGGAATGGTTATTACGCAAGTTCACCTCGGCAATACGCCCGATAGGAATTCCCTTTGCTTGGCGGTCGTATGAATCCAGCAGGTTAGGAACTGCACAATCGTCAGCCCATGTATCAATAGAAGACATTGAATATCATACCCATAGTTGCCTCGATCCAAATAGGTTGCGCTCCAGTCAACTCGGCCATCTGCTCAATATCTGGGAAGTAAAACTTGCCCGCCTTCGGGTCGTTCGCTGGCGTAAACATATTCTTCTGCCACGGCTCCCGAAGCAATCCTTCCACTGTAACTTCACCTGTGGGAAGCCCATCTGGACGATCCTTCTGGTTTGCCAACTTCTTTGGGATCCAGCCCCGATTCACAAGAACAGTGCTCTGTCCACTGCCGCGCTCCAGAGGCGTCACAACCATGAAGCCGTCCTCACCTTCCCACAGACGAGGTCCGATAAGCATCTCCTGGTCATGTCGAAAGTGTCCTGTAGCATAGACTCGGCGATAGTCAAATTCGGCAATTGCCTCGGGGTCGATCCGTGGGGAAGCGGAAGAGGAGGGCGAACCAGGCGGTCCTCAAATTTGGCGATTAGTTTGGTCTTCCAGTCCAACCGCTGTACTTGCCAGCATCCGAGGGCAAAGGAAATAATTGGGATCAACGCTATAACCAAAGTCGTCATTAGTCGCCGTCCGCTATAAAAATCCAACAACACTCAACCAGGTCTCGGAGCACGTCGGGGTAGGAAAATGGAAATAGCATACCAATGATGATCAAGCCCGGTCCATGCTTCTGGTTCACTCTGACGAGCTTCGCCGGGTGATCCACATTGTAAAGTGAGTCTCTTAGCTGTAAGGACTGAGTAAAGGGTCGGCGGTGCAGGTTAAAGCGAGAGTAGATCGACTCGGACTTCGCAGGCACATTCGCGGCTCGGACGGGCCGGAGGGAAATTTTCCACGCTGAGAGCGAACTTCTTGGGATTGATCCCTTCGCCAAGGTTGAGAAGAGAGGCCGCATGATTGCGAGAGGATCGGAAGCGAAATCGCGACAGCAATGGGGGTTGTTTGGTTGGACTAAGTGAGCCCACCTCCGGTCAACATCGATTTCGACCTCAAGGCGGTCACGTTGCCGCTTCCGCGCGGCTCTCCGCGATCTACGCAACTGGCGACTTTCCTTGACCCACAGCTCTTGATTAATCGACATGCGATCATGACAATATTTTATCAAGGAGATCTACAGAGCGGTATAGCTCTCGCTGTGAGAGAGGCCAAGGCCGTCGTGTGCTTTGTTCGAGGTTGGTCATCTCCCCGCTTTGTAGTACGACGCTCTCTCTAATTAGGCTGTTCAGACGAAGCTGAGAAAAGCTCCACGTGGGAGAATGAGTACTTCGCTGGAGAAAAAGTATAGCTCTCTTTTTTCTTAATAGATCATCATCGGTGCTCTTGCTAAACATCCCACGGAAGATCTCACAAGTGCTCGACGCGAAAGCAGTTCTATTACGTTTGGCTGCAGGATCTCAAGAAGCAGGCTTTCTGGCGTCTTTCTGTCCGATCGTTAAGTTTCCCACTGTTGTGGTTATCCGGTAAGCTCGTCTCAATATATGGCTTAGTATATATATTAATACATGACACAGGAATGGTACTATGGCGGAATACCTTGTCCCCGAGGTTTCTAAAGAGGATTTCCAGAATCGTCTTGTCACTGCTGTGACGAAGGACAATTCTAATTCAGCACAGCCGGTGCAGAATACCAGTATACCTGGAGAAGGAAATAATTCTTCAGCCGCTGTCTCAACGCCTCAATCTGCTTCCCCTGTACCACCATCTCGCGCGCCAGTGACAAGTCCAGCACAGAATACCAGCCAATCTGCCCCTGCACCGCAACAAGTATCAAATACGGCTAAAGAAAGTACTACAACCAAGAAGCCCATAGCAAGCAAAGGAGAGAAGGAAGATACTATCCCCGAACCCCAACCACGAAAAGAAAATCAGACCAAGCAAGCTCCCAAGCCTAAGAGGGAGAGCAAATTGCCCGGGAAGGCTCCTCAGGAAAGTTCCTCAGCCACTCGCACCGAGCCAGGTCCAGTGTCAAAAGCACCTACTCCTCGAGGACCCCCAACCCAATATCGTCTACAAGTCCGACTCTTTGACGGCAGATCTGTCCGCTCCAATTTCACTCCCGATCAGAAAATTGGCACTGATGTCCGCCGTTGGCTCGATTCGCAAATGGGAGACGAACAGCGTCCATACAGTCTTAAACACGTCCTAACGCCCCTCCCCAGTCGAACCCTCTCTGTTTCCGAGGAATCCCAACCCCTTCAAAACCTGGGCTTAGGTTCGACTGCGAACCTTGCTATGATCCCTGTGGCGACTTACACAGAGGCATACGCCACAACTGCAGCTTCTTTACCGCTCCGTGGGGTTTCAGCAGTCTACAATGCAGTTTCATCTGTTGCTTCTTCGACCACGGGATTCATTGGATCATTAATATATGGCTCTAACGAGGCCCCGCAAAATGAAGATGGCCGAACTGTTGGTAATATTGCGGCAAATCCATCACGTCCTCGACCAGCGGGAACAAATATTCGGACGCTTAATGACCAGCAGAATGAGCGAGGGGACCGTCAGTTATACAATGGCAATCAGGTACGTACGTCCATACAAAAGTATTTACGGATTACTGATATCTAGCAGCTGAATTTCGAGCCTCGTCAGGATCGCAAAGACGAATGAGAGTTCGAAGTCAACAGGCTTTCGATATTGCATGTCGGTTTTCAAGGGTGTATCTTTACGTCTTGAAAAGCGGTCTGGCATATGACATTTTATTCATTCGGATCCAAGCGTCCTTATTGTTTTCTCCAAATTCTGCAGCGTTCCGGTCTCTACTGATGACTTTGACATACCAAGCAAACATGGAAGATCCTACGCAAGCAAGCAAAATGATGTTTACACTTAAAAACGAGGGTTTTCAAATTAGCCTCAGTAGTTAAACTGGACCCTAGGGGGGCCAAAAGGCCTCGAGTGTCATTTTAGTTGATATATCGAGGAGAGATGGTATAGAGTACAGAAGCGACACCGTAGCCGCAATGCAAGAGATTTAGATCACAAGGGGTTTCGGAGCAAAAGCACAAAAAAATTCAACTAGACCCTGCCCAGAATCTAATAGGGCTTAGCAGCAGCCTGGCAAGCCTTGAGCTGGTCCATGTACCAGCCGCAAATGCTCATGTTGCCTTGGTTCTCATCCATGCAGTTGCGGAAATCGCGCACATTGGAGGCACAAGGGCCGTTCTCCCAGGACGACTGGGTGGCGCTGCTCTGGAACAGACCGTTGTCCATGGCCTGGGACTCTGCGGGAGCTGCCTGCTGGGGCTCAGCTGGGGCGCTGGAGCCGCCACCACTGAACATACCACCGATAGCGTGGCCGATGGAGGAGCCGACGGCGACACCACTGAAAAGATAGTCAGTATATGTGCTGAGAGGGCCTGAGGTTCCGAAGCCGGATTTTCTCGGAGTTAAGGAAAAGACCGGGTGCCGGAATCCAGGGCGTACGGGCGCAACTTACGCAGCTGTTGATGCCATTTGGCCGAACAGGCCGGGGCCGGCGCTTTGCTGGGGAGGGGCCTGCATGGGCTGCTGGTGTTGCTGGGGGTGAGCAGCGGTGGAGTGAGGCTGCTGTTGCTGGGGAGCTGGTCGAGCAGGGGCAGCGGTAGGGCGAGTGGGAGCGCTTCGCACAGGGGCGGGAGCGGCACGGCGTTGTTGACGAGGCATTTTGGATGTGATTGTGAGGAAGAGATGAAGAGAGAAGTTGGGGAAGAAAGTAGGTAAATTGAAGAGCAGTGGAGACTGGAAGAAGCTAGAAAGCTGAGTCAGTCGGCGAACAGGCACCTGGACAAGATTCCGAAATGAATTCTCTTGTCGCTGATTGGTGAGAAATACTTAGTCATACATCACGTGGATAGTACATAGGACATTATTGGTGTGCTTGAGAGTATCACCAGCTGGTTCGAAGCAGCCTAGAGCATGTCTAATTGGGGTATCCGGTAATCATAATGGTACATAAAGGTGGCCAGCTTATACTGGATTCAAGTGGCTTTCTGGGCATGTCGGGCCTTTCGAATCTGTTGCTTCTTGGCTCGCCTCTCCTTTCTAGCCTCCTTTCGGTCTCCCGCGCTAATCTTCTTTTCCTTTTTTGCTTTTTTCTTTTCCTCATGTCTTTTGCCTTTCCGTTTCTCATTATCGGTAGTTCCACTCTGAGGCTTGTTATCTAAAGCTTCAATTATCTCGCTTTCCGCCTGTATTCCTTCGTCAGACATGTTATCATCGTCGTCGTCGGATGAGGGTGAGTCCTTGAGATCGTCAGTCTGACCTGCAGAATCCTGCGACTTTGAGGCACTCTTCTTGGCAAGCATAGCAGCCCGAACCTCTGCACGAGCCTTTTCCTTTGCTTCTCTTTCGGCACGCTCCAAATCGATTTTCTCATTTCCAGCCTAGGCATCATGTTAGCCGTTGGCTCACCTTATGGGTTGTTTGCAGATACTCACTAAACCGTGCTTGATGAATCTTCCTGCAGCCTCTTTGTCAAGAGTCATGTTGCGTTCTTCCGGCTGTTCAAGGTTCTTGATCTTTGCGAAATATTGCTTCACGCGGGTAATTTCTCGGAAAACAGGGTGCTGCACGGCGTCCACTCCATGTAGTTTCAAGTACGCTTAGTGTATGTTAGTAATCGTCCCAAGCGGGTTAATTCGGAAGCTGTCACTAACAGAAAAGTAGGGATTCGAGAGTATATGTGATGAGTACGTTGAATTTGGCTTTGTCCATAACGGGCAAGTTACTCGAAGTTTTGGACAGAGCTTGTCCAAGAACTGGCTGAAGGACCTCTTCGAGGTCATCGATTTGATCATCCAGCTGCTCAAGCAGCGGAAGCAAAGCTGTCGCATCCATAGCTGTGAGGTAGTTGATTGAAGCCGGAGGAAGAGGAAGTGCTGAGAAAAATTATGGCTGGTACTACTTAGCGGTGTATGGGGCGGTCAGCCGCGTTTTTTCCATCGCGCGCCTCCGCATGCTATGTTTCACAGCTTCTACCCTCCATAATAGCGTGAAAACGCTGATTAAACTATGCTATGGGCCAGGTATTCGAATTCGAAATGAAAAATTAATCGGAGCGCGCCCCAGACAGTCGACACGTCCCTTTTTCGCCATCCCGAAAGCTACAAGTTGATCGTTCTATCGAATGGAAACCATTCGATAATCACCAAGCGCTTTCAAAATGTCATGTTTACTAGCACACCGATCAGTATGGAGGAAACAGGTGACTGAAAGCTTCAGCAAACTGCTTTGGCAGACCACAAACAGGAGTTATGCTAGGTACCTCTCAACATGGGAACAGGATGTGGAGCAGGGTTCCGAAGACTCAAAAAAGCCTCCATTGTCAGGCCGAGTGCATATCCTTGGTCTTGGGAATGTAGGCTCTTTCATCGCCCACGGCCTGGCCTCTCGATTACCCAGGCCGCCTATTACATTGCTTTTCCACCGCCCGGAAATGATTGCCAACTTCCGGAAGAGGAAGTACAATATTGGCATCAACACCGATGGGTTAGATGACAATAAGGCAGGCTTTGATATTGAAGTTCTCGACTCGGAAAAGCAAACCTGGTATTCCGTACCCACAACGGATGAAGAACGTTCAAAAAGTTCATACCGAAACGGCGAGCTTCCTGAGGATGCGCGGCCAGTGGAGGATCCCCATCGAATGCCTCATTCTTTGTTGCAAAGCAAACGTTACATATGGGGCCCTATTGAATGTCAAGCATCGCTTGACACCGGATTCGACTATCCTTATTGCACAGAATGGCGTTGGCGTCGTAGACATGCTCAACAGGTCTCTATGGCCTGACCCTGCAACCCGCCCCAATTACATGCAAGCAGTCATTAGCCATGGTCTTTCATTTACTGGCAATTTCCAGGTCGCCCATAAGGGGGTTGGAACCATGATCATCAGTCCCACAGTCACCCCAGGCTCGCCAATAGTCGCGGCTCATGAAAACACCGACTGGGCACCTTCTACAAAATACCTCATTCGTCTCCTCACCCTCACACCTTCTCTGGTTGCTCAAGTTGAATCTCCAGCCAACCTTTTCCAAATTCAGTTGGAGAAACTGGCCATTAATTGTATCATCAATCCGCTCACGGCTATTTACGAGTGCCGAAACGGGGAGCTTCTCTACATCTTCAACGCCACTCGTATGATACGTTTGCTGTTGTTTGAAATCTCGAACGTCATATATGCACTCCCGAGCTTCGAGGCATGCCAGGCGTCGAAGCTCGGTTTGCGCCAGAGCGACTTCGCCGCTTGATTACACAGACGATGCACACAACTTCGCAGAACATCAGTTCTATGAGCCAGGATATCAAACGGAGGAAGCCAACTGAGATTGAATATTTGAATGGTTGGATTGTGCGCCGTGGTGAAGAGCTCGGCATGAAATGCGTGTTGAACTACATGCTAAAGCAGATGGTTCTCACCAAAGCAATTATGACCGAGCGAAAACACGACACTGTGATCCCGATAGATACGACAGATGGCCCTTTTAGTGACTCTCTTGAAGTTGGGAAGAGTTCTGAAGATTCTGATCCTCATCTATTTTGATTTGATGCTATGCTAAACATAAACTCCTCCCTCGCGTCATGGCAACATAAAGATCTCGCAACATATGGAGACTAAGATCTTAAGAAAGACTTGGCCTTATAATGAGATTTCCTTCAAGGCAGTCTCGCATATATTCTTGATCTGTGCCCACCGTCGTCGCAATGACTGCGCCTTTGCGTGGTGTGCCTGGATCACCGCGTTGGTCTCCTCAGCTTCTTCGATCGACTTGATGGTTGCTTCTGCCTCGGTGATGTACGTTTGAAGCCAACCCCCAATGACGGCTGTCAACTTTTTCACGTCCATTCCCTTTGTAGATCCCTCCAGGACATGATTTCTCCAGTCTTCTTCTTCCATGTACACTAGCGATGCCGCAACCTCCGTTCGATAACATACCCCGTCGGCGTGAACTCGGTATTCCCTGTTGAATTTAATAAAATACGCATATCAGTGACGCATTGGAGCACCTACCCGTAATATTGATTTAGCGAGAGTTCCTCTTGCTTATCGGGACTGCTCAAATCTCGAAAAATGATGTCATCAAGATAGACACAATCCGAGCTGCTTTTGTCTAGATAAAAACCATCTAGAAAATTGTCAACTTTGTGCTTTCGCATTTCAGGCCCGGCATTGTATTACACTCAGCAAGAAGAAAATCGTTCGGGTGGCTTCCATAACTCATGTACACCTCATCGCCCTCGTTGTAGTCTTCAGTGGCTCGAAGGGTGTACTCGTTGGAATCAAATTTCACATCGCACTGTCCAGGAATCACCTGTTAGCAACACAGTTATTTTAGCAATTACACTTCAAATGTACGGTACCTCAATATCTGAATGATTAAAATAATCTGCAAATGGCAACAAAGCCATAGCATCATTTCTGTCCTCTGGCGGCTCTTGATCAGCCTCAACCCAGTAGAAACTACGTGTGTTGAGAATCAGCCAGTAGTATGAGAAGGACCGCCAGTCTGTGTCAGGCAGCACGGAGATAACGCTTTCCCAAGACTTGCGCAATCGACGTTCTTGCTCTGCCATCAGATTTTGGTGCACGCTCTCGTACTTCTTTGTCCGTGGACCTGGGCTGATCGTGTTCCAGCGGCCGGAGATACAAGGAGGCAGGAAGTTCGGAAGGGAAGCGAGACCTGCATTTGAAGCGGCCGAGCTGTCTGGCCAGGCCAAGCCACCTAGCTCCCTTGGCCAAAGGAGCGGAAGGGTTTCTTCAAAATCTTGACGTGGTGGCCAGGTCTTGAACCAGAGCTGGTACTTCTCAAGTTGCTCCTCATCGCCATGTGTCAAAAATGCAGCCATCATAGCTTGTGTACCCGTGCCCTCGGGGAATTTAGAGCGGAACGTCTCAGGTACACTCGCTAACGTGAGAATGACGGAAGTTGGCACCTGAACCACAGCTTCACCTCTCTATTCCTTGTTAGATGAATCCTTATATGGCTAACAATGGACTTCATGCAACCTACTTTGATCTTACGCGTCGCTCGCATTCCAAGGCCTCGTCCAGGGAAACGCGCTGGGGTCACACCATTGGCAACCACACCGTTTTCGAGAGCCCATTGAGTGAAGGCTTCATGGTCCCCACCGGGGGACCAATCTTGTGACATTGTCGGTGGATGGATCGCAAGCTAACCATGGAAACAATAAGCTCGATGCTTGTTCACATACAAGATGATAGTACCTAGGTAGAGTTCAATGGATTGAGACAGGAATCTCAGGTGTCTTTGGTTGATGGGAAATGTTTGACACCAAAAAGAAGAGAGTTGAAGAAAGTCAATGCCACAATGCTGTGCGTCAAGCCTTACATGCAGTGCAGATCAGCAGCCCTGGAGAAAAATGTGGAGCAAGTTTATCGATAGCAGCTCTTATCGATTGTTCCATACGGCGGTCTGCAGAGGCCTGGTGTGCTGTCTTCTGTCATACGATCCCGGTGCTTCCCTGCATTTGACTCCCATCATCAAGTCTACCTCAACATGTTAGGATTAGGGAGCAGGGGAGCAGCTGAGCTTAGGACTGTGGTATGCAGGAGCTCTAGATCTGCAATCCATACACCGCGGGCTTTCTCAGTCCTCAATCGCCCACCACCAAATTATCCCGGCCATGTCCCATTAACGACAATTGAGCGTGGCGCTCTTGCTGTGGGTTCGGCAATTGGGTCTCTGATCAATGTTCGGAGAGCAGGTACGACCAAATACGAGGAGCGGGCTTTCGCTCTTCAGGCCGCAGATACGACATCAAGCAGGCTCCTAGCTTCACTGCGGTTACATTTGCAGTACAGCAGCAGTACTAATTAACCCTGACAGACCTAATTGCAGCCCTCGGAGAAGCCACCGCAACCCCTTATTTTATATATCGTCTCCGGGATGCCATGCTCTCAGACCCTACCGGCCGGCGCATCCTCCGCGACCGTCCTCGCATTACCTCCCGAACTCTTCAACTCACCTACCTCCGCACACTCCCCGAGAACTCCGTGGGCCGGGCATATGCTACTTGGCTCGACCGCGAAGGCGTAACTCCAGATACGCGTGACCAGGTACAGTACATCGACGACGAAGAATGCGCCTATGTCATGCAAAGATACCGCGAGTGCCACGATTTCTACCACGCCGTAACAGGGCTCCCGACCTTTGTCGAAGGCGAGCTAGCGCTCAAGGCACTCGAATTTCTGAACACACTGCTGCCCATGACGGGGCTGAGTATGGTTGCCTATGTGCGGATGAAACCGGCGGAGAAGGAGCGGTTTCTGTCCCTGCATCTACCATGGGCGGTGCGCAGCGGGCTGGGCAGTAAAGAACTGATTAATGTATACTGGGAAGAGGTGCTAGAGAAGGATGTCCGCGAATTGAGAGCCGAGTTGAACATCGAACAGCCACCGGATTTGAGAGAGATAAGGAAGATGATCCGCCTGCAAAAGAAACGCGAGAAGGAGCAGCAACAGAAGGCTGCATAGGCGGAACCGAGCACTTTCTTCTCCTCTTTTCTTTTCTGTTGCAAGAGCTAGCCTTCATATGTACGATTATCGAGTTTGTGAATAATATCCCAGTGTAAGAGCAAGACGTGTTGCTGTTCATACAATTGGAACCGAGTAAACCAATCAACGCCTACCAGGAAATCGATTATTCCGACCTGAGCTTTTGTGACAGTGGTAGTGACGGTATCCCAGGCGGAAAAAAGGTATGATAGGAACCATGCTACCCAAAGACGACCACACCTTATCTTCGTAAATTCATCCGGCTTGTGGATCCTATAGATCCAGCAAGTCGTCATCGTCATCCCAAGCACCTTTACGCCGGCTGATGACGATCTTCTGTTCTTCCTCCTCCTTACGCTGGTTCTCTGCAACAGCATTCAAAAGCTCTTTGAGCTGCTGCTCGGTAACCTTTTGTCGCAGCTGACCAGACTGGGCCAGCATGAGAAGTCGGTTCTCAATGTCTGTGGCGCGCGATTCCTTCACAAGGCGAATCCGCCCAAGCCTGTCAGCGGCGGCAGGGTCTAGAATCTGATTCAAGATGGAGGCGCGGCGGTCCGCTACAAATGGTGAGTGACTTTGTTTCAGAAGGGCCATGCTAATCGGAGGGTTTGCGGAGTAGCCTATGGGGCAGAAAGATCACGTACATTCAGCTTGCCTACATTTCACATTTGTAAGCTTCTAGTCGCGGACACCGGCGCAAGTCTTATCGCTAGAGTACTCACCTTCGCTGCTCGTCCTGGCCGCCATCTCCACTTGGGCCACCGCGAGGGCCGCCTTGTTGTTGGAGCTGCGCAAGGCGCGCTCTTCTGATCTGGATCTCGGCGTTAGCATTTGGTCTAGTCGCGTCAGCCAATTGAACCCACCTCCTCCAGCTCAGCATCCGCCATGGTGTGGTTAATGCACGAGTTCCAGGACCCTCGGATGTGAACTGCTGATCTGGGTCGTGTGGGAGAATCGGAGAGAAGATTATTGACGACCCCCACTTTCTTTTGCCTGAGGCTCTCACGCGGGGGAGTTGTAAGTGTCACGTAATCAGACGTCAAACGACCGGGTTCATAGGAGTGACAGTACGCAGTATGCTACTAATGGGGAAAGTATCAAATTGACCAATTATCTATCGAGGTTTCTACGCTGATACCCGACCTCGGAATAAGAGCTTGGTTGAATTGTTGCCTAACAATCTTCCGGAGGGCCGATGTCATGTTCGGAACTGTAATGGTACAATACGGAGCTATATTAGTACTTGACGAGATGTACGTATATAACCTTGAAAAGGCTGTGAATAGATACTACGCAGCTGGGTATTGAGACATTGGCTCCGGTAAAAGTCTGCTTATGTTGACGACAAAGCAACCCAGTCGAGGCTGGCGTGTTTCTAGATTATAGAGTCGCTGGCGGAGAACAGGACCACATGGGGTAATTGGCCAATCCGGGCTCGAGATAGCGAGATAACGCGCTCGCGTTGGTGCTGCGCCTCCTTATTTCATCCTGGGTATGTCGGCACGTCCTAGCGCGGCCAGAATATCCAGACGTAACGTCTCTCAAGGACGCAGAATCCGCCGTCTGTACCCGCGAGATCGGCAGGTACTCCATCCTTAGTTCGACTATAGCTATGCATGGTGATACACCGTAAAGACCTGTCGTCGTGCATCCGAGGACCAATCCAAACCCAGAACAGAGATCAACTGCGAGGGTGGCTTGACCAGAGAATCAAAGAAGTGGCAAACATGAAGCTAGAGATTATTCGGAAATAAATACGAGCTGAATTAACCTCCAAAAATCTCATCACGCTCGATCACCTGCTCCCGGTGTGACCTGACTAAGCCGATGGGAGGCGAACGAGGTGCAGCGGCTGTAACCCCCGATCCCAATACATTTCAACCTAAACCTACCTCAATACCTTTTCTTTCCTTTTCTTCACCTCGAGTCAGTCCTTTTCCTTTCGCGCGCTTCTATACCTTCCTTTTTTTACACCCAGCCGAGTAAACTTGCCCTCCTACCCATTGTCCACAGCCCCCGATCGCTTGCGGGGACCTCAGCCAGCAATCCTTTACCGATTCCCGTGAATGGCGCAGTCGCTATATTGACCAGAGTCCTCCTGGACATGAACCCGGCTCTTGTGTATGTTTGGGCATCACAAATTTGAAGAAACCGGGCACACTCATATCACATTCCTTGTCCGACGCCGTTTACGTCACTCATCATGGCCGAGTAAGTGAATCTGGGCAGCATGGAGATGGACCAATCAGACAGCCACTAACGGTTAGAATAGTCTAATTGCTTTACAAACCTATCATCACAATAAGCTCCTCCCCCCTTCGTCCACCATGATACCACGACACGCCCACAAGCGCTCGCTGTCTTCGGAGCATCGAGCTTTATCCCCCGACAAAACCGTGCATAAGGCCAAATCCACCACCAATCTTACCGAAATTGCTGCCAAGAATGGCTCCATTCCAAAGTTCTCCAAGTTCGAAGAGAACAATTTCAACACCTTGCAGGATCCGCGGTTGGCCACTCCTACCGAAGTTTCAGATGAGGACCCATCCGCCCAGCACCCTGACTTGAGCAATGAGGTTGCTGCACTTAGTGTGAAACTGATCCAGGCGATCAATAATCAGACCCAGTTGGATGACAGTCTCGTTGCTGCGCGACAAGAGCTGGAACTAGCACAGGGCAAAATTCAGGCATTGGAGTTCCAAAATGAGAAATACCGACGCGACATTGAGGAAAGGATATACATCAAACGATCCGACGCCGAATACGAGATCGGACAAATGGCAGCAGTGCTGGCAGAAGAGAGAACCAAGCGCCAGGTCGCGGAGAAGGGGAAGAAGCAAATGGAACAAGAGCTAGAGGCCCTGACTGCCGATCTCTTCGAGGAAGCCAATAAGGTGAGATCATTGTCACCCACTGAGACTGTTTCACGGGCATTTTTCACTGACTGAGTTTAGATGGTGGCTGCTGTCAAGAGAGATCGAGAAGCTACCGAAAAGAAGAACGAACAATTGCGATCCCAAGTCAAAGACACAGAATTGCTCCTCGCGTCACATCAGGATCAGCTGGCCGAGCTCAAGTCGGTTATGCAAGGGATGCAGCTCACCAAAGATGAAGTTGAACCCCGCACTACTCCTTCGACTGCACCTCCATCCCCAATTGGGGCCTCCCATCTGCAAGGGCACGCCAAGCAGGACTCGGAAGTCCATGGGACCGCTGCCATTCCCTGCAATCCCGATGAGCAGATTCCCGGTCCCTCGTGCAACTTTCCAGAAATAGTTCGCCTGGTTTGTCGCAATGACTTGCCAGCTTATGATGACTTCCAAGAGCTGCTAGTGCTCTCAAGGAGCTCTAAACCTCCCAGCCGTGCAGGGAGCGGATCGTATGGGGGTTTGAATGTCATGAGCCTGGCTGGTTTTGCCTCCAATGCTATCTCAAACAATTATTCCCCCACGAAAGGTGCAAATCATTCCCCGAACGGAAGCCTGAACTCTACCACTGGTTCTCACATCCCCCTTAAGGACACCAAATTCTACAAGCGTGTCCTTATGGAAGATATCGAGCCCACTTTGAGATTGGATTTGTCCCCCGGGATCTCTTGGCTCACTCGACGAAGTGTCTTGAGCGGCATTTGTGATGGTAGCCTGGTTGTAGAACCAATGCCTGCGGCGACTAAGAAGTACGAGTTTCCGTGTACGGTCTGTGGTGAACGACGGGCTGGTGCCAATAACGAACGTACGCATCGCTTCCGAACCTCCGACAGTGAGACTGCTCAGCGATACTCGCTTTGCCAGCAATGCTTAGAAAGGTTTCGTGCTTGCTGCGATTTCACTGGCTACCTACGTCTCATTCTGGATGGCCACCTTCGCGCAGGTGATGCTGATGAGGAACGGGATATCTGGGAGGAGACTGTCCGCCTCCGAGAACGATTGTTCTGGTCACGAGTCGCAGGTGGCATCGTGCCACTTGTGAGCCGAGTCGCCGAAGCTGACACTGATCACGAAAACTCCGAGCCCAACTCCGATGGCTTCGCACCCTCCGAAGCGCGGGATGGTTTGTTACATCCTGAAGCCAACCATATTGCCGAGTCAAGGAGTGAAGATGTCACAGTTCGGAGCGAGCGAGACTCTAGCGTCTTTGCTCCCTCTCTTCCAGACCTGGACCTGCGCAAACCCTCAACACCGGAGCCACACCAAAGAACCGAAGACTTGAACTCTGACCTTCCGCCAAGGCGGGCCTCTGTAGACTCCGAGATCAGTGTCTATGAAGAGGCTAATGATGACATGGAGACCGAGCCTGTGGAGGTTACAGTGGAGGTAGTTTCCCCCGTCATGCTAAGTCCTACCGAGATACCTGCCGATGTCTCGATCGAACACCCCACAGAGAGTGCCGAGTCTCTTGGGCAAACTGCACCCCCTCCACATAATGAGCCGGACCCCGCTCGCGATCATCAAGACAGCATTGATGCTACAGGAATCACAGAGAACGATCCTGTGGCGCTTCCCGAACACTCCGACAAGCCTACCCCCGTCGAGCCTGCCGCGGAGTCTCCAACAGAAGCCGCTAAGAATTAGCACTAAAAAGAAACAATGGGCCCAGCTAGTACCATGCAGTCGACTAGCTACGTCACTACCCCGATACTCCTTTCACGACACCCCGATGCATTCCTCCATGGCCTCCGTTCTCGTGCATATTCACCAGATTGATAGACTTCTACTTCTTACTGCAAGCTGCCTATTTCTTTAATCCCCTTTTCTCAACGCATTTGTTTGATGTGTAGCTTTCCGTCGATATCCCCTTTTGAGCAGCTTGCAGGCCCCCCTTTTTGTATTACTACAAACTTTTGACCGCCCAATGTATACATAATGTCTTCGTTTCTTGGTGTCCATTAAGACACAGTGACAGGTTCAGGCGATCCAGCCTTTGATTGGACTACGTATCAAATGCAATTTCACATTGAGGTTTTCTTTTCCAATCGTAAACTATTATAATCACTTCTTCTCTTGCTAACTTTGGAGGATAATCCGGTCCAGCGCAAGCTCAGTTGAAGGGGAGGAATTTCTATGTATAGCGTGCTGTATTTCAAGGCTCCGTTGGAACCAGCCAGATCATGGAGCCCAGCTGCTGGGTATCATTATGCACTTAAGTTAATACACGTTTCAGAGCACTCAATAAAAAAAATACATGATAGTTTCATCCTCACACAAGTATATCTGTAGAGGCCCAGACGGCATCCCAATGGCGTGCATAGATTTCTTCTCCGTGAGAACTACCCAGCCACAGGATACCCTTCATCCGCGAGATGGCCTCGTCGCTTGTCTGGAGTCCGAGAGCGGAGGCAGCAGCACGCGCCTTTTGCACGAACCATGTATAATGGCTGGATCCGCTCGACGCCTCCATTGCAATGGAGTAAAACCAGATACCCATCGAGTCTGCGTAGTGCTGGGTTTCGCGCTTCTCGAGCTCCTCTTTGAACCGAGCGACGGTTGTATCCAGCAACATCGCGTGTGGATAATATGAGGGTCCATGAATGGTAAACATATAAAGAATAATAGCAAATCGTACACATTCGCTCGTTGGTGATGGGGGAGATGTTGAGGAGGGAGAGGGCGTGAGAAGACGATGGATGACGAAACAAGTGAGGTCGTGGAGCTGTGTAGATGAGAACGGTTTGTTCTGGGTCCGATCAAAGACATTTCTCAGGCGATTAAAGACATTTTCGACCGTTTCATCAATATCAAGCTCTTTATACAGTATTTTATCGTGAGCGGGTGGCTGCAGTTGCCACTCGGGGGTGGGAGGAATGCCATCTCCCACTCCGACATCGTCCTGGGTGTCGAATTGAGGTCGGCCCATTATGACCATGGAGACCCTTTGGTGTGTGTTAGCGACCATTTCGTAAATCGAGGGAAGTTTGCCCTTACCAGCTTACCATTCTTGCCGTCAGAGGACTAGTTTGTCTCACTGCGTTGATGCCGCCTCGCATGTTGACTAGCGCTTTCACGCCATCGACATGTGTTTCGCTGACTTCGACATTCCCCTTTCCGAACTGTAGGTTGTTAGAGCAGTGTCAAGGATTGGGACGTAGAGAGCAACTGGAGCCTTACCTCAATGCTCGCCAAGGTAATGACGGAGTTGATCGTCCCATCTTGCACCGCCAGCGATGTATCTTGTACTTTGCGTCGAAGGAGAGCAAGAGAATCCGCCATCAGGGCTTCTGAAGCCTGGAAGCCCTTCTGGGCTAATAACTCTTCATCAAGACATGCTGTCTGTAAGGAGACATGGAATAGGGCTGGATCCCCCAATGCCAGCGGCCACCACGACACAAGAAAGGGATTCGTGGTAGCATTTAAATCCAGAGGGTAGTATTGGAATGCAATTTTATGAAGGACTGCATTATTCAGACCATATTTCGACAAGGGAACTCGCTGAACACTTACAGGTATAGATAAGGCGTTGAACATGTTCTCTAGGAAGCCTAGTTTGCGGATACGCATCGAATGGGTCCAAGCCCCCGAAAGGATTGGTAATTGAAGAGCAAGACTTGGAAGGCTCTTGCAACACGGCCACTTCTAGTCCGGGCCCAGCCGATTGCGCGTTCAAGGGCTGATTTGCATAGACGCACAGAACCTTGCGCTTGATACAGCGGGAGCAGCTCGGCGTGCGGAGATCACAGCTATGCTTGAATTTGGCGCAAGCGCTACAGGACCGGCGAAGCGTTGGGCGCATACTGGACATGGAGGGACCTGATAGAACACATTGTCCGGGGGAAATCAGTAATGAAGCAGGCGAGACCCGCCAGATGGTTAAGCCCCCATAACCCTCAGGCCACAAGGCTCGCACTCTGGGCCCGTCCTCATATCCAGCCAATCACAGCCAAGAATCACCAACTGCGAGCGAACGGTAACGCCGGATCGTTTTGTCTTGGCGTTCGCCCCATCGGAGTCTAGTCCTACTTGGGTAATCTATATTCATCCGCTCATCTAGGGCTGCGGCTTGCTGGCATGATGAGTGACCGGTCACTGCCGATTGCTGTGCAGATGCCTCATAAATGGTCTCGATCCCTGGTTCCTGGTCGAACAGTATTTCGAGTCCTAACACAATGGACTCGGAGATCGCCAACAGTTCCAGTCCCCAACTGGGACTGGCCCAGATCGAGTCTGCTACATCATTCAGTGCTCAATTACCGACACTGCTAGGGGACGTTTTTGCTGGCTGGTCTTTCTGGCAATATGCGGCCACCTTCTTAATGGCTGCTATTGTATACGACCAAGGTAAACCCGCTGCCATATTCTTCCCTAGTCCATACTAATCTTTCTCCAGTGATGTACATAAAGCGGAAAGGATCGATTCCAGGCCCAGCATTCAAAATCCCCCCTCATGGGGCCCTTCCTTCAGGCTCTTGATCCCAAATTCGAAGGATATCTCGAACAATGGGCAAGGGGACCGCTTAGCTGCGTGTCCATCTTCCACAAGTATGTCATCACCCATCCAGGCGCAGGTTCTAACCATGTTGGCTAATTGGTCGTCCCAGGTTCGTGGTTCTCGCTTCAGACCGTGACATCGCCCACAAAGTCTTCAAGTCACCCTCCTATGCTGAGCCATGTATTGTGCCTATCGCGAAAGACATCATCGGGCACAAGGCTTGGGTTTTCCTCCAGGGTAAAAGTCACGCCGAGTACCGTCGAGGACTGACTCCGTTGTTTACGAACAAGGCCATGGCAACCTACCTTCCTGCACAAGAAGCAGTCTTTGCAGAGTACTTCAACAAATTCGTGGCTATCAGTGAAAATGGTCAGGGCAACCCCGTTGAGTTCATGACCATGTTCCGTGAGATCAACTGCGCGCTGTCATGTCGGACATTCTTTGGACATTATATCTCCCAGGACGCCGTGAAGAAGATCGCAGACGACTTTTATATGGCCACCGCTGCTCTAGAGCTTGTCAATATCCCCCTCTCTCTGTATATCCCTTTCACCAAGCCCTGGTGGGGGAAGCGAACCGCCGACGCCATCCACACCGAGTTTGCCAGATGCGCAGCTGCATGCAAGGCCAATATGGCTCAAGGCGCAAAACCAACCTGTATCGTTGATCAATGGGTGTCTCACATGATGGAATCCGAACGGTACCGCCAACGAGTTGCCGCAGGAGAGACAGACGCCGAGAAACCAACAAACCTCATTCGAGAGTTTACAAACGAGGAGATTAGCGATACGTTATTCACCTTCCTGTTCGCGTCTCAAGATGCCTCCAGCAGCGCTACAACCTGGCTCTTCCAAATTCTGGCCCAAAGACCCGATGTGCTCGATAAGCTTCGTGACGAGAACCTCGCTGCTCGAGGTGGAGATCGCAACAAGCAGTTCAATTTACCCATGCTGGAATCCCTCACGTATACAAATGCCGTGATCAAGGAACTTTTGCGTCACAGACCCCCTGTCATTTTCGTTCCTTATCTCGCTACAAAGGATTTCCCTGTGACGCCTGACTATACTGTGCCCAAGGGCTCCATGATCATCCCATCATGCTACCCCGCCCTCCATGACCCGAACGTCTATCCTGAACCGGACGTTTTCGATCCCGAGCGATGGATCACCGGCGACGCGGAGTCGAAGACCAAGAACTGGCTTGTCTTCGGGACCGGGCCCCATGACTGCCTTGCGAGACGATACGTGCCGCTGTCTATGGCGGGGATGATTGGCAAAGCTGCTCTGGAGTTGGATTGGAAGCATCATGCTACGGAGAAGTCGGAGGAGATCAAAGTGTTTGCGACTCTCTTTCCTATGGTAAGTAGATCGAGATATCTTTCATTTCTACCAGATGGCTCCCGTTTATGTCCCGCTGCACCTGTGCTAATACTAACCCAATATAGGATGGCTGTCCACTGGTCTTTACGAAGCGCTCTTAATACATACTGTAGGGCCCCTTTAGAAGGGGCATTGTTCTTGAACGGTACATTGTACAATTCTCACGTTATCAGAAACAACTCCGATCAACACGCTCATACCACTGGCGGGCAGCAGTATGAATATCAGTCGCAATATACCATGCGTAGATTCATATAGTTATTGTGGTAGTTCACAAATATGTCAGTTCTGATCAAGATTCCAAGGTGCTCACCTTCAGGGGATCACGAGATAAGTATCATCTTACTGCGAAGGAAGATACTTGCCATATTAAACACCGGTCTTAGTCTATAGTAGGAAGAAGAAGTTCTGAAAGCCTAGCGAACGATACGAATGGTATTTTGCTGACGCGGAAAGGTTATTGTACAAACATGGCCCCTAAAGATCCAGACGTTGCGCGCAAGCCGGATGGTAAACCCCGATAACTCCTTAGTTGTGAAGAGAGAACTCCTAGATTGAAGAGAGAGCCCCTAGTTGTGAAAAAGAAACATAAAAATAAGGGGCAAATATTGAATAGCAAAATCGTCAGCCAGCGAAAAAGGAAGCAGCAAGCTCCAGGCCAGTAACATAGAGGCTCGAATTACTTTTTGGCAATTTGGTGAATGTGTCGGAGCTGATCCTCGATATTCGTGGTCTGGGGGACGTGTCCGGGAGGCACCGCAGCTGGACCGGGAGCAACAGGAGCTTCTGCGCCAGTGGCCATACGCTTACGACGAGCATCCTCCTCGGGATCCAGAGCCGGAGCACGCGAAGCGGTAGTGTCGAATACGTCGGTTCGGTTGCTGGCAAGACGCTTCAGGTTGTTGACGACGTCGCTCGTGTTAAGATTGGTCGTGGAACTGCGAGATTCAGCCTTGGCACGCTGCTCCTTCCAGCGAGGGTCGAGAAGCTCGATACGCATATGCTGCTCAAGCTCTGCAACCGGAATCTGCTGTTTACAGTTTGGACAGAGCGCCATTGGACCAGGGGCTTGCTGGCGACGGGCCTGAGCTCGGGGCACGTAATCCGAGCGAATACGCATGGGAGGCTGGCCGGGGGCCGCTGGCATCGGAGGCTGTCCCGGGGGGAACTTGCATAGGAGCTTGGGCTGGTACAGCGGGAGGGGCCTGGAAACCAGGAGCCATTGGAGGAGGCTGGTAAGGTCCCTGGGCCTGAGCCGGGTAAGGGGAAACAGAAGAAGGACCAGGAGCGGGTTGGTTGGAGGCGTTGTAGTAGGTTGGGGTATCAAGGTCGGTGGGCATAGCCTCTTCAATGCGCAAGGTGTTCATCGACATAGCAGCCCGCTGTTCAAGAGAGGCAGTCTGCAGATCGTGAAGGGACATGGGAGGTGGCAGTTCTTCTTTTTCATCCTCCTCGGTAAACACAATGGTCTCCGCCACAACAAAGTCATGCCAGTCAATTTCCGCATACTCCCGTCGCTCTTTCTCCTCCAGATCTTCTTTCTCCTTCTTCTGCGACTCTTGCCATTTCGTAAATTCGTTTCGCTCCTTCGCGCGGTCGAGGATGTGGTACTTGTTCTCGATGTTCTTCTTCAGTTCTTCACGGCGGTGTTTCTCGGTGGTGTCCGGATTGACACCATCACCGTTTTCGTTGAGGAGAATGGTGTATTCTTCAACCATGGCCCGGAAGTACGAGTAAAGGCTGTGGTTGGGTCGTAGGAAATCGAATTGAGGATTTCCAGCTTCACGCTGCGAGAGTCCCGTCGCGAACTGTTGGCCTTTCCCCGCAGTATGAAACGCAGTGAGTCTGAGGACATCCAGATCGAGCGCACTGATGTTGGGCATGCGCGCCGAGAACCGGAGCTTGGGTGGCTCGGGGGGGGCCTTGGGTTTCTCAGGCATGACGGCGACTGCTTCTCCTGCGCGTCCTGCAGAGACCGATGTCCCACGACCTTCTTTTATTTCGGAAAGACGCCACTTGTAGTAGGGAGAATACGCATCGGTGTCAGCAAGGAAAGAGAATTTGACGTTCTTCCTTTCTTTCTCGCGGATGCGGTCTGTAGACTCGGTTTTAGCACCAGGTGGGGAGAGGGGAAGGTGTAAATGGGACAGTTGCGAGATGTACCTTCAAAGACGGTTCCGTTACGCGCGACATAACCAGCGGTCTTCTCGATGATACCTGAGACAAGGTTATTTACCGGCCTTCAACTCGTTTGGCGCGAAAGCGCGCATATATACTCACTTTGAATATCCTTTGGAGGCAATACGACGCCAGGGGGAGGCTTCAGCCCCTCCTCCGGCACGGGGGTGCCACCATTCGAAGCCATGGTGAGGTGGATGGAGGAAGAGGAAACGAAGACGAGTTGGCGAAGCTTTTCGATGCGGCGTATCGGAGACTGGCAAACGGCTGACTAAGATACCGCCTTGTCCTGATAAGGTGTGCACCAGCCACTGTTTCACGTGTAGATACGGTATCACGTGCGTATTGGGCAGTATGGCAGTGCAGGCTGGTTGCGGCGCATCGTTTCGATTGCTTGCGTCTACAGTCTTAGTAGATTTGATCACATCTTGACTGAGAAAATAGCCAATGTATTTTTCCTGCCTAATCCTGCAGTCCCTTTCTTTACCAACCTAAGTGAAGTAAGAAGTAGGCCGAATTGCGAAAGAAAAACCCCCAAGCACAAGTCTTGCGCTTGTGTCAAAGGTTAAAGGGGGGCCGCGAATCCACGTTCCGCTCGGTTGATCTGGCCTCTCTCAGCTTTTGCACGCTTTCGTTCACTCCCTCATCGACCATTTTCGACCATTCCCCTTTTTTTCTTTTCCCTCTATCCTCCTGGAACCCTGCCATGGGGTCTTTTTTCTTGTGCAACTACGGTCATTAACTGTTCGCCAATTTCCCCGGGTGAAGGGCTGTTGGGAGCTACTAGAGCTGTCAGCGGCTATCGACAATATTGAATTCGATCCCCATTTTTCAATAAGTGGTGACATTTGTTGAACCGAGCCACATTTCAATCTTTTCCTCGTCTTCCATCATTATCTTGATTTAATCACTCTTTCCCTACATCGACTCAAATCTCCCTACCGAACGCCGAGACCCGCATTCTCCTACATCCCGCATCCAATGGGTCAAAAAGCTAAAGAGACATTGGCTGTGCGGCCCCAGAGCCGCGGCCGACGCTCTCGAAGCCGCTCTCCAAGGCCCAAGACCAAAGCGACTCCACCCCCGCTACCTCCAAGCTATGCCTCCGATGGTGTGAAGGACTATGACATCCTCAATCTTCCCGCCTCTGATTACAAGTGGCTGGTCTTAGTGACCCTGGTGGCCGCCATTGTGCGTCTATTCCGTATTTACCAGCCCACTAGTGTAGTGTTTGATGAAGTACAGTATGTGCTCATGGCACCTTGAATTTGGATCTCGATAGAAGCAGTGGCTAACCGATGAATAGTTTTGGTGGATTCGCAAGCAAGTATATCAAGGGCAAGTTCTTCATGGATGTCCATCCGCCACTCGCCAAGTTGCTACTCACGCTCGCGGGCTGGCTCGCTGGGTTTGATGGTAACTTTGACTTCAAAGACATCGGCAAGGACTATGTTGCGGAAAACGTTCCCTATGTGGCGATGCGAATGCTTCCAGCCGTCCTTGGGGTTTTGACAGTATCTTTGATGTTTTTGACCCTCAAGGCCACTGGTTGCCGTACCTCAACTGCTGTTATGGGCGCCAGTGTTGTTATCTTCGGTATGAAGCGTTACTTGATCAGCCCCAGATTGAGCACTGCTAACATTGACTCTAGATAATGCGCTCACGACTCAATCTCGTCTTATTCTTCTGGATTCCCCTCTGGTTTTCTTCACCGCCCTGACAGCCTTGTCGTTCAACTGCTTTTCGAACCAACAAGAATTGGGCCCTAGCCACGCTTTCCGAGGCCCGTGGTGGTTCTGGTTGGCTGCGACGGGTCTTTCGTTGGGAGCAACATTGAGTGTCAAGTGGGTCGGTCTCTTCACTGCGGCCTGGGTGGGATCTATTACTATCCTCCAACTATGGGTTGTGCTTGGTGATGCCAAGAATGTCACTCCACGACTCTGGTTTAAGCATTTCTTTGCCCGCGCCTTCTGTCTGATTGTGATCCCCCTGGCTTTCTACCTCGCCATGTTTGCCATTCACTTTACTTGCTTGGTTAACCCTGGGGAGGGTGACGGTTTTATGTCCTCGGAGTTCCAGGCTACCTTGAACTCGAAGGCCATGCAGGATACCCCGGCTGATGTGGCATTCGGCTCCCGTATCAGCCTTCGTCACCACAACACACAGGGCGGCTATTTGCACTCGCACAACCATATGTACCCAACGGGTAGCAAGCAGCAACAGATCACCCTCTATCCCCACAAAGATGAGAATAATATTTTCATCATCGAGAACCAGACCCAACCTCTAGGCCCCGATGGTACCGAAATTGCGGGACCTGCTGCCTGGGACGGCCTAAACTTTGAATCTAACTTTGTTGAAGATGGTTCTATCATCCGGCTTTATCATGCTTTGACCCACCGCCGTGTTCATTCCCACGATGAGCGTCCTCCTGTGACGGAAGCCGATTGGCAATTTGAGGTCTCGGCTTATGGTTACGAAGGGTTCGCCGGTGATGCAAACGATCTATTCAAGGTTGAGATTGTGCCATCTCTTTCGGAGACCTCGCTTTCGAAGAAACGCGTTCGTACTATTCAGACCAAATTTAAGCTGGTTCATGTGATGACCGGATGTGTACTATTCTCCCACAAGGTCAAATTGCCCGACTGGGGATTCGAGCAGCAAGAAGTCACTTGTGCTCGTGGTGGTTCGCTGCCCAACAGTGTTTGGTACATCGAATCTAATGCACACCCCGCCATGCCTGAGAACGCTGAGAAGACCAATTACCGCAATCCCGGCTTCCTGGGCAAGTTTTGGGAGTTGCAGAAGGTCATGTGGGTTACTAACGCCGCCTTGGTGGAGTCGCACACTTGGGACTCTCGCCCGCCTTCATGGCCCACTCTCCTTCGTGGTATTAACTTCTGGGGCAAGAACAACCGCCAGATCTACTTGCTTGGTAACCCCCTCATCTGGTGGTCTAGCACTGTTGCCATTGCAATCTACGTGGCTTTCAAGGGCATTGCGGTTATCCGATGGCAGCGTGCTTTCAAGGACTACCAGAATATCAACTTCAAGCGATTCGATTATGAAATCGGCACGAGTGTTTTGGGATGGGCATTCCATTATTTCCCGTTCTACCTCATGGCCCGTCAGCTCTTCTTGCACCACTACCTCCCTGCTCTCTATTTCGCCATTCTGGTCTTCTGCCAAGAATTTGATTTCCTGGCCAACCGGGTGAAGAGCTTAGGCCTTGCCTCTCGGCCCGCTATTGGCAAAATCTTGATGGCCACATTTGTGCTCCTTAGCATCGGCGTTTTCACCCTATACTCACCCCTTGTCTACGGAAACCCGTGGACCAAAGATGCGTGCCAGCGAGTAAAGCTCCTTAACAGCTGGGATTTCGATTGTAACACATTCCACACCGAAGTAAGTGTTCCGGAGTGGCGTCCACCCCGCCGAGGATATTAATCGACACCGCCGAACGAGTATGGCTAACGTGGAATCTTTTTTTCCATCTTAGCTCAGCCAGTACGTCACGGAGCTCTCACCAAGTAATTTACCAATCCAAACCACTCCTATCCCCGCTGCTCAGGTCGAGCAAGCACGGCACCCGCAGCCTCCGGCACAGCAACCTCTTGATGCCGCCGGTCAGCAGCAGGAGGAGCAGCCAGGAGCAGCAGTGACCTCGCCGAAGCTTGCTGGTACCATGGCACGTGTTGAGTATCGGGACCAAAATGGCAACATCTTGGACGAGGAGCTTGTCGCCTCGCTTCGTGCAGATGGCAAGGTCAAGTTCGAGACCCGCTGGGAGTCCAAGTCTGAGACTCCAGCACGCGCATGAGGTTCCTATTGTCGATGGCCAGCTCGCTCCTCCGCACCCTGATGTCGAGGGCCAGAACCCCGAGACTGACGCTGCGGATACAATTCCCCCCGAGAGCCCTGCTTCCGTGGATCAGGGTAATGAGAGGTCTGCTGAGGTCGACAGCTCGCCTGAAGCCAAACCTGCCAGTGAAGGAAATGAGGCCACCCGATAAATGCCTCTCTTTTGCCTGATTTGATGGGGGTTAGGAGAAAGTTTACTGTTTCTTACGACCCCAGTACTAGGGTGGTGACTCCTTCGTGTGATGAGTTGATTAGGTTATCCATCATTGTCATATAAGCGATCATTGTCATGTGTTAACATTTTACTGAGTGAACTTGCTAAGGTGCACGCTTGAATGTACAAACATGTACCGTATTTTGTCCTTGAAATATTCTTGCGTATATGTGTTGACATAACTATGAGTCCTCCGTAACTAATAGTAAACACCTCAGGCTGCTCCAATATTGCTAGTACCTAGTGCTAGTAGCTCCCTCGGACTGTCAAGCCCAGTGATCGAATGGCCTGTAGCCATCCTCAAGACTTGAAGTTGTACCTGAACGTCTTAAGCCCATGCGGCTGATATTTTCCCACTGTCCATTTAGACCGAGCGTCATGGTGCTCCCAAACAATTGGCCCCCTGCCTCGGTGGTTTCAACTTGCGGTTCAACTTGAGCCACTTTTGTCCACCCTATGAATTTGTTATCAGTCACCCCTTCTTATCATTGTAGTCCAGACAGTTATTCTAGCTAGGTCCATTGAACATTTCAGGCATCCAATCTGGAGATTGTAAGGTTCCAATTCGAGTTTGACGGTCGGATAAAGACTGGCGCGTTCTAGGTATCGATACTACGTGTACTGAGCCCACCGGAGGGCAGCGGGATATATATATATATATATATATCCATACCCGCCAAGTCATAGTAAGTACCGCTTACAACATCTAAATCAATGTAGTGTACGTATAGAAACATAAGAAAAGAGATCGATTCCCAATTGACTCTTTCTGAAACGAATAATATGCACAAATTGATAGTTTCAATGGCAAGTCCAAGCGCTCTTCTCTCCACCGTAGTCTAGTATACAGCAGCAGCCCAGCCGCAGGAGGGAGGCATGGCTCCCTCAACAGTTTTTGAAAGGCTCTACTGCAGGAATCTAGTAGTCCCACTCCTCCTTGCCGTACTTGTTGAATCTCTCGTGGAGGTCCTATCAGAGAAAGCCAAATGGTCAGCATTTGTCCGTCGGCCAATCAGAACGTATTAAATAATATCGACTTGAATGGCATCAAAACAGAGCCAGTCTCGTCGCAGATAGACCGAGGCGTGGTTGTTGCTTACCTCAGGCAGGGTGACGTTGGGGACAATGACGGTGTTCATGGCGCTAGGGGCAGCACGGAGGGGCTGGTTCTTGTCGCCGTGAGGGTGGTACTGGTACTTGTAGACCTTGCCGTCCTCAGAGGAGGCGTGCCAGGGCATGGCACTCTCGCCGATACGGACGTTGCTCTCGGAGTTGACGGAAGTGGGCTTGCTGCCGAAGTACCTGTGATTGCGGAGAGACGCAGTTAGCGAATTGCACTCCACGCAATGCTTGTGAGCTCATGCTAGTCGTCATAGACCATAAAGCCTAGTATCGGTAGCTTGATTGAATTTGTGGCGATGGGCGAACCACGCCACAAGTAGTATAGCAGCAGAAAGTAGAGCGACGAGAAGAAAAGGGGAATATTCACCAGCCAGCAATACCGAAAGCACCGGCCATGACACCGAGAAGGACCTGTAAAGTCAGGTGTTAGGTCTAGAGCTATATGTGAGGATCAATTGCATTTGAGGTTCCGTACGTAGAGCTCGGGATCACGCTTGGGAGCCTTGTCGAGGTTGGCATCCTCGACCTTGGAGGACTGAAAGCGGCGCATGGGGGTGCGCAGAACGGGCTGGCGGGCCAACGCCCGACGGGTAGCCATAGAAGCAATTGAAGACATGGTGGCAGCGAATCGTGCGTGAAAGAGGGGGTTCACAGAGGAGTAAGAGGTGGTGCGAGAGAATCGGATGATGTTGGAGAGTCAGGTGACATTCCGAGCTGAGTCAGCGCCGCTTCGAGCATCGTCCTTGTCATCATGAAAATCATCGTCATCCAGCGTCGTTCGCGTTTCGTGTTCTGCGGCCCCTTTTGTCGCGGGTGACCACCTCCTGCTTGCTGTGTCTGCTGGATTGGTGATTTGACTCGTTCGACTCTTGGAAATATCCCTCATTCATCCGCACAGGTAGGTGTTCGCTCCTCCCCTATTTATCTTTAACCCGATCAGGGGCTGCAATCCCCGGAATTCTTACGCGTGGTTGCGCAAGGAGTATACAGCACATATATATGAACGGCGCACCAATTCAAGCTAACACTGACTACAGAACACCAATTCTTCGAACCGAACGTTCCCTCCTCGCCGTGCGGCTGTCACTCCTTTTTTTTTTCCGTATACGTCTCCGCCCCCAGGTCCGTTGATACCTTTTTTCTCTTGGTACGGAAACACAATACACTGAGTATTGGCGAAGCGAAAACAATGAAATAATACCGAACGCCTTTGGGAAACTTCATTTTATATCATTACACATCATGGAGCATCCTTCAGACCGTCCCCAGCCCGTGGGCACCGACCACCCACAGCAAACAGAGCAAGTATTAGGGATCCCACGTCCTCCATCTGTGGGAGGCATCTCTTCTCGAATGACCGAAATGACCTCGGAAGATGGAGAGCGATCCCCCGTGTCTCCGGTCTCGCCAACTTATCCGCCGCCTCCTTCAACAGTTCAATCACGTCCATCGGCTTCCCGTCGAGGTCCACCCCCCACGAGAGCGTCTAGCCAAGTGACGAGACCAGAGAGTGCAGGTAGCCGACTGAGCCGCTCACATATTCCGTCTTTGACGGCCCAGGGATTCTTCCGCCCTATGAGTTCGCAGCGGTTGCAAGCACACCGACAAGGACGACCAATGACTAAGGGAACTGTCTCTTCTACTGAAGAATGGGGTGATCAAATGAGCCAGAATCGTCGAAGCTTGATTTCCAACAGTACCATGCAGCAGGGGTCACTCCCCCCAGTGGACATGGAGCCCCCGCCATCGCGTGGCACAGAGTTTACCGACCCAGTCTTACCAGATCGCAATGCATTTAACGCTAGCCCAACTGGGGACCATACCGTGCGAAGCCTCGGTGAGAGTGTTAAGCTTTTACGAGACCGAGACCAGGCTGGCAAACACCGCCCTGCCCCTCTGAACCTCGCAGTCAATTACAGCACTCCCCACCCGCAAGACACTCCATTGAAATCGCCACTTTCTTTCTTGTCATTGCAAAACAAAGGACCTGGAAACAATGGTCACGATTCCCGAGGCCACGAACGCCTCTCTTCGGCTGGTACATCACCTGGACCCGCAGATGCAAAGAAGCAACAGCTGCCAGCAGGTAAACTAGGGAAGGTCTATGAGTATTTCCCTGGTAATACTATATTCGGCGCTGGTGGAAGGCTGCAGAATGCGAGGGACAAACCCATTAATATTCTCACTGGGACAATTGTCGTACTCCCTAGTGTTCTATTTTTCGTATTCTCGTAAGATCCCTACCCTTTATAACACGATGTTGGGGATTATTCTAACAAGATTATACAGAGCACCATGGATATGGCACAACATCTCCCCAGCCATTCCAATACTGTACGCCTACGTCTTTTTTCTTTGCTTCTCGTCTTTCGTGCATGCGTCTCTGTCAGATCCTGGTATCATGCCACGAAATCTCCATTCGATGCCCCCCCCATGATCCTTCACGAGATCCATTGGCTCCTGGTCCAGCAACAAGCGACTGGGTTATGGTCAAGATGTCCACTTCCAGTTCAGCAGCCATGGATGTACCGGTGAAATACTGCAAGACTTGTAATATTTGGCGTCCCCTCGCTGTTATCACTGCCGAGTCTGCGATAATTGTGTTGAGACCCTGGATCACCACTGTGTTTGGCTTAACAATTGTGTCGGGCGCCGAAACTACCGTTATTTCTTCGCATTTGTGAGCTGGGGCACCTTGATGGGTTTCTTTCTGATCGGTGCCAGTGTGGCGCACATTATGGTCTACGCAAATCATGAAGGCATCTCATTTAGGTCCGCGATTGGTCACTTGCGTGTGCCATTTGCCATGGTGATCTATGGCGCTGTGGCGACTCCTTACCCTCTATCTCTCTGGATTTATCATTTGTATCTTGTGGGCCGTGGCGAGACCACACGAGAATATCTTAATGCGCACAAGTTTGCAAAGGCCGATCGACACCGTCCATTCACGCAGGGCAGTGTGTTGAAGAACTGGATTGCTGTCTTAGGTCGACCACGACCGCCTTCCTACATGGAATTCAAGCGATCGTATGAAGAAGGCGACCAACGTCTCACCATGCAGAAGCGCAAATATCTCACCACCCGCGACGACGTCGAGTCACAGGCGGGGATCGAGATGCAAGAAGTTGGTCATGATCATACTAACTAATGTCTAATCTAAAAGTTCAGTTTTTTGCAAGCACACCTCGATTCCCACCTGATGACCCGTCAAGATGATACGACAGTTTTCGTTTCTTTCTCAGCAGCATATTGTACCATTTCCCCCGGGAGAACTGTCTCCCTATCTATTGCTTTGTAATTGCCTCGCCAATACCGCTCGCAGCGCCTTTTTTCTTTCCTACCATTTTTGTGTCCCAAGAAAAGGGATGTTGTATTTGTCAATTCTCTTGAGTCTATCTCCTCCTCCCTCCACCCTCTCTCATATGCACATGTATTGTTTTTTTAATCTCTTAAACTATACTCCTGTCATCTCATGACCACTTTTTTTTTGGGGATTAATCCATGTGAATATCAATCATCTAACCTCCAATTCCATATCCTGTGAATATCTTGCTCATGCCCTTGTATTTGGGCCTCGTTATTAAGTTTCCGTTTAAGCACAACTTGTACTTAGCGAGTAAATACTTGGATCATCTGGTAGACCCAGACAGAAACCGAGTTTCATCCGGTGGTACCCGATAAAACCCCACGCGTAGAACCACCCCGGGTAGAACGATTACGAAGAGGGATATCGACATTCCAATTGTTCCGTCCGCGATATTCTCTCCCTTCGTCCGTGCCCCTTGATAGAGACACAGTGAATGCAAGGCGAGATTGGACGAGTCATTGAGGCTGTCTAGTGTTGATGTTGCACGCGTCAGACATCGCCCTAAATTGATAAGAGGCGCGCGGCTGCTGATCCTCCAACTCTTTCCCACTTCACCCCTGATATTCTCCGACTGAACTCCCGCCCTTTTTATCGCGAGAAAGACTGTTCCTCTTACCTGAGGGGATTGTCTTTCTCCCAACTGCACCGGGTTTCCACAAAATGACGCGCCGAACCTCCCGCCTCGCGACATCTGCTACACCTGCCCTCGCTGACGTTGCAACTCTTCTTGACAACCCCGACGACGCAATGAGCCTCGATGTTCCTGAACAACTCTTGACCCCAGAAAATAGCCGTTCTGAAACCTCGAGCAACAATGAGAACGCGTTGACCGAAGAGAACCCCTCGTCGCGCCGCAGGTCGACACGAGTGGCACGGGCATCCTTGCGAGCTTCGGGGGGCTCAAGACAACACGCCCGCCAAAACGGACATACCTACGAACGGATCAAGCCAAGCTTATGTGGACAGCCTCGCTAATTCCAAGCGCTCTCGATCCTCCCTGCGACATAGTATTGCGGTGATGGAATCATCTATACGAACCAAAGTTCTACCCGATGAAGATACCGTGATGGAAGATGCCTCAGTAGTACCCGACACGCCGATTTCGAACTCTTCTCAAGAGCTTCAATCTGAAGACTTGGGAGTATCTCTGCAGCAACGCACTCTCCGAAAGCGCCTACACAAAGAAGTGGGTGAAGAAGATGCAGGTAGTGCAAAGGGAACGCCCAAGGTCCAATCTACTCAGTCTCCCCGCCGGTCAAGCCGTCTCAGCATTGTGAACAAAGCCTCTGACTTTCTGGACCGCGCCAGTAGCGTTCTCGGTAAAAGCGGCAAGGATCCAAACACAAAGGGCAAAGAAGTTGGTCGACGAGCCAGCCTGCGACCCCGCAATGTTGCACCTCCTAAGGAGGAGATGCCTACCCCTGCACCCGAGCCAGCACAAAAGAAGCGACGAGTCTCCGAGAGTGATTTGCCTACGTCAAAGGAAAAGGATACACCATCCGAAGAGCCAGCTCCGCTGGCGCCTCAACGCTTTAAGCGTAAAGTGTGGCTGACACATGGTCTGTATTCCGGACAGGAGGAGACCGATTCACCCCCTAAGCAGCGCCGGCGCAAAAGCTCGACGAAGAATGACAGCTCTCGCTCCATCGTTGAGAAAGGTTATCCTTCGTTTTTGTTTGCCGGTGCACGGCTTCTCGAGAAAGGCCGAGATTTTCGGTTGCCTTATGACATTTTCTCCCCACTCCCCCCTGGTCAACCGAAGCCAAATGAATGGCGGAAGACAAATAAGAGTGAGTTCCTTTGTTGAAATCCGTATTGTGAACATTGAATCATCTAACAAACTACATAGATGTTTTTGTTGGTGATGCTGCTGATGAATGGAAAGCCACCAAGAAACTGGAGCTTTCCACCTGCATGTGTTCAGACGAAACTGGCTGTGATGAAGACTGCCAGAACCGCTACATGTTTTACGAGTGTGATAATGGGAACTGCCGGGTCGGTCCAGATTGTGGCAACCGGAATTTCAGTGAACTGAAAGCACGCACCAAAGCTGGTGGTAAATTTAATATTGGTGTAGAAGTTATCAAAACCGAAGATCGTGGATATGGTGTCCGCAGCAACCGCGCTTTCGACCCCAACCAAATTATCGTCGAGTACACTGGGGAAATTATCACACAGCAAGAGTGCGAGAGACGCATGAGAACTGTTTACAAGAAGAACGATGTGAGTTGACTTGGTTGCTCTTTTCCCCGGCCGTGACTAACCTCTGATAGTGTTATTATTTGATGTACTTTGACCAAAATATGATCATTGATGCTACTCGAGGATCCATTGCTCGCTTTGTGAACCACTCCTGCGAGCCCAACTGCCGCATGGAAAAGTGGACGGTTGCAGGAAAGCCTCGAATGGCTCTTTTCGCAGGCGACCAAGGAATCATGACAGGAGAAGAACTGAGCTACGACTACAACTTTGAGTACGTTATCCTCCAGACCCTCTAAATGCTTTGATAGTTTGCTGATTTTCTAATTAGCCCCTACTCCAACAAGAATGTCCAGGAGTGCCGCTGTGGCGCTGAAAAGTGCCGCGGTATTCTTGGACCCCGACCAAAAGATAGAGACCAACGCGCTAATGCCGAAGGTGCCAATGGCAAGAAGACGGTCAAGGCAGGTACTAAGCGAAAGCGCGAGGCAACCTCCGCGGCCACTTCAGTGGCCAAGAAGCGCAAGGTCATAACGCAAAAGTCCATTAAGGCAGGCGTCAAAAAAGCCGTTGCGAAAGCCACGACAGCACGGGGGAAGGTGACTCGAAAGACGCCTGCCTCAGCATCGCGCAGTCCAGCCAAGGGCAAGGCAGAAGGTAAGAAGCCAATAAAGCTTCCCAAAGTCAAAGCTGCAGCTAGAGTGAAAGCTGCTGTTCGCGCACCTCGCAAAGCCGAGGGCGCGAAAGCTAGCTCGAAGTCACCAGCCAAAGTTTCACAGCTAAAGCGACCCTCGGCGGAGACGAAGAAAAGGATCCTTGCCAATGCGGCCAAGGGTTCCAAACCCGCGTCGAAGAAGTCGCCGGCTAAAGCTGCAAAGCCCGCTGCTAGGAAAGCCCCGAGCAAGAGCCCCGTGAAAGCAAAGGTGCTAGCCCAAGCGAAGAAGACTCCCACCAAGTCGACAGGAGTGACTCGGCGTGTCCGCAATGCCGCTAAGAGTGTGGTGCGCGTTGTGAAGGGCGGCAAGAAATAATCATGCCGTCCTTCGCGGATTATGAATGCTACACATACTGTCCGAGTATGTATGATGAGTGGCGGGCTTTGGACATGAAAGCTCCGCTTCATAAGCCTTGCTTTGGTTTTGCGTGGATCGTTCTTCTTTCCTATGGAATCGGCTCCCACGCGGTTAATCGATCTCTTCGTTCGGGGAGCTGCTTTGGCACGAGTATTCGCTCCTTGCCCTTTTCTACCAACAATTTTCGACTCCTTCGCTGGTCCTTTTCCCGGTTTGGTATCTACAAATGGATGGTGTTTTGCATGTTTCGCACGGCTGGTCCTTTTTTTTTGTGAGCTGGGCATTGACGCGTGTATATCAATGGCGCAGCATTGAAGCCAGCTTGTATCTTTCTCCGATCTTGCAGGCCTTTGGTCCTGTTCGACTGTGTTTCTTTTCCTCACTTTTTGCTCATGCGGTTTCTACCTTGGTTTGTTATGTGCCCGCGGTCGTGGCTCCGAAATTGCTTCAGGATAGGATTGTCGGTGTTTTGTGTAGGGTGTTTTGTGTAGGCTGGCCGCTCGTTATCCGGTGTAGCGAGTAGATAACCCTTAAATTTCAACACTTTTCGGGCAAATAGCCCATTTCTTAAAAAAATTCATGTCCACGAGATTCGCGGTGCATCTAAATAGTCATACTAGTTTTAAGACACCAAGCTGGAGTAGACCCTAGTGAGTTGTAGTGAATTGAAAGTTGAAGAACTTAAAGAGATAGGGCGAGAAATCACACAGCCAACGCCAGCCATCCCGAACTTAGTGAAGAGCGTAAAGGTTACATACAAAGAAGACTCGAACCATCGCGCGAGCATGTCTGAACGCTCCACGAAAATATTATTCATTACACAAAAAGGCTCATGGACCACAGTTTAAGCAGCATCCGTGGCATTTGGAACGGGCTGCGGCTCCAATGGCCCCTTGTTCTCCTGAACAGGCTCTTGAGCAGACTCTTCAGCTGGGGCCTGGTCAACGGAAGCAGGAGCTTGTTGTTCATCTCACCCCGGGTGCCGTCACCTCAGCGGACTCTTCCCGGCTTGATCTCTACAGTGGATGCTGGTGCTGGCTCTGTTTGGCCCTCTGTTAGAGGAACCTCAGGTAGAGGGACCTCAGGGGCGGGAGGATCAACAGGCTCAGCAGCGAGAAGATCAGCAGGTTCATTAGCAGCAGGTCCGTCTGTCACAGGCAGGTCTGAGGGCGGCGTGACTTTCTTCTCAGGCTCCGGTGCTACTTGCTGTGGCTCTTGCTGTGGCTCTTGCTGTGGTTCTTGCTGTGGTTCTTGCTGTGGTTCTTGCTGTGGTTCTTGCTGTGGTTCTTGCTGTGGCTCTTGCTGTGGCTCTTGCTGTGGCTCTTGCTGTGGCTCTTGCTGTGGCTCTTGCTGAGGCTCTTGCTTTGGCTCCTGCTGTGGTTCCTGCTGTGGTTCTTGCTGAGGCTCTGGCTGTAGCTCTTGCTGTGGTTCTTGCTGTGGCTCTTGCTGAGGCTCTTGCTCTGGTACGCCAGGGACGTCACCCATCTCAATGTCTGGTTTAATCTCCGTCTCTAAAACTTCAGCTTCAGCCGGAGGAGCAACAGAAGGTTCAGTTTCTTGAACTTCTGGGGCTTGTGTAGCTGGAGAGGGCTCAGGAGCTTGCTGCTCTGCTGATACTGATGGCAAGGCTTCATCGAGCTTGCCAGCATCTGTTGGTGCGGGCAGGCTATCTGCAGGCTGTTCTTCCACTTTGTCCTCAGTGGTACTCTCTGTTGGGCCGCCCAAAGGAGGAGACGGCAGCACAGGTGTAGGTGCAGGTTCAGGCTCAGCCTTTACATTGGCTGCAACAATATCGGCAGTCCCGGGGGCAGCATTCTGGGCAGGGATTGCCTCTGTTGCTGCGATAGCATCAACCGACGATGCTGGTTCTGGTTCCTTGGGTTCTTCTTGTGGTACATCATCTGTTTGATCCATTGGAGGTTCCTTTAGCTCTGCAGGAGAAGGCATTGAAGTCTGTTCTGGGTGTTCATTCATGCTGGTATCCCCCATTTTGGCGGGTGTTTGCTCTGATGACACATCTTCCGTCTTCTCTGCTGAAGGGACTGCTTGAACCTCAGGAGGGTTGGGCTTAGCTTGGACGTCTTCGGATTTCAGCACTTCAGGTGCTGTGGATGGCGGAGCACTCTGATCTTCTTGCTCGGTGAGAGACGGCTCTGCTGACTGGGCTTGTGGTTCGGCAGTAGCATCGGCCATATCGACATCTTTGATTTCAGCCGGTGTTTCAGCCGAGAGTTGGTCTGTAGATTCTGCATTGGAGGTAGCCTGAGGAGTTTTCGGGGGTCTTCGCATCCACCATGGACTCATCACCCTCATCACTCTCGTCACCGTCCTCACCATCATCATCGTCATCATAATCATCTGGACCAGATTGCGACATGCGTGAAGGGTCTTGCCCATCTTTACTGTCATCAGCACCAGCTACGCCATGCACAGTAGAAGCATCAGCGCCTTCTCCTGGGGCGAACATGACCTTCTTCTTGCGGCCCTTTCCAATGCCCTTGCTCTTCCGCTTGGGTGGGGGGGGCCGTCGCTTGGGAGGTGTCATGACAGCCGCAGAGCCAGCCTCCGCAACCACAACGCCCTCCGCATTGACGATACCCACACCCTCAACCACAGTCCCCGGCGCAGGCGTCTCTGGCTGCACAGTACCCTCACTTTGGCCTACAATGGCCTGGATATCTCCGGTGATCTCACCCTCAATCCGATGCCCCTCTGGAACAAAGGCATCATAGATTGAGACCTTGCCGGTGGCCGGATCCACCTTCTTGAACTTAGTCTTTCTGAAATTAGGAGCTCCGCCATCAGCGCCTGCAGCACCCCCGTAGAGAGAAGGCAACCCGGGGCGACGCTTCGCCAAAAACTCCGGCTCAGAAGGCTCCAAGTGCTTGGGGATAGTAGTCCATTTCCGACTCGTAAAACTGCGGTCCACATTCGCAGCAGCCGCCTCGTCGCCATCAGTCACTTCTTTTTCCACCGAATCGGCCGCACGCCCGCTCGAGCGAACATAAATACATCCGGCGCGTGCGGCGCGTAGAAGTGCGCGGCTCACACTAGGGAGCAACTGGCTGTCGCGCGGCATGGCAAGCTCGGGAAGACCCGATGTAGCACCTGGTCCTTGGACAGTGAGCTCAGAGTCTTCGGGCTTGGGGACTTGGGAGATTTTCTGGACCTGGCGGGACCAGCGGCGCACAGGCAGGCCTTCGAAGACATCATGGTCGATTTGGCCGTTTCGGGTGCGATTGTTTTCGAGGTGGCGCCCTGAGCGTGATGATCGAAACTTAAGATAGTGTTAGCATCGTCTGATTTGCTGATGATAGGTCTGCCAATGCGTCCGCAGCCGGAGTGGGCGTGTAGCTGCTTTGAACTTGATCGGCGGACCGGGAGCTGAGGTGATCGCGGGCGCGACAAGCACGTACAGTGGATGGCATTGTAACCAGTCCTGGAGCTACGTGGCTCCAATATGGAAGCTCGGCAAATTGAGATTGTAAGGACAAAGGTAGACGCTGGTCGCGTAATGACGATTCGCGATCAAGAAGCCGCGGATGGCTGGAGCGTAGCGTCGCGTTACAGAAGGAAAGGAACCAGACCCGCCTGAAATGGACTGTCACGTGATAAGATCAAGTACCAGCCTTCGGTTTGCGCAAGCAGCAACTGCGTGTTCTACTTCGGAAGAAGTCGAGATGCATGGCCTTGTTGCTAGGAGGATTGGAGAGGTGCATTTTCTATCCAAGTATTTTTGGGGAAAATGGATTTGCCCATCAGGAATCGCTTGTACTATAATACAGAAGGAAAGAACCGAGCGCCACTCTACTCGTCGCCATCAAACCTCATCAAACCCCATCAAACCCCATCGAACCCCAGGTATCCATTCCATGCGAATGATTATTTTGTATTTCGTTGCGATTGGTGGCAAATTTAGTCCCAGCTACGGTGAATTAGCATGTTTACCCTTTGGAGGAATCTGAGTAGAATCAAAGGTGAGGGCATACCCGGTGTCCTTCTGACGAACGATCTCCCCTTTATCTCCAGTTTCTTTCCCCTAGTAAATATTAGTAATTGTCGATGTCATATTTGGAGAGAAGAACCTACAGTCTTCTGGCCCTCCACCACTAACTTGTCCAACTGATAGAACTGGCTGATCACCGTTTGCCTCTGTAGAGGGTGTTAGCTTGAAATCTAGAATAGCCAGCCGAGATCGTTGACTAGAAGCAGTTGCTGCCAATAGAACAGCATAGATGCTTTCAGGCCACAGAATCTCCCGAAAATGCCGAACACTGACCTTGAGAAGACGCAGGCTCTGCAGCCCATCCTGGATCAGCTCCTGTACCCGACGCTCCTCCGACTCGTTCTGGTGTTCGCGGAAGGAGTCGATGGTCTTCCGGCGAGCATACTCGCGAAAGTTGTAGTTGGAAAACTGGGCGGATTGGCGAAGAAGGGACCGGAACTAGGAGTGCCAGAGTTAGCATATGTCTTTTCTAAAGCGCTTGACACCGGTAATGCAGCGGAGCAGTGATCTGGACCTAGGATACGGTAGAACTTACCAGTGAGCGGGCCTGAAAGCTAGTACGAGGGTTCAAGCTTGAGACAGACATGGTTGTCTGTTGGATATCTCTTGGAATTATGAACAGGCGTGAGGTTGTTGCAAAGGTATATGGATATCGCGACCGTCTTCGACTCCGAAATCGGGGTCGACGCGTCACGGGGAAGGCGGGAACAGCCTAGGAAGGTCCTAACTGTTGCAGAGAGCTTGCAGAGAGGTGATCTCTTCCTGACTTTCAAGATCGATCGGATGCTGGAATATCAGGAGTACCAGATGTGCAGTGGGTGGTGAACGTTGATGGCGTCAACGGGTGGCGGTTCGCTGTTCCAGGCCAAAGCCACAGTATAAATGTAGTTTGGCACAGCACAGGCTAGATAGATATAAGCCTCGACTTTCCAGCAAAGAGCTAGATGCCTTCTTGTCTTGCAGCACAGGTCCTTGACAAGGAAAAAAGAAAGCGACGTGAAGTTGGACGTAGCGCAGGGCGGGAAATTCTTTCGCGCCGGAGTCGCCAATGACGGAGTTACCTGGCCGGGCCGAGCTCTCCTCCCTCCCCCACATCACTGGCACTTTAGCTTCTTCCCCCCATACTACAATCATCTTCGGGGCTTGGTTTTGAGCTTGCTGGTGAACCTAAATGAACCTAAATGGCCCAGATCCCTACTCCTCCACCCTCAAGGGTTGGTTCTGAGGTGCCCGAGTCTTCCAATGGCCAGCGGAAGCTCGCGGAGTCTTCAGCGATCTGCTCGGAGTTAAAACACACGCTCGACGGCCTTCTGGAGCAATATTTGCTTCTCCTTGATCAACAGCAAGAACTACACGCTGCTCTTTCGAAGAAGCTATCTTCAGTATGATCCTATTCAAGCAAACACTGTTTTTTTAGTTTGTTAACTTTGCAGGGGTTTCTTGCGCTTGCCCATGCGAACTACACTTGCCCTCCCGGCCGCCGATATGGCACGGACTACTACGATGAAAGGATGAAAGCAACTCAGGGAATGTACGCTCACTTTGAAAATACTGCATTAACGAATGTTTGCTGACTTGCAATGCAACAGTTCAATACGGGATCAAGATACAGAGGAGCATACAAACGAGACCAGCAGCACCGGCAATGCTACCCCTGATCAACAAAAGTACTATTTCAGCACCAAAGAAATTATTCGCACCCCGACAAGCAGCAAAGGGCTGAAGAGAAGCCAGAAGAGAGCCAAGCGGGGGCAGTTGGCAAGGAGTCAGTTTCGCCCGCTGATACCCACGACGAATCAGAGAAATCGACCCGCAAGACAGATTCCCCAACCACAAGTTCACCGTCGCCAGATCTGAAGGATGATTTAGGCCGTGCGAACGATGATTCCGGGGCCAAGCCTAAGAAGTTCCGTTCAAATGACCCAATTCATTGGTATGGGATCTTGGTTCCACAATCCTTGCGCAATGCTCAGAAATCCTTCCGTGATGCCGTTCAGACCGACGTGCCAGAATTGGCGGGAACGATTGTCGAGATGCGAGCCCTGGAAGAAAAGATTGCCGAGCTACGTAATAAGCTCGGTCCTTAATCTTGACATGGATGAATTGGAGCTGACAAGACGCGGTTGCCGGGAAAGAACTTTATATAGAGGAAGCGTGCAACGACCCCTTTATGGATCGAAAGCATGCATCTTTCCGCATAGCTCGGCCCAAAATGGGACAGCCGCGTTTCGGATCGAGTCATCTAACCCGCACTAAAATCGGGCAGAAAGAGGGATCCTCCACAGTATTAACTTGTCTCTGCACATTTGGATGCCAGTGAAGGAAGCGGATCTTTTTGAGACTAAGCCTTGTCTACATGTGCAAAGCCAGGAACCTGAAGAGATGGGGCAAAGCTCCGTGTAGCTGCTTCAACGACCTTGGGAGCCGATCTCCGTCTGTAATCACGCTATCTCCGGCCCCGTGACACCAAAACAAAAGAAAACCTACATAAGAAAGAACAGGGATCAATTACGGGGCGCCCTATAACTAGTGACCTGCCAGTATGACCTAACCTCCGTCGAGCCTCTCGAGGTCGCGTGTTTGTAGTAAACAGCCTATGACCTAGAACAGATGAGGTACCAGCTCTTCCGAGGTTCTATCTATCACTTCCGCTCTACGGAGTAAAACACCCAGAAATGGCCAGTGCAGATCCACGGAAGCGAAGGGCTCCACCCCTTCAACATGAGACGTAGCGTGGGAGACGGTTGCGCCAGTGGGGTTCTTTCCAGACATCTCTCCCTATGCACCGAAGCAGCCCCCCAGCATGGTTGGCTTTAGGGGGGAGGCCTGATGGGGCCCTGCCGGGGCTCCACCACCTGATTCGCTCGCTTGGGAATTCTCCGGGCTTGATCTGATAGGTACCCGACTCTGAAACTCGGCGGTTTCCCCTGAAATAGGACGTGGTGGTCAAGGGGGTTTGGATGTTGCACCCATCAGAAGGCTCATAAATCCAGTCCCTCGAGTGATTGGCCCGTCATCTGGGCCGGATGAAGCTGACTCGACCTGGATCTGAGGGGAAAGGGGAAAGGAGGATATGGCTATGGCTAGAATAACCCCCCGGATATGGGAGATTCTGGGTAGTAAAGGGGATCAAAGTCGGTTTAATCTAGAGCAGAAGCGGACTCTCCCGGATGGTCTCCCGTTGTTTCGCCCGCTAGAGGCTGGTCAAGGCCCTTAATCTAATTCGACTAAGTTCGACTAGTCTGTCCCCGTGTGAGACGACCGATCTTCGACCCTTCTCCTCTTTTCTTCTTCCATAGCGTTTGTTTCTCTGTGCTCAGAGAGCTTGAGGCTCTCCTAATTCTTCTTCCTTCGTAAGTGACGAGGCGTCTGAATAGGCGATCGTGGTGCTAACATCGTGAAGGTAGCCGTTCTTTTCTCAAGACTGATCACCTAGTTTGATACTGGTGACCCTATTCACTCGTTTTCGTCACTTGTCTGCCTTCGATACGGTGATATTTATATGACTTGTAGGTTGAGCAATGTCCTAGCTTAAGTCCCTCTCTGACTCCCCCAATAGAGGCATTGAATGCCCTTTCTTTCTTGAATAGTCTTTGTGCCCGGATCATTTGATTCACTAAAGTCACCGTTGGTGACTCACTGTGTTCCATCTGCTACACCACACACTCTCTTTTCGTGCCAATTTAGCCACCGAGCATATGCTTTCTTGCTCGGACTTGACTCAAAACCTCGCCCAAGTCGTTTACGTCGATTGCCAGCAGTGCTGTCACTCAACTGCAACCTTCTTTTCCTTGCTACAGACTACCATTCAAATTTACCTGATCAGAACCATCTGCTAAGAATGCCGCCTACCCAAGGAGCCGCTGGGAGTGGCCCTATCTCGGAGTCCGAGAGAAAAGGCTCCGTCAAGAGGGCGCGAGAGTTGTTGGAAGCTGGTGCTCATCGGACGTCCCCTCAGACAGAATCCAGACAAGTACAGTCACGAGAATCTGCTCACCATTCGCAATGGCCTCTGCCGCCACCGGGCCTACAGCCCCATACATTCAATGCAGGCCAGAATCCTCGATTTCTTGTACCCCGGGGCCCTCCGCCCCGGCGACCACCACGTCCAAGTGAGGTGCCAATGCCGATGCCGCGCGTGCCATCTCAGCTGCCGTCGCCATCTGTCTATTCTGAAAGAAGCGGAGGTACTCCGGAGCCGAACCCGCACTATCCTTACCCATCCAGGCATCGGTCTTTCTCCCTTCCAGGGAACGCTCAACAGCAATCACGACCCCTAACAAGCGGATCACACAGCTCGACTTCCTCGGTAGATTTGAGCGCTACACCTCGCATATCAATTGCCGCCGACAATGCGTCCGGAAACTCCTTCACATCTACATCGTCTACGGCAGTACCCAGCATGCCTGCCATTCCAAGTCTGCAACCGCGGCGCCCACCTCAGACTCGTCGATCCAGTGGAACTTTAGCTCCCTCAAATGGCCAGCCAACTGGTGATCGGAGAATCTCTGTATCTCCTATTCCCGAGGAACGCTCTAGTGCTTCAAGCCGGGGTCAACTCGCTCCTGTGAGCTGGGGATCCGAACAAGCAGAGTCGGAAATCCTAGGTGCTTACTTGGACGATTCGGGAGACGAGAGATCTGTAGATCATGATAACCGTGCTTCCAGCAATGAAGCCGCTCTTTTGCGTAATGCAAGTCTAGGAAAGAGGCAGAAGCCCACGGTGCGCACTATCACGAAATCTAATCCCTCCTCGGAAGTATCTCTTGTTCAGCCATCGCCGCTCAATATTCAAGGCCAAGGCCAAGATGCGGCTGCTGGTGCAGCAGTGAGTATGTCGCCGAGGGACCAGCTTCGTGAAAACACTCAGCCCAGTCAGCCCAGCCCTCTGAGTCGGGCATCGTCCTCTTCGCAATCAGGAGAGTCGTATGTTGACCCAGCAAAACCGCGCATCGCGAAACCAACGGACGAGGAGAACCGTGCTGCTTGGGAAAAGGAAATGGGCCTCCCTGCTCCAGCTCCGACGATGAGTGACAAGAGGCCGGGTGCTCGCAAGCCTCCTAAGCTTGACCTGGGCGCAGTGCGGAATGCAGAGCAACGTAGCAGTCTGTCAAGCATGACTGATCTGATCAGACGTGCGACTAAGCTTGCTACCAACCTGGAACATGGAAGAACAGCAAGTAAGGGCAATGTGCTGGACAATGTCGCTCAGAAAACAGACTCCAGAGAACGACTCGGACTCGGAGGTAAGATCCCAGATAAAACGTATGCAGTGCGCCAAGGCATTCCCTAACATTCCCTAGTTCGAGAACGCAACTCGGGATCTCTTTCTGACATCCTTGCATCTTTCCCTAACCCCAGCATGATCACGCCCGATGTGCGAAGCTCATGGCCAGTGTTCTTCAACCGTTCCCATTCTTCCAATCTCCGCGGCGAGCCTCTTGGCTCCTACGACGAGACCGCCCCCCATGAAAAGAAGCCCACCCAGCGGAAATGCTGCGGCATCCCTCGCAAATGGTTCATTATCCTCTGCATTATACTCTTCATTGTCGTAGTACTCGCCATTCTCCTACCCGTCTTTCTAGTCGCCGTGCCCAAGGAGAAGGCCAGCGATTCCTCATGCGCCACCAAGAACCCGTGTAAGAACGGCGGCGTGAGTGTTTCGGCTGGCTCCGAGTGCTCATGCGTGTGCGCAGGTGGGTTCATTGGTGCTCAGTGCACGGTTCAGGGCGACAGCAGCTGTGTGACATCTGCCATAGACCAAGGGAGTGTTAACAGCAACGCGACGATGGGTAGCTCGCTTCCGACTGTTTTTGACCAGTCGCAGTCGAAATTCAACATCAGCCTCAGCCCGGTCACGATCATGGCTTTGTTCAGTATGAACAATATCTCCTGTCCGACGGAGAATGCCCTCGTCGCCTTCAGCAAGGTGGATATTGAAGACAGCAGCAAGCGTTCTGTCGCGTATTTGGAAGACCGTGAATTCCAATATGAGAGCCTTCCCCCTTCTTCTACTGAGGCGGACACTTCATCAGTCGCCTTGGTTCCCCGCGCTGTGGAAACCTCTAACGGAATCGTGTTCGAAGGAGGCGCGGAGAACGGTCCGAGTGGTGGTACTAGCACCTCTGATGATACCACTTCCAGCGGCACCGCCACAACATCTACAACTCAAGGTACCGGAGCATCTCATTCGACTGCGACTGCAGTAAGTACTTCTACTGCGGCAGCTGCACCAGCCACCTCTACCAACTCTCGCGTTCCTCTAGAAGTAGTCGAATTCTCGAAAGCCGTCGTTCTTCTCGTTCTTCAGCGGACAGGCTCCTTCAGCTCCGCGTTGTACTCGGAGACGGAGATCGAAACCTACCTGGTGGATTCTTACCCCTCGGCCGCACACCCATCGATGGATGTGCTGGGCCTGTTTTCTCTGGACTTTGAGAATAAGACCTTGACGGTGAAGTGAAGTGGTTCGGTAGATGTGTAGGTTTAGATGTTTGAGATGGGTGTTCCTAGTGTATATTTCCCCGAAAACAGGAGCCATGGCGTTTGGATTTCACAGGATATGTACAAAGGAATAATACAAATGAGGATCGAGCAATGTATCCCATTGCATGAAGCTCACATTTTACTTGATCGATCGAAATCGCCTAAAGCTCTGACCTAGATTGCTCATGGGGATGAATCATGACTCTTTTGGCTCCATAGGGCAGAATCCTCGGTAGCAATTGCGAGCTAATGACCGAGGCAGGTCATTGGCGGAACCACCGTATGCTACATCGCGAGTTGTCTTCAGTCCCGCTACTTTACCGAGTATAAAAGGGGGTTTCACTGATATAGTACACCTTAGTACATCTACAGATATAGTGCGCATACAGATGACGTACTGCATGAAGCTCGGGACAACGTCAAGGCTATGGCATTCGAATGAAGACGCCGTGCCTCATTGGACAATCTAGTCTTGATAGGCTGATCATGTGATGATTCCCAGTGGCAGAGCGTACACTACCCGCGGCAGGCTTGTTCCTTGTAGACGGAAGGGGCCGTTCAATAATACATTATGATAGGTCGTGCACGTTATCGTTAGACTGGGTTGCCTGACCCGGGTGATTCGAACGCGGAACCCCGCTTCGCGCCCTGCATCACATTGACAACCCGCTGGAAGACCCCTGGCCGAAGGACATCTCGACAAGAACCACCAGAGGTTAAAACAGCCGCTCAAAGGGAAGAAGTAACTTAGACGCTTGTGGCTCACGGCATAACGAAGTCAAATAAGGTAGCCATCATGAGAGCCCGGCGCAAGAGGGTGGACTTGACGAGCGATGTCTGGTATCTCATCCTCCAGAACGTATGCAGGCATACCTCGATCAAAGAATAGGGCCACGGACTGACGACTGGCGAAGATTGATTCTCGAGCAGACTTCCACAATTTATGTCTAGTGTCGAAAGATATCTACACCTTGGCCATTCCCCATTTATATTCCAGTGTGTGGATCGGTCCAAGGGTACACAGTCTAAGCATGCGTGACCTGAGGGCTTCGGCTCGAGCCAATGGCGGAAAGACGTTGCGAGAGGTGCAATGGAGGAGATCCCTCGAGTTAGTGAACCGGTTAACGCAGAATCCTGATAGACGAGATGCGCATGCTGTGCATGAAATAGATATCGCCGACTTCGACGAGAGGGGAGGGGGATTTTGCCGCAATATTGGACCGAGAGGATGGGCTTGCGGCGCTGGTGAAAGCTCTACCAAATTTAAGACATTTCCGGTACGTCGCGCGCCGGCTATCAACGCAATAGTCGCTCACCAGAAGATTGACAGGCTGCACTCGTCGGAACCGAGTTTCGAAGCTGTAATCCGCGCCGTAAATGAGCACCCCAATAAGCCAGAGCTTCACCTGCTTCAAGAAGGCGGATTAAGAGTTGCTGCAGGCCCTTTGCCCTGCGTAAGAACCATCCATGCCCGCGTGAACCCTTTCTGCGATACCGCAGAGCAGCCGAATCGAAGAGTTCCACGTTTCCAGCAAATGTTCTTCGCTTGCCCGAACTTGAGATCGTTCTCGTTTACGTTATTACAAGGTCCGTTAGGGCCCAATTGGTTTAATGCAGTCAATTCATTCGTGCTCCGGGGTGAGGAGCAGTTCCCACCGTTGGAATTGCTGTCGCTAGATGACTTCCGAATAAGATCCGGGGACTGGATGCACTGGCGAGAGAACGCTGACTGGTCTATCTTACGATCCCTTAGCCTGGGGCCTCATTGGGACGTGCGTTTTCTGACGGGCTTGACTGGGCATGCCAATGCCCTCGCAGTCTCACGGTAAAGAACTTGGCCATAAATAGCCCAGATCATTGCCCCGAGCTAGACAGGTTTATCAGGTCTTTCAGTACCCTGGAGAAGCTCACAATAAAAGGCCGTTTAGTGTCCGTCGAGACGCTAAGTAGCCATCCCAGACTCAAGCAGTTATGCGTGCACATGTTTGAGCTTCCGAGGGGTCGTGATGTCCTCGTCCGGTATTTAATCTTGCCGACCTAGCTGAGCTCGATGTCAGCTGCCCACATCTCGAAGTACTCAAGATCGATGTCAACCATCCCATCGCAATGGTAAGTACGACCCAAGAACGGTCCCGGCCTCCCGTTAACATACCGCCTAGCTCGCTGAGGCCACCAAACCGCTAGCAATTGGATTCGACAACCTTCGTCACTTGACACTGCATCTTGAGGTGGGACTTACCTGGCCATTTCCCCCTTGGCGAGCGAGGATAACAGATATTAAACCCCTGCATCCCGAGCTCAATGAAACAATGGCAAAGGAATTTGGGCAAGCCTTCTTTGCTTGGCGGCCAGAGTCGAAGCTACAGACACTCTCATTGAAGACTGGAGAGAAGCGACCCCCTTCGCGGATTGTTCGTAACGCCCAAGAGGAAGCCGCAGCCAGAACAGCGCATATGTGCCGATCAGCGAGTCGTAATGGAAAGCTTGTGGTAAAAGTAGAGCGACGGTGTCCCTCGGAAAAAGATTAGCCAGACCTTTGATTTGCCCTCGAATGAACTTTGTCCTTTACGCCAAATCTCTTCGTATTCATGCCAATACTAACCAGACTATCCAAATTTTTTTCTTTTTTTTCACCTTCAAATATTACTATAACACTAATATAACACAGTCACAACCACATTTCCAAAAATTTTCCAGGCATCTTGAGACATCTACCACTCTAACACGTTTTCAAATAGAAAAAGAAAAAAGCATAGCTAAACTTGACAGATGGGAGCCAAGACGTGTAAACACAAACCCTGTGAAACACGCAATATACAATGGTGTAACAACTATGTTCCGAGGACCCCTATTTCCGGCATGGGTCGTCAACATACACAGTAGAACATAATAGTTAGCTTCCTGACTCAGGGACAACGAGGGAGCCGCATACGACCTCTGCGGGAGATTCACACAGCCAAGTGGGTATTTCAGCATCTCAAATGAGTGAGAACAGGCATACTTGTAGACAATCTCTTCCTGACTATCTCGTGTTCATTCCCTAGAAAGAAGGCCATATCGACTGGGAACAGTACTAGAGACGAAATCAAACATCCTGAATGCAGAGACCACTGATCACAGATAACAGGGAATTATGGCATTCGTACTTTGCAGGATTTGTACGCATGGTTAATTGAGAATGAGACAGAAATCATGTATGGCATTGTATAAAGTCCTGTAGAATACAAGTGCGAAGTATACGCATACTTGAAGTTCTGGAACGGACGCAGGGTCGGCACGGGTGGGCACCGCCAAGCATCTCAAGCACGACATTTTCGGCGGAGGTTGCGTGCTTCACCACGTGACCTTAAGCCTCCATGCCGTATATACGCAGTACAGCGCATAAAACGCCGCCCAGAAGCAAATGTTATAGTTCGTATTGCTAGGCTGGGGATAAAAAGTAATATGGAATCTGTATGATGCCGCTACTGCTGCACGATGCCACCTGCCAAGACGAACCCCGTATCAGAGAGCCCGTGACCTAACAGTATACAAGAGAAGCAAAGGATCATCATGGCACCCGACTTCGGACGGACCATAAAGTCCCTGGAGATCCCGCCATAACGCGTACGGGCATCTGAGTCTCCCGGGAGAAAGCCCGGTGATATCCAGGGGCGTCGCAGATGTGGCAGCCAAAGGATGATCATTCCCTTTCTCCGGTCTTATACGTAGCATACGGTGTCCCTTAGATAGATCGGCATCGGGCGCCCGGCAGAACTCCTAAGGCTCTTGTAAGCTGAGCCTGTCGAATGGCACGCTTATCTCCGGGCGATGAAACCACGGAACCCACTAGGCTGCTAGCTATCATCGTCAAGGCCAGGCGCAAGGGCAGAAGGTTCGAACGTGGTGAAACGAAAGCCCGGAAGAAATACCACGGTCTGGGTGCGTCGACCCCATCGAACTCCAGCCAAGACTCCGCCCTGCTCCACTTATTGACGACTCTCCCGGCATTGATTGTCGTGCTCTGCCCGCGCATACGACGCCCTTGGTCCGCTGGGCGAGTAATCTTGGTAAAACCTGATAGTTTTTTTTTTTAAAAAAAAGGAGCGCCCCCGGTCTCTTCTACCCTTATTAATCTTCTTCCTCTTCCTCCCTTCCTCCTCTCCTGTACATTACAACCTTTCCAGCGGGGCAAATCTTCATCCCACTTTCTCTTTCTCTTTTTTGCCCCTCCATATACACAATGGCCAACGCTCCTCACGGAGGTGTCCTGAAGGACCTGCTCGCTCGCGATGCTCCCCGCCACCAGGAGCTCAGCGCTGAGGCCGAGACCCTCCCCGCCATCACTCTCTCCGAGCGTCAGCTCTGTGACTTGGAGTTGATCATGAACGGTGGTTTCTCTCCTCTGGAAGGTAAGTTGAGAAGACCAATTGATTGTTCTCCTCCTGTGCCAGACCCTTCTACGCTCTCCCACATCCATCAAAAGGAATGGTGTGTCTCCCCATTGTGGGACACGGACTTTCTTACGGCGCATGGAGGGGTAATTTGACAACTTTTATGGAGTTTTCGCTAATTCCGATGTCGCCGCACAGGGTTCATGAACCAAGCCGATTATGACCGGTATGTTTGGCGAGATGTGATGACAAAAATCCGAGTACTGATGGCGTGTGCATAGCGTCTGCGAGGACTGCCGCCTTGCCGATGGCAACGTCTTCTCGATCCCCATTACCCTCGACGTTACTCAGCAGACCATCGACGCGAACAAGCTTAAGGCCGGCGCCCGCATCACTCTACGGGATTTCCGTGATGACCGTAACTTGGCCATCCTGACCATCGACGACATCTACCGTCCCGACAAGTGAGTGGCTCCTATTTTATTCTGCCTGGCACATATACGTGTTGGCTTCCCGTTTTGCTCTTGAACGGCGTTCTTGCTTTTTTTTCTTTTTTTCTTTTTTTTCTTTGGATCGCCATATACCGCCGATCCCCGCAATGGCGCCATAGCTATCTGACGCCATCGCGGGGCTTGGCGCTTTTGCTGCATTTGCTCTGTCGTGGTCACCGATCTATGAGATTGATATCTTCGAATTGGTTGTACTTTTTGGCTTTGTGTGCCCCCCCTGAAGATCAATTTTGTTTCACTCATGCAACAATCCCTGCTGATCTGAGACCGTGCTTTCCTGTGGGTCAAGCTGACGTGGTTACCCCTGAGTTTAGGGAGAAGGAGGGCAAGCTTGTCTTCGGCGGTGACCCCGAGCACCCCGCCATTGTCTACCTGAATGAGACCATCAAGGAGTTCTACATTGGTGGTAAGGTCGAGGCTGTCAACAAGCTGAACCACTACGACTATGTTGCTCTGCGCTGTATGTTTCACCCGGAAATGGATATCTTCAAGGACGCACTCTTCTAACCCTAATCTAGACACCCCTGCTGAGCTGCGCGTCCACTTCGACAAGCTGGGCTGGTCCCGCGTCGTCGCCTTCCAGACTCGTAACCCCATGCACCGTGCTCACCGTGAGCTGACTGTCCGCGCGGCGCGCTCCCGCCAAGCTAATGTTCTAATTCACCCCGTCGTTGGTCTCACCAAGCCCGGTGACATTGACCATTTTACTCGTGTCCGCGCCTATCAGGCCCTGCTGCCCCGCTACCCCAACGGCATGGCCGTTCTGGGTCTGCTCGGCCTGGCCATGCGTATGGGTGGTCCCCGTGAGGCCATCTGGCACGCTATCATCCGTAAGAACCATGGTGCCACCCACTTCATTGTTGGTCGTGACCACGCCGGTCCCGGAAAGAACTCCAAGGGCGTCGACTTCTACGGCCCCTACGATGCTCAGCACGCCGTGGAGAAGTACAAGTCCGAGCTGGGTATCGAGGTTGTCGAGTTCCAGATGGTGACCTACCTCCCCGACTCCGACGAGTACCGCCCCGTCGACCAGGTCCCCGAGGGCATCAAGACCCTCAACATCTCCGGTACCGAGCTGCGTCGCCGCCTGCGTACCGGCGCCCACATCCCAGAGTGGTTCTCCTACCCCGAGGTGGTCAAGATCCTGCGCGAGTCCAACCCTCCTCGCGCCAGCCAGGGTTTCACCATCTTCCTGACCGGCTACATGAACTCCGGCAAGGACGCCATTGCCCGTGCTCTCCAGGTTACCCTCAACCAGCAAGGTGGCCGCTCCGTTTCCCTGCTGTTGGGTGACACCGTCCGCCACGAGCTCTCCTCGGAACTGGGCTTCACCGCTGAGGACCGCCACAAGAACATCCAGCGCATTGCGTTCGTCGCCACCGAGTTGACCCGCGCCGGTGCCGCCGTCATCGCTGCCCCCATTGCCCCCTACGAGCGTTCGCGCAAGTACGCTCGCGACGCCATCTCCCAGGCCGGCTCGTTCTTCCTCGTCCACGTCAACACTCCCTCGAGTACTGCGAGAAGACCGACAAGCGCGGTATCTACGAGAGTGCCCGCCGTGGCGAGATCAAGGGCTTCACTGGTGTCGATGATCCCTATGAGGCTCCTGCCAAGGCTGACCTCGTCGTGGACGCTTCCAAGCAGAGTGTGCGCAGCATCGTCCACGAGATCATCCTTGTTCTCGAGAGCGAGGGCTTCTTGGAGCGTGGCCAGTAAGCTGGTTAATGAGATGATATTTGCTAATTTCCTTTGTTCGATAAAATATTCGCTCTGATGGGCACATAGAAACGTGTGCTACGTGCGTTGCGATTTGATTCCCCGTACTAGATCTACAATATATGATTCTGAAGACCTTTGATTTTTTGTAGAGTGCTTGTTTAAACCTTTGTAGTGACCTCAAGCCTTGCTGGCATATCCATGAATTCCGATCTTGTATCATACTTGGAGCATTCCTACTGATTCTTGTCACAGACTATGAAGCATGCATGTCTTTACTGTTGTGTTTACTAGGATGGGGTTGGGAGCTCCATAGGGTCTCATCCAAGTTTGCCCTTCAACAAGGCTATGGATTTGTTGGTGCAACTGAAATGGCCTACCAAAAAGAAAAGCTGGAGCTTACCATGTCATCCGGGCGTTATCAACTGCTTGCAGGCGATTAACTCGGTTGACTTGGTGTGAACAAGTACGAACCGGCGTTATCACTCGTACTAGCTGGTGCTTCTACACATCATAGTCTCCGGTCACCAATTCTAGCTCACACAAAATGACACCCGCCAATACTTCCTTACGTGAGCTGGAGTTGTGCCCCCGGGCCAAGAGCGACGTGCAAGTATACATATAAGTCACGTGATATTCCGCACACCGCAACCATCATATCTACAAGCTTGCTTCACCACATGACTGTCCTTCCAGCAACAACCATGCTGCCCCCACGAAGCGCCCTTGGGCGAATACCGGCTCATGCCCGACGGGTCCTTCCAGTACGGCCACACTGTGCACATCCTCAACCCCGACATTTTACTCAAAGAACACCGCTCCAAATTGCACCTCCGCCAGGTCGACCCCAACTCGGGTTCCTCTCACCACTAGCCCCGAATCGACTCCCCCCACCACTCGCAATCCACTTGCGCCAACATTTCGGCCGCCTTATTTCCACAGAGAGCCGTGAAGGCTACAAGCGCCGAATATACCGGGGCATCAAGATTGGTCTATCCTTCTGGGCCATCCTTGTCTTGTTCGAGGTGATCAAAACAGGCGCCTACCAAGAGGACCTAGAGCACCAATGGCCGACACCGGGGGAATGGAAGTGGAAGAATCGGTACTGCCTGCGTAATGCGCAGGCTCTCCAGCACCCTGAGTATATCGGCAAGATCATGACCAATTGGCCCATGGTTGGCGCCTACTTGAACCAGCTTATCGAGGAGCTGGAGGATACTGAGGGAGAGGGCAAGGGGATTGTGGACCAGGAAGAAGGGGGGATTCTGGTTGAAGGCGTTGGACGGACGGGCCTGGATATCTCGGCGAAAAGCGAGCCTTGGCGCCGCGGCTACCACCAGGCCCTGATGGGCGCGGCCAAGGCAGCGGAGAATCTGGACGGCTGGTTGACGGATCGTAAGGAGAAGATTTCTGCGCCCGCGGAGTATGTTGTTGGGCCTTCGAATCCGAGACCCAAGCCCATGCCTACAAATCAGAAGAAAGTGCTCCATGAGGAGAATTGTGAGGCCGCATCGCCACCGCCAGAAACATATTATATGAAGGTGTTGACGACCAAGGGGTTTGACACCAGACAGAAACTGGATGCTGCGCTTGCGTATGCAGACTGGCTGGATTTCAAAGGGCTCAGTTCTACGGCTAGTGATATGTATGCCTGGGCAATGGATATCGCGGTTGCTGGATACCAAGGCGACGCCAGCAAAGTCGTCGATCCTAAGACTGGTGTCCTGAAATTCGCGGACACAAATTGGGCCTCGGAGAATATCCTGCGCGTCTCAACTGCGCTCGCAGTTCACAAGGCACGACAACATGATCTCGCTTCCGCACTCTCCATCTTCACCTCAGCGCTCTCCGTCCGACGTTCTCTTGAGAGCTTACCTGGTCCTGAACCTTCTCCCCGACCCATCACACCACCAAAACGAACTAATGATATCTTCAAACACGTCTTCGAATCTCTCCAAAATTTCCTCATTCCAGCCGAATATCCCCCTCCACTCCCTTCAGGCGACACTCCCGCCCTCCACACCACCAACCTTCAATGCGAAATCGCGGGCTTGATGACCTACATCGGCGAAATCATCCACGCCACCTCATGCCGCGAGCCAGGCCTTTCACGCGAGCGGGGACTCGGCTGGACCCGCGATGCAGTTCTCATTGCCGAGAAGCACATGAAGAGATGCTCCAGCCCCGCCGACCGGGATGCCCGCCAGCAATGTGCGCAATGCATCAAGGTTGGCTTGGAAAACTGGAAGTCTATGGTCTCCTTCCTTCTCAACCAGGCCCGCAGAGAGGAAGCCGAAGCTATCGAAAAAGCAGGCAAGGCATGGTGGGGTGGCCAGAGTGCCGCCCAAGCGAAGGCCAATGAAGTGCTTAAACTGGAATCCGAGGAGGCCGAACTAAATGAGCGCATGCATAGGCTTTTGCCTGTTCTGGACGGCGAATCTAGTCTTGGAAGTCTAGCGCCTGATGTATCTTTGGCTATGTAATATAGATCGGCTTGGAACGGACGGCTAACTGGAGTTTTCAAGGGTTTTGTATAATATATGCTGCCTGCAGCGCGTACATATTGAGTTCTGGACAAGATCTATGAACCGTGAATTTTATCTGAATGATAATTCCATACACTAAATTACATTCTTCTACTACTAGTAGTCGAAGACCTTGACAAATGAAGTCATCCTTTCAAGAAGCCCTCCACGTATTGACTTTAGTGTGGATCAGCAGGACCAGCCTCTCTCTATTACTGGTATGAGCCAAACGGATCTAGGCGACTATACAATATGAACATCCAATATCAGACAATCCCTGCCATCACCACCGAGATTTCACACCTTCAAATCGCCAGTCATAACTTCAGGCTCCAGAATCATAGCCCGGTTAATCAGGAAAGCGAAACAGACAACTGCCTTTAACCCTCCACAAAGCAGCATTGGTATCCTTGACCCAACCTTCTTCTGAACAAACACTCCAACACAACACCCAGCAGCAAGCATAATCAGAAACAGCACCCTCCGGTTTCTCAACCGATTCCTGAGCTTCGCCAACTGCGGATCAACACAAACATCAATGATCGCCGCCGTAGCCGCAGCAGTCGTAATCTCTGTGATCTTCAACGACCGCGCCATGGCAACCTGCCCTCCACTTGAAAAAGCCATCAACCCCACCACCACTATGGCAGACCTCCCGTCCCTCTTAACAGGGCCCATATTCTGGACAGCCAGTGCGAGATATATGAGAACTGTTTGCACCACATTGCTGATGAGCAGCCACAGCCGTTTGCGCACCCCGATCCAATTCCCCATTTGTCCGAGGACGAGCGCGCCAAGCACGAACATTAGAAGACTGGAGGCTATGTTGGGGATACTGTAGGAATGCTTGGTCAGGCCCGCTGCGCCGATGAAGAGAAAAAGCGTGTTGCCAGTTTGATTCGAAGCGAAGCACGCGTAGTCCGGCCACGCGGCGGCATCTTGGATGCCCGTCGCGAAGGTAAGCACCAAGAGCTCTGTTTCCAGGAGCATGTCCTCGCGGATATCCTCACTGAGGTAGGACCATAATATAGACCGTGGACTCCGGGGCTCACGAGCCTCCGGTGTACTGGACGAGGACTCGGGCATTGTGAGGTTTCTCAAAACGGAGACCAGCAGATCGGATTTAGTTATAGTGATAGGCTATCTATCCCCCAGGAATGGACTCGTCATATCGGAAATTAGGTTTCTTATCCTTCCATTCTTGCTTCGAATCCCAAAAGGAGTATGCGTCTCGTCACGACGATCATCCCGTCCTTGCTGGCCTTGAGCGCCCAATAACCAGCGTCGCAGGCCTGGTGAAAGATAAAAAGTAAACCCTCGACTTAATTGCCACGACGGAACGTCGTCCTGTACGGCTGGCCCCTAGGGATCACTCTGACTTGGCCCTAGATCTTGATTTTGTGCTCCGGGCACATTCTGGCTGACATAGTGTGGGTTCGGGGGGGATGGAATTTGGGGTTTCATCATTCGGAATCCTGGCGACGCGGCCTCTGCACGGGGTTCCCCATCGACTTCGAGATAGGCTTGATAAGGTAATGATATGTCCTCTTTGCGATTATAATTCTTGGCGATGCTGGTGGATATGTATGAAAAGAAGATTTGTCAGTCTATTATGACAGGGGATCATGTTGTGCTTTCCGAGGCTCCTTGCTTGCATGTTGACGTTGTGGGGTGTTTTTAAAAATGATGTTTTGTGCTCTCAGTATGCCGAGTTTGTTTGAGTGTATTTTATGTGTGTTTAATGCTGGCTCGTATCATTTGCAGTGAGGCGCGTTCCTATCAATTTGGCATTTGATCTCCGGGTGTATGTAATGTGTTTGCGTCCTGGCAGGGCAGATTGAATACTTCTAGTGTACTTATCATGACGATAGAGCTATATGTGAACCAGCGCGAGTATTATATATATCCCTATAGTAGAGCTGGCTCGACTAGCGTAATCAGATGGCGACTGTGGGGACAAGAATGGAGCTTATCACTAATGAGAGGCCCCGAAACCATGGGTGAGGATCTATAAACTTTTCCCATAGTGAAAGACTAGGAAACATGCGAGGCCTCTCAGTTTCTGCAGGGGACTCTCGGAATAGCCTCTTCGAATCACAGAGATGTTTCGGAAGCGTTGAAAGACTTAGAGTACTGGGGACATCGATAGGGCAGATTCTCCTTCTCGATTCCGGGAGCTCAGAGCAGGCAGCTTAGGATGTACACAGGCACCAGATGAGTCCAGTTGAAATTATGACGGCAGAATGGATTCACAGAAGGAAGAGTGATTTGCCCAGTCAATATGTCCATCTCACCCCCAGAAGGCAATTCCCCCGCTGCCTCACCTTCTATTCATGCCGCCTTCAGCATCTGTTGTTTGTAACAGCCACCCTTCCTTTTCCTTTTCCCTTTTTCCACCTCTTCCTCCATCTTTCCATCTTCCCCAAGCCTTTCACTTCGGCTAGTGCTCTCTCGTCTATCCAATTTCATCAGGCATTTCAAGCACTGTAGCTTGAACTGCTTGCCCTGGCTTGTTTCGGCAATACACGGCTGAGTCTTTGTCCTGATCTCTTGTCAGCCTTGACAGCCCTTCAGCCTCCATCTCCATCAGTTTAGCGTGATTTTCCATCATGCCATCCAAAGAATTTCGTGCCCATCTACGGGAAGCTGTTATTCCAGGTCAATACCGCCATCTGACTCGCGTTCAAGAAGGTGAATTTGAGGGATCCATCGCTTTTGTATTCTCCTCGCAAGAATCGGAAGAGATTGTTGAATACTCTGCTATTGTTTCTGGTAAGCAACTTTGAACTAACTATCTGATTCGACTGCTGACTCGTGTGCAGATGACCATGACTACCCCCAAAATCACAGCTTCGTGGTCTTCGCGACTTCTGAGAATGCGAATCCGGCCATAACAAAGGCCTTGGATATGGCCCAGAAGGAAGGCACCTTCAATCAAAGCACGATCCACGAACTTCTGGCCGCAATGGAGGACCTTACGCTTAACGCCCTCAATGCACCTCAGGAGCCTACAGCTCACTCTGACACTGATGATTTCGACGCCTTCGGTGATAGTGACTTTGATGATTTTGATTCGGAGAGGCCCATCAAAGTTTCCTTCCTTATGGTTTCCGCAGAGAAATTGCGAGAAAAGATGTGTGCCGACTTACGAGACGCTAAGGCTGCAGGCTTCAGAATCGGCCTCATCAGAGAGCCTGGCAATCCTTTCTTGATCGTGTCAATATCCTATCGGATCTCGCGACTTGGCATCTCTGAGGATGCCATGCAAGCGTGGAAGCTGGAACGACAGGACTACTTCGTTCTACTGATTCGATACACGAAGGTTTATGTGGATATGAAGGACGTATTTGAGCTGGGAGATATTCCATCTCAGGATTCAGATGCGCGTTGGTCTCTGCAAATCGTACAAGCCAAGTTTGCGTGCCGCCGAACAGGTCTTCGCGACAGCCAGTCTGCCAGAAGCCTCATCAAAAGCCTCGCGAGAACAAATTGCCTCTGACCTGCGGTCTTGTTTCATCTCGGAACCCCTGCAAAAACTGTTGAACGAACGGTTTTTCCCCATAGCAAAGCTTCGACATAAATTTAACTTCTCGTGGACAGGTGCAGAGCTGTTTTTCCAAAATAACCAAGGCATGATTTCCAATGATGACAATACCAACTCTCCGGACTACCAACGCCCAGACGACTGGGTGACGCCTGCTCCAGATATCTTTCAGAAAGATCATTTTGCCAAGGTGTCACCGGACCTGTCCAAAATGTCGTTACCACTGGTAGCAATGCAATACGTACTTCGCCATTTTGCCAAATGCGGTGAGTTTTGTCTGGTGTGCCATTGCAAGACCTTCAATCCATTTGAGACTCTCAAGCCTTACGTGTGCTCGAATGGATTATGCCTCTACCAATACATCGGCCATGGCATGGGGTCTAATTTAGAACACACCATCCGGACCCAGCCAAAAGTCGTTGACTTGCTTGTTAGCCTCGTCTATGCAAGTACATCGGCGGGCCGCCTTGAAGATTTCCCAACCGGCCTGGGATTGAAGGTACCCAGACTCGAGAGTCCCCGTGACCTTTTTTTCCCCAAAGCCCCACGACGACATGTGGACCTGTCTGTTGCAACCGCCTCAGCAGGGTTGTGCCAATTCCAAAGCCCCCAAGTACTATGATGCATTCCTTGACCCGGAGACAATGACCCTTACAGGAATGGAAATTGGGAAGAACACATTCACAGTCGGTACCTGGGTTGCTTTCGGCATGCCCGGGAACGATGTGATCTCAGCTTGGAGCAGTCGAATCACTTCCATTGATCGAGATGGCGGATTTCTCATCCTTTCTGAGCCTGTACCCTGGCAGGAGACTGCATTCCGGAAAGTGCTCCCACGAACCAAAATCTCGGGTGAGCAATTGGCTGTCAGGTTTGCGCTTTATGACACAGAATTTGACGACTTGACTGTTGGTGGCAAACAATCCGCTATCAGAATGCTGCTCAATTCACTACCAGACGTCGTCACAATGGAGAGCTATCTGAAGAAAAGTGGACCGGAAAAGACTTTCTCATCTTGGGATCGGCTGAATCCTGCCGCGCTTGATACTCTTCGGTGGATAGTCGCATCCAATAGATCCTGCATCATGCAAGACGATACAAACCCTGATCATCTTGTGAAGAATATGCCTGGCTATGTCCAATTTCGCCTTATCCAAGGAGCCCCAGATAAGGAACACCGATTCATGCAGGCCGTCAATCAGCATTCGATGCTGCAAAAACCTCGGTGTCCAACTTTGTTCGCCTGGCATGGAAGTGATCTCCACAACTGGCACAATATCCTACGCCAAGGGCTTCATTTCGATCAGATAGTCCATGGCCGCTCTCAGGGAAACGGCGTGTACTTTTCTAACCAATTCACAACCTCTTTAGGTTACTCCAGGGGACCAGAAGTAGGGGGGACATGGCCAGGCAGCAATCTGCACATTGCACGCGTAATTTCGCTGAATGAGATTGTCAACTGTCCAAGAAAGTTCACCTCCGTTAGACCCTATTTTGTTGTCGACAACCTGCAATGGATCCAACCTAGATACCTCTTTGTTGGGACCACGGTTGGGACCACTGACGCAGCTTCAGTACCGTCAGTGAAACCGAAGAAACGGCGTGCCGATTCAGATTCGATTTCCATCTTGCCACAAGATCCTCAATACGTTGCTTTCGGCCCGAATGGAGCCAAGATCAATATCCCCATGTCTGCCCTCAGCTACCAACGTCGCCAGGCTCTCTCAAAAGTTCTGCCTGTTCACAATGATCCTAGGGCGCGCAGTTCAAAGAAGCCTTCTCGGGTAATGGACGGCGTTCCCCATGACGACGACTTGCGGAGCGTGGCTAGCGAGGCTGAAGACATTGCCCTGCTACTTTCGGACGATGAAGTTCTCCCGATGAAAAATCTGGCGGCCCGCCCTGTCACTAATAAGATGGCATTCGAGCCTGATAAGCTTACCAGTGGATCTGTCTCTCTGCTTGAGGAACCTCAGTACTCAGACAGCAAAACGACATCGGTCCTCCAGCGCCATCTGAAAGCAGTTCTTAAGCTTCAGAAGACTGAACGATTGGATGAGCTTGGGTGGTATGTCAATAAGTATCTCCTTCAGACTGTTTACCAATGGATCGTTGAACTGCACTCTTTCGAAAAAGATCTCCCCCTCGCTAAAGACCTTGAAAAGCGCAAGCTTCAAAGTGTCATCCTGGAGGTGCGATTCCCACACCAATTCCCCATGAGCCCTCCCTTCGTTCGTGTGATCAGACCGCGCTTCCGGGAGTTCGCACAGGGAGGGGGTGGCCATGTCACGAACGGCGGGGCGTTGTGCATGGAGCTCTTGACCAATAGCGGATGGTCGCCGGTGGCTTCTATGGAGAGTGTCTTTCTCCAGATCCGTATGGCTATCACCAGTACGGACCCCTGGCCTGCACGCCTCAGTGCCAATGATGGGCGCGGCAGCTACACCATTCATGAAGCTGTCTCCGCTTACAAGCGGGCTTGCCAGACCCATGGTTGGGCCATCCCCACGGAGTTACCGACTGCTTGAGAGGTGAACACTCCTTATTTCCGTGATCTCTCATTCTTTCCTTTCTTTCGCCTTGCTTGTCTATGGAATTTCAGAGGGGTTTCTCCCCTGGTACTCGTAGGATGCGGGGTGGATGATTCCATGTAGCCTGGAAATTGTGACTGGGGGGAGAATGGTTGTTCTTGCTGATTTGAGGGCCTTCGGCGTACCTGATCTATTGCTTTTCATATGCAGTTTAGTTCCGGCCCACTGTAGCATTACCTCTTCTGTAGGATTAAAATACCACAATGTTTAGTACTATTTTTGAACACCAGAACATGTCGATTCGAATACTGCGGTCTGAACGGGGGTAGCTTCTACGCAGGCTGACTGAGCAGAGTCCGCAGATCTTGAAGTTGTATCAGTCATCTATAAACTAGAATTGTCAAGGAGCTTTAGTCATTTGATCATCAGAAGGATGGGATATGTCGATAGTGCGAATAGTCTACTTTATAGTATCTGACCCCGACACAATCCACAGCCTCCCCTAGCAGGGTCGCCCCCCAGTCATAGCGCCCCCGGCCAACATCCTCTTCTACGGTGCCGGCAGCCTCGTATGAGCTTGCGCCGGCGTAATGATAGAGATTGTGGAGTTGGAGAGGGTGCTGGGGATCCGCGGCGTTACGGCCGAGGTGGCAAAGAAGTTTGCAATTACGACGAGGGTGGAGTAAAATGCGGTGGGAGAGATGATTATGCTACTCGGTGGATATTCCACAAGGTGTCGTGTACCAACCCTTTGTGCGAGGATTGTTCTGACCTGTCGTGTGTATGCGTGTATGAACCGCTGAATATGAGTCTAAATGCATGAAGTATTGGTCGCTAGTTGAATATCTGGTGGTTGAGTCGTGAGGCTGAGTCGCGTGTTTACTCCGGAGCCCAGACAGCCTTTGTCGCATATAATTTGTTCTCATCAAATAGACAGGACGATACACTCCACAGCCATCAATCGATCAGTCACAAGCCAGCGAGGTTCGAGGTTCAGGAATCGACTATCGAGCCCCATCATGGCTGCATGTTTTCGAGAGCAATCGACGGTGTCCGTGATCAAGCTCCCGTCTTGGGTATGCCTTCCCAGCGATCTAAGGACAACTGAGACGAGGCAGTTTCACCATCTGTAGCTTGATGGGCCTCGGGGTTGCACCGCATGATTTATGGTTGGGTGATGCAGCTACTCCAACCGTGGCTCTCCACATATACGGGGTAGTTCGGGGCAGGGAAGCCCGACCAAAACACCTCGGAGAAGGGGTCGATTACGGGCAATAACGACATCATGTTCGGAGGTCAAACCACGGGGGAGCACAATTAGCTGGTCGGGCCAGCATTGACTAACCAAAGAGCAGGATCTCGTCCATTTTGGACCCAATCGCCCCCGTTTTTTCTCGAAGGAGCCGGGCGTTCTACACTGCAGGCTATAGGTGATAGATAAGCCTTCTAGAAGGCGAAAGAACGCCGATCAGAGCACGCCTGCAGAGTGACACGCGCTCTTTTCCATGGTTCCACCGGGTTAAGGATTGGACCAAAGCGGAAAAAGCTTAGCGTCCATGAGGTTGGTGGCGTGGTTACGATGCCAATGGCCCCAACAGGGTCCCTGCTTCCTCTAGCCGCGATATCTCTTACATAGGCGGATTTGGTGACTTGCGACAGAGATAAGTGCCGTTTGGCCTGGTCCACTGCTCCACCTGGATCCATCCTTTTTTCGATAAGGGAGTCACCCCTATTCTGGTGACCGATACGGAGGACTTTCTGAGGGTTGGAGCCGAAGTCCACATCAGCAAAGTACGGGGAATATGGGGTTATTACACATAGAAACACCATCGCGCTGTAATTGCGAGGCTGTTGCAGCGCAAAAGATGGAGCCCAACTCCGGGGTACAATGCCCCCTCGACTCCAAGAGCGCGCTGCTCCATACGTTTGAGGTGGTTCCACCAATCAGACGGCGCCCTCAGACGATAAGCTCCAGGGCGCAATGGGGAGGCGAGTGGCGCCCGGAATCGGACCGCCCGAATCTGCTTTCCTTTGGGCCTCGTGATTGGTGCAAACCACCGTATTCGGGGCAGCCAGCCAATGACCCCTCGCCCTTGTTATCGCGATGTTCACAAACGTTAATCGCATTACCCCAATTTCTTATTAACGGACTCTAAAGCTATCCCCCGCAAAATTCCTGGAGACTCGGGCGCGACTTTCAAATCGTCATGGCTGACGCTGACTTTTAATACGGCCTGTTGCAGTTTCTTTCGGCCCTCGACTCTCCCATCCTCCCCAAACCCGCCATCATGAAGGACACGGCGGATGACGATGTGCAATTGGCCCAGATCGGCCACAAGCAAGAGCTGAAGCGCCATTTCTCGCTAGTGTATGTTTTCCGCGACGCGCCACCGGAGATCTGACTACCATACTGATTGTTTTCTACCAGATCTATGCTGGGCCTGGCTTTCGCTATTCTAAACGTACGCGCTTCAATGGAGAGAACCTTATAACATCGAATAATGGTCGACTAACTTGGGAGGATAGTCATGGACGGCGCTCTCAACAAGTCTGTCGCTGAGTCTTCCGTCCGGCGGAAGTACCAGTGTCGTGTGGGGTGAGTTCGTCCAATCCACAGATCAATTGTTCTATACTGACAAGTTGAAGGGCTCTTGACTGCCGGTATCTGTAACTTGTGCATGTCTGCATCGCTGGCCGAATTCCTATCTGCGTACCCGACGTAAGCTCCCCGGATGTGCTTTGCGCCCTGATCAGACGACTAACATGGCTTGCGGCGATAAGCGCGGGTGGTCAATACCATTGGGTTGCTGGTGAGTAATTGGATGGAGCGAGATCTACAATAGATTAATTGGTTGACCATTCTACAGTCATTTCCTGGCGAAAGTCAATGCCTATTCTGTCATGGATTACCGGATGGGTGAACTGCGCCGGTTGGGTCGCGCTGGTCGCGACTGGTGGTCTTCTCGGCAGTCAACTGGTCCTGGCCGTGATTTCTTTGATGCATCCGGTATGCACCGATTCCAGCCATTGCAGATCGAAACCTCTCATAACTCCATCTAGACTTTCGAGTCCCACCCGTGGCAACAGTTCTTGATTTACATCGCATACAACATCGTCGCTTTCCTGATCAACGCCCTTTTGAACCGCATCCTTCCCTATTTCAATAAAGCTGCTTGTATGAGGATCGAGTCTTGGAAGCCGAGTCTACGTACTGACAGTATCGCTAGTCATTTGGTCTCTTGCTGGGTTCACTATCATTTGTATCACAACGCTTGCTTGCGCATCGCCCAACTATAACTCTGGAGAGTAAGCATACCATGCTCGCACACTACGAGTCTCTTCTAATATCAATAGCTTCGTGTTCCGGGAATTCCTCAACAGGACGGGATGTACGTTCATTATCTGAAAGTGTTCAAAACTGCGTCGCTGACTCCTTCTAGGGCCTGATGGCATCGCGTGGCTCCTCGGTGTATGTTTCGCGCTCAACCCTCAAGTGGTATAATTTCTGACCTTTCAATAGCTTCTTCAAGGAGGTCTTGGTGTTACCGGATTTGTAAGTTCCTTCCGACAAGCACATGCTTTACACCTATTCTAACATGGCGTAGGACGGTGTTGCACACATGATTGAAGGTAAATCACGCATCAGTCCAGTGCGAGGACGCAAAACTAATAGCGCCAGAAATCCCTAATCCCTCTGTGGAGGGTCCCAAGATCATGATCGCTTGTGTTGGTATCGGCACTGTGACCGGATTGATCTTTCTTATCGTTATGTTGTTCGTGGGCGGCCCGATAGACAACATGATTAACGGCGCTGCTGGTCCCCTCTTGACTATTTTGAAGCATGCGACCCAGAACAACGCCGGTGCCATCTGCCTGTTGATGTGAGTGAGTCCAGAATCCCGTTTTCATGCCTATGCTAACAAAAGCCACAGTTTCCCTCTCGTCTGCATGCTCTTCGCTACCACTGCGATCATGACGACCAGCAGCCGTATGTGCTATGCATTCGCTCGGTATGACCCCATCCGTTCATCAAGACGTATTCCTTTCTGACACTTTCTAGTGATGGCGGTCTTCCATTCTCTAGGTTCTTTTCCCGAGTTCACCCCAAACTCGGTGTGCCCCTGAACTCGCTCTATCTGAACCTCCTCCTCGTTGTCATCTTTGGATGTATTTTCCTCGGATCGTCCAGGTAAGCAAGCCCAATATGCATCATTCAACAACTATATTAACATACAAAAGTGCGTTCAATGCGATCATCTCGGCTGCTGTTGTCATGTTGGATCTTGCCTACGGGATCCCCATCGCCATCAACTGTATCCGCGGACGTAACACCCTCCCTGAGCGCCACTTCGTCCTTCCAGAAATCCTCGGCTGGACCTTGAACATCGTAGGTTCCTCACTAGCGTATCGATGCGGTGCTTTGCTAACACTTGTCATAGATCTCGTTGGTCTACATCACTTTGACTACTGTTCTGTTCCTCTTCCCACCCGAACTTCCTGTCACGGGGAACAACATGAACTACTGTGTTGTCGCCTTCGCGATTGTTTTTATTATTTCGGCATTGGCTTGGATTTTCGACGGTCGCAAGAACTTTGTTGGCCCGCGCATCGAGTTGGAGGTTCTTTCTGGGGAGGCTAAACCGGAAATTCCCATTCCTGCCATTGAGCAGAAGAGTTGAAGAAGTAGATTTAGATTGCTTGTATGATAAATTGATTAGACCATTACATCGTATCTGTTCTCTGTGGATATGAGAACTTGAAACTTCCGCGTCTTTTGTTCCAGTGTAGCTAGGATTTTCGGGGCCAGAACTTGGGGTAGTTGATCAAGAAATCACTGCCGTGGCGCAGTATTAACCCTAGTCGTTTTGAGAAGCGCCCGGTCCTTTATGCGTATCGTATTTCTAGAGCCTGTCAAGCTGTTTCTTAATATAGAATAGAGCCTCACTTGCTTTCCAATGATTTGAATCCTCCTCGCGCGCGCGTACATGGGGTATTCGCAAATACGCGCCCGTCTCGATGCACCGACTAGAAATTCGCACCTCCTCCAGATCATGTCGTTGAATCCGAAGAAAAAAAAGACAGTGTTCTCTCCATATTTTCCCTCACTGTTTGTGGCCCAGCCCATGATCCTTCAAGATGGGGTCTCTCATGCCTCAAATGCATTTGAACGTCGGGCCCGCAAGCGGAGTCGCAAATTTCGGTATAGAATTTCTCTTCAACCTGCAAAGATTAGGGATCGACACCCACGCCATTTACGTTGCTAGCTACGTTGGCAGCCAGCTGAGGCTGGGTCCGACAGGACACCATAGCTTACTTCGAGCGCTGCATGAGAGTGAGCTACACAAAACTGCCTCGAAGACGCTATGGTTTGGACTTGGCCAAAGGACCCCGATCGGTTTGCTGACGAGCCATGAAGCCTGTTCCCACTTTGTGGCTTTAACAGGCTGTTTGCTGGAGATTTACTCGCCGTGGGTGACGACCAGGATTATGCGGGCTTTCTGTGAGCAGTTCGTGCAGAGGGCCCCAGCTGGGTTCGGTCTTCGTGTCCCTGGAGAGTTGTCCATGCAGAAACTTGTTGAAAAGTGTGGGGGTCTTGTTTCTACGACAGCGTTCCCTCTTCTAGCGGAAAAATTTATGTCTTTTGATGGCGAGTCGACTGTTGGGCGACAGACATGGCCGAAGCTCGATTCCTCTGACCATATTAGGTCTTTGAGGAAGATCTCAGATCCACAGAGTATTGCCGAAGCGCTTTATGCCATGACGGGCCTTGCAAAGAGGGAGGAGCGGAATATTCGCAATATCACGCTTGTAGGAACGGCGGACGGGGCGGCTCTTGCGGCTATTGGGGCTTGGCTCTTTGACCTCAGTGTCACTATATACAACAAAAGCGACAATCGCCGGCGATATTCCAACTTTGACGAGAGGAAACAGCAGGCGCAGCTGACAGCAGTGCTTGCTCAAGCTCATCAGACCCGGTCTGTAGCGAAAACAGAGACGATCTTTCCTTTGAAAAACGTGGATGATGTTAAGGCAAGGCATATGATGGATGATCCAGACCTAGAAGACATGATTTCAAGCCGAATATCTTGGGATATCATTCTTGAGAAAACATTCCAAGAGGCTTTTCTTTCATTGAAGCAATCTCCAGAAATCTTTGGGACCGTCGTTGGGAGTGGAGCTCGCATTTTCTCTGGCATCGCTAATGGCGAGCGTGGGGTCCCTATGGAGTGGACTCGTGAATGCACGATCCACTTCGAGAATAGCTACGGGATAAACTACGTTACCTTCCTGCAGCGACGGTTTCCAGAACTTGGTTACAAGGGCTTCCATCGTTCTATGCTGAACGCGGCTTCTATTCAGTCGTTTAAAGAAGCCACGGATACTTTCGAGAACGCAGTCGGGCTGCTTTGCAAAAAGTGCGCTTGCAAACTATGTTCTAAAGAATCTGGTGCGAGGAAGCATTCCCCATACTGTCTTGCTGTGCTCACCCTTACCGTCCTGCGCTTCGGTAGACCCCTGGCAGGTATCAACCCCATTGCTGCCCTGTATCCCCAGCGGGGTGGCCTGGAATATCTATATGGCATTCAGCGGCAACGTTTTTGTCAGATAGTAAGAGGTAATAAACCGATGCCTTTCTTCATGTCGGTTATTGAGACCGAGTACCGGTTTCTCGAACTCTCCGTCATGCAGGTGGCAAGGTGTCTTTTCAGTCGCCCGATACAAAGCCCTAAGGATGATCCTATGAGATTCTCATCTGCGATAGATGAAGACGGGATCTGCTACTACCTGGAAATCCTGCGCGACCCCTATCATAATAATGTTGTCAACTATGCACGGGTCAATGTGCTGAACGGCCATATTCTCTACGAAGGCCGGTACTATCGATATATCGATGAGCCTGTCCGAAGCCATTGGGATATCCACCGTCGTGAAAAGACAGAGGGCAGCATGCAGAACATTTCCAGGAGGGCGGTCGAGGATATCCAACGTTGCTATGGTTCTACACCTGAATTACAACTGACAGTTCGAACGTCCAATAAGGTATTGGAAGAATTCTTGCAGGTGTCAATTGCCCTTGTTCGAGGAAGCACTGTTCTGTCTCACGTTGGCCCTCGATTTGTTGTCGACAGCATTGCACATGGAATGGGACGAGCGGCCTGTCGGAGAGACGGATGCAAGTCGTCCGCTGATCTTAAGAAGGAAATAACGAAGGAGCTCGCTAAGGCTCGACAGCAGCAACCCGTATGCACAATCAACATCAGAGGACATGAGGTGGCTATCGTGAATGGAGATCAAGGCTCGACACTTATGGCTCTATATGGGCTGTATAATCCACTGGTGGCTCGCCAGGAGTGTCTCGCTTGTTGTATTGAAAGTGGGTGCAGCATCCCAGGCTGGAAGAAGTTCCCGGTCATTTTGGCACAACCTGCGTCCCGGAATGGGTTAGTTCTGCTGAAATAGGAGGGTTGGTCACTGTGAGCCCCTGCGCTGGGCGCGTGGGTATTTATGGCGTGTTTGGGTCTTGTGTTTTAAGCAAACGATGTCCCACTCGATACCATTCTAGGAAAGTTAACTGATGGTACCGAAGGCATGAGCTCATTTGCAATGTCCCAGTAGGCTCCCGATCGAATTACTTTATTTTCGATATAAGGCACTTCCTGCGTACTGTTTCAAGTTGTTTTATGTTCTATACCCACCAAATAGCCAGATGACGTTGATCATGTGACTGAGTGCCGCCACTTTTGATGCCTGTGTTAGAAGGCCACAATCCCAACATTGAACGCGTTGAGGCCGCCGGCCTGAAAATGATCACTGTGGGCCTGGAGACAAATCATTGAGCTTCGGTTTCCATCGAAAATTGCTCCAATTCAAAGGAGCTCGAAATCAACGCAGGTGAGCCCTGGAGTGCACTGCAAACCCAGATCATCTGACCCGTTGACAAGCATATCGCCCCGCTAACGTCATTGGCATCTGATCTACCAACACGATGCTGTCCATCAATTGGCCGTCATTACGGTCCCTGCGACTGTTTTCCTGGGAGAAGCAACCGCTCAAGGTCTCGCCAGTGAAGATTCATGATATCGACTCGGCTCAAGAGAATCCTGGCCGGGCGTTGAAACATTTGCTCAGGTTGAACCATGCAAACTACGCGATCCTGTACAACGATCGGAAATTCCATAACCATGCTCCTCATGTTAGTTTCGTCTTTCAATGACGAAGAACAGTATGCTAATCAGATCACTAGATCCTCTGTGCGGCTTTCCTCCAGGGCGCAGACGCAGATGACCTCACGCGCATGTACGAAACAGAGTCCAAGCTACTGGATGCGTGGGAGGACTCGCCAGCCGAGGTGACAGCGGAGGATTGGAGAGAGCACCTAGGACATCGAGAGTATGTACCGCCGTGTTTGGACCTCTTAGGCTGCATATTAACGAGCTTTCCCAGGTATCAAAAAGCGTTTGTTGATTTCTTCGAAGACGAACTAGTCCGGTACAATTACGAGTGGAAGGAAGTGGTAGCGGAGTACCTGTTCTCGGGAGAAAACCCCATTTTCCACTCCATCATGGCTGATCGTACGTGCTGTCTGAATATACATTGGAAGTTGATGGAACTGACAAGACTAGTCGGTCACCCTCTCATCCATCTCGCATACGCCTTTGAGATGTCCAGCCGAGAGGTTGCCATGGAAGCCCTGGACTAGCTGCGACCTGCTTCAACGAGAAGCATAAATACCTCGCGGACCCAGCATACACAGAGCTAGAGCCGTCATATCGCTCGAAGTCTGTTTTCGAGATCTTCGAAAAAGTGCGAACCGACAAGAAGTTTGACGGGCTCTTTGCAACAGCCGGAGACGATAATTTCTCCAGGGTCTTCCAAACCCACGAAGCCGCTTTACTCGACCACTGGAACGCATGGACAATTGAGAACCCCATAGAGCAGTTCCGAGAAAGTCAGGAACTTGCCGCTACACTCTTTGCTGCCGCGCCAAAAGACTCTATTGAGAAGTATGACTTCTTTCTTGTCCATGTCCTGACCACCAGTCACGCGGTGCGGGTCCTTCTCCCATTCGTTCCTGCCCATTTACAAATCCCATTGGTTCGGCAATGGTGGCTGGTCACATTAGCTATTTTCATTGCGCAGCTTCGACCGGAGCTGTCACTCAACAGAGTCCGTGAGACTGACCTTCGGGGCAGAGATTGGGATTGGGTGTCGAAGCAAGCTGTCAAGGGGGAGTACTCGACCGACGCGCATTACGTCAAGGCCTTACGGTGCTTAAATGAGTTATCGTCGACCTGGGGCGACCATGATCAGTTTTATCTGAAAGCGGCGGTGAGATTTGCGGATGAGTTCGATGGTTGGGGTGGGTTTGTTTGAGTTCTCGCGTCTGTCCTGCGTCGCGGATGCGTCCGTGCTTCACCAGGTGGTTCGTTTCACGCGCTCCATATTGCATTCATATGTCCCAAAATTAATGTGCATTTTTATAGCTCGTATGGATTTTTACATATGAAAAACCTCAAGTGAAGGCGAAACCAGACGTCAGAAGTATAAGCCTAAGCTGAAAAATGGATCGAAAGATCTGGACTTTTGTAGCACAAGCATAGGGGTTAGGGGTTTGGGGGCACATTTATTCATGGATTCCCACCCCACATTCGCAAATGGACCATCTCATGTGAGTTCCGAAGCAGTGAGTTGATCCCAGAGAATTGATTCCAACCATCAACTGCCACCTTTACAAGAAATGCATGGAACGTCCCACACGCAGCGAAAGCGGCGCCTTCGAGCCTCCGGCCCAATTAGGCTTAGTGCTATTTGCACTGTTTGCATTGGCCCAGCTATCATCATATTTTGTGTCGCGTTGATGCCAAAACTGACCTTTCCCACGCAGTCTGTAATTCAGATCAAGACGCGTCCAGCTTCAGCTGAACAACTGGCCGCGTTTGCGTCTAGAATGCTCTCCCCTCCCGATACCCCCCTGTACCTGCACGCCGAACTCCTCCCCAACATCCGTCAAATCACCCTCTATGTCTCTCTCCCCTCACACCCAGCTCTCAATGGACTGCACCCTACCATCCAGCTCTCAGACTCCCGAAAAGCAGTGACCGTATCTCTCCCCCACCCTTTCCAAGATGTCACGGAGACCACCAAGCTCCCCGCGCGCGTCAGCGAAGCTGCTCGTCGGATCTTGACTACACACGCACATCCGGCGAAGCCCCCCTAGCCATGACTATTCTTTCAGAATGCCCATCGACCCCACTGACCCAGTCCTCGCGCCCAGCGACGAACTAACAGATGACTATGTCCCATGGACAGCGGGGGACATGTCACCGGATACGCGAATCCGATGTCGGTCATGCAGCGCGGAGCTCCTAAACACCACGCCCCCGCAGCGAACCTCGCAGGACGAGACGAGCGGAGGTGGCTGGGACTGGAAAGACCTGCCCAGCGGGAACTGGGCTGAGATGATGGACTTCTGGCACTGCCACAAACCCGATCCGCATGAAGAGGATGCGGAGCCGGAAGCCAATGCCGCGCTTAGGGTTGAGGAGCAGAATGCTCAGATTAAAGGGTATGGTGCTTCGAGTCGTGTTGTCGCGACCACGGGGACTGTGCTCGTTGACACCGCGACGTTTCTGCTGGCGGAGCGTGATTGCGGGGGACTGAAAAAGGTATGGATAATCCCTTTATTTAGGAACAGTGACAATGCTATTTGTTATTCCGTGCTGCTATTCCCTTTCTCGACTTTCTAAGTTACGAGGGTGTATTCCTTTTCCTACACTGCTCTTGTGGGCAACAAGAAGGAGACCATTTCTTGCCCATGGGGTGGCCTCCGATACAATTGCCCCAGAAAAATACAGCGCTGCAAGTTGCGTGACGGGACGATTTCGCCTAGACAGCCAGTGGTCGAAGCTGTTATCCTCTCTCTGAGATGGATTTCGCGGAAGCCACGGACTAGGCGATACATCTTGGAACGAGCTTGCCATTCGCTCCTTCCTTCTTCAACGGTAGCTGGAGCTGCGTCTGCGGCTCTTGAAAAGTCATGCGGTTGTCGTGATTGAGGAAGGGACATTTCGTATTATGGAATCTTATTATCTATTTTCAAACACTTTTGACTTCTCATTCCGGATAGCCCGCTAACATATCGACCATCTACCTAGACCAGCGAGGAAAAGCCTTCAAATCTTCATGACCCTGAACAGAGAAGCCTTGCCTGTACAAGCTGCAACGCGGTACTTGGCACAGAAGACCCCTCTGTCAATGGCTGGCGGCTCTTAAAAGCGCACGTCTCCATCAGCACGAACCAGTCAATACAAAGCTACTCAGCGGAAGTCATCATCGCCGCCCAGCTCCTCGAGTTAATCGAGCGGGAAAGTGCCCGGCGGTTCGTCGTGCACAGTGGACAGAAGTCTGGACTTTTGGTATGCGCCCTCAATTTTCCGTAACCATGATAGTTATTAAACACCCTCAGCTCTGGGTCTTCAATCCCGATCTTCGATACTCGAATGTCAGTGCAGGCCATGCTGTGAACAACCAGCAGGCTATGAAAGTATTATACCAGGCACTGGATGACGTGGATACTGTGCTTAACCGCGACATGGGCAGGCCGTCGCCCTTGTCTGTGGAGGAGTTGGAATTGCCGATCTCGATATTTGAGAGCCTTTCTAATGCCTTGCATGCTAGTAACTGTATACTCCCATTCTCCGCGAGGAGGTTCAATGAATGGCAAGTCGGTCTTTTGAGTCGGTTCAGTCGTTCAACCTAATCATGACTATGAATGCGGAAGTATATTTACATCGAGACAACCCACGATACTCGGGGTTCTTTCTCAGAAATACCCCTACGACTCCAATCGGATTCAGCTTGGGCATATAGATCTCACAAATTTGGCCCTTATTTTATCATCAAGCACATCGATTTACATGGTTTACTCTTCAAACGGAGTCTCATACGGCTGCTCCGCCTGCGGCGTGAGACGCGCAATATGGCGTCTTTGACCATCCTCCCAGTCGAAAACAGCCGAGTGGGCCACCAACCGGTTATCCCAGACGACGACCGTCCCCGGGCGCCAGCGCACACGGGCCTGCAGATCCTGCGACAGCGCGATGTGGTCGAAGAGGAATTTGAGAAGATAGTCCGATTCCTCCTTCTTGTAGCCCACGATATAGCGGGTGACTGGGGCATCGTTAGTCTGGTGCCTTCTTTCCTCTCCGACTTTTGGAGGGTTCAAGCTTACATTGCGGGTTGACATATAGCGCCTTCTCGCCCGTTACTGGGTGCGTGCGGACAATAGGGTGTTCGGTGGTAATAGGATCGCGGCGCGCGATGCCGCCGCCGTTCAAACTAGCGTTGATCTGTTCGGCACCCGAGTGCACGGCGCGGAGACCGTGGAGGCGCTTCTGGAAGCCCGGGGACAGGCGCCTGTAGGCCTGTGCCATGTCGGCGAAGAGGGTGTCGCCGCCGCTCGTGGGGCCATCGAGCCAATACAGGAAGGTGGTACCGGGGGGCTGCTTCTCGAAAGTGACATCGGAGTGCCAGGTAATGGTGTTTGTGCGCTGGGCGAGGAAATTTGCGCCGGTACGGTCGTCGGCGCCGCGGAAGACGATGTGGACTTCCGGGAAGCCCTTAGGGGCGCCGGAGGTTTGGTGGATATGGTGGCGGCCGAAGTAGCCGGCATAGTCGACAGCTTCTTGGATCGGCAGGTCGGCGAAGTCTTGGTCGCGGAAGGCTGGGGTGGGTTAGTTTTGCTGATGAACGGGGGGGGGGACTGGAGATGTCTGGGATGGACATACCGACGACACGACGCTCAGCGACATAGCGGGCTAATTGGTCCTTTCCGGCGTTGCTGAGCTTGCTTAGTTGCACGCCGTGGACTTCCGAGCCGATGAAGGGGGTGATCTCGTCGATTTGGGCTTTGTCCTTGGGGAACAGGTCCGGGTAGCTGGGGTCTGCATCTTTGCCGTGTTCGTAGTGCTCGAAGATGGTCAAGGGTGGGTAGCGCTCGGTTTCGTTGTCCCACACGGGGAGGTAATGGGGGTATGATACCGGAGCGACCTTGTCTGTGCCCTTGAGCTCCTTCTCTTTGTCGATCGAGTATCCGATCAAGTGCTCCTTGTTGGAGCCACCGTTGGTGGGACGAGGGGCTTGGGTGGTTGTGTCTCGCACGGAGACCGTGCCTGTGATTGAGGGCGCCATTTGAAAAGTATCTGATTGTATGGTAGAATCGAGGTGTTGGATGCTTCAACCTGTATCTGACTTATACTTGCCAGTAGTTTTTTTTTTTCAGGCTATTAGAAAACGCGGAGTGGCGAGGATCAGATCTCTATATACATGAGGCCTGTGACCCAAACTACTAATATTGCACCATGAATGCGGGGTGGCGATAGGAAAGACTCTTTGCGTCCCAATATACTGTCCGAGGCATTGGTAGAACGGTTCATCGTCACGATACTCCGAAGGGAGTATACTGTCATTTGCATTCGAAGAGTGCGTTCGTTATAACCGTTGCGAATGGCGTGCTTGTTGTTGCGCAAGATAGCAATGGGGAGCTGTGATTGGTTGAATATCGACCATCTAGTAGATCACGGTCTCTCATTGGCCACACCCCACGATGATCTCGAGGCCCTTGTCTCTTCTGTCTTGTCACTTGCGATGGAAATGACGTGAGATTCAACTCGACTGACGCGACGTGAGCTGCCGACTTTTCGGCACCTGAAGTCAAAGTCCCGACGTAAACTTGATTCGCATTTAAGGCGCGGCCTAGTCGGGGGATTTTTTATCCTGATAGGACTTCACGTCGGAGCATTGTTAGGGCTGCTCGCCCCCCAGCGACTCCCTAGGTCGACCAAATAGGTAAAACCCTTGAGTGTGGCCTTTGATCTTAAAGTACGCTGCCTGTTGCGCATTAGAGCCTCTCTGCCATCCACAGATAGCCCGCCGGCTACGGACGGTTTTGCGATTGGCTTTTTCAAAGCCTTGTACGGTCTAGAAGGACAGAAACATGAAGGCGGGGGGCAGTGGGGCATTTTGTATAAGCTGCACGATCCTGACTCGTCCACCCTAACGTCACTTTATGGGAGCTTGCGTGATTCCAGCCTTTCCCCAGTTTGTGGAGTTTCTTGCGTCCCGCCTGCTGCATACGCTCCGGCTAAAAAGCCCAGGGCCTGTTTGAGATCTCGGATTTGGAATCCAGTGTCAGCTCCAATGCACCCGGAATCTCTCCGATTATGCTTTCATACCAGCACATCGCGAGCCTATCGACCCCTCCCACATGGCGAATGGACCATTCAGTGGAGGTTGAGCTCCGCTAGAGGACCGAGGCGACTGGGCACCATCATAAGTAGCCAGACGAGACATGAGACGTTGACCCCAAATGCCCCACTCCATCCAACGAGGGCATCCGTATACAAGATCAATGGGCCACGCTGATGGCGTGATATGTGCGCGGGAAGGCTATATCATATTTTTTATTTCGACCACCAGCCTTTATAGCTGGGATTCCCCTCCGTGATAAGAGTAGTTATCTTTCCTCGACACTGTAGTCTGCCCTTCACGCTCAAGGCCCAAGATGACCGTCGAGGATAAAAGCATCGACTTCAAATCCGGGGACTATGATCCCAAGACGACCTTCAAGGTTGAGCCAGCCTCCGACTCGGCGTCCTCGTCATCTCTTGAGGAGCACCGCGGCGAGGTCAAGGTGATCGATAGCACGTTCGATACCACCGAGGACCCTCGGTTTTATAAACCAAAGGAGGACTACGAGGGGTACCATCGCTGGGACCCCAACTTCGACTGGACCGAGAAGGAGGAGAAGGACGTCCTCAAGAAGGTTTGCGCACTCGACACCACCCATGGCAGGGCTGGCATGCTAACTCGACTAGATTGACTGGCGCATCTGCACTTTCGCCTGTATTACTTTCTTCGCGTTACAATTGGACCGATCCAACATTGTGCAAGCCACATCCGACACTCTGTTCAGTGATATTCGAATCACCCACAATGACTACAACACCGGCCAGACCATCTTCTACGTGGTATTCCTGTGCGCCGAGATGCCCTCCCAACTCATCTCCAAATGGGTCGGCCCCGATCGCTGGATCCCCGTGCAAATGATCAGTTGGAGCATCATTGCCGCCTGTCAAGCCTTCATCCAGAACAAAGGCGGCTTTTTCGCCTGCCGCGCCATGCTCGGTCTGCTCGAGGGTGGTTTGTACGTTTCCCTCCCCTCCTCCCCAGGATAAACATCATCTCTAACGCAAAAGTTGTCCAGCATCCCGGATACCATTCTCTTCCTCTCCTTCTGGTACAAATCCAAGGAGCTCCCGATACGCCTCAGCTACTTCTGGGTCGCCTACGAAGCGACTTCCATCGTCAGCGCCTTTCTCGCCTACGGGTTCCTGCACATCCACAACTCAGAAGGTACGGGTGGCTGGCGCTACCTCTTCGCCTTCGAAGGCATGATCACGGGGCTCATCGGCATCGTCGCCATCTTCTGGATGCCGGCCTCGCCGACCCAGACCCGCGGCGGGTTCCGCGGCAAGGACGGCTGGTTCACCGAGCACGAGGAGAAGATCATGGTCAACCGCGTGCTGCGCGATGACCCATCCAAGGGCGGCATGCACAACCGCGAGCCGATCACCCCACGGATGCTGTGGCAGGCGCTGAAGGACTACGACCTATGGATTATCTACCTGGTGGGCCTGGTGTGGATGATCCCCAACACGCCCGCGACGAACTACATCAGCATCCAGTTGAAGGCGCTGGGGTTCAGTACCTTCCATACGAACCTGCTGACGATCCCGGCCTATGTCGTCTTCATCTGCACGCTGTTGGGTATTACGTGGATCTCGGAGCGGTTCAATGTGCGGTTGTTGCTGGGGGTGGTGTCGATGGCGTGGGCGATGATCCTGTTGATTGCGCTGGAGACGCTGCCGGATAATGCCTCGCCGTGGGTGCGCTGGGTGCTCAATACCCTGCTGATCGGGTCGCCGTATGTCCATGCCATTCTGGTGGCTATCACGTCGAGGAATGCGGGGACGGTGCGGACGCGGACGGTGGCGACGGCCCTGTACAACATGATGGTGCAGGCGAGCAATATCATTTCCAACAATGTGAGTGGCATGTCCCCCCAGGGTTGCTTGGGCTGGGAAGGATCAGGGATCAGGGCTAATCGGGGAACCAGATCTACCGGGACAATGACAAGCCGTATTACCGCGTGGGAAACAAGGTGTTGATTGCCTTGGCGGCTTTTGCTATGGTTCTGTTTGTAGTAGCCAGATTCTATTACGAGTGGCGCAACAAGTATGTTCGAATCGTCGGGCTTCTGGCGGGTTCTTTTTTTTTTTTAACAGGATTTTTCTTTTTCTTAGGAAAAACGCTGCGATTTGGGACAAAATGTCCAGCGATGAGAGACAGCGCTATGTCGCTGAGAACAAGCACCTGGGCAACAAGCGGTATGTATACCCTGAAGGGGAGGAGAGGCATGGACAAACGGGGCTAACGATGCCTAGGGTTGATTTCCGCTTTGCCTATTAGCATCGGAGCGATGGAGTCTTTGCTTAAAAAGTTCTGGGATGATTCCTGAGGTTTGGATTGGACTATAGATAAACAGCGAGCTTTATTTAATCGCCTACCCTGGATGGTGGCGTTAGTTATGAACACAAGTATGAACACAAGTATGAACACAAGAGCGTACCACGTAATTGTAACGGAGTGGTCCACTTCTCAATCTGGAAACCTTTCCCGATGACACTTCGAGTCGCTTGGCTACCCCAAGGCAGTCATGGAGAGTCGCAATCGATTATCGCACCGTGCCAAAAACTCCAGTCTCGAGTATTGCGCAATATCACTGTAACAGCAGTAACCCGCTTTCTCACTCCCCAATCACATACTCACACCCCTCATCTCCAATCCAAACCTCATGCAGCTTCCCAGCGGGTACATCTACTCGAGCGCCAGCGCCAAAGGTCTCTTTCTTGACCTCGCCGCTGTGCAAGGCCGCGTTATCGTCGGGGTACGTGATTGTCAGCGTGCCCCGCCGAATCAGATGAGTCGTGAGACCTCTGTGGGTATGCGGAGAGTAATATGCATTGCTACTACCAAGTTAATCCCAGGCATCCAAGCTGTATTGGCCATCAAGCTGGGGGGGGGGGGCTGGAGCATACCTTCCATCCGACCAGGTGAAAACATGCCGGAAGCCCCAGTCCCGAACGAGGTTCTCGCTTTCAGAGCGAGTGCCAATGGGGTATGTGTCAACCATTTTTGCATCAGCAGGAGCACCCTTTTACTGAAATGAGGATTTCTTTCCAAGTTAACAAAGACATATGCGCCTGGAGTCCTGTGTGGGGAACTGGTTATTAATGTCGCGGATGATGTCAGGCAGCATCACGTGAGGATGTATACATGTGAGCAAAAGTACAACGGAGGCTCTAAAGGAGACAGAACTGGATTTTTTTTTCAAAAACATTAGAGAAAAGAAAAAAAAGAATCGGGTTCCAATTTGACGAGAATGCAAGGTGCTAGGCAAAAGAGTGTACAGAAAAAGTCCAATGGAAAGCACAGATACCGTCGCGCAAGCCGGCCCAAAGTTGTATATTGCGAAGCCAAAGCGCCAAAAAGCAGCAACCAAAGAAACGCGACCAAAGATGTTCCCCGTCCCCACAAAAAGCCACTGGGTCTGTTTGAAAATTGCATGGGTGCATTGCCGACGAAACCCCATTCGCCTCGAACCCCGGGATCCAAGATGTTTCCTGAAGCACGCGCTAGAAGAACTCCGTGAAATGAGAATGCTGAATGCGAAGCACAAAAGTCGAAGCAAGAGAGAGTAGATTGAAGATCGCATGTCCTTTGGATCATGCACAGGGGGGTATGGCAGACATGGCAGCTCTTGCCGGGGATGACCCAGACCTCCCGGCCTTGTCTCATGCACGTGGGACATCGAACGCCAGGCATCTAAGAGCCATTAATAGCGGTACACAAAAGTACGCGGGAAGGAGATCCAAGCAAACCTTGTTGACGACAGGAGAGTTTGCACTCGGCGCGGTGCCATCTTCCGGCTTGGACATTGTGAATATTGGTGCGAGGTGAACGAAGCCAAGGGAAGGCACCAGTTGAGTATTGGATATGAAGTTATTGGATTTACTCTCCGGAGGGGAACCGAGGGAGAAAAGATGGTCTCCTCGCCAGCTGAGCCTGAGCCCGTCTTTATAAGGCCGATCAAGGTCCAACGATTCCAATGACCCGTGGTTCGCAAGCCTACCTCGCGATGGTGGAGGAAAAGAGCAGGATGGGAATCCAAAAGAGAAGGTCAAGAAGAACTCACAGCTGCAGTGCATGAAAGTAGATAAAAAAAAAGAAAATGGGGGGAAAATGGGTAGAGCACAAAATATAAATTGAAAATCCAAAATCAGAATAGAATCAAATCAGAAAAGAAAACAGAAAATAATGACACAAATAATCCCAGATTTGTGAAAAGTCAAATCGAACTCGGTCCCCAAAAAAAGGGCCAGGAAAAAGGGCCAGGCATCCGCTAGATCACCCGGGTGCAACTGAGTTCAGCTAGATCCTGTAGGGCAGGATGTTCGGAATATCCCGTGATTGCGAGAAGCAGATGCTACGGTTGATCAAGCAGAAAGCACGAAAGCTAGAACCACCCAGTGTCGATCTGGACGAGCACGCTCCACCCCATCACACTAGACGCATGACGGGGCTGGAGGAATCAAGGCGACGGGGCAAAAGGCATACCTGATGCAGGCAAAAAAAAAAAGCCAATGGGTACATGTACGGGGCCTCCCGAGGGCTCCGTGGGTGTTCGTTGTTTGCTTGCGGGGGCATACAAGGACCATGCGAATTGGAGCGGGACCACGGAATGACCTGGATGACATGAAGCTGCACGTCCCCCATCCGCTGTGGGACAGGGTATACTTTAAACACAGCCAACACAGCCATAGGACCCGTATGGAGCTTCCTTCCCAGGGATACTCGGCTCGAAGCGCCTTTGCTTTTTTTTTTTTTTTTTCTTTTTCTTTTTTGGCCGTAACTGAAAGCATGACAGCCTGACGGGAGGGCCGGAGAATACGGGATGTGCGAGAAGTTGGCAAGGCTAGCGACAGTGTCGCGCAACAAGGGCACGTCAAAAAGTTGATGTATCGGTTCTTGCAAAGCAGATCTTCGATGGGGCTTCGTTTGACCTCCGCCCATTGGCTGCGGCGGACAGCGGCCAATCAGCAGGCGCGCTCGTTCGCAGTGAACCCTCAGGTCTTCCTTTAGTCGCGTCTTTTTATTGTTAATTTTCTTTTTCGTTTTTAGTCTAGTTTAGTGCGAGTTCATTTCGGGCGTTGGCGATCCCATCCGATCATTGGTCAGTCGGCCCCATGCTCGTTGGGTCTCTACGCTTTCGCTTTATCGGGGCCTCGGTCCAATCCCGTTCCTGATGCATGCGTTAACTGGCAGGTGTGACATATGCAACCTGAATGCATGATCTTCTTCTTCTGGATCCTGCATGGATACCCCATGCTATGATCGCCCTGGGCCTCCATTCTTCCCTTTCGGGCTACATGCGGCTGGGGAGGGTTTCTGTGGCGCAGGAAGGACGTGACAGGTAGAACCGGGCCATGTCGCTGAGCAAATGGCCAGGGGGAAAAACAGGGGAGGGGCGGGGCAGCCTCTCAGATGGCTTTGCTCTCCAACCTTCCCCACTCTTCTTTTCGGAGCTTTAACCGATCACTGTGCGTGTGGCCCCACACGGGTTGATCAATTTGATACATACCTCTTGGCGGGCCGGGTTCCTCTCTGGCGCGGTTGCTACGGGGGCCACAAAGCCTTGGGACGTGAATTGGCAGGAAGAGGAAGTGGGCTTCTTGAATTCTTTGCTTTTGCTCACCGACATTTTCGTCTAAACCTTGTCGTCTCTCCAAGTCCGCCAACGGGGCCCGAGAGCCATGCGGGGGGGATCACAATGGCGCGCATAATGCATCGTATTTTGCTTTGTCTGCACAAAAGCCTTCGATCTCGAGGCCTGAGCGGCCCCTATGCTGGGTGTTCTGTTTCGTCGTGACCCCGAGGATCTGGCTACCCACGTTTTAGGTCTATTAAGCAACTGCCTAAAGTCCCAGGTCCGTCCCCGCGGTGTCGACCATTCGAAAAACGGCAAGAGCGTGATGCGCGGATCGACCTTGGATGTGTCTTAAAGTTCGTACAGGATCTAGCCGCTGCTTTAGTCTTTTCCGGGTGGACCTAACTCTTTCTCTCCCCCCTCCCCCCTCGCATCTCCTTCGTATGGCCGTCGGCTCTAGGTGGCTCTCGAATTCCGTACGGGGACCTCATTCGCCAGACGCCATACCGAAGGCCCTCGTTTTTTTTGTTCCGGCCGCTGCATGTGTGTGTAAAATCTGCACGCCCCGCAGCCTCGATCTCCACAGGAAGGGTATCTTTGCACATTGCATCATATCCTTGACTGGAGCCTCCTTGCTTAATATCTTAGATTTGTTGGAATTGGAGCTGATTTCCGTTTTATCTACTTTCCTTTTCCAGCCGCCGGAGACTGCCCGACTCACCTCGGGGGCCGTCAGCCACCTCGTATAGAACAATGGCGGCCTCTAATGCCCCGATCGAGTGATGAAGCAAGCATGCGCCACCGGCAGGTCCTGAAAAAATCTGAGGAAGATCACGATGACACGCATGCCACAAAAACCGCACGGAATCGTGCCTCCTACGCAAGCGCGTGCACACCACCCTGCACTGGCCCTATGCGACAAGCACAGCGGCCTAAAATTCTCCGGACATCTCGAAACATGACGTATCACCTCAGGAGATGACCTTGGTGACCCGCACCAAAAGCACGCCGCCTGTCCGTTCACCCGTTGCGTCTCGTAGATGGACGAGTCTGTATCCATTTCGTAAGCGGTCGAGTCGGATGCAGGCCCACGCGGCCAGGGGGTCGCGGCCGAATTCGTCATCTTTAATTTTAAATCTGGAAGTTTGTCAGTCGAGGCGCGATTCCCGCGATCGATCGATCTGAGAGCTATTGGTCACGGCATGGAACGGAAATGCTGCTGCTGATAACCTGTACACAATAATAGCACAAAACAGGCAAGCGAGACGGATGGGACGGCAGTCATCACAAGCGGTCGTGCAGGCATTGCCCATGCATGTTTGGGAAGCCTCATGCCATCATGCCATCATGCCATCATGCCGTGATGCCGTGACAGAGTTCTGCTCGAAGAGGTTCACCCCATCAACGCAAGGGCTTTGGGGAGGCGGGGGTGTGGTGTGGTGGGACATATGCACGCAATGGCAACCTAAAAGCCATATCGAGCGAGAGGCAGGAAAGAGCATAGCAGCCACAATAATCCTGAAAAAGATGGGGGAAAGAAAGCAAAGGGAGAAAAAGAAAAAAGCCCAAAAAAAAAAAAAGACAACAAGAAAGGCAACTAACCTGACAAAGCTCAGCTCTTCCACGATGCCCACTACAGCAGGAAAGACCAGCTTCTGCCCTTCGAAATCAGGACATCTCCCCGCTCCGTTCCTCGAGCGCCGCCGATAACTACTCTTCTCGGTATCCGAACTCGCATCATCGCCCTCACTACTACCTTCCACCTCCGGCTCCTCAACATGCAACTGCACCACCAAATACGGTGAGAATCCCTTCTCCGTATGCCCGAGCGGCAGTGCCAAGTCCTGCGCTGCGAACACCTCCACTGCAAAATCCAAATTTACTCTGCAGATGGAGGGGGCGCTGCACCTGCACGCCTAATGCTGCGGTAACCGGGCGGCTTGAGCTGCCAGCCCTGCGTCCCATGGAACATGCCGTAGTTGAGCATCATCCCTTGTCCAGATTCTGCCAGTTGAGAGCCACGAGCTGCGCGCCCCGCCGCCAGTAAAAGGTGGGATCGAGGTTCGAGGAGGTCACGCGGAAGGCGTACGGGTAGATGCGCATGAGGGCGCTGCGGTTATGCTCGAAGAGTGTGTCACGATGCGTCACATGGGCCTCGCGGGCAGCCTTTTCGGAGAGCGAGAAGACGTGATTGGGGACTTTCGCTTCTGTTTGCGGTTTCATCAGATTAGGGGGTGGGGTTTCAGGCAGCTGAAGTTATCAAGCGGGTGGCTGCATACCAGGTTGGTCGAAGTGGCTGAAATGGTAAGCACGGGTGTATACGGCCATCTTGGCGAGGGCCTCCAGCACCTTCTTGGGCTTGGCTTTGTGAGCTGCGTCTTCGGGGTCCGCTTCTGCGTCGGTCTCGGGGCCTGCTGCATCGGGGGTGTCGAGGACCTCTTTTCCTTTGTTTGCGGGTGGGGAGGATTCCGGGGTGTCTTTCTTCACGGCGGTCGATTTTGTTTTTATCAGGATCTTTCGTTTCAGCTCAGATAGTTTGGGCTGGGCATCCGGGTCGGTGCCCTCGGGGACTTCGACTAGATGGCCCTTCCATGCTTCGTGGATAATATCTACCATCATCTGTTGCTGTTCGAGGTTGGCATGGACTTCGAAGCTGATGATGATTGGGAGATCGCTGGTGACGAAAGCGCTGTCGCGGATTGCATAGCAGATCTCACGAAAAGTAGTCCCCTTGGTGAGCGTGTGGCCATGTAACACACGAGGCTCTGCCTTCACGGGAGCTTTCTCTACAGGCTCGATGGATGTTGTGGTGACCGAGCTATCTGTCTGAGGTTTATCGACCTTCCAACTCAATCTCTTGCTCAATTGCTTCGAAACAGAGCGCGTGAGGCCCGATCCAGGATTTTCCCGGGACTCGAGCCTGGACATGATCTTTTCCTTGAAGCTTGCCTTCGGGGCGCCCTTGGAAGCTTCCTCTGAAGCACTGTCCGAGCTGCTCGGGCCACTGCCTTCCGACCCCGAGTCTTCTGGCAGCCCATCCCAGACATCGATCTCAACCGATCGACATCCGCGCAGCAGTACCTGTCCGTATTAGCAGGTTCCTCCCACGGAGAGATGCATCGCGCATGCACAACTCACAGAAGTGTAAGCACTCGCAGCGGCATCACTGTACAGCTGGTTGCCTGTCAAGTAAGTATTATGACTTGAGGAAATAAAATAGTCCGAAATCGGCGCCTCGGCGTCTACTTCTTGTGCTGGAGCTTCGGCGCATGCGGCTGCGCCTTTCATGTACGACCGGAACGTTTCAATCGAAACCAGAGGATACTCCGGCGATTTGCCTTGGAGAGTGGGCTCACCCTGCGTGGTCTGGAAGAAGTGAGCCTTCTCCGTGGCGTCTGCAGGGAATGCATTGTAGATCTTGGTCAAATGATCATCAAGAGTGGAGTGGAAGGTATCCAGTGGATGGAGCGATAGGTGGCGAGCGCTTTCGACGAGCGCTTTCACTTTGTCCATAGCTGCAAAAAAAAACGTTTGCTCAATCTATAGCTGAGAGCTACGCTAATTTAGCGCGAGGCTATCCGGTTTGCACGGTGGTGAGTGGTGCGCTTGTTCGATCCGGTGAGAGCTACAACGGCCCTTCCCCGCCTTGGTTCACTGCAGGATGCAATCTTGGGTTATCAAGCCGCAATTTTAGGGAATGTTCATTCCGGTTTTGAGGGAAGGGAAAAGGGTTGGGAAGAGGGGGGGGTTTGGGCTGAAGTGAGTTTCTCCACTATGATCGACCATCCACTTGCTGTAGACGTGGCGCCAGGGCCGCCTGGAGCTTCCAGATGGGCGAATTCACACACCGGTGTACCTGGTAGGTCTCCACGGTCCTATGTATAGCGTTTTCGCCATTTGACTTGATTGGTGTGGGGGCTTGGGTCCCTCTTGGACGTACATAGCACTGTGCAAGCTTCAGTAGATTCGAGTTTGAATGCCCCTCGTTCAATGTACTCAATGAGTAATTCTCCTGTGAGCTTGGCTGTTGCAGTGGAACTACCGTGTCATAAAGTCTCCGACCCGCTGAGAAATCCGCCTGTCGGTGCCGCACTGCCCCGCACGGAAACATAAAGCCACAAGCAAGGGCCATAGTAGCCGTACATTCTACAAATATTCGCCGTACCAGCTACCCGTTGATCACAATGCCTGATTCCGACGCAGTCCACTTCTTCGACATTGATTCAACCCTTCCAGGTACCCTACCAGTACGGGCTATTAACTGTCCTGCGTGAGCTAATGACATACCCCAGGGTCCTCCAGGTCATGGTCGCCGAACACCCTCAAAGTCCGCTTGGTTCTGAACTTCAAGGGAATCCCGTATACCGAGAGCTGGATCTCGTACCCAGACATTGAGCCTCTAAACAAGAGCCTCGGATTGTCTCCAAACGAGGAAGGCATTCCTTACACACTGCCAACTATCATTCACTCCTCCGTGAAGTCCAACCCACACGGAGCTCTCACAGATTCTTTCCCCATCATCCAGCATCTGGACAAAGTCTTTCCGTCACCGCCGTTGTTCCCCTCTGGCGATGCCAGCGCCGCAATTGCCATTGTCGTGGGGAAGGTTGTCTCGCGGATGATGCCCATGTTTCTGAAACTGGCCATCCCCAAGGTCCTCCCCATTCTAGACCCCCGCGGGCAAGAGTGTTTCGAGCGCACGCGGAGACAAGCGTTCGGAAAGCCGGTCGAGGAGTTATACCCCAAGACGGACGCGGAATTCGCCGAGGTATGGAAGTCCCTTGAGACGGAGGCAGAGGTGCTGTTGGAGATGCTTCGGGGACAGGAGGGAAAGAAAGGGCCGTTTTTCGAAGGGGAGAAGCCGGGCTGGGCGGATCTACACTTGGTAGCGTTTATCGCCTGGTTCGAGCGTTCGAATCAGGACGTGTATGAGAAGCTCCTCGGCTTAGGAAACGGTGAGTTGAAGGCGCTGTATAACGCTTGTTCGCCCTGGCTTGCGGACAACGGGACGGAAAAGGAGTGGTCGATTTCGCAATAAGAGGGGGGCAGTTTGCGCGGGGGATTTGGGGAGAAGGTCAAATGCCATTTGAAATATATTGAACAATGAAGTAACCAAAACCAAACGTAATAATACATGGACCGGGCTTTTGCCCGTTTTATGCGCTATCAGGTGAGAAGTACAGTGGGTTGTCACTGCTAGTTGACCAATGGCTGACCCATTGATCGATGTCTATTGTAACACGGATATTAGGGGGGAATTTACAGGCCGCGCAGGAAGTTGGATTCCTTGATAGCCTTTCGTCGGGCTTCGCGAGCGCTCTTGGTGACCTCGGAGCGCTTGATTTGACCTTCGGTGGCATCGAGCATGGCGTCTTCAGGGATGGTCTGGCGGTTATAAGGGGCCGGGACAATGTCCTCGGCATGGTGGTGGGCAGGGATTTTGGGAGGGAGGACGGCGGTGCGAGCGGCGAGTTTCTTCTCGTAGCGCTTCCGTTGCTTTTTGTTCAAGGCTGGAGATAAAGATGTGAGTACGGAAGAAAAATTCATAGATGAACTGAGGGGAAACATACTGCTTGGATCGACGCCGCCTTTTTCACTCTTCGCTTGCTTGCTGGAATCGGTCAAGAGATCCCACAGCCAGTCTGGATACTCCGAGTCCTCCTTGGCGACAACATCGGGCTTGTTCTTGAAGTAATTTAACCCGTTCATCACGGTGCCGGCGGGGCAGCTACTGGGAGGGCGCTCAACAGCAGGCTTTGTGGAAGCAGCAGGTTGCGCATCTGTGTGGACACCTTCCGGGGTACTCAAGGGCTGAGACACGCCGGGGGTCGCAGAGGAGATGGCGGATGGCGCAGAGGCGTCGCCAACAGTGGGCTGGCGCGGGTTGGGAGGAGGAGGAGGAGCAGCCACAGGAGGGTTTGTGCCCTTGTCACTGTAGAATCGGATTTGGCTGCGGACTATGGGTAGTTGGCGTTTCACTGATGATGCCCATGTTGCGGTCTGTGGCTGCTGCATGCGCAGCAGCATGCTGCTTCGGCAACTTCTGCAGATCATGATTGCAAGGTCACAGACTCTGGGACAGCAATGGTTTGCGTGTCAAGTCGAGAGTCTTGGTCAACGTACGAAAGTTGACGGTGATGGTTCGCGGATCAGAAAACTTGCGGCGCGGACACGACGCCAAGCCCGCGGTCACGTGGTCACTATCGTGAGCTGAATGGCTTCGATAGTTTCGCTGATCACGACAACATCGTCCTGAGTTTGCCTGAAGATGTTGCTCTGACACGTTCTTATTTTGGAAGGAAATCTCATTATTGTGAATGAATACATTTATACATTAATTGTTCTTCGAAAGAGGGGATACACAGCTTCCATTACCGCCGATTTCTGCACTGCTCTTCCAGTCAGCCTGCAAACCCAAAGACAAATACCTTATTATACGAAAGAAACCTGATGCTAAACCATTAAATCCTGCCGCACTGCCGGCCCTGCACATCAAACACCCCTGGCCCTCGACCCCGCTACATCGCCATTTTGCGGACCTCGAGGAAATTACAAATATCCGTGCATGCATCTTTCAAGGTCTTTTCGGTTTTCCACTGGAGTTCTTGCTGCGAGCGGTCAGCAACGGCGACACAATAGCCAACATCGCCTTTCCGACGATCAGCAACTCTCTTGGGGATCTTTTGAGAAGACACAGCCTCCATGGTGTTGACAACATCCATCACTGAGTTCCCATACCCGGTACCCAGATTGAACGTCCGGAAGTTCTCTGCCAGTTTCCCGGCGTTGGCAGTGCTGAGTGCAGCAATATGGCCGCGGGCCAAATCGGTGACATGGATGAAGTCACGAACTGCTGTGCCATCCTTTGTTTCCCAATCACTTCCGAACATCGATAGCTCGGAGTACTGTCCTGTCATCACCTTGATCACGACCGGAAGAAGGTTGGTTGGTGCCTGCCGGGGGTCTTCTCCAAGAAGGCCCGATGGATCACACCCAACCGGGTTGAAATAGCGCAGGGCGACGATGGTCCATTCTGGATCTGAGGCTGCGAGGTCGGCGAGAATGGTCTCGCAGATCCATTTTGTGCGGCCGTATGGGTTTGTGATGCCCGTGCATCCAGGTTGGATCGTTTGGGACACGCCGTCGTGGTCAATATATACCTCCTCCTTGTGGGCGCAAAGCTCTTCTTTCAGAGGGAGGCCAGACGTTGCCAGTGTGCCATATACTGTGGCTGACGAGGAGAAGATGAAAGTTTTGATGCCGTAATCGCCAAGTGTTGCGGCAAAGTCGATGAGTCCGCCGACATTGTTTGCGTAATACTTGAGTGGGTGTCGAATGCTTTCTTCCACAGCTTTGTAAGCTGCAAAGTGAATTACGCCAGCGATTTTGGATTTAGGGGTGCCCCATCGAGACTCCGTTTGATAACTGTCGAGGAGAGGTCGCAGCGCGGCTGTATCCCGATAGTCGTGCGCATGTAAATGCATAGACGGCATGGGTGTTCCATTCTGCTCGTGGAATTCTCGAGCTAGTCGTGCGACTCGGTCGAACACATCTTCGAACGCATTGCTGAGGTTGTCAACAACGATAACATTATAGTGCGCCTTGAGGAGCTCTAATGTGGTGTGACTTCCAATAAATCCCAACCCTCCAGTCACAAGGATGTATGGGGTTTCGACGGAATGTCTTCGCAGTAGCTCATCAAGCTCATCGAACAAATTGCCGCGTTCAGTGGCTGGGGTATCAACAGATCCCGGCGACTCACTCCCGGAGGGAGTAGTCACGTCCGACCTGCGCTCAATCTCCATGGTAGCGCGAAGATAAGAAAGATTCTCGGCGAATGGAAAGTCCAGTCAATATAGACCCTAGGCTAGGGTTGTCTGCAGAGAAAAGCGAGATAACCTTGAACCAATGACCTCGACTGCACGAAGCGCTTGCCAAAGAACCGCATGGAAATACCAAGAGATTGCTCCCGGGACTTTATAAGATGTCCAAATATCCGTCTCACTTCACCCTCTGAAGTCATATACCGGCTATAGCCTATTTTTTTTTTTGCGAATTCGATTTCGAAGCAACACATTCCAGGCGGCAAAAATGAAACAAAAGTGAGCCGGCCGAAGACGAGCCAAGAGGGTCAAGAAATTAGTTAACGCCCCCAAATGTCCACAGATGTCCTAAGAATGGCACGGAATGGGCACGGAAGGGGACCAAGGGAGAAAACTTGCAACAGACCGAAGACCAGCCAGACTTGGTCTCTGTAGGAATGGGGCTGGACCGTGGCATATGGTCGTTCCTGACCAGATGCTCTTAGGGCTAGCCATCATGAACCGGTAAGTGCCGGGCTCTAGTTGGTTCAACCGATACATCGGAGCAAGGAACGGTTCTCGATCATTCTACGTCTCATCTAAGATGTCATCATACTCCATCGAACCTCTCTCATTCTATTTTAGGTGACGTAGAGGCACTACTTACGTATGGAAACTTACACTTTCTCCCGCTAGTAATATTGGATCGGTTTAGTTTGACGTACAGTTTTTATTTTTTTTTTTTTACCCTTTTTCCTTTTAATCCTTTTATTTATTTAATTTTAATTCCAGTTGAAATGAGCTAGCTTCTCGCAAGCCAGGCGGTTTCTGGATATAGAGCGGTGACATAGATCTGGCTGCTGAATCCACCCCTTTCTCTCAGGCTATCCCCCATTGTCCTCAATCCCGGCCCCATTCTGCCCTCTTTGTGCCCACCAGAATGTCTACTACCAGCGTTGAAAAACACGTGAGCAAGGCAGGCTTCCTCAAGTCTCGCCGATCCCGAGTCCTTCTAGCACTAGTCCTATTTATTATCATCTGTGCTGCCGTGATCCCGCCAGTTGTGGTCACTGAGCTACGCAAGAAAAACGACATGGGCCCCAAATCCAAAGTCATTGTGCCACTCTACGTGTACCCAGCGCCAGGGGCTTGGGCTCCCTTGGAGAAAGAGTACGTTTCAACATTTTCATTCTGTCTAGGCCTTACCGCCACCCCGATTTCCCACACCTATTTTGCATCCTGCGCGGCACCCGCCACTGCAGCATGGCAATGCCACGCGCGTTGGCATCTCACCTGCGACGTACACTTTCGCAGAAGCCGGGAATCAAATTATCCGAGAAACCGTTGCTAAGGCCCAACCAGGATCGCCGCGCACCCGGACGTCAATTTCACGGTCGTAATCAACCCCGGCAGTGGGCCAGGGCCAAATGCACTACCGGACGCCAATTACACTCGGGAAATCCCCGTTCTTAGATCATACGAGAATGTGCGGCTGCTGGGATATGTGCATACCTCGTATGCCCAGCGCAATATCTCGCTCGTGCGCAGGGATATCGAGACTTATGCGGCGTGGCCCGACGTCTCGTCGAATAAGTTGGCTGTTCGGGGGATATTCGTCGACGAGACACCCCAGCGGTACAGTGGCAGCGCTTTCGATTACCTGCAGAATTTAACCGATCTGGCCAAGAGTCTAGATGGGTTTGGACCGGATCCATTTGTGAGTTGGCTTCTTTCTTTTGTTTCCTGTCGCCTTTTTGGTTCTTTGAGTGTCGTCTGTCTTGTCTTTTCGCTCGAGTCCTTCCTTTTGCACGAAGATCCTCTCAGAAGGGTTCCTTGTTCCTTGTTTTTCTTTCCATGGTTCCCCAGAGCCAGACCCACCAGTCCTCCTCCTCCCCCGGATCCCTGCATCCCTTCGACCTGCATTACCTTGTACCCTTGCTTGAGGCCCAATTCCTTCTAAGGGTTTTCTCCGGGGCCATAAATTACTGACATGTCTAGGTGGTTCACAACCCTGGTACGGTGCCAGATTCTCGATACATGGCCACCGCAGACTCCACTGTTGTTGTGGAGGCAGCATACGATACCTTCCTGGAGAGGAATGGTACGAGGCAGCTGACAGAAATTCCGAGCAGCAATCGTACCCAGCGCGCCGCGCTGATTCACTCTGTTCCAGACAGCGTGGCAGGCTCCAAGCTCCGTGGCTTGGTGAAGCAGGTCCGTGGAGTCGCGGATGAAGTTTTTATTACACACCTAAGCGAGGACTACTATGCTAATTTTGGTGACCGATGGAGTGAGTTTGTGGACTTGATGGATGACTGAGGTCTGCTCTAGTACATATGACGATTGCTCAATTGAATGATTCATGAATGTAGGTAATGGCGGCCGCGGTCCAGGATCACCGGGCTTCAAGAGCGAATAATGGCAATAGTCCCAAGGACGAGCCGCTCAACTGCCCGTAATAGTCTCTTCGTGATAAAACACAGCCCCTAACCAGCATGTCTATTGGCTGCCAGACAAATTTGGTCGAAAGCACAAGCACAGGAGAGGATGCTAAAACGATGCCGATCCTAGACATACATACACTAGACGGTCCCACTTTGTGACGGAAGGTCGTGTAATTTGCACTTTGCTCTTGTATTTAATACAGTGGTATTGTTACATAAATACAACGAACCCATCGGATGTCGACAGCTCGATCGTCGATATACGAAAACGACCATCGTACCCATTGCTTGACACATGCAGTTCGTCTCATCGTCCCTCCGCCGAGGCTATGGATGTACTAGCGGATGTAGAAGGCGCTTCCACATCCAAGCCAAGACCTCACCCCGACTGCTACTCAATTTTTCCGTATGGTGTCCTTCACCTTTGTGTCCCCTTGCGATCTGACCTGGCCACCACGTGCCGGCCGTGCTGGCTCCGAGTCCTTGTACGAGGTAATATGCCCAACTCCGTAGCCCCCATAGCGAGAACAATCCCTCAGGCCCGTATAGAAACCTGCAACGCAACACTGCAATGAAACGGAACCCAAGGAAGCCCCCTACAAAGCCTAAAACATCAGCCGCTCTCCCGTTACACAAACCGAGTACCCCGGCAGCTCAAGTCCAGGAACTTGAACCATATCACATCTTCCAGATCACCATGTCTTGGCGATTCGGGCGGTGCGTCCGACGTGCAGAAGGCGGGCTTGGCGAAGGGGGGGAAATTACCCGGAACATCGCGGAAGGTATTGGACGTCTCGTTCTGTCGAGACGCCAATGCTAATTTGGCTGCAGATGTGTGGAGTGTGGGTGCAAAGGTACGTTTGATTAAAGGTCAGAGAGCTCAGGCTCTTTTTCCCAGGTTGGGTCTAGAATCGGGAGGAGCCGTCGGGGAGGGGAACCGAGACATGGGCCGTGCTCCTCTTGGGGTTTATTGACTATAGGGGCTTTTAGGGGGGCAATGATTCAAGTGGCTGGATCTGGAGCGGCTGGACCAAGTGCGTAAAGACTCGTCCTCTTTTTTTTTGTGGCTGAGGAGTATAGTCATGGAGTGGTAGGATCAGGGTGTGATGGGTAGACCGAGTTTGGATGGACGACTATTTCTTGCGGCCGTTAGTAGATGCATTCTTGTTGAGCTTTGTTTGCTTTGTCCTTTCGACATTACTGGCCAGTCATATTCCATTGTTTGGCCTGCTTTTTGGGGCATCTGTCTCGCAAGGCCATTGGAACACGTTACATGGGAGAATACAGGGGATATGCAGGTGGCAGGATAAGGGTATTGCAACTCATGTTCGCTTTTCCTATATCGAGTGGTGCATATTTTTAGGCTTTTTGACTATTACCCCCCCACACCCCAAGAATCTGTAAGACATCTCGGACCAGAAGCTCGCGTACGAAGAGAAAAGACAGCTCGAGCCTCGACGAGGCTTGTATCTCCACCGGTACCGAAATTAACACTCGCAACGAGAGAGCCTTTTGCTTCCCGCTCACGATTCTGCCTCTCACATCCCTGCAAAAAGTGACGTGTGTACTGGACGACATATTGGTCATTCCCTGATCCCCCGTCGTGAAGTCAAACAGGGCCAATGAGCGATCGCAAATCCAGCAGCGCTAAAAGGAACAGGCAGTACTGTGCGGTCGAGCCAGACCGGCAGAGACTTGGCATTTGAAGGGCAAATGAGGCTATCTGGGGTGTGTAGATCCGGGCCTATCCCAGATCGTCTAGTAACTAATTAACTAATTAGCGGGACTGTTTGTCACGCCCCGCACGTACTTTTGTTAAACAGCCTTGGCGGTACGTGAGGCTAGTGAGGCTAGCAATGGGCAACGATGGAAGATATTCCTGGTGGATTGCGCGATGGGCCCACGCGCTGTACTATGTCCAAATCCGAGCGCCTGGCCTGACAGTTGTTAATTAAGCTGGTACTTTTAGCAAGAGCGATGGAAGCATTTTAGTAGAGTAGATAGTGGGAAATGGAAGACTCTTCGACTGGGGCACTGTAATGTACGTCTGGGATGAAGGGACCCGGCTGAGCTTTATGGTAGGCCGCGAGCGTTGAAGCTACTCCGTGTGCACACACCGTATGTTGATAGATCGTTCGAGTTAACTCGTCTGATCCAGACGGGAACTAGAAGCGAGCTATGGAACTCGAGATCAATATTAGGTGTCCGCTCCATCGCCGTGTCAAATTGTACAGAGTTTCAAAAGGATATCGCTGGACAAATAGCATCTATGTATAGAATACACCTAAGAGCAGTATTCAACCCAATTATCCAAGTCCATGTTTTTGATCACGGTGGAGAAATTCCCAGAACTGGGAGCATCACAAGCCGATGACTTTTGCTTGGCAGACACATTGTCGTCATTGTTCGTATCATCGCCCTTCGGGTATTCGATGTGGAAGACGGGCTTGTCGGCAGCTATGAAAGCCGCATAGGTGTCGCATTCCTCATACTGAGCACATTGCTCATTGACGGACCATTGCATCTTGTCAATCACAGAATCAATGATATCACCGCCATTCTTGAGGCCGAGGGACAGGCCACGGCTATGAGCCTCCGACGCAAGCCAGTTCACATAATCGATCGCATCGTCTTCCGTGAGCCCGAGGCCGTTCTTGTTGTCGTAGCCATCGATATTATCCGGGTCGACTCCGTCGCAGCCCTTAGACTGCGCCGTGTCTCAGGCGCTGCTTCATAATTCTGCGCACATTGGCCGAGCTCGTGTTGAGCCACTTCTCGCCCGGCCAATCAGGCAGGTCATCACCCAGGTCCGACTTGTCGAACTCGTTCGCATCGGCACGCCAATCCTCGTAGGTGCCCGCAGAAAAGTAGCAGATGACCTTCCGGCCCATATGCTGCAGATTGGAGATGGTAGACTTGGGGTTGGCGAAGAGGTCAATATCGTAGACGGGCGCGTCTGGCGAGGTATCGTTCAGCGCATATTCAAGCACAATTTGCCATTTCACGCCTGGTACAGGCTGCCACTCCACCGTGTTGTTGCCGGTCGTGGTGCCGTTCCCTCCATTGCCACCACTTCCGCCACTGCCTCCACTGCCTCCGGAGCTGCCGCTGTCGTCGCTCCCGCCGTTGTTTAATCCCACGCCCAGTCCAACTCCAAGGCCCACACCCAGAGCGACCACCAGGAAGGCAATAGAGCCAAAAACAAGGATCTTCTTCTTGACTGTCCACGCAGCAAGGCCACCCTTCTTGAGCGACGACATTTTGCGACCAAATGAGAAATGATCAGCAGACGGATAGGGTCGATAGGCCTCAAGTACGAGAAAATTTCATGCTGCCCACAGGCGGGAGGTTTCAATTAATGAGACCGCGATCCTTCCAGGCACCCAGGGATCAAAAATGGGCATAATTAAGCTCAAAGAAAGTGAAAGAAAAAAGGATCCGGGCTAGGGCGCTTCGGGGGAAGCGTCAGGGTTTGGGGGCTGGAATTGGGGCGCGGAACCAGTCACAGCCCTGCAGTGTTCGCTCCATCTTACTCCGTTTCCATTGCCAGCTGACCGGATCTAGTGAAAACAGTGCAAAAGGCTAGTTCTAAAGGGGCTAACGGCCAGCATAGAAAAGCCCAGGGCAGCCGAAAACTTGGCAGCCTAGAAACCATCGGAGGCGGAGCAACGCGTGTTCCGCGTCTCATGGGCCCATCGAAAAGGGGAAACGCTGAGATCTAGTGGACCGCCTGATCCATCTGGACCGCCGGGCTCGCAATTAAGGTAGTGGAACTAATTGTGTTGATCTTCCGACGAGAATGATCGTCGCGGTTTACACCACCGCATGGCATGTTCGTCAAAAATGGATCCCTCTCCTTTCAACCCGGAGGACGGCCATCACACCATTTCCAGGAACAAAGTGCCGGTCCACGCCAAGAAATCATCTATTCTTAACTACTGCTGCCAAGAAGAGACTAATCCCCAAGAAGACGGGACCGCTCCAGTAGTTCTTCCTGCTCAGCCCAGTGGGACTCCGATCTGGTGAGTTGAGGTTGACATTGCGAGTCACACAAGCGCCGTCACTCTTCAGCCGGCCCTCTCAGGAACAAACGGTACTCCCCGATTACCTCAGTGCCCTCGGTGCTTAATGTGACTGTCGACTCTCATCGTCCTCTGCAATAGAGTAAACTCTCTGCCCTCAGGTTGATTGCCGGCAGTAAGACCTCTCCATTGAGAGCTAACTCCTAATCTGCAGGGGATATGCGCTGTCAGGTCGGCGAAAAGTTAAGGCTGTGGGTTTGTCGTTTTCGTATTACTGCCCAGTACCGATGCATGAAGTGGATCTTTCGTCAGAAACGGTACGGTATCCGCGTCTCCCCCATACACAACAAAGTCCCAGCTCAATCGAGTCTTGGCATGCAAGCGGGCCTAGCAGAAAATCCTTCGTGCTTGTGCATTCGACCAGTCACATTCCCAATTTATCCGACTCGAGGGCATCTATCCCAGACCTGACTGACCAAGCCCACAAGGATCTGTTAGTGTGATGGAGGCCAGCGAGACAGACATTTTTCCTTGCAGTGGCAAAAATCGGGATTCATCATGGAGACTTATGCATAGTGGCATGGGATTTTGTGGTGCCCATCTCCCAGCCTTCCAGACAATTCTCAACCACGATGCAGACAGGTTATTGACTCACCCCCATCTGTTCCGAGCAGCCAATTCAGGCGTAAAACGTTCAAAGTCCCCCACACCAAAGAAATAAATAGAAAAGAAGACGGAAGAACCATGCTCCCGGTTACTTTCATAGCGCAGCTCTGACTCTGGATAACATGCTTCAATACCAATTGGGAGTTACCCGCTACGGCTTCAAGACAGAAGAGCTTGGAAAGCAGTGCGAGCGCATCATGATGGATTCAGGCTGGCCACCGAACGTCTAACTCAATAGAGCACCAACAAGTGTGAATAAAGCCGCTAATGGCTTTACGGCTACATAAGTGCCTTCGTATCTGCACGCAACCCCCTCAACATCGGCCCAATTGGGAGGGCGGGTGACGGGGTGTGTTCAGGCACACTAGCAGGATGCAGGCACGGAAGTTCCGTGCCCGAGGCCTTTGAGCCTAGACCTGATGCCACTGACCAGAAGAGTGCGATAGATGCAATGTGGGGGGGAATTATTCAACTTTTGGATGGGAATGTGGGCTCAATTCGATCATGTCAGGTCTAGAGATCAACCTGCAGCTAATAGTACTGTTAGAAGTAGCACTGAAGAGACTCGAATCCTCTGCGGCCGGGCCCCCGCCAGGGGAGAAACTCTGTTTGTGAAGGATATACATGTGCCTTCGATCATTCCGAAGTACGAATCATCTTCATCGTCTTGCCCGCCGCCCAGAGAAAATTGACCGACAAAGTACAAGGTCCATCTAATAGATCCGAATCGAATATAATCTACAAGAATATACAGACACAGACCCACGCCTTCGTATTGCGGAGAGAGATGCAGGGTATCATCCACCGATCTAAAAGGGAATAGCCTTCGAAAGAGTGAAAGACACCGGGGAACCAGAAAGCTTGACCCAGACAGTCAACGGGTCAGAGCCAAGCTTCTCGGTAGTGAAACCTTTGGTATCAGTAGGAGCCACAGGGAAAGTAACAGGGATAGGCTCGCTGCAAGTATTTCCAGTAGCAGTGACAGTGACACCGGTGATAGAGCCACCACGAACAGTGTAGCTCAGTCCGTAGCCACACGCATCACGTTTGTAGCGGGCAAGGAAGCCGGCGGACATGTCCGCGTGCTTGAGGGTGACGATGGGCCAGGTAGCCAGCCGCACGAACTCCTGCACAACGGTCTCAACCCAGGCCTGGAAGATGGAGATCTTGGCCGAGACACCGTTGATGGTGATCGGCTCGGCGTCCGCATTGCGCAAGTTGGCCTGGTGGAACATGTAGGGGTCGTGGTAGAGCCCGAACAGGTGGCGCATGGTGTCGGCTTTCTCGGTGGCTAGCAGGTCGGCGAAGGTACCGCTGCCGGCAGAGGTGGCGATCCACTCGTTCACGGTACACTCCGGCGTGTCGCAGTTGTAGTAGATGCGGGTCGCCCAGCGCGGGTTGACTTGCATACCGTCGAAGCCGTCGGTGGAGGTGACCGTCCAGTAGGGCCACATCGCGTTCTTGGTGTTCAGAAGGGCGGGGCGAGTGTTGTCACCCACACAGTTCTTGATGCCGTTATCCCACCAAGCCCGGAGAGCATCGCCGTTGTGGAGACCGGTGATGGCCGGGGGAATGATACCATTGGGAGTCCAGTATTTGGCCCGGTCGAGGCCGGTTTGCTTGAACCAAGCCTGATTGAAGCTGATCTCCTTGTAGACATCAGAGTATGTGGCATTGTCTTGCTCCTCGTGGGTGAAAGTGTGGGAGATCAGAGCAAAGGTATCCCGGTTTCTGGGGACGGCCCACCATTGGTAGAGAGGGTCGCGCTTCACGCAGTTCAAGCTCCAGTCGTAGACGGTAGGGGTGGCAGGCCAGAGGTTGGTGCCAGTACCCAGAGGCTTCTTGAATTCCAGAGGGGTATCGGGAGGCGAATCGTACTCAATGCCACCGCCTTTGCAAGCAGTGTAGCCGGCGTCGGTATTGGAAGAGTTCTCAATGTTGCCGTTGCCGTTGAAGCCTGTCTCAGGGAACCAGGTACTGCCAGAGTTCAGCTTGGCGTTGAGAGTGGGGACCCAGTCGCGAATTCGATCCAAATCCTCATTGCGGATACGGAAAGTCTTGCCGCTAGGGTAATAGATGTCAGTCTCGAGCAGCATGTCATCGATCTGAGTGTTGAGGTTGACTCGGCGGTATCCAGCATACAGACCCCGGGTAACCCAAGTAATCCAGGCGTGCTGCAGATAGCTTGAGGTGGCACTCCACGTAGTATCAAATCCAATGAAGAAGGCCATCTGCTGACGACCATCGAAGTCGTTGATAACAGCCGCAGTGGTGTCTGACGAGGTGACGGAGTTGGCAGCGAATGAAGCTATCTCCTTGGTGGAAGTGGTATTGGAGATAGTAGCCGGATAGTGCCAGAGCCCTTCAGTGCTGACTCCCGCACTAGTCCGTAGGCCAGAGGTAGGGAAATCACTGATATCGGTGAAAGAGATATCCTGCTCAACGCCAGTGCTGCAGCAACCATCGCCAACAGCAGTGGCGCCAAAATTTGGCCCGGGGTAAACATCGTACTGAACCATACGAACGCCGTAGGCTAGCTGGTAAGCGTACAGCTGATTCCATTGATCAGTAGTCAAAGCACTTTGGAAACCAGTTGTACCGCCATAATCATAAGCAACCTGCGAAGCAACGACAATACCTCCGAAGTTACCTCCGGAAGTGCTGTTCAAAGCAGGAAGAGTCACACCAGTCCGCGGGACCGTGAGGACTGTGTAAGGAATTCCGTAAGCATTAAGACCGGACGTGGCAATGTTGGCGGCTGCAGTATCCGAGGCAATGACCAGTAGGTTATTGGCAATAGTAGCATCAGCCACCAATGAGGCCGTAGCCGTCGGGGTAATTGAAATTCCCGCCGAAGGCATGGAATCAGCTGGAGAAGGAACTGAGACTTTCACAGTTGTAGAAAGAGCTGAGGCCGTTAAGCTGGAAGTCAAAAGCTTGACCCCGAGGTGGCAGTATTTGAGCTCGAAATGAAAGTGGAGCTAGTAGAGTTCGCACTGGAGCTCGAAGGGGTGCTCAAAGAAGATACAGTCACAGGCGCGATGTCAGAGCCAGAGTGGAGGAGAGCTCGAGGCACCACTAGTAGCTGAACCGCTTGAAAAAAGGCAGCAAGAGATGAGGCTGAGATAGCGAAAGTAGTGGAAGTAGTGGCCCTTCCAACGGACAATGGAACCGCAATAGTCAACGAGGGTGATGTACTAGTAGTAGTATGAACTGTACTAGTGGTGAGATGGCGAGGCTCCCAACTTATGACTTTTGGATGACTGCCAGGCCAAACACCTGGCGAGTGCCGCATGTTATAAGCCCCGGGAAGCCACTGATTTGAACAGCCCATGTGGGGGTGGGTGGCATATCGACAATCAGCACGCGAAAACGAGGGGATGCGCTGCAGTGCGCGAATAGCGATCGATAATACAATCGAAATGGCTTGAATGGAGATATGGCTGCCTTAGTGTGCATCTGCTTTCTCAGAATACTAAGTTGATTAGCTCTCTATACAATTAGGGTGACGTGTGCTAGCATTGGCATCCTATCGCCTTCTTTTCCTTCGAAATAGGACAGGAATCCTATACGGTGCTAATTTCCACCAAAGACAGATTTGGCATCTAGGTCGCTAGGTTCTGTTTTGACATGTCTAGCCAGGCCGGTGGGGCAGATCTCGGATTTAATCGATATAATTGATCAGTTCTACCCGAACGGACATACCGGAAAGGCTAAGGTTTGCCTCAACCCTGGGGCGTCCCGCAGGAACAGATACTTGTCCAGGGACCATGCGGTGCTTTGTGGCCATGATCTGCAGAATAAGGGGTGAGTTTGGTCCGAATACATTGCGCTGAGGAGAGATTCGATTTAAAATGAAACAAAAATGGGGATTGAAATAATCGAATACAGGGTAGCTTCAAAAGAACTCTCGCTGAGACAAGACGAGCTCCATTCACAGCCAGGTCATGAATTTCGAGGTCAACCCACCATTTCGATGCACCAACACAGAACTCTGCAGGTTCTCGGCGCCAAGGAAAAAGTGTGATATGGCTTCAATGGGGGCATGATTGTGAAGCCCTACGTGGGAATCCCGAACTCCGGTATTGTGAGGTTGCTGACCTGTTCTTCAAGACTGGATGGGGCCAATCTTGGTTGGAAAATGATGGAGAACTATTGATGTGGATGGTCCTGTATCGTATCGTATCGCTGGCCTCGTAATTTTCAGATCTCGCAAATACCGGTTTTACCATGAAACAGCCTAACCCGCCCAGAGTATTTAAAATCATTGATCCCGGCTCTGGTCTCAGCCATGGCCTATGACCACCAGCGCGCTAATGCAAACTAGGAATATGGGAACAAAATGAAATCAGAATTGGTGAAAGGGCGGAAACTTCCTGCACCAGATCATCTCGTCCTTCATGGTCTCTCATCAGCTCAGTGGGTCCATTCAACCAGAACAGCGATCTTCCCGACTGGTAAATTTCGCATGCGTCTGATTGATTGAAAATAGAGAAAATCACGATACCCAACTAAGCTCCGCAGAGCAGTCACTCAAGACTCATCGCGATTTTAATTTAATTTCGAATTTTCAGGTTCTGTTTTCTTTTCCTTTTTCTTTTCGCATTTTATCTAATGCCATGACGGATACAGCATTAGTCGATAGATAGTATCCATTATTCGGGATTTTTATCAGTCGGATTGATGTGTTTATTCTCTTGGAAACCGGAGGCTTTGCCACCCACATGGCACTTGATGTCGGGTAACAACGATCTGGGGTCACAGCGGAATCCGGTGTGTCTCATCATTGTGCTTTATGCATCGCGTGGCTTAGCGCCCCAGTCTCGAACCTGTTGAATAAAATGGCGAATCTTGAAATAGATCCGTTAACTAGTTAGCGTTTTCTCCGCTATTAACTAAACTTGGCAGCCATCGGCCACTCGCCGTGGAAGGTTAGCGAAGCCGAGTGCATGGCCTGGTCTTTTCTTAGTTGCGGGTGATTGACCGTCTCTGTTCGGTCAGTCTGTTTGTGGGGGCTTTAGAATTGATCTCTGAGTTGTTATTTTCAGCCATGATGGTCTGAGCCTAAAAACTGTCGACTCTGTGGTGTCCCCCACCCCCTTCCCTGGGTCTCTTGTTCCGAGTGCCTCCCAGCTTGGACAACACTCGGAATTTTGATAACGGTGGAATGACGGGGGAAGCTCTTGGAAGCAAGTGATCGTTTTGGTGGCTTCAAGAGCTGTGTTTCTTGGTGTGCACAAACAATTCTAAAAGGGTGCTTTGGCTTCTTGATCACCATGAGCGAAATGAAAGGCAAAATCCTCCCCATACACCTTGTCGGGTGGAGTGGAATGAAAAGTCACTGGTGGCAATTTGTGAGTCTCTTTCGAAATTCCTCCACTCTCATCCGCATGTACGTGCAAGGTATCTAACTATGAGCTTCGTAGGTCATTATTGGGGTTTTATTGGCTTGCATTGTTGTGGGATCTCTGTACATTATTGGGTCTGGGTTGAGAAAAGTGTTTGTGTACCTCAAGGTAGGCCGCAGCATGACCAGTCCAAGACCAAAGTTATCATCGGTTCTGATATGACTATAGTCAAGGGCCAGATCTCATAAAAAAGTACATCCGAGCATATTGAGGCGGCTCGAAGAAATCTCGAGCCAAGTTTGGAACTTGAACCAACTTCACTCTGGCAAAAAGCCATCCTCATTTGGTGTGTACCTTGGAAGTTTCAGTGATCCGTTAACAGAGGAACAAGAGCGGATCTTACAGCAATGGGACATCTTGATCGTGGATCCGTTCGAGGAAAATGTCTTGAGCGCTATATCGAGGCGAGGAGGCGCAAGATGCCTTGGCAGACTCGATCTTGAGAGCATACTGTCACATGAACGATCCGAATTGACCAAAGTGGAACGAATTGGAGGCATCGTCGAAAGAGCCTTCAGTCAGAGCACCTTCTATGGCGTGCTTTTTGCCAACTGGGAAGAGACATTCTCTCCATCCGTGCAGGAGAAATTGTTCGAAGCCGTCAGCAGTCTCGGACTGGCAGTCTATCTCGAGACACAGGGACCAGAATTTTTGACAAATCGAAACTCGTTGCAAAATCATGCCGTTTCTGGGCTTGTTATTCGCAATGCGACCATCATGCCCCAAGGTGAAAAGCGCGACTACTTCCAGATGACCAACCTGCAACCAACTATCAAGGCTTTTGTTTCAGAGGCATGCATGAGAGATTTTGTCGTTCTTGCATGGGAGACAACTAGTAATGACGTGAGCCTCTCCAATGCAGTAGTTCGTAGGACTCTGCAATGGTGCAACTTCTACAGTGTTGTTCCTTGGATCGGCCAAGAAGTTGCCCTCCAGGATGCCGAGTTGAACAAACGTACTCTTGAGCCCCTTCCAGCGTTTAGTTGGTTGAAGGAACCAGAGGTCATGAAAGCACATGAAGTATGGCGCTCAACATCTAATCTTTCCGACAGCAACGCAGAGACTAGATGGTCGACCTTGGCTGATCTGTTTCCTGCTATTCATGCTTTCCTCGAGTCAAGAGAGCTCAAAACAGAGTCGCCCGGACTGGGAAAACTGCGTCTCCGAGAGCCCCCTAATTGGGTTGCTCAAGGTAAATCTCAAGGGAATCCCTTGTCCATTTCCATGTCCGGACAGGAATACGACTATCTCGGCTGCTTCCCATTGGGGTCAAACCCTACAACAGTTGCCTTCGCGGAAATATCCCAGTCTCAGCAACGCCTCAGGAGCCTTTCGCTCCTTCACCCGGTGCCCAGGCTCCAAATCCTGGAGATGGGTACACTCTTTGGTCGGTTCGCAGAGATCCCTGATATCTCTGACCGTGACCCGCAGATTTTGACCACGATCCGCGAGCTTGCTGATCTTGCATCAAAAGAGATCTTAAGAGTAAGCCTGGTATTGGATTCAGGCCTGACCAAGGCAAAAAACTCCAGATTTTGGGCTGTTTACCAAGTTGATAGCGAGGGCGTGGACATTTTTGTATCGAAGAACGCCCAGGGATTGGTCGGAACAGTTTTGCATACCTTCCTATCCGCAAAGGGGTTTCCTCGTGATATCTGTTTCGAGATGGAAACTGCATTGGCGGCTTGGTCTCATGATCTCGCGCCTAATACTCATCTCCCTCGCCGTCTCATTCAAGATATTGATTCTCTCAGCCCGGAAGAGAGGTTACTCACCCTGCAGCATCTCTCGCTCACCGATGCTCACAGCTCATTATCGCGGAATATATGTGCATACATCCGCAGGCAGCTGATTGACGGCCCCTCATTCACGCAGCTAAAGGAGCTTAATACCATCGGTTATCTTCAAAATTCGACTACTGTTGAAGAACTCGTGAGGAGCAGGGTTGAATGGTATCAGGATCAAGGGCTTGAGCACCCGTCGACTTCTATATCGAGAGACCTTTTTAATGAAGTTGATGCAGTTTTCTCGACAGTATTAAGGCAGCACCGAGAGGACCAACTCGCTAAAATCACGGAAGGGCTTTCTAGCCTCGTGCAAGAAGGCTTTGTCGACCCTTACGTGGACATGGTAGCAATGGCTATATTTTGTGCAGCGCGGAAAGGAGCCTTTGACGAGATTTTCGAAGAAGTGACAGATCGCAACCCTCTTTTCAACCAACACCCAGACCAAGCGGCTGCATTCGCCGAGTCATTTGCCCTCGGATCTCGTTGTGATGCCTATTTTGATGTTTCGCCGAGCGACTTCGGGAAGCTCCTGTCTGATCGATTCCGGGCTTATTACATGAAACATCAACCGCCTAGTTGGATCAATGGCGCACCTCAAATGGCCACTTCTTATGCTGGTGCTCAAATTGACGTCAATCCTGAAGATAAAACAACGCCTATGCGGGGATACCAGCGATTCACCTTTCTTAGTGTTTTTGCTATCCCTGCGCTGATCGATATTCTCCTGCTCACCATCATCGGCCGTGGTCTATATTTGTCGTCGAGTATGTCGCTTGATGACCAGAGTAGCGCTACCATGGCGCTAATGATATCGCTTCTCCTGTCGGGTGCCATTGGCACCTGGATAGCCTGTGGTGGGCCGTACTATCTCATTTCTATGGCATTCGCTGCTGCCAACATGTTTGTGCTGATCCGGCTTATCGCCGGTATTGCCTTCACCGTGGCAGGAGGGTTGATTGGTTTTGTGGCCTTTTCTGCGGTTAAAGGTCCAAAGGCAGGCATCATCTTCTACCTTTACCTGGTTGCGCTCACCACATACTTCTCGACCTTTGCTTCCCTCGCGAGCTTCAGCTATCCCGGATCAACATTCCTGTCTGGTCGGAAGGCAATCATCCTTTGTATTCCGATTTTGTTCTTGGGACCCATCGTAACACCATTTTCCGGGCATGATGTGGCTATTTATCTCGCCATCATCTACGTATTTATCGGTGTTCTTCTCCTGTCTCTTCGCTCCACAATGTCAAAATGGGTTACATGGTACCAGTCTATCCGACACACCGATGATACTGAGATTCGCAAGTGGTATATTTCTGCACACGGAGAAAACAGCGAGAAGGTCTTCGCTAATTTGAGCGACCCCGCTGCCCTGAAGCTTTCAAGAAAGGCCCTTCTGGATGCTGTTATGACAGAAAGATCGCGGGCCTTCTTCGTCAAGGGCACAAAGGACTCTTTAGTCAAGGAGCTTGCTCGGGACTGGGAATCCACAAACTTCCTGCTTGATTGGTACTGCCGCTATGCAGACGTGCCACGTCCAATCCCGTTCAGCTCAGGCTGGAACATTCAGACAAAAGTGGCATTGGATACTTTGCGTAGCTCGCAGAAGGGTCTCCGTCTCCACAATGCCTTCATCCACTGGCGTCAATCCAGCCAGGAGATTGGTTGCGGCGTTCTCTACTTTGTTCTGGCGCTTCTCGACAAATGGATTACTTTGCTATGTGGTGATCATCTTCTTGCTCTGACTGGCTCTCTGACAGATCGGAACCGTAAAGCTGTTGGGTTCGCACTGGCTTACTACCTGATCGGCGCCGTTCTCATCGACACAAAAGCCCAAGAACTGCATACTGCGATCGGTGGAAATAAGCCTAGTGCTGTCAAGGTATCCAAGGACATTCATGCCTCACAAAAGCGAGATGTTCAGTTCCGACGAAAGGTCTACTGGCGAACATTATTCAAATTTCTTCTTTGGCATGTCTGGAGTCTTGCGTTATCGACTACTCTCCTGTGGATTTTCCAAGAATCAGAAGAGGCTATGATCGAGTTCTTTGCTTATATCATTGCCTATACTGGGCTGATCTGGTATCAGTATACCAAGATCTTCACCGGGCCTCATGCATTGAAGCCACTTCTTGTGGGTCTCTGTGTAGGATTACCGGTCGGCATCTCTCTCAAATTGACACTACCTCAGTTCCCTTACTCGGAAGTAATTGGGCTCGGCGCCGCAACTTGGACCGTGGCAATCTTGGCTCTTTTTAACTCGAGGATGGGCATGCCTCCCAAAATTGACTCTCTAGTGGAGCTTGGCAAGACTTTCCACGCATTCACAACTCCCTGGTCTGATCCTGAGTGGTCCCAGCAAGAACTCCAGAGCTTCTTCGATCGTCTGTCTCTTCTGGCCTATGATTGTCGGTATCGCATCGATGCCACTGGCCACCCGGCCGTCGAAATCAAGAGCATTCTCCGCAACCGCAAGGAGGAACTTCGGATCCAGGAAGCTTTCCCTAACTCCCGTGATATCGTTGAGTCTGCAATATTTCTATGGGAAAACGGCGAAATTGAAATTGAGATTGTTCCTAGCGGCTGCCTGGGCCCTTCTATCCAAGCTCTGGCTAGCAGTTCTGGGAAGCAACTCCACCTGGCTGTGAGCCTTGGAGGTGTAAGCAACCGGGGCTCTCAGATCACCGCCAATTGCCAGATTATTGCGGAGACTTTGGTTCATGCAGTTGCAGAGATGATTATGGGCATTCCCCATGAGTATGCTGTGTTGACAGAATCCATTGTCTCAGGGGGCGTGAGCAACACTATGGCACAACAGCTACGGGAAGAACCTAACCCGGCTCTCGTTGTTCGCTGGGCTAAAAATGAACTTCTTCGTCAACTCTGCTTAGGGTTCGAGCCAGATATTCACTGGGACAAATTGCCCGTTGAAGTGCGAGAACTGTTGCTTAGCCGCTGCCTGGGTGAACAGTCCCATCTGTCCGAAGAGGAACACCAATGGCTTGAGCATAGCCTATGTCAGTTTGACACTAACAGCCTTGACGTTCACGTCGCGAGATGTAACCTTGGTGCAGTCATTGCCGCAAGCATCCTTGACTACGCTCATTATAGCACCGAGGACGTATACCCCAAAGAGCCAGAGACATATGGATACATTCCATACGTGCCTCGGAGACTTCCAATACTTCTCTCGATGGTCCACTCTCCATTCAGCTTCCTATACCACAAGCTTGGAAGCATTATAAAGTTCATTGTGATTGCTCTAGTCGCCGATCCCGAATTCCAACGAGAGTTTGACCATGTTGCAAAATCGCTTCCAACCGTCGTCCGGGTACCATCAGTATTCATACTCAACATGCTGTGGATATACGCCAAGATGGCGCAGGATCTATGTTTATCTATCTTCCTCTTCCATGGCCGCAGTAATGTCCAATGTCTGTGGGAGGAGACGAAGGGCATGACCATCCACATTAAGAAGAGCAGGGTCATCATCCGAAATCTGGACGGGACCTTCACAACATTTAGGCACAAAGAGCGTGACGGCAGCTCTAAGGTATACCAATATGCTGGCGAGCACAAGATTGAGCCCAAGGACATGAGTGCCCTGAAGTCTGTGAGTGCGTACTCAAAGGAGATGCTGCTTCAGACCAAACGGGAGCTTAAGAACGGCAAAGTCATCAACGAGTACCATTATGACTACCGGCTGCCCTCCAAGAAGGGACTGACGCTTGAAAGATCGACTTCAACAAAGATCCCGATTGCGCGTCGCTGTGTACAGGGCGACAACTATCAGCAGAATGTTCAATACAACCGCAAGGGTCTGATCGAAGCAGGTTCGTACATGAAGGACGGTAACCTAGTCCGCTTCAAGTATCATTATCGCAAGAACCCGCAATTTGGCGATGAGCTGCTCCGCGCGGAGTTCGTGTTGTCCCACATTACTTGCACTGTGGCTTGGTGTGCTCCTCCCCGGCGTCACCCTGAAAAAGTCGAACGGTGGATTCCTCATTCGAAGGTGACTGAGGCAACTTTCGTCCAAGGAGCCGATGTCTTCGAGAGCAGGTGGCTTTACGACCACAAATTTCATCCCACCATTTTCACGACTGTCAATGGGCAAAAGATACAGACTCCGCCAATGATTGAGCACGATTACCTGGGCGTCCTCTCCAAGCCTAAGAACACTGGATTCATTCACGACAACCCGTTCTTCTATTGCGACAGTTTGACCTCGAACATATTCACCCGAGCTCTTGGAATGACCAAAAAACAGTTCCCCGTATCGACATCTCGTGCAAGGTCTCTCATGTGGAAAGCGTGGAAAGGCCGTGCTGACTTTGACGGCATCATCGTCCGCTGGATGGACGATCGGATTCTGCGCCGAGACAGGGTCCTTGCACCTTACTGGCAAAGCCGCGACTGGGGTAACTTGACTGCGGCCAAAGAATATATGGACCTTCGTGCGGATGCTATCATGGCCAGCGCTGATCTGGATGACGATATCTCCAGCTGGACACCGCTGGCTGTGAAGATCAGCGATTTGTTCAACTTTGGACCTGGAGGCGATGCCGTCGTTACCACTCGATCGAAAGACTTCGCCTCGGACACCGACACGACTCTTCATGTCATGGCTGCGGATACTGGTACTTGGCCCAACGAGGGAGGTGGTGTTTCTGCCTGCCGCCGAGACATGATCAACTCCCTGCGCAGCATCAAATGGCACATGATATGTGAGTCTGCTAATGACTTTGGTATCCCAAAGCACCAAACGGAGCAAAATGTTCAGTCCTTGAAAGTGATCCCACTTTGGGGCCTGGATTTCCTCACTCCGACTCACGGGCTGTTCCAGAACAAGCTCGACTCGGAGGTTGAGAACGTTACCTCCGCAAGTGCTTTCGACATCAAGATCAACTTTATTCCTATCCTGACGGCACTTGTCAAGGGTGCACGGGCTGTCCATCTGTCCAAAGCTGATATCCATCAGGCAACCAGAGCCCTCGTGAATTTGAATACCTACTTCCAAGAGTCTCGTCATTGGTCACAAGTGTGGAATAGTGAGACCGTGAAGCAGAGCTGGCGGGAGCTTTGGCTGACGCAAGAGATGCCCAACACGATCCCGTCGTCGCAATGGCTCGACACTGAACTTCCAACGCTCTCATCGCTTGACATTGCCCTCGAGCTTTGGTACCGCTACCTTTTCATCTTCTCGATTCCTGTGCCAGATAAGATTCCTGGGGTATTCCAAGCTTCGCACCACAGTGTCAGTGCTTCCTACGGAGTACTCTGCAAGATCAAGAGGAATTGTACTCTTCAAATTTGGGATCATGCCATCAGTTGGCGAGAAACAAACCTCTGTCTGTCTTCTGCTTTGTGCAAGCTTCCTCCCTTCGTTCGGAACTGCTTAATTGGGCTTATGCGGGTCACGTCGGTCTTGACCTTACATCACGCCGATGTTGTTTTGCCATGTGCAGACTTTTTCAATCCCGGGTGGGAGGTCGAGATCGGGACCTGCCAGGGCTCCATCGAGCACCGGAATGTCTTCCGACGCAAGGTCGATCCGGTGGTAAATGGTATCACTGATATGCAGAAGTTCACGCCGGTTGAGAAGATTAAGTCGGAGCGCCCTACCGTTACGATGCTCTCACACGTCTGGTATGCGAAGGACATCAAGACGGCGCTATTGGCTGCAGATATCATCATCAACCAATGGAAATTCGATGACTACCATCTTGACATCTACGGTGCTATCGATAAGGCACCGACGTATTCCACGGAATGTCAGGAGATAATTGCATCGAAAGGTCTTCGCGGGCGGGTTACTCTCCGTGGAACAGCCGACCCGATGAAAGTTCTTGAGAATACTTGGCTTTTCCTGAATTCTTCACTTTCCGAAGGTCTCCCTCTGGCACTGGGAGAAGCAGCCCTCACCGGCGCTCCCGTAGTGTGCACAGATGTCGGCGCGTCGCTGCGCGTGCTCAGCGACCCGGACGACTTCTCTAGATTCAGCGCAGTGGTAGCACCAAACGATGCGCTGGCGCTGGCCAAGGCTCAAATTTCCATGCTTGCCATGCTCGGAGAATGGACAAAGTATGCTGGCGACACCGAGCCTGCCCCCGTGCTCACCTCGGCCCCTACTCCCGAAGAAGTGGCCGCCATAACGCGTCGCATGTATGAGAAGAGCCAGCACCGCCGTGAACTGGGAATGAAGACGCGCCAAATTGTGCAGAAGTCTTTCAGTGGCGACCGCTATCTTCGCGAGCACGAGCAAATGCTCTGGATTGGCAAGTCGAGGAAGATGATGGGCACTCGCACTGCGGGTCCTACGATTGAGCCAACCGACGCGTCTATGACACCAGATGTGATGAATACAGTGGAAGAGGATATCATCACCATTCCTCCCAGCGCAGTCCACTCATGGCGGTCGTCTAATGTCTCTGGAATGTCGACGCTGCACAGCTCGGTCGAGGGTTATCCGGGCACGCTGAAACGGCCCATCTCCAACATCTCGGCACTCAGTCTGGCGAATTCAAACGAGAACCGGTCATCCGCCCGTCTACCTGTTTTTGCTCCTCGCCATTCCAGGCTATCTGATATATCTGTTGGCGATTCGTCAGGACAGAGGTCACCCGGAGGGCTTGCAGTTCCGTCGAATACGCGGCTTACTCTGGGAAATCGCAGTCGCTCGTACAGGGCAAGCCGATCTGTCTCCACGGCAGGGCGAGAGCAATTACGCGGTCTCGATCGGGCAAGCTTGATGCAGTACCGCAACTCGGATGTCAGCTCTATCATGCGTGAAGAATTCTTCAGCAAGCCCGGCATGTTTTTTAGTGGCTAGGTAGAGGGCTCCCGATGATTCGGCTTAGATAACTTGGACATATCTCTTTTTTTTTTGTACATTCACAAACTAATATAAATATCCTGCGCGGACTCCCTCAACAATATATTGATTTGAACCCCGAATAAACCATTATTATTTCATGTGCGCCGAGTCTCTACTTCCGGATGTCAAAAACAGCAATCCACAATGGGCACCAGACCACTGTCTCTGAGGGATTCTGGTAACTAGAGCTCGTACCAATGCTTGAAGAAATGATAGACAATTTTGCATAGCGATTGAACGCCGACTATTTTGTCCGTCTCGCTGGAAACAACAGCTTCGAGCTTCCAAAAGCTTATCAACGCTTATGATGGGGACATATTCTCTTCGTCCAAAGGCAGTAGAAATGTACAACCAAATTATGGACTCAAATAGACAACATGTCTTCGGTATAAGGGAATTTCCTCACTTGGTGTTCCTCTGTCCCATACGATGCCAAATTGGGTAGAAAGTCCATCTGAGAGAATGTCAGCCGATAGAAAACCATCTTGTCACATCGGCACTCACATCTTCCAAATGTAGCTCTTCATAATGATGACCGAAGAATTGTGTCTTCGCTCTCCCATCGTTTTGCGACGCAAAGTCGACTCGCACCCCCTGTGAGCTCTTGCGACTGGCATCACGATCATGGAAATTGAGAGGAGCCAGGATGACAGAGCTAGCGCTTGTATGCTGAAGAGTATTGGGGATATCCCCCGAATGCGGGACATGATGTGATCCCAGGTTAAACCATATGACACTATAGAGTCTGTTAGCCGTAGCTCAGACAAGGAGGAAAGGCCCCAAGAAGCCGCACTCACAGGTCTTCCTCCTCGATATCCTCGTCATCCAGATACTGGCCAAAATCGACCAAAGGCTGACCTCGGTTCAGTGCGTTCCGGGGACTTGCGCTGCGGACTTCGTCATCTTTCTGCTTGGTAACCCAAAGAGCTTTTGTCGCCCACAGTGCTGATTTTCCCAGTGGCTCGGACTCTTCTGGTATCAAATGGACGGGTGTACCCATGCCGCTTCCAGGCATGATTCGGTATCCTCGGGTCTCGCCCCAAGCGTTGTCTGACCCATTCTTGGTCACGACATACATTGAAGCCGAGTTAGCAGGCCAGTCCAAGCCCGATTCTTTCTTAATTGAGCTCTTTGTAAGGCCCATTGTGTTCATTGATTTTCCTTCCAGCCATGAGAACGACTTGACCTTTGGCTCAATGTCGATTTTCATGAGGGTATTCCGAGACTCCAAGATGTCAAGGTCAGCTTTGAAATTGATCACATGATCGTGCATGCTTGTAGCGAAAGCATCGTGCACTCGGAATCCATATTCTCTGCTTTCATCAGGCATGAAGTAAGCACCTTGAATGTAGCCGCTTGCACGGACTTTGATCTCGATAGACCCATCGAGGTAGAAGATGTAGTCGACAGTATAATCGTAGTTTCCTACAACGGCTGTCGTGCGAAGAATAAGATAGTTATTCTTGGACACCGTGACATAGAATGAGGTAGAATGCCGCTGCAAAGGATAGTCTGATGTATATTCAAACAAACAGATTGTGTTTCTCCGACGCTGTGTGCGCTCAGCGTCATAGATTGTTGTATCCATGAAGCTGGCGTAAGCTGGGCAGTCGTAGCCTATTTCGAATGCGATATCATGATTAGTATAGCTCAGATGATGAGAAACATGAAGGAGATCCGCACCAGGAACAAGCTCAAACATTGCACGGCCCATGCCGAAAAAGCTATCAAAGTAGGCCAATGCGCCTTGGACGGGGTCGTTACCAGCGTATAGCGACATTGCCTCTTGAAGACCGAGCTCGTATAGGATTCTCTCTCCCTTGAACCGAACATCGAACAAGGTCACGCCACTCGCCTGGCTGAATGCCCAGTAGAAGGTGAATCCCATCCACGAGACATACTGAGAATCTCGATCAAGCCGGTATCTTGACTTTCCCGGATGGACCATTATGGGTGCTGGATCATCTCGCTCGGGATACTCCGATGAAAAGTCCTCGATTCTAGTCCACTCTCCATCGTAATTAATGGGCGCTTTTTCAAACCCTGGAGTTTCCCATGCAGCGCGGAATTCCTCAGTGGAAGAGTAAAGTTCTCCGTTGTAATACCATTTGAGTACCTTCCAATTTTTCGGGTCCCTTCCAGTAGTGTCCATCTTGACATAGAGCCCCTGGGGAAGAATCGTGCCGGCCTCAGTCCGAGTACCTGCTCTTTGAAAACTGCACCACCGAATTATGTGACCGTCTTCGATCCACGGATCGCGAAAACTCAGCTCAAGTCCATCTGGGTCGCTTTGGCCATCGAAGTTGATCGTGGCGTTTAGCAGATCTTGTGTGATATCCGAAATTTCTTGAGCGATCATGTAAGGCCATTCTTTAAAGGACTTTGCATCTGGAATCAGGTTTCTCGCATGCTCTAGGTCGGCTCGGTGGTGATATTCAAACGGCTCGATCCTCGTTTTGTGTGAAATCGGCAAGGGGCCTACCGAGTACTCATCCCAGTACACCTCTGACTCCGTGCCCCGGTGTATGGCCAGTTTGCCATACCTCGGTGGTGGATTCTCAGAGGCGCCGGACATGTAACTCAAAGCATCATTCTTGCTGGGGCGGATCACTTCGGTCCCGACTACAAAGTCATCCCAGAGGGTTGCATTGATGGCTGCGGTTAGGTTCAACCCAAGCGCACTAGAATGGAAAAACTCTAGTATAGCAACAACTTCGAGATTTGACAGGTCTGCCCAAACATTTTCTCGAGGTGCGATGTGTTCAGTCTCTTTGGAAATTGGTGACGGTACTGTCGGTCTGCCTGCTTCAATTGGTGCGGAGAATTGAGCTAGCTGAGCCAAGAAGAAAAATACAGTAATGGTAATGATTGAGAGAGAAATCACCCCTGTTAGGAATGGTCGCATGAGAGACCACATCATAATGAAGGAATCGATGTGAGGAACAAGAAATGAACTCAGAATCCTTATCATGTTGCATGAGGGCCTTTTTATTTACATGGGTAAAGTGGTATGACGATACGCCGCTATACGGTACATACCGCCCCAATGTACTTACGTCCTGTATTGCCGGTCTCTATCCCGGAGCCCTAATCATGATGTTGGCCAGAACGTTTCCCCTGAGAGCCTTGAAGCATGTTTCCAAGGCTCACGATGATGATACCGACGGACTCCTTGAGAACAAAAATTGCAAGAAGTCCACCACAGATTCGATCAATAAGCCGGGTATTGGGATATAGATACCCTGCCACAATAGAAATCAGTGCAAAAATGCTAGTGAAGGAATCCAAACGGTGATGCGCGGCGCTTGCAGAAAGAGCCCGGGAATCAATTCTTTGGGCAACCTCCATAGCTAGTGTGTCTTAGTCGGGAATTTCGGGAATTTGAAACGATGTATTGCCGGAGGGGCAGAAGCTCACTTTTGGAATACAGAAATTCTTTGACGATGATCGATGCAAAGCAGAGCCAGACCGCATGTGCACTGGCTAGCTCCGACGAGCCACCATCCTGGGCCAGAGCTTCTTTTCCTAATGCAGTCCCACCAGCGAGCACCATTGACGCTATGGCAATTGCACCGACATCTTCGAATTTCACAGGGACTGATTTTGTCTGCAAAAGGTTGACAGAGTCTAAATAGAGAGTCCCCATGGCAGTAAGATCCGTTATCGAGTCGGCAAGTGAGTGAAACCCATCGGCTTTCAGGGCTTGGCTATGGAAGAAGGAACCACCTATCATCTTGAATAGGCCCATCCCCAAGTTCGCCGATAAGCCAAGGAGGGTAATATTGAACTGCTCTCTTTCGAACTGAGACGACATGATATGAGTGCTTTGTGGTTCAAAATGAGTCGAAATGAGGTAGATAAAGAAGGAGCAAAAAGATAGAAATGTCGGATTGCTGCTAGTAGAGGCGGAGACTACTTAGGACCCGACGGGCAGGAGTCTCATATATACTAGTAGACGGCACCCGGATATAGAAACAGAAACTCGTCCAATCAGAGTCTAGTTCAAGTTCTTACGGGAATAGATTTGCGGTTGGCCAATTTGTTTCTTATTTTAGATTTATCCAGTGATAGACTATCTACCAGGCCTGAGTTATGGCAAATTGGGGCCGCATTTTTTCTCCCCCCTATTTGATCATATCTAGCAACCTATCCACATGGACGCAACGGTAGCGAGTATCTTCAGCAGGTATAACCCCACCGGAACCGTCCAGAAGATAGAAATGGAAGCGAATTATAAGCAAAAGGCCATTTAAGCCTCGTACTCACGCTTGGCGGGGGAAGGAGGAGCTGCTTCTGTCAATAATTGAGACCATGAGAGATAATGCCTCTACTTACGGGGGCTGGAGCCACGGAGACGAAGCTTCATGTCGGAGACGTCCACAACCTCGGGGGCAGTTTCGTACTCACGCTTAGCGGGAGAAGGAGGGGCTAGTTCCATTGAGTTTTTGTTCCACGGTGAGAATTGCATCTACTTACGGGGGCTAGAGCCACGGAGGCGGAGCTTCATGTCGGAGATGTCGACCACATCAGGCTGGGCAACGGGAACGGCGTTGGCGACGGCAACAGCGTTGGCAGCTCCAACAATAGATGCAACAGCACAGAGAATGAAAGAGAGCTTCATTTTTGCGAGCCGAAGGCTTGGATGATTGGTAATGAGATGACTTGGAAGGTGGTTGAGATAAGTTCGAAAAATGAACCAGGTCTCCGGACCAAGCTATTTATGTGTTTGCGGGTCGGAGGACTGTCGGTCTTGGATTGATCATCCTCCATGGCTCAATCCTGGAATCCAGTATCGAAGTATCAGACTCTCTCAATGTTTTCACATCTGTGCCAAAATGCGACTTCATACTTCCGCCGATACGCATCAATTTGGTAAATTACAGTAAACAAAATGTAACATCAGTACACCATGTAATTGTACCGTACGATACACCCGTAAAATGTCCACCACGTTTCGTTCGATGTCCATCTTTATCTCTAATCCCCACTCTCCAGAACGTACCTTGGAGTGGATACTTCCGCGTGGCTTTGGGGCTGGAATCCTCCATGGTATCAGCCCCGCATAATGTATGCAGGCCGGGAGGTAGTGAAGCTCGGTGGCTTTGGGATTTACCCGGCTCTTCGAAGCCGAGGGCGCGAGGGCAAGCTTACAGCCCGCCTTCATGGAAATATTCCTGTCCATCTTTCGATCTCACTGAATAGTGTCTAACTGGTGTTGTTCTTGTATGCACAATGGTAAGTAGGTCGTTACTGGCCGAAGGCTCCGATTTCTCGTGTCTTCAGCGACTATGCGTCTAAACTAACCATTATTTCAGGGCGTTCTTAACCGGTCTCTCATGATTGTGGCTCTCCCACTCCTGATCGCGTTTGGCACTCGGGTCGCGTTGAAACCAGAAGAAATCAATCTTCTGTCGTGCGAAGAAAAGAAATATAGCACAGAGATTCTGTCTATTGATCCTCTGATTATATATATCAATGATTTCATCTTTGACAAGGAGATCGATTATCTCATGAAGCTTGGGTAAGCGTCGCAGCAAGCGCGTATCGGTTTATAAAGCCTTCAAGAAAGTCACAAATCTAACGCGATGACTCCAATAGCCAGCCGCTCTTCCAAGACTCCCAGCTTTTTGACAATGATCAAGTACGCACAGTCGACAAGCCATACCGCTCATCCTCAAGTGCCTTCTTGCCATACGAAGATCCCGTCTGCCAGTGCATCGGGAAAAGAGCTCTGGACTTCTTAGGCTTTGTCGAGCACAAAGCCCACGAGCGGCTACAGCTAGTCCGCTATTACCCAGGACAGGAATACAACCTTCACAGTGACTGGTTATACAACCCGAAAGTTAGTCGTAGTCCCGGAGATGAGGGACAAGAATACAACCGGCTGGGAAGCTTCTTCACCTACATTGGCGGCAACTCGACCGGTGGAGAAACATACTTTCCATTCGTGAACGGCGCCAGCTTGACAGCAGACCCTACCAAGTATGCTATTTCGTCCAACGGCCAAGGTCTGTTGGTTAAGCCAGTGAAGGGCAGCGCGCTCTTCTGGATGAACCTTCACCCAAACAACGGGACGGGGAATGACAAGACTTTCCACTCTGGACTGCCTGTTCATTCGGGGGTCAAATATGGGATGAATCTTTGGACAAAACACTACAAGTCTACGCCTATTCTCGGACCGTATGAGTCAAAGGAAGACAGAAAATTTGAGCCCGAGGAAGCTCATGTTTAGCGAGGTTGTCTCTTTTGCCAAATTTCCAGCTACGAGTCTTCTTCAGAGTCGGAAAAATCCAAAGAAACATTCGTTCCGACTACTTAAAAGGTATTCTTGCATGGTAGAGACAATCTTATAAGTCCCCTTTTATAAAGATCCGAGTGATTTTCCTAAATATAGAAAAAGGTAATGAAAAAAGAACAATAGCAGCAACAACAACAGCAATAATAGCAACACCTTCTGCAGCAACTCCTGTTACTACCACCAGTTCAATGACCCTCCGGAAATGAGTGCTATGACCTTTACACCCCCGTCAGTATTGGGCGAAACCAGGAAAAGCAGCCATAGCGCCGAGGCGCCCCCAAAGACAGACCCAGCCAACTTGCTGCTGTACATTACAATGAGTGTCCCCGTTTGAGAGTGGAGGGAATGACCCACAGGCGAAAAGCACTAGGCTAATGCCACAAGCGCTCTTTATTGGTGAAATGGTTCAACGATAAGTAGATAACTTTTCGGGCCGTTTTCGCTAACCAATGCAGGATGATGCAGCTCCGCCATGCTATACTAGTGAGTTGGATCGCAGGATTCGGCTAAACTTAGAATCCACTCCGTAGACTTGGCATCAGACATGCTGACTCGTTGACTCGGTTCAGGGTTTAGCATTTCGAGAATCAAAGGCCGAGCAGGCATCGGCATATTCCGTCCCAGCATCTCTACTATCGCTCGAAGATGGGCCCTGTCACTTGGCAAAGGCCCATCCACCGCCGACTGATCGAAGATGGAGAAGTGATCTTCATCGGCAAAACCGAGGTTCCACGGAACAGTCGGCATGTAGATCTGACAATAGATCATCCCGAGGGCCCACACGTCTGCTGCGAAAGGATCATACTTCTCTGGTTGATAGGCTTCCATTGGGGCATTTGGTGGTGTCCCTAGTCTCCCTGTGCTTTTTTAGCCCCTGCATTATCACACATCAGTTAACCGGGGTTGCCGAATGAGCCGAATGAGCCGAACAGGAAGCTTAGGCGGCCCAGTTTGGTGGCTCGATCGAGCATCCGGCAAGGGAAAATCAAAACTGCAAAAGACGGAGGTGATCGTACCTTGTACTGTCGCATTCTGGGGCTCGGCGAAATATCTTGAGTGGCCAAAATCAATGATCTTTACGAGATCTCCGTCAAGAAGAATGTTATTGGGTTTCAGGTCCAAATGGGCGACCCCATGCTGATGCATGTGCGCCACCCCCTCCACGATCTGAGCAAAGGTACAATCTCCTTCCTCTCGAGTCAGAGCAGTTCCATTGCCTAGCGTCCGATCAAATAACGTGGTCGGTATGAATGGCATCACCATGTGCCAAGATCCCTTATCAGTAAAAAGATCCAGAATTGGCAAGACATTGCGGTGACTCAAAATCTTAGCAATGTTCCATTCGTGGCGCACGCTAGCGAGATATTCGTCCTCAGATACCCCTTTTCCCTTTCCCCGAAAGGTCTTCACGGCAAATGAGCTTCCATTCGGGAGTTGGTAGTGAGAAATGGTAGCAGTCGCCCCCGTGGCTTGGATGCCTTTGACTGAGCCGTATCTGTTTAACCCAGAGGGGTCCAAGAGGAAGGACCGTAGATACCCGAGAAAAATGGCAAGGAAGATTAGAACGACGCTTAGAATCTTGCAGTTTGTCAAGAAGATCATGGTAGAAAAATGGCGTTCTTGTCGGATGCAGAGTGAGAGAGAGAAAAAGAAATGTGAATCCGAAGTCTTGGGGCGTCGCAAGTTTATAGTCTGAGATGGCTGTCGAGTCGGAATCGACTTCAATTCTAACAGACTTGCTTATAGACTGGCTTTGCTAGTTGGGACAAGAATTTCAAAGTTGAAGGAGTTCAGTTTGGTAGTAGTTCTCTATAGTAATTGCACATAAACCAATGACTACCAACCCAGAAAATTTGAAGGCACATTGGCAGCTTTATTCCCAGCATCGCTTCAGTAAGATATTCATACCATACTTGGTACCAGATCGGATTGGAAGCGCCGAATGTTGCACTCGAGGATCTCCCGTATTGTTCGAGTAGAGGTTCATCCAAAACATAGCATTCCCAGTTATAGGCTTGACAGCGACACCAAGCCCATCATCGCTGTTGATGTTACTGAACTTCTTAGGATCCGCATCTGGAGGAGCAGGATAAAGATAGTGGAAGCAAGTCTCTCCGCCCTCAGGCTCGTCGCCCAAGTAAACAAAGAAGCTGGCTGCTCGGTTGCAAGTCAAGCCAGATGCAATCTTAGGAGGGGATTGGAACCAATCAAAGTGAGGATCATGGCGCTCATTCTCGAAGTACCGAACAACCTGGAGGGCTTCAAATCCATCATGCGGAATGAAACCAACGAAATCGGTTGATCGTTTGATAATGCATTCAACCATGGGGTCATCCCTGGCAAGATGAGTGAGCTGGCGATGCGTCGTGAGGTCTCTTCTTTGTGGTCAGGATATTTATCTTCGTGGTGTTTGAAGGAGCCTTCTGAGTCCCTAGCCCATCATCAGCATGCCGAGCATATCACGTACCTTGCGCGGTTTAACTCACACGAGATTTCGTAGATAGGCGATCTCCGATTTCGACATGAAGCCATTGATGTAGACTGCTAGCGGGTCGAGGGAGACGATTTCGGTGGTATAATTTGCTGCACCGCATACCATCTCCGGAGTACTGACTTGGTTGGCGCTACCCCAAATCCCCCATGATTGAAGGGGAGTGGTGAGTGCGGTCAACGGGACCAGAACCTGCTGGAAGATCTTGTTCTATGTTGCCTCTCCCATTAGCCACTGTACGGGAGATGAGTCCTGGTCAACATACCATCTCTTGGGATTGGAGGTAATGATGATTGATTGCAATATCAGAAGGCTTGACTTCTGCCTATGAGAAACAAAACCTTGGAATTGTGAAATCGTCGTTGGCTTAGCGGTTACCCCTCTGCCGAGGTCCTCCAAGGAGACTTTGTGATTAGAACAAGCCCAAACTCGACCACAAATATCTCAAGTTCCCGATATGAATGCTTTTGCGTGAGACATTTTCTGCCTAAGTTCGCTTAACGAATTGCATGTTACACTGCATACTGGTCCCCGACTCACAGGAATGAGCCAAGATCCTTCGACCCCCAATTCCCGAAAAGATATCCACCCACGGTTGCGTATCTCGTCTCCGGGACCTCGCCAAGTAGTTTTGCGGAATTCCCTTCGCTTTTCTCATACTATTCTTGAGATAAGATTCGTGGGGGCAGAGTTTTGCGATGCATGAGAATCCACTTTACATTGATTACCCGTACTTCGCTCGCGTGGCTTGGAAACGGTAATTCACGTCCCGTACTAGTATCGAATTTCAAGACAGTACGTTATTTTGAAACATCACAATACACAGGCTTCAAGAGCCGTTTCAGGAATCAGCCAAGTTCACTCTACCTAACGAGCCAGAGACACTTTGAGTCAAACACCATCATTCACAGTCGGCAATGATACACAGTTTTTCGCATAATGGCCGTACACGAAGAACCGCCCCTGTTCAACACCACTCCTTCTCAATTAATCAAATCAGCGTCTGACTTGATCGATCGAGTTAACCAAACCATTAGCGACCTTGTCCAGTCTGTGTCGCCCGAGATGGCATCTTTCGAAAATACAATTCTCCCATTCGCGGACATCGAGAACGAAATTAAGGGCAGTGTGCAATACATGGCCCTTTTCCAAGCCGTCTCTCCTGATCCGGAGATGCGCAAGGCGTCTTCGACTGCTGTCAACACCGTCGATAAAGCCTACCTTGAGCTATTCCGAGACCGTCCATTATACTCACTAGTGCATGCAGTACAAAGCAAGAGCTTACAGGGTACCATGGATGCTGAAGACAGCAAGTATCTGAAAAGGCTCCATTCCTTATTCTGGGATAACGGGGTTGGGCTGGAGGGAAGTGCAAAGAAGCGTTTCAATGAGATCTCTAATAGGTTGGTGGAACTGCAAGTTGCTTTCATGGAAAACTTGGGCTCCGATCCTGGTTGTGTTTCGAAGACCCAAGATGAGCTTGTTGGTCTGACTGCCAAAGAAGTGGACAATTTTTCGAACGGTATTCCTTTGAAAAAATCACAAACCAACATTGTTCTCTCACATTGCCGCAATAGTGAGACTCGGAAGGAGATATTTCTTCGAGGCCAGAATATATTCCCCGAAAATGCCGATCTACTGAAAGAAACAGTCATTCTTCGAGATGAAGCAGCTAGGTTGCTCGGCTTCAGCTCATTTGCAGCACAGAAGGCAGGCGAGAAAATGCTCAGTTCACCTCAATCGATCCACCGGACACTTGACGAACTTGCAGATCATTTACGTCCACTCGCCCAAATCGAGCTACGAATAATGCGAGAGCTGAAAGACGGCTCTGATGAATCTTTCTTTTTATGGGACTTTGACTATTACCATGATCTTCTCCTACGGGAACGATACAATGTGGATCATGAATTGATATCAGAGTATTTTCCAGCATTATACACGGTCGGGAAAATGCTTACGATCTTTGAGGGCATACTTGGTCTGAGAATAGAAGAGATTCGAGATATATCTAAGGAAAGAATCTGGCATCCGGAAGTCCAAGTGTTTCGCGTTCAATGCGCGGAGACATTGCAGCTTCTTGGATTTCTCTACGTGGACATCTTTCCCCGAGCAGGGAAGTACAACCATGCGGCGAATTTCAATATCTTTCCGGTAGGTGATAATGCCAGTGAACTTTCCAAGCTAATGGACAATATGCAGTCTTACAATCCTCCACAGGGAGGGAAAGCACCCGTTGTATGCACGGCTCTAGTATGCAATTTATCTCAGCCATCCCCCGGAAAACCGGTGCTGCTGAAGCATCGGGAGGTCGTCACTTTATTCCATGAACTTGGGCACGGTAAGATTTCCTCCAATCCTGTATATGCAACTTTTACTAAAAAAATATTCCAAGGGATACATGACCTTCTAGGGAGATCCAAATACGCAACATTCCACGGGCATCGAACGGTGGCAGACTTCAGAGAGGCACCAAGCCAATTACTTGAGTATTGGTGCTGGGTCCCTGAATGCCTTCAATTGATAAGTTGCCACTATACTGATCTTTCATTGAGTAGCAAAGGCTATGAAAACACTCGAACGGTTTCTTTTCTTCCGAATCATCTTGTTCGAAATCTGGCTGCAGCCAAAGGGGTTAATCAAGCTATCTCGACACTAAGACAAATTGCATTCAGTATGTTCGATATGAAGATCCATAACCCCGGGTCTCATGACGAGATTTGTTCAATGGACCTTGGTGAAGTATTCAATTCGTTACTGCAGCAAACAACGCTTTTGGGCGGTCCGGAAGATGACCTGAGATGGGGGAATGGGTATGCAACTATACCCCATTTCATGTGGGGACAGGAGGCCAACTACTATTCCTACGTATAGTAAGTCCGAATTTCCAGTTCCCTCTTATAAACGGATATGCTCCAGCAAGGCTAATCTCGTCATAGCACACGTATGCTCGCAGCTGATATATGGCACTCTTCTTTTGCGAGGGATCCAATGAGCCGGGAAATGGGTTTAAAGTACCGAACGCTAGTCCTGGAGCCCGGTGGCACGGGAGATGAATTAGAAGCCGTCCAGAGTTTCCTTGGAAGGGATACTACAGCAGAAGCGTACTTGCGAGACTTAGCTCCATGTTCAGAAGCAAAATAGATCTTATCATTCTGCTCAGAGATAAATTATGAGGGCTTCACCAATCCACTCCATCCAGGCCAGCATAAAGCGTCGTGCCAGTTCCCCACATATCCGTCGGGTTGCTGAATCTCGTCTTCCGATCATTCGAACTAATGGCCTGCACCTCTTCCTCGGTCAATACTATAGACTGTGCTTGGAAGTTCTCTAATACCCTTTCCCCATGGTCACTTTTGGGGATAACAATAACTCCACGGTGCATATTCCAAGCCAGAACAAGCTGAGCCACGGTTATTCCCTTTTTATTCGCCATTTCAGACAAGAAAGGATCATCTAGCAAAGGTGTAGCCGAGGACTGGTAGATCGGATTCATGTTTCCAAGCGGGGAGTAGGCGATGACGCGGAGCCCCTGTTCCAAATTCCAATCCACGAATTCCTGCTGTTGGAGAAAAGGGTGAGTCTCGAATTCGTGTACAGTTGGGCGAATGCGCGCATGCCGTAAAAGCTGCTCCACTTGAGCCTGGTTGAAATTGGAGACCCCGATCTGTCTAACGAGTCCGTCACGAACGAGACTTTCCATTTCCCACCAAGTCTCCAAGATCGGGACATTATCGAGGACAATCTTGGATCCTGTGCCGGGCTTGAAAGATACAGGCCAATGCATCAAGTAAAGATCTAGATACTCGAGGCCGAGATCGTGCAACGTTGTCTCTAGCGCCGGTCGCACTGCGGCTGGTTTGTGGGCATCATTCCAAAGCTTGCTGGTAACCCAGAATGAAGAGCGGGGGAGTTTGGCTGCGGAAATGCCTTGACCAACCTCCTTTTCGTTGCCTATTTGAAGAGAAAGTTTTAGTCGGGCCTTGAGGGGGCGGTAACTAGGCGTGAAATACCATAAACAAGGGCGGCATCTATGTGCCTGTATCCGTTTTCAAGAGCCCGCTGAACGATTCCAGGGGCCTAAAGAAACACCCTTATCAGCAAGCAATTCTTCAAAGTAGTTTGGGAATGATTGTGTACTTTGTCTTTTGGAAGCTGCCATGTACCTAGACCAAGAGGAGGGATATAAGTCAAAACAGTCTTATCGTAGTCAGCGCTAGCACCGTCGTCCGGCGGTGACAGAGCGGGAGAGCTGATGTTCCAGATCAGAGCAAGAGAGATTATCGAGAGGGCGATAAAACAAGTCCACCGAGTAGAATTCGAGTTCCAAACAGATCGGGGAGCCAACCAGGTTGGCGCTGAGAATTTGTCCATGATGGGCTGTACCTGTGATACTTTACAACGAAAAAAACTAGAGGTACTCGGGGGGGATTCAGGCCCGGGGTTTCCTTCCCAGTTTATATACCTCGGGGTACTGGAACTCCACCTTCCTCCCTCGTACGTGGACACCTGAGATTTAGGCTTTTTGTGTACACCACATAATAATGAAATACTGCATCACTTGAGCTCCTCAGCTGGTTTCGTATTCTCATCCAATTTATTGAATTTCCATAAGCTGATGAAAATATTCAGACTTCTCCATTGTTTAAAAATACTGCGGGGGCCAGAAGTTCATGGCAATTTTACTTCCAGAGCCCACCGGCAAAGCTGCGTGAAGAGTTCGCTCGTCGCCCTGGCCATTGGCCTTCAAATTAACCCAGAAAACCGCATTTCCTTTTCGAGGTGCAACATAAAGACCCGTTCCATCTCCATTCGTCCAGAACCGAGGCTGGCCTTGGCTTCCGTGCCGATCGACTGCGGAGTCATTCATTCCCGTGATGTATGGGAAGTAGGTCTCTCCTTCAGTACAGCGATCGTCGAGGTATGCCAAAATAGTGGTTCGCCTATTGTACAGACGTCCTCCTCGATTCTGAGGCTCAAGCCACCAGTCTACATGCAGATCATTCTTTTGTCCTGGTGCGTATTTCACCAGCTGCGGATTCCCGTAATCGCCCAGCACTCGTTGCGATCCACCATGGAAGTCGAGAGCCCGGCGGCCGATGCAAGAAACGACAGGGTCGTTTTTTGAGAGGAAGGCAGAGCTGGAGGTCTTTCTTTCGTCGGGAACGGCTGGGTCCGAGAGGGAATCGCCTTGGTAAGTTAACATGCGCTCGTATCGGGATTCTCTGTGATAGGAGAAAGCAAAGTCAGTTGCTGCACTAGAAACTGGAATGAGGTCACTTGCCCTTGCTTCATCAGAGAGGCCATTTCGGCGTCAGAGAGGAAGTCATTGATGTATATCATCAGCGGATCTTGGGAGATGATCTCCACGCTGTACTGATGATTCCCGCATACTGCCTCCGCCGGGTCTGCCACGGTGTAAAACCAGCGATAAAGAACGAGAATTGAGAGGAAAATTCCTCCTAGCGACTTAAAGCTCACAGGAGAATGAGAGGGTGCCTTCTTGTCCGTCATTTCCAAGTGTTGCCCCGAATGGATAGTCCTGAGATGCGGCACTGATACAAATAGTGCACACAGTACAGAACACACCCCTTACTAACAATACCGGTAAGTTACGTTACATTAAAATTCATGTAATGTGACACGTATGATACGCGGCCGGATATGCCAAGTTCTGAGCAGCAGAGTTCTTGCATGCGCTTCTTCAAGAATTCCCCACATCCCCACAGATAAGAAGGGAAGACGCAAACCCACCGACCTAACACGGCGGGCATAAGCACTAAATGTTAGGGGCGCTTTTGTATGGTTGCATTCAGATGCGAAAACGAGGGGTCCAACCTTCCCTGATTGGAGCGTTTGCTTGGTATAATCGATTACCAAAGTGTAAGAGTCATGCAATTCCTGATGGGGGTATGACCTTCCGAATGGCCAAGCTGGGAGCTCTTGCCCAAGGTGAGAAATGGGGCTATCAACCGGCCGAGCCGAAGCCATAGAACTAGTATGCCAAGATTGGCCCAAGAACCCCACCTGCGTCAGTTCACGGAGGCAATGTGTGTTGTGGTCATAGTAAAACTCTCTTTTATGAAAAATGGAATAAACAATTTCCCCTGTGACTTGGATATCTCTTCTCCAGCATTGGCAAAATGTCACTCAATTCTACATTAACCAGTGTGAAGGACTGGATCAGTTGGTCGAAGAGCTCACGTCCAACCTATGACCATTTGGATCCAGAAGAGTCTGATGAAGGGAATTTGATCAGCGAAGGGAAATCAAGCCTTGTCAATCATTCGCTCGAAGAGGCCTCCTACACCCGCAAATATGGCTTGATTTTCTTGTCAGTGACCTCCATTATAATTGCATTGGCCGTCGCTTTTGCTCTTGGTCAACATAGTGCCCGGAATGACTTCCAGTCTTATCTCCCCAAGTCCGATGCGATTTGGGGCAACGGTATTCAACCATCTCCAAGGACTTCGAATACCATTGCTAATGCTAGAGCAGTACCTCTCAAGAAGGTCCGCTTTGTTGATGACGACCGTTTCAAGATGACAGACCCTACAACGGGCCGCTTCTTCGCCAATAAAAACGGAACTTGGACGATATGGGATGAAATTCACCGGGGTACGAAACAGGTTTTGAAACCAACTTTTTTTTCAAAATTGCTGATTTGATGTGAATTGCTTCGCTCTCTAGGCTCCTGGGTCCAGTTGCTACCGTCCGAACAACTCGGAATAACAGGAGGGCTTCCATTGAACCTGTACTCCGCCAACGGGTCATGGCCAAACGGCAAAGAAGGCTATGTACCAGCTGTTCTTCACCAGATTCACTGTTTAGTAAGTTTAGCTTCCCGCCTTAGATTCAAGTCCTCCAGGGCTTCATAGTTAATACTTACCTCATTATGACCAGGGTGTGATGAACCACTTTAAGATCGAGTGGACAAACGGATCAATACCGTCAGAAGATGAGCTGGAACATATGGAACATTGCATTGAATACATTCGTCATGTATGACTTTCTTAAATGCCAGCTTGGTGTCCTCCATCTATCTACTCATTGCTGACGGCTTACCACAGGCGGTGATGTGCTATGGCGACACAACGCTCGAAAAGCCCGTGGATCATTCTAACTTCGTGCGTGTGGATTACCAAGGAGTAGAGCATGTTTGCCGGGACTGGTCTGTTCTGGCGGACAGGTTTTGGGAATCATCCATTGATTTCATTTGGGGGACCGAGCGACCTATGACTGTGTTTGAGAACACCGATGCAGCCAGAGGGAATCCCGATGGTCCAATTCCTACCGCCATAGGTGAAGTCTCTCAGAATTGAAAAAAAATAAAAAAAAAGTTTTTTTCTTCCTATCCTTCCTTCTTGGCTTCTTTAGCATTGGGGGATATGTCTCAAATTTTCCAGTTCAACGAATCATGCAGCGCCCGTTTGGCGATTTGAGAGTGGCGATATGGCAATGGAATTGGTGCTCATGGTCAAACCCTTCTGCTTTTATCTCGGATAAAACAGCTTTATAGTCTATAGGTAGATAGCTCAACGTTCTATAGGTACGGGACGATATATTTGCTTATAATCAGCCTATAAGGAAGTGGATGAAATTCATTCCAAGTAATATGCCGTCTAACACCCGCGATATGAATGATGCAGCAATAGAATTCCGGCTCAATTAAAGCTTCCTACTTCTATATCTACCACGACATGATCGCATTTTGAAGCTTTGGCGGATCTCTATGTCAACATGGTGATAATGGCAGACTTGCTTAAAGTCCGATCCCTGTATATAATAAGCTGGAGACATAAACCCAGCACATACGACCATAGGGTGTGGAGAACAGGGCTTCCCGTCCGCTCAGCCGTACTTAAGCCACACGCCGGTCAGTTAGTACTATGGTGGGTGACCACATGGGAATCCTGACTGTTGTATGTTTTTGCTCACTTTTTTCTTTCTTTAACTGTCTTCTTACAAGTCCAAGAACCAATGTCCAGGTGCTCTTGATTTAACTGATTTAGCTGATCAGCGGTGTTACATGTCAATGGGAGCCAATCGTTGATGGAGTGAAACGCAGAGGCGATTATGTTCGAGCTAATAGAACTAAAGAAGGGAAAGGAAGAAGAGAAGAGCCACGCAGTACAACAACAGCCTAACTCCCCTCTAGCAATCCTGGACAAGTTATCCCAATACGTGGGCGGTGTCAGGTGACAGAATCTAGTGATGGTCGCACCGCCTGGCGGGTATCTCATATCGACCAGGGGCATCATTATCAGCCCTGCAGCGGGTTACGTGATTGTATGAAGGAATGTGGAAAAGATCTCAGCTGTCTTGATTGGTCAGAAGATAATGTGTTTTCTATTACCCGTCTAGCTCGATCCCGACAATTCAAAATTCATTTTGGTTTGCGTTTTAAGATATATGTGTAAAGACAACAAATATACTAGGCTAGAAATCGACTAGTCATCACGAGACCTCCAAATCACCCCTAGACGTTCAACGCTTCTGTCGCCAAATGCCAATAGGAAGCCTCCCACCTCTCCGCGCTTTGTGCAGGAGTCACACTGCATACAAGTGAGGTTTCCCCCGACGTAACTTCACAAATGCCTCTTCATACCCGAGTAGGTAGTTAGACCACAATGAGTGAGCATTCTCACAATAGTAACATAGTAAGTGCCTCTTTATCCAGAGTGAACCTTCTAACCCTCTGATAGCCCTCAAAATGGGACTTGTTCAATTACATTCCTTATATACTTTCGTCTGATATCGAGATACGCTTTGCCCCCTCAATGAGACACCCGCCCCCGATCGTCACACTGGAAGAAATCCGAAGCGCAAACGACCTATGTCCTCGTACTATGGGAGGCTGCAAACTCTTAGAGATCAACGCATCAACTATATTGAAAGTCGGGCCTACGGTTCAGATGGGAGAAGCGGAGGCCCTCAGTCTTCTAAGGAAAAGAACATCAGTCCCTGTCCCTGAACTCTTCAATGCTTACACAATCGCCGATATCGGATTCATTTTGATGTCCAAAGTCCCAGGTGTCCCTTTGGAGAAGTGCTGGAAAGGTTTGACTCGGGATACCAAGCGATCTATTGTCGGACAGCTCAAAGGCTTTATTCAGGAATGGCGCCAGATTGAAGGGCCGCTCTTCGGATCTATTGATGGTGGCTCATGCGAAGATATCCTCTTCCAGCATGCATGGGATGCGGTACCCCGTCGCTATGGCCCTTTCTTAACAAGAAAGGAATTCAATCAAGGGGTGGTAGAGGCTCTTCGCTACTCTAGACCCAATGCGCAGCTCACGAAGAGAGATGAGCCTCTGGTTGAGGGAATTCTTGCATCAGGTGGCCAAGATGAAGGAAAGGTGCTCACTCATGGTGATTTGCACCAAAGTAATATTATGGTGGACGGTAATGTCGTGACCGGGATCATAGACTGGGGCGCAGCTGGCTATAGTATATCGGCAAGAGAGTACTTTTGCCTACGGTGGCAAGCGTTGGACCTAGAATGGAGGGATCTTGTATCAGATATGCTCCAGTTCGATGGCAACGAATATGAGCTTTTGGCTGAAGTTAATCAATCCATGGTGGATTATACTGGGATTTGAATTTGGGACACATGATATATTCACTTCAGACTCGTCCAGTTCACTCCCACAGTTGCCTCAACAGCCCTTGCCGACTTGCCAACCATCCCCTTCCAGAAGTGACATCTAATGAACGGGTAGTAGTCGTGGTGCCTAGATCAAAATGCTGATATGAATAGCCGAAAGCTGTTTATACAAGACGGACGAAGCACTTGTTTGATATAGAACACGAGAATATTTATATTGACAGCCTCCAAATGGAGGCACTTAAATGCCCTTAGATAGATAAAACCAAACAAAAGGGTGATAAAAGGTCTCTTCATCCACCGGATCGACGATAAGAGGTAAATGTTTAGACTCCCATTCCTCCTGGACATCATCATCATCGAAGTAGTTTGTCGTACATCGCCGTAGCTTGCAGTATTCCCAATACGCTGGATACCAGCCAGACTGAGCCCAGTCAATTACAGCGACCACGCTAGGATTCGAGCCTCGCGTTAAGAGGATGTTGGGAGGTAGTAGATCATTATGCGCGAATACTACGGGTACCTCGCCCGTGATATCAAGGTCACAGCCTTGGTGGAATCGATGAACGGCGTCAGTTCCATGATACGGTCCTTGTAAGGCAGGCTCTTGACGAAGAAAGAATTCTCTCAATGGCTGATTGTTCAAACTTCCTGAAAATAAGATGAGTACTTAGTTGTATGGAACCAAAGCTTCACCCTGCGGGTCCAAGCACCTACCAATATATAGGCCATTTTCAGTGTGCTGTAAAGCCCTCCATTCTTTTACCATTCCATGTAGTTGGCTGCAGATCGCCAGTCTCTCATTTGCACTCATGGTAACCCACCTTTCCTCCAGCGTATCGCCTTCGATCAGCGCCATATAGATAAACCCTTGGCCCCCGTCCGTCGTCCCCCCGTAGACCTCTGGGATTGGCACTTTGCCTTGTAGCCTGTCATAGACCATTTTTTGGGTTTCAGCCTCGCCAATGGTTGTGTTAGCGCCGTACTTGACTAACATCCCCAAGGCTGGAAATTTGACTGGCGTAGGTCGATGAAAGTTCTTGCTCCAGAGACCACCCAGCTTCACATTTATGTCTCGAACCTCAGCTGGGGATGGAAGCCCCGGTGCACGGTTCTCGCGAAAGAACCTTGAGTCAAGAATTTGTTTCCCCATGATGGTCCTAGAGCTAGCTAGCTTGATGGGGTTGGCTTCAAACTTTTTGCCGGCTATCGTGCTGGGAGGAAGGCTGAGAGGCTAGTGAGACGGTCAACCTGGTGTTAAAAAACCAACGCTTATAAGAGCGTTGATTGTGGAAGACAATGGATATGTAGACTTAAAGATGTATCTAAAGATAGAATCTCTTGGGTCTGGTCGTGGAAAGTGGTGAATTGTGAATCAATGAATTAGCGCGGCAGCAGCGGAGCCAATCAAAATGGATGTATAAACGCGGCTTCAGGCACTTACGTTTCGGCGTGCCTCAAAATTGTCTACTTACGTGGCAGGAGCGTAATCATGCGGCTAATTATGTTTCATGATGCGAAGCGACTATCTTAAACTTGGGAGGTACGTGTGGTGTTTACCCATTGTGGAATGTACTGTCAAGGGTTTATACTCTAATGCCTGCCAGACGGAACCACCATTGGCTGTTATTGGGTTTGGAATAATCAGCTCAATCTAATTTCTAGCTATACATAGTATATGGACATCGCTTAGGCGATCAGGCAGAAGGGTTTTCCTTCAGCCAACTGCAAGCGACGGTGGATGACGCATATATGTAGGTACCTTTACCTTCAACCAGAAACTTCTCCCAACCATATTTGCGTCTTTTCCTTTATCCAAGTATCCTCAAATTGGCTTGAGTAATTAGCTATATCTATTAGGGATATGTTCTCTTCCTCTAAGCCGTGCGGGCAGCCACCACCAAAAAGAGCAGGGCAGATGGCAGCTCACCGACCCCATCCTCCTGCTATCACAGCCGATCGCCCACCAGGCGCATTGCTAGTTACACTGTTGACTTTTAATGGTGCTCCCTTTAAGGATCATTGGGCGTACTGGATTCCTTCGAGTTCGAACCCGAACCCGGTATCGTCATTCACGCGAAGGGCGATGTGCGCAATGGTTTCCAGCTTGAGATCAAGCGCAATCACAACCTACTTGAAGACGATCCTAGACCCTCAAAGCAAATACCCTTACAATGGGTTGGCGAGAGTTGGATCAATGAGCCAGCAATGCTGAACCACGGTATCGTCAAGATCGACTCCGCACCGTGCTGCCCTTTAGAGGATAGTCTTTTCAAAATCCCAGCACCTGAAAAGACCTTGAGAGCTGCTCATAACATGGTATTTTCTATTCCCTCTCTTGATTTCTTTTGGGTGGATTTTCCAGACCATAAGCTAACTAGAAGTTTCCCAGGATGGCTCTGCCCCTGGCAAGATCACGCAGAGAGACTGCCAAACGTGGATTGTGGAATCGACAGATCAAGCTGTGAGAGATGGTGCCTTTACGGAGAGCGTTGCTGCGTATCTTTATGCTATTAAACAATAATGCCAACATAGGTCTGTGAAGGCCACATATACCCAGACGGCGTTTTCTCAACTAATGGACACATTATTTGGTAACTATGTACGCTAATGAAGGGCCCTCTTACGCGCTGCTAATCAGTGACGAATAGTGGGTGATTGAAGGTATACGTTCCTTGGCAGCTCACCCCAATCGTCTTAACAGCACCTTGTAATGCCTTAGGTGGCAAAGTATCTGGATTTTGTTGTTATTCTTAGTTACTAAAATAGGTGCTAATGAAGACACCTACAAGACCAGGTTCTAATGGATCCTTTCAAACTGTAAACCAATTATGATAGACTAATTTTTGCGCTTCAATGCTCAATGCTTGCGCGATATATCATTTATCTTCCTGGAAGAGATTATTAGCTTATGATGGACTAGGCCCTTAGAATTGAGTTCAGGTTCATCGTAGGTGCTACTTTTTTGTCGCAAATGGCGCATGCCATCTACGCTGAGGCGGTGTGTTTGTGTATAATATAATATGTTTTGTCGTGACTTATCGCATAGGCAGTATAGGCTGTACAGTATTGAGCCTTTCATCATTTGGGTCAAGATGTACGTAGTCACTATTGGATGACTCGTAAACTCCCCCACATTCATCTTCAATCTTCTCCGCTGTGGCAGTCGACAGCCATACATATCTCTCCACGCATCCCACATTCGCCGGCCTACTCCCGTAAATGCTGAAGTCTTCGGCCCATCCAGCGGCCATAGAAGAAAAGTCAATCGAGCTATAAGCTGTCGAGTGCCTAGGCTCCATATCAGCCGCCAGACTGGCTTCATTCACATCGTAGTCGCCGAAGTCTGCGAGCTTTTCACTTTCGACATTCGTTTTTGCTGCGCTTTCTTCTAAGTACTGGAGGTAGAACGGGTTGCTACTTCGTTTCGCGGCTGCGAACAGAGCTTCGCGGGGAGGGGGCTCCAACTGTCTGAAAATAGCTTCATAGTCACCCAGCACACAGGTAATTGCTACCTGAAGCCTCATGGAAGGACACTTCTTGGCTAGCTCATAACAAGTACTATAGTGAGGCATTACCGGCCACCAGATCATCCAGGGGAGGCAGTCTGAGCCATCTTCAATGCCGCCCACTTCATTACTCATTATCTTGCGAGCCGTGATGGCAGTGCGAATCATCCGACTCTCGTGTTTATTGCCGTCGCTCACCAATTTGTCCGGGATGATGGCTCGCTCTGGGTTGATTTCCATCTGATAGGCCCACCATCCCGCAAACATTGTACTGTGATGGATCCCACGCAGAATACAATTCAGTTCCGTAAAAGTTCTGAGTCTCCGTGGGTGCATGAGTCGGGCATATCTGTCGATATTGCCATCCCACGCAGCCATCTGCGTTTGAAGGCGTTTTTCAAGGACTGGAAGGTCAGGCGGAAGAGGCATCCACAGTTGCCCAGAGTCCCCTGGCCCAATGAAAGCGTCACAATCCTTGAGATTAACGTCTTCTAAGCCGATAAATCCATCTTCCTCAAGATCAATATCATCTGCTGTTGTATCTGGTATATTCTTGGGAGGACAGGCACGCTGTTCAAGGGCCCATCGGGGCTTCATATTTCCGTTCAGGAATGCGGGTGTTTGCGGGCTCTCAAGGTTGACAGATCGAGTGAAATCATCCATGACAGCATATCTTTGAGAGGCCGACTTGATCATCTTATAGATCTCGGCATTTGTGTCCACCTCGCGGGCTTCTTCCGCAATTGACACATCAGGAAGGAGGTCTAACTCTCTATAGAGATCGGTGTAGGACGCAGCGGCGCACGCTCGACCGACTTGGTATCGCATGGATGGGAACCGACAGGCAATCTCACGGTACGTCTTAATGGATGCAAGCTCCGGATACCAAATGCAATATGGCTGGGTGGCCGAGTCGTCCATGTCCGGGATAATGTCACTCATTATCAGGCGGGCGTTACGGGCACGGGCAAACTGATGAGCATGGCTATCGTCGCGAGCACAGAGCTCGATGACTGCCGGGCTTTGTGCGAATTCGAGCGAGTCGCGAATACCGCGGATGACAGCTCGACGATGCCAAAAAGAACTCAAATCATTCGGAATTTCTTTGCCCTTCATTGCCGCGACGCATTGCTCCATATCGTATTCAGGCGAATTTTTGTTGCCATGAACTGGCTGGTTTTTGTGGAAGGCGACAGATCTTCCCCTCGTAACTTGGCCATCAGTAGCCTCGGCAGCCGCCATTGCAATAATAGCGAGAGAAGGTGCCCAAGTTTTGTGAAAGGGGTGGAAAGGAAAGAGGGAAGGACCTATTTCGTATGACGCGAAATGGACCAGTGAATAAATAACGAGGGCGAGGAAAACCAAGGAAGAAAGCAATCTTTTCGTTTGCCGGCATATTCCTCACTTTGTATTGATTGGGGTTTTTTTAATCTAGTTCGACGGTGCTGGGGCTTACCGTGAATTTACATAATAGTGTACAAAGCGGCCCCGGGGGCACCGTGTATCTCAGGATCTTCTCAATGCAATCGCGCTAAACCCCTTCCAGTCCCGCTAGCAAATCTTCTTCCAGAAGCTCTCCATACTCCGCAAGTTAGCCGTTATTGTGGCGTTGGCAAGATATCACGTGCGCTATCTACAAATACAGTAATTTAGTCGACCGTCGTTGCAGGTGCCTTCCGAGGCCCTTCAGTGATGGCCATCTGGCTAGATGATGAGCTTGTCTTTGATGGAGATCCGCGTCGCTATGCTGAGCGGAGGTTGCTAAAAAGGAGCAGGTTTCGTATAGAGGCAGCCTGCGAAGGTTGGAGATCAGATCTTAGAGGCAAAACCTGGTGAGGCGGTATTAACCAGGCATGCAGTATTTCATATTAAATTGTTTTTTATGGAAATTTTGAAGTTTGGATCTTGCTCAATAGCCTCATTCTCGGAGGATGTAGCTCCATCATTCCACCAAATCATTCACACGAGTAGTCGTGCTGGAGTCCTTGTTCATCGTTCTCTTGCAGTCCTGCGATCAATTTTGAAAAGAGCAGGTTAGTAGGGTTTCTGGCCCACCGCAACAAAGACTCGTCCCTGGTGCACCGCAACACCTTGTTCCGTCTCTCGCACGGCCGCCGCAAACATATCAAGCCATGACTCGCGCGACAGCGGCGCATCTGGTGCTTCTGACTTGGTGGGGAAATACGAAGCCAATTCCTCCCACACAATGAGATAGTCCTCCGTCCAGCCCTTATAGTCCTGCTTTCTTTTCTCACGTGCAAGTAGACGTGAGTCTTGAAACCCAGATTTATCCAGAAGTTTGTCAAGGCCTTCCACCCATTTATCGCTGATATTCCTTGCCTTTTGGCCGCTCCATAGCACCTGCACAATGCTCTCGCAGGCTGACGTGGAGACCTGCGGAGAAGGCGACTCGACCATCCAGATATCGCCTCTTGATTCGTCCCACTGGATGAACCCACCAGGCTTCAGAAGCTTCGAGGCTACAGCGAGGATAGGTCCAACGTTACCATCGGGCACAATACTCACAAAGGCGCGGATGTGGACCACGTCGTACGTCCCGATCATCTCAGCTGAGAGAGGCTCCGCAAGGACATCACGCTGTTGTAGCTTCACCGAAGCAGGCAGAAAGGCGGGCGCTGGGAAATTCACAGGATTGATGTCGAAGCCATCTAACTGCGCTGAGACTTTGTCCCCCAAATGGGTGTGCAGCTCCGTCAGCCAGACACCATTGCCACAGGCCAGGTCGGCGATCTTCAGAGGCTGCGACAAGGTGGCCAAGTGTTCCTCAATGGAAGGCTCGATAAGGAACCCAATGGTGTTTTGGAAAAGAAAATGCTGCAGGTGCAAGCGAGCAGACGTCCGGAAGTTTCGTGCTGGGGTAGTCCAGAAATTGGAAGGGTCATAATTCTCGACATGAGATGGGGTTGTCATGTTGATTGCGGGGGTAACCTTTGCTCTTCCTTGCTTTGTGGGAGAGAACAAATGGTGCTTATCGAACGTTCAAAGCGAAGCAGCTCCCTATCTGCAACGCTTATCTTGCTTCAAACTTGGATACAGTGAACTTCAAGACGCCCCGAACTTTCGAACTGTGGCATTGACCTGTTGACAACCTCTGGCTACTGGAGGAATCAACGGAATTCTTGGAATTCGAGCAAGGAGAAAGGTGACATTTAAACTGTGGGGGGTAAGCAGGAACACTAAAACACATGACACGCTACTAGTAGAAATAGGCTCCGCCAACTAGCCAATCAGCCCTGGAGGGCGCTGGGAGGCCTAACTCCTTCGCGAAGGGGCCTCATTTCCCTTGCTAGGTATCGAAGCGGGGCTTATACCGTAAGACTACAACACCTTCCGGATAAGATTACATCGCATAATGCCTAAGCAAAACGTATGCTCTGTTCGTACCGCACAGCTCTTGGCAGACGGGAAATAAGCAAGTTTCCCCGGTCATTGCCCAGTCGCCTGCTTGTGTCTTAGGCTCTCTGCATTTAGAACTAAACTTCAGCTATGTGTCATGGCAAAGAAAGTTCCATAGTTCCATTTCGTTGCTCCTGTAAACTCTATTATTCATACCCAGGTGGTCCCCAGCTCTGTACGTACCATGATACATAATTAGAGAAATCCTCGAATGGCATTGGCAACAGCCTGAGGGTCTTCCAAGGTATGCCAATGACCAACATCACGCAGCACCACCGGCGGTTGGCAGCCAGGGATCCTCTCTGCAAACCCGGCGCAAAGAGCTGGCGGACTAATTCTATCTTCATCTCCAGTCACGATTAAGGTATCACTGTGAATCTTTCCGAGGTCCAGTCCCTTGAATTCGGCAAGGGCAGTACAGGCCTTAGCATATGACTCAGGCTCAGTAGCGAGAAGGCTGAGGCGTACGCCGTAGGGCCCAAAAGAAGATTGTGTCCGTTGTGAGGTGTCAGCTGAAGAGACCGCATCAACAATAGCAAGCATGCCGTTCTTACGAACAAGAGCTGCTCGGTCATGGAATGCCTTCACGGCAGGGTCTGGTAATGGATTGGGAGGAGGGCCAAGCAGAATAAGCTTTTTAACGAGGTTGGGATTCTGCATCGCGAACTGCAGAGCCACTAAGCAGCCCATTGAATGGGCGACAATGGTCGTGTCTGGTGAGGTGACGCTTGTCATTGCGAAGATCCCTTCCAGATCACTAGCGAGGGATTCAATAGTGATAATTGAAACGGCAGATGTCGGAGAAAGACCGTGACCTTCAAGATCCGCCAAGTGAAGCCGATAAGACTTGTCGAGGCTGAGGGCCTGGATCAAGGGGGGTATATATTTCTAGGGAGCCTCCAAGGCCATGAATAAAAACGATGTTCTTGTCTCCAGCCCCTTGAGACTTGTAGTATAGAGGCTTTCCATTTATCGTTGTGAGCGTGTTCCCGGTAACAGTCTTGGACGTATTGATGGCCGGCAAATTCAAGTCAGATGGAGCTTCGACAGATGGCACAAAAGATACGTCTGCTATCTTATTCGTCAAGCTACCAAGCCCTGTGATCTTCACAGTCACTTCATCACCTGGCTGAAGGTAAGTGGGCGGATTCTGCCCAAAGCCGACGCCCGCAGGCTGTATTCATCGTGTCAGCCATAATGGAGTGCTTGTGGTTTCCCTCTTCACGCATGACTCACTGTTCCAGTCGCAATAACATCACCGGGCTGAAGAGTCATTCCCTCTGATATTGTCTCTAGCAGGGTAGGAATTGAGAAAATCAGACTTTGTGTCGTTGCCTCCTGGCGTTTCTCGCCGTTCACGAACGTTTGGACCGTAAGAACTTCCGGCAGAGCAGATGCAGGAACGGCAACAGGCCCCTACAGATATTTGACGTTTTAGCCTCTTGAGAAGTACCTAGCTGCAACTTTGAACCTCTCCATACCATAGGGCAGTAGGTATCACCGGACTTCCCAATGAAGAACTGTTTATGATCACGCTGTCGTTCTCTAGCGGTCACATCGTTGATGATAGTATACCCCCATACATGATCCATGGCATCTTTAGCCTTGATTCCACGGCCAGCCTTCCCGACAATGACTCCCAGCTCGCCCTCGTAGTCCAATGTTTGCGTGAAAGACGGGTTGAACGCAATAGGAGATCCATCCGGCACAATCGATGTTGCGCGCTTCGTGAAGATGACCGGATGCGATGGCTGGTCCACCTTATCGGAGCTGTCGTAGCCAGACTTATTGAATTCGATTGCGTGCTCCGCGTAGTTCTTTCCCACGGCAAGGATATCACGGCCAGTGATTGGTGGTAGGATTTCCACCGCATCAAGCTTCAGGGGCTCTCCCACGGGCTTGATGCCCGCGCTTTCCACGGCAATCACCTGGTATAGAGTTTGGAGCGGGAATCCTGATGCCAATGCGAGAGGCTGGACGGTCCTGCTCTCCCAATCTACATGGCCGATCCGTGGCACACCTAATTCGGGCTCTCGAAATGAGAGATAGTTGACGAGACGAGGGGCCATAAAGGAACTGAGCAGGATTTCAACATTTATGGGCTTTTGATAGCATCAAAACTCAGCTCTTGACCCTGCTGTAGCGCCTGAGAATCTACTAGTAAAGCTCGTCAACTGTGAATTGCGTTGGAGAAAGTTGACAGCCCCGCTTGTGCCATTGACTCCCAGTCTAGTCCATTCTAGGTTTAGCCTGACATTCGCATACGATTACGTCTGTACCACCCAGTCACTCGGAGTAAGAAATCTTCTCAAGTCTCTGAACTTGAAAACTCCTAGTCTGACGAATCATAGATCACCATTTAGTGTTAAGTACATTACCAAATACCGTAAACAAGATCTCACTGACATAGTTTCATACATCAATTCAACAGCCCAAACGACCAAGAGCGCTTCGTCTTTTTCCACGCAGACTCCTCCGGTTTGGGATTAGCGATACGATGCCACTCGCCGTTGAACGCGTTGATGAGCCAGCTCGAGAGGCGTTCATAGACGATAGTATGACCATTATGGAAGAAAATGCTGTGGTCAGAGTCAGGGAACACCTGCATATCAAAGTTGTTGATATTTGCCAGGTCCAGCCGATCCAGCAGGACAAGAGTATTCTGCAGATGAACGTTGTCATCGGAGATACCGTGCATGATGAGAAATCGGGTGTTCTCGCCTAGGGCGGCCACGTTCGTGATGGTCGAATTCTCGTAGCCGGTTGGGTTGTGCTTAGGTGTGTGCATATAGCGTTCGGTGTAAATTGAGTCTAGCGGTCCTGGGTCAGTGAACGTTCCTTAACGATCCATACTTCAGGGGATGGGTTAAACCTACCATAATATCTCCAGTCGGTCACAGGCGCCACCGCCATTCCATACTGGAAAGTCTGGCCGGCATCCTGCTCCAGAACTTTCAATGTCATGAATCCACCATAGCTCCAACCCCAAATAGCCATCCGGCTAGCATCCACGTACGGCTTACTAGCCCATATCTTGCCTGCCTCGATTTGGTCGTGCGATTCATAGTGGCCGAGGTTGCCGCGAACCTTACATCTCTGCTCACGACCAATAAAGCCCGTCCCGCGGCCATCCACGGTGACAACGATATAGCCCAAGCTCGAAGCGACATAGGATTGGAAGTCAACGGTAAATTTGCGGTTGACTTCCTGTGAGCCTGGGCCTTGGTACATGTAGAACAGCACAGGGTATTTCTTCGCTGGGTTGAAGTGTGGAGGTCGGCGCTCGAGGGCTTGCAACACCACACCGTCGATGGTGACATTGGTGTAAATTTCGGCAGGAAGAGCGTACTCCTTGACCATCTGCTTGAGATTTTGGTTCTCCTCTATGACGATCTCGGTTTCGATTCCATCGCCCTGGGTGTTGATAATCGCTTGCCAGGGAACGGCAGGGCCATCGGAGCTCAGGAGCGCATAACCCGTTCCAGAAGAAAACGAGACTCGATAATATCCCGGCTGAGAAGTATCGGTTAACGGGCGTAGGCCAGAACCATCAAGGTTCACTTGGTACACGTGGCGCTGAGTGGGGGACTCCTTCGCAGCGACGAAATATACCAGGTTCTTCTCGAGATCGACGGCCGATGGCGCGGAGTCGACTTCCCATTCACCCTTAGTGAGCATCACTGGCTCAGCACTGTCGAGGGGTGAGAAATACGCTAGATGGTCGTAGCCCTCGTAAACGACTGTGTCAACGTAACCATCGTGCGGGCGGCCCTTCTCGGGGCTTGCAGGAATGAACCGCGTGGACTGCGAGGGCTCAACCCAGCCGCCATCAAGGCTGGCAATATCGTTTGACCGCACCAGCTTTCCGGTCCTGTTCTTTGCGTCCAAAAGGAAAATCTTGACAACATCGCTTTCCCGATTAGTTGCGCGGAGGAGCACCTTTCCTTCAGATGCCCACACGACCTCAATGATGATACGGTCGTCATCCGCAAAATCATCTGGTATGTGGATTGAGAACACTTCTTGTTTCTCCACGTCGTAAAACTCCAGATGGACAATAGGGTTAGGAGCACCAGCCTTGGGATACTTGATCTGGCGAACTTCGGGATAATTCTCCAGTCCCGGCGGCGGCTCCTTGCCCGACGGACGCGACAAGAAGTACTGCACCGGATACTCAGGGACATCAGCCTCCTCAGTCCGCATGAATGCCAGATACTTGCCATCACCCGACCACCAAGTAGCACTATTCCCCGCGATAACCTCCTCCTCATACACCCAATCCGGCACACCATAGAACAGATTAGTGCCGCCATCCTTCGTAACAGGAATGACCGCCTTTGAGGAAAGATTCCGCAGGTAAACATTGTTCTCTCGCACAAACACCACCGCATCAGACTGCGGCGACCAAAGCGCCAGCTGCACGCGCCCGCTCAGATTATCCGGGTCCAAAGGCTCGACCGTCTGGTTCTTGACGTCAAAGACCCAGTAGTTCCCATAATATGAGTAGCGCCAGTTCGACTGCCTCTCTGAAATAAACAGTACTTTCTCCAGATTCGGACTCGGCCACGTCTGCTGCGGCCGAATGAACTTGTCATCCACCCAGACATACCCCTTCTGCATCAGAACCTGCGTCTGCATGCTCTCTGCACCGTCCTTACGCGTCCGGATATCCTCGACCCGCAGGAATCCTTCGTCGCTCTCGCCCTGCTCGACGAGAAGGCCGTCTTCGCCATTTGGCCCGGCTATCCACGAGATAGCATGGGACTGCGGCCGCCACGCACTGCCCAGAACCTGGTCTAGAGTGAGAGACTTGCCATAGCTCGTCCCGCCGGTCGCCGAATGCGGGTCGTGGACTTCGACCGTTGAAGCCGAAGAGAGGGCGGCCGCGGCAGGTCGTTTCTGGACAAGGAAGAGGACGAAGGCGAGCAGCCAGCCGCCGACGCAGAGAAAGCCGAGCAGCCAGAGCACGCGGCGGGTGCGAGAGGAGGAAGAGGAAGCTTTCTTGCGGGCTCCGTTGGGGAATAGAGGTGCGTCGTCGCTGGGGTCGGCGCCGTCTTCGATGTCGCGGTACGGGTGTTCCTCGAGGTTGTCCGCCTCGGGCGGTACCCTCAAGCCGCTCTTGTGGGCTTCCATGAAAGCTGCAGAGGCTACCGAGAGACCCGAGTCAGAGGATGATGCGGACACGGTAGATTGAGACCGCTGCCTCAGTGGGAGGGCCTCGGGGACGCCTTCGTTGTCGGTCCCCATGGTTGGTTGAGAGGAAGGAGGTCCAGATCGGACTGATAAGATCGGGGAATGTGGAGCTACGGGCGGGCCGCCGAACCTCGTGCTCTCGAATCTTTGGTACTTCGGGAAGAACTCGAGGGTTATGGAAGCAGTCCAGGATTATACATGTAGTAGAAGAACCTTTGGCAGAATTGGATGTAGGCCTCAATAGCCTGGCACGTGCTTTACCATTCTCGGTCCTGCATATGGATCTCTTTTTATGTATGCCTAGAGCTCGCGGACCTCGGGGCTCGCTTGCAGACAAAGCCGGCCCTGCTCTATTGAGACCTTGTTCGAGCTTAGTGGCCATCTTGCCACCATGATACGAAAGGGACCAGGGGGCGCCTTAAATACAGGGGCAGAGAAAATAGACGATAAGAATGATTAATGTATCGATGTAAAAGGGTTTGTACCAAGAGTAAATTTGAAGCTGTATGATGAATAACGCTGAATTGGGGGGGGGGAGCTATTCAACAAGTCTCTTGAGTTCCCTCCTGTATATGATATATGTACAATGACTCCGATGAGCGCCTTGCCTGCAACGCCAAAACAAAACCATAACACCGTACGGATCATGACCCGTCTAACTTCAGGTCAGACTTCAACCGCTTTTCTAATCCAGTCCACCAAGCCCAGAAACTCTGGCGGGATCCCGCATGGTATGCTATTAAAAGTCTGGATAACACTATAGACGAGCCGTTTCCCCGAATCACGCGCGAACCACTTCCGAGAGGAAAGGTGGAGGTCAAGACCGTGGAACAAGATGAAAATCAAAGCCATGGGCTCGCCCTGTTTGACGAGGCCCACGAAGGCCTCGCTGATGCGGATCGGCCAAGCCAGGCTACCTTGGCCGGAGGGCCAGGTGTCTAAACTCTCGTCGAGGAGCTGGTATGTACTTCGGTAGATCTCCATATTAGGGCCAGGGCTTCCCTCAACGAACGGCCGTAAAGATCGGAATCTTTCGAGAATGGTTCGGTGCAATTTGATCAGTGCGGGGTCCTCGCTGTAGCTGGATCAGCATGATATCCGCAATATGGACGAATGGTATTTATACATACCTGGCGCGAGAAAGCAAATGTCGGTCGCTCCCGTCCCGAGTGACCCACGGGTCGAGTGAAATACCCTGTCCATGGTATATTTGCAGCCAAAGGAACGCGGCACCGCTTAGGATCGAGCGCATAGTCAGGATCTCGCTCAGCGGATCGACGGGGTTCTCATCATGGCAGATGCCAGGGTATGCAGTAACGAATATTAAAATCAAACCAGAACAGATGAACGACGCTTCAGCATTTTGGGGGTTGGCGGCCAGGTCCTGCCGTAGGCCGTTGGTGGTGTGAGTCTGGTAGGTAAGCGCCGTTTCAAGCCATGAGCCGGCGTCTTCGACTTGGATGGAAGCTATATGTAGAGCAGCGACGGCGAGCAAGCCATCCATGACGTAAGGATGCTCCGTCGCAACTTTGGGAATTCGTGATTCCCAGAAGCGGCGGTCTACCTCATCCTTTGCCATTGACGGGAGAGTAGCGGAACAAGCATGGTGGAACAGGCGCATTTCCTGCAACCGCGGAAGTCGAGTGAACCCATCGGCAACGGAAGAGCTGGCATGCGATGAGGATCGTTCGGAGCGAGTGTTCTTGGGGGAGCCTGAAACGGGCCTCCGCCTTGGACGTGGAGCGACGTAGATACATTCCAATCCTCGCCTCACGCAAAGACTACATGTTGGTCGATTCTCATCGCACTATTGGAGATTAGCGGGGAAACCGGATGTTTTTTGGGGGGGGCAATCGGTAATGGGAAATGTGAAATGCGAGGTTACGTAGCCAGACAACAAAGAACTCACCTTGACATGGCGCTCTTTGCATTGGACGCAGCCCCGCCTTGATTTTGTATGGCATCGTCGTGGCATGCTGGCACGTATCGCGATCCATCAGAAAGGCAAACACGCGATGGGGAGTCGAAGGCCTTTGAAGGCTCCAGGGCCCGCGGGCCTTTCTTTAGCGGTGAGTCAGCATGGCGCAAAGCCCCAGTCTTGGGGCCATTTGGGGGCTAACAAAGAACGTCCCTTGGGGCCAGAGGCAGGAAGTAACGGTAGACTTGATCCGTGTGTGGGGGACAAAGGAAAAAAATAAAAATAAATCTATTTACAGTATTTCCCACCTACTGCTTATTTGAGGCAGGCTTTTTTTAGATGAATTTCCCATTTCCGCTCCTTCTACTGGCTCGAGAAATGGACTAAGTCCTGGTGTTGACCAGAAAGCCTTGGGACCATTACCAATCTTACCTTTTTTCTTCGTGCTTCGCCAAAACGTGTCTAGGGCCATTTTCTCCAACTTCCTTCCCGCGAGCATCTTAAGTTAGAGTTAGCGCATCTTGTTGTGGTCTTGCGAGACAGACCCGCTCCTTGCTTATGGTCCGTATGGTCGTCATCAAATTTCCAGGAATGAAGCCCCAAAGGATTGCGCGTGAAATACTGGTACTAGCACAATCGCAAAACCACGATACATGGAAGGCCTTGAAGCCTTGTGAAACAAAGGCTGTGGCTCTAGGTTCATGACGTCAAGGACAATGAAACGCCACGGTGGAGATCATCTCAGCTATACAAGGATCCCGCGGACACGAAGGATGGAAGTATCACATTGCTCCGAGGGGGACCAGGAGGTGTGGCTGGGAAGGACCGGGGTTTAATTGAAGTCCGGAAACATGAAATTGGGGCTTTTGCCCCAAAGCGACGAAGGATCAGCAGGGTAAACACGCAGATCTTCAAAGCCCAAAGACCACGAACCTATCTGAGCGAAGACATCGCGGCGTAGATAAGTACCCACAGGGGAGACAGGAGCCCGTCCATCATAATTCAAATTGGACTCGGAAGTGTAGCAATACTTCCTGCTCCCTTTGGAGCTTGAAAGTATACCTACTGGGACTTTTAAGCCCTAACAAACAAACAACAAAAAAAAAAAAGGTAGAGTCCCCAGCTAGAGGGATGCCACCAAAATTGGCGGCTCCGCAGCCCTTGAGTCCAGGCAACTTTCATCATTAAAGAGGTCATCGATCTCACTCACAATTGCAATTGGCCCAACCAGGGCCATGAGACAAAGTCCCGAGGCACTAAGTGGGCTCTTGAAACAAAGAAATCGCCCAAATACGAAATACGGAGGATCCGCCAGCGCTACTGCCGCCTCCCGAAGTGCAACTTCGTGGCGATCACCAAACGCTTACCTTGGCCCCGCTACACTTGTGCTCCAGAAAGCATCCTACTTGACCTGTTTTAGGATAACGCTGAGGCAACGTGGACAGGTTTATGCACTTTTATCCCCAAGAATCCCACAGGCATACACTTCCTGCTCGGTCCCTAGAGGGGGCTGAGCACGTACTGCATACTACGAGCCAGGGTTCAAGCACTTGGTTACTCAAGTCGGCAGATGAAGCCGCTCATATCCGGCTTACTGCCCCTGGTGATGTATCAGACTTCTTTAACGAGCGATAGACGCGCCTCATGGTGGCGCAGCTAGACTTAATGTGCCCAGCTCTTACCTCCAGGCTATACTCAACTAGTAATGGCCACCCCCCAGCTTCTCTAGCTCGGCATGTACTTTAGCTCGATCGCTGGGCGCCGCCAAATCGGAAACTAAGGGCTTTAAGGATGCATCCTGAACCCATGAACGACACATGGCGCACATGGCGTAAGGCCATGCTCCCCTCACTGCATATGCACCTCCTCCACGCATCAACGGGACGATATGGCCCATCGGCTATTGGTCGGCGACCAAGCGTGATCATTCCTGCCGAGGGTCTATTTACAGCTCTTCTGGGGGCAAATTTACCAGCCCTTTTCCGCGAGAATATCCTTTTGAGACCATTAGGGCGCACTCCTTAACTGTAAGTTTCAAATTGGGTTAGTATGCAGTCGGGCGAATAAACCCCCAAATCGATGCTCAATGTAGAGCCGCCTTGGTTCTACTGTATCTTGGTTCTACTGTATAGACGAACGCCTCGTCGAGCTGACTTCCGCCTATTGCGCCCCGCAGAACCCTCTTTCCTTTCCAGCTTCGGCTTATTCGACACGACATAGACATCCATGGACCCTTTCGATTGAATCCGCGAGGCTGTCTTTGTTATCCCTCAGCAGGGACACCACACACCCCGCTCTCGGGTCTTTGGGGGCGTTTGAAGATCGACCACAACTGCAGAAATCCCACCTGTAGATCTCACCGTATTGTGAAATTATCAGTGCTCTCCACGTTTCCGCCCGACAGCATTGGTCTATTCGTGGCCCGATTCTCGTCCACGTTGTTCTCGTCTTGCTAGCGACCTTGATGTGCTTGGACGCAGCCTTGGACCAAAATAGATCCTTGAAAAGGAATATGAGAAGGACTTGTGCGCTGCATTAGCCTGGGCACCGGTCCATATCGACTGTCCCTTGTAAGAACAGGCTGTGCTTGTTATGGCGGTGTATAAACACGTGGCTGGCGCATGGAAACGACGAGACAAGGGCAGACCGTTGGGGAAAGAGCAACCGGCAAATGAGCTCACATGGGCTTCACGTCTTGCATAAACCTTGGCCCAAGTCATAGTTGCCCTAGCAGTATGCAGCATCGGGAATAACGCTCGATGCAACGCAGGGGCGTGGGTCATTGGAGCACGTTGGCGAGCGGCCGATCATACTAGGACGTACACGTAAATCTGCTATGTAATTCCGAGGAACATATAGCTTTGACTCGCTCAATCGGAGCTCAGGTCTGTAGGATATGTGGTTTCTCTCATGGAAACAGATTAAGCTTGGTCATTGTCCCCGTGTGTTTGCACGGCATGCAGGCGGAACTGGTACAGTACTGTATGGCCTCAGTCCTACGGGCTGAACTATATGAAACAATCGAATCTTCTAAAACGATGAATTTCTTTTTTAGGTAGAACTCATTACGGTGGACCAAGTCGCGTTTCATCATACAAATCCATAGCCCCTGAAGATCATCTACCGCGAAAGGGCAATATCATCAATCCTCATGATCATCTTCACAGTCTCCGCCGCCAACTCAATAGCGCTAGTGCTGACCAGCAGCGGCTGGAGAATGTTTTCTTCAGTGATGTCATCTTTCACGCCCCCACTGCGGATGCTGACACCAGCATTGTGTTGGCCATGTGCGTGACGGTGTCGAAGATCAGTCACAACCTTGATCGAGTTTAACCCGGCGTTCTCCGCGAGCGTGGTGGGGATGACCTCCATAGCATCGGCAAAGGCCTTCCAGCAAATGGACTCAGTGCCTGTGAGCTCGCGGGCTCTCATGGCGAGGGTGTGGGCGACCTCGACTTCTGGCGCGCCGCCTCCAGCAATCATCGCGCGCTTCTTGACGAGACAGCGGATGACACAGAGGGCGTCGTGAAGGGAGCGCTCAGCCTCGTCCAGGATCAGGCTGTTGGCTCCGCGGGCAACGATCGACACGGTTTGGTTGGTTGGGCCGGTGGTGGGCTGCTTGATACCGGTAATCTTGACGTAGCGGGCTCCGGAGGCCTGGACTTCCTCGACCAGGTCGGCGGTGCCGAGCTTGTCCTCGGTGAAGGAGTCGACGTTAGCGACGGGCTTGCAACCGAGAGACTTGCACAGGAATTCAACTTCGTCGCGCTCAATCTCCTTGATGGCGAGGATCTTCAGGCGGGAGAGGAAGTGGAGGGAAAGCTCGTTGACGGCGTCACGGAGGATGGACTTCTGGATCAAAAGCACATTACACTTTGTCTTTTGGATCTTCTTGACCATGTTCAGCAGGTATTGGCGCTCCTCCTTCAGAATCTTGTCCATCTGGCGGTAGTCGTTGACTACGATTTGGTTTTCCATCTAGATTTCTGTTAGCTATCAATCCAAGATAAAGGAGGATTCCGATACTTAGAAAGTCGTACATCAGGCTTGGGTGGGCTCAGCTGGAACTGAATGAGACCTATCCGGGCTTTCTCGATTCTTGTAGGGCCACCACTGCTCTTGATAACTGGCTGGTTAAGCACCAGACCATCAACCATCTCACTGTCCTCAATGGTCCCGCCAACCTTCTTCACGATTCGAATATTGCGCAGGTCGACATTGCTTGCAGTGGCAGGATCCACAACCTTCAACACAGAATCGACAGCCATAGGTCCGAGCAGACCAGAGTGCTGGGAAACAATCTTGGAGGAAAGAGAGGTCGATGCAGCTTGGAGGAGGGTAGATCGGTCGTTCAAGTTGATCGGACGGGACATATTGTGGAGGATCTCGACAGCAGCGGCCGCGGCGCGTTGGAAAGACTCGGAGATGACTGTGGGGTGAAGACCCTTGGCCAGCAGTCGCTCAGCAGCCCCGAGCAGGCTACCGGCGATCACAACGACCGAAGTAGTTCCATCACCGGCCTCAACATCCTGTGCAGCACTCAGATCGACCAACATGCGCGCAGCGGGGTGCATCACGCTCATATCCTTCAGCATAGTGTTTCCATCGTTGGTCTGCGGGGAATTAGTGATTGTCCATCATTTTGGGCGGCGGATTGCGTACGATAATAGTCTGTCCCTTGGGGGGTTTGGATCTATATCCTAATTAGTATCATATATTGAACAACAGTGACTGGATGTTGAACGAACCATCTTATCCATACCCCTGGGTCCCAACGACTGTCATCAAGTTAGCCCCTCATCTCCGGATGAATGTTTTTATTCTTTTTGGCTGGAATCATACTGTTCGAATGGCATCGGCAACAGCTGGAGGATGCAATTAGTATACAGGATGCTAGTTTGAGAGGAAGAAAACGGCATACCTCGAGCGGCGAGAATGTTGGAGGCCCGCACGGCCATCGGCTTCTCCTTGTCCTGCTTTGCTATCAGAAATCCACACACAAACGCATGACACATCAGGAAATCGCACCTTGAAGGAGTTGTTGCCAGCAGCTGGGGAAGCCGCTGCGGTCGCCATTTTGAATATCGGTATTCAAAAACAAGCGATCTAATAAAATATTAAGGGGAAGTGGGACAAGCGGCGGCGGAGTTGAACACACAGAAATTCTGCGAGGTTCTGAGGCGGTGATGAAGCTTGGCACTGATTAGTGAGTTGAGCTCGGCCTACCGCAGCTCTGCTACCGCTACATCATCAACCTCGTTGCCTCTACCATCACCACATCTCTTCAATTTCCGCTGTTCTAGCAGTCGTAGACCTCGGGATTTTGCCTCTTGTCTCGGTCTTGAATTCGCCTGCCCTTCGACTTGATTTTCCAGCTCTCCAGCCCTAGGCTGTCAACACTTGCATCATGCCTAGCGCCACGGGTTCGAACTGGGAGAAATACCAGAAGAACTACGCGGATGACGAAGAGCCAGAGAAGAAAATTGCGCCTCTCACAGATGAGTAAGTGACGGTGATGATTTGTCGCGGAGGAGCTCCGTTGGCCTCCTGTTAGCGATGACCCGCTGACTTCGGACCGCAGTGATATTGCAGTACTCAAGACCTACGGCGCTGCTCCGTACGCGAACGCGTTGAGGAAGCTCGAGAAAGACATCAAAGACAAGCAAGCAAGCGTGAATGAAAAGATCGGCGTCAAGGTGATTACCGATCCAGTTATCTGCGGCTTTGGGCCCGAAAAGCTGACACGGTTTAGGAATCCGACACCGGTCTTGCACCTCCACACCTTTGGGATGTTGCCGCTGATCGACAACGCATGGCCGAAGAGCAACCGCTGCAAGTTGCTCGATGCACAAAGATTATTCAGGATGAAAAGGACGCGGACAAGGGCAAATATGTCATCAACGTGAAACAGATCGCCAAGTTCGTTGTCAACCTAGGCGAACGCGTGAGCCCGACAGATATCGAGGAAGGCATGCGAGTCGGGTAAGTTTGATTGTTACTTGTGCATCTAGGGGCCCCCCAGATGCTAATCTATATTACCTAGTGTCGACCGCAATAAGTACCAGATTATGCTACCTCTTCCTCCGAAGATCGACCCCAGCGTGACGATGATGACTGTCGAAGATAAGCCCGACGTGACCTACGGCGATGTGGGAGGCTGCAAGGAACAGATTGAGAAGCTCCGTGAGGTCGTGGAAATGCCGCTCCTTTCACCAGAACGATTCGTAAACCTAGGTATCGACCCACCCAAGGGTGCCCTGCTCTACGGACCTCCCGGTACCGGTAAGACTCTCTGCGCACGTGCAGTAGCAAACCGAACCGATGCAACCTTCATCCGAGTCATTGGATCCGAATTGGTGCAGAAGTACGTGGGAGAGGGTGCACGAATGGTGCGTGAACTATTCGAAATGGCGCGAACCAAGAAGGCATGTATCATTTTCTTCGACGAAATTGATGCCGTTGGTGGAGCTCGTTTCGACGATGGTGCTGGTGGCGATAACGAAGTTCAGCGAACCATGCTGGAGCTGATCACCCAGCTTGACGGTTTTGACGCTCGTGGTAACATCAAGGTCATGTTCGCCACTAACCGGCCATCCACCCTCGACCCTGCACTCATGCGTCCGGGTCGTATTGACCGAAAGATCGAATTCTCACTGCCCGATGTGGAGGGCCGTGCCAACATTTTGCGTATCCACGCCAAGAGTATGTCCGTTGAGCGGGACATTCGTTGGGAGCTGATTTCACGACTGTGCCCCAACGCGACCGGTGCGGAACTGCGCAGTGTTGCGACCGAGGCTGGTATGTTTGCCATCCGTGCTCGACGGAAGGTGGCCACCGAGAAGGACTTCTTGGCCTCAGTGGAGAAGGTCATTAAGGGCAACTTGAAGTTCAACTCGACAGCGACGTACATGCAGTACAACTAGATTACTGGGCTGATTCTCGCATGGGCGTGGTGCATAAGGTTGTACGATCATCTTTTATCATTTTGGGGGGCTCGTGCCTTATACCGTGGACGAATCTATAATCTACAATCAATTGACCTGTAGCGAATATCTGCCCCCTTGAAATTAGGCGCGTAGGGTCATGGTAGTTTCCCTCTGCCATTTATAGCATTAATAATAGTGTATCTTCGACGGGCCTCGCAACACGATTCCTACTTCATATCTCCACGAATGCTGTCCACCTGTTCATGAGAGGAGTTATCTTGTAGTGAGGACCTTGTGGCCTTAGTCTAAACCACCGGGAAATCCGGTATTGGAGACTCCGCATAAACACTGCTTGCCTTGCGAAGACCGATAGAACTCAGTCTCGCAGTCTATATCAAGATCCCCATTCGATGCAAGGTCTTAGTTAGGTTCGTTGGGTTTCATACGAAGAGAAAACAGGAACCACGGGAGTTTGTTCTCTCTACTAATGCCCATCTCCCACCCCCCAAATCCTTTTGCGAGCCTATTAAGCCAGAGGCATGTTTAATACCAAATATAATTTTCAGACGCCATAGAACCCTATAGACGCAAAATCCTTCTACTCAAGATGCCTCTGCAGTCGTCTGTTGCCGCCAACCAGGAAACACAGTTATTTCTCAGTCCACGTCTCTGGAAGAGTCCAGCCTGGTTTCGGGGATTCTCTGAAGCTGAGCGATACACGTTTGGTATATACAACCTGACGAAAAGTTGCGTAAATTGTACTCTTATTGGAATTCCCGAAAGGGCAAAGAGTTTGGATGAAGATCATGAAGATCTGAAGAGCTGAATCCTGGTTTTTTATCAAGCAAGTGGTTCGGAATAGCTTGTCGGCTTCCCTTCCGGTCATCAGGAATGATGCTAAACGTTCTTCTGTAATATCGAAAGTTTTGCGTGTTACATCACAGGTCAATTCAAGGTATGCAAAGGAGAGTCAAGGCCAATAAAGTCTGCTGTAGTATGATCTTTATTTGCATTCTCTGGAAAACAAAACAAAACAGAACAAAAAAAAAAATAAAGAAAATAAAAAATAAAAAAATAAAAAAAAATAGAACAGCAGTCGTTCCCTTGAACGCGAAAGCTCATGAATAAAATCCTGGGAAACAGTCGCCAAATATTCGCTCTATTGGCCATCGATATATCCATGGATTGGTACCGTGATGTATTTTCTGACAACGGAATGCTTGGAGTAGCCTCGAAAAAATTTATCAATATTGCAGGCCAGGACAACCAAGTAATTCGAAGAAAAGACATTAAAGCTTGAGGATTCTAGTCCCTATGGCAAAGTGATTTCAAGGTGAAGACAAAATTAGACAATTTGTCAACGTAAAGCAGACCTTTTCAAGTTCTGGAGTACTCTGTAGATCAAGCGGAATAACGGAGAACCCTATTGCCGAGACGATGGAAAGAGTACATCGCCGAGAAGCGACGAAACTACCGCCACCAGTCGGGGCGCGGCCATTCGCGGCATTTTGAAGACGCTATTCCTTCTAAGACCGCAAATTGCGAACTGTGTAGTTACGTGCAAGAGTCGACCAGCAGTCATATTTCCGCATGTTTCTCTGTCAAATGTTAATGTCACGTGGAGCGGCAGCCCGAGCTCACACCCTCGGCACGAAAATGAACAGGGCCGGCGGACCAATCAGAGTGCGTCCAATAGTAACAGAGGCTGCTTAGCTCAGCAATCTCTCATCTGCAAGCCGAAATCCGTCGCCGAAGTGGCCCTGATGCTGAACAGGAAGTTCTCCCTTCTTGACCTCCCCACTCCTTGCCCAATTTCACCGTCTGCCGGTGTCTTTTTGTTTTTAGGGTATCTAGGGATTCTTCTCTCTTCCGACCCGTCATCATGAGCTCTTTGAGCTTGCGGAGCCTGGCTCCCGCCTCCAAGGTCAGTAACCGACGTGCAAATGATTTCCGGTCCGGCTGCGCGCGGTCTGTGAACTGATATGGAATGAGCAGGTTTCCCGCATCTTGAGGGACCAGAGACGCATGTTCTCTTCCTCCCGTCCTGCTGGTACGCATTCAGATCTCTCGAACCGATACGTCGTCCCCCCATCACTAACCGTTTCGCCCAATTAGCCCGGATATGGACCAACCAGCCGCTGCGCGCAAAGGCTGCCGAGGGCTACATTTCTGAGAAGTACCCGATCATTGTAAGCAGAGGAACACCTATCACTTGAGAGGAAGTGATAAAGACGGGATTCTGACCCTGTTTGTGCAGGACCATGAGTACGATGCCGTCGTCGTTGGTGCCGGCGGTGCCGGTCTGCGTGCGGCCTTCGGTCTCGCCGAAGCTGGTTTCAACACTGCCTGTGTTTCTAAGCTTTTCCCTACTCGCTCTCACACTGTCGCTGCTCAGGGTGGTATCAACGCTGCTCTCGGAAAGTAGGTTCATATTGGCAGTTTGATATACTAGTGATAATGTACTAACCGAGGTAACAGCATGCACGAGGACGACTGGAGATGGCACATGTACGACACTGTGAAGGGTTCAGACTGGCTTGGAGACCAGGATGCTATCCACTACATGACCCGTGAGGCTCCTGCTAGTGTTCGCGAACTTGAGGGTTACGGGTGCCCTTCTCCCGTACCGAAGATGGACGTATCTACCAGCGTGCTTTCGGTGGTCAGTCCAAGGAGTACGGTAAGGGAGGCCAGGCCTACCGATGCTGCGCTGCTGCTGATCGTACCGGTCACGCTTTGCTGCACACTCTGTACGGCCAGTCTCTGCGCCACAACGCCAACTACTTCATCGAGTACTTTGCCCTCGATCTGCTGATGGAGGATGGCGAGTGCCGCGGTATCATTGCCTACAACCAGGAGGACGGTACACTGCACCGTTTCAAGGCCCACCACACTGTTCTGGCCACCGGTGGTTACGGACGTGCCTACTTCAGTTGTACCTCCGCCCACACCTGTACCGGTGACGGTATGGCCATGGTTGCCCGTGCTGGTCTGCCCAACCAAGATCTGGAGTTCGTCCAGTTCCACCCCACTGGTATCTACGGTGCTGGATGTCTGATTACCGAGGGTTCTCGTGGTGAGGGTGGTTACCTCCTCAACTCCGAGGGTGAGCGTTTCATGGAGCGTTACGCCCCTACCGCCAAGGATCTGGCTTCGCGTGACGTTGTCTCCCGTTCGATGACCCTTGAGATTCGTGAGGGCCGTGGTGTCGGTCCCGAGAAGGACCATATCTACCTCCAGCTGAGCCACTTGCCCGCCGAGCTGCTCCACGAGCGTCTGCCTGGTATCTCCGAGACCGCCTCCATTTTCGCCGGTGTCGACGTTACTAAGCAGCCCATCCCCGTCCTGCCCACCGTCCACTACAACATGGGTGGTATCCCTACCAAGTACACCGGTGAGGTCCTGAGTGTTGACGAGAACGGCAAGGACAAGGTGGTTCCCGGTCTGTACGCCTGTGGTGAGGCCGCTTGTGTCTCCGTCCACGGTGCCAACCGTCTGGGAGCCAATTCCCTGCTCGATCTGATTGTCTTCGGCCGTGCCGTGTCGCACCGTGTCCGTGACATTGCCTCCCCGGCAAGCCCCACAAGGAGCTTGCTTCCGACGCCGGTGCCCAGGCCATCAAGGACCTTGATTTCGCCCGTAACGCTGATGGCCCCAAGTCCACCTTCGAGATCCGTAACGCCATGCAGAAGGCCATGCAGACTGACGTCAGTGTGTTCCGTACCCAAGAGTCCCTTGACGAGGGTGTGCGCCGCGTGAACGAGATCGACACCTGGTACGAACAGGTCGGCACCAAGGACCGCAGCATGATCTGGAACTCCGACCTTGTTGAGACGCTTGAGCTCCGTAACTTGCTGACTTGCGCGTAAGTTTCGACCGCCTTCTCCCCGCGAAAGACGTCCATTGCTAATTCAAACATCTAGTACCCAAACCGCTACTGCCGCCGCCAACCGTAAGGAGTCCCGTGGTGCCCACGCCCGTGAGGACTTCCCCGAGCGTGACGACGCCAACTGGATGAAGCACACCCTGACCTGGCAGAAGAAGGCGCACGGCAAGGTTGACCTTGGTTACCGAGCCGTCGAGGCCAACACTCTGGATGAGGCTGAGTGCAAGCCAGTGCCCCCATTCAAGCGTACCTACTAAGCTTGTTTCCCTTTGGAGTTGGGGGAGCGACGATTGGGCTTTTGGACCCAAAGAACTGGAGTCCCTTGGATTGAGGGTTTCAGGATATCCTTTTGGTCGTCTCTCCTGAAAAATGCTAATGTGGTGTCGCGGACTCTATGAGGACCCTACGAAAAGAGCCTTTTGTTTTCCCTTTTGATTTTGATTGTGTTATCTACCATCCTGTATAGCCATATTTCCCTTTTTTTTTTTTAAACTACAGGCGAACAGTCGGTGCACTGAGTTTCCCCTCGGTTTGTCTGATATAAATGCAATTTTTCCTGATGAGTACTTCTGGATAGAACAAGCTCTCGTAGAGTATCATAGATCTCTAGCGGTTGACTTCTGCGAATGGCCCGGCAGGTATAGCTCAGGAAAGGTAGTTGTCATCTAGGTTATTCAAACATAATTGTATCTGTGTTCCTTGTTTTTGTGGTTGGTGACAGGTTAGAGCAGATGAAAGTCAAATGCTCTTCGGGGCTGTACTGATGGTAGGGGGAATGTTCCTTCATTGTCTATCAAACTCGTAACGCTAGTCCTTTTTCTTCGTCATATAAACCGTAGATGGTGTCCAGATGTCTCTCTACAGGAGCTTCTTCAGGACTGCAGTCTGCTCCAGAACAGCCCGCTTGCTAGTACCACCGATAGCATCCTTCAGCTCGACAGCACGCTCATAGTCCAGGCAAGCCTGGACATCCTCGTCAAAACGGGGATCAACCCCCTTCAACTGCTCCAGCGAGAGAGTATCCATAGGCACATTAGTCTGCTCAGCGAGCTGGACGACACGGCCCGAGATATGGTGGCCCTCACGGAAGGGCACACCCTTGCGAACCAGATAGTCCGCGATCTCAGTCGCCAGCATCTCCGGCGCAAGAGCCGCAGTCATCTTCTCCGGGATAACCGTCAGAGTAGACAGCACGCCAGTAGCAATCTGGATACTGTCGCTAACAGTCTTAATATGGTCGAGCAAAGGCTCGATACTCTCCTGCAGGTCCTTGTTGTAAGTCGTCGGCAGACCCTTAATCGTCATCATCAGACCCGCCATTTGCCCAAACGCACGGCCAGACTTGCCCCGCAGAAGCTCCAGACTATCCGCATTCTTCTTCTGCGGCATCAGCGACGACCCGGTCGAGTACGCGTCCGAGAGCCGCACAAACCCGAACTCCAGACTGCTGTAGATGATCAGGTCCTCCGCCCACCGCGAGATCTTCAGCATAAACGAGCTGCCCCACTGCATGGTCTCCATGGCGAAATCGCGGTCGCCGACGGCGTTCAACGAGTTGTATAGCAGATCGTCGAAGCCGAGCTCCTTCGCCATCGCGTGCCGGTCGATCTGGAATGGATTCCCTGCCAGCGCACCGCAGCCCAGCGGACTACGGTTAACGCGACGGATGACCTCGCGCAGCCGCTGCAGCTCGCTCGCGAAGGCGGTCGCGTGCGACAGCATCCAGTGCGACCAGCGGACGGGCTGGGCCTTCTGCAGGTGGGTGTAGCCGGGCATGAGATACTCGATTTCGCTCTCGGCGCGGGCAATGGAGACCTTGATCAGGTCCGAGAGGCGGGCGTCGAGGAGGCGGAGCTCGTCGCGGAGCCACAGGCGCATGTCGGTAGCGACCTGCTCGTTGCGCGAACGGCCGGTGTGCAGCTTGCCGCCGATCTCCTTGCCGATGATCTCGCCCAGGCGGCGCTCGTTAGCGGTGTGGATGTCCTCGTCGTTCTCCTTGGCCTCGAAGGAGCCGGTGCGCCATTCTTCGGCGATCTGTTGGAAGCCGCGCTCGATTTCGGCGAACTCGTGCTCGGTTAGGATGCCATTGTTCTTGTTGGCGCGGGCGAAGGCAATGGAGCCCGCAATGTCTTGCTTCCAGAGAATGCGGTCGTAGGGGAGGGAGGTGTTGTATTGCACCATGAGGGGGTCGAGGCCCTCTGATCATTTCAAAAGATATGAGTCACTTGGGTGTGGAGGGAGGGGGATTGCGGGGGGGGGGAAGGAGAGACTCACGGGTGAAACGGCCACCCCAGAGCATGTTCTCGGCGACGCCTTTGGAATTGCTCATGTTGTCGAAGAAGTGAAAGGCTTTCTGGGTATAATTGATGGACTCAATGAAAGCGAGGAAAGCACAAAAAAAGAAATTGGCGCTGACCGATAGTCGCCCGATGATCGGCACGCTAATCCAGTTTGGGAGCTGGTGGGGAGCTCTTGGACGTATACACGCTGTTATTTGGATCCCTTCTACTCTTGCAAATGCTACACTCTTGATGGCATTGAATAGTGCTGTATATTCATTCTTTAAAATCTGCATAATCTATACTCCGAGTCTCCAAAGCTCCCATGACTAATCCTTATCCCATTAACTAACCTTGGAACCTTCGGAAAACCTAGCAGAACACGCTGCACTACCAATTAAGGGACGCAAGGCTAGAGGAGAGGGAATAAAAACTATAAATATAAGGGACTAGAAACTCAATAAGCATTTCTAGACATGGAGTTATACCACCTGGGGCTTATTCAGAGTGCTCTCCCACCCACCTTTGACGCATTTTATGTTGCTCTTACTCCACCTCTCTTCTTCCCACCTCTCTGCTACGTTCGGATTTATATTCTTTCCAGATTGCCTGGTCTTCCTTGTTTCAAGATAAAGTCGTTCCAGGTTTGAATCCGCCATCAGAGTCAGTATTTGCGACACCATTGCACGGCCTCACAGGTTCAAACATGTGATCTGCGGACAAGCATATGGTGGACTCGGCCAGATAAACACGACAAAATTGGACGTGTTCGGACGGTTAATACAGTTTGACCAAGAAAACACGCGGGACTTCTGATCGCCAATATGATTCGCCCTTGAGACCTAAAAACATCACCTTACAGCTAGATGGGAGTCTTTGCTACGTATAGTACTCGATTATCTTATCAGCATCGAGTCGAAGATATATTGCAGAGCCTACTTCACACTTTCCCTCTATCCCTATTACCAATAACAAATCCCACATTCACTTGATGATATTACTCTCACATGAGGCATATTGGGTCCGCAAATTAGTGAACATGGAAGACAATCAGGAGGCAACAGAGCAGTAAGTGGCGCAGAAGTATGGGTGCGACAGACTCCAGTTGTCCAAGAGGGAGACATAAGGGGAGCCAGCAGACACCCCAGCTTCTTCAACGACAGCGAAGACGGTTCCCAGGAAGCCAAAGAAGGGAAAGTCCCCCATGGCGAAGTTGAACACAGTCATCAGTGAATCCACCTTCTTCGAACGCCCTTTGGCAGAAATGATTGACCCGATAGCCGTGGACGTGGCTTACAAGAGGATGCCTTCTAGTTACAACAGACTTGAGGGAACCCTTTTTTCCAACGGATATGCCATATTTCCCTTCATTGATCAATCTTTGTTCCCTACAACAGGAATAGGAATCTATCAAATGGAGGTAGAATTCTGAGATTTTCCCGATATTCTTGGGTTTCCACTATCCCATCTGAAGTCTGTCCTGGCTGTACTCAGTTTGACATTGCTAGTCAGTTGTTTGCAGATGGCCTGCCAGCTGTCAAGAGTCTTGCAGTTGAAGTTAGCTCCTACAACAAAAACATTTTGCCTTTCCCCCTCATTTTCCTTACTCTTTACAAAACTTGAAGCCTTGGAATCGAGCTACGACGAACGTGAAGCAACGCACAACGGTGGACTGGAAACAGGGCAAATGTCATCTGGAAAGCCGCCTCATGAAACTTAGCATTATCAAACCTAGGAGAAAGAAAATGGAAGCCCGTACAGCTCAGGTTGAAGAAGGAATTCTGCTGGAAAGTCGCTTGATAATGGACTTGAACTTACAGCATACCTTCAGTCCAGAACGTAGGCCGAAGTATTGGACTTCATAATATTGCCAGAAACACAATATACCTGGCATGCGAAAATCCGGTTTGGTAAGGATGAGATCTTGTGTATCATGTCTATATTGAAGTTCGATGTTGGCTAGCGTTGAACAGTCCAAAGCACCCGATGATGAACATGTCGCAGTCACGCGCACTTTATTTCAATTTGCATGCAACCTGTCATATGTAACCAAGCTCGAGGACAAGGTTACGAAGTACCAGCCGGTGGCTCACAGGACGTACTTCTGCAGTCCCATACAACCATCCAGGGGTTTAAGCAGGCCTGGACATTTTGTACTTTGGTGTCACTCGTACTTTGATGCCACTAGTGACGTTGATCTGTCGGTGGGTCTTTCGGAAGCTCATAATTGCTACCATATCCTTGAATCACGAAAGCCCGGGTCCTGGGTGGATAGCCAAATCCTCCTGCGAACGGGACCTACAGGCCCCTGTGAGAGACTATCAAGTGGTTCCTAGTGCATCTCCAAACTCTACTGGTAAAATCGCATTATCGAACAGAAAGCACGTATGGTAGCACCGGCCAGGCTGTGCTGTGGAACCGTGTATATCCCCTGGGTCAAAGCTGATGAATTGTCGAAAATAGACCGTCGGTAATCATAAAACAACCTTCTGCAGGACAGAGCCCGATTTGCCGATAACCAGTTCAATAATCTGCCCTCTACCCCTGATCCTCGCGGAGTGCAGAACATTCTGGCGATCATGCTGAGCCCCGGCACGTCATCAAGGCACCAAAGCCCCTGGTAGGAGGTGCCATCCAATATTGCGGCAAAGGTGGTATACGGCAAGCCCGCCAAGCCAAGGCCATAGTGGAGGTCCCCAGCTTGAAAAAGAAAAGAAGACACAAAAGTACACGATCATGCAGCGTGAATCATGATCTTCCCCAACCCCCAAGGTACCAGGTCGCCGGGTCGCTCCGCTGAGCAAACTGAAAAAGAAAAGAGAAGAGGGGACAAAAGAAAGACAAAGATAAAAGAAACAGACTATTCAGCTGCAGGCCTTGATAAAGTCCTTATCTCCCCCATGTGGGGGGGCTTTTGGGTTCTGAATTTGGAATTAGGAAACTTAATCCTCTTCGTCTTCCCCCCCCCTTCTCCCGGGAGAACAAAGCCAGATCCCCAACTCCGATTCAGCCCAACGTCAGCCATACCCCTGTTAGCCATGTGGTCCCATCCCGGCCTGAGATCATATCACTGAAATTATTGCCCAAGCTCAGAGTGTCCCCATGGAACATGGGACGGGGCTCGAGGGATCGGCGCGCGGTCCGCTCGGCCCCGTACCCGGCACCCAGCGAGATGGGATAACTTGATCACTTCTTTTCTTTTTCTGCCTGTCACGTTCCATATACCAAAAGTCCAGGGTTGCAAGGAGTAGGCGCCGCTCTATGCGGACCAGGGGGTGTCCTTTATCGACCTCTGGTCTCGGCCGCGAACATGATCAGACCACCCCGCTGCAGTTGATTGCGTCAAGTGCTCACCGTGTGGAATCTAAGTTCGGACTAAAACCTGGACGTCATTGATCTCTTGCTGTTTACGGGCGTAGTGCTCGCTTGTACGGCCGAAGGGGGCCACTGCGAGTCATTGCTACAGCGCTAGCGCCACACTAATACGGTTGGGCTCGGGTACCTGGCCTAAGGAACGTTGAGTTTCTAAAATTACCGGTGGGGGCTAAGAATTCCCGGGTAAATGCTGGCTCTTCTCTGACTTCGAGGGTGAGGACTCAGAAGGGGCAGAAGGCAAAAGGAGAGATTTAATCAGGACTGCATGTAGGGAGGACTACTAAGAAAGTGAGGAAAAGTGGGTTTTGTGTATGTGAAGAGACTTGAATTGGTGGATGGGGAGTCTCAGCCCCCGCTATGTACGGTTCCGATAGTCCATGCTTAGTTTGCAGGCATGGCTAGTTCCTTGCTCCAATGCTAAACCCAAAACGCCATGCTAATCCAATCGCTTGATAAAGATCCGTAGAGTCCGAAAGATATGGGTATGATAAGAAGCGTGTGACAAAGGGAAAAAAAAATGCAAGATATGTCAGATCACCCAGAGGGCTGGACGCTGTCGTCCATGAGGTCGTCAAAATGCCGAGTAAAGGGATATGGAGTCGAAAGGCAGAAAAAAAAATGTGGTTGCAATGTCGTGACGCAGGTTGAAATAGAAATAAGAACTGCTTATGCAGAGCCCCGGCGGTTTTTGAAATCCTCCCGAGAGAGGAGCCGCCGGATCTTGGAGACCAATCGAGTTGATCGGCACTCTAGAGAAAAAAAAAGATGTTAGAAACATGCCAATACAACTACCATTCATAGGGTGATTCTGAGTCTTACCAGTGCCTCGTCGAACCAAGTACGGAGATTGAGGTTCATTCAGCGGGTGGGTGGTATAGGCTGCGGCAAAGTAGCCGGTGTTGCTGTACCCAGTAAAGGCACAGCCGGACGTGTCGTATTGTTGCTGCATGGCTGTAACGTGCGGGTATAGATTTGCCAAGGGGGAAAGAAGTTCTTCAGGTGGTGGAGGAGAACGTGGAGAACGTGGACTTCCCGGACCGTCACGAGTCTGTTGAAGGTTAGCGAAGGGCCCGGACGAGGCCGTAATAGTAGGCCGTAGTCGTGGGACATACATAGAATTGGTAGTTGCTCTTGTATGTCATGACGGAAAAACTGAGCCACGAAACAGGCCCAAAGATGTCTAGTCTGAGAATGCAAAGCTGCAGAAGGATGGTGGCCCTGGTTATATGTTGGGGATGTTGAGAAGTACGGCTGAGTTAAACCGGGACCCTCATTACATCTACAGGCGGGGAAGAATTCCACGTTTAATCTTGGGTGACGAAGTTGGCATAGCGTACCGATATCATTGCCAAGTTCTTGGAGATTTCAGACGGTGAGCAGAGACGGGGGCCGATCATTGGACCAGATGCAGCGCTCGGGCGGATAAGCGTCCATAGGATCCGATCGCTCGGGGTGTCCGAGCAGTCGCCCATCCGAACCAGGTTATGCCTGCACTGGATTTGTCTTCCAAATCAAAATAGTCTTTTTTTTTTTTTTTTTTCCTCGGTCTGCTATTGGTTCCCATCCCTACAACATTCCTAATGAAGGCTACCACTTCATGTCAGTCGCTTGTTCTTTTTTTGAATTTTTGAATTTTTGGCTTTGCCTTGCCCCTTGCATATGGAACTTGCGTTGTCCACGTTTGAGTAACTCAGGTACAGATAGACACGATGCGTGATTGCAAGCTAGATCTCCTCGGACCCCGAAGGCCTCCCTTCCCTTAGAAGGCAATCAAGTAATCGTCTGCCCCGAACAGGACCGAGGCAACTGTCAGCATCGACTAAGCATTCCTTGACTAGGGCTAGGGGACTACATGGGATCGAAGCAGATCGTCGATCGTCGATCGTCCGAACTTGACCGGGGAAGATATGATCCTGCATCAGGATTGTGTATTGGAAGTCTGGTGCAGACCCTATGTCATCGTCAAAGAGTTTCCAAGGTTCAGGCCACCAGCAACTATCGAGGTGGGGGTTATTGACGGAAATATCACACAGGGCAAGTGAAAAGGTTGCCTTCTCCACCCCAGGCCAGCCAAGACAAAACAGGATGTGGCAGACGTTCACGCGAGATGAGGATCATCTCCGCTCTGGGAAATCTTCCAAATCATTCCCGAATTCCAAGCGATAGTTGGGTGGACAGACGCCAGACTATTGACGCGCTAGCCCTGTCTGCGGGCCCATAAGAGGGGGCGCGCTCATTGGCTGAAGGGACGTCTCCGCGGACGATAAAGAGAGGATCTGGCCCACGACGACACAGCCACATGTGTCTGTCCTGTTTGGGATAAGCGCACGAGCCACAATCGGGGAGTCCGTGGCTAGTGAGGGCCCTGTGGGGCTGGCGAACCTCGGTCGAGGGGTAAGGTGTGGCTTGAGCTTTTTGTTGTGGCTTGACGTCCTTCGTACTCCTCCGATTATGCCGTCAAAGCCGAACTAGTCCGCCCTTGATCTTCAAAATGTGATCAAATTTGAGCTCCCTCACCGGTCCCTTGGGACTATGGTTTCGGACTCTCCGCTAGTGAGCCACGAGCTATAAGGATCCCCTACTTCCCCAGTCCGGTCATCCAAAGTTCTTCTCCAACTCCCAAAACAAAAGAAAAAACTTCCAAGTCTTTTCTTTAGCTTTGCCCTTAGCTTCTACAATTCATATGCCAGCCGAAAACAATGTCCATCAGCATGCAGGGCTCCGGAAGAGAGTGTGGGAAAACTCTCCTCGTATGGCGCATCTTTGCGTTCGCGAGCATCCCGCTCAAAGTAGGTGGCTCCCTTGTTTGTTTCTGAGACCCATGGAAGTTCCGAGATGTATCGTGTGTTCTTTTGATTCTGAGACATTATCCCCCAATTCAGGACCCATCGAACGAGATGCTGAAAGTGCCTCCGACAGGCATGCCCAATCATCCTCCAATGAGGAAATGAACTATGCTGAAGCACGGCCAACTTTGCAAGATGGCGAATTTGGCCGTGTCGATCCCACTGGCTGGTATCCATACTACAAGGTCTGCATGAAGCATTTCCTGGAAGTCGGCCAGTATAATCCTACCGTTCAATCTTTGGCTTCCTTTTTGAACATCCGTCTGCCATTCCAAAACCCATTGGGAAATGGTACAACCACATCGGACGCCGCTCCATATGTTTCTTTGCGGCTATATGTTCGGCGTCTTATTGTGACCGCCCAAGACTCGCCCACGACCATGCAAGCGTTTTTTGGTGACGACTGGGAAGCCGGCGTTGGGTGTATCTACAAGCAAGAACGCTCGAACTACCTCTTCACAGCCAAAAGTGGTGGTTGGGCATCGACGAAGGCTGCGTACGACATTCTGCCCGATGAGCAGGTGCCATTCTTACGCCCCCTTCGTGAGCCATCCGAGGAGGAAATTCGCATTGCCGAAGCACGGTGGAGCGAATGGCTCGCCATGGAGGACTGGATGGTTGGGGCCCGCAGCCCGTGGTAAAGGGGTAGGGAAAGCAGCGAAAACAATGGGTTTTCCCTGAGTAACGAAGACATGACTATTGTTTTTTGACGCCTCGTGTTTCTACTTTTTTTTTTTTTTTTTTTTCTGTTTTTTTTTTTTACCCGCTCTTTTTTTTTTTTTGTGAGCCACGGTCTATGACGCTCTTTTCCTTTCAACTGCCTTCTCTTCATTCATTGGTGCCCACGAGGGCCAGCAAAAGTTCCGAGGGGCTCGTGTTCAGGGGTTGATTTTCTCCGGCGTTGCAGATAGCAGTTAGTGCGGTCCTTTGTTTAGGCGTTCATAGTGCATGCCCAACATCTTTCTACCTATCATGTTCTTCTTATTTCCGGCTAGAGCCGGTTGGCACCGTTGAGCTCCTAGTGATCGCCCTTTAGCTCGCGCATCACCGCCCAAGTGACAGGTGATCGCCTTGCGGGGCCCCTGTCAGACCCAGACTCAATAGTGCCGCACCGCCACAGGCACAGACACTTAAAACACTGACAAATACTCCGAAGCAGGGAAAGATGGGCAATTATTAGCTGCCAATTTAGTGTTGCCTGAGCGTACCTGACCTGGCGCTGCTGAGCTGACACTATCTCGGGCCTAGCGCCGACTCTTCAGATCCACATCCCGCCCACAATGATATTGTGGCATGGAAAGGCATGTCATACCTGTCATCCTCGTCATTTAATCGCTTCGTTTTCGGTAGTCCCGAGCCTCCTAGTCTAGTATTCGTCAGCACTCGCCCTGTTTCAGGAGAACGGTCCAGGCAGATTCAAGCTGCCCGCCCCATCTTCGTATCCAGGTACCCGGGTTGGAAAAAAAAGAAAAGAAAAGAATAAGAAAACTCCGGAAGAGAAACAGAACCCAAACCATGGATCTAGAATCTGCACCTCGCATCTACGAGCACGATGCGTCGATCCTCGCCGATCTCGCGACGGAGTTACCTCTCTCCATCACTCTTCTACGCCGCATCCAACACGGCCTCGCCTACCCATCCCCAACCGCTAAAATCCTCTCCACCTTTCCCCCCGGCGCCCCAGCCCCAAGCACCCCGTGGCTGGCTGCGCGGGTGGATCTCTTTCGCGGCCGCGAAACCCAGATCGTCCTCTACTCCAGTCTAGAAAACAGCCACTCGAAAATTCAGCCCGTCAGCCCTAGTAGCAGTCCGAAGCCCGCCGGTCCCAGCACCAGCGCCTCGGGTCCGGCTCCTCATCACCATGATTACCTCGTCGCCACCCTGGACGTGCCTCAGTCCACAAAGGACCTAGCCCGCGACCAGCTCCTCGCTCTGCTGTCCTACGTCAAGACTCATCTGCGGCCCGCCTACCTGACCTTTCTGGCGGCCCAGCCGCCCGCTCTTCAGGCAGCGCAGGCAGGCGTGGCGCTCATCCCTGCTCCAGACCCGCGCGCCTTCCTGCTCGGCTCCTTGCACACAGGGCTGTACAGCTTGCTCCTGCTCTCGGGCGAATTCGCTCCGTCGCCCTCGAGCGAGGAGTCGCAGGCCGCGTTGCCGGGGATCAAGGTGCATCGTGTAGATAACCCGCCGTACGAGAAGTACTTCTTTCCGCGGACGTGCTTCACGCCGCGGGAGGACGGGGAAGCGTCAGGTTCGGTGCCGTTGCCGGCGGGGTACAGGTATGCGGACCGACGGGGTCGCGTGGGTGTTTTGGCGGAGCATCTGGATCTCGTGCAGAGTCGGACGCATATCCCGCGGTCGAGAGAGCAGTTGTCCATGATGCCGGGGGTGGCTGTTTATAAGGATGTAGATGGGGATGGGGAGGAGGAGGAGTTGCCGATTGCGTGGGCGTTCTTGGGGCTGGATGGGCCGCTTGCGACGCTGCATGTTGAGCCGGAGCATCGGGGGAAAGGGCTTGCGTTGGCGTTGTCGAGGGAGACGATGCGGAGGGGGATGAATGCGGAGGGGCCGTTTGGGGCTGTTAGGTCGGGGATTGTGGATGAGAGGGTCGCGAGGCTTGTAGGGGATTGGGTGCATACGGAGGTTGCGGCTTATAATAAGGCGAGTAAAAGGGTGATGGAGAAGATTGGGGGAGAGGTGAGGAGTACGGTGATGTGGACAGTGATTGAGCTTCTTGATTGAAGGCGTGCCTATTTAGAGATTGCAGATACTTTGCCCATGTCGATGCCTGCATTTAGATTGCACCGTTCTCGAGTGGTCTGATTTCTTCATATGAATATAACTTGGAAATGGTTCAGTTCTTCTTCGCCAGCGAGGTCGTGGATGAAGTAGATTGGCCGTAGTTACAGAACTTTTTAAGGTTGCTTCTTCAAGAAAGTTCCTCCAGTGGGGTCTTTCACAGAGCCAGAAACCCACACTTGAATCTGTGGGATGGCATATTCCGTCGTTATAAGATATACATCTGGTGCTGGGCTATATATATGCTCTTGATGAATACAGGCATCGTATGAATAGATTCTACTGGTAGCAAGCGACAGCGGGACTTATTACTAGTACATGGTCCAGGGTTTCTCAGGACAATACGCAGTACCTTGCATGGATATTATTCAAGGGAGACAGCCAACCAAAGGAAGTGTTGAAGATCTCGCTATGCTTCACTACCGATCCCCCGATATCAACACAGGCATTCAGATTTGCTGCTGCAAACGGGATAAAGAGATAGATTGATTGATTAACAAGTGGGATAGACGGAGTGGGGATTTTGCACATTCTGCGGACCTACAGGAATGACGTTGAGCCTGCCTCTGTCGCGATAGAAGCGGCCGCTACTGCCGGGCAACTGCAGGCAGTCGACTTCCTAGAGCGCAGATGGCCTTCGTGTGATATAAGTGCTTACCGAAGGTTAGCAAGGTTCTCCATTGCAGCCAAATAAGGCGATCTACAACGGATGAAGACCTTGGTCATCGAGGGGGTGCCCCTAGATCAACCTGATATACATGGAGCAACCCCTCTATGGTATGCAGCAGCACTTGGACATGTTGCTGTGGTCGAGTACCTTCTCGCTCTCCGCGTCGACCTCGACCGCGCGAATGTCCGGGGTCAAACTCCAATATTTCTTGCGGCAGAACATGGGCATTCGGCTATTGTCTCGATACTAGTCTCTCTTGGTGCCAAATTTGAACTGTCTGATTTGAAGGGAAATACGCCTCTGTCTCTTGCCAGGAGGCATGACCACAAAAGTGTTGTGACAATTTTGACGAAACATAAATTGCCAGACCAGCACTCTATGGATAGAAGTCAAAACTAGCTGAGCTTCTGGCAGTATGGGCGTCACCAGGAAATTACAGATAACATAAAGCGAAGTCATCTTACGAGATGGTATCCGGACGTTCACGATATTATAAATTCAGAACCACAAGGTGACGGTCTGACTACCAGCCGCCAGCATTAAATCGCTTCATAAACTCCCTCGTAAGACACGCAAAAAAGCAGAACGCGGCGACCCAATTTTTGTCTGTAGCACAAGAAATGCACAAGTAACCCGAGATACCTGAACATTCGGGTGGTGGACATGACAGGGGATTCATAGTACCAACGGTGCTCGAACCAGATATAAGAAGAAGAAGGATCAGAGCATTAACAGACCTGAGATGATGACAGGAAGTGCGAATAGAAAAGAAAGAAAAGAAAAGAAAAGAAAAGGAAAAGAAAATTGCGTCAGGCATCAAGCATCAAACGGGAGGTATCATGGTCTTGGTCCATCAAATCGTGATCAACGTAAAATAGGATCATGGACTCATATTGTATACACCACACCAGGAGCTCACATCGAGACAAAGCTCACCGATCCAGTACCAGTGCCCCAACGCAAGCGCTTGAGACCCCCTCGCACCGCCTCTTGACCGCAAGCTGCCGAGGAACGAGCGCCAGGAACACTGCCATCACCCATTAGGCTCATTTCCGTGCGGCCGACTTCTCGGCCCAGCATGTAGCCAGCGGAGAAGCTGATCGCAGAAAAGAGAACCACCACACCCGCACTTATAACCCAGGTCATAATAGTTGGGGGCGGTGGTGATTCTTCCAACCCGATGTGGCGGGTCTTCTTAGCTGCGGCGTTGCGGTCTTTCGGGGAGGGAGATCGGCGTTTCCCCTTGGCTGGAGCCACGACGGTGCGGGGCTGCTGGCGGCGGGGAGCGCCGGTGGGGGAACTGGCGTCCGTATAGCGGAGCGATGATCTATTCTCGTCACTTTCCTCGCCCATGGCTACGGATTCGCCGACCAGGCGGAACGATGCTGGTGGTGCATTGGAAGGGCCCGGTTGTAGAGGCCGGTGATGTTCTGGCTTCGGGAGGCCACGAGCGGCAGCGGCGCATGACAGTAGTGTCGATAGACTAGCACGAAGAGCGGCATCATGGTCTGCGTGATGCGATGGCGAGATCATATTATAGGGGCTGTGATTTGATTGAGAGGACCGTCTGGCCGACCGTGTGTTTGGCAATGAATCTCTCCGAATAGCGGTGCGCCGACTCGAGGTTGATAAGACGCTGGGTTGTGAGCGGCGTGCTTCGTTCGGGCGAGTCCATGAGGGGTCTGAGGTAGCTGGTGGGTGACTAAATACGTTTGGCTGGGGAACAAAAGGAGAAGTATTGATGCCCATTCCAAGGGCAGTCGAGGTATCGTCTTCTTCATCGCTGGAATCCACCTCGGGAGACGGAGGCACCGATGTTGAGGGTAGAGCTGGTCGACGAACATCCTCGTTGGAACTACTCATGCTTGGGTCTGGGTCGCTTTCACTCTCTTCATATTCCTCCTGACTACTGCTTGCTTCCCTCGATGAATAGTCCGCCTGCGCGGCGGTGACGGCTGCAAGGTGCTGCATGCGTCGGCGACGGTTGTGACGAAAGAGGCCTATTTCTTGCTGTTCGACCCGGAGACCCGTGGTGATAATGTCGTCGCTCGCCGCCGAGAGGGAGGAAGACGACGGCTGAGAGGATAACTCAATCCAAGAGTCTAGATAATATTGTAGTGAGTACATTTGGACATAGAAGCAACATTTGGCTCAGTATAGAAAGAAGACCGTGAAATAAACATGCACATATGCGGGCGAGGCTATAAAAGAGAAACTTACCCTCTGATCTCATGGGCGCCGCACCGGACGGCCGAGGCTGACCCTGTTCGCGCGGCTGGCCATCGCGCATCAGTTGACTTGCGGCTCTGGGCTCACGCACCTGACCAAGCAGGTCGCAATGATTTGGTTGCATGGCCACGATGGAGAGAGATATGGAGGAGGGGGGCGGGGGGGGTAAAAAAAGTTATATGGAGACAGCGTCCCAGCAATCAGGCCGCCCGGTCTTGAAGAAAGGGCGAGCAGCGGTCAAGCGTGGCCGGTGGGGTTGGATCTTATCAATGTGGGGACGAACGTGCATTTGGTGCCCAACCCCTTTCTGTCTTCTGCAGAATAGTTTGGGTTCAGTGCCTACCAAGCCAATACACTATGCTCTTCACTGAGTAGAAGCCTTGGAAAGGGTTGGGGAAATCCCTGGAAGAAGAGTTGGGACGGAAGTAGCCCAGGTGAAGAATGATGTGATGATCTGATGATCGGCGCCGCGGGGCCTCGTGATGGAGCCACCTATGGATGTGAGGGGCTTACTCGTGAGTAGAAGTCGGTCCCAGTTAAAAAGCGCCGAATCAGGCTCGAATACACCGGGGAAAGGCTGCTTTATTCAAAGAAAACCTGAATAATGGGAAGAGTAATCTTAGTCTTGCAACAAAGAGGGGCGCGGTCGCGGCTGGCAGTACTCCGATACTCGTGATGCTTTCTAACTACGTCACGGAATCCTGAGTACTGCCTCATAAATGTCATGCAACGCTTTAATGCAGCGCAGAAATTAGTACTTGAAGACATTCAGGCATCCATAAATCCTTCTGTTTGATGGCAACTCATGCGATGCTTACTACTGCCCCGTGACCAGGCCTCTAGTTCGACTAACTGTGCCTGAAACAGTTTTCACTATATACTGTATGGCACAAATAAACCATGCTGTAGGCTGCAGGCTTCATGGCCTTATCCTACGTGGAGATATCCGCGCTGCTATCCACGCTGACAATGACTTGCTCAATTTTTACTAGCTTTCTACAGTTCCAATTTCTGTATACGCTTCTCTCAACTCCACTCCAAAGCCAGTACTAGTAGTTTTTCTGGCGTTTCATCTTCGCTGGCGTATCCCTTTCGAGCCTTTCCCACATGCCTGCGGACTTCCAGAGTGCCATCCAAATTCGGTGTCTTTCCACGGCCAGTATCCCAAGCAACTATGAGCGCACCGGCTGAATCTTCGAAGCCAAAAGGACAAATCAGTCCCAGCACGTCTCCTCTTGAAGAGGCAAGCTCTATGTTGGACTTTCATTTGTGTGCACCAGATATCATTCAGACACTGCAGCAAACGTACTCAGGGTGCTACGCCACCCAGGAAGCCGAAATATGGGAACGTGTACATATCTACGCCATTCAAGTAGATAGGTTGGAGCGAAACAAAAGCCCTGGAGCGAACTTGGAAGAATACGCAGAGTACCATGGAACATACAACGCCGACAGGACAGGGGTTTTTCTCCACTCGCCGGGGCAGGACAAGAAAGCTGACCTTGAGGGTTTCGGACTGTATGTGGAACCTGAATGGATGGAAAAGTGGGAGCTATTTGGAATTCAGAGCCTGTTCAAATATGAAATGTGCGTTTCTGACATGTTGGACAATTTGGAGTGATAAGGACTCAGAGTGTGGAATATGGTAGTTCTGTTTTCGGGCGGTGATGGCCAGGTGAAGCTACCTAAACAATTTGACCAAGTCGAATGAAGAGCCTGGCTAAATTGCGGGACGGCTTTGATGACTAGAAGTTATTCTACGGAAACACGACTTAGAAAGCGTGAGGGAGCAAATGTAGCAAATGAATTTCAGAAATAAAATACACTGGTTCCGTTCCTATGGCGCATAGTGAGAATAAAACAAAACTTTTCGAATCCCAAGGCTCAGAGGCCAAAATTACACCGCGTAAATGGTAAAGTCTGCGTTAGTTGATGCGTTTAGAAAGTGATCTTGTTGCCCTTGACACCACCGGAGGGGATACCACCGGAGGCCTTGTTGAAGCCACCGCGGCCACCACCGAAGCCACCACGGCCACCACGGCCTCCACGGTCACCGAAGCCACCGCGGCCACGGCCACCACCACGGCCACCACCGCCACGGCCTCCGAAACCACCACCGCCGCGACCACCGAAGCCACCACCGGCACCACGGTCAGGGCGAGGAGTGGAGTAGTCGAGACGGAGGCTGCGGCCCTCGAGCTCAACGCCGTTCTGAGCCATAGCAGCGCGGGCCTCATCAATGGAAGAGAAGGTAATGTAACCGAAACCCTTGGGGCGGCCAGTCTCCTGCTCAGTAGGCAGACGGATGCTCGAGATGTTACCGGCCTCAGAGAAGATGTCACGAAGGGCATCCTCAGTCGCGCTGAAGGGAAGGTTGCCGACGAAGAGGGTGTCGCTCTCGGGGCTGGTCTGGTCACCGAACTTGCTAGCGCGGGCCTGGGCACCGCCTTGCTCCTTGTTCTGGCGGCCGGTAGCGTAGTCCAGGTTGATGGGACGTCCATCGATCTCAGCACCCTTCTTAGCCTCGAAAGCGGCAGCAGCGCTGGAAGCGTCAGTGAACTCGACGTAGCCGAATCTAAAAGCTTGTTAGTGGAATGCGATGATGGCAGGGAAGGAAGTTGGCACATACCCACGAGAACGACCGGATTCACGGTCAGTCACGATACGGCAGCCGGAAAGCTCGCCGAAGCTCTCGAACTCAGAGCGGAGCCACTCCTCATCAACGTTCCAGGACAGGTTTCCAACGAAGAGGTTAGCGCTGGCGCCCTCGGGAGCCTCGGTCTTGGTCTTCTTGCTGGTGGCGACGGGCTCCTCCTCGGCCTTGCGCTTGTTGGAGGGCTTAGCATCCTCAGAGTCACTCTCGCTGTCAGAGCTGTCAGAGCTGTCGGAACTGTCGGAACTGGACTCGGAAGCCTGTGAACGACAAGGTTAGTTAACGGTATCAGGGACAAAAGTATAGAGACTGAACATACCTTCTCAGCCTTGGCGGGAGCCTCCTCGGAGTCCGAGTCGGAGTCAGACTCAGACTCCGACTCAGACTCAGAAGAATCAGAAGACTCCTCCTTCTTAGCGGCCTTCTTGGCGGGAGCGGCCTTCTTGGCGGGAGCAGCCTTCTTAGGAGCAGGCTTCTCGTCCTCAGAGCTGGAGCTCTCGTCGCTGCTGCTGCCATCCTTCATCTCCTCATCGCTGTCGGACTCGGAGGAAGATTCCTCCTTCTTAGCAGCCTCCTTAGCAGGAGCCGCCTTTTTGGGAGCGGGCTTTTCGTCCTCAGACTCAGACTCAGACTCAGATTCAGATTCAGACTCGCTTGATGAGTCGGAAGACTCGGAAGACTCCTCCTTCTTGGCAGCCTTCTTAGCAGGGGCCGCCTTCTTGGGGGCAGGCTTCTCCTCCTCAGAGCTAGACTCGTCGCTAGAGGCCTCGGACTCGGACTCGGACTCAGACTCAGACTCAGAGCTGCTGCTGGGGGTAGGCTCCTTCTTCTTGTTGCTCTTCTTCTCCTTAGAGACGACCTTCGCGGCGACCTTGGGGGGCAACAGCCTTGTCCTTGGAAGCCTTCTTGACACCGGCGTCCTTGGCCTTCAAGACCTTGCTAGGCTTCTCAGCCTTGGTAGTGACCTTTGTCTTAGACATGTTTGTATTTCTGGAAAGAAGAGAAGACGAGTTAGCCAAGTGTTTGACGAAAGGTAGCCCACAGCCCACGTACTTGTGGTTTGAACTGATAAGGTTTGTCAGGTTTTTTTTGTTCTTTGTTTCTGGTGCGGCGCAGCCAACTAGTCCCTCAGATAAGCCCGCGTTTTGATAAGAATCAATGCCAACAGCCCTCAGGAAAGAAAGTGTGCCAGTGGTGATGGTAATCACACTGCTAGAAGCCCTCGAATAGCCCACGAAGAACACCGACTGGTGACAAGCAACCAAGTAATAAACCCACGAGAAAAGATCCCACAGAGCCCACAAGATTTGAGATTTGCCCACAGCCTGTTTCTTGAGGTCGCAAAGGTAGGACCCAAGCAGTGTGTTAGTTGGGGGAAGGGGGAGGGGATAATTACTTATTGGAAAATTTTTCAGACTGCTTCGATGAGAAGATTTACGGTATCAGAAACAGTGATCGGGGGTGGGAAAGAAAGAAAAATTGGAGACGGACTAGAGCTAATAAAAAAAATTTTTGGGAGAGACGCGCTAAGGCGGTTGCCACAGAAATTTCAAAATTTCTGCCAGAAGTAGCAGACCGCCTGCTAGATGCAGAAAGCCGCCAGGCACTGGCCCACCTGAAAGTGGAGGCAGTGGAGACTCACCGCTGGATATGTTCCTATTGGGATCCCGTGCTCCGATGCGGTGAGAACTCTGCTCGATTTTTCTTGAGGAATTTTTTTCTTCTTGGGGCTGAATTCTGATTATCTAAAATGGCTCAATTGCTGCTGGATTTGGATGAAGAGTACCTCGGGGACTGGACTCGACATCTTTCCCATTATTGGTGAGACAGCCACAGATGATATCCATCAATTAATGTGAGGTGTCTTTTGCATGTGCTGCGAATTTTGCGATCAAGTATGAGAACTACCTGTTCATATCGAGTATGGAAGTCGAGGCTCGAAGCTCTATCGTACATTAGATGCCTTTATAATGACCCAAAGTAGAGTTGAACCTCCTTTGCTGCATTGCTCTACGGATAGCAAATGCTGCATGTCCATTAGGCTCGGTGCTGATACTGGCGCCTCCACAGCGACCCACTTGAGCTTTGATAAGACAAGTCAAGATAAGACTGCAGATTTGCGGCAGGTCTATTTTTGAATGGGCCAATTCACTTGTGTTGACGGGCAGGGCTATGATGCTAGCAACGGAGCATCTGCCGTGGTCTTGCTAATACAATATAATTGAGCTCATAGATAACTCTAACTTGAGGTGATGATCATCGATGCCGAAACCATGAAGTCACGGGATATACCCACCTCTGAATAGAATATCCCTACTCGTAGTAGTATGAGAGAGACCATAGGCTTCGAACGATCGATATCTAAAGCCTGAAATGGCTCTTAATCTCTCTTCATACCAACTCCCCCGATGCGACGGTATCCCAGAACACTAACCACACACACGGCAATCATCCAAGCAAACAGGGTCCAGAAGACAGCACGATAGCCAACTCCAAGGGCACCAGCCGAAGACTTGTCATGATAGTTCGAGCCTTTTGTCACGGAAGATGCAATAAGCGAAGTAAGAGTCAGCCCAATGGCTGTTCCAACCTGCGCACAGGTGTTGAATACAGCACCACCCAATGCTTGCATGTGGGCGGGGAATACATCGGATCTGATGAGCAAGCCCACGGTGAAGAGTACATCACCGCTCACAGGAGCAAGGACCTGGGTTATATTAGTCGAGTTGAAGAAGGAGGGAAACGCGTACCTACCTGTGCAAAGAATGCGTCGTACCAGTATGGCCAACTGGCGTGGATAAGTGCCATGAGGAGCGGTGCCCCGGCGGTTATAGCTGAGCAGAGAAATGCCGCCCACATGACTGGCATGCGATTGACAAATATACCTGTGGTCATGCCGGCCAATGCACCAACTATGAGAGATGGTAGGATCCGCAAGGAGGCCTCGAGGGCTGACTGGTCTTGTACATCTTGGAAGCTATAATATGATTAGCTGCTGGAAAGACTTTTTCGGGGCGATACGAAAATGAACTCACAAGAGACTGGTGTACAGCTCCATACAGTTGGTAACCGCGCTTGTCAAGAGAATGATGATGCAGCTGCTCACGAACGTGGAATTACGCCAAAGATAGTTGGGAATGAGCGCAACGCGGTTAGACTTGACCTGATAATGCATCCACCCAATGAATGCCGGAACCGAGATACCACTGATAGTCAAAAGTGCGATGTTGGATGGTCGGTGTATATTATTGATATCGTCCGAGAGGACCCTGGAGTATCGTCAGCTTTATAAAAGATTGCCGAGACTTGGTATCTTACGCGAGAATATAGGAGAGCGTCGCGAGCCCCGTGCTTGCAATCAAAGCTCCCACCCAATCAATCTCCGAAAGCAATCGACGCCAAACAGACGGCCTGGTTCTCACTCGGACATCTTGTGGGAGGACCCAAACCCCAATGAAAAAGGACGCAAAAATGACAGCACCAGCAATGTAGAACGGCACTCGCCATCCTACAGTATCCACGAAAACACCGCCCAGGACAAGGCCAACTGAGAAGCCAATCGGTTGAGAGAATCCTAAGCATGAGAAGCCAATATTCCGTGGCCTTCCATCTTCGACACTTTGTGACACGATGGAGACCGACGAAGGGACAAATATCGCATTAGCTATACCCTGCAGGGCACGGAAGGCGATCAGCTCGCCCCCGGTGCGAGCCAAGCCAAAGGCGACGGCAAAGATAGCACCAAGGAATGCTCCGATGAGATTAACACGCCTAGTGCCTGCTACATCTGCGATTGATCCAGCCAGGAGTAGGCATGATCCTGCAGTCAAGTAGAACACTGATGTCGGCCATAGCCGAAGTCCTCTTCCAGGTGCAACGAGGAAGCAATCGCAGGCAATCCAACGACAATGACTCCGTTACAGAAGCTGTTGAAGACTGTCAAGGCAATGAGATAAGAAATGACAATGACGGTTCGACCTTTGGAGAGGATCACTGGTGCCTCTGTGTCTCGCAGGCCCCTCGCTGCAGGACGTGTTTCTGCTGACCGGCCATCGCTTTTGGGAGATTGAGATGCCGCGTTATTAGCCAGTGCTGGGCTGGGCTCAAAGATTTGGAATTCTGTCAAAACCTGCGTTGCCATTGTGGGAAGCGGCTATTACGGTTGGGATGGTCTGGGGACAACGCTGCAAGGTAGGAATCTTTGGGACTCGAAGGATCGTGAGATGACCCACTGGACCTTTTGGAGTGATCAAATCTTTTCTGCTCACGCTGACGCTTGGCACCCGCAAGTTTACACTCCCTCGGTATGACAGACGATACTGGTCAACCTTCGAATGTTGTTTATACTTCTGGTTCCAAGTTTGGGAGTTCAATGCACTCTTTTAGTGGTTATATACAATGAAATGGTAAGCATTGGCCCGACATTTTGATGACCAAGGTAAATTTAGGGAGCCCTGAAGCTAAACAAAGCTCAAAGATACGCTTTGGAATCCGTCAGCATGTTATTGACTAACGTCCCCATGTGCTCCAGGCAGCGGCGGGTAAGCACCCTTAAAGCGGCAGTACACCTTTCCATGTAGGGTATAGATCCCCGCAATCGTAGCCGCTAACTTCTTGGGGACAGATAAGTGACCGACGCGACGGTCTTCTTCACCGAACGACTTGCTCTCGGCGATTTACCTTGGGTTCTGTTGCGGTGTATTCTGGCTGTTGAGCTTTGAGCCCGCTGGGAAACACATTACCCCCGTTTCACCCGTCAATGGACCGCGTCTAAATCCCCAGCTACATCACAATGGCTCCAAGTCCCCCATCCCATCGTCCCCGCAAGAAGAGGAGGACTCCGGTGGCACCTGGCTCGAATAATAACCTCATTCTGAATGTCAAAAATGGAGAGCCCTCATTTCCATTGGTATCCTTTCTATGGGCAGCTAGGGCTGGGGTTTCGCAATGGCTGATTCTACCTCTCACACTCATGGCTGTTGGCCTTTTCCGGTGGGCTGTTAGTCTCTGGGGTTACTCAGGTATGCGGAATTGATCCATTGGCCGATGCCTGGTTGACTGACAAAGTACAGGCTTTCAAGTTCCCCCCATGCATGGAGACTTCGAAGCACAACGCCATTGGATGGAGATCACCACTCACTTGCCCATTTTCAAGTGGTATACCTATGACTTGCAATACTGGGGGCTTGACTATCCTCCGTTGACTGCGTACCATAGCTGGCTTTGTGGGAAAGTGTATGTCTGTCTTCTTTCTGCTGCATAGTCGCGTGCACATTGCTGATAAGAATCAAGTGGCTCTATTTTCAACCCTGCGTGGTTTGCGCTAGACGAGTCGCGGGGATTTGAGAGCGCAGACCTTAAGGTTTATATGCGTGCCACCGTCATCATTTCCGAGTACCTTATCTACATTCCCGCTGTGGTCACCTTCCTCCGTCGGTATACCCGAATGCATGGCGTGCACGCTTGGTCTGCCTCGATCGCTCTCGTTGCCATTCTCCTCCAACCAGCGACTATTTTGGTGGATCATGGTCACTTCCAATATAACACGGTGATGCTGGGTCTCTTTGTGGCAAGCCTGGATGCTATTTTAGCTGGGCGTATGCTTTGGGCCTGCATATTCTTCGTAGGTGCGCTAGGTTTCAAGCAAATGGCTCTCTACTATGCTCCCGTCATCTTCGCCTATCTCCTGGGCGTCTGCTTCTTCCCACAGATTAAGATCGTGCGCCTCGTCAACATCGCCTTGGTCACGGTGCTTTCATTCACCTTGCTTTTTGCTCCGCTGCTTGTTTCGGCTACCGGTATCGAGGCTCGGCAAGAATTCGCATCCGCGCCGCAGCCTCCATTGCTACAGACTCTGCTACAGGTCCTTCCTATCACTTTGGACTCAAAGTCCATACCTTATGCCCTCCTATACCAGCTCACACAAACGGTTCACCGCATCTTCCCCTTTGCCCGTGGTCTTTTCGAAGACAAGGTAGCTAATGCCTGGTGTGCCCTTCATACATTCTACAAGCTTCACCGCTTTGACGCCTCGTTGCTCCAACGGGCTTCTCTTGCTGCTACCCTGGCTTCAATCATCGTGCCATGTAGTATCATTTTCCGCCATCCTCGAGGCTCCCTTCTCCTGCCAGCGTTGTCTTGTGTTTCCTGGGGCTTCTTCCTGTTCTCATTCCAGGTGCACGAAAAGAGCGTCCTCCTTCCCTCCTCCCAATGACACTTTCGCTTGCCGGTAATGGGGGACTGAATAAAGAGAACCGCGCCTGGGTAGGCTGGGCTAACGTGCTTGGCTCGTGGACGATGTTCCCTCTACTCAAACGCGAAGAGCTGCGCGTGCCCTATGTTGTCATCACTCTTCTGTGGGCTTACCTCCTTGGTCTTCCTCCCACGTCCCTAGAGACATACCACAGTCGCTCTACCAAGGACGACCCAAACTCTCAATTCGAGCTTCACGCTCTTACCAAGATACTTCACTTCGTGTTCTACGTCGCCATGGTTGCTTGGCATGTCCTGGAAGCTTTCGTTCCTCCGCCCGCCGGAAAGCCGGATCTGTGGGTGGTTCTAAACGCCCTGATCGGCGCGGGCGGGTTTGGGATTGCCTATTTATGGTCCATGTGGAAGTTGCTTGTCCATTGCCAGCGTATTGCACGCGAGGCAAGCGAAGATGATGACCGGAAGAAAAAGCAGTGAGTGAAAAGAGAAAAGTGAGAAGGGGCCGTGAACGTGCCCGTGGCTCTTTCAGTGATACCCCATTATGAACTTTCTCCCGGCGTATAATTTACAGGGGGCTTTGCTATTTATCCTTGGTCTAGAATTCCCATTGCTGTTACAAGAGCAGGCACGGCCGAAGATAAGAGGAGAGGTATCATTCAGTCCTATATCCTCCAAGACGAGTTCTATTCTAGTAGTACAATATCCGAATGTAATAATGTAGTAAGACTCCAACCTCCCGATGCGAGAATATTTACAATGTTGTACAAGATGACCATTGTGGCATCAAAGAGATCCACGCGCAAGGCTAGACCTTGAAACCGAAGCCTGCCATGCAAGTCTTGTACTGCTCGATCGTCGACTTGCAGTCTGCGGCGGGATCTTCGGACTTGGAGAAGAGCATGCAGTCATCACGGGTGGCCTTCTCATCTTTGCAAACGCAGCATGGCTATGTGTCGGAGTAAGCGGGTTGTTTGTAGTCTTCGCGCACGGCATGGGCCTCGTACCTTAGGCTTCTCAGTTTGGGGGGCCGCCGACTGTGCAGTAGGGGGGCACAGTGGTCTTTTCTATTGGAGATCCATTGTCAGTCTGCGACACCATTTTTTTCTAGCCGCATCTTTTGACCCTTGCGCAATGGGCCTATGGTGCCGACAGAGGGTGGCGGATCAGCGGCAGGATGGGTCAGGAGCAACTTACCACTAGAGGAACCGAAAAACCAGGACATCATGATGGCTATGTGTGTAGTAAAGCAATTCGCTGGAATCTGAGGGAAGTGAGGAAACGAAAGCAAATGTTGCGCAATTGATTCGGAGCATCAAGGCGCATTAGTAATGTCGCCGATCATGCGCAACTGGGCGCTAAGGCCCACCGTACATACTTTTTCTATGCAAGCAAAAACAATAGAGCGCCACTTGCCAATTTGCCTACTCCCTGGACTTCTCCCTTTTCCTTCTTCTCCTAAAGTTGGTGGTGTTTCGGTCTATTAGTCCAGTCGGGGTCTTTCAACACCCAAACTCCATACGTTTCCTTTAATATAAACATCAATTCTTACTCAGATTTCTACCACTACCCCGCCATGGCCCCTCCTAAGATCTTCTCGCTCGACGGCAAAGGCCTCAAGCTCGACACCGCCGAAGATATTGAGGCTCACATCAAGCCTCTTACTGAGAGCACTGACTACACTGAGATCCATTTCGGTGGCAATACCCTGGGAATCGGTGCCTCCGAGCGCCTTGCCGCCGTCCTTGCGACTCAGAAGAACCTTGAAGTCGCCGATTTCGCCGATATCTTTACCTCGCGCCTCCTGTCCGAGATCCCTCCTGCATTGAAGGCCCTCCTGAACGCCATCCTCGAGATCCCTGCCGTCCACACCGTCAATCTCTCCGACAATGCGTTCGGTCTCAATACCCAGGAGCCCCTCGTTCACTTCCTGTCGCAACACACCCCTCTCCGTCACCTTATCCTGAACAACAACGGCATGGGCCCCATCGCGGGTACTTTGATCGCAGATGCCCTGAGCAAGCTTGCTGAGCGCAAGGAGGAAGCACGCAAGGCAGGCAAGGAGGTTGCCAATTTGGAAAGCATCGTTTGCGGCCGCAACCGTCTGGAGAACGGCAGTATGGAGGCTTGGGCCCGCGCTTACGAGAAGCACGCCGGTATCAAGTCCGTTAAGATGACTCAGAATGGCATCCGTCAGGAGGGTATCTCGCACCTGCTCCAGAACGGTCTGCGTCACGCTCACTCCCTGGAGGTTTTGGATCTGCAGGACAACACTTTCACCCTCAAGGGTTCTACTGCCCTGGCTGCTGTGCTTGAGGGTTGGCCTTCTCTCCGCGAGCTTGGTGTCGGCGACTGTCTGCTTTCGGCTCGCGGTGGTGTGAAGGTCGCCGAAGCCCTAGCGGCCAACAAGAACCAGAAACTTCAGACTCTTCGTCTGCAGTACAACGAGATCAAGGCTGACGGTGTCAAGGCCTTTGCCCATGCGGCATCAACTGCTTTGCCTGCTCTGCGCCGTATTGAATTGAACGGTAATATCTTCTCTGACGAGGAGCCTGGCATTATTACTATCCGCGAAGTCCTTGAAGCTCGCCAGGAGGAGCACGGCACCGATGATGACCCCGAGGATTCTTGGGGTATCGACGAACTTGACGAGCTTGAGTCTGAGGATGAGGATGAGGAAGAGGAGGACGAGGAGGAGGAAGAAGAGGAAGAAGAGAAGGCCGAAAAGGAACTGAAGGATACGGACCGTGCCGAGGAGGAGAATGTTGCTCAAAAGTCTGATAGGGATGTCGACAACCTCGCCGACGTCCTGGGCAAGACTGCTATTTAGATTTCAATCTTCTCTACCAAGGGCGTGATCTGTTGAATTCCCAATACCCCCTTATGATTGACGGTTTCTGATGTCAATATCCTCTGTCCAGGCAATGCTCCACGAGGCACCGATTATCTGAAACAATGCGGTCCTCTGCTCAAGAGATCTCTGACAAACGATGTCAACGTTCCCCCGTTTTCCTGAAAAAAATTACTCCTGTTCACCACATATACCCCCCTCTTGATTTGCACATAATCATATCTCCTTTCCCCAATGCATAGCTGTCACAAGATCGACTATTCTTGGGATACACGAAAAAATAAATGTGATAGATGTCTATGATAACTCAGTCACTTCATCTCTATCTACATCATCTGATGAGCTCCGTGTAGTTCAAAGCAAGTTGATGGCTTCGAGATCGCGATCCACTCTTATAGATCCGTAGTTCATGTACCAGTGAGAAATTTCCTATTTGGGCGATGTTGTCTTGGCATTGAACCTCGGAGTCTCCCACGTTTAGTTATTTTCTTCTCTTTGACGCCACACCTTAAAGAAGCTCGACCTGCTCTTCCGACTTCTTTGCTTCTTCCGGCTTCTTGCGAAAACCTTCAGCCACTTTAGCGCCCACTTCGCCTTGACGGTGCTCTCAGTGTAAGTGTCCGCGCATCCCGCCCTCGTCATATCCTGCCCGAGCCCGCAATAGGGTCCCATCGCTATCGCAAGCGGCCGCGGCGCAAAAGTTCTGTTGCAGCTAGTGGTATTTGCTCAGATTATTACACTCAGTCTGATTGCTCTGAGTGCAATCAGCCTTTGCGCTAGCTGGCCTTGTATCGACACTCGCAGCGCGGGCTTGGGCGCCGGGGAAGTCTTCGCGAATTTTCGCCGATCAAACCGTTCCCTTGTTGTGCTTGCGGCACGAAGGCTGACTTGATCGAATGCCGTCATGCATCTTCGTGTCCGCGGATGTAAAGATCTTTACTACGGTCTTGAAGGAAAGCAACTCTGACAAATTTCTTAGATAGCTGAGACGGGCCTTGTCACCGCGAGAACCTCTTTCCCCGCCTCGAGCTCGACCCTTGAACCCCCTCATCACGAGCCTCAATCACCATGGATGCGAAGGAAATCGAAGTCAAGAGTAAGGCTCTGGCCAAGGCCACGACCCAGGGCGAGCCATCATCTACATTACTTGACATGCTCGCGGATTTGCGCAAAGGAGTGCAAGCGACAGAAGAACTCCTCCGCTCGACCCGCGTCGGTATCATCGTCAACAAGCTGAAGCAACACAAGAGCCCGGAGGTAGCGAAACAGGCCGGCGAACTGGTCTCAAAGTGGCGGGCCCAGGTGAACAAGCAGAAGAGTGGAGGAGCATCAGCAAGCCGCGGCTCAAGCTCACCTCGCCCATCACAGAACGGTTCATCGACACCCGTCGCCGCAACCCCATCATCTGACAAGTCCGGCGGCTTCAAACCGTCAGTTGCGCCTGACAAGCGAACCTGGAAAACAGATGGAGTGAACACGTCGGTCACCGGCAGCAAATTGCGTGATAATTGCACCGGGCTCATTTACGACGGGCTGTGCTTTAATTCGACTGAAGCGCCCACAGTCATCCTTGCAATGGCCACGCAGGTCGAGCAGGCTGCGCACACTGCTCTTGGCCCCGAGTCGAAGCCCGAGTATCGTGGCAAGATCCGCAGTCTCTACCAAAATCTGAAGAACAAGTCGAACCCCAAGCTGCGCGTCCGTGTGATGGCAGGCGATATCACACCCCAGGAATTTGTGACCATGTCATCCGAACAGCTCATGTCTGACGATCTGCGCAAAGAACTGGAGAAGATCAAGAAGGAGAACATGAATAATGCCATGGTGGCTCAGCAGGAGCGCAGTATCAGCAAGAGCTTGCAGTGTGGCAAGTGTGGCCAGCGCAAGGTCACCTACACGGAGGCGCAGACTCGCAGTGCTGATGAACCGATGACACTCTTCTGTACCTGTACGAACTGCGGAAAGTCGTGGCGGCAGTAAGCTGGAGATCCGGCTCTTTTAAAAGAGAACGCTTGAGCGGTGAATTGAGAGGTTGTACTATGAAACTACTGGGTCCAGGTGTTATTCTTTTACTTTTTTTTTTCCTATTTCTGCCAGTGTTTACTCACCGGGGATTTCTGTCTCGTTATCGTTCCAAGAGGCTGGTCAGCCGGTGAAGGAGTTGTGTGATCTTTTAGGCTGGGGATCGATCTTTTATTCTACACCCCCAAGGTACTTTAGGAATCTATCTTATTCCAAAAGGTCCTGGCTCAAACTTTGTACTATCATATGTAAGCTCAGGCTTAAATGACTGTGAAAACGATTATTCGAGGTCGTGGAACCGTTTCCTCATGGCACATGCAGGGATCATTTGTACAACTAATTCGTAGTGGATTGGTCCAAGGCTATCAATCCCAGAAATTGTCGACAAGCAAAACCCCCCCGCGCTTCAGGAAAAGCATACAGTGAGTTTGGGAAGAGAAAGGCCGATCGATTCTCTTTTATTGTTTCGAGTCCTACAATTCATGGGAGCAAATCTTGTTCGGCAGAGAATTGCCGCTAGCAATGCATCTATAAGGGGGCGGCTAATGGCCCTGCGTGATTAGTTGCCGTGTTGGGCCCCCAGGACTGGCGGTATACGAGGCTAACTACCCAGCATAGCCTCGTTGCCTCCTCATTTTCTGGCGCGATACTCATAGCCTCCTCATTTTCGTGGGGCATTGTGACGTGAAGCACTCTTCCAATCCATCTTGAGATGGTCTTTTGCCCCCTGGTCCGAAGTGCTTCACTGAGCCTTTATCATGCCCCTACAGTCACGCTCGTATGTGCGACCGTCCTATCGCCGAGATTTCCATATCGCGATCATCTGCGCATTGGCAGTCGAATACGATGCCGTCTCCCTCCTCGTGGACGAATTCTGGGACAGAAATGGCCATCAATACGGACGCACCTCGGGGGATCCCAACACGTATAGGAATGGGAGAATCGGGGAGCACAACGTCGTGCTATTGCTACTCCCAGGGATTGGTTCGGCATCGGCTGCCTCGGCTGCGGCGAGCTTACGCAAGAGCTATCCAATGATAAATCTGGTTTTCCTCGTTGGAGTCTGTGGTGGAGTGCCTTCGGTCGGAGGACGTGAGGTGCTTCTAGGGGATGTAGTGGTCGGTGAAGATGTGATTCAATACGACTTTGGGAGGCAGTTCCTAGCAAATTTGTGCCAAAGGATGCGACTGAGATCAGCAGACACGCGCCCAGCAAAGATATTCGCGGCCTCATCGCCTATCTCAAAACAGGGTCTGGGAGGATGGAGTTGGAAGAGGTTACTGACGAAAACTTGAGAGCTATTCGACATGCAGCGGCCTCCAAGTCTTTTGAGCATAGCTACGAGTATCCCGGTCCCTCGGAGGATGAGCTATTTGCGGCAACATATAATCACAAGCACCGGAATTTAGCTTGTGATGTCTGTGATGAAGACATATTCTGCGAGGAGGCCTCTAAAGCATCTTGCGATGAACTTGGCTGTGACAAAACCCAGCTAGTTCCGAGAAAGCGCTTAAGAACCCCTCAAGCTGGCCGTCCTGGGATTTTTATTGGGCGAGTCGCTTCTGCGGATACGGTGATGAAATCTGGACAGCATCGAGATTGTATTGCAGAATGGTGCAATGCTATCGCTTTTGAGATGGAGGGGGCTGGGCTATGGGATGAAGTCCCAAGCATCGTGGTCAAGGGGGTTTGCGATTACGCTGATAGCCACAAACACAAGGCATGGCAACCATTTGCTGCTGCAACTGCAGCGGCTGTCACAAAATCGATTCTCAATCGATATGGCATCACCAATGATGCCGATTCTTTTGGAGCAGAGTCAGCGGTTGATAAAGACGTCGCAAGATACGGTCAAGATATTGAGCATCACGTATCTTATCCCGGAGCAACTGCCAGATATCAGGGTAGAGACATGTGGATTCATGATCAGAAGAGGCCATTTGGGGTAAGAGCAATGTTTGAGGATCTCCTCTCGTGGACAAAAGAAATATATCTGAGATCATGTCGAACGATTTCTAAAACCCATAAAGGACAGCTGCTTGCTTCCCTCTCGGTTCTTGACCACCTGACTCCTCTCAAGCAAGCTCGTCGAAAGCGGCAAAGTGGCACAGCAGAATGGTTGTTTGAAACAAAAACGTTTGATCGCTGGGTTAGTGATGACGGGTTTTCGGCTCTTTGGTGCTCTGGGAAGAGTAAGCAAGCCCTCCTCCCTATCCGGGAATGGAGCTAATGATCTGAATTTCAGTTGGCTCAGGTAAAACGATCCTTGCGTCAGTATACCAAGCGTGGAGTATTCTTTGGGTTAATTATTAGGTCAAGAATCTTGCTAACCCACAATTTTTAGAGCAAGCGTGGTTGATTGGATCCTAACTGAGATACACGACTCCAAAGCACTGGTTTCCTTCCTCTTCGTACGCTTTGACGACTACATGTCATTGGAAACCGAATCTATTTTGAAGTCGATATTATTCCAGGTTTTGGATAAAGCTGGCTTCCCCGACGAAGTTGCCGTACTGCTTGCGGATGCACAGCACAAATTATCATCCACCCCTAAGGATCTTATCAACATGCTGGGTTTGGCATATACGACGTTGGAACTTAAAAGGATCTACATCGTTATTGACGGGATAGATGAGTGCCCAAAACAAGAACGTGACAGCCTCCTTAGTGCACTCGCTTCATTAAGATTGTTCGAATTGAACATAAGAGTATTTATCTCCGGCCGCGAAAGCGTGTCTAGCGAGGTGAACATGGAATTCCGTCATCTCAGCCACTTATCTATGAGGTCTCAGCTCGCCCAATCTGACATTGCAACTTATATTAACAAGACCGTTGACCAAAAGTTGCGGAATGAAGAACTGATTGTCGGAGACAATGATCTCATTGAAGAGATCAAAGACGCCCTAAGGCAAGGTGCAGACGGCATGTAAGTCTCCGGATCCAACCTCACTCGACAATATTATATTAACATCTCCAGGATGCTCTGGGTGGCCTTCCAGATTGATGCACTCTGTTCACAGCGTTGTGATGAGGATATCAGACGAAGCATCAACGACCTACCGAAGGATTTGACCGAGGTCTTCAACAGAGCCCTTTGGCGAATTGTTGCTCAGAATAATACGGAAATTGCCTCGAGGTGTTTCCTGTGGGTCGCGGCGGCAAAGAGACCCCTTTCGATCAATGAGCTCAAGGAGACCATTTTGATTGAAATTGGTCAAGAACACTCTAAACCAGAGCGATGGCCGAATGGCATCCACAAGATCTGCTCCTGGTGTGAGAATCTAGTCCAAGTCGACGAGGAAACACGAATAGTACAATTTCCCCACCGTGCCGTTCGTCAATTTCTAATTGAAAAATGTACCGATAGCCAACTGGAGAACTTCCATGTTGATCTCAAGCAAGCCGATCACCATGTAGGGGAAATATGTGTGACATACCTCAATTTCACTGATTTCAAATTGGCTCTGGCTGAACGAACACCACCGCGGTCCTTGCCCAAGTTTCGGTTTTCCGCTGTAGAGCAAATTGTTCTAGCGAGCGAGCAGAGATATTCTGCCATTCCTTCTTTTGTTGCAAAGCTGAGATCAATGATTGGGAAGATGCCAGAGGCCTCTAATGGAGTGGGAGCTCTACCTAGTTTCATGTCAGATCATTCCGCGTCCAGGGTAGACTCAAACAAGCCCAATCATTCATTCTTGAGATATGCATCAGAGAATATGCTATTACACACAAAATCGTTCCAACAGCAGAGTTCTATCATGTGGGAGCATTGGGAAAAGATGATACTTCACGAGAATCATCTCATCCAATATCCGTGGGGCATCAGGCCTTTCAAGGAAGACGACCCTATCATCATTGCATGGTGCTGTAAAGTGTCCCATGTTGCTCTGCTACGCTTGATCTACCGCCGTATAGAGCTCCTTGGGATGCAAGTGCCTGAAAGATTATCGGTATGGAAAGCCGTGGAATGCTATGATCTGGACTTCCTTTCCTTGCTGATAGATGCTGGAGCTGATGTGAACCTTCGAACATCTCAGGGGTACACGGCACTCCACTACGCTACTTCAAAAGGCAGTATGTGTCTCGTTAGCAGACTGATAGCTGCTGGAGCCGATGTGAATCTTCGAACACAACCACCCATGGACTTTACTGCGCTCTACCCCGCCGTCACACACGTGTTTCATACTGATGGTAGATACCTTGAAACATTCGATGGATACAGTACACTGCCCTACGCTACTTCGGAGGGCATTGTGCGCAATTTTGACGGGCTTCTGGCTGCCGGGGCTGATGTAAATCTTCAAATGTTTAAAGACTCCACTACGCTCTACTCTTCCATACCCTTTCGCGACTCGGGAGCTACTGGAAGAACTGGGGCATTTGGCGAAGATGTGGATCTTCAAACTTCCGGGGGCTCTACTGCACTCCACATAGCTATTAAACGGGGCTGCGTGGACGTTGTTGATGAGCTTCTAGCTGCAGGGGCTGACGTGAATCTTCGAACGTCTGAAGGCTCAAATGCGCTCTATGTTGCTGTTGAGTATAGTCGTGTGGAAAATGTTCACTCACTTCTGGCAGCAGGTGCTGAAGTGGATCTTCGAACGTCCGATGGCTCTACTGCACTCCACAAGGCTGCTTTCCAAGGCAATATAGATATTTTTGATTGGCTTCTAGCCGCTGGGGCTGACGTGAATCTTCAAACGTCTGAAGGCTCAACTGCGCTCTATGTTGCTGTTGATTATAGGCGTGAAAACATTGTTGACAGACTCCTGGCAGCAGGGGCTAATGTGAATCTTGGAACCTTCAAGGGCTTTGGTGCACTCCAACGGGCTGCTAAACAGGGCAGCGTGCACGTCGTTGATAGGCTTCTGGCAGCAGGGGCTGGTGTGAATCTTCAAACGTCTGAGGGCTCTACTGCGCTCCACGAGGTTGCTTCCAAAGGCAATATAGATGTTGTTGACAGACTCCTGGCCGCTAATGCTGATATCAACCTTCAAGCATCTAATGGATACTCTGCCCTCCTCTACGCTACTTCAAAGGGCAATGTAGGCGTTGTTGACAGACTTCTGGCTGCCGGGGCTGACGTGAATCTTCAAACATCTAGAGGCTCTACTGCGCTCCACATTGCTGTTCAACGTGGCCATATGGAGATTATTGATAAGCTTCTAATCGTTTGTGCTGGTGCTGGTGTCAACATTCGAGACCTTTCTGGAAATACTGCACTCCACTACGCTACTGCAAAGGGCAAAGTGGATATTGTCAACAGTCTTTTAGCAGCTGGAGCCGATACTATTAAGTGAAGATGCTAGTAGTACTTTGATATAGGGACCACATAGCACTATTAATCAACGTTTATGCTACCCAGCTCATTGAGGAATAAGCTCATTCTTATCAAAGATTAGACCAAAAGCCTGCTTAATATCTGTAAACATTGACTATAGCACGTGCCTATCAGTAAAACTAGAAAATCTCTCACTTGTTTTAACGAAAGACAGTACTAGTTGCTGCCCTGTATACCATATAATGCCGATGTAGTTTACTAGGATTAAGATACTAAAGTTGCTAGTAGATCAAGGGAGAAGAGAAAAGAAAAGAATCCTCGAAAAGGCCAAGGCCAGAACTCAACCGGCCTCTGTCACTGGCATGGTCTCATATATCTTCAATATTAACATCACCGGTAACGTTGCACTGGGCACTAGCATTATGGCTCAGTGTTAGGTAGAGAGTGGTGTTGTTCCAATAGTTGCTTGATAATGAGGAATAACTGGCCCATCTAACTGGCCCATTATATAGGGTTTGGGTACTTAAGTGTAATTGAAGGAACAAGAGCCTTTACCTTAAGTGCTGAGTCTGAGCGGTTCAAGATGAAGGTGCCCGGGGGCAATTCGTTTGGGTGTCTGGGCATCTTCAAGCTGATCTCTGAGATTCGTGATATGTTACCAACTGAGAGCCTCCAATGTTGCATGGGTAAAAGGAAGCTCGGGAAAGCCAGCCTTGCGAGGGTAAGTATACGTAAAGGCCACCGATGTCAGTGGATATGCTGGATGATATCAATACATCTAATATTGACTCTTACCTCACAGGCATTGGGGAAGGGCCCTCGCGCTCGCTTTCTATAGATTGATAATGGTAGGAAACGTTGTATTGTGATAATGATGATACAGTGAACGGGTTATTCCGTGGAGCGACTGCTTTTGTGATTTATTGCTATTCGACAAATTATATGGATGCAGTGCTTGCGTTTGGTACTAGATGGCAAGGCCTAGTACCACCCAATTCCATGGATCCTTAGCTACCCAAATAACTGTTTGTAATGGTGTATGCGGGGAATATAGCCATGGGAGATCTCAAACTCTACCAGACGCCTAGACGGGCCAGTTTGGCTTCCGCCAAGAACCTCAACCTCGACGCCTGGCCGCCTTCTTGGTCTCCGCATTTATTTTGTACTCACAGAGACATTGAATAACAATCTTAGCACCAAGGGTCATCGACTGAACTACGTCCGAGCATTCCGCCACTACCGAGACACAGCCTCACATGTTCCCAAGGTGGGGTTGTCAGCAAACAAAGAGGGGCATCCATGTTACCTGAACCAACGCTCTTCGGTATAGACAGTAGGTCAGGACCAAATATGAACTCCCTCAACCTCCAAGCAGTGGACACGCTTGAAGCCACTGTCATCATTGACAATGAACTCGATCCATTATCGCCCGCCGCGCCCGAGACAGTCAAAATCGTGGGCTCGATGTATACCGCCATGACGGACCCCAGCAACCACCTCACTGATCGAGGGGAGGCTGTCAAGGAAATGCGTATGGGTGATATATGCTGTTCTGCGCATGGCTTGTCTATTTTGGTGGTAAGGCTCTCCGCTACTTGACTGCAGCTTGCGGATTCCCTAGTGGTTTCCGATTCTAAACGATCATCCAGACAGCAACAAAAGGAGGCGAAAAGCACACGCTCCTATTTGACGCCGGACCAGAGGGTCCCATATGGGAGCGCAATGTGAAGCGTTTACGCCCTGATCTAGCCTCTGTCGAAAGGATCCAGCTTTCCCATTGGCACCGCGACCACTCAGGTCTGTCCCAAGAACTTGCCGTCCCTGAGTTATATTGACCTGGATTAGGTGGCTTGGAGAAAGCGATCAACATGATCCAAGAAGCAAAGCAAGCAGCTGGCCGTACAGAGAAAGTGGTTGTGGACCTTCACCCCGACCGACCGGCTTATCGAGGTATGGCTTCGCCGGAGCGCATCATTTCTATAGAGGCGGATCCGACATTTGAGCAACTCGTGGCAGCGGGCGCCACTGTGGAAAAGCACGATGAGCCACATACTGTTCTAGACGACATGTTTTTGATATCAGGCGAGATCCCCCGAGTCACTAAATACGAAACTGGACTTAAGGGCTCTGTGACGTGGGATCCTGAAGCAAAGGACTGGTACTCGGATGAAGCAATCGCGGATGAGCGCTTTCTCGCATGCAATCTCAAAGGTGCCCCCTATCTTCAGCCCACGCCTTTGCTCAGCCTAATTCTCCGATACAGGGAAAGGGCTCGTCATCTTCACAGCATGCTCCCACGCCGGCGTTGTCAACACAGCCAAGCACGCACTCAGCCTGGCGGGCACGAAGGCACCCCTTCATGCAGTCATCGGTGGATTTCACCTCGCCATGAGCGATCAAACGCAGGTCCAAAACACGGTATCGGATCTCAAGCGCCTTGATCCAGCCGTGCTCATGCCCGGCCACTGCTCGGGTTGGCGATCGAAATTTGCCATCGAAAAGGCTATGCCAGGGACTCTTGTGCCGTGCACCGTCGGAATCAAGATCGCCTTCTAGATGGCTCCCCAACCTAGTCACTTTTCCCGATATAACATTCCTTGGATGCATGTCAACCCTGGTTCCTTGCAGTTCGCCGTTGCTCCACGTGTATGCCAGGGCCTGGTTTGGAAGTGAAACATTCCAGGTTGCTAGTGCAACTGTTATCTCCCCAAGGGAGTATTTCGTCATTTCCCTCGGCTAACTTGACTGGGTTCTGACATTCCAATCATCTAGCGCGTTTTTCCCCGCGATCCCTTGCTGTCTCATTTCTATAGATCGGGAGTATGGCGATGGATGTAGACGCGTGGGAGACAGCCGTTGAAGGTGTGCTTTGCTTATATCGATGATCAGGGCACTCTGCGGCATCTTAAGAGGGCCTAAACATAGTACTGAATTTCATTTGCAACGTTATGAGTCTTTAGCTGTTGCCGTATTTTATGTCAACTCACGTGATTTGGTTGCTATATTGACATTGGCTACTTATCATGGGAAGACTCCAATTTATTGATCAAATTCAGTGTAAACCTCGAAATCCTAAGGGCTCTAGATCAATAATGTCTCGCGATGGACAGATATGACGTGCTTGATATTCAAGTGATGGTAGTTGTTCAATGTTCTCGGGAGTTGCGGTACTGGGACATTCGCAGGTATATATTCACGACCTTCAACTTCTGTTTGAACTCGCCACGAACTCCAAATTGCCCTATCAACTCGAGACCTCAGGCCTGTTTGGTTACGTACAGATGCAAAGAAAGCAATCCGTCAGTATTTGAATCCTGCTACCGAAGTATACGAGGAATGATTCGTGCTGCCAAAGCGTGATGGACGGCCACTCGAACTCGCCTTGCTGCTACTAGTAGGACAATATAAAAGGCTATAGGTAATGGATCTCGTAGCCAAACCCACAGTCACCCGGCCTATTGCAACCCCTAATATCAAGATTGGAATCGAACAAGCATGTCGAATCCGAGCCCAACTTGAATCGTACGGTTCATCGTTGCTCCCTGTATATACAGCACTTCAGTACTATGGAAACTAATGGTTTCCGTCATAATATCGAACTAAACCGCTCACTACATAAACAATACGACTAAAGCTAGTTGTCCCATCCAAAGTTTCCAATTACTTCCACCTCGGCACAGCAGACCTCTCATCAGCCGATACACCTCGCCCTATTCAAAATCCCTGCCCGCTTACCCCTTAAAATCCTCCTGCTACTAGTCCTAAGACACCAGCAGCCCCCTGAAGCCAAAGGGGAAGTAAGCCCCGCCCCGATCGTGAATCCACGAACACCACCATTCCCTCAAACTCACCCTTGGCGTAGATCCTCTTCAAAGCCTCGCCCGCAGCCGCGCCTTGCGACCCCATTCCCCCATTCGACGAACCCGCATCCCAAGGAATCAGACTGCTAAAAGTAGTAAAGCCCGAAAAAATGCCTTAATTCTGCAACCCTCCGAATCCTCCTTCCCGCGCCGCCCACGGGGTAAGAAAAAAAGGAATCCCATGTACGCATGTACAGCCCCCGCCAAGCCCAGGATGAACACCAGTCACCATCCGAATCGCCCTTGCGCGACTGTCCCGCCCGTCCCCACGTAATGAACGGTCTGTATCTGTAGGTACATATGTTGTAAGCGCAGTTAGCGGGAGCAGCGTGCAGTATACGTCTACGAGAGCCGAAATCGCGATCAGATATTCGTACAGCGATGTACTATCTAGCTCCTCCGCGCACCCCCGCCCCCATCCCCAGGATCACAAAAGTACATCCCCATCCATCTCCATCTCCATCTCCATCCTCTTGTCTGGGGAAAGGGGGAGATGCACGTATTGGGGCGAAGACCTTCCGCCAAGAACGATAACGCGAAGGGATGCACGGCGGCTCTTGGCGCGGTTCAGGGGGGGCCTGGATCATGTCAGTTGATCAAGGGGGCGTATTGCATTGGGATAGTCGGTGCATATACGAAGTACCAAGACCTGCGAGGGCGATCGTCAGCCGAAGTAGGGATTGTCGTGTTGCCGGGTGTGCGTCGCCAAGATGGTTGTGTCTGGGGAGATCAGCTGCGGGCAACTTGTCGAGGCTGGGCACTGGAGCCGTGTCCGGCGCCAGCGAGGCTGTGGTCTGTCCTGATGTAATGCCCAGCTATCTTGGGGGGGATGAGAAGGGGGGAAGGGGGGCTGTAGATTAGGGGTGGGCGCCACGATCGACCGCGTCTGATGCGCGTTTTGCATTGTGATTGTCGAAGCCAAGGTTGATAGCAGGTAGATCGTGGCTTTGAAGCCGGGGCGTCTCTTGGCGCGACTGAGAATTGGGAGGTTTTCTGAATATCAAACATCATGGTCCATTGCCAAGCAGCCCAAATACAGTTTGCTTGGCTGTACAACTAAACCCCCCCCCCCCTGAAGTCCTTTGCCCAGCTTGATCGGCGGGGCACTATTTCCGCAGGCGCGCGAGCGAAAGCTTATGGAAGGTTCTACTTTGTATGTAATTGCATGTCTAATGCCTATCTATAGATCCTTATCTTGCCAGGTGCGGCAAATGATGATCTCGAAAATCTTCATATCATCCCTGTGCTTGGCAGATGGTTACTTTCCGCCAGGCCAGAACGGTAACGCCCACCTGCACAGTTGTTGCCTGTACGAGATATGGAAATTGGCGACCGGTACACAGCCATGACGCCGAGAGAAGGCAACTCGTAGCCTGAACAGGCACAGGACAACGATGGCCAGGGCTTCACTGCACGCCCTGAACGACGTCATTTCTCTCCGAACTGTTCGCGGAGAAACCAGGATCGTCGGTCATTCGCGAGCGATCGAATTGGCCCCAGACCGCTACATGCAGATGCCAATGTGTTTTTACAAGGGACCAAAAACAGGACACGAAATACATGTAATCACGAAATAAATGGAGATAAATGACCTCTGCGTCACTCAAAACACGCTCCGTGCCGGTGCCATCGGCCTCCTGGAACGGGATCTGCAGAGTGCGCCGGTCAACGCGGCTCTGTCCCCGCTATGTCGTGGCAAACCAGTTATGTATGGCGCTTGTGTATCCTGTATAACTGGTATTACAAGGCTGCGAACTATTGTAAGGACAAAGGCGCCCCAGAACCTGATTCTTAACGCTTAAGCCCAGAGATTAAATAGTGATACGCGCTATGGAGCACGAATAGCCCAAACAGCTCAAAGAGGTTCGCGAGTGGCCCCCGGAGGTAAGCTACGAGTTGAGGCAGTGGGGGTATTGAGGGGGGGCCGACTAGGCGGCTTTAGGAGAGTTCTCCTGTCGATCCAGGACCTAAAGCGACTAGCTTCTGCCTTCGTTTCCTGCTAGCTAGCTTTCTAGCTGTTTTGGGGAATGTCTTGTCTCTGGGGCTTCTGCTAGCTTTGTTTACCTGGGACTGACGCGAGTCGCGTCGGTGTGTTCGTTAAATCCTTCGGCACGTGCGATGTTGTCATTTCCGTGATCTTCGGGCCTGCCTTGTTCCTCTTCCAAGGTTTCACTTATGTCCCAGGGCCCTTATTGGTCTGATCACATACATCATGGAGAGGGTTGGGGGGGATGGTATGGGCAGACACGTTCATCTTCCTTTGTAAGGAATGGGGCACCCCCCTTTTTTTTTTAGGATCTTGGTTGGGTCTAGTGTCTGAGATGTATCGGGTAAGCTATGGTAGATCTGGGAAAGTGCTCCCTTGGTCCTCTTAGTGTTGAAACTCTCGGCCATGATAGGTAATGACCCGACGCTAACATCGTGGCCTCGGCGTTTTCATGACGCTGGCAGATTGCATTGCATGACCCTGTGCTACTCGATCGACGCAGGGTTCGCATGCCAAGATACACTACGAGTGATCCTACACGATAATCCGGAGTTACAGGTATTAAGCAGCAGGACACCGTACCAGAAAGGTCTATGCACGATCCAATCTCCCCTAAACCGAGCTTCTACCGAGATAGGACCTGGACGGCCGCGACCATACCAGCCAATAAGAGGCCGGGGGTCTCGGGCTTAGTCAAGACACAGAACCCCTCGAAAGAATCCATAAAGCTATACTACAACTTGCTTAATGTCCCGAACCAATCTCCTGAAGGCCTCAACCGTGGGAAGCCACTCGCAGTTGATGCCGAGTGCCGTGTGCCGCGCACCGTGCACGCCGAAATCTGGGACGGCATTCCGACAATCCGTAAATCCGCCAACGCCAAATGGGAGCAACAGTCAAGTTGGTTGCCGAGTTTCCTCCCGGTGACTATGCCCACTTTCCCCCAGTGATTCTTTCTTGTTGGGGGTGCGATTGTCCGGGAGCCAAGACGGGGCACGCGAAAGGAGTGAATAGTGAGCGATAATATACCACTTATGCCGCACTTAGATACGGACATATGGAGTAGTGTAATTTACCCCCATGCCCAAAACAGTGGGGAGCAAAAAAAAAAAAGAAAAGAAAGCAATTAGCACGGACAGTACCTCACGGGTCCTATTGCCGTGTTAGAACAATGACGCTTGTTCTACTTCGTACAGAGTACACGAGCCATTTACTGACAGACTACTGCGTAGTGCGCTGGGTAATCACCATGATGGATTTGGCATGGCTGGATGCAGCTGTTGATCATGCTGGAGTGGCTTGCAGGACGACGTTGTGCGGCATTTTCGTGCCGTGCGGCTTTTCTTTACACCGAATCAACGGTGGAAGTGTAGACCGCATATTGTACCTTCTCGTCCAGCTCACGAGGCTGGATGGAATATCGCGAGCCACGTTGATTCCCTTACATTGTGCATATCCTGCCGGGCACGGCTATCGTTAGAGCGGGAATACCCAGGCCGAGAACCTAAAAAAACGGTCGTGAAGGCACGGCAGCCGCATGAGAGATTTTTCTCCTCCAGAGGATATACCCCGAAGGAAGACCTGCAGACCAAGTCGAGACCCAGGCTCCAGGTTTTGAGTTTTCTGTTTTTCTCCATTGCACGTCAGTCCGGGGTGGCCGCGTATCTGGGGAGCGGTCCTCGATGGTATCAGGTCTTATCAGCTACTTCGGTTTCCAGATGTCACCGGCTGCTACAATGGGATACGAGATATGAGACTATTTGCTCAACGCAGGGACTGTACCAGGCTGGGCGTGAGAACGCCAATCAAACCCTAGGACCCAATATTCCCCGTACAGCCCTTGTATCCACCAAATGTAGCCCTCTACGAACGACGATACCAAACACCAGGATAGCGTAGTCCCTGAAGCTTCTCGAAAAACGTCAGCAAAGCTTAGTGCACGGGGAATCCGGGACGAGCCATTTATTGGAAGCCCATTAGACAAAGTGGTAGGCGGATCCTGCCAGCTCACCCAGATGAGGCAGTCCTTCCAGTCCGGGGCCGGGGGAGGGGGAGGGGGTGCTACTGCAAGTGAAAAATGCCTCACGATCCAAGCAAAGAGCTCTCGGCACTGGTGCTCGGATTGGGGCCCCGAAATTAGTACGCGGAATGGCCGTCTAGCAGTTAGATTTTGGCAGGGCGATCGACCCAGTGGGGCCCAGGACTTTCCCTTTCACGATGCTCCTCTGGCCCACCGGTGAGGGTTTGATTCCAGTGCGGGCCCTCGCGGCCAGACCTCGCGGCGTCTGATTGCTCAACCCGGGTTGGTGTCCATCCCACTAACGTAGGTACGAGAGAGAGCCAAGACGAAAGGTGGTCTGGGTGTCTCTCTTAGCGGCGATCAAGGCAGACCGGTGCATTGGCTGATGAACTGCTGTCGACGGACATGGAGGGGAAGGGGTTTGCAGGCGAACCTGACGAGATGTCCGGGGAGTCAATTGGGTTGTTGCGGACGTTCCTGCAGCTTCTCCCATGCTTTTCTTCCTGAGAATCTCCTCGGAGGGTTTTTCTCTAGTTTCGAGCCAGTCGTCCAGAGTCCCTATTTTCCCGCATTAACCGACATGAACGGGAAGAACGGCAGGATGCCTGACTCAGCGGCAATTGGGAGGTCTGATTGGCCGTGGCAGCTGTCTTGCGGCTAGTCTGGATTGGGCATTTCCTTCCCCTTCTAGGCGTTTTCATTGTTTTACGAGGGTACGGCGTGACGACCCCGATACCATGCTGGGACGTAAGAAAACAAGAAAACGGGACACGACTCCAGGATGGGTATAGTTGCACACGGCGAAAGCGGCATCATGAGCTAATGACGTGAAAGTCTCACTCTTATCGGGTAATCCCCCTGTGCCGATTTCTCCGAGATGAGCGTGCCACAAACGGCTTCCTTTAGGCGCGAGAGGGGACAAGAACGAAAATTTCTGATCCAGGTACAGTAAGCCCTGCAGCAACCCATGGAACCGCGCATCCAGGGAAGGCTTCTAGAAGACATCGAGAACGAAGCTCTTTGGCACACGCACCGAGGACGGAGTGCTACGACTGGCCACCTCGGGGGTCCCACATCGTGAGTCCCCGTCTTCCCCCCCAATCGCCCACAAGGCGGATTGGGTGCCGGTGAACCCAGCACCCACACTAACCCCATAATCAGAGTAGTCCTAGAGGATCTGTGCTAGCCCTATTCCAGCCCCCAGCGTCACCGTACAGAAGCTCGCGTGAATAACCTCCCGATTGTCCCGTGTAGTATACGGGGCGTTGGAGCCAAAAAGCTGCATGACGAGTCCTGGCAACTCTCACTTGGCTTTTTCTCCGTTCTTTAACCGGGTGGCAACGGGATCTGCTATGCGTTTCACGGCGTCAAGATTTTCACTACACCACTTTCTTGTCTCTTATTTCATCCGGGTGAATCGGCGTGGCAACAGGGCCGACAATTGAGGCATTTTGTTGCAGGGTGCCCGTGCATTTCCCCAGACACGCTCCCGCAGCGCGACATCAGCGGCGTGATCTTCCAAAGCCTGGACGAAAGAGGGCAAGGGCCACACAAGTAAAATGCCCCCAAAAAATTTTTCAAATTTTTCAAATATTAGAAAAAAGCAATGACAGCTCAATCCTGGCTACCACACGTGAGCAAACAACGCAGATTGGGCTAGGGCATTTTGCTTTTTTGGCCCAGCCGAGGATTGCGAGTCGAATTTGGTTGGCTGTGATAAAGACGGATTCTTTACGACGCATCATCAATAATTGGTTGGGTGGGAAGAGGGGGGGGGGGCTAGACCGTACTCTCTGTCTTCAGTATAAGCAATGTAGATCCAAACCTCCAGATGGGTTCCAGCGCTCACGGCGGTCGCAGAATCCTGCTAGGTCAAATGCGCTTTTGCTGGTAATTTCCCGTCGCGCATAGTGACACTCTATCTCCTATTCTGCCATTATGTGTTTCATAAGTTCCAAGTGGATCGACCCAGCTCAGCTACACGTGGGGGTGGACGCGGGCTTTTTCCGACTTCGGTAGCTTTCGCGCGCCTGCGCGCTCCAGACGTCTCGTTACGGAGAGCTCTTTACCCTGAAGTTTGATCCTGTGGGTTCTGGATTGGGCTATGTTTTTCGCAATTGTACTGTGTGGGGAGGGTGGCTCTCAGTTTTGAGAGAACGAGGCTAAACAAAGTCCTCTCTTCGCAATAACCAACCCTGGTCAAGGGCACCGACAGCCAAGATCGATTTGCAAATCATGGGCGTAGGGGACGTGAGCCATCCATTCCCCAGGATCGAGGCCGGGGCCTTGGCTGACGTGGTGGCAGGAAGCGACCGCATGGAATAAAACGAGACTCCCCCGGGATCATACTCGTAGAGACAGGACGAATAAGAATGTAAGGAATCCCATCTCGAAAGCAGTCCATCACAATCACGTAGGACACACCTAATGGAAACCGGTCATCCAATCGGCCTGCTCGCACAGAGCTGGAGGACGAAGCGCAACGTCGTAGGGGGGAAAAGCCGTGCCGTTTGATTAATGATTAGGCCCCACCCTGACCCTACAAGTTCCAGGGTAGCTTTGGCTCAGACCGAGTCGGCTTCCCGAATGGGTTTGGCCCCAAGGATTGGCCTATCATTACCCTTCAGAGCTTTGGGTATTGGAGGAAGGAATTGAGTCTAGCGCTCCTGGATCCTCAGGCCTGTATGCGACGATCGCCAAGCCTACACTTCGTTGAAGGGGATTATGAGGTATCAAGTGAACGGTGCTTGCAGTTCAATCAATGCCATAGGGATTATGTCCTAATCGAGTAGTCCATGGCCCCCGCTGAGGGGAAACCTCGGTACATCTCTGTACCCTGCAGCGACCGTGGCTAGCTCTGCCCAGACCGGTCGCAATTGGCTACAGCAAATTCCTAAAATGTACAGGTTATCAGCGTTCGCCGCAAAAGGCGCCGGGTTCAGATCGTGTGGCCGTGTATATCGGTCGGAGCTGTAGTATCCTCACCGTCGACCTAGAATCCTCGATCAAGACTCATGAGGTCACGACGGAGCCGGCGATATATATCGGGTAACTACACTACTTCGCCAGACCACAGACGAGCAGTCGGTTATCAATATGCGACCAAACGTGGGAAGTGTCTTCAATCATCTCCAGCTAACAACCCTGTCCGTGTAAAATATATATAATTTGAGGCTATTCCCAGCATCCTGGTCCTCTCGTCTCCAGCACCGTAGTAGTCCTACATCATAGTACTTCTGCCCAGAGCACTGACTCCCCGACTAAGGCAGAAGCTTAGCCCAGGGGACTGAACACAATCGCTCAGAGCTCAAACAGAAAACCCGGGGTACATCACCTCCAGACCGGATTTCAATCGCCTTGATTATGACCAGGGCCAGGCTTGAGCAGTCATGCACGATGCACCAATAATCCAGCAGCGGCCAGCAGCGACCCAGCAGTCATGATTCATGTATACGGTCGAACGCCTCCGAACCAACGAAATGTCAATCTACCCCCTCTACGATTTTGATTTTCCGGCGCCTATCATGGCCGCGTCGACAAAGGCCACCGGGATTGTTCCCTGTTCCAAGGATCCAGCCACCCGGCCGGACGATCTGAGCTACGTGCGGAGTGTCATATGTGGACGGAGTAGACTGCGCAGGACTACCACGGCTCCAGCACAGGCGATGGCAGCACTGGCAGCACTGGCAGAGGTTACAGTGAGATATGGACGGGGATGCCCTACGTCGAGACTTCCCCAAACGGCAACGGCGGCCAAAGGCCTTGGACCAGGACCGGGACGAAGCAAAACGCGTGGTATTTGGAAAGAAAGCCATTTTTTTTTTTTGGGGCATATGGTACTTGAGCGGCAAACTCGGGGCGTTGGAACGAGGTCAATTCAGACGGAGGGCCAACGCATACACATTGCGTAGGGCGAGACCTTTTGAAGCCTGGATAACCCAGGACACTAACCTCGCAGGATAGTAGGCCTATTTTTTTCCCGCGAAGAGGTAAAACGGGCCTTGCTCGACGGATTTGGAGAGGGTTGGGGCCGGTCCATGATGGGTATGAGGTCATGAGTGGATGCCAGCGACCGGTGATTCGGTGCGTGCTGGTCTCCACTTGCCCACTAGGTGACTTAGTGAGTGGGGAACTGGGAGGTCGGTCGACCAGTTATCCGCCCCGAATTAAATGACGCTTCTGGGGAGGTCTCTTCACGAGGGTTAGGGGGGGACCGACGATCGACCGCGGGTACTTAGATTCGAGGGGAGGCAGCTTGGGCGAGGGCGCATGGGGCTGGTGAATATTTTACGCAGTCCCTCCCTACAGCTTACTGGCTGGAGGGCATGAGGGTCGCTAAACAGGGCGATTTGGGTATTGATTGAGGTTTGGCGACCCGGAAGAGAAAAAAAAAGAGCTGGTTGGTGTTGGTATGTTATGCCAATGCCGAGATATCTGGATGGTTCTTGGCTGGTTGCGGCCCCTTGCAACGTTGTGGTTCGGATAGGCCGGGGTCTCTACGAGCAGAGTTTTCTGTTGTTTTTTTTTGGTCTTTTGACCTTGATTGTCTGTTCTATGTCGTACGCGTCTGATGGGCTCTTCAACCGGACAATTGGATCAATGGGGGAAGGGTTTCGGAGGGACGAAAGCCTATCTCTAATCTGGTAAGATGCAAGGAATGTTGGTTGTTTCTACCTTGCGAATCAAAAGTGTCTTAAATCTTGATTATCGATATATGATTAGCTTCCACGAGGAATTTTCCGCATCTTGCACCACCAAATTTACTGAAACTTAATGATCAACTATCCCTCTCTAGGGGAGCTGCGCCAATACTGATAGTTTGAACACGACAGAAGATGGAAATTGCACTTTTTTCCGCGTAGATGGAAAAATCGCGCATAGTCAAGCTGGAAGCAGTTTGGCGGGCGCGAATTACCCGTAATGAATCGATACCGATTGATACTCGGCAGCGTAGTGCCGGGCGCCTTGACTGGGGGAAAGAGCGCAGTATGTCATTTACGGGGCGGCGAAAGGATACGGTACGGTATGAACCGAAGTGGCTTTCTGCGGTCCCCTCGTTTCCCTCTCTCACCTTCGGGAGAGAAACACAGCTGGAGGGACTGGAGTAAAAATTTAGTAAAATTAGAATCCCCAATTCCTCGCGTGGGGGAGCAAAACGCACTGGTAGTCAATCGGGAATTGCTCAAGTGCAGGCGATCAAAGAGGGAAAGATAAAGCCCAAAAAATAGTCCATAAATCCCGTAATGGACAAAAGGGAGGTCCATGAGGGAATCAGGAAAGGAGTGGAAAAAAAGGAAAATCGCGAAAATTCGGAAGTGGAGCCCAAACAGGAGAAAATCTCAATCCGAGAAAACGGCAGAAAATACCAAAATGAAAAAAAAAACAATACCAAGAAAAACTAAGAAAAAAACAAGAAACCCGGGCTCCACCGCGATATCTGGGTACATACTCTTTCCCCAGCAACCAAGTACTACAGCCAAGTTACTACTTCAGCAAACACGGGATTCTTGATCCGGCTTGGGTCACCCCGAAAATACCAGAATACCATTTAATTCCTCTTTGGCCTTTTTCTTACCCTTTTTCCCTTTTTTTTTTTTATTTCCCTCAGGACAGCCGTCTTATCCACACAACCCACTCGCGTTCGCTCTTTTCGCACTCCCGATCCTTTCCACTCCCGTATTATAAAGTAGTCCTTCCCACCCACATCCATTCTCTCTTTTCCCTTCCCTCTTTCATAGGACCATTCCGACTCGCGTCATACCTTGAAACGACTGGGGTGTCTGCATCTGCTCATATTGTTGGGTACCGAAGGGCTTTGTGAGCCGCAGCTGCAACCATGGCGTCTACCAACAACACGACGTCCGAGCGGAGGATCTCCTATGCTGTCGACGTGGAGAATGGTGAACGCCCTCACCGTGACGAGGGTGCTGACCCTGCCAACCTTGATGAGTACTCGGCTCTGAACCGTTACATCTCGACTGCCCGTGATGGCCGTCGTGGTTCTACCTCCAGTGCCGGTGCTCGCAGCGAGAAGGGCGAGAAGAAGAAGCCCTGGTGGAAGTTCTGGGGCGGCAGTGGTGACTCCGTCCAGGATGGCTGGCAAGCTCCCGAGGAGTGGCTCGATACCGACCTTCGCCAGGGTCTGAGCTCTAGCGACATCGAGCCTCGCCGCAAGAAGTGCGGCTGGAACGAGCTGACGACTGAGAAGACCAACATCTTCATCCAGTTCCTTAGCTACTTCCGTGGTCCCATTCTGTATGGTAAGTGATAGCTGGACACTGCCCGACGCTGGGAAGGGTCTTCCAAGTGGTGCCGTCTGTTCGAAGCCTTACTGACGCGATTTTTCTTTTCTCTCCAGTTATGGAATTGGCTGTTCTGCTCGCCGCTGGTCTTCGTGACTGGATCGATCTCGGTGTCATCTGTGGTATTCTTGCGCTTAACGCTCTCGTCGGTTGGTACCAGGAGAAGCAGGCCGCTGACGTCGTCGCCTCCCTGAAGGGTGACATCGCCATGCGTGCTACTGTTGTTCGTAACGGGCAGGAGGAGGAAATCCTTGCCCGTGAACTGGTCACTGGTGATATCGTCATCATTGAGGAAGGTAGCGTCGTCCCTGCTGATGTCCGCCTGATCTGTAACTACGATAAGCCCGAGATGTTCGAAACCTACAAGGAGTTCCTCGCCAACAACAACTCTGATGAGCTGAAGGAGAAGGACGACGATGAGGATGACGAGTACGCTCGTGAGGCTCATGCCGGTGTTGCTCTTGTTGCCTGTGATCAGTCCGCCATCACTGGTGAGTCTCTTGCCGTCGACAAGTACATGGCCGACACCTGTTACTACACCACCGGTTGCAAGCGTGGCAAGGCCTACGGTATCATCACTGCCACTGCCCGCCAGTCTTTCGTCGGTAAGACCGCTGCTCTCGTGCAGGGTGCCAAGGACCAGGGTCACTTCAAGGCTGTCATGGACAACATTGGTACCTCCCTGCTCGTTCTGGTCATGTTCTGGATTCTCGCTGCCTGGATCGGTGGTTTCTTCCGTCACCTGAAGATCGCTACCCCTGAGCACTCCGACAACAACCTGCTCCACTACACCCTTATTCTGCTTATCATTGGTGTCCCCGTCGGTCTGCCCGTCGTCACCACCACCACCCTCGCTGTCGGTGCCGCCTACCTTGCTGAGCAGAAGGCCATTGTCCAGAAGCTTACCGCCATTGAGTCCCTCGCTGGTGTTGACATTCTTTGCTCTGACAAGACCGGTACTCTTACTGCCAACCAGCTCTCCATCCGTGAGCCTTACGTCGCCGAGGGTGTTGATGTCAACTGGATGATGGCCGTCGCCGCTATTGCCTCTTCCCACAACATCAAGAACCTCGACCCCATTGACAAGGTCACCGTCCTAACCCTCCGTCGCTACCCCAAGGCCCGTGAAATTCTTTCTCGCAACTGGGTTACTGAGAAGTACACTCCGTTCGACCCCGTCTCCAAGCGCATTACCACCGTCTGTACTTGCGATGGTGTTCGTTACACCTGTGCCAAGGGTGCTCCCAAGGCCATTTTGAACATGTCCCAGTGCTCTGAGGACGAGGCCAAGCTGTATCGTGAGAAGGCTTCCGAATTCGCTCGCCGTGGTTTCCGTTCGCTCGGTGTTGCCGTCCAGAAGGAGGGTGAGCCCTGGCAATTGCTGGGCATGTACCCCATGTTCGACCCTCCCCGTGAGGACACTGCCCACACCATCGCTGAGGCTCAGGTTCTCGGTCTCTCCGTCAAGATGCTTACTGGTGACGCTATTGCTATCGCTAAGGAGACTTGCAAGATGCTTGCTCTCGGTACCAAGGTTTACGACTCCGAGCGTCTGATCCACGGTGGTCTTGCTGGTTCCGCTCAGCACGACCTGGTCGAGAAGGCTGACGGTTTCGCTGAGGTTTTCCCCGAGCACAAGTACCAGGTCGTCGAGATGCTTCAGCAGCGTGGTCACTTGACTGCCATGACTGGTGACGGTGTTAACGATGCTCCTTCCCTCAAGAAGGCTGACTGTGGTATCGCTGTCGAAGGTTCCACTGAGGCTGCCCAGGCTGCCGCCGATATCGTCTTCCTTGCTCCCGGTCTTTCCACCATCGTCGATGCCATCAAGCTCGCCCGTCAAATCTTCCAGCGTATGAAGGCCTACATTCAGTACCGTATTGCCCTGTGTCTCCACCTGGAGATCTACCTGGTTACCTCTATGATCATCATCGAGGAGACTGTCCGCGCCGACCTGATTGTCTTCATTGCCCTCTTCGCTGATTTGGCCACCATTGCTGTCGCTTACGATAACGCTCACTTCGAGGCTCGCCCCGTCGAGTGGCAGTTGCCTAAGATCTGGGTTATCTCTGTTGTTCTTGGATGCTTGCTTGCCACTGCTACCTGGGTCGTCCGTGGAACCCTCTTCCTTCCCGACGGTGGTATCATCCAGAACTTCGGTTCTCCCCAGGAGATTCTCTTCCTCGAGATTGCCCTGACTGAGAACTGGCTGATCTTCGTTACCCGTGGTGGAAAGACCTGGCCCTCGTGGCAACTCGTTATCGCCATCTTCGTCGTCGACGTCATCGCCACCCTGTTCTGTGTCTTCGGCTGGCTCGGAGGCTGGACCCAGACCGACCCCTACGACCCTGCTGGCCCCGGTTTCTCCAAGAACCACGACGTCGACATTGTCACTGTCGTTGTCATCTGGGCTTACTCTATCGGTGTGACTGTCATCATCGCCGTTGTGTACTACCTCCTGACCATCATCCCCGCCCTGGACAACCTTGGCCGCAAGACCCGCTCCAAGGCCGATACCCAGATCGAGAACATGATTGCTCACCTCTCCAAGCTCGCTATCGAGCACGAGACCGACCGCGAGGGCAAGTCCCGCTACGTCCTCGGTGCTCGCGTCGAGGAGATCGAGGACGAGTAAACTCGTGCGCTCGTGTAATTTCACCTTTCTGAGCTCGATACTGGTCCGAGGTCAAATTAATTTCCCCAATTTTTTTTCCTAATTCCCCCATTCCCTTGCTCCACATACCACGCACACCTTTGCTGGGATGTATCTGGACATGCATACCGTGGGAAACAGGAGGCAGGCTTACCTGTCTTTTTGCTTCCTTTTCTCGTATTATAGACTTTTGTATGTTCCATTTACTTCTTGATTCTCCGTTTGCTTGTTTTGAGTCGATAGAGTGTCAAGTTTTTTTTCTCTACGTGTATGTATGCCGTTAATAGTGGTATCTACAATCAAGGGATTCTAATAATTTATTTTCCATGTAGCATTCCAGTGCAATTGGAATGTAGATTCTAAACTCAAATTCTAGTTTTTTTAAGTGTCTTGGTCTAGTTAATAGGCTGTTCATGTCTGATTCCTCGGGTCCGACGTAATCTCTGCTAAGATCTTCTCTCCTAATCACAGGGAAGAGCCCCCCCTATACTTGACCATGACTAGTACCTCTGTTCCTCCAGCTGGGGCGGATTGAATCTCCAGTACATTCTAATACATACACATTGCAACTTCAAAACCTTCATGCTCTGTATGAAAAATTTGCTTCTTCAATGCGTTACTAGTGAGTAGGACGCTGGGCTGAAATCCACTATGAAGTTCTTGACTCGTACATTCGTGGACCAGGAATATTCTCCATCAGCGAGTACGGTGTGCCCACTATCGACAATGAAACACTCCAAAGCTACCTTTTGCATAGTAATTGCACATCAACCTCGGGTGGAACTAGCTCGAATTCCAGCACTCTGCTACAGCGCTATCTTACACGTAAAACGAACTCAGCATGCAAGAAACAGTCAAAACAACAAAGAACACAAGCATGATGCAGATGCAAGTCCCTATTATGGAGAGAGAATTAAAGCAATGCAAACACACAGATTCGCGGACAAAGTGAAATAAGAATATGGGTATCATCGTGATCGCTTGATGCGAGGGTAACACTAATAAAAGTTCGTCGGCGTCCACTCCTGCCCGGGATAGGCAGTAGGCGACATGATGATTTCTCGCTCGAGTCGTCGCTCCAGGCGGCGAGTTCGACGGGGGTGGATTGTCGGTGCACGGAGAGCGATTCGTCGCGGAAGGGGTGCTCTGAGACCACCGACACGCCTGAGACGGCGATGTTCTTTTGCTGGACTCGGTCGGTGGGCTTGAGATAGGGTTCGACGGGCTTGCGCGATTGGACCGTTTGGTCCGGGCCGGTGGAGGGTTCTGGGGACGACCGGTCCCAGGTGTGCTCGACTTGGGGGTTTTGGTACTCTGGGTCTGGAGATGCAGGTAGGGCTTCAGGCGGTTGGTGTTCGCTGTTTGTCGTATCTTTCTGCTCTAGCTGTCTGCCGAATAGCGGCGTAGCTTGGGATTCGGCATGTTTGTCTTCCTTTTCATGATTCGATTCACGCGGTTGGGACTTGGACCAATCGCTGCTATCAGATTCCGAGGGCGCGACTTGAGAAAGGGTATAGCCGGGCATAGTCATTGGCATGCTCCTGGCGCGACTGTGCTGAGGCGAAAGAGGCGAAAGAGGCGACTCGCCCGACTGATATTGCGAGTAGAAACGGCCGGACAGGAGCGCTGAGTTAGCTGATGGGCTTAGCGGAAGTTGCGTACTTGTCCGTGGCTTCGGTTCTTCAGTGGATTGGCGGGGAGAGCGTGTCAGCTCGGTAACTGGGCCGTTTGATTGTGGCTTTGCGAAGGGATCACCGAAGAAGGACTCTTCCTGACGCGAAGCAGATACTCGGTCCAGTGTGTTGGGCAAAAATGTTTGCGAGGGCTTTGTGTCCTCCGTGGATTTACTTGCCCGGCGGCCATTTTCCCCACGGTCAGGGGACGTCGATCCTTGAAGATTGAAAAGATTCTGCAACTTTTCAGTAACTGGATAATCTGGTATGATTAGAGTGTAACCTACGCCGATGCTGAACGAGCGTTTCTTTTGGCCCTTCTTTTCCTTTGATTGTGCGCTTAATGGCTGCTGTATCTTCTCCTGAAGTCCCTGGAGACCACCTTGAATCCCTGTCAGGATATTACCAACCGAAGGACGGCGGCGTTTACCAAAGCCTTTTAGTTTATCTTTTGTTGTATCACTAGTTGATTTTGTGGACACAGCGTCCACATGAGGCATGGACAGGTCGTTGGCAGGCGTAGATGGTCGGATTCCTTTGCTGTTGGTGCTTTGTCGGCCGAAGCTACCGAAGCTTCGCATGCTGCTTCGAGTTGCCGGGGAGTATCTAACTTCGTTCCGCAGGGGACTCTGCATGCTTGGAGCGGAAGGAGGAATGCCGCTGATTGAGCGTCGTTTCGACTCAAGGATCTCAGCTGAGCTAGGCGGGAAAGATGGGCTCAAAGTCCCACGTGTGCTTTTCGTCGGACGGCCACGGTCCAGTGGATGGCTCACTTGGTTTCCCGTGGGGTGGCAAAGGCGCGAATGTTTTCGATGTTGTTTTAGGCCTTTCAACAACTGGTGTATTGCCTTCGTTTAGAGGACCCTTGGGCTTGTCACCGACAGCGAGCTCCTCAGCGAGATCACCCGCCGTATCGGTCACATCTGTCGTATCGGTCACATCTGTCGTATCGCGAAGATTAAGGTCATCCTTCGTTTCGGTCTCATCCTTCACAGAGGGAATCAACGGCGAAGGTGGACCTTCAAAATGTTCAGTCATGTGCCGTTCATCTGCCCCAAGGCTAGAAACGGACGGCTGCTGTTTCATGTGAATTCTAGGCTTGTAGTTCAGCGCGAAATTGAAATCAAGTGGTAGGATATCGTCAGGAGGGCTCTCTGGCAAAGCCGAGGCAGCTTCAGCACCGCCCGGTGCACTTGTGGATGGATGCTCAGACGGGGCAACTGGGCGAATCGACGTAGCCGGGTGCTGCCCTTGCTCTTGCCCCTCTTTCTCGAGTTGTTGATCCAGTATGGCATTGCCACCCTTGGATAATCGGCGGATGTCTTGTGATTGTTGGCCATCTGGTGCGTTTGAAGATGTGGCAGGCTTCGAAGCGACTGTCTCCTGGGCATCTGGATGTTCCTTGGCAGGGAAAGACCAAAAGCAGCAAACATCTCCTGCTCGAGGTCTCCCACCATGTCGGGTTGCGCTGGTAAGTTTTGAACGGGAGGCATATTTGCATCTGAAGAATGCACGGTGCTAAGATTCTCGAGTCCGAGGAGATCCAGGGATCGACTGGGCTTAAGGCGTTTACCAGAAGGCTCGCTCTCCTTCACACCGGAGTTTCGACCGAACTTCATGTTGGATAGGCTGCCGAATGTGACAGAGTTGCGTATGGAAAAGCCACCCCCATCTTCAGAACCAGTGTTTGGCTCTGTGTTATGAGGTTTGCTGCGGGAGATGGGCGATGAAACCTACAGAAATTACCAACATCAGAACTTGAGCACGAAAAGGCGAGGATCTCTGGGATAGAAGCGTAAGATGAGGAAATGGATGATGCATCAAGCATGTTGCATTCTAGTATCCCAATTGCAAAGCGATGGGAAATTACATCGTGATATCAAGGAAACAGTTTGCCAACAAGAAACGAAAAAAATCGACACCGTTGCGCTGTCCGCCCCAGTGCGCCATTCCAGATGGTAGAGAATGCATATCCAAGATAAAGTAAGGAAGAGAAAAAAGAAAGATCATGAATCTACCTTGTCTCCACTGGCTCGGAGCTTGCTCCTCCCCTTGGCGAATAAACCTTTCGCGGTTTCACCAGCTTTGCCGCCAAATATACCTGCAGTATGAAGGAATTCTTTTCCACGCTGCTCCACGTTTGTCCGGTTCACAATGGTTCCAATATGAGCCGAGGACTTCCTGGCATGGCTTGCACTGGTGGTAGTACTATCATTGCTGTGGAGGGTGCCGAGGGATGTCAATTTCGGGAACCGGGCTCTGGTAGGAGAGTTCTGAGGGGGAGCCGAGGCGAGGCTCTGGCTTTGCTCGACGACATCCCTATGCTCAGGGTGAGCTTGGACAGTAATTTGAATCCAGCGGTTCAAGCCGGTATCGAGTGTTGCAAATTGTGAACGAGTTTCTTCAAACGCCTTGATACGTTGATGAGGAGCAGCAAACTGAAGGATCTCCCGGAAACCCTTAAGCTTGGTCTCGTCTGCCGGAATTGGTACAGTGCCTGTTGAAGGCGCTCCTTGAGAGGAGGATAGGCCGTCCGTGGGACCGGCGATTTGTGGGGGTGGCAGTCCACCCTCGGGAACAGGAGGGACAATGGAAAGCCTAGGTCTTTCAACCGCAGGAGCTTCAGAACCCTCGTCATCCGATTGTGGTAGCTCCTTTCTGTCTTCTAATGGTGCCTGATTGAAATCATTGACAGCAGGAGGAGGGGTCTCTTGGAGCCAGATCTGAATCGTCAGGTGCAGCAGCCGCAGCTGTAGGTTGGACGTTAGCAGACTGGAATGTCGGTTCATCCGCTGAAGAAGCTGACTCCCAAGAGAATCTTCTCGCAAGCCGTGGTTTGGTAGGCATTTGGGTCCCAGCGAATGCAGCAGGAGAAGCGACATCGCGCGAGGTTTCGGGGGATGCGTATGGATCCTGCGAGCTTGAATCCAGAGGTCGTGGGGTTTCAGCAATATTCGGGCCAGTCGGTCCATCCAAGGGTGTCGCTGCCTGATTTGCCACAATCTCTTCTTTCGAAGTCTCTACCTGGGGCTGAGATATTGGCTCGGGCTCCTCGGATCCCTCTCTGCTCAATGAACGCATGATTTCCTCTCGAAGCCGATCATTATCCGTGTCTTGGGGAGAAGGGTCTGCGCTTCCGCCAGCGGGTATAATCGTGGGGATATTGCCACGATAGCCTTCAGTGCTAGGTTGGCCAGAAGAACCGAACTTGAGGGGAGCAACAAAGTCCTTCTCAGGTGAGGTGGAAGACGCATTATTCATGGGCTGTTCTGAAGGTGGGATCTGAACGGAGGGAGTCGTAGCAGCTACTTCAGCGTGAGCCGCTGAAGGAGCTTGGTTATCCATGACAACTGGTCTTTTCGAGGGATCATTATCTGGATGTGGCAGGCTCAGATCACGGCGGTGGCCAGGGATGAACTGAGGTCCACCATTAAGAGTGTCGGTGGGAGTTGACTCGGTAGGCTCCTCGGGAATAGTGGGTGTCCTGTCCTCAAAACTACGGTTGATAATGGGACTGACTCCAGACGTCCCGTCGCTATTCGTCCGCGAAACAGTGGGGGCGGTGGAATTGGGGGTTTCTGGAACATCAAAGGCCTGGTGTACTACTGACGTGAATCCTTGAGATTCTTGCGAGGCCTGGGAGTTATTATGATGCAAGGTGCTCTCCTGCTCCGGAATGGAAGGTGGCTGTTCAGAGCTCAGGTCGCTGCTTCCACCCAGGAAATCCGCACCAAATCCTGATAGGCGTTTGACCTCCGGCAGACCAACGGCTGGAGCTGCTGTATCTGAGGCAGCGCCTGAAGCATCAACTGTTGGTGCATCACTTCCAGCAACAGTCGGTTGTGCCGGGGCATTAAAGGGAGTACTGACCACCGGAGATGCAGCTGGCGAACCCTCCTGCGCACGTTTGTAAAGGTCTGCAGGTCGTACAAAAGGGAGTGTCTTCGGTTGAGGGCTTGGAGCGGGGGGAGTCGGCAATCCCTGATAAACGTCTTGAACTCAGTTCAGAGCTTGCTGTTCGTTGTGATAGGTAAGGAGGTGGTGGTGGCCCGGGCTCTTCTTCCTCTTCTTCGGAATCCTCATCACCCCAATCTCCACCATCATATGAGACAGACTTGGCCTCTACCCAGCGCTTCGTCTTTGCACGATTCACGTTCGGTCGGAAAGAGATTGGGGTGTTGCCGCCGCTGCCTGGGCTGTTCGCGAGCTGTTAGTTGAGGTTCCCCGGATCTTGTGCGACAGAAGCCCGCAGATGCTCTCTATCTTGCCGGCACACTTACGGGTTCTGAGTCGCGCGGCTCTGCCCTGGCATATTGGGATTCGCCATGAGGAGAGGAATTTCAAACTGTCCTCAATCAATCTCGCATCGGTTGTTGCCCGATCAAGTCGCAGAGGCAGCACAGCACCACAAAGTGTGATGCCCGCAGGTAGTCAAAAGCTCGAAGTCCTCGAGGGGGGAGACCACTAATGTACGAAGTAAACTCGAAGGAGGACAAGCAAAGTGGCGTGAGCGACGTTGGTGTAATAGCGTGATAGCGTTGCCGATCAGACAGGCTCACGGGCACGGGGTGGCGGGAACCAGGTTATTGTACAGCTGTAGATATTCAATGACGTGGGGATTCACCGGAGGCTTATATGATCTTTTGTACAGGAACAAGGGCCTCTTTGACCACGATTGGAAATGACTTCGGTTCTGCCCCTGACCCTCTATTTCTGGGGAAAGAGAGCCATCTAAATTTATCTCCACGGGTGGCGGTGCAGGTGGCGCGTCACATGACCCGTCGCGACGTGTTTCATTTAGGATTCAAGGGTAAGGCTTCACCGGGGTTCATCTATGGGAAAAGCAAGCTCAGGCAGTGGTGTCCAGTTAGTTCCTTTCTCAGATAGCCTGTTCTATCACTCCCGAACTCGATCTCTAAAACGGCCACTTGAACGCCAATTACTACATCCGGACGCCAGCTACCCCTTATCGATACAGATCGGCGTTTCAACCAACCTCCCCACGCTCTCCAGGTCCGCTCTCTTGGCTTTCATTTCTCTCGTCCCCACTGCAAATACCCAGGAGACCCGTGGATATCTTCAGTCCTTGCTGTTCGTGTCCCCCCGTGCCATAGCAGGATGACTGGCCCGTCTATTCAAGATCGAACCGGCGAGTTCAGTGCCATTCTCGGCCAGGCCCAAAAGCGCCTCGGCACATCGAAAGTCGGATCGCAGCGCCAAGCACTCCTCACTGACGCCCAACGGCGACAGGCTAATGGATCTCCATCGGGTGCGCAGGACGCCAAAGGTGGCCGGTCGGAATTTGCACGAAGAGCGCGCGATATCGGGAGGGGTATCACTGGAACAACAGCGAAGTTACAGCGACTTGCGGAGTGTGAGTTTCCGAGAGGAGGGAAAACGGGTGTCTCATGAATGATTGGCTAATTGGAACCCAGTGGCGAAGCGCAAGACCCTCTTCGACGATAGGCCAGTTGAGATCTCGGAGTTGACATATGTCATCAAGCAAGACCTGGCAGCCCTGAACCAGCAGATCGCCGGCCTGCAACAATTGACCCAGGCCCAGCACCCGAAAGCCAATCGCTCAAAGGCAGACCAGGAGGGCGAACATAATGATAATGTAGGTGGATCCTAAGAGACATGCGCGGTGAGTGCTAATATCAATTTTACAGGTGGTCGTTATGTTGCAAGGAAAGCTTGCCGATGTGGGCGCCAGCTTCAAGGATGTACTGGAGGTCCGAACGAAGAATATCCAAGCGTCGCGCTCAAGGACAGAGAACTTTGTATCGTCCGTATCATCAAAGTCGCAATCTGCCCTCGATACTCAACGCTCAGATTCCCCTCTGTATAATCCCTCGGGCCGACGAACTCCTCAGCCCGGATACCAAGGAAACTCGTCGGATCTCTTGACTCTCGATCCCTCAAATCCCTCACCTCTTAGTGGCCCTTCTATGCAATCAGACCAACAATTACTGGTGATGGAAGAGGCGCAGTCGAGCAATTCTTACACCCAAGCTCGTGGTGAGGCTATCGAGGCTATCGAGCGTACTATTAGCGAACTCGGCGGTATCTTCGGCCAATTAGCCCAGATGGTCAGCGAACAATCCGAAATGATCCAGCGCATCGACGCCAACACCGAAGATGTTGTCGACAACGTCCAGGGGGCTCAGCGTGAATTGATGAAATACTGGAGCCGGGTCTCCGGTAACCGGTGGCTCGTTGCTAAGATGTTCGGTGTTCTGATGGTGCGTATTCCCTATTGCTTCAACATTGTAGCCCCCGCTAATGCTTTCCAGATATTCTTCCTTCTCTGGGTCTTAATATCATAATAGACATCACCCGTCAGCTTTGTCCCCCTTGTGTATTATAATACGTTGCTGCACGTCCTAGATAACGGCTTCTTTTGCATGTCTTTCGGCATTTCCCCTTTCATCTTCTGGTTAGACTCTGGGATGACACCCTTTCGCCGATCTTTCTTTTTCTTTTTTTCTTTCTCTTTCGTTGCAGGACTGTGTCCTCTTCCGAGTTACCCCAGTAAATACAGCATGTACTAATCCGACTACCATGACACCATTCGAATCAACGCACTGCTAGAGCTCTATATCCATCCCTATTGTATATGTACACGAAGAGAAGCTAAGTTCAAGGACCCATCTGGATCATCGCGTCCCACAATCCAGACTCCGCCCATCCAATTGTGGGCTGATTGTCGAATAACTCCCACATCAAACTGTCATCCCAGCCCTCCACTGCCCCAGAATCGGCTTTACTGGCTATGGGACTGGGAAGAAGGTTCGGCTGATGAACAGACCGGTCGTAAATGTCAGGATACGGTGGCGCAAGATGGGCATTATTCGGGCCATTCTGTGCGGGAAGAAGACTCGCAGACGGGGGCCGTTGAGTGTTCTCCATCAAAGGCGCGCAGAGATCCATGAATTTCGAGAAAAGTCCGTACAGCTTTCTGAAAGGCGGGTGGATCTCAGCGAATTGGCGCAGGTCGTTGGTTGTGTTTCTCATCATCTCGAAGTCTTTGTGATCCGATGTTGCGACGACGTTGCAGAATAAGACGAAGAAAGGCGTGAGAGGGAAAAGCAAAATAGTCCTGCAGGAATCGGCGGGGTCAATCTTCATGGAGCATTGTCACGGAGGTTATGGTCTCTTACCAGGTCAAGAAATACGGATACCCAGTATCGGATACTTGGGTAGAAAACAATTGCTGTAGCGTACGTAATGTGGTTGATGCTTTTCGAGCCGCGTAGAGACAATCTTCACATACGGGGCGCGATTTCAGAACTGATGATCGGGCGCGGATGATAGTAGTCATGGTGGAATAGTAATTAAAGTCCATGGACAGCCATGAGCCTTCGAGGTGCCCCCAGGCAGATGCGAACTGCAGTTCCTGATGTTTCCGTTGCTGTGGAGATTTAGAGCGTGGCTAACAGCAGGGGGGGGGAGTTTCAACGTTCGAACGTACCACTTGAAGCCTAGAATGCACTTCCTTCGTTTGTGTCATCAGATCAGATAAAACATTCGCTTTTTCCTTTGCACTCATTGGCGTGGTTCCCAGTAGGATCGGTAGAAGAGTGTCTTTGAGGCAGGCCAATTCCACGATACCAGAGATTATCGGCTTGAATGGTAGCTCTCCGCTCATATGAACAAGGTCGACAGGGTTGACCTTGAGCTTTGGCATAGACATGGGCCGGAGGAGAAGGAGGCTGAGAGTGTTATCGAAGTAGAAACAAGTGTACAGACAAGCGTGAATCTCATCCTCCACGTCGTCTTGGGGTACGGTGTTCGTAATATTGTGATATCCTAGGGCGACAATAACTTTCGCCGCGTAAGAAACGAACATCCAACAGCGAGATTGGTTCCCTAAGTATTGCATGAGGCGTTTCTTACAAGGGTAAGCAGACAACCAGGAGAGAGGGGGATTAGCGGGACTCACGCCAGATAACAACGCCTGAAGCAGGATAAGGCTTGGAGGAGCCGACACGGATATCGAGTTGAGATCTCGAAAAGCGGCAGCTCTATACTGTCTCTGAAGATATTTGAAGTGTTCCCTCAGAGGCTCGCTCGGGGTGACGATGATTAACCCGAGAAGGAATGTAATGACTTTTGTCCAAACGATGACGCGGTAATAAAGTAAGGTATGTTCGTTTTCGGTTCCCTCAATGATAGCAAGCCCCATACGCTCCAAAGTCTTCGAGGAGATGTGATCAGGCCATATCCATAAATTCTGAGAATTTGTGACTCCATCGGCACCTGGAACAATTTAATATAGCTCTGAAGATCTCTTGGGAACACTCACCAGGTAGCATCATGTAGAGTAGCTCTGGGGTAAAAGTAGGACGCGGAAGATCCTCGTCAGTGTCAAACTCTTCCTCAACCTCCGCACCCCGAGTGAACCTAGGATTAGAAAGTTGACCGACGAATTTTCTGGCTGCTTCCAACGCCCCGCGTCTGTCCTGGGAGAGCGCTGGGTTACATTGGAGCTCGTGGTCAAGGTACTCTCGAGCTTCAGTAGCCTGGTGGGTGGCGTTTGGCGACTGGCGCTCTGTACGAAATCCTGCAACCGTACCTATAGACGCCTTTCGCTTTGGCTCCGGTAGAGCCGAAGGGCTCACTGAGCTGGAAACCGAGCTATTGGTGGTGGGATATTTTCTTTTGGAGGTAGATACTTGATTATACTGGTGAGCCTTGGGAGGCGATGGTAAACTGCGGATAGCTTCATGATTTGCAGCAAGCGACACTGGTGACGCGATGTTCGGGGCGCCATGGCCTGTTTTCTCAAGTCTGGCCAGTCGTTCTGCCAAGGCGTCAAGCCTAATAAAATCAAAATCATGCCAAATGATAATCATAGATGAGCTTTACCGAGAAACCCTTGGGCGATGGACTCTTGTCTGTCGGGTACGTAGACATTCCACGTGCGCATCGACGCAATTCATGCACGGGTCCTGGCGATCACATTTAACCTGCGGGTCAAGCTTAAGCTTCGCATGTACAATATAAGTGGGCCATGTTACAATCTCTGACCTTTCTGGAATGGCATAAATCACACTGTTGAGTTATTAGCTATGAGCTTCCCGGAAGCCTGTCGGAGGTGTCGGAGGATATAACCTACTGCCGGTATTGCAGATGGTGCGTCCATACTTGGCTTTCTTGAGCTTATACAGTGATAGGTAACTGAGATCTACCTATAATTGCGTATTCGACTGGCAAGCAATACCCCCGCGCTGCTTCAAGCCCCGGTGGATGCGAAAAGCAGCGCCGTTGCTGACGGCAAACTCCGAAATCCCGGGAGCCGAACGCGTTAGGTCTAGCGCGATAAGAGCACCGATCATTACTCGATCTAGCATGGAGGGAAACTTTCCGATGAACAAAGTGTTTTACGGAAGATATCCAATTCAGATTGTATTATGCTTAAGACTCTCCGTAGCACTGGTTACAATGAAGGGCCACCGCTGAGCCATGAAGCACGTGGACTGGTTCCTCGGCCGTATGCGGGATCGCTCCCTCTGCGACAATTCCTCAAAAGCCGCCCCAAACCATACCAGATCAAAGGTTGGAGCGATGATGGGTTTTTGGTGAGTAGACTGTCCAGTAGCTGCCATAAAATGTCCAAGGTCTTCTCGCATCCGCCACAGAAATTCTTTCCGGTGAGTCCAGTTGGCGGCGTGGGACGAGGAATCGATTCTTTCGTCATCCTTCGAAACGGCAACGAAGAACTCCAGGATCCGCTCAAGGGTTGAAGTAAGGAGGAGGAGGCTGACCCAGTTTTCCGAAGTCGAGGACTGAAAGGTTGGGCTCATGAGCCTTCGCACGGTGGAGCAAAGAAGATGCATGCAATGTTGGGTTTGAATGATTACTTGCGTATCTGTGAATGGCGCTCTCTGTAAAATTGCTCGTTGGGTTTCGATCGATGCATAGAGATCAACTATTCGATCCGGACCTTGCGGTTCAGAGACTGATGCACACGACTCGAGGAAGAATACAGCATATGCGCTACCCTATGTTAGTGCTTTGAGTGATTCTGCCTGCAAAATGATCCTTACAGTGGACGCAGGAGTTTGTGCTGAAGCATGCACACTGCTTTGCTGTAGACCACTTCTTTCTCAGTCTTGGACGACGCCCACATTGACCGTGCCACGGAGTCAGTCTCCAAATGGTATCGAATTTCATGGTCGGCCAAATGAAAAGAAAGCCGAATACATGTGACCCAGCATCGCTTGAGATCGACAAGATATGCTAAGGAGTATTCGGCGTCACCGTAGCCGCCTGCATCATATTGTGGCGGGGTGGGGGAAACAGATCAAATATAAAAGTCAGGTCCTCGCCTGGCGACGAGTGATCATCTGCATCGCGGTACATTCCGTGACTTTGACGCATTTCAATAAACGCATGGGCAATGGCATGTTCGTTTTCGAAGATGCGTTTGTGCAGGAACCGACATGTCAAGGCCAAGGACTCGATATCTTCTAGTTCGCATGTTGCAACCAAGGCAACAAACACCGTATCTGGCAGACAGCTCCAGGCCAACTTGTAGGGCACTGAAAGGGAGGCTGATCGCCTGCGTCGTGAGAGACGCGCCCGGAAACGATCGAGCAGCGGCGGCATAGTTTAATGTATGTGAGCGATCATCGCTGCGGAAATGCAGATATAGTTACGCTTTGATTTGGCAAGGGTGCAGTTTTATGGCTGCTCCCAAGCCGGCAGGAGCTAGATATATCTGCCACTGAGACACGCCTCCAGAAGTATGTGTGCGAAAAAAGGCGATGTTCCAGCCCGAAGTCAGACGACGTTGGAAGCGGCTGAAATGGAGTAAGGCTTTATGTGGCCTGGAATTCCAGGTGTCGAATAATCTTGACACGGCCCCGGTTATGACATTGCCGGAGAGTTCTTGGATTCTTTCCCAAAGGCTCTTCATATTCATGGGATCTTGGGATAATCATCCATAATATCTTATAAGCCAGCACCGAGGCACAAACAATAGCGAGCACGCATATACGAAGCGAGTCGCGTGCAGCAGGGGCTGGACACCATGGACCGGCCGGAGACACCGAAGCCCTACTCCTGTGTGATATGCCACAAAAGGAAAGTGAAATGTGACCGCCAGGAGCCTTGCTCAAACTGTTCAAAGGCCAACGCCGAATGTGTGTATCGGCCTCCGCCGCCGCCTCGGCGTCGCAAAAGGGAACGCGCCGACAGCGGAGACGCGTTGCTGGATCTTGACCAATCAATCCGGCGAGGAGCTAAGGAGCTTCCCCAGAATCATGCTGCCAAACAGGCTTCCACTAAAGATTTATTGGCTGACCCAAGCCAGCGTGGCCATAGTAGCGGGAGAATGATCATGAAACAGGGTAATTCTATCTATCTGGATAGGTAAGATCTGCCATGTCTCTGGTCTTTACTCGCACTGGCTAATAGCTAAGAAGCACTCTTTGGACGAGAGTCAGCCAAGAGGTTCGTGAAGCCTGATGCAATTTTTATTAGTATCCTGACCCGTCTATAGCTTCCCGATGCTACACATGTTTTGGACAATGCGTCAGATCATGAGAGCGATGATTTATCAGACGAAGAACTTGACGAAACACTCATGATCCTGGCTCCTGGGGCTGAGAATAGCCGTGCAGGCCTACATCCCAACCCAGTCCACATATTCAAACTGTGGCAGACTTTCCTTGAAAACGTCAACCCCCTTATCAAGATATTACATACTCCCACCGTCCAGCCGCAAATATTAGACGCTATGGTTGACCACGAGAAGATGAGCAGAGACCTAGAGGCCTTGATGTTCTCCATGTACTGCATATCGCTGATATCACTGACAGCAGAAGAGGTGGCAGAGTCATTCGGAGAAAGTAAAAAGAACCTGCTGCGAAGATTCCGGAAAGGAGCCCAGTTTGCTTTCAGAAATACATCACTCCTTCGCACCTCTAGCTTTATGGTACTGCAGGCTTTTATCCTATACATAGTAAGTCGATCTCAAGGTATTGGGGGCCATGGTATTAACGGCCTTGGTAGCTATCCTTGCGCGCGGTATCTGATCCCTCATCCGTCTGGACGCTAAGTGGCATTGCTATGAGGATCGCTCAACGAATTGGAATCCATCGAGATGGCGCTGGCTACGGCTTGTCGCCATTTGACACTGAGATCCGACGCCGAGTGTGGTTTCAGTTAGTGATCCTTGACGCCACTTCTGCGCAATCCTGTGGAGTGGCTTCAAGCCCGATGCTGCCAACGTCTGATTCTAGGCCACCAGCAAATGTTAATGATAGTGATCTGGATCCACTGATGAAACAACCACCAAGCGAGAAGGACGGAGTTACGGATATGATGTTCTGTCTCGCCCGCAGTGAATTTGGGAAATGGCTCCGCCGTTGGAGCGCGGCGGATGGATCCGACCCCTCTAACTCCCCATGGGCATCTTTGGCGTCTTCGTCAATGTCTTCCCGGGGAAAAGACGAAGCAGTCAAGGAACTGGAGAGTCTGCTCGAAGAAAAATACTTGAAATACTGTGATCCATCGATTCCACTGCATTCAGTTACAATTATGATGGCTCGATCCGCTATCCTCTACACCCGGCTTATGATCCATCACCCCCGGCAATACCAAGGCTCAAATACTCGGATCCCGCAAGTTGAAAGAGACATAATGTTTCAGAATTGCTTGAAGATGGCTGATTATGCCAACTATGTGCAAACTTCCACCGCTGTTCGACGTTTCTCCTGGCACACAGAAAACCACATGCCTTGGGATGCCATGATCTTCTTGCTATCGGAGATCCGCTCTCGTGCTGACCCCGAAGAGAAGAAAAAAGTTTGGGAAACTGTGGGCAATATTTACTCACGCTATCTCGCGCAGCGAAAGAGGAATCTAGATGCGCCTCTGCAAATGGCTCTTCAAAATTTGATTACCAAGGCCTGGAGAGCTTATACTGCGGATTGTAGTACTAATCAGCAAACAACTGCTCCATGTCCGCCTGTCGTGTCAACCCTTTTGGAAAAGGCGCGATCCAGAGGTCTGACGAATTTGACCGGGGGCTCTTCTCAAGCTGCAGACCCAGACCACTTAGTATTCAACCCGGACACATCGCCTTCGCGGGTCATGAGCGACGGAACAGACTTGGATTTCATATTTAACGCCGACAGCCCGATGGATTGGAACGAATGGGACAAATTTTTGAATCAGTTCCAAGGGCCTTTCCTGGATGGTATGGCGGGGAGCATTTCCTGAACTATCTCAGGGCTCGCCTGTGCCACAAGTAAAGTCCTGAGATTCGATTGAGCTTCTGAGCTCGAACTCGGAGGCTGCCCAGCCGGCTGGCCGACTTTGCAGATCCTTACGCGTTTATTCCAAGATTTGAGGGTCACAGATCTCTCTAGATCTACGGTTACAAAACAATATCTATCGCATCTATCAACTCATGGCACCTTCAATCTTCCGTCTTCAACTTTTCTCCTATAATGTCTCAACCGGAGGTTCATACCACCGGTGCGGGACTACCGGTCTCGTCCTCGCTCTTTGGCTGCACGAAGGGGCATCAAAATTCGAACAGTCCATCGGTCCGAGAGGCCCATTAGAAGCTCTTGCGAAATCCTCGTACAGGTGCGCATTTTGGAATTGCACCACCAGTTTGGATTGGCCGAGCAGCTTGTGGCTGCCTGATGGTATGACTCGAGCGACCATTTCTCCACAATCAAGATATTTGGTGATAGATTCATGTATACAGCGAGTCACGGTCGGAGCCGGGAGAGCGGTGTTCAGCCAAGAATGTGCGGTTGACAGTCTTCCCATGGGGTACATCCAATGGCCAAATTGGGCTAAAAAATTCTGTGTATCTGCTGCGCCCGGATCAGTATATTGCAGCGATCTTTGCGAGCAGTGTGCCAAAGCTAGAGAGCTATTTGGAACGTGGCTTGGAGCACTGGAACCCGTTGTCTTGATGGTGGTGAAAAATTTATTTTTGAAATTTCACTGAAAACATCCTGTTTACTCAATGCAGGATCACCCTAGTTTTATGACCAAGATAGGCAACCGTTGCGACCTATAGCAGTTGAGCCCCAGAAACACTGGAGCCTGGTAGTGTCCTTTCCGCAGTACTCCTAGTGCAAACTTGTTTATGCAAACCGTGAGTCTAGATCGAAAAATCACAGCCACACACGCTCAAAAGAACTTGAAACTTCTGAAGGCTGAAAGTTATCGCCTGCTAAAAATAAGGCTTGTAGTGAGATCGACTGGTCGGCTACAAAGAGGCGCTATCATTGGCCCGATGCGCGCTGGGGGTGGGGATACCGGAATTTATGGAAAATTCCGGTCGTGTTCAAATTATCCATGTCGACGCCCTTTTCCCTCGGCCAGAAAATTCCTACGGATTATTCGTCTCGAAGAGGCTCGGGAATTATGTCTGAACGAGCTAAAGCTGTACCCCGCAGTGCGAGCTGGGGAGCCGCGTGCGCCCCCTGTGCAAGGGCAAAGGCTCGGTGTATCCGGTCTAATAAGGCGGCCGGAGACAGATGTGATAGGTAAGTTGTCAGAGATTCCTCTATATACGCGAGAAAAAGCACCCTATATTGTTACTTCTGTTGCTGATTGTGTAGATGCGAGAATCTACAGAAAAGCTGCGTGGAGCAAGCTCCTAAGACAAGAAAAAAGCGACAAGCAAAGCTCTCGTAAGCACAACAGCATGGTAGTGACCTATCGAATGATACTCACTGGCTTTTTGCAATAGGAGGTCACAGCAGCTGGAAGCAAAATTGGACAATCTGCTCGAATCATTAAAGCGGCCAGAGCAGAACCCGAATCTAGGCCATCTGGGCATGCAGCTCCGCGACAGCCCAGAGGGCTCAAAAGCCCACTCGTCATCAATATTCACGGGCGGACAGCCCGGCAAAATCCAAACCAGCGATACAGGCTCAATTGAGATAGCTCCTCTACCCGGGTACAATACATACGCACGCCCACTATGTACCTGTTCAGAGACGATCGAGCAAGAAGACCTCGTCCCATCACAGCCTGATGAGGTTCTGTTATCAATATATCGGAGCCAACTGAGTGCTCAATTCCCCTTTGTGATCATCCCACCAAGAGTGACTCTGGCAGAGCTCCGAGAAACGCGCCCTTTCCTGTTGAAAGTCGTCAGAATGATCGCTTCGATTCGAAACCGAAGGTCGATGTGGGGACAAAGCCATGCAGTCATGCGTCATCTTACGGAAGCGGCGATGATTAGGGGTGAGCGCTCTCTGGACTTGCTGCAGGGGATATTGATGTTTGTAGGTTATTTTCACTATTACTGCATGGCGCATGGGCAGTTCAGCAATTTGATCCACTTGGCAGTGAGCATGATCACCGATACGGGGTTGGACCGGCATTCCAAGCCCCGTGAGAAAAACCAGTTTGTTGCGATGGATCGGGAGGAGCCTAGGAAACTGACAAGCGAAGAGAAAAGGGTGGTTCTCGGAGTTTGGTATATGAATTCGAAGTAAGTGCAGTTCATGGCTTATACTTTTGGAACGGCTCCATGTGCTCACGGAACCTCCAGTGCTGCTCTGACTTGGAACATAATCAACTCTACATGTTTCACAAAGCACTTGCAACAATGTCGACAGGAGCTGGAGGAAGCGCCAGAATACGAAACAGATAGGCTGCTTGTCGAACTGGTCAAGATCCAGCACCTGACCGAGAAGATCTTTCGATTCAACCATAGAGAAGAGTTAGTGGACACGATGCCTGGTTTCACATCCCCGTCCGAAGAAGATGCACTCTTGTACACAAGCAGCTTGGAGGCCGAAATGGAAGGCATGAGGCGATCATTACCGGCCAGCCTAGAACATAACTGTAAGCGCCCGTCCGCGTCCCAAAAGATGCATCTTGCTGACACTCCCCTTAGACCTCCTATCGAGTCACTATAGCATTACGCACATACGGCTCTATGAAAACCTATTAGCCAATTCCCACCCATGGGAAGAGCGAATGACACAGTCTCTCAGCCCAGCATCCGATTCAACGCAGTCTGAACACAACATCCACTACGCCGCCGCAACACAAGCTGTGCAAGAATGGCTTCACACCTGGCTTTCAATACCAGTCTGCTACTATTTCTATATGCCTCAACCAGGAATTAGCCATCTTATTTTCGCCGCAACAATGCTCGTGAGACGAGCCCGGCTGGTCCTGCTCGCCTGGGGCCAGCCCGCACAAAGAAGCGCCACAGGCAGCGCAGCAGGAACCGCACCATCCGACCGCCCAGTGCCCAAAGCAGTTCCAGCTACAGTCGGATATACCCCCTTCCAAGGGTTCTTGATAGAACCTCTGATCACACTGGCCGGACGGTTCGAAAGCGCGAAGCAGGAAATTGGGGTAGCGCACGCTACCGAATGGAAGAATGACTTCTTCGATATCGCCGGTATGATCTTGCGCAATCGAGCCGACCGTATCGAGAAGTGGTGCGGGGTGGTTAACGCAAAGGGCTTCTTGCCGAGGAAGCACACGGCCTCGGACTCGCTGGAAAGTCCGAATGCGTTCCGGACGGTGGATGACATGCTGTTTGAGCAGGGGAATGCGCCGCTGTTTAATGATGCTGATTTGGAGAATTGGCTTTGGGCGGGTGACTTTTTTTGACGGGATGGGGTTGAATCCAGGCCCGATGGATGGGTTTGGTGGTAGTGATCCCGTTGCTGGGATTTCAATGGGGATCGCTGTTGATCCATCTGTTGTTTATCGATAACCCGTGACAAAGCGAATGGATTGTTAGTCCTGAGGATGACGAGACGTATCACGGCTAGATCATGAGTTTGTCGAGGCTTGATCCTGAGGGTTCTACGCACAAAGGTAAGGTGTATTCTAGGACTACCACGACACATTTTTTGGACCCTTTAATTTGCTGGAAATCGTCTACGATTGGTGATACATGTGTTTATTTGGAAAACTCCACGAGCCGAGATCGAAAATCAGCTTGTGATAAATCCCATGTTTTCCACTGGAATTTGGAACAGCACATTGTATAGGCATACTATCTACAAGTTTCGCGTTCACAGGGTTCCAAGAATATTCCAGAGGCCACTGCAGACGATCACTGGGCCTTGTCCTTAAGTTGACGCATCTTGCGTTCATCCATCCAGTGCCGCATTGGCTCCCACTTTCGACAGGTGTGAGTTTGGCCAACTCCGAGCCCTATAGACATACCTTCATGGTGATAGAGTGGTACTGGTGATAGGTCGCCCTGGCATTGTATAGCCTGGCGGAGCTGATCCAGGCAATGGTCCATGTGAATTCTTCCCCAGTCCGGAGGAAAAGCGGTTGAATTCTGTATCTCCATCTCAAGATGACTAGGGCCGAGTTTGGAGTAATAGTCTTTGTCAAGCTCTTTGCGGACCGCATTAAGACAATGTAAAGAATGAAACATATCAGGCCTGGGGAAGTGTCAGTTTGTCTTGAAAGAAACTGAGATATAGTATTTCATACTCAAAATGGTAATGGCCGGACGCAGGCTCTACAGTCAGATCTGGTAGGTAAGGTGCCGCTTCTTCAGGAGTTAATCTGACAAATTCTCCTGTGAAAGAGTCAGTCTTAGTGGAGGGAAATATTTGGAAAGGCTGATGTACCTCTCAGGAGATCACCCCAGGCACGATCAATCTCGGGACCGGGAGGTCCAAAATATTGAGGTTCTGCTGGATCGATTTCCCGATAGACAGTTTTAGTTTCTCTGTCGAACCACAGCTTTCCTGAAAAAGTCCGCTCTTCAAGAACGATATGCGGATGCGAATCTTCGAGGTCTGTTCGGTAAGCTGGGCCTGTTGTTGGAAGGCAGTAGCTCTCTCTGTGTGCAACCTGATGAAGGAGAACGTAAATGACCACCGACCCCAATGAAAACGTCGAGGCTATCCAAGGCCAGACCAGAGGAGCCCGAGGCTGTTCCCAAGTCCATTTTTCAAGAAACGGAAGTTGCTCTTGGGAAGAACCATTCGGCTCTTCTGCCCGATATTTCGTATAAACATAGTCTTTAAGAGATTTAAAGAAAGCCATTTTTTGGTCCGAGAAGTATTGTAATGGGCAGTTTGGCAAGCAGAGATCTGATTCCGGCGAGATGTGTTCATATGTGCTGGCAGTTCCCAGTGACGTGATCTTACTAGGCCCATAGACTTCCCAGAGAAAAGGTATCCCAAAAATGACGTCTGTTCGACTAGATTGGACCAGAAGAATGCTTGCACAATCAGTGAAGTCGGAAGAAGCATGGTGATCGATGATCAACTTGAATGATCGGCAGCCCAATCAATGTCTTGGGAGGCTCGCCCCGCATTCTTGATGAACACTTCTCTCCATGTTTCAAAAGATCAGCCTTCTTAATGACGTAGTCTAAGGTGGGATCTGGAGTGGTTTTTCTCGAAAGATCGCAAAAGAGATTTCGGGGATGCAGCGCGATTTGCCCCTCGCAAGGCGGTGATCTACATAGCTTCATTGCGATGTGGCACGAAAAGCGAGGCCGCTGACGATAAGTCACCCCAATATGATCTCATAATTCCAAGCGCCACTGAAGCTCTCTGTGCAGTTTTGAAGGAACCTGATGGCTATAAAGTTGGCCAAAATTCCCCTATGGCGGCTCACCAACATACAAGACAACTTTTCAAACAAACATCTTCATAGATCAAGTAAGCTGCAATGTCTCTTTGATGGAGGCCTTTGATCTGTTTTACTGACGCAACACAAGACCCAAACACTCCATCATGAAATTCTCAGTTGCCATGATGTCCATGACCGCTGGTCTGGCTATCGCAGCTCCCATGGTCAACAAGGAGATGCCTGAGACCCCGGCGATTACCAAACTTGGCGGTAGTGCTGAACCTGCCATGATCAATAAGCGAGCCGCCCACATGGACATGTATGCTAAACGGGGCTTAGGCGATGCACCCGAAGGTGACGCAACTATCAACAAGCGTGGCAACGCATATGCCTTGGAGGGCGACTCGATTGATAGGCGTGGTATCAACGATGCTTTGGAGGATGATTCCCTCAACAAGCGCGCCTTGGAGGGTGATTCCAACAAGCGTGGCGACGGATATGCTTTGGAGGATGATTCCCTCAACAAGCGCGCCTTGGAGGGAGATTCCAATAAGCGTGGCTACGGACATGCTTTGGAGGGCGACTCGATTAATAGGCGTGGTATCAATGATGCTTTGGAGGATGACTCCCTCAACAAGCGTGGAGCTGGATACTCAGATGAGATGCCCGATGTCTCCATCAACAGGCGAGGTCTCGACGGTGATTTGGAGGATGACTCCCTCCATAAGCGCACTTTGGAGGGTGATTCCCACAAGCGTGGCTACGGACATGCTTTGGAGGATAGCTCCCTGGACAAGCACGCCTTAGAGGGTAGTTCAAACAAGCGTAATGCCGAGCATGATGCCATGACTATGCGCGACTACGCTGCCAGCAATATGAATGAGGTGAACTGAGTGAGCCGGAAAGGACAATGGACTCTAGAATTTCATTCGGGTCTACTGATGGGGTGCCAATGTTGAAATGTCGATAGCTTTGCTGGTGCTTGTCAGCTTGGTTTGTACTACTACCACTAGTATGCATCAAATAGCTGACACCGTGAGGGAAGTGTGTTACATTTTTCATTTACTTTTTGCCATTATTCTGTGTTGTTTGAACGTAGCAGCTATTTGAAAATCGCTACTGAACTGTCCAGCCTCTTTCTTGACCGTACGTTCCTCCCGCTTGAAATAACCATCGCATGCTTTACGCCAATCTTCTGATCCGACAAGAGTAAATTCATAGTCGTTCTGGCCTCCAGTCCTATCCCATCCCCGACTTCGAGCCTATCGTAATATAGCCTTCATAAGACCACAATCTGCGATACTGTTATATATTGTTTTACGGCCTATGTGTGCTACCCCACAAGAACCCAAAGTTAGAATTACCAGTACATGACTGCGGAGAGCTCTCAAGCGACGGTGAGAAACGTGGCGAAGATAATCGAATGCTTTGTTACTAGCTAGGGCCAACTCATTGGTAGCATCTCTGCTAACATTTTTATTTTAGCGCACCCAATGCACCTGATTTCATATGTATATTGTAGATGGATAGGTGTTTCATCAGAGGCGAGCTGCGTTGTCACGCTACCTTGTCCTATGTTGCTCGGGCCACCCTTCAAATCGAGCAAAATGGGCCGAAGGGGGCCGCAGGGACATACAAATGGGGGTTGAGAAGAACGAAGCGAAAAGGCTCCGCTGTCAGCGGTGAGAGCGAGGTACATTGCCGTCTTGGAAATCATCAGCCCCGAGATGTCTCCGAACGCGTAAGTGGGCCGCAAGTGCTGTAGCTTAAAAGGGAGATTGAGTCCTCATTGCTTCAGAGGAATACATGAGGCTATATATAAATCAAACATCAAGTTGAATTCCAGTCAACTTGGTGCTTTCTAAGAGATATACAAGGAATTCATTCCGGTGAAGAGGCTCTGTTTCTGATCTACGCCAGCCCCCTACCACAACAGGCCAGCTACCGTGATAGTCAACAAATTGGTCCGTCGATGTAATACATTTCACGCAACTCACCAACCACCGCCGAGTTTCAAGCGGCAGAAAACGCGTTGTTGTTTCCGCGCAACAGAATATCACGTGCCTTCATCACCTCTGATTAACGACGCCCCTGCCCTCTCACCATACCACTTGTATTCTCTCCAAAGGCCTTCTCGAATAAAAAGGAAGGAAAAAGGAAGGCAGAATTCATGAGTTAAGCCATAATCATGGTATCACAAGTTGAGGATCAGCTTCAGCCAACGTCTGCGCAGTTGGACATTGCGACAAATGAAGCTCGGGCGTACTGGTATTCGCTAGCCGACGAAGCTATTGCCCTTCTTCAAGATAGAATCATGCTTAGGTCGGTCGTACCACAGGATATGCTGTCACAGGTTCCAGCGTTGCCAGCCACGCAAATTGCAGTCAACAAAGTTACTCTCTCTGACGAGATAACAAAGGCGCTTCTTACAATTGCGACATCGGCAACGAGTTTGGCTGAGCCCGAGAAATGCAATGCTGAAGCTGTTTCAAGGGATATCGAAGCAGGCTTGTTGGTAGGGGTACAATCACCTATTTCATGCAATTTATCCGGAACTTGCTTTCAACGGTTGCAAGCAAGTGGAACAGGGGGGGAGGAGAACGCCAAATCTCATTGGTGTACTATCACTAGCATGGGCTTATATCCTCTCAGCCTATTTCATCGAGGTGCAGCAGCATGAAGGCGCAGATATGGTTTACACAGACTCTGCTGCGTCTTGGCGGTGCTATGACATGGATCCAAATGCGGAAGATACGTCTTCTATCAAAGTCGACATCGGCAAGGCAGATGAAAGAGCTGCTCGGTGGTGGGCAGCTATTTTAGCCCCTTCCAAAGGATGGAAAGCAACTGTTACTCAGAGGAATGGGACATCATACATCTCACCTTGGTCACTTTGTTTAGAAAATGAGCCTGGGTTTGGAATTATATGGCAGGACAACGGTACCGGAAAGGAGGGCACTGCACCTCTTTGCCCTCTTTCATCTCAATCTGCCTTGGAACTCTTAGCTGAGTTTTGCTCCTTACATGACTTGGGCGGACAATGCTGGGCCGCTTTTGCAACAGCATTGACCTTTCCGACACATAAACAGTACGAAATTACTATCCAACTTCCTCGACCAACAACAGCCCAGGGACAAGCAAAGCATTCTTCAAACATACATCTGATTAGCGAATATCTCTCGGCTGGCAGGGACCTTGCTTATTATATCTCTCTGAGTTGCAATTACAGTGTCCTGATATCTAGTCTCTGCGGATCGTTTTGGGAACCGAGCATTGCATGCAATCTTGTCAGTCCATGGCTGCATCCAATTTTGGAGAAGGTCCCTAGAGCCACCGGAATAGCAGAGAACGCAGGGCGATATCATGAAATAATTGCTCTTTTATGCGGCATGCGCCGTCCGCGACTTAAGGGCCTTTGGGAGGGAGCTGCCCTAAGTGGGCTTGTGCCCAAGGTCATCGATCTTGTCAAGAGTGGAACACCTCCTCTTGATCCAAACGGCTTTCCTTGGACAGCTTCTCCTCAGACTTTCATGGACTCATGTGGCGCAGGGCCATACTTCTATAGACGAGCTTCCGGCGACAACGCTATCAGAAGAAGTGATGCTTGGAGACTTCTATATCTCCCCACATCAGCGGATGATGGCCTTTACTATAATAGTCTCCCCTTTTCACCATGGTATCCTACCGGCGAAACTGTCGAGAAAAATTGTGCATTTCGAGTTCGTGTGCACAAATCATGTTCAAGGCACCGTCTCGCCCAGACCTCCTGGTCCTGGCAATTACAAGATGGCTCATCTCTCAATGGCCGCATATTTCGCGCGGAGGAACCCGTTTATTTGCAGCCATCTAAAGTTGCGCGATCTCGCAAAACTCACAGATTCGTTTGCCCACCAGTTGCTCTCTCTCCGTCGCAGGACGCATCGCATGCAGCATTCTTCGAAGCGTTCCGCTGGGTATTGGCAAATCATGAGGGAAGACCGAATTCTGAGCCAGTATATGATGATGACTGGATTGCTGGCTGCGACGATAGCGATGAATGTTATTCGGAAACAGAAGAAATCTCTCATAGCAACGTTCCCACCAACAACAATGAGGAAATATTTGCTCAGGAGCTGAAAGGCTGTGTTGACCGGGCTTTGTCTTCACAAGGAGATTCAATAAAATAATGGATTGAAAACACTTTATGATATAGTGAAGCTGAACTAGAAATCAGATCTATTACACTTGACAGAATGCTAGCCAGAAGTATCCAATAGTCCTTGTAAAAATGGGGCTGTCCTGCGATGCTCGGGACATTTCTTATAGATTCTCCACGCTTGTGCTATATAGGAATGAAACTGCAACCCCCAAGGGAAGGAGCAACAAGAGAAGGTTTTTGATAAAAAAAAAACCAAAAAAACATACAATAGTCAGGGTTCCTATGTGGCCACCCACCATAGTACTAACTGACCAGCGTGTGGCTTAAACGTGGTGAATAGTCGGTGGGTGCCGCCTGGGTGAGAAAGGGTGAGAGTGGGTGAGGATCATGCCACCCCGCACTGACCCTTTCAGCCACAGGCTAGTACTGTGCAGCTGCAGGCGTGACGTGGCGATTCAGCCTCATTTCGATGAATGAAATTGCCGCTGTCTTTCCGGCTTCCTATATCCAAAATCCCTTTGTGACACCCCCTCTGCGCCTCCAAGATAGGCTCAAAATGGCAGAGCTCGTTGGAGTCATCTCTGGTGGTGTTGGCATTGCTTCCTTTGCCCTCCAAATTTCAAGCAACGTTAATTCTTTGAGACGAACTTATCAGTACAACAGGAACAAAGCATCACAGGAACTCGAGGAACTCGCCCACCGTCTCGAGTTCTTGAATTTGCTCTTGGAAGACCTCCAGCCTTTTGAGGGGAAACCGTCTGTTGATCTTGCAATTAGAAGCTGTCAATACATATACCATGATATGGACAAAGCTTTGAAGTTATTACAAGAGAAGATGCACAGGGCGCCAGCTGGCTGGAAAGGCGACTGGAAGTTAGCGAAAGGTTGTCTTTCTAGGCAAATTCGCGAGGAGATTCATGACATTGGACACAAGCTTATATGGATGACCCAAATGATGAATACGTGAGTACTCATGATTGAGCGACATCAAGAGATTTCTAGCTCATATTCAGCTCAAGTGCACTCTGCACGGTGTCAGTTCCCCCTAGAGGTATCGCGGGAAACCATGCCGACTCCCCCATATCCCACGACACTCCCCCCAACTGCCACGAGCAACCGAGAGAATGAAAAGGCCCTCACGTCAAATGAGAGTGTCGCTCGCTCACAGCCCAGTGCATCTTCAGTGACTCGACGAAAATCCTGTGTCGCACGACACTGCCATTGTTCATGCCATATGACCGAGAGCAGCTCAGGCCGTTATTGGGGTCTGCAATACACTCCGATTTCGATGATCTTTGCGGAATGCGATAATAATAAATGTGACATGAAGGGAATTTGTTTGAGCTTCAGGGTTGCTTTCAACAAGTTCAGCATTCCATGGGCACTTTTGCTAGACTTCCAATTTATTCTCGGTGCTAGAAAGTATTCTTTGCGGCCCGCCCTTAGCTTGCAACGAGTCGTGAACTATACATCACCCGGATTTGAGACTATATGGAGATGTCGAAAGGGCCTTCTTCCACTTTCAGAAGCGCAGGATCAACTCCGGAGACTGAACAGATCGCCGTCGCCTCTGTCACAGCACATTAATCCAGCTGGAGACAATTATATCCGGGTAAGTTTTATGTTCCAAGGTCAAATTTAGCTAATTAGATTCTAGGACCTTCTCTGTTATGGACCATGGAATAACCAGAATAACCAGTTTGCTTTGTTGGGGTTTTTGGTCAAAGAGTTAGACATGAGACTTGAGGATGAAGATAATCAGTTTGTTTTGCACCAAGTGCTGGTAAAAGAAGCTTTCACTGATTCAACTATAGGACACTGATCCGTTGCGCCTCGTGGATAGGCGAAGGATCACATATCGGGTTACTCGAGGCCATCCTTGAATTAGGATTTGACGCCAGTGGTATAGATTCACCATTGTTCCAGAAATGGCCCTCGCCTTGTTCACCTAATTGGATTTCGGAAGAGTTCACACCTGACCCATTTTTCCTGGAATATCTTGCTATCATTTCGAAAGACAACCCGGGTGAGTAGAGAACCGGTGTTCTCGTAGTGTTCGTGCAGCGATGCAGACCTAATACAAATTCTCAGAATTCGGAGGGTCTACAGCCCTCCATGACGCTGTACTGCGCAGATCGCCAGCGACCGTGCGATCCCTCCTTTCAAATGTGTCCGGCTTGGAAGATTGCCGCAACTTTCTAGGCCAAACACCCTTGCATCTCGCAGTCTGCGATCCGGAAATATTCACTATGGTTCTGGATGCTGGGTTTGATATGGACTCGAGGGATGAATGGGGGATCACTCCCCTAATGTATGCAGCTGGGATGGGAGTAAGTGAGGTCGTACAGTTACTCATCTCCAAAGGCGCAAATATAATGGCCCAGGCTACATATTTGAACCGGGGTTTCGTGGATTACGCATCTGCCCGCGGACACTGGGATTTAATACTCGAATCACTGAAAACTATTCAGCTATACTACTGTGAACAAGCCTTTCAGGATTGCGTGTGTTGGGCTATTCTCAGATTGATTTACAGCGACAACATCACCTTATCTGATGGTTCGAGAGAGAAATACTTTGTGGGTTATCTTGATCTTTGTGAAAACTCGAATTTCACATTCTCAGATAGCTATAGAGGTACAGATGGCAATAACCTCTTGCACTATGTCAAAACAGAGAAGGAGCTGCATGCTCTTGTCAATCACGGCTTTCATGACTTTAACAGACCCAACAGTGAAGGCGAAACTCCAATCTTCTCCATTTTGAGCCGTGTCTCGAATGCAGACTTGCTTCGGTGCTGTGTTGATAACGGGACTGATATCAATTACGTCAGCCATAAGGATCGCACGATCATATTTTCGCTCATATCAGAGCTGAGCGGCTTTTACTATACCACTTGGGATACAGTGGATTCAATGAGGTTCTGCTTGCAGTTAGGTTTGGACATCTTTCATACGGACAGCTGCAGATGTGCTTGTTCAACTAATGGCTGTCATACCGCCTCCGCCTTCGATTTGAGTTTCAGATCTAATTATTCCTGGAATCAGGCGAGATTTATCTGGACTCTTGAATGGCTTTCAAAAATTGAGGAACTATGTGGGTATGGGGCATGTAAAAAGATGCTTCTGGCATTGATTCGCAGAATGCGTTTTGATATGCTTGAGATAACCCATGTCTGTTGTCAGGGAGAGGCCGGCTTAAGATCAAGATGGGAATTCGCTCAGACGAGGCCCAAGGAATTTGGAGGGTCATTACACGAGGAGCGACAGGCGATAATGACATTGGAGCAAGAGATGGAGGATTACAGCGCAGAGAGCTTGGAAAGTCTCAGATGCCAGTTGATGAATCTCGCCAAGGAGAGATATGTCAAGGCTAGCGTTGCAAGCGATGCAAGAGCTGCAAGCCGCAGAAGGACATACGAAGTAAGTCGCCTTTCAGATATGAAATTAATAGTGCAGTCTATCTGATAAATCAGTCTGGCTTTACTGTCGACTACAAAAATGACACTTTCCGTTGGTGCGTCGATTGTACTACCAGCACCGGGTATAACTTGACATGCGACATATCACAATATGCCTTCTGGCTGCAACACGAATATTTGCGAGGGTACAAAGATCGCGAAACTGGCTTCGTTCAACAAGGATGGTACGAAAGGCGGACTGCATGGCTTGTTGAAATAATCAGCGTGATGGGAGTTTCACTTCAAACAATTAAGCAACAAATGGAAAACATACATCTTGAGGAGACAAGGTTGGAGAAGATTGATTCAAAGGCTGTCGTCGACCAATTTTGGAGTTCTGCAAAGGATAAACTTGCCTAGGACCTAATACCAGATGTTATATGGTCATATTAATGGCGACCAACATCTTGACTATCAATACATTCGTTCCTAAATTCACTGACTTTACTTCAGTTATCCAAACCATACGCGGTTAGATCTTGCTTCATGATCCCTGGAAGTACATAACTAAACATTACTTTCTTTTCCACCAAAACTTTTAATCTTCTTTCCTCTGCTAATTGGGAATCCACAGAAATGAAAATTCCGATCCTTCAAAGGAAGGAGCAAAAGAAAGCTTAAAAAACATACGACAGTCAGGATTCCCATGTGGTCACCCACCATAGTACTAACTGACCGGCGTGTGGCTTAAGTACGGCTGAGCGGACGGGAAGCCCTGTTCTCCACACCCTATGGTCGTATGTGCTAGACGATTCGAATGACTGCTCTATATTATACTGCTGATCCATGGGTACATGCTGCTGGCAAGGTGTCTTCTATGTAGAATACTGGCGTACCTTTCCCAGGTTTCATGTATGTGTCCCGAAAATATTGAGGTCACGCAAAGGAATCGATAATAAGGAACCTTCTGTATTCGAGTACGCGAGACAGGAGAACAATGTCCCGTCCCGTACGAATCATACGTAGCCCAATTCGGAACTGGTTGTTAGGCCTAAGACTGGTTTCGGAACGTCGAACTGGGCAATACCGGCGGCAATTATCTGGGCTTCCAAAGGCTCACTTGGGTACTATAGTCTGATTGTCAGATACAATCATATTATGAAAGACGACTGCGTTTAAGAGCTTGGCGAAAAGAATGCACGGGTTTCTCCAATTATTGTAATTGTGGAATGCTCTCGATAGTCAAGAGCTTCGGTTTAAATCCAATTATTACAACCTGGCAGGACCCGAGGTTTTGTACGATTGCTTTATATTGTATCACAACCCATGCATCAATATGCATATCGATCATGTGTATATATCACGCATATAAGCTTTGAAGAAAGAGACATGTGCTACCGATCCGCTTCATTTGGCTCTTTCCAGACCTCGATCCACCGAAGAGCGATTTACCTATACCTACTGGATGTACCTTTCATGCAGATATTCTCCGGAAACGAGCTATTGGTTCTCCTCGTCAATTTTATCCTCCTTGCGCAACTTTTATAATATAAAATGCCCAAGAACATCAAGCATTGACCACAAGCAAAATCCTATACGTAAATGATTGCACTGTGCAAAGGAATGCATGCAAAAAAGTGCAAAAAAAATTGTTTCACGAAGCTGTACGCAATCTGCTCACCAAGAATCTCTTCAATTTTTTCGATCTATTTGGAAGAGCATGAAGATACAGACTGAGGGCCATCGGCAGTGGTCACGGCGTTCTTTCATGCCCACTTCAGAATCTTGAGCTTACATCGCGGAATGCCTGGTCTGCTGTTGTCCATCGCTCAATTAAAGTTCGTCTCTGTATCCCCGCCACGACATCTTCGACATCAACCCAATGTTCACAGAGAAAGGATCTCCATTGCGAGAACGAGAAGTGGCAGCTATATTCTCCACTCGTTCCTCATTTCTGCCAAGGAATGAAGGCTATTGTTTATTCCACTTTGTTAAGGCCACGGGGCTCGTATTGGGTGGTGGGATGTGAACGTAAGAAATAAGTGAAGAATGGGACGGTGCCATTTAATTGGGTTCTAGTGTCAGTGGCCGAGTGATAATATGGCCTTATCTATGGGATAAGCCAAACCCTGACGTTATTCGAATGACCCTTAGATAAAGGATAGGTATTAGCACCATTTTATGGATGTATTATTGCGTTATTCTAATCAAAAGCAATCAGAGTGGTAACGACCAATCGAAATTATGGCTACTGTATTCCAATTAACTAATCAGGAAGATACAGAATCACATTGATAACTGGGGAAGTCAGGATCAATTTTGATATGTAAGCGATGTTTAAGCAATTGGGATAGTATGTCCTTTCTGTCGGGAACTCCATCAATATTTCTCAAAGTGGTTCGGGTTTCCCCTTGGAAGGATACCCAGGGGGGGGCACGAATCATATCAAACGGATTCTCATAGCATTCGCCAATGACGCCAAAAGTTGCAACTTGGATTATTCGGTTCATTTGAATACTCAGAAGCTGACGTTGGGTTGTCTCTTTCAGAGACTTTTTATCTTCTTCGGATATCTTGAAGCCTTGAGTTTTTTGGCAACAGTCACATTCGGAAGTGCAATGCCCAACCCCAAGCTTTCGCTTGGAAGAAGGCTCGCGAATCCAGCAACAGTTACAACCACGGGCACAGCAACCATTCTTGCGAGCACAGTCATCCCTCAGTACCTGGTGCATGTACCATTTTGGATGAGATCGCCATAAATCAAACCCTCTCTGCTGGGTCCCATCTGCTAAACAGTTGTAGCAATGGGCCCATTTCTGTGTGAGGAGCCAGTACCGGTTATTCAAATATTCAAGTCTTGTAGTAGTATTTTTATCCTGGCTTGAGATATTGGATTGAATTGATATCTCTTCTTGGACAACTTCTCGTAGATCTTCCTCGATAAAGTAGATAGAATGTGCAGCAAGATCATCAATGGTGTCGGAATTTTCTTCAAGTTGATCATAAAAGTCAACTATGCGGTATCTTTGAAGAGCGTTTAGATTGCCGGATAGCTCAAGCCTGTCTTCCTCCTCGTCTTTATCACCAGGTAGGAATCCACAATCCCTGGAAACACGTTTTGTTTTTCCAAATGTTGCATCTGTTCGGTCCGTATCGTTTGAATCGTCTGAATCGTCTGAATCGTCTGAATCCTCCGTATCGCCTGAGTGGTCTGTATCGTCTGGATCGTCTGTACTAATTGGCCGATATGTGTCGCCTGACTGGTTCAAGTTCGTTTCTGAGGCTCTACGGCAAAAAAAGGGAGAACATTTTCTGTATAAGGGATTGATATGGAGTGTGTCAAGTAAATTATAATTTAGATGAAATCCATCAAGTAAATGTAGTCAAACTGACTAAACTGTATCTGGAACATACTAGACCTACCCTGGTAATTGAGTCATGAGTCATGATTATGATTGTCATTTTATTTTGCTTATTGTCACCGCCTTTAGAATAAGAGGTCTTTGCCCGAACTGTGGAGATGAGATGAAGGAAAGGAGTTGTGTTTTTGTTATAATTTCTCCTTGTTCGTTCTTCTTATACTTCTTATCTAGACTAATTATCTCAAATAATAGCGCGGCTACTGTTCTGCTGGAGTAGTGATTGGCTCCCATTGATAATAATATCCGTATCAATCTCGCGCTTTCTATCCAAAGTACTAGCTAGCCATTTTCAAAGCCAATTCTGTTACTGTCCTTCCCCTCTAAATTACAATGATCGATCGTCCAAACATCGCGCTAAACCGAGGTGAGTTTAAAACCGAGGTGAATTTATAACCGAGGTGAATTTGACCATGGAGTAACTGGATAAATCAATGAGGAGAGGGAGATAAGCATATTTTGGATGAAGGCTTGGGAATTCATGCACAAAATCGAGAGGCATTCCGAGCCCTATTTCGTGATGGGGAGGTGGAGGGACAGGGTGTACAATGGTTGTTTCATCTCGGTGATCTGGTCTGGACTCGTCCATTTAGTGAGAGTCGGCCCAGACATCAAAGAAATTCGAGTCTGATACGCGGCACTATGCCTCTGTCCAAAGCTTCCAGATCGCGGTTGACGAGGCTCGCCTATTGCTTGCGCCATACGTGCTATCTACTGTCGTCCTTAACGCCAATATGGTTCAATCGTCCCACAAAAGTGATGGCCTCGTGAATACCCGAATCAATTGCACCATACTTTGACACGACTCTGTACTATTATTTGACATTCTAAATTGATTTGATGATCCAGCGTATGTTTACCCGATTTTACTCCGTGCATTAATCATCCCTGGGCATCTACTGGCTGGGGCGCCAAAGAATCAGCCTTCTCTCTAGTGGAATCTACAAAGGTCTTAGAGGATGAAGACGTATTGACTGATACGGTTTGGTTCTTTCACGTGTTCGAAAGTTGATGCTCTCCATTTCTTGATTATTTGTGCGTGAAGACTTTCAGACTCGCGGATTTTTGGCAACGCTGGATTAGGTAGAGCCGTAGGCTGAACAGAACAATAGTCAGGATGGTGGGGGTCTCTAAGGCCAGCCGAAGCACATTACCCTTCTCCTATCTTCCTGGCTATATCCGATTGGTGAAACACCACAACACACAACACTACAGAAACAAGACGATCTATATCACGTTGAAATCCTCCAGTAAATCGGGGCCTTTGATCACCGTAGACTGCGAGCAAAATATCAAGCCTTGTAACTTCTTTGTGCTTGACCTTCCAACCAGCTCGCGTCAAAAATCAGTAGCTCATTGAAGCCTGTCGCCAGCTACCTTCTTCTTGAAATCATCTTTTCCACCATCACTTCAACGCCTCCCAGGACCTCTCTTTCGATAAATCGAGTTACAGCCAGGCCCAGTGATCCATCATTCAAACATTTGACAAGAACCATGGCTGTGTGTCTTCGCACCATCCCTCAAAGTACCCCTTCAATCTAGACCCCTCATCTTACATTGACGCATTACCAGGAACGACAGACGACAGGCGCGTCATTTCACCTCTTCCCCCGCCTTCCAGCCGAGATTCGCCTCATTATCTGGGAGTACTGCTTGCCGAATCGCGTGGCCGAAGTAGACGACGTGTTCTTTATCCTCGACGGCCGTGAAAACAGGCAAGGCTGCTATGCCCAGTCCACCACAGCCCGAAATGCCCAACCGCCCGTTCTCGCGTCTGTTAATGCCGAGGCAAGGAGTATCACATTCCAACAGGGATTCAAGTTTCATCAACAGGAGCCACATACGTGCTTGAAATCAGTGTGGGTGCAGCCACGTCGGGACATCATGCATTTGAACTGGACATCCTCGTATTTCCGACTGCTTCCCCATCCAGTTCCGTGGGAGAAAACGGTCGAGCACTTTCTTAGGCGCGCAGAAGCACTCAAGACCCAGGGTTCAATCCTCGCGGATGTCATTTACCCATTTTACTTGAGGCTGAGGGCCGATGGGCTTGACGGTACTGAGGTAGCTCCCATGCCCGGACTTGACGATGATTACTTTCGCCTTGGCAACTTCGAAGTCCGGGGTATCGTGCGTCACCTGAGACTTCGCTGGAATGATATTCGGACTGCAAATGGAATGGTACGCTGGGGAATCCCGTTGAAAGCTCGGGATCCTTCCGAAAAGATAAGCATTCACGTGGTCATGGCCGCTGTGTCTCTCCATATCACCAAAGAAGTGGCACGGGAGTCTGGTATGTTCGGATTACTGGGTGATGCTCCTGTTCAAATGATCAAAGTCGGCGACACTGATCGACTAAGCCGATTTGAAACATTGTATCGACAAAATACGTCAGGGTGCGATACAGAAGTTCAGTATCTGTTTGATACATTCGCCTCCGCTCGGTTCCAGCGGGACGTGCAAGATTGGAAGACGGAAGCCGAATCGGTTATTTTGCTGCACTTGTGGAGTTTCGAACGGGAGATGAAACACGAACTTCTGGGCGAGGATCCTGGCTCTGCTTGGATACCTAACCTTACAGAGGAAATGGAGTTCGGTATTGAGATTGACGCGGTTCCTCCGGTACCTGATGAAGATCATCCGTGGGTTAAGCATGCTAGAAAATCCATTCCGGATCTGCAGCCGCATATTACGGTCCGTTGTTGCTTCAATGGGTGCTTCAACATCACATGGCTTCCTGATGGCCCTCCGACTGGGAGGCCCTAATTCTATCAAGCGATGATTGGAGCTCCGAGCAATGGATCGCACTTTGGTTTGGAGACTTCCCCCCACTCCATGTTTTAGCAGTATCCCTGGTGTATTTTACAAGACGTTAAAAGGCCATCAAATCTAAGGGAGTAACAACTAAGCATGTTAAACGAAAAGTCCAGTTGCTTTATCCAATTATCTTCAACGGACAAGTCGAATGTTTGATTAATTGGCTTCACATCAAGTTGCCGACGCACTTTCTTATACTAGTTATATAACAGCTTATACGCTCGAGCCAGCTAAGATCATGGGTTACATTTTTGCTTTCGGCTTGGGTAGCACAACAGGGCGTTCTCTACGGGAAGCCAAATAATTGACGAGAAAAAGTGTTTGATTGTATTTGAGCCCTGGAATCGGGACCAATGCCCTATTTATACCATACTGATACTCCGCACATTCTCTGAAATGACTAGAATATAGACTTTTGTTTTGTTCTGTCTAGCACATACGACCATAGGGTGTGGAGAACAGGGCTTCCCGTCCGCTCAGCCGTACTTAAGCCACACGCCGGTCAGTTAGTACTATGGTGGGTGACCACATGGGAATCCTGACTGTTGTATGTTCTTTAAACTTTTTTTTTCTTTGCTCCTTTCCTGGTTTGAAGTTTCATTGCTGTGGGTAGGGAATCAGTAGTATACCGCGCCACATAGTGCCATACCCCATCTTATATATGGCCCACTTACCTTCATCTGAGGAACAGTAATTCTAAATCCTCCCTTCTCAGGTCCGGTACTATACATGCTTCCAATCTGCTATATCACCTTAACTTATAGATGGTTCGGGTAGTGGGGACCTAGGATGGTTTTATGAGCGGTTTTAGAGGCAGTAGAAGGGAGAGTAGAAGAGATAGTGGAAGGGGCAGTAGAGAGCACCAGGAGGAAGGGTAGGAGAAGGGGAGTAGATAGTATCGCTACATGCATTGTCCCTGTCTACTTTACTAGTCTAAATAGAGCGGCCTGGGCATCATCTGTCCAATGCAGTACTATAATCCTATCGCCATTAACACTTATGGCGCTGTACATTGCTGTGGCAGTCGAGGCTTTAGCGACTCAGGGCTTCAAGTCTTCGATGACGGGTTGGCTGCAACCACTGCACCAGCGGCAGTCCCCGCTGCAGCTCATAGCCTAAGTATCGCGTTTTTGAGAACCCGCTGATACTCTCCACATCATCTTTACTCAATAATTTCCAACACTTGCTATTCATGTGCCAGCACCAAATCTCTCACCAAGCCCGAGCCTTTAGGAGTCTTTTGCTGAGTTGGAGGATAATACGGATACCATTGACTATATATACAGTATCATGTCGAGGGGAGCAAAAGCTCCGTGTTTCCCTTTTGGAACAAACGGAACTGGTGTATGGTGAGACATTTGCCTATTCGAAACTTGCTGTTGCTGCTGTTGTGATGCTCGAGAGGGATTTCCGCCTCCACAGCCCCGAAAGGCCGAGTCTAGTTTCTTGAACAGATTATTTAATATTAGTATTTCCATTTTATCTCCTCCTGTATGTACTTGCCGGACTAACTTGCTCTGAAGTCTATGTTTCATGGCCAATGCGGTCTGAAACAGTTTGGTAAGAGCATCAAAGCGTATGTCGTATATGGGATGGTCTCCAAGCCCTCTTTGATAACTAGAAGAGATACCAGCTAGCGAAAAAGAAGTTGAAACATAAAATTTAAGGTCTTTCATAATCTATGATTTTCAAGGGACTTCCATCATTCGCAAGTATCCCTCGCAGATCAAATCCAATCGCTAGGCCATTGCCAGCCTCCTCTGCCTCACGAAAGCCAGGAGCATACTCATCCACTAGGTTGACATCCCCACCCATGTAGATATCCACGATTGCCTTTCGCATATCCACCCTAAGCACTGATTAGTATAGTTATAAAACCATAAAAGCAAAGAATAGGAAGACTCACGGCTTATCCTCTAAGATAAGCTTCAGATCCCTGTCCTCAGGAAGATTAGGATAGTAATAGCTCTCAATATATTCGAACGCAAGCCATAATGGCTTCTGATTACCAGGACCAACGTAACGATACAGATCAGCATGATCTGACGACATAATTTGGACCCGGTAGGCTGTTCTGTAAACGCCATTTGTGTCGAACTCAACCCAAAGCCCCAGTCCGGTCTCTAGGGTTCGGTCGTCAATAATCAGATTAGGACCACAATACTTGAAAAGCACTGTTCCATCTAGCGCCATGTGCATATCGAGAAAATGGGGCCGGGCGACGCTTTGCTGGAGCTTGAAAGTTTCGAGAATATCTTGGTTACCTTCTAGAGGTAAAAACATCACCATTTCTTCCCCATAAAATTCCCAGCCTTCCTCCCATGGAAATAACCCTAGGATAGCCTTGGCCAGTAGGGCCTGTTTCTCTTCGTTTAGATCTGTAATACAAATATAGACCATACCCATGTCTTCAATATCATTTTTTTTTAAATGACTCGTCCTGCTTTCAGATCAAAATCAGATCGAAATAAATATCAGAATCAGGAAAAGTGAAGATATTTCCTACCTTCATTTCAGGGCCATCAAAAAAGCTAGGCTCATCTTCTGGTGCTCGAGATTGATAGCCCTATTTATACCGGTCAGTAAAAGCCCATGAATATACATAATGAAGTCATACATCTCGAAATTCTTGGTCTGCTGTTGCCCATTGTTCGATCAAATCTCGTTTCTGTTGATCTGCGGTGTCGCCGCCGACCCACCGCTCACGAACAAAATGCCTCCATGCACGAGTGGCAGCATCAATGTCTTTCCATTCAACCGGTTCTTTGTGTTGGCGGATAAATGAGGGGATACCTTCAGGCCACTGGCTATGCGATCTTTTGAGGGACATTTTTAAGTAGTGTAGTGGGGGTTGTGAGGATGAGAAGAGGCGAAGGACGCGAAGGAGGGAACCTCCGGAACTCCGTGTTGACCCGGTGTATGAATCGATATACAACTTCCAATAGAAAGACAAGTAATCGACCCAAAAATGAGACCTGGGTCCGCTTCCCACACCATGCTTATTTAAATAGAATTTCCTGTAAGCTTCCCTGTAAGCGAGGGGCAAAGAGTGGTTAGAACCAACGCTAAAAAATGCACCCCTATAGAAAAGTGGGTCTATCTCCACACCGAATGCAGTCTGAAATGACCAACTCCATCCAGAACTTGAGATGCCGAGAGATCCATTCAGCGAAGTTGGAGATGGGGCCGTTGAGGCTTTTATTTGGGGCTGCCAAGATAAAGCCGCCGCACAGAGTAAGATTCGCAAAAAGAAGTAATTTTCTGGGTTGATCGTTACCTTCTGGTTATACTAACGGACTTGGCTCTAGGCTAAAGGGCAAGCTGGTAGGCTTTGTCCATCTGGAACACTATTGTAAAGCCTCCATTGAATGCTATCTTGTTGCGTCGTAATTGGATAGCTCCAGGTCCTCAGATAGCAAACGTTCTATCAGCCGTCACGGAGACCTATACCCGACAAGTCTTCAATAAAAAGTAAAGATTATCTAGTATATATAACTATAGGGTGAAGAATCGGCTTCCAATCTGCTCATTCGTTCTGAAGTCAGTTAGTACAATGGTAGCTAATCACAAGGGCATCCTGGCTGTTATATGTTACGGCCTTCTCTATCTGTGGGACACACAAGCATAAAATTTAATTGGTTATTCTTCTGCTTTCGTGCTGAAAGGTCTGAAAGGCGGGGACTTGAATTACGAAAGCTTTTTGAATGGGCTAAACCCTCAAGGTACTGCGATTGAGTTATTGCTGTCAACGGGAAACCTAATCGGAGTTGGGACGCAGCAACAACGGCGTTTCAATTTGGTATACTAAAGCTAGAGAGGAAAGAGGAGAAGGGGAGGGAGGAGAAGCTACAACGACCGATCCAATACCCAACTCCCACCATCCTTCCATCCACTTTCGTATGTGTTCGGACGACAGTAGTTCGGACGGTGCTGCCATCAAGGGCGGTGGGGAGCGGCAGAATCGACCAACGGCTGACAATTGCTTTGTTGAGGCGTCTGATGGTTTGAGAGTTCACCTATAGGAAGTTATTGGCAATTCTTATGTCTATTGGACATCATCCATCTCCCCCAAGCCAATAAGGTGTTTCCGAATAAGTAGACCTTTTTCAGATATAGCAGCTCGGCTGGAGACAATAGAGAAGAAAAAGAACCACTGTAAATACTACGCTCAGATACCTGCTCCCAGTTTCGCTAATCCCAGAAAGAGAATATTTAGAAGAACGCGCCAATCACTCAGTGATAGATGGGATAAATATTGGTGCAACGGGTAACAAGTTTTTCCGGTCCTTCCCTTGACAAATCTTACACCAAGAAGAGCTATGTGGCACCATAATAGCACGTATTTCGTTCCGTGAGAGGAGAGCCGGACCACCCGGAAATAAAACTTCCTGGGATATCGCGTCGTATATTTAAGGTCCGTTTGTTCCTCAGAAAAGTGCCCAAGTCAGCCATACGTAGGATATTCCTTCGAGAGGCCTTCTTCATTACATTCCTATGTACAGGTAGCTCTGCCTCTGCCTCCATCTGACAACCAAGTAAAATAGCCCACGACAGATTGAATATTATACAGTGATTGATTATGAAAATTTAGTTTCTCAAGAATTCTGAATATTGAAATGAGGATCAATACTTGAAGCCCAATCAGGTCTATACCTTGCCATTATTAAATTTACAGTTATTTGTGAAGTATCTTCCCCCCCAAATGTCTCTGATTCGGATTCTTCGGATTTTCAATCTGATCTTCCATTATAGCACCATAAGTCCAGTTGTGAATCCGGCTGCGGGAGAGTTTTGTCTTAAATAGCTGATCCACCAGATTGGACCGACTACGCCTGGCTGCTAGTATTCCTGTGCCACTTTGTGCTACTAATAAATAGTCAATGTTAGTTAAAGACTTCGAGGATCCCACCTCGAGCCTCTTCAGCGTTTTACCCTGTCTTCTACTTCGTTCCTTCTAACTGACCATTATATCTCTATTCGACGGTCCTTGGTGCTAGCCGGACCAGCAACTGAATTCATTTCATTAGCAAACAGGAATATCTATTCATCTGGAATCACCGATCATATGATGACCAGAATGGCCAGACTTCTTTCTGTTTTCTCCATTCTCTCGGCCCTGTCTTTCACGGTCGCCGCGCCGAGCCCTTCAAAGCTCCACGCCATCACCCTTGGATACAGAGACATTTTTGAGCTCAGCACCCATCAATCCAAGAGAGCTGGGCAGTTCACTCTCCCTCCACTTCCATTCGCCTATGATGTGAGTCATACTTGGATAACCCCGCAGACAACTCGCTCCCATCTCGCAGCCAAGAGCGAATCTAACATCATAAGGCCCTCCGACCCATTATCGAAACGGAGATCATGAGAATTCACCATGACAAACACCACAAAAACTACGTCACAAATCTAAATGCCGCCCTCGCGAATCAAACTGCCGCCATCGAAACGAAGAACATCCCAACACTAGTTGAATTACAAGAGAAGGTCAGATTCAACGGCGGGGGACACATCAACCACTCGCTGTTCTGGAAAAGCCTAGCTCCCTACGGCTCGAAAGCGACAGATATCACCATATCGGCACCGTCCCTCAGAGCTGCCATCGAGAAACAGTGGGGCAGCCTTCCCAGTTTTATGAATGATTTCAACAATACTCTCATGAATATCGAGGGGAGCGGCTGGGGATGGCTGACGACCACTCAACCGGAGGGGAAGCTGTCTATTATCAGCACTAAGAACCAGGACCCAGTGACAGACGCAGTGCCTCTATTCGGAGTTGACATGTGGGAGCATGCGTACTACCTGCAAGTAAGACATGCTACTTTCCCGTGCTGAGTGGAAAATAAGTTAACGTATCATGCTGAGGTAGTATCAAAACAACAAAGCATCCTATGCATCGGGAATATGGAAGGTGATCAACTGGCAGGGGGCGGAAGCACGCTATAGGAATGGTCTGGAGGATTTGAAGCTGTGAGCTCATTCAGTTAGCCAGCTCATCGGTTTTGATGAATCCATTTGCAGACATGAAATTGAAAGTCTTATCAGGGCTGCATACATACCGTGTAGCGTGGGAAGCTTGCACGTTCAGCCGTGGCTCGGCCTTGGATTAATTATTATTTAGTGTATTAAATTCAGTTGCGTTTAAGTTCAGTAACTTTCAAGTCATCTTAAAGCATTGATAAGCAGCACGAGGGGACCCGTGAACTAGCTGGATAATTCTTATGGGTTACTCGGGAGTAAATTATCTCGAAAAGGTCCAGCGCTAAACTTGGGGCTCGGATCCTCATTTCTAAATTAACTATAACTATGCATTCCATTGACCAAAGCCTATGGTTCGGGATTGTGGAATCCCGGCTGCTGAGGCCAGCGCTATTCGAGGTCATTGCAAACGCCCAATGCTGAGATTTACGATTCAAGCGCAGATGAACAAGCCGGCGGTTGGGAAGCTGCTGACTATCTCGAATGTGTTGAGTGATTTTTGTTCAAAAGAGAAATTAAAAAGAGGGATATAAATCGCAGCATTTTCAAGAGTGCCTGGGGCCGACTTTCAACCTAGTGAATAATACATATCAAGCTAGCCGTGAGGTAATGCGGGATCTGGGAAATTTGGGATTCCCCCTGTGGATCATTTTCTGTGTTACAGATTCGAGCCAAAGGCATGCTTGAAGGGAGAGGAGCGATGTTCGAGAGTCGCTTCCATAAAGAGCATTGATCCGGCAGATTGTAGACTGAGCGAGGCGAAAGTTAAATGGGGAAGCAGAGTCATACGGGGATTGCACAATAGAGAGGAGCAGGATGAATGAACCCAACACACCAGCGTCCCGAGTCAGGCTGTGACCAAGTTAATATCGAAACAAGGAAAAGCCAGATCGAGTTTCTGGACTCAGGTATACGCACTGATTACATGCCATATCCCCCTTGGGACCTAATGCAAATAGCTGCAGGGTCCTCCTGGCTTCCGCAATGATGAATTTTGGCAGTTTATCCCAATGATGGCCTTGGTGAAATGCTGAAAGACGACTCGTTGTGATGCCATGGATCGCACATACAGCTTCCAAAGCGTTGCCTTCCAATATGACCAGATGGACAATATCCGACCGGTGGAAGGTCGCACGAACATTGGCAAGACTCACAGGGCAAGAGAATGTCCCTCTCCAAATGCGAAACAATTCTTCAAGCATACTGACTCTAAGAGGTCTGTCTTGGGTTGAATTCTGAGAGGTAGAATCAGGTAATGAAAATCCCAATATCCTGAGTTGCAACACGGCAAGCTCGGCGTGGGCGCGGAAGATATCCATGGTTTTCTGGCCGTCGATAGATTGAGAAGTTCCGCTTCGGTTGGAGCCGTCTTCTGCAGAAGCTATGAATTGCGACAGATTGGTTTCGGCCGATTCAAGGCTGACAGTGGGTTGCATATCGCCCTGGAGGCAAATCGAAGCCTCCATAGAACCCCCAATCCACCACACTCGAAGAATCTGCGCATCAGCTTTCGGTCCGCTTGAATTTCCGGCATCATGTGAACGTCTACGGCACTGGTCAAGAATTCGAAGTGCCGCAGAAATAAGCCCGCTAGTGCGCTCTGGGGCGCCAGTTCCTTGCACAAGAACTCCTAGTCCCATAATACATTGGGCTTGTAACAATGAGGGCTGCTCCAACAAAAGACCTCCTACCCGAGAGGAGACATATTTGAGATATTGGCCAGCTCGCAGGTCGTCTACTTTCGTAGAAATGGGACTCTGAGCTCGTAGGTGATGAGCGATTGCAAGAAATAGATGGAAGCAGAGATCTGACACCGGTAAAATGTCTTTGGTCTCACATTTCTGTCTGAAAATGGCCCAGACCCATGCATCCTCATAAGTCTGTTTGTTGAACACTCTCTATTGCGTCAGCTATGTTTTTCAATATATGTGATAAGAACAAGTTCGAGTGGTCTTGTCAATAATCTCGTTTAACGTGCAGCAAAGCGACCAGCAACGGAGAAACACCTAGTAGAAGTTCAACTCAAGGCAAGAAATGAAATTCATTCTGCCCAGAAATAGCCATCTTCAGGATTTATATCATCTGAGTAGGCAAGCCTATAATCTGCGAAGTAGTGGGAGTGATGAAGCTTAAACCAAAGTATAGCTGAACACTGGTAGAGATGACTGAAGAAAGTACGAGGTAAGGTGTCGTCGGAAGACCTGAGCTTTTTAAGACGATTACTCTCCGTCAGGTTTTCGCGCAGTCAGATAGCCTAGTGAAGAGGATGGAGGCAAGCAATGACAACTGTGCCCGCCTATCAAGCCAGTGTATATGTGACTTGAGGACCCTAAGCTATGAAATTATCTGTGCCGCTCAGCCCCATGTTTCTATGTGGGGCAGGATAGTGCCGTTCCTAAGCCGCAGACATAAAGGCGGTAAGGAAAAATATGAAGGGGAAGTATGAGTCATTGGACATGGGATCGTCCCAGAATGTATATTTAGGGCTTAGGGCAGATCTCCCCGCCGGCATCGGCTTCTCTTTCTATTTGGACTTCTCCAGATGAATCATATATGCTCCATTGAAGACAAGATGGCGGCAGATTCAACTAACCCGTTGCCGGACCCAACGGTCTCCTTAAATTGGAATGGATTCAAAGGAGGTGAGTTCCCATGGGTACCGTGACAGCTGTACAGTCGACGTATACTGACGTATCACCCCGCTCTTAAGCCATCCATGAAATATTTGCCCGCAATGCGACCGAACATCCCGACCGACTCTGCGTCCTCGAGACTAAAGGCCAACGAAGTCCCGAGCGCCGTTTCACATATAAGCAGATTAATGAAAGCTCCAACCAGCTCGCGCATTTCTTGCTGGCGAATGGCTGCGAGCGCGGAGATGTAGTGATGATCTATGCATACCGAGGGTCCGTACACTCCTGTCCCACTGGAATTGCAATTGTTGACAGAATGATAGCGTGGATCTCGTCGTTGCTTACATGGGTGCTCTCAAGGCAGGTGCAACTGTGAGCGTGCTCGACCCCCAATACCCCCATGAGCGCCAGAAGGTCTTGCTTGAGGTGGCCAACCCCCGATTCCTTGTCCATATCGAGCGAGCTGCCGAGGATGCTGGTCCGATTGCCGAAACCGTGTCTGAGTTCATCGCCTCCTCATTAAGCATCAAGGCTCACATTCCTGCGCTGAGGCTTCAAGATGACGGCGAGATCCTTGGTGGACTCCACCAGGGCCAGGATGTCCTTCAGCCCTATGAGCACCTCAAAGAGCAATTGCCCGATGTACTGATTGGTCCTGACTCGGCTCCTACTCTCAGCTTCACTAGTGGCTCCGAAGGGAAGCCTAAGGGTGTCCAAGGCCGGCACTTCTCCTTGACATACTACACTCCATGGATGCAAGAACGATTTGGTCTTTCGAAGGATGATAAATTCACCATGCTCTCCGGTATTGCGCATGACCCAATTCAACGCGATATTTTCACCCCATTGTTCCTCGGTGCTCAGATTGTTGTGCCACACCGCGATAGTATCGCCCACGAGCTTCTCGCTGAATGGATGAAGGAGTATCGCGTGACTGTCACTCATCTTACACCCGCTATGGGCCAAATCCTGGTTGGTGGTGCTACAGCACAGTTCCCGTCCTTGCATCACGTCTTCTTCGTGGGAGATCTCTTGACAAAGAAGGATTGCCGAAAGCTTCAAGGATTAGCTCCAAATGCCTCAATCATCAACATGTACGGCACAACCGAGACTTCTCGTGCCGTGTCGTACTTCGAAATCCCAAGCAAGAACCAGCAGCCTGCCTACCTTGACGAATGCCCTGATATTATTCCAGTTGGCCAGGGTATGCTTGATGTACAACTTCTGGTCGTGGATCGCAATGACAAATCCCGGGTTTGTGATGTTGGAGAACAAGGCGAGCTGTTCCTCCGAGCAGGAGGTCTCGCAGAAGGATACATCGGAGATGATGAGCGCACGCGGGAGCTAAACCAAGAAAAGTTCCTCACCAACTGGTTTGTTGACCCTTCCGTATGGACTAGCGAGTATGAACGCATGGCTTCAGAGGAACCGAAGCCATGGATGCAACTATACAAGGGACCCAGGGACAGGATTTACCGAACTGGTGACCTTGGCCGATTCCGCGCCGATGGTGTCGTGGAGTGTACTGGACGTGTCGACAACCAAGTAAAGATTCGCGGCTTCCGAATCGAATTGGGCGAAATCGACACCCATCTGTCGCACCACCCTTTCATTCGCGAGAATGTTACTCTGGTCCGACGAGACAAGGATGAGGAGCCGACATTGGTCAGCTACATTGTTCCTGAGGCCAAGCGGTGGTTTGAGCAGCTTGCTCAAGATGGGGCCCTTCCAGCTGAGGCGGAGACTTCTTCAGAAGATGAATCATTGGTTTCCATGCTGAAGAAATTCCGCTCGTTATCCGATGACTGCAAGAATTTTCTAAAGGCCAAGGTTGCTCACTATGCGGTGCCGACGATGTTCATCCCCCTTGCTCGTATGCCTTTGAACCCCAACGGCAAGATCGACAAGCCTGCCCTCCCCTTCCCAGTACCAGCGATCTCGCTCTCTTGAACCGAAGGGCCTCGCGAAGCTCATCGATGTCTGCCTCTTTGACCGAAACGCAGAAGAAGGTGGCTGCGATTTGGGGTGAGGTTTTGCCAAACATCACTGCGAGAATGCTTTTGCCCAAGTCCAACTTCTTTGAAGATGGCGGTCACTCCATCCTGGCCCAGCAGATGCTGTTCAAGGTCCGCAGAGAATGGCCTGACATTGATATTCCAATGAGCGCCATTTTCCAGTCACAGACCCTGGAGGAGTTTGCTGCTGAGATTGACCGTGCCCAAGATCCTACCGGCCTCCGCCTCGACCAAAACGTTGACCTTGCCTCGTCTATTGCGGATCAAGCCTACTCGGCTGATGCTCGCGAGCTCGCTGAGAAGCTTCCGGCTACGATTGCGAAGTCTACGGAACCCGAGCCCACCACCACCCTTCTTACTGGCGCGACTGGATTCCTTGGCTCATACATCCTTCACACCCTTCTTTCCACTAGCAACCAAATGCGTGTGATCGCTCATGTGCGGTGCAAGGATGCTCCTTCAGGTCTTCAGCGTCTGAAGGGCATCGCGGAGACCTATGGGCTCTGGCGCGAGGAATGGGCGAGCCGAATCCAAGTCGTGCCCGGTGACATCTCCAAGCCTCAGCTTGGCATGTCCACAGAGGATTGGGATCGCCTTGCCCAAGAGGTAGATTTGATCGTCCACAACGGAGCACAGGTCAACTGGATGCTGCCCTATTCCAGCCTGCGCCCCGCCAACGTTCTCAGTACCATGGAGTGTGTGACTCTTTGCAACAGCGGCAAGCCCAAGCGCCTGGCGTTCGTCAGCTCAACATCCACTCTGGACACTGACCACTTCGTCAGCCAGTCCCGACAAGGCTCGAAGGTTCTTGAGACTGACAACCTTGAAGGCAGCGCTAAGGGTCTCGGTACCGGTTACGGCCAATCTAAGTGGGCCAGTGAGTACATCGTTCGCGAAGCCGGCCGACGTGGACTTTCTGGTGTTGTCGTTCGCCCTGGTTATATCACCGGAGATCCCGTCTCTGGTTTCTCCGTGACAGATGACTTTCTCCTGCGTCTCTGGAAGGCCTGCATTCAGGTCCAAGCGCGCCCCGACATCCCCCAAAACACCATCAACCAGGTTCCGGTTACACATGTCAGCCGTGTTGTGGTAGCTTCATTGCTCCACCCACCTGTCGAGCCCTTGGGAGTTGTGCAGGTCACTAGTCATCCCCGCCTGACTACTAACCAGTACCTCGGCGCCTTAGAAACATATGGATACAACACGCCGCAAGTTCCATACCGCGAGTGGTGCACATTATTGCACAACTTCGTGGCCAATGACAGCAACACCGGGTCGAAAGAACTTGCGCTCCTCCCCCTGTTCCATTTCGTCGTTGGCGATTTGCCATCCCACTCCATTGCCCCCGAGCTCGATGATGCACACGCCGCTAAGGCCCTGCGCTCTTTCGGCACCCCTCCTGAGCAACTGAATGACCTTGCGGTGAACGAGGAGACTGCTGGTCGATACTTGGCGTTCCTGATCGCGACGGGATTTATTCCTGCTCCACCTGCCGCGGGCTCTAAGGCTATTCCTGAAATCGATAGCCAAAGGCTTCAAGCCCTCGGCAGCCTTGGTGGCCGATCTTCGAAGTAGAATCATGCATGGTATATAAGGGAAGGTACTCCGTGACCTTGCCCACGAGTAACACATTCTGACATTAAATGTATAGCGCTAGACCGTTTTATGACAAAAGTTTTTTTTTTTCTGTCCATCTCACAAGCCATGCAGCGTTCTTTTAATAGCATCAAATCGTCTATTTCATTGTACACCACATGTCTAGTAATTTTAAATCTATCTCTAAGGTGCTATTCATAGATGCGATTCACCACCCTCGCCCTTCTTCTTTTCCTCCTCAAAATTGAAGCCCAACTGCTCGAGAGAAGTAATTTCGCCCCTCCGACTCCCCAGCGCTTGCGACGCCTTCTTGATAAGTGGAAACCTCTCTCGAGTCCACCTTTCTTTCTCCCCCCAATAGGGAGGTGCCTTTCCATTCCCCCCATTTTCCAGCCCATCGCGCTTCCCCGCATCTTGACAGAGACCATAGAGATAGCTGATATAATCTGCATCTAACGGGAAAGGAAGAGTATTAAAGCCCTGTCCATCTCCCGGACCGCCGTCCACTCTTGAATCCACTTTTCCATCTCTGCCCGCGATGGAAGACCCAGACGCCCCGAAAACACGCGCGCAACCCACGCCCCTTGCGCCTGGCTCAACGGGAACGGGACAATCCGCTGCGGAAACCCGATGAACGCTAGCGTGGGATCCGGAGTGTAGAATATGTGCTGATAGAGATGGCGAGGACGGATTCCGTCGGTGATTACGGGGGGGCTGCAGGCTTGACAGGAAGGGAATGGAGAAGTGGTACCCTGTGCAGAAGACTACGTGGTCGACGCCGAATTCTTCGTGGCCGTTGATGAACTCGACTCGCGCGTTCTGTGGGTCGAAGCGTCGGATTTCTGGGAGGGCTTTTGCGACAGCTGCTGTTTCGGGGGGGAAGGACGGTCTCTGTACGCTCGGATATCAGGAGGGGATGCTGCGAGACGCTGCTTATTTGGAAGCCGATGTCGATGCCCGAGGCGGAGTGGCCGACTATGATGACTTTCTGTTGGGTTTTAGCAGGCATTATTTGGAAAGTGAGAATACGGTCTAGTTCACCTTGTTTGCAAAGCTTTCCGGGCGTCTGTAGGACGATGAATGCAGTATCGAGTCGGGGTATGCCCTGTTCCACTCGGCTAGTCCGGGAATGGCAGGAATCTTGGGGTCATTATGGTGGCCATTCGCCACTATCACTGCATCGAATGGCGCAGCATGAATTTGCTCATTTTTGAGGTCACGCCATTGAACAGTCCATTCTTTCGGACTCCGTGAAACGTTCACGACCAGGGATTGATATCGGATGTATGGCGTCAAATCCTCCGCATACCGATGAAGATACTTCTGGACCACGTCGTGCGGAGGAAAGAGTGGTGTTTCCTCTGGAAATGCCAGATCATTGAAATTCATCAAAGTCTTTGGAATGTTCGTCTCGAGAGAGTCGTACACAGGCGACACAAATTGGCCATTGACACGCTCTTGGGGCGTTGAACTCGGACTGGCATGTGCGGTCGGTGACCCGGTTTCCAAGCCGAGATCACCGGTGTAGTTCCATACACCGCCAGGTTGGTCTCGCTGCTCGAACAAGGTGATCGTCTGGAAGTACTTCTCCGCTATCAAGTATCTGTGATTTTGTAAGAGAGGTTCAATGGTTAGTGGATAATGGGCCTACTTTGCGATACCCAGGCCACAAGGGCCCGCGCCAATGACAGCGATACGCTGAACATTCATCTCAACAGCACCTGACAGGCCAATCGTGCCTGTTCCGCAACTTTAGATGATTGCACGAGGACTTGGAAGATGTGGGATGATATGGTGGGGTCGATAAGATAGAGAGGCTTATCACTAGGCTGCGTGATTGGATGCGCATGTTGCCATCACTATATCACTTCATCGCGCCATCTGGACGGCATTGGTGTGGCTGGATAGGGTAATACCGGTTGGAGAGTGTCCGACTAAGCAGTTTCTGTAAGTCTGAGGCTTGAGACTTTTTGCGTTGCGCTAGGTTTTCGATTTGACTAATCAATATCTCGAGATCTCCGTTAACAGGGAAGGTCCTACGGTATGTAAATGACCGCTCAGAACTTTATTTTCATCAATTATCGACATAATATGAGGATATGCGCCTCGCCAGAGATACTTCATGATGTGGTCGTAATAGCAAAAGTCCAAGTCACTGTACTCTGATTGGGGCATATTTGGGGGCTTAAATTCAGCCTACCAGAGCACCGCGACGGGGACGATCAACACGAAACAAAGACGGCACAACTGGCCAGAACGATGATCGTAACCCTATCAATTTGTCGAGGAGTTTCAGCTGGGCCTACCCCGCTCGGTCAGTCCTGCAGAAAAGGTCCAAATCTCTCGATTTGAAGATTCAGAACTATTGCACATTTACAGAGAAAGGCCCTGCAAGCATTCTAGCCAGGATGGGTCGCTTACGAGCACCTTGTGGTATTCAGTTCCAGGACACATTGGCATCGTTCTCTAACCTGCAGGCTATCTCTGTACTGATACTTAGTCTTGTATGATTTCGAGTCCGATCAGGTCACAACTTGAGACATAGGATATTAATCTATTGGCAAGCCAGGTCGCGTCAAATCTCATATTTGCAGTGATATACAATCTCTACTTTCATCCCCTTGCCAAATTTCCTGGTCCTTTTCTCGGGCGCTCGTGGCTGGTGAGTATCGGTTTGGAGTCATGCGGAATACAGAGACTAATGCCTGGTAGATATGGCGATGGATTCATATGCTCTCTGGGAAGTCACATCTCGCTATTGAGGAACTTCATCGACAATATGGTAAATCTTCAACCCTCGAGCGAAAACGGAGGAGGCTGATGCTAGCTACCAGGGCCCATCGTTCGGATTTCACCGAATGAACTCTCACTTGGATCGGCAGAATCCCTCAAGGCAATCTACGGACATAATCCCGGCAGACCTCATCCAAAAAGAGGCTCTTTCTACAATTTCCTGAATGCGGGCTTCTCGAAGTTCAATCTGGTCAGCGAACCAGATCCCCACCGGCACAGCGAAATGCGGAAGCTTCTACTATCGGCTTTCTCCCAGCGGGCCCTTTTGCAGCAGGAGTTGGTCCTAGGCGGGGTGGTGGACCAATGGCTGAAGATCCTCGAAAAGAAAGCTGGCCCTGGGTCTGCCGGAGCGAATATTACCCGATGGTATGACTTTGGATCGCTCGACGTGCTCGGTGAACTTGCGTTTGGAGAGTCATTTCATGCTGTGGAAACAGGTCCGTACTCCCAATAATTCTTGAGCGGAACTATCACTGACGTTTTCAATCAGAGCAACTGGATGCTCGCCTCAACTTGGCGATCAACCCTTACTTGATCACCATAATTGACAATATCAGGCACATTAAGTTCCTCAGTAAAGTTTTTACAAACCTTGTGCCCCCTTCTGTGTTCCTCGAGAACCCAAACTCCCGCTTCAGTCGACAGCAAGTTGATAAGTATGACGGCCTCCTCCGAGACTTCCACAGTACATGTATGCTCTAACGCGCGCTAGACGCCTAGCTCTTGATGACTCTCGAAGAGACTTCGTCTTCCCCTTGGCGCAAAAGGTCCGAAGTGGAGAAATGGACAAAGAAGAAATGGCATCCAACATGTTTGTTTTCTCGTTAGTTATCCTGATGAATTAATTACCGGAGCATAAATGCCAAAAAGAGAAACTAACAGACAGAAGCGTTGCTGGCCAAGATACAACCTCTGTGGCTCTCGCAGCAACCACTTATCTCCTCCTCAAGCACCCAGACAAACTGGAACAAGTGGTGACTGAGATCCGCCAGGCATTCGGCTCATACGAGCGGATCAGAGCACAAGAAGCACAGCAGCTTCGCTATCTCCAGGCAGTCGTCCACGAGAGCATGCGCATTCTTCCTCCTGTCTCGGCAGGGCACGCGTTACCACGCTACTCTAATGGCTTTGAGCTGCACGGAAAATACATTCCTCCTGGAGTATGACACCTCTTCTTCCAAGCTGGGGTGCTTATTGACAATTCCGCTAGGTAGAGGTTTTCAGCAGTCCGTGGACCATCGCGCACGATCCTGAGTATTTCAAAGACCCTATGGAGTTCAAGCCCGAGCGATGGTTAGACCCAGATTCAACGGACTTGAAAGAAGCCAGTCAGCCATTTTCAATCGGTCCGAACGCGTGTATTGGGAAAAGGTATTGTATTCCGCGCAGCTTATGCTGACAAAGTTTGCTCGTTGCATTGCCTTCTTCGCTGACAGGAAACAGCTTCTCATGGATGGAGCAGACGGTGTTCTTGACAAAGATGCTCTGGGCTTATGACCTAGAGTTGGTCAATAAAAATGTAGACTGGATTCGCGATGGCAGGGTATTTGTCGCTTGGTCAAAACCCAAGCTGTTCGTTCGGTTTCATCCGCGCTTATAGGCCATGAGATATCGAGGGGAAAGCTATGTGGTACACCACCCGGTCAAAAGTCTGTGTGCACTCGGCCCCATTACCATCACCCTAATAACCACCCACATTTTTATTCTTTCTCCTACACCTCCCCCATGACATCGATCGCTATCAATATGGAATGATATTCTAGCAAGATTAAAAAAGATCTATATAGCGAAAGATATGCATGTTTGGTTTAAAGAGCACGGGATATATGATGAAGATTGGCTGGTATACTCGCCTGGTCTTAATCCTATTAAACTGATCTGGAAACGACTATAATATTAAATTTTTTTTATATATTTAAAGATATTGTATAGATAGAAAGATCTGAAGAGGACCGGGCTTAGTTTAAAGAGTATATTAATACTATATAGGATATGTTAGACTAGACGAAGATTGATATGTTAATATTGAGTATAGGAGGAAGGATGGATAGATTATATACAAACCAAGATTATTATATAAAATATTAAGTATGATAACTTTGTATATAAACCTGATTATTCAGTATTTTGAATTTTAGTATGATCCAATAAGGGTTGGTGATGTAGGATATGTAACTATGAATATACATCAGTATTTGATGGGGTAGGTGAGGAGAGAATATCTCTGGACATAAGATTTTAGCTACTGGTTCATAATCATGCATGCTATCCATGCGATCCAGACCCTTTTGGTAAAATGTCACTTTCCATGGTCTTTGCAGACTCAACCCAATTGTACCAATCCACATCACTGCTATCGAGATCCATGTTAATGTCGAGGGATTCCATTGCAGGGTTGCCAAATGTTTCTTCTGACCAAAGCCACGGAGTAATATCGGAGTCAGTGAGCTGATCAAACTGGTCTGACGGCAAAGCTGAAGCTGCCATCTGGCCTGCTTGAATGGTGTGGCCCCCTGCCAATGCAGGGTTTATGGATGTTTCAAAGCCAGGAGCAGCTGTGCCATCTTGGATATCACCACTCATAGGATCAAAGGGCGCGCCTGGCTGATAGTTGAAATTAGTATTAGCGGGGCGCGACGATGCGACCGAAAGGTTGGCATGGTGTAAGTCCCTGACGGAATGTTTCGGGGGGGCTTATCAGCTGCCGCCATTTGTCGAAAAACAACTCGGTAGAATCAGACCCAGCAGGAAATGGTCCCGGGCTCGAGGGCTGCAATCTGCCCCTGTCCTCTATTTCAAGCTGTCGGGTAGCTTGGGGATCACTTTTCAAACGAGAAATCTCCGCATCGCGATGCTTTGCTGCCTTCGCTTTTAACTTCCGCAGAGGGAGCCACATGCGCAGGTTCTTGTTCATGTGGGATTGAGGCGGAATGAGATGAACGCTATGCAATGCAGCCCATGCCCTCTCGGCAATGGGTGACCATTGCCTCCGGGCTACCTCAATGAGGATAAAGACGATTGAATGCCAGTGAGTGTATGTCTGGAAAATCCATCGCCATTGCCGGCATTCCGAGGAGGAGTTGAGAGCATGATTATATTCTGCGACTTCGATGGCCGCAATCAGCAGCTTGTCCCGGGTCTCGTCAGGGAGGTGATCGCCTTTAGAGAAGAGGACAGGTAAAAAGACAAGTAAAGTCATCTTGGCCATCACAATCCGTATAATTGCGATGGAGGCCCAGTACAGCACGTTAGAGTCGCGGTCCGGCTCCGTAAAGTAGATGAGATAGTTGCTTTCAAGAACACGGTACATTTCCTCCACGTAATTAATCTGTTCTTCGACACTGATCGTTCCAGAACTTGCCACCATCTGTTTTGAAATCAAGGAAGTCTGAAGAGTGACCCTAGGCAAAGACATTTCAGTCAGACCGTCAACGTCTTGAATTGGCTCTTTCGTATCTGGCCCGAAGTCCGCATCGTTGATGTTCAATGGTAATTTTGTGTCAAAACTGCCAACAGCGATACCGAAATCTGATCCTTGATCCTCAGATGCTCTCACATCTATAACGATCAAGGTGTACCAGGCCCGTCGTCGTATCTCGATCTCGTATGGCGTTAGATGGGGAAAGTGAGATCCATCGCGATGCAAACCAAGAGCTATTGCCATACGAATCGCAATTCCAGTCATCATCCAGACAAATCTTGGACTGTCATGGCGGCGTAGAAGGAGGAGAAAGATCGCAAAGGCTTGAACCAGAGCTAGATCGGGTACACTGAGAAAATCCGCTTTGGCCAACGCCTGCTCTAGGCCAACACGGTACTTGAGGTTCAATTCTGCCTTTGTTGACCCAAAGTTCATTGTGACGTCTGCCTCTTCCATCGAGGTGACGGCGGCATAATAAATAGCAAACAAAAGGGCTTCATTGGCCGGGGTCAACTTTGTCATGTCACCGCGCAGATCGCGGATCATTTTGCTGACTGTAGGCATATGCAGGGTTCTTGCCATAATATTCACATTCTCTGCATATACCTCTAAAAGGAAAGGGATCTGTGAGGGTAAAGGGTGGAATTCGCGAAGATCTGGCATGGCCGAGTTCAAGTTGTGTCGAAACATGAATGCATGCCGTTCCGATGGCGACCGACCGAGCTCTTGTGTCGATGGAGTTCTGTAAGAGGACTCATCCTCATCATCGGATGTATTCGAATCGCCAGCAGCGATGTTGCCTGTCTGTGTTTTTAGTTCTCCGAGCTGGTGTGGGACGTTAGTTTAACTCTTTGCTGTGATTGACTATTTTTCCGTACCTCGTCGTTGACCCAGGACCAGAAGCCACTCCCAACATATCGGCTTTGGTTCGAGTCTTGAATCACAAGTCTGCCAAACTGTTTTTGGACACCAGGAGGTCTTGGGGATGAGTTCGGCCGGTAGGCGGTTTCATGATCGTGGGTGGAGCTACCTGGGGAATTGGGTGAGGCTGCAGGGGGCGATTTAGCTGCTGCGTGAGCTTGCTCGAGTTTTCCCGTGAGATCTTTGACAAGACTCTCAAGATGATGAAGCCTATCCATGACATCGCCGGTCACCGGCCGTTCAAGGCGCCGGGCCCATCTCGGCGGACGATCGCCAGATGGATAGATGCAGGCGATATTTGCGCGACGACAATTGGAACAAGAGACAACTTATCGCACCGAACCTTCCGACTACGACATATCACACAGCTGCGCCGCTTCGGCGCTTGCGCGCACGTGGTTGGAGTGTTGCTTTTATTGTCTGCCCTCGCGCTTTTTTCGGCGCCTGACACCGAAGTGTCCGAGGGCGCGACGCTTGGAGTTGGCACTGAGGCTTCCCCTGTCGCAGGGATCAGCGACATCTTGATCTCTTGATCTTCAGAAAACGGGCTATACTCTCTTGAGACTTTTCATAGTCCACGATGGCCGTGCTCAGCTTTGCTCATTCTTGCGCTTCCTCATCTTCGGTCGCGACAGTTGAGGATAAGCGGCCCCGCTGAATCGGGAATGGTGGTGGCCCCAGATCATCATGACATCTTATTGGACGCGAGAAAAAGAGCGAGGTCCACTGCCTCGAGAGGTTAAATCGCGGATATCGCGTGGGATTGGGGGGCACTCGGTGCGCCATCGCGTCCAACCTATATCTCAAGATGCATTATAAAAGATCCCAGTTGCCTCTGTCCCTAAATGCTCTACACAGGGAATCCAATCAAGCAGGCAGACATCCAGATTAGAAAAGGCACATTCCAACTCAACAATCACTTCATCCGTCGGAACTACGTCGCAATGGGTTCTCCCAAGACTATCGCTTTCCTAGGCGCTAGCTCCGGTGTTGGCCTTTCCGCCCTGAAGCACTGCATCGCCACTGGCCACAAATGCATTGCATTGGCTCGGATGCCGTCCAAGTTCGAGGAAATGTTCCCTGCGGGCTCGCAGCCCAACCTCAAGATTGTCAAGGGAAATGCTCACGACATCGATACTGTCTCCCAGTGCATCACAGCCGATGACTCCGGTACCCAGCTAGTCGACATTGTCATTACCACCATTGGCAGCCGACCAACTGCTAAGCTGACACTTGAGGACCCCGACGTCTGCGAGAAGGGCTCGGCCAGCTTGGTTACTGCCATTAAGAAGCTCCGCAGCGAAGGTTTGGCCGGTAACCCCTACATCATTGCCTGCAGCACCACTGGCATGTCCAAGCATGGCCGCGACTTCCCGCTCGCTCTTTACCCTGTTTATGCTTGGTTGCTCAAAGCGCCCCATGCTGACAAGGAGGTCATGGAGCGCAACTTCATGGAGAGCGGGCTGCCATGGACCTTCGTCCGTCCCGCTCTCCTTACGTCTGGTGCCACTACCAAGATGGTTCGCGTTGGTGTCGAAGACCCTAAGAATGGATTTGAGTCAAAAGAGATTGGATACTTTATCTCGCGCGAGGATACTGGGAAATGGATTGTTGATTACCTGGTCAACACGGAGGACAACAAGTACATGTACAAGTTTCCTTCGCTCACTACAGGCTAATTCTTCCTTTGATTATTTCATCGGTCCTGTTTTGATATCCTGTTTCTCAAGAGCGAACTACTCTTTCCCGCGCTAGACCAATGCTTTTTCAATTTAATATTTTTTGTCAGGCTTATAATTCCTCATTTCCGCGCATCCAATTTACCTGAAGATTTAAATCAATAAGAAAGCGCCGTCTATAGTTAGTCAGTAGGGTTGCACTTAGTTAAAAATAGGGACGAAAGTCACCTTGAAAGTTGATACTTTCCCGATGCCTCAGGCTAACGCTAAACCTAATCGGGCGTTGATCTGGAGATTGTTCAGCAATCCGACACGGAACTCTTCACTTTCTCCGATCAGCAACGTCCTCTCAATCCCAAATGTCGCCATCCCTCAAGATGGCCTCCGGCCTGCTCGGCCGAGCCACCAGGCAGCTGGCCGCCGTCGAAGCTATTCCCTCATCACGAACCATCCCGATCCTGCGCTCTACCATGCAATGCCGAAGCTACGCCCAGGCGCAGCGTCCTCGCTGCCAGAACGCCCCGGTGTCCTTCATTCGCAATCAATTCTCTACAACCGCCTTCCGAGCGCGTGCCAAGACCATGGGTCAACTACGCCAGCGCAACTCGACCGGCCCGTTCTCCTGGAAGGCGGCGGCGCTCTTCATCCTGACTGGCGCAGGCATGATGCTTTACTTCCGGGTTGAAAAGGCGCGCCTCGAGCGGAAGCGGATCGCGGAGATGAGCAAGGGTGTTGGGCGGCCGAAGGTGGGCGGGCCATTCGTGCTGAAGGACACGGATGGGAAGGAGTTCACGGCTGAAGATCTGAAGGGGAAATACGCCTTTGTGAGTTTCGGTATATCACGCGGACTGCGATACCGATGTATGTGCTAATGCTCTTTTCTTTCCTACCGTGCAGGTCTACTTCGGTTTCACTCACTGCCCTGATATTTGCCCCGACGAGCTAGACAAGATGGCCGAGATCATTGACAAAGTCAAGGAAGCTACCAAGGACGACAAGCTGTTCCTCCCCGTGTTCATTACCTGTGACCCTGCCCGTGACACTCCTCAGGTTCTTCGGGAGTATCTGAAGGAGTTCCATCCGGATATTGTTGGTTTGACTGGTACCTACGAGCAGGTGAAGCATGTCTGCAAGCAGTACCGGGTGTACTTCAGTACGCCCAGGGACGTTAAGCCTGGCGAGGATTACCTTGTTGACCACAGTATCTACTTCTATCTGATGGGTAAGAGTTGCGCTGTCTGACTATATCTCGAATGCGAAACTAATCATTGTGATAGACCCTGATAATGACTTCGTGGAGTGCATTGGCCGACAGGATACCCCCGAGTCAGCCTCTAAGGTGATTCTGGAGCACATTAACGATTGGAAGCGAGAAGGTCGGCCACTCAAGACCGAGTAAGGGTCGATCCTGACAAAATGTACAATACTCTATTTCCCGAAATATCCTGCTCTTCCATGTACCAAAACACAATGAAAGCTCTCCTTGAACATGAAATGTTTCCGCATCTAGAAAATCATGGGCAAGAGTCTGAGTCGCACTATATCATGGACCGGCAAAGTAGGTAGGCAAACCTATCAGTAGAGGAATCCTTTGGCAGTTCCGACCTCGGGGGTGCATGCAATACTGAGTCAGAACCGTCCAGCCTGACGCCCGAAAGGGGCCCTGGGCCCATTAACAGGCCCCCAGCTTCCCAATGGATATAAGCCCACTTGACCTCTCTACATGAGGCTTTGAAACCTGGACGCTTCTCATACTTAAGGACCGCCCATACTAGAGAATGTCGCAATGCGCCCACTTTCGGTTTCAAATGCCGGGGTTTAAGCAAGGCATGGAAAAGGACTAGCCAGGAACGGACAACGTCTTCAACCTAGTAGACAGTTTCATGTTCCCGGTTGTCTATGGCAGAGCTCATGTCCTATCTGATCAATTGATCGGCCTTGAAGATTGTCTCGGCAGATTAAGCGAATGTGTATTAATGCCGATCACACAGGAGAATGAGGATTTCACCAGCATCTCCACGTTGAATACCGAGTTTGAGGATATCCATGACGGTATGTGGGACAACCAGCAAACACACTCACTCAGTACCGAGTATCACTGGTTCCCATTTGATGTCGAACTGACGACTGAATTCGAATGCTGAACTCAGTCATACATCAACAATATCCACACATTTCCTTCCTCAATGGAATAAAGCATCATACCACCTCCGGGGTTTCATATAATTTCAAACAATCGGGTTGAATATGACGAGCTGCCAAAATTCGCATCAAGCCCTGGTCTCGGTAATATTTACGAAGAATGGAAGGCTGCACAACCGGTCAGGCTCCTTGAGCCTGTAGACTTTCTTCCACGGGGATCTGATGATTTCTTCGAACCGACGGTCAATCTGCGCAAGAAGTTCACCGATAGACCTCTCCAGGTTGTTCTGAAGCTGACCAATATTGAGCTGACGCCGGACAAGCCCAATTACCAAGCGGAATCATGGCATTTGGATGGCCAATTGGTAAGTGCTGTCTTCTAACACTAGCTCGACTGCTTTTAGCCAGCCACTAACGCTAAAAAAGAACAAGCGAGTCTGTGTCTCTGCCATTGGCTTTTACGAGAACCAAAACATCATAGAGAGCACTCTTTCATTTCCACCCGTGGTGGAAAAGCTCAACGAAGTGAAATGCAAGGCCACGGTATAACTTTCTTCAGCAAGTTTACAGGTTTGGCCCTGAGATCTGGGCATGGGGTCAATACCAAGAAACAACGCAAGGGCTTGGAAGTGTTTCCTGTCAGGAAGGGAGGATTGCCACGTTGCCGAATATGGTGCAGCATCGGTTTGCTCCGTTCCACCTAGCCGGCAGATCAAAACCAGGGTATTGCAAGTTTCTGTTAGTGGGTAGTTGAAGATGGGTATGCGGGGGAATGCGTCCTCGGGTGGAATTCACCGTTCGCTTATGTTCACGGCTGGCTTGTGGGTTACGTTACTCCATAGTTAAGTTAGTTAGTTAGTTAGTTAACTTAAGTTACTTAGTTACCTTGGGTGACCTGACTAAGTCATGGGATTAGATTGATGATTGAATGACGTACGCAGATCGGCACACTTCGCGATGACCCAATTTCCGTATCTCACCACGAATGCCAAACTTTTTAAGTCTTCTCATTTCGAGTCCATCGATTTTGGGGGTTGAAAGATGGCACTACCGCTACAGGAACTGATCCCACCGCCCCAGGAAGAGACCCCAACAGCGCAGGAGGATACATCACCATCGCAGAACGAGACATCACTACCGCAGGACGAGATATCACTACCTCACCAGGAAGAAACATCATTAAGCAAAGAAGAGGCATCGCCACCCCAGGAAGAGACACTGCCGAGACAGCATCATGCGCCCATCGTGAGCGTAGCTGCGAAAGCTCTGGCTGAGAAGAATATCCCCGTCGTGGAGTATGGGGAGCAGATACAGTGGCGCTACGGAGACCCTGTACTCCTTCTGGTAAGCATCAAAGAGCTTTTGTGGCATTGACCAGTCGACTCGTTGGGCATTTCTAATGTCTTGAATTCCAGCGCGTGGAGTGGGCAGTCCCCGATGAACTGCTCTCGCTTGCGTCAGAAATTCTATCAGACCAAGGTTTCCCTCCTGTGTCCCTATCCACAGAAGCTGTTGCTCACTACGGAGAATGGGATCGAGCTTGCACTATCCACACGTTGGGTGGGAGGTGTCCGGTATATCTCTACCCGCTGTCATTTGTCGGCCTTGAGCTTCAGGACACCTGCAAAGTCACATCCACCTTCGACCGCACGCTCAAGATCTTGACGCCCAAACCCAACAAATACATGGTGTCTTTGCTCCGTCATCTCCTCAACCACCCGCTTGACGATATTTTCAGACTTCGAGTAAAAGATGATCTACTGTCTTTTATATGCTTTTACATTTTACGTGAAAAGCCGCTGAATACGAAGGATGGGGAATGCGACGATGATGAGAACGAAGAAGATTACCAAAACAGAGTCGGAGAAGCATTGAGGGAAATAGAAACTTGGGATTGGGGCGCTGGTGGAAAGGACTATCTGAGCATTTCTGAGTCTCTAGTCCGAGACTGTCGGGCTATTGACCAGTTAACCAGTTGCTAATGAGAAAAGACCATCTCCGCATGCCTGAATCGGTTCTCTGAGACTGTCGATCTATTGACCGGCTCTGAGGATTCAGGTAGGTGCTGAAAGAATATCAATAAACGTAGTAGGTTAATGGGATATTGGTACCTTTATTGACCAGGTATTGAATCCGTCATGGCTAGAGCTAAGTAGTTTAGGGAACCAAATTTGTTACGAAAATACCTTTAAACTAGCAGAATTCGCCGACAGACCGGGCTCATAACTATTGGAGCGTTATGAGGCAAAAGGTTGCAATGTATGGTAATCAAATAAAAATATATATATCTCTGAACTAGCTAAATCACAGGCATTGAGTATTTATACGGTAGGTTCCTAACATACAGTAAGAAAAGTAGTGCTCATTAAGCGAGCAATGAAAGTTTGGTATTGCAGTGGTAACGGCACCGTGTACGGAGTATTCCGACTCGCTTGACTCGCTTAACGCTAGCGCTACTGGTTCCTGTCCGCCCAAGTATAAATATATGCGCATCCTCCCCTTGTTCCTTTCTTTTTCTTCTTCATACTTACCTTGTTTGGGTGGCTGCGATCATCAAGGCGGCTCACCACAGCTTGGGCCCTGCATTGCACATTGCGGCGGAACAATCTGTTCAGCGGCCTTCGGGTCTCTGACAGGCGTATTCTTTGGCACCCTCCACCTTGTGGAACCTTTCTTTTTCATCATGCCTTGGGTCAATGACTCGAGTATGGAGAAGAGGATTCTTGTAATCGTGATAATATTTAGAAATTTCGATTGTCTGTATCGTGTTCAGTTTAGGATAACATGTGTTCAGTTGCTCTTTTTGTTCACATTATGCTGCATCGCCCTTCTCTCGACTGCATAATGGGTTGTTCTTTGTAGTCATGACCTGCAAGCTAGCTACCTTTCGTAGATCTCTGACTGCGGACAGCTTCTCTAGACTTAGTTTGGTACAATGCCGCTAAGCTCTTCTACGCGTGAGCTTGCCATCTAGCCTGCTCCCTTGAATGAAAATAGCCCATATCTTGAGGCTAAACCCCACCAACTTCGCTTCATAGAGGAACGTCAATAATTTTCTCTCTGAGAGGGGGCATCTAAAGCTCTACAAGCCCGAGTATATCGAAAATTCTTTCCTGAGCTAGGGTGGGTTGAGACGACCAGAAACCCGGATGACTTTGTGCCTACACAGCACCTACTTACATGATAAAACGCTACTAGCATTGATCAGCAAAAGTGAAGACAGGAGAATGGTCCAACGTCAGTAGAAGATTCGTACAATGTTGTCCAAATGATACTCAGAATCAAGAATCACGGTCTGACGCTATCTGACTACCGGTTATTATATATACATATCCAGCGACCGCTATGGATTCACTCGTATGTTGCTGTTACTAGTAGTAGAAGGCCTTTGCAAAACCCAGTTCCCAACGCCCAAACAGCAAAGGACAATATAAGCCCAGAGCTGGCCCTCCCCCCCATTCACCAACTCCAGCCAGAGTCGACCTCAAGATTCACTTTCACGGACGAGCTTCCCCTCCGCATCCCGATCCGCATTCGCCCTCCACTCCATCCCCCCATCCATAAATTCCTCTCTCTTCCATATCTCCGCTTTCTCCTTGCAGGCCTCCAAGACCTCCTCCCCGCCCTCCAAGCGGCTCCACGGTGGCCCGCACTCACAGCAATAGCGATCGAAGCCTCTCCAATCGGAACAACCCCCAAACGGTGCGCAATGCTCACGCCTTTCAAATCATGCGTCTTGACAGCTGCGTCCGCGATCGCCGCCAACGTCTTCAAGGCCAGCGGCGGATAGCACGTATAGCTCAATTGTGAGACAGAGCGTCCCTCGAAGGTATCTCTTGTGGTCCCTAGGGAAAAGGACGTTGGCACCGGCAGCTGGCGAGGAGGTTTGCGCGAGGTATGTGTTTGCGTCGAGCGGGTCGTATGTGAGGGTGAGGTGGATGTTTTGCGCCTTATCGTGCTGGGTGCGAGGGTATGTGGCTGGGTCCAGGTGTGCGGGGAGCGAGGACTCGGTAGTCATTGTATATTCATCTGGTTGGATTATATACGGGCAAAAGAAAGCTGTCCGGGTCCTTTGGACAAAAATGCTTATCGGGTGCGGGGGGGCTTTGATAAGTGGCGGAGTCGCGGCGACCACCGATCTTGGTCTTGTATATTCTCCGCTTCGAAGAGCGGAACTTCTCGCCCGCGCGGGTGGACTTGGATTCGAAGTAAACCTGGGCTATTTCTTATGGCCGGGAACAACTTGGCTGTGGCTACGTTCACGCATATTTGTGCCTTCGAACAAAGTCGCAGTAGATGGAAGCTCCTGTAGTATAGTATCGCCTACGAAGAAGACTCGAGGAATCAGACTGTTGGAAAAAGTACTGCGGATCTTACCCCCGAAAGGTAAAGTACTTCATTCTCTCTGGACCTTGGAATGATATCATCCGCTACTCCCACCACTCAATGCCCATACTGTGATCATCAAAAGCCCAGAGCTATCGCCAGTGCTTAGCTATTAACGCCAAAAATCCTCATCAAGCCAGTCGCTGGGACCGTGGCGGCCACGGGGGTGATTCCATTCCCAGCGCCATCCAAATGGCCAGCGGACCCATTTGCCATCGCGACCATCATGATCCTCTTGGTTCGCTTTTTGATCACCCTGGCTGTTTTGGGCGCTCTGAGGAGTGTCCGTAGTATGCTCGGTCTCTTCCGCACGTTTCAAGATATCTATACATAATGGTGAGTATGAACCAGAGTATTCATCGGAATATTCACATACCAGATCCTGACGAAGACACGGAACAGCAAGAGCAGTGCTCAGAAGGCCAACGAGGGCGAACAAAGAAGTAAGCTTCATTTTGACTAGTACGTCGGTATAGATCAAGTCGCAAGACGTTTGAGTGATTGGATGAGGGCAGGCAAGGATGATGTTAGAATTACCGATGTTTTTTCCCACAACGAAGGGCAGACTTCTTTTATAGACTTTTTATCAGAATGAAGACAGAAGTCCCTCCATACTCAAATCTCGACAGCGACATGAACCCTGATATCTCCCTGAAACATTCTATATCAAGGCCAGTCACGGGGTTTCCGTTGTCTCCGGTACAAGAGTGAGGCTGAGCTGGTACTCAGATACATTTAAAAGCATCACGTCTCTTATCTTGCGGTACTCTCCAAACCAGTCTACATAATTTTCAAAACTCCGCTATTGCTAACTGAGAATGGTTCATGACTGAGTGGTATTTTCTGTGCAGAAGCTGTTACCAATAGTAGGAGAATTGGGGCATGGCGCTTTACACAATCCTTTGAAACAGAAGTCAAGTATTCCTTAGCTCAGGTTCGAATTTTTGGCTAATATTCTCGTAAGTTTCATGTCACGGTCCACCTGGCTCTATGTTCAGCCAATATTAATCATGACCGATCTCTACATGGTGAACAGCATGCGTGGTGTCTTTAGTTCCTAAGATCTCTAGGTCAAAAAGGGTACCACGGAAGTGGTTGCAAGAAAATCAGCACACTTTGTGTTTCATATAAGCAGCCTCAGGCCAATCTCAATGCAGACTGCTAAAGTTGTGAAGCAAAGGCTCCGTCCAGGTCTAGTCATCATCGAAATTACGATTTTGCGCAGGGTTTCTCGTGCTGACATGCTTGGTTTTCGACAGCTGGTACATCCTGACATTGACAAAACACACTCTGAGACATACCCCAAGACCTCCCGAGGCTCAATGGCAAGGGCCCGGGGGGTTACGAAACTAGAGTTAACTGAATACTATGAGATGATTCCCCAATATGGTGGCCCAGGAGGCTTCAAAGACGCGGCCTTGGTAGCTCATCACCGCCCCTGTAACGTAGCACAATAGTCAAGTTGAATGAAGATTCAATTGTTGGCATGTGGCCACATGAAGGATTGTACATGAAAAGACCAATCCGGAGTTCCAACTCCCGATGGTGCTAAAAATACAGAGGGTGACATACTCGACCCATGAAGATCTTTTCGCTGGACCTCCAATACAAGCACAGCTTGTCATATTATCCCGCGATATACCGCTGGAATTTCCACAAAGATATGACCAAATCAACACCCGAGGCGGTATTGGGCTTATAGAACAGAGCAGGCTTCTGAAACCACGGGTCTGCTTGTCTGAGACTCGCCAAGTCAGACTCTGATAGAAGCTGCGCTAGGTCGAATACGGGCACCCTTTTCCGCACCTGGGGCAACATGGTCAGGTCAGCCAAGGGTTCAGCATCAGAAGATTTAGGGCCATCAAGAACAAGGACAACGCCACACTCCATCTGTTGAACAGGTTCAAGACACTCTAATGCGCTTGATAAAGCGGCATCTGAATAGTGCTGCATATTAACCGCCCTCCAAATGTCAGCAGTGGGTTCTGTCGTTCCAAGCCTCTGGACAGCACTCGTAAGCTTCTTGACAATGTCACTTCCCATCTGTCGAGCCAGCAACGAAGGCATATCTTTACTCCACGTGAGCCTTTCTACATCGCGCGGAGTGAATGGGCCGTGAGGCGATCGCCAGCGAAAGGATAAAAGTCTCGCAATGGGCGATTTCTTAGCGTTGGCCGATAACTCTACCTTTTCCGACAGGCGACGGATGGGATTCTTGAGATACGCCATATAAAGAGTCATCGGCTGGTCAAAAAAGCGTCTCCGATCTAACGCCGAATCGGATTGCAAGTCTGAGACGTTCTCCTCGCTCGTAGCTGCTTCTTTGTTTGCGTCCTGGTTCCGTCGTGCCTTTTTCGTGTTCTTCGACGGCCGCCATCCCAGAGAATCCATCAGTAGCTCCACTGGGAGCATGTACAGCTTATCTGTATCGGGTTTCCGCACCATGCCCCATTTCCCCATTAATGAGCGCGGCATCCGCGCACCTGTCAGGACACATGCGCGCGTGTCTGAAGCCAGAGCCTGCGCCCACGGGTTGTATTGGAGGCGGCCATAGTCGTCTGTTGTCGCGGCCTTCTTGCGTATTTTGAGATGCGGCGTTCGAGGATGGGTGATGAGAGGGGACTGGGGAGACGTTGGGATGGGCGACCGGAGGTAGTTGTATCAGCTTCGGGTCGCGGCGCGGATTGATCTTGAGGATTATGTTCTGCGGTATGCGAGATTGGCCGTATTTGTGGTCGCGGGGAGCTGTCTAGGAGCTGGCGGAACATGCGTAGGCGCCATGCTGCCAGCGACGCTTGGGATGTGCACTGCATCTTGGATGATGAGATGGAGGAGGCACGCGGTAGTTTTTTCCCCAGAAACCCGTGCCCGCCAATCAGAAGCTGGGATTTGCGGAGGACTACCGGGAGCTTGAATTTGGGATGGGCAATGAAACTAGACAATTAGTCAGTCTTAACCCGGTGGACGATTTCAGCACATAAAATTAGGGCAAAGATATTCTCTTATCCGTGGCCGGGTATGATCTTTGGTCTTCTCATCAATCCACATGAGCCCGGGTGTGGCAGCTCCGTATCTTAGCGCCGATCGGACGATTACGATAAACTCGACAGCTCCGTCGTCTCTGCTCCTTTCAACAACCCCATCTCCAACACTTTAGAGGATGCGCGCCACAATTGCCCGCTCTCTGCGACTTGGGCAGACTGTCCCGTCCGCCACGGCCTCTGCGCTTGGCCGCAGTGGCTTTCCGCGAGCCTTCTCCAGCTTCAGCCCTGCGTTGAATTATAGCCCTCCGCGGGGTTGGACTCCAACGCCATTTGTAACAGAGACAGTGGTAAGCCAGCGCTCTCTCCTACTGTGATCCTAGATCATGCGCGAGCTAACTTGATTTTTAGGGCGGTGGCTGGCATACTTGTACGTTGCGCGATCCCTGCCAACCATATACAATCAGCATTCAACTAACCCAAGGCCGCTCCCCCGGCACGCAACAGACGACATCTTTTCCCGATTACTCAAGGTATACCCTCGAATACCTATGTGGCTTCCACAAAGACTGACGAAGAACAGGAACGAATCATCTGCCTCAATGGCGAAGTCAACGAAACCATGTCCGCCTCCATCGTCGCCCAGCTCCTCTTCCTCGAAGCCGACAATCCCAAGAAGCCCATAAGCCTCTACATCAACTCCCCCGGCGGCTCCGTAACAGCGGGTAACAACCTCTCTCCTACCCTCACACATCGGAACAATCTAACGTTCTCAGGCCTCGCAATCTACGACACAATGACCTACATCTCCGCCCCAGTAAGCACCATCTGCGTCGGTCAAGCCGCCTCCATGGGCTCTCTCCTCGCCGGCGGCACAGCCAGCAAGCGTTTCTGCCTCCCTCATTCCTCCATCATGGTGCACCAGCCGTCGGGCGGGTACTTCGGACAAGCGACCGACATTGCGATTCACGCGAAAGAGATCCTGCGCGTGCGCGCGCAACTAAACAATATCTACCTGCGGCATCTGAACGGGCCGAAGAAGATGACGCTGGAGGACATCGAGAAGCTGATGGAGCGGGACTATTTCATGAGCGCGGAAGAGGCGAAAGAGATCGGGATTATTGATGAGATTCTGGACCACCGGGTTAAGCAGGAAGCGGAGAAGTCTGAGTAAGTGCGACGGGTTGGGCCATGGCTTGGACCTGAACCATTCTACTTGTATTAATATCATGACCGGCTTCATGGGCGCTTGCATTTACGTTCTATATGCGTTTTCTTGGGAGTTCCGTGGACAGGGGTTGAGCGCGTCGGCTGCCAGCACCGACTTATGCAACGTAGAGCCTGGCAATGTAGATTTTCCTTGGATAAACTAGAATACATTGGCGTGGTCCATCAGGAGTTCACGCGCGTTATCCGCCCGTCAGAACCGACCTGGAGCCCGAATCGCTGTCGGAGCAATGTCGCTGCCTCGGGCGAGGGAACGTAACCTGAGGGCCGGCGGGACTGCGTGGTATAGAGCCACTGGTCGCGGATGGTTGTGAATAGTCCCATTTCCAGGATGATGGCCCGCCCCGACGCGAAAGAGTCGAGCGGGTGCCTTCCCCGGCTGGCCGAGCTGTCACCTGGCTCGGCGAGGAGGGTTGTTCGTTCTTCTTGGAGGCCGTCGTCGATCTCTGCAAGCGGAGGTGAAGTGGAGGGCTCATGTGAGGGTTCTACGGTTCCTGTCTCGGCGGGGCCACGGACGACGCCGCGCTCTTCTGCATCGTGGTCTTGTTGTGTTTCGTCATTAGGTGTGTTTGTATCGGAGTTGGAGGATTGGGTCGGTGCAGAATTCGTCGATGTACTTAGGTTTGTGGCGGTTGTCTTTACACGCTCGATTATGAGGCCCAGCATCAGGAAATCGACGAGTAAGATGAGCAGGTCGAATGTGAGGAGCCGGAATACGGGCACGGGCTTTTGCCCGATAAAGTCGATAAACAGCCCACCATGGAGATACCCTCGAGTCGCTTCTCCAGCTTCAGGGCGAATGAAAAAGGCGTGAAAGATCATGCAAAAGAGGTTGCTGGCTAGGATGGCGCCCACGAAAGGTTGGTTTCGGGTCGGGTCGAAGGGAGAAGCTTTGGGAGTAAAAAAAGATCAGTTCCACCACGGCGCGCAATGCAAACAAAATTATCGAGCAGCTATAGAGAAGCGTTGTTAGCTATGCTGCGGTGTTCGGTGCAATTGTGCCCTGTCGCGGCGGCTTGTGGGATGACGTTCCTCAGCTCGCCCAAGGCTTCCAGGTGCAACGGACACAGACGTACTCCATGTAATACAGTGCGGATAGCTCGCAGTAAACCAGAATGTCCAGGTCGCGCAGTAATTTGTCGATGAAAGCTACCTTGGCAGCAAACTGCGCTTTCCTCACGCGACTGCGGTCCTGAGCGGACCCAGGAGTCTCGGACGCATCGTTAAACGAAATACCAAGGACGTCAACGATGTGCTCGCATCGCGAAATGCATCGATGTCCGCCATAGAGGGTCATGGGGACAAGGATGCCTTCCAGCAATCCTCCTGTTTGGGATGATGTATGAAATCCGACGTTGGCTGAAGCAGATGCGGGCTTATCCCGGAGCCGCCCCACGTGCCTAGAATAGCCGCTGTCATAGTTCGGCGTTAGCGTTTCCTGCCTGGGCAAGCTGAAAAAGAACTAATCTAGCATATGTAGTCATATGGAGAGAACATTTTCGCTGAGCTCTTGCATCGAAATATACCAGCGCCCGAATTGGTCGACAAGGGCAATAGGGTCAGGCTGATTCATTCGGTGCGTTAGGCAGACGTCTATACGGGGTTGTGTGGCTTTTAGATCGCTAGCTAAAGTCCAGTGCAGATCGCATGAATCGCAGGTGCTTGTTGAACCATTTCTACGGATATGGAGGCCGGACGCCTCCCTAATGTGCCCTTTGTAGGGTCATACGTTTTTCATCCTAACTCGAACGTGCTGGACTTTCATTTGAAAGAAGCTCTCAAGTTACCAGTTGCTCGCAAATTTTCTCAGCATCATTTAGTTCCCCAGAATATGTAGATGCTTAGCTGCTGGAGAAGGAAAAGCTTATCGAGTTCATGTTGTTCTGACAACCAGAGCCTTGCTATGCCGATGTTTGGTATTCGAACGTACGCTAAAGTTTGTCCGGACTAGTACGAGTACCTGTCTACGTATATAATATGATTGGGTGCCTCGTCAAGAAGTGCTGGTATTGTGGAAATAATGGAGGTCCGTCATATCGAATGCATTTGCTGCACCTACACGGCTTTTCCGCATGGTAATTTCTTAGTCCACAAAGATCTTGGGGGCCAGCTCAGAGTAGTGCTTGAAGAAGCCGTTGAACAGTCGGATGGCATGGTCAACATCATAGGTACCGCCAGTCTCACGGATACTGTGCATACTCAATTGAGGGTTGCCCAGGTCTAGAGTGCGGGCACCCAAGGCTGCAGAGAGCATAGGGCCGATGGTGCTACCACAGCTAGAATCATTGCGTACAACGAATAGCTGCAAGGGGATGGTCGCCCTTGCTCTTGGCCGGCCTTGCGGGCGATCTCCTGGAGAAGAACGATACCCGGGGAGTTTGTGGCGTAGCGAGCGTTGGCATTGATCTTAATAACGGTACCCTTGTTCATCTCGGGCTTGTGGTCCGACTCATACTTGGCAGCATAGTTGGGGTTGACAGAGTGCGCCATGTCAGCAGATACGAGGAAGGAGGTGGAGAGGGTCTGCTCGTAAGCAGTTGACACGTCCTCCGACGATGACTTGGATGAGGGAAGGACGGAGAGACGGCGAATAATGGAGGGGAGGATGTTAGAGTCCGCGCCCTGAGCGGTGCGGCTGCCAATCTCCTCGTGGTCAAAGAGAGCAATAAGGCGAATGGCTGACTCGTTCTCTAGGTCCTGCTCACTCGCCGAGGACTGTGCGAGGGCCTCGGTCGCACAGTAGGTACTGTTCAGGTTGTCCAAGCGGGGAGAGAAAATGAACTCATCATTGAGACCACCCAGGGCGGATTTTTGGGTATCGAAAAGTATCAATTCGAAGTCCAGAACGTCCTCTGGCTTGACGCCGGCCTCAGTCGCAATAAGCTCAACAAATTGAGAGTGGTGGCGCTCAGAAGGTGACTTCAACGGGGCAAATTCATCCTCCTTGGCTGGGGCAGGTTCAGCTGTCTTGTTAAGTTCAGCAGCGGCCAGGCCAGCGATTGGGAAAAGCTGGGTTTCCTTGTTGAAGGAGAAGTTCTCCTGGCGGTCCAAGTGGATGGCCAGGGTAGGGATGCGAAGGACTGGGGAAGTCAGCAGAGAATCTGTAATGGGGAGGAAGAAGCAACATACTTGGACGGTCAACCTTAACCAATTTCTGAACAATGGATCCATCGCTGGAGCGGGTCATTACTCGGCCAGCCACACCAAGGTCACGATCGAACCCTATATCAGTCAGCTCATGGCTTGAGGCGATAGATCAAGGTTTGGAGTTCCGTACAAGTGTGCCAAATACCACCGCCATAAGTCTCCACGCCAACTTGGATGAAGCCTTCACCCTGCTTCTTGCTAACTGGCTTGACACGCAGGACGGGGGGAGTCAGTGTGGGCACCGATCATGGCAATGGAATTGCCAGGCTAGACCGTCAGTACAAAAGAATCAATATATGATGACAAGAAACCCCTACCGTCCATTGCTTTCCGATCGCAAAGGCGATAAGAGTGGTAGTGTTGCGGGTCAGGTAGTAGCGACCGCCAGGCTTGCAGGTCGATGCCCAGGAATCTTTCTCCTATGAGGATATGAGTACTTGTTCCTCCCATGATCTGAGTGGGGCTATGGATACCTTGATTTCCTGGAACCCAGCTTTTGCCAGAAGATCCTTGGCGGACTGGACGGCATGGAAAGCTAGAGACGGTTAGCTCTAGGGCTGAGGACCCGGGGGGGTTTACAGGGGAGCCATACGGGTTGGGGAAGCGTTGACGAAGTCCAGGAAGTCCTGAGCAGGCTGCTTTGAAACTTGGGCCATGGTGGATGATGATCGAGAAAACAAGCTACGGCCTAGAGAGGAAAACATAGAGATACTTGAAGGGCGCATAGTGAGGAGCCCCGTGTCACTTTAGGCAGGGTTTTCGGTTGGCGGTGGGCACTCCCGCCAGATAAGCGTTTATGGGTCCAGCAGACTACGACAAGATGGCAGTTACAAGATCCCGTTGAAAAGCACAGGGCACCCGCTCGACTACTAGCGGCCGTCCAGTAGCTGTCTACTTTATTCTCCGGGGGGGGCTGGAGTGATTGGCGGGAGTTGCTGGACCGAGCTCGCGCGTGTTGGACGCGTTTCCACGCGCAATGCCAGCAGCCCCAGCGTCGCGTTTCATTGGTCTCCCCACCCTGCATTTTGCTGCATTTCATAACAAGACAATCGATTTAGGCCATAGACGATGTACAGTAAACCAGTCTGGAACAGAAATGGATCTTCCACATGGGCTTTATGCTTCATGCATAGCCCCTTCCGACCAGACTCGAATCCTAGGTGAACGTGGATGGGAATGAAACACATCAGATCTGGGTAGAGATATGATAGCAAAAGTCTAGAGCAACAATGGAGAACGTTCCAGGGTCTCTACTCCTGTAAGGCTATCGAGTCGCAAGAACACCATAGAGGGCAGGAGCTTTACCCGATTAGGCTTAGGGCTCCCGACGCGTGACCACAGAGAGGGATGGCTCTCCCTTCCAACTGGTGATGTTTGGTCTTTTCGTCCTTTGAATGCCATTCTCTTTGTGTTTCTTTCATTCCTCTTTTTCCATTTACAATCCCAGGCTTTATTGGGGGTGCGAAAGTTGGGATTTCCCTGCTCCTCTGCCTTAGCGCCCATCCCGGTGGCTGGAAACCCCGACAACCTCTCATCACAACAAGACACCCCCTCCCAGCACACCTTATTCTCCATCATCAGCTGTGAATCCAACGCCCTGCACCTCTTCGCTCTTTGTCCGTTATTCATATTGCATGCGCTATCACATCTACTGCCTCCATCCTGCATTACCTGTATCTGGCCCTGAGGATCAGCCGCCAACATGGGGGACCGATCTCAGGATGCAGAGCCAGGTGTAGAGGTCCCGGCTTCGCCCTCAAAAATCCGACGGACAAGAGCAGCCAACATTGTCTCTCCGCCCGGATCAAAGACGCCACCGAGCATGCCCGCCAAGAAAACAATCTATTACCCGGATAATTCGAGGCATCGCCCAGCCCAGGAAGGATCAGAACCGGTAGATGCCCACGCGCTCGCGAAAGCGCTGAACGACTATGAGGAATCCGGACGCCGGCGTGAGAGGACGCCTATTACAAGCCCTGTCCGAAAGAGACCGCGGCTGTACGGCGATCGGTAAGTGAAGTTCCGCCCCGCCTGGTCCCACTTGGAGCATAACTAGCTCACCTTGCAGCTTCATTCCAAATCGCGAGGGACAAGATCTCCAAGCAACTTACAGTCTCCTCCATGAAGATGGCTGCCCCTCGACCCCTTCGAGATCTAAGAGGCGGGCTCCTCACTCGGAGCTTCATTTCCAGAAAAGTAAGGAAGCGCCACCGTGCGTGGACGAGGTGAAAGGTCACTGACATTGTTCCCTTTGCAGCTGAGGAGGCCAATCGGACCTTCTCTCGTGTTCTCCGCAGTGAACTATTCGGAGACACTGTGCCCCAGGCAGATCTAAACACTACCTCACCCGACCCATTGCTTGGCTTTCCTCGTGGCATTAACGATAAGACCCGATCTCACACCCCGCCCTCTAACATCGTCAATCTCCCTCCCGCCAGCATCACTCCCTCAACCCCTCATAAAAATCTTTTCAACTATGGACCTAGTCGATCCGCCAATCCAACGCCAAACAAGACGCCGCGGACACACGGCCCGAACTTAAACGTTCGTTCGGAATTGTACAGTCTGTCTCCAATTCGATACGATAGCCAGCGGATCCTCGAAACCCCTCGCAAGCAACCCCGCTACGTTAATAAAGTGCCTTACAAAGTTCTGGATGCGCCAGACCTGCAGGACGATTTCTATCTCAACCTGGTCGACTGGGGCAGCAGCAATGTCCTCGGAGTTGGTCTTGCGAACTCGGTCTACATGTGGAACTCTCAATCCGGCCATGTTACTAAGCTATGTGATCTCAAGGATGACACGGTTACCAGTGTCAGCTGGATTCAACGAGTAGGATAGCCAGTCCTCGAATACCCGATCCCTTTATGCTGACATGTTGATTCAGGGTACTCACCTTGCCATTGGCACGGGCAAAGGCCTTGTACAGATATGGGATGCTGAGCATTGCCGAAGACTGCGAACTATGATTGGTCATACCAACCGTGTCGGTGCATTAGCATGGAATGACCACATCTTGACATCTGGATCCCGTGATCGCCTCATCTATCACCGTGATGTTCGCTCCCCTGACCAGTATCTTCGTAAGCTTGCGGGTCACAAGCAGGAGGTTTGTGGCTTGAAGTGGAATACAGAGGATGGTCAGCTGGCTTCCGGTGGTAACGACAACAAGTTGATGGTCTGGGACAAACTCAATGAGACTCCTCTTTACCGCTTCAGTGATCACACCGCCGCCGTGAAGGCTATTGCTTGGTCCCCTCATCAACACCACCTGCTTGCTTCCGGAGGAGGTACAGCTGATCGCACGATCAAATTCTGGAACACGTCGACTGGCTCGTTGATCAAAGAGGTTGACACCGGCAGCCAAGTCTGCAACCTCTCCTGGTCAAAGAACTCAGACGAGATCATTAGTACTCATGGATACAGCCAGAACCAAATTGTTATCTGGAAATACCCTCGCATGGAACAAGTTGTATCCTTGACAGGTCATACCTTCCGTGTTCTCTACTTGGCCATGAGCCCCGATGGTCAGACCGTTGTCACGGGGGCCGGCGATGAGACACTTCGGTTCTGGAAAATCTTCGATAAACGAGGAGCCAGGGACTCTCGCCGCGAAAATAGCAAGCTTGCCGAGTGGGGCACCATTCGTTGAGTGGCTCTTTTTTTTTTCTCCCTGCATCTCTTTGCCTGCATAAATGGAGTTTCGGATCATGGGCTGTCATTTTCGGGAGGATGGTCTTCGCATGGTTTGAAGGAATTCCTCACCACATTTCGCATCGATACGACATCTACAACATTTTACAACTTTCCACAATCCGTCCAGTGTTTTCAAAAGGACAATATTCGAACACAGATATTCTTATGCCACGTTTCATCCATCTTCTTCGGCTAGCGGATGACTCGGGCTAGTTAATGTTGTTGGTTTTCTCTCCGTTTCTTTTCTCTCAGCCCTTTTGACTCTACAGTTTTGTTTCTTTGCGACCACGGGACACACATCACTGGCGTTCTCGGCGGTCAGTCACGCCAAGGTTCAAGCGGTGGCGCTTATGGTGTTTCAAGGTCGCCGGTCTGGCGTTGCGTTCGTATGGACAGGGGACTTCTCATAGCAGTGCTTTCACCTTTTCACGACGTTACGAATTTTTCCAATTTGCCCTGTTTCGTTTCCATTTGCCTTTGTCTTTGTGAATCCACATACCATGGTCCGGCACGGGGTTATTTCAGGATGATATCATGGAGTCTTTAGGCCTGAGTCGTGGAACAGTTCAATTGGATCTCTCAACCTATCAACACGTAATTGCAGTATCAAAAAGCCAGTCAGGCTGTATCCGATTATCTATGCTACACTGAATACAAGAGCTTGTCTCTAAACGCAAGGGGAATGACATAGGAAAGCAGGACAAGAAGCTCCGAAAACAAGACATGAGGAGATTTATAAAGCCATGACCTAGACCACAAGCCGCGCAGGTTCAACCTGCAGAAGAGTCTTCAGCCGCTCAAGGAATTCCTTAGCCCGCAGCTCCTGACCGACTGGCACAGTCAAGCTGAACACATTCGAAGCACCACCCGAAACATCCTCTTCAAAAGGCACCGAAGCAACCCTCTTCTTGCCGGGCTTCGCGGTCAGGATATCAATAATATCCTCCTTAACAGGCTGAGAACGGAACGACGCTGGAGTAGCCTCGTACGCATTCAACTCCGGGATGTAATCCCCACGCGAAGTAGTGAAAGGCTCCGCGCCCAGAATCTCCTCAAACAGCTCATCGGGCGTAGAAACCTCGTCCTTTGACCGCGGCAGATCATCATTCGCCAAATCCGTCGCCACTGCGAGGAACCGCGACAAGGGCACCGTCACACCCAGGCTCTCCTGCAGCTTCCGCTGCGCAGACAGTACAGCGGCCAGCGAGATCGAGATCGCGATTGAGGTAGTTCGGACGGGCTTGGGCGCCTTGACCTCTTCAACTGGCGCGGGCGCGGGCGCGGGCGGCGCCGCGAGCTTGATGTTGCTCAGGTCGAGGTGTGCGAGCTTGGCGAGCTTCGCAGCTTGTGTTGAGGGGTAATCGGTGGCGATCTGGCCCAGGTATGCGAGCACATCACCCTTCAACAGGCGACCTTTGGGGCCGGAGGCAGGGATCTTTGATACTTCCGACTCGGGGATATTCTTCTGGTGTAGGAGTTGGGCGACGGAGGGGTAGAGCGGGTAGGCGGGGTTTTGGGTGGTGGGAGCAGAGGAGGATTGAAAGCCTGTAGTCAATCAATGAGTTTGCGTTCGGGCTGGGTATGGACTGAGTTCGGATTGGGACGGAGTTTGTATAGATCCATTTGATCTGATAAAGGGCAGCTCGCCGTTCGGAGGTACCTGCAGTTGGCATGGAGGAGTGGGATTAGGGAGACTCACGCTTGGAGAAGCTGGACAGGGTGCGAGGCTGGCGCCGGGCGAAGACGGCCGTGGCCTGGTTCAAATGGATCCTGGCAACCATTGTGAACGGGTGTGCTTGTGGTATATCGTAGACGGGTGGTGTGCTGCAGATCCTGGGCGAGGGTGCGCAGGCTATGCGGCGGGAGCAGCTAATCAGTTGGTCCGGAAGCGATGGAGACAGTCCACCGCCGCAAACCTCACGAATATTTCTGGATCGAATATACGGGGTTGCTGAGAGTAAAGGAACGAGCTGCTGAGGGCGTTGGGAGCTTTCACCGGCGGCCGGGACGGGAATATTTTTCTGCCGCAATCCGCTGTTTTCGACTTGACGCTTTCCGAGGAGAACGGCGAATAGCTCCGCAATCTGGGTGAGTCTTGGACTGTTTTTCCCTCTTTTGCAACGGTTCAATCGGAATCGCTTGAAGTCCCGCTGTTTTGTGGATCAGATATGTTCGAGACGATCACTAACTACTACCCAGGCTTCGACACCCATCACCAGACACGCAACCATGGCTTCACGCTCCCCAATCCTACGAATGCTATGGCAAAGATGCGCCAATTCTTCCACGAAGTCAGGCACTCATAGTGGTTTCTCTTCGTCATGGCGCTCTTACGCATCGAAGCCTGGTTGTAGAACTCGTGCGCCTCCACCGAATCCAAGCTCTAATGCTCAACCGAGTAGGACCGCTCAAGGTGGTCCAAAGTACGGACAACTGGTTCGGAAGGTCGCAGCATACGGTGACTTGGTTCTATATCGTGGTCCCTCGCATACACTCTACCGCTTTAACGCGTTCGCTGTGGCAGCATCTGCTTTCGGATACGCTGCCTACCACTCATACATCAATTTCGTGGACCCATTGATGGAAGTGGAGAACTGGATTCTTTATACCCATGGAGGCATCTGCGTTGTCACAAGTGCCATGGGTGCGGCATGGCTAACGAGGGCAGGAAACCTGGTGAAGAGTGTCGCTGCCGTACAAAATGGCTCGCAGACACTACTCCGCTTCACTGTGCAGGGTACGAGGCCATTCAGCCGACCGCGCGAGTTTGAAGTCTCACCGCGCAAAGTGGCCATATCAAAAAAATTAGTGGTATCAGAGGAACGACGCCGGGTCGTTGGCGAGAACGTCAGAACCCCCATCGCGGCTTCCACAGAGCAGAAACCTCCCAGTCTCATGATGGCTCCCATTCGTGCGATGAACCGAGGCGTGGGAAGCTGGCTACAAGCTCTCAAGCAATTGGCTTTGCAGGAAGACTTTATTATCCTTAGGGTTGACCGAGAAAATGGGAAACGTCCACTCGAGCTCAGGATGGATGCTAATGGGTATCTCTCAAGTGACTTCTTCTTAATCGGGGACCCGGTCATTTTCAAGAACTAAGAAATACCCGAGTCGTCCTTAGCCATGTTTTAATATCTGGATCATATCCTCTGCCTGCTCTATCTGTATAAATAGCCTCTGTACTTAAGTATTCTAAACCTGGTCGTTCATTTCGATGAAATCCTGGGCTGGACCCACACTCATGACTTCGCAGGTTCCCCTATAGAAGAACATTTCTCTTTAGATCATTCGAGAGCGAGGATCTGGTTGTCGGGTGAATGACTATTCGAATATCAGCCTAGTCGCGCCAAAATCTGTATACAACCTCATATCAGCCAACTGTCTCTATTCTAGCGAAAATTCCATGCCACTTTATCCGGTTCTCGCGCCTTTCGGAATCCGACTTATCAATCAACCTTGGCTCGCTGCCCTGCTTGTCTGAAGTAAGAAACCCATTAGCAAGTAAGAACCCTCCTGAGTCCAAATGATTGGCTGCAGCTAGGCTTTTCTTCCCAACTGACTAATGTGATAATGAATGTCCAATATAGAAGGCCTCGCAGACAATTACTTATATAACAATGTACAAATAAAGTCTTGCGTCTTCGGTGACCAGGGCTAATATCATGTTTCAATTATCATTTACATATCTCTGATCTGGTCTTCTTGATCCCATGGATTCACACTCTATCCTCGTCTTGGGGGCAACAGGTAAACCCCTTATGATGCCTGCAAAGAGGACGACCTTCAAGATATCCGCTAACAAAATCACAGGTGGCTCCGGCCTGGCCTTTATTCAGGAAGCCCTCGACTTGTCTTTACCACCCCGATTAGTCCTCTATGTACGGACGCCGTTCAAACTTCCAGAAAGTATCACCACGCATCCTAAGGTTATAGTAGTCAAGGGAGAACTCTCAGACCAAGAAGCCCTGGACTTCGCTATGAAGTCAAATTCAGTCACTTCTGTGATCTCATTCCTGGGCGCTTACATCTCACCTTCCGCCATAATAACCCGACCCAAACACACCCCCATTGGCGACTCCTTCCCGGGCATCATGCAGGCAATGAGAGCCAACTGTGTCCGCCGCATTATGGCACTATCAACACCATCCTACTGGATCGATGGCAAAGATGTCAGTACCTGGAGAATATCCGCCTTTGCTGCTCTGCCGAAGATATTTGTACCGCAGGGCAATGCCGAGATGGTTAAGGTTGCTCAAGAGGTGGCCGGCGCAGATGACCTTGATTGGACGGTGTTCCGAGTGCCTCATTTGTCAGACGGGCCTGGAAATCTTCCAGTATATGCTGGTTATGCTAGCCCGCATCATGAGGGGAGTCTCAATTTGTCGCGGAGGAGTCTGGGTCGTTGGGCTCTGGAAGAACTAAGAGACCCGAAGTGGATCAAAGGTGTACCGTTCTTGGGGAATTGCTGATTATCTTCATTTCTAATTTCTTCCTACTAGCACAAGGTTGCTTAATACTGACTGCCAAACTTCTTGGTTCCAAGATTTTCTTCTTGTATGACTCCGTAAAAGTCGAATCCCCAATTTCCAACGCTCATAGATGAACTTGGAGTTGAAGCCAGGACTCAGGACGCCTCAAAGGATTCTGATGTTGAAGGTTTCCTCGAGCATTGATGTATAACAATCCCAGATTTTGGCATTCCGCAGCGATCAAGTGAGGCTGATCCTCTAACTGAGACATGACATTATGTAGTATGGCGGGTCAGATATATAGCTCTCTAAGATCCTAATGGTTATCTTATTATACAGATCCCTGGGATATGAGCTAATGGTAGAACTCCCACAAAACAGCGCATGTGGTATTTAGTTAATAGACAATATCGTCATCGGTACTGCCGTGAAAATTGTTGAGAATTGGAACGAGACTACTTTGTATGCTGTGACGAGCAAGACCACGTGACGATTTGGGGCGCGTCAATCGACGCGCGATTCCCCGTATCGCGCCCCTCCCACACTTTTGCTTTCCAGTCTCTCCACGAAAACAACAACTCATTTGTCTGTTTTGAGTTGCGTGGCTTCCGTCGGAAGCGGCTACGTCGCATCATGGGGAAACTCATTCGCCTCGAGCTTTTCAGTAAGGAATATTTCCGTGTTGCATTTTTGCGCTGCTAACCATACTCCAGATTTCAAGTCCTACAAGGGCCACCATACCCTTTTATTCGGCGATGCATATTTCACTTCAATTATTGGACCCAATGGGTCAGGCAAATCTAACTCGTACGTTATACGGTCTCCCAGTATCTGCAAACATGCCTGCTAATATGGCTCTAGGATGGATGCCATTTCGTTTGTTCTAGGAATCAAGTCATCTCACCTGCGATCCACAAATCTGCGTGATCTCGTTTACCGCGGTCGCGTTCTGCGCACATCCAAGGTCGATGGAGAGCCTGCCAGCGAGAACGACGGCAACCAAGCGCAAGAAGCCGACGATGCGGATGTCTCCCACGATCCGAGTGGAAACGACCCAAAGACGGCTTGGGTGATGGCAGTATACGAGGATGACGCAGGTGAGGAGCAGCAATGGCGCCGCTCGATCACAAGCTCGGGAGTCAGCGAGTACCGCATCAATAATCGAATTGTTACGGCCCAGCAGTACAACGAGGCTCTCGAGGAAGAAAACATCTTGATCCGCGCACGCAACTTCCTTGTCTTCCAGGGAGATGTTGAGGCCATCGCATCGCAGTCTCCCAAGGACCTGACGAGGTTGATTGAACAGATCTCCGGCAGTCTCGAATACAAGGCCGACTATGAGAGGCTGAAGGCAGAGGCAGAAGAAGCTGCGGAGCAGCAGACCTCGCAGCTCAACCGTCGACGAGGAATCAATTCGGAGGTGAAGCAGTACCAGGAGCAGAAGCGGGAAGCAGAGAACTACGCGAAGAAAGCTGAAGAGCGTGACCAGGCTATTATCACACACATCCTGTGGAAGCTTTTCCACTTTCAGCGTCTGATTGACGCGTCAAGTGCTGATATTCAGAAACACCAGGACGAGCTCAAGGAGTACCGCCGCGGAGTTGAGAAATATGAGCTTAATGTTGAAAATGCTAAGAAGGAGCATGCGCGCGTCGGCAGGGATGTTGCAAAGGTCGAGAAGAATATCGTGCAGAAAGAGAAGGAGATCGAAGAACTCAACAACTCCTTGGTTCCTGTAGACGAGAAGGTGGACATCACTCAGAGGAAGGTTGAGCGATATGCCTCGAAGATTGCCGAGATTGGTAAAGAGAAGTCAAGCCAAGCAAGCAATGCCAAGCAGCTGGAGAAAAACCTTAAGCTTGTGGAGAAAGCCCAGTCTCAATGGGAAGCCGACTGGCAGAAGACTATGAGCAAGCAGGGTGGCCAAATGAGCGAGTCAGACCGACAAGAATACCACAAGCTCCGTGAAGAAGTCAGCAAGCGCTCATCCGCCGACCAGCTTAACCTTGACAACCTACGACGTCAGCGCAAGACCGAAGCCGAAGCCGTGAACAGTTTGAAGAGCAAGTTTGAGAACACAGAGTGGCGACTGAAGACCCTCGAGGCAGAGGCTCAAAATATGAACGAGCGCAAGTCCACACTCAATGAAACCATCAAGTCGACCTCCAAGGATATTGATCACAAGAAGAAGGACCTGAATGCTTTGACATCCGAGCGCTTGAAGGTGTCGCAAATGCGGACCGAGTTTGACGAGAGGCTGCAAGTAGTGTTGAAGAAGCTGCTTGAAGCTGATGATGGCAAAAAGCAGACCGAGAAGGAGCTTCGCGCCAAGGAGTTGATCTCTACGCTGAAGCGTATTTTCCCGGGTGTCAAAGGCCGAGTCAGTGACCTTTGCCGGCCTAAGCAACGAAAGTTTGCGGAAGCCGTTAGCACGGTGCTGGGTCGTCACTTTGATGCCATCGTTGTGGACAACGAGAAGACAGCAAAGGAATGTATCCAGCACCTCCGGGACCAACGTGCAGGACAGGCCACCTTCATCCCCCTTGAAACTATTCAGGTCAAAGCACTTAACTCAAACTTGAAAGGAATGCACCGGGGCATGCGCCCAGCCATCGAGACTGTCGATTACGATGAGTCTGTGGCTCGTGCGATTAGCTATGCTTGCGGAAACTCTATCGTCTGCGACGATCTGGCAACTGCGAAGTATCTTTGCTATGAACGAAATGTTGATGCCAAGGCTGTCACCCTCGATGGCACCGTCATTCATAAGGGTGGTCTTATGACGGGTGGCCGAGGCCCCCAGCAAAATTCAAAACGCTGGGAGGACTCTGAGGTCGAGAACCTCCACAAATTAAAGGAAAAATTGGTGAACGATCTTGCCAATCTTCCCAAGAGCCACCGCCGGGGTTCAGAAGAGGAAACCCTGCAGGGCGAGCTGGTCGGTCTTGAACAACGATTGAATTATGCCCGCGATGAACTCAAAGCCCTGGAACGCAACATCGAGAGCAAGCGCAGCGAGCTGGACTTTGTCAAGCGTCAAATGGAAGACCTGCGACCCAAGTACACCGAGCGCAAGGAAAACCTCGACGAACTGGACGAGACGATCGAAAATTCCCAAGCCTCAGTCAGCGCAGTCGAAGATGAAGTTTACCGCAAATTCTGCAAGCGTCTGGGATATGAGAATATTCGCGAATACGAGGCACAGCAGGGTTCTCTACAAGAAGAAGCAGCGCAGAAAAAACTCGAGTTTACCACCCAGAAGAGTCGCATTGTGAATCAGCTTGACTTCGAAAAGCAGCGCATTCAAGCAACTGACGACCGTATCAGTGGCCTCCAAGCCCAGTACGAGCGCGATCTGGCCTTGGTTGAGGAGCTCAAGGGCCAGCAAGAAGACATTCGGAACCGTTTAGATGAATACAGCGCCGAACTTGAGCTCCTGCGCGAATCTCTGGAAGAGCAGAAGGCCCTCTATGCTGAGTCGGCAGAAAAGCTGGCTGAACAGCGACGGGAACTCCAGAAACGCAGCAAGCATATCGAAGCCGCATTGAAGAATATCAATAGCCTTGAAGCTGATATGCAGCGCAATTCTTCAAGCCGATACGCTCTCCTGCGACGATGCAAACTTGAAGATATTGACCTTCCGTTGACCGACTCCTCCAATTCTCTCGACAGACTTCCCATCGATGATCTTATGCAGGGCGCCGATCCGGATGCCATGGACGTTGATGAAGCCGATGAAGCCGACGATACGCCTGTGATCCAGGACTACGGAATTGAGGTGGACTTTGACTCCCTTGGAGATACGCTCAAAGAGGTATGTTCTGCATACAAGTGTAGAAATATTGACTTGCTCACCATAATCCCCAGGAATCCGACGATAAACTCGAAGAAGAGCTGCTGGAGAAGGTCCGTGCTCTTAATAGTGAGCTTGATAAAATGGCGCCCAACACTCGAGCTCTCGAACGCCTTGAGACCGTGGAGAACAAGCTCCGTAGCACCGAGAAAGACTTCGAGGACGCTCGGAAGTATGCCTCGCAAAGCGAAGGATGAGTTCGAGGGGGTGATGAAGAAGCGATCCGACCTCTTCAACAAAGCCTTCACTCACATTTCCGAGCAGATTGGCCCCATCTACCGGGAGCTTACTCGCAGTGCTAACTACCCGCTGGGTGGACAAGCCTACTTGGATATTGAAGACTCCGATGAGCCCTATCTCGATGGTATCAAGTACCATGCAATGCCCCCTCTCAAGCGGTTCCGGGACATGGAACACCTCTCTGGCGGCGAGAAGACAATGGCCGCTCTTGCTCTTCTCTTCGCCATCCATTCGTACCAACCTTCACCATTCTTCGTCCTGGATGAGGTTGATGCAGCTCTGGATAACACCAACGTGGCACGTATTGCCAACTATATCCACGATCATGCTGCACCCGGAATGCAATTCATCGTTATCAGTCTCAAGACCGGTCTCTTCCAAAACAGCGAGGCCCTGGTCGGTATCTTCCGAGATCAGGTGGAGAACAGCAGTAAATCCTTGACGCTTGATGTAAGTTGCCTTTCTTCTTTGGTTATGTTGACGTGGATGTCCCACTAACGTGACTCTAGCTTCGTAAATACACCTGATCCGGAGGGTTGACACGGGACTAAACGAGTCTTCGCTTTGTTTGATTCGCTTTTTGTAATTTATTGATCCGGCCCGATTCTGATGCTTTAGGTGGAATGATCGCCAACGAAGGCGTGGCTGACGCATATGGGTTTTACACGTTGTTTTGATACCAGATTTTCCGAGCGGAATCTAGTTATTTCTGATTATGTCGCCTTGATGATTTAGGACTACGCGGCTCTGCGCCCAACTATCGCTTGTAGGAACTTATCTCTTGAGTCGTGGGGAATCCCAGCCTTCGATATCGGTCTTTGCCACCTCATTCATCCCATTCGGTCAAATGAGAAATTTTTGGGAAGAGTTCGGCTCTATCCAGCGACGGCGACTAAAGTCGATGAATCGAAATGCGTTGGGCCCCAACGATCACAGCCTGGGGCACTCGGGCCCCTTCCTTATTCGTACTCGAGCGGGTGGTGACCGCAACCCGCAGAACAGAAGCACGAACCTATCACTAGGAAGAGTAGTGGTTCCAAGGCTGGAGTCCTCGATCTTCAGTCCCGGGTGCGTGGTTCAGCCGTGGCATATCAGCAGTGGAGCTCGATAGGGGGGATGAAATTATATACCCGGAGTTGCCGAGACAAACCAGACCTTCACAGGCTACCCAGGTACCGGGATGATCCCCTCAATTGAGTTTGAAGGTTAATAACACAGGGTAGTAACTAGATGCCGTGTAACCCCTCCCCCCTTGACGCTATTCCGCAGGGGGGTTGCCGGTCTCCATCAGGGCCGTATGACATTTTTGCCGTAACACTAACTAAATCAAACTACTTACTAATACCTTCAGTTCAAGCAGAGTACTTTTATCCATGAACCGCTATGGACACGTTATACAAGAATCCCCACCTCGAACTGCAACATTGACAGGGGGCCGAGGGGGTCTGTGGAGGATCGGTTTCCGTGGACCATGCCACGCACTAGTCGAGATCGCGAGTGCTGAGATGCGGATCTTCGTTCACACAGCCGCTAAGGAATGCAAAAGTACCTTTGAACCCGTAACGATCAAGTTTCTTCAAATCTCGCAAGCGCTGATGGTTCATGCAGATCTCAGTCGGCGAAACACCAGATTCAGACGTCCTGGCATTTGGTGCACAGCCACGACATGATGTCCTCGTCACCTCTCAGCCACAACTTCGCCATCACGAGTGGGGGCGTTCTGTCATGCGCACAGATAGAGAGAAAGAGGCGGAGAGAGAGAGACTGGCATATTGGATCCTTATGCATGTTCTGGAATGCCCGAATTGGGAAGCGGGTTTTTGGAGAGCGGGATTTGGAGAGCGGGATTTGAAGCACAGACAAAAGCTCATAGCGACAGGCGGGCATCTGTGCGGTACTTTTGCTCACACCAATGGTGGGATTTTTGGCCTGGGCAGATGGCCTGGGACTATTAGTCTTTTACAAATACATATGTGGCTTTCGAACAAGCCCAAAGTACCAGGATTGGTCTGCACTCCCTATGTCGGATTCCTGACCGTTTGGCCCTCCCCGTGCTGTTGCAAGCGACGCCGGAAAGATGGCGTTGGCGATGAAGTCTTCGGCCTTTTCGATTTATGCAAGGGGCGGGGTACGTCAGTGGCGTGAAGCTGTAAAGGGCTTTCTGGTCCAAGGTCAAAGCGACTAATGGGAATTGGCCAGGAAGCCCTATGAAATTTAGTGACCTGTTTGAACGGAGGTGCCTGGTTGTCTGTGCCTCCGCGGAAATCTAACTTTATCATGCAAAATAGTCTATTGAACGCAATGACTCCAGTATCGTACTTTGTACACGATGGGGACTTTGGGATCGAGTCATAGCAAAATGTTACCGGCAGACCTCGAAGGAACAGCTTATCGATCTCGACTGAAAATTGGGACTTCGAGGAGCACCTGCTAAATCAGGAAACGACTGGCCTGAAGTACGTCCTTTTGCTGCTACACTGTAGCAGTGGATCGAACACCAAAGGCCTTTTGACGGCCAGATTGACGAACCCTGGGTCATGCTGATCTCTGGTGTGGTAACGCACGTAGGTGTCAACAATGTGCAGTGGGGATCAGCTCGATATCCGCCATTGAGGAGCCGCCGACGAGGCTGTTGCAGAGGGAGGAAAGTTTATCTTTCCCACTATTACCTCCCGGCGCTAAGTATCAACTACATACTCCACCCGCCAGGCCACCGATCGATTATGTACCTGTACATCGGGAAAACCCACACAGCATCACCCACTTCCAAGACTCGACCCGCAGGGCCTCCGCTCCCAAAGTGATCGTTGATCGTCGATCGGGGAAGGGAAATGGTTCCTAATGGGCTACCGCTGTCTGGGACCCAGTGCTTCAGCCCGACGTGTTCGCATTTCGGAGGGGCTTTTAGTCCAGTCCACCTTCGAGGTGATGAGCGCTTCGAAGAGATCAGCAGTTTGTAGGCTTCGATGAACAATGTAACTGTTCTTTTGGCGACCCGTGCCGTGACGTGCCCGAACTATCTGTGGGGTTCACCAAATCTCCCCCCCGGCGCGTCCGTTTCAAGATTAGATTGCGCACAGACGATAGCATTGACCTAAAGATCATTTCGATCTTATTGGTTGGAACCGACTTCCGAGCCTTGTCCTGGACTTGAAGAGATAAGAGCTATCTCGAGCCTAGTGGTCTGCAGGAGGTAATCATTCTATCGAACGGTAAGGCCTCGGCCCGTCTGACCGTTGATAGACAGGACTTTCTCATTGGCCTGTGGATAAAGAAGTTCATTGGCGGGTTCGCAACCCCCAATTCTCTGTGGGGTGATAGATGAGTGGCTGAACAGATAGATCGATCGGGGATGGCTTTGTGATTGACGGTGTAATTTTCTTCACCCACTGGCCCATTGGCCGATCAGTCGATCTCGGCACCGCGTCGTGCTTTTCGCAGTAATAGACAAAGCTCCCCCCTCCCCCTGACGGGAATTCTTTCCCGTAAAATTGGCACTTTGAATTGGCTGGCACATGACACATCAAGAACTAACCTATGAACTATAGGTGCTGTGTCACGCGCAGAAAAAGTGTTCAGGTTGTCACAGCTTCTCCCAAGCTTGACCACTGGGCTTGCTTCCTTAACAGCTCTATTGGCCAACCACATTACCCGAGCGTAGAAACGCGTCAATAGAACGACTATGCCAGCATCATCAGCCCTTGAGCACGGCTGTATGATCAGCCCTACTGAGCCAGTGCGCTCAGGCTGGACCGTCTGGACCCGGAAGATGTGGGACGGCGATCCGTTCACTTGATGCAGGGCTCGTATACATACAAAGGCACATTGCCACCGGATCGAGCTCCGTGCAATATTTGTTTTTTTTTTTTTCTTTCCTTTTCTCCTTTTTGCCTTTTTTCCTTGCATTAGCACGGCGCCATTGTTTCCAAGGAACATAGATGCTCGCCCGAAGGCCTTAACGAGCATGCCGGTGCTTGTACGCTAGGATCTATAGTATATTTAGCTCCGCCTTTCCCCCCTCCCTCCCCACGCCCTTGATGGCCCAGGAGTATACCGTGACCTCCGTTCGCTCGCGTCCAAACCCTTGTGCGTCATAATCGGGCTACCGGAAGTCTTCCGCAAAGCAATAAGAACCAAAAGGACCACCAAGCCTTCCTAAGGGGTTGGCTCCACCTTCCTACATAAGGTACACTCAGCGGGCCTTCATATATTGAAGTAGTGCTCACCCTGTGCCGGTAAGGGTGGAATATCTTATGCCACGACTGGAATAGGATCCGGCAATTTCCCACGATACAATGGCAGCAAGGCCCTTGAGAGGAAGTGGAGAGGGGTTCGAACGCCGCCATTCAGAAACATCTGTTCCACGCCAACCAAGAATGGTAACTAGCTCCCTACCGCAGGCATAGATAAAGAGAGGGGGAAAAATTTGGCAGAATACTGATGTCAGAATAGCACACCGAGCTCGAGTTTCCTCATCCTCATTTTGCGCTCATCTATATCGATGAAAATGGAAAACCCCAAGTCCATGAATCGCCCTCAATCGCCGGCTGCGGCCGAGCGATCTTCACCCCAGATGTAACAGACCGGTTTATGGAGATGGCCAGTCCAAATGGACAAACCACTACCCAATACAGCACTAGTATGTCTCTTCGCTATGAACTCTCGAGGGCCCGCAAGGCGCATTGGATACTCACAGTAGCTTTAGATATGAATCAAATACCCCAATCATCGTGGAACATGCCCGAAAACCCAGAGTGGATGTATCCAGCTCAACGATCGGTCGAGCTCATCCCCTGCGAATGGCAATCGCATCAGTCAAGACGCAAACGCCGCGACACCAAGCGCGTAGGGCTGGGCATGTCGCCGCCAAAGTCATCGTCGCCGCCCCCTACACCTGCAATAGGGCACACGGTTCTGCGCGTCGACAATCGCGAGTTGCTGCGCCGGTTCTATGCGAAGGCTTTCGAGGAGTTCCAGCAATTGAACTGTCGGTCTATCGCGAAGTCTTACATCAAGCTCGTCGAGCCTCGGAAACAAGTGCATTTCCCGTACAACGGACGCACAACCATTGCAGGGGTGCCCCAGCGCGTAAATCCCGAAATGACCAAGCCTGGTTGGTGGCCTGCGGGGGTGGTGCACAAAGAGCCCGATCACTTGTTGAAAAATGGTATGTGCCACGCCGCCCCTCGTTTCTAGTCGACCCGATGCTAACAACCCGCAGACCGAGTCAGGCTCCTCGTACATATCCTCTGTGAGCTCAGAGACAGCCATGGCATCACAGTCGAGAAGCTCCGGGAGGCGTCCCAGGAAGCGCGCAGGCATATCAACCCCCCCAATCGCCTGGAGGTTCTAGATGAGATTTACTTTGTCCGAAGGATGGAAGAGAAGTATCTCGACGGGAAAATCGGTACAGATTCCCCCACTCCCGCCCCTTGCCCAAAGTTGCTTACTGACCATGACCAGACGGGAGCAAGATGATCCAAGTGACAAAGACCCACCTCCCCGACGCCGTGTTCTCCGGCGAGGGCCTGCCCAAGGGCGCCTGTTTAGCGCCTATAAAAGCCTCAGACTCGGCCCACGAAAGCTTCGGGGACGACGGCACCTCATCCATCGACAATGGCGAGTTATCGGTCCCGAAGCAGGAAGTTCCCTTGACGCCCACAACGAGCAATTCGAGCGTCTCGCACAGTCCCATTAATGACCTCGGGACTTACTCGATGGGCATGATGCCCAATACACTCTCACACGGGTCTCCGGTGGATATGCGACAAGCGGCGCCGGACCAGACTTATTTCAGAGGGTATTTTCCCCAGCAGTTTGCACCAGTGGATAAGGAGGCTGCGTACTGGCCGAACGTGCCGCATTCGATTCAATACGGGTATTGATTTGGCGAAAAGCCCCTGAGAATTGGGAGTTTGGGCGTCAAGATTTTGGTATATTGGGATACGGGAACTAGTACAGATGGATGGAGACGCAAAGATATCCTTGGATATAGATCGGAGAACGCTCTGGCAGAAGCAACATATCAGACTGAGCTGCAATGTACGGAAACAATGAAAATAGGTTTATCATGGCACCGGCTCAATCACAGTCTTACTTCCAAGGATGGATTACTACCAGTAAAAAGCAAAACCAAGAAGAATTGCCAATACAGAAATACTGGAAAGAATACTGAAAAAGAGAGTGAGATGAAAGGGAGAAAAAAAGAAAAGAGGAACAAAAAGGGGAAAAAAAGGAGGAACAAAAAGGGAAAAAAAAAAGGAGAAGTAGATATCGACACCTCGCGGATTTGAACCGCGGCCCGCGAACGGAATAGATTTCTAGTCTATCGCCTTAGACCAGACTCGGCCAAAGTGCCATTGAAGATCCACTCCACAGTCGACTATCCGACCATTGGATGGACGGTGGTCGCCATTTATTGCACTTTAACCCATTTCACCCACGGATATCGCCCTTGTGCGTCTCGGCCCTCATTTTCTTAATCTGCGTTCCCCACCAGAGCACATCCCATGTCGCCTAAATCCCCCATCTCTTAGGGGACCGGGGATCCAGGTGGCGATGAGTAATGAAATAAAAAGCCACCTGCGGCCACTTGGAAATTATCGCCACCACAGCCCATGCTGTGGAACACCAGAATCTGATCTATCCCTAAGACTATTGGGTCGGCGAAAATGGTGGCTGATACCCTTCGATGGTGGGGTGGTGAGGCGGATATTGATGGGTTTGATGTTTCGTATTCGGTTCCCCTGGTAGGTTCCCTCATACGATCAAGTTCCTCTTTTCGGAATTTCTGGCGAGGGGTGTTTTTTGTGGTCCGATTATGCGGTTCCGGGAGAGAACTACTCGAGTAATCAAAGGGGCCGCGTATGCGTTCTGACCATCCGGCCTCAAAGTATGCGTGGCATTCGTCTATTGTAGATGATGTGGTAGATGAGGCGGATATGTAGTAGAGGAAGTGAATCTTGAAGATTTATACAAACGAGTGGGTACAACTGAATGTTTGGGGTAGCAACTATTATGCAGCGGCACCCGAGGAAGTTGAAAGTCTCTCTCCCTGGACGATTACAGCTTCTATTAGTTCTCCTTGTATGCCCGAGGCTAAGTCCCAATTTTCCTGCAGCCGAGCTACCAGCTACCATTGGGTCGAGAGCATTCTTATCAGACGCGTTGCACCGCATCGGAATATTGTCATTTCCTTTGTATTTCTCCGCGATCTGCTCCCATGACCGCCAAATGAGTCCGGTACGACTCTCATCCATGGAGCCGCACAGTCCGCGATGCGGGTTTCGATAAGCTGCTGAGCTTTGCACTTCTCTTCAGCATTTGTATGATCATAAACTATGCAGACGATATGACCTATAAACCAAGTCAGCGTCCAGATTGAAAGGCCCCTGAGACGACCTTATCCATCTCCCGCCCCGACTGTGAACGAGGGAATGATGTAAAATTCCGGCTCTTGAACCCTTATCTTAGTACCTGAGAACTGAAGATTTGCATCATCTCCACATGACTCGGCTAAGAGAAGAGAACAGATGAGCACCATTAGGGATCCACTCTACCCACTTCAATGCATCGTAGGTTGGAATTCGCTGCAGAGTCTTGTCTCTTGGTGAAGCACGCAATACTCTTTAATATTTCCCCCAAAAAAGTAACTGGCACCTTCGAAAGCCGAGAAGGATTCCTTGATGATACCCCAGAGTGTATTGCGCGTAGACACTGGACCCTACGATTGTGAGAATGTTGGGATGAACAAGGGAGATCATACAGACGTGAAGAGCCGTAGAAATTCAATCGCCCGAAATATGATTTCTTAACTATGGCATCCACCTCCTCATAGCCAGGGGCCCTTTGTGCTTACCCAGATACCCAGTTTATTCTGGGCGAAGCAACCGTCATTGTCTGGACCAATGCCGTACGGGAATAACTGCCAGCAATGGTTCCCTTACCCCTTCATCTAATCCAACAGCACTCTGGCCTTTCCGGTTGAGCTGTAGCATGGCCCCCATTCCCCGTGCATATTAGCTCCCCGTCGGGAAGAATGACTTCCAGGCCGCAGTGCATCATCCAATGGGTTGGCTCTTGTCAGTGCCAAGGTATATAGCTAAGTGCTTACTCGATTCACCTCCATAGAGCGTATAGTCAACGCCTCTATCGATGGTTTTCGCCAAAACCAACTCCACCAAGTCGAAGAATCTGGACACGTCTAAAGAAGTAGCTCGCCGAATGAGTGGCGGTGGTGACTCGCATCAAACCGAAATTTATCGCAAAGAATATGATCAACAAGATACTGATCAGAATTGAGAAAAGTCACTACCGGCTCCACTACGGGCTCCACGACCACATACGCTCCATCGACATTGACTTCCAGCACCGGACGATTATACTTCCCAGGATCGAGAACAATTCCCACGACGTTGAAGGAGCAGCACCACCGTAAACCTGGGTATACCCGATCGAGCTCGGCCACATCGAAACCTGGGAAAAGCTTGCAGCTCTGACCTAGGCTTGGATTTCTGGCACAGAGCGTAGAAAGACGACGGCGGAAGCTACCAGGTAATCCTGATTCAGGATATAACGAGAGCCATGGGTGAATGGCTGCTCAAGGTAGGTTTCGTCCTTGAGATGCTCTGCCTGGGTAATGACGTTCACATTTTCGGGTCCCACGGTCTTCGATACCTCTTTCACGGAGCGACCGAAGAAGTCTGCCATTATGTTTGGGGGCAAATCAAGCGGGGTAGTCATATTGTGAAATCGTAAAGTTCGAGGCTATGATACGGATATGATCGGGTGCTTGGCCCCTAGCAATGGTCTTCCCCACGATACTGATATACATTTGTCAACCCGGCAATTGCTTGTGCAAGGGTCCCTCTATTAGCCAAACTTGAAGGAGGCTATTTAACGACTCTAATGTCCCAGGTAGTGGTTGTACTCCGCGTCCACGTCTACTAGTAGAAAAGGCTAAGCTTGATGAGGGTTTCTGACCAATGATAAGACATGAGGAGTTGACTTCAGTCAACTGAAACTCGTGGGAATACTAGATCCTCGTACAACTTGAAGCAGTTCTAGTCGTATTCATTTCTCCTACTTGAAATTTCCGATAGTTAAGAAAGAAAGGTCCTCCCCGTGTCTCTATAGTTCGTCTCCCGTCCCCACTTCATAGTGATTTCGCCCATGACGTGTGGGGCCGAGAATGCACTTCGAAGAATTCTGACTACCTTCTGGATATTAAATGAGACAAGGACATGGAGCTGCTCGGGCTGTTCAGCCTGATCAGCAGGAACATTCTTTTTCTCAATTAACGGCGAAAATCATAAAAGGACTGCAACGGAAGGAATCCCGCCTCCAGAAAATGACCAAACCTTGTTCTGGCGATCCATGCGGGGGGCGTGAAGAATACGCGTTTCCGACGTGTATCTCCGGAAATCCCGACTTGACTCTTCCAGCCTTCAGGTCTACAACCCCTCCGGGAGAATGCGCCATTTAGTTGAGACGGTCCACGCTAAATGATTCAAGATGGACGCCCAGGCAGAGCCCGCGAGCGCGCGCTTCCAGTGCCATCTGTGCGCGGCAAATTTCCGCCGCATGCAGCACTTGCAGCGCCACCTGTCATCCCGTACGAAGCCCTGAATCCCCTGCGCATAATTCTAGCTGAAACCGATCTATCTAGATGAGACCGCGCAGCCATTCGGTTGTCCCTTCTGCCAGGGGCTGTTCACCCGCAGGTATGGCTGATCAAGCCGCCCTCTACCCCTAATGTTGCTAACCGTCCCAGGGATACTCTCAACCGACACTGGAAGACATGTAAAGCTCGCCTGGCAAGCGGGTCAGGTATTCCGTCCTTGGCTAGCAAAGCCAGGGGCAAGAAGCGAAAGGCATGCGACCGCTGCATGAGGATGAAGCGCGCGTGTAGTGGCTGCCAGCCGTGCGAGACTTGTGCCGTGAAAAACCAGGATTGCCACTATACGGAGACATATCGAAGCCTTCCAAAGAATCAAGAAACCCAGTCCTTTCAACTGGTGCCTCATAATGAGCGCAATCTAGATGGGAATGGGATGCCTTTTGACCGTCGAGCCGGGTTCTCGCTATCGACTGTCTCGCTTCATTTACCGGATGAGCTTTTCGCTGGCGCTTCTCATCCTAAGGCTACCCACCGATTCGAGTTCCTAGTGTTCGTGGCAAATGGGACTGGCTTGGCTGATTCATTTGGTGGTCGCGCCATAGCTGGACTTGGACCCATGATTCCAGGTGCCATGGCCCTCAGCCGGTATCCAGCCCAATTCTACGGATTCGGAGATGACTCGCTCAGAATGCCAGTTTCAAGTGGCGCACACATAGTGCCGACGTGGAGTTCTTCGTTAGATAATGTGCTCCTTGCTCAACCTCCAGTACAGCCGGAGCCTTTACACGAATGGGCCACTCACCCCCTGGGCTATAAGGCCCAGGAGATGGTAAGCAGAATCAAAGCAGCCGTGCTATATAAGCCACGGCGGAGCTCTATTACTTTCGAATGGTCATTCATGATGGAAACCATGTGTTTTCAATTCTTCTCGCCCCAGAATATCGCTCGGCTCCTAGAAGAATTTTGGGTATCGTGGTATCCCCACACCCCGATCATCCACAAGCCCACCTTTCATGCCGCCGAGGCCTCGCCCAGTCTTCTCCTTTCCATGGTCCTTGTTGGAGCATCCTTTTCTCCATGCCCTTCTGATCGCCAGAGCGGGAAGATATGGGTTGATGCCATCGAGGAATTGATATTTGACGATGAGTTTCTTCAATACGAATACGACGGCCTTCACAACCAAGACGATGAGGTGCATAATGTAAAGAGGCTTGAGACTTTGCAAGCAGCCTTCTTAGTGTGTCTTTGTCAGAATTGGGAGGGGTCTGAGAAGGCTATGGAGCGACTCCGGCGCCGGCGATATAGCACTGTGATAGCAGTAAGTATCACGATTACGTTGGAAACACCCCTTGATACTGATATCTTCGGTTTCAGCTTGCGAGAGACTTGAAGCCTGCTTCTGGAGTTCATCATGACTTCCGCGACCTTAAGGCTCCCAGTCAACTTGCCTGGGAATCCTTTATTAGAACGGAGGTGAAAATCAGGTAAGCTATGGTGCGCCATACCACTCGGCAGGCAACTGACTGTAGCCAGAACTCTGTCCTTTGTTTTCCTCTTGGATACCGCATTCGTCATGTTCTATAACACCCCGGCAAGAATGTTTGCCACCGAGTTGGAGATGAACATCAACAGCCCAGAGCCGGTGTTCTTAGCAGAAACCGCCACGGAGTGGTTCTCCAGTCTACAGAGTTGGATGAGGGAGACCCCCAGCTATCCCATTACGGTTGCTGCATTGGTTGAGGGGATCTGCCAACCACATCTGGAACCTTCCCAGCAGCACGTATATAGCCATTTAAGCATGCTGAATCTCTTTGTGCTTATATCAGGTAAGACTAGCCTCATGACTACATCGTCTCCTCACAGGAAACACTCAACTGACATCTTGAACAGCGCTGGGATCATCAATGTTCCAACTGAAGAACTCCCTTGCGCCGCCGAAGCAGCATTCAAAAACATCCAGCACGGAATGACCAACTGGAAGCATGCGTGGGACCAGATGCAGTTCATGCTTGGCATATCTGATCAGCAATTGGAAAATGCCAGTAGTTCTGGCGGCGCCATGTGGAGACATGTCGGGTTCATGAAGAGTGCGTGGGAGTATTGGCTCCTTTGCACTGTTATGATGAAATGCATCCGCGCCGAGTCAGACAAGAACCCTTTCACCAGACGAGCACTGAACAGAGTCGATCAGTCGGGGATGGGACAATTGAAGCAGCTGATCCACCGATTTAATAATATGTCAGTGGCTTGATGGGGTGCAGTGCTCTGATCCTTGGCCTGGGGGCTATAGAGTACGTGCTTGGGGTAGGGTGGCGAATCCTCTACCACTACTAGAACGGGACGGTGACTTGTACTTTTTGGGGAGTATGGGCGTGGGTAGTGGGCTTTGTAAAGATATTTTTGGGGCGTTGAACTATATTTTACCTATTAATATTTGTGATTCGCGAATTGAGGATTCAAGATACTTGGTGACTCCGGCACTGTGTATATCCACTCGTTGCGGGTGAATCTTGGTGAGGAGCCAAAGGGATGTGATGCACGTATTCCTCGAAGTGACCTGCAGCTTCCTTCAAGTATAGTTGATCGGATTGAAATGGATTGAAGACTCTCGTGCTGGATTCTACTACCCGATCGAGTCAAGCATTGATCACCAGGATCAGCAATCGTGATCTGATCAAGCTTCATGATTGGACCGCGGCGCGGCGGCTCCCCAGCCAACCACCAACCTCCACTCTCGCACACGCTGGCGACCTCCTTTCTCGCTGGCTCTCTTCATCCTCAACGACTCAAGCTTATCGCCGATTTCGTGCTCCTCTACCACTCCTGACCAGTTGGCCCCGTATAGTCTTACCAACCATAACCTCTAGTGGCTCCATCTCTCCGCGTGGACCGTGGTCGTGATCCACTTCGATAAGGTATGTTGCTTTGCCTTTTGCCCCTCCCCCAACAGTATAAAGCCATATACAAGCGCACTGTACGCTATGCAATTCATCGGCCAAAATGGGGATGCTAACTTTTGCCCGGTTCCTGACTAGGCCTTATCCTAACCATCGGGACGGCCCTACCATCTTCTCCTTCCAGCAACAGTTCCTGATGGACGAATCTAGTGCGCGAGAGCGCAGTAAGTCAGACGCTTTGGCGCCTGACTCCCTGGCCACAACACCCCTCTCCACAGCGACGTCTCCTGCGGGAGAGCTCCTAGATACTCCCTTCCTTCCTGGATGATGATGCAGATTACTTTTCATCTGCCGGCTCGTCGGGCAGACTGTCGCGGACAAACTCTTTCTCGAATAGCAGCTCGTTCCAGGAAGACTGGGAGACTTTTCCTCCTCTCGACAAGTTGACGATCTTCGATTTGCTGGATAACATCAAGATTAGCCAGCGCCTGGAGCGGTGGCAAGCGGCGCTCAACATGCAACGTGAGAAGGTTCGCAAACAACGCGAGAAGCTGCGCTCGACTGGGCAGACCGCGCGGGATCGTGTGGTCGGAGAGTTGAAGCGACGCGTTCCGACGGCCGACGAACAACTCGAGAAATACCGTCGTCGTATGGACCAGGGTGTCGAGCGCTTGAGCAAACAATGGGGCAAGACTGCGACCGTTAGTGTCCGTGAGAAGGTGTCGTTCATCGCTGCGGTGTTAAACATCTTCTTCAGCGGCTACATTATCGGCAACTGCCCGGAGTACTTCTACCTCTGGTTCACGGTTCAAGTGATTTATTTCATGCCTATTCGTTATTACACCTACCATGCCAAGGGGTATCACTACTTCTTGTTCGATCTCTGCTACTTTGTCAATTTTCTGAATTTGCTTTCAATTTGGGTGTTTCCGAATTCGAAACGCTTACTTATTGGAACGTACTGCTTGACCTTTGGGAATAACGCCGCGGCGATTGCGATGTGGCGCAACTCGCTGGTCTTCCACAGTATGGATAAGGTTGTGAGGTATGGTCAACTTGTCTGATGCAGCATGTTGGAGGTGCTAACTGACTACAGCGTTTTTATCCACATTATACCACCTGTGGCTCAACATTGCCTTGTGCACCTGACTCCTGTGGAGATGCTCAAAGAGCGTTTCCCGGCAGTTTATGCGATCAAATTCAGCCAGCCCGGAGACCCGGAGCATTACTCCTTGAGTGCCATGTTGGTCTGGGCCACTGTGCCATATCTTGTCTGGCAGCTCTCGTACCATTTCTTTGTCACCGTCCGACGGGCTGACAAAATCGCTGCCGGTCGCCCGACCAGCTTCACCTGGCTGCGGAAATCCTACGCCAAGGCTTGGATCGGACGATTCGTTCTGAGTCTTCCAGAAGCCTTGCAGGAACCAATGTTCATGGCCATCCAGTACAGTTTCGCACTCACCACCATGCTCCCCTGCCCCATCTTCTTCTGGTCGAAGTGGGCCAGTGGTCTTTACATGCTGGCCTTGTTCACCTTGACCGTCTATAATGGTGCCACTTACTACCTTGATGTTTTCGGCAAGCGCTTCCAAAAGGAACTGGAGCAATTGAAGAGCGATGTTGCGCGCTGGCAAAGTTCTCCCGAAGGTCTAAACAGCCCGCTCATCGTTCCCGATACCCCTGGCTCTACTGCTGCCGACGCTGCCCACAAAACTCATCCCCGCATGGAAAAGCGATCCAGTGTCGACCGTATTCCGATGCTGGACGCCACCTCGGCTGTCTCGTCTGCTGTGCCTGGGACCGCCCAGAGCATGGATTCAGTTGTGCGTGAACGATCCTGAGCGATGTCGTTTTCTTTTTGGTCACATTCCCCCACTTATGATACCCCTTACGTACCTTATCTCCTGCGCGATCCTAGTATCGCAGCGTTCTTAGTCTTTAGCCCTTAGCTCTTGTGCCTTACATGGCTCTTTGATTGCGATTTAGTTTCTATCTTCGCCTGCTATGGAGGAACCATTTCGAGCCTAGTGCATCAACGCTCTTCTATGTTGAGATGATATGAGATGAATATAATCGAATACAATAGGTGAAGTAACCTAGGGTTATTGAATTAGTTCCACCACTAGAACCCCTTTCCAGGGGCGTTGGGCCCCGCCGTGTTCGGAGATCCTCATCGAATCGCCGAGACAGCATTCGGTCACGTGGAAAACGTGATGGTGATGTCCCAACTTTCCGTCCAGTGAATCTGCCCTCCTCAATCGACACATTGTACCATTACCCCGAGTCGTTCTGTTTTCATCTCATAAATAGTCTCGCATTCCTTCTTATCGCTGTTGTTGCGCCGTCCGCGAAGCCCTGCTCGTCCAACCGAGCCTAATCCTTTCCCTCACCATTTCCGCAAATGTCCGCCACCATGAGATCAGCGAGACTGGTGCGCAGCAGCACTGCGTTGAGGCCAGCTTTGGCGGGTAAGGCTTCAGATCGCTCCTATATATCATTGAGGAGATAATAGCTGATGTATTTTGCCTGGACAGGCCGCTCTGGCTCCAGCGCTCTGGGCTCGGTTTCTTTGGCTGCTGCGAGCAACGCCCTCCGAAATGGACGACGCTACCCATCGCAGGTCTCGGCTCTCGCTATCTTAGTGCCTCACCGGGGTTATGCGACTGAGCAATCCACTTCCTCGTCTTCACAGTCATATCCGCCCCCCGGCTTCAATGCTGAGCAAGCAAAGAAGCCGATCCCCCATGATCAGGTGCAGTCGACGCAAGCACCTGCGAAGCCAGAGAATGTTGCGCCAGGATCTACGGACACAAAAGTCGCTGCATCAACGGAGGCTCCTGCTGCAGAAGCCGAGAAGAATGCTTCTGGAGAGAAGGAGGCAAAGAAGTTGACCATGGGACAAAAGTTCAAGAAGGAGTTGCAGCACTACTGGGACGGTACCAAGCTGCTCGCCACAGAGGTCAAGATCAGCACCCGATTAGCAGTGAAGATGGCCTCCGGATATGAGCTGAGCCGGAGAGAACATCGCCAGGTAAGATTTGGACATGAAATTCGGTTCGATGAACGACAATGGCTAACGGGGGTTTTTCCGACAGCTGCAACGTACCACCAAGGATCTGGGCCGATTGGTTCCTTTCTCCGTCTTCCTCATCGTTCCCTTCGCGGAGCTCCTGCTACCCGTCGCGCTGCGTATCTTCCCCAATCTTCTCCCTAGCACCTACGAGGGCAAGAAGGCTCGTGAGACCAAGGCTCTGAACCTGAGCTCAACCCGCAAGGAAGTGTCAAGCTTCCTCCGCAACACACTTCGTGAGACTGGTCTGCCCTTGACTGCAGCCACCGTGAAGAACGAGGAATTCGCGGATTTCTTCCGCAAGATTCGCACCACTGGCGAATCGCCCTCGACCGAGGACGTCATCAAGGTCTGCAAGATCTTCAAGGATGACCTGACCCTGGACAACCTTTCCCGTCCTCAGTTGGTCGCTATCTGCCGGTACATGAACCTGAACTCCTTCGGAACTGACGCTATGCTCCGCTACAACATTCGCCACCGTATGCGCCAGATCAAGCGTGACGACCGTGCTATTTTCTACGAGGGCGTGGATTCTCTGTCCGTCCCGGAGCTTCAGATGGCCAGTGCCTCGCGTGGCATCCGGACCCACGGTGTCTCTCCTGCCCGCCTGCGCGAGGACCTGAACATGTGGCTTGACCTGCGTCTGCAGCAGGGCGTTCCCTCCACCCTGCTCGTTCTAAGCAACGCCTACATGTACACTCAGGGGGGCAAGGAGTCGGAGATGGCTTCTCAGATCGATGCCTTGAAGTCGGTGCTTTCTAGCATCCCCGAGGAACTGTTCCACGAGATCGAGCTCGAGGTCCACAATGCCGAGGGCGCTGCCACCAACAAGCAGCGCCTGGAGGTCATCAAGGAGCAGGAGGAGCTGATTGAGGAGGAGAACGAGCAGAACAGCGAGAACGAGGATAAGGGGGTTCCGGCGCCTAAGGACACCGAGGACATTGATGACAAGGAGGAACACAAGCTCGACGCTTCTGCCAACAGCACCGAGAAGCAGCAGTCCGCTGAGGCCAACGAGGCGCTGAATGAGGGGGCCCAGGCTGAGCCCAGGGGCGAGAAGAAAGACGGCAGCTCTTAGAAATTTACGACTGGTTGGCTTGCGTTCCGAATTTTGTTGCAATATATATAGATCTTTCACCATTTCTTCTTGTTGGGCCCCCTTTGGTATCCCCTATGTGTTAGTCTACTGTGATATAGACCCCTTTTCTCATATTTATCTCTCCCGTTTCTCTCCCGCTTACCCCCCCCCCCGAAACGTCCCTGATACACTCATTGGGACATTGTCCTTCACTGTCCTTATTGCATCTCACTCCTGTTAACTATCCATAATGAAATCAATCTAACCTCTGCTCTGCATGGGTAGGAAAGGCACCCGGTATGGGAAGCACGCAACCATGCTAGCAGCTTAGTCCCGGCACCGAAGGTATCCTGTATTTTATCGAGAATTCGAATGGAGATTTCTTGTCCATTTGTACCTGTGCAGACATATAATAGAAGCGATTACTGCAGTAGAATACCCCCAGGCGCCCGAGTCCCCAGGTCCCCCAGGTGCCCCGGTGGGGCCTCGGCCTATTAGTCACCGGCAATATCCACCCGGGCCTCGGCAACTGTAGCGAGTACAGAAGAAGCATATCTGCCCCCGCCAAACCCACGGGGTTCTTCTCAGGCTATGCCCGACTGGGAAACGAAGTTCGGGGTGTTTTGATCCAGCCTTGCAATCTTCCGATTCCCAGAAAACTATGCGGAGGCCACTGCGATTGCTTCAAGCTATTCGTCCCTACATCTCCAACGCGGGTCCGTCACCGTGCCTCCAGACCTATCTCAACCGGTCTCAGTCGACTATGCCCCCACTGAATGCGGCTTCTCAGGTATGTGGTGCAGAATGCATATTCTTACATTTCTCGATTTGCATGAAGCAATGGCAGGGCGTTGTACAGGTGTATCTGAAGTCATGAAACATAAATACCCTCCGCCTCACAATCATGTTTCCTATGCTCATGCCCCTTTGCATCCGAACATAAGAATATTGGCAGAAGCCCGCTGCTATGCACCGAATTGTCTTACACTTCATTCCTTGCTCCCTCGCCGATATCTGATATCCCACATGCTACTCACCTCTATTTCCCTTTCTGGAGACACCTCCGAGATCCTCAAGAATGGACTCCCAGTCAAACATAGTCTCTCACAACTGGATGGCCTCCGAACCACCGTGGATGTCCATCCCCGAGGCACTGAGACCCAACCCGGACTCACGTGGCGAAACACCAAACAAGCAGAAACAGTCTCAGCCAACGAGTTAACTTCTTCTAGGAAGCTATCGCACGTCTCCGAAACTACGTGCCCCCGCCCACAGCCTACTACGACGTCCCGCTGTCCCGGCGCGCAGCAGTGCTGATCCTGCTGTATGCCGACCCGAATGGCGACCTCAGAGTCGTCATTACGATCCGGGCCAAGACGCTGAGTTCGTGTACGTAATGTATCTTGCCTTTTTGCTCCCCTTGCAGGGATCGGCGAGTTTGCGGCCCTTTCTGGGATTCGGATGTGCTGCACAACATGCGAGCTGTGCTGACTTATGCATGTAGATGCGGGAGATGCGGCTTTGCCTGGAGGTGAGTTTGTTTAATTTCCTCTCTTCTTTTCTTTTTGCTTGGGCTTCCCGGAGGACCGAGTGGGACATCAAGGGCCATTGCAGGGATCGGCGTCAACGCATGCCCCAAGTAGAGAGAGCTCTCGGGGACTGTGGCTTGTTCCGTTCCCCTGCACCTGGGGAAGCTAGTAAGGGGCTTACGGTGAAGAAAGAAAACGGCTCATTTCTAGAAGGCAAAAAAAAAAAAGAGAGAGAAAGAAAGAGAGAGACAAAAAGAAAAGTCAGGAGCATGGCAGTACAGTCCGGGACTGTGCAACCGTCGTATCTCGGCGTATCCCAAGCACAGAATGACCCTAGGCAAAAAAGAAAAAGGAAAAACACCGAACTGGATGATGGAAAATGGAAAATGGGAAATGAGAGAACAGAAATAATAACACATGACCTAGGCCGAGCAGACACGCTATCAGAAACGCCCTTCGAAACTGCCCGCCGCGAAGCGTGGGAAGAAATCGGCCTCCCGGGGATAGGAAGTCCGCTGCCCGACCCTTCGCCGTCGAGCATCTCTGCGAGCTACCGGCCAGCCTGGCCAAAACAGAACTCGTGGTACGGCCGTGCGTGGCCCTGCTTCACTCGTTCGACAGCGCGACGGGCAAGACCGCTGACCCAGAGGTTTCGCTGATCCCGAAGCTTGACGCACGCGAGGTGGCGGCCGTGTTCACGGCGCCGTTTCACAGGTTCCTGTGCCTGAGGGGCCCGGATGCAGCTGGGGATGTGCAAGGGGATGACGACCCGGGGCAGTGGTATCGGGGATCGTGGAGCCGATGGCATAATTCTAATTGGCGAAGTAGGTTCTCTATTCCCTTTCTTTGCTTTTTTTTCCTGTTTCCTGCTTGATTGGGGGGTTCTAGGTTCGTTCTTACATAGTGAGTTGTTCATGGGAGGAAGTGGTTGGCCCGAAGGTCGAGTGGAGTTGCCTTACTTTTTGGAATTCCGTTGGCCTTATCCACAGGGTTTCCCATCCACTCCCCCTGTCCCCTCCCATCAAGCCTTCAAGCCCATTCCACAATGCATCCCTGGGATCGGCAATTCGGTCTGGTTCCTGCACACATGGATGCGTGGAAAGTGGATACTGTCAGATCCACTGCTTAGGCCGTTGGGAGTTGAACAAGGAACGGGGATTTAATCTTGTTTTTATTTTTATTTTTATTTCTTTTTTTTTCCCTGCTTTTCTTTGTCCAAGACCCAGGTGATATGCTTTCTGCTTTTTTGCTGCCTTCCGAGCCTGACACCTTCCACGCATGCCGGAGGTCCCCACCCTACACCAGGAACAGGGAAAAGCAGCAAGATTGCCCTGGAAAAAAAAAAAGAAAAAAGGCAGAAAAAAAGAAAAGGAACCAAGCTAACGGCTATCCGGCGACTAGTGCACCAATTCTTTGTCCGGGCTCACAACGCAGTGCAGCCTCGCAGCCCCGAGCAAGCAGCAGCGCAGCAACAGGTCGCCGGACAGCGCTATCGAGTATTCGGGATGACGGCGCGAATCCTCGTGGATGCAGCGCGACTGGCATACGCGTCAGAGCCGGAGTTCGAGCACAACAGTCACTTTGGTGACGAGGTGATGATCGCCAAGTTGCGGAAGCTGGGCCGGCTGGGGCCGGAGCGTAAAGCGTCGGATGAACTAACTCTGGAGACGATGGAGAAAGCGGCTAAGCTAAGTTAGGCCCGCTGCAGAGCGTCATCAGGCTGCCAGGGATCATCGGTTGGGTTGACAACTGGGGGCTTACAGTAGTCGGTCCATAGTTCAGCTGGGTGGCTTTCTTTATTTTATTATATATATATTTTTTTTTATTCTGGTCGTATGTCTAGTTCGGGGTGAGAGGGCCGATTGGCTCTGCTTATCATTGGGGCCGCTTGGAGCGAATCATGGGGAGCCGTTAGGGCCATCCGACTCATGGATCGTTGTCATAGAGGTTCGCTACGTCCAGGATTTCTGGCTGTTCATGTGTGACATGTGGATTGTTTATCCCTTGTTCTGCATTTTTGGGGCTGCCTTTTTGGGTGCCAATCTCCTATTTTTACCCTTCAGTGCGTATTCTGTTCTTCCATCATCCACTCCAGGCGAAAAATAGGCAAATCCCTTGCGGCCCCTCGCGTGTGTCCGTGCACCAGATGACGCTGCAGCCGATCGCCGGTTCGCCGCAATAGATAATTCAGCCCTGCCCTCGCTTTGTCTTCGAAAGGTCCCTCTAAAAAAAGAACCTCTAATCCCCTCAGATGCGCTTTCCTCTTTGTCCCTGGGTCTGCGGGTAGACGACACAATGCTTTTCTCCCACCTTCTCCTCCGGGCGGGCGCCACCAATCCGTCCTTCACCGTCGCTGGACGGCTTAGAACAGGTCATCCCCCCGCGGTTTATGTATCTGGCTCCTCATCGCTCGGAGATCTACATCGACAAGCCTCTGCCCGCCAGACCAATGCCCGACGAGGACCCTATTGAATACTCCGCCATGTGGAGTGACTCGAGCTCCGATTATGACAGCGACGATGGAAGTACCCTCGAGAGTTTCGCCAGCCCGAGCAGCCCCAGCGAGCCTCGAAAGTCCGTCGAAAGCTATCCCATCTTCGTCAGCTCGGACTCGAACGACCTGAACGAGTTGGACTTGGACGAGCTCGATGAGCTCGAGGAGCTGGAGGACATAGTCGATCCCGCCCCCACCGATCATGTCAATCTGGGTACATCTCCACCCGCTCTGGACGACTCGCGCACGGACTCCATCGACCTGGACGCCTCGTCGATTATCCTGGGTGCAAATGCACACTACGGCCGCCCGCTGCAGTGGTCCCAGCATGCAAATGACGGCAATCACTATTTCCGCGACAAAACCTGGCATTTCTTCCCCGAACTAGCCGCTCCGTCCTCCCATGCCCTCGCCGGCCGCGCGAACTCGACCTCCGCCTCGACCAAAGCTCGCAAGGAAGGCCGCCTCAATGTCTCTGCACGCCGCCGCAAGTGGTACTCCTTCGACCGAGGCCATGCGTACCGCTCCCACGGCGTTCGTGATTCGATCAAGACTTACGTGCACAAAACGCTCGCACGGGACGAAGAGCGATCTAAGACCGCTCCGCGACCGGTCACGGCACCCACAGATCCGATGGGCTCATCGCGGCCCTTCCCACAGAGTAGTGATGGATCTGCGCCTGCAGTGCTTGAAATCGACACCCGGCTAGCCAATATGTCCCTGGCTGGTCTCAGCACCGCCACCTACGAAAACCCTCGGGCATCACCAACCACCCCGCGCGAGAAGCAGCCGGCCGGTCTCACGTCGCCGTACCCGCGATTCGGCCCTTCGAGCGGGGAAGCTCCTGAAAAGGTATCCGGCCGGGTGATGATCTCTCCGCCGCAGAACGCAACGAACCCGTCGCTGCCTCTCACAGCGAGCACATCCTCCCCTCTTCCATCTCCGCTGAAAGTGCACCTTCAGCAAAATACCCGCGGGGCCGTCAGGGCTCTCCAGGGCAGCACAATTCAAATGCGACATGCTCTGGGCGGCGCCAAGAAGAAAGAGCGCCGCCGTGAGGAACTCAAGTCTCAAATCAGACTGGTCGGCACTGTCAACCCGCACACCTTTGGCAAAGCGGATCCCTGGTCGCCTGCATAATACCTTTTTCCATGACTCTTGGTACATATTTGGTAATTTTTTCCCCTTCTCTCTTATTTTCTCTTTACTTTTATTTTCTTTTTTCTTTTTCACTACTTTTTACCTTTTTCTTCTTTCCTTCAGCGTGGCGATTTGGCCCTTGACGATCCCTTACGACTGTTCCAACTTCCTGCAGTTTCCCCTGCAATTCTCTTTCCTTGAGACACCTATGCATCGCTCTCTTCAGCCCTCCTTATCTCGTCTATTAGCGTCGTCGTCTTTCTACTGTTCGGTTTGTTCGGTTTACATTTGCATATACCCGCCGGTGTTAGGGGCAGGTCCTGGTGGCGCAGTTATAAGATTGGTATTCTACCAGCTCAATCCAAGTTTATCCCAGTAATCCAGTCCTCCATTCATCCCATGTAAGATTGCCAAACATACGGCACCCCAAACAACCTCTGGCTGCCCCAACCAGCATGTCAGGTGCTCGGGCCCCGTAATCATTACACGCCTCCTGCACTGCCAGCAATCCCATTTCACGGCTGCCCGCATACACTGCTAAATTTTTCCGCGCCAACCATCACGCCGTCTCTGGCAGACCCCCCAGATCTTGACTTCGCATACGCGATGCCCTTCAGGCTGTGGAAATAATTGGGCCGGTGCGCGGGGCCCGATTTAAGGAGCGGTGTCCGGATGCCAACCGGCCACGCTGGTAGCTGTGTAGCGTTCTGCTCGTATTTGAATTTTGGATTCTGGAATTTCGCTTATTCTTCACACGCTTGGGGCTACAGGGATAGGGCTGCGAGTCTATGTTTGTTCAAGATGGGGGCGAAATACAGTGCCACTATCTTTCCAAGGGTTCCGAGTCGATGCTTGATTGTGTTGGAAGGGGGGCCAGATCTTCTCAAATTCAGCCTCTGAAGTATGCCCCTTTGAAAACCTTGTGCCTATCCACTTAAGACGATGCTCTCGTCTCTTTGACAACAGCACTAATACTGCGAATCGTATGACCGAGATTGAAGTCATTCAGTCCCCTGTCAAAAGTTCAGCTTCCACGTTTTCCATCCACGGGCCCTAAGAAAAAAAAAAATCTCTACTCACGCAATCGATATTCGCCCCGTATCCTGCAGGTAAACATGATACTTATTCCTCAACAGCTCAACCTGCTCCACCGACAACCCAACATACCTAGAAATAAGTCAGCGCCAATCCGCCCGTACCCCTTCCACCAATAGATTCCACCCGATCATAGGCGTAAGACTCACGAAAACATCCCATTCTGCTCCGTGATATGCCCCCAATTCCCCGGCGTCCCCAGCCCCTCCAACCCCTCCCTAAGCGCCCTCCGCCGGGCCTTCAACCGCCCCGCCATTCCCCGCAACTCGTCCCTCCACTGCTTCTCCAGCTCTCCATCGCCCAACACCGTCTCCACCACCCTCGCCCCAAAATCCGGCGGCGATCCAGACTCCGCCCGCGCGAGCAGCCGCAGCTGCGTCTCCAGCCGCGCCCCCACCTCCGTGCTCGGCACCAGCACCGAAATCACCCCCACCCGCTCACTATACAGCCCGAACGCCTTCCCGTACGTCGACACAAAGACGAAGGGGATCTCGCGCTCCGCGAATAGTCGCACGCCCGCGAGATCGGTGTCGATATCGCCGGATGCGAAGCCCGGGTACGCGGCGTCGAAGAAGGCGAGGTGGCCCCGCCGAATGAAGAGGTCGGCCAGCGCTGCCCATTGGGCCGGGGAGGGGTCTGCGCCCGTGGGGTTCTGGGCGCTGGATTGGAGGAGGACGACGGAGTGAGCGGGGAGGGACGTCAGGGCGGCGGTGAAAGCGTCGAAGTCGAAGGCGTTGGTGTGGGCGCTGAAGTAGGGGATGGAGGTGGGTTTTATGCCGGCGGATTCGAAGACGTAGGGGTGGTTTACTGGCTTGGTCAGCTTCTTTCCCCCCTCCCTTCGACACTATTTTTATTCCTTTTAACTGGGGAAGCGGAGTGGTTGCGTACGCCAGGTCTCGTGTGGGAGGAAGATCTCCGGCTGGAGGCCCTGTTTCCAGGGCGCGTAGTGCTGGCGCAGGATTACGGCGCCGGTGTGGCAGCCGCCGCTTGCACCGAGGGTTTGGGCTGTGACGATCCTGAGAGGTTTTATCAGTCTTGTATAGTTGAGGTGGGGTGGGTTTGGGATTTTTCACCGTCTTTCTTTCAGGAGGCGGTGGTCAGGGCCGAAGAGGAGCTTTGCGCTGAGATCTCTGTAGCCCGGAGTGCCGAGGGCAGAGGGCCGGTATTCATGGTGCCAGTTTGGGTCGTTGAATATCCTCTCTTTCGCCTGGCCGGTGGTTTAGTAGCTAGTGTGACGAGGCGTTTGCTGGGAACGTACCGCAGTCACACTGGGTAAGTTATATGCTTTACCCTCGTCGGTCTTGTATACACCAACTAGGAGATCAGCTCTGTTTGGGTCGGTATCGGCCCTGAATTGGCCCACGAGGGTTGCGAGACCGTCTGCATGGTATGTTAGTGAGAGTCGATGGTCGTCGGAGTGGATGTCGTACCTAGTTTGGCATCCGGGATATCTTGGAAAGGATTGCCGGGCGTAATTGCTATGCTGCCCATTTTGAACACGGAGATGGAGGTAAATGCTTCGTCGGTGGCTAATAATGGCTTTGGAAGTGGGAAAATTTACCTCTGGGGTAGATTCATTATGTACTTGACCAAAGCGGGGAGGAAGCTATGCGATACGAAGCGAATAGCACGCAATTGAAACGCGCCATTACTGTCGCAAATGGAACAAGCACAGGACTTATTAATCCTCCGGCGCCCCTTCTAGCCGCTCTGCTAACCGCTAATTTTGGTCACTTCGGACGATTTATACATGTGATAGTTCTTCAAGGGAGTGTGGCTTGGGGTCTGAGCGAAATACATGATACATTACCACTCAGGAAAGTCGAAGTTAGCGAAGGGTAAATTACTCCACGATTCCCCTGGTACGGAAAGCTGGTAATGATTGTTGAGAATGGACTCGTCACGCAAGGTCTCTGTGGACAAGATTCGAAATGCCGAATTGACTGAGAAGTATTGATGTTTAATCTTTAGCGGAAGCGGGATATTGGAGTCACCAGATGATTCTTGGAAGGTTGAAATTTAACAGCGTAACAGAGACGAAGACAAGAGAAGCGGAAGCGGGTAAAATTAAGAAAACGAGGAAACTTGAACAAATCAGACGGCCTAGTGAGCTGCTAGAAGAGATCAATTGAAAGCTTGGTCGAGGTATAGGGCAAAACCCAAAGCCGGCGAAGATCTCTACTGTGCCCACGCTTTCTGGTATGGGAAAGACGGCAAGCAAATAGCTATGTGGCCGCGCTGAGTAACATGTTTCCTGTTATGAATTGCGGAGGCTTTGGGTATTACGGCGGAGCGAGCACCCGGGACTGGACCGCCATGTATGGCACTGCTGAAAAATCATCGCGATCTGATTTCCGCCTACTACATCCAAATAGTTCAATTTCTCAAGATAGCGTCATTGTATCCTTTGTCCACAGACGCTAGGGCTTCTAGGCCGGCTATCAGCAAGCAGATATAAGGCTGGTAGACCTCTTTGTTTGATACACTAGCATCATACTCAGCGCGGCCAAATTGCGGCAACTGTTGCTTCCAGTTAAGAACCATGATCATGGGGCGTGTGAGCACAATTGTGGTAGTTTTATCGATCATGGCTTCCGGCATGGCTATAGCATCCCGTCTGCGAATAGTTCGAACTCTATGCTGAAACGATGCCCTGGTATACTGCCTGATCCGAAATATATAGGAAGATACGAGAGTCTTTCATCTGTATGATGATATGTTAATTATAAGCGCTGTCCCTCTATGCTGGCCTACTATTGACAAATCTTTGTTCTAGCATGTCTAACGCAGCGGTCGCATTTCTCGTGCCCACCTTGAAGCCCTGCCCTTCGACTGGAGAGCGTTAACTTCTAAGGTTGTTCTGGGTCGATCTGCGTATAGGCTATTGCGGCATCATTTGCTTTAGGGCTGCAATTCCGTGGACCTAAACCTTAAAAGCCCAGCTCCGGCAAGTACATTGATCAATATGCACTTTATGTGACCCTAGCAATGATCCACATGATGCTCGATATAGCGGTAATAGCAGTTTCTACGGCGCTGCTTTTGGTGAGTACAAATCATTCAGCACAGACGATCTCGTATTTCCAGGTTATCTGCCCTTCGTGTGCTGTGAAGTAGGCCTGGCCTTCCGAAAATAATAACAATAATAATAATAATAATTCTGATCCCTGGCCGGCTCATAACATTAGTCACGGCATCTTCGCTGACACATAGAACCAAAAAGCGTGCCTATCCTCACAATCTCAGCTACCAACTCTCTGCGGCGTCTTTCCATACCGCTCCGTTCGATCGGCTATGGTATGTGCTTATGCCAGCGATATGGCTACAGTTGGTACAGAGCACGTCCAGTTTGTACATCCCCACAATAAAACGTATTGTCGGGGATTCCAGACTGGTATGATGGGCGGCGCAGTATCGGAGTCATTCGAGATATCTGTCTCCGCGGGTCACAGCAGCAATGCCGAAGACTCACGCTCAAGTCTCAGGAGCCATGTCGGGAAAACGCACAAGACGATCCCGTACCTTTTCAGGGGCGCGGCGTAGTTATTCGCCAGCTGAGCGGGCTGATTCTCAAAAGTACCTCAAGGATCACGCGATCGCGCAGTCGATTGACCACGAAGTTTCCAATGAGGAAGAGTATGTGTCGCTCCAGGCATCCTCAACGGGCCCTGATCTCGAATCAATCAAAGGTGAAGGGTTCCACTTTGCTCCTGGGGCTCAGACCAAGAGTTATTCGGGAGGGAGGTCGATCCTTGTAATCTACGGCCAATCTTACGACAGAATAATAAAAACCAGCCCACTTCCGGGCTGAAGTGGGCATGAGAGTGGTAAATTCCCGTTATCACATACTGAATAACTATGCGATACTTTTATGGTCGATCCATATAAGCTCTCGTAAATCCTTGGGCGTTCACGGCTCCGTTCAACATTTCCATCATCAGATGACATCAGATTATACTACCCTATCTATAATCAAATCATCGACTGTATTCTTGAATATGGCCTTATGACCTTCCTGAGCCTCGTAGTAGTGGGGCCGATACCCCTGCTTTTTAGCTGCGGGTGGCGTGGCCGTCGAAATCTCGGCGTCTCCTAATGCACGCTAGTGTACCAGATTGCTGTGCTGGCACTCGGCGAAGTTGGCTGTGAAAGCTCCTCGTTGAGGGCTAGGCGCTTTCAATTGCCCAGCTCCGATCTTGGAAGCCAATCACTTCGACCTGGGCGGCCATACTCTTTTGCCTCGGAATATGAGCCCCAGCTCCTTAGGGGAAATATTGCAGCAGTTGCGCCCCGGTTCGCATTATGTACGCAATGCATTAGACAAATTTTGCAAAATACAAGGAGGCTTGTAGCTCTTCAAGTCTTCTTCTCATGTTTCCCCTCTATTTTCGATACCATCACGGTCCCACTGTTCTTTGGCTCGCCGTGACAGAAACCACCCATATCGTAACTTGAAAATTTGAAGTTGTTGGCTTAGCTGGAATAGGGGGAAAGGAGTATAGTAAGGCAGACGATACGGCAAGGCGAATGGCACAGGCATGATACGAAGTTGGCAAGACATTGTTGGCCTCTCGGTATTATCCGCTGCTGTGCCACTGTTGGCGATCCTCCTCCCTGTGGCTGAAACGCAGGCCAACAATAGGTTCACTTCATGATATATGTTGGTAAAAAGAGACTTGGTAAAAACAGAGAAGGGAAGATGACACTAGGTCGATCGCTTCCACAAATTACATGACGACCATCCTTGTCAGTGGTGAATATTTCCCGAGACACAGCTTCAATGGACAGGCTTCGCCCAACATGATGTACAAGCCACGAATATGGCCGCAGTTAAAGTAGGAGATGATAGAACCACTATAGAAGTCAAATACAGTTGATTATGAAGTGTGCGCATATGATTCAGTGCCTGTGCCTTCCTTTCATCGCCACCCAACTGTTTTTAGGGTCTCCATATTACCTTGCTGTGCAATACTCGCGTTTGCACAGTCAAGCCCTCTAAGGTGCCTTGCGGGTAGCTCCGAATTATTTACTTATAAGTCTCTCCCTTTGAGTTTACAATCTCCTTTCTCCATCAACTCCTCCTCCTTGGAATCCATTCCTACTTTACCAAAGTTCCCATATCAAGCACATTCCGAGTTCACGATGACAGCCAAAGAAACATCTACCTTGCCCACAAATCTGGGAGATCCCGCTCTTCTTGAGGCTATTGACAAGCTTTTCGCCTGCAACGTAGGGCAGTACATCAACCTGCCCCAGCTGGTTGTTGTTGGTGACCAGTCTAGCGGTAAAAGTTCCGTACTCGAAGGCCTTACGAAGCTGTCGTTCCCACGCGACAGTGGTCTCTGCACCCGATTTGCTACTCAGATCGTTTTTCGACGTGATGGAAAGTTACTGGAGCGACAGATCACTGCTTCGATTATTCCTGGCAACGATACCGATTCCAAAGAGAAGCAGAAGCTTGAGGCCTGGCAGGCTGATAGTCTTCAAAACCTTGACCATGAGGGCTTTACAAAGATGATGAATGAGGTAATTGCGTAAATTTAGCTCCTTATACTTTCAAAATACTGACATTCCAGGCCCACGATACTATGGGACTGTCCAGCATGACCGGGGACGGGAAACCCACTTTCTCCAACAGCGTCTTGAAATTGGAAATCGCTGGCCCAAACGAGAATCATTTAAGTGTTATCGACGTCCCGGGAATATTCAGAACTCCTACGCCTGGCCGCACGACTATCGCGGATAGAGATATGGTGTATAACATGGTGGTCCAGTACATGCGAAACCCGCGATCCATCATCTTGGCTGTCGTGCCTGCCAATGTTGATACCGCTACACAAGAAATCATCCACTTGGCGCGCATAGAGGATCCCTTGGAAGAAAGAACCCTCAAGATCTTGACCAAGCCGGACCTGGTTGACGCAGGCACAATGAACAGAGTGATTGATATGATCGAAGAAGGTAATCGTCACGGGGAACTTGGATGGATAGTCGTTCGAAATGCTGGTCAAGCCCAACTGGAGGAGCCAGGATACGATCGAGATCTCGAGGAGCGGATGTTTTTCCAATCGTCGCCGTGGAACAGCCTAGAAGAAGATAACTGTGGCATCAATTCGTTGATTGAGCGCCTACAGCATCTTTTGAGCGCTGTTGTGACGCGGGAATACCCAAAGGTCAGTAAGCCCCGTGGACGAATTCCCATTTTTCATGATATCAAGACCGGGATCCTGATACTTTCCTTTCTGAATAGGTTGAATTGGAAATAGCCAAGGCACTCAGCGAGGCTAAACAAGCCCTGAAGGATCTGGGAAAAGAGAGGGATACCTCATTTCAGCAGCGAGCCCTCGTCCTAGACGTTATCACTGAGTTCCAAGCTGTTACTGGCTATGCGCTCACGGCCCATTACGGAATGCACGATATCCTGAAGCAAGACCGGACCACACGATTGGTGACTATTGTCTCCAATCGTAATGCCCGGTTTTCCGATGATATAGCGACACTGGGTCATCGTTACCAGTTCCACACCCACCCATCAGCTGCCGATAACGAAACTCCTGGACCATCATTCTCCCATGAGGGCCAGAGGCCTCCGAAGCTGCAATTTAAGCTGAAGCGTCAGGCTACAGACACGTCGCCTAAGGAGAAGCTGGAGGAAGCTGACGAATCATTGTCAAACCGTGGGTCATCACAGTCCATCGAGCCGGCCAAAAAACCTTCCGTCGAGTCCAACCGCTCAAAGGTTGCCGATATTCAGGGAATCCTCCCTGAAAAGATAGGCATCACATATCCTCGACAGATGGGTATCATCGCTTGGATCGCGGAGCTGTATCGGGACTATCGAGGATTTGAGATCGGCACTTACAATCCTATTCTACTATCAGCCTTGATGACTGAGCAGTCTGTCAACTGGACAGCTCTAGCACAAGAATACATCAGCGACATCATAACGGCTGTTCATGAATTTATTGTCTCAGTGCTCGAGAACATCTGTTGTGACAAGAAACTTTCTTCTGGAATCATGTCCCTGATGCGCGCAGACCTCCAGCAGCGATACAAACAAGCTGTGGACCAAGTCAATCACCTGCTGCACATTGAGCGGGGGGGGAACTCCAATGACCCTCAATCATTACCTGAATGATAATCTTGAAAAATGGTTAGTTCACCCAGGTCAGTATATACTTTATGTTTGAAGAGCTAATCCAGATGGACATCAGTCGCCAGGAACGACTTGAGGCTGCTCTTGAAAGTAAAACGAAGACCGTACCTGGGTATGGGGAGGTTATCTCCACCGGCGATCTCAAAATCCATAACAACATGAGCAATACTGAGCATGCAGTTCAAGACCTCCATGACGTCTTGAAGTCATATTACAAGGTCGCTCGGAAACGGTTCGTCGACAATGTATGCATGCAAGCAGCAGATTACTGTCTGGTCACTGGAGAACAAGCTCCTATGAAGCTATTTACTCCTTCTTGGGTGAATCAGCTTTCTGATAGGCAGTTGGAAAGACTTGCAGGCGAGAGTAGGGCAAATCAGCGCCAACGACAGAAGCTGCAGAAGAAGATCAATGATTTGGAAGCGGGCAGGGCATGCCTTGGATATTGAAGTGGGAGCTTCGATATTTGCGCTCTATTTGATTCTTCCCGTTGGGTTTTGCGGTGCTGCTACAAATTGATCATTGTCAGACAATCGGAATCCTTGTTTTTGTTTCGCTAGTGTTCTCACAGTGTAAAACGTTCCAATACACTAGTATGAGATTTCTACTACTTTGAGAGGCGTTTATATGCCAGGTGCCTTTCATTTGAATAAACTGAAAGCTCATAATTAGATATGTAACCTATAGATATTGAACAGTGAATCCTGTCATATAGAGAGTACGATATCGAATTAGAAGCATGAACTTTCAAGGTGTCGAGATCGCCATATTGCAGAAGCAGAAGGAATCGGACAACAACGAGAATGATTGATATAGCATGGATGCTAGGACTGCATATGTGAATGGAATTACCACAATATCATGCAGAAATCTAAGAATACTCCAAAGAAATACAATCTAACTAGCAATCCGACTAGGAGAAATGCTCTGGAACATGAAGGCTTCTGCAACTAACGACAGTAGCAGCAATAGTGAAGGGATACCCTTGATTCTTCATATTGAGGACTCGATATTTGCTGGAAAGCAGTGTTGTTCTTCATTGTCCACGCCCGTGAGGAAACCAAGATATATATAGTCACTCCACACCTCATTCTGCGACAATTTCTTTTATAATACTCTGCAAAGTCACGCGGACGGTTGATATACCAGGATCAACATCTGAATTAGCCTTAATTTGATGGCAGTAATCGACCACATCCTCGGCTCGTGCATTCAGTAACAGGGTCGGGACAACTCCGGCCATTGAAATGTTTATCCGGAAACCCCCACGCCTGCGGGGAAAGCTTTCCCGTCATCGTGAGAAACTTAGGGGGGAAAACCCAATTCCGATTGGCCATTTGCTATCAGGAGATCCCTAAAGACGAGTTCGCGCGGGGTCATATACAAAACCTCGGGGATAGCTCCGACTGTGTAGCCCCCTCGCACATTCAAGATCGCGTCCCCTGCTGGTCGCTCGAATTCAGTTTTCCCACACGCGAGCCCAAGCTTCTCCTAAGATCGCAGCCGCCATAATGGTCGATCTAAAGCAAAACAAAGCCTATCGGATTGTCTCCCATGCAGCTGCCAACAAATATGCGGTCCCGGCTACCTGCTGCTACAATCTGGAGGGAATCATCGCCTCGGTTCGCGCCGCCGAAGCGAAGAAGTCTCCCGTCATAATCCAGCTCTTTCCCTGGGCTATCGAGTATGCAGACGGCTTGCTCCTCCATGCTGCAGCTGAGGCAGCTGCTAAAGCCAGCGTCCCTGTCGCCGTGCACATGGACCACGCCCAATCACCCGAGATCATTAAGCGAGCTGCCGACCTAGGCGGCTTTGATGGTATCATGGTCGACATGTCCCACTACGAGCGGGAGGAGAACCTGGCCAAAACCAAGGAACTCGTCGCCTACTGCGCTGAACGAGGAATCATCACCGAAGCCGAGCCGGGGCGCATCGAGGGGGGAGAGGACGGAGTGGCTGATACCTCCGGATTACAGGGAGTGTTGACGACTCCCGATGAGGCGGAGGAATTTGTGGCGACGGGCATCCAATGGCTTGCGCCCTCGTTTGGCAATGTGCACGGAAAGTATGGGCCGAAGGGCCCACAGCTCGACTTTGAGCGGTTGAGGGGGGTTGTTGGCCAGGTTTCTGATAGAGTTGACTTCGTATTACATGGCGCAGGCACCGAATGGTTCAATGAGACATTGTTCCACCAGGTCATTGATGCGGGAATTGCTAAGTGCAACATCAACGACGCTTTCAATTCGTCCTTTTTGAAGGTTATGGGTGAAAAGGCGGCCAATACTCCGTTAACTACATTGCTAGAATTAGTTACGGATGAGATGCAGAAGGATATCGAGAGGCATATGGATTGGATGAAATCTACTGGGAAGGCATGGTAGGTGGAAGCGTCGCGTTGAAGCTGGCGATTACTGAAAATTTAGGACCGATGTAAATATGCAAATAGAAGACAGCCCCGGGGAATCCAGTTGCCAGAAACATCAATCCATTTCTAGCCCCATCATATTTGGTCTTAGAAATGGATCAATTCCATGTAGTGAGCAGGTGTCCTTCAGACAGCGCCATCTCTGGTCTTCAAGGACAGCATGATGGTTCATTTCGAGTCATTCCGCGGGTCGGTTAAGTGGGGAACCATTGGCTGCGCGTAAAAACCCCACCAAATCTACAATTGAGAAAGCCAGGTCCCAAAATGGGGGTATCAAATACCACGACTGCAACTTCTGGCTTACTTGATATCCAGGGTCAGAATCCTAGTCTCTTCAAGCTTTACACCCAAATATGCAGCATCTACGCAGTGCCCGACCCATCATCTCACGATACGATCGCCAGCACTTTACGCAGTGGTCTGTTCAGGCTGATGGAGACATTCCCCTGGTTAGCAGGAAATGTGATCAATGAAGGAGCATGTGAGGGAAACACGGGCACCTTTCGAATCATTCGCACAGACGAGATCCCTTTGGTCATTAAAGATCTCCGGAGCATCCCTTCTGCGCCCACCCTGGACGATCTCCGCCGGCGGAATTTCCCCATGTCCATGCTTGATGAGAAGCTTATCGCCCCGTGCTTGACTATTCATGTTCCTGGGGAAACAACCGGCCTGGCAGTTGACGCAGCTCCGGTTTTCGCGGTTCAGGCCAATTTCATTACCGGTGGGCTAATGCTGACCCTTGTAGGGCAACATAATGTGATGGATATGACTGGACAAAATCAGATCATGAACTGGTTCTCGAAAGCATGCCACGCCCATCGCTTTACGCCTGAAGAGATATCAATGGGGAGCATCAACCGAGCCGACGTGATTCCTCTGCTTGAGGATTCCGTCAACCTAGAGCCCGAGATTGCACACCAAATAGTGAAATCTCCCCTAAGCACCCAAAAGGCACCGTCGCAACCTCCACCGAGCACATGGGGCTACATTGTATTCTCTGCCACTGCCTCCGTTGCTCTTAAATCCTGGGCTACCAAGACCATGACGCTTCCGTCCGGATTTATTTCGACCGATGACTCGATCAGTGCTTTGATCTGGAAGTACATTTCTCGAGCGCGCATACCTCGTTTCAAACCAGACCAAGAGTCCCGTTTTGCTCGTGCCCTCGATGTTCGCACATCTGTGGGAGCACCTGCTGCATATACGGGGGTCTTGACTAGCATGGCATATAGTGCAGAAACGCTGGACAACTTGGATACATCCCCACTTGGGGTGATTGCTACTGACTTACGGAAACAACTTGACCCAGTGAAGATCGGCAGGAATGTTCGCGCTCTTGCAACGTTCAACACTCGAGCTGCCGACAAAACCAAAACCTCAATCACTGCAAACATGGATGGGTCGTTGGATGTTATGCTCAGCTCCTGGGCCAAGGTTGACTCCTTTGACCTTGATTTTGATCTGGGGCTGGGGAAACCCGAAGCGGTTCGTCGACCGGCATTTTTGCCTGTTGAGGGGCTGGTGTATATCTTGCCCCGGTCACCAGCGGGGGAAATTCCTGCCGCGATTTGTTTGAGAGATGATGATTGGGAACGGCTCAAAAATGACAAGGAGTTCCTCCACTATGCAGAGTATGTCGGATGAGGGCGAGGCTCATGAGTCGGTTGCAAATACCATGTCCGCCCCAGAGCTTTGCGTAGAGAGGCGACTAGGACCAAACGACGCAGATCACGAAAAAATCCCCAGTCCACAAACAATTCCTTCTCGAGATTTCTCTGCTGTATTTGTCTGAATTGAGCCGTGATAGGACTAGTAATCCAGTGGTATTTGATCTCTGGTGCCTGATAGATACCTGTGGGGTGTACAGGGTATGCCCACTACGTCACCTGGTTTCACGCGCAATGACAGAATTCAGACCTCCTGCAACTTGGGGCTTCCTGAGATTAGGAAGGAATTGCACGACCAGATAATCAGAAAGTCACCAAGATGCTCCAATTGGTAGTATTGTTGCAGTGTTGTGTTCCATCTCTACTAGGAGTCTGTATCATTGGCTCTATGCTCGGTCGATCTTCCCTCGCCACGCCTACTCCGCATTCCTCTCCGCATTAGGAGCTCAGCTTCCTCCCTGTTGCTTCACCCCCTCTTTGCTACACAAACCTCGAGCTTCTTCGTTTTCTTCGTTGCCTTCGTTCCCTTTGTTCTCAACTTTTGACCTCGTCACCATGGGTGGAGAACCCCCACATCACAACCGCGCCCCAGTCACCAAGGCGTTGCCCGTGCTTGCGGATCGCCCGGTCGGTCAGCGCATCAACAAGATCTACACCGATCGGCTGAAGAATTTCACTGCCAAGGGCCAGTATGAAGGCCAAAACCTCGTAGCCAAATACTACGAGGGAACGAGCTCTGATGAAGAGCACGTCAAGCTCTCCGTCTACTCCGCCCCCGATCTCCAACGGCCAACCTTCAAGGAAGCTACGTCACAGCAATTCAGGCCCACCCACGTCGGCGAATCGTTCGGACCAAGCTGGTCAACGCACTGGTTCCGTATTCGTTTGACCGTCCCAGAGGAGCTGCGCCAGAAAGAGCGACTGGAGTTCCACTGGGATGCAAATAACGAGGGCCTCGTCTGGACGGAGAACGGGCATCCACTACAAGGCTTGACGGGGGCGGGAGCGCACGGAATGGATAATCCCCGATGAGTGGCGCGATGGGAAAGAGCATGTATTTTATATCGAGATGGCTTGCAATGGCATGTTTGGCAATGCTCCCGGCGGCGACTCAATTCAGCCCCCCAGACCCGATAAGACATACCAGTTGACCTTGGCTCGGATCACTGCCGTGAACCTGGCAGCTCGGGCACTCTACTATGATTTCTGGATCATTGGGGATGCAGCACGAGAGTTCCCGGGTGACTCATGGGAAGCCCATGAAGCCAATGTGGTGGGCAATTCCATGATCGATACATTCATTGCAGGCAATGGGAGCCAAGAGTCGATTCTGGAGGCGCGCAAAATTGCGCAGAAATACCTTGGCGACAAGGTAGACTCCTCGGATGTTTATGCAAGCGATAAGGAGCCGTTCGTTTTTGCCATCGGTCATTGCCATATCGACACTTGTTGGCTCTGGCCTTGGCAGAGACGAAGCGAAAGGTGGCGCGTTCATGGTCCAACCAATGCGATCTGATGGACCGATATCCCGAGCATCGATTCGCGTGCTCCCAGGCACAACAGTTCAAATGGTTGAAAGAATACTACCCATCTGTATTTGACCGTGTGAAGCGGTGGGTCAAGAAAGGCCACTTCCAGCCGATCGGTGGCAGTTGGGTTGAGCACGATACCAACATGCCCAGTGGCGAGTCCCTGGTTCGTCAATTTCTCTATGGGCAGCGCTTCTTCGAAAGCAACTTCGGGCAGCGGAGCACCACTTTCTGGCTGCCAGACACCTTCGGTTACTCTACTCAGATCCCCCAGCTGTGTCGACTCGCGGGGATGAGCCGATTTTTCACGCAAAAGTTGAGCTGGAACAACATTAACAACTTCCCTCACACCACTTTCCAATGGGTCGCCTTGGATGGCAGCCAAGTGATGTGCCATATGCCCCCTTCGGAGACATACACCGCTGAGGCTCACTTCGGCGATCTCAAACGCAGCGTCACCCAGCACAAAACACTGGATGTGGACAAGTCATCTTTGCTTGTGTTTGGCAAGGGGGATGGCGGCGGCGGTCCTGACTTATGAGCACATTGAGAAACTTCGCCGAGTCCGCGGTCTAAGTGACAAGGTGGGGAATCTTCCACGTGTAAAGCTGGGTGACTCCGTGGACGACTTCTTTGCCAGGCTAGAGGACAGGGTGGCGAATGGCACAACGTTCCCAACTTGGTACGGTGAGCTCTATTTCGAGCTCCATCGTGGTACCTACACCACCCAGGCAAACAACAAGCGCAACAATCGAAAGTCCGAATTCCTGCTGCGAGAAATCGAATTCCTGGCTACCTTGGCTACCATCCATGGTACCGATGGTGCATACAAGTATCCCAAAAAGGAAATCGATGAGATGTGGGAGAATACTCTGCTTTGTCAATTCCATGACTGCTTGCCTGGAAGCTGTATTGAAATGTGTTACGATGATTCGGACAAGTTATACGCCGAACTCTTCAAAACAGGTGTGAAGCTACGCAAAGAAGCCCTTGAGGCTCTCGGCATCAGCAGGAGCAGCAGCACCAGCAACAGTTTCGTGGCACTGAACACCCTTCCCTGGAATCGCTCTGAGGTTGCTCGCATCCCAGATGATCTGAACAAGTCTAGCACATCCAATTACGCCCTAGTCAATGGCCCTACTGGATTAATCTCCTGTCAGCCGGTTAACTTCAATACCACAACTGCTGTCTCTGTCGAGGAGATTCAACCAGGTATCTTCCGTCTCCAGAATGGCAAACTTAGAGTCGATGTTCAGAATGGCGTTATCACTTCGCTTTACGATATTGAGGCGGAGCGCGAGGTCATTGCAAAGGGAGGTCAAGCCGGACAACTGGTGATCTTTGATGACAAGCCCCTTTACTGGCAGGCCTGGGACGTCGAAGTCTTCCATCTTGACTCCCGCAAGGAGCTTCCTCACGGTAACACTGTTATCGCGGAACAGGACCCCCATCGAGCGAGTTTAGTGACCGAGGTTAAGATCAGTGACAAGAGCTGGGTCAAGACTACTATCAGCCTCGCCGCTTCCGTCTCCTCTGAGCCCTCATATGTCGAGTTCGAGAGTGAGGTCGAATGGAAGGAGACCATGAAGTTCCTCAAAGTCGAATTCCCTGTGGATATCACTAACACGGAAGCATCTTATGAAACCCAATATGGTATTGTTCGCCGTCCGACACACTACAACACCAGGTATGGTCCTCTCCAATCATGACACCTCGTACCTCGTACTGACAACATCAAGCTGGGACATGGCCAAGTTCGAAGTTTGCTGCCACAAATGGGCCGATCTTTCAGAACACGGCTACGGTGTCTCGGTCCTCAACGATTCGAAGTACGGTTTCGCAACCTGCGGCAATCTGATGCGCCTGTCGTTGCTCCGTGCCCCGAAGGCTCCTGATGCACATGCTGACATGGGCCGTCATCGCATTCGCTACGCTATTCTTCCCCACGCCGGCGCACTTGATGAGCGCACTATTCGTGCGGGCTATCATTTCAACCACCCTCTAGTTATCGAGCAAGCTAACTCTCAAAACCCGAGTCTAAACGCAGCTCTGCGATCTATATCCATTAAGGGATCCCCATCTATTGTTCTTGATGCCGTGAAGCGTGGCGAGGATGATGAAGATGTCTCTACCGGTGCGCTGCCCGCTCGAAGCGGACGTAGTGTTATCCTGCGTGCGTACGAGTCCCTTGGCGGCAAGGCCCGTGGTACCATCCAGAGTTCTCTCCCGGTTAAGCGGGTGTGGAAGTGCAATGTTCTTGAAGACGATGGCGAAGAGTTGCAACTCCAATCTCTGGATGGAGGTATCGCTGTCAACATCGAACTGAGGGCTTTTGAGGTTGCTACATACCGGCTGCAACTATGATCAGAGCGACTTCCAAAAAGGGTACCTCGGAGAATCGTTTTCCTCCGATAACGCGACATATCGCTACGGGACTATGGTCATATGCTATACGAGAACAAATCCAAATAACCTATTGTGCAACCGTACTGCCGTTTGAAATTCATAATGTACATAGCGTAGCCAACACACCAGCCACACTTTTAGCCCACGCGCCTATGTTTTGTCTGCGATAACTCCATAACGAGATGTATCCCCCTAACGCTGACACCAGAACCAAAAGAGAAAAACACCCGTGCCCAATGAAACAGTCAATGCTCTAATCCCGCCCATAGCTAATCTTGAGGCGCTTCACAGACGGCTTCTCGCCATCATCGGAGAGCTCCTCCGTCTTGCCTTTCGTATTCTTCGATCCACCGCCGGCCTTCTTCTTATTCTTCGATGATCCGGACGAGTTCTTCGCAGCATTTCCTGAGACAGACACGTCCCCTCCATTGGTCCTATTCAGGCCATTTGGCCCTGGCGTAGACGTGGGTGTCGCTGCGTGGGAGGGCGTGGTTTGTACAGAGGAGGGACCGGGTGAATCCTGCTCAGAGAATACAGATTAGAGACGCTCCTCCTATCTTTCCGTGATTCGCTCCACCAACCTGCATGTAACTTGCTGAACTTCGGGAGAAAACTCGATCAGCGTCTGTGACTTGGGCCTTGCGGCGCGCGCCTCCTCCGATGCCCAGCCCTGAAGCACCGAGGGTTGACGTGTTGGCTGAGCCTTTGATGTAGTTGTCAAAGCCTTTGATAATGTTGCCTGCAGTTGTTTCTTCAAGGTAGGACTGTTCGAAGCGGAAGATCTGGTCTTCTAGTTGGGCCTGCGGTAGCGTTTGTTAGCCACAGATCCTGATTCTCCCGTCTCGGAACGTGCTCGCCGCGCATGGTCCATTGTCAGTCCAGTTTTGCGGAATCCCCATTGCAGGTCGCGCATCCAGGTAGCCAAGGTTGCCCAGGTTGTCCACTCACCATGCTCCTGTCCATCATCCGCTTCTTGGCCAGCGTATCCCGCAGCTCGCGCCGCAGCTTCTCGTAGTATGGCAAGCCACGATTAGTCGCGTTTTGGTCAGCCGGCGCATTCGGAGCCCCTGCTGTTGCGGCTGCTGGCTGCGCGCTGGTCGCGGGTACAGTCGCGGAGGCCGTCTCGGCCATGGTTGGAGATCCGAGGAGGGTGACCGCTAGAATATCACGCACGTGTAGAAGAGGGCACTGAGAAACGGGTGGAATAAGACCGGAGGGGAAAAAGGCATGGAGTGGTTTGTATCGGCGGGATCGCCAACTGAAGCTCGAGGGCGGTCTTATCTGTTTGTGCGGTTTGCACCCGTGGTGGCATCATATGGTCCCGCATATGTCAACACGACGACGGCGTGTTTGCTTTCCTTTCCTCGTAGTCGCGACGCCTTCAAGTCACGGCTTGCGCTCCTTTATCTTTGAGCCTTTGTTGCGTTATCCTGCTCGCCATGGATCATAGCCAGATGGACCACGGCAATATGGGACATGGCGATATGGGTCACGGCGGTATGGGTCACGGCGGTATGGATATGGGAGGCCAGTGCAATATGAATGTAAGTATTCGGCTCTCCAGAATTGGAGATTTCGCGATGGCCGGCCACTTGCTAATGCCAGTTGCCATGTTAGATGTTGTTTACCTGGTCTTCTAAGGATCTCTGCATTATCTTTCGCCAGTGGCGCGTTACCGGCCCTTTCTCGTTCCTCTTCTCGCTCGTGCTTATCGTCGTCCTCACGGCTGGTTACGAAGGCGTCCGCCAATTTACCCGCCGCTACGAGATTGCCCATGCTCAACGTCTGAGTGCCTTTATGAACTCTTCAGCTACTGGAGGTATGTCTTCCTTTCTTTCCAAATTGGGCTTTGGGATCATACACAAGCCCCGTCGCAAGGGAACGAATGGTGTTGGCATGGGTTTGGATGCTGGGAAACAATCTACCTCTCATTTCGCATACCTGCTTGAGCCAGCTCTCATTGATGTCTTGCTCTTCAGATGATGGCATTGCCAACCCAGTCACGGCCAACTTCCCCGAGGAGCCAACCCTGCCCATTGGTGGCGAGCGCTCACCATTACTTGTAGGCAGTGAGAACAGGGATGCCGTTGCTCGCCGGGGAAAGTTTGCCCTCGCGGCACTATATGCCCTTCAGGTGTTTTACAGCTTCTTCATCATGTAAGATGTCTTCAGGTCGGTTTCCAGTTTCGAGGAGGTGCTAATTGCTGTCCTTTGATTTAGGCTGCTCTTCATGACCTACAACGGCCAGGTTATGATTGCTGTTGCTGTTGGTGCTTTTGCCGGTTACTTAATGTTTTCGGAGGGCACGCCGGCTAGCAAGAGTGTTGCTTGCCATTAGCCTTAAGGCTTTTCGATGGATTCGCTTCAGCCTTATGTGGTGTTTTAGGAGTCTTTCTTTTTTTTCTGTTCCAGGAAGCGGCGCTAATTTCTTCATGATTATTCATTTTGCCAGGAGTTTCTGACACTCATGGACTTTCAGAGCCTGATTGCTGTGGGGATTTAGATCCCATGTCTTCAAATTTTATGTTTCCAATTTCATGGGACTTCAACATCGCTCCCATCATCTCCGAAGCCGAAGCTAAAGCCTCCTTCGGGGACTGCAGGTTCAGCTTCGCCTGCCTTTCCGTGGACAATCTCATCCCACTTTTGTTTTCTCCCTTCTGCCTTCTTTTGTAAGTCATGCTGCGCTCGTTCTAGTAGATCAGGATAGGCAGCCTGCATGCCATCCACAAAATTCTGGTAAGGGTTCACAACATCCTTCTGAAATCCAGACACTTGGTCGGCCTTGTTCGACAAGAAATCCAACGCAGCAGTAAGATGCGCACGTGGGATAAAATTCTGCGTGATAGCAATGGAAGGCTCCAAGTTCACAACTAGATGCCACCATCCAGATGGGACATGTAAAATCTCTCCCTCGCCACAGATTCCTTCCATACATCCGGGCGTTCGACGTGCCTCCGCATGGAAATTCAGCAGCCACTCCGCGATACTCAGCGGCGAAGTAACCTCGCTCTGATCATCTGAGACGAAGACACCCGGCGGTGGATCTCGCTTCTCACCAGAAGGAAACATAATCCAATACTTGGGTCCACGCAGCACCGCATTCCACGCGCTAGTCGCGTTCGGATCTTTGTGGAACTTGCTGCCCGAACGCTCTGGTCCCACAATCAACCACTGGTGATCGGGGCGCTTGTCTCCGAGAACAGAGAAGAAGTCCTCAACGAAGCATGCGGGCGGCCAGTATGCTGCGTTGGGAGTCTGGTCTGGTTGGCCTACCGCCAGGCCCATTTTGGAGACGAATGAGCGGTCAAAAAGGTACAGCGGGCTCTCGTCCGCATTATCGGCCATGTAGTCTGCATATGCTCGTAATGGCCAGTCGACTGCCTCTGCGCGGAACTTTCCCTGGCCGTATCGGGAGAGGAGGGTGCCGACGGTCCAGTTCTTATAGACGGGCCATTCTTTGACCGGGTCGGTGAGGATGAAAGGGCGATCGGCCCAGGTAGAATGGAACTCGTCTTTTGACAGATCGGCTAGTCGAGGTATTTGATTTCGGAGAGGAATTTTGGTGACGTAAGGATCTAGTGAGATGTGGGCGCAATTGAATGGCCTGTACAGAGCATCGGAGTATAAATGGGAGCAGTCGATGGTTGGCACTTTGGTAGGAGGTAGATTAAGATATGTTGAGCGCCATGTTCCCCGCCATGTAAAGTCCTCCACCGAAGATCTGGTTTAGTGGGTTAGCTGAGATGCTCTGACTTGGCTTTGCGGTGTTACCGAGGGTGTACTACGCCTTAGTCTACTCCCAAAGGCGTAAATATATCCAATTTGTAGCGACCCAAATTTGAAGGACTGCAGCCCAATAGGACAGTCAACTCAAAAGGCAAAGATGATACCGTACCGGATAAATAGTGCCTTCCATACTTCCTCTGCACGTGTGAATGCATAGAAAGCCTTGCATGTACGCCCGATGCAGAGGAGACTCGCGCTGTCCAACTCCTCTAACAGGGATAAGATTAATTCGTCAGGTAAGACTCGGAATGTTCCGATCGCATCCCGGAGGGTCCAGCTAGCCAACAAGGCATTACCACTGGGCTTTACACCAAGAGGATGAGTCGGTATGGCCTCAACGCCATCATCCTCATGTGGATAACTGGGCAACGTTGTGATGTCAGGCATGGTCCCGCTGGCCTTAGGGCTTCAATTTTTTCTGCCGTCCGACCGTGTCCCTACTACAGCCTGACTCAGGGAACCCCAACACGAAGAGGAGTCACAGCGGATGAGTCGACCTACTCGGTGGAAGGCAACCCAGTGACCTATCAGAACAGTAGTAACGAAAATATCGAAGAAGAAGTGACTCCAACCATAGAGTCATTCGCTTGGGTGCGTACGGGAATGAGCCAAATGGGGAGGCGGTGGGGCCATGCCCACCTTACCAAAGCGGGTAGTGAAAAAAAAAGAAAAAACGAAAAAAAAAAAAACGTCGCAGTAGTAAATGGAGTGGCGGTTGATTTTTTCCTCTTCCTTCTTCCCACCTAATTTGTGACTTTCACTCCACAACATCTTGTCACCTTCTCATAGTATCTCTTGTGCTCTTCAACTAGAAGAGCCGTGATACTGATTCCAAGTCTACGAACTACCCAAAGGGCACGTTCGTCTAAAAGCACTCTCACCCCGCCATCTCCCGGTCACAGCGTCTTGTCGCCTGTGATCACCCCTCCCACCCACCGCCAATATGTCGAACGACAAGGGCCTCGAGGATCTTCCCGAGGGTATGTGAACTTTTTTTTTCTTCCTATGGAGGTCTGGATCACCAGCGTGAATTCTTATGGTTTGAAGCACACTGCCAAGCCATAGACGAATAGCGAGCCTCTTCCCAAAAAATTCGTCCGAAAGCCAAGATTAACCGCTCTCTCCACTCAATAGGACAGATCGAGTCTAACTACGATGAGATCACCGATTCTTTCGACGCCATGGACCTGAAGCCTGAGCTGCTTCGCGGTATGTCACAATCTGAATCCCTTGGAGCCCCCTTTGAGCGGGGTACGACGGGAAAATTCTAACATGATAACCAGGTGTCTATGCCTACGGTTTCGAGCGCCCCTCTGCTATCCAGCAGCGCGCCATCATGCCCATCATCAAGGGTAAGTTCTACTGGCTCGAAATTTTCGACAAGCGATTAATGGTGATTCAGGCAACGATGTGATCGCCCAGGCCCAGTCCGGTACCGGAAAGACCGCCACCTTCTCCATCTCCGCTCTCCAGAAGATCGACCCCAACCTCAAGGCTTGCCAGGCTCTGATCCTTGCTCCCACCCGTGAGTTGGCTCAGCAGATCCAGAAGGTCGTCGTCGCCATCGGTGACTTCATGACCCTTGAGTGCCACGCCTGTATCGGTGGTACCAATGTCCGTGAGGACATGCAGGCTCTGCGTGACGGCCCCCAGGTCGTTGTCGGTACCCCTGGCCGTGTCCAGGACATGATCCAGCGTCGCGTCCTCCGCACCGACCACATGAAGCTTTTCATCCTCGACGAGGCCGATGAGATGCTGTCCCGTGGTTTCACCGAGCAGATCTACGACATCTTCCAGCTCCTTCCCCAGTCTACCCAGGTCACTCTGCTCTCCGCCACCATGCCCCAGGATGTCCTGGAGGTCACCACCAAGTTCATGCGTGACCCCGTCCGTATCCTGGTCAAGAAGCAGGAACTGACCCTCGAAGGTATCAAGCAGTTCTACATTGCTGTTGAGAAGGAGGAGTGGAAGCTGGACACCCTCTCCGATCTCTACGAGACCGTCACCATCACCCAGGCCGTCATCTTCTGCAACACCCGCCGGAAGGTCGACTGGCTCACCGACAAGCTCACTGCCCGTGACTTCACTGTCTCCGCCATGCACGGTGACATGGAGCAGGGTCAGCGTGATGTTATCATGAAGGAGTTCCGCTCCGGTTCTTCCCGTGTCTTGATCGCCACTGACCTTCTGGCCCGTGGTATCGATGTCCAGCAGGTCTCCCTGGTCATCAACTACGACCTGCCTGCCAACCGTGAGAACTACATCCACCGTATCGGTCGTGGTGGACGTTTCGGTCGTAAGGGTGTTGCCATCAACTTCGTCACCGCCGACGATGTCCGCATGCTCCGTGAGATCGAGCAGTTCTACAGCACCCAGGTTGAGGAGATGCCCATGAACGTTGCCGACCTCATCTAATTACACTAAACACCCCAACCCATTTTATGTCTTGATGCGGATTATGAATGCCGAACCTGCGCTAAAAAGAAAAAGTGGCTTCCTGTGTTGCTAAGCACTTTGTCACTCTGCAGTGGTCTGAAGGCTCTGGTTGAGGCTGTCGCTTCTGTGGAGCGATGTCCCTGCCGGCAGCACCATTGCTATGGTTTCCTATGTTTCCTGCACTTAACGGAGATGTGACATGTTTTTGCGTTTCATTGCTGTCACGGTTTTCTTTTTATTTCCCGCATCTCTTTTATTTTTCTCCCGCTTTTCTCTGTATCTAGCTCGCTCTGCTTGGTTAAGAATCCCGCTGTTATCGTACTTAATCAAATAGATTCGGGCCAAAATGTGATTCTGTTCCTCACGGTGTCTTGCCAAAAGTAGTGCTACGATATCCCTGCCATCCCAGTGCTTCACCTTGCTATTGCTAGCTCTAAAGTTGTGGACGGAGAAGTCACTGCTCCCCAATCAAAATGACCCAAGTTCATCGTTGCTTTTCTGAGTATACTATGATTCTCGAGTGAGAGTGTCCAAGCTCCCCAACCTTCCCCCCAGACGATTAGCTGGCTACTCTAGAGCATGTAGACAGGGCAAGCAATCGATATCAATCACTCTTTGGGATGGCAAATCACCTTGTGTTGCAATTGGTAAAGGAGCAATATATTTGTAAAGAACTCAGGAGTCAATCGCATTTCCCCGTAAGGGCGGTTCCCCTGGTACTCATTATAGTGTAGGACCAAAGAACCTTCCAATACTCGGAACTCTTGCCCCTCAATCTCAAGGTAAAGGCCAAAGTATGGTATGAATACTGCCATCTATAGCGGTAGGACTTTGGGCACTTTTCTGAAGTTGTTCACCGCAGCAGTCTGAAGTTGGCGAAAACAATCTTTCCTTTAGAGCGTGGACTATATTTGCTTACCGTCCTTTCCCAGTCCGCTTGCTACCAGATTCTCTAACACCGCCTCATTCACACTGCACCCGGTATCTGAGCAGCCCGTCATGGATCCGGCCCTTGCAGTCGACCCAGCTCCTTCTACCCAGTTCGAGCTGCGTCACCCAACTGCTCTTCTTTGGGGCTATGAGATGCAACGCGTGACCAAAGAGCTGACGGAACGCCTCGTTGCGACGAAATCCCAACTCGAGGAAAATGAGAAGTTGACGCGCCTCATGTACCAATGCCTCAATGACCTTATTGTCATCCTCGCCTCGATCACCACCGAGCTCAAGAATACCTCCCACAGCAGCCGCCATCGCCTTCAAGTCCTCCGTCGACAGCTGGCACATGCCCTGGGCCCCCTCCAGCTATACGCCAATGCAATTGAAAAGAAGAATAAAACGCTGATCAGCTGCATCACTGAACTGAAGGATATGTACAAGCGTGAGGGAACCACGGCACCCACAACTGCCGAGGCCAGCCACGATGCAGAAACCGTTGACTCGCATTTGCACCCCTCTACCGATACCGCAAAAGTCAAGGTAGGCAAGATCACTCTCAAAGTGACCGATTCCACTGAGGCGTCTCTGGCTGCACAGCCAATGGAAGTCAAACTCGCCGCGGTAATGAAACAAGGCCTACGCTCACTGGAAGAGTACTACGAATCAGCCCGCGTTTTCCGCCGCAGCCAGCGCCGGCTGCAGCAGGACAACGATAAGCTTTTCATCAATGCTTTCATTGCAGGGCTGGACCGGAGCATCTACCGCCGGCGCATTACCCACTGGCTGAAGAAGGAGCGCTGGGAATGGGCGTGGCTGGAGCATATCATCATGGTTCTCATCCTTGAAGAAGAGCACTTTGAGAAGCAGGAGTATGCTCTTACGCATCGGTTTTCGGATGGGTCGGTGTTGCTGCCGGATGGGATGCGCGAGCCACAGTTTGTTGTTCTTTCGCCTATCACAGAAGAAGATCTGACCGAGTCGGAGGGGGAATGAAGACTTCCTGTAGATCGACCTCCTATGGCGTGGTGGATGGTGCCTTTAGTTATTCCTGCGGGTTCAAGTTTAGTTTTGGGGGATGGGATGGTTTGAGATGCGAGGCTTCGAAGCCGGTTGTGTTCTTTGATGCAGCGCAGAGGTTAGTCTTACAACGGAGGGTCCACCGTCATAATGTAATGGGATATTCTTAGTGGTCAGGCTTTCCGTTTGTCATCCATTGCTCGTTTAGACAATAACCCATTGATTTATTGTGTGTCGTCCTCCGTTGTAAATTGAGGATAGTGGTCCCATATCGAGTCTCGAGTTTGTTGAGCAAGGCGTAATATGAGGAGCAGCGTTGTGGCGACGGTTGACTCCGCCCGGATGAACCCTCCGCGTTCGCCAAGACCTTCCCTCTCGACAACCAATGTCAAGGGCTTTCATTAACTTCGTCCATCCATTCAACAATGCAAGTGGCAGAGATCCTATCCGATTTGACCTCCTTAAGAGTTTGTGTGAGTGTATCATGTCGCCATGATCCCATCATTGGGGTTCTCCTCTCAAGTCCTAGAGGCGACAACCCCCCCACCTTGCACAACAGTGGTGCTTCCATGAACTGTTCGGCTGACCTGATACAGGGCTACAATGAAGCTCTTGCCTTGGTAAATGCCCAGGCCTCCATCCAAAACTCGGAGGCCTCTGCTCCCGACAGCTCTACAGACTCTACGTCCGAACAAGGGGCAGGCCAAGTGGCGAGGGGAAACGCAGATCTACAGCGGGCAAAAGAGCTAGTCGCACTCCACTACGAAATGAAGTCTAAGAACGCCAACGGAGAAGTTGACGCTGAGTTACGGCGTGCCCGGGAACAAGTGAAGCTCGTTTTAGCTGAATTATCATAAAAAGGAAGCGATTTTGACTGCGCACGCGCAAGACATGATCATCAAATTGAGATACCTTATAGCAATGGCTGATCGAAAAATCGTATCAACAAATATGTACGTTCTAAAGGGTATTTTGCTTCGCCAATTCAACAATTCGATCATGCGCCACAATGCGGCCCTCGGTGGTCTGGCACAAGTCTTTAATCGCAGCCACCTTGGTACGAATGCCCTCGTCTCCAAGGACCCGGTCCATAGCCTCGGCGAATTCAGTGGCCTCGGCACCTGGTGCGGAAGTTCTGCTGCCATGGGCACCAAGGCCAAGGTACTCAACGCGGGTCGCGCAATCATACGTATCAAGCCACTGGGGAAGGATGACCTGGGGGGTTCCGGCTCTGTATGACAAAGTTAGCGAATGAACGGTCTGGTTTCCAGAGCAGTATGGCGCTACTTACTTGCAAGCTTCATGGTATGAATTAGCACCACCATGGTGCACGTATGCAGCAATACGACCGGTTTCCAGAACCGACATAATGTCCGCCTTAATCCAAGGAGTAATCAAGACCCTGCCCTCAGCGACCGCTGGCCCGAGAATATCCTGGAACTCTTTCGATTCCTCCCACTCCCACCGAAGCTTCCATAAGACCTGCTTGCCAGGATGCTTGCCGAGGACGATCTTGACGGCCTTGGCCATCTGCACCGCAATCTCCGGGGTTGGCTTCATGTGCGACCCAAGACTGATCAGCACAGTGGGCTTGGTCAGCCATGCTTCCATTTCGGGATCCGATTTTGACAGAGGCTCTCGCTTGTGAAGGATCGGACCGCAACAGACCACATTGTCAAAGGTTTTACAAGGGAAATCCATCTCGGGGAAAGATGGGGTGAATTGCAATGTCTCTTTGGTGAAGGCATTCCCCAAGGGAATGGATTGCGCCTTTCCACGTCTTTCTCAGATCCTGGGTCCTCTTGCGGTGTCTTCCCAGAGGCAAATGTCATTGCAATTTGAAAAATCAAGTAGAGGTTTGAGGGAATGAGCTTGAACGGTAATGGGTAAGGGAAACCTGACCCGACACTAGATTGAAAAATTAGCATATATGCTTGCTGAAAAGCCCCATGGAACAAGTCGATTGACTTACGCTGGATAATGCCAAACTATCTTAGATCCCTGCTCCAGCGTGACGACATCTTTAACCGGGACTGGCCACAGGATAGCCGGCTTGATGTTTGCCGTCTTGCAAGCATCTAGACCGACATGGAGGAGGGGATCAACAATAACCACCGCAGGTTTCACCCGCTCGAACATAGCAAGGATGCTCCTATATGCCTTGGCATATTCAGAATGCTTCCAGCTGGACATAGCCGTGCTAATTTTATTAAAGCCCTTCATAGCACCCGCGACGCCCGGCGGGTGACAGAGCAGACCGACGTCACTCCGAATCGCAAGATCCGTCATGCAGGGCCCATATATCTCATGGAAAGTCGCCGGGGTCCTCGTCTCGATGCGCTGGTTCAGCTGCTCGACATTGGCCGCAAGCTGGCTGTACGAGCCGATATGGACTCCGTATTCGCCGCGACGCAAGAATTCCTCTGCAATAGCGAACGCGACATTACATTGGCCCAACTCGCTGTTCGTGAGAAACAGGATGTTCGCCATGGCGGACAATGCGTGTCCCTTGGATCAAGTTCGCGGAGCAGCTTAAGAGGGCACCGAAAATTTGAGGGATCAACAGGGGTCTATCCCAATTTAATAACCGCACGATCGGTGCTAGTTGGTCCCGCTTTGTGCATCTTGAGTGGTTCGCGAGTCTGGGATGGGTTACGCGACCATTCAAAAGTGATTCGTCACCTATATTGCCGAAGGGTAAAATGTTGCTAGCTGTGCACAGACGAGTCCCAATTTATGGCTGGCAGCCCGCTACATTCGCCTCTTGTTGGGGTGACATACGGAGTAGAGATCGTCGGATTGCTTGTTCGAGTTTATTCGAGTGGGTCCAGGGCCCCATACTCCACCGAAGTATTCTGTTTTTTTCTTGTTGCTGAGCTCAGTGGATTTTCCCAGCAGAGCAAGCCCCAGAGGCAACTCTCTGCCTGAGTTCTTGTCTGCTTCGTACGAACTGGGAAGTTGGAATTCCCATCACATGCAGAACTTAAAGCTGAAACCCAGCGAAACGAACAAATCGACCCTGACGATCATGACCCGTTCCATAGGAGGTGTCAATGCACCGATCCGATATGAAGCGGGTGGGCCACATCGTGCTAAGATCAAACCTGGGCAGTCACAAAAGATCCGGCGGAAATGATGGACGTATGCTCAGAGATTCTAAGGAGCCAAAGTTCGAACCTTGGAACACACGGAGGAGCAACTCGTGTTCTCCGTCGAGGCGGAACTATGTCTATCTCCGATCGGATCGGACTTAGCGGCGGCTTCCTGCGCTGAACAACCTAAAGCATTCGGGCGTGGCAAATATTAACCCCGCATCGAAGTACATAAATTTGGAGGGTGGATTTCGAATTCCTGAGGATAAACCAAAGGCCCCAGCTTGCCTAATTGCATAACTCTTGTAAGAATATTCCACTGGCCCAAATCTCTCCATGACATCATCCGGCTAATAGTCAAATAACAGCACCAAATGCAGAGGACCATGAGCAGAAAGACATACGAAGACGTCTTAAACCTTTGGTTTGGCGCTAAGTCGTCAAAGGACTATCTTCAGAAAAAGTCATTTTGGTATGGGAGCCCGAAAGACGACGCATTCCTTCGGAAGACGCTTGGCCAGGAGTACCAAGCGGCGAAGGACGGCGAGTTCGACTCGTGGCCTACCACTGGCAAGGGCGAAGGCGCCCTTGCGCTCATCCTTCTGCTAGATCAAGTTCCCCGGAACATCTTCCGTGATACACCCGCAGCATACGCCACAGATCCCAAGGCACTTTCGGTCGCACGCCATGCGGTTACTCAGGGCTGGGATAGGGAGCTTCCTGCGATACAGCGACGGTACATGTACTCGCCGTTCAATCACGCTGAGAACTTGGAGGACCAAGAGATGTCGGTCAAGCTGTTTACAGACTTGGGCGATCCTTATCATCTGCACTGGGCAAAGAGTCACTATGATCAAATTAAAAAATACGGACGCTTTACACATCGCGATGAGATCCTTGGGAGGTCATAGCTAAGAGAAGGAGCGCATCGTCCTCCTAAACATTCTTGGCCGTTATCATCTTCAAAAGCGAAATACCACTTATTGATCTACCATCGCTAAAAATGCACGAGCTTGACCTTCAGGAGAGAAGTCTACAGCAGATATAGAGTCGTTGCCCTGGGGCTGTGAAATGTTGATCATGTATATACTGTGGACCCTACGATGTAGGATGAATACAGCGAAAGAGAAAGGTGGAAAAAAAAAAGAAAGAAAGAAAGAAAGAAAGAAAAACAAAGAAAATCTACAGCACCGAGAATCGAACCAGACACCTCTAGAATACTCACATAAACAGCTGTTCCTCAAATGAGGCTGTTGAAGTGAGGCGAAAAACTTCATCAACCTTTTTGATATCTTCCAATTTCTCAACAACCACGGGGTATAGAGAGCTCAAAATACATTCAAGTTGAAGAGAAAGTCTCCATGAATACTATTCTCTCAAAATTCGAAGAAAAACATTGCCCCGCGTGCCCAGAACACGCGCCCATCCCACCCCCCATTTCCTCCCCGACGCTTACTTCTTGGCTGGGTTCACCAGAAGTAAGGAGCACATGTCGACCAAAACGGCAAGTGCTAGATTGCGCATAGGGGCGTCCCCCAACTGCAGCACCCGGGGAGGGATTGAAGTGGAGGGTCATTACTTGCTTTATGACCCTCTCCCCCCTTCTCAGCCCCAGGCTCCCCCACCAGGAACCTTCACCATATCAATCCAAGTTGTTACTTTGTGTCCCAACAGTCTCCCAACACCCTTACCGGAACGCATTTTGCCTACCTTACCACCCTATGTCTTTCTCAATTGTAAAAACTCAAGAAAGAAAATTTTCCAATTGGTTTGAGTCATTGACATGGCGGGCCTTACCCCCCCCGCAGAGCCGCAAGCCCGCTGTTTACACCGCCACCGTCCATTTTCTGCGAGTTCGTAACGTCGGACTGTGAGTCGATGCTTGGTCCTGTTTCAAGTTGACAATCACTTTTACCATGCCTCATGGTTCACTCGCAGGCTGCAATCATTTGTCCATTTGTTATGTGCCTTCCCACTACGCGAGCATCGCTGGGTACACCAGGCCAGACATATCAGAACGGCTCTCCGCTACAAAACCTAAGCAGTCTTCTCGAAAAGTCAAGCCGAACTTGTCCGAGAGGCACAACGAAAAAGTCTTCCCCGCACCCCTAGTGCTGCCAGGTGATGATTTGGCGGAAGATCCTGAGTACCCAGCCCAGAGCTTCCAGACTGGGTCGATGAAGAGGAACGCAACCTAGTTACCGCCAGGCGCAAGACAGTGTATATTTTACAGGCGCCCGAGATCGACGATGCAATCGATTTCCTGCGTTCCTGGGACATGCCTCAAGGTCATGGTTCTGGTACTGCCACCCTGTCTCCCAATTTCGAGGATGTGGGTGTGCGTGATTATGTCGCCGCTTTTGATTCCGGGTTACCGGTCAAAAGCTTGTCCGAACCTCGATCAGGTTCATTGAGTGGGAAGATGGCAGGAAAAAGCCTGGCTCCAAACCAAAAAGCTCTCGTCCCCCAAAGTATATCGGGCTAAGGATCGGCCAGGAGGTGTGTACGCATTCGGACACGTCCATCGCCGGACGGAGTTTACAGAGGCCAATTGAATCTGAACGACCTCCTAGATGCTGCAATAGCCATCCTCCCCAGAGACGCGTATGCTTTGATGCTTCTTGTAGATCAGGATATGTACGAGGACGACGACGACACCTTTGTATGTGGTCGTGCGTACGGTGGAAGCCGCGTGGGGGTGGTCTCTACACCATTTTTTGAGCCTTTTGCTGCATGGATTCGCACCAAGTTAGCTCTAAATCACCCCCCTCCAGGAAGATGACCATAAGCTTATAAGATTTCTTCATATTTAATACCTAGTTGTTGTAAAAAAAACAAATAAATCTGCAGGCTCATGGCTTGTGGCAAAGATGCATAATCTTGTAAAAGAAACACTTGGACAAGGCGCAATAGGGATTTTCGCAAATTCTTAGGGTTGCGCAATGTCAGACATATGCTGTTACTACAGAGCCAAATTATTAGTGTCTCGTGATATTTCTACAGGAAATCTCTCATTGCATTGGCTTTTCCAAGTCATCCCACTCTAGGTAATTACGATAACTACCAGCTGATCCAAATTTACGTCTCATATTATAGGGTCCATGGTCAATATTATACCTTGGTTATCCATCATACTATGCAATGACGATATAGTTTATTCTCGTGTCGGAGGGCCAATCACTCCCATGATGGCAATGTTTGATTCTTTGGTACTTCATTCTTGCTGCCTGCAGCAAACATTTCAAAAAGGTGAAGTGGTGTGTAGATGTTCATTCACTTTGGAGGATTTCTTCACCCTCTCAGGGAGGGCGTGATCACCCAATATCTTATACTAGCGAAGCCTGTATATTGAAATAGTCATTCATGATGAATTGACATCACAGGGCACATGTCCTTCCTCCCCACAAGGCGGAAGGTAAGTACCGATAATGTGGGTTATCGATAACGCCCTTATCGATCAAGCCAGCCCACTATCGCAATAAGCTACTACGCGTTAACCCAAATAGGAAGGCGGTGATAGTAGACCACCCAGTTTTGGTGATCGCTCGCCGACAATTATTTGACCGCCCTGAGCGCGCTGCTTCCTTCGTCTTCCTCATCTTCGCGCATCTGCACCCCACAGCTTCGCGACAGCTTGAGCTCTCCATCCAAGATGGGGGACCCGGTCAACGCCAAGCTGCTCAAGCAGATGAAGTTTCCGCCCGAGTTCAATTTAAAGGTTGACATGCAAAAAGTGAACGTGGAAGTGATGAAGATGTAAATTTCCCCCAGATTTCGTTCGCGACAACGTTCGTTCGCTAACCCCGCGTAGCTGGATCGCCGGTCAAATCGAGAAGATCCTTGGGGATGACGACATTGTCATCCAGCTCTGCTTCAATCTCCTTGAGGGAACTCGTTTTGTAAGCATAATCCACAATGGCGTGTTTCGTTGCTCTCGCTAAACTTCTGTGCCATTGTAGCCCGACATCAAGTCCATGCAGATCCAGCTGATGGGCTTCCTTGAGAAGGATACCGCCGCCTTCTGCAAGGAGCTATGGGGGCTCTGCCTGAGTGCCCAGGAGAGTCCCCAGGGTATCCCCAAGGAGCTTCTCGAGGCGAAGAAGGATATGCTCCGAAAGCAACAGGTATTCTGCGCTGTTAAATATTCCGTTGGACTTCGGCTGACGAAGTCTTCTGTTCTAGCTCGAGGCAGAGAAAGCAGCTGAGGAGGCCCGCCGCCGTCGCGAGGAAGATGACCGCAGAGACCGCGAAGTCGCCGAGCTGCGACGCCGAGACCGTGAAGAGCGTGGGCGTGGTGGCCGTGATGAGCGCGGATGGAACTCTCGCGGCCGCCAGGAGCGTGGACGGCGCGACAGCTACAGCTCCCGCCGCCGCTCTCAGTCTCCTCGTGGTCGCGGCAGTGACCGTTTCCGTGACCACCCATCCCGTCGTGACTTAGACTCCTATGTCCCCTCAAATTCCTACAGAAGCCGCCGTTCCCCTCGCCCTTCCTCCCGATCCCCACACCACTCTCCTGGACGACATGAACGCCACGGTGGCAGTCGCTCCCCAGGCCGCGGTCACTCCCGAGGATTGCGGCGCAACTCGGACCATAGCAGCCGTCGTCAATCCTTGGATCAGGAAAATCTCGGGGGCAAGGAGGATGTCGCAAAGCCCAAAGGAAAGGGAGATTAGTCATAAGAGCAGAATTTCATCACGAAGTGTACGATAGGATGATACCTACAAGCGGAGCTTCCATTTGCAAACTCAAAACCAGCCTTTTCACAGGTAGCGAAATGAACAAAATACCTGCGTTGAACTACAAAGCTCTCAGAAGATAGCTATTCTCTTAAGTTCAAATCTGATTGATCAACTGTCCTTGTCATGGCGATCGATGATTTCTTGATTGCCTAGCTGGAGTTAAAGGGTCTTTGACAAAAGTCTCGTGTCTGATCTGCAATACCAGTACGTGCATCGGGATAGATACAGGTATCTCCTATATGACTTCAACTGTATCCATAGATATAAGTCCGTAGTAAAGTCAGTCAGCCTGAAACCCCCTATCAATACACCTCAGGGCTGCCCTTATATACCTTATCTAGTTTGGGGGAATATGGGACGTAGCAAGTTCAACCTTATACAAAAATTGCATTCGTGATGGCATGGCGGAGGTGTTCTCCAAGTCATAGGCATCTCCCAAAGTTCGGGAAAAATCGCCATCTTTGCATGGGTCATCCACCAGAAGCCCTCTTCTACACCTGAAGACGAACTCTCATAGTGTGTATTATAATCCGCCAGAGGTTCTCAATAACCCCGCCTGTCTCGTGCGCCTTCGAGTCATAATACCGCAGCAGCTGTCGTCAATCGTCTCGGAAGTACAGGTTAATGGCAGCTTGGTTTCAAGTTGGAATGAAGTGAAAGGCACTCACTTCATACTCGCATCGAGGCCTTTCTGCGATGGAAACGAGCTCGGGTAGTCCGGACTGATGGAAGGACATAGTTCTTTGCCTACTAAGAGCTCCGTCAGATCTGAGTCGAATTCTACCAGCTTCTTGCGCTCCTCCTCCTCCTCCTCCTCGACGGCCAGGAGTCCGTCAATCTCGCAGCCACATGCAAAGAGGTCAAACATGTATACTGAGAGGAAATCGAGCTATGAGCTTTACTTAAAGCATGACAAGTCTATCCAAGTTCGAACGAATCATGGCTAGCTGCTGCGGGAGAAAGTTCCGCTGGAGCAGAGAATGCTCGGACCAGAACATCTGGAGGGCGGCACAAGTTTATACGACGAGGCCATCACCCGTGGATTTTAACAACTCAAGAAACGCAATGTTCCTTTGGAAGGGGCAGTGAGGGCTAACTCCGGAAGGAGAAAGTATCACAAAGCTGTAGTGATGCGGAATGTCCAGTGAAGAAATTCGTATTCTCTACGATCCGAGAAGTTCAGAGCTTCAGAAGCACTCGGTTTCCAAATTTGGTGGGAATATCTATAGGACTTGCACATCGAAGATCAGATGCTAGGAAGACAGAAAGCAACATAGCCATTCCTAGTATGTAAGCTTTTCCTGGACTATACCCGAACTGCGTCCCGGTAAGAATTGTCAAGAGCCCTGCCTCGAAATGACTTCACTGCGAACTCCGGCTTCCATTGCAAAGACCGAACCGCCGTGTTCCAAAGAAACTCATGGACAAGCGGGAACAGGGGAAGTTCGTCAAATACGGGGACATGGAGATTAAGCCAGTCCATGAGACGGTACGAACAGAATTAACAGCAGGAAAGCCTGAGGTCGCTGTGAGCCCAGTTGCCGGATGGTCATGATCCCTGGAAAACGCACATATGGGGCAGAAAGCCCCAGGGTTTCTTCTAGCTCATTGTTACGATGATGTTGACCTATGAAAATATCCAAAGACCATTCTTGGAACGAACTTGGAATTCCAACCCTTACGCGTGCGAGCCCCAGGGTAACATAGAACAAGCAGAGCCGACGATCAATATTGTCCTTCTGCATGAATCTGTCGAGTATCAACCTGTACTAACCAGTACGTATTTCCTATCGTCACAATGGGACACCTTGATACCCCTTAGCAAAGATAGGTCGGCATGTGCCAACGTCTAAACCAGATCAAGCTCCTTATCTACCGTATCCACGTAAGACATGTCTAAAGTTCCAAGATTGGAAAGACCGAGGCTCGTCCCGCGCACTAGATCTGGTTTAGCGTATCCTCTCCCGTCATGTCATGTCAGTATCGACATAAAGGGGTCCCTCAAGAACTCTGTAACATAGTTAAAGCGGCATTTTTAGTCATGTCTCTGAATTTGAAACCCAACCTCCAGGATGACGCCAGCAGAGTCGAGTGGTCAACAAGCATGAGCAGAACAGCAGAAGTTAAACCAACCCAACCACGCCTGAAATGCAACCCTGTATACAGCGCAATTGCGAGCGTCATTGAAAATCGGGGAAGAGGCTCAATGTGCAACTCTAAACCATGGGTCTGGCTGAATCATGATTCAGGGGAATCTTCCCCGAGATGCCATGCAAACCTGAATAATGTGAAACAGACTCGGTAGTTAGTGGAAATGTGCATAGTTAGAAAAGGTGTCTTAGCCCGACCCGCCGGGGCCGAAACAGGGCTGGGCATTGCTCGTCAGTGCGACAGAGCCCGCTCATGCTGACTTCCCCCCCAATTTGGGGAAAGTCTGTTCGCCGGGATTGACCAGCTGGTGCAATGTTGTTGAGGTCCTGAGCCAATCGCGGTGTGGTCCCCCGTCGCCGTGGGGAAGCCGGGAACCCTAATTTAATCATTGGATCCCAATCCTGGGGACGGAGGAGCGAAAGCTTTTTACGGCGTTCAACGACAAGGGGACTGTGTCCGGAGCTCTTACTGTTTCCATAACGATTGGCGCAGATTTGGAATTTGTCAGCTCGTCCTTGCAAGCCCCGGGGTAAGCGAGCAATTTCGGCATTTGTTGTGTGGATACGATGGTTCTTTTGCTCTTCGGCTTGGACGTTGACGTGCGGAGACAACTAATCCCAAGATGGCTGTTGGGAGCGGGGCCTTAGCGGGGGTCAGGAGTTATTTCGACTTTTTCGAATCTCGGACAAGGGGGGAAACACCTCGGGCTGGAACGAGAAAAGGCCAAGACTGAAAAGATGCCCAGGGCCCGATGTTCAAAGCTTTGATGTCAACGGAGTCGGTATCTGGATTCGGGCTTAGTGGTGTAGATTGTTACGATATCAAGTCAAGCAAAAGCCCTCGCCACCTGTCGACTACAGCCGGCTCCACCGTGGGGATGATCATGCCCCTTTTCTAAATTAGATTACGCCCAGTCCTGCTGGAGTGCGGGGCGGCATGTAGCGCGATCCCTCACAGGGAGGGGGTGGGGGCCGCCTGGAGAATACACGCGCGAGTGATTGGCGGCACTAAGGCGCAAATTCCGCAAGGGCAGTCTTGGGCCTGAAGAGCTTGAATCCTCTTTAAGGTTCATGCGGCCCCTGGTTTCATGGATCTACGTGAAACCCGCAGAGCATGGCCACCACCACCACCGTGACAGCGTCACCCAGAGCAGCGCCTGCGCTCTCGAGAGACGGAGGCGAGTCGCGGCCCAGTCCTTCGCGGCCCATTCCCTCGCGCTCCTCCACTTCGGCCGCATCTCCGATCGGATTTCTGGGGAATCTCACTCCGCAGCAGCATATCAAACTGAAGCAACTTTGGAGGATCTTACTGCAGTACTGGGACCCCAATACCACCGTCCCGGATGTCGAGACCTGCTCCGTGGCGAGTACCTCGCAAACCACCAAATCGACTCGCCAGCGCATGCTGGCGCTCACCCGATCGCAAAACCACCAACCCTCGAAACGAATCGTCATCCCGCCCCAAATCCTATTGACTCTGAAGAGCCTGGGTGCGAGCTCCAGCGACATTAGAGCATGTCGCTCCTTCCTGGTCAAATTACCCTGCGAGCAGGTGTGTCCGGCATTCCTAGCGATGTTGAGACACGAGAACCCAGACGCATTGATGCTGCGGTTCCTCCGGGAGGAGAAATGGAACGTGGTGAAGGCCTGGATTGCGCTGCTGCACGTCCTCAATTGGCGCACTAATACAATCAAAGTCGACGAGATTCTGATGAAAGGCGAGGAGGCCGCTTTCTTGAAGTCCCGGATGTTGGAAGAGTGTGCCGACAAGAAATACGGCGAGGGCTTTATGCTCCAACTCACAACCGGCAAGGGGTATTTTCATGGCATTGACAGATCAAATCGGCCTATAATCATAGTGCGTGCGCGGTGTCATCGTCCGAGTGATCAGCCGTTGAAGGCACTTCTAGACTTTATCGTTTTCTGTATAGAGAATATACGGCTGGTGATGACGCCGCCCACCGAAACCGTGGTACGTCTGTGGGTCTGGGGTTCTTTGGTGCCCCTCGGCATTGGCACGCGATCGCTGATATTGATTGTTTCCCTTCTTTTTTAGCTCGTGATTTTCGATATGGCTTCGTTCTCTATCACTAACTGGGTAAGTTGAAATTTGAGTCTCTGGTCTTGTTCGATTCCCGGGTTGCTGACCGTGGAACAGGATTTCCCTCCCATCAAATTCATCATCGATTGCTTCCAAGATAATTACCCCGGTTTATTAGGCCATGTGTTGCTCTACAATGCGCCCAAGATCTTCGCTGGTGCGTGCATGCATGACTCCTCGTTCTGCTGGCTATGTGCCGGAGTTTAACGCGTTGGCTTTATAGGTTTCTGGAAGATCATCCAAGGCGTTCTCTCCCCTGAGCTAGCCGAAAAGGTGAAATTTGTCCGCGGCGTCAAGAACCTCGAACGCTGGATCCCCCGAGAGCGCATCCTCGGAGAACTAGGTGGCGAGGAGGACTGGCCTGGGAATACATCAACCCCTTCCCCGACGAAAACCACCGCCTCACGGACCAGACCACCCGCACACAGCTCCTTGACGAGCGACGGAGCCTTGGAGATTATTTGTTCTGTCTGACCGCCGAATGGGTCGCCACCTCGAGGGACGACTCCTGCGATCCCACCGAGACGAGGTGTTCAGGCGACTCGGCGAAAATTACTGGAGACTCGACCCCTACATTCGCGCCCGCAATATCTCCGATCGCACGGGTGTCATCCAGGAGGGAGGCAAGCTGGACTACTACCCATTGGGCGAAAAGCTGATTCGCGCGAAAGCGAAGCCGAAGATTCTAGCTTGGAACGTGAATGGTATGAACCTATCCACTGTAACAACTATTAACGGCAGGAGAGTATGATGGACCGTGCGCCAGGATTTTCATATGGTCTTTCCTTCAATCCTTTCCTTGGTTTTTATGTACATGATGACACTAGAGTTATATCCCCAAAGGACGGTGCTGGGTTCTTGTTAATTTCAAATGATAATTCCCATGTTGGACGGGGTCCAGCTGATAGCGCACATGCTGGTCGAGCGACGAGTTCCTGTTCTCAAGTCTCATACTTCTGCATATGCACATTCCTGGGATTTGAAATGTTATAGCAACACCGTAGTATGCTCCATCTATTCCCAGCGCGATGTTGCACTGTGCTTCACAGCCAAGGGAAGACCATATCGCGTCTTTTTTTGCAAAAGGACTCCACGCTTCATTTCCTATATCGCATTTGGTATCAACCGCGCGATCGGCTTATAGTATCTGATCACTCCGACCACTGATCGGGGCGAATTTGTCCGAGCCTGAGACTTGGCGCACATAGAAACCGGAAACAACAAAACGCCCGAGGATGTGATCCTTCAACCGCTTAAACAAATTGCTTTGTCTGTTGCAGGGGGAGTCAGCCGCCCTACTGCTTGATTTGGAGGCTTCCGACCAATCCGGAGGCTTCATGTATAACCCCGCGTTACCACAGCCCGGGGGAGACGTTAAGTCCTCTGTCGGGCCTACCAAGGTAGATCAGGCCATATTTGGAATGGATCTCCTCATGGCTGGACTGCAAGCTTTGCTCGCCCTCGGACCAATTTGAACCCCGCACAGCCCGTCGGTCCAATGTCTCGCCGTATCCTTGTGCGTCCGAGAGAATGGATGAGCCGTGTGCCACACGTAGGACATACATATAGCCAAGGCCTCGCGTAGGCTCTGTTCATGCTAGGTTTTTGCTCTTTCTGAACTGCACAAAGACACAATGGGCATGACATCACTTTCGCAGGCGGGCCTGAGCAATCTATGGGTAATCCTGGCTGCTGTCACAGCTATTTGCTTGGTTTCACAAAGAGTAGTCAGGTATATTCAAAGTATGGAGCGGTTCAGTCTTGGAAGGATGAAATGTACTGATAACCTTATAGAAAGAAGATACGTTCGAGAGAATGGCTGTGTGCCTCCGTCCACGACTCTCAGACAAGGCTTCCTGGGGCTGGGTATGTTGAGGGACATACAAAAGGCAAACCGTGAACACCGTGTCCGTGCACAGTTTGGCGAATGGTTCGCCAAGTATGGCCATACATGGGGGGCAGACACTGGTGGGCGGTTATTCATCATGACAGTGGAGCCTAAGAACATCCAGAGCATTTTGGCTCTGAAGTTTAAGGACTTCGAGCTTGGAACTTATCGCAACAAGAGCTTCTATCCCTTGCTTGGCTATGGGATCTTCTCCACGGATGGAAGCAAGTGGGAGCACTCGCGGGCTATGCTTCGTCCTAATTTTGCGCGGAATCAGATCGCTGATATCGAGATCTATGAGAGACATGTCGCCGCGCTTATCAAGCAGATTCCCCGTGATGGATCCACGGTCGACTTGCAGGAGCTTTTCTTCAGAATGGTATGCCCTTGATCTGATCTACTTACCTGATTCGTTTATGCTCAATTAGTCCAAGACAATCGATTCTGCCACCGAGTTTTTATTCGGCGAATCCGTCAACTCCCTCGAGAACCCGACATCAGGCCCAGAGCAATCCTTCTCCAGCAACTTCAATATCGCCCAAGATGGTCTATCCCATCGCTTCCGTCTCGGCCCTTTCAGGTTCCTATACAGGAACAAGCAGTTCGCCCCTGCAGTCCAGAATTGCCGCGACTATGTAGACCGATTCGTCCAAAAGGCCATACAGTACCGCGCGGACGTCGACAGCGGCAAGATCTCTCCCGAGGAAGCCAAGCTCAACGACCTGCAATATATCTTCTCTTACGAACTATCCAAGCACACAATCAACAAAACCGAACTGACAGATCAACTCCTCAGCATCCTCCTCGCCGGGCGTGACACCACAGCCTCCCTCCTAGCCATCACCTTCTGGGTTCTCGCCCGACGCCCTGACGTCTGGACCACACTCCGTAAGGAAATTCTCACCCTCGACGGCCGCAAACCCGACTTCCAAGAGCTCAAAAACCTGACCTACCTCTCTTGGGTTCTCAACGAAGGTACAGACCCTTGCCCTCATTTAGCCCGCCCCCTCAAACTAACAAAACATACAAATCCCAGTCCTCCGTCTTTACCCCGTCGTTCCCGTGAACTCACGCATGGCCAATAAAGACACCCACCTCCCCGTCGGCGGCGGCCCAGACGGCAAAGATCCCATCTTCGTACCGAAGGGCAACGAGGTCTTTTACTCCGTCAGCACCATGCACCGCCGCAAGGATATCTACGGCGACGACGCGGAGGAGTTCCGGCCCGAGCGCTGGGAGAAGTTGCGGCCTGGCTGGGCATATCTGCCGTTCAATGGAGGCCCGCGGATCTGCATTTGGGCAGCAGTTTGCGCTGACGGAAGCGGGGTATACGGTTGTGCGTGTATTACAGGAGTTTGAAGGGATAGAGAGTCGGGATGAGCGCCCTTTTACGGATTCGCTGACGCTGACGCTTTGTAGTTTGTATGGGACGCTTGTAGGGATGAAGCCTGTTGGGAGTGTTTAAGCTATTTCAAAGATAGCTGGGGGCTCTCTTTTTACATTTGGTTTAGAACTTAGTTGGTCTGGGTAGTTGTGTGGGTTTGGTAATGAATCCCATCTTTCAAGAAAACAGCATTATGCTACTTGTAAAGCTTCTTGTTTCAGTGGGGTGTAAGCATATTCATTATCTACCAAGTGATCATCGGGTGCTGGCAATAAAGCGGCTCCTCTCACTATCATCGGTGCTACTATACCGTATGTTATCAAGGTTATTCTATACATTGAGGGTATGAGGGTTTGGCTTCAGATATTTCTGCTATTAGTAGTTGTCTCAATGAAATACTTTTGATGATAAAATGCCTACTGTTAGTCTACGAGCTGTCAGCTTGAAAAGACATACTCAAAATACTACTTCCTGACCTTCGAGGCACACTTAGCGGAAACGCTTTGCAAGATGCTCCCTTTGTTTTCGCTTCAAAGATACCTGCTAAGTTTCTCCAACGAGCGGCAAGTTCCTCAGTCAATACAAGTTGACCGGAATGAAAACATCATTTAGAAGGAGCTTAAAGCCGCGCGCATCAAATCAAATACCTGAGAAGCACCACAGACATGAGACCAAGTTTACCTACATGACTTCATATTTGTTTGCCACCGCAATCTCCTTTAACCTTCCTCCACTCACTTCCTCCCCTTCTTTCTTCTCCAACATATATATATCGTCCCTCATCTCACCCAGACATCAAAGAAGTGGTGGTATGCCATGCAAGCTCTCTATACCATACCCACCCGCCAGAGGCAACTGACTTCCCATCTTCCCAGATACACAGACATTACTATAATTCTATGATATAGCCAGAGATTCAAAATGCAGTGGCAGCAACCGGCGCCTTATGTTGAGGGTGAAGAAATGAGAGATCCTATACAGATGGTCTAGGGGATCATCAGCGTTACGTGGTACATTTCGGTACTCGAAACTATCTGACAGTCCCATGGCCGATCCGCATCCAGCAAAAGCGGGGGCTCATTACCACACGCCTATCCACCTCGAGAATCCGAAATCGAGTATCAAAATAGAGCATCTTGAAGCGACAGAAAACGACGCCTATGTCAAGTCGCCGACGAGCGTGCGAGGCGGGACTGCGTTAATATCAACTTCTAAAGCTGGTTGACGTGCTTTGTGCTATTCTACAGTCGAGCACGCATACGTTCAAGATGTCGCATCCATATTACGCATTCTCTATCGATGTTGCAGTGCCTCTCGCATATCTCAAGGAATCGACGGCATCTTACTATCATTCGAACATTGACCAATTCGTGCACCTTTACGGAGGGAAACAGCGAGCACCCCCGAGCTACCAATGCAACCGCATCTCATTTAGCGCACCGTGAAGAGATAGGAGGCTAGAATATTGCTGCAGATACGAGCTTCATACTCGCGCAGTATTTATACCCGGATTCATCGAAAGAGGGTGAAAGCGACAGATTGCCAGTATGAGATGCTCGAAAGAGGCCCCTTCACGAACACAATTTAATCAATAATACGTGGCATGACACGCGAATCATGATGAAGAAATCACCTGATTGACAAATACCGCCACATTGACAAAGGCTCTGGGAAAAGCGTGTTCTTCATGTTGCTGGACTTATTGGCCGTTCCACCCCTGAGCCGTGTCGCACTTAGCTTGGGGATTTTCAACGACAATCTTACATTAGGACTCTTAGACCAGCGTCGGCTATCGATTTCTCGAAATATAATGTCAAATTATCCAGGTACCGACCATTTTCTCTTCAGACAAGTCGGCTTTCTCGCATCGTCCATGCTCTGCTGGGCACGACACAGACTGTGCCCATCCAAAAGATGTGGCAATCTCACCCCTCCTCGGCGGATGATCTGTTGAAAATTTAGCCAATGCTCTGTCGAGACGATATATGACCTATTAGGAAGCCCATCGACATCGTCTCAGACGCACGATCATGGACTGCAAGGCAAATAGAGTGGGAAAATCATTCATTGCTGCTGTCAAATGGATCAATCCCGAGATCGGAAACCAAAAGGACCCTCGACCAAAAGAAAGCTCGGAATCAATCATTATGTCACGAAGAAACAAGTCATTTCACGGGCTCCATGAAGTTGTACAACTTGAGAAAGACAACATGGTGAAAACCTTGGGCCTTCGTCGGTCTTCCTTGAGTTCATCCCTTCAGGGGTCATCGCTTGTTTCCTTCCGCGATTTTCGTTCCCACGCTTTGAACCTACATTGGGATCCTGCAAGTGGTATACTGGTAGCCAACCTGCAGGTTTCTTGCCTTATATAACATGCTATATTCTCTTCGAAATGGGGAGCTTTGGTATCTTATGAGCACATGAAGATACTCGTCGCAGAGACGATTGGCATTAGGTGAGTTCCTTACTGAAGCGCTATCCAGCTATTCACGAAGGTTCACGAAGGTTGCTGATTTTCTTTTCTTCCTGGTGCAGACTTACTACTTAGCGTCTGAGTATTCCGAGACTATAAAAAGACAATCACCAGTAAGGAACCTTCCAAAGCTTCCGTAAAGAGGTCACTAACACGGGCTATTTAGAATAATCGTACTAAGGCGCTACCTACGCTTCACCGACGGGAAATGAACAACTCGAAAGTGACCATACTTGCACTTATTAACTTTCTCCAATTTCACTCGAGGCCCCTTGATCTTCCATCGGAAAATCTCGCTGGCTTACGCTTAGCTTACGCTTGCTCCGTTGCTTTCTCCTTTTACCTTCTCTAGCTTCATTTACCTCGATATTGGATTGTCTGTTTTCCTGTGGATACATGCCAATCTCTTCTCACTATGCTCACAGCTTACCCCATTGGGGTGTGCATAATGCCTCCGCGGATGGTCTATTGCTCGAGAGATTGGATAACAACCCATACAAGTCGGCCCAGGCCGAGAAAGAACAACTTGCGACGCATATTTGACGGCAATCTCTTTTGATCGTTTTTCTTCACTGGAAGAGAACAGTTTCTACTTTACACTCGGTCTTTTCACTCCTCACTTCAATGAAGTTCTTCGAGACCATGTCCCGGTATATGAGTCCCGTGCGTCCGAGGTTCTGGAGAGAAGGAAGCCTTCGTGGGAAACCAAGGGACCATCACGAGCTTTGAAAGAGCATCTCTGGGCTAATTTTCCGTCAACTGAGCCAAAAGACCATTCTGGCACTTCATGTGCGGAGATGTCCAGGCACACCTTATATAGTACACCCTCTAGCTGGAATCCGTGACACAAGCCACATGCGGCCTGGGCTCACCAGAAATGACCGACCTTCTGCCGTCCTTCCAGTTGGACGGAAATATGATTGCCAAGATGGCACCCCCAGTGACGCGAACCCGTTCCAACGATCCAAGCCGCATGGCAGGCAGCGAGTATCCAAACGCGCCGCGACCCCCTAGAATATCGAAAATCTGAAGACTGGTCCTCGAAAGCCAAATCACACATCAGTTACACCTTACACTCGGCTGGTTCAAGTCAGTTTACACGAACTGTTGCCGGGAATGTATCAGATGTGACTGAATCTTCCCCGCCTTTCATAGATTCAGATAAGGTGGGATGTCCGCATCAGCCAGATGGACGAAGCGTCCATTTGAAGTATATTGGAATGTCTTTATAAGACATCTGCTTGGAAGAGTCGCAGCGTGCATGCAATTCGTGCGGCGGGCTAAGAAGTATGGAGAGACCGAAGTCGAGCAAATCAGCGGTGCTGTGAAAATCGAGCTTACTGCAGACGTGCTGAAGGCCGTGACGGACCCAGTTGACACCCAATCTAGATCTTCAGCAAAGAAGTCAAAGATGGGACAGATCAGCGCAGTCACATCAGCCATCTCGGTGAAAGAGAAAATAGCAGGAATGGGAGACATTAGTATAACAAGAGTTCAAGAATGGGCCGAAAGGACGAGGGTGACCATCATACTGCAAATAGGATGTTACAGATAAATACCTCGTCTGACTTTCGAATCCGAAAAGGGCAACCACAGCTGATGAATTTACAGTTTACGTTATAGGTGAGGGAACGATAACTAGCAGTTTGGTCATGAAACTTGGAATGTGACTGTATACTGCCAGGACGATGGTTCGAAAGAATGTCTGTTTATAATATGGAAGGTGAAGTCGGGTGTCACTGCACATGCAATATGAACTCGATTCAATGCTGCTGTATTCTATTTTTCAAGATATCATTAACACAATACATTCCATCAGTAGACAGGAATCGCTGGGAAAGTAAGGTACAAGAAGTAAGGGAATGTACTCCATTATGGGGAAGAAACGACGACAGCCTCAGGTGTCCGAAGACAATGATCTCAATCCCAAACACAAAGCCCAAATGCCAAAAGGTATGCCCGGCGGAGGCAGACATCCTCCAGGCATGTAGGATTAAAATTACATATCTACAGATAGGACGAACAAACTGAGTCCCCTCGGGCTGAAGGGGCGAGCGGCCTTGGTGAATTCAAAGAGCACACCCTGGGATCGAGGTCATCCTGAGGAAGAATTTAAGCAAAGGCTGACCCTTACTCGCTGCAAGCGCACACAGTCTTGGTGACCGTGACGGTCTCGGTGCAAGCACCGGGGACCCAAGGAGCAGGGGTAACAACAGTGGGAGGACTGGTAGGGGCAGGAGCGCCACCGCCGACACTCCAGGTAGCACTCCAGGAAGCACCACCGGAACCACCAACGGAACCACCAGTAGAGCCACCGGTAGAGCCGCCAGTAGAGCCGCCAGTTGAACCGCCAGTGGAACCACCGGTAGAGCCTCCAGTAGAGCCAGTTGGCCATGGAACACCGCCGCCGCTGGAAGGAGAGGCAGAGCCAGTGGGAGAAGCACCGGATGGGATGGCAGGAATGGAAGCAGGGACAGTGGCGGAGGGAATAGAGCCGCCGGGGAGAGTAACAGAGGTAGAACCACCGATAGACACGGTAGCGGTCGAGCTGGGAGCAGGAGCACCAGGCAGGCGGCATCCAGTGATCCACTCAATAATGATAAGCTCGAAGCTGAAACCAATGTCGATGTCGACGCAGCCACCAAGGAAGGCAACGAGCTCGGCGATGGTCTCGAAGGTAAGGCAGGTAATGCTCTCACCGGCAGCGAGCAGGCCCAGGGCACCACGAACCTCAATGCTGAGGGAAGCGAGAAGGGTCTCGGTAAGGAAGCCGAGGACATCACCGACGAGACCCGCAACAAGGTCGACAGAGGCCTCAGCGCTGACGGCCAGAGACAGCCAGAGAAGAACAACGGCCTTGAGCTCAACACCGAGGTCGCAGCTGGCGCCGGAGAGCCAGATAGCGAGAGCAGTACGGAGTTCGATGCTCAGGCCAGCGGCAAGGTGACCAGCAGCACAGGCCTCAAGAGCAGTGCGGACAGAAACATCCAGCTCGACGCCGGCCTTGAGGTAAGCCAGGAGAGAGGCCTGGGCCGCGGCAGTCAAAGCGCCGGTCTCCTCCACGAGGGCGGCAATGGAAGCACCAACAGAGACGACGGTGAGAGCAGTCTCCGACAGAGCTCCAACAGCGACGACATCAACACCGGCCTCGAGGTCAAGGAGGCCAATGACGGCCGCCTTCAAAGTGGCACTCAGGGTGCATTCTGCGCCGTGGACCCAAGCAACAAGGGCAGCCTTCACCTCCGCAGTCAAGCTAGCGCAAACACCGCCCTCGGCGATGACCCACAGAGCAGCCTTAACGTCGGCACTCAGGTCAACCGCACCCTTGAGGAAAAGGACAAGTTCCGCCTGGGCGGCGGCGCTCAGAACCAGAGTAGACTCGAGCTCCGAGATGGAAAGGATACCGTCGAGGGTAACGTAGAGCTGCTCCTTAGCAGCGATCTCGGCGCAGGTAGGAACGAAAACGGAGAGAGCGGCCAGCACATCAACCTCCAGAGCAGCACCACCATCACACCAGGAGATGAGGGACGCCTTGAGCGAGCCGGTGATGTAGGCTTGGGTCTGCAGCCAGGCCTTCAGCTCGGCACGAGCATCGGCGTGGATGTCAACGGAAGCGCATCCAATGGCACTACCTTGCAGAGCAGCGGCAGCCTGGGCACTGATACCACCCAGGATGGTGACAGAGCTGGTAGCATGCCCGCTGATCCCAAGGACACCGCCGATGATGCCCTCCAGGTCGAGGCTACCACCGACTGAGCCACCAATGCTCAATCCTCCACTAATTCCAAGGGGAAAGGTGCGAGTGTCGAGATCGCGAGAATCGAGAGAAAGGTCCGCCGGGTAGGCGAGGGCCGAAACGGCCAAACTGGCGAGGACGGCGTAAGAAGTACGCATTTTGCTGCGCTATAAACGAGTGTAGAGCAACGGCTTCAAAAAGTAATAACTTTCACAGATCGGTTTCTGTGAATAAAACGAGAGACGCGAAGCCGCAGTTTCGACGGACGAGTGCCGTCGGGTTAAACGATAGACTGAATTATAAAAAAGAACGAAAGAAAAAGAAAGACGATAGAGTATGATCACCATAATCGAGCGACGATCCATCACCTTTATATACCCCTGACCAGCATAGAAGTGCACCAAAAGGGTCTCCACCAGACGGTTCCACCATCTGGATCAGAGCAAACCCCAAGTCTCAGCATCCTCGTCCCACTTTTCGAGCTATCTACACTTAAGGGGTCACAGTTATCGGGAGCCGGGATCTTCCAAAGTCCCCATGTGGATCGGGGCGGAGCCAGTGATCATTCGCTCGCAGGGCCAAGGTCAAGATAGGGGGGCCACTTGAGCCATTCCCAATGTGGCAAGGCCTGTCAGAGAAGGTGTCAGATGCTCGGCACATCACGATTTTCATGATTTGCAAACGGGCGACACGGGCGACACGGGCGAATCATGCCATTCCAACGGCAAAGACTTGTTCGTGCCATGCGGACTCACCAGCTCATATCCCCTCTTCTGAGGCGATGACCTCCGAGATTCGAGAAAGCAGGCAGTCCAATACGAAGACTGCAAACAAAGGGACCGATGACGTCCAGTCCTTCCCGGAGAGAGCTAGTAGAGAAAAAGGTGATGCATCCGTGGCCCCACCGTCAACAGACACTTTTAGTTCCTAAAATCGGGATCCTGACTACATGTGCGTTTGCATTTCGGATCCTTGGGTCTGAATGTTTGAACTTGGTGGATCATGGTCTATGCTCACTTGGCCAAGGCCATCCCGTCCATGGATCATGTAAATTAAACAAACCCTTCCAGGTCCGCAGAGAGCGCAACCCGAGAGCGCAACCCGTGAGCGCAAAAGGCGAGCTGCTGGGCCGAGGATCCTCCTGAATCCTCCTGAGCTGTGGAGGGGGAATTGAGTCGGAGGGAATCCAGACCAGCCACCTATCATAGGTGTACGGAGTACGTACTTCGTACTGCCTCTTTGGCTACGCCGTTGGGGTTAGATCAGGAGCACACTGGTCAACCCCTGGCCCAAACTTAGCCTTGGCTTAAAAAAAAGACCTGTCGAACTCCTACGGAGCAGCCCCCAGCAGTTCCCGATCTCCGAGCACTCGTTCTGAGTCAATTTTGCCGACCGGCTGGGTGCAGAAGGTTTTCTCAGTTCTTGTTACGGAGTACCCTGTCCTCTGTAGGACCTACGTAGATCCGATGATGGCGTCGTAGGGCTGGTAGCTCCCATTGTCTGTCCATGATCACTCGGAATACTCTGTACATCCCTACGTGCCGTTCCTCGTGGTGCCATGCGAGGATCGTGGGCGAAACGGTCGATCTCGGAAGAATACCCATGCAGAATGCCAGATGTCGGCCTCTTTCAGGGGGGAAGGGGGGGTTAGAATGGAGGGCTCCCCAGATGGATCCAACGAGGCGACGGGGCTTTCTGCAGACACCTGCACTAGTGCAAGCCACAAGTCAAGTTTCGAACGATAGTTGATGCCCCTGCAGTTCGCCAGTGTAGCCTCGAATGAACAGGCCGCAAATTTGAGGATCAAAGAAATCGAGCTTGACAAGACGAAACTTGGTACCTGGCGCTAAGTGGGGTCCGTGGGGTCAGGGGGTTCCGGGCTGTTCCACGCGACTTTTAGGTAAACCTCCGTGAACGACATACAGTGACGGAGCAATCATGATTCCTCACATGTTGAATAATCCGACTGCTCGCTACGCGGAAATGCCCTTCTCGTGGTGTCTCCGGAGGGTGGCGCTACACCTGCACCGAACTAGCCATGCGGAGCTCGTCCCGGGATAACAACGGGTGCGTTTCGCTCTTGAAGATCCAAAGTTAAAATCCGAAGTAATGGCGGTTTCAGGTCAACCGGCATTCCAAAAATATATCTCGATAATGAGGCTAAAGTCGGTTCCCGCTATGGAGTACATCTGTAGGAGATAAAGTAGGTGTTCGAACTTGTCTCAACCCCCCCCGTGGAGAGAAGGAGTTAAGGTTTTTTTTTTTCTTGAGTCGCAGAAGGCCCGCAACGGTCATACCCAGAGACGGCTTGCCAGTGGAAGTGGACTCGATTTCAAACAATCAGGGGGCAATCCGTGCACGCCTTTCCGGGTGCCGAGGCTTCTGACTGGGCCGCTGTGCATTAGGGCCAGTAGTCGGCGGGACCCTTGGTCCAGAACGGTATAGGGGGACGCTTGGCTCTCGTAGAGCGATACACCTTTCAGAAACCATGTGGGATTCTCAATCAGTTGTCCGTCCTGGTGGATGCTTCGTGCCAATGCTCTACTCCGTAGAACATGCAGAGTGCACAGGACGGCTTCGCTTCGAAACGAGCCGTTTCTCCCCTCTTCGGCACGTCTCCATGGCTATTCCAAATCATTGAATCGCTTCAGTAATTAAGAGGAAACAATGTCTCGGCACGAACCGTCTCGACGGAGTATACCTTACGTATATGCCCCTTCGTGGATCGGAGGCTGAATTCTATTTTCGTCAACGCAATGCTGATCGTGAGATGTCGGAGGATCTAGACCACTATTCGCACCGGTCAAAAACGCCTCAATCCCAGGTGACCGCCCGTGCATTCGCGCATGGTCTTTCCAATCTTGATTTTGCGCTGCGATCGATCGATCGGCATCAAAGTAGCTTGTTGGGGGGGGCATCGATCGGGCCAAAAACAAGAGCAACGGTCTCGTAATTCGACCGCCTCGCATTGCGCTGCATGCTGCATGTTTGCTTCGACTCCTGCAGGAGACCCGCGAGCCGGCCAATCAATCGACAACCCCGAAGTGACTGCCCCTGATCGTTCACACATGCAAAACCGCTGCCTGGAATTCCAAGGTTCTGGAATTGCCTCGGCTTCATGCCGTATGCAGGGTACTTATTTCCCAGATCATGGGGACGGAGACAAAAGGGCGGCAAACCGCTTATCGATTCGCCGGTCATGGCTGTTAGTTCCAACGTGTGGGACATGATACATCATGCTACGCGCATGCATGACCATGGGCAAGCAATGGATCCTCGGAGGAGCTCCGCATGATGGGTACGCGGTACGCTGGACTAATCGTAGTCATCATGGTATATGTCAACTGCCAGCGATGATTTCTACCACTAGGAGAACATCTGTATCAAATTGCTATGCTGCTTGTCCGCAGCGCACCGTCTGTACTCCAAGCAAGTTTCTAGTACACGCCCTTGTAACTCTTCGGATTTCTGGAATGAAACCATTGGAAAACCCATGGCTACTCGTGTACCAAGCTTATACTATTGATGGAACTTGAACAGCACCAACTGGTGAGACTTGGACCGATCTTAGACGACCAAAGGCTCCAAATGTCGGATGAGACGTTCGATGTGTTTTAGTATGATGTCCAGCTCCAATCACCACAGAACCTCATACGGTCTTGTACAATTAGGGTTGAAGTAGTCACCGTCTCAGACTATTAAGATATTGGAAATGAGAATGGTTTTACGAGTTGCTAGTAGCTACCGATACTCCAAATGCTGGACGCAGAAACCCTTCCCAAGTTGGAGTGTGTCTTTCGAGGCCTGATGCTGCTACTTGAGGTTCTGAGATTGGGATGGATGATATATATGTTTTCGGGTGGTCAATCTGACGTCTCCTCGACGTCTCGTCTGCTCGGTACCTCAAAACTCCGCAACGATGGACCTCCTTCAGGTGCAAAGGAAATTTTGTACCAGGATCGATTTCGAGAAGCAACTTTTAACCATTCTGTCCATCTGCAGCACTTCCAACGTCGTATATGCAACGCTCGCAGGCCAAACATGCCAGTCTAATGTTGTTCCGTCTCCATAGCAACAATCAAACCACGTGACTCTGCGCGTTGACGGAACGTCGAGATTGGACGGGCTTTCCTCGAAGAGTATCAACATAACAAACATACGACAACTTCGGGTCGCCGCTGCATTGATCTACGACTTCAATGTAGCGAGCTTGCCGCCATGGCCTCTCCGACTCCTCTTTCGACATACGACTCCCGTCTGTATTCCCAACCGCCGCGCCCAATGTCCCGAACTGCGGTTTCACGGTCCGGTTCTAGACGGGCGTCGCCAGCCCTACAAAGCGCGGAACCGCGACCGGCTATTTCACGGCACTACTCCGGCGACAGCTCCGATGAAGAGGTGCCGGAGCCCAAGTTCAGCGCATCCGTCAAGGCGCTTTTAGATGGAGACGGTTTGGGGTCCTCGCCCCATCTGCAGAGAGGCCATGCTGCTTACGAGCGGCGGGCGGCCGCGGGCTCGAGGCATTCGAGTCAATCCCCGCGCAATTCATCCCCTCACGACTCCTCGACTGGCAGCCCAGCGCCTCGTGTAGTGCGACTGGGGGCCATCTCGTCGTCCTCGAGGTTTTCCCGCGAGGGTTCTCCACTGTCGAGTAGCCAGACCGCGGAGCCTGAAGGTCAAAAACCCCCAACTGATTTCATTACTCCCGCTCCGCGGCCCCGGAGTGTCCGCATCAATGCTTCGCGTAGCCATACGCGATCGCCATCGTCGGTGTCACCTTCTGCTAAGCGTTTCTCTGAACGGAACTCGGGAGATGAACATGGCAGTGGTGATCGGTCTGATAGTGACCGCAAGTCACGATATGACGAGGATCCAGCCTCTCGCATTGGTACCTCCTCGGTCTTACGCGGTCGCAACATGGAGGACTTTGGCCCCCAGAGTTCATTGCGCGTGAAACGGGTTGGCAGACTTACCGGGACCTTCTTAAACGGTCCTGCCCGTCGCGGAGTTCTGCGCAGGCAAAGTGAGGAGAACAACGAAAGCTACATGAACGAGGACCTCAGAGAAACGGCGGCGCCGAGCAATGAGGATGCAGAATACCAGCCCCGAGTCAGGGCCTCTTCCCCAAGGTCTCATGGGCTGACCCTAGTCCACCGCATGAAAGTGAAGAGCGCCGGAAAGAGCAGCCAGCGTCCATCGAACGGCCATTCTCAAGGTCATCCTCGCCAAAATCATATGGATCACAATCCAAGTCCACCCCAGGTTCCTCTTCGGACCTGTCGTCCAAACCATCCAGTGCAAAGGGAGCAGCCTGTCTATAAGGTTCCGTCGCTTCCTCACCTGCCTTCCGGGAAAGACCAAGAAAACGACCCTCCGCCAACTTTTAAACGGACGAAGCCTCCGGGATTGAATGTGTTGGATAAGCCCGACAAGTTGTCAGCAATGTACGATACCGACAAGAAACCTGCTGAACCACCTGCCGGAAGCTCACCACGCAAAATTCTTGCTACCAGAAGTAATAATGCCCCCCATCGACCCGCCCCGCCGCCTCCGAAAATGTCCGTCCTCGAAACCGCGACAGCGACGGGAGGTGCCTCCACTTCGCAGTCGCGTAAGAAGCGGACGCAGGTATCAATTAACCAAAAGCACTTCACCCGCCTAGATTGTATTGGACGAGGCGGTAGCTCTCGCGTGTACCGAGTGATGGCGGAAAACTATAAAATCTTCGCCCTCAAGCGTGTGAACTTGGAAGACGTTGATCCGCTCACATTGGCCGGTTACAAGGGCGAAATCGACCTGTTAAAGAAGCTGGAAAATGTGGAACGGGTGGTGCGACTCTTCGATTGGGAGCTCAATTCCGACAAACATTCCCTCAGCGTGTTGATGGAGATTGGTGAATCCGACCTGGAGAAAATCCTCACCTACCGACTGAATGCGGAGGATGCTGTGTTCGATATCAACTTTACCCGATTCTACTGGAAAGAAATGCTGGAGTGTGTCCAGGCGGTTCATAACTTCAACATTGTTCACTCCGATCTGAAGCCGGCCAATTTCCTCATGGTACAAGGCCGTCTCAAGCTGATTGACTTTGGTATCGCCAATGCCATCCAAGACAACACGGTCAACGTGCACCGGGAGCAACAAGTGGGAACCCCGAATTACATGTCCCCCGAGGCGTTGGTCGACTCCAATGCCTCTTTGGGCCTCCCGGCCAGCGTTGGCAAAATGATGAAACTGGGTAAGCCCAGCGATGTGTGGAGCTTGGGTTGCATTTTGTACAAAATGGTTTATGGCCAGCCCCCCTTCGCGAAAATCGCCAAGTACTACGAACGCATCATGGCGATCCCCAACCCTCGTGTACAGATCGACTTCCCAAGTCACGGTGTGGGCGGCGTTCCTGTTCCTCCCGGGTTAATTCGAACCCTCAAGCGCTGCTTACAGCGTGACCAGACTCTTCGTCCGACCATCGAAGAGATGCTGGGCCCGCGAGACCCATTCTTACACCCCGATGCCCAGCTCGAGGGCGCGGTTCCTGTGACCCAAGACATGCTGGGACGCATTCTCGCAAATGTCATCCACCACTGCAAGGCCCGCGGCATCCCCAAAGAAGAGGAGCTCGCCGCTTGGCCGGCTGGTTTCTTTGCAAAAATCAAAGCTGCATTGGAAGAAGAAAATTCCTGATCCCATCGACTGGGCTGTTTTCCTTTGTATTCTCCGTCTTTCGTCATAACTTTCGCCTCCCATTCTGTTTCCAGCACGATGTCATGACCGGTGTTTTGGGGTGTTACCTTTTTCTTTGTTCCTTTGTTTCTGGCGGTGGATCTACTTCATATCTTGTTCGCCACTTTGCATGCTGTTGCATACGGCTTGAGCCCGACTCTTCGATCCCAGCGATTCAGCGAAGACTTGCGGTCTACTTCTGTATATGATTCTTCGATACTTCTCTCGTCATTCGACGGCGCTGCGCTATTGAGCCGGGCGTCGGATCCTTTGGAGCTTGAAGTAACATTGCTCTGTTAGAGTGCAATGCCTAATTGGCATATCGATGCTTTCCCCTTCGTTTCCTCCAATCCTGTAAAACCCAACACTCTAGATGTGCAAATAGCGTGTGCTAGTAGTAGCTAGTGGCAACAATCGGTATCTATATTCAAAAAATGCATGTATTTTGTAGCTCAGCTCATCTATCAGCTTCATAAATGCCGAGGCATGCCAAATACTTTTCGTTTCGTAAATCTGAAGGAACTGCGCCATGAACACCGAAGAAAATATGGCCTAAGCCATGTGAAATCCGACAAATCAAGGGCTTGTGCCCTGGGCCCGATGGTATCGAGAGAAGACAATCCGTCTGAGGTAATTAGGGGGGGGGGAAGGGCGATCTTGAAGCGTAAAATCTAGACAAGGAGGACGGCGTTGACACAGCCGTCGTTCTCAGGCACGTTGGTGATCTGTGCCCATTTACCCCACACTACTTTACCGGTGGTGGTGACGAGACCCAGCTCGGAGACGTTGATCTCGATGATCGTTCCCTTGGTCAGGACACCGAGTTGGGTGTAGAGAGGGTTTGAGGGGTTCTTCTTGACGGAGAGGATGGGGAGTTGGACGGTGACACCCAGTTCGGGGCTGGAAAAGATATCCGGTTAGTTCCCTGTATGGATGGCAGATACGAGGGGAGGGATGACATACTGGGTCACATTGGCCTTCTTGTAACGGAGACCCATGGGACGGATGAATCGCTCGTACTTGACGGGGCGACGAGTGAAGTCGCTTCCGACGAAAGTAGGCTTGGTAATCATGCGCTTCCATGACTTCTTATGGGTCTTCTTTCCGGTGTTGACCACCTTGAACATCTCCTCTTCGCTAATCCCCTTGACCTTCGGCAGTGGCACGGCGAATTTGGCAGCCTTCTCATTCCGCTTGTCCTTAATAGCACTCGACAGGGCCTTGGCATTGGTGGCTTGGGATCGGTCCAGCAGGTATTGCGGCAGAGGGGTCTTGGAAGGCTCTTCGGGGGCGGAAGACTTGACGTTCTTCTCTTCCTGGGCCTTGATGCGCTTCTTCATCTGTATCTTCTCCTTGTGGCGCTTCTGCTGGTACAGCTTGGCTCGCAGACCACGCAGGTTCTGGGCATCGTAGGACTGCTTGTGGCCCTCACGAGCCTGACGCTTGCGGACTCGCTCATCATGGTCGAGTCGCTTACCGTGCTGCTTCTGCCAGCGCTCGATGTACCTGGAAGATGGTCAGTGGGGGTGGCTTTTTTTTTTTGCTGGGTGGTTGGCGGGGAGACAAACTCGTTCTGAGGCTATAGGTGGGAGTATTTTGTTAGTTCTTCTGGTTTTATCGGAATCAGGGTATGGATTCAAACAGGTAAACTTACCATGTTGATTGCAGAATGAGTATATCTGGCAAATTGTTGTGATGAGGATTTCCCTGCAAGATCTAATCGGGCCTCGAAAAAGTTGTTTCGGCGGGAAAGATAGTAATCCACGTGATCTCTTATCATGTGCCACGTGACAGGTACGGCGCGCCGGAAACACCATAAGCGCAGTATTTGATTTTCTCCGAGTCGACGGAGATCCGCTGTGCTGGAAGCTGCGAAGTGTCCCAAGGTCTCCCCAATTCACCTGAATTCCGGGAGCGGCACTTGACGACCAATCCACAATGTTCTCGCGCTCCGTATTAAGAGGCTTTGCCTCCGAGCTGCGCTGTGCAGCCACCACAATCTCCTCCGCCGCTCCCCTTCCCCAGCGAGCATGCCTCCACCAAACAGCTCGGCTCCACGCCTCACAGCCAGCATCCTCATCCCAACCGCCAAAAGCTCCTCTCAGTGCTGAGCCCCGTGCTCAATTCACCACACCGCCAATTCAGAGAGGCCCCCGCGTACCAACAGACGAGGACGGCAACCCAATACCGACGCGCCGCTGCGACATCCCCTCGAAAAGCAACCCGTGAAACCAGACTTCACCAAGCCGCTCGAAGTCTCCAAGTCGCTCATGGAACAACTGCCCCATCTCCGCGGCCAAGGCCCGAACTACATCGTCGCCCAGCTCCACGCCCGCCCTACCTCCTCACGGAGGGCGACCACATCCGCCTGCCATTCCTGATGCCCAACGTAAGGAGCGGCGACATCCTGCGCTTTAACCGCGCCTCCGTCCTCGGGTCCCGCGACTACACCCTTAAAGGCTCGCCGGTGCTCGACGAGCGACTGTTTACGTGCCGGGTGCGCGTAATCGGTACGGAGTCCGAGCCCATGCGGATTAAAGAGAAGACGAAGCGGAGGCAACGCCATGTGCAGGGCGTCCGGAGCAAGCACAGGTATACGATGATGCGGGTCATGGAGGTTTCGGTGCATAGCCCGGAGCAATTGCTGGCGGAGGGTGCTATAGTGGTTGAGGATTCAAAGGATGTCATTGAGAAGGCTCAGCAATGATCGGGTCGGAAAGCGAGCTTCTTCCGGGGATGCATTGGCGTCTTTGTAGCATTTCATGTACAGATAGATGGATGTTGGCTATCCTGAGTGACGTTGTATTTCTATATCAAATTTATTCCTATTTGTCTCAGGCTGGGGAGTATGAGTGTTCACGTTCACTACTATATTTTATTCTCTCATGAAAAGCTTTGACATGACTGGTGATCTTGGAGGCATCTATGGTTGTGTTATGTCTAGCAGAGCTGGTACAATACTCTCTTATGCAAATGATTGTGACCGAGGGGCAGCTTCCTCGCACTTCCCTGAGGGACTGAACTCGGAGTGAACGGATATTCTTACTTCTTGCGGCGACCCGCTGCTCGGAGAAAAAGGGTCTTCTGCTTCAATATTACCAGTACGGGAAGGCCCTGGTGTCCCCAGCGCCATCTCCTCGTCGCCCAGTGACCCAGGCAGACTATGAGTGGTGACGGGGACGTTAGATATTCCGCTTTCTCTTCGTGGATCTTTAGTAGTCTGCTTCGACCTATCACGTAGATGACGCACGAGCGGTCGAAGAGTCGGCAGGCAGGCACAAAGAATGCCAACAGACTGTTCAATCGATGACCACGTCGCGGGGTCAATGCTGAGATAGTGAGGGGTTTCGCAGGTTCCTCGACTGGAAGCTGGTTACGCGAAGAATCGAAACGAGAACGACACTGGAGGGGCTTAGCCTTGAACTGAACAGAACACGGTGATATTGGAGGAACTCACAAGCCGCCCAAAAGGAACAAGCCACTCAGAGTGAGCTTTTGTCGTAGGGTCGTTTGCAGCCTCCAGGCCATTGGATAAGGAAGGCACAGGATGAGCACGTCGAGTAGGATATTGGCGATGCCACTCCAGCGGAAGAACGACACTTCGTCAACGCAATGGCCGGGAAGAGACGGGTTCCAGAATTTGGCCACTGGCCAGCATCCGAAGATGGCAGCGAGAGTGCAAGCGACGAAATAAGCGATCACCAAGAATGCCGATGCGTACAGAACCCAGCGGAAGTATTGGACCACGCCGAATATGCGGTAGTAGAGTAGGAGGAATGACGACTTGGTCAGCACCGAATTGAAAAAGTATATGATTTGAGTCGCCATGAAAGCCTAGATATTTCTTATGAGAATCTCCGACGTACTTGACAGGTAGAATACACAGTACCTTGCCCAGATTTTCGCCCAGCTCCACACTGAAACTGTGGGAAGTATATGCTGCTATGAAGAGTATGATTTGCGTCCAGCGCAAAGCCACCGTAGCCCAATTGACAAGCTATCGATTTTTAGCAAATAGGTTCTATACAATAAGTTAGATCAGGAACTTTTCTTACCAGGGCAGCTAAGATGGTATAGTCATCCCACCAGAACCCTGCGCCAGAAACACGGCGTGCAAAGAACCGAAGGCCCACCAGTATAGTTGCGGGGACAATGGTGGTGATGGTCCCAATATAGATCTTTGCTTTGTTCCACTCAGTTTTATCATTGGAAGAAGAAAAATCCATAAGAAGTGATCTCTGAGACGATTGTTTCACGGCCAGGCGCGAAGGAAGAAGCCATCTGCCGCGCGTGCATTTTTTTTCTTCTTATATAAAAGTTCGGATAGCCAGATCGAACAATGAAATCTGGGGATAGAAACATGGAGATCCGGAGCCGAAACCCCCTAAAGCCACAGCTAAGCCTCATTGTCCCAGGAGTTGCTTCGGCCGGCTGTCTTGCTTGGCGTCTCCGAGATCGTGACCCATGGTTCGCCTCAGCTTCACTGAATAGCTGTTTCTGACCGAATGTAGAAGGTCAACGTAGAAATCAGAAATAGCAGTCGAATTGACCAAGTTCGACTAGTGCGCGGTAGGGTCTTGGTAGACCCTATTATTCGTTATGGAAGCTAGAAAGCCGTATTGATAGAGGGAGGCTCCGCCGCATTTGCCTAAACCATCAAGCGGGAAGGATCCGACCATTCTTGCGGGTGAAACGTATTGAGCGGTCCATCGAGATTCTCCCCGTCATGCGATCAAAACCTTTCTCACCTGCCATTCTGGATATGATGCCAAGAAAATGCTCTGGGATCGGGCATCATGATAATCCCCGGTGGCGCAACGTGAAGCTGTTAGGCTGGGCTCTCGTCTCTCGTGGAAAAAAACTTCGCTTTTGGGCATAGACATCTATTGGGATCATCGGACAACCAGATGTCACACTCCCACGAATGGCTAGTAGTCGAACCTGATCATCATCCAAGCGATTTGATATAGTTGCTGTTCAATAGAGGTATCAGCGATATTCTCACCTATGTTTGTCCTTATCAGGCTAGAAGGTGTTGAGACTCGTCCCCCCAACTGCAGACGAAACTCCGGAAGGATTCTATGCAGAGTCTTTTCTTCGTAGGCCAAGGGTCATGGAACGATAGTTTGTGTGACATCATGCGAGTATGAAATCTGTGTTCCTTGTACTTCCCGCCTCGTTGTGGCACCATCAGGCCCCCTAGACCTTATTCTTGAAGAATATTATGTGCCAAAGTCATCAAGAATCCCATCGCGACATCATGATGGAGGATTCGTCGGAGAATTGCTGTCAGAAATTTGCCGAGAAACATGGAATGACACAGCCGCATTGCTAGCGACAGTATTTTGTGTCGATGCCATCGTGACTGTCGGGTGAAAAGCCAGTATATGATGTAAAGCATTCATAAAGTCGCTAGTCGTATGCGAGAGGTACAGTGCTCATGGCGAAACTTTGATTTTGGGTAGTTGAAATTAGCGATCTATTGAACTAACCCTTGAGGTATACGACGAATAAGACACACCCATAGCTGTCCCTGTTCTTGAAGCCCTAGACTCGCGACAAGGGAAGCACCTGTCATGGTTCCCACTTGGGCTTGCTGATAACATGTTAGTCGTCCCGATGGTCTTCGGCTTCTTTAGCTCCCATGACAGGAGGACCAACAGGCTGTTTTGCCTCCATTCTGAGGTCCAGAAGTCTCTAGAGAACAATAGGGTTGCAACTTGGAATCCAATGAGGGCTGCACATAAGTTTATAGGGTCAATGTCGGCAAATCAATTCGGACATACTCATGCCTCGCTCCCGGGGCTAAGCCTCTGAAACAAACATGACAGTTGGTTTCATGTTGATCTTAACCCCTTCCAGACGGGGCTACATGTCTCTTCCGCGTATTAGAGCAGCCACGGCTGCCGCAGTGGATCTCAGCCTCCTGATCCCCCCCAAAATGGGGTCGAACTGGGCTTTCTTTTTACGAGCTGTGCGAAACCTGCTCCTGATTGTTGAGACGTTCAGATCAGCACGCTATAGGATACCTCTTTTGAAAATCGTGATGTACACGAGTGGTGAAAATTAACGCCTTGCAGTCCCTAATACTCGAGACGTGGCTTCCGCAGTCCATCGCGCCCCCAGACGGCCTTGTCTGGGAGTTTTTCTTTTTTTTTTCCATCGTCAACCCATTAACCTGGCGACAACCCTGGGGGTGGTACATCCAGGGTAGCATTCACTTTGGACACGAATTATATCCAAAATGTCACCCATTGTTCGCCACATCCGCCTTTCGCTTTTGAATATAGTTGAGGCTCTGCGATCAGGCGCGGGTCAACAGAACTATCGGCTTCTGAAAGGCGTCCCAGAGGGCTCAAGGAGGCAATGGACCACCCTTGGCATAGCCACGGCGGCTCTTCTATTCATCTGGTATGTGATGTCAGGCTCACCTCTCCCCGCAACCTTCAATCGAACCTTTGTCGCATACCACGATGAACTGTGTGAGCACCCCGTCGTGCGGCTCCACAAAGATGCCTTGCTAGCATTTAACGAAACCCTCAAGCGCCAGTCGACTTCTTTGCCGGAAGCTGAGGCGGAATACCGACGACGATACAACATGCCCCCACCTCCGCATTTTGACAAGTGGTACGACTTCGCGAAGGAGCGCAACACCGTCTTGATTGATGAGTTCGACACGATATACCATACCTTGCTGCCCTTCTGGGGCCTGTCGCCTGCGATAATTCGGTCGCGCATTCGGGAGGACTTGGGGGCCAATAACTTTGCTATGGGCATCACCATTCGCGATGGGAGGCCGACGGACTTTGGTGAACAGCAAGGCGGCTTCCAGCGAAATGCCACGATAAAGCAGCTTGGGATGATCGCGCAGTGGCTACCGGATCTGGATCTGCAATTCAATGCCCATGATGAGCCGCGGGTGGTTGTTTCGCACGAGGATTTACACCGGCTCATCACTGCGGGCCGCGCATCGCAGACCCGGTTGAACGAAAACTCGTCGCTTTCGAATGCGTTCTCCGGAAATCGCCTGGAGCCTATTGCAGAGGTTTTCAAGAGCAGATTTAATAATATCGAGCGCCAAGAAACTTGGCTGGTGGCCAAGCAATCATGCCCGCCCGACAGCCCAGTAAGAAGCCTCGAGGGGAATGCCCCCGATAACAGCAGCGCCTTCGCCATCGAGCCCTTAGGGTTCATCTCCAACCAAACCGCTGCCAGTGACCTTTGTAATAACCCATCGTTGCGCCACCGACTCGGTGTCTTCAAGAAACCCAATTCCTTCAAGGTGACGAACGAGCTCACGCCAATGTTCTCCATGTCCCATCCGTCTTCGTTTCAGGATGTTGCCGTCCCCTCGCCATTCTACTATGAAGGGATCTCGGCTTTTGATGAGACGGCCTCGGTTCCATGGGATTCAAAGAAAGGACAAGTGTATTGGCGAGGAGCGACCACCGGAGGCCACAGCTTCCACGACAGCTGGCGGGGGCTGCTCCGACAGCAAATTGTCGGGAACCTAACCCAGCCCGAATCACCACGATACACCCTGGAGAAGAAAGAAAACTCGGCTTGCAAGATTGGAACGGAAGAAGGGTGGGAAGTTCGCGAAGCCAACGAGGCCGAGATTCGAGAGTATTTCAACACCTATTTCGTGGACATTCAAGACTGCGACGATGATTGCCCCGCGGAGGAAGCCTACTTCCAGGTTGTGGACCATGACGACCAGAACGAGGCTTGGAAATACAAGTACCTCTTGGATATGGACGGCCATGCGTATAGCGGCCGCTTTTATGCCCTTCTGCGCAGCAAGAGTGTTCCGCTGAAGGTCACTTTCTTCCGCGAATGGCATGAGAATGTGCTGTTCCCGTGGGTGCACTACGTCCCACTGAACAAGGATGCTCAGGAGATCCCTGAGATCATCCGATTCTTCGAGAACGATCCTGCTGGCCAGGAAATTGCGAAAAGGATTGGTGCGGAGGGCCAGTCATGGGCTGCGAAGGCAATCAGGAACGATGATATGGATGTCTATATGTTTCGACTCATGTTAGAGTATGTTCTCTCCGTGACGAAGCTCCAGACACACTAGGCACTGACATTTTCTTTAGATATGCACGTGTGCAGGATGACCGACGAGAAAGCTTGGGTTTCCTGTAATTGGGTCCGTCAGAGTAATGTAGCTATAGTAGAAAAAGATACCCCCTTGTTCAGTTTAAGAATGAATTTTACTTCAAGATGTACTACCGATATTTCTCCATTCGAGTTACTTCTTCTAAATCGTAATATATCACTACGTAATTGTGAATTCTTGTCGGTATTCGGTCAGAATTCCTTATCATTCAATTGAACAAGAATTTCCAAGCCGAGCAGAGACATGGTAAACGATGAGAGGGGGGTAAATGGAGGTCGAAACTGCGTTTGAGCGACAGTGCCCTTTGGCGTGAATGAAAAGCTGGGTGGTGCGTTTGTCCTGTGGCAATTGGTCTGGGTATAAAATCAACGACGCCCGTCCACTATAAGGCACACCCTTTTCCTTTTCTCAATAACCTATCTTGGTCGGGAACACATGCGAAGCGATTCGTCATTAAATGGCTGAACCAGCGGGAACAGCAGCAGACCTGGGGCACGTCCCTGCCACCCCGCGCTCCCATGATCACGCCGTCGTCGGTCACCCTCTAACGCATGCGACTTCGACGCAGAGGGCCTCCTGCTATCAGTGTTTTTTGTCGGCGGTACGCGAGGAGAATTCGGATGAAAATCGTACAGCAGGACACTTCACTTGGCAGTGCGTATGGGAGACCACTTCTAGGAAGTGTTTGGGCTGCGCGCAGATACAATGTCTTCCGATTCCGAAGGGAATACAGGGCGATTGGCAGGTTTTCAACGATATCCTCGATTGGGGGTATAACGCTCACCCCGGGGCGATGATGATTTCCACTATCGGGCCCGACTATACGTGGATGGATTGGGGTCATAACGCAATTAAAGCTATACATCGCGAGTCCCGAATCTTAGCTCGTGTGATGGTAGATGTTATTCAGGAATACGCCAACGACAACGGCTATAAGCTGTCATCAGATAAGAAGAAGGCTCGCCTTGCCCGGTTAGCGTATGATGAACGGATGGAGCAGAAACGTGCTAATAGGATTCGTGTCCTCCAACTACGGGCCGGGATCACGCCTACACTGGCGAAGACATTGATACGACTGGAGCCTGGGGATTCCCTTTTCCCTGTGGTTCAAGCTGGGATCCGGTCATTTTTCATGGGCGTCGCATTGGGAGCCATCGCAGATGGGGAGCCGCAGTATACGGCAGAGCTGATCCGGGATACTTGGCAGTGTTTTGGGGATCCCACGGTGTAGGCTGTTGCTGAGGAGTTGGTATGGACTCCCCATAAGTGGATTCATATGTTGAGACCTCCGTCCACTAGAATGTTCTCGGTAGCTTCTAAGCAGAGACCAATTGCATGACCTCAAATCCCACAAAACACCCTTGCTTGCCGATGCCAGTGCCACCTAGGAAATCGTATCTAGAAGGGCGAGCCCTTCATTTCAAATACAATCACGCTCGCTTTCTCTACCAGGTTGCCATATTCTGACCTTAAGTGGAGGAGAGACAGAATAATCATTGTGTGAATCATGATTCATAGATCTATGTACCAAACCCTGTATCTATAGACAAAAAAATCCATTTCCGAAAGGAATTCATTCCATCATGCTAAGAAAGCCGTCATTTTCGTACGTAGTACATCCACACAGTGCATGCATAGATTCATAAGATCGCTTCATAAGTTCCAACGCCAAAAGGGGATATCGAGAAAAAGAGGCAGAAAACATCAAGACGTAAAGGTAGAGAGCAAAGATGGGAGGGAGGGAGGGAAGGAGATAAGGAGAAGGGGAGAGAAGTTATGCGGCGACAGTTCACATCAACGGAATTTCATTCTCGTCCATGTCACTGACCGAGGTCGCAGGCGAGACTAAGCCGGACATAACAGATGATGTAGGTCCTGCCGCGCTGGGCATGCCGTCCTCAAGTGCGTCGTAGGAAGCGGGACCGGCGTGTGCGCGGGCAGACTTTGTCTGCGCCATGAGTTCATCAATGTTGGGCTTTGGCGGGACGTGCTTGTCCAGGGCAAACGAGTTATCCAGGCTCTCGAGCGCGAAACTCATGAACTCAGCGTTCTTGTGACTGACGCTCAGGGTCCAGCGGTACTCGCAGAGACGGACACGGTAGAATTCCGCCTCTTCGTTCGTGGGAGCAGTCACGCGGAGGAGCATACCGAAGGAGCCGATGAGGGAGAAGTTCGTGCGCGAGCATGCAGGCCAAAAAGAGCGCAGGTGGGCGGGGCGGAGGCGGTTGACGAAATCCATGGCGGAGATCAAGCGGGTCTTCGCCGCAGAGCGGCAAATGTGGGCGAGGTAAGAGTCCGTGCCTTCGGTGGTGAGGGAGCGGACGATGCAGCGGTGGAGGGTGATTTCAGTGGCAAAATAGGCGAGGTGGAGGGCACCGTTGCGGGCGTGCTCGTCGGTGATGGTTTCGACTAGCTCGCCGGTCGATGTCTCCATCTTCAACGATGCAGGGAGGGAGGAGAACCATTCTTTGAGTCGGATCTGCGCAGGCTTGGCCTTGTCCAGGATTATGCGGGTTCGCTGGTTGCCGGCAGCGTTAAAGTCTTCGATGGACTGGAGAGTGTAGAAGCGATCAAGAATATCGGAGAGAATGGTGGTGAGGGCGACCATGTGGCAGAAGAGGAGAGGCCCGTGACCGACAGCGGCTTCGTCGTGGGCAGAGTCGGTGCCGGACGCAAAGGCGTCTGTGAAATCCTGTTCTACGAGATCCTTGACAGTCCAGTTGGTTGCGAAGATCTGCGATGGCCGCCCATGAACGAGCGAGGACCACTTGTCCTGTCGATACAACGCCCAAGCAAGCCGTTTTCGGAGGCCCTTCTCCCAATCCTTCATACGCCAGTTCGAGCAATCCTGGTGCAAACCCAACTCGAATCCAGCAGTGACCAGCTGGCCATTGAGAGAAGCCGTAGCCAATGTCGACTTCTGGGTGAGCAGCAATCCCGCTTGAATCGTAGATATACTAGGGAAAGGAAGAGACTCCAGCAACAGTTTCAACGCAGTACTCTCCAGTCTCGCAGCATCCGGTCGGCGAGCAGTCTGCGAAGAAGTACCGACATCCACGAATTTCAGCGTCAATACATACACCGCGGCAAGAAGCAACGGTGATAATTGACGGCGTTCCCGGTACGATTGACGGAAGGCATCTTCCATCAAGATCGGGAACGAGGGGTGCACATGCTCGAAAAACTTTTCAATCAACGTAGCACCGTACGGAGCAACCAGGCCCTCGATCACATCGAGTGACACGGCCTGCGAGTCCCCGATAGGAACAGTGTTGACGACCCTCATGTAGGTATAGTCGTCGTCAGCGCACCTTCGGATACGAGCTGCGGAGAAAGTGCACTCGTCAAATTCGTCCAAGGGTAAATATTCCAGCAGGGCAGGTTCGAGCTCCGTGGTCATGCCAATGTGCTGTGTGGTCTGGTTGAAGAACCCGGGACGGATCATAGCATGACTTTGCTTTGGAGAAAGGATCTCTTCCTCAGGCGCTGATTGTGCTGACTGGACGGTGGATGGCCTGGTACATTTGATGAGTATGTTGAATGGGTCAACTGATGCAGGGAATATGGAGCATACCGTTTGACCGATTCCAGGTCCGCGGCAGAGTCGTCTAACTTCCTCTTTTAGAGGGGGCGTCCCCGGCCGTCAAGGTGAAGGTGCAATCTTGACGGTGGAAATCGCAGGAGTAGCACTTGTTAACCATTTCATTCATTGCGCAACGGCTTTTTCTACGGAGGCAGGCGTCGCAGCTCGCTCCATCCCGGAATGGGAAACGTTGAATGTTGGAATGGACCGACAAGGGGGACGAGGTCAAGTTTGTTGCCGACCCTGTCCGGCGGTGGAAGGCTGAAGGTGAATGATGAGGTTGAGTATAGGCCGGGGAGGTTGCAGTACCCGCGGAAGAGGGCTGGATCGTGATAGCGGTAGCCATCATGCGAGCGGCCCAGATAAAGCAGGTAGCTAACAAGGATTATGCAGCACGATGTCACTCTACTCCTTCGCAGATAGGGCAAGGACGTGATCGGAGATAGAGGATTGATAGCTTGAAAGTTCACGTAAAAAGGGCCCAGGATGTTCTGAGACTCTGGGGCTCCACGACACTAACTCCGCAAAGAATCGGGTCTGGGGCTGGATTTCCAAGAATGTAGTTTTTTTCCTTTAAAGATTTATCTTTAATCTGACTACGTTGAATACAATGGTTAGCTGTCATTCGACGAGGCAGGAGGGTGAGATAAGAGGGGAGAACGCACGATATCAGAGCTTATCAGAGCCTAGAAAAAACGGTGCGTTATCTCCGATGATCAATCAGCCAAGCAGGATCTTTAGATGTATTTACGGAGAGCACGCGAGAGATTGCACAAGGATTAGGTGACGGGTGGTTCGCTCCGTCATCCCTGGGGAATCCTGTGAATTGCGTTCGAGTGCTGAATCCAAGGAATAAGTTTGAACGAAAGAGAAAAAGAGAGGAAGGGGGGGGAAGTAAGACTACATGATGACATCGATATAGATTGGATTGGTATGGACGAGCCCGGGGACGACCAGATGATCGCCTTTTTGCTCTCGTAACAGAATTGGCAGAATTACCAGATGCGATGCCAATTATGGCTTTGAAATTGTCAAACCAGATAACATCTGCGTCGCTCATTGGGCCGGTCGGACGAGCCTCCATCCTTATTACGTACAAATGAATCCTCAGGGCCCCCGCCTTAGTCATGATTTCCATCGGGATAGAGAGGCGCTGGGAAAGACAAAAAAAAAAACGAGATGAACCCTCATGCAAGATAGAGGGCGGACTGAGGTCTGAAAAAAAAACAAGATGAGACAGTGTGGGGGAAACTTCCCCGGATGAGTACGCAATCGATCTTGGATCATGCTCATAAGGGGCAAATGGTCAAACACTCCACGGAGCACAAAAGTCCTAGATCCCCACAGCCAATCAGCGGCCAGTGATAACGGCCTCAGCAGCAACCAATCACGGTACTCTGATCAGCGTGGGGATGCAGGAAACGTGATTTAAACGGGGAACAATTTTAGGTGAGTTAAACCAGCCGCGCCCCACACACGGAGAAGGCGACGCAATCCCCGGCATGTGAGGACTTGCCTATTGCCTAATAGCAGCTTCGCTCTGGGTGGCCGCCCAATTCTCATGTAATAGTAAGGGTCCTCGACCTCGGAACCCAATAACACACCGCTTATAGTACAAAGGGTAAACCCGGGTTTTCACTCCGGCCTATACTGGTTTCTAAACTGCGCGTCCATTTGTCATAGAATTTCCTCTCGCCCGACAGGTCATTTAGCAGTTGCCATTTAGCAGACATAAGGTGGGACCGGCTCAATATCTGAACTGCTTGCTCGACTGCTTATTCAATCCCCAGTGTCGTATAATCATCTCCCAACGCCATGCTTCCGAAAATGTAAAATCAAAGGGAGAGAAAAAAAAAAGAGAAAAAGCCCAATGAGCCAGATGCAGTGCACTTCTTAGAAAAGGCACATGCATGAGCCATGCTAGTATGTCCGTATGCGATTTACTGAGCGAAGTTGCGCAGCTTGGTCAACTCGTCCAGCAACTCTTGCAGGGCTTCATCGGAAATCTTGTTCTGGAGGCTGGGGATGAGGGACTTGGCCTCCTCGGAATTGTCGCAGCACAGACTGCCTAGAAAAGAGAAGATGCGTCGTTAATATATTATCCTGTCGAGGGTCTCGTGCCGAGGTTGACGCCTGACTCGGCGTAATGTACATGGGGGAACCAAGCTTACCCAACTGTGAGCGCTCGAACATCTCCAGTTCAGTGTGCGAACTCAAAAGGCGCTCGACAGCCTTGATGTTCTCCTCATTCTGAAAGCGCGCGAAGGTATCGAGGTAGTTCAGTGTCTTACGGAGGTTCCTGGCGCGCCACGCGGTTAGTATAATCTCAGCTCCAAGCTCCAGCGCGTTGGCCTGCGGAATCAGGTGTGTAACTTACTCAGACTCCTCATACTCCCGCCCGTCGCGACGCTTGTTGGCGAGCACTTTGTGGATGACCAGACGGGCCTCAGAGTTGGATAAGGTGTGGGTATTCTGGTCCCCGCCTAGCTTGAGGACCGCACCAGCCTCAAGCTCGCCCTGAGTAACGGTGCGCGGGCGCGAGGTCGAGGGGGGAAGTTGCGGGGGTTGAATGCTCATTTTGTCGTCGTTCCAGTGCGTGTTTGGCTCGACAGAGGCTGGGCAAAAGATTGGAGATCCTGGTGTTCGCGGTCAAGAAATTTACGGGTGGGCAGTCTCTGGAACCAATCAAGGATATATAGAATTATTAATAGCCTGTTCCGGATCAGCGTTTGCATGATCAAGAGCCGCCGGTGAAGCTTTCGTAGGATCTTCTGCTGGCCAAAAAAGGGCGGTGAAATACTCACCGCTTTTCCATAAGGAAGCAACGAGGCTCTCAGATTGGGACGAGCATGAACAAACAACTGGTGGATACTTATGGGACCTCGAGGGACTCGACAGCTGACATGCCGTCCAGAAAAAGGCATCACAGTGAATAGCGGAGACCTCTTATGCCAAGAATCAGTTTTGACAGTCGTCCCTGGGAATGCTCCCATGCTATGCTTCCAGGATATAACGTTACATCAATTCTCTCGCTAACCTATAGGAAGCCTTTATTACAATACTCACAAGGTTTCTAACTAACTGAGAACCTATCCGTGGATGCTTGAACATGTGTCTTTGGCTATAGAGTAGGGTATCGAATTTGCTTTTGTCTACTTATGCTTCTCCAAACGCCTCCAATGCGACTGAACACTGTATCTACACCTTCCGGAAAGCAACGTCTGCCGGCAGCCGGAAGCTTGCACAGAACATCTGCTTATTGGGGCTGACAAGCCGCACATTGTGGATTGCCAACTCAACGTCTGGGTTGCCACTGCCTCCAACTCGGTCCTCGGTGGTGATCGTATACCCGATGCGTTCAGAGACGCGCTGGCAGACATCGATGTGATCATCCAACTCATTCTCCGAGTGGCCAGAGAAACAGTAGACATGAACCATAGGCAATTTTCGAGAGGTATGAGGGGCAAACAAAGACTCCTTGCCGGCATAGAGGCCTTGGAAGGCGTCAAGGAACTCAATAGCAGTGGCAGGCAGATTCATGACATAGTGGTCAACAAAGGATGGCCGGTCATAAACCTGAGGCGGAGGCTTTGGGTGTTCGTCCTTGCCCTCTGCATTTGCCTTCGATCTGCGAATCTTGGGCTGGATCTTCACCGTCACTGGGTCAGACTCGAGCAGAGACTTAGCTGAGAACTTGATAAATTCACGCCCGTCCATATTGAATGGGGTGACGAAATCTTTGACCTTGTTTCGGACAATTGCATCCTGCATGACCTCATAGCCGTGGGGGTTGAGATCGTTGGCCCAAACGAAGATCCTCTTGCGTCCAGCGGGGACCGCAAAGGGTCCGACCCCGGCCATCACGTCGCAGACCATCTGACCCGGCTGGAATTTCTCCACTAGACGGCGGTGCTCGGTCTCCAAGCGGCTGTTCCAGTACACGCGAGCGTAGTCGAAGCGGAACTCGCAATCCTGCTCGTGCTGGATAACATTCAGGTCGCTGTCGCCAGCCAGCAATTCGAAGGGAAAGGTGCGGAATTGACTCTGTGAGCCGACATCTTCGATTTTGTTAATGACAGTGCGCACGGCGCTGTTTTTGTCTTTGATGACTTCGGCAATCAAGTGCTTATACGGTAGATATTGGTCTCGGAGATTGAGGTGTGCTGCGCTAGTTAGTACCGAGTGTCACGATGTTGGGCAGAAACCTACCTACGTGCCCCACCAACGTGAAGCCCTGAGGGATCTCTTGCATTTGGTCTTCCGGGAGAATAGCATTCATGATCTCAGCTAGACAGAGGTTAGCAACTTCCTTAGAAAAGAAAAAAAATAAAAAAATAAAACAATAAAAAGCGAGAAATGCATAGCGCGTCCAAAAGGGTGAACCCATACCATAAGTCCAATAATCATATTCCAAAGTCAATTCAAAAGGCCCAACAGAGACGGATCCCTTCTCCACAAGCTTGCTCACAGTAGGCGACCACGTAGATTTATCTATGCGCCCGCATCAGCCTCGTCTCTCGCGCAAGTCCAGCTACCAACATACCATCGTGCTTCAACCCCTCCCTTAGTAAGAGTGCTTTGCGCATAACACCTTCCTCATCCTTCACATCACGTATTATATTCATTCGAGGGAGATTGAGGAGATCAGAGGAATTCGACAGTGCCTGGCGGATCTTCGAGATTTCGGAGTTCTTGAAGACCCTCGCGGCGGCGATCGGCGACGATCTGCGGAAAAACGATCGGTCGAGGGTGCGCATTGCGCGATTAACAGGCGGGCGGAACATGGTGGAGGTGGCCTGTTGGGGCGCTTCTTTGCTTGACTCCATTGAAAAGGAGATTGGCCTGAGGAGTTTACGAGGGCGCTTGGACTGGGGAGAATTTATCGATAGCGGAATTTATTTCTTATCGCTCACGCAAGCGACCCTGACCGCCTTCGTATAGATCGGCCCTTGACCCTTCACTGAAGGAGATGCGAGTACGAGAACTTCGAATCATGGAAGTATATGGCAGGTTTACCTACTTTGATCACCTATCTATGGGCCTCGACCAGTGTCCCGAGGTCATTGTCTTCGCGCTGAGTCATATCCAGAAACTGTAGAATGTTTGAACCTGAGCATGAAGAGACTTCAATCGTGACATCGTTACCATTATTAACTCGCTATTATAGGGAGATCCTGGGGTTGGATAAAAATACAGCCTCAGATAAAAGGAAAAGCTCGATGCAAACCGAATGACCCGAAACTGGAGAAAGTAAGAGAAACTTCAAGGAATTTTATTCGCCATATTCCGGAGTTCAACCTGCGCCTTCAAGTTAGTGTTGCGCTCCTTCAATTTAACAATTTCTTCATCCTTCTTCTTGATTGCGGTCCGTAATATGTCACGGCTGCGAATAATGCCCTGGTTCTTCTTATTTTCACGGTTCACTAACTCGATAATCTCATCCCGCGCATTGTTGGGTATTACAACGTCGAGGCGGTCCAGGATGCTCATGATATGTTGAGACAGGCTGCACGAATCTGCGCGTGAATCCGAGCTGAGCACGTCGCGATATTTTGTTGGTGTAGGCGTCATGCAAACCTCCGCCGAGGCAGGAGGAAAGCGAGATGAAAAGCTTGCAGGTGGTGATTCTGAAGCCGTGTCTGCGATCATTGAGGAACGCCCAGATGGCAAATCTGCGAATTTGCGCTTGCCTGGGGAAGAAGTCTTCGGCGTTCGTGGGACTTTCGTCGGCGACTCTGGGTGGAAGTTGGGTTGCGACATGAACGAATTGTTTTCGGTCATAATGGAAGTCGCTTCGACATATTCTTCATTATCGGAGTCATCCCAACCGAACTCGTCGGTGTCTTCGGCCATCATTCGTGCCTTGGCACTCGTGGGTGGTGTCTTGAATTGAGTTATCTTGAGCTGAGTGCGGGGTGTTGTGTCAAGTGCCTTGCGCTCTGTATGGGGCCTCTCAGTTTGAGGGGTAAGAAGACCGATATTTGAAAACTCGTCATTTGGCTTCGTCGGGGTTTGTAATATAGGGTCGAGCTCTGATCTGTTATTCGCGAGAATGACGGCTTTGGCCCGGATCTGGGCATCGTCGTCCCACAGGAAGAAGCCACATTTAGGCTGTTTCTGGCAGGTGTAGACTGATCGGGCATCTGTCAGTTGGTGCGCTCCGTTTCTGTGCTTTTCCAATGTAACTTACACCATCTTCCGTGGTTTTTGCCAACCTTCTTCACCTGGAATCGGACGGCTTGCGGGCGATCGGCGCAGTTGCAACACCAGACACCCTCCTTGTAGAGTCCGTTAAGTCTTTTGATAGTGCGCGGCGAGCGAGGAGTGCCGGGCACACTCGATACTGTCCTGGTAGGCGAAGCCATCATGCTGTCGAGTCCAACGGCCCGAAGTTGAAGATGCTAGAACAGCAAAGAGACTGAGGAAGCATTTTGTTGCCCGGGGAGACTCTTATCGCTTATCGCCCCCGCACTGGAACGTCCACTTTTAAACGTGATCCACATTCCCCGGGATACAACTTCCTGGCCAGAGTGAAAGAAATTGTAGGGCTGGCCGACTTATATGCATAGTACGGTAAGCATATTCCCTCTTGTATATAATTTATAACCTTGCCCAAGTTCAACAGAACATATCTCCCTACACCATCCATGTCAGACGCAATGGCGTCATTGGGGAGCTCCAAACGCCACCTTCGAGTCCAAGCCTCAACCCCACGCTCTGGATATAACATCCATAAATCTCCTTACTAGTACACAATTACCTGCCATCCCAGAATACCCTACCCATGATCCGACCGAAACTCCCGTCCATCCCACCATGGACTCTTCTCCCCACCTCTCCTCCCTCCCCCCTGAACTCCTTGTCCACATCTCCTGCTTCCTCCAGCCCGCCGACCTAAACACCCTCACCCGCACAAACAGCTCCTTCCACGCCCTCCTCAACCACACCCTCTACCGCCAAAATGCCGTCGCTAACAACAGTACCGCGCTCTTCTGGGCCGCAACCCACAACAACCCCCGCACAGCCCTCGCCAGTCTAGCCGCCCATGCCGACATCCACCACCGCATCGACGCCGACGCAACCCTAAAAGGCTGCACCCCGCTCCTCCTCGCCGCCTACCACAACCACCCCGCCATCCTCTCCCTGCTCCTCTCCCCGACCGACGCAAACCCCAATGCCCGCGACAGAGTCTACCTGCGCTCCCCGCTCGCCTGGGCCGTGAAAGCCAACCACGAGCGCATCGTCCGCATCCTCCTCCGCGACGACCGCACAGACGTCAACCTGCCCGACCGCAACGGCGACACCCCGCTCATGACCGCCGCCATCACCAAGAACTGGGACCTGATGTCCGCACTGCTGCTGAGCGGGCGCGCGAACCCGCGGCTGGCGAATAAGCGGGGCGCGACGGCGCTTGCGTGTGCAGCGCGGGACGGCGACGGCGACGAGCATGTGGAGCTGTTGCTTGCGGCGCACCTCCGGCTGATCCTGGACGGGGACGACGGGGCGGAGCACTGCCAGGCGGTGTTCTTCAATGCGGCGATCACGGGGCGGACGGAGATCGTGGGGTATCTGGTTCGGTATTTTGGGGAGCGGCTGGATCCGAATGGGGGGCGCGGGGGGTATGGGCGTGGGGTATTCTCGATTGCGGCGGAGCGAGAGCAGATTGGGGTTGTCAGGGAATTGTTGGGTGGGAGAGGACGGATCCGAATATTCGGGATAATTGGCAGCATCAGACACCGCTGTTTGTGGCGGCGGCGAGGGGCCGCGGGGAGGTGCTGAGTGTGTTGCTGGAGAGTGAGCGGGTGGATTTGGAGCTAGCGGATGTGCATGGGACGACGCCGTTGGCGGAGGCGGTTAGTCAATGTCGTGTGGAGGCTGTGAGGAAGCTTGTAAGTGGACGCAGGAAGGCGAATCCGAATGTTACAGATGATAATGGGGATACGCCGCTGCTTCGGGCTACGTTGTTGGGGCAGCTGGAGCTCGTGGATGCGCTGCTTCAGGCGGATGGCATTGATCCGCGTCTACGGGGTGGAGATGGGAGAACGGCGATGGACGTTGCGGTTGATTCTGGATACCCATGCATAGCGGCGCGATTGAAGGAGTTCTTAGCTCATTCTTCTTGAATCTAACCATCTATCTCTTAAGAACGAAAACGATACGCCGGATGTTAATGTGTAAATCATGAAAAGCGTTGGGTTTATCATGCTGAGGGAATAGTTGGACGTTGCGTAACCAACACGAGTGTCGGTATAAGCAATTAGTCGGCTAGTACATGGCGCAACATGACCACAAATGGGTCGGTGAGTTTGAGAATCTCGTGCACGTCCGGCTTGACAGGCTCACCGGCAGTGCGGCGGAGTTGGTTCTGCTTTTTGACCCGACGGCGACGCTCAGAGGCAAGAGGATCGTCTAGTTCGTCTTCGTCAGTTCCCTCGTCAGAGGAGTCGGAAGCCTCGTCAGATATAGTAAGGTCTTCTAGATCGGCCTGGGGAATTGTTCGTTAGTTACGACCATTGAAATATGGGACAAATTTGGAAACATACCTCATCCAATCCAAAATCACTGCCCTTGAAGGTAGCGGAGCCGGGCATAGTCTCTCCGGTGCCCTCTGCAGCCATCTTCTGGCGTGTCTTGTTCAAGTGCCATCTCTTTCTATCCTCATGCCACTTTACCAGGGCGTTGATCTCCGCAATAGCGACGTCCTTGTCGATCTGACCAACAGCTGCTGCTCCTTGGAAAAGCGCGTTCATATCTAGCTTACCGCCAGCAGGACCCTTTCGCAAGAAATCGAGGATCTCTTCAATCCACGACATGAGTGACTGGAAGAGACCATTGTCGTGCAAATGAACCTCGTGAACAAATTTGTACAATTTATCTTCATGGCGAGCACAGAGATCAATGAAGGATTGGACGGTCTGGTTAGGGTCAGCCGATGCATCCTGGCGTTGAGCACTTTCAATCACGGCGATAGCATCGTCGGCGAAGTGCGCAAAGTCAGTAATGCTATTGTAGACATTAGCAGACTTGTAGACGCGCACAAGAGGCTCGTAGAAGATAGTGAAGAGGTCACGGAAGAGCTTCAGGGTTGTCGGTTCTTCGACAATGCTGAGCATCATCGCCTTGTCACGTTGCCGAGTGAAGAGCTTGAGCAGCTGTTTCATGTTCGCAAACCATTGGACACCCTCTTGCATTTCAACATCGACATGGTCGACTGGATTGTCAACAGCGTGGTTCCACGCCACCCAACTGTTGACTACCTTGCCAATCTGCTCGGCACTGATCTCGGGCGCGATAAGCTCGGACCGAAGAATGGTGACAATCAAGTCGGTCTCTTCCGCTGCGGACTCCTCTCTGATCTCATTCTTGACCGTTTCATCCGCGTCGACAAAGCTCTTGAGCTTCTCAGTGAGGATAGGGTCGTTGATCTTTGACGACAAGGCATCGATGTTCTTTTGGAAATCCTTGATACTATCATTGAGCGTCAATGAGAACATGCGTTGAAGCAGGGATCGGGAACCGAATGGTTGGGCGAGGAAGAGGTCCAGAACACCTGCCATGACAGCGGCAGGGTTGGCAATACGGATGACATTTTTCATCAGCGTATATGGGACAAGACTGTGGATACGCTTTGCTTGCGCGAAAAGCTCAGGGGAGTTATCTTCGGCCAGGAATAGGTGATAGATTGTTGCAGCAACCCTGGGTAGTGTCAGTATATCGAAACAAGTTTGGGGTTTTGGCGTAGCATACTCGATACGCAGCCATTCTGCAAATTTTTGATATTGCGGGCTCAATTCCTGAATAGTGTTCTTCACTCGAATCTCAGCAAATAGCTTTGTCAATCCATCTGCAAAAGAATCAGTATAGGTCTGAGCGAAGCACATGAAAAGAGATCAACTTACTATCTTCCACAATCTCTCGTCGGAATTTCTCCATGTAAACATCCAACTCAGCTGCACGTTGCCTGGCGATTTCATAGAACCGCTTCTGTTCTTCAATCCGGATAGCATCCATTCCTTTCCGACGCTCCACATCAAGCTGCTCCTCTTCATTTAGCTCAATAGGATTTGCAGTCAAAAAGTCTTCTATAGCCTTAGATTCGGCAATGCGTTTATTCTGGAGAAGAGTCCGCAGGAACGCCCTTAGCGACACTCGTTGTTCTTCCCGATAGAGAACTGTCTCTCGGGATACCTCAGGAGAGCGACTGGGAGACTTCGAATGAGCTGACCGCATCGAGTTCTTCGATGCCGACCTCCGCAAATTGGACTCCGGGACTAGTGTCGAGCCCGAGATTGAGCTTTCGGTAGGTGCACCTTGGGTGGAAACGGAAGAAACTGATGATTTGTCGTCATCTGCGGAACTAAACCAGCTTGATGTCGTCGACGACTTGTTCTTGCGAGGCAGAGCAGGCAGGTGCTTGCCCGGGAACTCAGTGCGCAGTCGTTTATGTAGCTTGACGAAATCGCCGTATCTCCTGCCGACATAGTAACTGTCTCGCGGGGCCCTGTGGACGCGAATCAAGAATTCCTAGAATCCCTCTAATTAGTATGTGTTTCGCCTAGTGTGCTGTTGAAAAGGGGGACGAACCGCATGGGGGTGGTATCGAACAGTCCGCTTGACCGAAGTAACCCGAACCGCAGCAACATTGACATCCCAGTCGTTGATTGCATTGCCTTCAGGCATATTGACGAGAAGCCCTTTATCGTTGGCTCCCCGCTCCACGATCTCCATCTCTGAGAACTGCAGGCGCTCCTCATAACCGGACGCAGTTGGCACGCCAGAGACCATCATCAACTCCACCAGCTTTTCGCACTTGCGAGCCAACTTTTTCCGCTTTGTCTCCTCCAAACGGTCTTCGGATGACGAGACATGCTTGTTGGCGAAGGATTCGAGGAACTGCAGCCTGAGTTAATACCGTGTCGCTCGCGAGCCGAATGGGATGCACGTACCACCTGCAGTTTATCCTGCCAGAACTCCTTCTCCTTGGCCTGGTCCAGGAAGGGGAAGTTGCGGACATGATGCACGAAGATATAGCGCAGGATCGGAAGCTCCGAATCAACGGGAGCGACTTCTCCAAACTCCGATCGAAAGGGTGCGCCGAATCGCTGTAGGGCTGTGGGAGAGCTGAGTTCGCTAATTTCACCGCGAACTTGGCGGGCGATGAGTTCGCGCTTCAGGTCTACAGGCACAAACAAGATTAGGATCCAGAATAGTTCAACCGTTCGCAGATATGGTCCTCGGAATGTAGCCCGACTCACAGTGTTCTTGCTTGCCCGTCAGGATCTGTCCTGATGGCGGGGCAGACTGGCCAGGTTGTAGCTTAGCTTCACCGCCAGAGATTGCAGGCTCAGCATCCAGCATGACGGCGATCGAGAGTTGACGAGGGGAAAACGATGCGCGCCCGAGTTTAAAGCAGAGCTGAGTAGTGCGTTCAATTTAATTCGTCTGCCTGGCCTTATTGGATGCCGAGAACAACGGCCGACTTGCAGCCGGGGGGTTGCTGCAGCTGACAAGTGATCCTTCCTTCCTGACTGGATATAGAAATTGCGCAGGGCGGAAACTATGCAGGCCCTGAGTCAATGAGTTTCGTGACCCTATAGGGCCCAAAAAAAAGGAGAACGTGAGCGGGGAGGATGTCGTCACTCCGTAACCCGTACCACACACGGTCTCGGTCCGGTTGCCCATATTTAGGTTCAGGGCCCGGGTTCCCACTCGCCCCATAAGGCAATGCCTACACATAATCGTTGGACCCTTTGCCCAGGTGCTCACGTCGGTTCTAATAATATTGCCAACAGACTGCATGCATGCCACGTGATACGCCGCTGATGTAGGTCAAGTAATGGAGACCAGGCAGCACAGTTGCCACACTAAATCAGCCTTGGCGGCTTATTGGCGAATACTATCCAAACAGGATTAATGCATTGCATTTCTGATTGAGGTCGGGTTCTGAAACCATAGATCATGCGCTAGTCTGAGCAAGAATAGCGTAGTAGCTAATACGCAAGCCTGAAGGACGAGGACATGTTCAAAAGATACGCTAGTCATACCGAAGACTGGTATATGATGCGAGCAAAAGATCGGCTGATGAATGCAAGATCAACTCCGTACGTGCGAGATACTCGAGGCTTTATGCTACGTAGAATACACGAGAAGAAACTGGAGCTTTGGTGTCGAGGCAATAACTTAGTCGCAGCGTGATATTGTAGGAACTATACTACTCAAAGACATGGAGCAAAGGAAACCAAAAAAAAAAAAAAGTCAAACCAAATGTCGCTGCCGAACTTCCTCCAGACTCGAATGTATGATCAATCAGACTTTAATATGAGACATATTCCATTTCAATGATTTCCAGAATCAAAGCCACGCGTAAGAATGCGGGAGGAACGAAATTCATCACCATCGCTTGGTTCATTAATTAGGAGAGGGAATGGTTTTGTAACAACTTCCTTACATGAACTTGAGTTCCATGTCGGAAGGGAGATAAGATTCAGAACCGCCATTTTGGGGGTGCTGCTCAGGCCAAGTCTGCAGACCCTGCTCGGCCAAAGGAGGGAACATGGTCTGAGACTGGCGGTACTGGGCCGCCTGGTTGCGGTTGACTGATGCGACGTTTCGCATCTGCATAGCAGGCTGCTCATAAAGCGTGAAGTCATTGCCGCTGGGAGCGTGAACACCGTAATCATACTGATCAGCGCTCGATTCAGGGGAGTAGAGCATCAAGTTTCCTTGGGCTCCAGGGGAGAGGCCAGGCAGGTTGCCCGCACCACCCATTGGCATTTGAGGCAGTCCCATGGCAAGGCCTTTCTGCATGTGAGACTCGACGGGCTCAGGGGTTGGCAGCTGCATGTGCAACGCAGTGTAGTTGTCCGACATGGACGTCATGTCACCGCCAAGCTGGCTCCACTCGAAATCAAAGTTCAGGCTGTTGTTGTCGGCGGTTTCCAGAGGCGAGCCTTCGTAGGACATGCCCATGAGCTCAGGGACAGAGTCGGCGGACGGAACGGACATCGGGTTCATGGATTCCCGGTGAAGCTCCAGTTCGGGGATGAGTCCGTTGGGGTCGCCGGCCTCAAACTGGGCTTGGAACGAATCCAAGTTGAAGGATGTCGGGAAGCTGTAGTCGCTGCTCATGCCACCCGTAGAGTTTTGGTAGGGCGAATTGTCGAAGAATCCGGAGTACTCATCACCGTGAGCAGGAGCCGGCGGGTCGTTGAAATTAAACTGGGTTTCGGGGAAGAGAGACGGAAGGGGAGAGGGGCTGGGTCCGCTAACGGGGGTAGGGAAATCGGCAGACTTGGAAGCGGGGGTTGAGACACTTGGCGTACGCGAAGCCTGGATAGAAGAACCGCGTTTGCTTCCACCACGGGCATTGTTCTTGGATCGAATGTAAACCCAGCCGTGAGCCTTCTCCATGTGTTGCTTGCAGTTGGATTCTCGCTTGGAGGCGTAGGTGCAAGGCTTGAAGTTGCACTTGTACAATGCCGGAGTTTCCGAGTGCTTGTCGTTGACATGACGATCACGTTCTTTCTCAGTAGGCCATCCGAGTTGAAAATATTTGCAAGATGGCTCCGAGCACTTCCAGGGACGAGAATGGGTCTTTTCGTGCTTTGTCAGATCGCAAGGGCGCTTGAAGACCTTGTCGCAGTGAGCACATTTTTGGTTAATGTCCATAGGAGGAGCGTTCTTCTTGCGGCGTGCCATGGAACGTTGAACACCCTCGTCGACGTGCTCATTGAAGCTGATAGCGCGTTTGAACGTGCTTGGAGTTTGCTGAGGCTCGTAGGGAAGACCAGTGCGCATGGAGATGGGCTTGCCATCCTGGACGATAACCAATTCAAGAGGCTTTCCAGTCTGCGCAAGGCCACCTTCCAGAGTAGCAGTTGGCACACTGACCTCAGGCTTGTCAGCTTTCTCACTCGTCTCGCCCGTCTCGCCCTTCTTCTCCTGGGCCTCTTGGGTGGCCTGCACCCTTTCGCGAGAAGCCTGAATCATAGCTGCGTATCGTCGGACCTGAGCCACGAGGTCAAGGAAGTAACCGTTAGTGTAAGGGCGATCGGCAGGTAGGCGTTGATCCCGATCGTTCAGGTGAGAAGTCGAAGTGTGCAGGCACTGAATAGTAAACTCCGAGAAATGCAGATAGGAAGCTCGCGAGGTCGAGAACTTCTGTGGTAGAAGAAACCTTTTATGAGTACCAAAAGCCTTGACGCCAAACCCCAGAACTCCAAGTGAATGACAAGACTTACCGGTGCGAGCCAGAGAAGGGTCTTTTCAAGATCTCGAAGGCAGACGATCTGCTTCTTCACTATCCGGCGCGGGACAGTTCGGACGAGAGGATGGAATGGTTTGAGTTTCTCTTCGTTAAGAATGGGAACTATGATGTGCCGCTCGATCTGCTTGCAGGCTGCAATGTCCAGCTGGCGCCTGGGCCCCGCGTTCTCTCCGAGGGAAGGAAGCTGGAGTTTTGCGTTTGCAGTGTCTACTGTGTGGTAATACTTTAGTATGGACAATAAACGAGTAGTCTGGATTGGACGTGACGGATTCCTTCACGACAAAGCCATTCACAGCGTATCACGGTATAGACGGGCGGGGCGTGAATTGCCCTGCTGCCGCCCGCCCGAGGAGAGGATAAGGAAGCGGACTACTAACCTTTGGGGCTTGAGATATCGTCTCTGCTACCGACCGAGGTTCCCAGGCCGCTGTCAGATTCGTGACCATGGTCCTCTTCTTGCACTTGCTTGTCTGAGAAGTGCATGCCGTCCGCCTCAAAAGAAGAGCGATGGTCTTTGGACGTAGAGTCTGGTTCATCATAAGCATACAAGAACATCATCTAGGGTGTTGGCAAACTGACCAGCTTCCTCGTCACTGGCATCCAGTGTCAGCCGACTGAGAATCGAGGTCATACGCTCCTCAGTGGCAGTTAGGGCCTCCAAACAGGTTGGGGAACGGCGAGGCAAAGATCGAACATCCAAGACAGGATCTTGACTTTTGGCAGGAGACGTTGGAGTATGGAAAGTCTCTCCCTTCTTCAAGGGCATCTTGGAAGTAGGAGACTCGGTCACCAGGGATGGGAGGGCTGTGTTTAAGATGGGTTGGCGGCGAGGGTGCACCCGGGCGGTTTCAACTTGCTGGGTGGACGACATGATAGGCCGTTCTGCGGGTCGCAATTCGTATTAACGCACTAGCTCTCGAATGAACTATCCTGAAGGCAGCTATTGGTTGAGCTGTATATGACTCACAGATCCTGGACGAACAACACGAAATCGAGTCACCGGATGTTCTGGAACGTGCGAATCCCGAACCCAAACGCCTATACTGGATAGACAGAATGGGTATATATATGATTAGGCGCCCGTCTCGTCTCGTCTGAGCACACTACTCAAGCTATGGATTCTATAGTGGAACCAGCGATGGTGCTGCCTTGGGATCGACGATGATCAAAGATCAGACCGATGGACTGGAAAGCAAGAAATTAGTTCAGCGCCATGGAAAAGGGGGACCTAGGGCAATAAAAGAACATTTTCGCATTGAGGTAGATGCTCAACTTACAAGACAAGCAGTGCGAATGGAAAAGTCAACGGATAACGGATGAAGGACAAAAGATAAAAGATTGGGGAAACTTGGAGGGCATGGAAGGAGGAGGGATGACGGTACTCCAGTGTCTGCCTGATAGACGAATCCACTATTCTCAAAGTGGCTTAGCGGGCGAAGGCTGAGCAGTTTTTGCCCAACGTGATTGGCTGGATTTTCATTACCCCCTCCTCCAATTACCCTTTGTTACGGGGCTCAGCCTTAGAACCCACAGATCATTATGCGGGAACTCTTTGCTCCGACGGTAATTGATGTAATGTTACGGTAACGGCCCCGATCGGCGTTCATTTTTGGAAACATTACAGCGGTGCGGCTCAATCAAGTCACGCGGAAATCCGACTGCCTGAAAATCACGCTTCTTAGGGGATGCATGCTGAGGTTCTTGCTGAATACCTTGTCCAAGCAAATGGCAAGAGTCCGGCAGGTTACTTTGCTCTCAATTCGAGACATTAGATGTGTTCTACCTCCTGCTATGTTTCGTCCCCAAATGAGTTGAAACATTCGAGCAGGAAGCCACGGCCAGGCCATGCTCGAATGAGATCCGCAGGGATCGGAAGATCGGGTCGATTTCTTTCCCCCGTTGGGCTCCACATCAAGAGCCTCCCGGGCGGATCGGCTTCATGGTTTCTCGTCTGCCTGATCCCTACGGCTCAAGCAATTGCCAAGTGGCCTCTGCTCTCACCTCGTAATTGACTGGCTTTCCCTTGACCTGCAGCGGAAAATCGGTACGTGTATCTAGGCCCCGTGGCAATTGAGTTGAAGCCACATGCTGGTACATCTCGGTATTGGTCGTAACAGTTGCCCTGAAATCCCGGCCGTACCAGACCTGCAAAAACAACGCAGCCTCCGTATCAGGCCATGTCCGCGTCATCTGAGGTAAAAAATTTGCGCGAGACAATTCCCTTCTGAGATCCGGAAAGGAAGCTTATGCATATCAGCCTACTAACTAGTGCTGATGGGGGAGGGGGGGGGGGTGCTTACTCAAGATAATTGGTTTCTTATCCCACACTGATGAAGTCTACGGCATCTCGGTTTGAAGGTCTCACTCGCCATTGATACTGGTTCCCCGATAAAGCACCTAAAGCGATAATTCCCGTGGAAGTACCGAGACGTACCGAAATTTTGAATAGAATTGGTTAAGTGGACATGGAAGTTCGCTTTTTTTTTTTATTGGGGAACTCATAATTCAGAGGACATCATACTATGTAAACCTCGCTCAGGAAGTCTTGTCCAACAAAGTTGGCGAACAGGCAACTATAAACCACACGAGAGGACGAGGGTCATACGAGTGGACAGCCTTCCTCGTATAAGCTTACGGTGAGACGAGCCCTCGGCGAATTTGAACTGAGCATATCGAAGTAGAAAAGTCGAAGCCTAGACCTATTGCGTATTTCTCGTGGCATGCCCTTCGGGTTTCCTCCACCCCACAGTAATGCAGGCACCCTGATTACCTCCGCGCCTGATCTCTAAATCAGTGTTACCAAGTCATTGGATTACGCCTAGTCCCATACGGCTACCCAACTGCCCCACCAACCCATCTTATCCCCCACTGCATACATCTAGGTACTCCAAGCCCATATCCCCACAATATAGCGTCATGGAAGCCTCCTTCTCCTGGGAAACAGGTGAGCGCTACTGCCAAGTCCCACTGAAAGGAACTCCAGGCACACCACCATTGCAGATCGGAGTGTCCGTGTCCGGCCCAGACCGTATCCGGGCACACCAGTCGTCATACTCATCCTGGGCATGGGATCTACGCGATCAGAATGGAATCCTGTTCGCCGCCGTCTTGCACGCACCACCCGTCTCGTCAGCTACGATCGCTGCGGCCTGGGCATATCGGATCCGTCGCCAGACGCACGAACCGCTGCCAATATGGCGCGCGAGCTGAAGGACGTGCTCGGCAGCGTCAACATCAGCCCGCCGTACGTAATCTTGTGTCACTCATTCGGGGGCATCATTGCGCGAGAATTCGCGGAGCTCCTTCACGACGAACACAGATCTGATGTGGTGGGGATGGTCTTTGTGGAGGCCAATCAAGAGAAGAGTATAGCTCTGTGGCCAGAGTACAATCTGATTGATATGGCTAAAGGGCTGGATTGGTTTAAGGAGATGGGTCTTCATCAGGCTGGTATTTTGACGGACGAGGATTGGAAGGGCGTGCAAGATGAAAACGAGAATGAACTCCATGGGCAGACGGTCCAACGGGAGATGGAAAACTACGCAAGGAGCTGTGAGACTTTAGGAATCAAGAACCAGCTAGTCCGCAGTCCCCCTGTGTTGCGGGATTGCCCCGTCAGTGTCGTGAAGGGCTATCCTGAATTGGAACTGCGCAAAGTTTTCAACGCAGCTGTAAGGCTCGGTAGGGGCTCGGATGAACAGAAGAAGTTAGTTGAGGAGAAGCTGGCGATTTACCCCTCCTTAAACGACCAATTCCAACGTGAAACCCTCAAGTTATCCACGAAGGGTCGGTTTCGGGACGCAATTGGGTGCGGACATTCAATCCACATGGTTCGCCCTGACATTATCACTGAAGAGGTGGAATGGGTCTTGGAACAAGCGAGGTCAGATCAGTTTGAATCGTGAGACAGATTGAAACTTGACGAAATTGATCCTGAGCGTGACATATACACTACTAGCATGGTAATGAGTCCACCATATAATTTCGCTTGACTGGAATGTACAGAAGATCATGGGTTATCCTCATAGAGTGGCCCACCACGCCGTCTCCGCAGCGGCTTCGCTGATCAGGCTTCATCATCGCCGCAGAAGTTAGTCAACTAAATTTGAGTCCTTCCGGGAACGGGCTTAAGCTTCCTTCCCTTGGAGGCCCCTTGAGATTCTCCTGTGTAAAAGAAAGCAAATGCATCTTAAGATTCTGTTAGTCCATTTGAGTTCCTGCGGTCTACCTAGGTAATTTGACATAATCTTGTGTTATCCACTTTGTTACGTCTGTCGCGCAACATTCTGGACTAGGGTCACTACCATGGTTCGCCCGCGTTTAAGTATCGGGTGAAAATCCTAGGAAAAGCCTGTAGGTAGCATCGCACGATCATCAGTGAAGACCTTTTGTCTAAAGGTTGCTTAAAACTGCCGTCGGATTGTGGTCTGCTATCACCGCCCCTTTTACTGGCAAGATGGAGGGCTGCAGCATTTGGACGTGTTGCACTCTCCATTGTACGAGGAGTCTTTGACAGGATCTATGTAGACCAGATCAAGTAAGAAGCTAAATCCTCCAGCGAAAGCGGCCTTGTAACACCGTCCCTTTCCAAGGCATAGACATCTACCTCCACTCAAGTTTGACTAATCTCTCCCAGATATGGGTAACCCCCTCAAATTCCCTGGCTGGAATACGAGCTATTTATGAGACAGCAAGGCGTTCTGCCTGATTTTGTCGACTCAATGGAGCGAACGGCCTCTGGAGGGGACACAAGAATGCAGAAAGCGTAATGATTGGCCTCCTCGGTGGCGATTATTGTCTCCCGGCAGTACCATGCGGCTTCAGTCATATCGCAGCGCTCGTAGCGAAGCTGAAAAGCGCGGGACAGAAACCGGGAGTTCTCCTTCTTGACTACAACCTGGCTCCTGCATGCAAGTGGCCTGGGTAACTAGACCAAGCTGTATCAATTTTTTGGTACGCGGTCGAGTTACTCGACAAGGAGCACTTGGACATCATCTTACAGAGCAACTCTGTGGGTGCACATCTTGCGCTTGCAGTGCTGTCTCAACTTGCCCGTCCCCATCTGGACCCCTGCGCTAGGAATTCGGAGAACGTCCACGACGCTTTACGTTTGTGTCCTTGGAGTGGCTCTGACCCCAGCTATGGAAGCTTCGCCAGGAATGCAAATAGAAATGTCTTCACGGTGGGACCTTTGAGTTGGTGGGCGACGTCATTTTTAGGAGATACGCGTGGGGACGAGCCATCCCGCTGCGAAGGCCTCACAAGGTTGGCAAAGAAAACTTACTGTGAATAGAATATTCATCAGTGGCCGGAATAACCAATGGCATACGACGCCTAGTTTAATCAGTCCAATGTTGAGGATAAAATAGCTTTAGGAACAACACGGAAAAGGCGTGCTATAGGGCGGTTTCAACCTGGTTGATTTAGCATGTTACGTTATGTAGTATAATAATACCTAAGTACACACCCCCTCTGAGGGCCCTGACTTCTACACACAAATTCGTGACGCTTATTGAATGATACCTACGATACTACTCACTCACTCTAAAATACCCAGTTTCTTATGGGTATATTGAGTATATATCCTTTCACGGATGACGAGGAACCTTGAAGCTAGTTCAGGAAGTTCATCGAACTGTCGAATAGACGAGATTGCAGCAAAGCCTCGAGCTGAAAAGCAAAGTAAGTTGATTCCATCATTTCAGCGCGAAGTGCTTCGTCTTCGTCTCATCGAATCAAGTCTGCTTGGAACTTTGAATGTTTCCCCATCTGTCTCCCACCTAAACGGAAACACGCTCACAAAACTTGGATATCTTTTGCTTTCCATGTGGCGGTACCTTTGAGGTCATGCTTGTTTCCCTGGACCGGCTCATCCGGCAACTCTAAACAAGATCCATCCTAGATTGCAGCGTATCAGCGGGCCATCGTTTCACGTTTCTGCAGCGGAAGTGATCGACAGGGCCCGATTCTCCCCCCACAGATGGCCACGCACCAATAATTTCGGGGGCCAGAAAGAAGTCCACTCAGTCGCGCCAATTGAAGTCTTCTGGTCTTCAAGGTTCCGACGATCTGCCAATGAGCAGTCGCCCCAGTCTGATCTCTGCCAAGTCTCTGACGGGCGTACTCTGCCTGATCTAGAAACTGGTAGTTCACAATTATCAATGGCCCCCACTCTTCGCAGAAATGGCCTTGGACTTGCCACTTCCAGAAAATCGTCTCCTAGATCGAGATGATTCTATTCGACGGGCTGAGGAGGGTCACATCATGAGTTTGGAGAAGACTGACCCCCTCGTCATCCATCAAACCGGACTCGAAATTGGGGTATAAATTGCCCAAGGGATCCAGGATCTCTGCCAAATCATTAACCTTCTATCCTTTACAAAATGGCATTCCTCAAACCCGCCATGCTAGCAGCGCTAGTCGCCGCTCTCACTGCCAACGCGCAGTCCGTCGACCCAGGCGTTGGCGTAAACCCCAAGGCCCAAGGCGCAACCGAAGACGTCACTAAAACCACCGGACCTAATGGGTATTAACCCCCCTGACAACCTCAATCTCAACCCCCCAGCATCTAACAAGGCCCCAGATCGGAAGACTGGCTCAACACCGGAATCACCGGCGACGGCTGGAACCCGCCATTCCTCGCACTGGATGACATCTACCACGTCTCCCTCGACGATTTCTACGGCAGCATCGGGTCCCCCTGCAAGCAATATGACCAGTACTTCCAGAGCGCAGGCTCGAAGTACGGCGTGGACCCTGTCTTTCTGGCTGTCATCGCGATGCAGGAGTCCTCCTGTAATGCGAGTGCCGGGGGACCCACGCCGGGACTGATGCAGGTATCCTGTGACAACTATCCCAACGGACAGTGCACGGATTCAATCCAGGACAATGTAGATGCGGGCACAAACTATCTCGAGTCGCAGCTGAACTCGACGGGTGGGAATGCCATCGAGGCGTTTGGGTCTTATAATGGGTGGTTCACGGCTGGTAGTGGGCTGAATAACAACCAGGGCCTGACTGAGAGTTACCCTTGCTCTTCGGAGGGTCAGGCGAATGGCGTTCCGCAGAACTTGGACTACCTGCACCAGGTCATGAATGGTTGGTTGATGGGTCTGGATGTGTACGGTGCCCAGAACTGGATTGGTAGCTACCAGTGTGACCAGTCGTGTAGCGATGGAGGCAAGTGTTGAGAGCTTGTGATGTCCGAAGTGAAGGATATGATATCAGCAGTTGATGAATGATTCTACTCTTGTCTCTCTTCCAATTGCGCCATCAAAAGATCTCCGCATTGTTGGCAGGAAGTATATGCGAAGTTCACGGGTGAAGAAAGTAGTCAGCATTGACGTCTAGTCGGGAGGGATCAAATTACTAGTTACTAGTATGAATAGGACGAAGTGTCCCTGCTCATCATTTTAGATCTTTTGATTCCGTTTTACCGTAGTTAATTTCCATGACAACTCTCTGATCGGAACGCCGAGCCCATTCCATAAGCCTAAGAATAAAAGCACAAAAGCAAGCTTCCTAGCCACCGTCGCTCGCTAGATACGTATTAGGTAAAACTGAATCTCGGTTGGTTCGTGCAGAAGGCGGAGGCGCCAAAGACTGCAAAGTTAAGTGTCGCAAATTCTGACCTAGATGTCGATGTCGATATCCAGATCCAGTGCTGCGATGTTCTCATCATCATTTTTCGCGTATGTGATCATGAAGTTGGTCTTGCGTTTGTTCGGAGTGGTGCCGGAGGGAGTTGAAGCCTTGGAAGGGGTGACAGAAGGCTTCTTGGGAGTATCTTCCGCAGGCGTCTCTGTCTTAACTGCCGTTTCCTTGGGCTTGTCTGAGACATCATGGTGAGTCTTGGCAACCGTACGCACACGCATGAAGGGATCAGCAACCGCCTCGCCACGAGCCACGGCTGCGGCAGCCTTTCGAGCGGCTTTGCGCTCTTCGAGCTGAGCACGGCGCACGTTCTCGTAATTCAGTTTCTGATTACGAAGGTTGATTTGGTGGACGCGTTCAGCCTCGGTAAGAGTCTTGTCGGCGGGTTGCTTGTTGAGAGAGGTACCCCAGGAGAGGTTGGGGTTGAGGATTTGGTTTAACTCCTTCTGCAGCTCTTCGGCTCGCTCGTAATCACCGTTGGCCTTGGCAAACTGCATATCACGCTCCAGGTCAAAGCGCTTGCGGACATTGGCCTTGAAGCTCAAGGCACCTTGCTTCCGAAGCTTCTCGGTCAGCTCCTCCTTGGTAAATTGATGGTTGATCAAACGGTTGATATCAGCAACTTTGATAGCCAACTTGGTCTTGGTGGCCATTTTGATATCCTCCACGGCAAGGGTCTTGCGGTAACGGTTGTATTCAGCCTTTTCAAAGCAGTCAGTATATGTGATAAGTGTCCGTTGGAAAGGAAGGGGAGCTTACATCGGTAAAGGGGAATCAGAGCAGGCAATAAAGGGGAATTCCCGCACAGCCTTTCCATGGGCCAGCTTGGCATACTGGTTCGTAACAAAGTCACGCCCATTGGGAGCCTCCATGGCATAAGGCTTGCCCTCTGTGAAGCCTGTTGTGAAATTAGGTATGCATTCTCGGGAACATCACTATCAGTACATACCCGTGATCAAACAGAGGCGGTATTCATTCACGCCGGTTTCATGGTGAGGCCCAATGTTGACACGTGCATAGCAGTCAGTGATAGCATCCTCAAAGCCTGGGTAGAAGCAGACTTGAGCAAAGTTGCTGCGTCCCACACGAGCACGGTTGATGTCGCGGAGTTCAGCAGGTGGGTCATCCTTGGGGATGGATGGCGAACGGCCTACACGGTCATCCAGTTCAAGATCACTTTCAGCATCGGCATCCTCGTCCTCATCAGAAACTGCAGAGCGAGAACGGCGGCGAGTCTGGGTAGTGCCTGGGCCACGGACTTGATCACGTTTGCCCTTCTGCTCACGCTGGCGCTTGTATGCTTCAATCGCACCGGAGGCTTCACCGACCTTACGGCCACCAAGAGTCGTCTTTTGGCGCGAGCTCTTGCGCTGAGTATCATCAAGTCCAGCAGATCCAGCCTTGCGCTTCACCATCTTGGCGGCTCGCTGTTCTTCACGCTCACGAGAAGCCAAAAGGCGACGTAAAGCAAGGTCTTGGTTGTAGCGGTCCACCTGTTGAGCACGCTCAGAAAGCAACTCCTCACGTTGGATTTCAGGCATGGCCATGATTTCCGATTTCTCTTTGGCCGAGTAGTAAAGCTTTTCGTAAGGAAAGATGGGACGGTCTTCGTCTTCTGGGCCATCTCCGGCGTCCGAATCCGATTCAGACATGGGGGCAGATTCGGCGTCAGAGCTGCAAGTGAATGTCCATATTAGAGTGAATGCCCGTATGAGCGGGGCTAACCGCGACAATACGCGTATTGCTGGGCCCGTCGTTGTCCAAATGGGAACTTACATTTCTCCTTCCTCGTCGTCCCTGGCAGCCTTGGGGCGCCGAACCGGTTTGGCGGTTCCCTTGCGACCCATATCGGGGGGATTGGTCACGATGTGGAGAGTGGATGACAGAGGAGTGTGAAGGGGAATCAATCTTTTCCTCTGGGGGTGGTGAGTTCTCCTCCTCGGAGTCACCCGCTAGAGCCAGCAGCTCTGCGTCCAAATCGTCCGCCATTATGCTGATCACTTTTTGGCTCTCTTTATCAGGTTATATACCCAACCCTTACTCGCACTATGTAAAGGGTGGCAGTCCTTGAATCAACAAGACCACCTAGGATAGTCACTCTCCAGACGGGGGAGTACAGGACAGGAGGCGCAAATTATGGGAATCGAATGGAGATTGCGGGCACCCACGTTGGAGAATGAGACACCACAACGGAAGATGCCAGGGATCGATAATGCGCTTATTCTGTACAGAGCGCCGTGCGACGGGTGGGGGGTTTCGAGGTATTGAGGACGTGTAGGTTGGCTGTCGCAAAGTTGGCTTCTCCGGTTCATGACGTTCGGCGCCAAGAGCCGAAGCGCGCGGCTGCGCCAAGACCATCCGGTCCGGCTTCGCCAGCTTCCGGTCTCGAGAGTCCGAATACCTCCAGTCCTTCGCGATCTCTGTCTCCATGGAGTCCCTTCCAGTTTTGCGCAGGTTTGTGCTGGCTCAGTCTAGACGGCCATCTCAAACTACGTCCCCTCTCTTCCTCGACTTCCTCGCTCCAACATCTATTCGAACACAGCAGACGCAACGCCGGTACTCTTCCTCCAAACCACGATATGTCCTGAGCAAACAGCAACGCGAATTCCTTGATGGTGCTCTGAGGGTGAACCAGGCGGGTGAACTGGCGGCCACTTTGATCTACACGGCACAGAGTCCTCAAGTGGTCCGATCGCATCCACACCTCCGGCCACTGATGAAGCACATGTACGAGCAAGAAGCCGGGCACCTCAAAACGTTCAACAATATGGTGGCGAAGCACGAGATCCGCCCTACGGCAATGTACCCTGTATGGGAGGTTGCGGCTACTTTCTTGGGCTGGTCAACCGCAGCTCTAGGCCGTGAAGCTGCAATGGCCTGTACCGAAGCGGTGGAAACTGAGATCGGGTCACATTACAACGACCAGGTGCGGGAGATTTTGTCATGGGAGGCTGATGCTGCGCGGAGAGGGGAGGAACTTGACGACGAACTGAAGGAAATGCTTTCCACATTCCGCAGGATTCGGGACGAGGAACTCGAACATCTGGACCATGCGGTTGCGAACGACTCGAAGGAGGCTAAGCCATATGATCCACTGGTGGATGTGATCCGTTTAGGCTGCCGTGCTGCTATCAAGATCAGTGAGAAAGTATGACCGGAGACACCTGACAGAGGAATCTAATGATTCTCCCTGTTGAGCACAAGATCCTTCCGATCTGTTCTATATAGTTACTTGTATCATCCTTGTAAGGTATTGGTTTCCCGATAATAATTTCCAATTGGTCGTCTTTCTATCTATTAGGGGACTATGCCTGTGATAATATATCCTTCTGGTGTTCCATTGAGTGTTCGTCGATGTTGTTGATTTCTAATGATCTAAGATATTTAGTCACCATCTTAACTAGCACAAATACAGGGTATCATTTGGACAGTAGTCCGTCTCTCTATTCTTACCTACAAGCAGGACAATCCTCCTGTTCACATAACGTGTCATTTATTTGTCGGCCTTTGTCACGTAGTCGAGGAAACCCTGAGAAAATCGTGTCACTTGCTTGTAGACATTTTCAAATCCCTTGGAGCCACCGTAGTATGGGTCTTCGACAACCTCGCCTCCGCCAATTGCATCGTGCAGCTCTCCCCCTGGACCGAAGTCACCGAAGAGTCGGACCTGGGCAACTTTCGTGTCCGCTCCATGTTCCCTGATAGCATTCTCAGTAGCCGAACGAGTATTTTTAGCAAAGGATTGGGGCTCGGACTTTTTGCCCAGTGACGTCATAACCGACTTTCGAGTGTGCAGCAAGTTGTCCAGGTTGGATTCGTCCATAGCTAGCAGATAGTCGAACTTCAAGAAATCCTCTCTAGTGACCTTGCGAGCAGCATGGTTGTAGTTGGTGATTCCATGGCGCTTGAGCGTCTCCATTGTGCGGTAGTCCGGGGGCTCGAGGCTGTGATAGGCCCCGGTACCAGCAGAGTCAATTTCGCCGATAGCGGGATTCCCCTTGGCCAAATTGCGGAAGACGCCTTCAGCCATAGGGGACCGGCCTAGAATATCGAGTTAGCCGTCTAGTCTCATGCTTGGTGAGGCGTCCGCCCAGCGTCAGCTAGCCCCAATGTGAAGAGGAGCGGTGCAACTGACAAATGTTTCCTAGACAGACGAATAAGACATTGACGGGACGACTGTTAGATTTGGAAGCCATGGTGCACTGGGGGAATAACCGAGAATGCTATTTGAGGGATTCGATTGTTGTAGTTGTGGTATGTTGGCTCATGCAGGACGAGCTTTAGCGGAGGGGCTTATCGATAACGATCGATAAGCGATGCCCCCCAGGGGCTTGCGCGTGAGGACAGACGATATTTTGCTAAATGTAACAACGCAGGAACCCAATAAACTGTCCTCGTGCTTTCCAAATCAATATTTACTCAGCGCGTTAATTTCCGATATTTTGCACATGTATCTGGGCAACCGTAAGAGAGCATCCCCGCCTGGGCATTCCCTCCCAAGATGCAGAAGCCATACAACTAGCACCCTTGGAATGTATACAATCCCCTCCGAGTCAACTCCAGTTCTGTCGCTGGGGAAGACTCGGCTGTGGATGTTCGGGAGACCCATACAAAGCTATTAGATTTAGCAAAGATCTGATAGCCAAGAGCTGAAATAAAGACCGTTACCCGTCGAGTTCTATTGTCAATTCGCCTGATCTATATTTGGGCCTATTGCTAGGATAGGCGTCCTACGACACAGCCCTACAGAGGACTCACGGCATGAAGTTTCCCACAGTACGACCCATCTCTACCATATGAATGGTAATTTAAGATGACCACCGTACGGATCTATATGATAGAGGAGAGTGCCAGGCTGCTCTGTTTGCCAGAAGGCAACCGGTTTATCTAAAAAAAGAAAAGAATCTTCACGCGCCACCAAGGCGCAGTCACCGAACCGTGGCGAGTGTGGGAGTCCGTGCCTCCCGTTGGCCCAGTGACGCGGGCGATGTGGGTAACACGCCAAGTCCCATGGGTTGCGACTCGGCGTTGTTTCAGGGCCTTTTCCCCTCGTCAAAAGGACTATATCGCGCTTGTTGAGTCGCTTGTGTGTGCTCTCTCTCTCAGTTGAGTGACCGTTCTGTTCTGATCATCATTCGAGTTCCTTGCAGTTGAAACCTCGCTCCATCGTATCTACTGCGCCTGGGCGGGTCGGATGCATATGCACGCCTATTCGCTTCCTTTGAACTCCACCCAAAGTCGTCAGCGATCGCCCTAAAGCCCTCGTAAACACCCGCCGATCCAGCAGGCCAACTTTTATGCTTCTGTAACAGTTCGTTACGGATGTGCCACACCTTGCCCCCCAAGGATTTGATCACACACAGGACCGTCTTTCTGAAACGCTGCCCAGAGTTTGGGATCGTGGGACTAGTGCGCCGTTCTCAACCACTGACGCTGCTTGATTCCCACTGGCGCTCCTGGCGCAATCTCCAACCGACGAATCCCCCTCCGACGCTGATCTAAGGGCGGGATCATTTCATTTCAGGGAGAGCTGTTGACTGGTGCGCTATGTCATACAACAGAGTCGGTTCGTCTTTCTTCCTTTCTCTTTTACCTGGACCTCGGTTTCGTCTCCGCACGCTATCTTGCTGGTCATTGATAGTATCTGGCGACGGAGCAGAAAATCAAGGCTATTTGCGAGCGCGATAGCTTGGGGATTGCTGCGAGATCATGCCTACTAACATGCCTACCCCAGACCCCTTCGGGGACGAGCATCGCTCGCCGATGATGAACCCGTCTCTTATGAATAGCTACAACAACCGCACTCCTTCCCCAGGCCGACCGCAGGACGGCTACCAACTTCAAGATAATCCTTATGGGCATCCTGCCGGGCATTTGCCCATGCCCTCTAGCGATCAACTAGCAGACCAACCGACTGTACGTTTTGCGCGGAGAAGCTGTGAGTGGAGGCCATATTAACGCTCTGGGATTCTAGTATTCTGTCGAGAACGTCCACAATTCCTACGCTTACGAGGGACACGGAAACCCCTACGGCTATCATGAAGACTACGCGGTGGACCCCGAAGCTCATCACGATGCGTATTATACTCAACCATATGAGCCATCACATACCCCACAGGAGGACTATGACCTAGGGCAGTATCCCGAGGCCGGCGCCTCTCCATTCGACGACCGTGTACCTATGCTCCAAGTTTCGGATAACCCTTATGGACCGGACGCCTATTCTGCAGACTACAAGGATGAGCCCCGACCTACCCCAAGCCCGGCCCCCATCAAGCGCTGGAAGACCGTCAAGGAAGTTCAGTTATTCAATGGCAACCTCGTCCTCGATTGCCCAATCGCCCCGAAGCTGTTGAGCCAGGTTCCCCATGCCGAACCTCCGGGCCGTGACGAGTTCACTCACATGCGTTATTCAGCTGCGACTTGCGATCCGGCCGATTTTTTTGAGGAGCGATTCACGCTCCGTCAGAAGCTTTTCGCCAAACCTCGCCATACTGAGCTGTTCATTGCAGTTACCATGTACAATGAAGATGACTTCCTCTTTGCCCGAACGATGTCCGGTGTATTCAAGAACATCGACTACATGTGCAACCGAACAAGCAGTAAAACATGGGGTAAGGATTCCTGGAAGAAGATCGTGGTCTGCGTGATTAGTGATGGTCGTGCGAAGATCAACGCGCGAACTCGTGCTGTGCTGGCCGGTCTGGGTGTCTACCAAGATGGAATTGCCAAGCAGCAGGTCAACGGCAAGGACGTGACTGCGCACATTTACGAATACACCACCCAAGTGGGTCTCGAAGTTAAGGGCACGCAAGTTCATCTGAAGCCCCGGAGCGGACCGCCTGTGCAGATGATCTTCTGTCTGAAGGAAAAGAACCAGAAGAAGATTAACTCCCATCGATGGTTCTTCCAGGCCTTCGGCCGTGTTTTGGACCCTAACATCTGTGTGCTTCTGGATGCTGGTACCAAGCCTGGCAAGGATTCAATCTATCACCTCTGGAAGGCGTTTGACGTGGAGCCCATGTGTGGTGGTGCCTGTGGAGAGATCAAAGTCATGTTGTCGCACGGCAAGAAGCTCTTGAACCCTCTCGTGGCTGGGCAGAACTTCGAATATAAGCTGAGTAACATTCTGGATAAGCCGTTAGAGTCTTCCTTCGGGTTCATTACTGTGTTGCCGGGTGCCTTCTCGGCGTACCGGTTCATCGCATTGCAAAATGACAAGAATGGCCAAGGGCCTTTGGAACGATACTTTCTGGGTGAAAAGATGCATGGTGCCAACGCTGGTATTTTCACAGCCAACATGTATCTGGCCGAGGATCGAATTTTGTGCTTTGAGATCGTCACCAAACGCAAGTGCCGCTGGCTCTTGCAGTATGTGAAGTCGTCCACTGGGGAGACCGATGTGCCCGACCGCATGGCCGAGTTTATTCTGCAGCGGCGTCGTTGGTTGAACGGCAGTTTCTTCGCTGCTGTTTACGCCATTGCACACTTCTACCAGATCTGGCGCAGCGACCACAGCTTCTTGCGCAAGTTCTTCCTGTTCCTCGAATTCATCTACCAGACTGTCCAGATCATCTTCGCTTGGTTTGGTATCGGTAACTTTTTCTTGATCTTCCACATCCTTACGACGTATCTGGGTGCTGCGGACCTCCTTGGGACGGTTGGCAAAGTCCTGGGTATTGTCTTTGAATGGCTTTATCTTGCGACCCTGGTCACTTGTTTCGTCCTGGCTCTTGGCAATCGACCTGGTGGCTCCAACAAGTTCTATATGACAATGGTCTACTTCTGGATCTTTATCATGATATACTTGTCATTCGCCTCCATCTTCGTCACCGTCAGGTCTATTCAAGAGGAAGTCGCAGACAAATCTTTCTCTGTCTCTCAACTCTTCACTAACAAGACATTCTTCTCGATTATTGTGTCTCTCGGTTCGACCTACGTTATGTGGTTTGTTGCATCGTTCATCTTCTTGGACCCCTGGCACATGTTCACCTGCGTCAGTCTTCCTTCCCCAAATCTGCATAGGCTTTTTTTTTTTTGCTGACATGATTCCAGTTCATCCAATATATCCTGCTCACCCCAACCTACATCAACGTTCTCAACATCTACGCTTTCTGCAACACACATGATATCACCTGGGGCACGAAGGGAGACGACAAGGCTGAAAAACTGCCTTCGGCCAACCTCAAGCCTGGTGGCAAGGTCGACGTGAACATCCCGCAAGATGATGGGGACTTGAACGCTCAATACGAAGCCGAGCTGGCAAAGTTTGCGGTCAAGCCTCCGAAGGAAGTTCAGGTTATATCAGAGGAGGACCGTCAAGCCGACTACTACAAGGGATTCCGAAGTGCCGTCGTGCTGGCGTGGGTCTTCTGTAACTTTGCCCTTGGTGCCGTTGTTCTCAGCGCTGCTGGTCTGGAGAATCTTGACAACTCGAGCTCTTCCTCGTCCAGCTCTTCTTCCAATTCCCCCACCAAGCGATCAAAAACCGACACGGGCGCTGACAACCGATCTTTGATTTATATGGAAGTCGTTCTGTGGAGTGTGGCCGGCCTCTCACTGATCAAGTTCCTTGGCGCAATGTGGTACTTGGTTGTTCGCATGGTGAGTTTCCATTTCTTTCCTATCCCCCCTACGCCGAGGTCCGAATTAACGTCTCTTCTTAGTTCCGGGGCGTTTGATTTTCATCATTTGTTTTCCCAGTGGGGAACATCTTTTTGTGTCGTTCAGCTTTGCGTCTGGTCTTTTTCAGGATATCCCCAATGTTGATACCTCGGCGGGTCCGGTCCGGTATGAAAGTAACTCCGAAGCTGTATTATGTGTGACGACCCTCGATTCCCGTCGGTGTTTCTTATCTTGCCTGCCGGATGGTGATGTGACTGATATGCGCGTGTTGCTACGTTTGTTTGTTTGTTTGTTTTTTTTTTTCTTCTCGTTGGCCTTGGGGTATACGTGTATCATGATGGTTCGACACGGGTATGGCCTACGAATTTGGGTTTCTTCTACGTGTAGATATGAAGAGGGCTTCTATCTCAGGCAGGTTCATGGGTTGTTGGTATAGATGACAGGCCTCGTCTGCTTTTATTTAGCAAGAACCCGAATATATAACAGGAATTCGTGCTATAATTATTCTTATAGATGCTATTATTCAAGTCATCCTACACCTCCGAGTCCCCGTATATAGCAATCCCGCAACTCATCCCATAGTTTGATTCTTCGAATGAACACACAAGGCAATACCTCCCAAGACTAGAATCAAGCCAACCCAGGTTTCTTTCGCAATGACCTTGCGGTCCACATACCATTCCCCAAGCACGGTGAACAGAAACGCGCTCGAGTTCGCCAATGGAACCGTCAACGAGAGTTCTACTCAAGGCACAGTCCGTCAGTTTAAAGTTCATCCAGGGTCACACACAAAGCATCCGCCCCATAAAACGCCGTGGAACATCGTGCAACTCGCACCAACCAAAAACCCCCAAAATAAAAATAAATAAATAAATAAATAGACTTACCATGCTGCCCCACCAAAAGGAAAAACCAAATACTCCCTGTCAAATTAATCACCAACGGAACCGAGTACGCCGGCGTCCGCAACAGATTCACCACCGTCCAGAAAACCGACACAACCTTCGCTTTCAACCACGACTGCCTCGGCGCCGCGCGCATCCACGCAGGGTCCGGAATATTGTCCTCGTCGCCCGTGACCCCGCCCGCACCACCCGCAGTCAAGGTCTCCTGTCGCTGCCGACTAGCGCTGCGTCTGCGCACTCCGTCCTCGGGTTCTTCGCTCTCAGGGTGCGGGTCTGCGAGAAGCAGTTCCTGCTCTTCGTCTTCCCCGCCAGGCGATGGCTGTGCGCGGCCGCGGGCGGGAGGGTCAAGGACGCGACCTTGTTTCTCCTGGCGGGCGTTGAAGTCTGCTGCGGCGCGGCGGATGAAGGGGGTTGTGAAGCCCCATGCTACGCCGACGAGGAGGAAAGAGAGGACGTAGTTGAAGACGGAGGGGGCGGGTTCGCTGGGGATACTGGCGTCGGGGTCCATGGTTCTGGATCGGGGGGTTGCGGAGCGGAAGTGGTCTCTTATGCTTCTGATGCTTTGAAGGTCTGGGAGTTAATCATTGCCGATTTGGGCGACTCGCTCGCCGCTTTTACGGGGTGCGAACCACTTGGTTGTGGAAGAAGGGGTTGATTTGCACTGGCGGCCGTGGATTATTTGACATCATAAAAACTTGAATGCAGGAGTCATAACGCGAGGGAAGATTCCTGTGAATTCTCATCTACAGCATCGGCATGATGGGAGTATGTTACGGGAATCTACTTTCATCTGCAAATGTGATAATTTGATTATATTCAGTCTATAGTCTATTGTCGCCAAAACCGACATCTATCGGATGTCTATACAGAAGCCGAGTTTAAAAAAAAAGAAGAATCAGAGACCAACTGCCAGATATGCAATAAAAAAAAAAAGGAAATGAAAAAGAATGAAAAAAAAAAAACCAATGCCAAAATTCTATATGCAGGAAAATCTTTCTATGCCCGAGCCGTAGATCGCGGGACTCTATTGCTTCTTGGAAGAAAACTTGGCAAAGCTCTTCTTCATGCTGTCCAAGTCCCAGCGACGGACCCGGAAGAGATAGTACGTCGAAACAACAATAAAGATGTTGAACACGATGTACACCCACACCAACCCGAAGTTCCTCCAGATCTGGTCGTACTTGATGTTGACGGAGGCAAGGAATTGGTCTCCCACCGAAAGAGGACAGTACTCGCAGTGGGAGGTCGCGTTTCCGTTGATGATCTGGCCCCCGGAGGAACTGGCGTACTTGCTCAGGTACTCCTGGCAAGTCTTGCCGGAGGGAGGGTCGAAGACGGACAGTTCCCGGGCGGCGCAAACGACCTTGCGGCCATGGACCTGGGCGGCGGCCATGCCGCCAGTCCAGTACGTGAAGGGGAGACGCGGTACATGAAATGCCAGAAGCCTGGAAGGTCGTCGACGGGCTGCATGATACCACAGAAGGTCAAGGACATGGCGAAGATCAGGGTGACGACGGCGCTGGCGGTCAGAGCGTCAGGGAGGGCTGCGATGGCGGCCTGAGCGAAGGTGCCGGTATAAATGAAAAATTGGATAGAGTAAACGAGAACAGTGCCCTGGGTGAGGGAGGACGGGACGCCGACGACGGCGTAGAAGTAGGAGCCGAAGACGAGGATTCCGGTGAGGATCATGTAGGGAACTTCGACGAGGACATTGGAGAGAAGGAAAGCTTTCCAGGAGTAGGCCTTGCTGGGGCGCTCGCGAACCTCATAGAGGGCTCGGGAGGTGACAAAGAGAGGCATCAGCTGTTGGACCAGGGGGGTAAAGATTGTGCAGAGCATGAAGATGGAGTAGACGACAGTTTGCATGCCCTGAAGGGAGGACTTGGCTTGGAAGAAGGAGAATCCGATGAAGAGACCGGAGGCAACACCCAGGATCCACTTGGAGATAACATAGGAGGGCATACGCCAGTACTGCTGGAAGACACGGGTGGTGACCTGGTAGATCTGGAACCAGAGGGGCATCGCGAATTCGGAGAGACTAACGTCGGACACATCGGCGGGCACCTTCTCCTGCTGGTCCCTGTGGATGCGCTCGAGTTCGGTCTGGACAGCCTGACATTCCTTACTGTTCTTCCACACATCAAACCAGTTGACGCCGTCGGCGTTCTTAATCTGGTTGACAACTTCGATCATGTACTCGGCAGGGTTCTCCTCGTCATCACAGACACGCGCGCCGTTTGACTCGAAGTAATCCAAGAGAGTCCGTGACTGCTCACCGATCTCTCCAAAGTACACGGTCTTACCGCCACGAGCGAGGAAAAGGAGCTGGTCGAACTCCTGGAACAGAATAGCGCTGGGCTGGTGAATGGTGCACAGAACAGCCTGGCCGTGCTCGGCAAGCTTACGGAGGAAGGAAACGATGGACCAGGAACTCTGGGAGTCGAGACCACTGGTAGGCTCGTCCAAGAAAAGCAGAAGCTTGGGGCGTGCAGCCAACTCAACACCGATAGTCAACAGCTTACGCTGCTCAACGTTCAGCCCCTCGCCAGGGACACCGACAATAGCTTCCGCGAAGTCTTCCATCTGCAACATCTTGATGACATCTTCCACGTAGTCATACTTTTCCTGGATTGAAACGGTCTTAGGCTGACGCAGAAGTGCACTGAAACGAAGCGATTCACGGACAGTGGCAGTCTCAAGATGAAGATCCTGCTGCTGGACGTAACCAGTCTTACGCTGGAAACTAGCATCCAGACTACGGCCATTGACCAACATGTCACCCGTGACAACTCCCATTGTCGTACGGTGGGCCAAAACATCCAAAAGCGTCGTCTTACCAGCACCACTGACACCCATCAGGGCAGTCAGGGTGCCAGGCTTGACCCAACCCGCGACGTGATCCAGGAGTCTGCGGGGCTCGCCCTTGATCTCGATATCATAGCAAACGTTGTTCCAGGTGAAGATGTCAGTCTGGGGCTCGATGGCGCCCATTCCCTCATCACCGGCACCGGCCTCCGCAACCGCTTGATCCGCGGACGAATCCTCGGAGGTCTCGACATCCGACGTAGAGTTTTGCATCTTGCGGCGCATATACTCGGGCTCGTGGCCACGACGGAAGACAAGAGATTCAGCCGTGCTAGTAGTGGATGAGTTCAGCTCACAGGCGATAAAGTAGATTGCCATGAAGCCAACAAGGAACGCAAAGAGAATGCCCAAGTTCCTCCACATGTGGGAGAAGGTGTATTGATAGTTCTCCCAGATGTAGGCGTCACCACTCACAGTAGTCTGACCAGCGACAGCGCCAGTGGTCGAGCAAGAGAAGGAGTTTCCAGAGAGATCAGCATAGGAGGGCACGAACTGGGCGCAGGGGGAAATTGCGGCCGTGGAACTCGTTCGCGATCAGCATCTCGAAGGCGTAGAAGATCGGGTTCAGGTACCGGATCCATGAGAACCAGGGGTGCATGGACGGGATGGGAATCACGAAACCGGTGTAGATGACGAGGGCCAAGATCATGACACCTGCTAGACCCATGGCTTGCGAGATGGTCTTTGTAACCGCAGCCAATGTTCTGAACACGGCGCTCATGACAAAGGTAATGATGAAACTGACGAGGAAGTAGAGGAAGAAGTTGCCCGGCTTCCTTTCGAAGCCGACGAGGAAGTACAGAATGATGTTGAACGCCACCGCGAGAGCGAATTTCACCGGTATATCGGCAAGGATGCCTGAAATCGCTTCCGTGGCGGGGTGGTAGAAGGCGTAGGAATTATGCTTTTCGATAATGGGACGTTGGGCGTATAGATTATTGATTTCGTTCATAGCGGTCAACGCGTTAAGAAGGACTGCGAAGAAAAGAGCCGCGCCCTTGGACTGGAAGCCTGCCGTGGTGTTGGGAGCAGAGTAGAAGGTGGAACCGACAATCAACGCCATGACGATCTGACTGATCACGACGGCCATGGTTGACGCGATGTCATTCCAGATGCGCTGGTACGCGCGAGTAGTGTTGAGACGGATTTGCATGGGCACACTGAGCATGTAGGGTGACTGCGGACGGGTGTGCTTGGCCTGCGCTTCACGCTTCTTTTCTTGAAGCTCCGCCACAGCCGAGTCATCGCCCACCGGGTACTGGCTCTCATACTCGGCAATTTCGGTCTGGAGCTGCTGATAGTCGGCCGAGTTCAGCCACGCCTGCTCAAAGTCCTCTGCGGTGCGGGGGACGCGAGATTCAAAGCCAGGCTTGGCCCGACGCTCGGAGGGGTTGGTAATGGAGGTCAGGAAATCACCCGTGGTCTGGCGAGGGGGACATTCCCAGCCCTGGGCTTCGAAGTAAGCCTTCGCCCGTGCAGCAGGGCCGAAGTAGATCTGGTGGCCCTGGTACAGGACGACCACCTTATCGAAGGTGTCGTAGATGCTCTGACTCGCCTGGTAGGCGGCCACCGCGTGGGCAGAGCCCTGGAAGTCAGACAGCAGACGCAGGGACTGGACGAATTTCAAGGCCGTGGCCGAGTCCAACCCACGGGTGGAGTTATCCCAGGCTCCCAGGGGGGCGGACGAGAGTGCCATCTCGGCGATACTGACACGCTTGCGCTCACCACCGGAGACACCGCGGACGAAATCATCACCCACCCGAGTGTTGTACGTGTGACTGAGACCGAACACGGCCATCATGACGGCCGCCATGTACTTGGCAAATTCCTTGCGGGTCATTCCTTCGAATCGGTTGGACGGGGTTCGCATGGCCGCCGCATGCTCCAGGGTTTGCCCAACCGTCAGATGGGGGAAATGACGGTCGACCTACAAATGAGGTTAGCATCATAGTTCCCAATTCTCCCCAGTTCGCGGTCCTCCATTGGATCAGCCCTACCTCTTGGTTGTAGACGACCTCTCCCTTGAACTGCTTGATCATGCGACGCAGCGGGATACCATTGTAGTGGATAACGCTGTCCTCGCTAATCTCCAGGCCATCTAGTTGGCCACAGATTGACTTCATCAGGGTACTGCAACCAGATCCGGGACGGCCCAACACCAAGAGCAGCTCTCCGCTCTTCAGCAGACCGTTGAAATTTTTCAGGATCCGCTTACTGGGAGACTTGCGGAAAAGCTCCCCCACCCGCAGTGGTGCGCCCAAAAAGGATGCTACCGTTTGTTGGTATTGCAGTTCTGAACCCGATCCGTAGATGTTCAAGTTCCTGAAGGCCACGCCCAACTTCTTGGTGCGCTCGGGGCCGACTTCTTTCATAGCACGGTTCACCCATTTTTCCAGATTAAACTCGGGCGACTGAGGGTTCAGCGCCGGGTCTGCGTCGGCGACGGAGGTGAGACGGTGCGTAGCCGATCTAGAGATTGAGAGCTTGCGGGACTGCTCCGTTGCGATGCGGGTGAGAGCGTCGACCTCATCGGGCTCAATCAAGGACATGCGCTCATATACAGTATTCTCCTTGTGGTTCTCATACGTGCTCTTCTCATAGTAGGAGTCATTGCCCTTCGAGCTAGGAAGACGCTCCTCCCCTTGCGTGGAAGAAGCCGACGACATGGCTGAAGGGGGGGGGGGGGGGAATCGGTTGAAGCCTGGGCGGGCCTTACGGGGGGGGGGTTCATCGTTTATCTATGGGAAAAGTTCTTGCATCTGGAGTCTAATTTGCAATCTCCTTTTTACGCGTTCTAGTGCATTCGGAAAGGCTTCGCTAGGACTCCAGTGGGCCTCGGAGTTGGAGAGCAGCTATGCCGCTTGCTTCGGACGGCCTCAGCCCGGCAATCAGCCGCCTGTCATTGGCCCTCGGGCCCCTCCAGTTCCGTGCACGGTGGATCTCGGACTGCTGAATTTTCACTAGGGCCGCTGACTCAGAATGCCTGCCTTATCCATGGATCCCCAGGAACCAACCAAAGGGTGAATAGGGAGTAAGGATCGGGATTCGGTCAAATTGTTGACATGCGGGCAGGAGTTAACTAGGCCGGAGGCCTGGGCTCATTGGCGCCCCTGTGCATAAAATAGCTCATTCTCACCAATGACAGCGCTAGATAAGATCTGATGCGAGTGGCGGTTCATGCAGCTGAATGCAGCGCGCTAATCGATACGGGCACGATCCCTGTCTCGCGGCTTGCCGATGCCTGCCCGAGAAGCCGTACATGTCCCATCTCGATACGCATCTCGATACGCATCCCGGCTACGTTGGAGGGTCTACGAGAAGCATGTTCTCACAAGATAAACCGAGGGATTCAGGCTGGGCATACGTTCTATAAATCAGTCAAGTTGAGACCCAGCCCCACCTTGGCGGGGAAGGACTGGAGATGCGAGTACTCCGTATTGCATATGCTTTGCCGTTTTGGGGCGGAAGCTGACGAGTGCCAGAAAGCAGGTTTCCCGTTGGTACAAAGGTATCAACAACTAGGCAGCGGCGGGTCACGTAGGCTCTCAAACTTGAGTCTATCGGCTATCTTGGGATCGGATAAGGGGGATAGGGTGTAGGCTATCTCTTGACACTCCCCTATCTACTCGTACACGCAATATCAGTCGTACACTCTCGGCCGGTGCCCGCTGCACCCTTCACGTTTCGAGGCACAACCTGAGCTACGTATTTGAAGTTGCCCCGCTCTGTCCTCACCTGCATTACCACATGAATTCGGCTGGGTGTATGATTCCTCACAGCTAGCGCAGCCAAGTCGGAATCACGATATCGCAATAGTCGTCGCGTCATTACAGCCACGTGGACCCACCAACAGCGAAACAACTCGAAGTTAGGGACTGGAATTCATAAGCCCAATCCCGACGCCCAGCTTTCTACACTGTGTAAATTCCTCCGCCATAACGGTCTCGCCCACGTTCATGGTTGCTGCCTTGCACCAGCTCCTATCCCCTCACAACGTGCTGGACCCAGACGGGTCCGGCCAAGGGCTTGGTCGACTTACTCGGGCCTTCCTCAGATTAATCCCGGTGTCCCGGGTGGAGGCACAGTGCACCTACCCCAATGTCCGCACAGTGGCTGATAAGCGGGTCGTCACTGAAGAACCAGGGAACTGTGCACCACCCGACCCGATAGCCGTTGTTTCCAATAATTGATGATGCTCGCGGCGCGAATAGGGGACGGTGGAGACTACGCAGTACAATTCACAGAGGCATAAACCCCTTTATGAACACCTATTGTGCTAATGATTGGGAAACATCCCCACTGACACAGCCCGGGCCGATGGGCCACGGTCTCAGCCTTGCTCCAGTTCCAGGGCAATCCTCCCAAGGTTCCCTCATCCTGGAAAAGGGGGTGGGGCGAAATCTGCATTAGCAAGGTTCTTCTAGGCTCCTAGCATAAAAAAATGAAACCGTCGCCCCGGCAGCCGATTCCTCATGTCGGCTGTCAAGCTCGGGTCCCATCTCGGTCAGTCAGAGTTCAAAATTAGTTTCAAGGACGGTCCACCGCCATGCCCAAGCAGTTTTGCGGTAAATGGCAGCCCTTGCTCCGTTCACGTTGTCTTGGCCACTCTGAGTAGTAGCGGTACCGATTCGACCTCGGCATTTGCTAACAAATTTTGAGGAGCGAAACATAGACCTCTCAGTACAGAGTAGATCGCGTCCGGGCAACTGGACAGCTTGGACCCGCTAGTGGAAGATTTCTAAGCCGAAACCGTACCTAGGTAGGCGTGCTTGCTCAGCGCAGGCTGTGCTAGTGTTTGCGAGGCCAAGCCCCACCTTTCTTCGCTAGTGTGCAAAAACATTCGGAATTCTGGAAGCTGCAACGTGGGAGTCTTGCTGAGTAGTAAAGTCAAATATTGTAGACGTTCCAACCCGGATTGCTTGATATCACACTTGACATCCTTTCATTTTTTTTGCTACCAATTGGCGCGTTGCAGGCTAATATGCGACTTGACATCTAATCGGCATCACAGTACCTAGGTACAGAATGTCCTGAATGTTCTTTTTAAGTTCACTACTCTTGGTAGGTGACTCGGAGTAGTCACTAGTATTGGCACAACAGCTGATTGTCCGGCTTCACTTTGCAAGTACTTATGAACTGTGCCATGGTATATCTGGGGCTATCTGGGAACACCCCCCTGCTCAGTATTTACTGCGCTGTGAATCAACCCAACGCACGATCCATCCTAGACTCAAGATCATCATTCGTCGGCCGGTGTTATGTCCAAAAATGTTGGAACCTTGGGCCTCCTAGGACTGACAGACCTTATCGGTGTCGGGGACATACCCTCAGCCTAGTTTCAAGACTCAGAGTCCTGGACTGACTGACAGCCTCACGAAATAGAGTGTTCTTACGGTGAAGCCGTCTAACCTAATATGGACAGGCGGGGCTAAATTTAGATCGAATGTGGCGTCTATCGTCCGCCGTGATCCAAATAACCGCCGGACAGCGAACCATTGGCACCCTCGGTATAAACAAGCCAGCCAGCTGCCATCCAAACTTCGGCCAACACTTTGCTGGCCCCAAAGCATAGAATAACCTGGATCTCAACCAAACACCTCACCCACGCTCGGGACAGTCGAAAATGGACCCGAACGTCCGTGATCTTAGCGGGCTGGGGCTGAAATTTTTGGCCCCCGAGGAGGCCTACAACGATAAGGCCGCGGAGCAGCGCGCGGTCGAAGTTGTGACAGAGCTATTTTTCACTCCTCGTAGAACCCGCGCGCCATGTCTGATTTCAAGGTCGTGATCGTTGGAGGGAGCATTGGCGGGTTGACACTTGCCAAGACCCTCGAGCTCTACGGCATCGACTATGTCCTCCTCGAAAAGTCCCCGGAGATCGGGCCCCAACTAGGCGCGAGCGTAGGCATCCAGCCTCACGCCTCCAAGATCCTGGACCAGCTGGGTATTCTCGAGCAAGTGAAGTCCAAAGCGCACCCGATCTACGAGGATCGCATCTTTGGTCCGGATGGAAAGCGCCTACGAGCCCCGCATGGCATCAACGGGTTGTACTATGGCCTGTGAGGACCGCTCGTGCATCGCTTGAGACACATGGAATGCTAATTTGGGTCTGTTCGCAGCTCTGGGTATCCCCTCATGTATCTCGATCTTCAGCAGCTTCAGCTGGTCCTCTATCACAGCATCGAGGACCAGTCAAAGATCCACGTGAACAGCGACGTTGACAGAATCGAACAACTGGATGGTTTCGTGCGTGTTATCACCAAGAGCGGGGAAAGCTTCAGGGGCGACATCGTGGTTGGAGCAGACGGAGTGTACAGCCAGGTCAGGGAGGAGATGTGGAGAATTGCCGACAAAGAGACGGGCGGAAGTCACTGTGTTCCTCTGAGAAACTGTAAGTGTGGCCAGCGAGTCCCCCAGCAGTCGCAATGGCTGATTGTGTGGACAGCAATTACCTGCTCCTACAAGTGCATCTTTGGTATGTCCGAGCGTCCTCAGGGAACCCCCAACAATGCGACTTTCTATACGTTCCATGATCAACACTCGTATTTCTGCATTTCCGGGCCCGAGGGCAAGATCTACTGGTTCGCTTTCTTCAAGAACGACAAAACCACGGTAGACCGGGATATCCCGTATTACAAGGCTGACGACGCACGGGAACAAGCTCTCAAGCATGTCAATGAGCCTCTCTTCAACGGCCTTCGGTTCGGGGATCTGATCACTCGCCAAAGTACCGCGACCATGGTTCCTGTGGAAGAATTTGTCCTGGATACAAATTTCTATAAGCGAGCAATTTTAATAGGCGACTCTTTCCACAAAGTAAGCCGACTAGCCCTTCCGGTCTCATATGAACCAGCCATGCTAATGCCACTCAGTTGAACCCATTGACAGGCCAAGGAGCCGCCTGCGCGATAGAAACAGCTACCCTGCTGGCCGACCACTTGAAAGAGGCCCTGGATGAGGGCGCAACGCCCAACGACGATAAAATCTACAGCATGTTCTCGCAAATCCTTGCCCAGCAAAAACCACGGACAACCAAGCTTCTGGAGAAGACGAAGAAATTGCAACGACTGCATGCTCTCGAAAATTCAGTCCTGCGGTATATTCAGTTGAAACTTCTTCATCGCTTGGGCCCAGAGCATCTCTCGACGCTATACGTTACCAGGACAACCCCTGGACGCAAGGTGAAATACCTGCCAGAGACCTTCAGAAGTGGAGCGGCATTGGCCGATGAAGACGTGGTTGCGAATCCGAGTGAACGACGCCCGTCAGCCACAAAGCTTTGGATGGGATTGATGCTCCTGATCGCTTTACTCGGCCCTGGCGCGAAATTCACTCTCCGGGCTCAGCGTGCTTCGGATCCTAACGAGTCGCGAGTGCTACAGACTTACCTCATTGTCTTATCCATCGCTACTAATAGCATATTTGTGCTCGAGTCGCATCGACCGGGTCGTTGGATGACTATTCTGCTTTGGAGGTAAGCGAACATCATTGAAATACTCAACCGCTGGCAAGTCTCACAAGAATACAGTGCAATCCCCTATTCCATGCTATCAACTTATACATTTGGATGGACATTCTATGCTCCTCTCTATTTCGCCATCTTCATTGCCCTCAGTGCAGTGCAGGAGTTTTACTACCCCTCTCCACGCGCCATTAGCCCTTCAACTGCGGCCGCTCTTCCTTACGCTCTGCTGGTCTCATATGGACCGCTCATGGCTCGGGCTCTATGGACATTACTCACCAAGCCCGAAGGAGACGGCATCAGTAACGGCTGGGATACCAATCTGAGCCACCTCAGCTTCCCGTTCCTGGTCAACGGCATCGGGGACATGATGATGGGCGACCCGCTCAAAATCAGTCAGTTACAGTTTGACTTTAGGGACATGGACTGCCTTTCGCAGTTTTACAATGTGTTGTTTCTGGCTGCTAGCGCTGGCCACGTGATGCTGATCAGCCAGTTCATTCCGTATATCACCACTGTCCCGATCGCAGACTTGAGTCTCAGTCTGTGCGCGGAATGGGTGGAAATCGGATGTCTGACCTTGGCGGTGGTTGCTTGGAGTCTTTTCACTGTGTGGGACATGCAACGGGTCAACTTGACTCAGGTCTCTCTGCTGAAGGCATTCCTCGGCGCTGTTGTGGGCTCTGTGCTTATAGGCCCTGCGGCTGTGCTTACGGGACTTTGGTGGTGGCGCGAGTATCCTCTTGAGCGAGGCAGAAATAAGCCTGCACAAGAGGTGGAGCCCAAGCCTGAGCAGAAACCTGAGGTCCGGGCTTAAGAAATCCCCACTTTGTACTAGCAATAGTAGGCCAAGAACACAAATGATACTTCATGACATTTGGACCCCCGGTATCTCAGGAATGTTTCAAGTTCTGGAATGATAGCAGCTCTTACTCTAGACTGGCTCCCAATCAGAACACCAGCCTGAATGACAGGCCTGGCCTGTCTCACACAGATCCAAAGCTATCATCCCATATTCTGCCTGTAAAACAGAGCGCCACGCTAGATGTCCTGCTTCCAAGATTCATACGATCAGCAGAATGCAACATATCGTGTCTTAATTTCCATCGGCCGCCAGATATATTGGATAAATGATAAATCCAAGTCCAAAACGCGGCTTTTCAGCGTAGAGAAGAATCTTTAAAAGATTACCACCATCGAATCACCCGCTCCTTACTCTAAGAGCCTCCCCTCATCCACCTCCTTCATGATCTTGACCCCGGAGCTAGTTCCAATGCGCATCGCACCCGCCTTCACCATTCGAAGGAAGTCACTCGCAGACCGAATCCCCCCACTCGCTTTGACCTTGCAGGTGCTGCCACACACGTCGGCAACCATGCGCATCGTCGTGACACTCTCCGGATCTGCGCCCGCGCCTCGGAATCCCGTGCTCGTCTTCACAAAGTCCGCCCCGGCCTTGCACACGAGCACAGTAGCGGCAATGAGCTGATCCCGATCAAGCTGGGAGGTCTCCACAATGGCCTTGAGCTTTACCGGGGCGGGCGCAGCTTGGCGCACGGCAACAATATCATTATACACAGCTTGGTACCTCCCCTCTTTCAACAGAGGATAATTGATCACCATATCCAGCTCGCTCGCCCCGCGCTCGACCGCCTCCTGCGCCTCGCGGACCTTCGCACTGCTATCGAACGCCCCCTCGGGGAATCCTACCACACACGCAACGACGGTCCCCGGTGCGCCCTCTAGGTTAGCAGTTGCGCGGGCAACATGGTCCAAGCGGACGCAGACCGAGGCGAAGTTGTGTTCTTTGGCTTCGGCGCAGAGCTGGTCGATCTGGCCGGGCTCGGCGGGGACTGAGAGGAGCGTGTGGTCGATCAATTGCGGAATGTTTAATGGAATCGGCGCCTGGAACAATGGGCGTTCAGGGATTTGTTCCTTCAGGGTGGAAATCAGCGCCGCCCACTCGGCATCTGTGGCTGGGCCGGTCGACATGTTGGGCGCGCCGCGAGATCAGGGAACTTCCACGTCGCCCGAGGGTAAGTTTTGGTTTGTCCGGTCTTGCTGGGATCGAGGGGCAAGGAGGGGTACCATCACGTGAGGGTAATGGGGGGTTTCCTCGTCAGAAGGATTGTGACTCCATCTTGACACTATATAAGGCGCAGCTGTGGCGTTGAGGCCGGCTGTTACATGGCTGATTTGCACTAAAAGCTTATGAAGGGCTATTTTTTTTTCAGCGAGATGTAAAGAGTGGAAGTCATGAGCAGAGATATTTATTGGTATAAGTCAAGACTCTTGATTCGAAGTAGCGCATAACCAATTCAATGTTAACCTTCAAAGATACCGCAATAGAGACAGATGCGAAAGAGATAACTCTATCGCTACCTTATTCCATCCGTGGCGAAGTCGCCAGTTTCTGATCTCAGTGTGGGTGTCTAATTAACAGCCACCTCCACCACATGGCCCCGGTACCCGAGGCCTTGGATACCATCGTTGTGCCCGCCGCGGATATCATCCATGCCTCCAAATCGTTTCCGAGGACCGCCTCCTCCACCTCCTCCACCTCCACCACCCCTCCGCCTCCGCCGCCACCAGAGGATCCTGATCCTCTAGCGAAAGGAGGTCGGAAGCCAGGGGTTTTCATGTTGTTAATGTTGAACTGCGAGTCCCGCGCCGATCCGTATGGGTCGAACTAGCAACGGCCGTCAGTCTCTGAAGCTAATCAAGGATTCATCCCAAAATAACACAGGCAACAGGAGTGGGAGACCATAGTTAAACCGTGGGTCTTGGGTCTATCATACCGAGAACAGGCTCACAAAGTACAAGCCAAGGAAGATATAGACGCCCTCGAAGAAGCGGGTGAGACGGACGGACAGCGGTGGGCTGGTTCGTAGATCATGTTAGCCCAGTGTCTGCCATAGGGCTGTTCATGGATTTTGGTCGAGTAGACTCACCTCTCAAGGACCCTTCCGCCGGAGAAATAGGTCGTTGGTTTTGTGGATGCCATCGTGTGTTTTTCGAAGAGAGAAGATTAGGTGGAGTTGGCGACGTGAGGCAACAAGTCCACGAGTGTCCAGGACCCACTTAGTCACTTAGCCAATCACGTTGCTGTATATTATTCATAGCACATTTATAGATTCATGGCGTACTTGTTTGTGTGTATACAGAGTACCTGCGTAGATACAAGAGCAAGTATAGACTCGTGTTTTATTTGCCTGGGAAGCTTCCTTCATAGAAGCACAAAGGAATTGTTTGTCCAATGGAGCCAATTCGTCAAATATATTATGAGTTCTCTTTGACGGCTTCTTCCTCTCTTCTCCAACACCCGGGTCTTAGAACATTCTTGTATCTTTGGAAACCTATTCGTGAGCAAGCCTTCAACATGTCTCACCCAGATACCTGTGACTGTTCTCGTTGTGATCCATCCCCTGAATTCTTCCAACAACCTTCTGCTACGTCCATCAATAAACTCGTTGGAGAAGCAAAGTTCAAGGTCGCCTTCCATCTTCGTGAAAGTCAAGAGCAAGGAGCCTGCCACTCTCTGGTATTTGATAATGAAAATACCTTGTTCCGTGATGAAGACCAGGAATTAAATTTGGTACACAGCCTTGAAGATGAAGTGAGATTTATTTTGATTGATACCATCCGCCGGTTCGAGTGCAAGAAAGAGTACTTCAACTACTTGGAGGTAGAAGTCGCTTTCAAAGAATTTGAGAGACACTGCAGACTCCAGAGGCCATTGCCAGTCAGGTTGTCACTGTTTCTAATTGCAGCAGTGGGCGACTTTACGTCGTCTATCGAGACTCGAGGGAAGCAAGAGATCAGAGACCGCTATCTGAGCAAACATGTTACTGAGGACGACATTAGAGAATATGTGAAGATTGGCTATGACCATTTCGGCTTCTTCTGTGCTGGACTTTCCTGGCTGAACTCTGTGGTCCGAGTGTCGTGGGATCATGATCTGAGACTGACCCGCGCATGCTCAGAAGGCATTATACACCCTACGGGCGACACAGAAGAGGAGAAGCCCGAGAAGCTCAATATTGCCCCTATGGTGCCAACCAATGCAAATGCATGCAGTCGAGTATCTCCCGAAAAAAGTCGATCTCGCTGGCCTAAAAAAACCCCAAGGCATACGAAAACTCGGCAAGATGCGATACGTAACTGGGACGCCAAGTTCCTACCGGGGTTGGATGTATGGCACCTTCGATCCCCTTCCAGACTGTGCTATACGCGAAATAATAGCACAGGGCTCCGTGGCAGCATACAGATGCCATCCTTCGATTTTCGCGCGGTCTGAAGACAACACCTTCCAAGTTGAACCAGCTTACTGGCCTGTTGCCTTGGCGACTGACGCTCGAGGGCATCGTTACCTTCCTGACCACCTGCTAGATACGATTCTCCCATCATGGAGGGCTTTGATGAACTTGGACCTGAAGGCTATTTCCATAAGAGGTTCAAAACAGGCCGAAGAATGGATGAGAGAAAACTCGGGAAGGCTGATTGAATGGGTTGAGAAGGAAAAAGCAAAGGTCAAGAGCTGCGGGATTCGAGACTGGCCCCCTCCATATGCCTCACCTGTTGACGGAATGGGCTCACCATACAGTCAATCCGAGGTAATCCGAAATCCCTGGAGAGTTACTCAGCGGACACCACGCCGAAATCCGCCTCGGAGACTTCCTGTGCCTCTGAACGAAGTTCGAGGGTTGGCGATACATGAGGCGATAGGAGAAACTATGAAGCGATTCAACGAACTACATTTGTCTGCCTTGACTGAGCTCCAAAGAAAAATGGAAGCAGAAACAGCCGCGCTTGACGAGAAGTTCAAAGCAGCTATGAAGCTTCCGGAGATACCAGCTCACCTGGAAGGAAGCCGGGCGTTGGTGGACACCTTGTATTTCTGATTCACCAATCGTGGAACAATACGCAGATGATATCGATGCCGATATTGAGCAGACAGAACAGATGATTCCCGAGGCCTATGATAGTGCTCTGGTCGCCTCGGAAGAAGTAGATACGTCCAGCAAAGCCGACCCCAATGAGTTGTGTGGCACGTCGGAAAAGATCTGGTCATCTTCTGAGTATGCTTCGGATGACGGTATCGACGGCATAATGGAATAGGATATGATTTTTGAATATCTCGTGCGAGCCAAAACCAGATATTCGCATTAGGGCATGGGCCAAATGAGCAGCTTGGGCTGGAACGAGACGGGGAATTGGCATAGGGCATAGGGACTTCATGGAGGAATTTGGAACTTGCAATCGGCTTCCTTGTTATCCCAAATTGATTCTCATCAAATTGACATGCGAAATTGACCACTAACCAACGATAATCTTCCTGTAATCGCGTCGTAGTTCATCGTACCTCATCGAACCCGTGGACCACAAATCACGTGCGGCCCGGAGCTTGCAGCTCAGGGCGGAAACATCGAGCTTCGTTCCTCCATCTCGTCATCACCTCGTCCACCTGTATCGCTTTCTTTCTTCTCCACCGCTTCTCTGCAGAAGGCCCTCCTCTATATCCCGCATTCCAGGTACCTCCCAAATTACACAGTCGCTCTCCGACACCATTCGTCATCATGTCCGATGGCCTGTTGAAGCCCGAGAAGGACTTCTCTAAGGACGCCGACAAGGTCATCCCGGAGGCGGAGGCTTTGGCCAAGGTACTTCTGAATCGAGGAAATTTCATCTGGGATGAAACTAACAGCTGAACCTAGAGCGATGTCCAAGGTGCAGTGGATAAGCTGTTGGGCCTGGAGAAGCAAGCACGTCAGGTTCGTTTTCATAGCCACTCGAGCTATTATCCGCAATATTTACTGACCCACATCGCGGCATCTGTAGGCATCCGATCTTGCTACAACCTCACGTCTTCTAGTCGCCATTGTCACTATCAGCAAGAACTCCGGCGACTGGGCCCTCCTCAACGACCAGGTGCTCCTTCTCTCCAAGAAACATGCCCAGCTCAAGCAAGCCACCACCCGGATGGTGCAAGAAGTTATGAAATTTTTGGATGAGACTCCCAACTTGGATGTCAAACTGTCTGTTATCGAGACGCTGCGGACGGTGACTGAAGGAAAGGTAAGACCCAAGGACGATACGCGCTCCAGGCTTAAGATCAATTTACTGATTGGCCATGAAAGATCTTTGTCGAAGTCGAGCGCGCCCGAGTGACGCGGATCCTATCAAATATCAAGAAGACCCAAGGCGACCTCAATGCGGCCGCAGATATCCTTTGCGAGCTGCAGGTGGAGACCTTCGGATCGATGACCCGCCGCGAAAAGACCGAGTTTATTTTGGAGCAAGTGGGATTGTGTATTGAGCGCGGAGATTGGACACAGGCCTCGATTCTCATCCGGAAGATCAATAAACGGTACTTCAACCGCAAGCCGAAGAAGAGCCCCGAGGAGATAGAGAAGCTTAAGAAGGAGGCGGAGGAGCGAGAAAAGACCCGTGGGCCTGATGAGGCTCCTATGGAAGTGGATGACGATGTCACAGATCTGAAGCTCCGTTATTACGACCAGCAGATTACCCTTGCCAACCACGACTACAAGTATCTCGATGTCTGCAAACACTACCGAGAAGTTTTGGATACCGAGGCGGTCGAGAACAGCCCCGAGCAGCTGCGCGCAGTAAGTTTTTGTTCAGCCTGATGATTCGCATTCCACGGCTTTGCTAACTCTTGGACCTTGGAAAAGGCCCTCGCCCGCATCGTTTATTACATTGTCCTCTCCCCCTACGACAACGAGCAATCAGACCTTCTTCACCGCATCCAACAAGACCCCCGACTGTCACAAGTTCCCGAAGAAGCGCGCTTGGTGAAACTGTTTACCATTCCCGAGTTGATGCGCTGGCCCTTGGTATCCGAGCAATTTGGCCCCCATCTCTGCAGCACCGACGTCTTCGATGCTCAGCCTCAACAAGCCGCGGAGAACCAGGCCCACCGAAGATGGCAGGACCTGCGCAAGCGTGTGATTGAGCACAACGTGCGAGTTGTGGCCAAGTACTACACTCGCATCCAGATGCCCCGCTTGACTGAGCTTCTGGACTTGACTGAGGAGGAAACTGAGAAGTATATCAGTGAGCTGGTCACCTCCAAGACTATCTATGCCAAGATCGACCGCCCTGCCCGGCTGGTCAACTTCGCCAAGCCTCGCGATGCGGACGACGTGCTCAACGAGTGGAGCAGCGATATGAAGAGTCTGCTGGGTCTCTTGGAGCGTATTGATCATCTCATCACGAAGGAAGAGATGATGGCTCGCATCCTGCCATCCCGCGGCGACAAAGCCAAGGCTCGCTGAGGGAGACTCGTAGAATGATCTGGGTTATCTGGGGATTTTAGGAGTATGGGAATTCTGCTTCCGTGTGTATCATATATCGCCGTAGACCCCTGATGAGATGAATCCACTAACATTCTGACATTTGTCACAACTGATATGCAAATGATGAATTTATTCATGTCTAAGTGATAGCTTCCAAATTCCCTTATCTCCCGTAGCAAGTAGCTCCTCGTGATCCTACAAGGCCGACTACCTTACCCAGCATCACTGTAACACGCAAAGCACCCACACTCCGGATCAACCACCCGCAAAGCATGCAAAATCCGCCGTAGCGCGACCGATGTCTCATCAGCCGGTAGCGTGCTCAGCAGCGTATCAATGCACCCGATTCGCGCCCTTGACAAATGCGCCATCTTATCGTCGCCGCCATGGATTGCCAACGCCCCAACCTGCATGCTCAGGATATTGAAGAGATCCACCAGATTCTTCGTCTCAACCTCGTTGAAAGTCTTATAAAGCCTCGTGAGACTGCTGGTAATTCTTAGCGCTCTGGTGATATCGAAAACCCGTTCCGCAAAGCAGTGAGTTGTCTGGCTCGGGTCCAAGTGGTCCTGGTAGATGAGGAAGATCTTCAGCGTACCAATCGACTCGCTGAGGAACTCGGCCGCTGTGTTGGGAGAGACTCTGTTGCAGGCTATGCGGTGGGAGTAGGCCTCTAGCCTATGGACTAAGTCGTTGCGGACGTGGGACAGACGGGTTGCAGGGCTGGGGTCTGCCGTGGCGCGCCTAGGATCTGCTGGGCTGCTATTTCTACCAGTACCTTCAAGTTGATGGTCAATATCTTCGAGCAAGTTAATGGCCAACATTTTCCGATCAAAGTGCTTTGCAGACGGTGATGTTACCCATTTGAGAAGTATCGTAGGCCTGCTTTACTGGCACTTTTTATAAGGACATTGTTCGAATGTGGCTTGGACAGGATGATAATCAATGCCTTTGTGCAGTACACAATGCAATCTCCTCCGGTTTCTATTCAGGTGCATGGTAATTAGGGTATGCCTCTTGACTAAAGAGCTAATACAATGCCCAGCTGGGCAAAGGCGGGTTGACAAAGAGAACCGAGAAATCAAAGATATGGGAGCTGACAATCCCCAGTTTAGGGCCACAAGTGGATGACAGGTAAATGGCACAAACCCTGACAATATGATGGCACTCCACGATAGTTTCAAAAGTACTAGAAAGCTCCTCCTGACACCGCCGATGCCCCACTGGAACTCAACGTGGTTCGTGATCTTGCTTCATTATGATATCATGCTCGACTATACAATTTATATCGCTTCAAATACGCAAGGCGAGATCAGAGTGTTACTTCAGGATCCCGTCAGACTTGAAGAATCCCTCTAGAAACAAATCAAGTCAATCCCATGCTTACTATGTAATTGCTTTCGACAGGTAAATGCGAGATCCCCGAGTATTTCTCCCTGCTAGGAAATGCTTCTGGTAAAATCATAACGACCTTTAGACTCATGCATCAGCCTACTCCCTGAAGTCTCAGACTAGCCCCGTACGCTAAAGGGCCATATATTGGTATGGTATGTATCTAGCGTAGGCGTGGTTCCTACTTGGGCATGAAGGATCTGGCGGTTTTTTGTCTCCGATCGGCCTATTGCAAATTGCATCAAGATGTAGCCGCTCTGATCATTATGCTCGTAGCCTTGGATCAACTCGTCATGGACCTGAGCTCGTCTCTCATGCCCCCGGAGTCCACTGATCACGACAAATGTCGGTCAAAACAGCCACCGATCTCCCCCTTACATTCCGGGTGCAATAGTCCCGCAATGTTCGGCTTCTATCTCACATCTGATGGTCGGTATTTGAGACCCCTTAGTAAGGCCTCCAAGACAACAAAAATGGTCCCTCTGTGTGCCTTGACAATCGGTAGGAATGTCATTTGGACGTGGGGCTGGTGGATCTATACTCAGCTGAACAGCGGCTGCCTGGGTGACACAACATTAGCGGAATACGCAGGGGCACAAAAGTGCCCTAGGGGACGTAATATGAACCGAACGATAACACGAGATGTCCAGAAAAAGACTTAGAATACAGTCGCTTCGTGGCGACCAGGAATGTGCCCACTGGGTCCTGTTTCCCGCAGGATTCCCAGACTGAGACCGATGATAAATACTGGCTCCTTCGGGTCGATCCTGCGAAACGAGCATTGGGAGAGCGGGGGTTGAGCACCGCAACGCCTCCAAGCTGGTGATTAATGTGGGAATTGGGTCTCGCAGCGGTCAATCCATCTCGCAGCCTTCCAACCAGATGGTGAGGACCCAAAAAGCACAGGCCCACTCCCGCGCGACGATGATTTCATCTAGCGTGATCTACACGCTAGGTCCGGCCATAACTTCTGGGGATTCCGCTGTAGATTGGGCCTCCCTCTTCAATCCACGCTCACGTTCCCACTGTTATGCATAAGTATGGCGAACCCCCGCTCGGTATCCGAGCGCAGGGTAGATCGCTGCGTGCCTGCGAGCAGAGATATCCGGTTCAAAAGGCGGGCGGAGGGCACTGGCAAGCATGGCGCGCTTTCGAAAAAATCATTTCGGAGCACCCTCGACTCGTGATGTTGGTGTCGTTCCTTGGTTTCCTGCTGTATATTGCCCGTGGTGTCGCGCTGCCGGTCTCAGTGCCTTCGCCCACGGTAACTATAGACTCTGGGCCCATTGTTGGCACCACGACCTCGTTGCCCTCGTCGACGGTAGTGGTGGAGAAGTATCTCGGGGTTCCATTTGCCCAGTCTCCGACCCGATTTGAGCCTTCTAAGCCCGTGTCTTCTTGGTCGACGCCATATAATGCGACGCAGTGGGGGGCCCGGCTGTATACAGCAGATTGGCCCTACCGATCAAACATTTTATAGAGAGCTCGGCATCATTACACCAGACGGTGGGGAGAGCGAAGACTGTCTCAACCTGAATGTCTTCACGCCTAGTTCCAAGGGTTCTAGGCCAGTTCTATTTTGGATCTATGGCGGGGGCTACGCAAATGGGGCCTCGTCTTTCGGGATTTACGACGGATCCAGCTTTGCTGCGCATCAGGATGTCGTCGTGGTGACGAGCAACTATCGGACGAATGTGTTTGGATTTCCTGGTGGCGATGTGCCTACCAAACACGCAAATCTAGGGTATGTTTGTGCTCGGCCTTGGCCCCCCAGATTCCACGACCCATTGGAAAAACAGTCACTAACTAGCCTCAAACAACAGCTTGCTAGATCAGCGCCTGGCGCTTGATTGGGTTCAGCGTAATATCGACAAGCTAGGCGGTGATCCATCTCAAGTGACTATCATGGGAGAGAGTGCTGGTGCGGGAAGTGTCGATGCTCTACTTACATCTGCTCCGGACCCGTTACCATTTCGAGCAGCTATCATGGAATCTGGACAAGCCTCCGTTCGGTCTTCTCCTAGCGATAACGTCCAGTCATACTCCCAATCCTGGGATACGCTTCTAAGTGTGACCGGGTGCTCTGCCAACTGGACCGAGTCATCTTCTGACAAGCTGGGCTGCCTACGGGACGTCCCAGCCACGAAGATCAGGGAAATTTTGGACAATTCCAATCTCACCTTTGGCCCTCGAATGGACGGGGTCAGTTGGTCAGCAGCGCCTCGGCTCAGCCGCCTCGACTCAAGATTGGAGAATTCGAGCTTTGCCCGAGTCCCCATTATGGCTGGATACAACGCCGATGAAGCGAAGCCTTTCATTGTCGGTATGAACAATACCAAGCGATTCTTGGAGGGATATAATCTGGGCCTCTTCTCGGATGCCTTCATCAAAGAATATCCTTTGGGTGCACCGGGCATTCATACCGAAAACGACCGGATCTCGGCGATCTACACGGATATCGCGATGCATTGCCCGATCGCCACGCTGGCGAATGATAGTAGCAGTGTTGACATTCCGACCTGGCGGTACTTCTTCAACGCCAGCTTTCCAAACCAGGAGATCTTCAAAGGCAGCGGCGCTTTCCACAGTGCGGAGATCCCTTACGTCTTTGGGACCTACAAGACCGAGGGCGCTACTGCATTTGAGAGAGAAGTCAGTCAGTCCATGCAGAAAGCGTGGGCTGCCTTCGCGAAAAACCCGACTAACGGACCTGGATGGGACACAGTCTCTACGATCGGTCTCTTTGGCGATGGGGTCAAAGTCGGCATGAGTGCCAAGGGAAAGAAGCCGCTTACCACTGTGGATTCGAGCATGGATCAGCGATGCTCGATGTATAAAGCATTTTATGACCAGTACATATTTTCCGACTACTAGTCGTGGTCCATACGCCGCTGGCGATTCATGAATTACGAAGAATAATAGCATTTCATAGCGGGGCCGGATGTGTTATTTTTCTGCTGGATTACCGTCTTCTTTCTCTTCTCTCATGAGCTGTCCACAGTTTCATATCTACAGGTCAACTCTCCCCGTAAGGATAGACACTGGGGCGACGTTTCCGCCCTAGCTCGTTTGAAAAAGAGATAGCAACAAACAAATTGACTTATTGAAAGAAGACTGGAGAAGACTGTGGTCTGGCGCTGACAATCACACATCGAGCCGCTACATCTCTCCTTCTGGATCAGCATATGAGCCCAGAAAGCCCGAATATATTGAGGTTGATACGGGTTCAAACCGCCGTATCCCCTATTCTCGTCGTCACATCCCAGTTCGATCGTATACCTGTCAGCTGTTTCAATCGCCATCAAAGCCAGTGCATCATCGGGTTCTCTGAAGGTACAAAGGAAACCTTGGAGCCTTCGAAATAACGTGGATGCTTACAGAGCAGATCATATTTCTCAGAAGTTCAGGGCCTGTCCGTGTCGTATTCGTCATGCACTTCGCTTCTCGGATATTGTCCACTCGATTGTGCAAACTATACAGAGTTTGCACCCTCCAAACCATTCCTCGGCCTCTACGAGCCTCGAGAATCTGATAACAGCTCTTATATCCGTTCAAATCCACCATTGCGTATGCAGAGTTACATCATCCAGCTGTTAAAAGAGAAAGCAAAAACCGTGCTCAGCGTCCTCAAGGGTATCATGCGGCGCTAAAATTTCTATATCTCTGGATACTCTATAGGGACTCAAAATGGAACATCCATATCATTGACATCCTCCTCCCCGGCATCCTTCGCCCCATTGCCCTTCTCCAGCTGCTCCCGAATAAACAGCACCGCAGCATCAAGATAAGGCCTCTGACAAGGAATAAAATGAGACCCGGGATGAAAAACAACATGCCCCTTCTTCTCCGGGTCCCCTCGCAAGCCTCAATCAACGATCTCGTCCTGGACTCGTCAACCACAGAATCCAAGGTCCCAATCACGTGCAGCACCGGCGTCTGGATCTTCGGCTCCTCATAAAATGCCCGATACCTCGCCCCCGGCGCCCGGAACCCACAGTAACACAGCGCAAACTTGAGCGGCGGATGATCTAGTCCCACAAACGATTCCGGGAACGGAATGCCTGCCACCCCAGTCGCCTTGTCCGCCTCCTTCTCGAACCGCGCAAAGCTCTCCTGCCGCCCTTCCAGTAACCCAGCCAGCATGCCCGCAAAGGCCGCACCCTGCGAGAACCCGATGACCCCGTCAAAAGGGCCTTCTTCGGCGAGCACCTTGGCGACCGTCGCTAGCCCCTGCTCCATCCCCGTGTACAGCGGCGGGTCGGCGGTGTTGGACCGCCGCCACCACCCGTATGCCTCGATGGGCTCCTGCGCGGTCTCGGAGGGCTCGTAGCCGGGAATATCGCTGGGATCGAGTTTTATGGGGGCAGTGGGGTAGATGGCATTGACCTCGTGCGACGGAAAGGCTTTCTGGATGTGTTTCGTCAAAGCGCGGGTTTTGGCATGGAACAGGGGACCCGACTGCGTGTAGCCGTGCAGCATGAGGATCTTGAGCGGGGTGCGCGTCTTCTCTACGGACGGCGCCATTGTGCTGAGCGGGGCGGCGGTGCTAACGAGCTGAAGAGAAAGGCCTGCGAGGCGAGTCCGGCTAGCTGGCGACATATACAAGGAGCCGACGGTGAAAGGTATGTTGAGAGGGGGGGGAAGCACGTGGAAGTCCACCGAGCGGATCCTGAAGTTTGTTTGAGGGCGATAAGATAAGGCCGGTCAGACCCCCCCGTTCCCCCTAGAGAATGGGTGTCGTCATACTAACCATCCTGGACACAGCTTTGAAAAGAAGGAAGAAAAATTACAGAAAAGAGGATATTTTGACCATCTTTGAGACTTCCATCATGGATTTGGAACCCTCGGCCGATATGGACAAATTGGATCTGCAAGCTGAGAGAAACTATGACGAGCTGGGACTAAAGATGGACGAGCTGATCGAGTATGTATATCTCTCCCAAACGTTCGAACGTCTGCGTTTTGACCAAAACCTCCCACAATCCTCTTTGCAGAGCAGAGTGCATTTGCGCATGGCGTCGCTTTGGCAACATGATCAGATAATACCAACTGCAGATAATCTTCCAGCGCGTTAGCATCACACCCCGAAGTGCAACCACCAACCCCACACCCGACGGCCTTCTTCCTACTCAGCTTCATTCGCGCCACCCGCGAGCACCTGCGGAACATCGACTTCCAGAAACTCGCCGAAGGCGGCAGTAAAGAGAGCCAGGCCCTGCGCGATGTCATCGGGCGGAATTGGTTCGCCAATATGATCCTCAACGACCAGTCGGGCGCTTTATCGCTGGTGACGCCAGGCGACGGATCGCACTCTATCCAGATCGGCCCAGATATCAAGGCAAAAGCGAAAGCGTTGCATGATTTCTGGGGGCTCAAGTCGGACTGAGTGGTCCACGACAAATCCGGGCTTCTTTCGTTTGGCTTGCATTATCATGGGCATTCGAGCAGGTGTTTCCTCTTTTTCGACTTGCAGCCCTATGTCTCTCTTCACGCTGGATTTGAGGCATTTCCTACAGTGTACAAATAGGAGTGCTATAGATGGATCTAGCGAGCGTTGGTTTTTTTTTGTTTTACTCTTTCTCACTTTTGATCTTCAGTCGTTTTTTTTCCGAAGCTCGTCTGGGGCTTTCGAGTCTTTCTTTTCAACTATTCGCTCACGAGGTTTACGTACCTGGGCCACGTTCGTTATGTACAATGGGGAAAAACGTCATACCCGTTCGAATGAGGATACGCTATCCTAGGCAACATCATCCCTCAAAAGCGCATGATCCGTATCCAATTCAAAACCAATTCTTTATAATTCGCTGGCAATCCATTCTCTAGCTCAATTCAACATCCTCATCTACAAACCAGGGAGGGGCGCACGAGGCCTCGCGCGAAGATTCGCGCAGCTCTCCCAAACCAGCGAACCCCCCCCCCCCTTCAGCGCCATGAAACCGATTTTCCAACCTTGACCAGATCTTTGGAGGGTGCATGTAGCCCTCGAAATGATGTCATGGCTGCAGGATGTGCCTGGGATGCGAATAGCCGTGCACGGTTACGTAGAGAAGTGGGGATCAGAGCGCGGTGGGGACAGTGAACGGGCGATCAGCCCGGGATGACGTGGGAGAGTCATCCTCAAGCCTGGCCAAGTTCCTCGGGAGGCTAATGGTGCTTGGTTGAGGAGTCACTGCAGGATTTTGGAATAATTAAACTTATCTTTTCAAGTGGTGTGGATCTGAAGACTCTGGGGTGCTCCTAAGCCACACAAGATCGTGGCTCTGCTCGGACCCGTGGACGAGGGCAGTAGGTATTACTAATGATTGTTTCTATGGCAGTGAGCAATCCTGAGCCACCCGAGCATTTGGTTCTCTAGAGCCTATAGTGCCGGATAACCCGTAGGTATCTCCTGGCTGGGTAGAATGTCCTTCTCACGACCAAGCCCAGTGTTCAAGCCCGCTCTACCGTAATGAAGAAGAACTTGAATGCCGGTAGAGTAAGATACGATAGGTCTAGAGCATCCGAGGAAACCAGAGGTGTCGCCTTGAGGGAGTTTTCAGTAGGACTTTTATGATCATGAATATTGACTAGGCAGGCTAATGGGTGCGAGCGGCGTCACTGTAGGCAAGTTGAGGCTTCTCAGGTCAGACTTTGAATGTGAGATCGTAGTGAAAGCCTAGAAAGGTTAGTTGATGGTGAAGCGCATCTGAAAAAAGTCCCTGTGGGACTGGATTCTAATGACCGTTGGAACCTGGATCATACTATGATGCACTAGCACAACGAGGCTTCGCAAATACCCACTTTCCTGAGCTAGAAGCGCGGGATACACTGCTACTACCGGTACCAATAGCAACATCATGGCTTCCAATCAGATTCGAAGCCAGAGCATACTATGGAGACAGCGCTTCAAATCTACAACACATGGTCATTGAGAGGCGAAACTCGATTGAGTCTATTCCCCATTATACATATAATGCAGCACAAAACAAAAATCATGGAATCAAAAACATGGTCACGGCACAAGACTAACACGTTGCCTTTTGTGCCAGATATCCGGAACTCCCTGAGCTGAATGCTGCATTGTTGCTTTTTTTTTTTGTCGAATGCTTTTGAGGGGGTTGCTGCGCTCGGATAGGGGCGAAGTATTCCATCTTCTATCTGTCATCAAACCGCAAAACAACAATAGCAAATAAAAAAAAAAAAACCGCTGTGACGTGGTAAAAAAAAACCACGCGCATCACAGCGGAAAAGCAAGAACGCAAGAAGAAAAGCAATGGAAAGACAGATTCAAGATGCCACATCCAGAACTTTCGTAGATTTTAAAGGAGGAAAAGGAAGGAAAGAAAAAGGATAAGGAAGTTTTTGGTATGGATCGTATCATATCATTTGCCCCCTCAACAAAGCCCCTCGCTCCAGAATCGATCGAAGGCGAAGGCGAAGACGAGGGGTCATCAAAAGAGAAACGTTGTGATTGGTATGTGACATTTTGAACGGGGCGGCTCTTTCTCCGCTGAACCGCAAACCGAGTAGTGCAAGGTCAAAAACCCGGGTGTGGTATTTTCATCCTAGTTGCTCCATGCTATTCCCACTAGTGCGTTTCAACAAAACAAAATAAGAAAAGAAGTTTCGTTGCGTCTCGTTTACTTCCGGCGGAATGAGCAGCCCTCGGTCAGACGGGCCTTACCACCGGTGGGCTGGCAGAGCACGGTCGAGCAGCCGGCGCAGATGACGACGGTCTGGGCGTGGGAGAAGACGGTGGTGATGGTGAAGCAACCGGGGCACTTAACGTCCATGAAGAAGGAACGGGGCTGGGGCACAAGGGTCTGGATGGAAAGAGATCGTCAGTCACCATGTTCGATATCAATGATTTCTCGCCACTGGCAATGTTGCGAGTGTTCTGAACACCATGCGGGTCCTGGCCGATGTCGTCGAGGGCGGTAGAATCGAGGTCGATGGCCCGGGATGCCTTTTCTCCCCCTAGGGCCGATCGCCCCCGATATCCAACACCATCCACGGCATGTAATTTCCATTTCCCGTCGGGTGCTTTTCATCGAGTATCCGGGTTGTCCTACCTTCAGCTTGTGCTTGCGAGCCTCAGCCTGAGGCGAGGGGTTGAGGAGGTCGACCGCGAGAACCTGGAGACAAAAGTTCGTTAGCATCCGCGAATTTTGCACATGCCGGGGAAAAGCTTGCTGAAAAGCTCTAGGGAGTCACGGAAAATTCCAGGTGGAAAGGAGAGCCGTGAATTTCGAGGCAGAGGGTCACTCACCATCTTGACGATAGAAGATCAGCGAGGGTGGTTGATGAATGGCGCTGATGGCGATGGCCTTGTGTGAAACGGGTATGAGGGCTAGGGAGGAGTTTGAAGGCTCTTGGGGGGCGAACTAGGGTTCCAACCCTCGCTTGCTTTCCTAATTTGGGTCGCCGCTGTGTGCCCGTCCCGCCAATCACACCGCCCTATTTCACTCGGGCCAATTAGCGGTTGTGGCGATTTCTTGGGTCGGCTCATGTTTGTATGGTTTGCTTGCTCGAGCGGGTAGGCTGTCAAGTGTCTTCTTGACGCTTCGAGTCGAGTCCAGACTCCTCTTGTTTAGCTCGCTCTGATAACGTGACAATTCCATTGTTGTTCTGTTCGGGACTACCAGGGCTGACGGTTATGCGAAAAAAAGAAAATCCTTAGGACCTCGGAGAAAAAGCCACTACCTTCCTCCGAGTGCACCATCTTCGTTCCTTTTAGTTTACTCGAAACAGAAATAACAAAAGCTCGGCTCCGAGTCTGCCCCGCATTTACTGCGAAAGCTGTTGTGAATGGCCCAGGGTATTGAGATTCAGCTTCTGTAGCCCGCGGGCCAAGCTCTCCTTAGATTCGGGTTTAAATGAATCAGAATCTGATACGAATGGTTGTCCTTTCCTCATACCAACCTTAGAGCTTTTCCCAGTAATAATCTTTTCATCTTGTTAGAATCGACGAAGATATCCGAACCACGAGATAGGAGCATCAAAATGTTTGAACGCATCAACAACCAGCGCAGAAGACTATACTTGCCAGCCTTGTGCATTTGGACAGTACGACTGGGCAATGATTGACAGAAGCCGTAGAGGGGCGCAAGTACTACTTACGTGACCTGTGAATCTAAAAGATCTAGCAATACTAGAAGCATTGGCACCTGGCATGGGGCCAGTCTCACAAAATACTTGGAAGATAACTTCGAGTTCCGAATGTTAGTCATGCTTAGGGACGGTATCCAGTAGGTATCTATATTGTCAGCCCCATCCCAGTAAGAAGAACCCTCACTTAGCATGGAGTAGTTTTGGTCTACAAGCATATACGGTCTTTTGTTTAGCATAGACATGAGAGCGCCTATCACAGTAAACCGGTATGAGTCATATGCGCCAAGAATTGTGTAGTTGCATCGATGTTCCGGCCCCCACGAGTCTCCTGAAGATCGGGGCTAAATGGAGTCGCATACCTAGATTAAGATAATTACTAGTAATGACTGCTGCCCAATGAACGGAAGATCCCTGTCATACGCCCAAACTAACGGCAGTCCGACGGAAAGCCAGTCTCAGATAAATAATGCGATTCAATTGTTTTGCAGAAGACATAATGAGCGAGAACAAGCCAGTCTTAGCGTTTACTATATTCTGTATATAGACGGGCGAGTGATTGGGGCTGATCCGGTGAGATTTGAGTTTGGACAGTAGGGATGCTATGACTTGATTCTCCAAGTTGGGTTTGGTTGATAGCTAATGAATAAGATCCATAGTACGCCAATGCTAAACTCGAAGGATCCTATGGTAGGCGGAGCACGAGCTTGGCATGTCGATCGTTTTGTGAACATAAGTAATGGAGCCATAGACTCGAAGGCATGGATTCCTATCTATCTTTTAGACAAAGTGATTCACCTAGAATTCTTTGCACATTACCTATCCATCCGTTCTGGGATCGAGATAATGCAGACCCTTCTCTTCTTTTATGCCATTTTGTCCAGTGTGCCAGTTATGGCGACAATGGGGCTGTATAAAGAGACAGGGTTGGACACGGCTCTTTCTGTGAAAAACTCTACGGTTGTGAGTATTTTCTAGACTTTTATATCAAGCTACTTGATCACATGTACACATGCACATACTAATCGAGAGAGCATATATAGACTGAGTCCACCCCTACTCCCACCACTATCCCTGGTGGCCCTACCCCTGGTCCTTGTGAGATTGAAAGAGGCTGCGAATGTGACGCAGCATATTGTTTATGCTGCCCTGGTAGTGATGGCTGCGCGCCATATTGTGATTAAGCTCGTCTTCCTGGAGCATGGACTTGCGTCTCATTATGGTGATATTGAGAGAGGGGGGGGGGGGGTGGAAATTCCTGACCATTGGCATATCGTAACAACTTCCAATTTGGAGCTTGGATGGTAGCAATATCAACGAGCGGAGAGCAAGGTTTCATGGGATCTATTCAGGGGATCTAGATTCTAATTGGAAGGCACTCCCTGGCAGAGAAGACTTGCCTTCCTCCAAATAGGTACTCTGCTTCGCTGGTGGCATTGTAAGAGTATTGTAAGAGTAAAACAAAGGTAAGCGAGAGTTGATTCGGCAGGCGTTATGTGGAGAGAAGAGTACAGAAGAGCACCATCCCCGGAAGGGAAGGGGAGTGGCAGTACTCCAGGGCGCTCGGCATCGGTAGAGCCGTGAGGTTACGGATGAAGCAGAAGAAGAGCTTTTCCGACAAATATGTACGTAGTTTTTGAATCCCCGAAACTACCATTAGTTAGTTACCAGCGTTTATTGACACGTAAAGACGTTCCGGCAGCGCGGTCATAAAGGGTAGTATAGCGTATATCGTATGGTTCGCTACAGCATAGAGAGATTTGATTTAGCACCTTTGCACGGCCTGAAAGGCTGATAGGACCGTGCCCTCTTGCTTAGCAGATTTGTGCCAAGATTCAGACTGGTTTTGTGGCATAGTAGGTAGTTGAAGATAAAAGGTAGGAGAGGACACGCGCCTTCTGGTACGGCTAACGTATTAGCCGTGAATCACCTTTTTTCATTCCTGAAAAGTCGCGCGTCCATACCGTAGGTGTCCATGCACTGCTGTTTAGTTGGTCTTCTTCCCCAGCTGGGCTCCCTCAACGAAGGGGTACTTGATAGTCAAGCAGTTGATGTCGATATAATCACAAATTGTTGTGATGACGTCGAGCTAGAACTTTGATCAGCACTGACAACCTCAAAAAGAAAAACCAAAACTTACCACAAAGCTGCCATAGGTACCAACAGCCAACCCCAGACTTGCCCACACGAAAGGCCCCTCGCGAATGACAGGTACAGTCCAAAATCCAAGAAGAGGGGCAATGCTGTCGAGAACGGCGATAGCCAATGGCAAGAGCAAGATGTTGAAGTAGGGGAAAGCAGTCTGCGTGAGGTGGGCCACAATCATGCGACCCACGGAATAAGCATTGATCAGACCGACGAAGAGACCGAACGGCACAGTGTAGTGAGCAAGCACCTCTGGTTGGAGGTACAAGTAAAGTGGGACGAGGGTCCAGGTGGCCATCAGCGGGAGTAGACCATACAGCGGAACGAACGGGTCCTGTCCCCGCTGGCGGCGCACCTTGATGACATTGTAAATGCTGGAGCCAGTGGCAAAGAAGAGAATCACAGCGCCGTACACCAGGTACCACTGCGTCCAGGGCATCTCGTATACATTCTGCGACATGAAGCTGGGCTTGGATACACCAATGGTCTTCAGCATCGGTTCGTGCCAGAAGCTACCGCCGCCGACGTAGGCAGTGATTCCATACACCGTACACAGGGTCAGAAGACCCTCGACGGGCCCAGATACCACGCCCAGCGTGAGAACCTGTGTATAGTACTCGTCCCAGGTTTGCACATAGAATGTCATGGTTGAGCCGAAGAGAGTGAGGAAGGTGGCCCAAGATTGGCCAAAGTTCATGGCAGAAGCAAAGATCAGAACCCCAAGTGCGGTGTTGCACGCATCAACGCCTGTGACTTTGGTTAGCCATATCATTTTGAAGACCGCATTCAGAGCTCAAATAGGGACATACTGTGGTCAAACAACTCGCCTAGTGGTCCACTCTGCTTCGTTCTCCGCCTAAAAATGTCAAGTCAATCACCAATGACCAAAGCTAAAAGTAGCCAGGTAAAACATACGCTTGCATCCCATCCACCGCATCGAATGTCTGGTACAGGAACAGTCCTACCGCATAGCTAGCATAGACCCACGGTGGACAGTCCTGGTCCAGATTTGGGTTATACCAGAGCATCGTCAAAAAGTTGAGCACCACAAACATGAACCCGGTGAGCGTAATCTATTAAATACACGTTAGTGTAGCCCCACATAGCGGATGTACTCAGAAAGTAGTCGACTTACGGCATTGGGACTATTTGCGCAAAAGATGAGTACATGGGTAGCCAATTGCTTTAAACAAGAAGATCACACCAAGGCTCACGCAGCGAGAGCCAGAGGAGAAAGCCTTGCGCCTGAGCCGAGCTTCGACTCAGTCCAAGCGCATGCGTAGGCTTCCGCTCACTCTTCGCTGCAACAGACCTTAGCTCCGACGGGGGAAGAGCAGGTGAGACTTACGCCATGCCCATAGGGAAAAGAGGGATCACGCATTTGCTGTAGAAGGGCTTGAGGATGTAGGTACTGATCAGAGAATGGTCGACACCGGCATATTTGTAATTTTTAAGGTTCGGTAATTGGTGCTGGCGAATGTACACCATTCTGTCAGAGGCGGTGGCCTAGGCCAGTGATGCGATGGGTGTCAAGTTGCTGTACACAAGGCCGAAGGAGTAGGTGACCGGAGGGACCGAGGATGTTGCGCGCGACGTGTCGAGTTCGGATCTTGGTTTGCAAGAGTCGAGGTTGCAAGCAGCTTTTCGCGATCGTGGGGAGGAGGAATCTGCCGTTGTGGGCGTGACGCGTGGATATCGGAGAGGCAGCGGCTCAGACAGAGAAAAGAGGTGTTAAAAAAGAAGTCAAAACTTGGACTTGAGGGAAAACCGGGAGGCGGACTGAGCCCAAATAAAAAGACTCCACCGTGGGAGGGGACTGAACGGCAAACTTGGATCGGCGAGGTTTTTTAGTACATTTTGCATCACCAAGAACGCGTTGGTCGCTTTGCTGCTTCGATGTTCTTTTGTTTTTTTTTTTTGTTTTTTTTTTCTGCTAATCTATTCCGCATTGGATACTTTGTGCTCTTTTTACTATTGCCGGGATGAAATGTAGGCCAACTAAATACGGAGGATAATCGACGTGTACTGCCTGCTCTCTTTCGACTCGGAAACGTTCGATTACGCACGTGCGGCAAGGACGCACTGGCTGAGGCTGGTTCTTGGTCTTGACCGAAGATGCCAATGAGGTACAGCGATCGTCCCTGTTAGAGGTGGGGTCTTACCCGACGCTATGTAGGCTTCAGGGACGACTCACACAGGGTCCAAGCGTATATACTCCTCTAGGTATTTGCAGCTGGGCCTGGAGGTGGTTTTGAAAGGGTGATATGCATTAGGTGAATGCGCCTGCCTAAATACACGATACAAACGTAGTAATGCGTTTCCTTTGATCCACCCGGGTCATTCCCGCCAAACGGGTACCTTGGTACTTGGCGTTTATAGACGCAGTCCTTCTGCCATGCAATGAGACTCCTCGCAATGAAAAACAGACGGAATAGTGGATGTCTCTGGGACAAGCTAAAATTAGAGCCCAGGAACAATAAGCGTAAGGTTGAAGACGGGAGCGGTGGAGTAGCGGGTATCGAATGTCTGGCACTCGATCATCAACGCTTAACCGACTGGGCTCCATGGCATGGGGACCAGAATCCGGCTTTGCATCGTCTGGATGAGGGGTACAGTCTTGTGGACTGTCTCGGCCCACCCTTCGACTTCCCAAGATTGTTCTCGCCGGATTCTACGCTCCTCCAAGTTGGCAAACTGCCACAGATGGTGCACCGTGTTAAGGTCTCCAATTTGGACAAACCAAGCTCCAACGCCCTCCATAGTCTCGCGTCGTGCGGTCAGGCCTCGGCGCCAGTGATTCTCCCACTCCATCAGGTTTCCTGGGTGCAGTGTGTACGATCGGAGCTCGAATAGACCGCCCAGACGGCGGGGCGGACTCGTGGGCCAGAAGGAAAATTCCTGCATGAGGGATGTCTTCTTGCTCTTGATCAAGCTCTTAAGTTTTCGGTCGAAGTCTTGAAACTCAGGCTGGATCGAAATATTATGGAGGGACTCGTGGTAACCCGCATAGCGCTGGTACTCCCAGATGTGAACTGAGCGGAAAGAAAGGATACGTCAGAACAAACAAAAACCCCGGTAGAGGCTAAAGGAAGGGAAATACCAAATGTATCATTGTCGCCGACCTGTGTACGCCAACTGCCGACCAAGTTGACGCGGTTCTCAGGAATGCCAGCCATACGAGGGTACCACTGGCCGACCAGCTCCACATACTCGTCGACCTTATCCGGCTTGACGTCGTGGAGAACAATCGAATGGACGTATTTGCCGCGAGCCAGGACTTGCGAGAAGGAGCGCTCAATGTCCTTATCGAAGTGCTGGCCCTCCTTAGTGCCGTAGATGAGCGAAGACAGTGGCCCGCGCTTGGACGGGCTCTCAGGCTGCTGGTCATCTCCTAGAAAGCGGTGCATAGCGAGTGAGCCCAGTGCCTTATGGTCCAAAGCGTCGGCCGCATCAAAGGCGGGGCGAACTCGATCAATAGAGCTCGCATTGCTCACATTCGGAGCAGTGGGAGCGGACTCACGGGAAGGGGAAGACGAAGAACCATTGGAAGTAGAGACGGACTGACTCTCTAACTGTTCCTTTCTCTTGCGAGCCTCTTCGAGGTTTTCGCGGAACTCTCGCTGCCGTCTATTGAATTCTTCGGCAGAATCGTTGGTCACGTCTCTGATGGAAGGGGCGCGGGCAGCCACTGCAGAGCAGCTGAAGGGTCGCACCAGCGAAGTTGCTGGGCGAAGGAATCGGGTGGGCAGCATGGTTTTGCAAGGAGAGGTGGGGGGGTGGGACAAGAGTGACAGGAAGAGAGGGTATTCTCAGGGGTCCTCAATCACTCATGGACTGGAAGGACACGGAGAGACGGAATCGGGAGAGAGGGGAAGGAAGGTGGGAAGGGAGAGTAGGGGTGTGGAAGTTGAACGGTTACAAAAAGGTACGTGATAGAAAACTTCTGGGCTTGAAAGTTCGGAATCCGGGGGGGAGTCACAAGACATGTAACTAGCGAGCTGCGCCGCGTTTGATTTGATCACCAAGACACCTGGGGGCTTTCTCCTGTACGCAGTAAGCTCAAGATGTGCGGGGAAAGTAAAAGCTCCTTTCGTACTGGTCCGATACACCTTAAGGGATCCACAGGGGCGGAGCTCGCTGTGGGTAATGATGACATCGATGCTCTCTGCTCCGGTTCTGGCATGATGCTCTCTACTCTGGTTCTCTCTTGATTCGAGCAAATTAAAGCAAACTCTGGGCTCAAATGTTCAGAGCCGATGCCTGCATTGTACTGCCACATCCTCAGAACCTGCCCAATTGCTCGAGCGCCGGAATGAGCGACTTCGGCAATTCTTCGTGAAACAATCCTCCGGAACCCGGAGGATCGTCGTTGATCATTGCGAGGGGCCTTCATTATGACGGAGAGTGCTCCACCGAGTGAAAAGTAGATACCGATCAGTCTTTCTCGATCTGTCACGGAAGTCTTGCATCAGCCTCTACGGTACGATCATGCCAGAGCAATCAGATGCGTATAGCGCTGTAGGTACATATGCGGAAGAGCCAGGTCGACCTGCAGAGCCGTTATGGCGCCACCTCTTTCCACTGCTTACCGAGGCATTGAATCCACTTGGCAATTACAGTATCATTATTTAGGCTGACACTAGTATTCCAAGGTTATAGCACACGAGAGCCGGTTCCAGCACCTCCCAAGTCTTTGAACGTTGGTCACGGGGGGGTTCCGTCATATAACAAAAGCTCGGTATCACACCCTTGAGTAGAATCGCATTTAGCTGAGGGTATTAGGTAGAGAGCAGGTTCAGAGTATTATATAGTTATAGACACTTGGGTTGAAGTGTAGTCAAGAAGCCATCCTCGCTGAATGCTTCAACGCCCAGAGGCGGAGCTATGCAAAAACAGACACTGGCGGACGAATAGATTTGCGACCCATCAGGCCAGATGCATGAATGAAAAAAAGAAGGAGAATCTCGCCGCATCAAATCGACGTCATAAAAATAGAAATGCAAAAGGGGGAATCAAACGATCATGCGGTGGATACACCAGGAGTGTTAACTTCTTCGCCTGGTCAAATTATAGCGAGACCAGGTCAAAGAATCACGCAGCCTCCACTAGGTCCCTTGCCTCCGACAGGCTTCACTTCAAGCGCAACCTTGGCTGCTTCATAGAAGCTCTCTCGGATGCCTCGATTTTGGACCGCAGAGCACTCTGTTGAGGAACGTTAGCTACTAATCACAAAAGCAAACGCTCAAGGGTATCTCATACCAAGGTACTTGACGGCGCCAATTTCCTCGGCTTTTGCCAAGCCCTCGTCGAACGAGACGCAATCTGGCCTATCGTTCATCTCATCATCCTTTCGCAAGTCGCACTTCAATGCGGTCAGCACAACCCGGACTCCGGGACAATTCTCATTGATCTCCGCAATCCACTTGGAGCCAACGTTCTCGAACGAATCCCGGCTGTCCACCTGTATCCACCCGTTAGCCCCTGGGTCACCCAGCATCCTCGTTCGGCATTCTCGACGCGAACACCCTACCACATACACTGAAGCAGAGCATAAGCACGTGGGTATCTTCGTACGACAGCGCGCGTAACCGGTCAAATTCCTCCTGTCCAGCTGTGTCCCATAACGAGAGTTCCATATGTACATTGTCGACGAAGATATCTAGATGCGCGCATGAGTATGGGAGGTGTCTGAGGGTAGGAGTCGAAGGTACCGTGGACATAATTTTCTGAGCGCATGATCGTTAGCAACCTGGTGTACAGATGGATGGGGGTCCTTGCGCATACCGAACACCGTAGGCTCGCTGTTTAGTGCCAGTCAAATCGTGGTTAGCCATTTTCCTCCTGATAGTTCCACTCGCCAAATCCTCGTGAATGTCGCCTTACTATACTGTCGGGAAAAACCTAAGTCATCGCAGGATTGTCAGCTGTGTTCGTCCAGAGATGCGGGTGAGGCGCGCGGAGGGATAGGAGGGTAAGAAAACATGACACACCCCCTTGTAAACACGTTCAGCGCGGAAGTCTTGCCACAAGCACCATCACCTCTGCATCATGGTTAGTATATTCCTTCGTCACAGAGCCAATCTGGCCGCGGGCTGTAACTGACAGCAGCACCATCTTGCGCTGCGCGACCTTTTGACGTCCGCACAGCTCCATGGCGAATGACGGAGAGGTAGAATATACAATCGTGGTCACGTAGAAGCCCGGAAAGCGAAGTGGAAGACAGAAGAGGATATACTGTCAACTGACAATCGTAAAGGCCAGTTGGGGCCAAGCGCGTGGGGGATGTGGTCGGGGGAGGATTCCAGCACTGCCCGACTCAATGACAAGCGTCCTTAAAGGGATCGGCGAATAAGGTACCACACCCCCTTCCGATCCACCTTGCGCGGCCCAGACGGGCTCATTATTTCATCGACGCGCACGTTCATTTCCGTTTACGAGCCCGTGTTTGGGAATCATTGCGATGCTCATCAGGACTACTTAGCGAGATAGCAGTGGGTGGCCTATCAGTCGTGGGTTGGTTGTTCGGGCTGCCTTGGCCGGGCGGGCGGCTTCACAGTTGTGGTGCCGTGGGGACCTTTTCAGGAACAGTCAATGCATCTGATATCTCAACGTGTATGGACATGGGAAAATCTATTATACTGAATGTTTCAGAGTGCCATAGAACCAAGCCAGGCAAAATCTCCGTCATGGGGCGCCGATGATGTGTAAACACTGTAATGTGTCTGCCAGTTTTTCGCCGATTCCTCGAGAAGAAAAGAAAATATAAAGAGCAAAAATGGAGTAGCTAGGCTTGACCGCCATTGGAGTTGGATCTTGGTCTGCGTTTATTGATTCTAGATACTCAGAAACAAAAGCTCTTTGATGCAGGTAAACGCGTTTAGGGTAGACCAGTTGGCGATTTCCTAGATAGTGAAGGCGGAAGCAGCTCAACTGCCAATTCAAGCTTCTCCAACACCCCGCGATACAACCGCTCAGCACGTTTTCGGTTCCAGCACCTTTCTTCCCCTTCCCACCTACCTCTCCTTAACCCTCATACACACAAGGCCTGCCCAAGATGTCAGACGATGATTTCATGCAAGATTCTGGAGATGAAGCGTACAAACACCCCTTCTCCACCCTCGGGACTGCCCCAGACTAAGCTGACCGGCGAACAGTTACGACTTCGAATACGAAGACGAGGATGAGGATGACTCCGGTGACATCGGCATCGAGAACAAATACTACAACGCGAAACAGCTGAAAGTGGACAACCCAGCAGAGGCGGTGGATGAGTTTTTAGGAATACCAGCATTAGAGCAAGACAAAAGTGAATGGTTCGTCATGAAGGATCCCTGACTGATAAGCTACTCGACTCACTTTCTCTCTCGCAGGGGATTTAAAGGAATCAAACAAGCGATCAAATTGGAGTTCAAGCTAGCGAGGTACAGTGATGTGAGTGAGCCGTCGCCAACAAGTGCATAGGAAGGCATGCTGATATTATGAACTGCTAGGCCGTTGAACATTACCGTGAGCTTCTTACATACGTTCGATCCGCTGTGACGCGGAACTACTCCGAAAAATCCATCAATAATATGCTTGACTACATCGAGAAGGGTTCCGAAGACGCGCAGGCATATCAATGCATGGAGGATTTCTACTCTTTAACACTCGAATCGTTCCAGAACACCAACAATGAGCGCCTTTGGCTGAAGACAAATATTAAACTGGCCCGGCTATGGTTAGAGCGCAAGGAATATGGCCAACTCAGCAGAAAAGTCCGGGAGTTGCACCGCGCATGCCTAAAAGAGGATGGGTCAGATGACGCCAGCAAAGGAACTTACTTGCTCGAGCTCTACGCCTTGGAGATTCAGATGTATGCCGAAACAAAGAACAATAAGCGGCTCAAAGCGCTCTATCAGCGGGCCTTGCGCGTGCGCTCCGCCGTCCCCCACCCCAAGATCATGGGCATCATTCGCGAATGTGGTGGCAAGATGCATATGAGCGAAGAGAACTGGGAAGAGGCACAGAGTGATTTCTTCGAGTCCTTCCGCAACTACGACGAGGCCGGCTCTATGCAGCGAATCCAGGTGCTCAAGTATCTTGTCTTGACGATGCTGATGAAGTCGGACATCAACCCATTCGACTCGCAAGAGACCAAGCCTTACAAGAATGACCCCCGTATCTCCGCTATGACCGATCTAGTGGACGCCTATCAGCGGGATGACATCCACACCTACGAAGCAGTGCTCCGCAAACATCCCGACGTCCTCGCAGATCCGTTCATAGCCGAGAACATCGACGAGGTCAGCCGCAACATGCGAACGAAGGCTGTGCTCAAGCTTATCGCTCCATACACCCGATTCTCCCTGCAATTCATTTCCAAGCATATCAAGATTGCCGTGCCGGAGGTGCTCGAAATCTTGAGTTTTCTGATCCTCGACAAGCAGCTGGATGCAAAGATTGACCAAGAAAAAGGGACTGTGGCTGTTACTAGTTCCAGTGACGTGGACCGGCTGCGTGCGCTGCAGGAGTGGAGTTCCTCCTGCGGAGCCTATGGAAGACTGCGCTCAATGGTGACGGGTTCCGTCCCGAGGAAGCCTCCCACGGGCCCGCTACTGCTGGCGCAATGTTCACCCCCGGGTTCGGTGACGAATTGCCGATGGGCATGCGAGGATCCCGACGACAAGGACGAGGGAAAGGCCCCGCGGGGTAAACTTGCCAGTGCGTCGTAAGGGCCTTAAAGCCGAGTCCGATCTAGAAAGGATCTCCTTTTCTCCCTTTTTTTTTCCTTTTTTTGGCCCTCCCTCCCGCCTCCCTTCCCTTTCTGCTGGAGTAAAGGTAATAAGTGCATACGCAGACATGCCCTTCCTATTGGTACGTGTCGGTACTTGTGATTTGCGAGTCTGGTTTTGGCGGTTGAGCCGCTTGAACCAAAAACAAAGGGGGGGAAATTAAGTCACCAATCCCGGAGGCAAATACCTGAGACCGGGACAGTCGATACGACCCACGTGGTTCTCTGTGGCAAACCCTCACCGATTCTTTGTTGCTAACAGTAGCTCTCGGACCCTCTGTTTTAGCCGTGCTTCAGCGTCGGGCCCTGGCAGTTTTGGCGGTCGACGGACATAACTCTGGAACTGGACGGCCTTACAGTGTTAAGTTATTTCTAGCTCCGCAATTTAGAGTTATTGTGATATAAGGGCGCTAAAATTCTCTGATAAATGATTTGAATGGTCATTCGTTGCTCCCTGAAGTATGAATACCGTGAACACCCAAAATTAGCCTTTCTAGCACAGTAAGGCGTAAGGCTGAGTCGCCCGAGTCATGTTACCCTTAGCATAGCCTCACCCCCCCCCCCCCCCAAAAAACTCGCACAGTCCCCTCGTCGGGCAATTCAGGGAACCCTCTCGAAGGACATCGGTCTGTACCAACTGACAACTGGTCTTCGCTGTGCAAAAAGTACGAGCCAAAGTCCGCAGATAGTACAAAGTGACCCGTCCCATTGCACCGGGCCGACTAGCTTGAATAGCCCCGGCACTTGAACAAATCACGCTAGAACAAGCCTCAGCTCCTCCAGTCATGAACGCTGCAGCTCCGGCCCAGGAACCCTTGCAGGGACGGAATGAGCTTTCCGAGGGCACTGGCCATCCAGACCGAGGACTCACAAGTAGCTACTAGTAGACGCACAAGCGGCAAGAGGAATTCCTGCGCAGGTGAATCGCACATGGGATCGCCTTGATGATTATATCCGGTTTTTGGATTTCGGATACTTTTACCTCAGTCACATGATTGGCAACAGCTAATAAAGCAGAGGGACCGTGGACCGCGGTACTAAATGAATTCGCCCCCTTCCCCCCCTCTGTGTTTCCGCGTCCTGCCTTGTTCTCAACTTTGCGCACCATCCATACTACTTGCAATTATGTCATTTCGTTATCGTGCAGCTACTTGTTCTCACCGATCACCAGCCCGTGCTTGGGGCGATTCGTAAACACGGGGTACGCCTGGAGAAACTGACCTGTCCAACTCGACTTGGACCCCAAGCTCAGGGGATTCAAGAGAGGAGGAAAGTAGTGACTGCGCACTGACGCATGATAACATCTATAATACGGTGCCATTAATGACGAGCAGAGCATGGGTCATGGAATTGGAACAGAAAAAAAAGAAAATTAGCAGCTAGAGTGCTAGGAAATCGACAGCTTGCGGCTGGACTAGCTCCAGCTGTAGGGCGTTGACCAGGCCCGGGGCGCGTGCAGACTCGCACGTCCCCCAGCTGGGAATACGATTGGGATCATGATCATCGATTCGTTCTCTACCCCACCCAGCAAGTCTTAGCGCGGGGGTCGGGTGATGGGGAACAGGGCCTTGACCTTCTTTCAACGCCTAGGTGGTATAGTACTCGTGATCCTGGGTGATATAGCAGGAGAATAAGCAATTGGAATGATTGGGTTTAGGGGTGGGGGGGGAAGGCCTCGGAACTATTGTTCTAAGAAAAGATTCCGGGAAGCTGAGAGCCAGCCGACATCGAACCGCCCAAAAAGCAAAGATGGAAAGAGAAAAATCAATAAGAAATAGAGAAAAATAAACCAGCTTTGCCTCATGCTGGCAATCGGGAGTTGACCCTCTATGGGGCGATCGAATCAAGGCCCAAACTGCCCAAAACTCAGGTAGATTCTGAAACCCCGCTTTGGGTGCCGGATAAAAGGCCTGCAGGCGAGCAACTAGATGATAATATTAATGTCCTCTCTCCGTGGGATCACCTCATCAAGCTAGTGGCTGTTAGCTGCTGGACTTGGACGGGTAGACCCGAAATGAGCCGGGAGAACCGAATTTTGAGTCCAGAACCATTGGAGCTGGAGTGGCCAGAGCGACACAGCGCGATCGTTCGCTAAAAAAAGAAGGCCGATCTGAGCTACGTATCGTTGCGCGCGGTTGGAGAAAGCGTCGAGGATTTGAGTTTCCAGCAGGGGCGGGGAAATAGGCCCAAGGACGAGAGCCACAACAAACTGTTTGCTTTGGGATCCAGCTGTACGGTTGCGCTGGCAGCTGGCACGTTTTCCCCGATCAGCAAATATACTTATGCGCTTTTCTCCCGTCCCGTTTCCCTCTTCATTCTACTCGGATTACCCCCCAACTGGTTTCTTCAGGTTGGAGTAACGCTTTTCTCCAACCTTCTCCTCGCCTGGTTCCTTCATCCCTGCTCAGGTTTCCCCTTTTTCCCATTTCCCTGCCCTTTCTGGACTACCTTTCAAGGTTTTCAGGACTCTCGCAGGGCTTACAGTACCCTAGTTTCCCCCCTCCGTGATTAGATCCCACCACCGGGCATACAAGGTCTGAGTTCCCGAGTTCCCCTCATCTTTCAGTCTGTCGTTCCCGCTTTCTTAATACCCCTCAATCTACATCCTTACATCACCACCCCGTCCCCCCCCCCCTGTCCCTGTCCAAACTTTACCTTCTTCCGCCTAGATGACTCAAGGAGATTTCTCGGAGACCATCCCGGAATTCTGATTGCATCGAGGCTTGGCTGTCTCCGTCAGGAGTGGACCCGTGGTGGTTCGTGCATGGGAAAAAAAAATGTGGATGATCTCTCGGCCCGCTAGTCATTGACAGGGCATTTCCAGAAATCATTGAAACGAGTAGGAATGATGATAATTGGCTTTCCTTGTTCGGAGATGTGCCGAGTTCTCGTGGTTCTGGCCAATTTGCCCCCCAATGTTGCTCATCTTTTCATCACAATTTCTTGAAGGTGGCCCCTAGGCCAATCACAGCCCTTATCCCCGTGCCTCAGCAAGCACGCTCCCTCCATCAACCTCCACCGGCCTCCTGGTCATCTGTGAAGAAAATGTTCTCCATTCGTCCCTGGCGTTTCATATATTCTCGAAGCATGCATATCACTACCCACAGAAGCTATGTCTAGATTGTACTAAACCTATCCTTATAGTCTGGTCTCCACCCACAGTCCCGGCACGCGTGCAGTGTCACACAAAAAGGCGCAAACCACAAGCCCATCCCCTCCCATTGAGGAAATCTTCAGGGCGATTCAAGCCACTTTTGGTCAGTTCCCAGATTTGCTTCTGCTATGGGGGGAGACTTCATCTGGCCCTCTAACATATAAACCCCAAAAAGACTGGACCCCACATCCAATTTGCGAAAACGGTCACCTCAAGGCAGTCGGAATCTCTGGAGTCCCCCGGAACTTCTCTCTAGCAGCGCCTCCTCCCCGCCGGTCGCCACTGTATGCAATGTCCTTATCAAATCTACCTTGGAATCATTTTGGTCCTCACCACCCCTTCCCGCAAAAACAGAAATACCCCGGTTTCCTCCAGGACAACTTCCTTCCTCCGACTGTTCTTCCCCCGCTTGGATTTTCTTTGTCTGCCAACTTCCCCCCTCGTCCCGGGATGAGTAACTCGGCCAACGCCAACGCCCTCTCCACGGAGGAGATGGAGCGTTTCCAAAAGCTGTCCAATGAGTTTGAGCCCGATGTCAAAGTAAGCTGCCTTACCACACGGTGTACCATCCTGTGCCACTTTTCCTGACCCAGTTGCTCTCCTTCTTTCCAGGGCCCTGCAGTCTCAGTCAAACAGTCAAGTCACAACATTGCTCTTGAATACGCCAATGCAGACCCCACCTTAGCCGCCAAGACAAGCGTAAGTGGAACTCGTCCTCTTTCCACAGATCATATCGATTTAATGCGAAATCCCTCTAGGCTCTTGCATTGACGCATCCTACCACCCGGGTAATGAGGGGGGACGGAAATTGCGGATGGAGAGGTAGGTCCACTACTGTCCAGAGATTGGCTCCATCACTAATGTTGAGCAGCGGTCATCTTTGGCTACTTTGAGATTCTGTTCAATCTCCGGGATCCACACCGCGTGCAGGCGGAATCACAGCGAATCAAAAACTTGAATGGCCTTCTGGATCGGGTCGGGCACCAACAAGATATCTACGAGATCTTCGTCGATGAAACAATGGACATCTTTACCCAAACTCTAACAGCAATTCAAAACGGAGTCCATGACGAGTCATTCTTGGTCGAGGCGTTGTGCAATGAGAACCAGTCCAATGCAGTCATTACCCACTTTCGGGTAAGATGTGCCTTCTCCCCCATTAGCGAGTCTCTATACTGACTGCGTGCAGCTTCTGACCAGTGCTTGGATGAGGCTTAACCCCCAAGACTACCAGGCGTTCTTGTCACTGCCCGTAGATCAATATTGTTCCACACGGATAGAAACTGTGCGCACCGAGATTGACGAGGTCGGGCTACAGGCCCTCGTGGTTGGAATCATCAAAGACGCGGGATTTGGGGTTGAGATACTTTACCTCGACCGAAGCGAGGGAGACGCCGTGACACCACACCCGCTCACCACCGCCACGCCTGCAGGGGCCACCATCCGACTTCTGTATCGCCCGTGAGTAATCCTGAGACCATTGGGGATGAAATCAATCCATTCAGTTGACTAACGAACGAATCAGGGGTCACTATGACCTACTCTACCGCCCCGAAGTTGAAGTAAACATCAATCCCATGGTCAATTATCAATATGGCATGACCACGAACTACGCTCCCTGGGACCAGGGTGCCGCTCACAATTTCGAAATCAGCCCACAAATGATGGCAATTCCCAATTTAATGGCGGATCCGGCCTTTGCTATGGGTCCTGATCCCATGTCTCCCATGTCTTCAGTTTCCCCGGCTCCCGCCAGCCCATATCAGCCTTCTCCTACACACGAGATGTATCCAACCCCGATCCAAAGCCACGCACCCGTTCCGGCTGTTCCGTCCATTCCGGCCCCGTCGCCTCCGGCCGTGCAATCGAGTGCGCCAAAACCCATGATGAGCCTGCCCAGTCGGACATCGGACGGTCCACAGATCCGCATGAACCCGTTTGCCATGAAGGCCAGTCTCAACCGGGCTCTCCCAGTGACCACACCCTTCAAGAAGTAAGCACAGTTTCAATAATCAGAGGACCTCTTAATTTAACTAATAACAGTAGCAGCTCTCCGTACAACCAAGCTCACTTCCAAAACCAAGATTTTGAGCCGATTCATTGGGAGCCAAGCGATTCCCGAAGATAAACCGTCCAGACGAAACTCGAACAAAAACAAAACCATAAGAAGGACCCTCCCGGCATCGCCCCCCATGGAATCATGCCCTCTTATCAATCGAATCCCCGTCGTTTTACAATATCTCCAGCCCAGCAACAATCTTACGACCGTGTGTGATAACCCGCTTTCTTCCCTATTTCTCTGCACTGTGGGCTAGATCTACTGGGCGATCTAGCCCCGGACTAACCCCGACATCGCCGATTTTCTAATGACACGAAACGACTCCTTGGTTCAACCCCAGCTTATGTCTTTTGTTACCGGCTTTTCTTGCGTCTTCTTAGCGTGGGTGTAGCGTGTGCATGGTCCGAGCGTTTTGATTTGCGCTTTCCCTTTGTATTGGCTTCTTGTTTCAGGTGTCTCCCAGATTGTTACTTGGCTCCTATTGCACGCTTATCGTGCTTGGCGTTTATCCTAGCTCCATCTTGTTCTTTTTTTTCTTTTTTTTTTTTTTTTTAACTCTATTATCTCGATAGGGCACGGAATTCAAAAGATAGCTCCCGGGTAGGAGCGCCGGTTCGAATGATTGGCTTTTGTATGACCGGGTGACGTAGATGAACGGGGTATTAATATCTTTAATATTACTTATATTTATATTAAATCCGCTGATTGGTTCTTTTCTAGTTGCTTGATATTCAAGGTCGGTACGTTTCCGTAAAACTTAGCAACGACCCTTAAGTACGAGTAACCAAAGAATGCAGGGCTGGGCACTGGCAATCTACCATTGGTGGCATTTCCATGGACCCCAATTAAGAGCTCGGAATCACGAAGCACCTCTCCTCTCGGGGTTTCACGTCCCGAGGGAATGGATACAGCTGATACGGTTCCAAGGCCTACTTTAAACAGTTCCAATTGGCCAACTCCCCCTATTAAGAACTAAGTCCTGCTGCCCAAAACGTGGCAATCACCATGCCAGCATATCATAAGTTCATGTTCCCTCAGTCTGCATCCAAGCAGTCCGATCCCCAATTGACCAAACACATCCATTTTAGAGTCGACTCACATACCATTCCCCATAACATCTCATGATATAGAATCACATGAGCACAACCTAATAATCTATTCTATTAGCGGGCAAATCCCCAATCCCCCCAATCCCCCAAGCACAAGCCCCAGTCCATCATCAGACCGACCTGAACCTGAATCCAATCACAAGTTTTCACACATGAAAAATACAATATATATATGAAAAAAGAAAAAAGACATTTCACCAGTAACAAAAGCACCGTCCCACCTACGCAATCTTCTCATCCCCCGCCTCCACCACCGTATCAACCATCTTATCCAGCGCCCGCCCACCCCCCCCCGCATCCAGATATCCCGCCTGCACTAACCGCGCCAGCGCATCACCCACCCAGTTCTGGCTGTTCCAGTCCCCTGCCGTGTCCGGGATAGGCGTCCGCGACACCACAGCCCGCACTGCCGGCGCGGGGGCGAGGATCTCGCCGACGGGTATTGCGCGGGCGAGGGCTATATGTGGTTAGTTTGTTTTTTTGTTCTACAGGTTGGGGCTAGGGTTCTAGACCGGGGCGGGAGGTGCGGGAGGGGGACCCCATTCTGCGCGGATCACCCGGGTGTTCTAGAACATGGAAGTCGGGCGCAAGGGGGGAATTGGTGGATCATGATGTAGGGCAAGGTTAAGGTAGGAGGGTACTTGGTGGGGGGGGGCACGGCCCCCGGAGCTGGGTAAGGCTTGTCACGTACTGGTTTTCTGGGTTGGGAGGTCGGCGTTTATACGCTCGGAGAAGCTGAAGAAGCCCGGTAGACCGACGATTTCCATGGTGCAGGATCTGATGTGCGACTCGGCGGAGGGGTTCTCAGAGGGACTGGGACTTTTGTCGCCGAAGTCGAGGTGCAGGGCTGTATGGCGGTAGCGGGCGTAGTCGAGGGGCGAGGCGACTAGCACCAGGATGTACAATGTGGGGGGCATGTACGAGGGTTTTGCGGGTGGGGAGGGCAATAACTGATAATTTGGTTGAGGTGGTCAGGTAACTGGGCTTGGTGGCGATATTACAGACTCTATATCCCAGGGGGATTGGTCGCCTCGGGGCGGGGGGACGAGAGGATGATATGGGGCGCTGAAATTCAAGTCTTGAATGCGAAAATCCGGGATGACGTCTGGGGCGGTTTTTCACAAATTCAATCTGGTAAGGCTGTTTTTATTTCCTGCTGCTTGCTGCTTGGGACTGAATAGAGTTCTCTAGGGCTCGACATAGGCTCTCCTTCTCAAATTAATCGGAAGACTCAGCCGGAGAAAACGTAATTGCTGCAGAGTAGTTAACTATGAAAATCGTCTATTTCTGCACCGGTTGGTCTCCCGCCAATCACGCCTCGGCATTGTATAGACCCAGCCAACGTGGGGCTTAGCCTCTTAGCCACCCTTCAAGAATCGAATGAGTCTGTATGGAATGGCCGTGATCACTTGGAGGAGCATCCAGGCATTGTCGGTCATGGGTTTGCTGGCAAATTTCACAGGACGGGGTGCAATGTCCGCTATTGCGAGGATGGCATTGACGACTGGCGCTGGGTAATTCTGGCGCAGGTAGGCGGCGACGAGGTCGTGGCCGTTAGTTATTCCGGCTTGATTAGTCTCTTGTTAGCAAGAGGCTTGATGGGCCTTCAGGAAGAATGATGTGAGAGGTCTCTTACCGCTCATCCATAGATTCCCGTCGCATGTCACGCGCGCCATGTCGTCCCAGAGTTTTGCTTCGGGAAATTCCTTCTTGAGCCTCGGGACCAGGAATCGGGGTGCCGTCGCCAACTTTCCGGCTGCAATACCTGCATGGGCAACCACCAGTGCTCCGGTGCAGATGGATAAGATGGTGGTGCCTGCGGCATTGTGCGCCTGGATAAACGTGATCCATTCCTGGGCTGGCGGCATGGTGCTTGGAGGGGGACCGGGGATGAGTATGATATCGAGGCTGCCCACGCCCACCTCTGAATCAGAAATAGTGTGTGTTACTGAGACACTTATAAACGACGTCAGGTTCATCGGCTTGTTTGCCTCGTCAAGGCCAATATAGGAGATCTTGCACGGTTGACCGAGGTCGACGATGGGTTTGGGAAGTCCCAGGGAGGCCAGATAATCTGGGTTTAGCATGAACAGAAGGTCCACTGGGGCTACATCAAGTAGTTGAGAGTCCGGCAGGAGCAAGACGCCAATGTGGAGGGTGTCTGATGGCATAATGATAGTTGGAGAGACGGTGTTGAGATTGAGGGTGCTGGGCATTAATATAATGTTTCCCGATCCTCTGCGATACGATCAATGCGTTGAGTCACCATTATCATGGGTTTGGTGAGGTTGCGAATGTGTCGGGGTACTCAACCGAGCTTTTACAACAGCCACCCCAGCGCTGGGACTGGCAAGCAGATAGAGCTAAATGCAAATTTGGGTTTTTCAAGATCTCGTCAGATCTGATATAGCCGCAGCCAGGAGATTTTGTCCCCATTGACTTTGGACGAGAGCATTTGAGCGGATTCCATAATGAAACCCTCTGTGTCACACAGCTCGATATTGGTGACAGTATCGACAGGGCGTGTTGCACCACCGCGATCAGATCCAGGTAAAGACCGCAAAAGCCGGCATTCACCCAAGAGCATGCTACATGGCCGCTGGTCTCAAGTCCAATGGAGTTTGCTAGTCTACGAACAAAACACAGCCTTACAGCCTTCCATCCGCCTGGAGGCGTGGATAGCCGTGTGGTCGGTCACTGAGAGTATCTCGGACATTCCCCGGTAGCGTGAAAGTCTGGCAGGCCCCCCTTTTTCCCCAGCGCCCCCCGCTCCTTCTAGACTCCACACTTCTCCGCATGGAAAAACCTAGACCGAGCTAGGTGACCACCGGTGGTGAAAGAGGAACTTATAAGAAAGAGATAGAAATCTTAGGTTGAGCAGACTGTAGGATCGCTAGTATCTACACCTCCTCATGGCACTCTGTACAACGGTTAGACTCAGAATAAGCTTCACCCTCTCAGGTTCTGAGTTTGGGAGCCTCCAGGCGCTCTCCCCGCATTTCCCTCTAGGAAAATGGGCCCGTTTCCCCAGAACTCGGAGCACATCTCTCCGTGATTGATCTGTTCTTCAGCCAAGACGGTCAGCAGTATCGCACTCGGACTCGGGATACGGAGCACTGTGTTCCTGGAGTCGGCATGGCGAGCGGCAAAAAGCTTGAAGAGTTCCCCAGTCTTGAAACGTGGGGGTTGCAAGCCAATGCATTTATAGGTTGATCTTCCCCCGGTTTCCCCGCAAACGTCCCGGGCTTCGAGTTGAGCACACGCCAGAGACACTGCTGGGTTGGGAGCCGGGAAACTGAATAACTCCCTACCGTCATGGGTTCGATCATGGAAAGCTCTCCGAAGGGCGGGTTCAAGCTAGTCCTGCAGAATCCCTACTTGTGTGGCGTCGCCTCGGTGAGTACAAGAACTGCTCCCCTTGAAGGGATGGCCTTATTCCTAACATGGCGAGTAGTTCTCGACCCTGGGCGGCTTGCTTTTTGGCTATGACCAGGGGGTTATTAGCGGTGTGATCACTATGGAGTCTTTCGGGGCTCGGTTTCCGCGGGTCTTCTCCGATAGTGGATTCAAGGGGTGGTTCGTATCAACGCTGCTGCTTGGTTAGTTGACTCTCCAAGGTCGTGGGGATACAGTTGGATGTGACTAATCTTACCACAGCTGCATGGCTTGGTTCTTTGCTTAATGGGCCTGTTGCCGATCGCGTCGGCAGAAAAGTATCTATCGATTTGGCGGTAATCATCTTTGTGATTGGGTCTGCTATTCAGTGTGGCGCAGTGGATATTCCCATGCTATTCGTCGGTATGTGCTGTGAGACCGTGTTAAGATCAGACACCCAAGTCGCTGACTTCCAGAAGGCCGAGCAATTGCCGGCTTGGCTGTTGGCCAGCTTACCATGGTAGTTCCTCTGTACATCTCTGAGGTATCTATCCCGGAGATTCGCGGTGGGCTAGTGGTGCTACAACAACGTGAGCGTCCTTTGTATGAGGTTTGATAATCAAGCTAACAGGGACCAGTGTCGGTCACTATTGGCATCTTGGTCAGCTACTGGATCGATTATGGCACCAACTACATTGGCGGCACCCGATGCGCCCCGGGTATCCCGTACACCGGTGGAACACCTGCTTCCCCCAGCTTCAATCCGTATACAGATGTCCCGATAGGGGATGTAATGGCCAGTCTGAAGCCTCTTGGCGCCTGCCGCTGGCCATCCAGATTGCTCCGGCTATTATTCTGGGAATTGGCATGCTGTTCTTCCCCGACTCACCGCGTTGGCTTTTGATGAAGGAACGTGATGAAGAATCACTCAAGGCACTCTCGAGACTGCGTCGGCAACCTATTGAAAGCTCCTCTCTGCAGAACGAATACCTGGAGATCAGGGCGTCGATCATGCTGGAGAGCACATTTGCTCGGGAGCATTTTCCTAATCTGACGGGCTACAAACTTCATGCCGCCCAGGTATGTGGAAGAATCCAACAGTTGTCAGTACTTTTGACTTATTGAGATGTAGTACGCTTCTCTTGTTACCAGCTGGGCACGCTTTAAGCGATTGGCGATTGGCTGCTGTGTGATGTTCTTTCAGCAGTTCATGGGATGCAATGGTGCGTGTTTCTTGACCTCGATGAAAGAAAAGATCGGTTGATTGCTAATATGTAACAGCTCTCATCTACTATGCACCTACTGTCTTCGCCCAGCTGGGCCTCGACGGAAACACTACCTCTCTCCTCGCTACGGGTGTGTATGGTATTGTCAACTGCCTCAGCACTCTTCCTGCCCTCTTCTTCATCGACAAGGTGGGCCGCCGACCACTGCTGATGGCCGGCGCCACCGGTACATGTATCTCCTCGTCATTGTGGGGGGGTATTCTGGGCGGCTATGGAGACAGCTTAATCAACAATAAGTCAGCTGGCTGGGCTGGGATCGCTTTCATCTATATCTATGATATCAACTTTTCGTACTCATTCGGTGAGTCAAGCAGATGGATATCGAAAAGATCACCCCATGACTGAGCTAACGTGGAACTTGAAAAGCCCCCATCGGCTGGGTCCTTCCGTCTGAAATCTTCAACTTATCTATCCGATCCAAGGCCGTCTCGATCACGACCTCGGCTACGTGGATGTGCAACTTGTGAGTCTATTCCGGTTCATTTTCTGGTTCTCTGTTAACGTCAAACAATAGTATTATCGGTCTCGTCACCCCCGATATGCTCGAGACGATCTCCTGGGGGACATACATCTTCTTCGCCGCTTTCTGCCTCATTGCACTCGCCTTTACATTCTTTGTGATTCCTGAAACTCGCGGGAAGGTTGGTCTTTTCCTATACCCAGTTCCTCATCAGATCGGCTAACTTGTCCGCAAGACTCTCGAAGACATGGATCTTATATTTGGCGATACAGCTGCTCACGAAGAGAAGAAGCACATCAAGAACATCGAGGCTCAGCTGCGTGGCCTAACCGTGGAAGATGATGAGGTGTTGAAGCCAATTGAGCAGCACAGAGAAATCGTTGATGACGCATAAGCATTGGCTGGCAGAGAAGACTGATTAGTTTTCTACAAGAAATAGAGTTAATAATGTATCCGATGAAGAAAGATGTGCGGCGAGACGACACACAAGTACCATAGCAATTGTAATTGTTTGACAGAGCTCCCAAGTTAAATGCACGCGTTCCTATTATCCAGATAATCTACCCATAAATAGCCTCAAACCTAGCCAATCCAAAGTCATACAAGGGGTCCGATGTAGCTCGACCTAAATGACGCCATCCCGCGAAACCCACTTGCTCCCGCCACCTCAACTCTCCTTCCGATAGCACACCACTGCTATACTCAACACACCACACACCACAATGACCGAAACATCACATCTCCCCCTTTTCGGTGGTTCACGGTACGGTCCCCATGCCATTGGGCCCAATAGACTCCGGACCCTCCCACTAACTCTCCCCCCAGCGCGTGGACTCCCGACGAATGGACTTCGTCCGACGACCGCGTCCGCGGCGGCAGCTCCAAATCGACTTTGGAGGCGACCGCTGAATCCCTCGTCGCCACCTTCAAAGGAACCCTCGACATCACCACCCTCGGCGGCGCCGGCTTCGCCTCCCAGCGCACGGCGACCGAGGACGGCCGGTGGGATCTCTCGGAGTACGACGGAATCGAGCTGAAGATTGATCACGCGGACGGCAAGCTCTACACACTTACGCTGAAAGACGAGATTCTGGCCAAGCGGCCTGATGGGCGGGAGCAGAGTACGCTGAGCTGGGAGTTTGATTTTCGACCGCACGGGGCGACGACGTACTTTATTAAATGGGCGGATTTCCGGCCGACGTATCGGGGGCGGGACCAGGAGGGTGTTGAGCCCTTGGATTTGAAGAATGTGCGGCGGTTTGGGATTATGATACGCAGGTATGTATTGATCTCTGGCTCTTGGGGGTTTGGCAGTGACCGTCCGGGTGGTATTGGTGTGTTAACGCCTTTGATAGCTTTTTTGGTGGCCAGGAAGGTCCGTTCGAGCTGGGGATTACTTCCATTGCTGCTTTGCGAACGGAGCGGTATCTGGATCACCCTGAAGAGGAGCCAGATGAGTATTTTGATGAAAAGCTCGGCGCTTTTGTCCAGCGCCGGCCAACTTGGTTCGGATGGTTCACCTCATGCCTTGGATGTCGGTAAAGTCCCTATCACATGGCTTACATCGATCACATCCAAGGAAAGGCTGCTAGGGCATAGTCAATAACTCCATATTTTAGGATATATGGTATCTATACAGCCCCAAAAAAAAAAATTTTCTTTATTCATAGGCGTCTTCGTTAAATGCACAAGTATGTCCTCCTGCTTGGAAGGGAATTTCAATCCCAACGCTCAATGATTACTTAGTATGTCCATTCTGATCTCCTGTACATGTCGAACCAAAGAAAAATATATAACACTATTCTTGAGCGGGGAAATTAACCCATTCCGAGAATTTCAAGTCCATTCCACCGGGGCTGGGGAGTGGCTGATCAGACGGGAAGAAGCTGCCGCCAAAGGTCGGGTCGCTGAAAAGCTGTTCAGGAAAGGGCATCATGCCCTGTTGGGGCTGGAAGTACGGGACTTGCTGCGGCTGCTGGTTCTGTGGCATCCCTTGTTGCAAGCCGCACATGAGTTCTGTCGTTGGGCCAAGGAGCCGGTTGATTACTTCTGCGCATCGGGCGGCGAAGCGGTTGTTGCAAAATGATGGGTGAGTGAGAAGAGCTTTGGTGGTTTCGATGTCTTGCATCCAGCCCGGAGCTTCCGGGCTCGTGGGGTCAGTCATGAGGAAGACAACTGGGATTAATCCGGCTTGGAAAAGAAAGTATCTGTCAAGGGCGTCTGTCAGGGTATGTTTTTGAGTAGGATGGCAATGGGGACGTACAGCATATACCAAGCGCCTATCCTCGTACACACATAGTTATCCATGTACGACGATATGGAGGCGATTGTCAACCGGGCATTTTGCAGACAACGTTTTCGACATTCTGTTTCGGTAGGGTCCTCGTTGCTTGCATCAGAGCTGACGGAAGATCCGTCCGATCCACCGCTATGAGGGCCCCAACGTCGAGCGGCCCAGCGTAGAAGGATTGGGCGATAGATCAAAATGATCAAATTCCAGTTTCGCCATAAGAGTCTGTTTCGGACAAGAGCGATGGTATCTGCATCGGGTTGTGTCGGGTGTGCAGGACGGGTTGGAGGGGATAATGCATGTAAGAGGGCAGAGAGTTATACCACTCGTCCATGGGCTTCTGAAGATTCAACGTTTCTTCCGGGGTGACGCTTGGAGTAGAGATCAAACGCTGGTAGACGCGGTTGGTGAGGAGATGGAAGCGGGATTGGGCGATAAGGCCAGAATATAAAGTTGGCCCAGATGATTCAGAGGGGAGTGTGGTCGTTGACGAGACCAGTGCCTGGGAACATGTTAGTGATCTTTCCATGCCGCGTGAGTATATGCACCTGGACGTACATCGTCATGAATATTCAGGACCTGCTTTGCGTCCATAACATCTTCCTCTGGAAGCAAGATTGGTCGACCAAAAGTTTTGGCAGCACCGCTGTCGAAAATGAACACTCCCCACCATAGTCTGCGCCGGATTTCTCGTTGGAGCAGACTGATTTTCCAGCCAGGAAACTCCTTGTGGAGGCCAAGACTCATGGCCATCCGAACAGCTAACCCTAGCAAGTTCCAGCCAGTGTTGGGCTTGTTCCGTTTTTGGGCGTAGTTACTGAGGAGCAATAATGCCTGAACCAAGGTGAGATTTCCTGTTTCAAACACCAAAGCTTGCTGTAAGCACCCTCGAGCTTCTTGGTAGAAAGTGATATCAAGGTCCGAACTGTCGTCGCCAATGCTCCATGCGCCTAGAGCGAGGATGGTATTGAGCAGGATCTGCCAAGCAGTTCCATGAGGGCGAAGAGAGGGTTCGTGGAACTGGGCCCGGAACGTCGGTTCATGAACGAATGGATAGCTGGTGTGATAGTTCAGGAAATATGCGTCAATAAAGGCTTGTTCGATCAGCCCGGATGGCGCACTTTGCAACAGCTGTTCCTTGAGGGGAACGCCTCCGGATCTGACTGAGCGAACAGGAACATTCAAGTCAAACCCATGGTCAAACAAGGCTCTTAAGGGGACAACACTGGATGATGCCCCGAAATATCCAGCTCCTTCAGGCTTGATGGACAATGCGGCCATGCCATCCGTCAGATCACCAAGTGTGAGCTTTTCCTCGGCCCAATCAAATCCATCAGCTTGCTGCGGAAGAGCCTCTGGCGCGGGCTCTGCGCGGTCTGCTTCGGCCTTGGCTGGAGTCGAATGTCGAGATGATGTTTGAGATGAAGGTGCCGGAGGGGTTTCCTGGTTCTGCAGTAAAGAGCGAAGTGTAGCATCCAGGTCACCTCCTGGGAACAGCCTACTCAAAGCTGTTTCAAAAGCATGCAAGCGGTCTTCGACCATTGTCAAATGTCTATCGCGGTCAGTCCTGTTCTTCTTTTTCTTCCGGCATGATAAGTTTGGAGAGCTTACTGTCGCGTCAAGGGACTCCTCGTCACCTTAGGGCTATATTTACACTCCTTGTTCAACTGTCGGCACTGCAAGCACACCGGCTTCTCTTTGGAACACTTAAATTGGGTCAATAAGGTGCGCATCGAAGGAGTATCATAGAGTCTCTTACTCTTGACTTGCGGAGGCGACACTCATCGCACTATAGACCCAGTAAGCTAAGTTAAACATGTACCGGCATACACCATACATACAGCGAAGGAATGTGAATCTCGAGTACTGGCCATATTATCTGGACAGATCAGGTCGGTCGTGTTCTAAGTCCAAAGCGCTCTGATCATGACAACTCAACCAGGGAGTCATCTCCACAAAAAGTCAGCGGGACCATGCCAGACTCGAGGTGACATGTATCATGATGCTTGCATGGACGCGGGAAAGCTATTGCATGGCCCGCCAAGCAATATAAACGAAATTGGAGGAAAAGCTGCGAGGTTGCGCAGCGGGAGCTTCACTCACGATCGGCGCTCGAGCAATAATCAATCTATGAAGGCCGAGCAACTCGCGCGACAATGCGACGATGAAAGACGAGGCGCCGCAATCCGACTCCTCCCCTCATGGTGGGGAAGCATCACGTGACGTGCAAAAAAACTCATTTGGCGCCTTAGGCCCGGGAAGGTACGACCAACCTCCAAGATGTTGTTTTAGGTGTAGGGCTTACTGTATTGGAGGGTGCATTAATTTCCATTTCGATTACTTAATGACTCTACAAAGTCACAGTGCGCTTCCAACACTCAACAAATGACCGTGAGTAACTTTAATAAGAGCTAGCTACGGCGGTTAGTTATTCCCTTTTTATATACTTCGCATGCCCAATCATATATTCAAACCTGTGGACTTACACACTGCCAGCAGACTTTGAAATGCAAATAAAAATACTAGTTTACATAGAATTTTCCATCGGATGTAACTATATCCAGAAGAAAGAATGCTTCTGCTCCATACGTTGGAACAAATACGCCATTAATTCCCATCAGATCGAAGCTCTTGGCACGCATGCAAAAATGCGGCCAATCACGGCTGCTCTACGATTTTTTCCCTGGCTCCTATTAACCACACCTACCACTTCAGACAAGCTAACCCATGCCAGAGTAGCTTGGCAAATTCGGTCTTAACCCAGAATCGAGTTAAGGTGAAGTGAGCAACTTATTGAAAGGTTGAAATACCGCGAGCGCGACTGCCCCGCGATGCCTTCTCAACCCCCGCTACCGCCCCTCCTCACGCCATATCTATCATCTCATCCTGACTCGTCGCTCACCCTGGTTACTTCAATCTTAGGCGCCACGTCAAATTGGCTGATTCTGAGGTTTCTCCACTCTTCCCTCGCATCTCTATGGGCTCCTAATCCTTCGTTTGGGTTGGACGAGTCCAACAATGGCACTAAAAAAAAGGTTGTTTTAATAAGCTTCCTCAGAGGTTGGCACTTTTGGAGAACCGAGGCCAAGAGATTGGTAAGTCATAAGAGCTCAAGCGCCTTCGGTTCTGGCGATCAGCAGAATAATATCGCTGTGACACCATCAACCCAGTTCATTCTCCATGGCGATATGCTAATGATTCAATAGGGTCTTGATCTTGCACGCCTGGCAGATAAGAAGCAATTTGCATTCATCGATGGCTTGTCTGATCTATTCAATACCGCACAAGGATCAAGGTCCCCTGCAAATCCAACACCTGCCAGACCTGGGATCCCACAACGCACTACACTTCCAGTCCGAGGCCCGCCGGGCGCTGTGCCCGCGAGAGGACCACCTACTGCGCAGATTCCAAGCGCTGGCGCACCGGAAGGTACGACGGATAAAGGAGTCGCTCAGACACTCAGCTTCTCTGGACGTGGCGTTGCAGCATTAGATGCCCTAGAGAATGAGATACTGGCAGTCATTGCGCAATTAAAGATATCAGCCGAAGACGGCGAGGAGATACTTCTCGTCATTGATCAGCCTGATTTTTTGCTTGCTGCTACGGGCCCGAGCATGGATATCGGAGCTACGGAGATGGCAGAGTGGATTACAGGTCTACAGCAGGTAAGCCTTGCCTGGACCTATGATGGTTATTAAAACGAAGGGCTAACCGAGGGCAGAATGTGCATGCAACTGTAATCACGCTGGCTGCCGACTCCCCGTTGATCCATAACGCGTCTACATCGGGCATCCAAGGGTCTACGCCCATCGAGGGAGAGCATGCAGCTTTTGCGATTGGGTTGGCACACAGGGCACGTTCGGTAATGCAGCTTCGGACTCTAGAGACGGGGGCCGCAACTGATGTCAGCGGAGTATTGAGGATCAGCCGCGGAGGTGGTTGGAGCAGTGGGCCCGAGGACAACCTTGACGAAAAGGAGCTGTTGTATTATATCCAGCGAGATGGTGGAGTTCGGGTCTTTGGGCGCGGAGAGTCGTGAACACGAGGCTGCATGTTAATACGTAACTAAGCATTTTGTCTCTGGCGACAAAACTAGACAACAGGAATGATCTGCCCATGAAACGGCCAGAGCAAGCCAGGATGGCAAATAGAAACCAATGTGTAAGAAGATATCTTCGTATTTGGATCTGTCATGACATGGTAAAAATCGCCAGCCATGGACAAAAGTAGAAAAAGGAAATCCATGCATGTTTCCCTTGATTTTATGCCATCTCCTCACACCAACACGTTCCAACGTAACTTTTCCAGCCCTCTCGGCTCAGTTCCTCATGGGCGAGGTTTGTACCGGCACATCGAGAAAAAACAGAACGAGATCGACGATCGCACACCAACTCCGGGGGAAAGCGTTAAAATTTTGGAATTGCCATTTGCATTTCGAGTAATCTATCTCGCAATGCTAGGCCATGTCATGCCAGGATATCACCCCTCATTCATTTTCCAGCTTCTCCGAGAACGAACAACGCGACGCCGAATTGACAACGGGGAATTTACTGAGCCTCAGTACCGGGGCCACGGGCACCCTTGGGGGTACCGGTCTGGAAGCCGTTGGTGAAGCGGCGGTGGACGTCGCGGAGGGAGCGCTGGCGGCCGGAGCCAGTGGTCTTGCGGCGCTTGGCCTTCTCACCCCAGTTGACTATGAAAAGACATCCGTAAGCCAAATTTGATTCATTATACCAGTGTTTGCATATCGGCCATGCATTCGGAACCCAAGGAGTGTCGTCTTCCAGGGATCCGATCGCAAATGACTTCAAAGGAGAGGAGGGGGTGTTGCATACACTTGCGGGTCTTAGCGGAAGGGTAACCGCAGTTGGCACAGGTGTGCTTCTGGATGTGCAGGGACCGCTTGCCTGGAAGCAAGATACTGTCAGCGATTGTCCTATTGCTCGAGTTTCCAACCACCCCAATGTTGCCTGCCATCGTTTAACTCCTTCAATCCATGGTGTAGAGAGAAAAATTTCGCGACTGCGGCCCGGAGCAGTTGAATCCTGATTTGGGGAGAAGATAATACTCACCACAACGACGGCACAGAGTGTGTGTCTTGTTGTGGCGCTTTCCGAAGCTTGAGGTACCCTTAGCTGTGGTGGCTGTTAGTCTGGACGTGTCCGGTATTGCAAATGTTCGCGATGTGAGATTGAATGTCGAATTCGAGATGGGACGTACTCATTTTGAATTAAGGAACTGCAGGACAAATAGAGTGGTTAGTTATGAGCAGCAGAGACGTAGCATTTCGGCATATCAGAGGGAGTCAGCATACCTGGCGATTCCGTTGAAGGGCTGTTGTCGGTGGTCGTCGTCGCTAGGCGTATCGAATCTTCCGCTCAGTGGAGGAGAATCGGCTAAGATTGGTGGGTAACGTGACAAGGGCAAACCCTCAGCTCAGCCCCATGCACGTGATGCATATCCGCTCATCAATCACGTGATTTGAAATTTACAAAAATGAAACAAATGAAACGGCTTAGCACTTCGTTAGGGCGCTTTGTCACGGCAGGGGCTAGTTAACTAACTAACTAACTAGAATGCTAGTTGTTTTATTATTAAGGGTCTCTCCAATGTAACCATGTTATAATTGCTGCCTTACCCCGCATTATGGCCACAGACTACTTCGTGTGGATAACAGTACATGACTATAAGAATTTCCAATCATGATTTTATTTGAGAATGTGTAGCATGGGGTATTAATTGAGTCAACGCCGAGTATGACACGATAAATAATAAACTCAAAGGCAGAGTTCAATCCATTTGGTCAACGTAGTTAGCCATGGGATCGTCAGCGGCCAGCCGACTGCGTTTATAGGATTCAATCTCTTCTTCGGTGATCCCGGACTTCAATTCGTCCAACGTACGCTTCTTTCCAGTTGACTCATCTCGGTCCTCTTTGGTTGTCTTATCCGGATCTGTCTGTTGTGATTGGCCGGGAACGGAGTCTTTATCATCCTCAATAGCTCGATCGAGCATGAGCATACTCCCCTCTTCTTCAAAGGCTTTCTTTCCATCTTCTCCGGTGCAGTAGCTGTTTTTCACAGTAGAATAACAGCAAGAATAGCCCCATTTAAACTCGTACCACCAGCTGCCAAACACCGACTTGTGGTTGTTGGGCATAACATCCTCGGGGTACTTTGATTTGGTAGCCTTCTTAGGCGCGCCCTTTATGGCACCAGATTCGTCATATTCCACGAACCTCTCGTTCTCAAGTACCATAGTGTCACGTAATGGCGTTGGCTGTAGATGCTCGCTTCCACCATATTTCTCCAGCAGCGCTTTGCGAGATGACTCGCGTTTCGCCTTGGATTCCTCTTGCTCCTTCTTGCGCAAAACTTCGCCAGATGTCGGGTTCGCTTGTAAATGAATCTGAGTTGTACCCTTCTCTTGTGACTCCCAGGCATACTTCTGGGCCTTTTCAAACTCAGCGGCGTCACCAGAGGCACGGACAAAGTTCTCTTCTGCCACCAATGCTGAGGCCTGGTCCTCTTGCGCACCCATGTCCACCATCCGGCGGGTCTTGGGGTCGTATTTAGCAGAGTCGAGATCTAAGTTGAGCAGGTATTTAGCTGTATCCTCGCGGATACGCAGGTTACGCGTAGAGGTGCTTTGCCCGCGGCCCATGTCGGATTCTTCAGCATAGCGAAGATCTTCAAAATCTCCTTCTTCTCCATCCCCGAGCTTCTTACGCTCAGTTTCCCTCGCTGCTTGTTTCAGCCGTTCGATCTCCTCGTGCTGTTCGATAACATAACGGTGGTCGCTTGCGTCGTATCCATTCCAGCGATCCCTTTTGGCGTCCCACCCAAGATTGACGTCTTGTACGATCTCATCCGCTTGAATATTCTTGCCAGTCCAGCGCGCGCCTTTCTTGCGCGGCTTACTGAGGCATTCTTTCGTTTTATGCGTCATCGCGCCGCAATTTTCACAGGCACCTTTGCGGTACTTTGTCGCAGCGGGACCGGCGCGTTTTCCTCGGTCGTACCATTTTGACTGATCTAGGGCGGATTTTTGGAGACGCTGATGCTCGAGATAATCGGTGTTGTCGTCGTCGTCGATGTAGAAAGGCTTTTTCGAAATGAACGACGGGATGTACTCGTTGGGCTCCTTCGACGCCACGTCGGCCGGTTTTCGGGACGCCATGGCATAGAAAGCCTGCTCGAGAGGCCAGGCAAGCGTATGGAGTCTGCGGGATAAATTTAAAGTCTTTGGCGCAGACGACAAGACGGGTCTCGGTGCAATGAAATGAAGTAAAGCGTCCGGACCAACGTCGCTGATGCCAAGTCCATCATGGTCACGTGACCTTTAAATTAGATCGAGCTGCAGCAGCAGACAAATCTGGGACGAGAAATCCGTCTCTATGTTCGAGACGAAAAGAGCCAACCTCTTACCCCAAACAAACATGTTATTCACTCGGAAATAAACCCAATCTGTACTTTCTGTTGCTGCCACAGAGTGATCGGTTTGACGCGCCTTACTAAGCTGCATAACAGGCGCCGATCACTGGGTCACGTCAAGATTCCAGAGAACTCCGACGGAAACCAGGAAGTCTCACGGGCATCTTTATGACATATTCTCCCTCTGGATACGGGCGCAATGTCTCTAGCGCTCTTGGAAAAACTACACAAAAGCGATGGACCCCTTTCGCGTACGCCTCAACTGCATAGATCATTATCAAGCGACCGCGTCGGACCTAGATCCCCCATTGCCCTTACGAGATGGCGCGTCCGCAAAGGATTGGCGGCCTAAAGTGCCGGTAATTCGTGTTTTTGGGGCAACTGAATCTGGGCAGAGGGTCTGCGTGCATGTCCATGGAGTATTTCCTTATCTCTACATCGAGTACAACGGTTCCTTGGACCCCCAAGCTGGTATGTACATGTTTAACCATTTGATCGATTATTCCTTCCTGAGACCTCTTTAGTGAACTCGGCCACTCAGAATCTTCATCTCTCTATTGATCACGCACTGGCCGTTAGCTATCGTCGCAATGCCTATGATAGGAAGACTGCATATGTTGCACATATAACCTTGGTCAAAGGGATACCGTTCTACGGCTATCATGTCGGCTATCGGTTCTTCTTCAAGATCTATCTCCTGAATCCCTTCTACATTACCCGCTTGGCCGACCTTTTACATCAGGGCGCAGTAATGAAACGGCCCTTGCAACCGTATGAAAGTCATATGCAGTACATCCCACAATGGATGTGCGACTACAATCTTTATGGGTGCTCATTCATGGACTGCCGACGTGTGAGGTTTCGGGCGCCGGTGCCAGACTACTTGGAATTGAGTAATCCCGAACATGGTTGGCATGATCGTTCTATCGATCCCAAAGATATCTCGGAAGATCCTGCTCTGGGAAAGCAGAGTCATTGCCCTCTTGAGATAGACGTTTGTGTCCAGGATATCTTGAATCGAGAAAGCATCAGAGAACGCCCTCTTCATCATGATTTTTCAGAATTCTTGAGGCCAGCTGCTTCCAATGAGCGACTGGTCCCCCAGTGTGGCTGGGTTATGGCAGGACGAGACCAAGAGACGCAAAAAGCGGATGGGCATAAATGATCCTGGGAGCAGCCCCTTCGGCCCCGAAGAACTGGTCTCGATGTCTGCAGATCCTCGAAACGAGGCTCGCGGTGGTTGGATCCACGAGGATGAGTTTCATCAGTTGGCACTTCAAATTGCCGCTAATGAGAGGCTTGCCGATGGGAACAAGGACACCTCCTTTCAAACGTTCCTTAATCCGAGCCCATATGAAGCAAGCATCAAAACAGCCCTCGATAGTGTAGTGGACTTCTTCCCGGAAGAGATGGAACATTCAATCCAGGAGAATCAACATGCCGACTTGGACAACCCGCCGGAAGTATCCGTGGATGAAGACCTTGCTTTGTCTTCTCAACCAGAGGCCCATGTCTTTACTGACAATGACACTCATGGCCCGAGCTCGGAGGAAGCCACGAAAGAGCTGAGGCATATGGAAAGTGTTACGGTAGATGAAAGTTTTTACGACGGTATTTTTGACGACATAACATACCAAGATGAAGCATTAAATGCAAACAAAACTGCTTCAAACGAGGCTCACATGCCGCTGAATGGATATGATGGCAAGAATCCATCAGTTTCAGTGGACCAGTCCGCCCAGCTCCAACCAGGATTGGAGAAGGATGGCGTGACGCAAGCACTTAAACGAGAATCAGAAGAAACATCTGAGCAATCTCCAGCTGTTCCGAAGAAGCCGAGGTTTTGGAGACACTTATGATCCAGCGAAATATGAAGTGTCGAAAGCTTCACTTCCCAAGAAGAGCCAAGGCCGCCCAAAAGAAACAATGGACAAACAAGACACACCTAATTATGACCCTCATCATTTTGAGCCTCCCTCATCTGAATCGCGATCGTCTTCGTCACAGAAAACGGTTCGTGGAAAGTTGCCTAACAGCAGGCTAAACTTCCCCGTGGTTAAGGATCCACATGATCCGTTGACCATTCTGCGATTCAGTCAAGATAGCTCTCAGCGTTCTCATAAAGAGCCAGGATTGCACCAGCCCGTGCAAAGTTCACACCCACCAGGCTCTACTACCAGTGGATCTGGGGATGGAGCTATGCCTTCTTCCTTGTCTCTCCGTTCCTCTTCCACCGCCACCGCAGCTCCTGCCCTTGACATGCATGTAACAAAAATAAAACAGAAGTTATCATCTTCATTTGGCTTCTCGGAGGGCAGCTCTTTGTACATTTTTAAATGTTGCGCTCCTGGGACTGCCGAAGTCATGACCACTATGCATGATTATGGCCGTCCTGCTGTTGTGTACCAACAAGCATACTACAGCGAAGAATCCGACGTCCCTGACCGACCGCGCGAATATGCCGGGCGCGAATTTAGGCTTGAAAGTGATACCATCCACTATCTCCCTCCCTTCGACACATCGGCAAACTTGCCTGCCATGTATGGCGAACAGTATCCAACCGGGTTCGATCGAGTACGTCAGGAGAAACTGGACAAAGAGATGCGAGAGTCATGCTCTATAAGGCACTGGGAATTTGCGGCTGTCCCACCAAGTCGATCCGAAGTCAGAGAATGGTTTGAGAACCTGAAGGCGGCCCAAGAATCAGTTCCACGGAAGAACCCACCCAAGACGCAACTGCAGCAGGAAGCCATGTCACAGATTGAAGGACCGACCCAAAATCCGCATGGTTTCAAGTATTCGCAGAAAGCCAAAACGACTAGTGTTGAGCACCAAACTCAGTACATGAGCACGATGAGTATCGAAGTACACGTCAATACCAGAGGCAATCTGTCAGCAAACCCTGCAGAAGATGAAATCACTTGTGTCTTCTGGTGCATCCAGTCAGAAGACGAAGATCTCGATGTCAACAGCCACCTCCCTGGCGTTCATGTTGGGATGCTTTACCACGGTGAAGGTGAGAGACCCGAAGACAAAGTCTCAAAATCTCTGAAGATCGACACCGAACATGAACCTACCGAACTCGACTTGATCAATCGCTTGGTTGATATTGTAAGATACCACGATCCCGACATCATCACCGGTTATGAAGTGCATAACGGCTCATGGGGCTATGTGATCGAACGAGCTCGAAAGAAATACGACTTCGACATCAGCAACGAGGTCTCTCGAGTCAAAGCGCAGTCGCATGGCAAATTTGGCAGAGATGAAGACCGTTGGGGCTCTGACCATACCTCCTCTATTCAGATCACTGGGCGACACATGATCAACATATGGCGTGCAATGCAAAGCGAGCTGAATTTGCTTCAATATACGATGGAAAACGTGGTCTTCCATCTCCTACATCGGCGCATTCCGCACTATTCACACAAGGACTTGACCAAATGGCACAAAAGTGGGACGCCTCGCAACTTGCACCGACTCATTGAATACTATTCATCGCGGGTGCAAATGAACTTGGAAATCATCGAGGCCAATGAGTTGATTCCGAGGACAAGCGAGCAAGCTAGGCTGCTTGGAATCGACTTCGCGGCCGTTTACTACCGTGGTTCTCAATTCAAGGTCGAGTCTCTCATGTTCAGAATCGCAAAGCCAGAGAACTTTCTGCTTGTGTCGCCTAGTAGAAGGCAGGTTGGCCAGCAGAATGCTCTTGAATGTCTTCCGCTCGTCATGGAACCGCAGAGTGACTTCTATACAAGCCCTCTTATCGTGCTTGATTTCCAATCCCTTTACCCGAGTGTCATGATTGCGTATAACTATTGCTACTCGACCTTCTTGGGGAGAGCTGCGGGGTGGCGCGGACGGGACAAAATGGGCTTTATGGAATATGAACGTCAGCCACGGTTATTAGAGTTGTTGAAAGACAAGATTAACATCGCGCCCAATGGGATGATGTACGCAAAGCAAGAAGTACGACAGTCATTACTGGCCAAGATGCTTACGGAAATACTGGAGACACGAGTGATGGTTAAAGCCGGTATGAAGGCCGATAAAGATGACAAGATCCTTCAACGCCTTCTGAACAACCGTCAGTTGGCGCTCAAGCTGATAGCCAATGTGACATACGGATACACATCGGCATCATTCTCTGGTCGAATGCCCTGCTCCGAAATCGCCGACAGCATTGTGCAATCTGGTCGTGAAACACTAGAAAAGGCCATTGCCCTAATCCATTCGATAGACAGATGGGGTGCAGAAGTGGTCTATGGCGACACAGATAGTTTATTCGTCTACTTGAAAGGACGAACCCGCGATCAAGCGTTCGACATTGGAGAAGAAATCGCCCAGGCAGTGACAGAAATGAATCCGCGGCCGGTGAAGCTCAAGTTCGAGAAAGTCTACCATCCCTGCGTATTACTCGCAAAGAAACGCTACGTCGGCTTCAAATACGAGCATCGCAGCCAAAAAGAACCAGTATTCGACGCCAAGGGCATTGAGACCGTCCGCCGCGATGGCACCCCCGCTGAACAAAAGATCGAAGAAAAGGCCCTCAAACTTCTCTTCCGCACTGCAGATCTTAGTCAAGTGAAATCATATTTCCAGCGCCAATGCAACAAAATCATGCAAGGTCGCGTCTCCATTCAAGATTTCTGCTTTGCACGTGAAGTGCGTCTCGGTACTTATAGCGACCGCGGGACTATGCCTGCCGGTGCCATGATCAGCACAAAGCGCATGCTTGACGACCCGCGTCTGGAACCGCAATACGGCGAACGCGTGCCGTATGTCGTTATCACAGGAGCGCCGGGGTCTCAGGCTAGTTGACCGGTGCGTTGCGCCGGACGTACTTTTGCAAGATGCACAGCTAGAGTTGGACGCTGAGTATTACATCACGAAGAACATTATCCCCCCGCTGGAACGAATCTTCAATCTCGTGGGTGCGAACGTGCGCCAATGGTACGATGAAATGCCCAAGGTGCGGCGGATTCGACAAGTGAACACCTCGTCTACGGCTCGTACGGGTCAGCCAGGTCTTATGAAGAAAACCTTGGAGTCTTACATGCGGTCCTCTTCATGTGTCATCTGCAGAGAAAAATTGTCCGATGCCACTGCTACAGTTTGTAAAAAGTGTCTGGCGCATCCGCATCTATCACTCCTGGATGTCGTCTCACGATTGCAAAGGGCAGAGAAGCGAGTCGTTGATCTACACGCTGTATGTCGCTCTTGTACGGGTGCTTCGGCGAGAGATGAGGTGAGTTGTGACAGCATGGACTGTCCAGTCTTCTATTCTCGTACGCGCGACATGGCTAGTCTGCGCCATTTGAAGGATAGCTTGGAGCCTGTTATTGAGTTATTGGAACATAAAGGGGATGAAGGACTTGATTGGTGATTTTGAGCGTGAATCGAAGGCCTGGCTTGGCGTTTACGGCGATTTAGGGTTTACGGTCTAGTCCTAGGGGTTCTGATAACCAAGAGGCGTTTAGAGTCAAATACCCTACAATTAACCAGGTGCACCATAGTCCTTCAATATAGAATTAGAGAAGCTCTAAAGTAATAGTTTCTATTCCTTTCATGAAGGTCTTGGTATTTATTTTCTCACGCAACAGCAAGTATTGATTCTCCTAACGGCTCCCTGCGCGTAACCCGTGGCTATCGACGCCAGCAAAAAGTATGCACGTGGAAAAATCACGCATCTGTTTCACCGATCAAACTTAGTAGCTTCTCCACGGCAGGGAGATTGGTTTTCGACACATCCTCAGCCTCCACAATGTCATTTCTCTCCCCTGTATGTAGATCTTTGTCGCTGACTTTACTCCCCGGGTCACTATCCCTTTCCGGATCAGAGCCACCAGTAGCAGCCACATTCTTCCAAATCGAGCCCTCTTCAATGACGCCGCTCTCGGGGGACTTTTGAAGCTCGTCAAGGACAGCAATGACATCAGCATGGCTGTACATCTTCCCAGTATCGAGCTCTGCGTTATCTGGGTTTTGAACTTTGATGCGGCCTTGGACTATTTGGCATAAGATATCTTTGAATATCCAGGGGAAGCTGATCAGCGGAGTCTGGGGAGAGCTATCGAGGTCTTCGCTATCGACTGATTCCGCATCGTCAAACTTAGTCTGGCCTTTGTTGTTCGCCCCCTCTTGGAGTGCTACTTTAACCTCTTCGCTTGTGACGCGATAAGCTGCGACGACGAAGGGCGCCATGCTCTCCATTGTTCGGCTCCCCACCTTATCATAGCATTGTTGACGGACACCGTCTTGCAATATGGAATTCTTTCGGCCGAGCTCTTCGCTAAGGTTGTAGTCCCGACACAGCTGGTTGTGGCCGAGGACAAACGAGGACCAGACCTCGAACTCTGTTTGAATCTCATACTGCGCCATTACACGCCGTATGGCTGCATCATACTCAGATTTTAGCTGGGTGGCAAGCTCGGTCCACTTCAAACTTGCAGGGGCATAGGGGCTGTTTAGGACTCTCTCGTCGAAAGGGAGGCTGAGATTCGGTGCGTAGTCGGGCACTTCGACAGCATCATACAGCTGGCCGAGGATCTTCTCAGAGTGGTAAATTTGCTCAGGCCGCTTGTGTTTCTTTTCCATGAAGTGAGGCCACAAGCGGGGTTCCAGATCGCGGGTCATGATGGCCACAGCACCTGTTTTGTTATAGTCTACCGCGTCTGAGTGCAGCTGTGCAAGCTGCATACATTTCTTCTCGAGAACGCCGTTCTCAAGTCGATCAGCAAGAGCCATGTGGGCATGGGCTATTCGAGGAAGCGAGTCATTCTTCATGTAGGTCACAAAAAATGAGATGATTTCATTAACCGTCACGTTGCCGTTAAAGTCTGGGGCTTTTCGACTGGTGTATTTCATGGGTTTGACGAACCAATCTTTGGGGATAAGGTCCTGATCCCATATGACGGTGTAGTCATCCCCATCAAGATCCCCACCGGAGCACATGCTTGTGATAACTTGATCGCCTGTCTGTGGAAACACAACTACATTGTGAAGGTTCTTCAGCTCAGGTCGATTCACAGCCCGCACCACACGAATATCACCAGGATGGAGAGACGGGTTTCGAGCGACGATGCATATGCCTTCGATAATTTGGAATGTGTCGGCCCTGTCTTTGTGTTTGAGATCGATTTGGACAAATATCTCCGGGAGAGCCGCAACTCTCTCATCATAGGACGCATTGCCCCTCGGAATCTTTTTGTCGAAATGGCCTTTCAATACTCCTATTTCATCGATGCAACCGAGCAAAGATGCGCCTTGGTTGATCACAATTCTTGCTTTCTCTTTGACGGACTTCATGTGCCATGACTTCCATAACGCGACCACAGAGTTGATGAACGGTTCCTTTTCTCGCCGAAAGCCGCATTCAAGTACATGAGCAAGAGAGGCGGTGATTTGGTTGGGGTCGATGAGCTTATTGAGTGTTTCTATCGCACCGTGATGATTCTCCATTGCCACATCAAGATCTTCTAGCATCCCTCTGAGCTTTTTGCAGATTATTGCATCTGGAATTCCCAGTGAGGAGAGCACGAGAATCAGCTGGCGGTTGAGGGATGCCGGAGAATACTGAGAATGACGGATGATTTCCAGGCCAGTATGGTCTGACGGGAACTTGTCCTGGCTGGGGCGGATATGAACCTCCTTAGGCTGAGGGTCGTCAGAGACCACCAGCATGCCTTTGGAGCCTCCCAACCGGAACTGAAATGCACACGGATATCTTCCAGCAATGGTTTGGAATTTGAGTTCCTCGGTGGTCATCTGCGCAAGAAACCTGGAGATCTTGCCGACCCCGTCAGAAAAACACTGCCCATTACGAGAAATCTCATCACATTTCTTTACTTCGACAGGGCAGCCCACGACAGCACGAGTGGTCGAGAAGCATTGACCTATTCTAGCTGCATGCCTTGCGACATTCTTGATGTGACTGAACTGGCCCATCCATCCACGAATCTGAGACGCTTTTAAATGCGGCGTTGATGCAAAGAAATATGCCCCGTGTTCACGAAATTGGGAGTTCCCAAAGGCAAGGAACTCATAGTGGCGGTCTCCCTAGCATGATGCCATTCTTGAGTGTTCGCCAGACTCGAGTGAATATTTCATCATCGCTGCTTGTGGGTGTGGGCATGATGCGTCCTCTAGATTTCTCATCTGTGAATCGTACTCGAAGGAAGCGGTCAGCATGTTCGCGATAGCGTCGAGTCACCCGGTTGGAAATGTCAACTGTCGGAGTGTTGTAGTAAATCGTGGTTGGGGTGATCCGAGCAGTTCGCATGAAGCAACAATATGCCGGGATTTTCGAGTTGGTGACGCCTTTTGCATACGTAATGCTGAAAATATCCATGGGATCAGCATACGCGCGCTTGCAGGTGGCAACCTGTTCAAGGAGCTGTGTTGCTGCTGCTTCTCTCATTCTCAGTAACCTCAGTAAAAATTCACGGGTCATTGTGAACTCTGAGAGGATGTTCTGCGAAATGCAGACCTCAAGTTGGTACCGCACGGAAAACGGAAGATGAATCTGACGAGAGTCCAAGGTCAACATATCCTCAAACCAACCAATGGAGTCAGTATCTGAGGACGCTTTGTTGTATTCAGCTGCGCTGGTGTCGATCCAGTCCCAGACAGGAGTTGGACGCTGATACCGTCTTTCAACTTTTTGATCATCCTTGAATACGATGTTATGGTCCTTCAAGATATCATACACGAGTTGCATGTTATCACTGCCAATGTCGGTGGGGAAGGTCATCTCAAACACATGCCAGCGACCTAGGAAAAATAGAAATTAGCTCTGTGCAAATAGGCCCTGTGAGGCCAACTTACCGATATCAATGGCCTGCCCGGTTTGATGCAAGCTTGTTTTCTGCTTCTCTTGCTTCCACGGCCGGTCGGCCACGTTAGTTTGGCGATACCAGGAATCTCCGTCCCTCCAGATTGTGTCATGTTTCACTGTGGATTGAATGTCCAATACTCGGCGGTGGACTATTGGAGGTGAGTTTAAATTGGCAATAAAGGAAATTCCTTCAGCGTCGCGGCTGGCCGTTCGCCAGATTTGAGAGAGTTGAAAGAACGGAATGGTGAAGCGGTATGGCAACTGAGAAGTCACAACCTTATGCTTTGTATGAATGACCTGGATTGGGATTTTGAAAAATAGGAATATTTTCCGCTGCCTTGCATCGATGACCAGCTTTGGTGATGCTGATTCCTTGAAGGAAGACAGTGGACAAAACGTAGACGCTCCGAAAAAGATGCCAAAGTCGATCTTTACAAGTGGCAGCTCCTATACATGAAAAGAAAAATTAGCCTTCGATGTTTATTAAAACTGTCAGATGGCTTGTCACGGACAAACTCTGCGGGGTAGAAAACCCCTAGCTGTACGGGGCTGGGTACAGCCAGTGGCTGGCGGTTGAACTCGATGAAGAGAGAGATGGCAGCAATGCGGCCACTGCGTGCCCTGATCACATATGGTCCACGAGTCCAGAAGTCCTCTAAAGGAGGAGGCCTATATAGGTGTATGCATTAATATCAACACAAGTTCAGGACGTTCGCTACGACTCTGAAGAGTAGTAACTTAACTCACCGAAATCGGATCCTCCCCCGCGACGATCGTTCGCCATGTCTGTCATCCCAGATATCGATTGCCACAATCGACCCTTCCTTGTGAAAGGCATCCCATATGTCCTTGGTGTTGCACTCTCTAGGAATCCCCCGGAGGCTAATTGCCACCGACTCCCAGCTCCTCCATGTCGTCCACTGAATGGATAGGGAGTCTGGAGAGATCAAGGTAGAAGAAGCAACCACGGTGGAATCCATTATGAGAGGCAAAGGTGGAACGGGGAATGGACAAGGAGAGAGCTTTTTTTTTCAAGGCTGGCGCTGTATTGGGTGACCCTTGGGACGTTCGGAAACCTGGATGAGCAAGGCGAATTCCACGTGGCTTACACAGAAGCTCGTTTGTATCGAGGACATCTCTAGGCCTCAGGGAAAGGGATTGTGTAGGTAATACGAATCTGACGAAATGATTAACTTATAGGTGAGGTGGCGGCCTCCGTATAGTGACGGCTTATTCCGTAGGGTTAGCAGAGTCCCCTCCAGTAGTGTGAGACCCAACTTCAGTCAAGCTCACTCACTCAGTGAGCCAAGCAAACAGATAACATGAGACGCAAATATCTCAATTAATTCAATGAATGTAATGACGGAAGATTCTAGTTTACGGAAAGAGCAGTCTATCCTTCCAAGGGGGTTCTCACGCGCTGAATAGGGCTGCATTATAAGTATTGGGAAGGATTTTGACCTCAGTGTGCTTTATATTTAATATCTGCCATGTGACAGATAGGGTAATCTAGGTGAAGTATTAAGCCAGTTTCTTCGCTACTTGATTCATGGCTTCCACTATTATGAGGCTGCTTGGTCATGGGATCCTGTGAACGCTGTACTTGAGAAAATAAAGTCTCTGGGAGAACTCCAGGTCCATCGCAAGATCAACGTTCTGGAGATGATTTGCCCCCATCACGTCTACCTGTGGCCGATTCGACACGGGTTGAGTTGACTTGAGTTCACTTGATATCGATTTTGCGGGGTTCTTGGAGCTGTTGGAGCACATCTCTTGAAGAGGCTTCCGAGGGGAAGGGGTTTGGGGGCTTTCGGTGCTCGGGCCCATTTTTTTTTCTCGGTACTAAGGGTGTCTTAGGAGGCAGTAGCTGGTCTAGGTTGGTTGAGAGGCTGTTTCCTTTGGGTCGCTTAGGACTTCGCTCTCGGGGATCAAAAGCCATGGTATCAAAAGACTCTGCTAGGTGAGTTTCCTCTTCGTCATAGGCTTGCTTCCCAGTATCCCTTGAGCTTTTCCTCTCGGAACTTTTGGCCCGTTGATGCTTGCTTGATGTTGCGGGTATTTGCTGCTGAGGGACAAACCCCATGACGTTCATCAGACGCCCGATGTGCTCTTGCGCTTCTGAGAATTCTCGAGCTTTGGCCGCCCTTTCATCATGCAACAACTGAATCTATGGGGCAAGGTTAGCGGTGGCTTAAGAATACTTTTGACGGGAAGCCTACTTTGCGCTCCAACTGGGCAATGTGTTTGTTCTTCATTTGAACTTCGTTTGCTGCGTTGTGTGTGGCTTCATGCATGGCTGAAAGTAGGCGCTCGTTCTTCTCCTTTTCATGCTCCAGCTTTAGCTAGAAATTAGCAATCTGTCGGAACCCACAGGCCGGGCCTAGACGTACCTCTTCATGGACCTGGTTGTTTTCAATCCCATGCTTGGCCTTCAATTCTCCCATTTCGAGTCGACTCTTGGCTTCCACTTCTTGCAAAGTAGAGCGGAACCTCTCAGCTTCAAGTGTTTGTTGCTCAGCCTAGTGCGTATCAGCATTGTATCTCCTGTTGATCTTTAATGGGACAATCCCACCATTGTTTTCATCGTCTCCATTTCCATTCGCATATCCTCGGCGTCGGCTTGATGGCGCTTGATTTCATCTTCTTTGCGAGCGCTAACACGCGAGCTTTTTTCAAGTTGCTCTTTCAGCTCAGCTACTTCATGTCGCAAAGTGGTAGACAAGATGGCTTGCTCCTTTGCAGCATTGTCTAAGGCTTGTTGTACTTGTGCTTTCTCGGAGTGAAGTCGATGCACCTCTTCTTGAAGATCCTCGATTTGATCATCTTTTTCAGTGGAAATTGCAATCAAGTCCAGCTCCCGAGTTCGGGCCTGTTCTTTTTCTTGCCGAATAATCTCTTCGCTGTGGTTGGACTGCGCTTCTAGTTGGCTTCTTGCGGCATTAAGCGACATGGACAGCTGTTTTATTTGGCCAGACATAGACTCCGTATTTTCTTCCTGGTCATTTACTTCCTGTCTCAGGTCAGACAGCACTTGCGCAGCCTCCTCGAGTTTCTTCTCCAGTTGCTCTTTTTGGCGCAGAAGGACCTCTGTCTCCAGTATTTTTCTATCACACTCGGCTTCTGCGAGGCGTAGAGGGGCTTCGACTTCGTAGCACCGGCGCTCCAGGTCATAGCAAACTTCTTCAATCTTCTCCATCAAAGTTTGGTGAGATTCTTGAGCATTTTGCTTGAATGATTCTGTGATGCAAGTACGCCAGTCGCGAGGAACTTGCGAGGACGGAAGGTTCGGAAGGGAGTTCAACGAGGCTTGGCCTCGGAGGCTGCTTTGACAAGAGACTGAGAATCGGCAGATGCCATTGCTAAGGGAGCTCGCAGATCGGTCAACAAAGGCTTTCATCATAATTACACCCTGATCATCGCCACTGCGGGTCAATACTGCTGCGAAGTAGATTTCAAACAATGTTAGCAAGATTTTGTTTTGCAGCTCCACTTTAGCAATATGGCAGGTCTCTAGGCCTTCACATTGCGCCTGGCTTGAAACGATCGGGAAGGCCTCAAGTATATTCGCAATAGTCTGCTGGGTTGAGACCGAGTCCAGAATTGCAGAAGATAACACAGGAGACTTTGAATTTTGAAGCCCTGAAAGAATCATCCCGGACAAGTGGAGATCAGATAGGGAGTTACGGTCAGGTAAGGCGTCATTTTGCACAGCCTCAAACACAAATCTTAAGAGGTGGTAAATCACGGATCCGTCCGTTTGCTAGAACCTTGTGAGAAGCATATCTCACGCTATTCTCAACTGAGGCAACTTACAGTCACTGACTCCGCTAGCCTTGGTATGAGATGATGGGGCATGACTCCCATCACCCCTCGGCTACCCTTCGAAAGGAGCACATTAAGGCCAAGCTCCCGGGTATGGGAAGGCAAATTAGCGACGGGGAAAATACATAATAGGAAAGCCACACCCTGAGAATATTTTAGCAGACCTTTCAGGGTGACTTAGCTCCCAACCTTACCATCATCTGGACTTCCTGATCGAGGTCGTCTCTTGCTACTTTCTCACATAGTTTGGCGATCTTCGGCGAATTTGTAGACATCCAAGCCTGCTTTTGCTCCGGATCAATAGCATCAGCGATGCAAATAGCGAGTCGGATACTTTCGGCCGCTTGGGATGGAGCTAAGTTGTTGCAGTTTACTGAGCAGGCCAAAATGACACGGAGGACAACCAAGTCCAATGTCTTGAGACCTCTCTTTGGTCCGAAAAAATGTTGAATATTAAGAAGCCAGGACGGGGCCTCTGGTCCGTGCTGGTTGCCGATGTTCTGGCATTGAGGCGATACGATTCGAGCAAAGGTCGCTAGGCATAAGAGGTTGCCCATATGATCATCCAAGTTCCGAAGGGCCTTCGTGAACTCCAATTGCATTTTTCCCATTACTTCTAATGGAATCTCATGGCGTATGAGCAAAGAGCCTTGGAGGCCATTCATAATGCTGTGCAGAGGAAGGACATTTTCAGCGCGTGGTTCCTCTGCTACTCGGGAAACAAGCATTGTAATGAGGTCGGCAATTCTCATCGGTGGAATGAAGCCTGAAGGTAGAGGCTGAGAAAGAATTGTGGTAGACACAGAGATGTACTAGGTCTGTTAGCTCAAGTCGAGGAGCTAATATGAGCGCACTTACTTCGGGATCTCCGGTTCCAGCAGCCCTCTCGACGAAAGCAGCCAATGTCGCTGGATGTCGACGGAGAAACGCATCTCTAAAGTGTACCTCTGAGCCTTCATTTTATCAGTTGTATGGTCTTTGGCGTCTTGGAAGTCACAGCATCTCACCAAAAACGCTGAGCAACGGAAGGGCTATTCGCGACCGCGATAGTGCGTCAACCAAAACATCAACTAGCAAGCCGACCTGACATGGCTTCTGTGTACTCCAATATCGAATTTTTAGTCTGGCATCGGTCTGCACAAGCGCATACAAATCCTAAGCAGAAGTGTTACCATGGGTACATTGACGCCAACAACAAACCTCCCACGCACTTGCAACGACGGAACATATGGCGCAGTGACAACGCGCTCAACCTCGCGCACAAGGCGTGAAATATCTTGGGCCATGTTCAAGAGGTCTGCCCAGGTGTCGCAAGCGGTCTTGATAATCCTCTATTGCCTTCAATTTAGCACCATTTGTGGGTCGCGGCAAGAACGGGATGACTGGGGGTTGCTGCGCCAACGGCCTGAGGTCCCTTCTGCCAATCATATCTGTATGGCTCGTAGGCAGCAGCGTCGATCAGCTCGATCAAACGTGAACTCCAGCAATCGAAAATACATTTAGAAAGTGTGAATCACAGTCGTGCCAGACTCGAATATGGATCCCCATCTTATTCGAAAGACAAACGTTGATAAATGGATTGTTGCCAATCCTGGACAAATTGCTCCTGATATTATCAATAAATTGATACCTCTCAACAAGGTCGGTTTCATGGTCTAGTGGTTATGACGTCAGATTCTGAAGTTCTCTTCTGAATCACTTCTTCTGAAGAGCCCGGTTCGATTCCGGGTGAGACCTCAATTTTCTTTTTGACCTTTTTTTGCTCGCTCATTCCTTCTTTCGCCTTTCTACCGACCACCTATCTATCCATACTTCTCATTCCTTTTGCCTTCCGTTAATTTTCTTTTTCCTCATCTGTACTCCAAAATCGCCCTTCTCAATGCCCTAGCGTAGCTACTAATATTGGCTTATCAAAGACAGTTCGATCGCTTGCTAGTTAATTATCATGGCCAGCTACTGTCAAGCAGGGATTTGGTATGATTTTCGGCCAGTCCTCTACCCGCAGAAGCAACCAGTACCATTCTGACAGCTGTGTTGTGCAGGGGAGCGGCTTTTGTTCTGATAACCAGAAAGCAGCTTCATGTCTTAGTTTGGATAGAAGCAGATGGCTGCGCCGCAGTGTATACGTTTCAGCGCACTGAATTTGAGAATGCTCTTGACTCTGGATGTCTGGCGCTCTCACCAGAAGGGTGTTGATAACTTGAGTCCTTCTGGCGACCTGCATAGTGACCAGCACACTTAAGATATTTTATGTATAACTAAGTATATTGGTTAAGCGAGCATCCTCACTTGGTTTCAGGTTCCAGTCATGAACCAGGGATCAGGAATTTACGATGGAATTTTCAGATTGCATTTCACAGGTACCTGGGCGCCAAACCTTGGGAGAGCGGGGACCACGGTGAGATTGAAGCTTTTGAAGAAGAATCCCACCGGTGTCTCAAGCGAGATTGTCTGTGAAGGAATTTTACGAAAGACCTCAAGTCACTCAGCTCCCTGAGCACAATTTGAGGGATATCAAGGAATCCAGCAAGCTGCCAGATCCAACGAGTTCATAATGTGATTTTCACTGAGACTAAATGGCCTGGCTGCGACACCAACTCGTGTTGCTACATCCATGAGAACCTCCCCTCTTAGAATCTTGCTGCCGTACTATGCTGCTGAGCGGGCTTCTAATCTCCTATCACTACCGACACCGCTATTTTGTCCGTCCTCGAACGACTCATCAGAGGAGCCAATTGCTGCCAGAGGACCTGAGCAAGCGTCTTTAGGGGCCGACTCCGAGTCAGTGTAGCTTTAGGATTGGACCTTCCTTCTCCCACGTCGCTTACTACATGTAGAGTAAACGAGAAGGACCAGGATCAAAAATAGTGACATAGGCCAGTAGTTAATCAACAGGGATATCAACGCTCCTGGTGTTGGTGTCTCCTGTAGCCGAATAATCTAGCAGTTACTCATTACTGCCTACTTCTCAGCGGTCCATCTTTCGAAGGAAAATGCTGGTTGATTTGGACGGACCAGAAGTGATAAATCCCCGCTATTCTTTTCTCCATCAAAGACCCTTTCCGGCTGGCGGGAGCGAAATACAAGCCGGATCGACTTTACATGGGCGATTGCTGGCACAGTCTCTAAAGTAACTGTGTGACGAGCCTTCGATATACCCCAATAGGTCTGGTGATAGGCTCAGAGTCTTCATTGCACATGACTGTTCGAAAGTAGATGGGTGAAAGGAAAGGAATGTTAGCTCCCAGCCTTCCCCGGTCAAAGTACTACTGGCAGTTAACGGTTTGGATAACAGAGATGAGAGTAGGCCAAAAATAAGAGTCAAAAAAGAATCATATTGAGGTCTCACCCGGAATCGAACCGGGCTCTTCAGAAGAAGTGATTCAGAAGAGGAACTTCAGAATCTGACGTCATAACCACTAGACCATGAAACCGACGATGTGGACACAGCCAAATTTTTCGATCCACAAACCAAGATGTGTTCTGCCTTCGCAACCTGGGTTCCCTGTATTGGACATAAAGTCAAGAGTCCCCATGCACGATAGCCGTGGTAGAGTGCGGCACTCGCATTTACCCATACAGGCCCCGATTGCGAAAGGGTATACCTGGCCTGCCACTTCTTTTCTATTGCATCCATTCCATCTCATCATACCATTGGTAATTGATTCAGTATAGCTGTGGGCCTTTGCCATGGTAAATATAGGAACCTATGGGCAAAATAAATGGTTCGTACACAAAAAACCGAAATTAAAGGTGGCTTACATGGCCCGGCGACTGCAGGAAATGCATGCTGGACTATCATTCAAGATGTATGTACTAGTGGCGTGTGGCGTTGGGTGTAGCTTGAATAAACAGGCCTACTGAGAAAAGGAATGCCCGCACACACTTGTGCATGTGTCGGCCCTTGTAGCTCAGTTGGTAGAGCGCAGCACTGTAAGGCCTTCTGCCAGCTAAAGTTCTCAAAAACCACACTAACGAAAATAATAAAGTGTATTCATACATATGATATGCTGAGGCCTTGAGTTCGACTCTCAACGGGGGCATATGTTTTTGGCGTTTTCTTCTTTTGTCCCTTGCTTTGGACTTTCTGCGTTTCCGAAACGGTATAGTAGCGACTTACAACCGAACATACATTCTCTATCCTCTTTTTATTTGAATGCATATGTCAAGGCACTGCTCGGGAAATCGGCGCACTCAAGTTAGTAATTCAGTCTAATAACTAACATTAGAAAAAGGTGCGATGGGGATGTAATAGAGGTAAAATTGCCATGTAATAGAGGTAAAATTGCCATGTACTCAATCTGTAGCTAACTCTACGCTGGATCCTTTCGGGCGATCGATCTCAAGCTCTCGAGTGGTTGGTGGACCGGGTTGTATAGGGTTTGAGTGAATGTGGACTTGAATAAAGATTAAGTGGTTCTTTCGCTGAACCAAGAGATACCAGGTTCCTGCTAGGCGGAGCTGTTAAATGTCTCGGTCTAATCTGGCTATGTTGGTTGCTTAGATACGACTGCGAACTCTAACTATTGCCACATAGTGACGGACATATGCGCTACGAAAGCAACGTAGTACATGTACTAGAGAGCGGCAGAAGGACAGTGCAGCCCGAAAAATGAAGTACACTTATGTTGGTGGGAAGAAGAATAGAGGGAAAGGGTTTCAGACAAAAAAGAGAAAAATAAAATTGAGGTCTCACCCGGAATCGAACCGGGCTCTTCAGAAGAAGTGATTCAGAAGAGAACTTCAGAATCTGACGTCATAACCACTAGACCATGAAACCGACCTTGTTGAAAGGCACTAATTTCTTGACAATATGAGAAGCAGCTTGGCCAGGATTGGCAGTTCGTTCGCCCCGGCTTTTGCCATCTCAAAGAAACTACACAGTGTAGACCAGACATTACAATGACGCCTGGCCTGCTGAATGAATAACAGGTTTCCAAGTCCGCATCATATCTAACTCCCAGTTTGCCTTGGCTGCACTAGTATATTACCACGGAATGACCAAATTCGAATTTTCATTTCCATAAATTTGTCCTCTGGCGGCCGAGCTGTCGGTGCGATATATATAATGTGGTCAATGCAAGACGAACTTTCGCATTGCCCGCACTCTTTGACTAGGGACTAGTAGTGTTATTGACACCCTCGTGCAATAATACACTAGATCAAGCTATGATTTTCAAACGTCCAAAGGCCTGGAATCATCGCAGCGGATGTGTAGCTATCACTATGCCAGTAGCTCGATGCATTTCTAATGTTCGGAGGCGATAACACTCCAGAGCCGACAGAACGCAGTTCCGAATAGACAGAATCGGCTTGCTGGCCGACATCGGGCAGGATCTCGTACATTCCGGGGATGACCCAGCCCCCCCAAAGCGCGCCAACGTGGGGAGTCCAGCCTTCCCCGCATATTCCTTTGGAGGCTTGGCGATCATCCCAAGCCTTTCTCGCCAGCTTCTCCATGATCCCGGGCGATCAGTCGGGGTTTGCCGAATACGAGAGAATTTTCAGCCCCCGCCATTGACTTACACTGACAAATTTGTTCGTGCTCTGTGCAATCTCGCTTTCTGAACATCCTTGCTTATAGAGACCAATTCAAGGGCCGAGCGGAACCGTAATGACCGGCATGGATTCTGGACGGTCGGAAAGAGACGACCATTTGGCTCACCAGGAGATGCAGGAGAAGCTGCAAGCCTGCCAAAGTGCAAACTCGGTAGGGGTTACACTGGCTGAGCTCAGCAGGATATTGCGCAAAGTCGATCTTCGTGTAATTCCAACCTTGGCGGTTTTGTACCTCCTAAGTTTCCTCGACCGAGGTGGGTGTTCAAGTTTAAGCAAAAGAGCTCTTGGCCGCGCGACCGCCGCTAATCTGCGCCAGGGAATATTGGAAATGCCAAGATCCAGGGACTGGCTACAGACCTGGGTTTGGAGGGTCAGCAGTATAACTGGTGATTATGTCCCCTTTAAGTAAATCAGGCAATAGCTGACGCTTCCAGGTGCCTCACGGTGTTTTTCTTTCCCTACTCATTCCTAGAGCCATTATGCAACTTGCTGTTGCTTAGATTGAAGCCTAGTATTTGGCTTCCATCTATTATGGTAGCATGGGGGTATTGTGCTCCATCCAGTGACCAGACGTGATTGGCATCCTAACCATGATAAGGTGTTGTTATGACCCTGACGGGACTGGTCCAGGGCTATTCCGGACTATTAGCTGCTCGGTTTTTTCTTGGTCTGGACCCCATCATATAACACAAAGCGAAGTATTAGTCTGATTACTTACTTATACAGGTCTAACGGAGGCTGGTCTCTGTATGATTGCGACCCCCAGTCCTACCGACACATCTAACTTGGCTATGTACAGTCCCGGGCCTCGCGTTCTACGTATCACTGTGGTGAGCTTCATCCTGCACTTCAATAGCTCTTCTGAAAGCTCACGAAGCTAGGTACCCGCGGGAGAATGCTCAATTTAGGCTTGCTCTGATTTTTGCCTCGGCCTCTATGGCAGGTGCATTCTCAGGGCTGCTGGCTTATCTAATTAGCATGATGGACGGGGTTGGCAAGCTAGAAGGCTGGCGGTGGATGTATGTCTCGTTTCTCCAAGAAATAGAGGTCCAATATGCATTAACAACCACCGTCCTAGATTTATACTGGAGGGCCTTTTGACAGTTATTGTGGCCGTCGCGTCCTACTTCTTTGTCTGGGATGAACCCGCAACTGCAGATTTCCTCTCGGAAGAGGAGAAGATGGCTCTTGCCGAGAGCTTGAACTACGTTCAAATCAGCGCATCAACGAGCGCACAAGTTGGGAACGAACACTCTTTCAAATGGAAGCACGTATCGTCGGCGTTGCTGGACTGGCAGGTTTGTTTAAGAATATTGACTTTGGACTGTGACTAGGTGACTGACTTGGTAATCAGCTGCTTTTCCACTGTATGAACTACTGGGGAGTGGTAAGTTTCTAAGCGTGATCGTCTTGTACCACGGTCTAACGTGTGGTATCTAGGCGGTCGCAGTATATGCATTATCACTCTTTCTCCCGAGCATCATTGCCGGACTAGGTTACTCCAGCGCAATCGCTCAGCTCCTCACAATTCCAGTCTACGCAGCTGCTACGATATCCTGTATCTTGGTAGGATACTATTCAGATATAACCGGCCAGCGAAGTCTTTTTACCTTTGGCTGCTATACTGCTGTGATTGTTGGATTCATTATGGCAGTTGCCCCGTCTGAGTTCATGCCTGGTCTCACATACGCTGGATGCTTTATCGCTGCATGCGGAATCTATCCTGGTGAGTACAACTGTAACCTTTAACCTTTTGACGTGCCGCAGAATAAACATAATAACATCCATCGCAGCTATCCCCGGTCTGCTAGCTTTGTCCTCGAATAACTGGGCCCCCAATACAAAACGAGCTGTGGGATTAGCTATTCAAATGGGATTCGGGTCCATGGGCGGTGCAGCAGCATCTAACTTCTACAGAAGTGAAGATGCACCGAGATACAGACTGGGCCATATTCTGGTCCTGATATTTGCTGCGATAGGGTTCTCGACCACGATTGTCTATTATTTTATTTGCCGCACCTTGAACGCAAAGAGAGACGCAGATGCAGACCGGGTTTATCAATACACGTCCGACGAGCTGGCTAATATGGGCAACACCGCCCCGAGCTTCAGATACAAGCTCTAGCCGACCCTCAAGACTTGGATCACTCAGAATTAAGAAAGCGAAAAAAAGAAAAAAAGAAAAAAAGAAAAATAAAAACAAAGTCTCATTCTCAGCATTGGAGCTAGACGATGAGTTGTATTTTGCAAGAGATAGTACCGATCATAACCATGACATAGCCATGTTCTGTTCTGAATCTAACACTTGAAAATAGCGATCGAAAAGAGCCGCGCTCCACTGACAGGATGTTCCGGTCGTAGGAATCGAGATATCCAAAGGGTCTACGCTAGAACCAGGTTCCAGTACATTCGCACACGCCTCTGTCAATTTGCCTTGTGAACTCGCCTGAACTCCCATCGCATCTGTTGGCTGGGGATTATACGTCCCCCCCGTAATTTCAGATTGCAGGTTCAAGTCGCCAGCATGACCTCCACCTAGCCCAGCCTCTTCCACTCGTGTCGATAGCATCATTGACGGTCCTCCAGGGCTATCAAATTCAGTCGGCAATGGGCCGAATTGAGCTGGATTATCGCGGTACATCTGTCTTGCCGAAAAAGCATGCGAGCGTAGACCCTCGATCTGTTTCCATCGATCATCGAAGACAACTTCGCTATGATTCCTCCAGTACTCGTATATATCCTCTGCTGCTTGCCATGCGGAGTCGGTTGTGCTACCCGACGGAACCAGAGATAGATTGATGAAGAGGTACGTCAGAGCATCCCACTCCACATACGTTTGGAAAAGCCAGAGCCATTGCTTTCCATTCTCATAACAGCGAAGTGCGCGGGCACTTTTCAAGATTTCCACGCAAGTGCGCCGAAACCCTTCCTGGGTTATGATATGCTGGTTCTGTCTGGCCTTTGGTTTGATCACGTTGAGCTTGAGCTTGGCAAGGACCAGCCGACTGGAAGCTGCAGTAATGTAATCCACCGGAATATCATGATTGCAAAGAGCTAATATCTGCTCCTCAATCTTTTCTCGGGCTATATCAATCTCATCACACTTTTCTGATATCGATAAAACCGGATAGGCATTCTGTTGACAGAAACTGTCTGAGAACATGATTCGGCGAACGAGAGTGCTAGTATTGTGTCTATTGAGAGTGAATAGCATCTCTGTTCTTTCTGAGCTTGATTGGCGTATTTCACTCATTCCGGGATGGAGATTCAAATCATTGATGCTCAGCGGAAGCCGTGTCGTAACCGAGGGCTCTGATATGCATGGCTCCAAGCCATGGTCTTCGGCATTTCGGACATCTAGTGTATACAGCTGCCACCAAATTCGACGCCGCATTTCACTCTCGAAGGGAGAAAGCATTGAATTGCTGTCAATTTTGTCCAAGCCATTCTTTTGGGCAGTTTTGATAGCGAGAGATGTTAGATGCTTGACATCGGGACCCCTCTTGTCGAACCTTCCGCAGATCTAAATTCTGTTAGTCTCGTTGAAGAGTTTCAGTCAAGGAGCTCTTACGATGTAGATTGTGAAAGCTTGAAGAAGGGTCATATCCGTTGACTGTAGAAAATCAGCTGCTGTGAGGGATTTCTCCACCCTAGCTCGATATCTATAAAATTTAGAAGAATGTACATGCGGCGAAATGTACTAGTACCCTTACTCTCCGAGAATTTCTTCCCTTCCTCTGCCAAATTCATGCCAGCACTCATCAACTGATGTAGTGACAACCGCAGAGTAGCATATAGAACCTATCAGAGCTTGCATTTCGATACCGCCAGTAACTCGAGCTGTGGCGACATCTACTATCTTTTGCTGGGTAGTTGGGACGTGGATCATCTTCAGAACAGGATCCACTCGCTCCAAAAATCGTTGCCATAGTGATAATATAGTTGTCGTGTGGAAGGAGGCTTCACTACTAGAAGTAGTATTGGTGCTCGCTGGTGTGTTGAGGGAATTCTTTTCAACCACCCTGAACGGCGAGCTCCGTGGACCCCATTGCGTAAAGCTGCCATGCTCCTTGATGAGGGTTACTATATCATAATAACAGGAACGGAAATGTGCCATTTTCTTACTTCACCTTCCCGCTGCCTCTGAAGGTCAGCTCTGCTCTGGGCCAGGGGTTGCGAGAGCGGACTTGACAGCACTAGTTGACTGATCTGAGATAAACTCCGCCCAAAAGTCTCTAGATTCTGTTCAATCCTCTTAATACGAGAAAATACATCCGTGTCGGTAATAGAGGTAGAGGCTTCTTGAGTGACATGCCTCTCCCTGGAATGCCTTGGTGGAGGGTAGCGACAGTCGATTCCGATCTTCACGCAGTATGAACAGGGGTGAGACTTGTCACACTTGATCTTGCGGCGATGGCACTCAAGGCAGGACCTTCTCGATGATTCTCCCGTCAGCGCCATATTCTGTAGGGCCTATCAATGGCTTAGTATGATACAGCCAGCATCAAAACGAACGTGCTGAAAAAGTATGCTGCGTTGGTTGGCCAGGGCGGAGGTGCGGAGGTGCGGAGGTTCGAAGTCCGCAATTTCTAAGCATCGGTTGGTTTTTTTGAGTTCCCCTTTTTCGGATCAAATGGGGCGAAATTGGGTACGCAGCATTTATGATTGGCTACAGCGGACAAGCCGCCGCTCCTGACCGTCGTGCTCAGTCATCATCCCTCATAACTAGTTCCAAAAGCGATGCACGCGGTTATGGAGTCCTCGGGGCCATCAAGGTTACTATACCAAGTCATGGATCAAGTTCAGACTATAAAAAGGGATAAATATCCCATAAATCTGGTCTCAATAAACTCAGAAATCATCTTGAAAGCATAAGCGGACCTTCAACTCTCTCAAGTACATCTCTTCCAATACCGAAGCAGCAAACAACAATGGCTTCCATTTTGAAGAACGTGGTGATCATCGGGGTACGTTTTCACGAAGGCTCTTTTATGCCCAGTAAAGAGAAAAAGTAAAGAGGAGAAAACTAACAAAATTATAAGGGCGGCGGCAACATTGGCAAGATGGTCTTGGATGCCCTTGTTTCTTCCGGTCAATTCAATATCAGTGCCATCCAACGAAAGGAGAGCAGTGCAGTTTTCCCGTCAGTGGTCAAGACAATTAAGTCCGACTTCTCAGATGCAAGTCTCGAGGAGGCTTTCAAAGGCCAAGATGCTGTGGTATCCACTGTGGGAGCCACTGGCTTCACCGAGCAGCAAAAGTTCGTGGACGCGGCTCTGCGTGCCGGAGTCAAGCGGTTCATCCCTTCGGAGCTGTCTGCTAGTAGTGAAGATGAAGCTGTGATCGAGCTCCTGCCGCTTTTTGGAGTGAAGAAGAACCTCATTGACTACCTCAAGAGCAAGGAGTCTGACGGACTCTCGTGGACTGGGATTGCTACGTCGGGCTTGCTTGACTGGGTAAGTGGTACTATGTACTCTGTATCTTGAGTATTTCTAATGCGCCACTCAGGGCCTTACTACTGGCTTCTTGCAGTATGATCTTCAGAAGCATACTGCTGTTATCTGGGACTCTGGCGACAAGAGATTCACCACTATCAATGAGAAGGCTCTTGGACAGTCTGTCGTCTCTGTCCTGCAGCACCCAGCGGAGACTAGCAACAAGTATCTGTACGTTGCCTCGGTCGAAACTTCACAGAACGAACTCTTGAGGGCCTTGGAGAAGGAAACTGGCACGAAATGGTCTGTAACTCGTGTGAAGACCGATGAGGTAGTCAGCGAGGCTCAGAAGCAACTTGCAGCCGGTGACTTTAACGGTGCCTTTAGCCTGGTCCGCGCCATGGTGGTTGGAAACATTCCTGGTCTCCGTGCAAACTATGTGAAAGACACGGACCTTGCCAATGATCTGCTCGGATTGAAGCTTGAGACTGTTGAAGAAACTGTAAAGCGAGCGTTGTCGTAGTAGCCTTTGGACTGAGCTCGAGTTCTAGACTCCTTACTAGGATAATGACCCGAATCTAATCCATCTTCAAATTCCGGAGTAAACTGTCCGACTCCGGACCACTGGCGGGGCTTCAAAACTTGTAGTGTGGCTGTTGAACCAATAAAGTAAGAGAAAATTTTGGCCGATACAGGTGGGTGACTCAGCGACCAGCGCGGGGCGACATCACCATTCGATCGCGACTCGACCAGCAATTCAGCTCATCAACGTTCGATTGGTAAGTACATTTGGATTTCTTGCTTGTTTCGTGGTCCTTGTGGCATTCTGAGGGTCCTCTCAAGTAGTTAAGTCATCCACGCGCACTTGTGGTTCCCTGCAACTAATCATGCGGGGTACCCAAGGGTTGGCTTAAAATTGACTCATACGGTCCCCTGATCCCCTGGTCGTCCATTGCATATACTTCGATTCGATTTTTTTTTTTAAAAAAATACCAGCAAAGCAGTTATATTCGATAAGTCCGCTGATCCGCTCGCAGTCACTCTCGATCTCCTACTATCCTAATTGACGATGGCGACGTCATTCCCTAAGAAGAAGTGCGGTATGCTACTAGTATAGAATCAATTCTGCATTGTTTCCGAATACTAATGTTTCTGTTACAGGCGTCTTAGGTGCCACGGGCTCCGTCGGCCAGCGATTCATTCTGCTGCTGGCTGACCATCCCTTCCTGGAGCTCCATGCCGTGGGTGCCTCCGAGCGCTCTGCGGGCAAGAAGTACAAGGATGCCGTGAAGTGGAAACAGTCATCTCCCATGTCAGAGAAGCTTAGCAACCTTGTTATCCGTGAATGCCGGGCCGACAAGTTCGCCGACTGTGACCTTGTCTTCTCTGGTCTGAACAGTGATATCGCCGGAGAGACTGGTAGGTCCATATCAAAGTAAACATGCGATAGACAATAGACTGACAAGCCTCACAGAGATGGAGTTCATCAAGGCAGAGATTCCTGTCTTCTCTAATGCCAAGAACTACCGCAAGGATCCCATCGTCCCCCTGGTGGTTCCGACTGTGAACCCATCGCACATGGACTTGATTCCTCACCAGCGTAAACACTTCGGTCTGAAGAAAGGCTTCCTAGTGTGCAACTCTAACTGTGCTGTTATTGGTGTTGTCATCCCATTCGCTGCTCTGCAAGCCAAGTTTGGACCTGTTGAGCAGGTCGAGGTCTTCACCGAGCAGGCTGTCTCCGGTGCTGGATACCCGGGTGTGCCCAGCATGGACATTGTCGACAATGTTATCCCCCTATATCAGCGGCGAGGAAGACAAGCTAGAGAACGAGGCCCAGAAGATCTTGGGTGATCTCAATACCGAGGCCACCGCATTCAAGGAGCAATCCGATCTGCGCATTGGCGCTACCTGCACTCGTGTCGGTGTGACTGACGGCCACATGGCATTCGTGTCGCTTCGCTTCAAGAACCGCTCTACCCCTAGTGCAGAGGAAGTCAAACAGGCTCTGCGGGAGTACAAGTCCGAGGCCCAGAAGCTCGGCGCCCCCTCTGCCCCCAAGGAGGCGATTAAGGTCTTCGACGAACCTGACCGTCCTCAGCCTCGCCTCGATCGTGATATCTCTGGCGGATATACTGTGAGTGTGGGTCGTGTTCGCGAGGGCAATCCAGGTGGTTTTTTCGACCTCCGATTCGCAGCCCTCTCTCATAACACCGTGATTGGTGCTGCAGGCTCATCTATCCTGAACGCCGAAGTGGCCGTTATCAAGGGTTACATTTAAAATGTAGATACCAAAAGTGCGATTTTGAAGCGTCATTCAACACAGTTGTATAGAAATACATACCAAATCATCAAATCCAGATTCCCCTGCTAATTCTAAATAACTATTAACCTGCCACAAGTCAAATCTGTAATCGAGTCCTTTGCGCCCGGGGCAGGCCATTTTTCCAATATGTCCGTAATAGGAAGGTGGGTCCCGCGACAAATCATATAACCATCCTAATTAGTATTTTATTAGGGTAGGTTACCGAGAGGTCACGGGACGGCACAGTAGCTAAACGAATTTCACTATCCGTGACCCGTCCCTTTCTCCATCGCGATTTACCGTCAACCACAACGCCGACAAATCCGACAAAATGGCTCGCGGACCGTAAGTGCCATGCCTCCTCTCGCTCTTGATACGCCTGCAGCAATGATCGTGAATACGACGGCCGACTCTTCCTATCGGCTTGATTCAATCGTTGGCCTCGTACTTCGACCGTCGCGCAGCGGACCAAGAGCGGGAAAAAAAATGAGACAGGGAATTGGGGATGCTAACCAGGATTTCTTTGCAGTAAGAAGCACCAGAAGCGCCTCAGCGCCCCCTCGCACTGGTTGCTGGACAAAATGTCCGGCACCTATGCCCCCAAGGCCTCCCCCGGTCCTCACAAGCTCCGGGACTGCCTTCCTCTGATTGTCTTCATCCGTAACCGGTACGCTACACTCTTCCATACGATAATCCGCCTAGACACAATGATAACAGTCCAACTAATTGTTCGACAGTCTCAAGTACGCCCTGAACGGTCGCGAAGTCAAGGCCATCATGATGCAGCGTCTGGTCAAGGTTGATGGCAAGGTCCGCACCGACACCACCTACCCCGCTGGTTTCATGGACGTCATTTCCCTCGAGAAGACCGGCGAGCACTTCCGTCTCATCTACGACACCAAGGGTCGCTTCACCGTCCACCGCATCCAGGCCGAGGAGGCTGAGTACAAGCTGTGCAAGGTCAAGCGCGTCCAGCTTGGCAAGGGCGGGATCCCATTCTTGGTTACGCACGATGCGCGAACGTGAGTGCACACTCTCCACAAGTTCCGTGTCATTCAGTCGTTGGACCAAGCTTTGGTTGATCGGCGGAGGACAATAGAACAACCTGTTCCCTTTTCCCAGGGAAACAGTAAGCCCCGAACCCTTCAGAACTAGGTTTTGCTAACTTGCGCTCCTTACAGTATCCGCTACCCCGACCCCGCCATCAAGGTCAACGACACCGTCAAGGTCGACCTTGCCACTGGCAAGATCACTGACTTCGTCCGCTTCGACAGCGGTGTTGTTGTCATGGCTACCGGTGGTCGTAACATGGGTCGTGTCGGTGTTGTCACCCACCGTGAGCGCCACGATGGTGGTTTCAACATCGTCCACATCAAGGACGCCATTGACAACACCTTCGCCACCCGTGAGGCTAACGTCTTTGTCATTGGACAGGACAAGCCCTGGGTCTCCTCCCCAAGGGCAAGGGTGTCAAGGTAAGCTTTTTACTCCTTCGTATTTAGTACGCCCTTCAGTATGCTGACGTTTCTGATAGCTCTCCATTGCTGAGGAGCGTGACCGCCGCCGTGCCCACAACCTCGCCAACTAAGTGTAATTACACAGGGGTGCTGGGTCTGTCGGTTATCCTCATACAGAGGATAAAAAAAAATCATTAACCAAAATAGTAGCTGGGAAATGTCTCGTCCTGCTTTGTGGGCCTGATGTATCGAGCCGTAGATTCGAACCATAGCAAACAAACAGAGACGGGTCTACCTCGTTTCCGAGTGACATGATACCTTTTAACGTTACCTTTTCTTGAATGATTTCATGATCGTATTCTTCCATTGAGTCTAAGTAAGCTCTGGTACCTACGTACTTGTCATATCATCGTCCTGGAAGCAAGCATGTGCACTCAACAACGCCTAGTATCTACCAGGCAGAGTAGTATAACTGGAGGTCTTTCGATGTCACATTCACATGTGTACTAGTACCTGTCGACCTTGACACTTAGGCTCCCACGAATTTTCCCCCGTCCCGATAGCCAGGCATCTGAGCTGAACTTAAAAGTTCGTGTTGCTTAAGGAACTTGAAGCCGTGACACTACTCGCAACCACTATTTACTACGAGTAACATTGAATGTCCTTGATCTACTGCCTCACGATTTTGTTCAAACCATCTCTAGACCCCACCCTCGAATCTCCTCACCAACAGCGCCTTAAACTCAGCAGGGGAAGTTCAGTAGGGTTTTCTTTCTTCGAAGCTAACCTACCGACCCTCTCCATCGGACAAGGCGGTCAATTAATTAAACTTTCGGCCCTCCCGAGGTCCTAGCTCGAAACATAAACCGACCTTTGACACTGGGGCAACACTCCAGCTGCTCCAGCTGCTCCAGCTGCTTCAGCTCAGGACCGCCCATCAAAACCCCCCACCCAGCAAGCAGCGTGTAGACAGTAAACCCTACCTGAGCCCAAAAGTAGCAGGAGGCAGTGCTAACAGCCCACCATCAAAAATGGTAAACAGCCTTAAATGCACCGGAAAGAAGCAATAACGCGGGCGCGCAGACTATTGGCTCGCTCCCATCCCAGGTCCGACATGCTTCCCCAGACCGCGGCCCTGCATGCAAGATCGGCTCACGGGCTGGAGACACCAGCTTTCGCGGCTCATCTCACTGGCTCGTCACCCTCGAAACCTCCCAGCCATGCACCACATGCGGGGGCCTGGCGTCGAGATCGGCAATGTGATGCATCAGGGCCCGGGGTTTGATGGGGCTTGGCGTGGGGGAGGGAGAGAGACTATGCGTTGTGAGCGCAAATCCGTTGCCCTATGGCGTAGGAGCCCGGGGGCGATGATTGCGGGATCCGCAAAAGTCCCTGCATTGTATACGAGAACCGGTTAGCGGAGGGAGGTTACTTGGTGACAGGTTGTTCGATCGTGTTCCATTGACGTATTGAGATGGTGGTATCACTGAGGACCTTCGGAGCCCCAATACCTCTCGTTTCCCTTATCTACATATGCGTGGCTTCAAGGGACCAAGGGAGAGATCCTTATTGGTACATCACGGGGTAGATGTTTATATTTCGTATAATTGCTTTTGTTTCTCGTTCCTTTTTCTCCGGTGTCGGAGCGCATGCACGAGACTCGCTAACCAGCTGCATCCGTCTGAGTTGGCACGCCAGCCTTATTTCTCGCAACCTCCACCCGGAGAAGTTAACCGCTTTGCAGAAGCCGGCCTACTGGAATCTGCACATTAGCATAGCATCCGCAGATTTCTGGCATTAGCGAAGATGCAACGTGCGTACTTTTGTTTACGCGACCTTTTGTCACAGAGTTTTTGACTTCGGACCATTTGAGAGCCAGTGCGAGTTCCTTGCGTGGTGATGGTGGTAAGTGGCTGGGAAGCGCGCAGGGTAATGGCAGGCGAATTAGGCTGCTCCGGAATTCCCAAATTCAATAGCCGTTTTGATACTATGTGACCTGAGACGTGGTACTAGTACGACGCATAGTTTTCTCTGCAGGGTGTTTCGAGGCGTTGGCGATCATAGGCCCCCCCTGTCTCATATGTGGAGAGGAATCTCTTTCGCGCTAGCATGGGCATAATTCCTTTAATGGCCTAAGGAAAGGGATGTTTCAGATCGATTTGCACGGCCGAAGTTACATTCAAAGCATTTGTGCCGATGAGCCAGGGCCCCAAAGGAATAAGGTATTGGGGGGGGAAGGTTCTCCACTTTTGAGGTGTAGGTGTAGACGGGACAAAGTCCTGAAAGAGGGTCCTCTGCAACCTGAACGATGGCGCTGCGGGCGCGGGTGGCAAAAGGGTCTAGAACGGTTCGTCGCGAGAGTCGACCTTTGGAGTCGCACCGGTGCCCTCCTGCGAGATGAGCCGGTGGCTACGAGATACGAAACAGGTGTGTGTAAACAGCGATTTCCTGGGAAAGTTAGATTTCATATATACCCAAGACGTCAAACTCAACTACCACTGCCCTGGTCTCCCCGATCCACTGTAAGTCTTTGGGACAGGAACAGGTGGATCTAGATCTCCGTGTTTCCAGTACCCCGGACTTGGGTTCCCTGGAACATCGGTCAAATTCCTGGACTCTACCTTCACGTGGCGGCGACGTCTTGCATTCGCCACTTGAACGACGTGGTTTACACTGTGTACGTAGACTAGCTCCACAGCCTGCACGGATGGACCCAGGGTATCTGAGAGAAAAGATTCCAGCGGTGAGAAGTGTACGGCTCGGACATTCCTAGGGATTTAGGTCCGAGGAAAAGACCAGGCAAGTAGCATGGGATACATGATACATGGTGCCACCTGGGCAGGCAGGATTATGATTACTATCAGCAATAAACTCGCCCGGTCCGCGGACTTGGGAGGAGGGCCTCTTATCGAAACCTGCAGAACACCGGGGCGATCTATTCAGGGGCGAGCTTACGGGAGTTTCTGACTGCTCCAATTTCGGGGACCACCTTTTTTCCTCTTGAGCCTCGGCGGTGAGCGGGTCTTCCCTCCGCACTGGGCAGACCGCAACAATCAGTGGCGATCGATCTGGGGCGTCCAGCGGCAGAGGTTGGGCTGGAAAGGCCTTGATTGGGTCAGCTGGGAAGCCTGCCATTCCCTATGATTTCATCGCAAGACCGGGAGAGAAACCTTGAGGACTCGCAGGTCCCCACCTTGATTTGAATTCCACCATGATCGTCCACGCACCCCTCGCTCCGGTTAGGGCGATTGAGTTGCTGGCCCACTCATGTATCGGCATTTGTAGTCATTGGCGACCACTCGGCCGATCACCTTCCTTGACCTGGCAGGTTCTCTCTGCACCGGCGGATATCCACTATACAACTAATCAGCGGGAAGGACGCGGATGGCGGATTGCTAATGGCCCATTGCCGATAGAATGCACGAAGAACAATGGCGGAGTCCATAGCCGAATCCACCCCGACGGCTCGTTTCTTCCAGGTCCTTCTAAGGTATTGGATACTACGCAGTAGTGGGCCAGGGACCTTAAAACCGACGAATACCAGTGTACGTAGACTCCGTAGTTTAGGCGGTTCCGCCTCCCGGGAAATAAATGATGACATACTTCTTACTGTATCACAATAATGGGAAAACCCCCTTCCCCCTCCCCCTGCCATCCACTAACGTAACATGCCTGGCGACAGGAACAAACTCGAGTTGACCGACTCCTAAGGTTCTTGGGGACTTCCAGAAAGACGCAGAAGGTTTCATGGGCGACCGCGTCCCAACCGATTTCCCTGTCAACTGAAGCTAAGAGAGAAGCGTTCTGTCGAGTTCTGCATGCCACAACTCGGGAGTCATATCATCAACTGGTCCAGCCTGCAGCCCAAACGGGCCTTCGGCATTGAACCAGATTCAAGTCGATCCGATTGGGACCCAATACACTTCGAGATACCGTGCTCCGAAACTCATTCTTAGCAGTGGAGCAAGTCCCTTTCCAGCGGATCTGGGGCTGGTTTGAAAAAAAAAAAGAAGAGCCATACGTGTTTGGCCAAGGCCAATCATTCCCGCTTTTGACTCCCGCTCTAAAGTCTACAACATGTACAGCAAGTCAGAAGCTGTACGGACGCCCCGAGATCGACTAGTAGGGCTTCGACAGGCCTAGAGCTTCCAGATAGGCTTAGAGGTACAACTCATTGCGCTTTTATGAGTCCAACGTGGCGGAAACGGCGACAGGGTTGAAGGAAAACCGCTCCAATCAACCGAGTCCCTTCCGGATCTCCCGAGGAGAACAATAAAATAGAAAATAAAACCCGTCTTTTTTTTAAGTTTTTCTTCCTTGGATTTTCTTTTTTTTTCCCATTTCCCTTTCGGGCCGTCGTCAATCATCTTTCCTTTTGGGGGGGGGAGGGGAGGGGAGGGTAATTTCTTTTCTGACTCTTATCCTTTTCCTCTTCTAATGAAATAACCCTCCATCTCCGTCACCGGCTCCATTTTTCTCGGAGCTGCCGCCACCACACCTGAACCTCGTCCTATAGTCCAATTTTTTTTTCCTATTTGAATTTCCTTTCAGCTCTCTGCATACCTGCCTCGCAGGGACCTCAATCAGTCTTGAATCCATTTTACCCAAATGCGTTGTCGTCGGCGACTTGAACCTGGTGGTGTGGTGACCGTTTAAATATGCAATACTCCGACGTGGAGGAGTCGCTATTCCAACCACCTTTAAGCAACGTGTATAGGTCTGGCACTCACTCGCCGGTGGCCAGAACCGATATGTCTCGCAGTTTGCCGACCCAGCCAGCCCAGTTAACTATGGCGCTGGATTATGATCAGTCTTACAAGTCTCTCTTCCAGGCAGGCCTCGAGGTTCCTCGCTATGTAGTCAACAGCTATCGATGGTGGGAGGACGAGGCGATGACGGTCATGTGGGCCTTCAACGTGGCCGAGATAAGCCTGGTGATTCGCTTTTCGCTGTATCAGATGGGGGACTTACCGCGGGAAATGTTGCGCCGGCGTAATGCCAGCGCCATCGATACTTTCTTGCACAACCTGGCTGACCCGAGAGAGCAGCAGCTCCTCAGCACCCTCTCCCATGCGCAGCGGGTGGAGGAAATCCTGCGTCGGTCGACAGTGCAGGCTCAGGATCCGGTGCCATGGGGCTGGTTCCCGCCATTGCCTGGGCACGGGCTGGAGCCCAAAGCCATCGCTCTGGCAATCGAGACAGAAAGCCACTTCCACTTCAAGAGAATTGCCTTCGAGGAGCTGGTGAGGATCTCTTTGGGATACTCTGCACCATCGGTGGAATGGTTCATGTCCCAGCATACTGCGTTCTATTGTTACCTGAAGGACCATCTGAAAGCTTATCCGGACGAGTTCCCCCTTTACATGGAAGTGGAGAAGGTAAGAGTGAGATTCTAGGCTAATCTGGGTGCCCAAGCTAAAAACCGTTGGCAGTGCCTTAGGACGAAGAGTCCCTTTGCGCGGCGTGCTCTCATGACCTGCTTATCTGATATTAAGCCCGATTCCATCAACTCTATGGCGCCAGCAGCTCCACATGGTCTCAGGATTCATTGCCGGCCCTATCCAGCAACTTTTCCGAAGCCAGCCTCCGAGTTTGATTCCTATCCTAAAGGTATTTAGCGTGTTGGCGGTACGATTCCGCCGGCTATACGTCCATGTCCCCAAAATGAACTGGTATACTCCGTTCGATACTTCTATCCAGTTCTTGGAAGATTTTCTCGGCTCGACATCCACAAATGATCTCGCGCGCAGTATGACTGCAAACGACGAGAAAGATTTCTCTAGGTTGACCTATGACAGCCTCCTCTCCGAAGACGCCTACGTGAGGCAGCTTCTTGCCAATTGGCACAATTTGAGCATCGCTGTTTGGGAATGCTGCTCAGGATTACCGTACTCCATCCCCTACCTGCGGGACTGTGCGCATGTGAGTTTCCCTGCTCCGTATATAGCCATGTATATCTAAAACTGACCTACAAACCCTCCCCCTCTATCAGACCCTCTACTCTAGACGGAACTACCATTCCCTGACGGCAATGCTGGAAGGTATCCACCGATACTCCATTTCCACTGCCCAATCCCGCGGCCTCAACAGTACCCACGGCGGCATGGTCGTAGTCGACCCCGTGGTCTTCCAAGACGCCGTCTTACTCCGAAGGCCAGACGACAACTACGCTGCCTACCGCCAACATTACGCCGTATACCCCGGCGTCCCATTCTCCTCCCCATCTCCGCGAGAGCCAGAAGTTTGGCCCGGGAGCTCTCCAGCCTTTGCTAGAATATCTGCAGATCACTTTCTGAGATCACTTTCTGAGATCATTTTCTCAGGAACGCAAGACCCTCCGTTCCGGGACCGGTGAGAGGTTCTTGAGCGGGCCGCCTTTGTGTGGCGCACTTAGTTGCAGATAATAATGCTATCATGCCGGCAGAGAGTTTTCGAATTTGTTTGTCCAGCCAGACTCCAGCCGGACTCCAGCCATTAGCTAATAGTATGGCGATATGATCAGGATCTGCCGGTGGGGGAGAGGGGCTCGTGGCTTGATGACATGGTGATCTGCGTTCCGCGTTCGACTAGACTGCTCTGGCTCTGAGTCCAGGCTCTGTATTTTCGCGATACCCGAATCTAGCATCCGCAGTGCTGAGGCGTTGGGCGTCGCATCATAATCTGTATGAAGAAGGCTTGTGCTATGCTTTTTCTTTTGCTTTTAATTTTCACCTCTCTTATGGGTTGGGTTTCGCTTCCTTTTCCTTTATTGGTTCCTTGTCTCCGCGGGTATAACATGCTCCTATTAAGACCTGTCCATGTAACTAGCTGATCCAGTCCGGCCGTGTCGCCACCCAATTAGACCGAAACATCTCACGACTATTTTGAAAATCCTCCGAGGCGTTCCTATCACATCCGATCCACCCCGGGATCGAACAACAAAGAAAAGCCACCGCATGCCCCCAATCTAGAGCAGGATGTGCAAGAGATGATGTACAACGTACCTATACGCCTAGACCCAACCTAGAATCTCCAATGTGCTGACTACCCCAAGCCAATTCCTGAACAGACTCGTATTAAAGAACAAAAAAAAACAATATCTCCAAACCCTGGTCCCTGTAAATACCTTAGCAGCCAATCCCGTTGGTCTACCAATACGAGACCCAGCAGTACCAGTAATCCTCACTCCATCTTCCCTCCCGCTTTAACCACCCTGGCCTCTCCAAATGCACCAGAGAAATATACTAGCCGGTTCAGAAGTAGGAACGCCGTGAACCCGATATTGCCCCATGCGAGCGCATTCCATGCGCCCACATCCATATAGGCCTCCCAGCCCATAGCCACGTAGGTCGCGTAGAGGTGGCCAACGTCCGCGATGGCGCAGGCGATCAGGTAATTGCGGGCGACCCTAGGCTCGGAGGTAGAGTGTAGCACCCCGACGCCGACGAGGAAGAGCAGCCCGTACAGGTTGGCGAGCTGGTAGGCTAGGGCTACGGTAGAGGGGTGCTGGGTAGCCGGGGCGGCGAGGTGGTAGGCTTGGCCAGAGATGAAGTAGTTTAGGTCGACGATGGGGGCGACGGCGCCGCTGATGCTGGGGAGTTTGTTAGCGGTGTGGGTCGGGGGGGGGGGGGGTGTGAGCGGGCTGGGTACAGGGAGATGGGCTCGATGATGCCAAAGAGGATATTCGGCCATGTTGGGAACACGGTTGGCATTGTTGCGGTGTGGGTTTGGGGCTGTGGTTTGTGGTGTCTTGGTTCGGTTTGCGATGGAATGGTGAGCTGGATTGGTCGAGCTTAGAAAGGAGGAAGCAAGAGAGAAAGCTAGATTGATCGGCTTAGGGGGGGAGGGGGAAGCTGCGGGCCTGCCTAGCTCCACATTTGTTTGGTACATCTTGCTTAAAGCCCAGGTGGTGGAATTGTCATTTAATGTATATATTTCGAAGCCATGTTTGATAGTACCCAAGAGCTAATCCTAAATGACATTGGGGGAGCATTGGGTCAAAAGGATGGGGACGGCGCTGACTGACGTAGGGCAACCGTTCACCGCCCGGCGTTATCGCATTCTTATCGGGGGTTCACATCCTAAATGTTTCTTCCAAGGTTCATGGACGAGTCGGCAGGGCATTATGGACTTGCGGATGCTGATTCTGCAGCCGATGGCAGTAACAGTGCAATAGCATTTGAAAGCATACAGCATGGACTCGAATGCGGGGCGAAGGCCCGTGGACGAGTCACTGCACCGCGAACTTCCCCAGCTCTCTGTCCGCATTGCCCCTCTGCGGGATCCAGGCTCGTCGCGAAATTTGAGTGTTCCCTCTCTCCTAGAACCTGATTCAAGAGAGAAGCCCGAGCCCAAGGATGTTTCCAAGTCTACAGCCAGTGGGATTGCCCCTACAATAAGCACAGCAGGCCTACCAACAGAGAACGAGTCCGTGGCGACTACGCCAACTAAACTCCCCGAGGCCTCTGCAGATACTCAGTCAAGTGCTGAGCTCCCTCCCCGACCAATACTGCCAGCTTTCGTGAACCTGCGTGCATTGGAGCGCTTCCCTTTTTCGTCTTCATTTGACGATGATGCTCTCCACGGTCCACGCAAGCGTCGTCGGGTAGATCTCCAAGCCGAATCCTTTGGCGAGCATCTACAACTACCAATCCCGCAGGCACAAAAGGAACAAAGACCTCCGCCTTTTGGACCGTTTGCTATTCTTAACGGACTCAATGAGCCTCCGCCAAATGCTGCTCTACTCCCTCCAATCGAAGCGGGCTCCATCAGTCATCTTCTTACAAAGCCGTCTCGACGTGTCGCTGGTGAGACAGAACCAACTAGTGGCGGCTCTGAACTCAACACAACGCCAGACGACCAACCTAACCAACCTACAGAGGCAAAGGATGCAAAACTCAAAGAAATACTCGAGGCTAAAATTGATGGACACGATCCTGATGATTCCCACATCCCTCGCGTTACTGAACCGGCCAAACGAGACCAAAATAAGACCGCTGCGCCAGCGACAATCAAGCCGAATGAGAAGATTGAGGAAGAAAAGGCAACTCGTCAATCATCCACTGGGAACGAGCCCCTTTCGCCCAAATCTCGAGGCAGGTCACGTAAGAATGTCAGGAAATGGACCGAGGAGGAAACGACCGATCTTCTCCGCGGAGTCGTCAAGTGTGGCATCGGAAATTGGACCGCTGTTCTTGCTCAACCGGAGCTGAAGTTCAACAAGCGAACAGCGTCGAACCTCAAGGACAGGTTTCGAGTCTGCTGTCCTTGGGCATATCGTGCTTCTGACCCAAATGAAGCAACCAAGCAACTCCGTGATAACCTAGCCAGCACGCTTTTGAAAGCTCACGCCGAGGCTTCCGATGATTCATCCAAAAAGACGCGCCCGCCAATACCTTCTCTCGCCAGTACCAGCTCTGAATCAAGTTTTGCGTCAAACAGTTCAGGCGTGAGCTCTCATAAGCCTTCTTTGTCTAGCCTGTCTTCAGCTACAACTGAGACCGAAGCCGGAGCCGCAAGCACAGGCCAACAGAGCTCCCCTCCAGAAACACCCACCTTTAAACTCTCGCCTAAATCCGAAAAGACCCTGGAATCCCTCGGGATCCCAGACGCGCACGTAAGCACGAAATCCAAACGTCGCTCCCGCCGGCCGTTTACCACTGCAGAAGACGAGGCCTTACTCAAAGGCTATGCTGTCCACGGCTTCCATTGGACCCTCATCCAACAAGACAAGCTGCTCAACTTGGGCCATCGCAAAGCTACCGACTTGCGCGACCGCTTCCGCACCAAGTTTCCGCATGTTTATAGGGACGGCGGCTCTGTCAGTGGCAAGCCGTTGACGCCAAACCCAGACCCTCCAATTGGAAATATTGGAACTGTGCCTCGAAACGAACCTCCAAGCCAAGAGTCCACGCCTACAAAGGCCGCGGCGCAGCGACGCTCTGATACACAGAGTCATAGCCGTCAATCATCCGGCTTGTTTGATCCATCTTTTTTACCGCCGCCGCAGGGAATCCTTGAGCCTTCCAATAATTCGCTATCATTTGGCTTGGAGGGCAGTGCGGCTGCAGGCCCATCCTCACCCTGGGAGGATAATACCCTTGCTCCTATGGTTTGGGATGATTTGGGTTAATTCGAGCAGCTTCAAAAGTTCTATTTTGTCTTATATTGGGTTTGATTTCGCATATTCGGCGTTTCTTTCTTCATCAAATATCCCGCAGTACACGATGGTTTTTGTTCTTCAATGAAATCGCTTTCTTGTTCTCGATGATACGAACTGTCAGTCTCCTGTCCTGACACTGTTTATTCAAACCGGCCCCTTAGATTATAGCTCTCTACTTATTAGCTTGTTGGCTTGGCGAGTTTTGCAAGTCTTCCCAAAAGAACCAATAAAAGCATACCACAGGCTACGAGTTCAACATTTATCTGAATCATTCTTCATGGATCATTATCTTGGTACCATTAAATAGCCTAGTACTGGTAAAGCCAATATCCCAAACTAAGCACTAATACTCGGTAGTGGATTCCAGTAACCCAAACATGCCCGAGAACATCCTAAGAAGACCCAAACTAAGCCGCCCCATGCACCATTAATCTCCTAAGCCAAGGCATTGCTTTTGATGATTGAAAACAGTGCCATTGAAAGAGTGCTCTCATGAGTAGGGTATCCAGCGCCCAATGAGTACTCACAGCATGAAATGGAAAATACAGAAAATACAGAGCTTTCGTGTTAAATTAGGGCAGCAGCAGAGAAAAGAAAAGGACCTTGCAAAAGACATTGCGCTCAAGAAACAGAATGGGTGTAAGAAGAAAGAAAGTCGGGAACAACCCTAGAACCCCAGACGCAGGCATCTACCACGCATTGCGGTCCCAGTTGGGATCTGGAATGTCAGAAAAAGAAGTCAGCTATCACATCCATACAGGACCGTCCCCAGGCCCGGTCGAATAGCAATGCACTAAACATCGTGACCTTCCAGGCCTGACTATCAAAGCAGAATGACCCACCTTGTATGAAACTGGCCAGCACCTTACTTCCGGTCTGCAGCAGGGGGTGCCCCGCCACGATCTGCAGGAACCGCTGGAGCCCCTCACGGCGGTGCTCAATGACGTCGTCGCTGAACCGGTTCGTGAACACTTTGCCTGGCAAAGGGGGGATCGTCACACGCGTGCTCTCCCGCTCCAGGATGTCGCGAAAGTACTCAAAGTCGGAATAGCGGCGGCGCACGACAGAGTGCTTGAGCTTGAAGGCGGGGATGTTGGTGCGGCAGACGATCTCGTATGAGGTGTACATGTTGCGGGAGGTGCCATGTGTTTGAGGATTGCGGACCTGGTGCGGGAAGAGGTCAGGTCATGGTTCATTGGTTGGACTACATGTTGCCTGGGATTGCCATTGTCCTTGTGCACGGACTGGGGCTGCAAGGCGTAGGGCTGAGCTGGAGAGTGTGGGGGTGGAGGTTGGGCACGCGACACAGTGTCAGGTGCTGTTGAGACTGGCCAGGTCTGGAACTCACTTTGATCTCTAGGAAGTTCTCCGGAGGTCCATAGATCTCCTCGAAGGTCTGGGTGCGGGACTCTGGGACGTGCTGCATTGTGGGAGACGGGAGGGAGCTGGGAAGGAGGAGAGAAGGAGAAGTCCACGGGCCAGCCAGATGGGATTAAACAGTCGAGCTCAGCAAATTGGCAGAGATCCGAGAGTCCGGGTTGAAGTGGAAGCGGGGGCTGTTGGTGATGGCGGGGAAATACTTGATCCTGATCCCGGTCTTTATCAGTCAACGGTCGCAGCGCTTGAGTTCTGCCAGTTCCCCACCACCACCGCGTGGGGCATTTCGTATTGAGTTCTTTTGAATGTAGCCGGTGTCCCTTGCCCATGGAAGTACATTTAATTGAAAAGTCTATACGGAAGCCCTGCTACTTCTTGGCGGCTCTCCATATTCTGGCAGTTCAGCCGCAGTCTTGGGGTACGAACTGCAATGTTGGCAGACGCGCCAATACCGAAGTGATGGCCCTCTCCACCGATGGACCGTAGCTCGAGCTAATTGCTTGAGGATACGGGAGTGGAAATGCTACTTTTCCTGCGAACGTCTAAGCTGTAGACCGGCGTTGGCAGGTCATAGACCAGAGCCGGTTGTATTCGTTCGATACGCCTTTGGAAGGCATTATGAAGCATGTGTCTTTGCCTATCTATACTAGGAGCCAACGGCGCGTTTAACCTTGTATGCCTAATGAAGTAGATCGTGATTCTTGGACGGTTTCCTTGTATCCTTGCCAAGGTAGTAGCAATTCAGATGTGAGCATTGAAATCAAGAGGCTTCCTGGATATATAGTTCTACGGGCTGTTTTGATTAAGCTTGGGAAGACGGAATAAAACCAAAAGTACATGTTTTGTCTTGGGAGTACTTAGAGAGAACATCCTTCATGTAGTTGTTCTAAATTTCGATCTTTCCAATAATTCGTAATCTCTAGATAGTCTTAATTATGGACAATTTGGGTTGTAAAATGGGCTTCGAAACCCAACCTTCGATGAATTGTGCCTGTAAAAAATGGCGCGCAAGGTTCTCCAAAAAAGAGAGGTATCTGTAGAGATAATCTGCAGGCGGCATGGATCCGAAATTGAACCCTGCGCTTCCTAGCGGTGGTCTTACCCCTGGCACATCTTCCATTTATGCAGGATAGGTGATCAGGAACTTGGCCAACGGAGCAAGAGGAGTCAGGTAGTTATAGCCGGGTTGGCAGGTTTAATCAGCAGGCTTTATCGGCCTTATCTCCGGATTCGAGGTTATACCCGTTACCGCCTGGACCGGTTATCAAGTCTATCGATAAGCGGCACCTCTCCTCACCATACATACCACCATGAGCTCTCACGATTCACCCTCAGATGGAGCAAGAGGGGACGCCGTCTGGCATCCTGCCCATGAATGGCTAGAAGAAGACGATGAGCTGGATATGGACTACCATCCCGCTATGGAGGGTTCCGACGAGGACGAAGGTTGGGATGACGACGCCGCACCAGAAGATGATGAAATGGGCCTCGGTGTATCTGACGGTATTGAACACCATAGCTGAAGGAGATAATGTCTTCTAATAATACCCTTCTACAGACACCCCACATATCAATATCGGTAATATCCAGATTGAACTCACGACCGACGATCCGAACGAAGAGCCAGAAGGCGACCATGGGGGTGAAACTCGCAGTATGTCACCCGATCACAGCGCGGCATAAGTCAAAACTACAAACGCTTACCGTACAGATAGTTCCAGCTGCGCGCTTGTTTGAATTACTTGCATCTAGTGGCCTCCAACAGATCCTCCATTCTACTGGGTGGACCGGCAATATACCGGAAGGATTGGAGGACGAAGAAGACGAAGAGGAAAATGATATTATGGCGACATGGCGCCGAAACAGGATGCGGAGGCGTCCTCGAAGGGTTCAGCAATTTCCGAAGGTCCCGAGTACCGAGGGCACAGAGTTAATGGGCAAGGGCCAATTCGGTACCAACCCGTATTTCGTCGATCGCCTCAAGAAACGCAAGCGGGGATTTGCGTCGAATCTCATGTGGCGGGAGCTAGGGGTTGATCCTTACGGCGTTCGCAGACGAGCTGATTTCGCCTTGGCACAGGTTTGTCTCCTGTTTCATAGCCGACGATGTGATTTCTAACACCAGTCTAGGGTCCTTATCCCGGGGTCTCCCGCAGACAAGATTATTCACTATGATTTGCGCAGTTATTCGGGCCAATTCTCGGACGACGGGAACTTCTTCTTCTGCTGTGCCCAGGATTTTAAGGTTCGGATGTACGACACATCTAACCCATATGAGTGGAAATATTATAAGACTGTCGAGTATCCATTTGGTCAATGGACCATCACCGACGCGACATTAAGCCCCGATAACCGTCACCTCGTCTACAGCTCAATCCGTAGCCAAGCCTATTTGGCTTCAACGGACCCAGAGGATGATTCCGATCCCACTGTGTTAGACTTCTCTCTCCCGCCCGGTTCACGAAGGCGGCGGAGCTGGGGAAGTTCACATTTTGGGGTAAGTTCCGGAGGGGTTTATACGACGTATTCAATAACTGACTCGGATTGTAGATATGGTCTCTCCGATTCTCCGGCGATGGTCGCGAAGTCGTGGCTGGTACTTCCGAAGATTCCGTCATTGTTTACGACCTCGAAACGAAGCAGCCGGTCCTGAATCTTCGAGACCGACACCAACACCATGTGAACGCTGTCTGCTATGGTGATACCTCATCCCCGCATATCTTGTATTCCGGATCAGATGATACAACATTGCGTGTATGGGATCGACGGTCCATGGGCGATGGCCGCGAAGCAGGAGTCTTTATGGGCCATACAGAGGGCCTTACATACGTCGATAGCAAAGGCGATGGTCGATACGTCCTATCCAACGGCAAAGATCAAACTATGAAACTATGGGACTTGCGAAAGATGATGACGACCGCAAGGTTTGAAACGATCGATTGGAGTAACTACACCTCTGGATTCGACTACCGCTTTGAACCGTACCCCGATGAATTTTACGAGCCGCATGAGCACGACTGTTCTGTTGTGACCTTCCGAGGTCACCGCGTGCTCAAGACTCTGATTCGATGCCACTTCTCGCCGCTAGGTAGCTCAAATTCTCGTTACGTCTACAGCGGTAGTGAAGATGGCAAGGTTTACGTGTACAACTTGGACGCTACGCTGGCAGGAACAATTGATGTGGGAAAGGCGACGGTCAATTCTCGCCCTCGAGACCGAGAGACATTTACCACTCCTTCAATAGAAATGGGCGGGGAGATGCTATGGAGGACTTGCGTTCGGGATGCGAGCTGGCACCCGAACGCTCCGGTATTAGCTGGTAAGTCATATCGACCATAGGCAACTTGAAGGTTGTACCCGTGACTGATATTGATAGCAACTTCATGGAATGGATGGGGCTTGTCCTCGGGCACTTGCACCGTACACTCATGGAACGACGGAGCCGAGAAAGATGAAGGCGAGCCACCAATCGGAAAAAGTTACGATGACAAATTGAGGCATTTGCCTGACTTTGATGAATACCGCCAGAATGCACCCGCACCTCGGACTCGACGAGGGCTGCGCAGTCGGCCTGTGCGGCGCTTATTCGAGAATGGTGATGCTGATGAGGTGCCGTGGTGAGTCGGAACGTACATGTATCGTGCAGCTCAGAGTGAAAAAGAGCTGTCTAAATAGCATTTATTCCATGTCATGAAACTCCAGGACTCGCGTCCCACATTCCCAGGTATAAGGAATGAATGATGTTTGTGATACACTGTTTAGTGCACTCAAACCGCTGTATTTACCGGTCGACGGGTAAGGGAAAGGAATCGTAGTGAGGTGGACGGGTCATCAATTAAATGAATTGAAAACAAAAAAGACCCTTAGTGGTACAAGAATTTGGTATATGGTATCTCGAGGGCAGCAATGTGTGCGATCATGTACCTCCATCGCTTCGCCCGAATCAAAAAAAAAGGCCGGAGGCAAGAATTGGCCAAGTAGCCAGACAAAAATAGATTGTGGACCTAGCACACAGATAGGTCGCGAACTCTCAACTCCTCATCCCTCCGACATGCAACCGATTAACTGGATGATCCAATTGCGCCAGCTTTGGAAAAAGACTGTCCCCTGGTAAGGGGTCTTTCGATCGTGGAATGTGCGGGAGGGGCATTTATGCGCCACCGACCAGGACTTGGTTGACGGGGATGTGGACTGCAAGAAGACAATTAGGATCGGTCTCGATATCTCTTCTGGCTTTGCGACTTGGGAAAGCTAGGTTCTCGAAGTGCGATCATGTCACTTACTCAGTTTGACGAAGTATCCAATGGCACCCTAAGAATGAACCGGTCAGTTCTCCTGATTTAATGAGACAGGCATACCATATTGATGCTTACCATGACAAGGAAGCCCATTCCCACAGCCTGGCTGATCTTGATGAACTCGCGCTTGTCGGCTGTGATTACAGTCAGCAATGGTCACGGAGTCGACGATCGGTGATCGACATACGCTTGGTGCAGCGGCGAACAAAGAGAGATCCCTCCCGGACAAAGTCCTTGGGAATATCAGCAAGCTCTTGGAAAGTATCAGACATTGTGGAGGTGAGGAGGGAATTGGAAGAAGGTAAGTCGGGGGAAGAGGATCGGGGAAGGGAGCAGCGTGTCCACATTTGGGAGCGTGGCCTTTGGGTCCGGATAATCAATGCCCCGAGGCCCAGACTAGCTTCGCAACCTCCTCTCTCTTCGGGACCAACTTACCTTTACTCTCGTTCCCCCCGGTTGATGTTACAAGGAGGAGCTGACCTCTGACCTTGTTTGTTCCTTATACCTGCAGCTCCCTGTTCTCTGTGCTGCCTGTGCCAAACATATTACTCCTGTATCAAAGCTCAGCCTTCTGTGTACGCGCCTGTGCTGGCTCGCGCGCTTTTCTTTTCCGCTGGCTTTCAGGTCGATTCGGATTGTACGTATCAGTCACTCGTCGTGTGATTCTCTGCATGCCTGTGATATCTCTGCTCCCTTGGATTTTGAGCCGGTTACCGCTCATTTGATCTTTTCATCTTGAAATGTTGCGCTGGCTGAATGTGATGTTCATTCTCCATGCTAATTGATATCATGTGTCTACAGAAATGTACTCTTCTTGATCCAGAAGTGGGATATCAGTGCAGAAAAAAAAAACCAATACAGGACCTGTGTATATCCAGCCACTCACTTTACCAATCGATACTCTTCCCCCAGCCTGTTCTCCGGAACCCATTTCTAGTGCAAGATGGCCACAGAAGACGATAACTTCGATATTGACATCTATGGAGATGGAACCGAGCAAGGTGATTTCAAGCAGGAGGACCCTGACCTGATCCTAGACTCAGATGCGACGCCGCAGCCCCATGACAGTACCAAAGAGACGTCCGCAGCGCCGCCTGTAGCGCCGCCTGCTGACAACGCCAACAATAACGTCAACAACAACAACACCAACAATACCAACAACAACACCAACAACGTCTCCAACTCCTCCAACTCAGCGAACGGGGATCACGCAATGGCTATCAACGCAAACCCCGGCTCCGAGGCCTCTGCTCCTCATGGTGTTAAGCGTAAGGAGTACGATGACCGCCAATCGGACCCGGATGCTACTACGGCATTGCTTATTTCCGACATTTTCTGGTGGACCACAGATGATGACATTCGAGGCTGGATCGCCCAGGCAAACAGTGAGGATGACCTTAAGGACGTGACCTTCAGCGAGCACAAGGTCAACGGCAAGAGCAAAGGGTTCGTACCGCCAATGCTTCATATCTACCCATTTTATGGCTTTTCTAACTAGATCCACTTACACAGACAAGCTTTCGTCGAGTTTACTACTCCCCAAGCTGCAACGGCCACCAAGCGCGTTGTCGAAGCCATCGAGGACATGACAAGCGGCACCCTTCGCAAGTTCGTGGTCACCTACACGAACCCACACCAAAATCCGTTCCGCACACTGCCGAAAGATGCCCCGATGCGCAAGGAAAACAACCGCGGAGGCATGGCCGGTGGTTTCAACTCCGGAGGTCACCAGAACTACAACAGCAACAACAACATGGGTGGAGGCTTCCGCGGCCGTGGCGGTTTCAACCGTGGCATGGGTGGAAACTTCAACAACCGCGGCAACTTCAATAACATGGGAGGCTTCCAAGGCGGCGGTGGCCCTAACATGATGGGCGGCGGCTTCCAGGGCGGCCCCATGGGCATGCAGAACTACGGGGGGTTTCAACCGAGGCGGCATGATGGGTGGCATGCGCGGTGGTCCCGGTGGAATGCGCGGAGGCCGTGGGAACATGATGGGGATGCCTATGCCTATGAACAACATGGGGATGAATCCAATGGGTCAGATGATGGGTAATATGCCTAACATGGGCGGTGGCATGCCTAACATGGGTGAGTTCTCCGGCGAGTTCCTCTCTTACCTCCGTCGTATCTAGTGTGTTGAGTGCTGACTGCCATGCTTTTACTCCCAATAGGCCAGGGCTTCCAAGGTCCCAACCCCGCATTCAACCAAGGCTTTTTCAACAACAACCAAGGCGGAGGTGATGCCTCGTGGAACCCTCACGGTGCCAAGCGCAGTCGACAGGAGTAAACGACCCGCCCATCTTTGTTTTAAGAACTGGCTACGGAGTTTTTAGGCGACTATTAGGATCTTGTTTTTACCTTTTAAAGTCTCTTCTTTTCTTCTTTTCTTCTTTTCTTCTCTTCTGTAATATGATGCAATTACACCCACCCCTTTCGACCGTGTGCAGATTATTTTAACCCATTTTGTTCGCGTTGTATGACGCCTGGTGTGATTCCTTCAGCTACCCAGCCATAAAACTGGGGCTGAGCTAAATCAACAGGGATTAAGAAGAAGGCTTAGATTGTGTCTAGGCAGCCATCGGCATTCCTTACCTTTCGTCTGTATTAAAGCAATAAAATGGCGTGTTCTTGTTCTATGGCTGTACATTAAATGGCGCTTGTCCCCGGTGTTTCTTGCGGTACCCAGGCGTTTCAAGATAGGCTTGCAAATGTATGACTGCGAAAGTTACTTTCACCGTCAAAATATTTCAGGATTAGGACTGCAGCCTTCGGTCGAGTGCGGTTTCGAACGTCTACTGGCGGGGATGAGTCGAGACCGACTCTACTGCAGCCTGTGGCGTTGTTTGCCTGCAGCCGAGGTGTTGCTTTCAGGTGCAGAGTCCACTTGTCGCACGCTGACTCGCTGTGGTACGGCTTTTTCGAAGCTAACTCGTGCGCTCTAGCGGTCGACTCAAGCTCCTGCTGTACGTGCTATACTACAGTGGGCCTGCACAATATCTAGGGGCTGTGCTTCCCAAGCCAGGTCTGAGCTCATGCAGGGTTATTCCAACTTAACACAAGAAGGACGATGAAGGTGGAACTTCCCTCAAGGCTCACTAAAAAAGGCACGTTCTTCATAATGAAGTATGAAAATAGCGCATAGAAACATTCATATTTGAAATTTGAGGAATAACCAGAGAGCAAAACAAATCTCATTCAATTCAAATAGCTCAGCCCAAAAAAGAAAGACATCCAATTCGTGATCATAGGGGTCGAGGGCGAAAGCAGCATCGGATGTTGGATAGAATGGGCGTCACGAAAATCCGAAATCGTATCATCTAGCACATCATATATCAAATAGCATACCATGTCACATAAAAAAGATCAAGCCCGAGGGACGGGTGTTTCAAAGATCATAGCAAGGGGGGAAACCAAGCAAGATTGACAAAAGAGAGCAGTGTGGGAATCGGTCATTTCAGTTGTTTCTTAGGGTCAACCTCTGATGAGTTGTATAGCATCCAGACGAGGCGATGGAAAATCAACTCAACAGACTGATTGTCCGAGGAAATGATCTCCTTGAGAAGGTCGTACCAGTTGGGCATGTTTTGAAGGCAGCTCTGCAAGTCAGCAGCCATGAAGATTCCCAAGATGGACTCCTCGTGTTCATCGTCTGAGTCTGTTGAGTCGGCAAAATCGGCCCACGCAGCATCCAAGCAAGTGGGAGACCAAAGAGTGAGCTGATTAGCTAGAGATGTGGTCAGTGACTCCATGTTTAGAAGCGCAGACTCTTCATTGGACCTAGACTCCTCGCCCTCTTGGTCATTCCCCACCGGATCATCTTCATCATCGTCATCACGGTTGTCTTGCTCCTGAGGGCTCTCGGCATTCTCTTTGTTTTCGTCCTGCTCCTGTTCTTTGTCTTTCTCCTCCTGTTCATTCTGCTCTTGAGCTGATTCTGATACTTCAACAGCAGCGATAACATCCTCCTCTGAGGCTTCGCTTTGCTTTCGGTGTCTTTTCTCCGCAGTCTCAGCGGCGGAAGTACGCAGCTTCAACAGTTTCACGACGATCTGAACGCGGCTGTGTAAGAGCTTGCCGGGCTTCTTGCCGCACAGAACTCGAACGCTCATATCTACCTTTTCACCTTTCCCAATGTCAACTCGGGCCCTGAGAGCACCGGAGTTCCCACACTCCGTCACCACGAGGGGAGGCTCCGTGGCCGGTGGGAGTGCAGCTTGGGATGAAGGAGATGGACCTGGGTGTCTCTGTTAGCTTATGATACGAGAAGATGCCACGAAAAATCAAAAGTTATGGGTCGCTTACCTCCCACGAAGCGGTCTTTGATGTCTAGTAAGCATCCACCAAGGCCCTTCATGCCTGCTTTCACGCTTGGAAGCGATATACTCCGGGCCATAGACCCTATTCCCAATGGGCCAACCTGAAAAATACCAGGCTTACATTCCGTAATAATAGGCTCAATTGGCCCCGGGACATCGACGACAGTCAGTACTTGGGAGCCGCCACTACCACCTCCAGCGTGTGTGTGGAACTGAGTCCCCGTAAAAGAGTCGTAAGGAGAATTCTGTCTTTGAACACGGCCTCGCTGCGCACCAAACGACAGCTGAGTTGGAAATGATCCGTGAGTGGCAGAAGGTGGCTGGTAGGCGCCAAATGCTGGGTTTGGGACAGGCGTGGGCGGAGAGAACTGTAGCTCTGGAGGTGGTTGATAGATAGTATTCGCTGCACCGCCACCACCACTGCTACATTCATGACACCATTCTCCTGCGTTGAAAGCTGAAAATGAGTGACATATATTGCATTGTGCCCTGTTATGTCCACAAATAAGGCAAAACAGGAGTGACGTATATCCAGAGTCTCGACGTATCTCAGGATACCCTTGTGGAGGGAAGAATGCACTAGGACTCCCCGGAGGATTACCCGGAGGATTTTCGTCGCCGAAAGACGGTAGTGCGGAGTTGGCGGGTGCCTGATAAGGCGAAATCCTGTTTCCCGGCGGGTTTGATGGAGAAAGAGTTGAAGGTGGTGATCCCGCACTCGGTGCGTGTGACCCCCGTCGCGGCCTATTTGGACGTATGTTGAATCCAGGTAATAGGTGTCCATTTTGATCCTTCTGAACTGGTGGAGTGTTTGCAGTGGGCGAAGGTAGATCATCGTTGGTACTGCAACCCTGACTGCTGACGCTGCTTCTGCGAGAATCAACCGGAGAGACTACAGCACTTGAGCATCGACAATGTTTGTCCAAAAAGTGATTGTAAAAGTCCGTCCAGCTGCTCACAGGGTAATGACAGACTGGGCAGCTCGACATACATGCAAGAGGGCGTATGTGTCTTTCAAGCTCTGACTTCGGAGGTTTCTTTTTGAAATGGATTGTGAGATGCGCTTTGAATTTGTCCTGTCTGTGAAAGACATCTCTGGAGCGGTTCTTCTTCGCCCCGCTTTCAGGGTTTTTGCAATATGAACATTTGTACTCCAATTGCGGGTGGTGATAGTCCTGTACATGCCGTAGACAGGCACCCTTGGTGCTGAAGCTCGACGTGCAGTAATGGCAACGATAAGGTGCAGCCCCACTGACATCGTTTCTCATTATATCCAAAGAGTCAACCAGCCTTTTCTTCATATCGTCGTCTTGAATCTTGCCAGAACGGATATCCTGGAAGTGCTTCTCGCAGAAGTATCGGGCCTCTTCCACTGGATCACTCGAATCATGGTGAGTTTGAGCATCATGATTGACAGATGGGTCCCGATGTACTTCCATCTGCGCTGGAAGCCCCACTGGTAGGCCACTATGCTCCCCAAACGAGCCCGGCGAGACCTGTTCTTTTTCTTGCCATCCACCCAACCCATTCGTTTGTTGATCGAAGGCGAAAGCATTCTGCTTGGGACTCGGGACAGGAAGACCTGTCTGTGGATGGGACTCCACTGTGTCAAGGTGGTCCCTAGTTTCGGCTGTAGTGTAGCTTTGTGTAGGAGACCAAATCTGGAAGATGAAAAATTAATGATTAGCCCGGAGCATAGAAAGGAGGACAAATGCAGTGTCACCTGTCTTTGACGATGCAAAGGTACCCGAGCTGATGGTGAACTCACTGGATTCGCAAGATAACAAGAGCTTGTATCGGACAGCTCTAAGTCCGCTCCACCGACACCGAGTCGATAGTCACGGTAAGTGCCATTCTCCTCCACTGCCTGATACTCTTGCACAGGGTCACTAAAGTTGAGACCAGAATCTCCCGTGTCGATGCTGGGGTAACTGGGAAACTGATGAGCCATGAGTTTCCAGCTGAGGTTTGGATGAGAAGGAAGCCCGAGGCACCCTTACTCAGCCACCCAGATAATAATTGAAGCTGAACAAGTGACGGGGAAAAAGGGCGCAGTTCACGAGCGCAGGCGGCCAAGATGTTGGGATGCGACGAAAGAGAGGAGGAGAAGGCGATTGAGCCTTGTTATGTAGTACCCTTCAGCTTCGAATTCCCATTCTGCAAAGGCCCACTAGCACCCGGGTTCGGGTGCTCTTTAGTGTCCAGGGCCTGCAAGTGGGGAGGAATTAGTGCATGCCCTCTGGATCAAAGGTTCGCACCACAACGGGTCAATACTGTTCTTCTTATGTTGTAGTTTCTTTGGTTCCCAAGTTTTATTTCTGGACTGAGAACCATTTTGAGGCGAAGATTGGAAGATAAGTCTGCGTCCATGAGCTTCGTCATTTCGGAACGGGGGGCCATGGAGCTTGGAGTGGGGTGCATGGTCAGCAATCAATGGCCCCAATAATAGCTGAGTAGTCGCGTCTCATTTGGCAGGCTGGCATTAGTGCGAACCTAATGGCCTCGAAACCCAGGTAGCAAGGTTGCAGAGGGGGCGCAGCTGCGCTGACGGTTGCCTTTTTAACCTGGGTGAAACTGGGTGGAATGAAGGCAACCTCCCAACTGGTAAGGGGGGGGGTATATGTAGCCTCCTTGGGCCGCCACGTTGATGCACTCCCAGATTCTCTCACCGAGTCTATGTTGGTACAGGATGGAACTCTACCGAGGCTTGTGGAAAGAAATGTGATCCTTTTGCAGGTCCTGCTGCTCGACTCTGAGCCTCAGCTCGTAACCGAGATAAATCGAGAGCCCTGATTGGCCGTTTCCTCAGAGCCTCATTTTCAAAAGAAGGGAAGGAATGAGTTACACAAAAGTTTCCGGCTTCAAATATCGATGATCATATTTACTAACTAAATCACTAATTAACTAACACGTTATTTGACATGAATGCTCCAAAAGTATTCTCGGCACGACATTCTATTAGGAAAGAAGCAAAAATACGGTAGGGACACCCCGGGGTATCCAATTCCAAAAGTCTTTAATACTGATACCTCAGGCGGTCCCAGGCTTTCAAATGGGTTTGGCCACTGATCATTCTTTCAGCCGCGCCTTGACATAGAGATCAGCCAGAGTGGACGGCGGACGTAAATTCGGAGACGCGAGCGTACGCAGCAGAGTCCGCGACAGAACCGTTGATGTCAGATATTTGGGAATTGCCCGGAATTCCAGACCAGTCGTAAAGCCTTGTAAACACGCCTCATTGGCAGATTGTAGATGTCCCGAGATGACTCTATCATTCAGTGTGTAGAGCGGACTCATCGGACGAGAGATCTAACGTAGTTGATACGGAATCTGTCTCTCAGAAGTCATCAGGCCCCTGTGCACAGAGTCCTGGTTCTTCGTAAGACAATACAACAGGTTAAACATAGAGGTCCCTATTGATGATTGAAGAAAAGAAAATACAGACTCATCACCGAGCCTGCATCCGATAAGTCATCGGCAGCCATATCGGGCCTTCTCTCCGGTCGTCTTGTCTGGAAGATGACACCAGTCCTTCTGGTTACCTGGAACCGAGGGGTAATGTCAGTAATACTGATCAAAACCTCCAAGCAAAAATGATGCATATTAGTAGCTTGATTCTTCGGGATCAACCTGAGACGCTTGTCTAAACTCATGCCAGAGGCCCTCTTGTCTGTCTAAAGAAATGGCCCTTGTTAGACAGCCTAGAGCGAATGCTGGAGTCTTTCGACCAGAAGTCGGGCTCGCTGACCTTGCCTGTTGCGATCGGCTGGTCGAAACTTCTTCCACGGGCACAGGGACATCAAACACAGCACGGGCCCGGAACGAGTGGTTTCTCGGACCTTGAAGTCTTCTGTACTAACTCTCCCTTTCACTCCCTATATCACTTGGAGGTCCAGGTTGCCTCCTTGGCGAGGATTGAGGGATCCAGGCCTGACCGGCTGGGTCCATGAATTGCATATGATAGCCATGGCTGGATGTTGATAGATTGTATCCAACAGCTCCATCAGGACCCCCTTTGGTTGAGCTAGATCGAGTCATCGGTGTTGGAAACTGCCCCGTGGCTGCCATGTCCACGAAGGTTCCCACACAATCATGACATTCGTCGGTAGGTTCTGTTCTGAAGCTACAAAGATGACAGTTTAGGAAGGCGTGTCCGCATTTATTGCACCGGGCAGTCATAATAACGCTCCCACGCTGGCCATATCGTGCGTTGGGTGATGAGAAGGGGCCGTAATGTGATGGGTGGTAATGAGCTGAGCGCGATGGGAGAGCCCTAGGTTGCAGTTGCGGCTGCGGGGCCCTTGGCTGGGACGGACACACGAGAGGAGGCGGATCTCCAGGCGGACTGCCCAAGAACTGGGGCGCTTTTGAAGGCTCTGAGTCGTTGCTAGATGGCTTTGGGCGTTTTTTGGGCCTTCTATGTTGAGACGAGCTTTGATCATGGCTCTGGGACTTGAAATTATTGCCCTGATTCTTGCTCCGCTGCTTAGAGTTTGCAGACTTCTTTGGCCCCGAGTGGTCGAGACCATCATTGGAGCCACTTCCTGTGCCATCGTCATCAGGCTTTCCCGGCAGAAGTCCCGGCAGCGACCCGGGGTCGTCGTCTGAAAGCTTGCAGTGCTTGACAAAGCATGCATAGAAATCGCCCCATCCAACGACCTCGCGAAGACAGAGAGCACAGACGTGTGGACACTCCCACTCGGTTGTACATGATGTAATAAGAGCTCTGAATTCATCCACAGTTCTCTTATGAACGCTGACGAAATGTTCTCTGCAATTGTCTTCTCTGGGGTATTTCTTTTTGTTGTTCTGATTATTTGGACAGTCATTTTCAGGACAAAAGAACGCGGTGTTCGGGTAATGCTTCGTCTTTAAGTGTCGAATGAAGACATGCTGAGAAGTGAAGAGTGGATGCTTGCAGTCAGGATGCCTGCATCGGTATTTGTAGGCGAGCTTGTCTGGTCTTTTGCCCCCGGTATCTCCAGACTGGACGGACTGAATATCGGCCATATTCTTGCCATTATTCTCACAATAGTATCTCTCGATATAGTCAACCCACATTTTGTGTCCATGTAAGAAACGCTGTAACATGCCCGGGCTCTGTGATTGAGGGTTCTGAAGGAGAGTCTCGTAGTGTGCAATCATCCAACGCATGCAATTCCTTAACTCTTTTTCTTCAAAGGGTCGAAGGCTATGGCCCGACGGAAGGCCAAGGAAAGGTTTGGTTCTTGAAGAAGATGCCGTATTCCCAGTGGCCGGGAGGTGCAGTTCTACTGCAGATAGCACTGGATCATCCCCTAGATCTTCTTTTGGGACTTCGGGAAATATCTGTCCTACATTGAACTCATTCTGCTTGTCATCTCTGGAAGTGGACATCGAAATTTTGTTGTCGACTTCCATGAAAGGCTCGGCTGGAGGGACCTGTGTAGGGTCGATGTTGCTTGTCCCATATGTGCTACTGGGAGGTGGTCGAGAGAACTGGGACTTATACTAAAATGGAGGGCAGAATAAATATGTCAATTCCAGATGCAGCAAGGTCCATTTCCATCTTTCGCATGTCTGGTTGGGAGGCCAAAGAAAGGCAGTGCTCACTGTTGGTGCAGACTCTGCTGTCTGGTGCAGATCGATGATCTCATTGAATAATCTCAAGGATTCCGCATAATCAGAGCCAGCATACATAAAATCTTCATTATTAAAGGGTTGCATAATGCATTCTAGGTTGGGAAAGACTCAGGGTGAAAGGAAGGGGAGGAATAGAAAGTAATATCCGGAGGAGGGATGCGGAGTCAACTTTATAGCCACGAGCAACCCGGGTCAGAGGGGAGTTGGCAAAACCACACGTAGGGTGCACGACTTCCAAGAGCGGTTGGTTCTGTTCGGGTGCCAGCGAATCAACCCCTCTCACTGCAGCGAGATGAAACGGTTTCCCCTCCGATGGCGCCGCGTAAAAGAGCCCATGTGTTATCCCAGTAGCGGTGACAGACTCCGGATTCCCATCCACTTTTAAACCCGAGCTCTCAGGTGGAAGCTGGTTCGCAGCGGGGTTCGTTGAGCAGAAGAGGCAACCAATAATGGTGCATAAGTTGATGCCGCTAGGGCGATAAAGCACTCTCACTCGTCAAGCGTGGGAACTAGAGAATGTATCAACATGTCACTGGTTGAAGTCATGGGTCAGCAAGACTCAAAGGCCCGCATGTTTCCATCTTTCAACAGCAGAGCCTCTTGGGTACTAGTGGATACTCGACCGCAACGGGCGGGGTATCATTTGGAGAGGGGGCGGCGATGAAAAGTCCAAGCCCCGGAGGTCCTTGTACGTCGTTGAAATTTCGTCATCCAACATCTTTCATCACTGAATACCACCTCAGATGGAAATAATCGGCTTTTTAGCAGACAAATAGTGCCCAGTCTTTTGGATGCATGATCGGCTTTTTCCTCGTATAGCAGCATTTCAAACCGAGCGGGAATACTGCGTATACGACATGTACGTCCTGCAGGCCACTCGACTATCTCAACCCCCGAGAAGAACCGACATAGACCGAAATACCCCTTCGCCTGCCCTCGGGTATGGTCATGATTCGCCAAGTAGTCCCGTTGACAGAGCCGTGGTTTCGTTGACAAAACACGGTTCAGGGCGAGGCGAAGAGCGGAATGAGGGCCCAAGCACAAACAGGTAATATTCGGTAACGCACTAGTACATCATTCCCCACCGATCGCAACGAGCCGAACCCTCGTGTCAATTAGCGGTCCACGCAGGAGAACTCGAATCAACTTCGTGCCAGTCAATCGGGCCTATGTGGGCCCAACCCCTTGGGTTGAATAAACAGAAAAACGGGGCCATACAAGCCAGGATCTCCTTGTTACCAAAGGATACCGTAACCAATCGAAATAGCGTCATGCATAGAAGAATCGAGTGGAGCAACAGTCGTCACCAGCATTGAAAGAAAGCCGTTATGTCCTGCAGCAGAAAGCCAAAGGAGCACTGCCTCATAGGACACAAGTGCCCCGGACTCCACCACGGTCAGGCACTGCGGCAGGCAATTGGTCGGCGATTCGTGGCCGATTTCTCCGTGCTCCGTCGCTCAAGTCCCAACAAGACACCAAAGTTCCCCGACTGGCGCTATGGTGCCCCAGAGCTCCACCAGACCTGATAAAGTACCTGGAGGCTCCATTTTCCAATGCCGGGCGCCAAAAAAGCAATCATGTGAGCTTCGCCAAAGTCAGTAAGGGCCTTGAAAATCCCCGGGGGGAAGCAACAATGTTCCCGGAGGATGTGGCCATGGCGCTGGCCACTCCAGCCAAATCAGCCTTGCTCTAAGAAATCAACTCACCGGAGTCCAGCTTCGGAAAAACCTGTCTGATCCAAAAGCCCGGATCAATATGAGGCTTCAGCGTCTCGCCCGTCGTATTGGACTGGAGTATTCATCCAGAAAAGCAAGCTGAGAAATCCGCGCAGGAACGATATGACACGACCCCGTAAAAGGAATGGAAGCTTTCCAGAACCACGAGGCATCCAATTAAAACAGCATAATCAATAGAGCGCCGAGAGGGGCAATGCGCATCATCTGGTGGGCCAAGATTTCTTACGGGGCGTACTAGGGATGATCCTCATGCGGGATTTTCTTTCCAGAAAACGCGCCGCCCCAGAGTTCGAGTTTTCAGGTCCGCCAAGACGTGACGGGCGCCATGATCGACCTCTTGGCTCGATTTGCTGTTGCACAAACGCCGTTCCTTTCTGTGGAGAAGCTTTCCCATTGCCACTGTTAGTGTTGACCTGGACACGTCAATGAGGCATTTAAACCCCTGCGATTGTGGCTTTTCCTATCGCGAGATCTGTAGCGAGGATTGCTCTCATTCGATCAACATTGATCTCGACACGAACCACGGTCGACCTCGCGATCAGATCCACTTGCCATACCAATAACCATGGATCTCTTACGAGGATGTAGATAGCAATCTTCATTTTGGGATAATGATCGACGGGAAACAACCATGATGCATTATGTCTGTACGTACAGTAAAAAAACAAAGCTGAAACAGAGCGTCGACCCCAAAAGTCAGCACGGGAATAAAAATACAACCCGTGATATCAAAATAAACCGAAAAAAAACGCCCTCCCCAAGTGATACATTCACAACTCATGTCGCGGTAATAAGTCCAAAACCCGTATATCGGTCTACCTAACACCGCTCTTTAATCATCACCGGAAGAAGAGATTCAACCTGTCCTTAACTCTTGTAAGTTCAGTTCACGTATCCCTCAGATATTGCTCTTACCTTGCCCTTCATCTCCATCGCCTGTGACCTGATCAGTTGCGTCACGCCCATTCCGGCCTTCCCAGTCAGTTCGCTACTTTGTAGCACGCAGCCTGACCGTCCGCGCCACGTCTGTTCTCAGGGGACCAAGAATCGGAGTTTGTCAGGTAATTGCAGACGGGGTGGTTGCTTTTACTGGTCTCAGTAGCAGGGCGAATGCTCAATGACGAAGCGCCGCTGGGTGGTCCATGGCTGCTCGCAAAGTTGGGCAAGCGGGAATTCTTCTCCCAGTGATCGAAAATGGTCTGCGTCCGGGTCTGGGATCTGGTCGTGGTGAAACCACCGTAGGTGTTAGCCAATAGCCAGGTACAAACACAAGGTCGACTGTATTCAGGGTGGGAGGGGGACGGTCAATGCAGAGCTATCGAGCGACGGGAAGGTCGCTGGATAGCTGGCGGTTGCGAGACTTACGATTGAGTGCTGCTCATGTTGGCGATGGCAAGGAATTGGTCGGGAACCACTTCAAATTTAATCGTAGTGCAAGTTGCTTGTAGCTGTCGACAGCGGGGAGAAGGGTAACGGTGAATATTTGCGAGGGAACTGAAGAGGGGGGGTATTTATGTGTTTCTGATCACCACCTGGGCAGGGTTGAAGGCAGCGAAATATGAGTCAACCTGCCCACAAAAACCTCAGTGGAGCGAGGCGGGTTCTCATTGCCACGATTCGCAAGACCCTCCTCAACCCGGGGAAGAACTCCTGGAGGCTTGGCGGCCCGGGGGGCGTGGCTGAGTAAGGTAAAAACCCATCTTTCCAAGGTTGCTAGGCTGCTAGGTGTTTTCTAGAGCTGCCCAGGCCAAAGTTAATCAAGCCCTTAGGATACTGGGGATTCTAGTTGCTTAATCCGATAGCTTCGAACCCCGGGCTCAAAAATGAGCTGCAGGTACTTGACCAGGGTTGCAGGGTCTGTTCGAGCACCCCGGTCTGACCGCGTGGCAAATTAATCGCCTTGACAACTGGTAAATGCTATTCTACCCGTGATTTACGTCCTATAGCATACCTGACAATGTTGGTGAATCTCAGATTCTTGAAATGCATGAAGGATGTAAGCCTGGCATTCAAGCACGTCGCCAACGGAAATGCTATTGGTCAATCACCTGCAGACAGGTCACCTGAACTTCTAGAAAAAAACGTTAAAAACAAATTCTGTATGGTCCCGTGGATGATCGGCGACAAGACCAGGGGGGGCTTGCATTCATCGAATTCTAGGCCTTCGTCTGCAGAGGCCTTCGGAAGGCCTGGAAATGCGGAGACCTTACTACATAGGTCACCTCGATCATTCGAGGATCTGGGTTCCGGAATCACAATCGAATTCGATAGTTCCCAGCCAAAAATTTGCGTGTGCGGTAATCTCCGAAGTGCTCGTGCTCATCACGGTCACCTTGCAGGAAGATAACGCTCCATCGGTGCCGGCCAATGATGGAAAGCCGCTGATTACTAACGGTAGATGCCCATCGCCTAGCCCTGGAGTGCGCCCGAAGCTTGAAAGGGACCGAAGATCGAGACGAGTCCAGCAACCTGAAACAAGAGATGATTTCGTGGTCTCGGCGCTTAGAGTGGGCACTGGACAAGGCGTCCAGCCTGCTGTGATGTGCGATTGCACCGCATTGTAAGCCGTCGATGGTTGATTCAGCTGGGCAACGAGCAGATGATGAGACTCGGGGCTCTGTCTCCAATCATCCTCGCCCAAGGGCCCCTCTTCGATCCTTCGATCATATAATAGAAGGGCACTAGAAACGGGAGAACAATCCACCAAAGAGGGGCAGCCCCTCAGTAAGCGTAGATAAAGGTCCCGCTAGTAATGCTCCTGGGATAGACTTTCGGAGCTTGGTACGTAACGTACGCGTCACGTTGCCCGGGACACTCCCAGTGATCGATCTCGTCTGCTCGATGAGACTAAGGGTGATCGGCAGAACTACGCAAGAAAAAGAGGGTCGAAAGGTAAGTCACCCTTGACTGGCAGATACCCTTCAAGCACCTTGGTCCGCTGGGTTGACTCGACAAGCCAAGAACAGCCGAACCCAGGAATACTGTATGCCTAGGCCGCAGTTTCTGGGCTGCCTGAGTTGTAGTCAAGACCCAGCACCTCGAGAGTCTGGCCTGAATGACGTATCCGCCAACTACAAGTCTGCCATGCGATTTCTAGCCAAATATCCTGGACAGAAAAGCAGACGGCAAAGCGCTTAGCACCCCAACTCGACATATTACGATACGTAACAGAGCTAGACCCACATGTGGCAGTCGCTGGGGTGTAAAATCGTCCACCTCGGCTAAGCAAGTTGGAAGGGTTGAGCATAGCTTCCCACCGGAACAGGTATGTCCCGCGGAGTGATCCAAGAGGACTTATGCACTCCATGCAGCCCATCCAGAACCCCGAATGAGCCTTCGAGGCCGATTCCGCCTTGGGTGGGATGCGGGTGGTCATCTGTCGGAGGAGGCTTGGCCCAAGCCTCGATATTCCCTCTAATCGACATTGTCCAAGGGCCAGCAAACATATGCTCTATCACATAATAATAATATTCTGTACTATAGAAGGGGAAAAGGGGGGGATATGAGCTTATCACCCGTGAAGAAAAAAAAACCTTTTGCTAATCTTTGTGGCTGTTGTGCCTTTGTGGCTGTGCTATCCCTTGTGGACCTGGCGCTCGTATTGTGAGCCACTCACCGTCGCTTAGCCACCCCACCCCTCTTTTGCTTTCGTTTTCTGCTTCCCCTGCGTCAATTTCCGGGCAAAACGAAATGACCTGGACCGCTGCCCGGGAGATCAAAAGGTATTTCACCTTGGAACCTGCAGCATAGTGCATCTGGCCACTGGACCATCACGTCACGCTCTATGATGATGGCAAGCCTAGGCCAGTCTTAGGAATGTGTACAGCCTCAAAGGGTCGGTCTGCCTAACCACTCTATGTGATGACCATGGAATCAGGTGGAAGGAAGAACTAGATGCACTACTGCCAGGATTCCACCTCAAGGCTGGCATCATTTACAGCGTCATGGCTGAGCACATATAACCCAAGCCCTGGCTGTCGATGGACTTAGCCTCGGAGTGCTAGACGTGAACTCCGAAGGCAGAGCGAAACAGAGGATCTTTTCTCCAAAGGATCAGCACTAGGCGGAACATACACATTATGGAATCCACGGCATGATCAGAAAACCAAGCTTTCAAGCTCTTTCGATTCAAACGCTGAACTTTGGTGACCTCTAAAGTTCCCCGCACTGCGAAAGAACGAGCCACATTTATCCCCACGGGTGTGGCAGTGCTGTGGCTAAGATCCCCGCATTGATTCAGGAACACATGGAGCTGCATTGAGACTCGCAAGAAAACTCAATGCCAGACGAGCCATGTCAAAAACAGTCAGAGGGAGCTGCAGGAGTTTGCTAATATCCACTCAAAACGAAAAAAAACGGCAATATCTCGAAAATGAAGTGGTGTATATGCATAATTTATCCGTCACGCTGGACGGGCGCCCATATACATGAGTAAACCCCGAAATATCTTCAACATCAGACGCTAACACTAACACCAATTGGAAAATAGTCAAACGATGAAGCATAACTATAACCCATGACCAATGAATCAAACCGATCCTTCTCTTGTAACGCCCGCTGTCGAATACCCTCACGCCCAGAATATAATGTCACAGAAGCAGATGTGTCGCTCCATCACGAGTTGGAGTTGGACTTGTTGGCCTCCTCGGAGGACCATGGAGCCGGTCCATTCTGCATAGCCTCGAGGGCACCGCCGTTGGATCCATAGAGGGTCTCGGGCTGGGGTTCGATATCGAGGAAGGCGTTGGCGGTACCGGAGCCATCAGGCAGGTGGCCGGGCAAGGCGTTCTCGGACCAAGCTCCCAGGGAGGCCAGGTCTAGAGCAGGAGCTGGAGTAATATTGGAGGAGCTGTAAGAGAGTGACCAGTGTCAGAATGACTGAGCGTACAGGAGAAGATGCAGAGAGACAAAGGTGAGGGAAGCGAGAAGAGATCATGAAATTGGTGAGGACGAGACAAGGAGAACCCACTACTCAGTGTCACTCATGATGACAGCCGCAGTCGCTTCGCTATACAAAACGGGGTTGGAATGGAGATTTCCCTACGCCGGAAATGTAGGGGATTGAAACGAGCTGTAGATAGCAACGGTACTGAACACAGCAACAGAGGGGACAGTTTCCAGTAGGGCAAAAGAGGGATGCCTTATACAAGGACTGATATAGTATAGAAAAGTGTGAGGAAGAGTAAATGCAAAATTTTGTTGTGTCGAGAGTATGGGGGAGTCTGCGGGTTATAAATAAGGGAAAGGCGGAAGAAGGACGTCTGGAGTCGAGCAGATGAAAGTGCGCGAGGTTGAACACCAGATAGCTCTCTTGCCAGAGCGGGAAGATATAGTTGACAGTCGAAGAAAAGTTCAGTCCAAAAAAAAAAAAACAAAAAAAACAAAAAAAACAAAAAAAACAAAAAAAACAAAAAAAAACACAAAAAAGGGGAAAAAGAAAAAAACAAAAAGAAAAAGAAAAAGAAAAAAGAAAACGTCGGAAGAGGATGGAAAAAAATGGGTAAAAATTCACCACTTCCCGACCCAAAAAATCCAGAAATGATGGAAATCCGTTCCGTCGTAAAATCGTATATAATGCTTATGGCCGACTTCACTTAACCTGGGTTTTGCAGATCGGGCCTCGCAGGCGTGATAGGTACTATTTGTACGTGCTTTTGCTTCGATCTCGGGGAAGAACAAGGCAAAAATCCGAACGCACGGTACAAATGACATGCCAATAAGCGTTGTAGGGGGGGACTGCGAAGTTGCGAATCGGGCAATATACAGGGCCGAATGTGGTAAGGGACGGTGGAGTCCCCCAAGGGCTTTTCATTTGTTTTCTTTTTGCCCCTGTTTTGGGGTCCCATTGCTGTATTTGGTTCTCGTTTTTTTTTTTCCCCTTTTTTTTTGCTTGATTTTCCGGAGTACTAAAACGCCGAATCTCAGGAAGAGGGCTCCTCAGAAAAATCCCAGAATCTTATTTGGAAAACGACCCGGCTCGTGGACTTGGAGTTTCTCTCTTCACGTCATTATCTGTTGAACTATGCTATCCAAACCGAGGTTCAAGATAACAAAATAGGTTCAAGATAATGAAATTACGCACAAGCTTGCCAGCTAAGAAGAAGCCGCTCGCTATAGGAAGCTATGTCAACGATCAGGGCAAGAAACGAACGAATAAGCTCATCGAAGCTGGCCACCATCGACCCGAAACGCCTTGACACCAAGGGAAGGCCGGACAGCGGCAAACTTCACGGCCGAGAAAAGAAGTGACAAAAGTACCGGCGGCACCGGCTTAGCTCCAGATCCGAGGACGAGGAGCGCCCCAAAATCTACACCCCAAACCAAGGTCACTTTTGGAAGGGCTTGATACCTGTAGTCCGGTATTTCTGCCAGTAGTAGGCGCACGTTGGCCCTACGGAGAGGTTTAGACAAATGTTGCAGAAGCGTAAGCAGGTGTGTCCTTTGGAAAGCCATTCCAGAAACGAATATCCCCTGTATTCCGGCATGCGAGCAGGCACTGCATAATGCGTGAGTGTCTTCCCCAAACAGACTTCTATGCAAGTTGCAGAAGATTTATGCAAAAACAAGGGAACCGTGATGATCATAAAAAGTGAATGTTCTGTGGCTCGGAATGGAAGCTATTCCATGAAAATCTGTATAAAACTTGGCCCCATGTAGACCGTAACTTTTTTCCCAAGTGGATATCATTGGCTGACCGACACCCGACAACTCGGTCTCACTATGCACTTACACGACCCAAACCCCTTTACTGGTACACCATACTTGAACGAGACGATTGGCCTAATTTGAGTAAGCTAAGACATCCAAATCCCTTCTGGATCTCAGATTATCTAAACCCCAATTTGATTTAGGGCCCGGTCCGATTAAGCGGGCCACAGCCAAAAGCTACCACAAAAAAAACAGATGATCGAAGTTTTGACAGGTCAATACTCCTGTGTCATAACCAAGCTTGGGACGAGCGCGCAACCCGGGTTAAGGGCGTGGTGCTTATCGGCCCGTTGGTTGGTTGGGGCGGGGGGAGCTTCCACACATCCCCCTACTCTCCGTTCCATTGCAATTAGCAAGAGGAAAGGCGAAAAAGACAATCGAAGGCATAGGATTCAAGTGGGTTCTATACCTGTTTCGCCTCTGGACCTGACCTACACGATATTTGCGGGAGGGCTCCGCCCTGGAGGGAAACTCCCCGAATAGCGGAAGATACGCATGTCATTTATCATCGCAACTACTCCAGATCGAGAATGAACGGAAGGGGTGAGGAAAGAGACCGATGACGGGGAGGGGGCGTGTCAGAGGAGAAAATCAAGAAAGGAAAAAGCAAAGACTCTCAACAACAATTGAGATTGTCCCACCGGTTCAATCGAGCTCCAGGATCGGGAGGAAGTGCTGCCTAGCCTGGGGGAAGCCCAGCCGAGACGGCTGGCGGGATTACAACCCGTAGCAAGGGCAGGGATTTGCAAATTCGCATAATTAATTCAATAGACCGGACGAAGTGGGACGGACGAGGCTCAGATGAGATTTTTTTTCTTTCTGAACATCACCTGCATTCAACGTTTCCCCGTTTTGAAGAAGATCATCTTTTTTAGGGTTTCCGAGAAAAGTCAATTTTTCCTAAATCGGAATTTCCCCTTTAAATGCGCATTTTCCCAAATTGGGTTTTCCCTGCTCGTCAGATCGAGGCCATTCACAGGAAAAGATAAAATAAAATATGATTATTGCCCTCTCCGAAGGTGTTCCGTCCGCTAGCAAATCGAGATGAGCGGATAGCGATCAATCTCATTACCTGGACACGAGGCGTAAGGCGGGATTCCTTTTCCGTCGCCCTTTACTTTTTTTTTTTTCGCTTCTCCTCCCCGGCCACGTTCAGAGATCAATTTGGCAAGACCATCCAGAGGCCGACAGGCTACCTTTTCCCAGCCTTTTGATACCGTTTTCTTTTAGGCATGCATATGACAGCCTCTGACCCAAAAAAAACCCAAAAATTAGACCTCGTATAGCTGAAACAATCGCTGTAGGACCCTCGTGACGAACTCATGCAGGTGCTCTTTCGCTACGGAGTATAGTAGGAACCCTGGTCTTCTCATGGCCAGTGCAACAAGAACTCCAGATCAGTGCGGCTGCTCTCCGAAGTGTGTATCAAGCCCCGAGGATGTACTGGGCCATGGTTTAAACTAGTGTCAGATGGTGCGTAGCAAAGCCAGTCCGTTTCGCAATCACCAAATCACAACGCCTCAAAGATGCGGTCAAGCGCGCTATCATGCCCCTGATGGACAACACCCTGGTTTTGTTTCAGTAGCCCACAGCGCGGGCTATTCTAGCCGTTCCACCGTTCATCTTACTATAAGCTGATGCGTCATACACCCGCTGTACTCGCGTCGCCAGGCGCCATCCACACCAGCGTCCAAGACACCACATGGGCCCCTCCACAGATAAGAATTGTGGGGCTCAACCCGATTGTCAAGGCCCTAGGCACACTGCGCCCTTTACCCCTGGAAGATCGACGGGGTCCTACGCAGTATGAATCCTCCGAGCCACGCATTTGCGCTTGCCCTTACATGCAAGGGGCACGATCTAGGTCCGAACGTGCTGACCTTGGACAGCCGTGGCTTCCGAAACTCCCTGGAGTCTACACACAAGCCCTGAGATCCCCTACTAGCACACCACGTCACTGCCACACCGCCGATCCTCGAGAAATTAACGAGGATCACCGATCTCGTTTTGGCTTCTCGGAACCATGGTTCCAGCATGTCTACGCCAAGGTAGGGTGGGGACTTGGACCCACACTGATGTGCTGGCAAGCCTTCTTGGGTGTCTCCTAAAATGTAATGCTCGTGCGTGGGCAGTTCGTCCTCCAATATGAAGCGTCCTTGCCTAGAAGACTCGAAGAACTTGCTTCAGAGGAAGGAGACTGGTGTCCGCAAGGATACAATATCATGCATCGTGATTCGACAGCGCGGAAGCGTACACAACATCAACCACAAAGTGCATAGATACCTGATGCACTCGGCAGTCTACGCCAAGGATCCGCAGGGGACACGGATGCATAAAATGATCGACTTGCAGAAGGCGCGGAAAAATTACCGACCCCAGGAACAGGCACTCCCCCAGCCGGGGGTGGTTGGTTTCAGTACAAAAGTCGGATGAGACACATTAACTATGACCAAATACTCCGAGCTGCCGCCGTTTAGGTTTAACCATAAGAAGCGCCAGTCCCAACAGGAGGCAGAATCAGGGAGTACTCCGTACGGTTTCCATGATCCTTCCAGCTGCGTAGAAAAGGGGCCGACGCAATTTCCAAATGCTGAAGGCGCTCAGCTGGGTCTCTTGCATTGCAGATCAGATTTAGTAACAGAGTTCTCGAACGTGGATCCTGCGACGTGGTCGTGACCCACGGCCTTTAGAGCCTCGGACAGGATTTTGAGAAAATTAATCCTCAAGCATGGCCCGGGCCGTCAGCTTCCAACTGGGCCCGAAAGGGGATGTTCCAGAAGTTTTGGGGGCGGAGGGGACACGCCACAGAAGCTAACCCGCCAATCATTCATTCTATTTTCTAAATCCTGCTCCTCAGTGAGTGGATCGGCTTGGCTAACCACTGGACGCGTCAGACGGGAGCCGCACGCTCCTCGTCCCGGCAGAGATCGTCCCTATGGAGTTTCCCCTTTAGCGAGCCGTTCTCCGACTACCGCGACTGGGCCAAGAACCCTCCAAAGCGCCATCCGATTGGTAGGACGTCGTTATAGGACCCGTCCTACGGATCTCGGATCTCTAAAAACCCGTTGGCGAGCTAAGATTCAAGCGTGTCCGCCCCAGTCCACAACGATGATCGCGGGAAGTTAAATTGCCAGTACACGGCAATCCAAAAACAGCCCCCCAACGAGCATGAGAGATGAGCACAAACTAGAAATCGAAGATATTGTGAGATTAAAGTATATATTTTACGCAACAGGCTGCCATCCCCTTGCATGAGGCTCCCCGGATGACAGAAAACGTGGCACGGGGAATAAGAAAAGGGCTAGAAAAGAAGGTACATGATGAAGTTGGGTACAATTCAAACAAGTCCAAATCTTGGACCGCATTGTTGTTGTTGTTCTTTTTTTTTTTTCTATCAAAGCCTTTCGATCGGCATTGATTCGCTTTTGGCTCCTTGCCCCGAGGAGCAAGACATGAGAAAGAAGCAATGAGAACGGGATCGGCGGCGGGAGATCGATAGCAGTCAGGGTGTTTCTCCAGCTGTTAGATGGATAGACCGGATGCGCAAACCATGTAATAGGCCAGGGACCTGACGAGCTAATCTTTGCCCGAACGAGTGGCTCGTACAGGGGACCAGGGCGGGCTCTCTGTTTCGCTCGTGATTGGCTCCGTAGGGACGTCACCGCGTGGGGTTGAAGAGTCATTGTTTCCTTGAAACTCGGGGGAACCGGGGTGGCTGGAGCCGGAATAAGGGTACATGGAATCAGAGAATTTGGCACCGATACCCTGGAGAGGGATACCCTGGAGAAGGATACCCTGGAGAGGGTTTTGCTCGTCTCTGAGGGAGCCGAAGCGTTAGCATTCTTCACAAGTGTAGTGGTGATAGCTTGAGAGAATGGAGGACAATGATCGCAAGCGTTTGCGTTACCATTAGCATGAACTTACTGCTTCGAACCCTTGTTTTCCATGGTCACAAATAAGCTGGAGCAGACGGATTGTGGCGAGGCGGTGCACTATTGTAGGCAGCAGAAGGCGAGTTGGACCAGAAGAATCAACTATCCATGGATGGAGAGAAGTCATCTTATATAGCCACGGGCAGCACCAATAAGTCAAAAAAAAAAAGGGGTCTCCCAGGATCTCATTATGCATGCATGATTACCCACCCCCAACCCAAAAGAAGCAGCACCCTGAAGAAAACAGTAATTTAATATTTCGAGTCGAGCCCCCGACAAATTTCTAAAAGCCGGCCGCGTGTCCGGCTCGGCATACCCAATAAAGTGAACCCTTCTGGAAAATCCAGAGAGTTTGGCCTCGCCGCTAGTGTAGGGCTCAAGATGGGCAATCCGGTTCCCAGGTGCAGGTGGAGAAGGGGAGCTGGGATTACTGCACACGTGGAGCCCAATCCCCAAAATATCGCCGGTTCGGAGAGTCCGGTCATTGTCAGTGCATTCGAACCTAAGGTGCCTTCGGGCTATGCGGCAATATGAACACACGACGGGCTGGGAAGATCGCCGCCGTGCATGGGGGGTTTGCGCCCTTATCATGACAACTTGACAGCTTGACATCCCCGGGCTCCTCCTCTGAGTAACTCATCCTTGGAACGACCTATCCTTTCACAAGCCAAGCTTATTACCCTTGCTTGTTAGCTAGTCCGCAGCTACCGTTGCCACGGGAATCCGCACAAAACCCACAATCTAAGCACCCTCAATTAGAATTCATCACCACTTTATCATGAGCCCCTGGAGCGACTGCCATTGAATGGCATTCCCGCTGCTCATTTGCTAGTGGCGCTATGGCCTCTCGATCTCTCCTGCAGGAGGTCTACGGTGGCCCTCGTTCGGAGAGTGGAGTTTCCATAAGCGGATTCCTTGTTCGATGGCAAGGAACACCCCGAATTATGAGTCGCCTACAGGTGCATTTTGGCCTCTCAAGCGAGAGAAACGGGATGCTGGCCTTTTTCTTTTATGAAAGATCGCTCATGACTAACTATTCGCTAACTAATGAAAAATGCAGTCCAAATGAAGTCTAGGGGCGTAGAGTACCCAGAATCGGCCCTTCAGCGTAGAGATGGGTATGCGCAGCGCTAGAGCCTTAGGTTAGCGGGAAGCGCACGGGAGAAAAACACAGCGCACAATGGGGATGAGGATTGAAAAGAGAACAGATGTTGAACGAGTCGACAGCACTGCCCCAGACACGGGGCATTTTAGGCGCTTACTTATTGAGAGGCACACGAGATAGTCACAACATTGCATCTTCGCGGAACCGGTATGGAAAAAAAGAAACAGGAATCGAAGAGAGGAAAGTGGCCATAAAAGCGAGTAATGATTCCCTCTATCACGAGGTCGGGAAGTAAGCTCGAAGTATGGATAAGCGTGTGGTTCCAGGATTGATACAGTTGAACGCCTGGGTCTTCACTGCCGAAACCAGTGGGAAAAAGCTGTCACCTTGGGACTGGAGACGGGCTGGGGAATGGCCTGGTAGAAATAGGGCATATCCCTTCTTGTCGTACACCGCCGGAGGATTCTTGATGGACCCACTACGAGAGCCCATGGGCAGGACAATAGCCCTTGCTGCAGAAGTCGAGGAGTTGGCATCCCTAGCGCCCGAGAGGCCAACACTACGGATCATCTCGAGCATAAAACGGACTTATGCGTTGTATTGCCTTCCCCAGATAAGGTCCCAGTTATGGGGGCTGTGATTTCGTACTAGACCGAAAAGTTACGTCACTATCAGGGAAGCCCTGATACTAGAGAGCATTTTCTCTTGTCCCTTTGAATTTTTTTTTTCCCTCTTTCCCTGACAGTCCGAATCGGCCATGTCCCCATTCTCCGTAAGGTCTCTAGTTCTTGTTTTTCCGCCCGAAACGAGGACAGACGCAAAGCCTAGAGCCGGCGGATTTACTGTTACGTTTTCCCGTTCTCTCTCTTTAGCCGGTCGAAAGTGTTCTGTATGCGAGTTCGGGATCCTCTTGCGGAGTGGGACCTATCCATTACTCTGGGGATCCTGAAAGTCGACTCACGGGCCAGTGGGGACAAGACGGAGCAAACCTGTTCCCATGATCCTCGATCTCGCGCCAGTGCGCCTCGTCCATCTACTCGGTCCTGTGTTTTCAAATTCCCGGCAGTCCTGCACCGAGTACTAGGGAACAGATTCACTGTTTAAATGAGTTAATTTCCACTGTGGGTATTCCGTAGATTCCAGATGTTCTCTTGAGACCGTGAACTTCAGTTCCGGGACAGCCTGCATGACCTAAAACGCTAGTAGCAGCGGCGGGCAGGAACCCACAGTACACGTCCCCCTCCCAGGGCCAATCTATCGCCCATTTAGTAAGTATGGATCACATCCCCGGGGCCATGAAAAGTAAATTAGAGACACACGAGTGATTACTCCATACCAATGCCGTGGCCCACTTAGAGCCACTAAAGAGATTTCTGAGATGATCGACTGTCACTTTTACTAAATGGGTATGTCGTCGTGATATGGGACTTTCCACCTCAACGCCCATCTGGAAAATAAGAGATAGCAGTCATCGCGCTGATCCATATTATGCTAGTCCGTTTGCCAGGTTCCGGTATATGCGATATTCAGAGAAAGCGCCCCCCCTCCCAACAGTCCCACGTAATATTCACTATGACGGTCTAATGTCCCAACAATTTCTATACCCCTGTCGGCGACCCTTCCCCCCCCCATTTCCTAACCCAGTCTGCCAAAAAATTGCAGGGTTTATGAGATGAGAGCCGTCCCGCGTCAAAGCCTCTGTTCTCCTACTCCCTGTCGTAGATTTGCAGCCTTTCCCCACCCCTTTGAGCCTGTTATTTTACAGAAAAAATAATCCTAATACCATATCACACCCAAGGGAAGAAGACATCCCATTTACTCTCTACTAACTATAATTAGGATCAACGGGCGCAACCGGTATACGCCTCGCAATATTGGGACCTTACATAGCGTACTGTCATTTAACCTTGGAATTAAGGGCTGGCCTCCCCGTACACCGTGACTCCACTTCGTCGCCTCGGCTGATCATCTTCGTAGGTGGCCGAAATGCTGAGCGCGAAGTAAGAGAAGCGCGGTGGACGGGGCAGTGGAGAGTAGCGCGGCGTAAATGTAGTGATCGACCAAGGCTTCTTTCGCCTCCCCCAGAAGCCTAAGCGACACTAGCCAACGGGGGTTTTAGGCGGACTTGCAATGGCCATCAAAATGGCGAAGCCCAGGCCTGCCAGTGTGGAGTTCGTGGTCAAGTGGGCAGGCTCGGGGTGGACGCTAGGGCATACATTATGCTGCGAGGATGGGCGAGACAGGGGAACAAAAGAGGCCGGGGCAGTGCTCCTCAATCCGCCTCGCAACGAGGTCTAAATGTTTGGTTTGGGTCATGTGGGGGGAAGACCTCGTAGGTACGCCATCGTCATGCTTGCGGCTTGGCCGTTGGTCTGGGTAACGCAGTAGAAGGGTCTAGAAGTTTGCAACGGGGCTTGGAACCAGGACGGAGCAGACGGTGGTTCAGTGCCGACAAGGGCCTCGACGAGGGCCCAGAAGTGTCCGGGGCCATCTTAGTGCGATTAGTAGTCCATTGATTTTTTGATTTTTATTTTTTGATTTTTTCTATTTTTTGATTCTTTTTCTTTTTCTTTTTCCTTGATTTTTCATTTATTTTTCATTTATTTTCCATTTTATTTTCCATTTTATTTTTCATTTTATTTTTCATTTTATTTTTCATTTTATTTTTCATTTTTCCATTTTTTGTTCTTTATCTACATTTTTTGTTTTTGTTCTTGTTTTTGATTTTCTTCTTTTTCTTTTTCTAGTTCGTATAGGATACGATAAGGGCTACGCTGGCTTCTGATAGGAGACCAGGTCTGTTTTGTTGCACAATAAGAGCCATGGTACTAGGGGTTTTCCGGTTCCTAGATCAGATCGAGCGTGCATTACTTGGTCACGGCGCTTCCGAGGCGATTTCTTCTCTCGGTGCTGCGCTCCCTCGCTAACAGCCCCCCCCCCCGGGGAGGAATGCTGCAGAGGGAATGTGAGGTATTTTTCGTTCCCATTTCACAACCAGTGTATGACCCATGGAATTGACGCAGAAAATGACAAACTCCTGTGCCAGAAACGGCCGCCGTTATTTCACGATCGCCGAGACCAGCCAGCGCGATGCTAGTTACGATACGGAATAGTGGTCGAGGGTGATGTGTTTTGTGCCGCCTGCATGATCGCTTCCTGGCCTCAGCCGAGGAGGATCGCAGCTGCACCTCACACTCTCCTGAAAGGACTCCAACGTCCAGATACTATGCTGGACGTAAGTACCTGCAGATAAAGGCCCGTCATACAAGCTGCATCTCAGTTCCTATCGGTTTGGACAAAATGCCCTATAATCATACCATTCATTTGATTCTAACGCTCCTGCCCCCGTGTCCAGCCAGATTGCTTCAAGTCTCGACCTTCGAATAAGAAGGAACCCGAATAAGAAGGAACCGATTCATGGAATACATGCCAGACTGGCTCATATGCGAATCAATTGTGCTGGCTGCCGGTCGTCTCCGCCCCCCTGTTGCCCGTCTAGGTGCAGCCGCTGTCTGCTCGTTAGGAGTCATGACCCCAGTGCTATGGGATCGTGAGTCCTACGTCCAAATTGAAGGGACAGAAATGGGTCAAGTGCTTTTGCCCCTGATCTACAACTACATACCGAGGGAATACACTAACAACAATTGACTCGTTCGCCCAGATCATGCCCTATTACCGGACCCATCCATCCCCGGAGTGCCCAGCGCTTCCAATTGACCCGCCAATGCTCGTGCCCAGAGGGTTGAGCTACGGAAGCCCATGCACACCACGAAATCCCCTTTCCGCCCCAAACGAGACACCAGCTCCGGAAGTGCAGACGGGTCTGGCATTGAGATCGTGTCCTCACGCCCGTGGGAGTGCAGGTATCGAACAAGCGTCTCCCGGGCCTGGCCCGCTGGGACTGGATCAACTCCATCTGCCTGGCCGATGATGATGTGTGCCGACTCTTCGAGAGCCGCGGGATATTCCTCCAGCCATGCCTCAACATTTTTCACTACTGCGGTAGGCTGGTAGACAGCAATGACTCGGCGCGCACCCGCTTGCTTTGCCATCATTTGTGTCGCTCTCATTTCCGCAGGGTGGGTGCCGAAATCGTCGATGATTTGAATGCCATTTGCTTCACCGACGTGGATGTACCGGCGATGGGTTCCCTGAAAGCTTCCCAACGCATGTCGGATGCTTTGCAGTTCAATGCCGAGCTCAAGTGCAATGGCGGTGGTGGCTAACTGGTTTTGCAGGTTATGCAATCCCAGAACGTTCAAGACCATAGGTCCAACAACTCGATGAGTTCCGTCTTGTCGGTCTCGGACGGACAGGACGAAGGTAGTGTCTTGCGGGTTGAATTTGACATGCTCTGCACGAACGTCGGCATCCTCTGAGACTCCATAGGTGATGATGTTGCGATCTTGAACTTCAGGCAGGATCTTGCGGACTCCTGGGTCGTCGATGCAGAGAACCGCGAGTCCATAGAATGGCACATTCCGCACAAATTGAGCAAATGCTGCTCGGGTCTTCTCTTGTGTCCCGTAAAAAGTGATATGGTCACTGTCAATATTCGTCACCACCGAGATCAGGGCCGGCAGCTGGACCATTGTGGCATCGTTTTCATCGGCTTCCACAACCATCCAGTGCCCAGAGCCCATGTGAGCATTGCTGCCATACTGCATGATGACTGCGCCGGATATAGTGGTCGGGGTCAGTCCGCCAGCCTCTAACATGCCTGCAACCATGCTAGTCGTAGTGCTCTTGCCATGGCTGCCGCCAATGGCAATGGACTTGTGATGGCGCATCAATGCGGCCAACATTTCCGATCTGTGAATGACCGGGATCCGTCTGTCCCGGGCAGCTTCCACCTCGACATTCGTTTTGTTCTTCGTGGCCGCGGTGGATGCTACCACGAGCTTTGCCGAGCCGAGCTGGTCTTCAGCATGGCCAATAAATACTGTTGCACCTGCGGCCCGTAGTCGGTCGACATTGTCGCTTTCTCTGATATCGCTTCCTTGTACAACATATCCCAATTTCAACAAGATCAGAGCGATCGCCGACTGGCCGTGTCCTCCGATGCAGACAAAATGTATCGGGCTAATAGAGGTGGGGAACCCAGGCGTGCGCGCAGGGCTTTCATAGTGAAGAGCTTCTTTCAGGTCTGTAGCAAGCATCCTGGTAGGGCGGGTGAGGTTCTGAGCTGGAAAGTCAGAATAGATACCGAAATGATGTCGCATCCATTCTGTTTTCTGCCCGCTTCAGCAGGACTCACGATCATCTATAAGTCGCACTAGGATGGCTAGCTTGCATTGACCTCGTCCCAGCCCATGAAGTTCGACCCACATGTTCGTCACTGGCGTCATGTACGAGGGTCGAATCCGAAAGCTCTGCAACGTTTTGCTATTTTCGAGTCTACAGCTAATAAATGTATAGTATCTGTAAATTTAATTCACGTTAGCAAACCTTCTTATTCCTCTTCCGCTATTAGTCTTGATGGTGGTTACGAAGATCAAGAGGGCAGAAATATGCGATATCCTAGCGTAGCAGAGTAGGGGAAGGCGAGAGGCGGGAGGTGGGGGAGGCGGGGCGGTACTATGATTTCAAGGGCTAAACTATGTCGGGTTAGAATATTATTCAACTACCGTATTTCTGCAGAACTTTTCAAATTGACCGCCCTGAACATTGGGATTGTAGAATTCTCTATCTGACTATGTTTACTTCAGGCACAAGACGCACTCCAAATTGGCGGTTGACGTCTTCAATGATCCGATCGGAGATCGCCTTCACTTCATCGCCCTCTGCCTCTCCAAAGTTTACTATAATAAGCGCATGGTTGGCATAAACCCCGACCTGGCCTATCCGCCTGCCTTTCCAGCCACAATTCTCGATGAACCACGCGGCTGGAACGAGGCGGCGCCCATCAGCCTTGGTGAAAACCGGGAGTGCGGCGTATTTCGTCTTGAGTGACGTGCAGGTCTCCTCATCGATGGTCACATTTTGGAAAAAGCTTCCCGCATTCCCCAGCTCTCTTGGATCGGGCAGTTTATGTCTGCGTAGGAGAGAGATAGCCTCACTGACCGAGGATATGGTAGGAGTGTGAATGCCTTGCTCGCTCAAAACTTGCTGTATCGAGCCGTAGGCGGTATGTAATCGATGGTGAGGAGCATTGGTCAGCTTTATGGTGACCGTAGAAACCAACACATCCTTCAGACGTTTGAAGACGCTGTCGCGATACCCAAACATACATTCGGCCCTTGTCATGGTGCGTGTCCTGCCGTCTGTCAGATCGACAATTTCCACCCTTTCGAGCACGTCGCTGAGTTCCATTCCATAGGCGCCAATGTTTTGAATGGGGGCCGCGCCCACGGTGCCGGGAATGAGGGACAGGTTCTCGATCCCCCCAAGGCTATGTGTGAGGCAATAGCCAACCAGAGAGCTCCATGCGACCCCTCCACCGACCTTGAGCGTCGTATGCAGATCGTCTCGGGAGAGGGTCTCGATTCCCAGAATTTCGTTCTTCAGCACAATGCCGTCATAGGTCTTCCCGGTGAAAAGTAGGTTACTTCCTCCGCCCAAAACCACATGGCGGTGGCCTTGAAACAAAGGTGACTGAACAAGCTTGCTGAGGCCGGCGTTCTGCACGCGGACGAGATAACGGGTGGTCACTGGAATATTGAACGTATTGTAGCGTTGCAAGCTGACATTTTCCTCCCAGCGAAAGCTTGACATTTGTGGGAACGCGGTGCTTGGGAATCTCGGTGAGTGTTGCAGATACCGTGCTGCGTAGTGGGGGAGCACTTGTACTCCGCACCTCTGATTTTTCTACAAACACCGTGCTCGCGTGCCTGTTCGTCCGTGTCGATCACATCGATCTTATCTGCCTCCGGATTAGCTCTATGGCAGCGCTGCAGACAGGGAGACCAGTCAGTCTTGGCCCAGGGTGGGTTTGATGCCAGTACGGGTCATACAGGCACGCTCACGCCTCGTCCCAGCCCCTTTTCAAACATCATGCCCCGCACTCGAACGTCATGGCTGGGGAGCTTGAAGTTAGCGTGTTCGGCAGCGATCTGAACAGGGCGATCTGATCTTGAATTCCCACGAGGCGATCATTTTTCCCCGCCATAGAGTATGTCAAGGCAAGGATTTCTCGATCATGCCTCATGCGACGACAAACATTCTAGCGATCGAGGGCGGTCATGATGTTACGGGTGATATACCTGTCTCTGGCTCCAAAAACGCTGGACTAGCTCTCCTGGCCGCATCTCTATTGGCGTCTGGACCAAGCATACTTGAAGGAATCCCGCCCTTATCCGATGTGGCCCGTATGGGTCGTATCTGTGAATCTTTGGGCGCAATTGTCGAACGCGCATCCGATTCCTTGCGGATCGACACGACGCATGTAGGCAGTCTCGATGTTCCAGACCGCCTCACCAGATCACTGCGAGCCTCCATCTTAACCCTGGGTCCTCTTCTTGCGCGCTTTGGAGTTGCAAAACTATGCCCCCCGGGAGGATGCGCAATTGGAGCACGGCCAATCGAGGAACACGTGAAAGGGCTGGAGAAAATGGGAGCTAAGGTCACTGTCACCGAGCGGTCCATTGAGGCTTGCGCACCGTCGGGATTACATGGGGCCGCCATTCATATGCAGACTCCATCCGTGACAGGAACCATGAATTTAATGATGGCGGCCTGTCTCGCCTCTGGAGTGACGTACATTTCCAACCCAGCCCGTGAACCCGAGGTGACCGACCTTGCCAATTGTCTCATTAGCATGGGCGCGACGATCCAAGGAGCCGGAACGGACCATATCACCATCTGCGGGCGTGACAAGCTTCTCACCCCCTATAAATACACCGTCATGGAAGACCGAATCGAGGCAGGAACGTTTCTGATTCTCGGAGCAATGGCTGGGGATCCACTGGCAGTGCATAACTGTACTGCGGAGTACCAGACCGTATTGATCCAAAAGCTGCGTGCAATCGGCGCTCAGATTGACATCAATGAGAGATCAATCATTGTCCGCAAGGCCAGGTGCCCTGTCGCTGCGGACATCCAGACGGGCCCCTATCCCGCCTACCCGACAGACCTTCAACCGCAACTCATGGCACTGCTCTCGAAAGCGCAGGGCACGTCCCGGATCACCGAGACGATCTTCGAAGAGCGCTTCAACCAGGCTGCGGGGCTGATCGCCATGGGGGCGGATATTTGTGTGGATGGGCAAGACGCCGTGATCTCAGGTGTGCGAGAGCTATCCGGAGGCATGGTGGCTGCAACAGATTTACGGGCCGGTGCTAGTCTAGTCATTGCAGCCATCGCGGCCAAGGGGCGCACCGTCATTTCGGGTTCTCATTATATTGATCGCGGGTATTATGGGCTACAGAACAAATTGAGGAAGCTTGGGGTGAAAGTGAGGCGACCTCAGAGCTTCAAGGTCGATGACGGGGAGCGCAAAGTAGAGACTGCTCAGATGACAGTTTCTACTCTCTGCTCCAGGTCCTAGCATCTTGAAGGATGTGGCTGTGTATAAGTGTTTTAATGCTGTCGTTAGAGCGAAACCATGGATGGCTTCTCAGAGCTGATTCCCAATATCTGCGTCACCCTTTTCTGTTTTGGGAACGATCTATCGAGCTTAGGAATCATGGTACAGCTGCATGCGCTGTATCCCAAGAGGGACCATCTTCTGGAAAAAAAACCCCCTGCAGCAGACTAGGGGTAATAGAGCACAAAAGTATCAAACGTGGCAATATGCAAGTCAGGGATAATCTCGAGACTCAACTTTACTATAGGTTACGTGACTCACAAACCCTTGCCAGCGAAAATCTGAGCAGTATAGCCCACTAAAAGACAGTCTACTGGTAATAAATAGCAGATACTCAAGAGGTGGATTGCTAAATCCCAATTAGACTTCCGGGATGCATACACGTAGTTGCTTGCCTGGAAGTTTCGACTTAGTCCCGCGCCTAACGAAGCTCAGCTCTACTTGTGGCTTTACTAGCTTAAATAGCGGGATCCTGAGCTTGTCCACCCTATGCCATCCCTAGCCAGTCTGTGCTGACCACGCACGAAGCTTCGTATTGCGGACTCGTGAGGACGGCGCTGCTAGCCCAGAAAATCCTAGTCGGGACACGGGAGAGGCCTAACTGCCTAAGGCTGACATGAGGCTTTTCGGGCTTTTGAGAATGGAAGAACAGAGATTGGAAGTTGAATAGGATTATGGACTTTTATTGCATATACATTAAATATTATGAAAACCGACTCGCTGGATGTTTCTCACCAGCGACAGAGACATCAAAACCCAGGCACCGCTAGTCAATGCAGAACTTATGCCCTTAAGACGAACTATGCACGAGCTCAATACAGAACTCTCCCCAATCGCTACCCCCGCTAGACGTCATGATCTCTTCGGCGATAGCTTCTTCGATCCGCTCTCCATACCGGCGCCTATAGTCCGATTTCACCTGCTCAAGGTGCCGTGGCTCCCAGTGCAGGCGGACCAGACGGGAGATGAGCAGTTCGGAGCGCTCGCGGCCAGACTTCGATTCACGGAGGGCTTGGTGGAGGAGGAGAGCGTCGCGCATGGGACGGTTGATGGCACCGTTGAGAATATGAGCGAGGGTTTCACCCTGAAGGAGAGAAATCGTCAGTTTGGGACACGAAAAAGAAAGGGGGATGGATAGGAACATACAACCAGGTTCCGCGACTTGGCAATCATGGCTTTCGCAAAGTTCTGCTCGTAGAAATGCTCGTACGCACGCAGGACTTCTCGCAGATGTGAGTCGCTCCGAAGAACGATGATATTGATCATGGCCGTTTCGCCTCCTTCGCGCGAGATCAGTGCCCGATGCAGATCAGCCACGTCTTGTCGGACAAGCCGGGTGTCCAGCGGCTCGCGTTCCTCCTGGCGGCGCTCTTCAAGGGCCAGGAGCACCGCAACACGGAACTTATCCGCGCGCAGTTCGGAGCGCATGCAGCGTTCCAGGCTGTCTCCGTAGCGTGTATCACGGAAGCAAGCCTTGATCTCGCGGATAGCGGCGTTGGAGCGGCCGATCAGGGACTCGATGAGGAGTTCTCGTCGAGAGGTCCCCGCTTGGTAGTAACAGTTCGCCCAGTAGGCTTCGGATTCCCAGCGGCCAAGGGCTGTAGCGTAGGCGATTTTGCCGAAGCTGGAATTGCCGAGCTTGAGGCGGAGGTGCTTTGCGAGGTTGATGCCCTTGCCCTGGACCTTGACACGGGCTTTGTATTCCGTGCGCAGACGCAGGATTTCGTCGCTGGTGAGACGGGGGAGAACGGAGGTAATAGCTTTGTTGTCGATGTTGCGGGTGTGATTGAGGGCCTCCTGCATTGTTTCGGCATCGGCACCGGCATCGTAGAAGGAGACGCGCTTGCGACCGCTTGATGGGGAAATGAGGACCATGGCATCTTTGTCGCCTGCGCTCACGGACGAGTGCGAGTCTCGGGGGCCATGGTTGGAGGTGCTGACGGTCGGGCGGCGGCGAGACTTGCCTTCCTTGCGGTCGCGGTCGCGGTCACTGAGCTTTTCTTTGCTGCTGCGGTAATCCCGGTCCAAGTCTTTCTCGCTCGAGGACTTCGATCGAGAGTGTTTCTTTCGTCGGCGGGTTTCGGAGTTGGATGAGGTGCCGTCAAGTCCTTCGATGTCGGAGATGTCCTCGTCTCGTACTGAAGGGATCACGATTGGAGAGGGCATTGGGGACATCGATTGGTAGGTGCCACGGTAAGGCTCAAGGAGAGGGCTAGCTGGTGGATGACCACCAACGGCCTGGGGACCGCCGACCGCGAGGTTATTCGACGAGACCGACAGACTATGGGGACGACCGCCGGATCGTCGGCCACCGGGCGCAATCTCTAGAAACTGCTGCTGCTGCTGCTGCTCTTGTGGCTGAGTGATAGACGCAGAGTGAGAACGAGCACGGGAATGAGACGAGGGCTTATCGGAGAACTGAGGCTCGTTGGTATACCGGTAAGGATAGATAGCTTGGTCGCCCTGTTTAGTAGTAGCCGCATAATGGTAGTCTGGCACCGGGTTTTTCGAGAACTGTTCGTTGGCCGAGGCAGTATAAGGGATCTTGGGTGCGGATTTCGAAGTGTACCTGACATTTCCCCATCAACGTGAGCATACTGGTATTGATTCGGGTTCGCATATACACCCGCTGGCTGGGGCGGATATGGAGCTTCGGGACCTGGAGCAGTACGATACTGCGAAGGCGCGTAAGGCCCACTCGTAGCAGGATGCTGTTGCTGCTGCTGCGCATACTGTGGCGCTGGGAACGTGGGAGCCGTCGAAGGCATGTTAGGGTACGAAGCCCCGGGGAATGTACCAGGCATGCCACCACCAGCCTGCGAAGAGGGCGGCACAAAGCCCGGCTGCTCGCACTCCGGCACCGGTGCCCAGTCTGGAGGAACCTCGATACGCGACTGAGGGCCGCCGGCACCAGGCTGGCCAGGCTGGCCAGGCTGAGCATGGAGGTAGTGCGACGGCTGCGCATACTGGTACTTCCCGGGCTTCGCATAGCTGGGGTGACTCCCCGGCGCATCGCCATAAGCGAGATCGTCATCAACCGACTCATCATCTGATTCATCCGACTCATGTCGTGGGCCACGACCCCCGGCCGGCGATGGCGGCGGACGCGAGCGCCCTGGATACTCACGAGGCTGAATCGTCCTCAAATCACGCTCATCGTCCGAGATCTCGTAGCGATCGCCGCGATGGCGCGTCTTCTCGTCATTCCGGTCACGGTCGTTGCGCATCCGATTGCGATTTCGGCGGTCCTCGTCGGAATCGGAATGTTTGACGTCGTATCGTGCAGGGCTGCGCGGGGCTCGCGAAACGACTTTCGCCTCATCTTTGTCGGCGCGCAGTCGACTCTGCTTCATCAGCTTGTACTGGCGCTCGATCTCGGCCTCTTCGTCCGAGTCATAGCTGCGGCTGGCAGGCCGGGCTAGCTCGGGTGCGGAGGAGCGAGGGCGTGAGTCGCGGGACCGTGAAGGTGAGGGCGACGGAACTCGGTTGTCGCGTGAAGCTGATCTCTCACGGGTTCTACCAGGGGACTTGGAGCGGCTGCGCCGCGGATCTCGCACCTGGAGAGAGTCCATGGTTCCAGCGTTCGGCGGTGGGGTTCGCGCCGGATCAGGGTATTTGTTTTGGCGACGCGAAGTATACAATCTCAGGGCAGTCTCTTTCCTACGGAAATGAGGGAATGAGGCAACTGAGGCAGAGAATTTGAAAGGAAAAGGAAAAGGGTTTGGTTGCACAAGAATAAGCTGGAGGCTGGGATGGCGCTTAAGTGTGTGAGAAGCGGGGAACCTTGGAAAGAGGGTAAGTCCCGCTTTTGACCTTCACAGAACAGAGAGGGAGGAAAACATGAAACCCCAAGCGTGATCATCCTCGTATTCTGATTTCCTTCTGGGCCAGGCGCCGCGAATGTTTTCCCTGAACGGTTCTGCATCGTCCAATCTTAGAACACGCCCCTCCCTGAGCCGCAATCGCCCCCGGAACGGTTGGCTGTCATTGGTCCAACGAGCTCCAGCTGCTGTAGTCTAATGCAGGCCGGGGCGCTTCCAGGATTGGCCGCGGCTTATGCACTGCTAGGCCTACGCGGTCAATTGATAATCAAGCCGAGCAGGACTGGGAAGATCTACGATTTACGAGTCAAGAACAAGTCCACTCAAAATAGAATTATCGCGGTAAGCAAACGTAAAGGAGTACAATGGCTGGAGACTCTCGAGACTCTCGATGTAACACATTTGGTCCGTAAGAAAGAAACAGAATCACAAAAGTAAAGACAAATCAGAAAGGGATCCACGGTCGATTGTGGCTTTGGCAAAAGGGTTTGGGGTATGGGCGAAGTAGCAAGCTATGCGAACAGGGTAAGAAAAACAGCGGTATTAAGACCTCTTTTTTTAGCGCGTGCGACGACCATCACGAGAAGGTCCCAGGCGGCCTCCATAAGTCTGGCGGGGGGGCTGGCGCAGGCTGTCCATTGCTCTTAAGGCGGTTGGTTCTCCAGCGCTCGTACCATATCACACGGCTGGCCTCACGCAGCTCCGAGCGCCATTCCTGGAAGACCGAGTCCTTCAGGCGTACAAAGTCGCAATGTTCAGCATTGTAAGGGTCGGCAAACCCCCAGGGGAACCGTCGACCAAGAGGCTCTTCTCCGGACGAAAGAGAGTGAGGGTCCGGGGAGAGAATAGAGAAAGGAACATGTGGGTTGGCGGGCGCAGCCTTGGGCGACTCGGGAACTTCTTGCGCAGGAGCGGGTTGCTCAGTTTTGACTTCCTTGGCCTCAGCTTCTTCCTCCTTGGCCTTCTTGGGCTCCTCGGCATCCCCATCCTTCGCTTCAGCTTCGCTCTCCTTAGGAGCTTCAGATTCCTCCTTGGCTCCCTTAGTCTCGGCATTTGCAGTAGTCTCAGGCTCGGTGAGCCCCGTCGGGTCGGCTTCTTCTTGTACATCTTCATCCTCCACACTCTCCGAATCGGTGTACTCCTCCTCTTCCTCTGGATCCTCGAGAGTCAGGATCTCCAAAGGGTCGAGGTTGGCTTCTTTCAAACTCTCCCAAACTGCCTTGCGGAGGTAACTCATGTGAGCAGAGGTGATTGTATCCGCCTTACTGATGACCGGAACCACGGTCGTCTTACCGAGCATAGTGCGCAGTACATCCAGGTCAAGATGGTGGTCCAGAATACCAGTCACAGGAGTGTCGGTTTCCTTGCGCTTGCCGTTGCGCGCCCGCTCTGCAGCGGCAAAGTTTTCGTCTAGGCGGACAGGGTCGAGGAGAAGGAAAGTACAGTGAATATGAGTATCGCGAGCACCGGGGGGAGCGCACGACCTTCATCTCTTCAGCCAGGGTCTCCTCAAACTTGCTCTCCAAGAAGCCAGTCACGCCGCGCATCTGCAGGTCCACGATGTTGCGTTCGAGGCCGTTAGAGTCCCACAGAGTCAGGCCGACGCGCTCGCCGTCAATTTCGGTTTCAAGATACTGCGAGGTGAAGCCTTCGTAGGTAGAGGTTTGATGCTGCAGTTCCTCGAGCTCTTCAGGGGTTCGGGTGGGGTGCTTGTGGGCGGGCATGGTCAAGGCCTTGCGGAGGAAGTTGAGGAACTCAGTTTTACCGGAGTTCCTAGCGCCGACGACCAATACACTGTCCTTTCAGTTAGCCACATTAGACCAAGCAGATGTTTCCTTGAACCGCTTACTTGTACGGAGTGGGATCCTTGCGGCGGCGGACACGACGGGGGCTGTTGACCGTGCTGAGAGCGCTACTGGCGTAACTGTAGCGGCCGCGGTGGGTCATGCTCTCCGATCTTGAATACGGATCGAAATCAGGCGTGGGCGAAGACACCTTGATGGAAACGCCAGAGTGAGGGCGAGGAATGGACCCCTGGACTCCCAGGGTGTCCCGTCCTCGCCTCCAAAGGTCTCCAGCTGCGGGGTGGGGGATAGATCGGGGAGGCGGGGAGGAACTTTGGGCGCGTACGACTCGCGCTGGCGGCGCATTTCCTCCTCCATCATTTGAGCCTTGGACATCCGCTTGCGTGCAAAAGATTTGCGGTTCTCGGCGAGAGGCTCGGTGGATTTGGCGCGGCGGAGAAAACCAAGCGACGCACGGTGCTGGTTTTGGAGAGATTGTTCGGGCGAAGAAGGCGCGCCTTCGGACGGGGAGGTTGCCATTTTGGACCGTTGGTTATGTTTTTTCTCCAATTTACTTTTAAGTTTGTGTATGTTTCCCTGTAGCCCCAACCTCAATTAGTTTCAATTGTTTACCATGGCACCCCATTGTCAGTGGTCAACACTCCGTTTGTGTATTTCCCCCACCATATGATCTTGGCCACTTACAGCTTATCAGCTCACAACGAACATATACTATTCCAAGGTGAGTTCGAAAGAGTCCCAACGGTTGCAATTTATCCTTTAGTCCAAAATTGAAGTACACCACAGAGTTCAAACTGCAGTTGCTTCGCGACGGAGGGGGAGGGGGCAATTGCTGGGTTGCGATTTATGGACGAAACGAAAGTGATGCTGCGACAGCAGACAAAACGAGAGGCAGATCGTGATCAAATGGCGACAAAGCTCGCAGCCAGTGTGAGATGTCAATAGGGCTGGTCGTCACTACTGGAGGACGGACAGGGGAAAGAGCAGGACAGAATTGAAATCGGGGGCGAACAAAAGTTTCCCTCGAAAGCGGGTCTTTTTTCTTTAATTTGGGAAGGCTAAGGGTTTGATAAATGGCCTGCTCACAGCGTCCGACTACTGCGGCGCATGGAGAGAAGAATGAAGAAAGAAAAAAACGAGAGGTCGAGTGGATGAAAGGAAGAAAAGCCCGCGATGCGGAGGAATTGGTCAATAGTTCTTTTAGGCGCCACGGAGCTACGGGGCGCTCTATTAAGATTATGGATCTGGGGTTCAAACAAGACGGAGGATGCGACATGCGAGTTGCACTTAGTATACATATTATGCTGCTAACACACTCATCTACAGGACTACTCACACACTCCAAACGCAAGAAGCCCAAGTCCCAAGCAAAAGACAAGACAGACAGGGTGTCACAAACATTCAGGGGTAAAAAGGTGTTGCTGCCGGTCCAGAGCCCGAGCCGGTCCCCCCCACTTGGGGCAGCTTGAGTGGATTGCTGGGATACGGTTCGCCCACCCTGGCGGGCGACTAACGCCCAACTGGGCAACCTGCCTTGTCGATGAACCCAAGCACAGCTGAGCCCACGAACCAGTCCAATTTGACTTGACAAGGCCTGTAGCTGCCATCCTCGAAAACGTGATTGCATTCCGATCCACCACGAGGGAAAAAGGGGGCATCGCGCACGTGCCACGGGCCGTTGGAAATCTCCATGACTGGTTCAATCGGGCAATCTCCATGACTATCTGCATTTGAACAAAGCCTTAAAACGGTTGTTATCTGCAATGGTGATTGTCTCAACGCCTCACTTTGTACCCCTGCGAACTTACTTTTTGCCATGCTCTCATCATGCCGGTCCGCAGGCCCTCCACCTGTGCAGGCGATGACGGGGTCCATGGGGGGCCATGAATGACTTACAAGCCGGCGGAATCTCACGGCTCTGCAAGAATGGGCGCAGAGAGATCTTTTGCAAGTTGATTCGTCTGGTGGATAATTCTGAAACGGCGTTGAAACTTTTGGGCCTAGCTCGCCGAGCTACCGGTTGATCAGTCGCAGATTGCGTCGCCTACTCTTGCCCCGTGAATTTTAGCAGACAGTTGGGCTCGAATCTGAATTTGCAAGTGGCAAGAGACGCCATTAACGCGCTGCCTATGCCGCAGGAAGCTTCCTGAATAATTTCTAGCGTCTCCAAGGTTCCAATGCCACCCATACCTTGCCCTGGATGTCCACGCCTCGCTTCTTTATTCTCTTCGCTGGTTTCAAGAGCAGAGAGTCTTTCAATGGACTCAGTGTTCATTCCCCTTCGGGCTTCAGCTGGCGTAGAACAACTCAGCAATGCCCCTTGGGCCTTCGTAAATCCGCAAATCGCAGCACAGGTCCGAAAGTGCGTCTTCTGTGGGGCACGCTCACCCGCGGAACCACAGGGGGAGCTTAGGTACAAAAGGGAGGTGGTAGCTGGAAATTGCTCTGTGATTTGATTCAGGGGTACCTATCGCCCTCGCTTGATTCCTCTCATAAATCAAGCAGCAGGACTAGGCCTGCCTTGGCTACTATTATCCAAAGACATTATTGCCCTGGAGCTGCTAGCAGAACGCCGCACGGTGCTCTGTGGTGGAGCGAGAGTGGAGCTTCGGGCTCCATGTGGTTAATGCTTAAGAGGGCATCTTCCATCCTTCAAACGTACACTGGTCTTTCCAGGCAATGGATCATTCTCACCAAACGACTATTTGTTCTCAATAACAGATTATAGCTTCATAAATCTCCAGATCGGAGAATTTGCACCATATCCCCCGCACAATTGAGAGCTGGGACCGGATGCATGGTTCACGATTGCTTCTGCGCTCACACTCCCATCCGTGCTTAATTTTTGGCCTAAACGAACGGGGGTGCAGGACGGGGTGCAGGTGATCGACTAGCCAATTGCTAGTAGCTTAGCTACCGGTGGCTTCGCGTCCCGTTCCTACCAAGACACGGCTCCTGCTTCCAATTCCTAGCCGCGGCACGAGTAGCATAATCAAACTCATAATCATGACATGGATTATTGATCGATTAGACATCCCTAAATACTAACTAGTTATCCTATGTCCATTATAACCCCCATTCCGACTACATACACCCCCATGTCTGAGCCCCACTAAATGGAAGTCTCGTTGCCAGCTAAAACAATCGCATCCCACACAACACACGGGCTGGACGGACAGACCTCCGTGCGGTTCAGGGTCTTGAACTTCGGCCCATTGGGACCAGCGACGTACTCCGCCTGTCCGAAAATAGTTTTCTCGTTCTTGGGCTGGTCATCGCCCCATCCACCGTTGAAGTTCAGCCATGCGACGGGGGTATTGTCGTCGCCGGCTGTGAACGTGCCGGACGACGCGTCGTAAGTGTAGGCGTAGGCGTTCAGGGTTGGGTCCCAGAGGACACCTTGGTCGGAGTAGTCGAGTAGAGGGCCGTCGGGGAGATCGATCCCGGGGATAGTATGGTCGTGTTGGCTATATATGTATGTTAGGTGGATCATGCCTTGACGTTGTGCCTGCTTCTGAGGAGATCTGTAAGAGGGGGGTGTCTTACCCGGCATTGGCATAGTTGGCGTGGGTCCCGTTGCCTGAGTAGGACAGGGGTCGCTGGCCGTCTTTCTCGACGGCGTCGTAGGTGAACGCCTGGCCGCTGGCATGCTGGCTGAACCACATGGCCTGGGGCTCGCCATTGGAGAAGCGGACCATGTTATGTTCCCAGTCGCCGATGTGGTCACCGAACTCAAGGCCTAGAACCTTATCGCCCTTGTTGTATCTGGGAAAAAGTCAGTCTCGTCAGCGACGGGCGACGAAGAACGAGCCAACTTACGCATAGAAGTAGAAGTAAAATGCGTCCACAGCGCCAGACCCGTGGTCGTTCACGACGATAGCGCAGGCGTGAATATTGCCAGCATTCCCACTGCTGTCGGGAGTCACACCGAAAAGCCAGGATGGCATAGGTCTGGCAGCGATGCCGCCAGCAGTCGTCAGATAAACACTAGTATTGCCCAGATCGTTCAGCTGGTCCAGGTTATCCAGTGTCAGAGGCGAGGGAGCCCCCTCAATAGCAGTCCAGTTGACCTGGGGGGTGGTATTGTCTAGCTGGGCCTGCAGATCACTGGGACGGTATGCGTCTGTGCTATACAGCCAGACTTTAGGAGCTGCCTAGGAATCAGAACTTAAACGAGCGTATAGGCCTGCCACCGCGAGCCCGTTCCAGTTATTGTACGCACTCACCATAGTCGTAGACATACTGCGGGATAGTCGCAGCAGCCCTCGCCAAAGGCAAACTTGCGGCGAGCGCTACGGAGCTGGATACCATACGCATTGCGGCAGATCCAAATGCTGGACAAAGTCGATATGAGCGAGAGCTTAATTTACTCAGGTCCTCGAAGCGGCCCGGGTTCCCTCGCCGACTCTTTATCTAGATCGCGATCAGCATGATCTTATCACACGACGTGGGCATGAAGGGTTTGCCCCAGGCATATTACACGTACTGCAGGTATGAAGTTGGGCCTGCCGGGTATGAGTGACCAGCAACGGGAGCTGCCAGTGGGCGACGATCTCTGTTTAAAAGGGTATCTCGGCCTTGTGCTCAATCACACCTTGCCGGGGCCTCAATCGTAATCGGCCTCAGAACTCTCGATGGCATCGGCGACTCGGAGAGAAAGTGGGGACCCCTCCATTACGACGAATGGGGGGGGGGTTATATTTTACTCCGAGGTCCGTTAGCCATGCTTTGGAATGTTACATGCAGTTATTGGGAGGAAGCGATCGGCAGCGCCAGGAACAAGGGCTGGATGGATCCTGTGGGCGCAATTTGCATTGTGATTGGGCTTGCGGGGTCAAAAGTTTGTTCCATTCACGATTCCCTTTTAGTTCGTTGTCTATCATATGCAGATGAGGCGTGACTTCCGAGATCCTGACCTTGTCATCTGGCAGAGGTCAGGGCGAGAGAGACTGGAGTCGACTACTCGCCGCTAATACAGTTGAAGGAACGCTGGAGTCTAATAGCACTCAACTGCCTGGGATTCAATACAGATCTCCTCAAAGTTCCAGGCACATCAGAGGTTAAGGGGAAAAAAAAGAAAAGAAAAAGAAAGTTGCCCTGCGCCCCGCGAACCCACAGCCAAGACCCGCCAATGACATGACGCACAGGCATCAGGTACCCCGGTCCGCGCCTTTAACTGGACAAGGCTATATAGAATCGGTCGTATAGAAGAACCGAGACGATGAGCAGTCCGGGATGCGATTTGGTAGAACAGTTATAATACATGGATGATCCGCTCAATAGAAAGTTGATCTCTCCATTCTGCACCCTCGCATTAATTGTTTCACCCACCCATTTACCCGAAGATTCGCAGGTCTAAAGGAATCTTATCCCCCAGCCATGTCGCGCGTTGGGTGTGGTTCCGCTTTTCCTCGGACTCGATTGTGTTCGGGTGCACCAGTGCGCTAAGCGGCCCGCGATGAATGACAAGCCAAGGGATGAACGCACCGAACTGAGCCGGAGTGAACAGATTGACTTCAAACATAGCGACCGGGTGCGGACCAACGGGGCGATCAAAAAATTTGTAGATGCGCAACTCAGGGACTGGGCAGGTCAGTATCAGGGCAGAAACGGGTTGGAGTTGTGGAAACAAATCAGGCCAAACTTAATGGATCTCCCGGTTTTTTGTGTGAGGAATCTACTCACATTCTCGGCGAATTCGCTCATGCAGGGCTCTCGCAAAGGTAACTTGCTCCGGGTTGGTCTGCGCTGGTCAGCAATTCTGATCAGCGGCATCTGGTTGCTAGTCACATAGCGTTATGTCGGGTCCTGACCTGGTAATGATAGATGTGGACATCAAACCCCCCTCTGCGGTCTTTGGCGAGAGGATTCGGGAACTCCTCGTATGCCTTGCTCAAAACACCAGTTTGCGGGTTGACGAGGGACTTGCCATCTGCTGTCTTCTCTCTAGTGCAAGATCAGTCGTCGGTCACCAGCATTGGCCCCTCCGAGCAATGGCTTGAATATACTTACTCTGTCAGTGGCTCCAGGCCCTCGTATCCCTCTAAGGGCGAAGGATACTCAAACGCAAATTGATCGGTCATGATGGATGAAGTTGGTGAAACCTGAGATGGCGTGCTGAGGAAAAGCGGGAGCCCCTCCCATACGGTTCAAAGTATATCAGTACCTCAGACTAGGAACCAAATTAACAAAACACTCTGTGGCGTTTGGAGGCGGAAGCCGTTGGCTATTGTAAAAGAGTTGCAGATTAGATCCGAGTTATCAATCGAGTTATCGATTCTGATCAATCAGGGTGGAAATTCGGCTGCTCCGCCAATTCCCCGTCAATTCCGCGCTCTGACAAAGCTGACGAAAGCCGCGGAATACAATCCATGGATCTGGGGACATACTGGGTCTGCATCTACTGTGTATATACTGTTGCACCCTGTAGGACTCATCTTAGATCGGTCGAATCTTCCTTTTGTTCTCAATGTCCGGGTGGCAAATTCCACATAAAAAGACAACCTCATTTTCCGAGTCCAACCCACCTTACCCCGGCACCGAGGACGGGTAGTTATATAGAGTCATATTACTCCGGATTGGTCAATCCTTTATTCTACTGCAAATAAGGCACTGATATTGCTATATAGCTCAGGTTCGTTCATTTCTGGTTTTGGCGACTTGCTCAGTACTAGCAGCGACCTCGTTCCCCCCAACCACTAAAAGGCGAGTTGATTAAGCCAAGAAATGACCCAAGTAATCCGTCTTGCCCAGCGGGACGCCTTCCTTCCGCAGGATAGCATAGGCGGTGGTAACATGGAAGAAGATATTGGCCTGCATAATTTGCGCCGCCTGGGTACCGGTCGATTCCCGCTCCATGGGGCCTATCTTGTATTTCCTAACCTTCTCCACATGCTCAATGATGTACGCATTGTCCGCACTGTCGAGCGCCTTGAGGGCACTGTCAATGTGCTCGTACAGCTGATCCCAAGTGAGCTCCTCGACCTTGGGGAATCCGTCGTTGGGACTGGCGATGGCTCCGTCGGTCAGAGCGGTCAGCGCCCAGAACACCGAGGAAGTGACCGCGCGGACCTGGAAAGTGAGGGGATGCATGTCGTCGATGATGCGCTTGTCGGGGAAGCTGGCGGAGTTGGGGTGCTCCTGAGCCTTCTGCAGGCAGTGCCTGAGGGCTTGCAGGGCATTCTTGGCGGGCTTGAGGAAGCCGTCTTCGACGGTGTAGACCATTGTGGAGGAGGATGGATGGGATTGGCTAATAAAAGACAGTCTTGATGGCGTTATTTGAGTCTACAATGGCTAACTTCGAAGTTTAAGTACCCCTCCCCGGCCCCACACATCTGCATAGCCTGGCTTATGCAACTTTGATCCATCGTCGAGCTTCCCGGGCCAATTCGGGGCCCGGTTAGGCCGACGTTCCTGTGCTTACACCAAAGGATGCACCCTATTGAGCGTCGACCGGGCAAAAGCCTTAATGTCCTCCACTCAGTGGTCCTGCTTGCCTATGAGGAAATCGGACAATTGAGAAGCGAGGCCGAGGCTTCCCAGGGCTCTAAAGCGGAGTCACTCTTGGTACGTCAGCGTACCGTTCGGCGCAGGCAGCCCACACAAGGCTGTGTTCGTGATTTTCCATCACCTACACAGTATGAAAACTGTCAACATCAAACACGTCTATTTTAATTCCGCAAATACCATGCCACCCCTAGTTAAACGAAAGAAGAAAAACTACCAGTATGGGTAAAATGACCGGCTCATTCCAGGTATTCTTCTGCCCACTCACTGATTCTTTCTCGGCACATGGGACAACTATTATGTTTCCAAAGCCATGGGCGATACACACCCCATGGAACATATGATGACAAGGAAGCTCAGTGATCAGTGTATCCACATCAGGAGCTACCGTACAAATAGCACACACACTCACACAATCCACCAGCTTCTGATCAACAGTCCGCTGGGGGAGTTTCTGAATCAACCAGCCCGGAATGGGCGGCGCAGAGAACATCTCTTGCCTAATATCTTCAAAGTCAGAGTCAATTGCAGTCAATTCATCAAACATCTCCGTATAGAGCTCAAAAATCTCCAATGAAAATTTGGGGAAATGGTGACCAGGAATCCTATTCCCTCGTCTGTGAAGGATCATCAGGCTCAGGATTCGGAGGATCTTCTTCCTCTCATCAACGGGCCACCTCTCATAGAAGATACTAGCTTTCTTTTTCGCGGCGAGCATGTTTTTCTCCACGTCTGTCAGTATCCCGTATTTACTTTTGGCCTTGAAGCCGCCTTCTCCCCATTTGTCTATGTGCTCCAGCGCCATCTTGAAAAGGTCTTCACCGAGGCTGGACTTGTCTGCACAGACGCGGTAGAGATCGCGGTCGTTAAGCCAGCCAAGGGCCACAAGGACTGCGTTCATCTCTCCAACTTGAATTTCTAAGCTAAAGGAGGCATTGGAGGCAGGGACTTGTTCAAGTTGCGGACTTGGAGGCTTTTTCGTTAACCCGAACTTGAACATGACGGACGGTTGTGCCTACTGATTTGTAAATTAAACAGACTAGGCTCAAGGGAGAGCTGGCGATTAGACGGCTGTGAATATAAGAAGGCCTAGTCCTTGGAATAGACAGCTGGAAGCTCAGGCCATTTCATTGTCGTGGGCTTTTATGCGAATCGGCTCCAGGTTTCTTTCATGAATGCTCAGGAAATATGCCCCCTACCCAAGTTGCTTTATCCTTTGACATCATTTCTTGTTTGATGGATAGTACTCTAATGTTCTGTCTTGCAGCGTGTCACGGGCGGGTCTTTGGATCTACTGGAAGGTTCTTGCATGTGGACAAAGGACTCATGGACTGTTTCACTGGCATTTCGTGTTTCATTTCAAGAGCAGGGGTATCCCTCACTGCAAACAAGTGTCTTCGGGGTTTAAATTAGAATACAAAGCCTGTGTCCGAAATTGATGATATCGCTCATGCACGCACGTATTGATTAGAGAGGGGCTGGTTGTAGTTGGAGATCTGGAGAGACAAGCAGAAGTGAGAAGTCCAGGGGTAGATTATCAAGGGAGAAAATATGAAAAAGCTACCATTGGGGGCGGACGTCAGTATGGCCTTGATCATCCGTGAACTTGCCTCGATCCCACTCTCGGCCCTCACCTTTCCGCGACCACCGCAGGCCTTCAAGATCGGGCTCATCGGACACTGTTGCTTTAGGTGGTTTTGTGACCCTGTTAATCAATGCTTCGTCGAATCCAGCTGCACGCAGCCTTGCTTCTCCTCTCTGCGTCCAGTATGCTCGATCGCGGGAGACCTCGGGAGACAAGGATGACTCCGACTCACTGTAGACCCCCATAGATTGACGACGGGCTGATGGACGATCCGGAATGCTCCTGCGAGGCTGCTCCACATCCAAGGCCGGGTCGTAGTCTGGCGCGAAGTGGGAGTCGATCGTGCTCGGGTTGGCGTTGTAGATTCCTCTTCCGCGGGATCGGACAGGCTCCTCGCCGGCCTTCGGAGGAAGAGGGCCGATCAAGTCATCCAAAGGATCTGATTCGTCGCTCGAATGGTACTTACGGCGTTTTATGATAGGCAAAGATCGTGGCTCGGTTGCCGTCGACTTAGTAGGAACGGGCCGACTTTGATGGGCCGATCTAGCAGCAGTGTCCGACTCATTGCTTGAAGAATCCCTGCGCCGGTGTTCTGCGTGTGAGGACCTGCGATCCCGAGAGTCAGGCCCCTCGGCCGCGGAAAGACGACTAGCTCGAGATGATTTATGAGACCGTCTACCGGACGGAGAAGAGGATCGGCGTCTCTCATGTCTCTCACTGCGATAAGACCTGGACTTTCGACTGGAATAAGGGAACGACTTCGAGATCGTGAAGAGGACCGGTTTCGGTGTCGAGGTCTATCTCCCCGGGATGATCGGTGTCGAGAGTGCTCCGATTCCTGTTCTTTGCGGTCACCAACGTCATCATTCATTGTATCACTCCTCGGGGGCCTGCGTTCATTTCGATTTTTGTTTCCACGCGAGTCGCGATAGCCTCCACTCTTGTCCTCACTTGGTATCTTTCGGTCGCGGCGGCGAGAATCACGGTCACTTCGAGGATCCTGACGGGTACGCTCCGGGGCTCGTTGAGACTGCTCTTGTAGGCGGCGTTTGTGGTCTTCTGCCTCTTTCTCTTGCTTCCGCCTCAGAGAAGCATTATGGCTGTCGGTGTCTCTGACCAAGTTGCGAAAGAACCGCGCATTAATTTTTGGCGCGTGTCTTGCTGGTCCACTGGAACAAAGTCAGCACGATCAAGTTGTCCGAGCCCGTTTTAGATAGACGCAGCCTTGGAACTTACCTTCTGGGTACATATGCCCTTGTGCCTTCAGCGGAGGACCTCTCAAAACTCTCGCGCGCCTCTTTCGCCATCATCGCGGCTACTTCATCATCGTCCATCTTCGAGAACAAGAGTGCAGCAGATGGCCGCGACTATCCTCCCAAATTCAAGCGAAAATGGTCTAGCCCGGCATCAATTCATAGCACGAAGAGGAACGGTCAGAAGAAAATCGCGTAGCGGGGTTTGACAGAAGAACAAGTTCACCTCCAAATAATCTGGAGATAGGCCCCAGTATGGTCACGTGCTTTGTTATCGATAAGCGGTTCCCGCATTGTTTACGCCCGCGCTTGCGACACCACTAAATATTCAAAACTTCTGGACCCTGTTGTTTCCTTTTGCTGGAGACGTTGAACCATGGCCAATGAGGCACATGAGGCACTTGCTGCCTTGAGAAAGCCGCAGAAAGAACAAGGCGATCTGAAACAACTAAGTATCATTCGCATTTCGGAGCCTATCTCAGATGTCGGCGAGTCGAAGCAGTCGCCCTCGAAACGACGATCCGACGTGTCGATGTCCGACTGGAGCGATCCAACTCCTGCAGTTCTAGAGGCCGACTTAACGCACTACAAGGTATATACTGCATCGCGCTACAAATAGGATTCTTGTTGATATGTCTGTGCGCAGGAACTATTTTCAAAACTACGATTTTCATACCTCGAGCAAGTGACCAAGGAGAAATTCTTGCGCGCGATTGTAGGTGATCCGCCTCTGGTTGTTGGCCATAATGAGAATGTCGAGTTGGAGGGCCAACTAGCAGAGGTGAAGGCCGAGCTCAAGGCCCGGAAAGAAGAGGCTCGAGTGATGATTGAGGAGATGGAGAGAATTAGTCGCGATTTGGCGCGCAGTAAGTAGGGCCCTTGCTTGCAAATATAGCTCGTAGGGGCAGCCGCTGAGGGATGAATGCTACAGGATATGAGATTATCGAGCTCCAAGAAACGCAATTGTCGACCCTCCCTGACTCCATCGAGAACCTTGAGTCTACCATTGCCGGTCTCAAAGCAAAGCAAGTTGCTACTATGGACTCCTCTGACCCACGATCGTCACAGAACCTCTCTCTTCCTGCTACCGTGCAGCTGCTCTCGGAGCGTGAGGCGGAATTGGCGGCTCTGAACCGTCAGATTGCTGCTGTGCAAAACTCGCTGCCACGTAAAACACGAGAGGCCGAGGCAATCGAGAGGGAATGTTCGGTGCTTGAGCGCCGAAAGGCTGAAGCGGTGACACAAGCACGCGAGGCTTACCGTAAGAAGCAGCAGGGCGAGAGCGACGGGCTGGAAGAGATAGGCCGATGGTATAGAGGGGCAGAGGAGACCCTGAAAGAACTGGTGGGCACAGAGGGGTAGCGAGGTTGATTACGATAATACGACGAAATGAGGGGACAAGGCGTCAAGGATCTACTGTACATATACGAAAACCTCAGCCGTTAGGGCAACTGGAGATTACTGAATGCAATGGATTCGGGTCTCGAATTTAAGCCATCTGGCTGGTATGTATTCATTTGATTTGCATGATCATACAACATGAAAAGCTTGATGCTGCAGTCATCAGGCCCAGGGTATTGATTTGCCCAAAGCGAAACCCGTCCGTACTCCCATTTTTCTTTTTTAGAGGATAATTTACTCCTCGTCCTCCTCCTCTTCACCGTCATCACCACCACCGGCAGCAGCGGCGGCCTTCTTGCGGCGGGTACGGCCGGGACGGCCACCACCGAAGGGAGAGGTCAGAGAGAAGTCAATGTGCTTCTGGGAGTCCAGGCGGACCATGAAAGAGGGCACGTTGACGATCTGCTTGCCGACACGGATGTGGCGCTGCTTGATCAGGACACGGGCGTGGTGGATGGACTTGGCGAGGCCGAGCTTGTAGACACAGGTCTGCAGACGACGCTCCAAGAAATCCTCGACCTTGAGGGCCAGAACGTAATCGAGCTTCATGCGGGACTCGTCGAGCACACCGATACGGACCAGACGGCGAATCAGGGCGTTACCCTCGAAAAGACGCTTGGGGTCCTTCTCGTCAAGGGTGAGGAGCTCACTAAATTGGAAAAAAGTTTCTGGTTAGTACGTACTTCAGGAAGCCCGGTATTATCGCTCGACAAGAAAAAAAAGAGCAAAACATCCAGGGCAGTATCCGCGGGGTGGGGGCCTCCACATACCGAGCAGCACGACGAATCTTGGACAGGGTAAGCTGGACACGCCAGACCTCACGCTTGTTGCGGAGGCCATACTCTCCGACAACCTTCAGTTCAGAGTCACTAAGAAATAGCGGTTAGGCAATTGAACACACGACATAAACAGAAGCACGCTTCTGATCATTGGCCGGAGAGTACTAACAGACGAGCCGACTCATAAGCTGTGAAAAAAGTTAGTCTTCGACTGTCGTGCAAATGCGAATTTCGTCGGGTTGGACTTACGGCGACGGGGGACCTTGTAGGTCTTGGAGTAGACACGGCTGTAAAAAGAAGATTAGAATTATCCTCGTCATCACGAAGCATCACGATACTCACGGAGCAGGGGCCATGGTTGCTGGGTGTCCTGGTTGTCGGTTGGGCGCACTGAAAAGAATCCAGAGTTCGAAGTGATGGGAATGGGTATCTCGGTTAACGCTGTGCTAACGCTAGTCCATATTAGGAAATATCCATTGGGGCAAGAGAGCATTAGGGCACACTCATATAGTTAGGGCAAGTCAAATTTCTCGGCTAGCTCCACAATATCATCACATGACACACGGACGGTGAAATCCACCTCCAGGTCTGACTTTGATCATTTTGGAAGGCCGACTCACCACCAGCATCAACCACCAACACCGCCGTCATGCCTCACTCCTACGGTCTGCGCGCCGGCACTCGGGTACGTCTACAATACATCCCATCCATTCCCTCGATTTTTACGCTTTCGACGATCCGGATCTTGTGACGAGAGGACATGCAATTTTGTGGAAGGACGACATCGAGACCAACTTACTGACCAAATGAACAGTATGCCTTCAGCCGAAACTTCAAGGAGCACGGTATGATCCGTCTCTCCACCTACCTGAAGACTTACCGGTACGATCGCTCAAGCCCCGGAATCTCGAATTGAAATGGTGGAACAACGTATCTGACAAGTTTTACAGGGTTGGTGACATTGTCGACCTCAAGGTCAACGGTGCCGTCCAGAAGGGGTCAGTACTCTCCGAATCTCGCATCTCGCTTGGTCCTATCGTTACAAGCGCTATGGGATCATGGCTTCGCGATGGAAATGAGCATGAATAACTGAGATGTATCTATAGTATGCCCCACAAGGTCTTCCACGGCAAGACTGGTGTTGTCTACAACGTCACCAAGTCCTCCGTCGGTGTCATCATCTACAAGCGTGTCGACAACCGCTACATCGAGAAGCGCATCAACGTCCGCATCGAGCACGTCCAGCACTCCCGCTCGCGTGAGGAGTTCATCAACCGTGTCAAGGAGAACGCCCTCAAGAAGAAGGAGGCCAAGGAGAAGGGCATTCACGTCCACCTGAAGCGCCAGCCCGCCGGCCCCCGCCCCGGCCACGTCGTCTCCCTTGAGGGTAACGCCCCCCGAGACTGTCGCCCCTATTGCCTACGACACCCACATCTAAGCGAATCACGAAAATGGGACTTTGGGTTCGGTATGCGTGGTTGTTCGGTGTTTTTTAAACTGGGTTTTCGCCGTTGTTATCCACCCAGCGGGGTGGATTGCACTTGGGTTGCATGAGACGACGTTAAGGGTCTCGGATGCCCTGGGTCATCTCACGCCTGTGCATAGATTCCCCTGAATGAAACAAAATCAAAAATTTTCCGATTTCAATTGCTTTTGAAGAATTGAGATGTATGAGCTATCTGACCACTAGTATACGTAGACAGCTGTCAACCGTAGGTTCTTGTGTTGATATCGTCCAATCTTCGGACCGAACCGGTGTATAATACTTCACAGAGCTCAGGATGAAGTACTGACCGGCCGTAGTCAATTTTCCAAGACTCAACTGCTCGATTTTTAAGCTTTGACTCGGTCTCCTTGAGCTGTCCGAGTCACGCCAGGAGGTCAGGTGGCAATATCCATGATTAATGCGATAGAGAGACCCATCATGGCCTCTTCCTAATCGCCTTTTTGACTTGAAGAAAAGAGGAGAAGGCAGCCCTGGGGGCCACTAGAATGAATAGAAGGAACAGAAAACCAGTTGCTGAAAATGCAGACGCGTTGTCCCCACGTCAGTCTTACGCTTCAATGACTAGTTTTTCTGTGGATATTTTCATATAAGCATCCTGTCTGGCATGCTTTGGCTTCGCGGATACTGACCGAAATTCTCAAGGTAGAAGGCGAAGTGCGTTACAGGGGTCTTAACAACCATATAGAGCTATGGACTCGTAAATCATAAATCCCGCTCAGAGTTCTGTAGGGTTGTCCTCCGAATAGATTGGAGTGGCCCGTCGGCTATGTGCAACCTGAGGAGACTTGAGTAGCCCTGGTGCTTGAAGACACCATGCGCGAAAAGAGACTACTCGTAAAGTTGATAGGTCAAAATTGAGGCTTGGTATTGATGGCAGCAAGTCTTGGGTTCCATCGCATGAAGCTCGGCTGCATATTGGACCCCGCGGCCTCCAACAAGCTTGAAGTACTACAGCTTCATAGAACCTAGGGACTTGCAGTAATCAGGCGAATGCATCGAATGACACCAAACGGATCTCGGCAAGATGCCAGATGCTCGATCCATGTGACGCATAAATTTCCTCTTCCTAACGCATGCAGACTGGTAGGGCGACGGGGCCTTATGCACGGAGCTAGTGATGAAGCTAGGGATTAATGCGAAAGTACCACGTTCTGGACATGGGTTATTCAGCCGCACTAGTTAGTTATATCTGTGCCTAGCATGCAAGGGCCCTGCGAGGGCCTTGTGCGACCTTTGCGTAGGAGTGATGTGATAAGTCTGTCGTGTAGCGCGTTTTTGGTGATATATTGCGGGAGCCCAAAGGCCGGTCCTGATCTCGCTCTGCTTTTCAAATCCCAGGTTGTATCCACGGGACCCGCTTGAAGTATTCTAACGAAATCCTGTTATTCCAAGCTTTGTACCTCGGCAGTTGTTGCTCTCCGATCTAGCGGCGGTGTGGATAGAACATGCGGACGATCCTGCGTGGTTTAGACCTGCATACATTGGCTCGATTATGGAACACACGACTGGACTAGGACCATTGCGGCAGACGATTTCTTAGATGGTGGTGGGTAGCATGCACGGTCTCGTCATCCTCAAGAAAAAAAAAGAGGATCTGCCAATCCTTGTTCCGGTCGACTCAAAAACTGTACACTCCACGGGGACTGTATGGAGCCACAGGATATGTTGCATCGACTCATTTTTGAATCCTGTGGCCGATACCACATGGAGACACGAACTGGCTGCGCGGGGAATTATTACACATGGTTCATTTCCCCTGGAAGCGCAGCCGGACGTATCACAGATCGCAGAGGATTCAAACGGCAAGTGGAACCGCCCTGGATCGCGGGACCGTCGGGTGTACCGCTACTTGTGACCACGCGACCCCGTCTTTCTTGGGGTGCAGTTGCCAAGTACAAACTGAGATGGGGCTAAGGGGACTTGGAGTACTTGCCCCTTTTTATACTCTCTTCGATGTGCCTCTTCCTCTGGAGCTGACGCGTCGTACCCGGTCTTTCTGCAAGGGGAGCGTCTATGATTTGAAATATTCAAATCATCAGAATTTCCAGCTATCTGCTCCTGCAGGTCCCCGTGTGAAAGATCGCCCTTCCAAACGAGATTTGCGCCTGTCAACCACACGATTACGCACGAGATGGCTTCGATGGCTTCAGCCAAATCCGTAGATGTCCGAAATCCGGATCCACTGCTGATCTTCCCCGCAATCCTACTGTTCCAAGCACTAGGCCGTACGGAGTAATTAGGGCCTGATCCTATCGACATGCAGAAGCAGGACTCTAGTATGCCACCGCTAGGGAAAGACCTCGTCGCATGATGGCATCACACCCCCTAAGCACTTTCCTCCTGTCCTCACGAGCCTATCAACCGTAGAAGCCCAGGGTCTCTTCCTCGGCCAACCTCGTATTCATCTCCTTCAGAAGCTTTGATTCTTTCAGCCACACGGGCACCACTGTCATTTACTCCGCATCTTTATTTTGCGCCATCCCATGTGCTCAGTCACCTGCAGCTTATCCACCCGAAGCCACAAAAGCGGGCGCTCTCACTCGCTGGCGCCACAGTCGGTCGATCCACGCATAGACCGCCGTTTGTTCTATGCGGCCAAGCGGAGGCTGCAGAATTCGACTTGTCTCGGAAATAGGGCTCTTCAGGTGTGCATTCCCTCCCTGTGCCCACCCATCTATCCCAATGGGTCTTCCACCCCTCGCGTCCAGTCTGTCGGCGCCTTGCCATTTGGCCGAGTGTGCGGCATGAGATCCTGTATACTGGGTGCTGATGCTGATCAGCCGACTACCCTCGGAACTTTCATTCAGCCTGCTGGCCCGACTGCTCCATAACGTTGCTGTCGGAGTTAATTCGCCCTGTTTTATTTTTTTTTTTATTTTTTATTTTATTTCCCCCTTTTTTTTCCAAGAGACGGCCGGTGGCATGCGGGCCTGAGACGGACCTATGAGCATTCACTTCCCCCTTTTGCCATTGGCGTCCTCAAGTATAAAAATGTCCCTGGCATTCTGGTAAACACCGTGTCGATCTCCTGCGCGTGCTCCGTCATTCAAACTGCTCGTGCAGCTTTCTGGTCTGGAAGCTCTAGCTCTTTCGCACTCCTTCAATTTGGTGATTCGACTTCAGTAATAAAAGGACAGGCTCCTCGGTCGATCATTTTGATCCCGTCCAATCCTTCCGACTTTCGTAAGTATGCAGCTGTCTCGTCTTGCTGCTCTCGTGAGCGCCTGCGTGGCTTCTGTTGGTGCACAGTCAACATTTTCGCCTGCTCGCCCTCCGGCAATCCCACTGGCTGTGCGGTCTCCCTATCTTAGTGTCTGGCTCGACGGTGGCAGCGATGGTGGAGATGGTGGTTACCTAGCAGGCGAGTGGCCTACCTTTTGGCAGTGAGTTTGGCATTCCCCATCCGTCCGCCAGACGGCAATTGGAATCGCGGCCACAAAAGGATCTTGAGTATCTAACCTCCCAAAAAGAAACCAAGTATTTGGCTGGGCGGGTATTGTCCGTGTCGATGGCGCGCCCTATACTTGGATGGGCTCATTGCCGAACACTATGTCTGTTAATCAAACGGCATTCGAATATACCGCAACTAAGAGTATATTTACAATGCACGTTGGCAACGCTGTTGAAATGAAGATCACTTTTCTCTCCCCTATCACGCCTGATGACTTGAAACGCCAATCCCTTGTTTTTCTCTTATCTGAATGTCGAAGTGTCGTCGCTTGACGGTGGTCACCACGATGTCCAGGTTTATGCCGATATCTCCGCCGGTGAGGACTGCGACACACGTGAATCTTGCGCATCTCTAACGAATTGATACAGAATGGGTCTCAGGTGATCGCAATGCCGTCGCCCAGTGGGATTATGGCACAGCTGATGGTGTGTCTTACCACAGGGTCTATCGCCAGACCCAACTCGCATTCTCCGAAGTCAACCAACAGAGTGAATGGGGGTACTGGTACTGGGCCACCGATGCCGTCAACAGTATGACCTACCAATCTGGCGCTGACACCACTGTGCGCGGTCAATTCTCTCAACATGGCAAGCTTTCCAACAGCGGCGACACCAATTATCGTGCTATCAGCAACAGCTGGCCAGTTTTCGGATTTGCGTCTGATCTGGGCTCAGTAGGGTCATCTTCAGCAAGTACCCTGTTCTCTATTGGCCTCACTCAGGATGAGGCTGTCCAATTTGAAGGGACATCTACCTACGCCCCTGTTCCTTCCTTGTGGAAGTCCTATTTCTCGACCGATGAGGATGCATTGACCTTCTTTCACCGTGACTACCAACGGGCCAACTACCTGTCAAGTGGTTTCGACAGCAAAGTTTCGGGAGATTCTATCGCTCTTGCTGGTGACAACTACAACGTTCTCACTTCCTTGGCCGCCCGCCAGGTTTTCGGTGGTACACAGCTCTGCGGTACAGAGGATAAGATGTACTTGTTCCTGAAAGAAATCTCCTCAGATGGCAATGTGAACACTGTTGATGTCATCTTCCCCGCCTATCCGTTCTTTCTATATACGAATCCGGCCTATCTGAAGCTGGTTTTGGAGCCATTGTTCGAGAACCAGGAATCGGGCAAGTACCCCAACTCATATTCCATGCATGACATGGGCTCGTCCTATCCGAATGCCACGGCCCACGCCGACGGCAGCGATGAAAAGATGCCTTTGGAGGAGTGTGGAAACATGCTCATCATGGCTCTTGCATACGCGTTGAAGGCCCAGGATCTTGACTACCTGACCGCCCACTACGACCTTCTGAACCAGTGGACTGCGTATCTCATCAACGACGCACTTTACCCTGCTAACCAGATCTCTACCGATGACTTTGCGGGATCCCTAGCGTAAGGCAACACAAAAAGTTCGTTTCAGAATCTTGGACACTAACTACTGAAATTAGAAACCAAACCAACCTAGCCTTGAAGGGCATGATTGGAATCCAGGCCATGTCGGTCATTGCCAGGGAGACCGGTCACACTGCGGATGCCACCAACTATTCTAGCATCGCCAAGGATTACATCGGCAAATGGCAGGATCTGGCAATCAACAAAGATGCGAGCCCGCCTCATACCACCTTGAGCTACGGTGACTCGAATAGCCACGGTATGTTGCATTCAGAAGATATCCCGCGGGTAGATAGGCTGACCGATGGCTGTTAGGATTACTCTACAACCTCTATGCTGATGCCCAGCTGGGACTGGGCCTGGTGCCGCAACAGGTTTACGAGATGCAGAGTACTTTCTACCCAACTGTCGCTAACAAGTACGGTGTGCCGCTGGATACTCGCCACACCCTCACCAAATGTACGTTACCGGACACCTTTCGGATTGACCCTCATATAGCTAACTGTGAGCTAGCTGACTGGGAGTCCTTCGCTGCCGCGATCGCTTCCACCGAAACTCGCGACTTGATCTTCCAGAATATCGCCACCTGGATCAATGAGACTCCGACCAACTTGGCTCTAACTGACTTGTATGACACTGTGAGCGGAAAGTGAGTAATGCCCATCTTTCCGCCCTTTCAAGCCGCTCGATACTCACACCCCATAGCTATCCCAACCCGACTTTCATCGCTCGACCGGTCATTGGTGGCGCCTACGCTCCTCTCCTACTCAACTCATGAGCGCTTCTCGCCAGCGGATTTCGCTTCTTGCTTATTATCTTTATCTACTACTTTTGGGCATTCAACGCCTCATGACGACGCTCGTTTGGGGACCGGAGACGTTGATTGAGTTTAATAAAGAAGCCACAGGCAATGCGCGGGACGCCACCACATCCTTTGTTTTGCCCTCGTCTTCAATCCTGTGATCGTGTTGTATTCCTTTTGAGACCATTGATACCCATCAATAGACCTTCGCTTACTTAGAGTGTGGCCACTCGTGTTGGCTCAGCGATTGCATTTGCGCTTGTCGGGTGGCTTGCCCGCCCTCATCTGTTATGCATACCTACAGTCTCTAGTTTCTCTAATCGATCGGTTCTTCCTCCCATTTTTTGGCTATAAATTTATGTTAAAAGACGCCGGGTGGTTCTATGGCCTGATTCTGCTCTTGTTTTGGGCATCGGAATAGCGGCCAGATGCTTGAGCTCGAGGGCTGTCGAGGTCGGATTTTTTTTTTTTTCCACGCCTTATTCGTCGAGGAACTTTGTGCGGGGTAGAACTTTGCCTCAGACTGGGAGACATCAAAGGATATTGTATTTGCGGCGTTGATGAAAGTATTGAAGACGGTATTTTCGTTGTAAAATAGAGTCTAAAAGCTGTAGCTGCGCTTGCCATATACGTACAAAGGCATTGCAGGCCGACCATAATCTGAGAAAAGTGTTGAAAAAGCCTAACATTAAAAAACAAGCTGCAGTAGTTTACCACCTGGGCACCATCGAAGTGATTACCAAGCAGTCAGCGTTGTCAACCCTGTGAAACAATTGAAATTTCGTCTCGTGCCTCGCGAACACAGGAGGACAGTCACCCACAGGACCCCAGTGATCAAATTCTCTGCTGGATTCCGAGTATCATCCTTGAAACGAGTGCCCATTGCCAAAAAGTCTGGAACGCCGGTAATATGGATCCACAGAGAGGAGGCAGGGCAATCCGTCAGCCCTACCATTTATATAGAGTACAATTCGACCAACTCACGCCATCTAGATGCGCAAGGTTCCACTTTGGTAAGCGACTGGGATCAGGCGTGTCCCAACCGGCTGAACTCAGCGTATAAAGACTTGGCTTGGAGTTCAAGACTAGGGGTCCTACACGATGACAAGCTGACAGTCTGACTACTGGATGGGAGAAGTAACGCTCTTGGGCAACACTTGTGTTACCGGCCCCCTCGGCCAAATCGCTCCTGGTAATTGAAGCCATGAGCTAAGGGTAGACGATTATCCCTATCTATGCTTATATAGACCCCGCAAGGCCCTGGCGCCTATCCATCTCTGGGGTCTCTCTTTCCAACGTATGACTGGGGTGGGTAGATGTCCTGCAACTTGAAGACCATTTCACGGGGTAATGGTCTTTTCTCATCAATGCATTGCATCTTCTCACTTCAAGTCCTTTGAATTCCATTTATATAAGAATCGAACTTTTGGACGACTCCTCAAGTTAATGCTATTTATACGAGAATGGCATATCAGGAGATGAGAAACAGAGTGGCCCCCAGCAGCCATCATGATCCTCTTCGAGGCCCCGCTATTCGCAACCGAGATGATGTCCAACTACAGCGGCTAGGAAAGAGGCCATCGTTGAAGGTATTTGCGAGCCTCTGCTGGGATTTACTTGAACCCTGCTTTGACATGTCCTGATAACAACCAGAGAAACTTTGGCATGCTCTCTCTGGTGGGTTTTAGCTGTCTTATTCTTTTGACGTGGGAGGGCATAGTCGTGTAGGTCCCAGTTATTCTTGATCGCAAGCCAAATCCACCAAGCGAATTAACCAGGTTTCAGAATCTTTGACCAAGTGATCAGAAAGTCCGAGAGTTTCACTTCCGTATAGTGGGATTAGTGACGCTAATATCTTCTAGTGTGGGCCCGGCGGGGGTTATGTACGCTTATTTCTTCGCCTGGACAGGCACTGCTTGCTGCTTTCTCGTTCTGGGCGAGCTTGCTTCGATGTAGGGGAAAAAGCGTCCCCACAAGACCACCAAGGCTGATGTATAGCTAGGGCACCTACGTCCGGTGGCCAGTATCACTGGTGTGCCATGCTTGCGCCGATGCACTGCATGAAATTCCTCAGTTATGTCACTGGTGAGTATTTAAAGCCAAGGCAATAGTATTTTCCCAATAGCTCATATTTACTAAGGGTGGCTCACGGTAATCGGCTGGCAAGTGGCAAACGCCGCTACGAATCACTTATGCGCTGTTCTCATCCAGAATATCATCCAATTCAATCACCAATCCTACAGCCCCGACGCGTGGAAAAGAGTGATGATCTGCTGGGGGGTGCAGCTGCTGTCCCTCGGCACTAATCTGATTGGAGGCAAGTTTCTACCCCGATTGGAGACGCTGGCACTGGTGATCCATGTCTTGGGGTTCTTCGGTATCATGATTCCCCTTGCGTACATGTCGGAGCACAGGACCTCGCAGCAAGTATTCCAAGATTTTTGGAATAGTGGAGGATTCAGCATGCAGAGTCTTTCTTGGTTTGTGGGCTCTATAGGCTGCGCGGGAGCTTTTGCTGGAGGCGACGGCGCCGTTCATGTAAGGATCTGGACTTGGTTTTTCCCGAGCAGGACGGATTTGTATTAACAAGTCTGGTAGATGGCAGAAGAAGTAGAGAATGCAGCAGTTGCGTTGCCCCGGGCACTGCTGATCACTCTCATTATAAACGGATTTCTCGGGGTCGGCATGATGGTTGTTCTGCTGTATTGTATGGACAATATCGAACTCGCTCTGAAAGCAAGCACCGGCTACTCTGCAGTCGAGTTCTTCTACCGAGCCACGGGGTCGAAGTCCGGCGCAATCAGTATGTGTTGCTTATGTGTGGTCATGAATGGGGTGGCTTCGTTTGGCGTGTTGGCTCCTGCGTCGCGGCAGATTTGGTCTTTAGCGCGAGACCGGGGCATTCCGGGTTGGGCATACTGGAGAAAGGTTTGTATATCATGCGAACCTGTTGAAACTGGCTATAATACTTACAATTCATGAAGGTCTCCCCCGCCGACTGCCTACGTACGCGATCTACCTCGCTGTCACCGTGTCGGTGCTGATTTCCCTTATCGATATCGGCTCTGAAATCGCGCACACTGTCATGATTTCTATAGCCATCCCTGGCTGGTACTCTTCATATCTTATCGTGGAGCTGCTCTTGCTCTACCATCGATGCAGAGGACAGATTGCTCTACAGGTTGACTACGATGATACGAAAATCAACACCCCCGGGGAAAAGCTTGTTTGGGGACCCTTCCGAGTCCCAGGCATTTGGGGTATCTTGGTCAACGGCTACGCGATTGTCTACAGCGTTCTTGTCATCTTCTTCAGCTTTTGGCCGGCTGAAATGCGGCCCACAGCGACGGGGATGAATTACAGCGTTGTCAGCACGGGAGGCACCGTCATCCTGGCCATTGTTTACTACGTGTGCAAGGCGCGGCATGTTTACAGGGGCCCAATTATGGAGACAAGCATGTATGATTAGAATGGGTCATCCTCATCCCAAGGACCAGGCATATATCGTGGGCGTATTCAGGTTTATATCGGTCTGGTGGTACGCAAAATAGAATGTATTTTGGAGAATCGCTGGCCCCAGGGCAGGCCGAGGTGTGTAAAAAGAGGTGCGAATTAGTGGTTGTGAATAGCTTCAATTTTGGAGGTTGCCAGGGTTGGTGGTGGAGCTTGATTCGGTAATTACTTTGTGGTGGTCCACGGGTGGCCGGCAGTATTGTATGGCATTACAGGGCGGTACAGTGCTAGCCGGTGGATTTGGAATGGCGCTATCGTGGAGGAACTTGCAGCGATTTTGGTATTTTCAAGTGACTTTTGCAGTGAATTCGAAGCATGTCCTACCACAGTCAGCAGATTGTCAGAGATCTCAGGCCAAATGACATACGCTTTTGGAGCCATAATGCTTCCACTACCTGATAAGTCTCAGGATGTCAGGGTTCAGTGGTGATGATTTTGGATTCAAGAACCAGAGTATGGGAAATTGGACCGGGATGATGAAGAGAAGAGACACGACTCAGAAGAGCCTCTCATGTCAACCGGGCCTTTCTTTGGGCAGGTCTCAGTGCCGGCTACTCCAATGCTTCAGACAAAATTTCTGCACCGGCAAACACAGAGTCTCAAGTGGAAATCATGAGCGTGAATTACTTCTTTAATTAACAGTATTTGTTCTGAATCGAAATTTGAACCTTCTGTTCTACTCTCCCTTTGCACGTTGCGACTAGGAATAGATAAGAAACCTTTTATGGCTTTTCGCTAGAAATGTCTGGGGCAGCTCTTATCAGGTTTTCTTAGTATGCACCCAGCTACTCCAATTTTTCGTCCCAGCCATCGAAGGCGCGGACCAGATCTGTGTACCATAGTCAGTGAAGCACTTATCAATACGAGCCGAGGTAAGACCTACCGTAGTAGAGCATGATTCCCTCCAGATGCGCATCCAATTGAACCCGTTCATCAACCGTGTGGATATTCAGCGCAGTCCCCTCGCGCGAAGGGCTCCAGCGGTAGATATTTTCAGTGAGAGACCAATAGAATCGTGTATCGGTGTTTCCAGTCATGACGTCGCCAGTGACAACAACCCTGGGGACTGACTCGACTACCTCTTCCGATTCGGTCCCATGGGCCAGACTCGACTGGCGCTTGGTAGGATCAGGGTGCGACTCAAAGACGCTACGCGTCACGCCGGCGAATCGAGCCCAAACCTTTGAGGAGAGGGTCCGTCGGAGAGATGGGCGCGGGGGCCAAAGGTTTCAGGGTGCGATTCGAGATTTCAATTGACGCTCGGCGATGGGGCTGATGATTCGAACAGCGCGCTCACGCACCAGGTCTGGGGTCTGATGCAAAGCCACGCGGTAGTTGACAATAGCAGAGATCTTCTCCCGGTAAGGCATTGGTCTTGACACCGCCACTGATCAAGTCAGCAGCTTGGGAGGTCTGCAAAGTGTAGCGAATCCTAGAACCGCGAGGACTGTGATACGGCTTCCGCCAGCGATTCAGCATCTCCCTCGGCCAGCTTCGTCGACAGCCAAGGCTCGACATACTCGGGGAAATACGCTGGCACTCCAGCTTGCCGTAGGTAGGGTGTGATGAGTCCAGCTTTGCAGTAAAGAGCTCCTGTCGCTCCAGCTCGTAGAGAATCTCTGCGATGATCCCGATGCCGCGCGATGGTGGATAGAGCTGTGTCCTCCCCGGAACCGCGAGCTGAGGACAGTCTGTTTTCCCCTTCGAGGACCAGGTCTTTTTTCCCCTTTTCCCGACAGCGGGAAGTGCATATAAGATCTCTTCTGCGGAGTCGGAGTCTCCACCCAAACTGCTCAGCCCCATACCACCTTCATCGAGGAGGAACTTTTTTTTTTCTTTACCCTAAACCTCTTCCACCTTCAGAATTTGGAGATGGAGCCTGCGCCTAGGAAGCCATGGGACTCCTCATCAAAGCCAAATGCTAGAAGGACTGTACGTTGCGGGTTCCATCCTTGGCTGACCAGATCTTCTAAGGCGGACAAAACCCCGATCAGGGAATTTTTGCAGTCGCTGGCACCGCGGCCCCAGAGCCACTCGCCGTCAAAGTGGCCCTCGAACGGGGGGTGGGCCCAGTCTGATGGGTCGTCAATTGGAACGACGTCTTGGTGGGCGGTAAAGAGAATTGGTTTACGGGTCGTGTCGACCCCTTGGAAGGTGTAGAGTAAACCAAGGCGGTTGATATGCTCGACCTTAGCATGGGCATGTCTGTTCGAGCCGAGTCAGTCCAGAATGTGGGTATGACCCGGGGGGCTCCCTTTCGAATGGCTTACACAAGGGGGAAGAGTTTCTTCAAGAGTGTCTGAAATTCTACAAAGGGTTCAAACGCCTTGTCGTATGGATCGGTAGCATAATCGCCGACGGTCGTTGGGCCCTGCACAGCTCGGGACACCCGGTCCACCTGGCGGGCCCGAAAAGCCCCACTCTTTCAAAAATAAAAGACGAATGGAACATTAGTTAATTCGTACTTTCGGTGCCTGGGGACAGGTCTCACGCCCAGATGGTTTGACTCCGGCAGGCAGGGTTCTCCGCCGGGGGGACAGAAACTTGCAGAGGGATTTTGAGAGCGAAGGCCGGATGGCAGACACGCCAAGTGAGGAGGCTAGGGGCTTTCATGTTAGAATTGGAGAGCCTCTTCTTTCCTAAGCAGTTGAAGATAATGAAAAAAACATCCTGGAACGGGCTTATGCTTTAATAGATTGCGCCATATCACCGCGATCTTTATCTTCCCTCTCTCCGCGGACGATGCCGCTCTTAACCCAATAGGCATGTTTTGGCCTGATTCGGCCTGATTTGGGTAGGTGGAAAGGCTCAATTTGCCGTAACTCGGCAGTAGGCAGGCTGTATCGCTTTTCGGCTCTGTCCGTGGTTGTTCAAGGGAATCACTTATCATTCATTGGCCTTAGGTGGACACGAAAGAGCGGACCACCCAGGGTCCAGGGACATGATGACAACTATGACGCTGCGGAACTGACGACTCGAGATATCGTAGAGAACCCCTTTCACTAGCAGTAAGTACAAAAGACGACACCTTAGCGGGTCATGTCAAGTAAAACTGTAATACTGGACATTCCAGATGTACACATATTCTTGAACGTATCATCCCATTTTGCAGGATCCAATTCTTGTCGGAGAGTGGCGTGTGTCAAAGAGGCAGATTGTGGCGCGATGGACTTATACGTGTCTCATAGTCATCTCCTGTTGATTTGCGAGTGGTGTGAAGATATGGGACGGGTTGAAAGAATCGGACAAACTTCTGCCTTAGAGGATCTGACCACTTTGTTAACAGTCCGGTGGATCAGAAGTGGCCATAATCCTGACAGGATTGACAGTCGCACTGGAGTGGTAACGGCCCACCCACAGATGAATGAATTTCCCTTGCGATCTTCAGCTTTGCCAACATGACATCATTTGTGCTACGACCTATTCACGAGCATAAACTAGTATTAGGATCCAACTAGTACTAGGACTGGCACCTTCGAGTTGGACTTCTACGTACTAACCACGTACTCGGCGGTCCTCCTGGTCGACTCCCAGCACAATGCCATCCGCCGTGATCGTACATCGACGGAGTCACCAGCTCCGTTCATGAAGTACGACATTGAGAAGATCCTACGCATCTCTCAAATATGGATAAAGTGTTCTTCTCCAACACGATGGAACTCGTGGGCTTATGTACCGGCAGAAAATTCGAGTGAATCGAAAAGGGCGAACGCTACAACACCAAGACTGATCATCGCCACAGCCCGGAAGCTGCTGGATATTTGATGATATCGGTTTCATGTGAGTTCTGTAGTGACTGGTTCTTTCACCAAAACAATATCGGACTGAATCCGACTCATGGCCGAGGTGCTCGAAGCAATAAGAGAGACCTACTGGCAGACTATACCTTGGAATTTCAGAGCGATAGTTGAGTTGCTTGCAGCCAGGTGACCTGGAGAATAGCTATCCATTTGTATTTCTGGGATGGTTTATAGGCGTCGCCGAGATCGTCCACCTAACCACCAATCAACAGAAGTGTAGGCTCGAAAGATGTAAATCCTGTCTGGAGATTATCGTAGGTTTATAGGGGAAGACAGCTGAGACTCGCGCCGAACTCAAGAGTGGAACCCAAGCGCTCGCCCGGAACCCGCGTGGAAGCACCCCATCCCACGGGTCAATTCAGGAGATGCGAGTCCACTGGCTTCCAATCTCATGCTTTTCCCAACTGCTGATCTGCCTCCTTCGGACATCGAGCCTTGAAAAATAATATGAGGTCTTTTTCAACGCTAAGCTCTTGGGCTCCACCGCACCAGCCGCGTCTCTTAGCTTGCGAGGTCGCTAAAAAGGGGCAGACTCGAGGGGGCTCGGGGCTCCAGGGCCTCAGAAATGCAACCTCGGGGTTTCCCACATCGAAGGATCCGTGGGGCGAGCCAATATCAATTGAAGCCAGTTGGGGAGGCGAATGATTCACGATCATCAGTCATCATCTCCAAAGGTGCCGACTTCAAGGCGATCCCAGCCGATCGCGCAACTCCCCCCACCAATGAACCCGGTCGCAAGGTTCAATGACCGAAGTTTTAGTGTTTCAGGCGACGTCGGAGCTTCCTGACGCCCCCCCCCAGTCTCCATACAGAAAGGCCCACCGGCTGTTCCTGCCAACCACACCCGACGAACTGGGGACCCTGAATTCTGAGACACGCGATTCGGTTCTTAATCGCCCCCAATTCCCGGGGCTCTCTCTTCTCTTTTACGACTGATACTGCATCTCTGCATCTCTGCACACGCTACAATCGTTCCTTTCGTTGCTTTTGCTTTTTAAACTCGTCTCTCCTTTCTGAACTCCCATCGCTAGGATCGTTTCCCCGAATCATCTTTGTCTCCACTTGCAAAATGCACTACCAACAACTTTTCGCGACTCTCGCCCTCGCCGCGCCACTCGTGGCAGCCGCGGGATATTCTTCCCAGCTCGGCTGCTTCACCCAGGTCCCCTCTCTGACGCAGGTCGAGTCTTACGAGTTCCAGAACAACGGCTACTGTAGAAACAAGTGCGCCGGTGCCAACTACCTCTATGCGGCTCTGAAGGACGACGACTGCGGCTGCAGCAACTCCGCGCCTACATCTGAATCCCAAATCAGCACCGCCAAGTGCTCAACTCGCTGCTCAGGCTATCCCACTGACATGTGTAAGGCCGATCTTCCTACAGGACCCCCCCCCCCCCCCCCCCCCGGCGCCCGCTTTGCATATACTGATCAGTGAACAGGCGGTGGCCAGGACTCGTGGACCGTCATCCGCGCCATGGATGACGCCGATTCCTCCGAGGACGACGACGACATAGTCACCAGTGCTGCCAACGTCGGAATCGCCGATCCCATTACTGCGTCCGCGCCTGCGGCTTCCGCCTCCGAGTCTTCAGCCCCATCTTCCACTCCCACCATCATCGGGCCCATGAAGACCGCGACCGACGTCGCCGAGGCCACCACCACCAACGGCATCATCGTCCCTGTCAGCGTCAGCCCGGACTCCATTCCAACCGGAATTCTGACGGCCGCTTCGTCTGCTGGTAAGCACACTACTACCGACGCTGCGTCGTCGACCATGGTCACCGCTACCAAGGCGACTGCCACGACCAGCTCCAGCGCCAGCGCCAGCCCTACTTCCACCGGCAACGCGGCGGGAGCCCTCCGCGCCGCCCCTGTGGCAGGTGTCCTGGCGGCTGGTGTTGCGCTGCTTCTGTAGATGTATTTGACAGTTTAGCCTGGTGGTGTGGCATCTTCTCCGGTACGAGCTGGTCTGGTCTCGCGCCGTTTGTAAATTTTGAATAGTGGCTCAGCTTTTTTCCCTGTGGGAAACGGGCCGCATTTAGTGATTGGATCGGGCGTGTTCTACGTATACGGGCTCCGCTAGCTGGCTGGCGGTGCTGGCTGCAGTGCGCGCGTATAGCCGGACTATTATCAAACTTGGACATTCGTTGGTTTTCGGCTCATACATCTCATACATACCCCTTGATGGACTTCGATATCCGTCGATGCAATATACAAAGATTGCCTGGAGTGGATCTGCTATACGTAGGGTATTTTCTGAATTTTCGTATCGCGGAACGTCCCGGTGTGAGAGTAAAAACAGTATATGATACCATGAGAACGCCTGAGAAATGCCAAACTGGGATCGAACGACCTTCAGTTGCGGGATATCATAAGCCAAAGAGAAACATGAAACAAAATGGGGCCAACCCGGAAACAGAGAGAAAGAAGCAATTAATAAGAGGAAAAGGTACGAGAATGGAGGAATCCTTGCTCAGAGCCAAAGCTCTTACTGAAGCAAGCCCACACGTTTGGCAGGCTGCACATTCTCGAAGCCAGGGGGAATGGGATCTCCGGCCCTGTAGACACAAAGATTAGTATAGTCCAACCTTCGAATGAGGGGGAAGGGGCGCTCACAACATGAACTTCGCTTTCAGATCCCTAGCATGGTCTTTGAGATTTACTTGCGTTCGCCCCCGCAGCGAAAACAGAGGACCTCCTTCTGCATCAGGTACCAAGAGGTCCTGTTCCAAAATCTTAGCCCACTGCATGGGATAGGATCTCATCAGGCGGATAAAGCGTTCATCCTCGACTGCAGTCCACCTGCCACCCTTCCTCGCCGGGGTAACCGGCTGCGGCCTTGTGGAGGCATTCTTACTTGCTGATGGCGTTGAATCGCTTGGCGTGATATGTCTCTTTGCCCACGACGATTGAGCAGGGATGGTTTGAAGAGAGGTCTGAGTTGCAGATGGCGCTTGAGAAGGGGCTGGAGGCGGAGGAGTTCCGTTTCGCTGAACCTGCCCTGGTTTCTCCAGTAATGTGATTGGTGCGCCCTCTCTCTCTGCCCGGGGAATTTGCACTTCAACATGGCTGTTTAGCACAGCCGGCTGACTCGACTCGGCGAGAGTTTGCTGGAGTTGAAGACCGGTTGCGGAATCGGGCGTTGCGCTGCGCTCGATGCGGCGGACTTTCTGCGGCTTCTCGGCGCGTTTCAAGGCGATGTTGATCTCGCGGCTGTCTTGTTCAAAGTCATCGTCAGACTGGTCGCTCTCTGGCTCACGCGGACGTTTTGTGACTCGTCTTTTTGGCTCAGTTGATGGGTTGGAGCTTTGAGTTTCGTTTTCATCGATATCTGAGACGCGTGAGGCGCCGGTCTGATGATCAAGGAGCGTACGCCGAGGAGTGACGTTGTGGTTTCTTCGTTGGCCTTGAGGAGTCGAGACGAAATTGGCCGATGAGGTGGGCGCGGTCTGCTGCCTCCGATGGTAAGGTTCAGACCTTGCGTCTGGGTTGTAGCTCATCTGCCTGGTCCTGGCAGAGCCTGGAGGCGTTGTTGATTGTTCAACAGGTTCGCCAAGCCTCAAATCTTCATCGTTATTGATAAATGTCGTTTCTCCATCGTCAAATCCATGTTCTAGTGACTCTGGTATCTCGTCAAGATGCGAATTCTCAACGTAGGTAGCTGCACCAGCAGGTCCGTTTGATTGTTGAGTTGAACGAGGTAGGGCCTCATTGCCATGGGCGGTCTTTGTGAGGTTTAATTCGCGTCCTGTGTAGCTCAATTTGTCCATGTCCTGCCAGTTACCGAAGCTGTCTTTCGTTAGCAGTATTCAAACATGATGGAAGTAGCACCTACTTCCTGCCCTCCTTGAGACGCTGGGCTTTAGACTTCTTTTTGGGCTTGATGATCTTGCGCGGAGAGTTGCTAGGACCTGGGGCCCCGATGGGAGGACTGGGCTGCGCAATTATTTCTGGAGAAGTTGCGTTCCCTTCAGGAGCCGGTGACTCGCGGACTTCGAAGCGGACGTCGTGTATACGTGCTGAGGACCTTTCCTCATGAGAATGAGCATGGTCGCCCCTAGGTTCTGGATTTACTCCTTTGCTTTCGATCAACTGTTCAAGCTTTTCTTGTATAGTTGAGAATTGCGCTTGATTTCTGAATTGCCATCTGATCTCATGGTCGCGGCCATGCAGGAACTCGGCCACGCGCATCGCAAAGCGATGCCACTTATAAGACGCTCGCAGGCCACTCAAGTCGCTATGGGCTATCTCAAGTTTCAGGTCGCGAAAGCGCTCAATGACTTCGTCCTGAAACCTGGCCGGCAAACTTTGGTCTTCGTTTTCGAAAACTTCGGGCAATCCAAATGCCCGAAGCCACCGAGCATCGAGAGACTCGTAGCCTTGCTCAAAGAAAAAGGTTTTCTTCAGGAGCAGCAATGCATCAACCTTTGCCCCTCCTTGGCTTTCCCTTTCCAGTTCCGAAATGAACCACTGAGTGCGGATTTCGAGGGCAAGTCTGAAAACAGCCTTCTCGCTAACCCCGTTGGCCCCGGCCACACTCCCAGCGTACACGTCATTGAGGAAAGGAGCCGGAAATCTGGAATTTAGAGTCCCAATCAGGTTCCTAAATGATTCAGGACTAGAGTCAGTCAAAAGCACCTCCGCAGCAAGCCGAGCGCAGTTGGCAAAATGCAGCGTTGGCGTTGGCTGCCAAGAAGCACTTGTGGGAGTGGATGGGACCGATGGAATCAACTTTTGAATACGCGCCACATCGATAAACATATCAGGCCCGTAATGTTTCATGCTATCAATCAGTTTCTGTCGACGTCTTTTCAGGACTTTGGCATTCTGGCTTTTCGGGTTGGTCTTCCACTCCATAGCTAACTCGACGATATTGGAGGAGTCCGAGTGCTTCGAGACCAGCTGGTTCATGAGGCTTAAAGCTGAATCCTCTAATCCGCGGAACTCTTCAACTAAGAAGATGGGGTTGTCGTCGTCCGAGTCTTCAGTTTGATCGTCTTCTGCGGAGTCATCAGACACAGCATGGTGGCGGTCTATCACGGTGGTTCCCGAGATGTTTGTGGTTCCATCCAGATCCGAGGACTCATTCACAATCTCGTTCCCTAAGTGGGAAGAAGATCTATCACGCGATAATTGCGGGGACCTTTCAACAACAGGGCTCATGTCTGAAGCAATTCGTTAGTATAGAATCAATGAATCACCTGAGGACGTCGCACAGTATGGGATAAGGGGAAGGAAAAGGACGGGGAAAGCATCATTAAATATCCCACTTTATCAATCTTTTCAGAACATGCATGCCTCTATGACAGCCCAGGCTCTCATCTCGTGCATAAAAACATCACAGGGTAGACTGGCCTGCGGAAAAACGCGTCACTCACAAATTTTTTTGCCTTTGGCCTGCCAGGTATTTTTAGAACCCGTTTCTTGATAAGAGGGGGCCTCTCGACTCTGACTCCTAGTCACCCGGCGTGGGACATCCTGCTCTCCAGGACGCGACATGGACGGCAGTGGGTCCACAACCGCGCGGAAAACACGTCTGTCAAGAGGCGGTAGACCTTGTAGCCTATTGGCCAGAGATGCCACTAATAAGTTCCAGAAATAAATCGGCGTTAGGGCAGCAGCAAGACTCGAAAAGTGCTGGACTTGTCTGAGGAGGATGAAATGTTGTTTTGGAGTGAATAGGGGTTGGCCGCCAGCCCAAATGATCTGGGAAAAATATTAGTCCGCTCCGAAAATAATGCTAAGCCGAAGGAAAAACCCCACTTTCTTAGGGGTCTAGGGGTTTGGGGTTTGCAAAAACCATTGACTAACCTGACAAAACGTACAAAATGGAAATTTAGCGATAATTAATAGGCGATTATGGATTCAGGCACTTGTGGAGTTTCTATCATATCAATTTCTTTTCCAAAATCTTGAATCTGGAAGAAGAAAAGAAGGAAGAACTCACTAGGGGTTTTAGGGATTAGGGGTCTTCCCTAAACAGGCGATACTTTCCAAGTCATTGCATTGGGAACGCCGTTCTCAGAAATACACACCTACCGTACTGATCGTCATGAGTATGTCAGTTTCACAAGCAGGAACATCTATATGACTTCCAGTTGGCACGATTTTAGTCCTCTCCGAGTCTGAGTGCTGCAAGTGAGTAGCGGGATTGAATAGCGAGAGTGAGTGCAAACTTTACCAGCACTCCATCAGAGCTTGATACTACATCTGTTGTAGCCAATTCCTGCTAAGAGCAGGCATAAACTTGAAACATGATAATTCAATATTTGGATCTACAGATGCTTATGCATGGCACAATTTGCATTAGACACTTTCCGTTGGCAGTCACATTCCAATGCACTTAAAACTTGAAGTTGAAGCTAGGCTTTACAAGTACGAGTAAATTGGACTCGACAGAGCTTCCCTTAGACAGCAGCGGAAAGGCAGATTGACTCGCGGAGTCCTAGGTAGAAAATTTTGAGGTTGGAGAAAGTATCAAGGCGCTTCTGGGCTGCCAGTAGTAAGCAGCAGAAGATATTATTTCATTAAGCACATGTATATCACAAGTTGCGCCGACTTTTACAGTAAGGTGAAGCGCCAATCCGTGCCCATGCCAAAAACCAAAGCACACATTCAACCGCTCGTATGCAATACATTATTGAAACAGAGCCTCTATCAAGTAGATAATGCCAAAGATAAGGAAAGCTGTAGCGCCACCCAGGGTAACTATGAAGAATTAGTAAATAACAGGACGATGACCTGGCGGGGAAAAATAAAACTTACCAACACGCATGCTGACACGGCCGGCGATCGCACGACCTCCAAGAACAGCAGCAGCGGTGCAGATACCGTGGCCAGTGATTGCACCAATGGTGACCCACCAGTAATCCTGACCAGCAGCCATGGCGATGGTGGCGATCTGACTACGATCACCCCATTCACCGAGGAAAGTCATGGCAAAAGTCTGGACCCATGCTGGACTAAGAAGAAGAGAGAAGAGGTTGCTCACTCCGACCAAAGCGTCGTTCCAGCGACGCGAAGGGTTCGGAGAAGATCCCCGGGAAGAGGAAGACGAAACACTCGAGGGAGGTGATGGGAGACGGTTATGGGAGCCGCGGGACTTTGGTCGTCCACCGGCACGACCGGCTTCCAGGAATGCGGAGTGACTGAAGAGCGGCGACGGCCGAGGCGAATCTGCTCTGCCTCTTTCTCTTCTAACTCTTGTTCGACTTCACGCATCTCTTCGCCGACGCCTTCGTCCGGCGACATCTCCCGACCCTCCTTCATCATCTTGGCGCCAAAGACTAAGAACAAAATTGCAGCCATAAACTTAGTGACTGATTTGGGAATCAAGTGAGGAACTGCGTGGCCCAGAACAGCAGAAAGGACGGTCATCGCAATCAAGGCACAGAAGGCAGCTGAGAAGACCACCAGGCGAGGGTGGCGCATTGCCATGAGCGCAGCCACGAGGAAAGTCTTGTCGCCGATTTCAGAGACGATGATCATGGTGAAAGAGAACACAAGAGAATGGAGGCCGTCGTTCTCCAAGGGGGCAACAGGGAGCCTTATCGTAGCTGGACGAAGCACTGGATGAGGAACCAGAGTATGAACTAGATCCCGAGCCAGCAGTGCCATGCCCGACAGCCAGAGGATCATTCTTTGCCTGAGATGGAGACTTGGGGTGAGGGATGTCATAGGGCTTATCAGGTAGATCAGCGGGCTTTCCCAGCATCCCAAGGGTTCCCGCACTGTCGGCAGTCCGACCAGAACCGGTCGTGTCATCATTGCTGGAAGAGAGCTTTTGTTTCTCAGAATTTGGCAGCGGAGGCACCTCTTTGGGCCCACCGGGCACTTTCTCCGAGGCCATGTAACTCTCTTTCCCCTTTTCTGACACCCCACCCTCCGTGCCACGAGTGCCTTGTTTAGGGCCGGTACGGTGCGGGTCGTCCATCACGCCGCCATTGGAATGGGGAATCATCTCGCCATCATCTGTGCTTATATGCTCCGATGCCGGGATCTTGGAACTGTATTTCGTGGACGATGGCTCGTAGTCATCACTCACTTTGGGGCTGCTCTTGCGGTCGCGGTCTGCACTGGTCTCGACCCATGGGCCTGCATGTGGTCTGCCATCCTTACCATCAACAGGAATCTCTAGTGACTCTTTGGCAGAGTTGCTGGAAGCGTACGAGTCGGTGTCGGTGAGTGCAGCTGATAGCGCGGGGAGAAGGAGAAGCAATATGGATGTAGGGTGGATCTTCATGGTGTGGGTGGCAGTGACCGCGAAACGAATGACACAATGGTGGCTCTAGCCAAGAGGGTGAATATGGGTCTAGGCTGAGAATACCGACCCTTGAATTGGGAGTCACAAGTCGCAGGGTAGTTGAAGGAGAGAAATTTGCGGAGCGGACAAATCGACGGAGGATTGAAAACACGGTGGCGAGTACGGAGTACAAGAGACGTTGCTATCGAAGGGCGATGAAACACGAACTAGGCGGTCGGATTGGAATAAAAAAAAATTAAGGCTCCTCCAACAAGAAGTAAGAAGATCAAAAGAAGCGAATATTGACTTGAACCCTGAACTGTTCTTCTCCTCTGCAAAGGGGCTACTGTACACGTGACCGTCTGCAAGCGGTCGCGACGCGAAGTTCAACCAAAAAGCTTCGCCTCTGATTGGCTGGGAGAATACGAGCGTTATTAACCCCAAGCCGCACGAAACTCGAGCCCTTGGACAGTTTGTAGTTTGTCAATGACATGATCCTGGCGAGGGCTCGACTTGGAAGTTCTAATTGCAGAGGATTGACCTTGCCCAGACAATCATCATGGGCAGTTCTCTATATACTATCCCATTCCTTCTTCCGCAGCTCGGGCACTCTAACCATCTCTCGAATTGCTTAAACGACAAGTAGTGTTTATAAAACTTAGGACTATACTTATGGGTCAATGCTAATGATTGGTATCGAATTTTGGGTATAGCAAAGCTTCAAGTGTCAGAGATAATCTCGACAGTAGGTGTATTTAGTATTCACAAGAGGAATGCCCGCCAGCAGGGGAACTTGACACCCAGTTGCAGAATATATCACCGGTATTATGTCCTCGATTGGACATATGACCATCACGGTGACCGAGTCTTCTAACTTTACGCCATTTTTCTCTCTTTTCCCTTCTTCATCTACCTTTCCGGGTTATACTTCAAAAATGTAGTCATAAATCTACACTAGGTCCGGGATTTGACACCCCACTGGAATGAAATATCATCAGGCTTAGGGGGTATTCAAACATGTTCTATGACCCTCTGAATTTTCGCTTCTCCTTCTCTCCCTTCTTCATGCCGCCTCTTCCATTCCTTCTAGGCCTAGAACCTCGCCATGACGAGGGCTAGGACTCAGGTACTCGTAGATGTTTGTCCATGCCCATGCTCATAGCACTAATCAAGTCCGGGAGCCGGCTTGCTGAAGGAAAAGTGTCCAGAGGTCATTGTGTTTGCAATTGCAATAGACTACTGGGATGTATGGCTACGGGACAATCTCAAGGTTGGAGAATTACTACATAGCGCAGCTTGCGTTCACTGGCATGCTTTCAACAGCTTTGGAAGATACTAGTACTGGCCATTACTTGAGTAGATGTCCCACTTACGGAATCTTACGGAATCTTACTGAATGGACCTGTGGACATTTGGATACTCCGTGGTTAACTATCCTTTTCGCGACAGGAATGTAAGCCCTATGTCCATGCGGTAGAGTCGCCACCGCCACAAAAGCCACTCAAGCCCGAGTCAGCCCTGTGAGATCATCCCGGGCGCTAACCACAGCTCAAACGCCGTTGACGCAGCCTGAAGCTATACGGGTGCGCGACCCATGGCAGCCATCGTGCTGGAGGGTACATCCATGTGGCGTTAGCGACCCTGCCTATCAAGGATTATCATGCATTACCAGCGCTTGTCATTGATCGGAGGCGGTCCACAGTGCCTGATCGTCGCAGTTTCAACCCACGGCTGATTGGCGGAAACTGAAACCCACTGGAGCTTCCATTAACAATTCACCCCTGACGGGCTATTCGCTCTGCTGATCTCGACATTCCTCGCCATGACCTCATCTACGGCCCATCTGATTTGGGGTCACAACAACGAGGGCTTGTGCCCTTCCCCCCCTCCCCTTCTGCTGATGCGGTGGGCCAGCTCCTCCAGTCACAGTAGAGCCCACCGCCTATCAGATCCTCCAAGTTCGCTGGATCCTTTCTCCACTGAGAAAGGGCAACCCCTTCTGTCCCGAGCAGCCCTTGGATGAGGGTGGGGTTAACCGTTTTACCGTCTGCTGAGACGACTTTTTTTTTTCGCTTCATGTGCCCTCAGCCGCGCGTTTTCGCACTTCTCATGCTTCCTCCGACGGGCATCCTGAATCCCTCCGCATCGCCCTGTCTCGAATCCCTACGTCGCCTCGAGAGTTCAACTGGCAGTTCGACGCATCCGCTTGCGGCTCGCACCTGCATCGCCGCGGATCAACTGCCTCCGCTTCAAAATAAACGAACCCGCCACCGTGTGATCTCTGCTCCAAATTGAACATACTACCGGTGGACCACAACTTAACACTGCATGGCACGGCATGGAGGCTACAAGTAAGGCACAGCAAAAGGTATCGCATGCTACGGACCGGCGAGTTAGGGAGCTGTATCGCTATTATCGGCCGCAGTCGGAATCGCTGCCGGCGATTCCAGAGTGGTTATCGACCGATGCTGAAGGTGTACCACCACCATCGTCGGTGTACAATGGGACACCCCCGGTGACAACTCCGCCATTGATCGACGGCACCGGCTCCAATAGTGGCTCTAGCAACACATCTGCGCTAGGCCCAGAAGCGCTGGTTCTGGGCACGTCGAACAACACCTTGACAGCGTTTGCACAATTAGCAGCCGTGCGGTTGGGAGTGGAGCGGGCCCTCATTTGCGTGCTCGACCGCGATAAGCAGTTTACACTGGCTGAGGCAACTCCGTCACTTAATCTGGATGATACATCTTCTTATGAAACTAAAGACAGTTTATGGACAGGAGTGACTGGAAGTCGCAAGGCATGGAGTCTTTGCCAAGTGAGTATAACCAGCGCCCACAAACACTGATCTACAACATGCCGCATGACCGCTTGATATCGAAACATCACGATATGCAGCTAACAATGATGCGCAGGATACTGTGGCCTTGTCCCGTTCTGACCGTGAAAATGGCTCGTATCCCTTCCTGATTGTCGACGACCTGAGCCAAAATGACCGTTACAAACGTTTCTCCTTCGTTGAGAAAGATCCACACTACCGATTCTTTGCCGGCACGCCATTGATGAGCGACAACAACATCAATTTAGGATGCTTTCTTGTTCTCGATTCGAAACCGCGAGATGGATTGTCTGCGTTGGAAAAAGGTACACTTGGCTCGCTCTCCGCATTAGTCATGGACTATTTAAAAGTTTGTCGAGAAGCATCTGAGGGTCGCCGTGCAGCACGCATTTCGCGTGGACTGAGCTACTTCGTGGAAGGTAGCTCAAGTTTTGTGGACCATGACAGCACAGTGGACCCTTCGCGCGCGGATAGCACCGGCCTTTCTGCAACTCCATCGTCCACTAATAATCGCATCAGCGTGTCTGGGGGGTCGCGCGAAAACAACATCGCTGAACAGGTATCACATTCCGGATCGCAAGATGTGGTGGCTCCAGAAAATATATCGGATGCTGCTTCTAATAGCCAAATGCATGATCGCTCCTCCAGCAATGATGCGCGTTCAATCGGGTCTGGCGGATCCGACTCCAAAAATGATACAGGGACGTCGCGTGTCACTGGTGGTTCCCTGCCTGAATGGATTACGAATAGCAGTCGCAATCGACTTCCACCGGGCGACTCACAGGGGAATCCGTGGGTTTTCCGCCGCGCAGCAAATCTTTTGCGCGAGAGTCTAGATCTGAGCAACGATGGCGGAGTCGCTTTTTTGGAAGCTGCAAATACACCCTTATTGGATGATGTGGACACCAGCGGCAGCGATTGTGCAGCTGAAATGAGCGGCCCTGCAACTGTGTTATCCATATCTACGAATGAGGAGCCATTCTCACCAAGCGCGGGCTCCATGACAAGCATTCCCGCGGGGTCTTTGGATCGCTCATTCCTCTCGCTGCTAATCCGACGATACCCTCGAGGCAAGCTTTGGTCTTTCCATCGCGATGGATTGATATCCACCTCGGACGATGATGATCGCGAGCCCCGTGACCGCAGTTCTCCTTATCCCAATCGCTCACCGCCAGGAGCATCCACGGCCAATCTCATGAAGCCTTTGAGTAAGCGCCGAAAAGCTGCGGAGAACTCCATGCTCAACAAGTATTTCCCTAATGCTACTCAGCTTATCTTTGTTCCCCTTTGGAACGCCGTCAACTCCCAATGGTTTGCTGGCTGTTTCTGTTGGACTACTGAGGAGACACAAGTATTTAGCTCTGCAGTGGATTTGAGCTCTGTTATTGGATTTGGAACGTCTATCATGGCAGAGTACAGTCGCATCGAGTCGCTGATCGCAGATCAACAGAAGGGCGATTTCATAGGGAGTATATCACACGAGCTTCGCAGCCCACTCCACGGCATTCTTGCAGCCGCAGAGTTCCTCCATGGAACCAACCTTAGTGAGTTCCAACGAAATCTCATTGAAACTGTTAATAGCTGTGGCCAAACATTGTTGGATACAATGAATCAAGTCTTGGACTTCTCGAAAGTGGTATCGCTAGAGCGAACTTGGAGATCTCTGAAACGAAAAAAGGAAGGGTCGCTTGATCTCAAGGGAGATGATAAGCTTGCATCCCATCTGGACTCTTATGTCGTAACAGATCTGAGCATTCTTGCAGAGGAAGTGGTTGAAGGAATTTGTCTGGGTCATGCCTATGGACAGAATTCAGCCACAGTCCTACCACCAGATCTTTGGTCGAGTAGTGCAAAAAGGAACACGATCACGTTCGAACGTGGATGTGATTATTGATGTAGCATATGGCGATTGGGTTTACCGGACTCAGCCCGGAGCTTTACGACGCATCATCATGAATCTGTTCGGGAATGCAATGAAATACACTGAATCTGGGCGTGTGTCTTTGAGCCTCGAAGCCAAATCCCACTCCGAAGGCCGGACTCGGCGTCAGGGGCTGGAAGACCTCGTTGTAATTCAGGTTGCGGACACAGGACGCGGTAAGATGTTTCGTATGATAGCTGTTCCGGGCCTCGTACTAATATCGAATAGGAATCTCCGAAGAGTTTTTGCGTACCAAGATCTACGTCCCCTTTGCTCAAGAGAACTCCTTGTCTGTGGGTACCGGCCTTGGTCTCAGTATTGTGCGAAGTTTGGTCAAGGCCTTGCATGGCAACATCAAAATTCGCAGCCGTGTTGGCGAGGGTACTGTTGTACGAGTCTCATTGCCCCTAGCAAGGCCTGTTGGCCTCGAGTCTCCCCCAATGGAGCCATCGGACTCACATGACGCGCACAACGCCCCTGTGAAAGAAACTCAGAAAACAACCATGGCTATTCGAGAAAAATTCCCTGGAAAGAGGGTCGCAATTTGGGGTGTAGACCCAGCCCACCTGTCCGAAAACCCGGAGTGGGTCGAAATCGCGCGGTACCTAACCGAGTGGTTCAGCCTCGAGATCGTTGCGTGGCCGCCCCATGGCCCCATCGATATTTTGTTGGTGAAGGAGTTCGATTTACCCGCACTCCGAGACACTGGACTTTCAGCGATGTTGCCTGCTCTTCTCATCCTTTGCCATCGAGCCGTTGATTACTCTTTGGCAAGCTCTGAGTGGGAGCCATACACCTCATCCGTCGACATAATTCGGCGTCCGTGCGGTCCTCATAAACTCGCTCGCAGTGTGCTCAAGTGCCTTCAACATGGCCGATCAGCCGTTGTCACACCTACATCCGTTCAGCACGACCCAATGGACTCATTGGGCTCAACTCTCCCCATCCGCTCTCACACCCCACCACCCATCGAATCTGCAATCACGTCGCCCGTCCTGTCAGAGTTCAGCCCAGTGCAGGATACTCGGAGCACACCATCCTCCCCCAGGCCTCTTGCGCCTACAGAGCCATCCATAGTTACTGCGCCCCCGGAGGAAATTGCAGCAGCCCCTCTACCGCCGCCTCTTGCGGAGAGTACTACGCGGGTAACACGACCAGCTCGAGTTCTCGTGGTTGACGACAATCGCATCAATCTGAATCTCATGATGACTTTCATGAAGAAGCGACAATTGACAGAACTCGCCGCTGCAGAGAACGGCAAACTAGCGGTTGAAGAAGTGGAGAAGCTGCCATGCGGCTTTGATATTATTTTCATGGATATATCAATGCCCGTCATGAACGGCTTCGAAGCGACGCGCGCTATCCGGTCACTCGAAAAAGATAACGGAGACCGGAAGCCCGCCATCATCATCGCTTTGACGGGATTGAGTAGCTCTCGCGATGAGTCTGAAGCTCTTGCCTCTGGTGTCGATATGTTCCTCACCAAGCCGGTTTCCTTCCGCGAGGTTGCTCGGCTTCTGAACGAGTGGGAGAGAGATGGGTTAGAGAAAGAGCGCAGGGCCAATTCGTGAGGGTCGGGGCGTCAGGTTCCATCCAATACACTTTATACTTGGTCTCCGTGCCTATGTCTTTTCTTTTCTTTTTTTCTCATTGATGTTGTGAATAGCGAATTATGCGTGATTTGTGCATGAGTCGTCGGCTGGGTACATGATGAGCTACGACGGCGTTTCTATAACAACATTCTGGCCATTGCGGCGTTTTATAAAGGGCTTGGTTATGCATCTGGAGCCTGGGTATGAAAACTCGAGTTTTATACTCACCTATATTATGCAAATATAACGACATCCATATTGTGATACTTCGACCTTGATGTAATTTGTGTTTCATTTTCCTGCGTTCATAATGACATGATGCATCCTGAGATAGCTTTGATATGGTAGAAGCATTTTTATGGCGCCTTGGCTGCCTTCAAAGCCTGATTTTCATTTGTAGACTTTGAGCATCAGATGTCTCACCTCCATATGGAGTGCATTCGATCTCTAGTGTTTGCTTAGCTTTCAGCCCTCCTACCCAGGTATCACTGAGTGGCATAGCGGAATCGTCGGAGTCCAGGCCCGCCACTAGAATCTCTTTGACGAGCCCATAGTCCACAGACAACTTTTTACAGATTATCTGGACTAATTGGCTGCCCGTTCTCTCCGACTCCCGGAGATAGGCAGCGTAATAAATGTCATCATCGCCACTATACCCGCCTTTTTTATAAGCGCGGAAGTATAGACAGAAGGCTGCACCACAGTCAACATTCGGAAGAACAAATCAATTCTCAATTGAACCATCTTACGCTGCGGCCGTGACTTGACAGCCCTTGTAATTGATTCCTTCCGTGGTTGCCCCAGATCTCCAGACGGCGTCAGATCCAGGCCCGAGATCCTCGCAGTGAGAAGCCTGGCATCTACCTGGTCGAAAGAGGCCGAGCGCTCCGAAGCACCCGCCCCAGATAGAGAGAGCCGCTTTGCACGGAAATGGTCCCCAAACGCATTTCCAAAGTCAGCGAGTAACTGTGTCGGCGGCCTATAGGGACCATGGAGGGGCAGTTAGTTCCCAGCTTTGGCAAAAGCTTTGTGGCGTCATGAAAAGAAAAGAAAAATAAAGACGTACCCTCGTTTTGGCATTATGCAACAGGTACACAAATCCAGAGCTTGATTTTCATAGATGGCCCATGCCAGGGCATCCAACTCCAATCTGGTCAGGTCGTCTGAATGAAGTCACTATTGTGAACATGGCCATTGGGGAAGAATTTGGCCCAGGCGATTGCCTTGGTCATATCGCGCCGGTCCGTTTACCCACCAATGATATCGCTCCTACGGCGCCTCGACTACGCACTGGCGCCAGGGGCAAGAGGCGGTAGCTCCTTCGCAGATCATGGACGGGAGGAGCTGGCGCTTGAGTCTCTTGAGTTAGTAGAGTAGCTTCGTTGACTTTGTCCTGAATTTAAGCTACGTTAGAACGCAGCGATCCGCCTCATTGGCGTATACTAGCCCGAATCTGCTCTCGACGTTCACGACGTTCATGACGTCATTCACTTCTGTGGCAGAAGTACGAGTAACGCGGGGACCCGCCCGGAATATTGAGTGCATCTCCTACTAGAAGTTGCTGCATTCGAAGTCCAGGCGGGTTGTTCATAGACCAAATGCCCAGGTGTGGAGCATAAAGCTTCCGGCGTGACTGTCAGACGGGCGGCTCCGTTTATGCTTAAACTCTCTGGGAAACACTTGAAAGCTGGAAGAATACCGGTAAAAATTGTCGCCCACGCACCACGCATTTGCCCCACGGGGTACATTATCATGCCAAAACTTGGAGGGGGGGAACAAAGCTAATTTCAGAATTTTATTTGAGGAAAAGACAAGAACCTCAAAGATCCGAGGTACATATGCTGGCAACTGCCCGCGAAAATAATGGGATCAAAGGCCGGATCTCGTTTGATCTGGGACGCGAAGAGGTGACCTTGACAGAGAAATGTCACACACCTCACAGTAGATGCGTATCCAAGTCATGAACGGCAGTAGTTAGGTAGAACCGGATGAGCCATCTTGGCGACAGGGCAACTTTTGGACTTGAGAAGCCACACGACCTTGATAGGGCGGCAGTTCACATGCAACTCGGTATCACTCCACCCAATGGAAACACAGGCTGAAATATAGAGGTACTGCCTATTACGTTCACCTACAAGGTAGATTGGCATTTGGTGAGGAAACGAGCAGTCTCATGGTTCCTGTTCGTTATACGCTTTCAATAATAATAGAAGATCCCCGCGCTATAGAGCTATTATTCGTAGAATACGGTACGCGACCAGCAACGCCCCGCCAGGGGTATCAAAAAGCCCCTCTGAAACTTCAAGGCCACCAAGTAATGCGTAAATGATGTCTGATGAAGCTAGCTTTTGCAGCAACTGAATTCCATATTGCTTTTCAGGATGAATGAGAATGTCGGAAACGAGAACCAAGCCCATCATAGAAAGAATTCAAATTCTTTGCCGAAACCAGACCTTAGCAGCAAGTTCTTCTAGGCGAGGCACCGGAATGAGGATATCCGTCTCGCCTGGCAACGGAGAGCGTCCCATTATCTCTTGGACGGTGATACGGAGTGGCACTGAGGGCCGTGTTGTGATTATACCCTGACGCCGTGTGATAGTAAGATGCTGTCGAGTTACTGTGCGGTAGTGGGGACGATTATTGTGAGCCGGCAAGATAAAATTATCTAGCACAATACACTCAATCGTGATCTGTGGTTGTCTTTTGTCGATTGCGATAGTAATGACCAGTTTGACTTCTCCATTTGAATTAGCTAACCACCATGCTGCATCACATTTCAGTTTGCCCGGGGATTCGGAATATCCAACTTCTAATACCACCGTTGGCCAACCACTAATGTCATCTTCTGGCATATATTGTGAGTCAGGTTCTTTGTGACTCGAATGTCCAGCCATACGAGCAGATCCATCAGACACGACGGCCAAGTTTGAGGCTATCGCTTGGGTTCTCAGAACAAAGTCCCACTCTCTAGTCACTCGCTCATGTGGGCCTCCAGTAATGGTAATGATCATGCGACGTGTCTGCAAATCGTAGAAGTTTCGAGTGGCCTTAATATCCGTACTTCTGGCGATTTCCGGTGATACGTTCGTGAATTTCACATATATTGTATCTTGAGTTGTAGAAGCTTTGGCCCGGTTCACCATCCTCGTGATGACACTTTTCGTCGAGCCAATGTATTCGGCGTAGTATCGTACGTCAAGATAGTGTATACCCGGACAGGTATCGCTATTGGTGAGGGGCTCCATCATATCCTGGGGAGGTGGCGAGCGAATGGACGAAGTGTGTATTGTGTTTGACATCATTCTGATTACTAGACTGCGGCATATTCGCTCCAATTGTATGAGATCCGATACCATATCCGTAAGTTGCAGATATTGGACATGGTTCCAACACCATATCCTCAATGAGGATGTCCTCAAATTATCTGCCCTAGCATAACTTTCGCTTACCTTGCAGATATCCGTGGATATTGGGCCCTAAATATTATAAGAGGAGTGGCCAGACTCGTCCAGATATTCCAGGCGCTGCATGAAGAACTTCTTGTCATTAAGTACCTTGATCAGCGATCCATATCGTGCGGGGCATAGAAAGTGTACAGCCGGGCGCTTCCTTCGTACGTCTCGTGGCCATCGGGAATGAGATAGCAGGAAGTGAAGTTCAGCAGAGGGCTGCGGAAGATTGGGTCCTGGTAGCCCCATGTTACGTTCATGCGATTTTGCAGAAAACCGGTAAATTCGGTGGATGGTCGTATTCAGCCGTGCCTGAGCAGCCCCGGAGCGTACTCGATACGCCCTGGGGGGCCTGAAGCCGTCCTTAGCAGAGCCTCGAGGCCTTTGCGATTACAAAACCGAGTTCAAGCACAAGGGGATTCCCCCCACCCCCCCCCCCCAAAAAAACAAAATCAAGAAGTTGTCAATTGTAACAATATCGGAGCGACAACTCGTCAATTCGTAACGAAAGAAGCCGATTCTTTATACAACCTGCGTTTTTGGGACAAAAGATTAGCATGGCTGCGATTGAGACTAGACTTTTTATCAACGGCAAGGTGGTATTGCCTCTATGCACGTTCCGCAGAGTTCAAACTAAGTAGAGAGACAGTTTGTCGAGGCATCCGACGGCCGGACCTTTCCGTTGTACTCGCCAGCAACAAAAGAAAAGGTTGCGGATGTATCCGAGGCCAGCGAAGAGGACACTAACGCAGCAGTCGCCGCTGCAAAGGCAGCTTTCCCCGCTTGGTCGGCTCTCTCCCCATCTGAGCGAGGAGTCCCTCTCAGGAAGCTTGCCCAGCTGATTGAGGAAAACCACGACGAATTGGCAAGGCTGGACGCATTATCCATGGGCCGACCCGTCTCGACTTTCGCTGACCCCGGACGCGCATCAGCCCATTTCAACCACTACGCGGAAGCTGGATACGAGGCCTTGGGAACATCGAGTGTCAATACCCCTGGCTTTGTGAATCTGACTTTACGCCAGCCTTTCGGCGTCGTGGCAGCCATTATCCCGTGGAACGGCCCATTGGTGTTTTTGCCCATGAAGGCAGCACCTGCGTTGGTTGCTGGTAATACTATCGTTTTGAAGAGCAGTGAGAAAGCTCCATTGACAGTAGGCCGAATGAAACCGTGACCCGGACCGCGTGAATGCTCACCAGAAAGCAGTGTGCCAAAATCGCTACCCTCGTTGAAAAGGCTGGTTTCCCTCCGGGAGTTTTCAACATCATTTCTGGACATGGTCACATTTCTGGAAATGTACTCTCTCACCACATGGATGTCCGAGCTCTGAGCTTCACCGGCTCCGGAAGAACTGGTCGTATCATTCAACAAGCGGCAGCCAAGTCGAACATGAAGAATGTCATTTTAGAGCTTGGCGGGAAGTCCCCGAGTATCATCTTCCCTGACGCTGAATTGGACAAAGCTGCGAAAGAAACCATGTACTCGATTCAGTGGAACAGCGGTCAGGTCTGTATGGCCAACTCACGAATTTACGTACATGAAAGCATTGCCCCCAGATTTATTGAGCTTTGCAAGAAGAGCTTGTCTACGGTGGTCAAGGGAGATCCGTTAGACCCAAAAACGACTCACGGGCCTCAAGCAGACAAACTGCAGTGGGAATCAGTGCAGCACTACATCGAAGCCTCCAAGAAGCTTGGCCAGATGGTCCTAGGCTCTGAAGAACAGCCAGACGACTCCAACGGATATTTTATTGAACCAACGATTTTCCTCGGGGTGCCAGAGGACGCGAAGGCCATGAAAGAAGAGATCTTCGGACCAGTCGTGCACATTAACACATTCAGCACCGAGGACGAAGTGGTTGCGAAGGCAAACGATTCTGAATATGGCCTCTATGCTTCCGTGTACACAAACGATCTCAGCAGGGCGCTGCGTATGGCTAAGAAGCTTGAATCAGGCAACGTAGCCATCAATTGCACTAGCCCTACTGGCGCTCTGGACATGCCGTTCGGTGGGTACAAGTCATCGGGCGTGGGGAGAGAAGGGTATACCGTTAGCATCGATCAATATTTGGAGACCAAGACCGTCCTCATGAAAATCGATGAAGAGACGAGTCTATAACGCTGGAACTGTACTTTTCTTATTCGCGTGGAATTCATTCATTCAAGTACCTGTAGTCCTCCTGATCCCCTGTCCATCACAGCTTTGACTTGAGAATTCTAAGAAGCATATCTATCAGAGCGCATTCGCGTACAGGTCGCCCATAGTCACTGGTAGGGTGCTATTAACAACTTACATCTCAGGCTATTGAGCACTAGCAAGCTTACTACTATTTCGGGTGACGCCGTCTAACTAGTAGCTGTACTATGTTTGAAATAGTTCTTGCGTATTATTTTCTTCCCTTCATCATCTTCCCTTTTCCCCATATCCACCATGGTTGACCACTGGCAGACAAGCCATGCCTCTTAATCCACTTGAACTTCAATGAGTAAAGGATCTTCCCCACACCATCTGTCTCCGCATCAGAACTTACCAAAATCTCATAGGTTGCTACACTGTTATGCCGAAGAGACGTGTCGGATTACGAGTTAGTAACAGGAGGTCTGGAGGTGGGGTCTTGGATTTCAAGTTCAGACACACCTCAAGTAAGTATACTCGATATCTAATGGAAACAAAGTGGAAGCTAACCATCATCTATTAGTATGGTGACCTGGAGCTCATAGGAGATACTAAAGCCAATATCTTCACCATCGATGCAGCTATGGTTCCTTCGGGCTGTTCCGAAAGACTCACTCTTCGCATCTAAACGCGCGTTACCCGAAATTCCTACGAATTGAAAGCCAGAGAACGCAAAACATCTCCTTCGACATGGCTGGTCCATTATTCCATTCGGTCATGACTAAAGAGATCAAAATATGCTAGGTTGGAGAGGGCTAGTGTGCGCATCTTCCGGCATATTCCACTTGGGCGTGATATGGCACGCCCATCTCTTGCTTTTCTTGCTCTGTTATTTCTTAGCTGCCGCATCTCCATATATTGATGGGTTGCTACTGTGCATACTCCGTGTACTGCATCCACATCATGCTTGCGCATCATCATGGCCTGAAATTTGCGAGCAATCGCGGAACCGAAAAGCAGCGGTACGAAAGCGGCTCTCCTGAGCGCCTTGGATATGCTACAGTCCAGCTGAAGTCTTGCTGGGCTACCAGCCGCACACCTACGGACCAGGTCCCGTGGAGGAAGAGATCATGAAGGAGACTATCATCGAGAACCACGAACAGTGGTTCCGCGGAGAAGAGATATACCTGGCGGCGCAAGAATTCCACTCAGCGAGGCTGGATTACGTGAGGGAGTGCGTCCGGGAGATCCGAATGAAGAAGAGACCCCAGCTCTGGAAGAAAGGACCGTAAGGCACTTCCACATAGGAGACCTGGTCCTACTTCGAAATGTGGCCCTCGATCAGGTACACGGGCGGAAGTTTGAACCAAAATGGAAAGGGCCATTTAGATCAACAAGTACTGATCGGGAAGAGGTCAATCTGACTGGAGGACTTGCAGTCAGCCCAGCACGTAGGGAAGTATCATATTGACTACATTAAACTATTCTACCCTCGAACCAACGACGCTGTTGAGGAGGGTTCTGAACTCTCACTTCTTACCTGTCCCTTCCCTGTCCATCAACCGACAAGTCGACCGAAACAAGCCCTTACTTTCACCTATCTCTTCGTCTGCTCTCGCATCTATCTACAGAATCTCCGCTGAGTTGAACCCAAATGGGAAGGAATGGACCCTTGCATATGCATGTCTAGCCAAATTGAATGACAGGATAAATACCAAAAAGGTTGCCGTTGATCTTTGAGAAGACAAGATCAGGGGAAATACAAATTTCCGTATGACCTCTGAAAATCGGATGTGCGAAAGGATGACAGCTGGATGAAACAGAAAAACAGCCTTGGTCGCTATAAAAGATCGGAGTTCTGGCAAAGACGCGCTCGGCCTACAGCACAGGACCGTGACCAACAGGGGGAGTGCCAAAAGTCAGACAAAGACAACGATGCCCAGGACGCCGAGGAGAAGCAGGAAGTCAAACTAGAAGTCTAAGACGATTTCAACAAACGTCCTCCCGAGGTCTGAAAGAATGGCTAGCCCAGGGTCCCGTCAATCTCCATTTGAAAACGAAGCTGGGGCGGGAGGACTTCTTCGGGAAAATGCCAGATGCTAGAGGGACAACGAGAGAGTCCGGGCTGAACTTCAGGCTCAGACCCAGTCATCCGAGAAGCTTGCTCGGTTGAGACTCTCCGGAAGCGGGCCACGGCCCCGTATTTCAGGCCTAGTGGGCATAAGCTCTGGAGCTGGTATCACTGTGTGTCATTCTTTGTATGAAGATTACCAGCAATAAGACGAAGGAGCCCATATACACTGCAGTGATGGCGCCCCCGCGGGGGGAGCCCCGCCGGCCAGGGTCCAGGCATTATTAATCACCTTATTAGGGGGAGACCCACCGAAACCCCCCTGCTCGTAGCCTGACACCATCGTCCTTCAATCTTCCAGCTTACATCCTGCCGTGGAAAGAACTCATATACACAGGCATAGAAAAGTAAGGTAAGCCAAGAATCGAGATCTCCATATATCCCTATATTTGATTGGCCTGCTAGCTCTTACCATTGAGGGGTTTGTTTACCTCGGGTGTCCTTCCCCTCACAAATACCCCGCGAATTGTTATACTTCATTCCACTCAAATCCTGACCATATACACAAGGTGACCCCATACGCAAGGACAAAAATGGCAAAGGAATACCAGGTTCCGTTCAAGGTTCGTGTACCTTGACCTTTGAGCATTGGCCATCCAGGACTGACTCGACGTTTAGCTCGCCGACCCAAGTCTGCTGCACTTCGATTCATGCGTTGGCGACAAGTGGGTGGAGTCCAAGAGCGGCAAACGCTTTGAAGTTCTCGGTAATATTCCCGCGATACAACCCTTTCTCTCTACGCTTCATTCTGACTTGATAATTGCAGACCCTGGAACCGACCAGGCGTGGGCCAGTTGCCCCGCATCTACTGTGGATGATGTGCCCGATGCTGTCGAGACTGCCCACAAGGCATTCGAAGAATTCCGCAAGACAACTCCGCGACAGAGAGCGAAGTGGCTTCTCAAATGGTACGATCTGGTAACTGATGCGAAGGAAGACCTCGCTCAGATTGTCACCCATGAAACCGGGAAACCGCTCGCCGAAGCCCGCGGCGAACTCGACTACTCTCTGGGCTTCCTGTGGTGGTTCTCCGGTGAGGCCGAGCGTATCCAAGGCTCTGTGTCCCAGCCAGCTGCGCCAGGCCGTCGAGTCTTCACCGTGAAGCAACCGATCGGTGTCGCGGCTGCTCTCGTGCCATGGAACTTCCCCGTCGCCATGGTGCTGCGCAAGGTAGGCGCTGCCATGGCAGCTGGTTGTACTATGGTGGTGAAGCCTAGTCCCGAGACACCCATCTCAGCTCTGGTGCTCGCCGAGCTGGCTCGCCGAGCAGGGATTCCCCCGGGTGTGCTGAACGTGTTGACCACCGATCTTGAGAACACCCCCTCTCTCAGCGAGGCGCTCTGCAAACACCCGCTCATCAAAAAAGTGACCTTCACCGGCTCGACCAGAGTAGGCAAGCTCATTGCATCCCACTGTGCCCAGGGTCTGAAGAAGGTCACTCTGGAGCTGGGCGGCAACTGCCCCTACATCGTCTTCGACGATGCTTCTCTTGACCAGGCGCTGGACCAGCTTATGGCTCTGAAATGGCGTCATGCGGGCCAGGCGTGTATCACTGCTAATCGAATCTACGTGCAATCCGGGATCTATGACAAGTTTGCTGCTGCGCTGAAAGAGCGGACCCAGGCTCTCGTTATCGGCCACGGCAGTGACCAGAACACTACCCTGGGCCCCCTGACAACCCCCCGCAGCATTGACAAGGCGATTGCCCAGGTTGAAAATGCTCGCAAGCTTGGCGCAGAGGTGCTGATGGGTGGAAACCGTGTGACTTCACGCCCGGGATACTTCTTCGAGCCGACCATCCTCTCCAACATGACCAAGGAAATGCAAATCACCGATGAGGAGTCGTTCTCCCCGATCGCTGCCCTGTACCGGTTTGACACTGAGGAGGAAGCCGTCAAGCTGGCCAATGATACCAGCATGGGGCTGGCCAGTTATGCTTTTACCAAGAATGTCGATCGTATCTGGCGTCTGCTTGAGAATCTGGAGGCTGGAATGGTTGGATTGAATACTGGTGAGTTTTACTTCCAAGGACTCCAAAGAGTACGAGTAATTTAGGATATCGGTAACTGACCATACAGGTAATCAATCCGCTGCTGAATCTCCCTTCGGCGGCATGAAGGAAAGTGGATACGGAAAGGAGAGTGGCAAGGATGTTGCCGTGCAGGAATACTTGGTCACGAAGACCGGAACCTTGACTGTTGAGGGTCACTTTTAGATTAGTTGGTGGCAGGTGAAACCCAATGTAAATAAAGCTGACAAATTGAGGCAGTATGGTCTCCAACTGTGAGTCTTGTACTAGTATCCCCGGTGTACTGGTTAGAATGTGTATGTTTCGATCTTTGGATCCCCCGTGCTGAATGGCCTCGTCACGAGCACCTGTGAGGTGGGGTCTGCACACAGTACGAGTATTACCAAACAGCCATGCCTGGCTGTCAGTGGTCTACCTGCGAAGCTAGCTGATGCAGGATTCTAGTCCTTTGAGCAGCTCCAATGGAACCCCGAGTTTCTATTGTTCGGCTGCGCTGGTTCGGTGGGGCCACAACACGCGGGGCCAACAGAAAGCAGGAATTAATAATGCGAAGCCGCTCATTGATTGCTGCAAAGCTGTCAGATACAGCTTAAAAAAGTACGTATTATACCTAAGCTGATTAGGATATAGTTGGGAGTATACGAGTAGATGTGTTGGGGATAAACAGGGAAATCAGGGTCTCTGATGTTCTGTGATTTGGCCGTCCTCGTAGCCCCATTCACCCCTCCTGCTCGGTTGTGCACCGTAAAAGTTGCTAGAGTCTTCCTCGTATTTCTCTCCACCATGGATTCAATGGATTCCCTCCGCCACGTCATACAGTTTCATCCACTCATTGATAATCATGCACATAATCTCTTGACCCGCGACGCTGCGGCAGACTATGAGAGCTTTCCACTGGAATCTATTACCTCCGAAGCCCACGGTCGGGCCTTGCAGAATGCCTCAACGACGATGCCGTTGCTTCGGGCCACCAAGCAGCTCTCGGAGCTCTATGGTCGTCCCTGTGCAACGTGGTCGGATGTAGTAGAAGCTCATTCTGACTGGGTGAAGACTGACTATGAGGGTTTGATCCGCCGAAGCTTGGAGGGAACACACGCTCTTCTTCTGGATGACCTGTTGGTCGACGAAGACGTGGAGCAGTACGCGTGGCATGATTCCTTTACGATCTCCGCATCCAAGAGAATCGTGCGGATCGAAGCTGTGGCGGCTGACTTGCTGCAGCAAATCATGAACGCGGAGCGCAATCCGGAGGAATCTGTCTGGAGCACATTTACGAAGAAGTTTGCGGATGCGCTCGAACACGCCATGGAAGACCCAGCAGTCGTTGGCTTTAAATCAGTCGTTTGTTATCGTACGGGTTTGGACGTGAGCCCTCATTACTCCGACGAGGATTCGCTCACGACTTCTCTCCACCGCATCCTGGACTCGGGCACTCGGAAGTCCGGGTATCGTATCGATGACAAGCCGTTGAATGACTGGCTGGTCCAGCAGACGCTGAAAAGCATCACGTTCAAAAAGCAAGCGGGTATCGTGAAACCTCTGCAATTCCATACAGGTCTCGGCGACAATGACATTAGCCTGGTTCGCGCAAACCCAGCCTATCTCCAGCCGCTGATTGCTCAGTATCCCAATGCAGACATAGTCTTGCTTCACTCCGCATACCCATACACACGGGAGGCGGGGTACCTCGCGTGCGTGTATCCAAATGTATATCTTGACCTTGGAGAAGTTTTCCCGATGGTCAACAGGCAGGGTCAAGAGACTATCATCCGGCAAGCTCTGGAGATCACCCCGACGAACCGTTTGCTATGGAGTACAGACGGGCATTTCCATCCAGAAACTTTTTGGCTGGCAAACAAACAATTTCGACAAGCCCTCGAAAAGGTAAGTAGATCAACTTATGTTCACTGAATGACACGCTAATGTCCTTCGGAAGGTCCTGGTGGAATATGTTCAGCAGGATGATTACACCATTTCCCAGGCTACAACGGCCGCCGCCGATATTCTTTTCCACAATTCAAATCGCCTTTATGGATTGAAACTTGATCCACAGTATACGCATCCCGCTTCGAGCACCATCGTTACCAGCAAGCAACTTCCTCCTGAATTGCCCCCGGCGTTGTCGACCTTCCTCAAAGCGAACCCCAACCTAGAGTATGTATGGGTGCAGTGGCTTGATTACACAGCAACCCCTCGCGTGCGTATGTTTCCAATACCAGAGTTTATCCGCATCGCGCTTCATCAAAGGCGCATCGGAGTCTCCTTGGCAGTTCTATCCATGCTGCAGGACGACACCATTGTTGCAGGGGGAAATGTGACAGGACAGCTCTATCTCGAGCCAGACTGCTCGAGTCTCTACCTTAATGCGGGGATGTCAGAATCCACTGCATCAAGTGCAAGCGTTATGACTTCTTGGCGGACGGAAGACAATAAGCCACTGGATGGCTGTCCAAGGACGGCGTTGGCAAGCGTCATTGATAAGCTCTACCAAGAACACGAGATCGATGTGAAGTGCGGATTTGAAATCGAGTTGATGCTCCTCAAGCCAGTCAAAGACGGCGGCGGCAAGGTCCTTGATTACAAGCCCGCAACAGAAATTCATTCTTGGTCACAGATAACTGCCGACACGAGACGAATGCTGCCAGTCTTAGAAGAAGTCCACAAGACTCTAGCAGCCATCGGCATCGAGCTGCAACAATTCCACGCGGAGTCTTCACCCGGGCAGTTCGAGTTCATTCTACCACCTGCGTCGCCACTTCAAGCGGTAGACACTTTGATCGCTGCTCGAAGAGTGGTCACTGCAGTGGCAGAACGCCATGGCTACCGAGCCACCCTCCACCCTCGACCGTTCCCCGACGCGACCGGTAATGCGTCACACACGCATGTCTCGATTAGTCGGCCTGAAAAAGACGCCTCTTTCTTAGCTGGGATCCTGGCACATTTCCACTCTATCATGGCATTTACTCTGCCTCAAGACATCAGCTATGAGCGTGTCCGCTCTGGTATCTGGGCGGGCTCTGAGTGGGTTTCATGGGGCTTCCAGAATCGTGAAGCACCTATCCGGAAAATTAGTCCTGGACATTGGGAGTTCAGACTCATGGATGGCCTGGCTAACCCCTATCTTGCCCTCGCGGCTGTTTTGGCCGGTGGGCTTATCGGGCTGGAGAGTAGACTGCCTTTGCGCATACAAGACTGCACAGGTAAGGTTCCCTCTACGAAAATTGCTCCCATTTGGAGACTCACCTTGTCATCTAGTGGACGCCTCTACTCTGACTGATTCGGAGCGCGCTGAGCTTGGTATTACGCAAAGGCTCCCTCGGTCCTTGTCCGAAAGCCTCCAGTCTCTTGAGAAAGACACCTGCCTACAGAAGCTGCTCGGAACCGACCTTGTGCGGCATTATGTTAATCTGAAGATGGGAGAAACCAAGTGGCTCAGCTCCATGGGTGATGAAAATCGCCGCGTATGGCTAATAGAGCGGTATTGATAGATGGAAGAGCTTGGTTCCTCTCTCCTCCGAGGTAATTGATGAATATCTAACCCTCCCGCTGGGCTTCAGGTCTAGAGCTTTCATTAACATAGAACGCATTTATCTTAATAGAATGATTTCGGGGCCATAAAAAACCACAATTATGAAGGTTGACCCAACTTTCGATGCAGTGAGAAGTCAAACTGCTTCGTAGTTAGACGTAGGCATGCGCCCACTGGCAGGTGGCCGTGAGACAGCGTAGCACTCCCCTCATAGACTCGGGCCTCGGAAGTGGCAAAAACCGCAGAGGTTCCCATATGGGTTGGTGAAGGATGATTTGGCTGCATAGGTAAGGTACCCAGGCGAACTATCCCAGACCTCCACGACGCACGGCGTTCCCTCAACGTTCATCCACGAACCCAACCCTGCCCTTTCTGCAAATAATCTGCCCTTCCAGAATAATGGCCGACGCCAAGGCCGTCTTACTCCAGCGTGTCCTATCCCCTTCATTCCCCAGCCTGCAGAGAGGATTCAAGCCCTGAAAGATTATCTTCAGACTGAATGGGGTCAAGCACAGCGTGTGAACGTGGAAGCTCTCATCCGAGGGTATGCGAATGGGGAACTTGGTCCACGTCAACTCGGAGACCCCGGTCTACCTTGTTAATGGGAAACGAGTTGGTAAGAATCCCCGAGAGGATTCATCAGTGCCCCCAAATACCCCGAAATGGTGCCAAGTATGTTCGTAACGCGCTACCGAAAACCTCCCATGGTGACTTGCATTCCCGATAGTTATCTTTAGGTGATTTATCAACAGATGGTCCAAGGGCGCGGGCTTGAGGCAAACATCATGAAATCTGTCTGATGTCTGAAATGCGGCTTGCCATTCTACATTCTATTTTGTCCGAATCGTATCAGTCATAAATATTATCTACAGGCTCCCCCTTTTAAACCAAGCTATCAACACTAACATGTCGCCCTTCGTGCGAGCGAGCCTCTGACGTATGAACATCATCGACAGTATATCGCACCGAGACATCAGTCGTCTTCACGATACCCTCGACGGCCTCTTCGCTACCACTGGAGATGGACGGACTATCTCCCCCGCGCCGATACTTACGCATATTAAACGCATCGCCGGAGGTCACGTCGACCCTATGTTTACCATTTCGATCGGTCATCTCATACCCGTCCTCCCCGTTGGAGCGAAGCTGAGAAGCCTTGTTGGAGAAAATGCGCGATACGGGGAATTTCCGCGAGCCGCCCGCACTGCCGTACCGAGACGTATGCTTCCCAGATGATCCAATGAGACGGGGCAAGTATTTTGTGGCAATCGCTCTGAACGATGGACCGCAGGCCGTGATTACCGCGACGTTCACCTCGATTGCCGAGCTGCAGAAACTGATGGCGTACGTTGGGTCGGGGTTGACGCTGGAGGGGAAAAACACGCCTGCGAGCACTACGAGGCGCCACACACCGATTCCGGTAGCCCTATCGAGAATCTGTTAGTCGAAGCTTGGGCGGATAGCTGTTCCCTCCTTCTGTGAGACAACTTACACGGCACCCATGCACAGGATGGCACAGACGGCGATCTTTCGTCGAAGCGGCATTTGGAGTCGCCAGGTAATGATAATAGGAATCGTGAGCACCATTAGATCCGTGAACAGGTTCAGCGCGGCGGTCGACACGTAGAAAGCACCTTGGGCAATGCATGTACCGCCTGGGATCGACAAGTCGTAGACGTATGCGACGGGGTGGCATTGGAAGATATCGACGAACAGCACGGCGATGAACAGGCCTACGACAATGGCGAATGATGTCCAGATCAGGCCATTGACCACTCGGGAATGCGAGTCGAGCCGCCGTAGGAACATGAGGATGGAGACTTTGATCAGAGTCAAGCATGGATTGTAGATGAGTTGATTGGCATAGTTCCACTGTTGCGCGAGGCTACGTTAGCAAGAACTCTCTCGTACCGTTCCTCTCCTTTCTCCTTCTTTTTTTTCTTCTCCCATACTTACGATCAGGCCCCGTTTCACATCATGGTCTTTGGGAACATCCCAGATGTGGATTCCCACATAGTTTGTTTTGATGTCTTGGCTTGTTAGACACTGACGCCAATGCTTTGATCTCGCTAGCTGACTCACAGTACCAGGACGTAACGGATTGGCATACTGCTAGAATCTTGGCCCTGTTAGTATCTCCCATTTCATTCATTCAATCTCCCACATACATAACCGGCAATAATTAGATAGTCGTCTGTTGAGGATGTCAGTCCCCAAGCGTTCAGATGCCACGGTTGATCGTGTAGATCACGGGGGCAGACCCAGACGTACCACTAGCCAGCCTAGATCGCGAGAGCGACCGAGCCCAAAGGCGGAGCAAGATCGCGATTCCACCCAGAACGGGGAATGCAATGACCACGCCGAGCGCAGTTTTCTGATGGTGATCATCAACCATCCTGAGCCCTCTGCCGCGACAAGGCGTATGCTGTCCGCGGAGGAGGAGTCCCTTTATAAACGAAATCGTCTGGGTCCGTACCAAGTCTTGCGTGGATTTGGTCTTTTCACAGGTGCAGATGAGCTTATGATGCAACCTTTGGATTGGGAGATGAGATGCATACCCAATAGAGGGTAGTCCAGAGTTTCATCCGCCATGGGAAACTCAAAATTGGGAGCACGCTCTGCTTAGCCTACCCGGGCGCGACGCCAACGGTCACCGTCCAATATATCTACTGTCTCTGAGATAGTCGTGGCCGTAAGCCACAGAATACCACAATTTCCCGCCTCCCAAATCGCTAGTCAGAGAACGGAAACTCTGTGAGTGTCGTTCCACGGTCCGAGTTGTGTCTAGGAATCCTCCGGAGTGGACGGGTATGGGGGACTGTACCCGAATTAATCTATTCAAATTATACAGTTAGGGAAAAATCCCCGCCACTAGAGTCCACAATGAGGACTTCTGATGAACTCTAAATCGCAGGAACCCAGCTGTCGGGGCCGGATGCTGGCCACTTACAGTACAGCTGGATCGGTGCCTCCTTTACTCCGCAGAGTGTAAGCAATTGCTACACAAACGCCCACTGGGTCACGGATTGATGGACGGAATCAGATCCACTCCCTCCCGAGCCAGTTATGTATGTGGGAGGAGCTTTGCCCCGCTCACTATCTCTGGGCACTTCGCTTTTAGGGTTTACGCTTCCGTGTCACGCAATCTCTCCTGCCTTTAGCGGAGAGTCTCGATGCCTCTGCAGGACTGGTTCGATCGCTTCGAACTTAGCTTCCCAGCCTTCGGGCTTTTCCGAAAAGGATTTGGGCAGGGATTGTCGGGCTTACGTATGCCCCTATTTATGAATCTTCGTTGCCTTTCTGTGTTTATTGGTTATGCGGGAATGAGTCCACTCCCCGAGGGGGAATGCAAGGGCGGTCCCAGTCGGATTAGATGGCCATCCTTCGGGTCGTGAACTCGCCAGGGCACAAAGGGTGTAGGCTTGGTGGTTCGAGATTCGAACTTGAGGTTCTCGCACTTCGGCAAATCTTGCATGTTCTTGTTCCTGGACAAATCCTTCAGAGTCCGGACTTTTGTCCCCTGCTGGGACAAGGCTGCCTAGCGCACCGAGATAAGCACTATCCATCCTAGCGGATTTAACATAGATTGTGGCGCAGTCTTCCCAGGTCCCGAAAGCCCCGGCTTATTGATGTCCTTCATCGCTTGCGGGTAATGACCGGGCACGGAGCATCCGGTGCAAGAACCAAATCCCGTCCTTCTACGATTTCCAGAAGGAGAAATTGTGGAGCACCAGGGCTACGCGGAATATGCCGAATTGCCTCCCCAGCGGGGCCAGATTCTTCGAATGGGATGTCTTGAAGAGTGATTCGATTGTTTACGGCAGTGGAGAAGCATTTTAGTCAACCTCGTGGTCGAGCTTAGCCTGGGCCCACGCTCTTATGGGCATCTCGCGATTTCTTTAAAGAACGCGGTGCGCGCATTTCGGCAAGGATCACGCTGATCGCAACGAGCCACTGGAGGGCATCTCTACTCCTCAAGCAATGGCCTACGGTATGCTGGTCGCCGGGCTCTTGAGCCTGGCTGTGGCTGCTTCGTCGCAGAATGTCGCGCAGCGCGTCTCTTCCAATTCTGTTTCAGGCATGCCTCTGTTCCCAAGCGAGACTCTGCAGTTGACCGATGAGGCTTTGTCGAGGCTCGCCAAGGACCAGCGCGCGTGGTTCGAGTTTGGCAGCAATGGCTCTGTCTCGGCTGCTCGCTCGTCCAGACGCTGCAGGCTACTCCCGGGGATAGACTGTGGCCTTCAGAGAACATCTGGGAGCTTTTCGACTGGGTCCTCGGCACTGGCTCTCTCATTAAGACCGTGCCTCTTGCGACGGTCTGTTATCCCTCCGAACCGGACTACGACAGTGCCAAGTGTGAAGAGATCACCGACAACTGGACAAACTCCTACTTGCAGTACGTCCCCTTGATGCAAACGATGGATCGACTTCGGCTCTAACATGGATTAATAGTGCTGCGGATCCCGCATCCATAATGTGGCCTTTGTTTGAAGGTCGTACATGCTTACCCACGAACCAGAATGTCACGGCGGACTGTACACTGGGTGGATACAGTAGTTACGCTGTCAACGTGAGCCATGTGGCGCAGATTCAACTTGCTGTCAACTTTGCTCGTCTGGCCAACCTGCGCCTGGTGGTGAAGAACACCGGTCATGACTTCTCTGGCAAATCCACTGGAGCCGGTGCGCTTGGTATCTGGACCCATAACTTGAAGGAGATGGAGTACTATGAGAACTACCGCGGTTCGGGCTACCAAGGACCTGCTCTGAAGATGGGTGCCGGTGTCCAGGCCTTCGATGTCTATGCGAAGGCCAGGGAGCTCGGGTTGACGGCCATCGGGGGAGAAGGAAAGGTATGCTGAACGGATCCCCTCATGCATCACGGCCACTGACTGATTCATATAGACCGTCGGTGTTGCTGGTGGCTACGTGCTCGGAGGGGGTCACTCCCCCATGTCCAGCATATACGGTCTAGCGGCTGACCAGGTTCTGGCGCTCGAGGTCGTGTTAGCCAACGGTCGCTTCGTCACTGTCACGGAGGAGACCGACCCAGATCTCTTCTGGGCTCTTTGTGGTGGAGGCGGCGGTGAGTTCTCAACATACATTCCAAGTGCCAGCGTCCAGAATTGTAGAGCTAATGGCAACTAACAGGCACTTACGGCGTTGTCACCTCGGTCATCTCTCGCCTCCGCCCCAAGGTTGGCGTGACCCTGTCCAAGTTCTCCTTTGCTACGAGCCCCAATGTATCCGCAGATACCTTCTGGGCCGGGATCCGCTCATATATGCAACGGTTCCCTACCTACGCGGATGCCGGCACCTACGCCTATTTCTGGGTCCTGCCCACCGGCCCGGGTGCCTTCGAATTCTTGATGAACCCATTCTTCGGTGTGAACCACACCCTGGATGAATTCAATGCCTTGGTCAAACCGTGGTTCGACGACCTGAAGGCTCTCGGGATTCCGTTCACGCCTAACAGCACCTACTTCCCCGACTTCTACGACGCCTGGGCCGCTGGCTTCCCCCTGGAGACAGTCGCATCCAGCACCATGCTGACTGGATCCCGTTTGTTCCCTCGGGCGAACTGGGAAGACGAGTCGAAGTTCAATGCTACCTTCGCTGCGCTGCGATCTACCATCACCGCCGGTCACCCCTTACTGGCATTCAATATGAAGGTCGACCTGCCCGAGGGTTCCCCCGAGAACTCGGCCAACCCTGCCTGGCGCAAGACCCTCATGCACGCGATTACTTCGACCACCTGGAATACCACCACGCCCAACGCCGAGATCAAGCAGATCATGGATACATTCACCTATGATACCCTTGGTCAGTGGCGTGCTACTTGCCCTGACGCTGGTGCTTATATGTCCGAATCGGACGTTCTGGAGCCCAACTTCGAGCAAGCTTTCTACGGAAGTAACTACGACCGTCTTTACAAGCTAAAGCAGCGCTATGACCCCACGGGTCTATTCTATGCTGTTACCGCTGTTGGCAGTGAGAACTGGCAGGTCAAGAGCCTGGATGGCCTCCCTGACCAGAATGGCCGTCTGTGCCGCATTTAATGCCGTACAATCCGAGAAGTAGAGATCATTATGTAGATATAATGTCAATCGAGACTCTCACACAGCATCTTGAAGTTTGTTCTAGAACGAGTATGAGGAACGGTCCCCCCTCTCACACAAAGTAATTGCACACATCACAGTGATACTCGCATTCGCTTATGCTTGATACTGATTCCCCAGGGCCCAACATACACCACCATCGCAAAGGTACTCTGGACAGCATTCCCCTGCCCAGATGTTCTATAAGGTGCTGACCTGCAGAGACAGCTGCAATAAAGCACCGAGCCACCCGCGGGGAAGCTCAGCCGTCTTACCCCTCACTGCAATGGATTTCAATCTCCGACAGATCGGGCTTAAACGGTCTCAATTACCCGGTCCTTGATAAGCCCTCGCTTAGAAGTTCGGCGGGTAGCTCGCCGCAAGCTGGTTGGTGGGCAGCCGACGATCGTCGAGACTGCTGGTATCAACAGCAGCAGTTGGCGCGTCGATCGCTTCCCCCCCCCCCCAGGTTGTACCGCACCGTCTCAATATAATGTGACTTTGGGGAGATGCGGCTATCAGGTTACATGACAGCGGTTTATTCGCCCGCGGCCACGATCTTTCCAACATAAATATCCCCGATCGAAGCAAAAGGATGTCAAACAAACTGAGGCTGTCCCGATCCCGAAGCTTTGGAAGAGATACTCCCTGGCAGAATGAAGCGGGGCCGACTCTTTCAGTGCGCAGCTTCGGCTTTGGTATGGCAAGGAGGTAAGCTGCATCAACTATACTCAATTTCAGTAATCGCCAACCGTCACTGACCATTTGCAGCATACGCACGTCTTGTCACGGTGCCAACCATCCCTTTCACGGAGACGGGTGGGAGCTATGATTTATCGCAGCTCACCCAGATTATCGTGGACTCGCGATATGTCAACGCGGTAGACCACCAAGGCCAAACGCTCATACCACCGACGCTCCTGGGTTTCGCCGAAACCTTCCAAGGTGACCTCAAGTCGTCTCTGGGCTTGAACCTTGACCTTGCTAGGGGTGGCGCATCCAAGGAGAACACCATCTTTTTGACTCTGGCGAATAACACCCAGTTCCGCGATGTCGCCGGTCGATTTACATCCGAGGGATACAGGCTCGAAGTCACCGACGATCGGATAGTCGTGACGGGGGCAAGTCCCCTCGGTGCATGGTGGGCCACCCGCTCCATCATCCAAGCTGCAGCAGCTGGAAATTCGAGTATGCCCCAAGGAGCAGGCGTGGATGCGCCAGGCTGGGCATCCCGCGGCGTAATGCTCGATGCTGGGCGCAAGTTCTTCCCCGCGGACTTCCTTGTTGAGATGTGCTCGTATCTCTCGTTCTTCAAGCAAAACACATTCCATGTCCATTTGAGTGATAACCTCTATAACAATGTGGACCAATATTCCCGCGAGCGCTCGCTGGATCTGTACGCCGCTTTCCGACTGTGGTCAGACGATCCGGCAGTCGCTGGCTTGAATCGCCGGGCCAATGAGTCTTATACCTTTGATGAACTCAATGACGTGCAGAAGCAATGCGCAAAGCGTGGCGTTACGATCATCCCGGAGATCGAAGCCCCGGGACATGCTCTTGTGATTGTGCAGTGGAAGCCCGAGATCGGGCTAGATACGGACCTGAGTATGCTGAACATCAGCCATCCCGAGACACTCCCCACTATGAAGACAATCTGGAAGACATTTCTGCCGTGGTTCCACAGCAAGGTGGTTCACATCGGGGCGGACGAGTACGACAGCAGCCTGGTTGCAGATTATACGCGCTTTGTCAACGAGATGGAAACCTTTATCCGCCAAGAGACAGGCGGTCGCAAGTCTATGCGCATCTGGGGCACTTTCACACCCAAAGAAGGCGCGAATGTGTCAAAATCGATTTCTTATCAACATTGGGATACCGGGGCGGATAAGCCGTACTACGATTATCTTCAGAACGGCTACTCGGTCCTCAACTCAGATGACTATCTCTATCTCGTTGGCGGTTGGTCGGGGTCATTCCCACCGCAGCTGGAGCTTAGCAAAATATTTCAAGGCCCATATGGAAAACCGTACTCGCCAGAAGTGTTGGACAGTTCTGACAAGGGTGACAATCCCCCTCGTAACAATCCACGAGTTTTGGGCGAGCTGGCTGCTCTCTGGAATGATTACGGTTCCAACGCCACCACAGTGCTGCAAGCGTATTATTCCTGGCGCAATGCTCTGCCAGCGCTTGCGGATAAACAGTGGGGCGGAAATGTCACCGAAGATGAATATCGAGCAGCGTTTGATGCCCTGCACCAAGCAGCCCCGGGTCAGAACCTCGACCGCACAATTCCAAGTCACTCCGATGTCATCCTCAACTATTCATTCGACAGCCATCATGGGGAAATGGCGACCGATAAGTCTGGGAACGGCTATCACGGCACTCTGCACGGATGCAAAGTGTCGGATAAAACCCTCCGTCTCGTCGACGGATGCTATCTTGAGACACCGTTGAGGAGCAAGGGGCGTGATTATACCCTTTCATTTCGAGTGAAGCCAACTTCGAAGATGCCAGGCGCTCTCTTCTCTGGGCCCGACTCTGTGTTCATGGCCGGCAATGGCTCTATCTCTAACGTAACGTTGATCACTGGCGGCAACCCATACTCGCTGAACTACAGCTTGCCTCTGAACGTCTGGACAGATGTGAGCCTCATTGGGAAAGGAAACACCACGCTGTTGACTGTTTCTGAAAAGGGAGCCAAGTCCACGACTATGGAATTTCTGGCGAAGATCGGTGTCAACGGGGAGTATTTCGCTTGGGCACCGATTGGCATTGAAGCTCCGCTGGCGCGGATCGGGCAGGGGTTTAATGGGCTGATGCAGAATATCGTTCTCAAGAATGGTGCTCCCGATAAATAGATCCTAACTTGTTAGCTCGAGTTTACGTTACCTGATAGGCATCCAGATACGTTCACTGCGAAATCATCCTTTGCCTTATCAAAGGGATGGCCATTTCTGCCGTTCTTCAGGAACTAGTCTTGGGTAATCTATCTTAGTTTACAGAAACCCATCACCTTGCAAAGAGTTTAAACTCTAAACCTTACTAACAATCTTTATGTCTCTCAAGCATGAAGGGCCGAACCACGTCCAAGTTCGTTTCTCAGGACCGATATCCGAAACTCTGCATTCCACGGCTCCAGGGCTACCGCGGACCAGACCGGAGAGCCTCACCTGCAAGCATAGAGACTCCCAAATCCATGATCTGCAGCCATTGGATCCCTCGGGTGGACCATGGCACCTCCTTATCAGCGAGCTTAGCCGCATCCGGCCGCATATCGACGAGCGACCCCTATCCGCCCAATCAGACCGCCGAACCGTCCACATGGCCCTAGTCTATTGCGCAAGACTCCTTCACCAGCTGCAATAGCGTGCCATGGCGCAAAGCATGGCCGATAGCTTAAAACCACTCTACCTCTCACGGTGGGAGGCTCCCAAGCTGCAATGACCCGCGGCCCAGCCACCATGAGGCTCGCCAGCCTAGCTATTGTGCTGATCTCGTCCGTCGGCCTCGCGCTGCCGATCCAGGATATCCCCCGCAGAGCTCCGGCCTCACGGACAGTGCTGTCGGGAGGGAGCGGGAGCTCTTCGCCACAGCATGTGGTAATTACATGGCCCGAAAACAACCAAGCGTCAAATGTCCAAGATTACATCGAGCGCGAAATGGACGAGATGCCTTTTCTCCGCTCCAACGAGAAAGAATATAACTTTGTCGCCAGCGTACACACTCCTCAAATGCCTGATTCCGATACGGGCCCAGCAATTGGTTGGTCGTCATACAGAGTCTTGCTGGGCGAGCACAAGGGAGAACACGATAGAGATACAGGCACCGAACCCCATACAGCTCCCGGCACCGGCTCGCCGAATGTGCTGGAGATCATCGACCGCAACAAGCTCGGGCCCCAGTGTCTCGCGCTCACGATATTCATTCTTGTGTCCATCATCTACTTTATTCTGTCCATGCTGGGGATGGCGTTCAAATCCTGCATCAAAGCGCGTTACCCACCGAGAGGCTGTGATTCGGTACATCTTTCTGGTCCAGAGCGGCAGCTCCTTGCTTGGACTAATATCCAGTGGGAAATGATGATGGAGAAGGAGAGGCACTGGTGATGGAAGCGCCAGGCGCGAACGGGGCAGATCTCATGATGATTCTGATCATTACTTTTCTTTTGCGGAGTTGGGCCTTGGTAGATACCCTACATATCAACTGGGAATTGCATAAAACCTCAATTGACTTGAAACTTCATGCCGGAGAGTCGTTGCGTCCTAAGAGACCTTGATGCGGGTGTAAGGAGATACACTAAGATTGCTGATTGTCATCCCCTTTCTGGCGTATGAGCTAGAAGTGCACGGTGCAATAGGACTACCTTATATCGATTCATATGGACTGTTGCAGGATGAAGGGTAAAAGAACCAGCCAATCTTAAATCTCTAGATAGGCCGAAAATCTAAATATGCAAACTCGGCAAGGATCATCTTTTGCCATGCTAACAACCACAGCCACAACCCCACACAAACCCCCGAATCGATCCCATCCTTAGTGCACTGGCTTGTGCGCCGGCTTGTGCGCCGGCTTGTGCACAGCAGCATGGGCTTTCTTTGCCGCAGTACCTTTTCTAGCAGTAGAAGACTCGACACCATTCTGCATAGCCTTGAGGTGAGCAAACTGATAGGTATCCTCACCCAAACTCCAAGCCATCACACCCCCAAGCTTCTTCGCCTCCACGATGTCCGAGAACTTGCGGGCGATCAAATCTGGGGTATCCCAAGTCCAGAAGAGGTTGGTCTCTGCATCCCAGTAATACTGGCCGCCGGCCTCCTCGTCCGTCTTGCCGTCCTCTTGTGCCCGGCGCCAGGAGTCGGTGATCGAGACGCCCTTGCAAGTTCCGTAGTCGGAGAGGCAGCCTGCTTGGCAGAAGTCGTCGCCGGTGCCACTAGAATAGAACACAAGTTAGCGAGCTGAGACAGGTGAAGCAAAAAGATAGAGCAATGGAGACTGACCAGTTGCCATATGCACTGCAGCATTGGCCATCAGGGCACTTGGAGGCCTCTCCAGCACCACACTTGCCGTTGGTGCTAACGGCCAGGTTGGCCGGGGGAGCAGCCATAGTGCCTGCTTCGAAGGTCAGCGCGCCGGACTTGCCGTTGTCACTGCCGTCGTCATTCTCAAGCTTGACCATCTTGCAGCCAATAGGGTGGGTGGCGCAGTCCGAGTTGGGGTCAGTGGTGAACCACTTGGCGTAGTAGGCGAAGCCCAGGTTAATCTTCTCAGGCTCAAGACCCCAGTCCAAGTAATCATTGACCACGTCCAAGCTGCCCTGCACACTAGAGTGGTGGCCTGTGACGGTATCACGCCGATTGAGAATATCGTAGCTCATGACGTTGACCATATCGACAGACTTCCAGATCTCAGGACCGGTTTCGTTGTTGAAGGCAATGAAGTCCTGCTTCCGGGCGGGGGTAGCAATGGAAAGCGTCTTATTGCCGATGGCCTCGCGCATGGCAGCTAGGAACTTGGGGTAGGTCTCGATCTCAGAGGTCTTCTCAGAGTTAGGGACCTGCTTATAGTCCTGTCCGTTCCCGCCGGGGTACTCCCAGTCAATGTCTCGTGCATTGTCAGTTGTATTCGGGAACGGAAAGCGATGTGCACATACCAACACCGTCAAAGCCATTTGCATCAAGCATGGCCGCTACGTTCTTCGCATATCGCTTTCGGCCGGCGTCGTCCTTTGCCGCAGCAGAGAACCCAGCTTCATCACCCCATCCACCAATGGCAATCATCAGCTTAGTGTTGGGACTGAAGCGCTTGCGCATGGTATCAGGGGATTCGAAAGGGGTGAATGACGCGGGAGAGTCTGAGTTGAAGAGCTCTGATGGGGCAAATGCCATGATCGCATAATCGATGTCCTGCGTCTTGTCGGCACCTGGCAGGTCCGTAACGTGATACCTAGAGTAACGGTTAGACTAAATGCGCGTGAGCAATAATGCAAAGAGATCCATACTCATCAATGTACATGGCAAACCGCATGGCGGCGGCACTGTGGGCGGCCAGAAGGCCGAGGGCAAGACTCTTCAGCATGTTGAACGGCGAGCAGCGGGCACTAAAGAAGCAGAAATGAAAAGGAACGAAAGTGCAGTGAACGAAACCAGCTGCGAACAGCTCGAGACTGCGAAGCCACAAAGAGAGAGGAGTAAGAAACCGGTAAGTACGAGGGCGTCCTGTGCTTTCATAAAACAAACAGCATTGGTGCCTCCTTCAACATACCCCGGATGATCATACCATGTTTAAGCCCCACTGGTCAAGGGAACAATGCATCCGCCTGCCGCTCAGCTTCATTGGTCCATGGGGGTTTGAATAAGTTCTTATTCTGCGGGACATTGTCCATCCCTATGGCAGAGTGGACCCCTTGGTTCGATCTATGTAGCGTGGATATTGGGTTAGGAGTTACCTCAGGAGCTTGTTTTGGAATGCGAGTGAGTCTTTCTAATATTGTGACTTGTAGAAGTTCTATTATTAGAATTGGTCCCATCAAGACTCAGCAGAGCAGTACAGTTGCCACACGGTCGATCCGATCAACTTGGATATGACGGATGGCGATTTGCTGCGTGTTCCGCTGACCTCACGCGGCGACGCGGTTAGCTGGCATGCTAGATCCGCCATGCATTCACATCCCTCGGGCTTACATTCTTGGCGGCTTAGAATGCCTAGCCAATGAGGAGTCATTGAACCGGGACAAACGCTTGGAACTGTAATCAATTAAGCGTGGAATCGGTGATTTCACGACTAGTTGATTGCCGGAGCAGAGGTTGACCTCAAAAATGTAATTTGATCAGAATGGGCAACAAGTCAATATTTCTATGTGGTGGGTTCAATGGACCAAAATATAAGGGTATAAAAGCAAAGCCAGACTTATTTCACATTGGCTGTTCATGAAAAGAGTAGTATGCGTGCCGCTGGTCAATTCCATTGTCGCCGAATAATAGGCCGGGCCGGATCCCAAGGGCCAATGACAACATTCTTGTATTTCTGCAAACTTATAAGCCACCAGCTACAGCCTCCCATGGCAAGTGCAGTCAGAAGGCTGCCTAGGAAAGACCCGATGGCAGCCGAGGTCAGTCCGCTGCCCAGGGTCATTCCCGACAGCACCGCCGGCAATGATCACCAATGCAAGTGTCAGCATGACGTGGCCTGTCCAAGATTGCTGTCTGAGTTGACGGCGGAAGATTGGAAACAGCCCGAAGACTTCCATGGAGAACAGCATCAGGCTGAACACGTGTGTTGTCGACGGTAGACGCGACGCGAGCACAGTGGACGCCATGACGGCAGCGTTCGTGGACAATGAAGCTGGGAACTTTGTTGTAGCGCCTGCGCCTTCCCCCGTCCCGTAATCGAAGGAAAATATGTTCATGATTAATAGCCAACAACTCAATGCCCAGATCGAGTCGCTGGCCGTGGACTCCGTCAAAGATTTCAAAATTGGACTTAGTCCTAACAAAGATGAGTAAATCAAAAAAGCCGATTTGACTGTTGATAAGCGCTGCCGATTTCGTGACGATAGGAGAGACAGGAGACCCGGGTCATGGCCATCGGTCCCCAGACTTGGGTTCGACGTTGTCGAATAGAATCCAGCCCTTGACCCCCCTTGCCCGTTCGAAGCCCCATTGAGGTCAGCGCTCCCCGGCGACAAGTGATCCTTGGATTCGCCACCGGCCATTGTTAGACCGAGGCCGTGGATGGGACTAGTCTTCCAGCTATTGGGCTGAGCTTCGCTGGCGGCTGGGTTAGCCACGCTCGCCATCGAGCTCGAGCTTGACCCGTCGTCGCCATTGACAAAACCATTCGCATTTTGTGACAGCCCCGCCTGCTCAGCCCCGGCCCATCTGTCCCAGAGCACCCACCCGATGGCCGTGCCTACACTACCCCAGCAGACTACTGACACGGGGCTCACGCGTTCGTGGAAAATCCCGCTGAAACAGCAGACGAAGATAACCACTGAACACACATGCTGCACAATTACTGTTGAATCTGCAACAAGTGGCCAGAAATCGTAAGGTCTGACCCTCGGGTTCCGCTGCAGGTGATCGAGGAAGGTCTCGGTATCGGTGTAGTTGTCCGGATCTGCCACCCATTCCAGTTAGCCCATATGTCTACTCCAAGCAAAGAAGAAAGAAAAAACTTATAAAAAGAGAAAATAGATCCGATCCAGCGCCGGGGAGCTCTTACAGGATTGTTTGACCCAGAGTAATTTCTTCCATGCTCCTTTCCGCCGTCGTCTTCCACTTGTGCTGCCTAATTTCCGCACTTCCTTCCGGCCATCGTTGCCAAGCACTCCACGCGGGGCACGCAACGCTGCACCGCCGCTGCCCAGCGAATGAATGCGGTCACCATAGACTAGTGGTGCTGAGCGCGCCCGTGATAATGAGGTCGCGAAGTATGCATCCTCCGGCGCTAGGCGATCGGGGTCGGGAATGCGGTCCACTTCAGGAGGTTGGTCACGACGGGATTCTGAGTCGAGGAGAGGCGGAGCAAATGCGGATATTGATGAGTGCTGAGATTCCATCGAGCCGAGACGCCTAGCTTCGGGGCATGGCGTTGGCGAGCGGCTGTGCTTTCGAGTACAGTTATACGTTTGGTCTAGACGACCTGTCAACCTGTCGCGCGGGCGTCCAGCGGTATCACGTGGTTCGAATTTCCGGATTAGGAAGGGGTATAGTTTGCGCGACAACATCGATGGACTTACGGGGTTTTTTTTGGCAGAGGTCAGGGGGAATTAACATATTAAAGCTTTTTTTTTTTTCCAACCTAGCTACATTCTGCTCCCCATACTTTTACTCGTGGAGCCGAACCTCGATGACTCGCTCCTCATTATTCTCTAGCGAGAGCGTGGCCACATCGCGACACAGCATCTCGAACTCCTCTTGACAACCTTTGCCAAGATACCGCTCCTCACCTGCCCCGGGAATCTTGCACCACAGCCCAGCTTCTTCGGTCTGCATATTGCCAAAGAAATCTTGAGCCTTCTTAAAAAAAGACTCAACGTTGCATCCGTTCGCTGGGAAGTGGCGGGCTTTGTTCGAATTCGATGAAAGTAACTTGAACCGAATTGATCCCAGATCCACCTTTGTTTCACGTTGCTTGGTAGATGGTCCGCATCCAAGGTTCCCAGACTTTGACAGGTTAACTGGGATATGACTGTCGTGCGTTGCCTCATAGGGATCCGGAGGCGTCTCAGGAAGTGTAAGCCTAGCCGCCGACGCCATTTCCATAGGGCTGCCAAGGGCTACCCCATGGTAGGGGCTCGCAGGCGACTCAAAAGACAGAAGACCGTCTTTCTGTGAACTGGCTCCCTGTACGAGAGCTTTCTCGGGGGTCACACGAGGACTGCTTGGTTGGCTAGAGCCAGTAAGGCGGGAACAGACACGAGAGCTGTTTGTGATTGTGCCACTATGGCCAAACATGCCTGCCCGAAACTTAATACCGCTTTCATCATCCGCATTGATCTTTGAGACCTTTGCGGCACACACTTGGTGCTCGAAACTAAAATTAGACTTCAAACCAAGCCAGATCACTAGGAAGGTAGCCCGCCAATTCTGCTTGACATTGCGAACACTCGGAGGATTCTGTATGAGGCCGACGAACACATCATTTCGCAGTTCCTTTTCTGTTTCGTTTTCAAATCCGTTTTCAGAATGCAGGACCAACATGGTGTATGCGGTTCCTTTTGCGGGAACGCCGATTCTCTTGTAAGCAACCTTGTAGGCTGATAACTCATACTCATCGCCATCAAAGTTGAAAACTTTGAAAGGGAACCACTTATCCAGAGTTGACCTTAGGACTTTCAACGCGCTGGGTGGGCTTTCTTCTGGGGATCGGCTGTGCCATTCGTCGAGCTGAGCGAGTAGATGGGTTGGGAAGGGTTTGTCAGGGCCAAAGACACGCTCGATTCTCCACTGGCTTCCAGCTGAAATCGAAGGAGAGCGCGCAGAACCAAACGAGCTTCGAAGTCCGGTTCCGGACACTCTTGCCCCAGTCATCGGATCCCAAGCAGCATGGCGCGCGGAATCCGCCGTGGGACTAACTGGAGATGGTTGAGATGCTCCAGGTCCCGCCGGTGGGGTCTTTGGAAAGCCGGAGAACCAATACACCTGACCTGGGGCTTTTTGTAAGCTCTTTGACATTTCAGACCTTGTTGCAGGAGGTTTCGTACCAATATCCTTCCTCGATGTGTTGTCGATTTCGACGCTTGGGACGGGTGGTTCTGATGGCATGCTCTCAACTGTTGGGTTCAGGAGGTATTTGATACTGAATTTGTGATAGTCGGTATTGGGTTTAGAGTCTTCCATACCGAATTCAAGCTCTTTGATCCTCTGGGGAACGCGATTGTCGCGTGCACGATCCGGCGTAACAGGAGAGAGGGCTGTCTGCTCTCCAACGCTACGGGTTAGAAAAGCTTCTGTGGTTCTGTCATTCAGTGGATGAAAACAAGGCAGCGTGTCGGGAGAGGTACTATCAGATTCACCAAGTAGCACTGGCCGTTCACGTCGATTAGACATCTTCCTCGTCGGTTGGAAATTCAAAATTGAGATGCGAGTTGAAACACGGTCAGAGGTGCGAAGGATGAGGTTTGAGGGTGTGTGTCAGAGCCTTGGGAAGGAGAAAGTCAACATGAGAATGAATGTCAATGAATAAGAAAGATCACTGGACGGGCGCCAACGAGCAGAAACAAACGCGGCAGCTCGGAGGCAGCCCCGAGCTTTTTTCCACCCCAGTGCTAGTAATATTATGCAATAGATCGGTTCTTACTGTCTAGTCTAGTACTGCCAACTCTGGAAGTATACAAGTGTGCCAGTCCCCATGGGTCTATGCTCGCAAGCCTTCCCGCATGGGTAAAAAGACCAATATCCATATGGGATGTATGCTAGAGTTGATGCTTCATGCTAATTTGGGCTTTGGAGACACTCTTTCAGCATCTCATTTACTTCATGTCCTCAACATCAACACAGTCGTTCGCGGTGGATACCGGAGAATTGGGTATTAGTCTTATTGCGTGGATGACTTATACAAGATAACTAGTTACTGGGACATAGCACATCACTAAGCACGGCGGCTCAAGCCGGAGGCAGGGCAAAGATGGCACGAAGTGTCGAGGTATTAGGCTGCGACTACTATTGCAAAGGAAATTTGAAGAAGTAAATGTCCTTTTAGGTCTTTGCTATCTGCCTAGGTGTATCTATTAGTAGCTCATACAGAGTTTGCGAAGCATACCAGTGTGCATCTGCGTCATTCTATCTCTGGGTCCGTCTAGAAAATGACGAAGATCAAGGGTATCATTATGAGGGTGATGAAATGGATCGACGACCCGGATTGGATGTGGATCTACCCTTGGCCAGCGATCTTTTGATGAGTGACCGTTTTGTGAGAGAGGTTCTTGTAACCTGCCAGGACAAATGGTATTCCGCGATGTTCAGAGTCCCCCATCAAACAACACGATCATGAAGTGGATGTGGACAGGCCATTCCGTTCCTCGATAACACTCTTGACGACATTTTTCACCGCCTGCGGTGCGACAATATCGTCGACACTGTTGCGACGGCCCCAGTTCTGCGGTTGTCGGCGTATGAAAGCACCAACAGCGCCCAGGTAGCCCTCATGTCGCAGGAAATAAGCCTGTTTTTCACCTTTCGACCAGAAACGAATGGCGTAAGATAGTGTGTTCATGGTCTGTCGGTGTCCACGAATGAAAGATCCTCCAAAATAGATGTGTTTTACTCCGTGTTTTTCCGATTGCAGATAAGCGATTTGACCGATGTTGTTACTGCGCATGTTAGTCTCGAAATACTGGAGGAGCAATCACTGAAATCTTACCTGATCGCATAGAGCAGACTACGGCTCATGTCGGCGTGATTGAAGTTAACTCCACCACTTCTCCTTTCGGAGTCGTTGATCAATCCCTCGCCATCCTCGGCGTCATCTTCTGCATCTTTCTTTAACCTGAAGACTTTGCCAAATGTGCTTGCGATGGCAGTGCTCTTCAGCCCAATTTTGCTGTAGTCCATTCCATAGATGTCGCCGACCAGCATATCCACCCCGCATTATCACCACGATCCGCCATGGCCAGCATGTCGTCGAATGTAGCGGCACCGGTTAGTAGGGACATGAGACCCCAGAATGTTCCACCTCCCAAGTGGGTTCCCCCCACACGCTCGAATTGCCTCGGGCCGGATACTTTGATCATGGACACTCCCGACCCGATATTGACCAGGAGGTATGGGTACACGTCTGGGCGAGCCTCTGCATATTGCATTGGCTCCGAGTCCGAATCGCTGTAGGTGAAGACCTCGTTGGGAATCTCTGTAATGAAAAAGTCCAGACCTGGGTCGGATCAGTTCCGTGCTCCATCTCGCTTCCACCTGCCCGGGACATACCGATAATCAAGCATTCCATCTCCTCTTCTCGCAGGATATTGACGTTCAGCGCCTCCTTCATCTTATCATAGAATTTGAATGCACCGCCTCCTGTTGCGACGACACATAATTCATCACGCTTCGAGGTATTGCGCTTCTCGTGCTCCTCCTTAAGGTGTCGAATAAAATTGATACAGAGGTCAATGCGATGAGTCTCGAAGTTCAAAAAGTTCAGTCGACCGCCATTGTCCGCCGAGTCCAATTCCCGGGTAAAGTACACGAGCTTTGCGAGTGATCCGCCAATCTATGGATACCCTCATTGTCAGCGTGGGGGGGAGCTTCTTTTTTTTTTGAACCCGAATTGCGGGGCCGGTCGCATGCGGGGCACACACGCAATAGAAGCTGGACAACAACTTACATCGACAGCCACATGGCTCACCAGGCCAGTATGATGGGGGAGACGGATATCTTTGTTCTCATAATGCACACCATCAGCTTCGATGGGGCTGCGCGACCGAGGTTCCTCGTCGACGATGAATGCGCCGGTGACATTGATCTTCACGGCGCCGGGATTGGAGATGGCTTCCTCCAGGCGGGAAGCGCGTTTGCGACGGCCGTCTATCTCTGGAGGATTTGAGGGAGCCATGGTGATGTTGAAAGGAGAAGACCAGAATGTCCAGAAGACAGCTTTCCCCGTTCCCACGTTTACGGCGTAAGGGTAGTAATTCCTTCTACCCGGATCCACTTGATCTGCCCTGCCGAGGATCGCACTTCCGAGGCTTCCTGCTTATCACCAGCCGATCCTCGGTCGTTGTACTTGCGTCTATTCACCTCCGCGGCGTAGGAGACCTTTGCCAGCAGTGTTTGGGATATTAGTATGTTCTCCAAGGTGGGATCACGATGCCCGTTCTATACGTGTAGCCTCCGTCCCCTTTATGCGTAGTCAAGAATGCGAGAAGCATCCGATGTCGTCGATTGTAAGCAACAGGCCTGAACCAGCATGAGCTAGTATGAAGAGTAGGCAGATAGCTCTTCAAATTGCAACTACCACGAGGAAAAGCGAGGTCGCGGCGTTTCGATAGTAAATTCAAGTGTCTTGGCGCTGCAAGGTGGGTCCCGCGACCTGTATACCTTCCGCTCTTGGCAGACTGCATTCAAACGGTGATATCCAACAGGGATAATGACATCTTTTTACTATGCTAAAGTCTAAGGGGGGAGTCCGAAATGTAATTTTGATTCAAGGCAATACGCTTGACTCGTATCTAACAGAATTAAGATTCAATTCCACTCATAGGACATGTCAAGGTGCAATACGAGCACTAGTAGCAGGTGAGCTCTCTGGTGAATAGAAGGCAGATGGACAGGGTCCCACTAACCTTGGAAGCAGTCCTTGAACCCTGTCAGACTGATCACCTGCCCATCTGCCGTAGGGTTCCTCCTTTGGCGAGGCCTTAGTACGTGAATCATAGGCTGGGTCTTGATCCTAGTTTTGACTTGACATTCAGTACGCTATCAGGCTTCAATGAGAATAAGTCGAATCTTTCAGTATCTTGCCTACACACCAAAGCTCATAAGCTGCCGTAGGATCCACTACTGTGGTGGTCACGCACCGCCTTGTGTAGCTCAACTTGTTGCTAAGGAAGAGTGAGCTCGTTTGCTCGGTTTGCTCTAGTTGATGGTGATGAAGTGATTATTTACATCTCTCAACTTCCCTCCTTATCTTTCCTTTCTTTTTCCCCGCTCTCGAGTGATTTTTGCGTTTCCCTCCTCCGCTTTCGCCCCTGTGATAGCGGTTGGCATTGACTTCCAGTCCACATTGCCATCTCCTTGACCTTATCACGCGTGCCGTTTGAACAACGCGCCGAACCGTGACCATGGGGAATTTCGATGTCTCTGCTCTGCAGGACGCCCTGAAAGGCTTGACTAACATCTCTGACAAGGCCGAAGTCGCCGAAAAGGCTGAGTCTGCCGCTATGGACGACGCCGTCAATAAGGCCATCCACGGATGGAATGATCCCACCCCGTTCGATTACACAGGCTTCTCGACGTCTAACACTAGTGACTGGGCTGGCAATGCGGCTCGCTATGAGTGGAAGGACGAGTATGGCGACGTCGGCCCCGCTAACCCTGAGCTGGAGAAGCAGCTTTTTGAGGTTGAGTTCCGCTCCAAGCCCGGTGAACGTCTTCGCGAGTAAGTATATTTCTCTCCAACTTCCGGTGGCATATATACACCTCATACCGGTTTCCCTTCACCCATTTCGCGTACAGGCGATACTGATCTATACACAGACTGAACGAAACCCCCGTTGTCAACGTCGAGAGTGAGCAGCCGCTCAAGCCTGTCATTTCGGTACGTCTTCCTCGTCAAACCCATTTTTCCATGATGCTGACAAGTCAAAGTGGGATGGCATGGGTCTCCACCCTGTCATGCGCGAGAACATTGAGCTTTGTTGCTACAAGTACCCCACCACTATCCAGAGTTGGGCGATTCCGGCCGTTCTTCAAGGCAAGGACCTGATCGGTATTGCTCAAACAGGTTAGTTCAAGAATCAACTTCGGTGATCCTCGCGCTAATAAAGTTCTCAGGCTCTGGAAAGACTGGCGCTTTTCTTATTCCCGTCCTATCCAAGTTGATGGGGAAGGCGAAGAAGTTGGCAGCTGCGCGTCCCAACGTGGCTGAAGGGTTCGATAGCCAGAAAGATGGAGTGACAGCTGAGCCTCTTGTGCTGATCATTTGTCCTACTCGCGAGCTTGCCACTCAGATTTTCGACGAGACTCGTCGCTTGTGCTACCGTTCGATGCTTCGTCCTTGTGTTGCGTATGGTGGTGCGCCTGCTCGACTCCAGCGCGACGAGCTTCGGAAGGGTTGTGACATCCTTGTTGGGACGCCAGGCCGCATTATTGACTTCATGTCCCAGCCCCATGTTCTTACCCTCACTCGTGTTCGGTAAGTCGCCTTCCTCTATTACTTACGATGATTTTATATGACTAACCTTGGGCAAGATACACCATCGTCGACGAAGCGGATGAGATGCTGCACAGTGATTGGCAGGACGAGTTCTCGAAGCTCATGTCTGGAGGTGGTGAGACTTCCATCCATGGAGTGTTGTGAAGTGGCGTGGGTGTATTTCATGATAACTAACTTCTACCAGATGGGAACGAAGATACCGACCATTGCTACATGATGTTCTCTGCCACTTTCAACCGTGAATGTCGTCAGCTTGCCCGGACCTTCTTGGCCTCGAACCATATTCGCATTCGCATTGGGCGCCCTGGTAGTGCTCACCTTATGGTGCGCCAGCAGGTAATTTACCCCTCTGGCCCCAAATACAACTGATTCGTAGCCTGACTTTACTTCTAGGTCTACTTCGTCGAAGAGCGTCAGAAGAAGCAGGCTCTGTTTGACCTCTTGGTTAGCATGATCCCGATTCGTACCCTCGTCTTTGTCAATAACAAGAAGGCTGTTGACTACGTTGATGACTTCTTGTACAACAAGGGTCTGCCTAGCACTTCTATCCACAGTGACCGCACCCAGCGTGAGCGTGAGGATGCCATGTAAGTTTCTTTTCCCTCTGGAAAAAAAGATATGATTTCAGGCCATTGACAACCAATCAGGCGTGCCTTCAAATATGCCAAGTGCCCCATCATGGTGGCTACTGGTCTTTCAGCTCGCGGTCTGGATATTGTCAACGTGATGCACGTTATCAATTTTGATCTGCCCAAGGCTATGCACGGCGGTATCAACGAGTACATTCACCGTATTGGTAAGCTTCCATTGATGGTATATCAGGAACCGACCTGCTTTACATTGCATACTAATCCCGTTCCACTGGTACTTAGGTCGCACTGCTCGCATTGGTAACGAAGGTCTTGCTACCTCCTTCTACAATGAGGGCGATGCGGATCTTGCCCCCGACCTTGTCAAGACTTTGCTAGAGTGCAACCAGAACGTTCCCGACTTCCTGGAAGACTTCACGCCATCCGGTGGTAAGATTACATTCGGTGATGAAACGGATGCCGAGGATGAAGAAGACAATGACAACGCAGCGAAAGCCTCAGCTTACAACGCCACTGAAACCGCTGGGGAAGACGTTGATCCTTGGGAAGCTTCCGGTGACACAAATGCTGACCGCGGTGCGAACTGGTAGATCTTTGATTTGCCATTTACAAGCAGGCTCCTGACAGTTCGGGGGTCGGCTTTTGAGTGATTTTTCCATCGATGGCTGTGGTCTTTTGCCTCGATCTTTAAGTCAGTTATGTGACTTGTGCTTGATTCAACCTCGGGAATGCGTGCCTCTTGGCCTACTCGCTCGACTTTTGCCCCTTTCGATCTCCCAGTTGTCCTTTTTTCTTTTCAAGGAATGTGTTATTGCGGATATCATCATGTTCTGGTGAAGATGTTTCGGCATGTCTCTAGTCCCACATCGAGTCCGAGGTTAGGAAATCAAGATCTGCTATTGTGACCGTCTTCATTCGTTGACGTAGAATTTCCCCTGTAGTATTCCCAATTCCTAGCATAAGTAGGTGTTGAGCATCGTGCCTTCCTGCGGGTGTTCGCATGTCAACAATGCCTACCTTATGCAGCGGCATCCCATACGGAGATTTCCCCACCAAGAATCCTCATCACCTGCTGGGATTTGCGTGTCGTTGGCTCATCATGCATCGAATTGTGTCTTTCAAGGTTTCATCCGCCATTGCCATGGCGGCACTCTTGCCTGCAGCCAGCTGCATGTTCCACGCATACGTCGAAACCCCGCTACAACTCGGCGATGACGAAACTTCATTCTACGCTATAGGGAGCCAAAATCCAGTCCCCTCACTGGTTATTGATACATTCCAGCATCAAATCCATAATGATCTCGGTTTCTGGCATGGCATCGGCGAAAATCTGAAGATCGAGCATGAGCCAGGCTGGGTGCGTCTCTACCTACAGACCCTGACCAGAACTTCCATACGCAGTTCGATGCGCGGTCGTGCTTCAGTCTTCTACCCTGGCAGAACCAATTCCTCCATGTAGTCTTTGATGGAACGGCGGACTTTACAGTCTCTTTGAATGAACATAACGCCGACTGCAACCCCCAACGAAGCCCGTTTCCTGGTGTCCCGGACAGCGTCCAGGCATCCAGATACCTGATGCGAACCAAATTCCATGCAGATGGAAATGAGAAGGATAAAGATTGCACGGGTGGTAGCCCAGCCGAGGCGCAGCCCCCTCAAGACCAGACGGTCTTGGGGAATAAGCATGATCCAGATAGGTGCAATGTGGACAGCGACAGTCAAGCTCCTGCTTCTCTAGAAAGAACCGAGCTCTTCATACCACTTTCTCACTTCAATATCGACCAGAGTCGAGTTGTATCTGTTTCTTTCACAGGGTTCTACACTACTGCGCCGCTCACCATATACCGTGTCGAGATTGTATCAACCGTACCTCCTCCATCGGCAGCAAACAACAATTTCCGTATACCTGGAAAGTTGCCTAGTGGTACATTAGTTTTGCGCTGCAAAAGACCGAACTCTTTTGCGTTTGGCATTGATGATGGCCAGCCACGTTTTGCACAAGAGGTCATGAAAATCCTCGATGAGGAGAATGTCCGGGTGACTTTCTTCGTTGTCGGCGCTGGGCTCAGGGATCATTCAAGCAACTTCACCAACTTCTATAAGGACATGATGAGTCGAGGGCACCAAATCGCCCTGCATTCAAATACACATCCTAAGTAAGCGGTCGCGAAGTCTGTGCCAATCACCGATTAACCTTGTCCCAGGATGGAATCACTTCCGACGATGGACCAAATCGATGATGAGATTGAGCAAACATTGCACGTCTTCAGACATGAGCTCGGAATAGAATGTAAGGGCTAAAGTTCCCCGCGACAAGGTAGGTGTCTAACGAAAATGCAGCACAATACTTCCGACCCCCCTATGGCACGGTTGGCGCTCGCATGAGACAGCGGCTGGCCCAGTACATCCAAAACCCGCAGATCGTGAATTGGAGCGTCGATGCGGAAGACTGGATCTGGGCCAACTCGTCCACCCCTGAAAAACAGCTAGACGCATTTTACCGTGGTGTCGCCCGTGGGGGAAATATTGCCGTTATGCATTACCTAAATCCGACAACCGTCGAATACCTTCCACGGTTCATTCGTCATGTCAAAGGCGCTGGGCTGAAGGTAATGCGCATCGACCAGTGCCTGGAAGATCCTACCAGCCCGCCGCTTCTGTGAAGAGCTCGTATATTATCATTGCTCCCGATATGCCTAATTATCCTTATTTTCATGGCCGCCATCAAGCACGCTAGCCCAATATCCATAGAGTTCTCAATTTCCAGGCTTACAAAATCCCAAAATCGGCGAGGACTCAACTTGGTGTATTAGGAGAGTTGACCTTTGCAAATTCACATCCATTAGCGAGATTAGAGGTTGAAACTGCATTAAGGAATCAGGAAACGTCAAACCGAGCGCCTGTGCCATGTATATTGTTACAACAACAATGCTGATCATATCCACACTTTTGATCACCAAATACATATAGTAAAATTGGTGAATATAAAATCCCAATGCCAAAACGCAATGCGTGCGTTACAAGCCCAAAGCTTGAAGGTCGATGAGGAATACTAGGGAGAAGTCAAAATCCCAATACTCGTCATTATTCTCCAAAGTCCGGTTTCCGACAAGGCCCCTTCTTGTCCATCATCTGGCGGATACGACTCGTGAGCCATCCGGACCTGGCATTACCAGGCTGGGGATTGCCGAGGAGGGGCTTTACGCCAGTATAGCAGACTCCCTCACGGAAAGAAAACTGCACGCAGTCCTCCTGCGCCTCGCAATTTCTGCGACATTCTTCAAAAGATCTAGCAAACGGCTTCTCTTTTTCGGACAAGTTATCCCAGTTTGATCTCATCGGCTGCGATGCGATTTCCGGATACAGATATTCGCGGAAGACATCGCCATGTAGTAGGATGCGTTTATTTTTCTGCGAATTTCTTAGCAGGGAAACGTCGCGTGTCCAGATACGGCGTTCACTCACATCATGCCATCGCCTCTGCTCAAATTTCCAAAGATCCTCAATATCCTGCGAGCTCAAATGATGGAACGCAACGGCGGGGAAACACCACGGCTGCCGATACAAATCAACATTGAACTCATCCAGTTCCCCCAAATTAGCATTCTGCAAGATCGGCCACGAAAAATGCAACGGAACCCCCGCATCCAGCAACACCTTCCCCAGCACACAATCCCCCGCCCAGTGCTGATCCGTGTACTCATGCAGCTCCGCTTTCCGCGTCGCATACTCCCGCGACGCCGCTGCCAGCGCGGGATTCGACAACACGAACCCGGACCCGCCGTGCGCAAAGACCACGTCCGCGATCTGCGTCTCCGTGCCGAGGTAGTACGGCTTGCGAGCGTCGAAGCGCGCCAGCCACGCCAGCACAGTCGGCCACGAGACGTACGTGTCGGCCTCCATGAAGACGAACCACTTCGCGTCCGGCTTGTAGCGCAGCGCGTCCTGGGCCATGGGCAGGAACTTCCATTTGTCCAGCTTCCAGCCCGGGTTGTTGGGCTTGCCGATGTTCGAGTTTGCTTCGTCGGCAAAGTCGTCCTGCTCCAGGCCCTTGCGGCCGAGCTTGCGGATGCGGTTGTAGATGTTGAAGTCGGGGACTCGATCACGGACGTCGGCGTCCATGGTGCGGAGGGCGTCGTGGATCTTGACGCCTTGGATTTCTTCCTCGAAGTCGGAGTAGATCACGAAATGCGGGATGCAGCGCAGGGTTGTGGAGAAGTGGATGGGGACTTTGTTGCGGGATTCGGTGACGCCGGTTTTCATGACGACGAGGACATCCTCGATGCCCGGGAGTGGAGGACAGAAAGTGTTTGGAGGGCCGGCATTGTGTGGGTTGGGCCTTCTGGCGCGGCTCGAGAGGTCGGATTGGAGGGAAAGGATGTGGTAGAGGAAGAAGACGGCAATGGCGGCAGCGAGGGCTTTTAATCGGCGGCCGAAGCGGCGGGAGGGGACCATCCTGTCAAGCTCTCTTTCGTGAAGCTTCACTCGCGCGGAGCTGGCCCTGCGAGCATCGTTTCCGGGAGCAGGGGTTCTGGTGCTTGGAAGCTCGAGCGCTTAAGCTTTTGATCGACTTTTGTAGCTTCGGTTGCTGACGCAGCTGACGCGTAGATTTTGGGATTGTGGTTGGGTTCGGATGAAGAGGAGATTGTAGATTCGTCCTGGAGGAGGATTCGTTCGTAGCTACTGCGCTGGAGTTAATGTTCCCAATTGTAACTTGTAAAGGTGTTCTTTGTCTCTCCCACCCCTTGATCTACCCTTGGCTCCTGGGAGGGATGGCTCGCAATGCTCCGTATCTTTCAGAGGAATGCGTGAATTACTTGGTCAGGTCGGTGCTCTTGTCCATTGATCATTCTAATTGAGGTCTCCTTCGTCTGAGCGACTCATTCAGTGCTCTGCAAGCTGTTTCAATGCGTTTTATAAGGTGTTTGTGTGACGATGGATCTACAGTGGGGGTTTCCCCACCGACCTTGACACAACACGTCGGAGCCCTGGAGCTGATCTAGAAGCTTCCCGATCCGCTAGCCTAAGGAAGGTAAAGAGTGTGGCTTGCATGCGCTTCTTATTATCTGTGTATACTATATCTTACTTTTGCACGGTCTTCGCTTCAATTCGCTGACCATGCAACTTGACCAACTCCGGGATGATGAGGCTCTCGATCTCAATCCCATCCCTTAGGTCCATCTTCTTCCAGATCAGTTTGGGTATCAGGGCCCTTCTCTCCCTTCATAGCCTCCGCAAGGCCAACTTGATCTTCCACTCCAGAGATGCTCTTGCTGCGGCGAGACTTGGGTACTCGGATCCACCTCTCGGGCTGGTCGGGACTTATGAATACAACTTCCCACTTGCGAGTTGAAAGGAGGTTACCAATGACCAAGTGGTGTGAATATCGCTGCAATGCTGTCTGTGCCTTGTAGACCAACAATGAAGGATCGGTTTCCAGCTTGAACGAGACCACCATGCTTCCCTCCGGCGCCCAGCCATCTACAAGCCGGTGGAGGAACTTGGGCACGGGGTCGAGGTTGATGACCAGCTTCTTGCTATTTGCAGGCTTTTCCTCGTTCTCGCCAGTATAGATTTCTTCTGCCCCAACGGAATTATCCTTCTGGAAATGAGCAGGAAGCTCCGACGACTGGATCTTATGCTCTGCCATCCGGCTGCGGGGGATGAAGAAATCGCTGACAGCCGCTGCGAGATAGAACAGAGCATTGGCACCTATTGGCTGCATAATCTTGGCAAGTGAGCGGAGCTCGAACATGTACTCGGCCACAGTGGTGAATGGAAGCAGGAGCAGGCGGTTATGTTGCTTCGCATATCGGTACTTCCGCAAGACATCCCGCATCGCATCCTGGTATTCGCTGCGCACGACAATCCGCCCATGGTCCGAGTCTGCAGAGGCGTCCGTCGGGGGCGCCTCGTCCATAAAGTCCAAGAAACAGTTTGTGGAATGGCTGTAGTGTCGAGAATATGGCAGCAGACTGTACTGGCGGTGCAGGAAAATCACCGCGTACCCTTGTTCGAGAAAGTATTCTGCAGACGTGGCACCTCTAGTACCCGCGGAGAAATTGTCGATGAACCGGACCGTTTGGGTTTCTAATGGCACTGTAGTTCCACCGGAAGTGACAAGCACGACGCGGCGCTTGTCTTCCACATGTAGCTCAACGAATGCCCGGGCGAGAGCTTCGTGTTTGGGAAGGGCCTTCGGAGGGGGGTATTCGTTGAAGTAGACGGATTCGGCCTCGGCGGGCTCCATTTCACCGAATGAAGGGGCCATTTTGGTGATGCCACAGAAGAGCTCCTTCCAAAGGCTCGATTAATTGATTTGCGATCCCGGCTTCTATTGATACGTACTGGTGTTGGGGTTTAGTTCACAAATGACGAAACCGGTTACGCAGAGTCGAGATCAGATGCCGTACCGCTCATGGGCTAGAAATCCAAGAATCGGCCAGTGGAGTTGGGGCTGTACAGGTATTTGACCAGGAACTGCACCAGATCAGCGCAATTGACATGTGCTGTGAAATGCAGTTGACGCGGGCAAATATGGTGGGGTTTACAGCACGTCAGCTTGCCGCGCTGAACCGAACGCGGTACCCTGGCGATAAAGTTATGCTGGCCTGATGCAGTTTAGCGCTCCCGTCAGTCCGGCAATAAAAGATTATCTTCAGACACTTCACCATTGACATAGTTAAGTTACTATACTTCATATACAGTAGCTCCGAATCATGGAAACGGCTGCTGTCTGTACCAATAATCATATATGTTTTTGTCATTCTTATCTACAGATACCTTCAATGCGAGGAATGAATAATCTTCGGGCCAATCAACAATCGACTCTGTCCGTTCGAGCTATCAGTCATATAGGCTAGATTACAAAGTATGTACGGATGACAAAAGAAATGAAAAGATCACTGCAAATATCGACTTCTCAGCGCCTGGCTGATAGTGCTCATGCGGCTCGCCATGCCTCCATGCTGCATATTGCTCAATAGAGCTTCCTCCAACGCAGATTGAGTCACACTCGCATCTGCCCCTCCAAGAGAGTCACTGTCAGCCCGAGATTCATATGGAGACATCGATCCAGGTATCAGAATCATCTGACTCACCGTCCAAGTCGCTGAAGCTGCTTCCCATACTGGGTGTCCCGTCGCTGGCTTCTCTTCCAGATCCAGCAGTACTCTGAGACGTAATTCTAGGAGGGTCACCTACTCGCGGTCCTAGTCGGCCATTGCGATGGCGTTCACCCGGTGGGCCGGCTGCTGGCGCTCCAGAGCTGATTGAGCTTGCTGGGGATTCGGATGGCGCGCGGGGGGGAGCATCCGCTCGGTTTCGAAGGCGCTGCCGAGCAATCAGGGGGTCTTGGTCGAGACGAAGTGTTCCGCTGAGGTGTTGACTGCGCTGGTCCCGGGGCTGCTGCTGGGGTTCACGGGTAAATGGGAGGAATGCGGGCGTATCGTCCCCGTCATCGGAATCGCCGAGGCTGGGTCGATGGGTGGACATGTGCCCGAATCGCTTCAGCCATGGAGCTGGTCCAGGCGAGTCATCTTCGGAGTTGGATTCTTCTGAGCTGGAAATGCTGTCTTCTTCTTGAAGAGGGGGTGAGCGCATAAAAGTGGCCGGTGGTTCTGGTCTGGTAACCGACGGCCTGTAAGGAAGCTGGTCGCGCTTGGGGTCAGTATACTCAGCTGTCGGGGTTCCAATGCGCGCGTTGTCCTGATTATTGTGAACCTGATTGATGGTAGTTGTCGAGGTTGAGCTGGTACGCCTACCCGTACCACCGAGCACTTTTAAATGTTAGATGTGGCTTCAATTATTGAGAATGAGGGAATCCTAAACAACTTGCCTCGCTGAGGTGCTTCCTGTTGGCTGCTTATCTGCCGAGATGGTGCTCGAGGTCCTTTCATTCATGTTAGCCATCAAAATTGCACAATGTAAATGAAGTCATACCACTCAATAGAGGCACTCCTGCAACCTGTCCACCTAGTGCCAAGCTTCCAGATGCAGATCCTGGGCCCGGTGAAGGCGAATTTGACTGAGACTGAGTGGCCGGTGCTACTTTGCGCATCTGGGCTCTAACTTGAGAGAATTGCCGATCATAAAGGCATGCGGCTTGCTGATGAAGGAATTGAAGGGTGACGCCAAAGTGCTCGGCCCTGTACTGCTGTCAGAGTCGCGCTTCTTAATGCGCACATGTAGGGCACCTACAGTTCTTTCCCTGCGGTCAATTAGTAAACAGAAGATGGGGATTTAAAGCGGTGCACATACAATCAATATCATCTTTCGAGGGCCGGGAGAGAAGGTCCCATAAGGCTTGGTCTTTCGAAGCATTCCAATTTACCTGGTTGCGCACGTAAGTATCGGCGGCAACACCTGCAAGGGAGACGAGCACGTACTTGGGGTGGATCAACGAAGTCACCACGCTTACCCGGTACACGGACGAATACCGTGAATTGTTTCTTGCTGGGGTTCCCCGCCATGATGTTAATTGCCCGCGCCCGACGCGGTGGAGCCGCGGTCTAGCTCCGGTTCCAGCTGCCTACGATCGGATGTAGGAACAGCGAAACCTCAAGGTTAAGATACAAGAATATGGGACGGTGTGAAATGAAGATGGTACAGTGCGGACCCCGCTGATGTTGACATCAGAGCAGAACGCTGGGTGGAGGAAGATCGGCGAGAGGCGAGAGAAGAGTGAAGACGGACGACATCTTAGTTCATTGGTCAAAGAGCTCCGTGGTTTTAATAGAGTAGATGCGTGTACGTAACAAGTTGCTGCGTGTATGATCATGTGATATAGACATATTAGGGTATGGGCACGCTATTACCTGTATTTCCACTGTCACATGCACATGCTTCTAGTCTCATCTCCACATGATCTCACGTCGGGTGATCGATGTTGTTTATTGTATTCTGGTCTTGAAGAATGGCCGAATGAGCGTTTCAACATCATACCGCAGTCACCCCCACTTCTGAATGCTGGCACTTAACTTGTCACAAGTCCTTGAGGTATGCCCACATGGAAGTGGTGTGATCTGTTAAGCTTTTGCGAATGGGTGACAAAAAGTAGCGATCATAGACTACATGCAATAATTATAGAATCAGCCCCACTATGGGGTAGTTCGGGGTAAACCACCAATAAGTAAACATGAACAGAATTAGACGAAAAAATCTACGCGGACAAAGGAGGCCAATGAACCTGATCGACCTCGGCTTAAAGAAACAAAACATCTCCGCCCAATCCAAACCATCCATCCAGTCGCACTCTGTCCTGCCATGGCAATGTCATATCTGAGATACCTTTACACTAAAGCCTTAGCCACGCTACTCCGTGCTGTTGTTCTCACGTTCTTCCATTTGGCCGGTCGTCGTAATGCCCACCCCGACGAAGTACGCCACATACCGTGCCGTGATAAGGGGCGGACCATCAAAGTCCACATTTACCGATCGTCCGACAAAACAAGCCCATCGCCAGTTCTGGTCAATTTCCATGGGAGTGGGTTCATGCTGCCCCTGCACGGCAGCGATGATGAATTTTGTCGATTCATCAGCAGCCGTACCAAGTACGACGTCATCGATGTTTCCTATCGCTTAGCACCCGAGCATCCTTTCCCGGCAGCCCTAAACGACACCGAGGACGCGGTGAAGTATGTGCTCGGCCGGCCAGATGAGTTCGACTTGACACGATTATCGATCTCCGGGTTTAGTGCTGGGGGGAACCTTGCGTTGGCAGCAGCGGCCACGCTTTCCCTCAGGACACCTTTCGATCTGTGCTGGCCATCTATCCATCAGTTGATCTCAGTCGTCCGATCACCGAGAAAATCGCGCCTGATAGCACGGGCAGGCCCCTTCCAAACCGAGTGCTGCGATTCTTTAGTTCGTGCTATGTCCCTGGGTTAGATAGAAAGGACCCGCGTATTTCCCCCGCATTGGCGCCGCTCGAGCGGTTCCCGCGTCGGGTTCTCATGATCACCGCATCTGGTGACTCGCTCTGCTTGGAGGCGGAGAGGCTCGCCGAGTCGCTGAAGAGCGTGCCAGGGTCGCATGTGGTCTGTGAGCGGATGCAGCAGTGTAGTCACGGATGGGACAAGAAGCCCCGGGCGGGGCCGGCGCAGGCGGCTGCTACCAAGAAAGCCTATGGACTGGCGGTGGAGATGTTGAACGAGTAGCGGCGGGATCCTCTGGTATTTGTCATTGCGCCAACAAGTTTTGTGACACGTCCTGGGTTATCTATTCGGCCATTTGGAGCTTTACATTGTATATAGTTGGGAAGATCGCAATTTCCGCACACCGTACATCGTGTATCTTCAAGTAGATCATTTTAGTATCGGCCCCTAGTGCACCCTGTGCCATGTGGTTCCTGGCCTGATTACGCCCCATTCCATGGATCGACCTTCCAACCCTAAACCCTACGGCCCCTTCACTTCTACCTTTGGAGAGAGACACAGGTCAGATTGGACCCAGGCGATCTTTCTATAGTCCCAGGAGCATGAATCCCGAGACCTTTGGCCGGATCAGCGTAATCGGTGCCACTTTGCGCCAAAGTGGGCGAATTGCATCAAGGCTTCGCCCCGTGGGTCACCCGGGAGGTTTCATTTCCATTTAACCGTACTTTATAGGGGGTGAAAAAAATCATGAGGGGGAGATACTAATTTCTGGGTTCTTGCTTCTTATGGTTTCTTTTCTTTACATTTTGACTTCATTTTTATTCTTTAATTTCTTATGAGCTTTTGACTTTTTGGCATTCGCCTCTCCGGTCCTTACAGCAATTTCGCCCCTCCATCTTCATACTTGCTCGTGTTCCCCCCCCCCGATCCTTCGACGTCTAATAATAATCATTGGAGGGGCGGACGCGGTCAGTGTGCGCAAGCGACTCTACCGTGACCTCCACCAGACCCGATAGACTGAAGCTGCTTCGCTTCGAGCGCGCATTCCTCGCCTGCCTACATACCCTCCCCCGATCAATGCGCGCCAGCTGGATAGGCGCCGCCGCCTGTACATAGACGATGGAGACGGAACCCGATCCATCAACCTCAACTTCGACCCCCTCCGCACCCTCCACTCCTTTGACCCCGGCCATAAACCCCATCCTCGATGAAGACAAATACCGAGAGGAAGTCCTTCTCTCCCCCTCCGCAGAGGCAGAGCAAGCGCGGGCGCAACAGCTCTACCATGAAGCCCTGCAGCTAGGGCTGAAGGTGCCGGGAGTCCGCGCGTCGGGATCGTTGTCTGCTTCCGGATCCGGGGTGGTGGCCGATATTTCGTCGCCTATTTTGTCTTCAGGGTCTTCCACCGACCGAAACTCGGTTTTTGAAGACACCGACCAGACCATTGGACCTGTCTCGCCCTCTCAATATGACCATGTGGCCTCCTCTATTTCGCAGATTACTATTGATTCCGGTGCAAAGCCTGGGAGTACTCGATCAATGGCCTCCGCTTCGACTCGGCCCACTTCATATTATTCTATCGACAGCCATACAGCCCCCGGGGCAACCCCCGGGGGGCTTGGATACGAAGATGCATTGCGGCAACGGCGCAATCGAAACTCACTGCTTAGTGTAGCTTCAGCTGATAGGCAAGAGAAGCGGCGTAGCAGTTTTCGATCTGCGCTGAGTCGGATTCATTTTCGCAAAAAGCGTACACCCGTACCTCCAGTCCCAAATCTCCCCCCGGATGTGCTAGCTATGTATAGCGGGGGACAGGACGGTGGTGAGCATGTCCGTGTAGATGGACAGCCAAGGCCCCGCACAAGCCACGCCGATGATTCGGATCGAACGAGGACTCCGAGGCCACATCCTACAGTATATGACAAGGAGGCACTTCAAAGGAGTTTAGATCACCCGCAGTTGAAAGAGATGCAGGAACTGCATAAGATGGAAATGGAGAGGCATATGGAGTTTGAAGAGGCCGCTCTTCGCATCCTCCGGCGCCGACATGAGACCATGATTACTGAAAGAGAATCCCTCAACGAGCGTGAGGAGGATGAGAAGCGCGAAAAGGTGGGTCCTACAATGAATCATGTGTGGAGAGGTCTGGGACTAATGCCTTGCGACAGAATCTCGACGACACTGTTAATATCGAAGAACGTCAGCTTGCCGTGGAAATGGAGCAGGAGCGGGAGTTTGAACGGGCCAAGTTGAATTCCCGCACTCGAATTAAGCATATGGAAGGTTACTTTCGCAATGCAAGTCCGCCGCCCTCACCTGCAGGAACGAGGGATCGCTCTTCGGAATCATTTTCCTCTGAGACAACAGACAGTACCGCGCCCACCCGCCGATTCACCCAACAGCAGCGCGAGCAGCTGGAGCAACAATACCACGACCACAAAGCCATGGACCATCTCCACGAGGCTCGGATCAAAGTCTTGCGTGATCGTCAAGAAAAGCGACTGCGAGAAGCGGTAGCGCGAATGGAGCGCGAACTTGATCAATTGATCAAACACAATATCCAGAAGCTGCAAGATCTACAGAGCGAGCTCCACGATAAAGAAATGTCTCTGATAGATGCTCTTGATGCCAAGAAAACGGAACTGCAGCATCGGTGGCACTTGGAAGAAGCCGTTCTCCGCCGCAAGCTGGAAGTCGAGAGTGGACTGCCTTACGGCCCGTTGCCTCAGCTCTCTTTTGACAAGCACCCCGAAACTCGTGACTCTGCCATCTGCGTGCAGGAAGGCGAAGCTGAAGATCCCCCTGTTGAGCGGAGCAGCTGAATACAACATGACACTGAAGGTATCTCTTCTCGGCCTCTATAGATACCACCGAGGCCACAGTGCTACCTGGTACCCACATAGCCTTGAACTCAAACATTAGTTGCCGGCGTATTATACCCTTTTGGTTTTCTGTTTTATTTCTTCCTCATACCCATTCACTCTTGTACTTATTCTTGACTGCTTTGACACTACTCACCTGTGGACTCGGCACATATATCGCATGGCGCAGCTACCTGATACCGGAGAGGCATAGCATTGGTGCATCTTTGAATACGGCAGATAAGTTATAGATAGTTGAAATGTTAATTATGTCCATATCAAGCATGCTCGGTTCGATTTCAAATCGTCAATGGGTATCTCGCTCAGGGAGGAAAAGAAAAGAAACAGATATTAATTCAGGCATGTTAACCATCATGTTCCTTCAGTCTATCCAAAAGGGTCTCAACCCTCCCTCCCCCACCAGTCATGGCATCTTCGGTCTGTTTCACCCCCCCCTTGTCGCCAATAACGACAGCACGTTCCACGATGCCCGAATTAGTCAACTTGAATCTCCCAACACGACCGTCCTCCCACTCCACACGCACATAGCGCGCTTCGACAGCAGTTGCCGTCACAGAGATAACACCAGCCTTGCTTTCCGGCGACAATCTCTGGACAGCCGCAGCTTCCGATTCAGCCTCACTGAGCCCTAGTTTCTCCCTCAACAGCTCCACCGCGTCACTCCGCAAGTGCCATGCCACAAGCTCGCGGCGCAACTCGCGCACAAACGCATGTAGATCCTGCTTCCTCGCCCCCTTCGCCCTCTGCGAGGCCTTGGATAGCTCCACATCGTCAGTTTCACTGTCCTCCTGGCCCTCTCGATCGTGCCCAGACCCTGGAAACGGAAGATAAACACTCTGCAGCTTCGCAAGCGATATAAATGCTGGCACCGTATGCCGATGGACCTTGAATCTCTTCTCCGGGTCTCCCCGCGCGCGCTCCCGTTTCAGCAAAAGATAATACGGTTTCGCAAACCGCCCGCCCCGCGTACATACATCGATGCGTATCCCGAGCAGATTCTCCTTCGGTGCTGTGGGCGAGGGTCTTTGAATGGAAATGCTGTTGCGCCGAATGCTATTCGATGGTGGTTCGAGTCGGAGTGTTGGCTTGCTGCGCGCGCGAGGGGCGACACTTCGTCATGAAATGAAGTGGTCGGCTTTCGGAGCAGTTTCTGGATGGGGTCCGAGGCTAAGAGACTTGAAGCGAGGAAGCGCTTGCGGCGCTGGAGCTTTTGAACTGGATCGCTGTTAGACTTGGGCTATTGTTGCTGGTGTTGGGCTGCTCACTTTCTGCGCGAATGGAAACAATATCCGCGTCTAGCTCCTCCGCTTGGGGGTCTGTTGGTGCGGGAAATCGATCGTGTGAAGTCATGGTGATATGCGAAAAGATTCGAAGCTTCGATATCTCCGGTCCTCTTGGTTGAGGGCGAATGTGCCCGGTTGGTCGACGAACCCGTGTTGGTCTTAATCGACTATGTTCTAGATTTTGGAACGGTTTGTTTAGGGGATGTCACATGACCACGCATCACTCCGGACTGTTGCGCGTTCAGTTGGGTTGTTAAGCAGTATATTCGGCGTTAACAGTCACTGTGCCACTTGACAGGCTTATCTTCAGTTTATCGCCTGGGGTTCTAGGGGTGCTTATAAGTGGTGGATTGAGATGGTGACCATCGCCCCAACTGGGCTTGCTTCGGGCAGCGCGGCATAGTCATATAACAAGCTGCATGGACTGTACGACCAAAACCAGTCGCTAAGCCAAGCATTGTACTGTAGAAAACCAAAGAAACCCCCCTCCCTTAGGTCCTCATAGCGGGGCAAGAATCTGCAGATAGAGTAGATTTGTCAACCTCCAGAGTCGAGCGTTGAAGAAAAGGAATCCGACCCGCCTGCTCTAAGAGGCCAGCTTGCCTCTCAACTTCGCCTCCTTCCAAACCTTGGATCCTCCCCCACCTGCATGCCTCCAGTTGAGGCCCTTCTGTCTTTTTCTCATTCGTCTTCCATGCCTTGGCCTTCCACTCGCTACTGCTCGACTGCTTAACCAGAACGGATTTCCTATTTTCTTCATCTACAAAGTACGCGCCTTTCTTTCAAACCCCCATCCCCCCACCCATAAAAAGACACGGTTTCTCCACGCGACCTCCGACCTAGCCCTGCCGCGTAACCCAGATTCAGTTTAATTGAAATCACGCAATCAAGTCAAATTGGACATCTACTGCACACTTCAATGACACGCAAAAACGCTAGTCTCTCGAAGCGTCGCTCTAAACCGAGCTTGAAGGTTGCAACCGCCACCGGCCACAGCGGCCGCGAGAACGGCAAAATGAACCACGGCATTGAAATGCGCAAACGCGACACCCCCTCTACCGAATCCTCCGAAGAACGTACCGCTCGCCTCATGTCTCGAAACAGCTTTACTCTTGATGAGGACCCGGCACCCGTCACCCCGCAAACCCCCGGCATGACGACGACAAGCTTCCAAAATTTACCCCGAAGTGATAAGCGGAATTTCATGCTCCTATGCGTGCTATATTTTCTGCAAGGCGTACCGATGGGATTAGCCACCGGCTCTGTTCCTTTTTTGTTGAAGCCCTATCTTTCATACGGGCAAATTGGCATTTTCTCGCTCGCTTCATACCCATATTCATTAAAGCTGTTTTGGAGTCCCATCGTGGACGCGGTATGGAGCCAACGGTTTGGCCGTCGGAAGAGTTGGATTACCCCCGTCCAGATCATTGCAGGCTTGGCTATGATCTACCTTGGGGGTCATATTGAGGAAATGATGGAGCAGGCCGGCGCGAACGGTGGGGCTGGCGTGTGGAACTTCACATACTGGTGGTTCTTGTTAGTGTTCTTCTGCGCCACCCAAGATATCGCTGTTGACGGGTGGGCTATCACTCTCATGTCGCCTCCGAACATCTCATATGCCTCTACTGCGCAAACGGTCGGCTTGACAGCCGGCCACTTCTTGTCCTACACCGTGTTCCTTGCGTTCAACTCGAAAGATTTCGCCAACCGCTGGTTCCGAACTATCCCCGGCGAGACCGGCCTCTTGTCTTTGAGTACCTACCTGACGATCTGGGGCTGGACATACCTCATTGTTACCTTGGGATTGGCTCTATTGAAGAAAGAAGATCGCACCAAAGAGCGAGATAGCATTATGGACGTCTACAAGAGCATGTGGAATATTTTGAAGTTGAAAAACATTCAAACCATCATCATCATTCATCTTATTGCGAAGATCGGATTCCAGGCCAATGATGGGGTGACAAGCCTCAAATTATTGGAGAAGGGCTTTGGCCAGGACAACATGGCCCTGGTCGTCCTCATCGACTTCCCATTCGAGATCATGTTGGGCTACTATGCAGGAAAGTGGTCCACCGAGTACACGCCCATCCGCCTTTGGGGATGGGCATTTGGTGGCCGGCTTGCCGCCGCAGTGCTTGCTCAATTGACCGTGATGATCTACCCGAGTGGCTCAGAGGTTCCGCTTTGGTACCTGCTAACCGTCATTTCCGAGCATGTGATATCGACCTTCATGAACACCGTGATGTTTGTGTCCATTTCGGCTTTCCATGCGCGTATCGCAGATCCAGCTATTGGCGGTACCTATATGACTCTCCTCGCAACGTAAGTGTGTTTCTACCCCTTGAAGAATGAGCCGTAACCAATTCTCTTCTAGCGTCTCCAACCTGGGCGGCACTTTCCCCCGCTTCTTTATTCTGAAGCTCGTCGATCTTTTCACCCAAGCGACCTGCATTCCTCCCACTGTCGCTCCGCCAAGCGACCAGCTCAAAGACACTCTTGTCACCTCTCCTTTCTCTTGCGCCCTCGAACCCGAGAAGAACCGCTGCGTCAACGGCGGCGGCATTTGCGAGATTAGCCGCGATGGCTACTACATCACCAATATTCTCTGCGTCCTCGTTGGCACCATCACATTTGTATGGTTTATCAAACCTGCTGCGGATAAGCTGCAGGCTCTGCCCTGCGTGCTTGGCGATTGGCGTCAGGTGCTCAGCGAGACTAGTTCAGGTTCTGCGTGTCAAGCCTCCATCGGTCTCGACTTGTATTCTATATTTAGCCGGCAAAATGGTTGTAATAGACTTAAACGAAATACAATGAATGGCCTAATCTTGTCTCGAGGAGTAATCACGGTGCATGTTGAATTGCAAAGGCACGCAGGATACGTCCGTTTACGCCATTAATTCTCGTTGAATCCCCATCAATTTACACCGGCTGATCATGCGATGAGACGAATACCAAAACCTGCCTAGTGCCCTTGTCCACATTACACGGGCCGTGCCGAACAAGGATATTCGCCATGTTCCTCGCAAGGAAACCTTCTCGGTCAATCTAACCCCATTGCGCTGATCACTCAGCTCCTAATGCAGCCTCGCTTCCTTTTTCTGACACACCCCGAACCAGTCGTCGATATTCTCCCGGGGTCCGACTATTCAGCCAATGGCAGCGCTCAATGGCGCTTTTGCTGCATTACGCCAAGGGCTTTTCATGCAAACCCCGCTGGGTACCTGATTGTGGCCAAAATTCTCGTCCTCTCATTGAAAGAGATGGGATGGCGGGCCCTGACTCTGAGAAATCACGATTCGTGATGAACCCCGCTCACTGGTGCTGGTGATTTGCTAGGCTAATCTAGAATGGGATGGATCTTGAGCTGCATGTCAGAGTTAGGGGTCAGCTGGGTTGAGATAAATTCTCAATCCCTCTCTTGTCTCATCTCAGTCCCAAGTTCACGTTCCTTCAGATTTCTCCGTCGAGGATCATATTGAGAATCCATAGCAGAGCCTTCTTAAGCTCATTGCCCTATTGTTTCACCATGCGCCCTATCCTTTCTTCGATTTCATTTCTGGGTGCTTTGGTCGCAACTGCGAATTCTTCGCCTTTAAATCACCCGCGAGAACTACTTGCATTTAGAGCTGTGAGGCGATTTCCATGCTTAGCGTTCAGCCTCCTGCGAATGCGTACTAACTCTCGATATTCCAGTGGGATATCCGCTTTTTCAGCGAAGCGCAACCAGTCTGCAATGCGAATGCTTCCAACACCGATCTCACCCTAACTCATCGATACGGGGCTTCTATCCGCGATTGTGAGTCCTTGAGCGAGGACGGCACCAACGCAACTTTAGTGAAGAGCATTTCATGGAAGAGCCCGTACCGTGACGAGGATGACTGGTATGATCTTTGCATGTTCCGAACAGCAGATTGCTCGGGGGGCCAGTCATCTTTTGCAGGAAGCATCACCGATGGTTGGGAGGTGTGCTACCCATATAATGGATTCGCTGGGTGGACTGTTGTTCACCATGGGACTTCGTGCGTTTGAAAATGCTTATGCGATGGGTTATTCGAAATTTGCCTCATCATTGAGGAAGGAACGGACTTCTCTTAATGAAATGTACATATAAAGTGCAAACCCTCCCCTTAATTCAAAACCCCATGAGCCTTGGTTTGCATGAAAATCCCGCTCCAGCCCTCGCACGACAGTACCAAGTACCAACCTAGCGTACCGATGCAGCTCCATGGTCCAACAAGGAATGTTCTTCTGTCTCTTTACCCCTCCGTTCCACAATTTCATATCTATGCCCCGACGCGAATCGCACCTTCGACAAGCTTCCCTTGTCCCGTCTCAAATGGCTTCGAAACACCAAAGCTATGTTTCTCTCCAAACCTCAAGCACCAGTTGAAGAGCCCTTTACAGAAAACAAGCACCAGACCGAGCCCTTGGCTCTCAGCGCCCTAACCTAAGCACAGATCTAGCCCCCGAATCCCCAATAGCAACTCGATCAGCCGCATATGTCGTACACATGAGGCCTGAGAGGGCTTGGGAAAGGATCCTTGCTGCATTGATATCTACGTACGCGCACCGCTGGCGGAATAGATTGTCGGGCCTGCTGAGGGATCCGTTGCTGGTAGCTTTTGGGGGCTGAGCAGGGTTCTTCTCGTCCAGTTATTCAGGCTGTAGTGTGTCATGGAGAGTACTGCTGTGAGGTGAATGGTCACTTTGAGTTTTCGTCCTGATAGGTCTCCCGACCGTCCCAGATGTGCGAGGCCGGAATATATGTCATTGCACTATAGCGAGGGGTTTTGTCTAATGTTTTTTCGTTTGAATGAATCGACTGATTCTCGGACTACATTATATGTAGTTCGCGTCAGGTTGAAGCTTACCTCGACGAATCCTATGAATTCAGAATATATGAGGGTACACACTTTCTACTCTCTAGCCACACAATTTCAATGGAATCGTGCGAATACACCATTACTGACAATACAGACCTCTAGTAATGAATGTCCAACAAATAACCCACTACCATGCCAACGGACGACCCTCCATGGCTGCACTTCATTCAGTATAAAACTAAACCGAAGTTTACCACAATGTACGGTGGAACTCCGATAGCTCCGCCGATCCACTTGAACTTTTTTCTTATCGCACCCATCCCACCTCACCATCTCCAAAGCAAAAATCTACGAAGCAACGTCACTACCTCCAAAGTGCTGCCGACCCCAGGCTCCAAATATCCTGCCAAAAAGGGCCATGACACCAACGCACACCGACTCCAGTTCCGCGAACTCCGCCCCTCCATCCCCCGCAACCACCATGTCCGCCGACAGCAACACCACACACCCCGCCGCGAACTCCCTCGACGACATCTTCGGCTCCTCCCCCCGAAACAAGCAGCACCCTCCTACCCCCAGCTGCAGAGCGCGCACCCGCACCCGGAACCGGGGGCGAACCATCCGACCTCCCCTCCCTGCGCCGCCAACACGTCACAGCCGGCTACCGCGATGGGCTGTCGAAGTCGAAGGGCCAGCATGTGCAGGCCGGGTTTGACGGCGGGTTCCCAGTCGGCGCGCAGCTAGGGATGCGGGCGGGGACGGTCCTCGGGATTCTAGAGGGGATTTCTCGCGGTCTAGAGGAAGGGGGGGAGGCGTTGCGAAGAAGCCCGGTGCGCGGAGCGCGGGGCCTTCTACGGCTGCTCCGGAGGAAGGACGTCGGATCGAAGCACGGGCCCGGGTCCGGGCGCAGGTGCGCAAGATTTACGAGGATGCTGTGAAGGCTTTGGATGTGCAGGCTGTGTTTGCGGGGAGTGGTGGGCCTACGGTGGGAATGCAGCTGGGGCCTGATAGGCATCAGGAGGCGGGGGAGAGGAAGGAGGGAGGGAGCAGAGGAGGCACTGAGGAGGAAGGGGGATGCAGCGATTACGGGGTGGGAGGAGAAAGTTGCGGTGCCGAGGTGGGAAGAAAATATGGAGGCATTGGAGTTCAAGGAGGCTGCGGGGAAGGGCCAGGGAGATGAGGGCACGGGTGACCGAAGTTGAGTTGATCAAGGGAGCTCTCAGGGTCTTGGTCAATGGATCAATTTTCGCGGAGGCTAGGACTATATACTTCCTGGGCCTAGGTCCGCCCACTCCTCCCGTTCCACACCAAAGGGGGTTCGATCTGGCAAGGGAACCCTTCTTTTTGGCTTCCCAGGGTGGGATCAGAGATTTCTGTGTTTGTCTGTTTCCCTGCAGGGAACAGGGGTTCGTGAAGTCCTGCAAGTGGCCCTTGCTATTAGAACCAGTGCTAACGGCCCCGTTGACCGGTCCGGTTCCCTACTCGATAGGCTTTGGCTGAGGCCTAGACATCTGAGTCTTTTAGCCGCCGTAAAGGAACTGCGCTCCGCTGGAGGCGGCACGGAACGTCGACGCACCATAAAGGATGAAACAAAACAAAGGGTCTTGTTTGAGAGACAACATGGGACTCCCAATTGGGTCATATGCAGGACAAGATTATTGAGCTACAAAGAGATGAGAAGTGGGATGTGCAAGGAGGGCATATGTACTAAATATCCAGTTGGATCCCCCAAGATTAGTGTATCCTCGATCCTAGAGTTGGGATAGGAGCAGTCACTTTTGTTGAAGGAATTTTGCTGAGGCTTGTATGTTTGTCAAGACTAGGTAGATGGCTTAGCAAACAAGCCACGAAGCAGCCAGCCTGTTCCAGACTAATCCATCAGGGGTGGGCCCATACAGCAAACTAACTCCGATAGATCTGAAACCCATCGTACTGGCTCGGACCCGGGAGACTCGAATTGCAGCCGGAACAAGGAGGTAGACTTTTGGCGATGAGACTGGGTCTGTCTACAGAAAAGCCCCACTACGACAAAAGGACCGAGTGCTTGTGGAGACCAGATAACCGTTTTAGTGTCAATCGAATCGACTCGTCTGGAATGTGAGATCGAAGAGGCTGAAGTATGATATCATATTCCTAAGGGATCGTTGTGGTGGCCATGGAGCGAGCAATTCCGAGTTGCCTTACACTTGAAGTAGCAATGGTCTGCGCTGTGGCAAGATTGGGCGACAAAGTACATACCAAGTGAACCTTTCCTTTTCAACGGTAGCGACAATACGGAACTGAGGACGTTGCCGACGCAAGGGGTCGGGTTTCTCGTACAGGCCTGAGCGGGTGCCGCTTTAAACATCATGTTTACTAGGAATTCATGTGATTATAGCCGAACTCTCCATTTAGTTTTCTTCATCTTTTGCATCACGTTCTGAGTGGTTATTGAAAGATGTCACAGTTGAGCCTGCATGGAGAATACGGACTCGGGCATTTTTAGGGCTAGAGCTCCTTGAGTCCGAGCCCGCGTTCCGAAAATATATACTGTGTCGATAACTCCGAAGCTCACCAGACATCCCCCGGTAAACATGACTTGATACGGAATAATTTAGCCATGTTTATTTCAATCTGAAACGAAAACCACTACTACTATTTCTCACATAACGGACCGGGGCTTTATGAGGTAGACCAGCGTCGCATTTCGCTAGTAAGAAATCATAAACCAATAACCTCAGCTAGTTTGTACCTGCACCGAACAGCATCTAGGCTTCCACACAAAAGCAGCGGCACATACGAGCTAAATTGGTCCTGGAGGAGCTGAAACACAAAAGTACATGTCCCTTTTGGGCGCCTCTCCACAACGTGGGCCAAAGATGACGCGTTGCCGCCACTCCAAGCGCTTCAAACTCAGACAGAGGACGTCTATTCTCTCCGGGTAACACTCTCGTAGGCTAGATGAAAATACGAGCTTCAAATACTCGTAAACCAGAATAACCATCCTTCATAAGCTGCTACACCTGAGCGCCGAATTTATCCCAGGCGTGTGTGCGTAGGCGGCAACAGAGAAGGCTGGTGCGCGTTCTCGCTTAGCTCAAGGCGCAAAGAAAACCCAGGGTGGCGGTGCTGCGACCTGTAAGCTACTGATCAGCATCTCGGATACGGAATCTGCAGCTCGCGACCCCGACCCGGGAGCCAGGGTGGCATCCCTGCCGGCCATCTGAGGGGGGGGGTTCCGATGAGCGGAGAGCTGCAGGGCGATGCGTTAGCGTATATGCAAGCTGTCAAACGGGGAAAATAAGCTCAGAGACATTCGCAATAGTCCGCAGACGAGAATAGCAAAAGTCTAGACTATGGAAATGAGGCTGAGACGTTTCATAATTATTTCCTTCGTGCATCAATTAGAGGCGGGAAATAGCACCGAAGCAATTATTGTGATGCAAAGTAAGATAACGACGCAGAATAATACAATGAGATATTGATTGCTCCCGTAGCATCCTCGAATACCATAGGTTCAGTGTCTTACTACGACGTGGGAGAGTAGGAAAGCCGGACATTCCGGAATAATGGGATTGTTTTGACCCGACAACGAAGGGCGGAATGCAGAGGTAGTGGTCATGCGCAGGTTGCATTATTACATTCTTCTCATTTTCGTGATTCATGTAATATTTCCTTCTCGAGCTGCGAACAAATATAGAAATAGAAAACGAGATTCTTGACTGGGTCGGACATGGCCCGCCGTACACCGTATTGCTTTATGTCATTATAGGAGGTCGTACATGAAGGCGGATAGAAGGCCAAAAGAAAAAAAAGAGAGAAAAAAGAAAGAAAAAGACATGGTAAAGGCCGTGGAAATCGGTACAGGACATTGACAGGAATCATGGCAAGGAAATTGGCTAGTCGTGCAGCCAAGGGCAGAACAGGGTAAGGTGAAAAGGAGCGATTGACAGTGGCCTAAGCCGTAAGGTATATTAATGAAAGTGAAACTCGTCAGAGTCAGTGAAGTCATTTTTTAAGACATTTATTCATCGAATGTCATTGAGATGTGGTATCGAGCGTGTATTCGATAGAGATGCGTGGCTGCTGCCAGTCGGGAAGAGCGCGCCGTAGCGAGTTCGATAGAACGTATGACATGAAAGTGAAGCAGTAGTTGTCGTTATCGTCGAAGCAAACACCGGAATAATAAACGCCGCCGCCGTCTAGTAACTTTTGGGTTTTACATAGGGGTTGGTATGTTGGTTTTCTTTGTTCTCGCACAGTTGAGGAAGCGCAGGGACTCGAGCATTCGTCGCATGAGCGGCTTGGGCTCCTCAGCAACAGCTTCTTGGAAAGTGGCCTCCGAGTGCTGCTCAAAGCAAAGGGAAGTGAGTCTTTCTTTGTCAGACTTGGCAAACTCAGGCGTGTTGGATCGCTTGCGTCGAGTCTTGGCCTGGAACGCAGCGGCAGCAGACCAGTCAATATCTGAATCGTTACCACTGCTATTTTGCCGAGACCGGGCCTTGAGTAATGATGTGGTAGATGGAGCAACCAGACGAAGAGTCTGCAGAGGGTGAGGCCGCAAGCCATCCCGGCTGGTACTAGGCCGGCTAGTACTAGGTCGGTCGAGACTAGCACTTCGAAGAGCATCAGGCACGGGCTCTCCAATGGCATCATCTGGCAAGCATGGGAACTTCTCCGAGACCTGGTCATCGAGCATGGTCTGATGAAGTCTCGGTTGCGACTTGGCGGCACGTAGCTTGGCCTTGCTACGGACCTTCCGTAGAGTATCGATTGGCTTCCTCGACAAAGATTTATGGCTAATAGACTCGTTATCCGAGTCCGACTCCCAAACGGACTGCTCGCCGTGTGCATCCATGGTGGACATTGACGGCCTCTCCATCGATGTGCGAGTCATTTGACGTGAGATAGGTGGGGAGCTGCCCACAGGGCTCGGCATAGGACTCGGGTAGTCGTTCGCAGGAATGAATAACGCTTGATCAAAATGGGTCGCGTGTGGTTCCATTGTGACGGGGTTGATCAAACTAGGGGGCGAGATCATTGACGCATCCACATAAGGGCGTGTTCCCGGACTTGATTGCTTTCGGCGCGAGCTGTGACAGCTTGGACCGCGCGATAAGTTGGGCAAGGTGGGATGAGCCTGTCTCCTCCGACGGGAGGAGGACGACATACTTGATGTTTCGTATCGCATGGTGTTGAGTGTGGCGGGCTCAGCCGGGGTGGTAGGACGAGTGTGAGCGGGAGTAAGAGCCGCGATGGGCGGAGGTGGTGGAAGAGAATATTTAGGTGGATTCGACGCAGGAAGATGCGATGGACGCTGGGATTCAAGTTGCGCTTGCTGCGCGTGGTGGTAGAGCTTTTCCGTCGCTTTGAGCACTGCGTCTGGGCAGGAAGTGGATGATTGAGAGTAGGTAGAGGAGAAAGAGCTGCTAGGTGTCAGATCCGGTGTGGTGCTGACCGTCTGCACCGAGCTGAACGAATCCTGGCTGCTATGCAGCGTGTTTCGTTCGTCTCTGGACGAAGTATAGCGATGGAAGATCAAGCTATTCTCCAGTTCCAATTGAGCTAGTGTTGAACGGTCTGGCCCGGTGTACTTCGAAGATGTCTTCTGGTGGTCGACAGTATAGTATTGGCTGTTGTCTGCACCAAATCTTTCATCGCAAATGGCCGGGGTATAGCTATCGTCCGTGGGGGTAGCTGCCAAGGACTTTTCCAGGTAAAAGGGATCTGGGTTGGAGTCCTCCAGTCCCCTATAGCCGCCCTGAGGCAGGTAGGTAGATACGGGCTTCGCCGGGGAAGAGGATGGCAAGCAGATGGTCGTTTGCGATAGGTTCTGGTCCTGTTGTAAAACTTCCAACTCGCCCGAACAGTGGCAACCTCCTCGATCCATGGACTGTGGTTCCGATAGCGAATGGATAAGATAGAAAGGCGAAGATCCAGGCCAGTGGATCTTGAACACAGCACAGGATAAGATAACTGCGATAGTTGCCACTGGGAAGAAGGAATGAGGAATGGATCGAGCCACACGGGGGAGGGAAAGGGGGATCTGTTTATAGATTGGATCAAAATAACGCGGCCCCTCGTACAAGGGCTTAGTATTTCCCCCCCGGGGGTGGGAAAATAGATCGATGCATGCCAATGCAGGTAAACAAAAGGTTGAGCACAGACGATCATGACCTATCCGACCTTACATGACGTCCCTTTCCGCAGTACAGTAGGGATGAGGTTGCAGCAAGGACCAGCTCCTCGGGCTCCCAGCAAGGGCGCGGAAGAGGGTCCGGTGTTTACGGTAGGGCTGCGTGCTCGTTGTACTTTTGGTTTTCCACCCAGCCATCCAATGGGCCCCCCCTATTGCTGGGTATCAGTGTTCCGCTATTCCGCTACCCTGCTACATACCCTCTTGAGCTCCTGAGGCTTGTGTTCTCACCGGGCGCCGGGACCTGCGTGCCCCAGGAGCAGAGCCGGCTCGTCTTCCCCCTCGGAGAACCTGAAGGACCTTCTGCTCGACGGCTCGAACCCGGGCCATTGACAGATGCAAACTGCAGTAGAAACTTCCTCAGATCCCATGCAGAGCGCGGCCTCGCGAGAATGTGAGATATCAGCCTCTGGCAGCAAACTTGTCCCGCGGAGGCCATCCCGGATCAGCCACTAACGCTGCCCCACAAGATCGCCCTAATGCCTGTGGCCGTGGCAATGGTGTTTCGACAGCCACACTTTACAGGATCTGTGTCTGCCCTCACATTCCTGAGAGCTCCATTCCTGGCAACCGCGCAACGGCGTTTAGCCCGCACCTTAGCCTCAGCCGCCCGGTTCATAGTCGATGCCCTGTGAACATCCAGATACAACGTCTTGTACGCCTCTGAGCTAGGTGGCTGTTTGCCGTTGATCCCCTCTGGAGGACAGTTCTAGTGCTCCCTTATGTGTAGTAATTCTTCCTTTCCACCGTGGCTGGCTAGATGGTGGCCTTTTCCTATCGCGGGCATTTTTGGTTGTGACACCCACCTAGTTACTCGTGTCCCCACATTGCGCGGTTCGTTTCAGCTGCACTGGGATGCTCGATCGCACTCATCCCCGATCTTCATCTGTGAGGGCTCAACTCCTCTCCCGAAAGAGTCAGATCTCAGTACCTTTGCTCTGCTTTTGTGGTGTGTGCATTAAGGGTATTCTATCACGGCCTGCGTCGTGTCTGCCGAGACCTGGCCATCCCCGTTTAGGCGACTCGTACAGAGTGGACACTCGGTAAATCACATTTTGACGTTTCCCCGGAGAACTGATCCATGGACCGATATACGATTGGAGCTGGCCTGAACTTTGCTCGGTCGGACCAATCTGCGCTTGTAACCCATGGTGCGCTTTATCGTTCGCCATCTGACATAGATCATCCTGGTCGTTTATACTCCAAGTCGACGGACCAGATAAGGTCAACATCGTCATGCTTCCAAAATGGCTACTAGTGAGATGGTCACCTCACTCTTGGGTCTAATTATCGAAGACTCACCTCGTTGACTTGACGACCAAATCAATAATCACGCCGGGGACCGTATCCTATCTTCCTCTTTGTGAGCACTCTCCACATTCCAATGGAAAAGTCTGTCTTGCATTGCATCGCATTATACCGCGGGTACCTCCCGTCCCACTGCACTGCGATGTTTATATATATATGATTCGAGCCTGCCCCTGATCGGCGAGGTCGAGAGCCATCGAATCGCTCCGGTTCATGCAACCAGCCTGCCATGGACGGTACCTGGAGTTGAACTTTTGGCCCTGCAGCGACCTCGCTTCCCCCGTCTGTCACATTCTTCAGCACTGAGCGTTGTACTTTGCACACAGTATATTGCATGAAACTTTGATGTCCTTGCTCAATATATTCAAACCTCTTGAGCTCACCGGCGCCTGGGAAATTGAGAACTTCGGCGCTTGCACAGCATCGAGGCCGCGGACCCTAGACACCCTCCTAGGACCACTTCCAGACACCCTCGTCTTCTGAGGACCCCATCCAGGGTCTCCTTCGCCAGCAGATCTGCATAGACCTGAAGGATCGTCTGAAACAATTTTTCTACTGCTTCGCCTCGGGGAGCCGGGAACAGAGTCGTCTGAGAGAGACAGAATCAGCTCCGTGATTGGCCGACGATCTCGTTGGACCCGACGCAGCGGAAATAGGACACTGAAACCTCTATTGCGAACTCCTAGACTTCCGGCGGAAGGGAACCCAGATTAGCCTGCAGACTGCAAGGCATATGTGAAACCTATTAAATCCCTCGATGGGGGATCTTCTCGATTGCCGGGACTCAGTAGCCGGACCCGCGAATGCACCGGCTCTTCCTTCCCGTCGCGCCTATTGATGCCGTAAAATCCCCGATTCCTCTCCTTGAAGAGTCTCCTTCTACAGCCCTTGCATCTACCGTGATAGCAATAGACCTGGTTCCTGGCCCGCTGTTTCTAGACGCCTCAGAGGGGGTCTTCCGTGGATGTGTTCTCCTGAGTTCACGTTCTCCTGAGAGAACCCCTGACTATAACACCCGGGGGATGGACGAGGACTCGTCTAAAGTGGCGGGACAGGGGGACGTACTTTGCACTTGAGGAAAGACAGCCCTGGATCGCCTGGTTACCCTATCACCTTGGAGCCATTAGAGCCCCAATCTGGACCCCTAGAACTCACCATGTGGGGTGCGGAGAAGCTCTACTAGTAGCGGCTTCGGACTCCCGGAGCTGCCCAGCGCCTACTAATGATGCACCAATAAATGCCGAGCTTGCATTTGAAGATGCCATCTCGCCAGACTAATCCATCACGATTCCAGTGTTTACCGAGTACACGCTCATGCTGTGGAGAAGTTCGTTCCAAGAAATGGCAATCGGGTGAACCATGGGCTCCACGATGGATCCGCTGGACCCGAGTATGTCCCTGTCTTAACTTCGTCACGGTGAAAACCTCTTCTAGGAAGGAGTCCAGCATCATAATCATCCTCAGACGGAAAGAAAAAAAAAGCAGTGAAAAAGTGGGGAGTTGCAATCTACACTAGTCGAGCATAAAGTGCACTATCGATGCCCGACAGCCCGCGCTGCCAACGCATCACTTTTCTGACGTACTAGTAAAAGCGAAGTCCGCCGACCCTTTTGAAGCCCAACCGTGGCTCTACGGATCCAGTGAGGATCGTCCCTTTCCGAGCCTCGCTTGCGTTGGTAGGGTCCAGCTTTCGAGATCGTGGGGGTTTTTCTCCAGCCTTTTGACCTCGTAGTTATTCATGATCTGAATAGGAATCACTGTCTTCAATTCTCGCCTGTGCGACAAGCTAGATCCCTGGTTTCCAGGCAGTTGGAGATCATCTGTGGGAAAGGCAGGAGACATTCCAAGTGCCGTCATTGGTTCTCTGGGGCTTCCATTCCACGGGACCTCCCATCCCCGTTCGCTCCAGACTGCAGTCAATTCACTTCTTTGTCGCATCGTGAATGGTGTCCAATTGAGCAACCGACTGGTGTGGGAGATTCATGAGCCTCCCGGGTCACTCTTGGTGTGCAGCAGCCGCTGCGGCGACCCCAGCCATCCCAATTAACCAGCCACCACATTCACAACCGCTTCTCTAATTTTTTCAATTCTCCCTACCCTGGTCGTTTAATCATTTGCATTTTGTTCCTAATTTCCCCTTCGCTTCGTTTTGGATCTCCAGAACACCCATTGCTTCCCGCGATCGTGATCCACCGGAGGTCGACCCAGCTTCCCCAGTGACGCAACAGCTTCAAGATCGCGGTGTCGTCCAACCATCGGTCCTACCAACGATCTTCAGACGTGTCTCGCCACACTCGATCACCTCATAACGAAGTCTACGACCCTTACGACCCAATTCCCTTTACGACCTCTGCCCGGCAGCGCCAGCAGCCCACCGTCCATCCTGTCCGTCCCTCTTCCCTCCCAATCAGCGGACCACCGTCCTTCGTCCGCCTCCAGCTCCCACCGAACATTACGTCGAGTCCGCCGTCAGCACGAAGGTCAATTGCCTCATCGCCGGGCCTTCTCCCAGGATATCCCCGGTCCACGGCCGCCGCAATCCCAGGCGGCGCATTCACGACGTGCCACCCCGCAAGTAGACCATTCACTCCCCAACGTTCCCCCGGCTGCATCTGAGCCCCAAACCGACGAGAACGGATCGACCGTCGACGACCCTTACCAACTCCTCCATACCTCTTACTGGCCGGAAAGAACCACCAGAGTTTCATCGCGCACCGCGTCGGCAATCCTCTTTGCGCTCGAGGACGCCATCCGCCGTCCGATTCCTTTCACCGTCGACTGGGACGAAGTGAATTCGCCTATGTCAGAGATGGTAGGCGTTGCTGGTCCCGCTGGGCCTGTAGGCAATGGTCGCGTTCAAAATGGCCCTCGTCCGCCCCCAGTCCCTGCATCAGCTGGCGCACGCGCACCAAGCGGTGTGCGCACACCGACCGAGATCATGAGATCGCGACGGGATCGCGAAGCTCGACAGAAGGCTGAGCAAGAGGCACGCGAGCGGGAGCAGGAGGAATTAGAGAGACAACAGGCCGAGCAAGAGCAGCTAGCAATAGCCCAAGCTCAGTCTCAGCAATACGCTGCTGGTGCTGCCGGCGATCCAGCTACCCAGCGCCGAGCCCGGGCTCAGCGAGTAGCCAGGGGTTCAGAAACTCAATTAGAGCCACTGAACACTGCTCCCGCATCGGGAGGCCTCCGTCCCTCCCCGGCGGCCCAGCCTTACCAGGGGCCTTCTGACGCCTCGACCCAACCGATTCCAAATCCATCAACAGGGCAGCACCCAATGGGTTCTTCCGCTCATTTGACACAGGGCCAGGCACCGACTGCATCCGGGACGGCGGGCCCTTCAGCTGCTGCGGGTATCTCTAAAGCCCAAGCACCTCAGACCACTCAACCAGACACCTCGCTCCAGCAGCCTCGGCGCGCAACATTCCCCCATGCTTTCGAGCGATGGGAAACCCTGTCATCGCACTGGGAGGGCCTTACGAGCTATTGGATCCGCAAGCTGGAACAGAACAATGACGATCTTGAGAAAGACCCGCTCAGTCAGCAGCTTGCTCGACAAATCACCGATCTTTCTGCAGCCGGCGCAAATCTCTTCCACGCGGTGGTGGAGTTGCAACGCTTGCGGGCTTCTTCCGAGCGGAAGTTCCAGCGTTGGTTTTTTGATACGCGCGCTGAACAAGAACGCGCCAAGGAGTTGCAAGCCGACCTCGAGCGTCAGCTCCAAACCGAACGCCAGGGCCGCGCCGATGCTTTCGCGGCAGCTCAGGCAGCCGAGAAGGATAAACTTCGCACAGAGGAGCTGCTCCGCGAAATGCGCAGAGAGCTCCAGATTTCTAAGGATGAAGCTCGCCGTGCATGGGAAGAGCTGGGACGACGCGAGCAAGAGGAGCGGGATCGGACCAACTCCCTTCGCAACGGCGAGCCAACTCTGGTCGGGGGCGTCCAGGTTGTCCCCATGATCCAGGGCCTCCCCAGTCGCAACACTCGACCACCAACTCGCGAGGGGCCATACCCAGGGGGTCCCACCGCCACTAGTATGGGTGCTGAGTACCATGGTAAAGGTCCTGATCCGAATGCCCGCACCTACTACGATGAAGGCCCCGCAATGTCCCCAACTGGCTCCGATCCTTTCATCGAGGAGCGCCAGAATTCGTCTCGATCCGATATCCCTACCAGCAAACCGCCTTACAGTTCTGCACCTCATGAGCCCAGCACTACGGCAGCCTCTTATCCTACCCACACCGCGGAGCAAGACGATCTGCATTCTTACGTCGGAAGCAGCGAAGCCGGCGAGGATGAGTACCCTGGCTTCCACCCCGATCCCCAGGGCCAAGGCTATGGCTATGCTGCTCCTCCTCGCTCTGAGGCCAGCGATGACTATGAACACTCACCTGTCCATGATCACCACTACACCTCGGAAGCCCCGTTCACTGGTACTTCTACTGCGCCCGTCCATGCCCCATACCCTCCCACAACGGCTGACTACAGCGGTTCCGACTGGGGCCCTGAAACTGGTTGGGAGTCCATGACCCCCCCGTCACAGACACCCCACCCGACTGAGCGATGTACTCGAAGAAGACGAGCCGAGTCGTACCAGTCCCAGCCGGGCCAGCCAGGCGAGCCGAAGCATCCTTTAGGACATGCAAGTGATGGAAGGGCCAGGAGAGCAGACTCAGTCCACATTCTAATTTTGTCGCGGCTCTCGATTTCAGGAACGGATGATGCGGACACAGATTAATGGGGCTGCATGGTTACCGGCATTTGTTGCGAGCGTGTCTTTTTTCTCTTCCAAAATGTTTTATCTCCGCATGTTTCTCAAAGGCCATACGGCAGAGGGAGCCTGTTTCATTATTCTTTGCTTTTCCGTTTCCTTTCCGGTCTTATTTCATTCCCCTACCAAATATCTCACATGCGTATCCTATGGCGTTGATTCCCCTCTAATTTCCTTGACTTTTCCTTTTCTTACCACTCATATCTCTTCTCAATTTCATGACGGTGACGATGCATGTTTTCAAATTGGTTATTTCCCACAAAATCAGTAAACAAAAGAGGCTATTGGCCTTTCAGACCAGTTACTATGAGCTTTTCAAACTCAACTGGTGGATCTTGAGCTTAAGATTTTGTATTCAGAGAGTGCATTCGACTGGGCGGGTCAAACCCACATCTCTCTGGCCCCTAGAACAGTCTAGTATAGCTCTTCCTGACTACTGGTTTCTGGAAACAAAGAAAGCCTACACACCAGTGGGAAATGTCACGGTGAAAAAATATATCACTACTCTAGATATCTTTCAGCATTGCTGGGCACCGAGATCCCGACAAGAAAACCACTGATCCAGATATAGTACAACAAGAAATAGCCACGCACGCCCAACCAGTTGCTTTGGCCAGCTATAAGCGTGTCCTTCTGCAAACAATGATTACGACGTAGAAATCAGCTTAGATACCGAGAAGGGCTTTTGGAGGCATACAGTCGTCGATTAAATTATATTGGGCTGCCATCTATGATAAGGTACAAGTTTGAGGTTAAGGAATGTAGACGTGTCAGTTCTTGGAACGGGGTGCCTAGGCCATACAAAATGAACACGTGAAGGTTGGATAGTTGTAGGAGAGAAAACAGAGAACCAGCAAAGATTTTTTGCTAGTATCTGGAGGAAAAACCACCAAAATTGATCCTGGTGAATTTTATAGCAGACGGGTATCATACCTTGGAACCTGGTGTTAAGGCCATATAAGATCAAGACGTGAAGGTCGGATAGTTGTAGGAGAGAAAACAGAGAACCAGCAAAGTTTTTTTTGCTAGTATCTGGAGGAAGAATCATCAAAATTGATCCTGGTGAATTTTATAGCAGGCGGGTGTCCTTTCTTGGAACCTGGTGGAAGATCCTTTCGGAGGTCTTCGACACAGCGCAGCTCTTTGCGGTGACTACCTGCGTCCTGCAATATGATAAGATCGGGTGCCGGCCTCTGGCTGTCTGGTAGATTTGACATTGCAATTCGCTATGTTGTTGTTACTGCCATCCTGTCTGGTCTCTCTTCTATTGATCTGCTGTATATCCGCCGTCTGCCCTCAGGCTTGTAAACGGTTGTAGGCGAACAGTATATAACCGCATTAATGCCTCAGAACTGCTTCTAGCCTGACCCTGTTCACTGTTCTTTGTTCGGTTCTTTTGCGTGAACAGGTCAAGTCAGCCAAGGAAGCTCCAGCTTGACGCCGGTGAGGAGATGGGGGTATATTTCCAGAAACCCATTGAAGGAATAAGGCTTTGGCTACGACGCCCTGGCATATTTCTGACCGTATCATCGGTCCAGTTCTAGTAGAGCTAGCACGGTCGATAAGGGCCTTCGAATCATATACCATAGCCAAGGTGCCCACGTCAACGCCCCCGATGAATCGGTTCATACCTAGCATTGCATAATTTGGCCGCTTTAGATACGTACACCGTGTTGGTCCTCCTGGCTTTCTTGTCCGAAAATATAGTAGCTACCCCCAAAAGAGCCTTTGTCCAAGATTCTGGTATGACTGTAATATACTAGTAGCATGATCGTCATACTGCTAGTGCTGTCGGGACTTCCAAAGCCCAAAGCGTGTCCGGGCATGCATGCTACTGCACAGCTACCCCCACACGAGGAAGGCATGGATAAGCCTGCTATGTGCTTGCCAGGTTTCTCGGAAGGTGAGATCTGTCTGGCATCATAAGACACACGGTGATTTCGACTGTCGACACTTTCACTAGTACAGGCCGGCTTGCGATTATTAGAGTAGATTATCATATGGTACCTTTATATTCAGCTGTAAAACTCATATGCGGCTCTCTTTGTTTTTCTCATCCGCTTCATGATAGCCTCGACTTGCAGACCGCAGTTCTCTCTCCAGAGTCTCCGTCAATGCACTGAGCAGCCACTCGGCCTCCGTTTTATCGCCGAGTAGAGGGTTTTTTCTATCGATCCAGCTCCACTCAAATGGTTCATCCGCAGCACGCGAGGGGGCTAGGGGATGCTTCCCGGAAATAAGAGAAGGTAATACTCCCACTCGAGGTAATCGAACTCTTTGGTTGAGCTGCTCTTTGCCAGGAGAATCATTTTCCGTATCTCACGAAACAGGATGTAATGGTAATGATGAAGGTTCTGTGCAGCAATGTCTCCATGCTGCCGAGCCACTTCCTCTTTTTGGAGCTCTTTGGCTTCCAAGTAACCGGCACGAGGTAGATCAGGATTGGAATCATTCAGAATATCGCGTGCGTTATTTGTCTCGCCTGTAGCTTCCTGAAGCCATTTCTCGCGGCGAAACATGTCTTTGACGCGAGATAGAAAAGCCTCCTCGCCCGGTAAAATGGTCAATGCACCAAGATAGAGGGTAAGATCCCGAATGAATCGAATGAGAGTATCGCCAATGTTCGAAATGAGAATCGTGATCGTGGGTACTGCCAGCAATGACCAAAACACAAAAAATGCTTTCCCAAGGCTGCTTTCGGGGTAAACATCGCCGTAGCCGATAGTGAGAAGGGAGGTATAGGCAAAATACAAGGCCTCAAAATAAGTCCAAGGCTGGTGCGTCTCCGACCGCCAAAAGACCACGGCTCCAATCAGCCACAAAGCCATCCAAACTATCAGAGACACGCACAAAGACACCCACTTGTGCTGCACGCTGGCTATCTGGCGAACTCGGCGCATCGTGATGAACTCTCGTTTTTGTTTTTCGCGCTCAGTCATATCCTCTTCATTTCCATCAGTACGGAGGTCTGGAACGATTGCGCGAAAGCGATTGCGATCTGACAGGGCCTCCTTGACGAGAAGTTTGCGAGTCATATCCGCAATGGCACTTCCGATCTTTTGCCGCCCGTGCTCGAGCATCAGAGTCCGGATAGACGAAATGATAAGACCCAAGATCACAATACCACCAACGGCGTATGGGAAGAGCAACCCACGACCCAGATGGGTGGCTGGGGAAATATTCCCAACGCCGATAGTCAGCAATGTATAATCCGCATAATATACTGCATCTAGGAATCGCCATCCCTCGACTTTGGCATAGACCGCCGCACCACCAAGAAGATAGATGCAGAAGATAATAGTCTGTAGCATGAGCGTCCGTTGGCTGTTCGTCAAACTAAAACGACGGCTGTAGTGGCCCTTGTAGGCACCGTACGCCGTAACCGTGAGCAAGGACGCAAGAATGAAATACAAGCCAGCAGCAAAAGTTCCGTAGAAATACGCCTGGGTATAGATATGACCAGCATTCTCAGGCCTGTACATCAGGACTCCGAAGGGGATGAGAATTCCGACCAGCAGAGCCGACGAGATGTACCACCCAAGTATGATGATAGGCTGCGCCACAGAGAATCGGATACGTCTAGCCATGTTGAGTGAGAGAGCCACATTTGCAACGACAGCAAATACCAAGGAAATCGCATTGACTCCTATCACCCTGAACGAGCGTCAACGGTAAGTTTGATTGGGTAGAACCAGGGGTTGACATACCATTTCGGATCAGGAATATTGAGGTAGCCACCACTGCTATCTGGCTTCATACGCCATGTTTGCGCAAGACAGCAGACATTGAATGCGCTGGCCATAGGTCCAAACGTACCAGCAGTCAGCGGGTACGCCGTGCTAGCCAGCCACCATCGAGCCTTGAGCGACTCTTGCGAATCTAGGGAACGAGGTGCGTTGTCTTTCCCCGATGTGGCACTGCTCTTCTCCCGGGAGATTTGTTGCATATCCAACGCATTTGCCTCATCGGCAATGGCATCGTCTAGACCGGGATCATTCATGGTGGACCCATGCAAAAGTATCCAGCCGTTAGAGAGGCCTGGCGATGCCGGGAACGGTGTAAAGGGGTGCCAGGGGGCTCCATTGTTAAATGCAAGCTGTCAGAACGGAGTGGGGAAGCTGGACCCTGAGGGGAAATTAGTGGCGCAGAACAAAACAAGCTTTTGGCAGGCGTGTCCGTCATGATCGACTGTTGAAATCGACGAATTCGCGATCGGAGAAAATGGCAGGTGGAGACCAACGTCATGTCACGTGCGATTTATAGAACCATGGGAAGCTCCACGCAGGAACGTGTAGATCTTCATCTACAGCAATCCGGTTGGTAGTCAAGAAGCTACTGCACATGTGGATGGGTAGCATAGATCTCGAGCTATCTATCAAAGAGGACTGGATATCAAAGGAAATATGGGAAGGGCTGCTCGCTGGGCTTTTTAGATCGTGTAAACAAAAGCCTTTACATCAGTCGCTGTACACATTACCGATTCACTGCTGTACATTTAGGCCAAGAGACCCGTTCATGTGGGTCATATCAACAACTCTTGGCGCCTAGCAAGAAGCGACAAAGGTACGGTCAAGGAGAAAAATAAGAAAGCAGAAAACCGGCCTTGGATAATCATAAAAGCCATCCCAGAACTCCAATCTCGGAATGACCTGCACTGCCATGAAGTTGGAAAAGAAAATCACAAATCATCCTAGATTGATCGCGGATCAAAAGGGGTATCGTCGAATATGTTGATCGGACTGGCGAAATCAGAATGGGAGCAATGGGGTTCGCTCATGGGAAATTCATCAAACTGCAAGATGTCAGCAGACTAGGAAAGACGTGACTCGGCTATTCCAACTAACAGTGAGCTCCTCCCGGTGTAAGGGCTGAGGGAACGCCCTGTCCGGCCTGAGACGGGCGGTGCACGAAGCGAGGATCCACATCTTCGACGTAGCTCCCATGGTCACTGCCTTCTTGGACCGGTGCTGGGCTCGGGCGAGGCGACAAAGTGCGGTGGTGGTCATTCGTATTACCCCAAGCGGCGCGAGCAGGAACATAGGATCTTAAATCATAGAGTTAGTGGGACCATTTAGAGGGCAATGCTCTGGTATACTTACTCGGTGCGACTGTATAAGCTCGTTGGGCTTTCAAGAGACATGTCCGGGCCTTCTATGGATAGCGTGTGTGGTTGAGCCTCATTGCTCATCGTTATATTTGAGCGATGAGCGTCATATGCCCGCGGTTGGGGCGTCATCTCAATTGCTTGGCCGACAGTCTCTGGAGATACAGCCATTCCAATTGGGCCTGGAGATGGTTCTCGCATCGGGCTTGCCGGTTCGCGAGAATCATATGGATCGTCCGTATACTGAGGTCGGCTGTATGCATCGTAGCCACGGTTTTGGTAACCGGTATGGTGATTATAACCAGCATAACTACCGTAGTTACCGTAGTTACCGCGGTGCGCGCCACGACCGGGCATCATTCCTCCACGTCCGCCTCTTGGAGGGGCGCCCATGTAGCCTCCGCGCCCGCCAGGTGGGCCTCGTGGAGCGCCGCTATAGGGCCCACCGCGATGGAATCCGGCCCGTGGAGGATACGTGCCACGGCCGCGCGGCGCATACCCAGCAGGAGCGCCGCGTCCGTCACTCTCCATACTACCGTTGGAGTACTGTTGGCGCAGACGAGGGTCGGAGGTGTTGCGCATTACTTGTCCATTGCCATAAGGACCGAAACCGGCTTCTTCTTGAGGATGGTATGGTGTTGGGTGGCGACTAGGGAACTGGCCTTCGCTCGCTGACGGGTCGTTAAGAGGTACCTGCGTGTTGAGAGGAGTTCTGTCGTCATCGCTGTCTCGGGTGTTTGTACGGAAAGAAGCAACTGTTGGTCCTGAATCCGTTGCAGCATGCGCCGAAGCGATGGTGGGTGGCTTGGCGTCAATCAGCACTGGCGCTGGCTCGGGGGCGAGTGCAGCAGCAGCATTCTGTCGATTATAATAGTTTTCACCGCTCATCTCCGCGTTCTCAGCGATCCGGCGCTTTCGTGCCTTTCGACTTACAAGGGTGCGGCGCATTGCACAAGTCACAACCCCGCCGCACACGAGCAGGATAGTCGCTGCCAACACAATCCAGCCGCCCCATTGGAGATGCGGGACAAATAGCAATATATCAACGAGGAAAGCTAGGAGGGAGACCAGAAGTGTCGGCAGAAAAAGGATGAGGAGGGCGAGCAAGAAGCGTGGGGAATGCGACGGTCCGTGGAAGTGGGAGGCAACCGCGAGGATTAGACAGACTAACGTCAGGAAAGCGGCGACCGGGTGCACAATCAGGATAGATGACAGTGATTTCCGGGTACTGGAGGGAAGGTTGAAGTCATCGCTCTCGCCCTGGATACTATCTGGGGGTCTGTTAGGGCTAGGCAGAAGCCAAAGCGTGCGCAATTGCGACTCACCGACGCTATATCCAACATGAACGTTGGTGCATTTACTGCCTTGACAATATCCGAACACGCCATAGTCGACATTTTCGTAGGTCGCCAGAGGTATTCCCTTCACGATGGGGGTGGAGAGGCACGAGAGGAGGAGTAGCACAAAGGCGACCACTAGAAGGATGGTGAGGGGCGTCGCAGGCTTGAGCAACATGATGAGGAGAGAGGATGACTGGAGACACTCCTGGGAGCCTTTCCTGCTCTCTCTCCCAGGTGATAACGAACGAGGTCTAGGGCCGAGGCGCGTCACTTAGGATGAAAGCGAAATGGTCCGAGTTACGCCAGCGTATACAGGGACATCGCAGAGGTCTCCTGAGTCCACGGGTGGCGGGGAGTTGATGAATAAAGGTGGGGGGAGGAATCCGATGTCACCCTTGACAAACAAGCAAAGGCCAAAGCCGAAAGAAGGAAAGAGTCAACCGGTCAAAGAAAGGAAAGACTGAGGGTGAATTGACACGAACGAGGCGATGCGGTACAAGGAAACCGAGTGATTCGCTGTTGCCTTGAAATCCAGGCTGCTAAACCCACCTGGCGGTCCTGCAAATGCCCGTAAGCACTTGCTTTAGTTATGTGACTAGTTTAGCGGCAACCGACTAAATACTCCGTCTCTCCAAATCATTGAACGGTCTTTTCCGCTGATTGCTGTGCATTTCGTGTCATATGTCTCTCATGATGACCCGTTTACAGTCTACTCTACTTACAATCGCCCGCACAGCCAAGTCCAGCCCAATGAATCTTCAGCGCAATGAAATGCTTTTCCATGGACGTCGCATCGCCAAGCCTTCCTAGCGACCAATGGCCTGTTGAATCCCCTCGAGCCGGGTGGGGTTTAACTATGGCCGAGCGCCGCGCCTCGCCTCGAAGGTGCGGGGGTAGTTGTTCCGGTCGCAAAGAGACTGGCCCAAAAGCTTATCTTTGTTGGTAAGATTATGATCTTGAGGTCCGAATTGGCAAATGAACGGCCATATCAACACAATGATGAACCTACCCTTGTTGAAAGAGGATCTGCGCCAATGAAACTAGGATCTCACGGCGCATTAGGGATGCAATTATACAGATCATGGCCCTTGCCCGGTGGTCCGAAGTACACATGACAGATCAAATTGCTGTACAGAGATTGGGCCCCAAGACCTCCAGGGTGGGGAAGACGGGCCAAAGACAGGCCTGGCCCATGGCCTGTCGCCGCCCTGGGCCACATTTTAAGATGAGACAACCGCACTGCGTCGGCAAGGGCTAGTCTCATTTTGAGATAGGCTGGAGCCGAGGGTTTCAAGCAACTCGCGCCCAGTCGGTTATTTCAGACAGCATTCCGATCTGCATGAGGCCGAGTCGGTCGGGTTCTTTAACGGGCCCCCTGGGCAGGCTAATTAAGCTTATGCGCTCTGACACAGGATCAGGAATGTCAGGAAGAAAAGTCTATTGCATGCTACACGACATCTAAAGGTCTATTACGTTCAGTTTATCCTATGAATAGGAGTAGTCACATAGCATATAGTCTGGATTATCTTTCACGCATAGTGAGGCCGAAAATCGTAACTCATGCAATATGGTGCGGTTCAATATTGTTGCCCCAAGATCCTAAGCAAATATTCGGAAGTAATCCAGACTTATCTGAGCTGTCAGGCCAGGTGTTCCATTATGTTGATCCATGGCGCTACGAATGCAACAAACTATTCTAGGGTTATAGTACAAAGGCCACCATTCCGTTCGGGAATGTATGAAGTATCTGCCTTCCAAGGGAACGAGGGTTTGTTCATAGACTTTCACCATAGCAGCATGATCTGCTACAGCCACTTTCAGGAAAACATATCCGATGGTCGTCGTTCAAAATTGTTCTGGTGGATTTGATCAAGTGACTGGCCGAGGATGCTAGACATGTACTGAGCGCAATTCACCGATTCTTCTATAGCTATCACCTGGCGGGTATCGATGACTTAAGCTTGGAAATAGATCAAGTTCTATACGATGTCGCATAGGTAAGCCGCTGAACTACAGGCATTCAATCTTGTGCCCTTGGAGATAAGTCTTCTTGCTGTACGATCGGATCCTCGATGAGTTCTCCACCCAGCAATACAGATCGCGAGACCCGCCCCCCACACAGGTTGAACGATGCCCGACCTCACGCAATAGATAGCCTATTCAAATCCGCCTTTTCTTTTACCCTATGACTCTAAATGCACCACATTCCCAATACGATGGCGACGATTGATCAACCAATTAAGATTGACGCAGTCAAGTTTGAGCGCGGATTACTCATCGATCCCTCGGCGTGATGAATAAACAAGTAAACCAGCCCCGAATGCAAAAGTGCCTGAAACCATCTTCATTCTCCATGATTCTTGAGAATTGGGATTGGGCGAACTAATGACTTCAATTATGGCTACAGTCCAAATTGCTTCAGATGACCAGAAACCTAAACGGGGCCGCCCAAGAGGTGGCAAAGCGGACATCGCAGAGGTTAGTATACAGTAGTCCATGCTACACCAAGCGAAGGTCTGACCAGGAACAGAAACGCCGCCAACAACTGCGCTTAGCACAGAGAGCCTATCGCGACCGGAAAGAAAATACAATTAATGAGCTCCAAAAGCGCGTAGAGGACCTCACAGGCCAAATCGAACAGATCAACCAGTCTTTCATCGACTTCAGTGACCTCTTATTGGAATCGAATGTGCTGGCAGAACATCCCAGCTTGATATCATCCCTGGGATGCCTGACTCGAAAATGCATTTCATTGGCGCAGAATATGTACGATGGCGAGGGCGACGCTCCAATTAATTATTCCAAAAGCCTCGAGTCGCCGAGTGCGAACATACTTCAACGCGGTGTCGACTCAGATGAGACTCCGACAAGGGATATGACTGCCTCAGACCTACACGACTACACCAAATATTCGTCTCCAACATCATCCAAGTGGCTGAAGCCATCAACGAGCAGCTCACCGCAAGGACTTCACCAAGATAATCCAAGCGCCATTTCAGAAGCACCTCTGGCAACGATCGAAGTGTCGCCTCCAAGTGTCGGCCTTCAACCACCACTATTCGTACCATATTCACCTCCAGTAGAGGCCGGACGCGTCGATTTTATAAAAACCCTCGTGCAGCGCTGCTGCCGCGGCGCATATTCTTTACTGGTCAACCCGGAGGTCAACATTCCGAAAGTGGAAATGGTATTTGGCTCGATACCTCTATCCCCAGCCCGAAATGCTATCATTTCGTCCCTCTATTATGTCGCAAGTGTGGGAGAAGAAAACGACATTGCACTCAGGGCTAATGTCCTTGCTAAGCTGCGGGAACAGCTAACCCGAGAGCCAATGGAGAATTCTGAGGCTTCGGCCAGAGCGTGGGATATCGCTTTCGGGTCTGTTTCGGGAACGGAATGGCTGGATGCAAATCAGGTATTGAAGCTCCTGGTTGCGAAGGGCATTCAGGCTCGGGGAAATGACTTGTTCATTCCCATTCAGCATGCAGGCATTGGAGTAGCTCCTGAATCTGCATTTCTTTTTGATATGGCCACGTTCATTAAAGGTGAGTGTTCTCCCTGAGACACAAGTGTTTGACTCCTGACATGTTATAGCTATATCTGTTCGGGCAATTTGCATGTGCCCAGGCCCGGCTTTTAGGCGGCGAGACATCGAGAACGTGCTAGACTTCTTGGTTGCACATTATGGGACGATTAACAGACAGCATCTATAGTGGCCTGCTATTCACCGGAAGGGTATTACTTCCTAGTAATTCTGCAACACCGAAAATAATTCACGAACCAGCTTGATCAACTTAATGATTCCTCCAAATCCTAAGATTCCATTCAACGCCGTAGGTCTTTGAACGCTTGTGGGGCGGAGCACACCGTGGTTTTGCTTCCCCTCCTTAGTCCGGCGATAGCCAGGGCTGCTGCAGTCTTCTCTCCCAGCTTTGGTCGTTTCCCAGGACCCCGATTGCCCAGCCAACAGCCCTGTAGCATTCTCAAGCACCCCTGCTGTCAGCTTAGTCTTCACAGGTTCGTGAGTTAGTTTGGCCTCCGTCTCCCCATCCTTCACAAACTTTCCCTGCTCTCGCTTATTTACTTTTTCGGAGCACGGGAACATAGACGTCCTGACGCTGTAAATAGCAAGGGACCCTGCTCGGCGATCTTATATGCTCAATAAGGATGGCTGTCTGATGCCGACCGCGTCTCTTATCGAATCCTTGATCTATCTCTCAGGGCATCTCTCTCTTCTATTCTGGACATCATTCCTCTCCACACCATCCTACAGAGGTACAGAGAAGGAGAAGTCAGTCTCGATTACAACCCTCACTGTGTCTAGAGACACAGCGAGTATGAACGACAATCAAGAGACAATCGAATGATGCAGAGGTGAGGGGGATGCCAGTTTCTGCTGTCCAAGGTGAAGACACGGCCGGGGAGCCAGCAAAAACACCAGCTCGTACATCGACGACGAAAGGGACTCGCAAGGCCGCAAGGAAGAGAAAGTATACCATGGCCGAACTGAGTGCAATAGTGAACAAAGGGAGGGACATTGTACGGGAATCCCATGTCTGGGATGATAAATCCGACCGCCGTCAAAATAGCATACAAACGAATGCCGAGTACTGGGGATGAGGCATTGCCTTAGAACCTACGAGACATGCCAGAGTCCGCCAGACAGACCTACGACCTCGAAGAAAGAGAGCTTATCAAAGTCATCCAGTGCGAGTTAAAATACGGTAACAATTCCAGGTGTCTTCCTTTGTGGCTGAATGGGTAGGCGACTGCTCTATGCATGATCCATTGGGTTGATATTAACTAACATGAGGTTCATTTGAGATACGTAGTCACGACCCAAAGCACTTCAGACGAGTGTTCTGGGACTTATGATCCATCAATATGATAATACCCCGAAGACGAGACCTGGAGTTCCAGAAGGCGAATAGTTAGTATTGAAGGCCCTCAATGTTGTTCCCACGGCGCGCTATGGAATCGGTCTGCGTCATCCGTTGCATCTGATTCCGCGTATGGACGGGAATCCTGAAAGTGACAGCCTCGCTCATATGGACATCTTTTTACACAAATAAAGGCCAATCCTACACCGGATGAGCGTACACTTGGCAGGTTGCAGATCTCACAATAGTTGTCAAAACCTTCCACAAGTTAGCTTTCTACTCCGCTATTCATTTGCCTCGCAATTATATCTTTCTTGGCTTTTCATGTTATCGCTAGAAGCTTAGGATTATCACACTACAGCTTTCCTACGGGATTTTTAGTACATGTATGCAGAACAATTATCTTATCTGGTAGCCGGCCGTTTAATTGTTGACAAATGAGCCGAATTTTGTTCTCTCGAGTCATTTCACTGGCGTCAATTGATGCCCTCTTGATTGGTTATTCTTATGAAACAGCTTAACTATATTCCCTTCCAGCGCCTTTCTATTGATCGCTAGACGCCCGAGACTTCCCTCTTCCCAAGTGCCCGCTTCTATCTCCTTCCATATTCTGACTACTCTTTCTCGGGATTTTGTAGATATTTGCGCGTCGTCTCAACAATATACTCCGAAAACTGGTCGGGCCCAGAAACGTACGGGAGATGCATACCCCGCAGCAGCTTCACATTAGCGCCGATCTTCACAGCCGTCATGATATTATCGAAGAAAGCCCCCGTAGGCGTCGACGTCCCAATTGTCCAGTCAATAGGCCGTTGCTTCAAACCCTCCAAATTCCCGACTGGAGTCGAAGGCTCCACAGTCCCGGTGTAGCCGCGCGCCCAGCGAATGCAATTCTTGCGGATCCTTGCATGCGCCTCGTCCCCAAGAGCATCCCACGCGATCGGGTTGGCGGACAGCACCCGCATCCACATCAGGAGCTCGTTGGTCAATTGCTCGTCTTCTGCCTTGAGCACCCGGTCGAGGACACTAAAGGTCCGCGTCGGGGCCTCATGGGCATGGCGTTTAGAACGCGCTCCGGGTAGTCGACGACCAGGGCCAGGATGGTCGACGCGCCTGCGCTGCTGCCGAAGAATGATGCCCGCTCGATCTTCAGCGCATCGAGAAGCGTGATGACGTATTTGGCCAGCGCTTGGGCGGTGACTTGCATGTAGGACTCTGGTGGGGCGTTGGCGCTCCGCGACATGCCTGGCATGTCGAAGGTTGTCACGCGAAACTCCTTTGTCGCGGCTATGAGTGTGAGCGCTTTGTCGTACACTTGACACTCGCCTAGTGCGTCAGGAACGAGGACAATGTCGTGGCCGGAACCCTCTTGCTCATAGTACCAGTTGATCCCGTCAGGGGTGGTGACATTACTCCGGGTGCGCATCTTTCATGTGGATGTGGCTGGTTTGGTGATAGAATTCGGGAGGGCCTATTTGTCTGTAGTCTTGATTTAGGGGACCTTCGGGATCGCCCTTGTATGCATTTTAGTCCAATAGGGGTGGGGGGGGCGGCGCAATACATCCTAGGCGAATATCAGGCACCCATGCAGGCGAAGCTATTCCCTAATTGGCTGCACCAATTGGATGAAGTACGCGTTACAGGGTTCTAACCCCGGCTGCCAGGTGACCCTAACATATCAAAAGGCCATTTCTGATTTCACTTACTACGTTTTTGCGCAGTATAGTGTGAATACAACTGATTTCCAATTATAGGAATCATTGGGTTGTTGGGATAGTAGACATTGCATTTGGGACAAAGGACAATCACCGAGGCTAAGGAAGAAGAACAAAGAAAGGCAGATGTTATTAGTTCTAGCTAGGTATACGAGAGCGAGGCATATATTAAACCTAACGGGCGTGCCACAGTTAGTGGGAAATGGCCAACGGGACACTCACGGAGTATGGGCTGAGATAGCCTGTCGAGTTTGGTTTGATTAGCCTCAGACCCAGTTGACACTGATACCTAGTGGCGATATTCCGGTAATCACTGTCTGCCTGGGGATTGATGTTCTGAAAGCGACAAGTTAGAAATTTGCTCTGTGAGTCGATCAAGAGAGGATGATCTTCTAGATTGCTTTAAAGTCTGTAATTCATCAAGTGTGGATTGTAGGATCCTACGAGACACACTGCTTATGTTCGGATGCGTACGCACAATGGCACCCATATGCTGAAGCATTGAGCGAGCCATGTCATTTGGAGTGGGTTCCGTGCGAGCTCTGACTACATCAATCAGGTGCTCGAGAAACTGAGGCGCCTGTGGCTCTCGAACCACCCGTTTCAAGCTGCTTGAAATGATTTCAACGACCTCAATAGCGGCTTGGTGGGACCACGAATGAGTAGATAGCTCGGTAAAGCCATCTTCCAATGGTCCGCCATGTGGTGGAGACTGAGCGTTATGCAAGGCTGCTACTGAAGCTTTTTGAAGAGGCTCATGGAGATTGGCGGTTTGAGAATAGAAAATGTCGGTATGGACAGGATGTCTACTAGTAAACTGTTGATTGCTGTTGGGAGCTGTGGAAGTCTCTGCTTTTTTACTGTACATTCTGAAACTTACTAGTAGTTGCGCTGGTCTGGATAGCGTTGGGAGTTTGTATGCTAGCTACAAGAGCTTAGCTGTTTCGATTGAGAGACTGGTGTAATGCTGCACTTAACTTGAGAACCTCGAGACCTTATATAGCCATTCCTTCGGGTCGAGGTATACTTGACTTTCAGCTGGACAAAGGCTGTTATAAAGACATTTTTTGTGTCACAAAACCGTTGTTCTCTTTCGTAATATCATATAGATGTTTTAGCTAACAAGGGTCTTTACATGGTTTCAACCACCATGAAGTGCATTGAAAGAATAAGACTAGACAGAACTAGGCCAATAAAGCCATTCACAAGTTCGAATACAGCCATGGATAGCTGCAGTCGAGACAGGGCAAAAAGCGCATTACAGCTCCAAGGTCATTCAAACACTAATTCAATCAACCTTGATATTCCCCAAACCAAACTCCCCCTTCAAGGCAAAGGTGAGAAGGTTACACTCATGGGTTTCCCCTTTCCGAGCTTCGATTTCTTTCACATTCCAACTCGACATTATATATCTCCCGGATAAATATTTCTTGTCTCCGCTGGACAGCCAAACCGCCGTACCGCCCGGCAAAAGCGGCGAATCATTCGCGTACGGCATCAGATAAGGGACATCCAAAGTCGTATCCGTTCTGACAACGCCTGGATCGAGGACAAAGCTATTGATGTTAGGGTATTCGGAGTTCAAGTAGGCAGTGAACTTGTTGACTGCAGCATTCGAGGTAGAGTAGGGCCCAAGGACCGGTGGGACCCCCTGAGATGGCATCGACGTGATGCTGATGATTGTGGTCTGTTTCGCGGGAGTGGCACCTGTCTCCTTAACAAAGGCCTTGGTGACAGTAAAAATAGCCTTGACGTTCACAACCTAGGCAGCGTCAGCGTGGGTCCTTCGGCAAGGAAAGTGATGCTTCTCACCAGAGTATTCCACCACTCTTCTACACTAGCCTTCAAGTTGGGCTTGACCGGTCCAGCGACACCAGCATTGTTGATCAATACCTGCGGAACTCCAAGCTCGGCGGTGATCTCCTGGAAGGCCTTGTTCCCGGCAGCCTCGTCAGTAACATCAAGGGGGAGAGAAAGCAAATTAATGTCAGGGTTGATTTTTTTTGATAATCTTCTCTGTCTTCGCTAAGCCTGACGTTGAGCGGCCAATGAGCGCAATGGCAGCGGGGTTGCCCTGTGCGAATGAAGTTACGAAGCCCTGTTCCCTCATCCCGAGGATCAGATGATAATTTTCGACAGTATAAGACATCTTGGGCATAGAACTCTATGGGCGTGATTGAATTAATCACTACCTTCTGACCAATTTCACGAGTTACTCCAGTGATGACGATGACTTTGACCGTCTGTGCGAGCTCAGGGCGCGTGGGAGTGATAGCTGGGTATGGCTGAGTATAGCATTGGTGTGTAAAGGCAGTGCCCTTAACATTTGAGAGTTGGTCAAATTCAGACATGGTGATGCTGGCTTTCGAGATATAAGGGATGCAGATGAAGAGGGAAATGGGAAGGGAGGGTGAAAGCATTTATACGATGGTCGGGTGAGTTTGCTAACCCTAAATCCGGAAGCAAATGGGGGCAAAAATTGCCCGTGGTAGAACCCCTCGGTCTCCCCATTTAGCCACTTTTCTAACTTTAGAAAGATTCAGGGGATCTCATCTCTAGGCACTGAATATATCAGAGTACGGTGATTCTGTAAACGAAAGCAGCCTTACTGGGTTTCAGGTTACTGGTATATCACCGCAGATCTTTAAGGCTAGTCTCCGACTAGATCACAGGAAATCGTGGTTAGTTGCGCTAGAGAAAAGTCTTTGCTAGGATAATTCAATGTCCATACCGATCCTTGACGGCCCTTCTCGTGATCTGCTGGTGGCAGCGCGTCGCCAACTGAATTGGATTATCTTACTATCATCCTCCATCTATCTTACCATCCTTCGTACATTTAATCTTGAGAAACGTCCTTGCCTTTGGATTTCAAAGGCAAGAATAATAATGACTGTCGCGGCTTGCACAGTCATCGTCCCTGGTAACAACCTGAAGTCCATGGACCGCAGCACAAATTGAGGGGGGAGATTGCAGTCAAGATACCGGACACCGACTCCGTAATACGAAAGAAGTCAGATTCGAAAACTTTGTCCATCAATTGAATTGCATTCAGGGCCATCATATCAATACCCCTTCTGTTGGCGGCGCGAATGCTGTGGTCGAGGTCAGCTGGGCTGATCCCATCGACCCCATTTTGTCTGCCAAACTGGAGACGCGCTTACGCTACGAAATAGAGATGTAAGGCTTTTCACAGACCCAGCGACCTTCTCCCAGTGTTACCCTTGTCTTGCTTAGATATTCTGATCTAAAAATTCGGGATCATACGTCACTTGACTAATAACAGCCGGCTAAATTGAGGGGCTGGCATGCGCCAAGTACATGGGCCTGCGACGTGGCGACCTGGGACGAAGAAAAGTTAGCCATAAAATTTAAATTTTGTAAGCTCAGGATAGTCTCAGCAAAAGCAGCTAGCAGATCTTCTCTGTCAAATCTCCCAATTCATCTATATTTCTTTTGTTGTGAAGAGGGCGGATCCGCGGCTTATGAGGCTTGTGTAGGAAACACCTCCAAGCAGAGTACAATGGCGGCAATGGTGTAAAAAGTGGAAACTTGCACAGCAGATCCGGCGACGTATCTATCTGATTTCAGCAGCCTGTTAGCAATGACCAGACTAATGCAACGCACTGATCAGATCAGACACGCAACCCTCTGTAGAACACTTGAGGGCCACCTGGAGAAACCCCATTATCTCTCTAGGTACAGACTCCTCCAGGTCCCTTCATTTATCAATCTCAAATAGCTATCATGTAGTCTAGTGCTAGTAATACTTGTAATATTCTGATGCATATATCGTTCCAGTTAAGTCGGTATGAACCATGCCCCGATAAGTGCCCCGGGATACACGGTTCAATCTGATGGTCACTCTGAATGCCAAGGCAAACGTCATTTGAATTCCAGTTTGCTAGTAGTAGGAGACATACCCCTTGCATCCCATATCTACCCGTGCTTGACCGGATAGTCAGGATAAAATGCCGTCTCAGCTTTCACATTATCTGGCTAGGTACATTATGATGAGGTTACAATTATCATCATGAGGACCAAATATTAATCAAGATAAGAGTCATGTATTCCGCGTATATCAGTGGTATAAAGTGTGCTAAAGAGACGGGAAAATGAAAAGAACGCAGCCGAACAACTCCATCTTAAGAGAAATGAGAATGCCAAAAAGGCCTGATGAATCGGAAGCCAACGGTTCCGATTGCAGAATCCAACCGACAAGACAACGCATGTAGCCTCATAAGACCACAGGTCCGAGCCTCCAGAATACACTCGCGGTTAACGCCAAAATCTGATAGCAAAAAGTAAGCCGAAAATCTAAAGCATGAAGCCAGTTCATCTTTAGCAGGAGCAAAAAGAGACACAATAAATCTCATGGAGATATCGTCCGTGCCACAGTGCCCATTCGTCACATGGACGTCCCAGACGGCATGAGACAATCTTCAGGTCTTGAGTACGTGGGACAGCTCAACCCAGGGAACTCTCAGTCTCGATATATTCTTTAAGCCGTGGTCCCGATTAAAGGGTGACGCTCTCTAGATCTCGCATAACGACGGCCATTTGTGCCCTCTTTGCAGCCTCCGCGACCAAACTGAAGTCCTGCAGGAACGGCGCCGTCGCAGTTGGCCCCCCCCAGACCGTGGACTTGGTGTGGATAGATATCGGATGGCTGCTGGGTAGAGGGAATGGCGTCCGATTGAGGGGCGGACTCGGTGGTCACAGGCCGAACGGCCGGTATTCCAGCCGGTGCCGAGGTATTGAGCGCTTGGGCAAGAGGCTGAGCCTGTGACATGGCGGAGTGGGCAAAATCAATGGATGCGGATTGTATCGGAGCAGTAAGAGGTTGGGCATCCGAGTTTGAAGAGAGAGCAAATGGGTGAGGTTGAGCGACTGCGCTGGGGAGATTTGAAGGTGTCAAGTTGGAGATGGGCGCAAAGGGTTGGGCGGGGGACTTGGCGGGATGGGGTGTTCGTGTCGAGTCCATCAGGAAAACGACCTGGCTATTTCGTAAAAACAGGGCAAAGGAGGGCAAGAGGGCAAGGACGGTGGCAAAGGGATTAGACTTTCCCGGGGCGGGGACGGGGGGGGGGAGGACTTTTTCGAATCGTGGGGGGTATATCCTGGGGTGATCCTGCAAGGGTCGTGATGCAACAACTGTGAATGATGAAAGGATGACTGGCCGAACCGCCCCACGAGGATCGACGATCAGGGGGAAGAGGAAGGGAGTGATTATAACCTTAGGGGGGGATTGTGCAAAGAAGATCGAGGAAGAAGAGAAGAACCGAAGGAGAGCACGAAAGAGGAATTGTTCTCCAAATGGGGACTTGACAGTTCGATCCAAAAGATTTATCCAAGGATTTACCCGCGCGGTAACAAAACCGTATCTCCACAGGTCTCCAAACAGTAGCCGTGGTAAATTACGGAAATACGGTAAGAGCCGAGGCATGCGATTTCTTTCGGGGGTGATAACCTGTGGAAATGTGATTATCGAGTAAAGGCGTCATTGGCCGCCACATCACATTCTGAACCTATGGGTGGCCTGATTGGGATTGTTGCTCGTACGCAGAGTAGCTGTAGCGCGCAAAGTACAGCCAGACTACGGTATAGAAACCAGACTAGTCTCGTTCGGACGACCGGCTCCTCCAAGAGCCTTCGGGTTTCGGGATCGTCGTAACTGCAGCATGGAATACAACCCACTCCATGAAATACCTGATCCGGATGGCTAAGCATTTCCCGATAACCTGGTATCAGTGTCGGTCGCCGGGCCACCTCGGACCGGTCACGGAAGTAGTCCGGTACAGACTACGGAAACAGACTAAGAATATCGTCGTTCAACTAGGCTCCTCCACCGGCGCAATGTCAATACTGTCAGGCAATGCTCCGTGGGACTTCAATTTCCACTTCTCCAGGAACCATGACTGTATTTTCCAGCGTTTGGAATCCCATGGCTGATAACGCCCATCTGGTTCTTCGTACTTGCAAAAGGCCGCATGTCTTGCGTAGATATCTAGCTTTAGGTCCCAGAGATTATATTTTTCGGGTGTGCAAAACACATCATGATCACCCGCTCGCGAAGGAGGGGGATTGGGATCAGATCCAGACTGGCGTGGTGGGAGATGAGAATTTGGGCCATGGTCGGTTGGAGATGGAGGGGAATAGATGTATTAAGTGCCGATGCCACAAGGTCTTGTGGTCTGTCGGCTGGCCTGATAGACCTAAAAAATGGAGAGATGTAGTTTGCGCGACAGTCTACTAGCTGTAGCAGATCGAATCCGAGGATCACAGCATTGGTGGACACAGCTCGCCAGATCGTGTCCCGGGGAGTTGACAGATTGTTCATCAGCGGATCAGCCAATGGTATGATGTTCGCGTTCCCGGGCGACGCGCTATTCAATTCATCTGAATTCGCTCCTGCAGATGCCTCTAGCTGAGAAGTGGACCCATTTGAGGACGGCTCGGATGGCCGGGGCGCCAGTTGTCGCGCGCCTCTTTGTTTGGCGGCATTTTGTCGGGCTGCTTTGTGTCTCTCCCCTATGTGTCTCCTTGTTCAGTATTTATGTCTGGGAAGAGGAAGATCTTCACCCACTCCAAGCTTTTTGCGCCGCCTTATTCTGCTCTCGACGAGCAGGTGTGACGACCCGCTTTTTCGGACGTGGAGGAGGCGCTGATGTTGGCTTTTCCTCGGCGCAGGCAGGGTCGTGGATAGCTAAGTGCAACATGTCTGAAGAGGGGGGAATTAACACGAGGACGTAACAGGCGGTAATACTATGAGGAACGTTACCTCGAAGGCGAGGAAATTCTTAACCCCGGCTCGTCCGATAGAGGCGATCGTAAGCCACATAAGCCAATCTGGCTTACGCCCCTGGGCCAATCAGAGCACACGAACTATGTCGGGGAATAGCATCTGAGAATATTCAACCTCATACCTTCAGATTGCGTTCAAAATATAAGTAGGGAGGACATCCCGCGACGAATATCTTTCACAAAAGGTTTTATCAACACTTTATTGTGGCATCCTACTGGAAAATGTCTTCAGAGAAAAAAAATCATCGCAGTCGTCGGTGCAACAGGTACCCAAGGTTCATCTGTTGCTCGAACGTTCTTGAGTCTCTCTAACTGGCACGTCCGAGCTCTGACTCGCAATCCAACTTCCGACAAGTCTACTGAGCTCAAGAGCCTCGGTGCTGAAGTTGTGCAAGCCGATCTAGACGACAAAGGGTCACTCGAAGCAGCATTTGCAGGGGCCCATGCGATCTTCCTCAACACGGACTTCTGGCAGCCCTACCGGAAGATTATTGCGACAGGAGCTGATCCTGAGGCAAGTGGGAAGCAAGCATATGAGATTGAAGTGAACCACGGCAAGAACGCGGCCATTGTTGCTGCCGGTATTTCCACCCTCCAACGCTTTGTTTACTCAGCTTTGGGTCCCATGAAGGCTGCATCTGGTGGTAAATACCCCCACTCACGTCATTGGGAGACGAAAGCCAGTATTGTCGAATACATTCAAGCAGAGCAGCCGGAATTGGCCAAGAAAACATCTTTCATCTATATCGGGGCATACATCACCAATCGTTTCCTGTATCCAAAGTTTGATGCCGAGACCAAGGAATTCTCATATGTGATTCCTGGAGGAAAGGATCTTCGGATGCCAATCATCGATACTGCCAAGTCGACGGGTCCCTTTGTGAGGACATTAATTGAAGATGAGGAGGCGGGGACCAAGCTTCTGGCGTACGATGACTATCAAACGACTGGGAATGTTGCCAAAACATTCTCCAGAGCTCTTGGCAAGGAAATCAAAGTCTACAACGTGGGAATGCAAGAGCTTCATGAGAAAACAGGTGCGCCTTTGGAGGTCCTCAGTGGACCTGCTTTCTTGAGTGAATTCGACTACTGCGCTGGAATATCTAATGTAATCGAGCCTGATCAATTGAAGAACCGCCCGTCGGCTCCAACATTTTCGGAATGGCTAAGTGGTCATGATGTGCTCGAGCTGATCGGGTTGAAAAAGTCAAACAATTGAGATGGGAAAATCGATCCTTTGAGCAAGAAAACGTTCTGGCGATGTTTCCAGAAAGCGTCGTTTCCAGGTATCTTTAAATTGCCAAGGTGTGCTAGACGATCTTCGTCAATATGTAATCATCCTTGTCGAACGAGTTTGTCCCTCTCACCCATTTCCCCCATGGTTTTTTCTTCGTTTCCAGGTTCGTTTTGTTGTACTGAGCAGGAGGTGTTCCGCGGGCAGCAAGTCCAGATTCGCGAGACTTGTTCATTCTGGCTGCGGCAATCCGTCTAATCATTAGACAGACGATAAGCAATGCCACACCACCGAGGAAGAGTTTGAGGAAGAATTTGAAGAAGACCAAGATCCATTTCAAAAGCGATAGAGTCACAGACTTCAAGATCGGTCGGAAAAGTTCGATAAAGCCATACGCGACGCGAACGTAGAGAAAGCCGAACCAGAGTATGACAAAGCAGGCGCGGGCGGTTCGGGGGCGATCCATGGTAGTGGGAAGATCGGTAGAATGGGAAGAAGCAGTGAGGATAGAACTTCCGAATGTCAAGAGTGGGAGATGAAGGAAACCAAACCGTGGAGAAGGCGTTCACAGTGTTTCTACTCATTGATATACACTTCCGCCTCAGGCACCAACTGATAAGTACAATCGATAAGCCTAAATTTTCCCCAGGACGCGGGGTTATGTTCCAACTCCCTCCAGATCCCACAGCATGGCCGACGACGATTTCGAGACTGGGGACCTCTTCCAGGACCCAGAAGGATTCTATGAAAAGGATCCTGAGCCTACATTTGCCGAGTATGAGATGCTCTCTGGGCAAACAGTGCGCGTGCGTCTCGTGGGCAGCCACCCACTCTACGTATGTAATTTGGGGCAATTGTGTAGTTGGAAGCGAAAGTACCGACTAACCGCCTGTTTCTCAACAGGGAAATCTACTCTGGAATGCTGGTCGCATAAGTTCCACCCACATCGAAGAACGAGCTGATGAGCTGGTCCGCGACAAAGATGTCCTCGAGATCGGCGCTGCAGCGGGCGTACCTAGCATTGTCAGCGCGATCATGGGAGCGAGGAAAGTCGTCATGACCGACTACCATGACCCAGACCTCGTTTCAAATATGCAGTATAATGCCGACTTGGCAGCTGACCAGATTCCCAAAAGTGACACATCGTCGCCGCGGCTAGTAGTGGAGGGATACAAATGGGGGAATCCAGTCGAACCACTGCTGGCGCACATCTCCCCGAGTCTCGCCAAAAGGCTGATGGCTTCGATCTATTGATCATGGCGGACGTGGTCTATAGCTGGCGTGAGCATGGAAATCTTGTGAAAACCATGCAGGAGACACTGAAGAAGGACCCCAGTGCCGTTGCGTTGGTTATCTTCACGCCATACGAGCCATGGCTGTTGCCGCAGACAGAACGCTTCTTCCCGCTGGCGGAGCACGGAGGATTCACCGTGACGAAGATCTTCGAGCAGCTGGTAGGCAAGGTGTTATTCGAGGACGATCCCGGAGTAAGTAACTTGAGGACTGATTTGTTCAATATTTGGCTAATTGTTGGCTCTAGGATGAGAAACTGCGTCGGACTGTCTTTGGATATGAGCTTCGATGGTCACCAGAGCAGCTGAGTGGACAAACTTAGACGATGGTTTATATTGGTAGATACCCTTGCATTTGCGAAAAGAAAAAGTACATAGACAATGAATCTGCTGCGGCGGGGTAGATCGGTCACTGGTCTACTATCCCAGTTCTACCTCGATTTCAACATGCGAAAATATCCTCCTGAAAACATGAACGTCCGTTCACTATTGACGTAGATGAAAACTTGAAAAGTCCAAGATATCCGCTGTAAGAGCGCAATCCCTCAAATCTATACACCCCGCCTGAGTCACATGCCCAACCCCTCGGGAAAAAAAAAAGTTCACCGCACCCAAACAACCCACGCAGTCTACGATGCCGGTAAGTGCGCCCCTATTGCTTGAGGAACCGCATTCTAATCAGAGTCTAGCTTATAATCTTAACCGGATATCCATGCTCGGGCCTCAGCTACCGCGCAAAGCAGCTCGCAGCGCTCCTCGAAACGACCCAAGATGAGCTGTTCGCATCCACCGAAACGACCGCCGCCCTGAAGTCTAAATTTAAAGTCCACATTGTCCCATCACATGATAGCTCGCACCCTCGGACAGTCTACGACCATGCGCGCACAGAGAAAGAAGCGCGCGGAGTCGCCTATGCGCGGGCAAAGCGGGTGCTCACACGCGACAGCATCGTGATCCTGGACGGCATGAACTACATCAAGGGCTGGCGGTACCAACTCTGGTGCGAGGCAAAAGCAGCTAATACAACATGCTGTGTGGTGCGATCAACTTTACCGATTGAAAGGGTCGAGGGCTCAATGGCTAACCAATCGCATATACAGGTCCACGTCGGCACCCCAATCGACCAGTGCGTCGCGAACAATAACAGACGACTAAACCGCCAGTCTACATCCCAACCAGAACCTCAACCCCAACCCCTAGCCTCAGACTCCGCGCCCAGCCCCGATCTTAACCAACCAACCCCTTCATACCCAGACACCGAAGAGCCCTATCCTCCCGAGCTCCTTGACAACCTAATCTTCCGCTATGAAGAACCCAGCACCCACAGCCGCTGGGACAAGCCCCTCTTCACCGTCCCCTGGGACGACCCCGCGCCCCCAGTAGCCGATATCTTCCACGCTCTCACCGGCGTAGCCATTTCGCCCGCCGAGCCCAACCCCGCCATCTCCTCGCTCACCGAATCCCTCGCCTCCAGCACCCTCTCCTCCGCTGCAAGCGTCACCACCGCTCGCACAGGCTTCACGCGCGCCGGCGGCACTGGCTCCAACCGCCCGCGCATCATCCCCCACCAAGCCACCGTACAAGCCGCGCCCAGCGACCCCACGGCCCTCAACACAATGGAGAAGCGCACCACCGCGGTCGTCAATGCCATCCGCGCATTCACGCAAGCGACCCCATCCGCGGAGGTCGCACTCGCGCAGAGCGACGATCCCAATGGTATCTCCATACCGGTACCGGATGCCGAGACGAAGGTCTTTGTGCCGGCGCACGTGGCTGCGACTGGGACGACAGATGAGCTTGCAGGTGCCGGGGGTGTTTTGGCGGCGCCGAAGCTGCAGAGGTTAAGGAGGCAGTGGATTAGTCTTAATCGGCGGTATGTCGGGCATGGGCATGGGGCTATGCAGGGAGGATTGGCGGCGGATCAGATTGGGGATGCGTTTGTGAGATTTTTGAATTCGACATTTGGAAACGAGAGGGACTAGGGTGTGTAGTCTTGTTTTGACTCGAAGGGAAGTAGGGATATCTTAAAAAGTTAGAAGGAAAAAGTGGGTTCAGGCTCTGTGTCCATCTCATTTGTGTGGGATGTGTGAGAGGTTTGGGTTGATTAGCCTTTGCATATAGATGGTTATACCATAATGAAGTCATGATTTATAAATTTTTAGCGCAGAACGAAACAGAGACTTCTACTTTCGTTTTTTTATTCTGTTTTGTTTACTGAGAAAGATGTTTTGATAATATTTTCCATTGCAAAAACCAAGCTGAAACAATACTGCTGTCGGATACAAAAGTTCAATGAAACAAGAGCAAAAACAAAGCCACACATTCTATATACATCATGTCTAATTCCTCCTCCAAGTCGAGACAGGCTTCTATGCCTTTTTGTCTCTGAATCCCAACCCAGTAAAGGGCAGGTAAAAGGGCCATGAAGGCCGAGCCTATTTTTCCAAGGCCAAGTCAAGGTTTCGCATGGGCGAAGACTCTAATTCCGTGGGGTAAAATCCGGCTGGAATGCCCGGTTCCAGTGCAGGTCCTTCGGAGTATGTCAATTCGCCAAAATACCAGTATCCACGCATAAGATCAAGCCAATCCTAGGACGGGGAAAGTTCCGCAGGTTTGTGCAATTGATTAAAAGCAAGGCTGTCCATGGGGGGAATTTTGGTCGAAAACGTCCTTTCCGGTGTTTAAAAGCAAGGCAACGCAAGGCAATCCTGGGTATGGCTGCAAGGGAGCCAGAGGATAGCGACCTTTGGATGGGATGATGAAGCAGCGAAGCAACTGCAAACCACTTTCTTCGACTTTACAAAGACCGTGATTTACAGATCCCCTGTGGAAATTCACACGGGCGAAAGTCCGTTGGGGAGGTGGGAAGCAACCTGGCTGGCCTCGATATGGCGGTAGCTCAGACCGAGAGTGTAGAGTTCCTGGAGACTGGCATTGACCTTCTCGTGCATCGAAGTATCCTGGGGGGGTGATCTTCTCCAGCTCCGAGAGGAGGCGGGCGCGGCATTTGAAGTAGTTGTGCTCGGCGGTTCGCAGGCGCTGTCCATGCTGGGCGGTGTTGGGGGTGGCCTTGACCGAACCGTTCTGGGAGTGGATGGAGCGGGTGCGCTTCATGGCCGGAGCAGGAGTAGGGCCGGTGACTCTTCTCTTGCGGATTCCACCCGAAGTATCCTTCTTCTTGGGGGCCGGGCCGGTGGGGGAGGTCTCAGGGGGAGCTGTGGCGCTCCGAGGTGGTGTAGTCATGCACACGGCGCATGTGGTCGAAAAGGTTCCATCTACGCGGGAATCCATATCCAGGAACAGAGCGTTCGCATCCTTCCCACAGGCAAAGGTGGGGGTTGTCGCCGTGGCCGTGGAGTCCATGGGCTTCACGCTCGTGGCGGAAGAGGCATGCATTTGAGGAGAAACGCAGCTGGGCATCCATACAGGCGGGGACCTTGCAACGGTAAGGCTTTAAGTGGGAGTCCAGGTATTTGCTGTGTAAGAAAGTCCGGGTTAGGTTTCGGTCACGTCTTGCCTTGTCATGGGATACACATACTGATAAGCGCACTTTTGCGTGGTAGGCGGGTGGTTGCATGGCTTGTCTCCATTGGCAAAAGGGCAGTAGTACTTTCCATCACTATGGGTGGGGAGAGAGTAGTATTGGTGCTCCCGGGGGTTACGGGCCTCAGCACCATCCTTGGATCGTTGGCGAACCGGCTCTCGCGCGGGCAATGGAGAGAAGAATTCCTCGGACTTAACCTGGGGCTGGGCGCCCGACAAAGTTCCACGGCGAGCTGGCTTGGAAGGTCGAATAGTCCTGTTTGATTTTTTTTTCCCGTTAGATCATGTTGGAAATGGCGTCTTTTCTCCGTAATCCAGGCTTACCTGTTGGGGTCTTTGTCGCTCAAAGGGGAAGCATTTGGGAACAGGGGTTCCGCTGGGTTGATTCCGTGGCTACCAAGGGGTGAGGTGTATTCTCCGATCATGGATTCATCGGGGGCCATGAATGAAGGAAATCCGGGATGGGAACATGAGGAAGTAACAGAAATATCATTACTGGCTTCCGTCAGTGGGGGAGAGACCGGAACGGTCTGGAAAAGACTTGAAGAAAGCTGGTCCAGGGTTGTTCCAGGATAGTGAGCTTCAGGCATCATGCTCCACGTATCGTGACCAAGGAAGTGGCCGTCCTCGGTGCTGTGTGCTACTGAGAGCGCATCATCTGGAGTGCTGGATTGCATTCCAGAGGCATCGTGATCCATGGCAGAGATATCAACGAAAGAGTAAAAATCCCGGGGCATTTCATTGTGGTCTTGCAAGTCAGAGACTGCTGGGAAGTCCATGCTTGGGTACATCACATCGTTGGGCCCGACCGTTGGGGTCATCAAGGGCTGCGATAGTGAGAAAGAAAGCATGTGCACCTGTGGGGAGTCCTTGGAAGAAGTGGCCTGCTCGAGAGATTCTGGGTTCAAGTTCCAGTCTTTCATGTCCTGGGGAATTCCGTGGCCAGTGGAGACACTGGAGCACAAGGATGCGGAATCCTGGCTCGATAAATCATCATCCTGGTGGGTTCTTGAGGCCATATTTGAGAGTCCTTGGATCATGTGTCTTGGCTGAGAGAGAGCGACACGCTCGGAGTCAATGCTAGTCCTTGAAGACATTGTGTGGAGTGGTGTGAACTGTTGGGGAAAGCATCATCAAGTCAGTAATCTACATCGTCGAAACGCTTCAACTGGCAAAGCAAACAAAAAAAAAACAAAAAAAAAAGGACAAGAAATGGATCAAGATAGTAAAGAAAAGCCAATATGAAGAGAATCCAGGTCCAAGTTGGGATTGTCGAATCCTAGTCCATGTTAGTTCAAGTAACAGCCCGATCTCTCGAGACATCGGACGCACCAAAGAAGTGATAGTCGAAGTGTATTTCCTTGGCGGGCGCACGTGCAGGTTGACGTATGGATGATTTTCCTTTTGGTCGAAGATGGGGGGGATCCAGGTGGGAGTGGCAGCGGAGGCCTAGTGCCCGGAGTGATTTGTCGATTTTATGTCCATAAGAGGCGGGGTCCTAAGTCAGCAGCTGGAGGATATCAAGCAGCATCGGATATCCTTGTGGTCCTTGGGGTTCATATTTTCGTTGATTCAACACGCGGATGCATGAGGTTCCAGTTCAGTCAGTTCCTCTGAGAAAATGAATAAGATCGTATTCCATGTCGAATATGAGCATACATTAAGCTCGAGTCCATTGGAGTTCCTGGGTTCAAGTTCTTGTATTGTAGTCCATGTGGAGGCTTCGAAAAGCAAGGCCATAAAGTTCAAGTAGATCCAGGGAGTAGAAGTATAAGTCCAGAGTAAACAGAAAGGTCCATGGGATTCAAAAGGCCATTGTATAATCCAGGCGGTAATAATCCAACGACTCCACACCAGGTTTGGGTGGAGGGTAAAGGTATCCAGGGCAAGTAGACGTCCAGGGCAGGTATAATCCAGTGGCAGTAAAGTTTCAATCAAGTGTGTCAACATAAAACAGCACTCGATGAGTCCATTCCCCGGCGACCGGCGCCGGGATCCAGTGGCAAAGATGCATTTATCTTTGATCGCCAAGAGGCAAGAGCACTGTCCAGACAAGTAGTCATGGTCAAGCAAGCTTCCATGGGGCCATGGGTTCCGAGGTAGGCTGTTGGTATCCAGGAGAAGACAGGAGGTATTGGCAGTACAGGTCCAGGTGCTTGGCAGAAACGAAAGAAAAAGAGAGAAAAAAAAAAGAAGAAAAAAAACAAATAGGAAAATGTGGTGGGGGGGCTACCTGATGAATTTTTCAGTCGGGTGAAAAGACGCAGACTAAGAGAAAGCCTGGGGAGAAAACAAAAGCAAATCCTGTCCAGGGAGTATGGCAAAATAGAAGATCCTTGGGATAGAAAGTAAACCAGGGAAGAGCTGTTGGTGTGGTTTGGTCCTATAGTCCAGATGTATAGGGAGGGGTATCAAAAGTGTAGGATCAGAATGAGATCAGAGATATATCGTCAGATTGTGTGTTACAGAAGGAAGAGAAACTATTCGAGACTATCGGGGATCAGCAGGTCTTATGAAGAGCCGGGAAAAGGGGAAGAGCGGGACAAGCACAAAAGGGGGCGGGGACTCAAACATGGCGTGTGCCAAAGTCGCATAGCGCAGCATCGTGTTGGCACCAGCGAGAGCCAGTCAAGGCCAGTGATGACGGCTGACGGTGATGGTGGATGCAGATGTGGATGATTGGAGTTGGCAAGTGGACCAAGAGTGGGACCATCTGAGTGGCTGAAAGGACGCGCATGTCAGTAGCGGTGAGACGGCACGGTGTTTCGGCGACTTGGCTCTCCACGTACTCGTCCTTCATTGGAGGAGGAGCAGCGCTGACGCTGCAGGATGATGTCCCGTTTCGACGATCGGCAGAACTGCTGAGCGCGTGGGCTACGATTGTTTGGCCGACAGTTGTCCACGGAGAACTTGCGGGACCACCACCTGCATGGCACGAATGACAACACGTCTACTTCGCGTGGCAGCGTACAGGCTAGAGGTCGAGGCTACAGGAAACAGGACAACGAAGACATGAAAACAGGGCAGATTGGATTTGTGCTATTTCAATGGACAAACGGATCCGACTGTCCGGGCCGGGGCGAAAGCCCCACGTTGGGCAGCAATGCAGCATTGGGCGACCAAAAATTGAGATCCTTGGAGTCTGTGGATGAGAAGGGTCAGCCACGGGAAATTACAAACGATCACAGAACTTTTCCAGAAGAATTCGACAGTCAGGTAAAAAGAAAGATGGATAAAGGTTGTCGTTCAACGATCCGAAGATCTCAGGTGAACTATGCTTATGGTAGGTTTGTTCATCACAAAGGTCGAGGCCCAAACACGGACTTTGCAAAAGGATAAGAGAAGGAAATTCAAAGTGAGGCGGCTTACCCTGTGGATCCACTGACACGGTCTCCCTGGTCGAATGTGAGCTATAGCGCCATGCTCTATTGCTCTGTTGCGCTATTAGCAGCAATTGGCGGAGAGAAGGAAGGTGAAAGACATCTGTTGCGCGGATTTTGTGCGTGTTGTCATGTGACATGTTTGCGTGGTTTGGCTATTGCCCCATTCGGGCATAGTATCAACGCTACATCTACCCTACAATACACTTCCTATCATATCAACCTTGATTCTGAGTCCTTGTGGATGTTATAAATCTATCATGAACTGGACAGGAGGTCAGCTGCATCTCCATTCGAGTCGGTCCGGTGTGCTGTCCAAAACACAGCGACAAAACTTTGCAAGTACCCGCCAGTTGGCTGGCAGCAAGCCGTCTCCACCGAGACCCTTCAGCGGATTTTCAAGTCTCAAAGAATCGGATGCGAAACGAGATGACGAGGCCCAGCAGCAGTCAGTGACAGAACTTGGTGTTTGCTCGCAGTTTGTTCATCTAGTCATACTGCTTCATGGGTTCATTGACTCGACGCTGACCCATCATTGATGATAGATCTACAGAGCAAAGCGATGCTCGTCCCGCTGAAGGTCCTTCCCTTGAGAGTGGTAATCAGTTAGACCAAATCAAACAGAAGCTTCTTCGCAGATCTGATTGGGCTGTCTTGTCTGCTACACGTCCATTGGCGATTTCATTTCCCCCGCAAACAGAGCGCTTTGGCAAAAGACGGAAACTGACAGGTGCCGATCATAAACGCTTGACCGCTACAAACGGAGAGCACACCCTGCCAATGCTGTTTCAGTCCTATCGGAGAGGCAGTGGTCTTTCCGCTGGACATTATCTGCCAGATGTTCAAATTCGCATCAATGGGCAACTTACCAATCATCCATCATCCCAGTTGATCAATCCCCTGGACGATGGGCCTAGAACCTCACTGTCACCCTTTGGGCCCGTAGAAAGCTTACTAGCAAGGACTACCACAGCCACTCTACAGCAGTCCTCTGCATCTGAACACGAAGCCACTGATGACAAAACGGCATCCATACCCGAAGCCTCTACTCGAACTAATGAATATTTCCGGGATGGCGATGTGGATTATCGCTTGTACCACGGTCACCGGTCTCCTGGAATGGTCGAACGAGTCTCATGTCACAGTAATCGGGGGTTCTACCCACTCCATGGCACCCACGGGGCCGACTTGTGTGAACCCGGCTATTCGAGAATCGGCACTCCTCAATCTCGCTAAAATTGCTGGACAAAGAAATGACATGAATGCGGCATACGGCAAGCAGAAAAGAATATGTTGTTCAATGGCCGAAGCTCGTCTCGGTCTCAAGACTAACGAGACTCTACTTCTTAATATGAACTCCCAGACCTATCAGACTAATACAATCTCAAGCTTACTCGATTCATCTATGAAACTAGGAGAACTTTCAATGCAATATTCCCAATAATCTAGTTTTGTTAAGAGTCAAACACACTCACTACGGAGTTACCATAGGTGGCTTTTTAGCAGCATGTAGAAACATCAAGCTGCTGTGGCCTTCTTAAACATAGAAATCTCAGTTATAGTCTCAATCGGGGTAAAAAGGCAACTGGTGGAAGGGGCGAAGGGAGGGGGCGCGCTTTGATGATGCTGTCTCTGAATGCGTTTACTAAAGTTCAATATGATGTTCCCGGTCTTGTTCTAGTAAAGCCAATCCTGAACGTTTGGCTCTTCGTCAGGCCTTCGAAGTGGACGGTTCTCTGACCAGATGGGGGTCTTAATGACATGGTATGCCGGTTTGTGGGGATCTCAAGTGTTCGATAAATATGTATATATCGTCTTTCTCTAGTCTCATCATCATCCATACACGGGATGAATCAGTTGGTACTAACCATCTGGAGGCCAAGGCCTTGAAATGCAGCTTCGATCTTTATTGCACAGGCGGAAAACTAGCTGGGAATGCCGCACATATTCCACCGGCCAAGCAGTGGTCCTTGTAAGATACGACGGGCTTGCTTTCATCGGCCCCTGTCGTTCATTAGCGGGGAGAGATTCGGTCACTACATGTACTACTGGTGCAAGAGACTATAGAGTCAATAGTTCACGCAACAAATAAAGCTCCAGCTATTATTTCTGGGTATATAGCATGGTTGTATCAGGACGTTGTGGATGAACAATGGTGTAGAATGTTCGTATATATAGTGGTGAAGGTGCTGAGAATTGGTAAGGCAACACGACAGGACAATAAATAAGGCTCAGGAATCCTCCATAAATATGAATTAGCTGCATGGTGTCTTGAAGTAGTCAGATCGTGTCAGTTTCAACTAGGCCTATGGTATCCTCTTGATTGGGAAGTGCGCGGAGAATTAGGTCTAGTTCTCCTCTTCACGTGCTGATAAACCCCAGCTTTTCATCTCCAATCCCCAACCTCCAACCTCACCTCACCTGAACACCCACCAGCACCATGCTGTCCCTCGTCCCAATTCTGGCAATGGTTGCCACCCCAGCAATCTCCGCCTCTATCAGCATCACGCCGCCCGCCCAAACCACCGAATTAACCCAACTCCCCCTCGTAATCTGGCACGGCCTCGGCGACGACTTCGAGCGCGAGGGTCTCTCCGAAGTAGCTTCCCTCGCAAACCTCACCAACCCTGGCACCCACGTGCACATAATCCGGCTTGCAGAAGATGGCAACGGCGATCGCCAAGCCACCTTCTTCGGTAACGTAACCTCCCAACTCGAAACTGTCTGCCAGCAACTCGCCCTCCACCCCGTCCTCCGTGACGCACCCGCAATCAACGCCCTGGGCTTCTCGCAAGGCGGCCAATTCCTGCGCGGCTACATCGAGCGCTGCAACCAGCCCGCCGTGCACAACCTCGTCACCTTCGGCAGCCAGCACAACGGGATCTCAGAGTTCGAATCCTGCAAACTAGGCGACTGGTTCTGCAACACCGCGGAGGCCCTCCTGCGCGCGGGCACATGGCTGGATTTCACGCAGTCGCACGTCGTCCCTGCGCAGTATTTCCGGGACCCGGAGGAGCTGGGCCCGTATCAAGAGCACAGCAACTTCCTGGCCGATATTAATAACGAGCGCGACGAAAAGAACCCAGAGTATAAGGACCGGCTGGCGACGCTGAACGCGTTCGCGATGTACATGTTTGAGGAGGATACGGTCGCTGTGCCGAAGGAGAGCGCACACTTTGCGGAGGTGAATGCTACAAGCGGTGTGGTGACGCCGTTGGAGAAGCGGGCGATTTATACGGAAGATTGGATCGGGTTGAGGGCTCTTGGGGAGGCAAAGAAGTTGTTTTTCCGGACAGTGCCCGGTCAGCATATGCGCCTTGAGGATGAGACGCTGAAGAGCGTTTTTAAGGAGTTTTTTGGCCCGCTGCAGACTCAGGTCAGGGCTGAGAAGCCGCGGCTTCTGGCGCAGGGTAAATAATTGCTATGCTTTCGCCGTGGTTTTTCCAGTTTCGTATCTTTGGGGGCCGTTTCAGTAGTGACCTTTTATGATATCCCGGTTTGTATTTTCTAGATCTGAGCGCTGAGCTGATTACTTGATGGGCTGGTCCTGGTGGATTGCAATTATTTGGTTACTCCGCATTATATATGGGCACTTGCATAAGATAAACGAGCCTATAGAGTGGACCACCACAAGGATCTTTTCGATATGACACCATCTATTTTTTTTTTACCTTCGTGGTTGTGTCTATAGGCAAAGAAACTAGATACAGAATCCTCGAGAACGTAAAAGCAGCAGGTTTGACATCCGGACGCTGCTTCGTTGGAGGAAAGTTTGAAGAAGCGGGTTTTTGAAAGTATAAGCATATGCAAAACGAAATAGATGAAAGGACGAAAGGCCAGGTAGTACAGAGGGACTCGAAGGAAGTCAGCCGAACGAACGCAAGGGCGATTATCAGGGCCCGATCTTCAAAGAGGGGATGAAACGATATGAGGAAACTAATACAGAGTTGAGACAAAGGTCTTGGCCAGTAATTACAGCCAGCAACTGTCCAAAACAGTTGATGGATGAAAGGGAATTTTACATCATGTACAATGCGGAACGCAATAATTAGAAATCTCAGTAGTATGCCAAGACTTGGTCTCAACAGTACAATAGGCTCAAGGCCAGAGAGAGAAAAAGTGAGAGCAGGTTCAATAGGGAGGCCGTCCGATGCCACCGTTGAGATGGCGTCTTGTGGAGAAGCTGCGGGGCAAGTGATCCTTGGATGAGGCAGTATGTAGCCGGTCTCCGTTGGTCAGTATGCCGTTACTAGGGACAAAGGCACTGTCCAAGAGCAGCCGCAGTTGGTCGCTTTCACTCTTGTCTGAGTTGAAGTCCAAGCCTTGGAACGGCTCCGAAGCTGAATTCAGGTTGTGGCTGCTTCGGCTCTTGTTCCGACTGAGGGAGTTCGCATGGCGTTCGTGAGTTTGGCCGTGTTTAGACCGGTTGGAGGATGGCTGGGGATTATCTGGAGCGGTGGATGGGCGCTCGGGGACCGCAAGCGACCGTTGAGAGTCATTAGGGAAACCACCAGGGATCGACAGGGTTGTGGGGATTGGTGGAACGGGGGGGGATGTCATCGTCGGAGTCCACACCGCTTGGGTTGTTGTCTTCCATCGGAGGGTTCTTCTCCCCTGAAAGCGCAATGGCTGATGCTGATGGGCGACGTTGCCTATCACCACGGTCTTCATCCTCTGGGAGGACGAGCACCTCTCCGTCCGCATCAGATATAGAAGAATTACCGCTTATCATGCTATCGCTGCCAGACGAAATGCTAGCATTTGAGTTTTTGACGTGATCTCGCAGGGGGCTACGACGTCGATTGTTGCTGTCAACATTCACTGAGAGGACCCGGCGCAATGTGGTAGCACGCACAGGCGAGCTTCGGCCTGAGCTAGGCTCCGGCGTGCGCGAACCCTCAGGTACGCTTAGACGGCGGTTGTCCTTCGCTCCGGATCCGGCTGGAGATCCATTGACGCCATTTGCATTGCTGTTGCGGGCCAACGTACCACCGCGGGAGCCGCTCAGGGAGAGCGTCTTAGCGCTCTCCTGCTCAACAGATGCCAAGCAAGCATCTCTCGACCAGGGAGAAAATAATTGTTCCCGCACTGAAGGGGGGAGCCCGTTTTCCGCCTCACTTTGAGGAGGAGGGGCGTTTAGAACAGGGAAGCTGAAGCCTCGCGCTGACGGGGAAGCCGGAGGACTTTGTGGTGGGGAAGGAAATTGACGGTAGGATTCTTCAATACCATCCACCAGTCCGTCAAGGTTTTGGAAAGGCTTGAGATGAGGGGTGACTGCATGGCCATTGGCCGGTTTTTCGTCATCCATATTGATCTCGTTAAGTTGAGCAGGAGGCAGGCGAATGCTAGAGAGCCAGTGGCCGTCCTTCCGCCTTCGGTTTATTTCGCTCTGGATCTCGATGCCCGGGGTCGTAGACTCCAGGTTGAATTTCTCTGATACGGCCAACAGGTAACCGTGAACAAGGCTACCCACATTTATTCGCGAAGCATAAGACCCAATGTCCATGAAGCTATCGTCTTGAAGTTTCAAGATCATGGGGAGACCGTATTGGACAGCATTCACTCCGAGGTGGTCAACTAGGCTGGCAAGGACGAGGTGAAGGAAAAGGATTTCCGTTTCAGAAGAAGCAGAATCAATAGCCGAATCGTAGATTGCCAAGTGCAACAAGCGGAGGAAAATAGATTGGGCCGCGAGGGCCACCTTCTCACGCTGGTGTCCAGGAGCTGATGTGCTCCGCCGAGTGGCCTTATCAGTCTGCTCGGCATCGCGCTTTGACGGTGGTCTTACAATCTTTGGTAAATCAACCCGCACCTTGAGATCGTCTTTGTTGGTTTCAAGCTCTAGCCATGACAAGAATGCATCGGCGTAAGCGAAGCGCACTCCTCTATCAGGATCTCGTAGAAGACCTTGAGTCCCTTCCCAAACATAGATACCGACCGGGTTCCTGACTTCAGACGCAGCAGTAGACGGTTTGCAAGTCGAGTTGGCGACCTCCAGAATAGCCTTTACCGCACGGAAAGAGGTGATTTTGGCAGTAGCAATTAGATAGGTCTGTTCGCGAGGCACTTCGACTGCTGGAGTCGATTGGCTGAGATCCGCAGGCTCTCCTCCTGTCTCGTGGACGGTCGCCAAGGCGGACTGGACCATGCTCTCGTTGGTGGTAGGCTTGTAACGACGCAAGATAGCGCGTATCATATCAGGTACCTGATCTCCATAGTAAATATGAGTGGCCAGATCTCCGATGGACCGTTCCAGTAAGGTGAGCAGCGCCTTGCGTGGGGCGAAAATGCTAGTGAAAATGGGAAGCTTTTCTTCGGGCTTCTTCTTTTCCGTCTCGATGTTCACTGGCGAGAGGATGTTCGAGGCGTATTGCATCAGACCAAGCAGAATATCCATCACACTCAATCCGATCATATTGACAGAGGATTTGAGAAGCCAATCCACCGCGGAAAGAATGGTGTACGATGAATCGAGCGCATCCTCCTTCGGCGTAGTCTCCAGCAAAATATCCATGGCAGTCATTAAGATTACGAAGCGAACCTGCACCGGGCACCAGTTCGCCACCAGCTCGATCAACGTAGTAGCCCAGTTTCCAGCTTGGGCTTTTTCGTGAGATGCATCCCCGGACGCTTGTTCATACTTTTCATACTTCTGTTTAGCAATGAATCGCAGAATTGTCGACGCAGCAATTCTGATCTGTCCCCGATTACTTCCAGACACGATGATCTTCTCCAGGCAGCGTAGTGCTAGCAGTCGAGCGTCCATCTCAGCCTGACGATCATTGTCTGCAGTCGACAGGCTGGCTTGGGCCGGGTTCCCATCCGCGGTGTCTAGAGTGGGCACATCGGCGGCACTTATCCGGTGCGCCCGAACACCTTCACCCTCGCCGGTCTCCGTCTCGCGGAGCTTGGCCTTGAGTGGGATAAGTACATCCTCCGTGGGCGAGTACACGTTGGCCAGGATCACGGGGATAATGAGTTTCAGGGAGGTGCCACCATCAGCAGCGAGGCTCTCTGTGCTAACCACGCTCTTAATGGCACGGAGACCGGCATTCCGCCACCGGATTGCAACGGGCGGGCTGGGCTTTGAGGACGAGTATGATGCGGAGGTCGGGTCGGCAAAGCCCGCGTAAGCATTGACCACTTCGCGATACTTGTGGGCAATGTCTTGCTCGGCGGCAATGATCGCGATGTCCTGGTGGTGACAAAAAGTTTCGAAGGTTTCGAGTGAGTCTTCAACCATAGAAATGTCGTTTGATTTGAGGACGGTCTCGATGATAGTGAGGACGGAGCGCGCATAGATGGGGAGGTCGCGCGGGACTTTTTCAATTAACGCGGTCACGATATGAAGGGCGACCTGCACATTCCTGTAGCGTGTGGCGGTTAGCATTTCCGGTGGACCGTCTTGTTCTTCCAATTTTGTCATCGAAGGCCATTGCGTCAGTCTCTAAAGCGCCCCAAGTGTTACTCACCCCAATCGACGGCGCCAAACATCTTTAGCTACTCGCTTCTCCAGGAAGGCGCCGACCTTGGTCAGTTTGCTGCGACGTGTGCTGGCGTAGTAAAGCAGATAAGAGAGCTCGCTGGGGTTGGGCTTGACCTCCGCCACGCCTTTTTGGTATCGGGGATAACATTTCAGCGTCAGGACCTGGTGTTTCGGCCGACATGACTGACGGACGGTCTCCATTGCAATGATTCTATTCCCGCGGTGGGAGAGCCCAGAAGGAAGATTTGAGGTCGCAGGCGCGGATTAGAGCTGGTCGAGGTCCATAAGCAGAGGAGGGTCGAACGTTAGAAAACCACGTTTGGACGGGAACGGCTGTCCGATGAGGTAGATGGATACCGATCACCAGGGGGGTGGGGCTGGTATCCGCGCTCGACCAAATCCCCGATTGTGTCGAAAAGGGAACTGGAACAACCTGAAAGGAAAAGGGGTACGATGTTTATTAAGAGCGGGGAGAAAAGAAAGGAGGCAAGCTTGAAAGTCGAAGACCGAGCTAAATCCAGTTTGTCTAATTTGGTAATTCGTGACTGGGAACGGGGTCGGCGAGGTTCGGCTTCGAAACAGATGATCACGTAGTGGAACATAAAGTTCTCCGGCTGGTTAACCGGAGTGCAGTTGGTTTTTTTTCTACTTGTACCAGTTGACTTCCTTGGAGCTTTGACAGCCGGGAATACTTGAAATTGAGGCTTAGGGAGGCGACTCCCTGGCACAGTGGGGGCAGGGATTAGTACGAATGCGGCCTGCGGTAATCTCAGAGGGTAATTAAGATGAGCATTGGCGCTCCCGCGCTTGTGTTTGGGAAGGTACTTTGTCTCGTGTCAATCTTCAATCTTTAAATACTGGGAAAAGCTCTGTCGTACAAGGACCAGGTACTTCGACTTCAATGCTGTTCCCACCGCTTGGTCCTTCTCCAAACCCCGCAGTCAATGCGATTGTGCTGTGTCGAATCAACCCGTTCCCGCTTTGCGGTGCTTCCAGGTGTTCGCGCGCCCCATACCTCGGCTCGGTCGCACATGAGAGAGCACACCAGTCCTACCCCCGCAACTATGAACCCGTATCCATAATGATGAAGTTTGACCGCAGTGTTTTTGCCGTATGTGGAGGGCGTGTGGCCGATCATAGGAGATTTTGCCTGGGAGGGATTGATTCACCTTCCGAAACGTAGGTAGGGCTCCGCGGCTGGACAACTCAGACCCAAAGGGCCGGGTCTAGGTCTCATGTCTTCACTCCGTTCTCTTCGTTCTGCTTCTCTGCAGGGCCCGCCGCTTCGGACTCGGTAGCTACTGCATTATCGGTAGCCACAACCCCCGCTAGTCCGTCAATCACCTGAGGGAGGATAATGTCACGCCGGAAAGCATCTTCTTGTAAGAGCCTCAGCGCACGGAGTGTCGGGCCAGGATGAGTCAGAAACTGGGAGTATTCGGGCGTTTTCCAGTATGAATAGAGGGTAGGCAAGGTATGCGGCAAAGGCTTGGGCGTCGGGGGAGGAGGCTGAATCGTCATCGTCGTCCGCGCGCGAGATGCCAAGGAGGTTCGGATAAGTGACAGCGAGGTGGGAAAGATAGTATGGATTGGCGAGCGAGGAGACAAACTCCAGCTCAAGGGTAAAACGGGGGTTTGTGAGAGTCGGCGGTGGCTGTGTGGGCTCCATGATTGTAGGGTGAGGATTGAACAACTGACTCTGGAGGAAGTTGGGGAAAGACGAGCTTCTGAGCTTGAAGGTGCCAAGCCCCACATTGGCCGCCCTCAGTTTGTAAATCCAAACAGCTTTTCTTCCAAGGATTTACCCTTGGAAATTATGGAGCAATAATTAAGACAATTAGTCTGCAGTATAATCTACTGCTGTCCTTAACCCCTGTATCTAAAATACAATATGAGATCTGAACTATTACGTGAATATGTTATATATACAATACATACATACGCAGCCACAGCAAATGCCGGTTCGAGTTGCAGTAGCAACATCTAGAGGAGCCTACTCAAGTCAATCCTCGAGTCCAATCACGATGATGGTTCGCGACCTTTGAGATCTGATGTTCCATGGCGGGGCCGGTAAATCCACGATCAATTGACCTTCACCGACAAAATTAGAGGATTCGTCCCCATTTGCAGCCTGGGTGGCTTATCTCTATAATGGGGAGCCGTAGAGTACTCATGATCTCTTAAAATGGGGACTTCCCCTAACATTCTCACATCATTCAAGATCCTCCCGGTACTGAATATAAAATCAGTGACCTTCTGCTGAGCGTGCGGCGGTGATTATGCCTTAGTAGGTCGGGCATTAAGCGGCAAATCATTCGTGGTTTGGTTCTTTATCAGTCCGACCATGCCGCTGATCACCCTCACTCCTGGACCTGAAACAAGGATGAGAGTCTGTAACTTCTGGCGGTGCGCGTCGATCGGTACATGCCAGTCCCTGTGGAGTTCTATTATGTCGACTTGGGACTGCCGAGCGATTTGGAGCTTCGATCTTTGTTCTGGTACATACTGATCACTTAATGCGTATAGATGTCTTGGCAACACATCTGGCTGCTCGTAGACCCAGGTCTTCGAAGGCCGCAGAGGACCATGCTAGCTGCACTAAGCTCAATCCATATTAGCCCCAGGCTGTCATGCTACCTTCGGTCTAGGCTGTGCTTAAATGCAGACTCGGAGATCAGCATTGTCTGCCCTGAGGGCCCTTAAAAACCCCTGACCCTGTGGATGGGTATTATCGCGATGGACGGAGTACTAAGGACAACCACTCGCGTGTTCCAGCCACGAATCCACATTCTCCCGGGAAGATGACGGCATTTTGGGGTTCTGAAGGCCCCGGGAATGCAGACGTCATTCCAGCGCGAGGCTAGTGTGGAAGAATCTGGGTAGCGTATTCCGTCGGGGCTGACATCTCATTTCCTAGATTCTTGATGTCTTTGTAGTTGAACAAGTCGCCAAGTTCAAAGCTTTTGGTGGGCAGAGAGTGGAGCAGTGTCGATCGCGACAGGTTGACCCCTGGATTTTGCCGCCCTCGTAATCCCAAGATCCAACGACTAGGCGGAGTGTTCTGCAGGAAACCGCCATGGATCATGGGTTGTACAGAACATAATTGCCCCAAAGACACAATAAGCCCAATAATTGAGAGCATAGCAGCCACCACCAGCCACTAGCGATTTCTAGAATCCAAGGAGGTTTGGAAAGTAGAATTAAGTGGTCCTGGGGCTGATCGTCCATCCACATACGTACCTCTCCCGTGTCCCTTTTTTGCCTTTTGCCCCCGCGAAAAGTGTCCGTCGGTCCTCCCCTTCTTCTCTTCTCTATCTCGTTTCATCGCTCAGTCCAAACGGCTGCCCACGTACTGGTGCGACGTCTACCACCCAACCACCTCTCTATCATCACCGCAATTCTCCACAACTGTTTCACCTCAAGATGAATGCCCCTCCAGCGTTCGGGTACCCGCCCGGCGTATCGCTGGCGCAGACAGGTGCGTAATCACGTTCGGCGTCACTTTGATGCCCCTGATCGCCCTTTGTCACACACATTGAGCATATATTGCTCCAAGTGACACTCAAGATGAACCATCTGCTTCTTCTGGAGAAGCCCAATTCACCGGACAGATCCGCTAATGCACGCGACCCCTGCCGCGTTATATAGACACTGTCTCTCCAACCCCAGCGAACTTCGGCTCCAACAACCCATTTCGAAACCGCGCTCTGTCTCCTTCGACTGCCCCAGCTGGAAACAGCCACCCAGACCGACCCCGTTCGACCAACCCATTCTTGGACGACTCCGAGGTCCTGTCACCGCAATCCGCCCCCGGTATGTCGACCGGCACCACCATGATTTCTCCAGTGGGGAACTCAGATATAACCAACAATACCCGCGATCTCTTTGTACGTACTCTCGAGACCTATACCATGGAACAAGAAGACAAAAGAGACTAATCGATCTCAGGAGAACCTCTCTATTCAGGTCGCTCCCGCGCCCCCTGCGCCCCAGGTAGCTCCTTTTCCTCAGCCTAATGGCGCTCGTCCAACAACCAGCGGTGGCCCACGCCAACCACCTAGTCGCTCTCGCCCCCCGAGAGACCGTCCTTCGGGCCGGCCTGTTGAGCCCCGAGCAAAAGACCCTAAGGATCCGTTCGATATATTTGCAGATCCTCCCGCTCTAACCAAATCCTCAACTTCACGCCCAGCAGAGGGTCGTCCTCGCCGCCAACGTCGAAACTCTGAATCTTCGGTGATGGATCGAGCATCTAAGATTTTTGACGATGACGAAGAGAGGAAGCGACGAGAGCGTCGTCGTGAGCGCGAGGCGCGCCATCGCGATGGAAAGCCTCGCTCTTCTCGTAAAGACCGTCGGTTGGACATAATTGATAAGCTTGATGTTACAAGCATTTATGGCACAGGCAGTAAGTTGAAAACAGAGGAGAAAACGAGTGCCTCAGGTATACTGACTCATTCAAGTGTTCCACCACGACGGGCCGTTCGACGCATGTAACCCCCACCGCAATCGCAAGGGCCAGCGCACTGCGCCCATGCAGGCCTTCCCCAAGGGATCTTTGAATATGGCTTTGGGTGGTGCTGGTCCTAATAACTCGAATATCGACATCAACCAATTCCATGGGCGAATGGAAGAAGGCTACAACGATTTCAGTACCGCGGCAACCAGGAACACAGAAGGTATGCCTTTCGATGCAACTGTGAAGCTAGAGCCTATCCACGGCTCAGAGAGTATGGGTCTTGGTACGAGCACGTTCTTGGATGGTGCCCCGGCAAGTCGCTCCGCCATGGCTCGGCGCCAGAGCGAGAACGACGAGTCGGCACCTAACGGCGGTGGTCTCGGTCGCACGAAGAGTCTCGCACAGCGTCTACGCGGCAAAAGTGGCACTGGCCGTGTTGCGTCTCCTACAGAGCATCGATTCGGCCCCACGCCCGCGCCAAGAGGATCTAGCCACTCAGCCTCTTCCAACAAGGCCACCGAGACCAACCCATTCTTCCAAGATTACAACGAGGAGTTTGATCGGAAAGGTTCTCGCATTCAGGAGTCCCAAGTCGGTACAACCGGTCGTGCTCGTGCCATGAGCAGCCCCAAGCAGTCAACCATCCTGGAGCGTCACCGCACCAATGATGACATGCAATCACCTCCAGCAGGCGGCGGTTTCCTGAACCGCATGAAGAGCTTGCGCAAGCCACGCCCCGAGCGCCGACCTAGCGACTAAGCACCAATCATCTATTGAGATGGCATGGTGTATTACTGACCTGACACGACACATCTATATGAGATCGGACACTCGAGTGTCTTATCCTGGGTATCCTCTGGCCCTGGGGATTGATGACTTTTTTTTTTTTCCACGTGTAATACCCAACATGAAGCGCCACTCGCATCTGGCTTCTGACCTGGCGTTTATCTGAAGGCGCAAGTTGATTTTACCTTAACATTGTTTCCCCCGTCTTTCGTTGGCCCGATTCTTGTACTGAGTATACGAGGCTTTTGGGACTGTGTCCAGTGCCTTGGCATTTGCTTTCTTGTATCTTCTATTGAATAAAGCTTTGTTTACAATGAATTGAATCATTCGCTCATATTCCATCGCTTTGGTAGTAGTATATGTCGTAAACCCACTCCGAGCCCAAATTGGCGTTAGTTTACCCTATTAACATGAACATGGGGCTGTCTTTGACAGCCTTTTAAGGTCGAGATTCAGGATGACCGCACATTGAGGGTTCGCGATATCAGACTCGTATCGTTTTAATAGTTCTTCATTTTCATTAAATCATAGTTTGGCCACTCAAGGGACCACTAAATCCCGGGCCCTGATAACAACGACGGTCACCTTGAAGTAGCGCAAGAAATATAAGACAAGCGCCTGTACACCACATGCAAAACTAAGAAACAATGGTATTTTACTCTAATCGAAATCAACCTCCGCATTCCCCGGCCCATTTAAACGCCAGTGGGCATACTCCGCGGCAGATGCGGGTTCTGGACAGCAACACCAGCGCGACGCTTGGACTGGGGCTTCGGTCGGGAAAGTGTGTATCTGCAGGTCACTGTTAGAATGGCGACTCGGACACGACGCTGATGGAGGGGTTCGGGAAAACATACTTGGCAAAGGCACGAGACAGAGCCTTCTTGCAGCTGACCTTCTGGCTACCAATGAATGACTCGACGGTCACTGCGATGGCACGATCGATGTCCTGTGCGGAACAGTATTCTGACAGGCGCATCTTGCAGAAGGCTTCGGCAATACGCATGATGGCTTCCAGGTGACGGACCTAGGCGTTGTCAGTATATAGGTGTGATATTGAGAGGGAGCGTGATAGATTACCGTGATGGGGTAGGCACCTGTGGCCAGGGACTCGCGGCGCATGTCCGCAAAGAGACGGGCGATCTTGTCCTGGTCGATCTGGTACAGTTTGGGGTAGCAGCGCTCGCGAGCGTAGAGAATGTACTTTCGGAGCAGCTCCTGGGGTATCTCGCCCTCCTTCTCCTCATCTTCCTTCTTCTGCTCTGCGGCACGCCTAGCAACCTCTTCCGGGGTAGGTGGGAGACGGCGGCCTTGTGCGTCAATACGGAAGCCCTCCTCGTCAATGCGCTCGCCATCTGCATTCACGAGTTCGCCAGCGTTGTTGCGCAGAGGCTTGGGGGGGTTGGAGCGGTGGTGTGACTCGATTACGAAGTTGGCGAGACGCTCATCTTCGCTCGGCTCAACCAGGTCTCGCACTACGCACAGGATATCGAAACGAGACAGGATAGGCTCTGTAAGCTCAACATTCTGCGAGAAAGGCTTGGTGGCATTGTAGCGGCCGCCAGTAGGGTTGGCGGCAGCAACAACGGCACAACGGGCTTTTAGGGTAGTTACGATACCCGCCTTGGAGATAGAGATGGTCTGCTGTTCCATGGCTTCGTGGATGGATGTTCGATCTTGGTCATTCATCTTGTCAAACTCGTCGATCAAGCAGGTACCACGATCAGCCAGCACAAGAGCACCACCTTCCAGAGTCCATTCACTGGTCAGAGGGTCGCGACGGACACTGGCAGTTAAACCGACAGCACTGGCACCTTGACCAGTGGCGAAAACAGCTCGGTGGGCGGTCTTCTCTACATATTTGAGTACCTGGGACTTGGCGGTACCGGGATCACCAAGCAAGAGGACGTTGATATCACCACGAATCGACATTTTCCCCTGAGCCTCCTTGCTGACACCTCCGAAGAGTGAAAGAGCCACGGCAGTCTTGACGTCGTAGTGGCCGTAAATACTAGGAGCCATGGAGCGGACAATCTTGTCAACGATGTCAGGATCTCTTGACAAAGCGCGAATCTCACGCTCATCCTCTTCAGTCAGATTAAAACCGGCCATCTGGTCGTGGGACTTGACCACATGGTTGGCCTCAATGATAGTAGCGAAGACGGGGAACCCGTTCTTGTTGTTCAATTGCGCATCATAGCTATTGCGGTATATGCCAGTGATCTCAATCTCGTCGCCCGGCTTGGCGGTATCAATCAGGTCGGCAAGAAGAATGACCTCACGCTGGCGCGGCAGACGACCAGCAGGCACAGAGCCAGGAGACTCCTGTAGAGTCAACTTCTGGTAGTTGCGGTAGAGGGTCTTCTCGGAGTTGATCTGGAATGGACCGCGGGACTGGCAGTTCTGACAGAAGGAAATCTTGACCTCGGCGCTGGATTCTTGCTGGAAGGGACCGAGCGTGATACCACACTTCTGACACAAGAACATCACATACTTAAGCTGTGGGAAAACACCGGTGCGGCGAGTGACAACCCCGCTCACACGGACCAAACAGTTGAGGTGGGACTGGCGCAGCTGGCGAAGAGTGTAGATGATGGGTACATCGGTGATGCGCACGTGAATCTCGTTGTGGATATCATGGTATGACGGGTAGTGGAAAAGAGTGACATCGAGCGCGGCTTGGTCGAACACTTTCAAGACTTCAGTAGGTTCGTTGGCCAGGAAATATGAAAGCGCAGCCTTCGACTCGCTCAGATGGGCGTAAGATACCTCCAGTGATGCAGAGTTGATTTCACCCAGATGCTTAATACGGTTACCGTAAACCGATTGACCCGACGGATCGATATACTCGGTCAAGAAAGCTTTGAACTCCCGGTACATGGATCGCAGAACTTGAGGCTGAGTAACCCAATCGGTGATGTTTCCGGCCTTGACATCTGCCAGCTCCTCCAGGGACAGCTCTTCCATGCCTTCATCTGCCATATCGATATCCTCCCGTTCTTCATCATAGTGATGACGCCGACGGCGGGGCTGGCGCGCTAAGTCTAATTCGAGATCATCGTCGTCCTGTAAGAACGCAGCGGGCATACGGCGGTTGCGAGCAATTTCACGATCCCTCTGGTTCAGTCGAGCATCCAATTGCCGACGGGCGCCAACATCAAGGTCCTCGTAGTCACCGTCGTCGTCAATGTAATGCTCGTTCTCGTACTGATCTTTTTCGCCGGCGCGGTAGTCCCGCTCAAAATCGTCGCCGAAAAGGTCAATCCCATCCTCGTCCTCTGCCGCTTCATCCGCATCATCAATATCCAGTATCTCCTCATTTTGGACCTCTTCATCATCAGAGTATTCCTCAAATTGCATAGGCGGAGATGAGGCAATTGCGGGAGCTGTGCGACCGTTAGTGATATTTTCCCATGGCAGCCTCAGGGGAATCTACATACGACTTGAAGGGGCCACTGGGACTGGCGAGGACATGTCATCTGGTTCTCTTGAACGCTTGCGAGCATTCGATCGTGGACCGCGGTTAGCAGCCGAGGAGCTGGGTTGGAGGGGACTGCATTGCGATTAGCCTTGTATGCTGAAAATTTTGGACTATTGTTTCAACTTACTCCATGCTGAAAGTTGGGCTCAGACAGTTACACTAGGGGAAAAAATCGCAAAATCCAGTAAATCCCAATGCCTGAAAATAAAATAACGAGCGATGCTTTTTCCCTTGTCCTTCTCGAACACTGGGAGTTGATGGGAAGGGAGAAACGAAGGGGCGGGCGGAGCAACTCGAATTCAAGTCCCAGCGGCGCGTGTTGCGACGCGACGCGTTTCAATTTTACTCAATCTGGACACCACGTGACACGCAGCACGCGTGGCAGGGCCTGTCTATCCGTTCAATGGCCCACGTTGAGCTCCCCTCTTGTCATCTCGGAAAATCGAGGAGAGAAGATCAACAGAATCATTCAAAACAGTCTTACTCTGCCTGGAAATATATTGTATTCTAGCAGAGAGTCATATAGAGCCTAGGTTGCTGCTTCGGCAAAATACAGCGCTCAGTGAACCCGATAGTCCAGCCAGCTAGTCGTATGCTCGAAATCAGCTATGACTCGGACGTATCCAAGTTAGAATCTATGGACGGTCATTCAAGTATACCACCACGAGCTCCCTCTGGGATACATGGGGACTAGATATATTCATAAACGCGATCTGTAGCCAGGTCGGGTAATATTGCTTGATGCAAACACTACAAACACCTCCGCGTCTCGCGATCGGTCCTCCGCGGGTGCTGCAGCGCGTTCGCATTCATCTCAAACACCAAAGGCTCGTTTCTTTGCGGCAGTTTCATCCGAGGTCGATTGAACGATTTATCAAGGGTAATGTATGTGCTTATAGGTGCAGAATAAAGGCATCAGGTTGAGCCTCGCGCTAATACTACTTCCACTAGATTATCCATCTGGAGATCACCTGGAAGAAAGATTGACCAGGGAAGGCGCCACGGACGAGTATAACCCACTCGGAAACCGAATCGAAGTCCTCAATAGAACCAAGAAATCACTCCGCTAAGTGTTCGTCGAACTACTTTTTCCCGATCATTAGCCACCGAGATAAAAAAAAAAAACGAAAAAAAAAAAAGAGAGAGGGAGAGAGAGACAATCGACCCGTCTTACTCGGCGATTCGTGCAAACACTCATCTGGAGCGTGTGGTAGTTCTGTGGCATCTGTAGCCATTCAGCATTTGGATCTGCTGTTGAAAGCTTTGGTGGCGTGAACACAGCTCTTGTGACCTGACAGGCAAAAGCTTGCCACAGCAAGTGCTTCACGACTTTGAGCACATCATAACGCAAACATCCAGCCACACGTCACCGCCCACCCCGTCCATCGAAAGCCAAATGGAGAACACCGCGGCAGGCCAAATCAAGGCTGATAGTCGACGAGGCAGTGTCGGGTCGGAGAACTCCCAGACGGCGAAAGAGTACGATCCATTCTCGTAGGTCTTACGAACTGAGCTAACAGTGCGCAGGTTCATCGATTCCCAAACCCGCCTTGAGGCTGATGCCCGAGAGGCTCTTCCCTATGTAAGTATCAGATTCAGCTTTATAAGGCCAGGACTGACAGATCTCATGATGTAGTCTTTTGACTCCTGCACCTATGACCTTGGCCCTCTGCGACAGAGCCTCTTCGCATGCTTGACTTGCAACCCTCCACCCTCGGACTCAAATGATACTTCGTACACCCCGGCGGCCGTCTGCTACTCATGCTCGATTGCCTGCCATGGCGAACACATCCTGGTCGAACTCTTCAACAAGCGCGATTTCGTTTGTGACTGTGGCACTACCCGCATGCCCGCCAACGCCTTGTGCACTCTACGCGAAGACCCCGAGACAAAACGCAAGGGCGTCCATTCGCAAAAAGCAGCAGCAGGTAACAAATACAACCACAACTTCCGCAATCGGTTCTGCGGCTGTGGAGAACAGTATGATCCACATCAAGAGAAGGGTACCATGTTCCAATGTCTCGGTCTAGGCACAGTTGAGACTGGAGGCTGTGGTGAGGACTGGTGGCATCCTGAGTGCCTTATTGGTCTCCCAAGGGATTGGTACAAGAACACAGAAGCTGCACCTCAGACACAGACATTGGGTGGCGGGGATGCCGCCGATGAAGTGGAAGAAGAGGGCCTACCCCTTCCGCCAGGATTTCCTGATGAAGATGATTTCGAGCACCTGATTTGCTTCAAATGCATTGACTCCAACCCATGGTTGAAGCGATATGCTGGAACCAAAGGCTTTCTTCCGCCTGTCTACCGGGATGGGGGTATGAAACCCGAATCTGTTGTCAAAGACGAAGCTCCTCAAGTAAAGAGCGAAGAGATCTCAAAGGAGCAAGACCAGAACCCTAAGAAGCGCAAGGCTGAAGACGACGAGAACTCCGTTGATCCCAGTGCGAAGCGCGCCAAGGATGGCTCCCCATCTAAAGAACAACCTTCCAATCTTACCAGTATTTCTGAAGAGCCCGCTTTTGAGCCCGCTCAGAGCACTCAGAGCACAACTGCTGCTCAACCGAAGCATGCACTGCTACCGACCTCGGGGCCGGTTGAATCGTTCTCGCTTTTCCTCTTAGAGGATTTCCAGGATCAGCTCTGCCGCTGTGCAGATTGCTGGAAATATCTGTCAGATCATCGCCAGCTCCGCGAAGAGGAGGTCACGTACGAGCCTCCGCTCTCGGAAGACGGCGACGCCAACGGTGCTGCAAGCACCGGTACGGGCAGTCTCCTTGAACGCGGGGAGGCAGCTCTCAGCAACATTGATCGGGTGCGAGCGATCGAGGGCGCCATGATCTACGATCATTTGCGCACCAAAGTGAAGGATTTTTTGAAGCCCTTTGCGGACACTGGACGTGCGGTCGGCGCTGAAGACATCAAGGAGTACTTTGAGAAGCTTCGGGGCGATACGGCTGGAATCCGGGATGCAGCCCAGGCTGTAGAAAAGGGTGGACGTGATGGTGGTAATGGAGATGGTGATAGTCGTCGTGAGCAGAATGGTGAGTTCAAGATCCCCGAGTATTCTTTCATTGCTAATGAGAAATAGGCTACTAAAATTTACTGGATCATCCAACATATTCCTGGTGATTTCTCAAGTACTATGTTTCTGGGCCTTTCAACATCTTTCACGGAGCGAACTGGGACAAGGGTAACGATTTAGGGGCGGGCTCCGGATATGATTTCAATATACAATTATTCAAATAATGGGAAAACTTCGCGGTGTTTCGTACCTCCAGTAGCCCCGTAGAAGAGATTTGTCCATAAGACTCGGATCTGGGACAGTCGGCGCCGTGCCCCTCCATCGTAGGTATACTCCTATCCCCCAAGATTATCCGAATTATATTAATGACTGTATGGATAGACGTGACCAGACGCTCCAGAGTGGCTTTCTGGTGGTCTGTTCTCGAATATTCTGTGATCCTCTGTGGCTGCTAACTATAACTAGGCTCGACTAGCTACTAGCACTAGTGGCGTTTCAACTTACCGAACCCTCGGCGGTCACGGTTGAGTAGCGCGAAGTACCAGTTGGATCTGCCAGTGTAGCCTCATCATTGGACAACCAAATTTCCTCATATGTCACCATCTTTGAGACAGCGCTTCTAAGCTCACCAGCTACTGCCTACACACCGCCAGCTTGACATTGGAATTTACCAGGTGGGGTTTAACCAAGACACCAACCGGTGTGTGCCGCAGGCCAAGGCCACTGCCGTTTGGCTCAGGAAGTGGACCAAGGCATCTTTATTTTTTGCGCTGGGCCTCAAGCTCAAGCTCTACGAAGCCCATCTTGAGTTTGAGTCCTCAGTCCGGTTTGGCCCGTTATGAACCCTAATGGATCTTCAAGACCAGGTGCGGGGTGCCACTTCATCATCCCATTGTCTGTCCCCTTGCCAAAGCCTCGGCTGACGTCGGTCTTACAGATTATTCCAGGAAACTCCAGGTACGGAGAAACCCTAGTCAGAAACCTAGGAATTCTCGGACCAGGCATCCATTTACTCTGTCCTCGGAGGGATTAATGGTGGTGGGCCTTGGGGTGGAGCAAGTCCAGAACTGACGTCGAGGAGAGCCGCTCCGTCGAGAACATCCATAATATTTAGAAACCCGTTTATAGGCCCTCTTGCCCCACGATGTACTAGTATTTTTCCCTCCCCCCTCCTTTGCCAGTGCCTTCGGACCCATTAGAGTGGTGTTCTTCCCCCCTTTTCTTAAGGCCTTACGCAAGAAACCAAAATAGAAAACCAATTGTACAACCCCTCGAGGGCGGTCGCTGATTCTTGGCCTTGTGGGATCGACCCGAGCGAGCAGATCGCAGATCGGCTCTGGGGTTCTTAACAAGCCAAACACCGGGCTGGTCGAACCCTCGATCAGGGCCTAGAGCCTTATTTGACTGGAGCAACTCGCGGCCTTCCTTCACCTCTCATTGTCCCTCTCATACCCTTCCGCCATGGTCCGGTTACCGCTGCCAACGCGACTGAAGAGCTCGCATCTGGTCCCGCGGAGCACAACCACCACCCCGGGACAAAGCAGAAGTACTAGTCCTATGCGAGCGCCGCTTGATTCAAAGCCGCTCTTGCTGAAAGTCACCGTCATTCGTGTACGTCATTCCCCTCTCGCCCCCCAGGCGCCGATCGCGTCCTGGCATATGGGCCACGAAAGCTAACCTTACACGTCATTGCTCTGTTTTAGGGTCGGAACCTTGCAGCTAAAGATAGAGGTGGGACAAGTGATCCGGTAAGTATACCTCAAGAGCCCCTCCCCTTGCGTCGGGGATTTAGCTGTCACCCCCTTGGACACATGGCTGATGACACGGTGGACAGTACTTGATTGTGAACCTGGGCGACGCGAGGCAGTCGACGCCAACGATCCCGAAGACATTGAACCCAGAATGGAACGTCTCCTTCGAAATGCCGGTCATGGGCGTCCCGCTGCTTGAATGTATTTGTTGGGACCACGACCGGTTTGGCAAGGATTATTTGGGCGAGTTCGACATTGCGCTGGAGGACATCTTTACAGGGGGAGAGATCGAGCAACAGGTAGGCTGGGACAATACGCGTGGTCGTTTCAGCGAGGGCTGTGTAGGAAGTCCAATGGCTGACCATATCTCTCTGATAGCCAACATGGTATACCTTGAAGTCGAAACGAGCGGCCAACCCGACCCGACCAGCAACAACAAAGAAGAAGAAGAAGAAGGATAGCAATGTGTCGGGCGAGATACTGTTGCAATTCTCGCTGGCGGATCCATCGGACCCGACTGCGACAACTCACGACATATATCGGAAGTTTAAACAGCTCGTCTGCGCGGAGGAGGACGATAGCCTGGATCAGATAATCCCAACGGCAGAGCTGGACGAATTGGATCAAGATGAGGACACCTCTGATGAGACCGACGACCCCTCGAAACCAGAAGTGGTTGAAAAGCGGCGGCGGAAATTGCGTCTGGCACGTCTTCGACGCAAGTCACTAGCTGCCCGAGCATACCAATTCTCGGGAGCTGGTACGGGTGTACAGGGCATTGTATTTATGGAAATCATCAAGGTGACCGATCTACCTCCGGAACGAAATGGTAAGAAATATTGTCCTTGATCCAGTTGACCTCGATATTGATCTGCCTTCTAGTGACACGTACATCGTTTGACATGGACCCTTTCGTTGTGACTTCTCTCGGAAGGAAAACGCTGCGGACACCTGTTGTGCGTCATAACTTGAACCCTGTCTACCATGAGAAGATGGTATTCCAAGTTATGCGACATGAGCAGTCATACTCAATAAGCTTCACGGTCATGGACCGGGACAAGTTCTCCGGAAATGACTTTGTCGCTTCCGCCAACTTTCCTCTACAGACCCTTATTAAGACTGCGCCGGAGGCCGATCCGGAAACGAACCTGTACCAGTTCGTTGAGCTGGAGGAAGTTGAAGCTCCTCCTCTCCCGGCGAAGTCGGCACGAGCTCCTCTCAGCTCCCACTCATCGTCGGCCAGTCTTTCAAAGATTACACGCCCAGCGCTGAAATCGCGCAACTCAGCAACTTCTATTTCAACACACTCTGTTCTTGAGGTCGCGAGTAAGGCTGCACCCACCTCTGCGCCAGTTGAAGCAAATCAAGCAACCGATGCAAGTAGCTCTACATTGCAGGTTCCGTCTACTATTTCTTCATCTCTACCATCTCCTACCTCCAACTTGGTCGAGCCAGATGTAGTTCCGCCCCCTGATGAAGAAGGCTTACGTCAATATATCATCCCTCTTACTCTTAAAAATAAAGAGCGGTGGGAAGCCAAGCACTCGCCTGAACTATTCGTTAAAGCCAAATACTTGCCATATAGCGCACTTCGACAGAAGTTCTGGAGAACTCATGTTGAAACAATACGATGCAGACGAAAGTGGACGAATCGACAAGATCGAACTGACCACCATGCTGGATACTCTGGGCTCTACACTGAAGGAATCCACCATCGACAGCTTCTTCCAGCGCTTCAGCGACGAGAATGGCTCCAAAGAAGGGGACCTTAGCTTTGATCAGGCTGTCATGTGTCTCGAAGATACATTGAAGGCATTGCAGAAGAAAAACGCGCCACCCACGTCACCCGGTAGACCTCCACTTGGACCGTCGTCCGTTGGAAGTCAAGAAAGTGAGCCATCCAGCAGCGATGAGCTTGCCACCGAACCGAAGCCATCACATGCTGATCCACCCACCGTAGCGGTCCCGACTATCTCTAGTGAAAATACCCCTCAGCTCGAGCAATGAGGATCTTCACCCGGACGACCTGGTCGACGAAAGAGGAGAGGAGCATGTCGTTGAAATCCGTGAATGTCCTCTTTGTCATCAGCCCCGCCTGTCAAAGCGTTCGGATGCGGATATCATCACGCACATTGCCACTTGCGCTAGCCGTGACTGGCGTCAAGTTGACAACCTCGTCATGGGTGGTTTCGTGACGTCTAGCCAGGCTCAACGGAAATGGTATTCTAAAGTCATCACAAAGATCTCTTATGGTGGCTACAAACTGGGGGGCAAATTCCGCCAACATCCTTGTGCAAGACCGAATCACTGGCCAGATTAATGAAGAGCGCATGAGTGTCTACGTTCGTCTCGGTATCCGTCTCCTCTACAAGGGTCTCAAGAGCAGGGATATGGAGAAGAAAAGAAGTAAGTATAGAATTCTCATAGGAAAAGCACTTTTACTTACCTTGCTTTTACAAAAACACAGTCCGTCGCGTCCTTCGATCTCTCAGCATCAAACAAGGCCGGAAATACGACGACCCAGCATCCGCCAGCCAAATCCGCGATTTCATCAACTTCCACCAGTTAGACATGTCGGAAGTGCTGTTACCTGTAGAGGAGTTCCGCACTTTCAACGAATTCTTCTACCGTGCCCTGAAACCTGACGCGCGCCCATGTTCCGCCCCAGACGACCCCCGAATTGTCGTCTCCCCCGCTGACTGCCGCTCGGTGGTCTTCGATCGCATGACTGAAGCAACCAGCATCTGGGTCAAGGGCCGAGAGTTCTCTATCGAGCGCCTCCTAGGCGATGCGTACCCAGAGGACGCACCACGGTACCGCAACGGTGCTCTGGGCGTATTTCGTCTCGCACCGCAGGACTACCACCGCTTCCACATTCCCGTAGACGGAGTTATGGGCGAGCCGAAGACTATTGAGGGTGAGTATTACACTGTGAACCCGATGGCTATTCGCTCTGCGCTGGATGTGTACGGCGAGAATGTTCGTGTGCTGGTCCCCATTGACTCCGTCGCCCATGGTCGTGTCATGATTGTTTGTGTAGGTGCCATGATGGTTGGCAGCACCGTGATTACCCGAAAGGCTGGCGAGCAAGTTGCCCGGGCCGAAGAGCTTGGGTACTTCAAGTTTGGCGGTAGTACGCTACTCGTCTTATTCGAGGAGGGAGTGGTCAAGTTTGATTCCGATCTGGCTGATAACTCCAAGGGTCCGTTGGAGACACTGGTAAGTACTCTTTGCCTTATCAGCTGCTTTTCGAGGCTTGACTAACAGTTCTAGATCCGAGTTGGTATGTCTGTCAGCCACAGCCCCGAGGTCCCCCAGTTCGAGGCGGACATGGCCAAGAAGGCGGAGAATATCACGCAGGAGGATATGGAAGACGCCAAACGCCGGATTGCAGGCAGTGTTGCGCCGCCAGACAAGCTTGCTACGGCTGCTATTACGAAGTGAGGAGATTGGCTGAGGACGGGTCTCCTACACCTAGGCATCAGAGGCCATAGGCCATTGAACCTGAGTGCTGTTCATTGATAATACTGAGTGAGCCTTATCTTTCTCATGGGCAAAAACTGGTGTTGGGGGTTTGTGGTTTACATAGCGGTTTCTCTATCTATCGGCATCTGCATAGTGCGGAATCCCTTCATTTAGCATTGGCTGCAAGTACATATCGCAGCTCGGAAATATCATTGTATTCATGGATCATTTTGGCTGGGTCTCCGCCTCAGGCTTGAATTTCGAAAGCATCATCACTGGGCTCCGCTTTCACTCATATCATGATTCGTTACGAGTGCCAGTATGCATTTCAAATCTCTAGCATCTTATTAAGATACCCCCGAGCTGCATCCGTGGAGCCATGTCGATTATTTGGTTCAGCATATCACGAGGGGTTTGCATGTAAGGCCCCAGCCTTCCCAGATCTCAAGAATGCTCAATGGCACTAGCTCAAGCGTAGCGATTGTTCACACAACGTAATACCACTGTCTGAGCTTGGCAATTCATTCTATAGAATATCTGTCATCTGTGGACATCTCGGCCATTTGCTCTTGGTATCCTTGGATGTGTTATTGGGACTGTGACGTAGGGGGGAATCCTCCGGAAACGCCTAACAAGGTATAGAGGAAGAAAACTGGCGGGTCTTCATCCAGCGCAAGGTACCAAAGCAGTGACGGGTGTTCTTCTCAGTGTTAATGATGAACCATTTTTTTATTAAAAATATTAATGTGCACAAATAAGAAACGTTCTTTATCGAGGTCTGTTGAGGAGATGCAGAAAGCAGAAAGGCCCACAACGCTGTATAAAGCCCAGTCCAAAAGCGGTCTAGCGCCCCCACGCGCCCCCGACCAAAACAACCGCGTGCCCGAATCTCCTCCAACCCACCATCTGCGCTTCCCTTGCCGCCCGCAGCCACGCAATTGCAGATGCAATTTCGACCTGCGCCCTTTCCAGCATCAAAGACGCTGCCAAACTGGACGCCTAAGTCTACCTCTGCTCCCGCCCCAGTCGAGGGGCGCACGCCTGGTCTGGAGATCTTCATCTCAAGCCCGACGCGACCAGCTGTTTGGTGCGACCAGACCACAAGAAAAACAACGACAATAGGATTTTGAACAACCCGCTATCTCGAGAAAACCGCGACATCTGACCTCGAAACCGCCCATTGAGGGGGTCCGACCAGTGCTCCCCAATCTCATCCGCGACTGCCAATCCTTCGTCAATCTCCCCTGACATGACCACCACGGTCATAGCGGCTACGACGACCAAAGTAAAGCGCCGCGAACCGTTGGGGACGATTGGAATGGCGGCCTCCCAGGCGCAATCGCGTTCGGCGGGCGCGTCTGGCAGGACTGCTGGTAAACGGAGTGCTCGCCTAGGCGCAGCGCAAGATGGATTGGGTGAAATGACGAACAAAGGTGGGAAGCGGCCAGCGGGTGAGTTCTACGCCAAATCATATTTGTATAGGTGGGGTATCAAGTGTAAGAGGTTCTAACGAGGCTTTACTTGGCGCAGTATACGAGGAAGACGAAGACGGATTCCAGTTTTCGCGAAAACCCTCAAAAAAGCCAAGGCCGTCTGTGGAGCCGGCTTCAGGGAATCCACAGTCGGACTTGGAGAACGCGCCTCCAAAATCGACTCCAAAGAGGGGGCGACCACCGAAGAAACAGAAAGATAGCGCCAGTGCAGCTGCAGTATCAGTAAAGGGGCCAACAACTGAGCTCCCAACAAGGAGGCCGACCAGAGGGAATGGAAATAAGGCAGATGTACAACCGGCGTCAGAGTCACAGCCAACGCAGATGACGCGCTCACCACGAAACCACGAACCTCCTTCACCAGAATTACCCCCAGCAAAGGAAAGGAAACGAGGGCGCCCGGCCCGACCGAAGAATCCAGAACCGAATGGGTTTAAGTCGCCTGAGCCACCGTCCGTAGGTACGAAAGTAGCTCTTCCCACGGCGGACACACCGGTCATCCAGCGAAATAAGGAACTGCGGGGTTCAAAGTCAGATAAGGGTAGACGACGGAGCAGTTTAGGGATGAGGGGCGTCGAGCCAGCTCCTTGATCGACACAGGAGCTTCTACCGGTAGGAATCACCTAATTTTTCGATGAAGTGACGAGGAGCTAACTCGCACAGCAATGCCTCATCCGAAAGTCGGAACTGAAGAATTCTTCAAACACATTGCTGATAGTGGTCTTCCAGAGCCACGGAGGATGCGACAACTTCTGGTCTGGTGCGCCACTCGTGCGATGGGCGCTGAGAAATCGAGCTCACGCTCAGAGGATCCGAGTGCCCGCTTAGCAGGTAAGATAAATTCATACTTTACCGAGACAGCTATATTGACTTGATTTGGCTTCTAGCGCGTGTTATTCAAGAAGAAATCCTGAAGGACCTTTCTACGAATGACCTCTTATCCAACTGGTTTAGCCGCGAAGACGTGAATCCTCCCACGATCGTGGTCAAAAAGCCGAATCCGAGAAATGTGCAAAATATGGACAAGATCAAGGAATTGGAGGAACATATTCAAAAGTGAGCAAATATAGCGAGCATTCCACAGAGCCAGGTGAATTAACTTGTTTGGACAGACTCCAAAAAGAGCGACATGCTCTGAATGCCCTCCATAAGCAACCCACGATTCCACCAGTCACCAGTGACCCCGAAATGCAACCCAAGCGCAAAGCACAGACATCACCTTACGACCACATCGACACCTCTCTCCTTGACCCCTCTCAACAAGCCCTTCTTGCGTCACTCCATCCTCCAGCTCAAACATCTTCCGAGGACAAGTCCTCATCTTCGAGGTCATTACCACCTGTCTCGCCCTCAACCGTTTCAACTCGTCTTTCCAAAATCACCACAGGACTCGCTCCTACCCTCGACGCTTTTGCGGCTGGAATTCACGATATCGAACTGTATCGATCATCGGCAGATGCTGTATCATCACGAATACTACGCATTTGCTCCCAGCGGCTCGAAGAGCGCGATGCATTGAATACCCAGCAATGGCTCGCAATCGAGGGTAATGATAATGAATCACATACTCCAGGAGAAGGCCGTGCACGTCGACGAGAAGACCTCGGAATGGTCCTCGGCGCACTCAGCCGAATCGAGCGACGGTAGAGAAGGATTTCTGGCTGGACTCGATATACTTGTGTTGTGCTTGGGCTATTAGCCCCTCCGTTTCCTTTCCCCTCTCTTCCTCGTTTCCAGCTGCATTCTCTTACCAGCAGAACTTTACGGTTGATGAGCTGCTTTTTCTTTGGTGATGATTTGACGAATCGGTCTTCTTGTTCCTTGAGCATGGGCGTCATGAGGTAGGGGCTGGTGGGATACATTTCAATCATTCTTGAGCATTGGAGTTCGGGTGTTGGGTTGTCTAATATACCGTGGTGGGGATCGAATCTTGAATCTTGGACGCTTATATTGTGTTTCTAGCATTGTTACCAATTCATCTTACATGAATCCAATCTAGTGTATGAGCTGGGACTTTGTCCAGCCACAATGAATATTTCAGGAAAAGCGACGTTGCTCCGAAGAAAGAGCGACTGTTGAATCGAGAACGCTACAAGTAGATAGCGCACTACATGACCATGACAGCCTGACCCATACCTCTCGAAACTGCCAAGACCCCAAGAACAAACATAAAAGAACCAAAACCGAGGACAGGTGGACAGGATACAAGTCTTTCAGAAGTCGCTAGTAGTGGCTCAAGGTGACGAGGGGACTGGGAACCACCGGCTTTCCCCCAGAAGCGTGAAGTTCGCTAAGAGACGCTTTTACGGGGCAGTATGACTTGCCTCCTTAAGAATGTGGGGTTGAAATACTCCTACCTAACAAGAAATTCATTGAATACCAAGAATCAAGAATATTGCTACTATGCATAAACTCAACCTGGCTGCCGAAGCCCCAGTATGCGTAAATCGGACCCCCACAGGCATTAAGGGCAGCACGCCAAACAAAGTCGCAAGCAAGAACTAATGCAAAAAGGAAAAAACAGAAAGACGAGACAGTCTGAAAAGCCAAATTATCAAAGAAAGACGAACTGCCCAAGCAGGGGCCTCGATGTGGTCATGACTCATGAGAATCGTGGCTTCTATGTATGTCCGAACAACAAGTCCGGCGGCGATGAGTCGGGATAGACTTTGTCGGCGAGAAAGGAAGACGAAGTGGTGCCCAAAGGAAAGAAAATAAAAAAAAAAAAAGATCACAGAGGACCAAAAACAGAAATGAACATTGCCTGTCGCGCTTCCAACTCCTCCGCTCCGCATGAACTCCGCCAAGTAATTGAATTCACAATGAAATGGATCACCAGCGTGTAGGGGCAATTTGATACGCTGGTGAGGTATAAGGGGTGACGAGTGTAGATGAGCTGTTTCAAGGGGTGTGTATAAGGGGGAAGGGGATGCGTGTATAAACTGTCCAGGTTTGGCTGGATATCACTGGGCAAAGTCGAGCCTAAATTAGAAGCTGAAGAGTCCACTGCGCTTCTTGCCTAGGGGGGTAAACGATGAGAGCGGCGAGGAAGAGCCCAACGGTTGTGCCTATTGCGATCTGGACCATGCCGTAGCCGATGTCGAAAACAACACCGTATGATTGAGTCCGGTTTTCGGGGGAAGTCATGTTCTTCGCCGCGTCGGCGAAGCCCTGGGTTCCGTTGGAAACGACCGAGTATGGTGATTGGGTCATTTCCTCTGCCGAAGTGATCCCCGAGATCAAGGAACCACTAGCAGCCAGGCCGGAGGGAACAAGAACCCATATAGCAGGTAACATGGCAGCAGCGGCAAGGCCATGGCGGATGCGGCTGTAGAAGTTGCCCATAATCCCAATCACGAAGGCGCCAAGGGCGTTGGAGACCTGCGTGTTCGAGTAGAACCGCTTTGAGCTGAAGTATGTCACCGCGTAGCCAGCCAGTGATATGCACAACATGACGGGAATCTGCTTCCACTTGGCGAGATTGACAAGGGCAAGACACACGGTGAACAGCAGGACAAAGGGGAACCGCTGGAGATATTCATTGGTGATGGGGCTGGCAGGGCATGTGTACGCAGTCGTCGCCTGGGAGTCGAGCAAGCCGTAAACAGCGGTGCCAATCGTGATGCCGAACCCCAGGAAAAGCGAGTATATGATAGCATAGACCATCCGTACCGATCCAGCAATGATGCTGCCCGACTGGAGCTCTGAGACTAGCGCATAGCACAGTGTAGCCCGGCAAGATCAGGGCGATGGAAGACTGGGCGAGTGCAGAAAAGCAAAAGAGCGGTTCACCGGCGAACTTGATACTCCCAAACGCGCGGGCGAGGAAGGAAGTCAACACGGCCGCAGAGATCTCGAATACGTTTGAGTAGAGACTTGACTTGGGAGACAAAATGAGCTGTAAGATCCCCAGCATGCAGCCCAGGAGAAACGCGATGGGCATGTCGATTGGTCGGGCCTGAAAGGCGAAAGGCCCCACGCATGCACTAGCACACCCATGGGCAAGGATCCGGAAGAGGATGTGCAGTTTGTCGGGTCTCTTCGCAATTTCGTCGAGCCGCTGGATGGCTTCTTCCACACCGATCACGTCGTGGATCACTTCTTTGTATATCTCGTGCACATCCGCAAGACGGCTAAGGTCCACGCCTTGCGTTGATCTGACGACTTTGACCTCGGTCGTGTGCGTTGAGGCGTCATCGAACGATATGATCATACATCCAGGGATGTACAAAAATTGCCCATCGATCTCTAACACGCGAGCAGTCATCCGCATGTATTCCTCGAGGCGGTGGGTCGGCGCACCGTATTTCATCAAGGCTCGACAGAGACGGATCAGATATCTCTGACGCGATAGCAGCTCGGCGATGTGAATGGTAATTCGAATTTCGTCTTCGAGATGAGGTCTTTTCCAGGGGCGAGAGACCTGGCCCACAGCACCACTGCTCTTGGATCGCTTCAGCATGGCAAAGGGGGACGACGTCCTTCGGGTTGAGCTGCTGGAAGACCCCGTAATGGTGGTTCCAGTCAGCGTAGTGCTCGAGCGGCTGGGTGATTTATCATACCACTTCCTAGGTCGATTTGGTTTGCACGTATCCGAGGATAGGCTGCGTCCGCTGAACTCAGAGGAGCTTTCTTCGGATGTGCTGCCATACCGACCTCGACGTTGGCTGCTGAAGAGGGAACCGCTGCTGCGGCGGTCGTATAGCTTGAGAATAGAAGACAAAATACCACCACGGTAATAGGATGGTCGCTCGACGTACGTCTCTCTTGGTCCCTTTCTTCGACTGGAGTCACCCGGCCGGAGAGAGGACCTGGAGAAGGAGCACGAACGCGAGTGAAGAAGCTGAAGTCCGGACGGGACATTTGGTGTATAAGATTGGAGGCCTCGGAGGTGCGCGGAGTGAATCGCCCGTTGTCGGTGGGCGTTGCATTCTCGTTTGTGGAACCAGAGGGTTGTTGTTTCTCAGGCAAGCTTATCATAGGAATCTCATCCCCATATTCAGCAGTATGCACCACTTCGGTGGAAGCAGATGTAATGGACGGTGCAGGGCTCACTCGAGGGCTGAGCCGCGGGGATTTTTGAGGGCGACTTAGTAGGGATGCCAGCTTCTGCGTATTATCTTCACAGGCCACAGCTTGCTCTTGGTCGTCGGAGCATACGCTGATCTCATTGCCGGGCGAGCTCGACTGGGGATGGATCATCAGGCCAGTGACATCTATTGACGCCCCTGCCGACCTTAATGCCCCTTCCTCCACTGAGGGCTCGGGGATTATGTTTACGGGCCCTTTTTCCTGGCTGGCTGGAATGCTAGCAGCCGGCCATGGTCTTCGAGGCAAAGCTGTTCCATTTGGATCCAGTCGGGTCTTATCCGAGGATCCACCAAATCGGTCTTCCGACTCAAGCTCGTCGAGCGTAAACTTGACTCGATTGGCGGGTTTCTGAGCTCCTGCATTCCACTGCTTGCCCCGAGCTTCAGCTTCCGCCACCCTGCACTCCTGATATGCCCATGGGACCGGCAAGCTATCACTCGAGGCGAGGAATGACGATTGATGTGACACAGAGGAAGTTCTGGGAGCACTTTTCCCCGTATCAGGAGTGCTGGATCGACGCGAGCCCGAGCTGGGAAGCTCAAAATAACCCCCCACCATTCTCGGGCCCTAGTTCCTTTGCGCTTCTTTTGGTGGCTACAATCAAAAATGGAATAAGTTTCGCTTCAGCCCTAAACGAAACCCACCTTCGTCGTGAATCAGAATGTATAGACGATGTGGGTAAACCTCGTAGGTGTGAAGAGGTCAAGTTTAGAGGACCTGTAACCTGGCAACGGTCAGTTATGTGATCTCAAATACGATTCTCCTCCCCACCCATCTCAGGGGAAATGGTTCCTCCCCGGTGTTACATGGGGCCTTTAGCGAGCTGCTGGATCGAGATCTCTTACTTTGTTGCACATTCAAGATAGCAAACGAGATTTGTCCTGTTGGCAAGGATGTGATCTCATACGCTCCGTGTCCGGCACCTCCTGTCAAGGGGAGAGATGGAAGGGTCCTTGCCTCCAGGAATGATATTATGTCACCGGTACATAGGGCTGGAGACACCCAAATCCTGCGGCCTGAAAACCGGTCTGTAGCAGTCGAATATCGGATCAAGAAAAACGAAGTATTGAGTAATTGGAATTTGGTCGGAGCCACTTGCCAACACGGCGTTCTCAGATACTTTTACACGATAAAGAAGCTGAGAGGTGACTCTGCGTTATCGGAAGCCACACGGGCCACATGAATAGCTGACGATTTGATTTCCTCCCCGGGCGATGGTGGGAGGAAAGTGTACATGTAGCCATCGACGGGGGTGGGCAGCAGGGCCTTTCGTATTGGGCTTCCAGGGCCTTGATCTTTCCTGATTCGCCACAGCCGGAAGTCACCTGGATTGTTCCTCATCATGGAAATATCTGTGATCGTGATAAGGCTCTAAGTCCAATCAAATTGTTCTGATTTTTGTGGGGACGACATCACCTGCGGCTGTCTTCGCATCGTGGTATACTCCGCGATGGAGATTAATCTTATTCTCCCCGAGCTGAATCACCATGGAAGTGTGCATTGGCGGTTGAGTCTTTCCGGATCAACAAACACCGTTCCTTCTAGAACAGGAAAGCTCGGGAGAAAGATCCCAAAGAGCGATGTCGACAGCAAGCCAGCGGACCAGCAGGCGTCGATGCTTCGATTGCTAAAAAAGCTAGAAGGGAATCCCGGTTCCACGGTGACTCGGAGGTACCACAAAGCACGAGATTGAGGATGAATTAGGGCGTTCTTTTGATCAAGGGTATTCAAAACTGAATTCTCCAGTTTACGAGGAAATTGTCGCAGTTAAGAGTAGATTTAATGGCGTCCGTTCTGGAAGCCCCAATGCTAGTGGACACCAAACCCTAAAGGATCACCCCCATGAATTGGTATCCCCAGCTCTACGATGAGGAAGGTTTCCCGTTGCCGTTCTACAAAGAAAGCAGGTCAACCCGCCCGTTCAATCTGAGGTTGGAAGTCTGCGTGAATAAAAGCTCCTTGAATGCGTCTCGCGGATCATCAGTATATGATCTGCGGGATGTTCTGTTCCTGACCAGCGTCTTAAATGTAGGGACTCAATTGCAGTCTCTGTACGCGTATGCCGATCAGGGAACAACACATCGGAAGGAATTTCCCCCTTTCAGAATTCGTAATCTCGTAATTTCCAGACGTTGGATACTATCAACGGGCATGCACGGGTCCACCCAGTGGATTAGGTCTCGCGAAATGCGGTATGCAACAGCTCCGAGCGCGAGAGTACAAACAAATAAACCCGATTGAGAGGAGCTTTCCTGTGTTATTCCAGCTTAATAGCGCTATATGTTCGATCATAATTGATCATCTTCTATCCACAACCTCGTATTTCCATAGCACAAGGCCAGCGCGTGCCGTAAACTTTGACCTCAGGATACTTCATGATGTCAACCGGTGTCTTAAACAAGGGCTCCTTGCACGTCATCGTGTCACCCAGTGCCTATCCAGGGCCGTTCTCAAGGCCCCGCGACATCCATCAATGGCCTTTGAGAAAGTTTGGACACCACTTAAACTTCCCGCGGCCCTGGATTCCTCCGACCCTGGCCAACGGCTACCACAGATCGACATAGTCGAAACAGGGATAGCTCTGCCAGATGCAGAAGACCAGACATTAAGGAATCCAGTCGCTGCCCGAGAGAATTTCCTCGGCATGCCGAATCCAATACACTGGAAAATCAATCTCGATCTTCTCACGGCCAGAATCGCCAAGTCGTCGGTAGTGAACTTTCGAGAGTTTCAAGATATCCGCTTCTTCTGCCATTGTATCTGTAACAATGCGACCGCACCATTGCTCTGTAATACCCCGTTTCAGGTCGCACAGCCCCTCCAGGTCTGCCGAGGATGACTGTCTAACCTATGAAGACGCAGGGACAAACAATTAATCTATACGGGCTGACACGGCGTGTCCACATCATCGTGACACGCCATGTCCCACGCCGGATTACATGCTGGGGTAGGTACAGTTTACAACTGCTCGGTGGTGCATACGCAAGCCTCTTTATCAAGATAAGCAGTGTATTCTGACCGCATGGTAGAGAGTCAGTCTGGTGGGTTGGCCTGGCGCTCAGCTCGAGGAATGATTGATAGCGGCCTCCGACAACACGTTGAACTATTCTGCTAAGAGCTGAAAATTGAGCTGTTCTCATGGATATTCCGGCTATCATTCAATGAAAATCCCAAGAGATATGCTTGAATGATTGGTGATCATTTTTGGGCTAGTTCCTGCGGGGACATTTGGGCATCTGAACATGCGGGCACCGTGAATAATTCAAGATCATACGCGAGCTCTGCCGGTGCCAATCGAGACCTCATAGCTCACCACCAGCAATATACTACCTGCATCAAGTGATAGGCTAGTACATGCCTCGGGTAATATTCTCTAACACAAGGCCGGTATTCACACCCGCCTTGGAATCAGACTCTCTTCACATTCCGGCCGAACGGTTCACGGAGCGAGACAAGGACGAGAAAGTCAAATATCCACAATACTCAATCTCTAAGTCTAAGCCCCTTCAAAATAACCGCGGAGGCAATGTTCTAGATGCTTACTCAGTTACTCATATACTAGGAGTCTGACCTTGTGGGAGCTGTGCGGTATATTCATCAATTCCAGTATGGTAGACATAATATCCCGACATTGAAATTTGAACTTAGCGGAGCGTTTCCTTTTTGAAAGGTACCGAACCCCTTCGATTTTGTCCCTATCACTAAGCTATTACCGGTCATGGAGGGCTTGGGCATACCAATAAGCTTGAAGGAGCGATTCAATAATGACGACCGAAATCTCTGCATATCCGTGTACTGTGGGGCAGCGCAAGCTTGATATAAACGGACGGTGCATGTGGCTTTATAGATCACGGCGCAAGGAGACTCGGGCAATTGAAAATGTGTCGAAACCTGGCTACCAGTACGAGAGAAAGACTCGGAGTGTTTCACTCGAACTTGACGGCCTATTCACAAACTCCTCAGTGGCACCATAACGATCTACCTATCGAAGTACTAGTTGCTTTCCAAGTCACGATCCACAAGACTAACCTGTGACTAGCAAGCCGGTAGAGCGTAGATTACACTTCTTCAGTCTTGGATATTAAAGTTGCTCCTGTTATCCAATCGGCAGATCTAGCAACCCAGCAGAGCCGAGAGACTCGGTGCAGGGCAGGTGTTTGTCACGTACAGTACAAGGACCTCGGGAGTGCGTATGAGCTTTAATGTCCCGATCCATTATGAGGAATTCTCTCACCTATGTACTAGTATCGGCGACTGTGTTCTACCTTACTTTCAGTCCTGGTGATACTATAAGATATTCTTCCAGTCGATCGATCACTCACCTAAACTGACAGAGAGTACGTTCGAGTCCCTGACAGTACGCCGGAACCACCAGAAGTTCTTGTCCAATCATCGATACGCCGGGAGGTGTACTCACGTTACATACTCCTATGATGGACATGGATTTGAGGTACCTGGGTGTTCATCAAAGGTTTTCCAGACCAGTCGTGGAAATAGGGGCGACATGCGTGATCAACAGGACAAGGACCCGACAACGTGCATGCGGCGCTAAAGCCGCAGTTCCACCTGCAGAGACAACTTGCTTTTTCTGTGAGCGTCGTATCTTATTGGCTGCACGCGCTTGCTTAGACGCTGCATGACTCGTGTGTATGTACCTCAAGAGAACCAGCACCGGATCTCACCACAACATCACGGTGGGTCATCACATTTGGCATACTAGTATGTAGACATCCTTACGCCAACCGCAAGGGTGGCTTCCAACGGGGAAAGATAAGAACCGATAAAGCTATGTATTTGCACTAGAGGCCTAAACTTGCATAGGGCCATGAAAGTAAACTGAGCGCGCATAACCGGATGCACGGCAGCCTTCAAAACATAAGAGCAACCAGACAGGCGAGCCAGGCGCTTTAACTCCCGTCTTGTGACTCAGGGACAACAAGATCGGTTTAACCAATGGTCGGATTTGCATCATCCGCAGAAGCATACAAAACAACCGAGAACATAATGGAAAAGCATGTGCCCACTGAGGGAAAAAAAATGCTGAGACAAGAGGAAATTTCATGGTGACTGTCCCAAGTCTTTCGTCACACAAAACATCAACATTGGCAAGGCGGACGTTGCCGTAAAGATAGTAAAGAATGAACCTCGCGCCCGAGAAGCGGAGAAGGTAGGGCGCTAGGAAGAGAAGGATAATGAATGGCCCACCTGGTGGAGAAGGGGAAAGAGAAGGAGAAGGAATTAAGGAAAGTTCATACGTCGCTGTCACATGATGGTCGGCATTACATGAGGGGGGTCTTGCGCTTTTCGGCGCTAGACAGCACAAGCATAGGTGTCTTACGACGCTCGGGTGCTTGAGCAACCTGCCCCTGGCCCGCGACCACGGCCGCCACAGAGGGAGAAGAGGCGCCAGAGGGCGATGAGACTTGGGAGGCTTGCTCCGAACGTATCTCATTCAGCCTGGCCGAGAAATATCCATCCTCACTGGTAGGACTGGCACTCTGATAGGGACTATCAGGAGACCTGCGGCTGGACTTCTCCTTGCGCTCGGATCCAATGGCACCACTGGCAGCAGCCCGGAGACTTCCCAAGCTAGGTTTGCTGGAGAGGCTTCCACTGCGGACAGTGACATCGTCGCCGTCGGAGAAAGTGAACTCCTTCTCACTAGCGGGAGTGTTCGTGCCTCCGCTGCTGTTGTATCCATTGCTACGAGAGTCGGCGCGACGCTCGATTCCAGCACGAACCAGATTGTGGACGGCACGTCGGCGTTGGCGCGTAGCAAAGTTCTTGCTACCCTCATGCTTGGATGTTGGCTTAGCAAGAAGATCCTCCAGAGAAGGCGGATTACGAGGCTGGCGAGCTGGATGCTCCCCCGCACGGGCCTGGCCAGGTCCAAAGGTGCCAGTAGCAGGCGTTGGAGGGAAAACAGCCGAACGAGGTCCAGCGCCGACATTGGCCTTTATAGTGTCAATTCCAGTTTTCAATGTAGGATTGAAAGATCCGTTCTTCCGATGGTTTCGGCGAAAGGCGCCCGTAGCCTCCGCTGGTGGAGAAGGAGTACCACTTGGCGGAGAGACCGACCGCTGGGGGAAATGCATTGAAAGTGGAGCGGAGTCTGCTGGGGGAGAAATCTCCGCACGGAACTGGGGCACCTGGTGGGTAGCCATGTGTCTCTCGCTGTAGAAGGGCTTGTCTTCCTGGGCCGGGGAATTGTGATCCATGACATAGCTCTGCTGGCCTGTAAGAGGATTGTACACGGAGAACAAGCCAGGTTGGCCTGGAACAGGCTGCACAACCGGCTGAACACCCTGCTGGAGCTGTTGCTGGTAGAATCCAGCACTGGCCATGGAGGGCGAGACGACCTGCTGCTGTTGCTGATGCTGCAACTGCAGATGAGGAAGACTTGCTCCCAAGGTGAGTCCTTGGAATTGCTGCGCAGCAGCGGTAACACTCATCAATTGCTGTTGCAGGCGTTGCTGCTGTGCCGCGAGAAAGAGATTGGTCGACATCAGCTCTGCGTACAGATTCTCATCCATCACATCGCCGTTTCCCATATCCAACAACGGAGGTGCGAGCACCTGCTCCGGCATGGTGTACATAGGACGGTTCTGGGTCTGGTTCCGGTGGCGCGGGTTCATACCCTGATTAGAAGCGAATGTGTGCTGCGGGAATCCAGCTCCCGTAGCAGTCTGGGGAACACGATCACTCCGGTTTGGAACGGGGAATCGACCACCCTCCATGGCACTACGCTGCTGCTGAGAGGGAATGGTCGCAGACCGGGGTGCGGTACGCAACCCAGCCAAAAGATGAGAGCGACTTGTACGCGGCGTAGAGACGGAGGGCTGGGATTCGTCGATGGTAGCCACTTGAGGAGGAACACTCAGCCGCTTGATGTGGGAGCCTTTCCCCCGGGAGGCAAAGCCAGAGCTAGGCACACCGAGGGAACTGCCATTATTGAAAGAGTTATTGTAGGTCATTTGAGCAAGACCGCCAGCGTCCAGACTCATGTTCGTTGAGTGGGCGAGATGGAGTATGTGCAAGACAGAGCCGAGATAGAAATTGTAATGGTAAACGTTTCGTTCGAAGGGAGATTGGAAGATTTATGGGTCAACCACAAAGCTTCAAGCTTTCCTGGGAAATTAGGTGATTAAAGGTCTCTAAGTCGATGAGTGACACCGGAAGCAGATAGGAATCGATGTTGGATCGCAGGACAAAAGACACGGTTTCTGCTTGGCAGATTGTCAGCGGGAAGGTTCGGTGGCAGACTAGCGAGTCGGCTCACATACCACAAGCGAACAACAAACTCAGAAGATGGAAGGAACCCAAGGCAGAATATCAAAATTATCGAGCTGTACAAGGTTGATGATCTGAGAATTTTTTTTTCTCCTTTTCGAGCCAGGCCCAACAGAACTTGGACCTAAAGATAGGAACACGGAAAAGAAATTATGTGAATAATGGGTTAAAAGTCTCTCAATGCCCTGGAAAGAAGAGAATCGGTTTGAGAGAGATGCGCTGCAAATCCCTGATGGAAAGGTCGAAGCAAAAGGCGAGTTTGGGGCGGATGTATGGGCTCGGGAGGGAGACCGAGATGAAACACGCCTAGGTTTGTCGACACAGAGCCAAGGCAGGTGTTCCAACAACCACAGGAACGCGAAAGAAAGCCCCCGTACTAGAGGGGAGATGCGAAGTCCGAAGAGAAGACAAAAGAACCGATGGGGTTCGGAAAGCAAATCGAAGGGTTCGGGAACGAAATCAAGTCGGAGACTCGGCCAAACGCGAGTAACCTCTTTTTTTCTTCAGGGGTAGGAGGAATCGAAGTATTTGCAGAGGGGAAGAAAAGGGTGTTTTTTTTTGGCTTTTTTATTAGGTTTATGTTTTCCCGAATCAACGACGCGAGCTGCAAGAAAGAAAGAGTGCAGGGAAGAAAAGAAGGGTAGAGGAGAGAGGTGGAAGAAGAGAAGAACGAGACAGTGCGGCTGTGGGGAATTGGAGGGTTCGTGGGTGCCTCGGGCTTTCAGGCAACGGCGGTCCGGCGCTGTGATTGGCGGGCGGAGAAGGTATACACTGCTAGTACGAGCAATCAACGGTCGTCGTGCCTAACTTCTGCAAGCTTACATTTGGGCAGAAACAGCCTGTCATTATAATTCTTTGCAATATGAACCCCCCTTCCTTGAAGACCTGTTTGGACGGAGCTGAAGAGGCCCAGGGCTGACGGAGCCGCCCACCGCCAATCACGGACGCGTTCAAGCCTCCGGGGGTGACGAGGCCAGGCCCAATGCAGCCGGCTGTCACATCTTCTCGCCCACAATTGGCTACGACTCCTTATGCCACCGCCCCCGGCACCCGCTCCATCGTCTCAGAATCCCCCTGGAGCCGCCCGGCTCTCGAGCCAAGCCCTCTGCTCTGCCCAATAGCGCTGCATATCTCCACGCGGCTCTCGTGGCAAGTCACCAGACCAAGCCATTGTTGACCTCATTTTTACATATGCGGAGCGGTCAGACTGGGTCTGAGGAGCTGCCCGGATGATTACCGACTATTCGTAGGGGAGGGAATAAACAAGTGCGATTGGGTATGTTAGCGTGATTGTGATCTACGATGGGCGACGCCGATCACTTGTCAGCCGAGCTGTGGCTGTGGACCTGGGCGTCTTATGTTGGTTCTATTGCATGCATACAGACCTGGGGCCAGCGCCTACCAATGATTGCTTGAATCTACAATGGAGATGGAGAGCTCCCCCTCTCCGATAACTCCAAGTACCAGATCGTGACCCCGCCCTTGGCTTGCGTCTGACATTCGCTGTTCGCGCTTAAGATGGGCGTTTTGTCTAGATCTTGAACCTGTTCTCGAGAAGGAATAGACGAACGTAGACAATCCGCTCATGACGGAACCCACTCCTTGTCCCCTCCTGTAGTTGCTTGCACTTGGTGATGCTTTTAATCCCTCGCATGGGTCCGGGTCACAGATCTGTAAGTGGCGATTGAAGATCTGAGAAGCTGAACCCCATGGACGAACTACAGTTTAAGGCGAGGCATAACACAGTATGTGTCAATAGCATACGAGCTTTCAATCAGCCTACGTAACTAATAACTTATACATAAGCTGGATAGTAGATAAGGTTATATAGGCAATGAATGGGGTAGTCGAGTTGGTAGTTTACCTCTTCATCAAATATTTCCATGGCCTTCCTCGGGGTGGGGTCACTCATACACTTACCCGTAGTCATAGCCAGGTTCGGCGAGAGTTACTAAAGTCGCGATGCGTTTAGATGAGCAGCCTTGGGGAATAAGAATAGTTTTCGTAATCATGAAAGATAAGAATAAGGTTACATGAAAGAAGATCGTGCGAATGCGACGACTCTTCACCTAGTCATTGGACGTGTGATCAAACAACTGCAGGCTTAGAAGTCGCGCTTGCGTTGTTGGCGCGGTCGAACTCCAGAGCATCAGCGAGCTCACCGGCGATAGGGTCCAGATCATCTTCCTTCAGGCCGGTTGCAAGGGACACCAAATTGCGGTGTCCGTTGAGAATGGGGCTCACGCCGGCGTCGGCGGTCAATGAGACGAGTTCTTCGACGGCAAGGCGACGCTCCTTCTCAAGGCGCACGAGGTTGCTTATTGCTTCGAAACGGGAGACCAAATCTTCGCGGGTAAGAGGGGCGGAGTTGGGGTTTGAAGGCATATCAGGGGCATGAAGGGCAATCCAACGATCAAGTTTTGCGCGGTGGCTCAGCTCTACAAGAGACTTGAATTCATCTCGTTTGGTTGCACATAATTCTCGTCGGCTTTCAATGTCGATGTGTTGGAACTGAGCCTCTTTGGCAATGATAGAATCTGTCTGTTGCTGGATTTTTGCTCGGTCTGACTCAAGATGCGCGTACAGGGCTTCGGGGTTGGCAATGTCATTCAGTTCTTCTTGACCGGGTTTCGAGCTTCCATAGTGCATTGCCAGCTTCTTGTTAGCATCAGCCATAACCCCGCTGATCTTGGCGAGCAGACTTGAGTGAGAAGATAAATCGACGCCGGCATCTGCAACGGCGGCGGATTGGTGTTCAGGGACAGCCCCCCCAATTTCGCCATCGATGTGGTCATTTGCCATCGTGATGGATGATGGAGGGGGTGGAGGCTCGTGCTCAGACTGATATTGATGAAGCATATGAGCGGCGGTTTCTCCCTTCTTGTTCATGAGGTCACCAGCGCGGGGGCATTGGGCAAGAAGCAAGCTGACAAGGCGGAATGCACCATTGCGAGCGGCTACAAGAGCGGCAGTATCGCCATTGTTATCCTGACAAGACATCAACATCTCGATCTCATCAGGTGAATAGAGTCGGGACAGTTTATCCCACAGGACCTCGCAATAGTATCGGGCACTCTTCCATTTTCCCTTGCTGCGAGTCGTTTCGGCAATGTGATGAAAAATTGTAGCTCCAAACCAATCTCGGAAGTTGACAGTCTCACTCAATAGATCCACCAGGGCCGGGAAAGTCTTCTTCTCGTAGTTGTTAGTGAACAAGACGGCTCGGACAAGCGGAGTTTCGTCGTGATTTGACAAAACACTCAGATCAGCTCCCCGGTTAATGAAGTCCTGCACGATTTCGAGATCGCCCATGGAGCAAGCCCAATGCAGCGCGGTGTTCCCAGAATCATCGATAGCCTTGTCGATTTGGAAATCGGCGGGAGGTTGAGGAGGGCGAAACCGAGTTGCCTGGGGACCATCTCCCACAGTCATGAAATAGTCCAGCAGCTGGTCTCCATACATGATATGTTCTTGCTCTTTGATGGACATAATCGTTTCCTCGCGCTTGCGCTTTCGAGTACCCACGTGCGTCGGGCCGACAATGTCCTCATCTAACATTGAAGAGCTGTCGAATTGCGCGTGTTCAATAGAATCGTCAACATCAGGGCCAAGATCCATGTCATGATGGTCGTGCGGAAGCGCTGGTGGGGCCATACTTCCGATGGGCTGAGAAACATTGTAGGCGTCTTGGGAATGAGAAGAAGGTGGAGGGGGAGGGAGTACACGAGTAGCGGTAGGTCTGCGCTGCGCTCTCGCCCTTTGACCGGATGCGTTTCCATTAGTAGGTCGCGGCGCAGGCGGCGGAGTATGAGCATTAGGATCAAGATCAAAGATCGCTCTCAATTTGTCCAAGACATGGTTGCGCTCTGCCAGCAGGCGCCCGTCTTGGAGAGGGATCCATGTTCCTAAAGTTTCCACGACTCAGCATTATTCAGGATCACTTCCCAATTTGCGGTTCTCACCTTGATATTTGCCATATCCACCCTGCACCTTCTCATGAATCCCTTTCTGGACTTCACGCTCTAGAATCCGAGTCCTTGCTGGTTTATCGAACCCTGCAGCCTTTAGAATATGAGTCGCATTGACATAGTCGTCTTTGCGTCGTCGCATCACACTTTCCGAGCCGATCTTCAATTCAAAGACAGGCTCCTGCAAATCCACAAGTTAGAATCAGCAGCAGGAAGACAATTGCCCATGATAAAACAAGAGCAGCAAATAAAGCCCGGAGGAGTGCGCGTACATGGCTGTAGGTGGCTGAAAAGACTCCCGCCATCTCGAATGTTGCCTCCAGCGGCAACGATCAAGTCTCGGGCAGCGATATGCCAGCGCGAATGCGCCCGAAACTTCTTCAGGATTGACAGATCAGACACACGGTTTTTGGGCTGTAATTCGATCTTGTCGCAAGGGGTACGATGCGCGAAAAGAGGTCGAACGAGGGGTCAAGTATCGGGACTTTGGTCGATCGAAGAGATGAGAAACGCGAGACGCGCCTCCAGGCCTCGCGTTAAGTGGGTTTTGTAGGCTAAACCCTTTTCAGTGAATGTCGCACCGGTCGGGTGAGGTCACGTGGTCAATGAACACTCCAGGCCAGTTATAAGTGAAGGATTTCACATGACCGCGGTCACATGACTCTACCCGGAGCCAACATTTGATATCGCCAGTGAAAGCGTCCGCCCAACCTCCTGCTCTGGTGCTAGCTTTGTCCCCGGTCCACCAATCAATTCGTCTGCACAATGACTGTCACCGAGTCAATTAAGAATGCGGTTGGCCTTGGAGAGACCACTGGTGTGTTTACTAGCCATTGGCAGAGGGGGAACAGCCCCAAGCTAACAGGACCCAGCGACCCGCCAGGAAATGTCGGATGCCCGCCTTCCCATGCAGTATCGCGACTCATGTGCCCACCTCCTGATCCCTCTCAACCGATGCCGACAAGCAGAGTACTATCTTCCCTGGAAGTGCGAGGTACGAATCTTCGAGCGCTCCCGCTCCCGGATATGAATTGCTGTATTCAATATCTGCCTCCAATGCTATCAATCTAAGCTTCAATGCGGCTCATGCTAACCCATATGGACAGGATGAGAGACACTCCTATGAAAAGTGCCAATATGACGAATTTAAAAAGCGCGTTGCCAAGATGGACGAGCTTCGTGCCGCCAAGGAGGGAGCTCGAAGCAACTAAGTGCTGCGCTGGGCTTTTCCTTTGTGTTTGGCAGCCAGGGCTGCTGCACAGGCAGCAAATGATGTACATATAAGATACCGACACTGCTCATGGACTTGCCTTTAATGGCGTTGGGACCTGCTCTTTTTTTTTGTGTTCTCTCGTGAATGGAGATATGAAAGCCCATGCTTGACTTGTTGAACTCTCAATACTCCAACAAGCCACCGAGGAGTCAAGAACCTCCAGACGAAACATTGCAATGGCATCATTTCCTTTAGCAATGATCTTGGTCATTGGTATTTGTAACAGGATAGATATTGGTAGTACACGCTTCCGGTCGCAGCTCACATGACCCCGCGAGAGTATTTCCAGACCAGTGAAAACTGACTTCAGGTCCCTCCAAGGTCTACAGCATATACCTTCGCCCTTCTAACGAATGTCCTCCAATGGCAACCTAGAGCGGCTCCGGCGGTGTTGGACAAACATTTGTCAGCAACTGCCCTAGCCTCCAGGGCTGGGCATCTGCACGTCGCTTGTATTGGCAGGATGACATGCAGATCCAATCGTGTGTTCCATGCAAAGACTGTAGGGGATTTAGAACAAGCGCCCTCTCCTCGTATGGCCAAGCGGGGCCTAATTAATTAGTGTCGGATCAGGTCCGCGGGAAACGATCCAAGCCTCCAATTCGCAAGACCGTGGTTCGATTGCTCATAACTTTTAAGGCTGGGTCTTATACGGTTGATAAACTTCCTAGACACCAGTGGCGTATAAAGACTAGGGCTCTTCGCCTCCACGGTGCTTCATACTGAATCTCCAGGCCTCTAGATCTATAAGAAGGCAGTTGAATAAACAGGGCGGAATCACCTGATTGCTTAGAAATCGATTCGTGGGCCTTATCGCCGAGATCAGCCCCGCCAGAGCCATAACGGCTAAAAATTCCCCCTCTCTTGATGGGCGAGAATTGAAAAGAACCGGGCAGAACGGATTTCTGAGGACCATGCGCGGCTTCTTGACTTTCTAGTCTCCGGCATCGCCTCATCTCTGCATCTTTACTATTCACTCATTTTCGTCGGCGGCCTTGTGGACTCCGCGGGTCGGAAGACCTTGTCGCAATCTACTTCCGTTTCTGTCCGGTCTTGTGCACCAACGAATTGAACAGACATCATGGGTCTACTGTACAGAATACTTGACCCCCTCACTGCAGAACATCTCATTGACCAAGTCATCTAGTGCACTCGGAACTGCGCTGGAATGGCCCGAGGCCAAGAAAAAGGCCCACCAGGTGCGCCAGTGGGGCATTGAGGTATGCGCAATGGGACGGCGGCGATGCAGAACAGGCCAAATTTCTGGAGATGAGGGGCAAGAAACTAATAGGTTATACAGCAACTGTTGGCAAACTGGCGACGCATGAAAGGCAAGGAAAGGGATGCGCTTCTTTGGGGTGACGAGGTATGGTCAATGATGTTCGTGGTTATCCGGGGTGTAGGCTAACGGGTCTCTCGCATGGGGGGGGGCAGGTCGAATATCTTGTTGTTGCCCTCGATGATGCGTCCAAGAAGGCGCGCTTGTCATTGGCACAAGCTGAGATCCTGAAATCCCTCGCTCTAGATGAGGCTAATTGGAAGCCTGATGAAAGCCAGCATGGTGATGGTGACCAGTGAGTTTGGTCTTGTCTCTTTTGGTAGCGTTTAACCGGTAGGCTTTCTAACATCTAGCAGTGATGGCGAACATCCTCCCCATTTCCACCCCGAATTCGGACGTTTCATGCTCGAGGCCACCCCAGGACGCCCGTGGGGAATTGGATTCAAGGACTTGTTGAAAGTGGAATCAAACATGAAGTGGAGGTTAGAGGGGGCTCTATAACTCGTGGTACCCGGTATACACCATCGCTGACAATTCATTGGTCTAGACGCGAGGTCGCCAAGGCACATATGGCACCCAACGAATCCCCTATAACTCTGACGACTTTCCCTCGGCTCGGAACGAAAGATGACTACATTCAGCCATATTATCCTCCCTCAGGACCTGCCCTTCGATCACAGTTCGTTCCTGATGAAATTGCAAACCCCCATATCCGGTTCCCGACACTAGCAGGCAATATTCGTTCACGACGAGGCCGCAAGGTGGAGTTGAATGTTCCGATCTACAAAGATAAAAACACGCCGGTGCCATTCAAGGACCCTACTGTCAACTATGATCTTCATAATTGGCCAGAAGATGACGATGTACGGAACGGGGCTGCTAAGGATGATCATGTCTATATGGACGCGATGGCATTCGGCATGGGCAGCTGCTGCTTGCAAATCACCTTCCAGGCGAAGAATATGACCGAAGGAAGAAAGCTCTACGACCAACTGAGCCCCCTTGGTCCCATTCTTCTTGCTCTTACCGCCGCTACCCCAATCTATAAGGGATTCCTTGTTGACACTGATGTGCGGTGGAATCAAATTAGCGCCGCTGTTGACGACAGGACCCCCGAGGAACTTGGCGAAGTAGTAAGATCATCGTTCCTCATCTTTATCTTGGTCTTGACTGACATTAGCAGCCTCTCAAAAACGACCGGTGGAGAATTCCGAAGTCACGCTATGCGTCCAACTCAACTTACATCTCTCAAGACCCTCGATTAAGACCCGAGTATCTGGATCCAGACCTGGTAGTTGACGAGGATATCAAGAAGCGCTTGATAGATGGAGGGATGGATGATCTACTTGCAACCCATTTTGCACACTTATTTATACGTGATCCACTTGTGATCTTTTCGGAGGACTTGGAGGAGCTGGACGTGAACAAAGGTGACCACTTTGAAAACCTCCAATCTACCAACTGGCAACACATGCGGTTCAAGCCTCCGCCTTCAGAGAAGGATGACATCGGCTGGCGAGTGGAATTCCGATCAATGGAGATCCAGATTACGGACTTTGAGAACGCCGCCTTTAGCATCTTCATGGTCCTAATCACTCGCGCGATCCTGAGCTTTGATCTCAACTTCTACATCCCAATCCAGCGGACTACGGAAAACATGGAGACTGCACATGTCCGCAACGCCGTGCTGGACAGCAAATTCTATTTCCGCAAGGATCCTTTCCCAAAGCGAGTCCCAAGGACCCACGGCAGCACAGTCTCCGCGAATCCCTCCTCGGCCGTCAACACGCCGCCCTCCTCGCCACCTCTTGGACCCGTAGAATCCGAGTATGAGCTGATGACCATTGCTGAAATTATCAATGGGTGCCCTGAGGGCTCCTTCCCCGGTCTTATTCCCCTGGTCGAGTCATACTTGAACAGCGTCAACGTGGATGTCGAGACACGCTGCTTCCTTGCCAGCTATCTTGACCTCATCCGCAAGCGGGCTGATGGCACCCTTTGGACTGGAGCTAAATGGATCCGCGAGTTTGTTACTCACCACCCAAGCTACAAGCAAGACAGTGTTGTCTCCGAAGAAATCTGCTATGACCTTGTCAAAGCGGTCGAGGAAGTGACAGTTAATGAGGGCCGCAATGGCAGGATTGGCTGGGAGCTACTCCGCGGCAAAAAGAATTAAATAGAATCTGCTTTCACAGTGCCCTTAAAAAAGTTTGAAGCGGGAGTGCTTCACATTCCTTGCAATTAGACACGAGCCTCGAATGCACATATTCGTTGTGGCCAAGAGTATTCCCTTCTTGGCCACGAAGTTCTTGATTAGTTACCGAGTCTTGCCCCAGCTTGATTTAGTGAACCCATCCCTTTTCCATCATTACTTGATTACGGTCGATTTCAGTCTCTGCTGAAACCCGATAACAATAGTCTCCGTGTCACGCAAACTCAGATCATGCCCTGGATCAGCAGCGTCAAGCAGCGTCACACAGCATATGGAAATCTCCAGGGCGTATTGCAACGGTTACAGCAGTCCTCAATGCCAAAGCTGTCGGAGAAACTTCCCCCCTTCAATCGTCTCAGTCTCTCTAGATCCATGAGACAGTGAGACTGCGAACTTTTGGAGAAAAGACCAGGCTTCTCACTACGCACCCCAGCGCTAAAGGTTCCCGGGTTCTCTTCTCGTACGAATAAACAAGTCTAGTTCCCCCCCCAAATCACCATGTGCTGGACAGTACCCATCACCCCCAAACTCGAGCCACGCCACCTCTCTGCAGAAAAACAAACCATCATCGCAGTAACACAGGGCTTCCTCACGGCCCTCAGCACGAAATCCTGGACCGACTTCGAAAAGTACTGCGTCCGGGCGGGAGGCATGTCCCTGTCACCGCCAGCGCCCACAGCGCTGCGGTTCTGCACCATCGGCTCGTTTCTTGAGTATATGGCGACTCTGCAAGATACCATCGACGAGCGGATCTGGGATGCCGAGGTCAGGGTGCATGAGGACGGGAATCTGGCGACTGTTTGGGCGCCGTTCCGGGCGAAGGTGAATGGGGTCGTGGATCATGTGGGAGTGGAGCTTTTCGTTATGCATAAGATTAATGGGGATTGGAAGGTGACTGGGTTGGCGGATTCCTGTCGGCGACCCCGGGGAGACGAGGTGGAAATGGAGTAGTCGCTTCACACGTCAATATCCAATGGGGTTGGTCTTACTAGTATGCGTTTGTTCTAGTACTTTTATCTTGTACTTCACCTCTGTAGATCAATGTCACCCGCTAGATCTCTATCCTCCTGGATGTCCAGCGGAAACTTGGGCTTTCCATGTCAAGGGCGATCGAAACTCCATACGCACGCTGGCTGCGTTGGCTGTGATCCTCGGCTCTGAATGGGTAGATTTACAAAGGGTGTTTGAGGGGCTCCAACTGATGAAATCAGCAGAGTTACGGCTAATGTTGTTTTATCCTGCGGGGCTTTGATTCACCTCGAACTTGACTTGGGTAGCCTCTGCATGCACGGTAGTGTTACCATTGACGAATTGGGTGCGCTTTAGGAGAGCAGAATATAGTGTTCAGGTAGAGCAAACTAGGCAGGCCTCAACTCCTAGCACTATTCAAAGTTAACAGAAAGTATATTCTAGGGCTTTGATGGATGGAAGCCGATTAATAAAAGTTGACACACAGCATTAAGGCAGATGAACGTAACGCGACGGGTTTCTAGATTTTGAAAGTGCGGTCTTCGAGCTCATTTCCTAGAATCATCTCCCTAGAATCACGCTGGATTAGTACATTTCGACGCAGCCTCCAGAAATGTTACTCGAGAAATGCCCCAGCCAATGCTGCCATGGAAGTCTCGGGTAAACCTCGGTCTCCAAGGGCACCACAACTGGCAGATCCCACATCGTCAACACCAATGCGGCAGTCAATCCGCCGCTATGCAGCGCCGTTGAGTGCACTGACACTCAAGACTGAGAACCGTAGCCCAGCATTGGCTCGTTCCCCTCTGATCCCCTGGTTGCCGTTTCTCTCGGACCTCAGATGTCGTCATGGTGGAATCTGCGGAATCTTGGAACAATCCTTTACTTGAAACCCAACATCTTCCCGGCTTTCTTGGACGGCACATTTAGCCGGAGATTACCCTTCTTCAGTCTGTCATCCTCCGAGACAACCGCTGATCATGGACTGTTTAGGTGTGGGGCTTCGAGTCCCTCCGTCCCTGCCCCGCAAAATGCGGGATATTACCCTAAGCTTCCCAATCTGGGGAAGTATATGAATCTTGCCCCTATTTCCACCATGGATCCCCCTGTCTGCTCATCCCAGGCAGTCCCGGCTCGCAAGTATCGTGCGCCATGCTAGCAATTGCCATTGGTTTTCTTGCGGTGTGGGCGACTGCCCTTGCAGCTCCTACGCTAGGGTCGGCGCCTACAGTACAAGTTCGCAATGGAACCTACACAGGCATTCACGACACAAATTATAACCAGGATTACTTTCTGGGTATACCCTATGCCCAGCAGCCTATTGGGAACTTGCGATTCACGGTGCCTCAGTCGCTCAACGAGAGTTGGGACGGTTCGCGCGACGCCAAGGCTTATTCGGATATCTGTGTCGGCTATGGAGTGAGTGCTTCTCATTCGGTACCTGGGATAGACTTAAGCCCCTGTTCTGGCCTAACATGAATCCAGACCGATTCGATTTGGTATCCTCAGAGTGAGGCCTGCTTAACCCTCAATGTCATCCGGAGCGCCTCCGCTACAAAGGGCTCGAAGCTACCAGTGGGTGTCTGGATTCACGGCGGTGGTTTTTTCGAGGGATCCGGAAGAGACGAGCGCTATAACATGTCGCGTATTGTAGAGAATGCCTCCAAGATCGGTACGGCTCGATGCTATATTACAAGGAACTATACCCTTTTGATACTAATTCATTGCAAGGAAAACCATTTATCGCTGTCAGCATCAACTACAGACTCTCGGCCTGGGGCTTCATCAGCTCCAGCGAGCTCGCCGGCAGCGGCAATACCAACCTCGGCCTCCGGGATCAACGGCTTGCTCTGCAATGGATCCAGGAGAACATTGAAGCCTTTGGCGGAGACCCGACCAAGGTAACTATCTGGGGCGAATCCGCCGGCGCCATGTCGGTGGGCTACCATCTCACAGCATACGGCGGACGAGACGACAGGCTCTTCCGGGCAGGGATCCTGGAATCCGGAGCCCCGATTGCGGCCGGGCCGTCGAACTATACCACCTACCAGTCCAGCTATGACGAGATCGTGGCTGCGGTGAACTGCACCAACACCGTGGACACGCTGCAGTGCTTGCGAGAAGTTCCGTTTGCCCGTCTCAACTCTGTTTTCAACGGGACCTACGGGTCGCCTAAGTACAACTTTGGGCCGGTGGTAGATGGTGATTTCATTCGTGATTGGGGTAGTATCCAGCTGGATAAACATGAATTTGTCAAGGTGCCTGTCCTGGCTGGGTCTAATACCGATGAAGGAACGGCGTTTGGTCCAACCGGGATCAACACGACCGAGGAGTGGTATGACTACCTGACTGGTATGGCTCTCCCACGGAAGAACGTAAACCTTATTTATTACTACAGAGCATACGCTGACCCGTAGCTGGGATAAATTAGCGGGGGGCATTCAACTTCGCAACCCCACCCACCGTCGCAAACCAAATCCTCAAACTCTACCCCGACATCCCTTCGGAGGGCATCCCGGCCTTCCTCGGCGACACTCGCGTCCCCTCGCAAGGCTATCAATGGCGCCGAACGAGCGCCTTCGCCGGCGACTTCACCATGCACGCAAACCGCCGCCGCCAATGCGAGGTCTGGGCTGAGACGTCTACGCCCGCATACTGCTACCGCTTCAATGTGCACGCCGCCGACGTTCCGCTGCTGTACGGCGTGACGCACTTCGAAGAAGTGTCGTTTGTGTTCAACAACATCGCCGGGCTGGGGTACCACTACGGCAAGCCGTTTGCCGGGGTGCCGCAGTCCTATATCAACCTCAGCTCGATGATGACGAGTATGTGGGCCTCGTTCATCCATGACCTGGACCCCAATTCAGGCGTCAATAAGTCGGTGCATTGGGCTGCCTACCAGCGGGATTCACCCATGGATCTGGTGCTGGATGCAAACACCACCAGCCATATGGAAGCTGACACCTGGCGCAAGGAGGGGATCGATTATATCAATTCAGTGGCCAAGGCTTTTTGGCGCTGAAATAGGGCCGTGTTCTGTCTTCTGTGCCTCGGCGGTTCTACCATTTAGAGCCATAGTCAGAGATGCAATGGAACGATCTATAATTTGGCTAGCTTGTACTCCGGAGTGTTTTCTAAGGCCCTGGAACGATGTCCGTAGTGGAGCCGATATGGTACTGCGGTACGGAGTATGTAAGGGGTAATAACAAGCCGCATTCAGCGTCTGTTGGGCAACGTCGATTATTCAACAAGATAACTTAACGGAGACACAGACGAAGCGGATCTCAACGGGAACCAAGAGCGGGGGGGGGGGGAGCTCCGGCACGCGACACGTGGAAATCTTCATCGGGATCTGAAATCGAACCTTCGCATTCCGAAACATCCCTATTCGATGATCGGATAGTCGCGGCACCTGGGAGGCTTGTGACGAACTCGATTGTTTATTGTTTGTAGACTCGGTACTAGGACACGGTACTTTCATGGGAAAAAAACTAAGCCCACCATGTCCCAACTAGTTCAACACCCTATGACGAAAATGGAACACCCCCCGACCCAAGCCGCGTCTAAAGAACGTGCAGATCGGAGACCTACCGATCGAGATCTCGCGTGGAGTTCGCGTTGTCCATGGAACGGCTAGAGGGGCCGTTTCAATAGCGTGCGCCGATGTCTCGCCAATCTATTGAATCTTTGCCCGACGAACTGGGTTCCCCGTCTGATCCGGCAACGCGGGTCGCAGACTATTGAAGCCAAAAAGAAAAGAAAAGTAAAGAAAAAAAGAAATAAAAGTAAAAATAGAAAGGAAGAAATGGACACCCAATATAACGTCAACAGATTGCCCGATCCGATCGCGTAGATCTCTGGCACGATCCTTGTACAGGATCAGGGACTCGGATCCACATGAGTCGCATGATCCTTCGCTAATGTAACAAAAGGGCCTGCACGATCTTGGTAGCGTCAAATGGCCCGAAAACACTAGAAGCGTTCGTGATCGGGTATGTGCCCTCTACCCAACGCGGAGCCTTTGAGTTTCGATTCAATCCGATCCTGAACTAGTCCGATGGGCCTACGCCCCGGCAGGTCCGCCAATCAGGAGTCCTCTTCCAGGCAGCAGAGCGCCCGATACCGCGCAGTACAACAAATAGAAGAACCAAGGCTTGCTCGCAACGAAGTCTATCTACATAACGGGCTGCCTTCGACGGTGAAACCCTGCTGGGCGACGGGGCGGGCTGCAGTACGCGGTGTGAAGATCGGAGGCGGGCTCCCTCCAATCAGAGGGGCTCGCCGCGCATCGCGGTAAAACGGTGACTTGAAAATTACGGATACCGGTATGCGAGGGGGCTCGTCCTGCGGGTGTCGTTGGCGCATCGGGGGGTGTGGCCCCGCTGCGTTTTGACATGCACGATGCATGCCATGGGAGGAGCGGTGATCGTGAAGGAAAGATGCCGCTTGATCGCAGAAGGCTTGTGTCTTCAGGGTCAGTGACCTCATGACCCGGAGTACTCTCCGTAGTCAAATCAGAGATCTGGAAGACCTTCTTCCCTCGCCGCAGAAACCAAGAAGATGGGGCGGGCTGTTCTGATGGCTTTTCTGACTCATGGCTTTGCATGAGTGTCTACTGTTTTAGTACACAATACATATGGATGGCCAATGGGGGGAGAGAGGCGGGCAGGAACGGGCCTTCGAGCCTTCGATAATGTTCTATAATGCCCGGGACCACGTCTGGGGGCTTTCTGGAGCGGAGCAAAACAGTATTCCAAATCAATAGTTCCATCGCGCGATTTGGGTGTCCCCCACTCCTGCTGGGGTTAATGTGAGATAAACTTCGGTGTGGTCTATGGCGCTAGGTTCTATTGAACCATGGGCCTCAGCCGCCGCTAAAACAGTATGCGCCTCGAGAATACGGATTTGGCCAGAAGGATGTCCTCCATACGGAGTACTCGATGAAAGGGATCACCGGTCCAGAAAGCTTGTAGCTGACCCGTGTGTAAAGAACCTTACCGCGATCAGGGCATGCACATTACCTTGTACACACCACACGCCCTCCCTCCCGCATTTCTTACCAATCAGCCTGCGGGTGGACCTATACTTATTCGCCAGGAGTATTCGAGTATTTCAACGCGGCAAGGGTATCCAGCGGAGCATCCAAGGCGAGCAGGAAAGGGAAAATCAAACGATACAGGTATGAGACGGGTAGATCCGATGGATCTCCAAGCACAATTGGTTTGGGCTGGTTAAGGCGGGATGACTGATTCCAGCTCCATACTGCGTACACCCTTGAAAGGGCTCAGGAGCACGTCAACCCTTGGACCTCTCCCCCCTCCCCACGGCCCAATAGATCGATGGATGGATGTGGTTTAGCGCAGGAGGCCCCAAGAGCCGGTAAAATATCGATCTACCTTCAATCACCCTGGTTAATCTCCAGCTCACCTGCACCATTGGTGCGATTGGCAGTAACTTTTCCTTTTTTTGGATTTCAGATTGAGAGCTGAATGGTGCTGGCCCAATTCTCGGGGAGGGCTGACCTGCTGCGCGTGATGCAGCTTGAGGAAGGAACTAAGAGGGAGGGGGTTGAAAAGGACAGATCTGAGAGAACGATCGCGGCGGCACGGGTGCAACCCCTCCACACCCTTTTTTTTACCCCTTCTGCAGACTTTCTCTAGTCTCAGATAGGGTTTGCACTGGGGCACGACGTTGTTTGTGCCGTGCGGACCAGCTCCGGTAATCGATCTACAGCTAATTCCAGTTAGGAAGGAGAGTACGAGAGATGCCTCCGCTGAGCCATGTGCAGGTCTCCCCCGGGGCCTTTCCTACTACAGTGGACCGGAGGCATACCCAGGGGAACCCCGTCCACTGCCTCCCTAGGTAGTGCCTCATTATCTGGTGCAAACTCTCTGCAGATGTCGATGCAGCAAGAATCGAGAGTCAGGGCAGTTCGGAGGAAACACGATCTGCGAGACGAGTCCGATCTGGTGTTCGTGGTCTGAGCTGCGTCTGATTTGCCTTGGCTGCAGGGGGAGAATTATCTCCGTGGGGTTCAGATGCCTTTGACTGGTGGACTCGGCGGCCCACTCCCGACACTATTGAAATTGTCTGGATTTGCGTAGAACCTCATTGTTTGGGGCTTGCCTCCGAGTCTAGTATTACCGCCTTTTGCACAGAATCGCAGTTGCGCCCCGGATGTCCTCCGTACTCCGGATTTGCTTATTGAGAACCGGCGTCCAGCCAAGGCTGAAGCGGTTGACAGCAAAGGCTAATGGCTAATGGCTCATGCCTGATGTTTTAGTGACGACACTTCGCTTAGATCGAAACCCGATAGGCTTAGTCGAGATCTTGGATCTGTGCGCGTATCTGCATCGTACCCATGCTAATATGTGGTTTCGGTCATCGTACATTTCTTGTTGTTTGATCTATAGATCGATCCCCAGGTATGACAAGGTTCAGGTGGCATCCATGGATCGAGTAAAGTTGACACATGGCAATGTCGGTACGGCGTACTGTCAAGGTGTGACGATGGTGGGGTGGTATGCTTACGGCTTCTGAGCGATGCAAGATCTCCACAGACATCGGCCGAAAGCCGGCGTCCTGATTGAGTTGTATGGATCTAGCAGCGCGGCTATAGATCGATCTACGCCCTAAAAAGAGAAAAAAAGAAAAAGAAAAAAATATATCTTATACTAGTTTGTTTCGTGGATAACAATGACACGTGTTGCCGTCCTTACAGTTCAGCTGCAATAAAAAACAAAAAACTAAAACTGAAACTAAAGCAAAATGAGGAACAATCCTGCGCCCAACTGGAGTCGGCGTGTTTCCCGGCCGTAAAAGCAAATGCCGCATCGCAGCGGAGTTGGGAATTCCAAATTCTCTATCTCGATCACTTCGGGTGCATGCTAGCGCAAGTCTTGGCTCCGAACGTTGCGATAACTTCATGTTCACCGTCCTTTTCCAAAAAATCAGTCGTCGATCCTATGGCCCGCTTCATCCTCATCATCCCTGCTTCGCAACAGTACCCCGGTCCCGGAAGATGAAGAACCTCCGACTCCAAGACTTCCGTCGCGAGCACATGACTAGTTCAAGGGTCTCCAAATTGGAGTAGCAAACCCCGAGATATGGAGCCGTGATTACCCCCCCCGTTACGTGTGGCACCAAAATCCACAACAGCTATGCAAAGTGCTGACCCTCTCAGATGCCGAGAAGGGGGGAAACGACAACTCAAGTCCAACCTAGCCAATCCGACCTGCACCCACCAGGGATCGCACGAACGGGCCTGTCAACAAGCCCCGCGAACATGACAAATTCTGAGACGCGCGGGGGAGGCGTCGTGATTCGCGGCTATGCGCGCCGCGTATCTTTCCTTCTTCTCGGTAGCCTGGGCTGATTTGGAATTATTACATCTCAGGATCTTCCCACAAGGCTGCAGGATGGCCGTCAGGCATCTCTGAAGCGTCTCGAGAAACCTTATTCCAAATTGGGAAGAGGCCCCCCCCCCTTCCGTGGGCAAAGCGCCGTTGCGGGAGGAATCGCACTTTCGTCATGGGGTCGCTTGTACGGAGGACGTCCGGGGGTTTGTAGCGGTACGTGGTTTTTTCCATGAGACCTTCTATTTTAAACTTGTATCTGTACGTAACCTGGATACTTTCCAAGTTGCTTTTTGGGGGGTTTAAAATGTATTTGGAGTAAGTAGCCCGGCTGAGCATAGAATGACAACTCCGTGGGAGGATCTCGAGGCTACTCAGATGATCGTAGCGGCCTGCACCTAGACGCGTTCGCCCGATTCTTTTTGACGCCCTGTTCCTTCCCCCAGCCGCCCCCCTTTCATGTGCGAAGGATCGCAGATCGGGGCGTTCGATCCTAGATGAGATCCAACGGGACTCATTCTCTTTTTACCCTAGTACCATGACGTTGAGCTTGGCAGCCATGGACCTCGGGAGGGACTGTGCATCATCTGATGCGGTCGGGCCCTGCCATCTGGGTGGGGAACGGAACACTTGGCATCATACGATCTCGCCGCAATAGTAGAGTCGCTTGAGATTTGGAGCCTAGCTGGATCTGAACCAAACAATGGCCGCCGATGCCAACCGCGTGAGCCTCGGCCGACAGTCGCGTGGCAATCTAGTACTTGTAGCACCTGAGAAACATCTATGGATATCGACTTGGCATATTCATCTCTTTTTTCTTTTTCGGATTTTATATACTGCGCACATGGGGTAAAAAAAAAAGAAATAGAAACCGGATCGGATCAAATTGCCACCCGCAATACAAGTCCGCAGCAATCAGAGAAGACCGGGGTGGGTCAAGCAGAGAGCCAGCCATACAGAAGGATCGTGAATAAAAATCATACTAGAAGAGAAAAAGGGGAGGGGGGGGGAAACCAAGAGATATCCAAGAGGAAATCAAGTTCATCCATAGGCCGTGGGAGATGCTAAAGAACCAAGATCGTACACACATCATAAGAAACATACTCAGACACGCGAGATGAGGACGATAGAGGAGGATCGTGAAGATGCAGGGTATAAGCCACAGAGCAAGGGGGAACATCCCTCAACATGAATCGAAATCCCAGAAGTCAAACAAGGAGGGTCTATGCTTTGAAGACTCCCAAACGCTGCGAGGGTATTATGTAAGGGCACCGATTAGGAAGGTCCAGGAAGAGCGTAAAAAGGGCTTTAAAAAAACAAGGGAAAAAAAGGGAAATATCGAAGGAATTGAAAGGGGAACATAAGAGGCCGGAGTACACGGGGACAGGAAATAGAAGCACGATAGATCCCCCAAAAAAAAATGATGGTGCCAAACAAGATTTGAACCGGGAGAAATCAAGATAGATCCCAGAGAAGAGGAAAAAGAAAAGAAAAAAAGAAGACAAATGGCCGAACTCCTTTTTGCCTCCCTCTAATTGCCATTTTTTTTCCAACGCCAGAGAAAAGGAATGTGGAAAAAAAGAAAGAAAAAGAAAAGAAAAAAAAAAAAAGATGAAAAAAGGGAAGCTTTCCTAATGACTCGCCGGTGAGGCAGAGTCAAGAACCGACTTGGGCTTGAGGTTCGATCCCAAGGTTGCGGCTTTGGTGGCTCCCATCTTGCGAGTGAGCTTGGCGTAGTGCAGCCCGCAGGCGTTACACAGCGTTCGGGCACCATCTGGACCCCGACGCCATTCTGGCGTTTCGGCTCGGTTACAGCTGTGGCAACGACCAGGAGGAGCCGCCTTCTGTTGAAACGGGGATTGTTAGTTAGGTTTCAGGTGGGGGGGGGGGGATGGCGCACGGATTCATCCGTGACAGGGAAAGCCATTATCAGGAAGACTTACACCGCGCCGCTTCTTCGAGTCCGCGCCGGCGAATCCACCGGTGCCCTTGAAATCATCTTGGTACAGTGGGCTGACCATGTGCTCGTCCTCCGGCTTGTAGGCCTTGCGCTGCGCCATCTGCTCTGCCATCGCCTGCTCCTGGTTCACCACCGCGGTTCGTATCCGGATCAACGCATCTTGGTTCCGTCGTTGCATATGGAGAATGTCTTCGACTTCGTTCAGCGTGGGGAGCGAGCCCATGACGGGTCCGGACCGTTGTGTTTGGTGAGCCAGAGCAGCATAGTGCCGGGAAAACTCAAGTGTGCGTGTACTCATCTCGGCAATCTGTTCCAATGACGGTAGAAGAGTCAGTCATCCCGCATCTCTGGTACTGGTTACTTCATAGGCTGGATCGACAGAAGATCGAAATCTGCTGTCAAAGGGGGCCCCCCGAGAAATTACACGCGAAAAAGGGAGAGGGGAGGGGCATCCGGAAGCAATCGAAAATTTCCAGGGTTCCATACCTCATTTAATGACGTCTCCACATCGTAAACGTCTAGATGCCTCTTGACCGAATCAGTATGGGGCTGACCCGGCATCGGACGACCCACAAATCCGCCTTTCATATCTGGCGCACCGATGTAGGCGCGACCGTCGTAGGACGCAGGAGGGTACGATGGAGCGCCTGGGGGAGGGTAGGTGTAGTTCGGAGGGAAATGACCGTAGCCGTTAGGGGAGGCTACGCTGCCCGCCGATTGTGGCGCGCTGTAATCGTAGGAAGAATTTTGCGAGCCGGAGACAGAGGTAATGCCGGTTTTGGCACTTTGGGTGGGCGACTTGCCGGTGCTGAGGGAGTGAAGAGAGGAAGCATTTCGTGAATCTTGGGTGTTGATGGTGTTGATCGAGTTTAAGCTGGTGCGCGACGCATCTGCTTGGTGAGGGAACGCTGGTTCGCGCATCAGCGAGCCAGACGGAGGGCCATTAGAGAATGGGTTTGGAGGGCCCGCGGGAGCTTCGCCTGCGCGTCCGATGAGGTGTGATGGAGGCGCGGCGTGTCCCGGTTGTGAAGGTGGTGCGGACGTGGGCGCAGGGTATGGGAGGTGGTTGTCCTTGCCGAGGGCTTCGTGAATGGAGGGGAGGGACTGGCGAGCGGCTTTCTCTTTTTCGTCGTCGAGAATGCGGCGCGACTCGGGGGGTGAGACGTAGCCCGGCGGGGGCACATTTGAGGGCGCATAGGAAGGATATTGGCCGGAATACATCGTGTTTGGGCTGGGGCTCATCATGGGGGAAGGCGACGCGACAGTTGGGTGACTCGGCGGATAGGCCGGGCCGTCTTTCCCCAAGAAACCGATGGCGGGCAAAGGGTCTCTGTGATGCAAGAGTCTGCTGTTAGTCGTAGCTCCCACTCATCGAAGCAGAAGAGATCCCAACTTACCTGTGCCTTGTTGCGGCTTCCAAAGACCCCATCACGGTCGAGGGCGGTTATAGAAGGCTGACGAAGGAAGAACACACAGGAAGTGCCGTTCTCATACGAATGGAGAAGAGGAAGTATCACGGGGGCGTGGGATCGAAGATTTGAAAAGTGACACCGAGGGGAAATGCAGCGCAAGAAATAAAAACCCAGATCGGCCGAAATCAACGGTTCTCGGAACGCCGTACAACCAGACGCTTGCTCCAGGGAGATCGTTCCACCAGTTCGTTGACGACTTCGAAAGAGTCCCAGGTGGCGATCGGATGCGAGATGCGATTTCAGACCCAAGATCCTGGAGGGCCCTGAAGGGTTGAGAATTTGGAAATCGTGGCGTTTCAAGCCGGCACCGCGGTTGCGAGCTAAGTCAGATGCGATCGGGGGGGGCGAGGGGAAGTATAGCTTTCCTACGGGCCCAACACCATTCCTTGGTTCCGTCAAATCACCGTCGGTTTTCTGGGGGCTTCTGGCGGCTGCGAACTGCTGCTATCACGGCTGCTGGATTCTTCGGGAGGGAAAAGAACCCGGGGCTATAGTTTAATGAATCTCTGAACCCTAATGGCAAAGACGATAGGTCCCGAGTCCACGATCGATCGGCCACGCAAGGGATATTGGGGGGGACGAGTCGAAAGGAACGCCGCGTGGAAGTCGATTAGGAATTGGGTGTTAAAGGGGAATGTCAATCCAAATATGCACGAGGAGGAAGGGGCGCGATCGATTATATGGATTTGGAGGAAGGCCAGAGGGGAGGGGGGTGGGAATTAAAGAATAAAGAACGCTGAACCGTCCAAGCAGGAAAGGGAATAGCCCGGGGCTTTAGGATTTTAAGGATTTACGTATTTCAGAAATTAGCACTTTTTTAGTATTTTAGGCTGTCTATAATGGCGGAGACGTATTCGAATAATAAAATCCTCCAATAATTGCGAAATACAGAAATCGAAAATTAGGATTTTGGGAATTTCCGAGATTCCTACAAGCGGAATAGGCCCAGTACGAAAGGGCGAAAATGTATTTTTTTTTAAAAAAGAAAGGGAACAAAAAAAATAAGAAAAACAGAAAAAAGAAAAGACAAAAAGGAAAAAAAAATACAAAATGCAGCCGGGACAAAAAAAAAAAAAAGGGCCCAAAGGACCAGCGAGGCCAGCAAGGCCAAGGGGATCGAGGCTACTTCGTTACGGGCCTTAGATTGGAATGAACGGAGGGGGAGGGGAATGGCCGGTACGCCAACAGGAAGTTTAAAAATAATAAATAATCCTCAAAAAGCAACACCCCCATTATTTTGCCTAGAAAGAGAAAAAAAAGAAAATAAAAGTTGAATTTTTCCATCGGAGGGATCAAGTGGAGATCGAGATGGGCGGATCGTAGACGATTGAATTTAGCAGGGGTGGAAAATTACTGGGAAATGAGCAGATCTGTCATGACCAGGTTTTACGGAGAGGCAAATTACGGTACAGCGAACTGCGGATCTTCGCATGTGGAGTAGACATGGGATCATACCTATCACTGCTAGTCTGGACGGTGGGGAAACGGGAAAAGAAAGGATTCAATAATCATCCCATCCAGTTGGGAGTTCTGTTATACATTTTTGATTATTATGATGATTATTTCTTTTTGAGCTTCCTCTGCCCTCAGACACTGGACCCAAACCCAACCCGCAGCATCGATGAAGTTTTGGGGGGTCACAGAGATTGTACAGAGTCCCTTCGCTGCCGCCTGGGGCGTCGAAGAAGCCGGTATGGCATGACTCCAAGTCAGGAACACATGGGTACGGGTGCAACCTGGCCACTGCCACTGGCAATCTTCCCTAGTAGTTTGCTAAATCTGGCTGGCGTAGCGCGCTTTGCGAACAATTCTGCCACGCGATGTCCACTGTCTGTTTGCACCCGACAGGCTGGGAGCTTGGAGCTGGGAGCTGGGAGTCGGGGAATCTTTGAAGGCGATGGTTTCACGGCGGGCAAATATACTTCGAGGCCTCTCGGGGTGATATACCCTCATAGACACTTGAGTTACTCCCGGGTAAATAGTCCATCTAAGTATTCTCACTATTGTATCGGCTACATTTCTCTCCCTGATTGGGGTATTCCCCCGCCACCTAATTTTGACAGATACTAGTATCACATGGGGGGATTATTTGACCTATCAGTCCTAGGCGAGGCAGTGTCTCTCTCCGGCGTTCAGACCTCTTCCAAGATTTGGGGCTGATCAATTTACCGAAGGGGGTGGGAGCCATGATGTCAGGGATCGAGATCGTATACAGTATTGGTATATAGGATCGGGCTTTCTGTGAAAAGGCAACCGTCCTAAAATAACCGCAGAGAGGCCGGGCCCGAGAATCAGGGCCATAATCACGCATTGAGATCTTAATCGGTGGAGATCAGCCATCGTCATATACTAACCCCCTTCTAGGTTCTCTTGCAATCGTGACTAATTCGGTCCCGACATCTCCAATGGGAGGCATAGACGGGTTACACAGACGTGTCTTTCACCAGATCTGCCACTGATAGTCTCGATTCAACGACCCATGGTTGGACCGTTGGCTCTTTTCTGTCTCGATCTCGGGCGCTGCCGCACATATCCTAGCAAAGACGACGTCACGCCCCCACTCCTGGGAGCTGCTTCTGATCGGATTCATAAGGGCTTCAAAGTTCAGTTTTGCTCTCGTTCGTCTCAGTCGGACGACTCAGGAAATAAGAACGCGCCTCAGCCCGCTCGGCCGAAACCTCCTTTGACCCCTCTCTCTTCTGCTACTTAGCGCCCTCGATCGGGGCTCACTTCCCTGTTCAGCACTGGCACCGGACTTTTGATCATGACCATCCGCCCCGCCAAGCAGTTAAACTTCGGGATCTCGATCGGCTGCCCCGGAGAGTATGAGATCGCGAAGCCTGGTGAGCCTTCAGCTTTGTCTGTTGCTGCATTCTCTCTCTCTGTATCTGCCAGGAACAGTCCGCACTCTGCTCGATTGCCTGCCCTCCTGGCTGTTTACTGCCCGGGTCCCGCAGATGTCAAGCCGGGAAAGCAACATGGCACCTTAATAAACAAAAGCAGGGATCCATGGGGCGTGTAACCAATTCTGGGCGGTACACCTTGTCCCCAAACTGCCGGGCGTGGACCCTTCGAGGAAGAGACGATGGAAAACCGAGAGCCTGGCGAGCCCCATTTAAGGAGAGTTTACGTGGCTTTGGCCCTTGCGGGCCCACATTGGCAGCTCCGCCGTTGGACTGTCATATTCTGACTTGCCCATTACGCCCTTATTGCCCCGACTCATCCTGAGACAACATCTAAGTCTACCACCCCCCCCTCGTTCATAGTAGTCTGAATCCCGGACTGAATGACACTGGTTTGTGGGCTCTGGCTCTGGATCGCTTCATGCGCACAGTCCCGTGGGCCGAACGCCTCCACAATGTAGGCACCAGGCAAATTGCCGTGGGATCTTCGGAACCTTCTCTGCAGCCCGTTGATCGAGCGGCACAGACCGTGCGGACTATGTCTGGGTTTTGCCTGCTCCCCCTTTATCCTGCTTATCCAGATCCCCCAGAGTAGATCCCTAGAAAACACAGTATCCCCACAACATCCACTGCCATCGCAAGCGAGGGCATGATTGGAGACAGCAATGCACTCTGCAAATCCCTACATACTGCACCCACCCACAAACACCTACAAACCAACTCATCCGCATGCAGGGGAAAAAAAAGTACGCTGGGAATGATCTGCCGCCGCAATTTCCTCGATCCAGCAGACTAAGGCTTCATCCCCGTGGCCCAGAGCGCAAACTACGTTCAAAGCAGCATCCCAAAGAGGCCTATGGACGAGGGCCTGTCAGGAGCCCTGCGCATTTCTTCTTCCCCCGTAAGACACCGGCGACATCCCCCCTCCCCCCCCGGGGTCTCTTTCAGTCACGCTACGATGTGTTTCATGCATCTGTGTCGGCTGAGATTTGGTCCATGCACGGTAGGTCACCTCGTTTGCCCGAACTTTGATGCAAGACTTGTGTCTCCTGCGGGCCGTCTCCACTATGCGCACGATCGGGCTCAGCAGGGGGGTAAGCGGAGGGCTCGAGTGGACGGGCTGGACAGCACATGCTCTTGGCCTAGCTAAACTAACTTTCGATCCCGTTTGATCCCTGGCCCTCCGGGGAAAACAGGATGGCACTTTGCCTTTTGGGTTTCAGCGTGGTGTGCACCGGAGGAAAGCGAGAGGGGGCGAAGGGCGGGAAGACAGCAGGGCCCGGCCCGGGGGGAAGGGGACAAATGTACGGAGTACCGGGATCAGAGCTATCTCAGGGCCCAGATCCCCCTCCCCCGCGGCCCTGGTATTTCGATCTGAACCGCTCGGAATCGAGACTGACAGCTCCGGTCACGAACTCCGCGCGAGAAGACGGTAGTCCGAATGGTATCGCCATTGGATGGGACTTGACGGTCGAAGAGCCGCGCTGGATTGCTAAAGGCTCCCACCCCCGTTGCCTTGGGGGCAACCGTGCGCTTCGAAGTGACTAGTCGCGAGAACTATTTCCCATGTTCACGAGGGCCTGCGGACCTCGGCCCATACTCCGTAGACTGGAGATACCCCCAGCGGGACGTCAAGGTCACCTGAGCAGGGGAGGGGAGTTTAAATGAGATTACAGTGAGGTATTACGGAAGGGCTGGAGACTGGAGAGGGAGAGAATTTGCAGGGAAAGTAATTGCGCAGTTCCTTGCGCGGAATCATTTGTACGAGTCTCGCATGAAAGACAAACCCTGTGGGGTCTGCAGTGTGAATATCGAGGTCGCTGTGCAGGTCACAAGGGAATGACCAGTAGGATTGTGGCCTCACGGAGCTCTGATCCACTTAGGGCTCTGGGCATTTCTCTCGCAAATGCTCTCTCTTTCTTTCTTCCCCCCTGCCCCCCCTATTCAACCCCCCAAGTGCCAGGCTTGGTGACCTCCTGAGCTATCCCTTGTCAATCTAGATTGGAAAAGGTCAGGCGAAGCAGAACCCCCTAAAAGGGCGAAGAGAGATCGTCCAGAGACCAGCAGCAGTACCGACTAGTGAACGCTTCACGTCCCGGGCCAGAGGAAGTGCGGTCGCACGGGGATTATCACGGAATGATCGACAACGCGCGATGGGACCGTTGGGACCGTTTGGGCTCTGGAGCCCTTCGAGGCCCGCTGGGACAAAGCGGCCAATTTCCCAGCCTCCCGACAAGTGGACCTGGGCCACCGATCGCTCACAGATCAGATAATCCTAGCCTTTCCAAGCAAATGAGCTGCAGCCCCTTCACTCAACTGGGCAAGAGATTAAGATCCGATCACTAAGTAGTTTGCCTTTTCCGGGTCCAGAGCACGATCCCCCTCCTCTGGGACCGCCTTTTTTGGAGAGACCAGGCGTCAAGAGGACGAGGAGTTGGGGACGTGTTTGCGAAGTCCACTTTCCATATGGTCAGCGGCATTGCTCCGACTATTTCTTCAATCCTGTGGCATCCCTATCCACATTCCAACCTGCCATTCGCAGGACGATCGTTGGACCGTCCCGCTAAAGAAGTGGCGCGGCCAAAACCGTTGCACCTCGATCCGATGAGGTGTGCCGCTTTTGATCCGAAACCTCTTGATCCCTGTCAGCGTTAACAAATCTGATCGGGGATCATCGAAAGGAAGTACTCCGTGTTCTCAATGACATACTAGTGTAGATACAAACCCGTTCTCACGTCAATCTGACATAAGGAGTTTTCCCCAGCCGTTTGGCCTTTTTACTAAGTCGCCCATATGCACTCGCAGCATATGACGTGCCTCCGGGGATTTACTACTAATATCAGTCTAAAAGAAATACGAATTAGCGCGAGGGAGTGCGGAAAAAGGGAAAAACGGGGAAAAAAAAAAAACAAAAACAACAAAAACAAAACAAAACCGGGCGGGACCCCACTTGCTTACCTAGCAAGTTCCCAGCGAGTCTCCAAACGACAGCAGGTTCACGCCCCTACACAGATAAACCTCCGAGCGGGGAGAAGCCACAAATGCCAGGGATCTGGGTATCTTCTCTACCATTAGCCTCGCACGTACCCTATTTCCCACGCGTGGCGTTGAATTCAGGCTGAATACTCTGATTAAAGGGGCGAAGGAGGGGGGGAAGGGAGAGGCTTGGACTCTCCCAGTAACTAGTGGGGACTCATCCGGTAATCTGCCCGATCTCTAGACTCAAACGGGCAAGTTGACAGCTAAACGGCGACAGCTGAGCGAGCTAGAATAATTTAGGAAAGGAGGGGAGGGAAGGTGACGAAAGTGGTTTCTCCCTTCTCCGAGAATAATCAGGACAATCGAGCCAATCTGCACTTTCCCCGAGCGCGGGATGACAAAACTGGTAGGAAACTTCTGCACAGCGCCTGATCAGGGCGACTACCCTTCCCACGAGGGCGGGACTTCAATCAGGTCAGGCCATATGGGCCCTTCAGAAAGCTAAACCGGTTAACATGGAGCATCTCGATACGCTCCCGTTTTAAGTACTGCGTAGGGTTACGATAGGCACCCCCGAACTCCTCATCGGGGCCGGTTGCGTCAGATCTTCTCGTATTGTTTACTAGCTTAGGAGGTTGACACTATTAGCGCTTTGTATCTAGACTATCAAAATAAAGATAAAATTAATCTTTTCTATTCTTTTCTTTTCTTTTCTTTTTTTCTTTTTTCTTTTTTGCGAGAAGGTGTGGGGGGTGGAGGGGCCGCTTGTTCGTTTTCGTTTAGGGAACATCGGACTCTGGTTTCCTTGGGATTGACCAGATAATGTAAGTCGTCAGAACAAGAAATAGCTTCGTGGGCGGCCGTTAGCTGCATGTGGAATCCGGACCCCAGATCGGCTCCAATATCTTAGCTCTTTGTCATCGCTGACTGATGATGGAGTCTGATGGATAGCTGTTTTGATCGGCGGAGGCAATTGGAGCGATGGCAAGCGGAAGAGAAGATCAACCGCAGGGGGGGGTCATTCGCACGATTGCTGGGACCCCTGGGTCCCAGACCGCAAAAAAGAGACTCTGTAGAAGTTTGTTTTTAGTTGGAAGAGACAACACCAGTTTTACGCCACCTGAGATCTAACGGTAAGCTTTCTGCATGTTCCAATATGGATTTTGAGGTACATACAGGCAACCGAAGGCAACCTAACCCCCATCTGCCGAGCTGCAAGGATGTACCTCCATGGGAGCTGAGGAGGGCCATGTCAATCGACCCGAATCAGGATTAGATCCTTCCTAAGAGATTCAGGAGATAGTACTACGGAGTACGCGGAACACGGTTTAGTTCCGAACCGAACCCCCGGGAACGGTGAGGCGACTGTTGGGAGAAGAGAGAGATGGAGAGTAGCTGTACAGAAGGACGAGGCCGCGAAGGGGGGTAGGGCGAGCTCTGCGCGATTTGGACCACGATTTAGCGTATTCCTCACGCTGCAGGGCAAAAGCATATTTGTACTCCGTGCGTATCCCAAGGCGTCGGGATCCAGGTACCAATGACCTTTCACGGAGATCTTGCGCAAGACGATATTACGGTTTTAAGACCCATGCATAGACAAATCATCAATCTCATACACTGTTTCCCATCGCCACGATTACTCCAGACTTCCGTGTTGCCGCGATGCAGAGCACTGCAATAGGAAACGCCTCCATGCGACCCACTTCCTTCCTGCCACCATCTGCCGTGCAAAATAAGACTAACGGTATAAAGATGGCGCAAATCCCGAACTACCGGCTCCTTCCCAGCCCCACCGCAATTTTGCTGATTTGCTACCGATGGGCTGTCGGAATAATCATCACCCCGGTCCTTTTTTGGGATCCCAGCAGCTCTACGGAGTAGCTAGGAAACAGGCAACGACCTCTCAAATTCCAGCTGTCTTGGTGCGCTGGGATTCGTGAAACTCGCGTCCAGCCACTAATCTAATCTGCATTTGAGTGCATCTATCATATGCTTGCTCGGTACGGAGTACTCAATTCCACTCCTTCATCGACGTAGTGGTCCTCAACTCCTTCGATCTATGTTTATTCCACAGGTCGGGGTTTCCGAGCCCTACAGCTGACCCAAGATGGATTAACGCATCGTTACATCCGCTTGGGCGACTGCCCAGGCGTCAACAAGCCTCCATTTGTCTCAGGGACGCTTTCCCGATGGTTTTCCCGAGTGCTTGCCACGCGGGTTGGAAAAATTCTCCACATACGAGGAATATTAAACATGAGATTCTCTTGTGGGGACGGTGGATGTGACTATTGCTTCCTGTGTTTGATGACCCGTGTGCCGGATCACCACAAATCTGATAGAACCAGAGTAATAGGCAGCTGTCCTTTACTCCCAGACACCTTGGGGCTAATACTAGCACCAGGACTGGGTCCTTGGCTGACATTCTAGACTGTGAGTCTGATTACGGTTAATCTCCGGTCTGAGATTATCCCGTGTCTTCGATAGGCTTAGCGGTGAAAGTGCGAGCCACGGAGGCTCTCAACGATCTTTGATTCCCGCTTGCGTCAGCTGACTTCTATATCCAATTCACTGGCTCCTACCCTCGTGGTTTCTGGCCCAGGGTTGACCGCTGGTTCGTCTTTGTTTATCGACAGATCCCAGGGCAGGACACGGACCGGCGAGCTAAGCTAGTCTAGCGAGGCATGAAAGAAAGGATACCAAGGGTCATATATGCGCAATTCATGCTGGTTCCCAAGCTCTGGCCATGACTGATGATCATTACTTCTCTTGCAAGCACTCCTCCCTGGCAATGCCTTTTGGTTGGCGGCTTCTTCTTCCAGGTCGTACATGATGGGTGTACCCTCCCCACAGGCCCAGAGAGCTCCCGGCGCACGATCGTCCCGGTAGATCAAGGTAAACAGCTTTTCCATGGGCATTAGTAGCTGCCGCTTTAGGTACACGCATGACCAGATTGGTATAACGTCCGGGGCTTCTGCTACAGGGATCGTTCCTTTAGGGCTTCGTGCCGTTCGGCCGAAGGACTAACTATGCAGAATGCCGAATTTGTTTACTGAATACGTTACCTGTCGAGAAGAGGAGCCCTACGGGATCTTTCCGTTTCCTTCATGGATTGGAGTCTTGCGTGGTTTTACGCTTATCGTCGCATGTACGGAGGGGAGCATGAATCATGTTATTGCAGGTGGAGACCAGACTCCTTCAAGGTTGGTGGGATCGGGGAGAAGACGCTCCCCTCTCATCCCTGGAATCGGTGAAGCTAGGACGAAGCGAATCGGGAGACTCGCCCCTGGCCTCGTTGCGCATTCCTCTATGAGCAATCTAACCAAGTTGATCCTTCCCCGAATGAAGAGAATGCCTTCTATTCACCACTAGCTGTACGGAGTATCGGCAGTGATCCGGGGATAAGGGGGGTTCCAGCGTATAGCACTTGCCAGCTGGAAAGTACCTGCTAGCAGGTAAATCCTTCGCCCCTGACCGCTGAAGAATGGAGTCCGGCAGATAGACCTCTGTAGTTAATGCCGAAGTACGAATTGTGTTTCCTCTGGAGACGGACATGCTTAATACCGTAATTTTGTTCTGCATCTGATAGCTCATGATGCTCTCTTATCAGAAGATGGACATTGTGATACAGGTTCTTCTAAGCCTTTGTGTTGACAGCTGCCCAGGGCGCAAGAGTCTGCAGCCCGTCTAGACCGCCTGTGCTGGAGTGGGCGATTTTGAGTTTTTTCTGACAGGTGAACTAAACCCGCTCGGTTCCAAGGAACGACTTCCCCGGGTCGCCAAGGACCCCTACTATAGTCCCTGACTCAGTATAGCTTCCCGACAACATGGGTTCGCTTGGTATTTGTCATGCGTTTCCGCATTCCCCATTGCAGGAGTGGCCAAGAGGTGCTGTTCTTCTCCACCCTGGGATCTTCCAGATAGGGGGAGATCCCCACTCTTCCAACAGCATATCATCACTCCTAATCATGAATTGGTTTACTCATTTCCTCATAATCATAGCTTTCATGACGGGGTTCGGCTCCCTAACGTGAACCGAGCCTATGTATGAAGGAGGTGGACCGGCCTCGACCAATCCGCAAGGGTCCTTTCTCATCTCCTATCAGCACCGAACAGGAAGGAGGATCGTCTGGCTAGGAAATCCGTAAAACGAGGCAGATCCGTGCGATCGCTTACTGCAGCACATGGGCCGAAGGATCGGCAATCTTCAATCAAACCAAGCACCGTGACTATCCAGGCCGCGCACATGGGCTGGACCCATGGCATAGTATGACAGAAAACGGCCGTAGTTGGCGTCCACAGGCTTCTCCACCTCTAGCGACCCGCAGATTCGTTCTTCATGCATCCAGCAGGGAGGTTTTCATATGTAGCGATCTGGAAGCGAAGGACAAGGGGGGGGTAACGAAGGTGGTGGGGGCAGTCCGAGCTCCGCTACAACCCTTAGTGCGAACCAAACACCTTACTTGTTTTAAACTTTTTTTCCTTTTTGTCTTCGTTCTTGAGACGAAACAAAAAGAGTGGAGCTCATTCCTCACAATAGGTGGGATTGTGGCGCCGACATGTCCCCGTGGGCTTCAGGAGGCAAAACCGGATACTTGGGAGAGTTAACGCCTCTCATACTCGAAACCGTCTGGATGGCTGGAAAAAGAGACCGCCGATCTCAGGCAGTTTGATGAGTCAATCAAGAGGACTACCGGAAGAGCGCTTTGCAGCGTAGAAACAGGATTCGCCTCTGGGACGGCCTATTCCCGCAGCCGACACAGACTCAGGACTTTTGCGGATCTCGATGAGTCGAGTGTGATGAACCTCGATGTAGTTGTACACAGCCTGGCCCCCATCCCATCCCTTGAGCCCAGGAAAGCCAGGGACCAAAGAACGATCCGTCCAATCGAGCTAGAAGACTAAGATTCGTGCACGAGGGAGGGCGCTTGGCGAAACCGTTCTCGACCGATTCCTTCGCGATCCGATGTCACCCATCTGTCACCCATCTGCCACCCGAGGCCTTGGAAACTGAGGGGTTAGACGAAGACAACCAAATCCCGAACCTGGCTGGACGGGGGACACAGCCCCCCTCCAGGTACTTTTGCCCCGGACACGTTGTGGTGGGCAACGGGCGTGGGATATTTCTGTCAAGAACCACCCCACTGTCAGAGTACCTGTGTTTCGTTTTCTTGTACGGAGTACGTCGCGTGCAGATTGCATACTGCGATGCAGCTTGCCGTTATGGTGCTCATTTGATGTCTTCTGGTAGTTGGCAGACTTCCTGCGCTAGTTGTTATACCGTTTGATCCGAGAAAATCATATGATTCTGGTTCGAATTCTCTTTATGATCCCTTGCTTCCTTGTTTGAGCCTGGCATTGCCTCGTTTCTAGTCCCAATTGGACTGTGTGGCTGTTCCAGCGGCGCGAAGAGGAGGGTGGTTTAGTGTAGTCCGTATCAGACCCATGGCGTAAGAAAAGAGGCAAGTCTAAATGGGTTATTGAACTCTTACCTAGCATCCGCTCCAGGGCTTGCATGTCCTATATTACTTCTGACAAAGTCACAGACGGGCAGAAGAACGCGAATGGCTTTCGCAGGTTGAAGTAATGCGAGCGCTGAGGCGCCCATGAGGAAAAGAAGGCATCCGCTTATGGTCCAGGGATGGTATACTTCTCTTACACCGAATGCCTCATTCGGGCCCCTGCAGCCGCTGACATCGCAATCGACCTTCCACCCCTCCTTATCAAGTCCGCCAGGTTCCAGACCTCATCGAGATCCACAGAAATACCTGGTCTGTCCATCAAGACCGCATCCAACTGACCACAAGCGGCGGTTTCGTCCTTACCAGCACGTGACCACGCGCCGTTGGACGCGGGGGGATCTCCAACTTCCCCCCCCGCGTTTTCGCCCACCTCTTCGTCTTATACACATCAGCGTGCCCCCTCATCTGGCCCACAGTCTGGCCACCAAGAATATGGCGACGTCCCTGAAATCCCTGGCCGAGATCCCCGTTCTCTCGCGCCTGTATCGCCAGGGAATTTTGCACCCCTCCACGTCAACGAAGCAGCCCGTCCAACGTCTCAACGATTCCGTGGCCTCTCTCCAGTACGACATCACCAAGCTCAAGGTTGACTGCATCGTTAATGCCGCGAATCGCTCATTGCTGGGTGGTGGCGGCGTAGATGGCGCTATTCACCGGGCGGCCGGCCCCCAGCTGCTAGAAGCATGCAGGTATCTGGACGGCTGCGATCCCGGCGATGCCAAAATTACCCCCGCTTACGAGCTACCCTCTGAGCGGGTCATCCACACCGTTGGCCCGATCTACCGCCTCGAGAACAATCGAGACCCTAGACGCCCGGAAATCCTCCTTCGTTCGTGCTACCGGCGCAGCTTGGAATTGGCCGTTCGCAAAGGCATCAAGAGCATCGCGTTCTCGTGCATTAGCACCGGAGTCTACGGGTACCCGAATGAGGCAGCCGCGTTCATTGCCGCGGACGAAGTTCGGAATTTCCTTGAAGAGCCCGAGAGTGCTGGGAAGCTGGATCGTGTCATCTTCTGTCTCTTCCAACCAGAGGATGTGGCCGCTTACGAGAAAGTGCTTCCGTATGTCTCCCTGTCTCATACTAAGCCCTAATTGGGGGCTTCAGCTAACCGGCTCTTTCCCTTCTTACCTGCTTTATAGGAAAATATTCCCCCCGACAGAAGAAGACCTCAAGGACCCCAGTGAAGGGGCATGATTTGTGATTCGGATCGAAGATTGCTTGCTTGCTTTTCGTTTCCATGGCCTAACGAGATCACGACGATATGTAACATGCATAATAAAAGCGAACAGAGGCAGAGAAGGGCTTTTTTTTTTCTTTTCCGGCACACAGACTCCCAACCCGTCTTTTACGTGCTCCTCTCGCCCGCTAATACCTGAGCCGGAATTCTACTGTTCTATCGGGCCTGAACCAGTCTTCTCTGCACCCAAGCCAAGAGGGCCTAGCTACGAAAACGATGCGCCTGGCTTTACTTTGAATGGGATCTGTTCTTTTCGGCCGTGCCAGTCTGAGGTAGATTGGCCATGGTATCTTTGTGTTATTCAATCAATTTCCGTCGGAGTTCCAAACACGCTTGTGCGAGGCCTGGTTTGTATTTTTTTTTTCTCTTTGGGGATCACCGAACAATATCTCTCCACCTTGAATGCCCGGGGTAGATGCCATAAAGTAATATTACTTCGAGTTTATCCTTTGACACTCGAGCGGACAAGGAACAGCTCGGGGAGAGCCTCTTATTTCTTCCCCAGCTTCGTGAACCTTACTTAACGCGCATATTCAAGCCGAAGAAAGTTCAGGTTTATACCATTATTATTAACGGCTCGTGCTTTATGTACGTATCTCTGAAAAGACTTCCAATGCATCCAAGCCTGGTAATATCAGGGCTGAAATAGCCAAATGAGCCAAAATCCCGAAATGTAAAATGCTTGAATGCGATGCTTCGTGTTCGCAATGAGAATGCAAATGCTACTGAGAAACAATCCGAATATCCTCATGGTTCTCTTCTTGTAAGCGGTCGATCTCTGAAGATATACTCATGACCCAACGGTCTTTCTCCACTCGACTGCGTGCCTTGAAGACGATCGTCCGGCCAAGTTTACCAAGAGCTGAGACATGGCGCAGAGACGTTTTCGCAGCGCCTTGTGCGTCTTTTTCTTGGGCCCGGAACAGTCCTTTCCGGATTGATTGCCAGACAACGAATGTGATGGCCGTGTCTTCATCCCGACTAGTGAAGCAGTCGGATGAGAGGTAGACACGAGGGAGAGCGTGGAGACCGGGGTTATTACTATCAAACGTTTGGTTGGCGTATAGCAAGTCTGACTCGGTCGCTAAGCCGGAGTAGATGTAGCAGTCCCGTAGGTCAATAGTTGTTTCGTGCTCCTGGTGGATATGTGGAATTTGGACGCCATTGCTGCCTCGGAGACCGTGGCGGAAGATGATCAGTTTACCGTCCGAGAGGACAACGTGGCACCGTGCGAAAGTCGTATGGCGACGCGGTTTGCGGTATAGCTGGCCGGACATCTGGTTGGGACAAGTCTAAGTTGGGCTCTCTGGAAGGCAGGGGTTATATGCTTACCTTGATTGTACGGCAGCCTGACAGCAGGCACATATTGTGCAGATGTGGCGATGCCTCGGCCTTCTTCACCTCCCATTTCTCTGCAAACTGACCCATGACGGACTCCATCTCGTCATCTATCTCAAGAAGCTGGAGATTGCGTTTCCGAATGGCCTTGAGCTCAGCTGCATCGTCGGCACAGCGTCTTCTCCAGTAGTTGACCAGCGCCTCTAATCGTTTGATCCACTCGTCACGAGTTCCAGCATCGTATGCCTGGAGACGAATTACTAGGCCGTTGTCCAGTGCCATCTCAAAGGTCCGATCATCATCAAATTCCCTTGTTGCGCCATCGTCCTGAAGGGTGTCTCGCGGCTCGGGGTGGAAATCAACAGAAGGGCCCTCTCCGATATTCGGATCCGCTGAGCTACTTCCCCACCGAACCTGACGTACTTCTCGCACTTTGCAGAGATCAATGTACCCATCTGCTTGGCTGATATTATGCGCTTTCCTCTGGGCCTGGGCATAAGCTTCTTCGTCGTGTCGCTGGATATACTCAGGGTTCCCGTTTGTTAACCACGAAACATCGCCCTCTTGGAGTGGGTATGGATCAACGTTGAAGCAAATCGGGGCGTTGTTGATGATATCCTGGTAAGAAGGGATTTCGGATTCGTCTGTAGCGGTAAGCTTCGGTGGCGGCGGGGGCAGCGCCTTGGCCGGTCTACAGAACAGCAAATGATGGTCTTCGGTGTAGAAGTAGAGTCGCTTGAAGAACATTTTGTTTCTCCGCTGGTGGATGCCTCTCTGAGATGTGAGTCGAATGAGAAACCCCTCCAATGGCGGTGGTTCTTCCTCTTTGTGCTCATGACATAAGTCGCCTGGGGACTTTATCGCAGTTGGGTAGTGATACCGAGGACGCAGCTCCAATTCATGAGATGACAGCATTGCCATGGAACCATACATGTTCTCTTCGTTCACTCCAAAGACCCATTCGAGACGATCGTATCGTTTCCAAGCCAGGCCCATCTTTTCCGTCTTGGACCACGCTCCAAGCACTTCCGCCCATTCGGGACGCCCTTGAAGCATGTCCAAGCAGCCTCTTATAATGGCCGCAGCAGCGAATTTCTCTTCCGCCGCGTGCTGGCTGAGAATCGTCGTGTGGTTCTGGTCGGTATGTCCTAGCCCTAGACGAGCTTCTAAATGCTTGAAAGGGTCCTTGAATATCAACGAGACACCTAGGTCAGGAATGTTGATAGGCAGGTCACTTGGACGACGCCAACCGAGCACCTGGCGTATGAACGTATACCACTCAGCTGCATGAGCCGCCGACTTGGGCCGAATAATATAGATTTTGGTGCCGCGCTTGCAAGGGTGCGACACTACGATGGTCTTGTCGAGGGAAGAATACAGATTGACCTGGGTGTTTCTGTGGCTCAGCCGGATCTCGTAGTGAGGCGGCGTTCTGCTGCGTGGATTTTGCACATCTGGAATCACTCGGGTGCGATACATCTGGAGAGTGAAGGGCGCATGCTCGTGCGAGCTCGTTCGGCAAACAACTAAGTACTCCCGCCATCTGTCGACGGTCCGGGTTTCCATGCGCAGGCTGTCATTCTCGCCGTAGTTTGCTGGCAATGCGTCTTTCGAGGTCTCTTCCACGAGCACCAGCATTCTTTCAGCTTTGACAATCTCGCCCTTCTGGCGCTTCCGTCGATGGGGCCTGTTTGCAGAAATGGTACCGTGCGTCTTAGCAATGCGGGACCGCAGCCTTTGTTGCTTATCCATAATATTGTCATCCAAGTTGAGTTTGGCCATTTTCTTGGTGATCCTGCCATGGACGTGTCGTTTCCGCACTTCTTGCTCGGGCTCTTCATTATCACCATCCGCATACTGGGGGCCATGGGGCTCTAACGAAAGTCGGGATATACCAGAGGCTTTACTTTCCGACTTCATATGGCTGATCCGGCCTTTGAAGCTCTTCCCGTTCTGCTTGTTATCCGGCCTGTTCTTCAACAGATCCGTTGTTGAATCAGCCTCGCTGGGGGCTGCAGAGTTGGCTGATGGGCTTGCATTACTAGGTCCAGGAACACTCAAATTTTGGGACGCGCGTGACTTGGGTCGTGTGTCAGAAACACCTAGCCCTTGATTTGGTCGAATTGTCGATGTGGATGCTCGATCCGTATCTGCAGAACTGGCAAAAGTCTCTCGGGCTGTCACAAAAGACGATGACGCGTCTCCTTTGTCATACAAGCTATGATCATGCGCACTGGCGCGTGTACTCGGGCGCGGAGTATCGTCATCATCCTCTTCGTCTCCCTCGTGGGGACTGTGCTCTCTTTCATCCTCTGTGTCCGTTTCCGCCGTCAGTTCTTCCGCAGCAGGATCTTCGATCTCACGGAGCTGATCAGAGGGTGTTTCAGGATCTTCAGTCTCGGCCGCAAGGACTTCTTCGTCCTCAACTGGTTCCTCGTTAGTGTGGGTAATGGTGAGGGCGACATCGTCCACACCGGGTTCCGTCGAATGCTCGCTCTGATTATCACTGCGCTGCTGATTGTAATGAGCGGTAACAGGATCAATCGAGAATGATAGTGTTTTCGATGTGTAATTCTTGAAGCGGAGTCTGGATCGAAACCACGATTTTCGGTGTCCATGTAACCATCCTTCTGGAATCGGGCCGATAAAGAAACGGCGGCTTGTCATATGTAGATGATGGGCAGAGGCATGACGCTACTTGTGATGGGTCCTATCAGTCTAGAACGGGCCCTCAGGAGGGCATAAAAGGGGGTGGATCGCTGATCCAACGTACCAATTTCTGCTCAGTGAAGGATCCGACCGGCAAGCCTTCATACTGACCACAGTTGCCAGTACAAGAAGGGCCGGGGTCGGAGCTGTTTTCTGGTTCTGGAGTGCTCATGGCTCCTAGTGGTTATCCGCTAAGGGATTGGGTTGGAAGACACCGTGAAACATTAAGACCTGAAGATCATTTATGGCCCAATTGAGCGAGGATCGACATGAACAACCAATTCTGCGAGGGGAATCGGAGATCTCGAGACAGACATGTTCCGATGACGTCTTGCTTCAGAGCGGGAAGACAAGGCAAACAGTGTAAACATGCAAACAGCCCAAACATGCACATCGGAGCCCGCTTTCCTATTGGGTCCTCGTGCAGACGGGTGAGTGACAGCGGGACCGCTGTTGATACCCCCCGTGGTGGGTGCTTTCCTACTTCAGTTTTCATTCTTCTACACACTTCAATTCCTCTCGCGATCATGGTTCAAATCGCTCCCGGTACCACCTTCTTTGACACCATCCCGAAGTCCTTCGCGGACGTCCCTATCGATGCGGCCAATGGGGATGCTATTGCTACTGCCGAGTTCCTAGAAGCTGCTTCGTCCTTGGTGACTCTGTTCGGTATGGGAGGACTCGCATGGTATATACCAGCGTCAAAACATTAACGCATAGGCTATACTAGATGTCCTCGGATCTGCGGCTTTCACTCCCGTCAAGAACGACTTGTTGGGCAACATCAAGGTACGCTCCCTATTGCCCCCCCCCCCTTACCCCTCCCCGATCAACATCAATACTAATTAGGAATTTAGAAAGTACAAGACCGCTTGAACCAGGCTCCTGATGAGTCTCGCACTCTTCAGGACCTTGTTCGGAACGAACTAAAGACTAAGAAGCACACCGCTACCGAAGGTCTGCTCTGGCTTGTCCGGTACGTTGCTCCAGGTGTTGCAAGACACTCACCCCTTATATCTTCTGACTGAACATCTACGTTCAATTGCCGTTCGCCTCGCTGATAAACTGAGTAGTGGTCTGGATTTCACCGCACAGGCTCTCCGCCACAACATCAATAACGCCGCCTCCGAGCTCTCTGTTTCCTTCAGGGAAGCATATGGCGGTACCCTCAAGCCTCACCACTCTTTCCTCGTCAAGCCTATCTTTTCCGCCGCCATGTCTGCCACCCCATACCGTGCCGATTTCTACAAGAAGCTTGGTGATGACCAGGCCAAGGTGAATGCTCAGATGGACAAGGAGATTGCCGCTCTGGAGAAGAATGTGGCTATCCTTAAGACCTTCCTGGATAGCAAGGAGGCCAAATGGTAAGGTATTTTGGAAGTATAGTCTGATAAATTGTTCAGAGATTACAACCCAACTTTGATATGTACATATTGAACGTGTGCTTAAAGACACATGAACTTCTTCGATACAGCGGATCAGCAACTGGCTTTTAACAGTGGCATTTAGTCACCAATCAAATGAACGAAGATACATGACAGCTTTATCTTATGTCTTCGGCGGTGTATAGACGGTTAATAACCCCTCGCAGAAGGGGGTACAATCTCATTGGCACACTTTACATCGTATCTACTTTGCCTATTGTATTCTTACCCACTTGTAGGCGGTCCTCTCATCCCAGATCTCGTATGCAGGCACTGTGGCCTTTTTTTTTTTTTGATCATCCGAAACTGGCATTCAGCTGGAAAGGGAATAGCACGAGCCACCTGTCACCGGTGGCTCTGGACATTCAGATACTCCCTAACCCCAGTTACAGTCACTTGGGTAAGAGGAAACAGGGGAGCACATTGAATGACCTTCCAAAAATCGTATTTGACTATAAGAATGAAATGGCCGTGATCTGATGGTGCGATAGATAGCATCACACAACATATACACTGGTAAAATCAGAGACTGGGGCCATATCTTTGCTTCTTCCTGACATCTCACGGGATATACAAGTAACTCTCTTTAACTAGTATTGTCTATTGTCTTCCCTAATAGCAGCTTGAGCGAAATCCTTCGTATCTCTTGATGATTCATAGGCTGTGCAACCAAAATCTCCACTTATCTACTATACTCAGTCGGTGGTCACTGTTAGCAATTCCCAAATGCTCAGAACAATTACTCTTCTAATTGTACATAGAGGGATCCTAGAAAATGGAAGCTCATGCCCGAGGACTCCTTGATTCAACTACTAACGACAGTTTGGCCCGGGCCTCGAAATTTTCATCTAACGCCACATGTAAATCTTGAGAAGAACCCGTCCTCAGGTCCAAAGGACTGAAATCAATAATAGTTGAATATTTCATGCATGCTTTATCGCACGAAAAGACTAAACTCGTATGCACGGGTCATTTTGCCTTCTGGACTGGCTTAGGAACCACGGGTTGACCGACCACGCTGTGTCAATCGACAGAGCCCCCACAATGGCGTCAATCTTTGCCGATATAGGGACATGCAAATCAATCCCAGTTTGGCTGATTCGACAATCAGGGTAGGCTGGCTTCTCAATCGGAAAACCTCAAGTAATCGCAATAGCAACGGTCTCCGGCTCCTCTGCGACCGAATGATCCCTGGGAGAAGCTAGTGTTGTCTAAACGGGCTCTGCTTTGTGAAGATCCTCGCCCGCCGCCCCACTTAGTTAATGTTGCATGCATGTTGTCAGCAGAGAAACCCAATAAGCATCAAAGAACAAGACTGATTCTGGTCTAATCGCCGGGGTGGCCGGTCTTGAAACCGTAACTGGATTTCGAAGAGGCCTCAGACGGTCTTTTGGAACCTTGCTGCACGATAAATTGTAGCGGATTAGGGTTCTTTTGGATAAACATCCGCAGAGGCCCGGGCACCCCATATTAGAGGGACGAATGAAATTGGTCAGACGCGAGGTTGGCTTTACATTAATACGCATATTGTAGTAGTCGACTACGTAGCATTTCCCCTCTCTAATCTATGTGCAGATCAGTGATTTTCTGAAAGGATACCCTTTTGGGATATCTAAACTGTCTCTATTGCCGGTCTCTTCAACCAGCTTCCTATCATGGTTCACATGGGCAGCAGAAGGAACCCCGCAGGCTCGATCTGCAGATCTAGGGCCGGGGCTTGCCCATGTTCCTGCAATTATTGCGGTGGTTGCATATAACATTCTTCTGGAACCCCTTCAGTTATCTGTCCCAAGCAGTCGCTTCACTCACGATCACGGAAACCGCGCCGGCAGGCCGAGCTGCGTTTCCTTTACGGCGAATATATTCTCTACGCCTAGTGTCTACCTCAAGAAGTAATATTCTGCCCAAATTGCTCACCACTCTTATCAAAGGTGCACAGGGTGCCGTCCAACTTTCGCGAGGAAGAGTTTTCTTATGATTGTTGGTGGTTCTGACACCACAATGTCCTCCCTTGAGGGCCGCAGTCTGACTATCTTCATTGTTGCGACGTTGTCCTTATCCTTCTCTTTGGCCTCTGTCTGCCTAAGATGTTTTGTCCGGCTTAGACTGGTCCGGGCTTTTGGCTGGGATGATGCACTCATGGTGCTTGCCGTGGCAAGTTCAGCCCCAATTCTTACATATGTCCATGAATGCGAGTCTTACTATTGAACAGCTTGTAAACTTACTTTTCGCCGTCTGCGGGATTGTTGGGTCTTCTGTCGGTATTGGCCAACAGCTGCATGTGCTGGTTGAGCGGCACACAGTTGAAACTGCCATGTTTGTATGACAGCCCGCGATCTTTCACAAGAACGTGACATGCTGATCTATCTTAGTGGTGGTGGCTGGGGCAAACCAGTTATATCTGGGTCAGTGCAATTGCCAAAATTTCTATCGTCCTTGCTTTGCTTCGGTTCACCGTTTCCCGCCTCTATCGCATTATCTTGTGGGTCGTCATTACAGGAACTTCGATAATCAGCATCGCTTTTTGGGGGCTGATGACTCTTCAATGTCAGCCAGTCTCATTTTTCTGGCGACGGGTAGACCTCTACATGCACCCAGGCTCCATTGAAGGCAAGTGCGTCGACCTCAATAGCGTCGTGTCCATCGGCTATCTGTATAGCGTCGCTGCCTTCATTGGCGACTTGACGCTTGGGATCCTGCCAGTTTTCCTTGTCTGGAACTTGCAAATGAGCCTTCGAAGTAAGGCCGGGTTGATAGCAATTCTGAGTATAGGATGCATGTATGTTTTCTCCCAGCCCCGATACATGGTCTGAACTAACAATATCCAGCGCCGGCGCCGCAGTTGTTATCCGCATGCCATATATTCACGACTATAGAAGCCATGACTTCCTTTGTGCGTTCTAACATCTTCTTGATAAATGAGAGATGTGCTTCAAAACTAACAAGGCACTTTCCCGTCAGACGCTACGGCTAATATCTCCATCTGGTCCAACATCGAAGCTGGTTTGGGCATAACAGCAGGAAGTCTCGTCACACTTCGGCCTTTGTTCCGCTGGTTGCGTGATCCTGAGCTGGTGAACCCCAGGCAGAGACACTCCAGTAGCTGGCCGGTTCCAACAGGGGTAAGCCCTCGATGCTCGAATCTGTCGGCTCCGCAGACGTGGCGAACGGACTTCGTCCCTGAGCTTACGCCCACTATGGTCACTACCATTCACGCCACACGCCACCAACGCTGGAGCAGCAGCCAAGAGCATTTTTACCATAAGCGCGACTCGGTGTTTGAAGGGCTCAATGTGGAAAAAACCTTCTACATCTCGGAAGATGATCCGTAGCCTTCGAGTTACAAGCCACTTATTCCGAAGCATTTCCTCTTATTGATTGTAACCGATCCATTAGATGTTAGTTGGCGCTATGGTAACGAAGAATGATGTGTTTTGTTATACCATAGCTGGCCTGTAGATTGGGCTCTGGACACAGCGACACCGAATCGCTATACCATTCTGTGACCACGCTCAATCCAAGTCGAGTCTCGAGTCCCGAGCATTGGAACAGTCGCAAAGTGCGACGTAGTCTTCAAACTCAGGTCTCGCGTCAAAGACTTGACCTCAGCACCCTTCATACTGTCCTTTTCGCTATTGGCTATGATACCTTGCTTGGCATGCTCAAGCCGGAGCTACCAGTACTATTGGTGCTGACGGCGTCACCCTGCCTAGTATTGGCGCATCCCTGCTCCCCGGATTGCATCTCGGCGGTTTTGGGCTTACCGGCTCCCTGTGTGAGAACGATATATGTTCTCGATCTGTGATTGGCGTAGTTTTGAGCTTGACTTGGAACCCCAATGCTACTCGAACTCGAAATCTTTCGTTAAGCAATGCGGCCAGGTCTGTCCCTGTCACATATATATATGCAGCTCCATCTACCGTCGTAACACAAAAATTTTACCAAAGAGCCCCACAAAATAAGAAATAACCTTCGCAAGTAGCATATAATCAATAAAGGTTGATTTATTGTGCAGAAAATCATATAACGGCAACGAAAACGTCGTGGATGCCGGAAATTCCTCCGTTCACTCTTGCAATGAGAGCGATTCACTGGGGCAGCTCGATACTTCAATTTCTGGCTTATGGTGTCAAATTTCGGTCGACCTTCAACAAGCCCTGCCGGGCTAGCTCAATCGGTAGAGCGTGAGACTCTTAATCTCAAGGTTGTGGGTTCGACCCCCACGTTCGGCTATTCCTAAAATAACCTGAGATCTTTTTTTTCCCCTTTCTTCAGAAATTTCACTTTGTTAACTATTTTTTACCCTTCTTTTCTTTTCTGTTTCTTTTCTTTTCTTTTTTAGGTGGGCACTTTACTAAATTTCAAACTAATGCAAGGTGTGAAATCTAACCAAGCTAGATCGTGCCACAAAGAAAAAAAAGACTAGAATTTCTGGCTCTTCCATTATACTAGTATATCTCAAGTCCCGTCAACGCCTGATGCTATGCAGATAACTTGGTAAGGTGCTTGACGCCCAACACAGCATCAAGAATTTCGCAAAATGGAAGGGGGAAAAAAGACAACAAAGAAGATAGTTAGATGACAACAAACCATGCATCTGTACACAGGCTATGTGAAAAGAACGGGCGTGAAAAGCAATCACGAATTCGCCTGCAAAGTTCCAGTGTAAACACCCTCGAAATCGAGACCAGCTAACATGCCATTGACGCGATCGATCTCGCGACTTAAGTCTTCGACATTCATAGCGAGGCTGCTGACTTCATCGAATCTGCGCCGACGGTTGGCGTCAGCAATCATCTCGGACACGAAAAATTTCTGCTCCTCTAGCACAATGAGGCGCTCCCGGAGAGACTTTTCTTCGGCTTCGAGGGCGGACACCGCGCTGCTCGTGTCACTTGCCAAACTGGTGTTGCTGCCAGTAGCACCAATTCGGCGGTTGTATTTGATGGACGCAAGTGCTGAATCTTGTGGCCGACTTGGTGCAGGGGATCCATTCACCGGGGTCATTGGGGAGGATGTGCCGCTTGGAGTTTGATCTCTTGCTGGCGCTGCCTGTTTAAGGATCTTTGGTAGAGATTTCAGTGGCAACATATGAAGATGTAAGAAGTTGCTTGCTTGTTGATATATGGCTTTCTGTAGCTTTATCTGGGTAGGGGAGTTTGTGGGCAGGTCTCGAATGCGGCGGGCTGCGACGTCGTATTTTGCGAACGAGTCGATGAGTCGCTTTCGGACTTTGGAAGCTTCAGCAATCTGTGCTGATGATGGTGGGCGTCTCGGGTCTCTGTATCTATGGTTAGGATGCGATGATGGTCATCTGAGACATTCAGACATACTGTAGGGCATTGAGAAGCTTCTGAAATTTCGGTAGATGGAGTCGGATGCCTCTTTCGAATTGAACTAGATTTTCATATGCTCGGACTTCAGGAGATCGGCGTGACACATCGGCTTCAAAGTCGCGCCTTTTAAATAAAGTGGCTTTGCAGTCTTTGCACAGACGCACGTCCACGTTAATCAAGTCGTTTGTTCGGGCTTTCTCCAACGGCGTTTTGGATGCTATCAAAAGTCAGTTTGTGTCATAGTTTCGGATCAGCAACACATACAGGGTGAAACACTGAGCCCAACTTCACTAGAGCAGCCGGTACTGGGGTCCCCACAGACCACTCGCCCACAGGTTCTGCAATGGTGCCTTCGAAAGGAGTATCCCGAGAAATCTTGTTGACAAAAGGGGCAGCGAGAGACACTGGCATCATCCTGCCAGCTGACGACAGTCTGCTCAACAGCTTTCCGCTGGTCATGTTGCCAAGATAAGGAGAAAAGCTTGGTTGCACTGGGCTGAATCTGATCTGGTGGAAGGCTGGACAGCATCTGCGTGAGACGCGTCAATCGCTTTTCGAGTCGAGAAACCTCAAGGAAATCCTTATCCACAGTCTGCTTCCGGATCTTTTTGAATTCCGCAGAATGATCTCTCGATGCACCTGGTTGTGATCAGCTTTATAGACGCGATACTACCCAGGCAAAGAACGTACCGTTATGATCATTATACCCGTCTCTTGACTTGTAGCAGGTTTCGCAAACCCGAGCCCAAATCCCTCTCACTGGCTCATGCTGTGCCGACCGGGACAGCTTCATCTGGTACATTGTGTGCTCTTCACAAAAAAGATTGCCACATTTCCGGCAGTTGACGCACCCATTGGTTCCGTTGAGCCGCTTCCCACAGGATGGCTCTAGGCAGGTGTCGTAAAGGGTAGCAGTTTGCCAGTGTTCTTTCGTTATAAGATCTTCGGGGGCAAGGAGTCGAGGTGCAGTCTCTGCAGGTCCGGCGTGCGCGACCGCTGCTGGACGGCTAATCGTGGCGGTTTGGTTCTCGTTCGACTCGAACACGTCCAGGCCCTTGAGCTTCTGATTCAGAACAGCGAGCGGCTGGAAGCGTCTTGCCTTTTCCATTTGTATTTTGAACCAATCCTTAACTTCATCTTGCCGGTCGTCTTCTAGATTCTGGTGAAGGTCGTCGAGATGCCTGTCGATGTTAATCTCCGCGTGCGCACAATGGGGGGAACGAGATAGAGAAGTATAGGGTACCTATTCAGTTGGAGGAGCGTGAGCTAGAGAGGTGTTAGCTATCTGATCAATAGCAGGACCAAGTGAGGCGAGGTAGACATACCATCTCCTCGCTGCAGATCGGGCACGAGAGCTTAGCTCCGGGAGCCGCCGGGGCGGCAGAGATGGAGGTGTCGCCATTCTCCAACGAAATGCGCGAGGTGAGGTCTTGGGTCTCGGACGAGAACTGCGAGACGGACGTCTGGGAACTGAGAGAGACGCTGCTGGCGGTCGGCGAGAGCACCCTTGGCCTTGGCTGCGGGGACGAGGCCGGAGCTGCTTGAATCGCGGCCGGGTTTCCTAGAACTCGACCTCCACCCAACGTCCTCCGGGACATGATTACGGGAACATGGAAGCTGGGGCGGATAGGAGCGCGTTCAGCTCAATACCAAGTTGCCCGCACAGAGGTTCAAGCGCCCGGAGGGGGATAAATAGTAGGAGGCTTAGAATGGGGCCAGTGACGATGCGGGTGGAGCCTTGCTTTTTCAGGCCTCAGGCAGAAACGGGCCTCGGAAGGTTTGGGATCGTAGTTTCGCATATGCAGGAGATGCGCTCTGGACTTGCAACAAAAACATCGGAAATTTTCAAAATAAGGTGAACGGACAGACAAGGAAGCTAAATCCGCGGTATCACTTGACCAATTCAACCATAATGCTAAAGTCTGGTGACCAACGAATATTAGTTGCGTACTTTCCCTAATCGGGGGTTGTATGGCTTTATTGATCTCGGGTCTGCGAGTATCGAAATTCTGTTGTGTTTGTACTCGAGACCGCCCGAAGCCCTATTTTGTTTCTCTGTCCTTAATTCTCTAGTTTCAATTTGCTGCTGCGGCCATTGGTATTCTAGTATGGTTCACGTTCGCCAATAGTCAAGAAACCGATATAATCAAGTGGGTAATTTGAAGTAGAGTTGGCTAGACTACCGCCATTGAGATCACTACTGCCAGTGCATACTATTGAATGGAATTATATAGTATTCAAACAGTCTAACTATCTAATCCCTAGATTTTCTTTGCTAAAAGATCTCCCAATAAAACACAGCACGTTTTTTCAATAGTTTCATCTTTTCATCTTTTTTTTGGTTTTGTTTTTTTTTTTCCCCTTCTCTTTTGGCAATGAGGCTGACGGACCTCATTTCATCTTTGTTTTCTTTGAAAATATGCTTCTTGATGTTTCGCGGAGGACTTCATAAAATCATGTCTCATAGTCGCGGTGGTAGGCGGTTCCAGTATTGGGGTTCGCATATTCGCGATGGACGCGGGTCGTCCCGTCGTCCCGGTGGTCCACATCGCGGTGTCGATAGGTTCCCTGCGAGTTCACTCGCTCGCGGTGATGTCGGCGCGAGGTGCCGGTGTCATAGTCGAAGTGCTGGTCATAGGCACCTGTGCTGGGGTCGTAGGCTGTGCTGCCGTATCCATTCTCATCCAGAGCTTCGTAGGAGACGCCGGTGGCATCCGTGCCATAGTCCGTGGCCGAGGCTGCAGCGCCGCCTGCTGTGCCATACGTGGCTGTGAGGTCGTATGTGGTGCCCGACGAGTCATAGTTGGTACCGGTGGTATCGTATGCCGTTCCAGGCTCGTAGTCGTTAACGTGGTGATGATGGGGGGTAGTCATTTTCGTAGTTATACAACTTCTGGGAGAAGTCGAGAAATTTTGACGTGCGGTTTCGAATAGTTGAACTCTTTGTAAGATAAGTTCTGTGATAATTGAACTAGAATGTCTTCTTCTCTGCTCGGACCGTAGGGTTTATATCTGCAATCGTGGCGTTGGGACCGAGTTTATGACTTTCCCGTGACATCATTTGGATAAAGAAGTAGCGGAGTACACAGAGCATGAACCAAATTCCAGAACATGAATGGGAGATATCGAAAGACGTCAACGATGGCCTGCCTAGGTGGTGGTTCGGGCCAAAGGTCCAGGCTAGCGTCCTCGGGACCTTAGCGAGTTCGAGGTCGGCATCGACCCATACCCCACAGCCCCATAGCTGAACCGCTAGGATGAGCTAGGATGAGGAGTCTATGAGGGAAACTGAAGGTACAAATCAACCAATAAACAATGAGAATCTGCCCGCCGGAGCTGAAAAGTGGCAAACTTGCTGTGAGTGAGGCGAAGTTGACTCGAATTCTGCTCATTGCCACATCCCGTAGGGAATCATATCGAAGACAGGTGCGACTGACGCCAAAGCCGAGAAGGTTCGATAGCCTTGGGCGGGTCAAGGTCGATCGTGGCTACATGCCTTAGTAGATCTTTCTCAAGATTTTGAAACCAAGATGTGCTACCAGCAATTCGTGTGTATGGCCACCCCAAAAGACCATGCTGGCTCGTGACGATCGAATAATTGCATTCATAAATCAAAAATGGGAGAGTACCAAGGACTAAATTCTATTTTTGCAAACGAGATTATTCAGAATCTCATAATGATCCTAGATCCAGCGCCTCCTGAAGCAATGCAAACGGACTTTCCTCGTCCTTTAAGAGCTCCATCTGATTGTCGTCCTCCCTTGCTTCCCTTTCCTCTAAAAACTTCGCCAGGTCCGAGAGACGCGGATGCTGGAAGATTTCGGCGACAGAGAGACTGCCGATGGACGAATCTTGACGACTCATAGCAGAGACGTGCATGGCGACCACAGAGTCGCCTCCCAGTTGAAAAAAGTCGTCATGGGCCCCAACAAAGTCAAGCTCCACGCCCATGGCATTTGCCCATATTCGCTGCATCGTCTTTTCCATCGCCGTTGAAGGTGGGAGACGAGCCTCTATAACCTCGCCGGCAAGGTGCTGTTCCAGCTGCGTCTTCGGAATATTTTCAACCATGTCTCGAATAGCGCGTCTGTCAAGTTTACCAGAGACAGTCAAAGGAACTTGGTCAACAGGGATATATAAGCTGGGCACCATATAGCTGGGAAGTTGTGATCCCAGAATTTTCTTCAATTGACCAAAAGCGCCGGAGTCTGCTTTGTTCCCATTTCGGAACTCGATGACAGCGGCAAGACGGATCTGGCTATCCACGCCACGCGAAATAGCGATAACCGCGGCATGCTTGACGTTTGGAAGATGATGTCCGATCCAGTGCTCAATTTCCCCAACCTCAACACGCTGTCCGTGGATTTTGATCTGGGTGTCGATACGGCCCAGGTACAGAATCTTGCCATCTTCGGTTTGTTTACCCATATCTCCGGTTCGGTACAGATGACATTCTGAAAGGCCGATATGGCTCGCAAACGCAGGGTTGTGAATGAATACAGCATCGGTTTTGGTTTTGTCACCAAGGTATTCCCGAGCTAGGCCTGGACCTTGAATGAGAATCTCACCAGGTGTCCCGACCGCGCTGAGCTGCTGGGGGTTCGATGGATTAGCTATCCAAATGTGCGACCCCATACCGTGGCCGATACTCTGTGCGTCTGCGACGTCTACGATGGGCCCATTGCATGTGGAGTTAATGGAGCACTCGGCCGGTCCATAGACATTAAGCACATCTGCGTGCTTATACCAGGTCTCGACAACTGAGTTCTGAATTTGTTCGCCGGCAAGAACCAGTGTTTTCAAGCTCGGTACACTTTCAGGAGTGATAAGGCGGGCAACAGTCGAAGTCAGGTTGGCAAAATTGACATTCATCTCCCTCATAATACCTGCAAGGTTGCTCATTCTGTCATCTTCAGATGGTACGCAAACTGTGCCCCCGCTGATGAGAGTGGTGAAGTAGTCTTGAATGACCGCGTCGAAAGTATGCGTGGCGAACTGGATTGTCCGAGTCTGAGACCCAAGACCGAATCGGGCACCATGGATCTTGACAGCCGTAGATAAGCTTGAATGTGTGAGCACTACACCCTTCGGCTGACCGGTGGATCCGGAGGTGAAAACAATCCATGCTGCATTATCTGGCGTAACAGCGACCCGCGAAGCCGAGGAGCTCAGCGGAAGGGCTCCAAGAGATTCCGAGTTGATGAGGAAGGATGTCAACGCATGCGAAGAAATCAATGGCTCTAGGCGACTGGCCTGATGCGAGTCGACCAGAATAACCTTGGCTTTGGTGTCTGCCAGGATACTGCTGATACGTGGCAAGGGGTGATCGACTCCAAGAGGAACCACAACGCCACCGGCACGCAAAACGGCCAAGAAGGAAACCATAGCCCACATTGACTTGTCCATGCAGACGGGAACAGCAATTTCCGGTCCAACTCCCAGATCGTTTAGATGCTGAGACAGGACTGTCGCAAATGAATCTAGTTGCTCATATGTCAATCTCCCGTCCCAAGACTCAATGGCGGTTGCTTGAGGCTGGGATAGAGCAACAGAAGCGATAAGGCCATGCAAGGTTTCCCTAAGCGGACTTGGGAGAGGCTCAGAGTTCCAATGTTTCAGCTGATTGATGTCCTCGCCACTTAAAACATCGATGTCTTTGATTTTGAGTGTAGCATTCGCTTCAGAACGTAGCTGGTGAACTATCGATTCGAACTGGCTTGCCAGGCGCATGACCTGCGCAGGGGTCATCATCTTTGCATCGAAGCGAAAGTCAATCTTCACAGATCCGCCTGAGAGTGTGCATTCAACATTAAGCCCGTAGCTGTCAAATTCATCGACAGCAACAACGTGATCACGGACTCCAGGAATCTTGAACCGTCTCTCGTCATCGTTGGCTGGCTGAACAACAAACAGATGTTTCAGGTCGACTGCCGATGCAAGGTCTGGTAACATCTTCTTGATCCGCTGGAGACCAGTATGTTCGTAGGGGATCATCTTGACGGCCTGCTCTCGCACACTTTGCAAGAAATTTTCCACATTCTGTTCAGGGTCAATGAAGATCCTCACAGGAACAGTGGTTAGCGTAGGCCCGGCGATACTAGTCACGTTGCGGACTGGCGCATTGCGTCCCGAAAGGGCCACAGCAAAGATAGGATCGATCTTTCCAACATGGGGATGCACAACCAAAGCCCAAGCGCCACGAAGAAGATCAGGAAGCATGATCTCTGTGGAGGTGCCCCTTTGGCCCAGATGAATATTGTGTCGATGACGGTGCTTCGGACGAGGCTGGTAGTTTGCACTTGGAGCGGCGGGGAATTCAGCACTTGCAGCTCCTCCAAGCTGTTCCCGCCAGTATGAAACTGTTCCACTCTGCAACTGTGGGCTTTGAATGTACTTGATAAAGTGAGAGAATGGAGTGGTTTGTGCAAATGCTTGCCCAAGGTAAATATCGGCAGTCTTCTGCAGAACGAGGCCTCTGCTCCATCCATCATAAGTGCTGTGATGAGCTGTCCACACGAAATATTGCCGTCCATGGGGCTCACTTATGAGAGCGAAGCGATTCAAAGGTAATCCGATTCCCATGCCGGCCTGCCTGTCACTTTCAAGGTATTCGTCCAGACATGATGATTGGTGCCAATCGACTTCTCCAGGTTTCGAGATGACTTGCAGTGTTCCGAACTCAGGGCTGGACACAATGCGTGTCCGTAGAGTTGAGGTCTCATTAATAGTGGTCTCCCAAGCAGACTTGAACCGAGGAATGTCTACTGTTGCAGCTAAATCAAATACTTGACGGTCAATATAGGCAGTCGGTTGCTGCGCTGTAAGGGCAATTAAGCCTTCCTGGAGAGCAGTGCAAGGAAGAATATCTTCGATTAGTTGCGTTTCCAACCCGCAAAACTGCGCAATTTGGGAAATTCTGTTGTCTTCTTCGCCAATTTCGATATGCAGGGCCTCCCTCCAGATACTGAGAGGAGCCGGTGCTTCATCGTCAACTTCTGCTAGGATGCGGTTTTCCACGACACGCGCGAGATCAAAGAGGCTCGGGTGTTCAAAGATATCCGCAACACGCAAGTCCAATTCCACGTCTTGAGCAGCTGCCACGACCCGCATGGCGGCCACAGAATCACCTCCAACATGGAAGAAATGACCATCTGCACTGATTTGTGATGCATCTATACCGAGAATGTTTGCCCAAAGAGCCTGGAGCTTGTATTCTGTTTCTGTCGAGGGCTCCTTGAAGTGCTTGCCAACAGCAAGATACTGCTGTAGTTGCGAATCATCCTGCTCATTGATAAAGTGAGCAACTGCCCGCCTATCAATTTTGCCTGAAGGATTGAGAGGGAGCTGGGTGACTGGCGCATAGATTGAGGGTGACATGTAAGGGGGCAAATGCTCCATGAGCGCCGTCCGTAGCTCATTCAATACCCCAGACAAGGAAGCTGTACAAGGAAGCAGTCGCGGGGCCGAGGAATCTTCAGAGATTTTCTCTTGATTCAAGTCTGACTGCTCGGAGAAATCACTATGCTCGGCGAATTCAACAGCAGCAACCAGTGACTTTTGCTCCTTTCCTCGCCCTCGCTCAACAACTAGGACAGCAACTCGACGGACGTTCTTCAGACATTGGGTAATCCAGTATTCAATCTCACCAATTTCCACTCGTTGTCCCCTAATTTTGACCTGGGTGTCGCGTCGGCCCATATGGACCAATGATCCGTCTTTGAGCTGCCGAACCAGATCACCCGAGCGATATATTCTGTGCGTGCTACCTTGAAATTGAGATTTCCATACAGAGTCGCGAGCCTGAAGGTATTTGATGAAGGAGGGGTTTTCAATAAACGCTGCCGCCGTTTTCTCGGCATCATTTAAGTAACCCCTTGAAAGCATCGGGCCTTCGATAAGAAGCTCGCCCGGGACTCCGACGGGACACAGTTGGTTTGGATCAGTGGGTAGTGTTACCCATAGCCGAGTGCCGGTAGGATAGCCGACATTCGCTGCTTGAGTAGGGTCTGTGAGAGGCCCAGATGCGACAGCAATAATAGTGCACTCAGAGGGACCGACCGAGTTGAATACTCGAGCATGAGGCGACCACTTTTCAACAATCGCTGGATTCAGGGCTTCTCCCCCGGCAACAACAGTGCGGATATCTGGTAGTTCAGCTGGATCCAGAAGACCGAGAACTGTTGGAGTCAAGTTGACGTAATTGACAGCTAGTGTTTTGAGTGTTGCCTGGAGGCTGTTCATACGGCTGTCCTCAGATAATACACAGACACATCCACCGTGGAAAAGAGTCATGAAGATATCAGAGAGACTGACATCGAATGTGAAGGCAGCAAATTGAGCTGCACGAGTGTTGCAGTTTGTGCCAAAAGCAGCGCCATGAGCGATGATGCTCGTTGAGATATTCTGATGCAATAAAACCACACCCTTGGGCATTCCAGTACTTCCGGATGTATAGATAACCCAAGCAGCATTATCTGGCGTGACACTAGAGACCGGGGGCTCAGTCAGACTGGGTAAAGAATCAAAGAGCCGTTGATCCACAGTCAACGAGCGAGTGTGCTCTAATTCCAAATTCGCAAGTCGCTCAGAATGCTTGGAATCAACGAGCAGAGCCACTGCTCTGGTGTCTGTGAGAAGTGCCTTGACGCGCGCCCTGGGATGCGAGACGCCCAGAGGGACGACGATTCCGCCTGCCATTAGAACAGCCAGCATGGAAATTATCGCCCATTTTGATTTGTCAATACAGATACCAACAAATTTCTCAGAGCTCACACGGAGGCTCTTTTGCAGATGATGTGCCAGCGTCGAGGCTTGGGCTGTGAGTTCAGCGTATGTGAGGTCTCCATCCCAGGAATTGATAGCAGTAGCGCTAGGCTGAAGCTTCGAAATTTCAAGAACTTTTTCATGAAGACAGATCCGCCGTGGCTTAGGAATAGCTGAGTTCCACTGCGCTAATTGTCGGACATCATCTGCTCCTAGTAAGCTGATGTCTGAGATTTTGGCATTTTGATCATCTATGATGGCTCTGATTGCGGATTCAAAAGCACCAAGGATTGTCTCGGCTCTCTCGTCAGCTAGTCTCGATCTCCAAAAGTCAAGAGAGATAGATAAACCCTCTGGTGTCGATGAAATGTCTAAGGAGATATCATACTAGAGGTATTCAATTTAGCTGAAGTCCTTCGGAGAAAGCATCAGAGGCTTTTATGGTACTTACATCGGTCGGGTTGGCTTTAGCCTCAATCACTACGGACAAGTTCGCTCTCTGGACGGGACGGTCATCCACAGCACGTTGGAAAGACATCGTTGTGTTGCTGAGTTGTCGGGCCGACTTCGATGTGGCGCCTGTAGATTCTAGAGGCGATACTGCTGATAGTGCCTGCAACGAATCCTTATGGAGCTTCTGCAGGACGTCGGACACTGAATCGGCCGCGGTCAATTGGATTGAACATAACGATGTTTGAACAATTGGGCCAATCACATCATGAACACCAGGAATTGACATGGATCGACCGGAATTAACATAGGAGAAACAGACATTGTCTGCTCCTCCGTAGCACCGCAGTACAAGTCCCCAAGCCAGCTGGCAGACCGTGGCGAGAGTAACTGAGTTTCGAGCGCAAGCAGCTTGCACCAGCTGAGAGCTAAGATGTATGTTGCGACTAACTGTTCCAAAACCCGACAGCTCTTCATTTGGGCAATCCATCTCGATCATTAATGGCGCAACATCGGGTGTAACACCTTCATCTTTTTTTGAGTTTGTGGTGGAATGCAACGCTCCCTGGAGGTATGAAGAGACATATTCGCCGTAAGATAATGGTGCAGCAGACAGTTTGTGGCCATGATAAGCATCACTCAGATCTCTCAGAAGGACTTCTGCTGACTGCCCATCTACAAGTAAATGGGAAATCTCCAACTTCATCCAAACCTCGGACTGCGATGCTTGAACAAGCTGAACACGATGCGGAACATAGTGCGACTGAAAGGTAACGGGCCTGCGCACATCAAACGCTGGACTCGCAAGATGTGCTAAGCCTTCATACATTTTCACATCAGGTATGATATCATCCAGGATGACTTGGTTGTGATGGCCAGGTCTCTGGGTGCTCTCAACCAGAACAGTGCGCAGACTGGAGTGGCGCTTGACAACTTCACTCCAAGCCTCCTCAATTTGCTTTGCGCTGACAGGAAGCCCAGAATGGAGATGTGTAAATTTGAGAACAAAAGAGCAAGAGTATAGATGAGGATTCTGCACTTGGCTGACAATTATTCTTTCTTGGATGGCCGAACAGGGGAAAACAGCCTGGATGTGGCTATTACTAGACACGGCGAGCGCCAACAGCTTCTCTTCGATATCATGAGCGAGATCATCCATATAAACCGAGCCAACTTCCGTCGAGGGCATGGAAGCTTCTGAATCCGAGCTCATACTGTCATCGTGTGTGGTGTTGGATGTGTCGGTATCTGAGGCCCCTGGAACAAGGTCATATAACGATTGCAACGTTGGTGCGCTCATTATGTCGGCGATATTGATTGTGATGCCTTGGCTCCTACACTGGGCTAGCACTTTGATGGCTAGTAATGAGTCACCACCCAGTGCAAGGAATGATCGCGCATTGTCTTCAGCTGTCAAGTCCCTTTGGAGGACATTGGCGCAAATTGCCTCCAGTGAGGAAGACATCCTTGCGATGGGAAAAGACTGAAGGAAAATGCAGAGCGGCCAAGCAGGCGCCGTGTATAAGAAAGAGGACTAAGGGTATCCTGTGATCAACCAAGAAGATGAAAATTTGGGAGATGTGTAAATCAGAAGACAACTTTGGAGCCCCGAGAGACCTTGAATCATCGACGAGGCCCAAGGCTGACACCAAAGGAATCCACGCCGAATAGAGGCAGTGGCTACAGTGGTTTATCTATAGAGAATCAGCTTGTTCGTGCTAATAAGCGACCTTGAGACAGAAGTATGCGAGAGTTGAAAAATACTAGGGCTTTACCGGCGATACAAAACACTGTACAATACTCAGCTGGTATGATCATGATTTTATCTGCACCTGGGGTATTTACGCAGCGCGTTGCTTCGGCCATCATCTATAGGTGGCTCCATAGAACCGTATTTTGGTGCCGGTATGATGCAAGACCGTATGATCGGTTCTATAGAAGAGTATGATTACAACTAAGGATAGACTAAGGAACGGCCCCCAACCCATGCACTCCACAGTACACAGGGGTGCCTCGTGAGTTAACCTTTATTCTTCGACTCGAACTGTCGATGCAGTCAGCAAAGAGCCTGAAAACACGTGGAAAGAAAAAGCGCAAGATGGGCCCTGTATGCCGGCAGGCCCACCTGGCTAAGGATTAAAACTAAGGAAGAGGCTGATAGTAAGCGCTAAGAAGCACCCGTCACCTCACCAACCCCCACAGTTGAATGATGCAGTAGAATTCTTCGTATTTGGGGGGGGGGGTCTTCTTTTTATTTTTAGCAGATTCTGTGAAGTAATTCCCATTAGCCATAGTTGTCAGAAAGAGCAGCTGTAAAGAAATTGATAATAAATTCGAAGTTAAAACCTGTCGAGAAGGGGCGCTGATTAGTAGGAAGGTTTCTGAGTTACATTTTGCATTTTCTGAAGTGAAAAGGCCTACGGCGGGAAAATTAAACTCCATCATCCAAATCTCCTAAGGCAGGCACATATCCCGAGTGTGCAGAGCCCTAGGAACGTTTAGCCATGTCTCCTTCTCTCTCGGCTCCTCCAGTGAAGCCTCAAAGCAGACTCAACGCGATCTTGAATGACCTTGCCCAGCAGTGCAAAATCTCGCCAGAGCAAATACAGGATGTCTATCCCTGTACTCCGCTTCAGCAGGGTCTAACAACACTCTCGGAGACCTCGTCAGGGGCATACATGGCACAGCATGTCTATACCCTGCAAAAAGATGTCGATCAGGAACGCATGGCACATGCATGGAATGCAGTAGTCCAGAGGCATCAAATCTTGCGCACTCGCATTCTTCTGATCGGAGAAAATGCCATGCAGGTGGTTTTGAAAAGGGAAGTGGACCAGTGGGGCGACTGCAGCGATCTACACGCATATCTGAGCGCTGATCAAGCGACTCCATTGCAAATAGGACAGCGATTGTCGCGATTAGCAATCTCCAAATCGCATCTGGTTTGGAGTGCTCACCACAGTATCTATGACGGATTCTCTGTTGAACTGATTCTGCAAGATGTGGCAACTGCCTATTACGATCGCGAGCTTCCACCTCGGCCGTCATTTCGTCATTTTATCGAACGCACATTTCAAAAGACGAAGAAAGAACAGACTGAAGTATTCTGGAAGTCAAAGCTGGGCCATATTGAGAAAATCAGCGCGTTTCCTCGATTGCCTAGCTCTAGCTATCGGCCTAAGCCCAACAGTATCTACCAGCATGAGGCGACTTTGTCCATCGATGGCCCCTCCAGTGTGACTATGTCGGCAATTGCCAACGCAGCCTGGGCATTGGTCCAATCCAGCCATCTTGGAAATGCAAGAACCACATTTGGAACGACGCTCAGCGGAAGAAATACCAATGTGACGGATATTGAGAAAGTTGTTGGTCCTACTCTTGCTACGGTGCCCGTTTGTCTTGACACTAGGCGCAACCTGGCTGTCAAAGACTATCTCCAAGCGACCCAGTCATACTTCACGGAAATGATTCCGCATCAGCACATAGGCCTACAGAACCTGAAGAAGCTGAGCCCAGCTATCGCAGAGATTTGCGATTTCCAGACCCTTTTTGCATTCCAGCCTGCAGGGACAAGCGACTCTCAGCGACCATACGGAGATCTGCTCCTGGTTGAGACCAAGTCTGATGTTGATGCTTCTTTTTACAACTATGCACTTACAGTGCAATGCTCCTTGGGTAGAAGCGGGGCTTTCAAATTGTTAGTCGCGTATGACAACACTGTGATCTCGGAAGTGGCGATTGAACGGCTTACCCTGCAATTCGAGCACATTGTCTCGCAATTAATGACCAGCAACGGGTCTGAGAAGTTAAAAGACATCGATCTAGTTTCTCCACATGATCTGAAGCAGCTCAATGAATGGCACAGCAAAGCTGTAAAGTATCCCGAGCCACAGCCCTTGGATGCATTCAGCCACCATGTTGTTTCAGCTCCATACGCAACAGCCATCTCGTCCTGGGATGGTGACCTATCTTATGAGAAACTAGATGTCCTGGCATCTCGGCTAGCGGGTTGGTTGATTCAAGCCCGGGCTGTCGTCCCAGAGACTGTTGTGCCCATCTGTTTTGATCGCTCCCAATGGATGATCGTCTCAATTCTGGCTGTGATGAAGGCTGGTGGAGCCTTCCTCCTCCTTGACCCCATCTATCCAGAAGAGAGGCTGAAATACATGATTGAGATGGCCAATTCAACGACAATTCTGGTATCAGAGTCGTGCAAGAGGAAGTTCCAAACTTTCAACGGGTTGATACAAGCCGTGGATTCTTCATGGCTTGAAACAAATACAGATGCCACCACCGTCCTTCCGCGAGAGCGCGAAATGCCAGCTGACCGCGCAATGTATCTGATCTTCACTTCAGGGTCCACTGGTCAGCCCAAGGGTGTAGTGATCACTCATAGAAGTTACGGAGTATCTGCCGCAGGTCATATTCCGGCTCTGGGGCTGGACTCGGCCACACGTCAGCTTTTCTTTGCGTCCCCGGCCTTTGACCTAACCATCTACGAGACTGTATCTTCGCTTATGGCAGGCAGCACGATCTGCATCCCATCTGAAGAAGACCGAAATGGCAGTGTCGCGCCGATTATTCGGAAGATGGATGTGAATATGATCTCGTTGACCTCTTCCTACGCCCGGCACCTTGTTCCAGAAGACGTGCCAAGTCTTAAGACACTTGCTCTTGTGGGAGAACCCCTTGCTAGGGATGTACAGCGTGTGTGGGCGGATAAAATCTGTTTGGTCAACGCATACGGACCAACTGAATGCTCTGTGGTCGCAACTTTGAAGCGCCTGGTAACATTGGACTCAAACACTGCCAATATTGGCCCACCAACAACGGGCCGAGCTTGGATCGTAGATCCGAATGATGTTAACTCCATGCTTCCCATTGGAGCAACAGGAGAGATGCTCATCGAGGGTGGTCATCTTGGACGTGGGTATCTGAATGACCCTGAGAAGACGGCATCGAGTTTCGTCTTTAATCCCCGCTGGGCAACTAGAACACAATCTTCCGAGCCCCGACGGTTCTACAAAACGGGCGATCTGGTGCGTTTTGATGAGGATGGATCGCTTGTCATTGATGGCCGCAAAGACACCCAAGTGAAAATTCGAGGCCAGCGAGTTGAGATTGCTGAAATCGAATATCATATGACTAAGCTATTCGACAAAGCCGCTGGCACTGGCGTTGAGGCTTGTAGACACGACGATCAAGTACAGCTTGTGGCTTTTCTGTTCTGTGCTGAAGGTGCCTGGGACGGCTCAGTAGGTGCAGATAAAGTCCTTCAGCAACTGAGCAGCGCCGCTATTTCCAGCGTGTCAGACATCAAAATGTATCTCGAGAAACTGTTACCTTTCCACATGGTGCCAACTCGATATCAAATTTGGCCAAAGATGCCCCTCATGGCCTCTGGGAAACTTGATCGGAAGGCACTCCTGGCAGAGATTCGGAGCCCCAGCCGAGGCGTCCTTGAGCTTGACGAAACGGATGTTGAATTCCCCGTAATCAGGGAAACAAATGAGGTAGCGCTGAAGCTAAATCAGCAGATCCTGAGCCTCACATCTGGGGAAAAGATAGCATCTCTTGAGGGTCGGGATTTTCCGTTGTCAATTCTGGGGCTGGACTCGATCCAATTGATTAGACTTGTCACCTTCATCCGGAAAGAGTACGGGACCAAGATGGTTGTCGGTGTATTGTATGACCTGAAACTCACAGTGACCAGGCTGGGAGCACTGATAACAGCATCGCAATCCGACAAGAATGAGAATCCTCGTGGCCCAGCCCTGGATCTCTCAAAAGAACTTCAAAGTGTCTGTAGAGAGCTAACTCGACGCTCTGAATCAGCAAAACACAAGCGAAGGGTCTTCCTGACGGGCGCAACAGGCTTGTTAGGCTCACAGATTCTCCGACAGTTGCTCACGGATCCGCATGTACAGAAGGTAATTATCCATGTGCGTGCCACCAGTGCTGCCAAAGGCCTAGCTCGAGTCGTGGCTGCAGCAACTTTGGCAAAGTGGTGGTCGCCGTCTTACACGGATCGGATCGAGTGCTGGCCAGGAGACTTGAAGGAACCCCAACTTGGTTTGCATCCAGACCACTGGCGGATTTTGTGTGGAACATCGGGCACAGAGTCCCGGGTTACCTCGATCATCCACAATGGAGCTGCTGTTCAGTGGCAGGCGCCCTACCAAGCACTCAAGGCCGCCAACGTTGACTCAACCGTGGATTTGTTGACAGCTGCCTCGCAGTGGTCTGAGCCTGGCAGTTTCACTTTCGTCTCTGGTGGGTTAAAGAGATCGCCTGAGGAGGACTTTGACACATTCTTGAGATCTCTCGAGCAGGCGAATGGCTATAGCCAGAGTAAATTCATTGCCGAAGAGCTAGTTTCGCGCTTTGGAAGCCATCAGTCGCTGCACCGCGTGTCGATCGTGCGCCCAGGCTGGGTCATCGGCACAGCGCAAGAAGCTGTCCCCAACACGGATGACTTTTTATGGACATTGGTTCAGGCTTGTATACAGATTGGATCTTACCCTGCCGAGGGAGGAGATCTCTGGCTCGCAGTTGCAGACGTGGAAGAAGTTTCGACTCGTGTCTTAGCCACAACATTTGCTGCTAGCGGCGACTCCCCCTCCATCGAGAATGTGGAAAACGGAACCACTGTGTCACACTTCTGGGAGTTGATCAAAGAGCAGACAGGCAAGGAGCTGAAAGCCATCAGCAATGAGAGCTGGAAAGAAGCTGCACAGAACTTTGTTCGAGATGGGCGGTCGGGCCAGGACCAGTTCCTGCCTATATTGGCTATGCTGCAGGATCCCCAGATGAGCTTTGGCGTGAAGCAACCATCCCAAATCACTTCTATCAAACAGGTCGACGGTGCATTGAAGAGTAATATTCAGTCACTTGTTGACGCGGGTTTCTTTTCTGGTGCAGAGACCTTTTCTCCAAATGCGTCCAAGCTGTTCTCCCGGTCTCGGGTCAATAAGTCGTCGCCGGACTACGTTTGATCAATTTGTTTATCTCTAGATTATCTTGTTTCTGTTGCTTGAGTGTGTGCGAATGTTTAAAAAGACTAGCCTTATAGCAAATACTCGTATCAAGTCTTGTCTCAAATTATAAGAATCTCGGGCATAATTAGTAAAATCAAGCCAGAAAACGTTAGGAAAAATCGGGACTTGCTATGATATACTGACATCTACAGAAGATCAAAAAATCCAAAAAAAAAGAAGCAAAACGTGTATATGAAAAGCCTAAGCCAAGGCATCCATCTCCTCCTCGTCAGGAACAAAGTAAAGCTTTCCAGAGCGACCGTGCCGTCTAACCATCTCATCCAGGAATTCTGACAACAGCAATTCACGCATACCACCAACATCGTATCCAGCGGCAATCAGTTTATTTTCCATAGTGGCAGTAGCGGTCTTGTTATCTTGATCTGTCGTAAACACAGGAGACTCAGTCTCCGAGGTGGCTCTTGTCCGAGAGAACCGGGACCCAGTACTGGACGTAGCGCTACTGATCGATCTGCGCCCCGACAACGAGGCCCCACTAGAAACCGAAGCGCGACTGCGACGACTGGAAGTAACCTTGCGTGGGCTTCTAGACTTCCTGTACCGGTCTAGCTTTTCAGGCACCAGTCCACCTCCCTCGGAGATGGGCAACGATGCTGCAACATCTATAGACGACAATTTCGGCGTCGTCAAAGGCGTCTGCTCCGGCGTGTCATGGTATTCGAGAGGCGGAACCCTGCCCATCGGAAGATCATTCAGCGGACCGAAGTAGGAATTGTCCAGGGCAGATTTGATGAAGTCCACGGCTGCTTCGTGGTACTCGTTCCCGCACGGAATCGCGTGAGCACCGGGGTGCATCATCTTCCGCCTTTGAGGACCCCCGATCTGCGCGAGGTCCACGGCAGCGACCATTTCAGACGGAACGACCGGATCAAACTCGCCCATGAAATGCATGAATGGGGTTGTGATTATAGGGTCGGTGTAGAAGGCCGAGAAGATCGGACTGCAGCCCATATAGGCGCCATACGTAATGACAAACTTCAAGGGTGGATGGTCGAGATTCTTGTAGGCCTCTGGATATCGAATGGCGTCGGGGTATACAGCGGAGTATTCTTCGAATCTTCGCCGTCGCTTGGGGCCCTCCAGAAGAGAGGCACACATGCCGCCTATTATCGATCCTTGAGAAAAGCATATCATGCCATCAAAAGGGCCTTCGGTTTGGAGGATGTCCGCTATACGGTCCATACTCTCGAAAAACCCTCGAGGCGGATCATCTTCGTGTAGTCGGAACCAGGAGTGTGTTTCGATAGCGTCCGGATCCTTGAAGTTGTCCGGTTTTTCTTTTTCGGTGAGTTGAGAATAGTCTAGCCTGTCAGAAACCTTGTATGCGATCGGGCCAGTTGGAAAGTAGAAAGATGTGCCCGGAAAAGCTCTTCTGATATGCTCCTGGAGACGGAGGGTTTTGCGCGAGAGAATAGGCCCTGTTTGGGTATGGCCATGAAGACAGAGGATTTTCATGATAGTAGGTATCAAGCCCAAATAAGTCGAGAAAGTATAGCAGTATAGATATAGCTATTACCCCTCGAGAGGGTCGATTAATCAGAGAGGGTGTTGAATGGGCCCCGAGTTCTAAAAAGAGACCACTATATTAGAAGATTCGCGAACCTGTCTTGTGGCCTTAGATAATACCCTGAGCTGGACCTACATTGCCATACTCTGATTTCTGATATTATCGGACTAGATGCCGCTTGCCATACTGCCGGCCAAGCCCAAGGACCGTTTTAGCAACAATACGGCCCCCGTCAGAGGGATTTCAGCCAAGGAAAAGCGCTAAGAAGTTTGAAATCGACAATACACAGCTCGGGCCAACATGAAAATTTGCAATTCTCGAATACCAGATCAGATTTCGCGCAGGCGCTTGAACCCTTGGGGACCGAACCGGTATCATAGATACAGAGGGAGTCTGACCACATAACCTTAAGCACGTCACGCCCGCAGGGTGGACGCCTGGCTGGTACACAGCTGACGGATATCTCTGAGAGACGCTCATATCTCAGCATATTCCAGAACGGGCCGCTCCTACATGCCCCAGCAAAGGGCAGAGGAGGCATTTCGAGGAGTTATCTCAGCTTACTACTTTGGCGGTCTGTTCGCCATTTGCCCAGAAAAACTATGAAATCCCTGCATATGGGGCCTGGCATATGGGGCCTGGAGTCAGGCCGGGAAACCTGAATGTCTGAATTGCCACATGGTGTCCCCACAGCTAAAATGGAAGTTGGGGCTGCATCCCGGCGTCAGTATGTAGTACCAGCCAAGACGAAGGCATATTGTCGATATGTTGGTTTCTTAGTCTGCAGCCGCCCAAATCACGCGTCTGGTTGATGTGCTGCCTTCATTGCCCTTCCGGCCTTACCGAGAAGCAGAAGACCAGCCAAGAGCAGTCGCCAGTAAAGCCGTAATTACTATTATTGGATAAGGTTGACCTGAACTGAAGTCTCTTTTATAGAGAACAGATCTTACCTAGCTCTAATAATGGGGGCTTCGAGCATAAAGCTCCGCGATCCTTGCAGGCAACTCCATCCCAGACCTACCACACTCTAGTCAATTTCTCTTCTTCTGTTGATCATGACGATGAATACGGCATGTTACCCCTCGAGTTATCGTGGAAAAGCTCTCCACACACAGCACCTACAAAGCTATCACTTACAAAGCCCGGAGATCTTTGGCGATATGCCAAACACTTTATCAGAAGCATACCCTACGGCACCATGGCAGACTCTCAGGATGACACAGCGAGGTGCCCCCCAGCAATCAACTCACAGAAACACGGTACCTCATACAGCACCTTGGTCGCCACAAAGGCGACCCGAGAGCTTGACAAACGACGGCCTCCAAATTGACTATTCAACCTACGAAAACCCCGAACCCGCAAGGTCCACCGAGAGAACAGGATGTGGCGAGCTAGCTCCCTCACGCGGTGGGCCTTCAGGTTTGAGAATGGAAATCCGATGCTGGGAACACGGCTGCGAGGGGCGGAAATTCTCATCGCTGGGAAATTATAGGCGACATCTTCGCGAAAAGAACGGCCAAGCCAAGGGGTACCCCTGCCCCGACTGCGGGCGCGTATTCACGCGCTCGACTGCAAGAAACTATCACAAAAATTCTGGAACATGCGGACAGAACCCGAGACAATTAATGCTCCAAATGCAGATGGGGCTGCAGCTCCAAGCGGAGTCGCATCTCCTGGCATCTCCACCTCTGAACGTGCCCTCTGCAGGGGTCTTCGAGCCGTACATCGACCCCAGCAGTCTCACCGACTTGTGCTCCACATCGGACGCCTTTCTATGGGGTGACACCGACAAGACGTCTCTATATCGGTAATGCAGCCTCAATCAGCTTTGTCTGGTTCAAAAGTCGCCTCGTCGGGGCACCTATAATTGCTTCTTTTTTCCTCTTTGTCCTTGGCGGGGATGGGGACAAATAGATTTTGGGAACCCCCACTGCCCAGGTGTTAGCTTGGACGCTTAGTTAGAAATAGCCTTTGGCTTCGGTTAGTGTCGTCTAGTCCTGCAAAGCATCAAACCTTCATTGAGAACCACGAAAAACCCAGGATCGTAATAGTGGGGTATAGTGTTACTTCCGAGTCGTAAGGCCGCCTAGAGCTGAGCTAAGGACCAAGAACCCCTGGGCCTAGAATTCTCCCCGTACAAAGCGCCAATGATCCGGATACCCAAGATCCCTGTCGGGTGACGACCATTTGGGAGGAGACCCCATGGTGGCTGGAATCCAAAATGTACTGAGGGTCTATGATCACCACGCTAAACTTTTATAGGCAAAAGGGGAGCAGCTGTAGTTCAATTCGCAATTTTGAGTGGTGGGACTCTCTAAGGCTCCCAAAACTGACGTACACCGGTCCCTGCCTAAAGGATAGCCCGCTTACTTATGGAGACGCTCTCTTGGTTACTCCTGCCCATCTTGCACCACGACTACTGACCAGTTTCCGCTCGACTCCTTTTTATTGTTATTTTTTGCACTCAGTAAGTCGGAAAAGCATATCCGCTTATTTTCAGTTGCCCCGGGCGTTTTTGCAATAGTATTGTCAAACATTCCTGCAAGCATGGCTGCAAAAGAGACTAGATTCTATCCGTAAGAGAACAGTCCTTCCAGTGAGACCCAAAGCTTTTGGGTTTTCTGTCTACATATCTCATCCCTCCTTTTCATGTTTGCAGATACGCAGACAATGGTGGCGCTACCCTAGGGTATCTCCGGTGCCGATTTTGCTATCCTCGCCGGCGACACTCGATCAACGTCCGGATACAACATCAACAGCCGATCGGAACCCAAAGTATTCACAATTCAAGATGCAAAAAACCAATCAATCGTCATCAGCGTGGTGGGATTCGCCGCCGACGGCCACGCGCTGAAGGAGAAATTGGAAGGAATCGTCACCATGTACAAATACCAACATGGGAAGAATATCAGCCTCCGTGCTTGTGCACAGCGTGTCTCGACGATTCTCTATGAGAAGCGGTTCTTCCCATACCAGTTGCAGACTATGGTGGCGGGGATCGACGCTGACGGTGAAGGCGCCATCTACTACTACGACCCGGCAGGATGTATCGAGAAGAGGTCACATTGTTGCGCTGGCGGCGCAAGTAGTCTGATGCTACCATTCATGGATAGCCAGGTCCCCAGGCTACAGCCAATAAGTCGCGAGGTTGCCGAAGGGCTGGTGCGAGATGCTTACCAAGGCGCGGCGGAGCGCCATATCGAAGTTGGTGATTACCTGCAGATGCTGGTGGTCACCAAAGACGGCGTGGAAGAGCATGTTGTTGATTTGAAGAAGGATTAGCATAGCACGGGCCTCGCGAGGAATGTATAATAGGGTAACGTCTGGCGTTCCTGTTCCGGTTGAGGGCGTTTCGCTTGTCCGCTGCGTACAAGTCCGTGGATTATTGATCAGAGGGTCCAATGTACCGCTGCAAGCTGCATACCATTATCTGCTCATTTATGTTACGGCATCGAAACTATAAAGAAAATCCTAGGCTGAGTCAGATCTTATCCCAACGCCTGGAACGGCAAAGGCGCGGGGGCGTGTTCCGTAGGCTGCGGATAGTTGGGAAGCGGGACCCGAGAGAGCCTAGCAGAGCTCTCGTTCCAACTCTAGCCCCAGTGGATCTACGGCCCGCCTGGAAACTGGGCTGCCGTACTAAACCGGACCCATGTCGGGCTTTTCCCTTTGTAACATCGGATTCGGCAGCCGTGATTAAAGTTAGACTTTGAATTGATGAGTCAATTTTTCTTTCGGGCCTGAAATAGCTGCATATTTGTGGCGTTCGGGAATTCAGTACGAGGATGGAGCTGCCGCTTTTCCAGCCGAATCACATCCTCATATTTCATCAGGGTCCTCCGTTTTGAGGAACCCTGGCAGGTGGGCGAAACATTTAGCCACCATTCAGAAGAGGCGACCCCCCGTTTTACGAACGAGGACTTCACCTAGAGAGGGTAAGCGACATTCAGTTTCCCCTTGGCTACAGTGTCCTTTTACGTCAATAGGTGGGATCGGTACTTTTGATTGTGGAGGCCGAGGGCACAGTCCTTCGGCCAGATGATCGGGGCAAGTGGCATTTTACTCCAACTTCAATCAAGTTATCGGATATTGAATAGAATCCGACACCGAGAAACGTGGACGAAGTTGAAAGTTAGTCGTAGATCCAGGCTCGCAATCACGTATGCGCTTCCCCTCTTCAAGCCCTAAGCCATGGCCCCCTGACGATTACGGCCGATTTCCCCACCGGTGAGATAGGAGCTTAGTTACAGTATCTGATGAATTGTCGTTCACTTCAGTGTGCCGTATAACCTTTTTGATAGTTTCGATGAGAAAGTTTCGGGGGTTTTCTCTAGTTGCTCCACTTTGTACCAGTGGAATGGCGTATAGCTATGATACCACTTCTGTAGAATTTTATTGATCTTGTAACTTGTGTAATATAAGACTGGCATCCCATAAATTTTGCTACAATGCGTAAGCCGGACCTCATGTCAATTAGCTACCAGGCCCTGCCGTAGCTTGTACTTCAGAGGCTTTCCATTACTGCTTTTCGGGAATTCGTCCACGAACGTAATGTTCTTTCGCAACCAGTGAGGCTCGCTCAGTGCTCCCTCAATGAGCTGATTTAGCTCAGCCTTGAGGGTCTCTTCGTCTGTATCTGTCATTACTGTGGGAGACCGGACAATGAAAGCGTACGGTCTTTCGCCAGCATCTTCGTCGCGAACACCAACAACCGCCACTTCGGCCACGGCCGGGTGCGCTGCCAAGTGCGACTCGATCTCAACCGGGGCAACCTGCATTCCCTTGACCTTCATGATGTCTTTCTTGCGATCAACAATGTCCAGGTACGTTGTCTTTTTGCCATCTTTCTCCTGGATACGGAAGACGGCGATATCACCTGTGCGCAGCCAGCCCTGCTCGTCAAAGACTTCTTTAGTGGCCTCCTCTTGGCCCAAGTATCCTTTCATGTTGCTAGGGGATCGGAGATACAGCTCGCCGGGCTGGTCGTACGCATCTACCTCGTGATCCTCGGAATCGATCAGTCTGGCTTCCACTCCCGGTAGGAGGCAGCCATCAGTGCCAACGTACATGTAGTCGGGATGAGCCACGGAAATAATGACAGCAGTTTCCGTGAGACCTGTCCGAGCCTCTCCAGATTAGATGATGCAGAATATACTGACATCAAGATGTACATACCGTAGCCCGGAAGGACTTGCCAGGATGGGCGAATCTTGCGCAAAGCTTCTGCTAAGCGGGCTCCAAATGGCCCGGAGCCTGTGACGACGGATTTGACCGAAGACAGATCAAACAGCTCGAAAAGGAACGGGTTGTTCACCATCGCAGAAATGATAGGAGGAACCTGAAACAGACATCAGATATATTCCTTATGAGTATCCCGAGCAACCTACTAGGTAAAGTCTCTCAATCTTATACTGTTGAATCGCACCAAGAGCTGCTTGCATGTCGAAGCTAGCCTGCAAAATATATGTGTCGCCACGCCATACTGTCAAGTGCGCCAAAATCAAGCCATAACTGTGGCTCAGTGGAAGAAACCCCAGCGCAATCTCGGTGCTGCCATTTTTCTGACGGGACTCGAAAGTGGCGGACTGGATCACATTGGCAATGATGTTGTAGTGGGTAATCTGAGCAAGTTTCTGGAAGCCGGCAAACCTTAGCCCAGATCTCAAAGTAGTATCAGTTGAGCTAGTGTCCATACCTGCAATCCTGATGTTCCACTGGTTGGACATAGATAAGCCACCTGCTCGCGGCCCTGTCCGAGCTTCCATCTCAACGGCTCGATCGGCGGGAGAGATGATCCCTGCTGAACCAACTGCTCCACCGTCTTCTGTGCCTGGTCCGGCAGACTAGGCATTTTGCCGAGCTCATCAGGAAGCTCAAGCAGAAAGACCTTGTGGTCGAGTACTCCGCGCTCCGCCAGGACCTGGTTTGATGTGGTCAGCAGCGACCGGCAAGTAAATAGCACGCGACATTGAGTGATGCTAATGTGCCGCTTGATCTCAGCCGCCGAGCTTGTTGGGTGCAGGAGTAAACAGGTGCCGCCGACGCGATGAATCGCCCAAGACGCAACGAGGTAGTCAAGCTAGAGCCTTTTGTTAGCGGCTGTCGATCGCTAGAGCGTGGGCCGCGTACCGTATTGAAACTGAAGATCCCAACAACCTTATCCTCGGGCGATCCGGAGTTCGGAGCCCAGCCCAATTCGTGACTGAGGCTGCGCGCTAGAGCCTCAACGCGCGTGTGAATGACATGAAGCGTATAAGAGTTTCCAGAAAGCCCGCAGATCAGAGTCTTACTATCTTCGACCCAGTTGTAGAGGTGGCGATTGTCTCTTTGCATTAGGAAGTCGTAGATCGGGGTGGATTCCGGGATGGGCATCATCTCGCGGCCCCATTCTGGCGGAGTAAGAATCATGTTGCACCTTGAATATTGCAATGCTCTTGGGAGTCTGCTGAGAAACGGGAGTGCTCCCCCATATTCTATGATTTTTATGTCCCATTTATATGATGGTCTGTAGATTGGTATTGAGGACGAATACCCAGCTTTGCAATTACAGGTACGGTAAGGATCTCGTAAGATTCTAGTCAGGGGCGTCCCGCAGCCTTCGCATTCCAAGGGTGTCCAGCTGAGGCTTAGTTTCCCCAAGGTTCGCCTTAGCTTACTTGATCCTTAGTGGAAATCCTTTTCCTTAGCGCGGTCACACTGCAGGAGACATGTGGGTGTGAGATTCCAAATCAACAAAGGAAAAAAAAAAAATCGCGTGGTAAGCGGGGCCCTATTTGCACACGGCCCTGGGGCCACGACGCAGCTGGTAGCCTTGAGAACCTTCTTAGCAACAAATTTACTTAAACATGTTTTTGCGTTGAAAGTCCCCCGACTACATTCTGTCACATCATGGAAAATACCACTGAAAAAACTGACGTTGTGGCAGCCACGCCGGATGAACTCAGCGAAAATCTCAGCGAGCGCTCGTCCTCGACCGAGTCTAAAGAGGAGGACGTGCAATATGTCGGTCACATGAAGTTCTCGCTGATCTTTATCGGCCTTTGTTTGTCTGTCTTCCAGGTCGCATTGGTGTGTGTTGCGCGGATATTCTTTCCATTTCGCGCGCTAATAGAATAAAGGACGAGGTCGTTCTAGGAACCGCCGTGAAAACCATCACCGATGAATTCCACTCACTTCAAGACACCGGCTGGTATGGCTCGGCATACTTGTTTACGGTACGTGGCCATCCCCGGAAGTGCTTCGACGAGGACTCACGATGACACAGGACTGTGCTTTCCAATTGATATTTGGGAAATTGTATTCGATCTTGCCCGTTAAGATCGTCTATCTGGGAGCTCTCTTGCTGTTCGAGGTCGGTTCAATTGTTTGCGCCACGGCTCCAAACTCGGTTGCGATGATATTGTACGTGAAATTATTGGTCATTTGGTGATATACGCAGTGTTTACAGAAGTCAAGGGGTCGCACTATTGCAGGTATTGGCGCCGGCGGCATCCTCTCAGGAGCTCTGACTATTTTATCGCTGTCTGTCCCTCGAGCCCAAGTTGCCGTGTTCAACGGCATTATCGGAGCTGTCAATGGAGTCGCATTTATCTGTGGCCCGTTGCTGAGTGGTGGGATTATTGATGGCACCACATGGAGATGGTAGTTTCCATTCGGTCGCGATCTGTGGCACTTTTGGCTAACCCGAGTAGGATCTTCTATATCAATCCCATTATGTCCGCTCCGACCTTGGCTATCATTTTCTTCATGGTGAAGAACGAACCGGCAAAATCGGGGCCGACGACCTGGAGAGAGAAACTGGAGCAATTGGATCTGATCGCTTTTACATTCTTCCTCGGATCCATTCTGTGTCTGATTCTGGCACTACTCTGGGGCGGCAAAGACTACGCTTGGCAAAATGCCCGCATCATTGTCCTCTTCATTCTCTTCGGAGCGTTCATGGCCATCTTCGTGACCATGCAAGTCAAGAAGGGCGACAAAGCTCTGGTTCCGATGGGGATCCTCACAAGAAGAAGTATTGCCTTCGGCATGTTCTTCTCTTTTTGTACTTCGGGCACAGGGTTCATCCTTGAGTACTATGTTCGTTCTATTCACTAGTCAGACACGAAAGCAACTTCACTAACAGGGACATCAGCTGCCGATCTGGCTACAAACAATCAAAGATTACTCCGTCATATCCTCTGCCGTGAAGCTGCTACCCATCATTGGCGCAGCAGTCATCTTCACTACCCTAGCCGGCATCCTCACCCCTGTCATCGGCTACTACGTCCCGTTCATGATAGTTGCGACGGCACTGCTTTCAGTCTGTATGGGCCTTCTGTCTACACTGGAAGCTTCCTCCCCTCTCCGTTTCGTGCTCGGATACCAGGTTCTCGGCGGCATAGGCTTGGGCTGTGCACTCCAGCAGACCCTTGTGGCAGCACAGACGATCCTCCCGATGATGGATATTCCGATCGGAGTGTCCTTGATCGTCCTGGCGCAAACGCTGGGTGGGACTATCGCGCTGTCGGCTGCTGATGCCATCTATGCCGGGTCTCTGGCCTCAAGTATCAGCCACCGGTTCCCTGAAATCGATGCCTCGACGGTGTTGAATGCGGGCCAGGGAGAGATTCGCAATCTTGTGCCAGCTCAGGATCTGAGTACCATCATTGGCTTTACTAATGATGCTATTAGGAAGACTTGGTATCTTTCTGCTGGGTTGGCTGCGGGGTCAATCTTCGGGGTGTTGGGAATGGAGTGGAGGCGGGTTTCTGCGCCGCAAAAAAAGTAGTTTTTGAATTTAGACCCTTGAGTATAGACACTTCATGTCAATGTGCATAGATTATTTGGAGAAGTACCATGTTAAATGATTATACTGCTGAAAAAAATACGCTACCTCTTCAACTTGAGAATAAAGAGCGGCTAAAAAGAACTTTTAGGAGAGAATCCTGGGCGAAGATGGCTGGGCATCACCCCAGGTTTGCCAGGTGACATTGATTTAACTAACCATAAAATGACATAGTGGTCCCGCAAAGTGTAAATCGAGGTTTTTTTTGGGTTGTATTTCGTCTTTAGTGTATCTATTGATGCTCCAAAAACTAACTACCAGGAATTAGTACCTCGTCATCGCTACCGTTAAGAATGTCAAACGGAAAATAAGCCATCATAAAAATCATTCAAGGCCTTGTTTTGGCTGAACAATAGCAGCAAGTTGCTCTAAGAAAGATACCAGAATAACGATATCAGGAATAAAAGAAGACCTCATCAAAAAATTGAAGAATTTAGAGTTCTTGCTCTAGCCACGTGCATTTCCTTGTGCAGTTCCTTGAGGGGCAGTTCCTTGAGGGGCAGTTCCTTGAGGTATGAATCCTTGGTCACGCCAGACTAAAAAAGCAAGTCTCTCTAAGCGAGGCACCGGAATGAGGATATTACTCTCGCCTGGTAATGGAGGGCGTCCCATTATCTCTTGAACGGTGATGTAGAGTGGCACTGAGGGTGTTGTTGTTATGACTCTATTGCGATCCTGTGCGATAATAAACTGTTGTCGAGTCACTGCTTGGTAACGGGCACGAGAATGGCGAGCCGGTAAGGTACTTTGATTCAGCACAATGGACTCAATCGTGATCTGTGGTTGTCTTTTGTCGATCGCGATGGTAATCACCAGGTTGACTGCTCCATTTGAATTGGCTAGCCACCATGCCGCATCACATTTCAGTTTAGACCGGGATTCGGAATATCCCACCTCTAATACTACCATTGGCCAAGCAGACACGATATCCTCTGGTAAGTATTGTGCGTCAGGCTCTTTGTGACTCGAATTCCCATACCTGCGAGCAGCACAAAGAGACTTGATATTCAAGTTTGAGACTTCTGCTAGCATATACATAATCTTGTTCCATGCTCCGACTGCAGTCTCATGTGGCGATCCGGGAATTTTTATAATCATACAACGCGTCTGGAAGTCGTAAAAGTTCCGTGTACCCTTAATATCCGTTCTTGAGGCGATTTCTGGCGGTACATTCACGAACTTTACATAGATCATATCTTGATTGGATATAGAAGCTTTGATTCGGTTTACCATCCTTGTAATCACACTCTTTGTTGAGCCGATGTATTCCGGAGCATACGGTAGATCAAGGCAGCCACGGGGGCATAACTCCATTGTGTCCTGGATTGACGAGCGAACAGACTCAGTTGGCTCCGAGAAACCGCTGTATTGTACTTTGTTTGACGTCATTTTGATCCGTTGATAGGCAGGAGGGATGTGAAGGCGATGGTTGAGTGTTGGTGGGAATAGTGATCCACGTGTAGCTTATACTGATCAGTTCGGACTTTCGCACTCTGGCCGGCGCGGCCAGCAAGCCCGCCCAGCGGGCTCCACGAGGCTATAGCCTATATCCGCACACTCGAACCTACAGACTTCGCACAGCTTTGCGCGGTTACAAGGTTCTACACCGCAATTTGCCCGCGTTAGGGCTTCCCAAACTCTTCCCGTTCCTTCCCCCCTCTCTTATTATATATTCTCTCCTCTACCGTCTCCTTTTCCCTACTCTCCCCTTTCTCTCCTTTACCCACCTTTCCTTTTTCAAAAAAAACGGCGCTGTAAGCGCCTAGGGACTCTGGTCCTAGTTACGCTGGACTTAAGTCTACTGAAACCACGCGAAACGCTCTACAGGTCGGGGGCAAAACCCGCGGAACTACGGCCCCATGGCCCGGCTCTAGAAGCGCTAAGCTGCTTTCTGGGAGGAATTTAGGCCGGATAATGGCTAAGGCAAATCGCCAACTGGTGTATTGTAACAGCCATTTTCGGCAAAGATAGACTCTCAGCTTGGCACGTCCCCATGCCCCAAGGGAGGCTTGGAGCTGGCGGCATACACCGCCAGCTCCCTGGACGTTAATAATTACATACATACATACATACTGATCAGTTGGTAGGTAGCAGTATGAAAGATATGAGGCAGAGGGGTGAAAGCGAGTCTTGGTGGGAGTAGTGACCCGGGTATCTTGTGTAGAGCGACTGGCACTCAAACTAGTGGCCTTAGGGGCTTGAGGGAAGGGAAATTGAGACGGAGGGAGATGTGGGGAAAAGGAAAGAAATACGCAAAGGAGGGAAAAATAATAACAGGAGAGTATCAGTGTTGGTCTGTTCTGTCGCTGTAGCTTCTCCTTCCCCTTCTTCTCTCCTCTCACTCGGCTTTTTTCAACAGAAATGGAAGCTTCAAATATCGAATTCCATTGGAGCGGATTACAAGCTTGGCTTTCACTATATTTCACATGGACTTCTATTTTTCTCGTCAAGACTCTGTCTCGTTCTAGGTCTGCTGCTAAGATTCCTAGTCCAAGTTCCGAGGCTCGGTTGGTGCTATATTTAATTTAATCAAGGAATCTTAGGATCATAAGAAGAGTAATTGCGACTCTAAAAACCTGCACATACAAAGGCTTGATTATAATGTGATTGGTACAAACCGCCGAATCTTCCATCGTTATTATAACGCCGTCGCCGCGAAAAGACGAACCAACACTAAGTACTATGGTATCGTAAATGCTTAGCTTTCCTTCCCAAGCGGCGCCAATGATTCTGTCAAGAACTCATTGGCGTTCAACAGATCTGTGCTTCCATACACAATACGGCGGCGTGCAGTGGGCGCTCGATTCTGCTGGGACACTCCATCAGGCCCCTGCTGCCCACTCGTCCGATGGACCCAGTCTTGCAAATTGCCGTACTCATCCATACTACCACCGCCGACGGTAAAGACGATGGCTTCGTTGAATGCCTGGCGACGCTGGCCAAATGTCGCTCCTGTTCCAGGACCCGAAATGCCTGGTACACCGGCGCTCTGAGGGTTACGCGAGGCAGAAGCTGGCGGCATTGCGCCGCGAGCGTTGGCGCTGCGGGGATCGAAGTATAGGTAGCTTTCCGTCTTGGCGATTGCGGAGCTAGAGGCGGCGGCCGGGTCCATGATGGATTCGGTGATCTTCGTGACCGTCAAGTCCTTATTTGCGGGGAGGAAGTTCTTGACACCAGAGATGAGGGAGTCGAAGTTGGCGCCCAGGGACCCAGAGGTGATGCGGTCTGTGAGGCGGTTGGAGAGGGAAGAGAAGCCGCGGAAGAGGTCGGAGGATTGGGGCTCAGGGGCGGCAGTCGTCATCATGGTCATCCGAGTGATCTCGCGCACTTGACGGACGTAGGAAATGGGGGCGATATCCGCAACGCCAGCTCTGATTAAGGCTTCTTCGAATTGAGTGATCTCGTTGCGGTTGAGTTCGGTCTCGGTGCTGAGGAACCAGATTATGAAGATACGTAGTTTGTCGGATGGATTGCTGCCCTTGGCAGGATCATTGATCAAGTCAAGTATTTGGGTTTTGGATTGTTTGGTGATGTTCTCCTCCAGCTCGAAGAAGTTATCCAGCTGCCGGTCTTTGATACCCTTGAGCAGCGCAGTGGCGATATTCATGTGCATATCCAGGATCGCCTTACGCTCGCGCAGTTCAGGAAGCAGGGTGATGGCAGCTTTCAAATGCTGGGCGGAAGCGCTGGTATCATTTTGGAGGTCTTCAATCGAGGAGGCGCCGGTCTTCTTCGTGATGTCGTTTGCATCTTCTTTGTAACGAGTGAGTTCGGCATCAATATCTTCCGCAACTTGAGGGAATGGCGCTCCAGCATTTTTTTGCCAAAAGAAATCACTGCTGGTCAGATCGTACGACTTTTTACCGGAGCTTGAGTCCTGACCGTCGGCTTCCAAGGTAATGCGATTCAGCCGCATTTGCAGCACATCCTGCACAAGGGACTGATATGTCCAAGAGTGAGAGAGCATGGGCACCAGGTCAACATTTCGGTCCATAATGATCAACACTGGCCGAGTGGAGGGAACCCCAGGCAATGCCCGCTGGTTACCAGAGAACAAGTTGTCTTTAGAGTTTAGAATGTGGTCACGAAGTTTCCGATCCAACTTGGTTGCAATGAGCTCTGCCGCACCGCCCTTGGGACATCGAATGATTGGGATAGAGCCTGGAATATCATTAGCCATAGGTTTCTGAAGAGGACCAAAGGATGAGTCTGACCCATTGTCACGCTGACACTGAACAACCCGCTGACCACCTTGTCTACAATTGCATCCAGATCCTCATCGCTTGTTTTGGGGCTGTTGATTTTGTAGTATGCATCATTCCCAAGTCCCAGGCTGAATAAGTCAGGCTCGGCGACGATGAAGTTCAGGTATTGATCGAATACTTGTGCAATGTGCTCAGAGGCGCCAGATGCTGCTACTTGTGAAGCAAAGTCTTCAAGCAAGGGCCGTGGTATTGAAGACAAGAAGTTCACATAGGCGGGGGAGTAAAGGCCATGGGAAAGATCGCGCGTGATCGCCTGGATGTTGGATTCGGTGGGCTCAAGGAAATAGACAACAGGGACATTGGGGATCGGGTATCTTTGGGCGTTGATGTTTCTGGGAATTTTCAGTCAGCGCTCCAGGCTTCCCCGCAGTGTTTCCAAGGTGCAACAAGCGTACAGATGAATAGTGACACCCCATGCTCGGAGATCATTAACTCTGAGTACACTGCTAATGACATCTCGGCCCATAGCATCAAAGACCAGAACTTTCCAAATTGGGTCGCCGTCCTCATTCAGGATGGGGGTTGAATGGGAGATGAGACTCCCGGTTCCAGAGTCTTGGCCATCCTCCGTCGACTGGGGGGCGTGGTTCAAATTGAGTAGCTTTTGGATTGACGCTGGAGGTTACAGGTTAGCTATTCGCAATTGGCAACTGCAAGGAGAATAAAATCAGTATCCCATACCAATCTGTCGGTCTCGGAGAGACATGGGGTGCGCCATGGCAGACCAGGCACGGGGGCTCAAGAGAGAGTCACAATCAAAAGTACAATTAGATCCTTGTCGGGATCACCAGGAGCAAGATCATCCAAGTCCAAAATCGCTTGTAGACAATTTCAGTAAGTCAACAATTTATTGACATACCACTATGTCCAAGTGGCCGAAGCGGGTGATCCAAGGTAGACCAAACAGAGCAAACAAGGCACATGTCTATCGGAGCTTCTGACCTGCTCTTGGCGCAGGCATCACTTCCCGCAATACCACAGTACCGTTATTTATTACCACCTCCACCTATCAGAAACCGCCATTTTGCGCGGTCCTGGTTCTCCTCGTGACTCCGCGTTCCTGCAACCAGCATTTTGGCCCCCCCCCCTTCCACCTGAACTCATCATCCTTCACCCCCAACTCCCCCAATTTCCTTTCCCTTATCCGTGCTTCGTAAAGTGAATGGCTATGTTACTAGAGTGACTCTGAACTAAGGAGCCTTCCTCTCAACCTACAGAGTTTTATTTCAAAGCAAAGGCTTAAGAGGAAAAGAAGCAGACAAGGGTGCAAAGCTCTGCAGGAGAAAAGGGTCTTGGGTCAAGATACAGGAAGGGAGGCATTATACAGTGGGACAGGAGACAAGCCCGTATCTTACTCGGGTCCTTAAACGCGATCCCCGGCTTGATACCTTGCTTTCTGTTCTCTCTCAACTTCCAACTTGCTCCCTCGACGTACTTATTCGGCGGGTTTTCATTAAGCGTTGGGGAAACGGAGGATTCGCATATGGATGCCTGAGGCACCATAGTCTAAACCTGCCTTGTGAGACGCGTGACGAAGACTCAACACTCAACACAAGGTACGATGGTACAGACAACTCTGATACGGACCTAGCCATATCTCCGACGTACGACCCTCTCCTGATAATCTTGTCAGCTCCTCCATCGCAACACCCTTGGTGGTCGCTTGCCAATCAGAACGGACTCGCACCCCCACCTACGGTCGATCGTTTCTCCGGGCATTTCATATCATCTCCTTTTACAGAAGGCGGTGGAGTTCCTGGATACATCACATCTGGCACACGTGATATTTACAACAACTTTGGTAACTCAGTAGCTTAAAGAAGAAAGGGGAAAAAGTCTTGCCGGCGCTGGGAGGTGGAAACTATGGAGCAGTCTTCGGCTGAGAATCCAATGCCGGGTCTGCCCCATGGTGCCTCGCAGGATCCGTTGCCTCAAGAGTACTGGAATAACCTGGATGCCATGTATCCTAACCAGCTCCACGCAGCGCCGCAACAACAGAATCACGCTCGTGAGCAGCCCATGGGCATTAGTTGGGACCATCCTATTTTCCAGCAGCAAAGACCCCAACATACCCCGCCGCCCTCTCAGAGAAACCACCTTCAACCTCAGACGGATCCAAATCACGGCATCTACTCCATTCCGCAGTCCTGGCAGTCCAACCCGTTGCAACCGCCGAACCGCGCGTTTGTGCAATCGCCATATCAACCTCAGCAAGTTCAGCAGCCTCAGCAGGTGCCCCATATTCAGCATGAGCAGATTCAGTTCGACTCGCGCGCCATGAACCAGGAGACCTCTTCGTTCCCTCAATACTCCTTCCATCCACAATTCTTCCCCAACCATCAGCTGCCTCCCCACGGATCTTTTCAAGAGCGCCCACCCCCGCAGCACTTGCCTTCCGAATTTCACGCCCCTCAATCGGTCTTGCCTCAGTTTCACCTCCAGCCGTCGTACCCTGCCGACTTGCTCAACAATACAATCGATCTCACCGACGACTTTCAATCTGCTCCTTCTCAGAATAATACCATCGATCCACAATTCCTGAATCCAGTGCTTCAAGCCCCCAGTCAGCAACCGCAGCAACTTCGTGATGGTTACATGTTCACGACGCCAACGGGGACGCCAACGGGAATTCAACAGCTGGGAGGACAGGGCTTTGATTATTACCAGAATGACCTTACACTTCAGCCCTCTGGCAACAACCTGAATAACGCGAATCCCCCAAAACCAGGTATGTTAGGCGTATTCCGACCAATCGCTTCCTCTAAACCCCCTGGAAATCCCTCAAGACTAACTGGTCCGCCTCGCCCCGAAGTTGTTATCGAAGCGAAGAAAGCACCCGTGAAAAAGGCAACACAACCCAAGAAGACCAAGGCAAAGAAGACCAAGACAACCCAGGAGAGTGATAGTTCTGACGATTCCGAGTCGGATATTGAAGCACCACCTGAGCCGTCTCCTATTCCATTGCAGCGCCCCACCGACCGATTGGAAGCGGCAGAATACGACACTATGCAGGCTGTTTGGGCGCCACGAAACAAGAGAGCTGCACCCGAGAAGGTCAAAAATGCCCTGGTTGTCTACAAAGATCTCGTGAAAACACTTCGAGACTCCTGGAAGGATCAGGTTCAGGCCATGAAAGCTGCAGAGAATTCGGGAGATAATGAGAAGGCCAATGCTTTGAAGCAAGATGTCACATTGCAGCGTGGCATGATGGATCGGATCTTGGAGACTACCCTCAAGGGTCGGTCATCCTGTAATTGTTGAGAAGTATGCTCTCCTTTCCCCCCACTCTCTTACTCTTGCACCGATTCCCTTTTGCCGTATTCATATAATTCTGGCGCAACTCGAGTGATTCCCTTATGTAAACCTTGCGTGGAAACAGAGGAGAGTGTCATCTAATAGGCCGAAAATAAAGCCTACCATGCTCCAATCTCGCAAATCATGGGCCCGTGTTTCGAAATACAGAAAGCAGACATGGAAATGCCCGCGTTCTCTAATGAACTCGTGGCTGGGCAACTTGAAGCTGTTCATTGGTCTGGTGTCTGGTTATCCTCAATCAGATTTCCTACAAATGTCCCGCAATGGCTAGTTTGGGTTTAAGATCTTATCGAGGCGTGACCTCCAGTCCAGCCCCCTTGCCGTCCTCGCACCTTTTTTTTTCGTCCCACTCCGTTTGAATGCTCGGTTACTAATTAACAAACACTCTGTAGGCTCGGAGAACACCCCGTTGCTCTATCAGCTATGCATTCATTCATAGTAGATCGATTCCAGGCAGCTGATTATGATGGGTCTTTAACCACAAACATCTTAAAGGTATGTGATTCTGAGACTCTTATTTTGATCTTTACTGATGAATATCAAAGGTGCTGGCACGTTTTATCACTGTAGATGAAGAGATGCTGCAGAAGACCAACTTGGCTAAAGTGCTGCCGCGTTTTGTTAAGAAAGGCGGACAGGCAGTGAAGGAATTGGCACAGAAAATTTTAGATAATGCTAAGGCCTCGACCAAGCGCAAGCAAACTTCTAAATCCGTTGAAGATTCGCCAGCAAAGGCACCTGCCCGCAACTCTCCCTCCGTCGAACCGGTTGGGTTGAAACGCACCCGCGAGGGTGAAAACAGTGCTCAGCCAGCCAAGCGTCTTGTCGTCATGCCGAATCCTAAAGATCAAAGCAAGGCTACTGCTTTGAATGGTACAACAAAGCGGGTCCCTGATACATCAAATGGCAAACCGGCCACAGCTGCTCCGCGGCCAAAGCCCACCCATGTTGCTCCCAAGGCGTCTGCTCTATTCAGTACCCTGAGCTCTGCATCCAAGCGCCCTGGAACAACTAATGCAGAGAGAGCTGCCGCTGCCGCTGCCGCCGCCGCTGCAAAGACAAAGTAAGTGTCTACATGGTTTTTGTACGAGAACCTGCCTACTAACTATGTCATAGCCCAACCCCTGAGAAGAAAGAAAAAGCGCCTCCCAAGCCAACTTTCTCTTTTGGTGACCTGATGGCCGATCTTGATAAGCCCAAGGAGCCGATTGCTGTCAAGCCCTCTGAAGACCAACCACCCGAGACCGAAGAAGAGCGTAAGAAACGTTTGCGCAAGGAGGAGCGGCGTAAACTGCGTGTCACCTGGAAGCCCGAAGACTCTCTCACTGAGATAAGATTGTTTACTCATGACCCTGAGGAAGAGCTGGGTCCTGAAGATGGGCCTTTCAATGATGGTTCAAATATCAAGTCTGAAGGTGATGCGCTCAAGTTACACAAGGATAAGGAAGTCGAAGCTGAAGACGAGGAACTGGGGGGGCACTATTCGTGAAATCACCCTGCGAGATTACTATACGCTGTCGAGTAAGTTGAGATTCTGTTGTATGCCAGCTGAGCCATCATGCTAATTGCGAAACAGCGATCCAAATCGAACTGGACGAGATGAAGAAGGCCAACTTCATCAAACGTGGTGGCAATCGTACACCCGTTAGTGCCGAGAAAGAGGCCCAGGATCATCGTGAAGCAACTACGCTTATGGTTTTCTATTCTTCCCCGGCCGACGTGCCATCAACACCCAAGGAACCGGCCGCGGTAGATGAAAACGAACCTGTACCTGATGTAATCTCCTTTGGAGAGCTACCCGACACTGTGAAGGTTTGCTACTATCTTATTTGGTACACATAAATTATCTTATACTGACCAATGCTCACACAGGCGAAGCAAGACGAATACTACGCTCGTATTAACCCTCAACCTACTCCCGCTTCTCAGGCACCGCAACAGCTCAACGCTGGAGGTGGGGGAGTCGATATTGCCAACCTTCTGAAAATCATACAAAATGGCGCTACGCAGCAATCTACACCGCCACCACAACCCGTCCAACAACCTCCTCAGGCCCCAATGTCTGACTTAGAGCGTACCATTAGCATGTTCTGCCAGCAGCAGTCCGCTCCTCCAGTCCCGCAGGTGCCTCAAGTACCTATTCCACCTGCCGCAGCCTCAGTTGACTTCCAAGGCATTCTAAACATGATGAAGCAGATTCAGCAGCCTGGCGGGTTCTCTCCCGCGCAAATGCAGCAGACGCAACCTGCAATGACACCGAATCTGGGTGCTATCTTTGGACAGTTTGCCGGACAAACTAACCCTGCTGGTGGAGGCTTCAATTCTCACACGCCGGGTACCTTTGAAGACCCTGAACGGAAGCGCATGCGTGATGGAGGGAGCAGCCATTACGACAGTCAGAACCAGGAGCAATGGAGCCGAGGCAAGCGCACCAAGGCCAATGCCCCCCCAACCCGTGAGTAACGTGTTCACCCCCGCAAATCACAAACGAATGCTAAAACAACAACAGTACAAGGTAGGATTGGTTCCCTGCAAGTTTTGGGCGGAAGGAAAATGCCGCAAAGGAGAGAATTGTACTTTCCGGCATGACACTTAATTCGCCTGTCTCCTGCAAACTGTCTCAGTGTCGTTCTTTTTCCATTCGATCTGATACCCCCTTCTCGGCGCCTGGATTGTGCCTTCGTCCGCTCCTCTTTTATCCTTCTATCCCTCAGTGGATCATGTATTTTCTAACCCACCTACCTCTTCCCTTCTGTCATGCTAGTCTTTCCCTAGAATTGTCTCTGATGGATCAGCTATCACATGGCGTTGAATCTCCCGGCGCTGTCTTATGGTCATGGTCTTGAGGGATTGAGGGTCTTTTCCTGTTGTCCCGTTTCCAGCTTCTTTCGTGTGTTTTTTAAGGGCATGTTTTGCATGGGCCCTCACGAGGCTACAGAGGCGTTCTTCCTCTTTCCCTAGGCTGTCATGTGTATGCATTGGGCAGGGCTTTTCTGGTGCTGGCATATTCTCATTTCAAGGCGCTTGTTTATCGGAAAACATGGAAAACAATGTATACCTGCTGGCTCCGCCCAGGGGCATATCTTTCTGTTATTAAGCTTTATTAGCATTGATGCACTGCTGCTAGTCACGCTCTGAAGTGCGGGTCAATTCAATATCCACAAGAGCATCTGTATTTCTCGTTAATTGACTTCTTGTAAGATAATAAACAATCTGGTTGTAGATCGAGTATGGTTCTTAACATTAGAATCTTTCCTGCGATCTGGATGTTCAGCTTTGAGTCATTCAAGGAACCCGCGTGGTGGAGTTGGCAAGTATGACTAGTGGTGGAAGCCAGGCATTTGCCAGTGTCGCTCGTGCCAAGTTATAATTTTCAAGGCCTCAGATTTGGTAGGAGGTGGGCGTATCTCGTCTATCTTAGCTACTTCGGAACCATTGGGCTAGTTTCTGCTGAGAAAGTTAGAGATGTATTAATATTATCTGACATTGAATTCACCCGCAAGACAAACATATCCCAAAGTATTACTAGTAAGTCGCAGAACAGGCCGCCTCCTATTCAATCAAGAGATCTCAGGATTAGTCCAGCAAACTAATACGCAGTCCCTGCCATTTCGCAGGTTCTGGAATATATTCTGTGCAGCATATCGCGCATCAGAGTGAGGCCAGCCGCCTGATGCTCCCAGAGAGCCAAGAGCCTAAGCACAGTCTTTACTATAGACTGCCAATTGGGTGGCGGCCTCACCATCGGCGCCGTCCTCGAGCATGGGTATTGGATGTCACAAAGCTTGGCTCCGATGATCAGCATTGCAGCGGCAAACATCTGAAGATCTAGATGCCAGCCCCATGGGTTAGGCACATTGTGCCACCCTGTGGCAATCACACGCTCGCATGTCTCTATGCCTCTTTGGGCGAAATCGAAGATTTCATTGGTCAGATGCCGACTAGTTTTAATGCAGATGGGCAGTGTGGTAGTGGAATGCTAGGTAAACCGTCGGCCGGAGAACTTTCTCGAGGGCTGCATAATACCGTATGCGAAGCATTGTTTGATGGTCATTGCTCATCGACAGGCTCTGGCATGATACTTGCCACCTAATATAGCGGTATTAGTGAGTGAGTTTTCTACTGTATAATTGTGAGAGGTGAGTTTGGGGGGGCACTCTTTTGAGAGAGAGAGCGGATTATACACACCATTGGTCAATTATCCGCACAGCGTCTCTAGTTCGATCGAGTAGGTTTTTTGGGATGGTATAGCCAATCCTCCGGGCCACAACGCCACAAATCAATGAGCATCGTTTCAGTTGCCCGAGAGCAGGAAATACCGCCCAGAAAGGTCTTCCAGGTTTTATCGGCTTCTGAAATATACGGATCTAAGGTGGACGTGGAATTATTGTCCTGCACAGTGCCGGGGGAACTACCTGCTGATCTGGGTAGAGATGGAAATGGGTCTGAATATGGCAACGCGTCCAGCGAGCTATTCCAGAGAGGCATAATTCTTTGCAATTCACTAAGAGACCGTATTAGTACTAAGGTTCTTGGAACTTCGAGAGATCAACACACTGTTCGTTATGCATGCATGACCAATATAGTCGTGCTTCCAAATTGTGGTAGTTTCCATCAGCTACCCATTCTTCCCGACGTAATGATCGTAGTCGGATATCCAGTCGACAAGATGCTTGTTGGAAGCAGAACCAGGCATCCAGTGCATGTGAGGTATACCGGTGAAACATGCCCGCTAGGATAAAGCATTGGATATCTATCGGGCTCGTGGAAAGAAATCCCATTCGCTGCATGGCGGCTTCGAAGTAAAAATCAGCCTGCTCCATGTCTACTTCGCTTGGCGGGAGTTCCGGCATGTTACCAAAGTCAGGATAGTCGTCGAGAGAGACTATCGGAGACGAGCAACAAGCCAGAGCACATGCCAAGAGCTACCATAAATGTTAGCCCAAGAGCTTAGCTGAGATGGGAAGGTGGGTTTCATGGCAAAAAGCCAGGATGCCCATGCATAATCCCAAATACGGGAACAAGAAAAATGACGAGATGCCCAGGCAACGTACCACCAGGCATGATTTGCCGTCCCACCCTAACCCCTGCACTGTCACCTCGTGTGCATATAAGCGCAGCTCATCCATATCTATTACAGGGTGAAAGCGATGTGGGACCATCACATATTTTTCACACATATGCTGTAAATTGGCCACAGACAGACTGGGATTCGTTCGCTTCGGCGGGAGGTTGGTCGGCCACCGAGGTTGTTGGCCAATGGAGTCGAGGATAAAAGACTGTATGTGCCTATCTCCCTCTGAAATAACATTTCTGAAGACACGCCACCGGATCAAGATCTCGGGAGAGCATGCTGTAAAGAGGATACGGGGATCATGATGAGAATCTTGTACATGATCTACACTGGTGGTGTTGCGCACGGGATCCCCTGAGAAGGAATCGGTGATACGTGTTGTTAGGTTAAGGGTATCTCCCGTGGATCCAGACAGGGTGCCTCGAAATGAGGAAATAAGAGGTACATCGGGCCCTTTCTCGTATTTGAGATCTTCCAGCAGGTTCGTGATATGATCTAGCTGCTGGCGGATATCGGTCGACTCGGACCTACGAGACACAACATATTTAGTATCATCCTCTTTGCTTTCTATTTGCCTTTTCATGGTTCGAGAGAGGGGCCTGGTCAGAAGAGGAATTTGAAGCGAGTGTTGACAGCAAAGAAAGGAATGAGGGATAAAACAGCCGCCCTCTCACAGATTGAGCTAACATACTTGGTGAACAGGGGTAAAGTATCAGGGTAGACGCATCGAACCCGTTGATTGATACAATAACTACAGAAAGGCCTGGTATTGTCGCACCGAGTCTTGCGCAGACGGCATGTCTCGCATGCTGTTAGTGCGCGCTTTCGGCTCTCGCGCTTTTTCTTGAACTTGACGTCGGAATATTCCATGTTTCGCTATGCGATTTGATCCTTGAAGGTGACTATCCAAGGACAACCCCGGGGAGCCACCGGGGAGATCGCGGGACAGTGACAGGTCATAAGAGAATTGCTTGACCCAAGGACGACCCGAGGGGGTGGGCGGGCGTCCTTAGGAGGGGAACACAGAGCCAAGCAGCTGGACTCTTTCGCCCCGTTAATCGAGCTCGATCAAGTTCGAGCCGCTCTGCTGGAGCGACGCGACAAAGAAATCACTGACGTGACGGCTGTTAGCGTGTCGCCCCATGCCGGATAAGGAAGCAGATTGGCCTTGACCAACAAAGAACTCGCAGCCTAGTGGCTGTGGCCACCGGATATCGAATCTAGGGCTTTGCACTCCCTTATTGGTGTATGGTCTTGACATCATGTAGTCCCATTTCATTCGGCGCCAGACGAACGGGCTTCTGAAGCCTGGGGTCGATGCTCAGGACCCTAACCACGGGGCGCAAACAGAGTTCCAGTAGTGGTCATATCGGCTGACAACGGGAACGCGACTTATTGGCCATTCACTACCCGCTCTGACTTGATCCGGAAAGAAAGAGATGTGTGCTTCGAGAGACTCATGGTAGAGTATGGTAAGAAGGGGTGGTTCGCGCTGGTGAGCAAGTTGGGAGTTCATTGGCCACCACATCCCCCTCGCGCCCCGTGGACCCCAAGAACAAGACCTCGAAGACAAGCCCTCGAGACTCTGAAGCGATGGCAACACGCAAGTAGGAGTAACCGGACTGACAAGCTAGTAGGCGAGCAACTTGTAGAGATTTTCTCAACAAGTGACCGTGGCGCATTCCTACGTGCATGGGAATTTACTCACAAAGACAAAGCTGCTTTCGCGATATAGTTACAAATAGCTTTAGGAAATGTCGCTTTTGACCAAGTCTATCCATGTCGACTCTCACTAAAGCCATGAAACGCTTAAAACCAGAAGCCGTTGACTCCGAAGCAAATGGAACAATCATGCGAAAATTTTGCACGCACTATGATAGATAATGCTCATTCATCACCTGGCACGGGTGTGAGAATTAGAACTGAGTAAATTTACAAAGTCATTGACCCCAGGCCTCCACCTCAAGTGTAGAGGCCAGACTTTTGAGCTTGGAATTGAAGGCAACTGCAACTTGAAAGAGAAAGCTGCCACTACCTAGTTCTCTTCTTGGCCCTCTTCGTGGGGGGTGCCTCGTTCAGTTCAGCCCATGCGTCCTCGAAGACGGTCTTCTTGGCACCAATTTGGCCATCATAGAAGTTCATCTTCCGCACAACCTCCATCGCACCAGTGCCAAGTCCCACGGTCTTGCCCATAATGATACATTCCGAGACACCCTCGATCAGATCGGTACGGCCCGCCCACCGGCATCAAACAAGTGATCGGCTGTCTTTTCGAACGAGGCCAGCTGAAGAACCGAGTCACGCATTTTTTGCAGACCGAAACGGGTAATACCCAGGACCTCACCCTTGTAGGTCATAACATCTGCCAAGAGCTGCATGTGGCGGGGATCGATGTCCATGTCCTTCATGACTTCGCTAATTTCGGTGATGATGGTGCTCCTTGCGGCTTCAATTCCAAGGACTTCACGTGCTTCCATGACGTTGTTGGTCCGGGTATGGAGACCATCCACACCAACGGTGGTCATGCACTCCATCAGACCATAGCCTTCGACCAGCAATACATTGTTGGTCTTGGAATCGTCCGTCCGGATAATGGCTCGGTTGGCCCGTGGGTGTCCCAGAATCTGGATGTTGGGCAGGAAGCGTTTGAGGTGATTGAGGCGAAGGAAGGGATCAATACTGGTCGTCGCGATTTCGGTCTTAGTAAGGCCTGCTTTAGAGCTCGGATCCAAATTCATAAACATTTTGATGGTCCGCTTGGTCGTTTCAAAGCTGATGTCGTCACCACGGAAACGTCTGTGGCTTTTGATCGCTTTCAAAATCTGGGAAACGTCGGTTTCAAGCTGCAACTTTTCGATCGTTTGGAGGTTTATTCTGATTGTGATGTAAGCACGCTCGGGAGACATATTATGGGTCATGGACTCCATCACGTCTCTCAAAAAGGTCTTTTCAATGCGACCTTTGACAATGCGCGCTGAGCTCAAGCTGTCCTTGGTGACCAGTTCACAAGAGATAACAGGCGTACTGATCTCCTTCGAGGCGTTGATGATTTCCTTGATACGAGGCACACCTTGAGTAATACTCATTCCAGCAACACCAGCAAAATGGAAAGTCTTCAGTGTCATCTGCGTTCCGGGTTCACCAATGGATTGCGCACCCACGGCACCCACGGCATGACCAGGCTCAACCTGGGCCTTGCGGTATTTGGTCAGGCAGGCGGTGATGAAAGCCCGAAGAGTGGTCTCCGTCAATTTCCCCGTGTGATCCAGTCCTTTACGACTGCTGGGACCAGATGGGTCAATGTCGCCTCCAAGATCACTCAACTTCTTAGCCTTTTCGGAGACATATTCCTCAATGGAATCAAGGAAGTCACGCGCACTTTCGTACTGGTCAATTCCATTGTCGCTGCGATCCATGTATTGTAACTGGTTGCCCATCAAGTCCTGACGAGTCAATTTTGCGCGCTCTTTACCAAGCATTTCATTACAGACTGCCGTGATCTCTGCTGGCAAGAGACTACGTTCGTCATTGGAGTAGGTCGTTGATTCGGAATGAATGAATGTGCGGTCAAAATGCACAGGCTTAGCTTTACCTTCCATATCCACGGGATCGAGCTTGTCGTCTCCGTATTGGAACTGGACAATGGCAGCGGAGGAGTTGCGCACTGTATCGTCGTACATAGTGGACAAGTCTTCCAGGGACTTCATCAATCGACGGGACATGTATCCAGTCTCGGCAGTTTTGACAGCTGTATCAACCAGACCTTCACGACCAGACATGGCGTGGAAGATGAATTCTTGAGGCTCGAGTCCAGAGAAGAAACTATTGCGGACGAAACCCTTCGAGGGAGGTTGCCGCGCATTTTTGGGGAAGTGTGGGAGTGTACGATCTTGGAAACCGTCTTGCACACGCTGACCACCGATAATCTGTTGACCCACAAGCGCAACCATCTGAGACACGTTGATGCTGGAACCTTTAGATCCAGAAGTAGCCATGATCAGGGAGAGTTGTATTTGCTGAGCTGTGCAATACACTCGTCACCAGCCTCTTGACGGACCTTACTCAGAATACCGGAGATCTGGTTCTCCATAGTCTGCAACTCGTCACATCCCGGATATTTTTCGAGAGTGCCCGCTTTGTACTTGGCAATGACCTCGTCACAAGCTGCGTAAGCCGTTTCGACCAGATCATTTTTGGACTGAATCAGCCTCTCACTTGGGTAGACGTCGGTGATACCAATTGAGAAACCCATGTTTGTGAACCAGCGGGCAGACAACTTTGACAAGCGATTCATGCCCTCGGCGGCTGCAGCAGGCCCAAAGTCTCGAAGCATAATGTAGAACACGTTATCCTTCTTTCCAGAACCAATGGTAGATTTATCCATCACACCACACATAACTTCCGAATTACGGATTACTAACCAAGCATCATTGGGATCCAAGTCCTTTGGTCGACCATCTTTGGGGGCTTTGAATTGACGGCATGCCGCATCAAGATTAACCAGGACGGGATCATCCTTGTTGGGATGCATCAGGACATTGAAGACCTGCTTGCCTGTCCAGAGCATCTGTGGTTTCATGATCGAAGGAGGTGGAAGATCAAACCGTGTCTCGGGGCCAAGCATGTAGAGACAGATTTGACTGAAAGTTCCACGATCGTAGAAATTATCTTTGTTGCTGAGGAGGAAAGCGGCACTGATGAAATCTTGGATGGCAGAGATGATAGGCTCGCCGTTCTTGGGAGTGGCCAAATTATTCTTCACACCCATCAATTCCATTGCTTCTGCTCGAGCTTCTTCCGTCTGTGGAACGTGCAAATTCATTTCATCACCGTCGAAATCGGCATTGTAAGGGTTACAAACACACTCATTAAGTCGGAAGGTTCGGTGAGGACGGATCTTGGCAAAATGGGAAAGAATACTGAGCTTGTGGAGGGAGGGTTGTCGGTTGAACAAGACGATATCACCGTCTTCAAGATGTCGTTCAACCATATCGCCTTCTTGAAGCGCGTTCGCCACCTGTTTGAGATTGCCGAACTTCAAATTGGTCTGCCAGTCGGATCCCTTTTTCACCAGGTATCTTGCACCAGGCCATTTGGTGGGACCATTTCGGACGCACTTTTGGAGCTTTTCTTTATTATACCTAGTGACAAGTTCCGGGTATGTCATGTTTTTAGCGACCAACTCCGGGATAGCAACCTCGTCAATGCGTAAATTGGGGTCGGGAGAAATGACGGTCCGTCCAGAGAACTCGACACGTTTTCCCGAAAGGTTGCCTCGGAATCGGCCTTGCTTTCCCTTCAGACGCTGCACAAAGCCCCGAATGGGCTTTCCGAGGTCCGCCTTGTTGAGGCCCGGTACGTCTGAGTTGATGTATACGGCGATCTGGAGCTGCATGTAGTCCCAGCATTCCATGATGTTCTGCACTGGGGCACCTTTCAAGAGGGCGCTTTTGAGGGTCATGTTGCTCTGAATGATATCGCCGAGTTTCGCCGTCAAATCATCTTCTGTTGAGGCTGCATCCTGCCCTACGGAAGGCCGAATACAGACTGGGGGAGCTGGAATAAATTGCCAGAGAAACATTTCTGGACGAGCTTCTTGCGGATCCAATCCAAGGATCTCACAATCAGCATTTGAAATTTTTTGGAACAACTTCAGTACGCGCAGGGCATTCAAGTCTTCTTGTGCTTTCTTAAAGTGCTTTTCGACATCTGGATTCGATTTGCGCGCATCCGCAAAAGATTCATCAAAAACAATCTTGCTGACTGGTGGTTGTTTTTTCACGGAAGAAGAGGCATTGAATGCGCGGAACTTATCGTGGGTGATCTTGAGCGCACTCGAGCCTACCTTTTTCACAACACCATTGATTGCGTCACAATAGTAGCACTCTCGAGTTTTCCGGCATCGCGCGTTGAGTCGTTTCATAATCTGCATCCGACGGAGATTGTCAAGTCCTGGACGTCGTAGTTCGCGCAAGTACTGGCGACGCTCCTTCTCAGTAAGAAGGACACGACCGCACTGCTTGCAAATTTCTTGCAAGATTCCGATCACTTGTCGGAAATATCCCACGTGAAACGCAGGGAGGACGAGTCGCACAAAGCCAAAATGCCCATTGCAGTCTTTCAGCTGGAGACCACAGGTCTGACAGCTTGCAGTTTTATTCGAAATACCCATTCGCGGGTCGAGAGGGCCATGTGGGGCTATAGTTCGGCCATGTTCGAGGTCGAAAAACTTCCTATCCGAAACTTCTACCACAGCTTGATTGACAATATCGTTATTCGTTCTGTATGGAAGAGAAGATCTCAGTCAGTGAACACGTCCGTTTGGAGCCGGTTGCGCTCTGGGAGCGATAAATTGGGAGTCCATACAATACACCAAACTTCAGCTGTTTGATAACCTTTGGGGCTTGATCCATGACCTGGGCCTTGCCCAGGTCGATCTGTGCTCCTTCGGGAGGCTGCATTACGCCGTCGTCAAGGGTAGAACATGGCAAGTTGAGTCACAGCCGTGAGCGGTTCGGGGTGCGAGCGTTAGCCGCAGTCTCGGGGTCGAGAAGAGTCGCAGGAAATCGAAGCAAGATTCTGCGCTTCGGTCGCGTATCAGGAGAGTGAACGAGTAGATTTGACCCCGAAAAATGCAACGGGGCTCCAGTCCGAAGGTGTGCAACGAAGTTTGAGCAGAAGAATGCAGCGGGGTTGGCGACGCACTTTTTTTCTTCCGCCAACGCTTTCTGGCAGAATCTGGAGGCGGTGTGTCAAGCGTGAACGCGGTCGTGCATTACCCCTTACCACTTTAGGACTAGCGTACAAGCTCTGGACTATGGGCACTCCTCCATGGATCTGAGATGTTGATTAGGATTGTTGGAAAATAATGTACATGAGATGTTCTATTATACATGACTACTTCGCCAAAAATGCTTGGAATGCTTTGTGCTCGATCACCACATTTCCCACGGCACGAAGCTTTTTGCGGCCCTCCTTCTGCTTCTCCAGTAGCTTCCGTCGTCGGCTCACATCGCTGGCATGCAACTTGGCCAAAACGTCCTTGCGATAGGGCTTGATTGTCTCACGTGCAATGATCTTTTTGCCCACAGCAGCTTGAATGATGATCTCAAATAGCTGCCGATCAACATGCTCTTTAAATTTAGTGACCCATATCCTTCCCTGGCGACTGACTTGGCTCATGTGCATAAGTCGGGCCACAGCATCGACAGGCTCCTTGTTGACGAGAAGCTGAAGCTTGACGATGTTGCCAGCCCTCCATTCAGATTCCTCGTAGTCCAGGCTAGCGTAGCCTTTGGTACCACCCTTCAGTTTACCAAAGAAGTCATCAACCAGATGTGCGAGCGGTAGCTCATACTTAAGGATAACTTGGGTTGATGTGAAGTACTCGATGCTGATCTGTTCGCCTCGGTTAGACTCACATAGTTCTATCACCTTTCCTAGGTACTCTTCCGGAAATGTAATAGTCGTCCGAACATAGGGCTCTTGGATCTCAGCGATCTTTAGCCGCGCGCTATCGTCATCGGGGAACTTGGCCGGGTTGGTAATGATATCTTCTGTGCCATCTTTCCATAGAACCTTCACTGGGACCGATGGGGGGGGTAATGATGATACTGGCACCATGTTCGTGCCGGAGGCGGTCTTCGAATACAGAACAATGAAGCGTCCCTAGAAACCCCATGCGGAACCCAGCGCCCAGTGCTTCTGATGATTCTTTTTGAACTGTGATACTTCGGTCGTTCAGGATCAATTGATTAATGCTGTCCTCGAGGTGTTCGAAGTGATCTGCATTGACAGGATACACAGCGACAAAGACCATGGACTTGGGCTCTTCGAATCCTGGAAGGGGTGTGACGGCCTTCTCTGATCCCACATGGGTAAATGTGTCGCCAATCTTAGCCTCCTTGCTACGCTTCATGCCGGGGTTGAAGTATATATACCCGACTTGCCCGGCACGAAGGACCGTCTGGGCCGTCTCAAGAGGATGCATTATTCCAACCTCTCCAACATAATATTTAAGACCAGTAGCGAAAGACACGAGTTGCTGACCTGAGCGCACTTCGCCATCGAAGACACGTACAAGTAGTATGACACCCTTGTATGAATCGTACCAAGAGTCAACTAGGAGCATTCTGAGCGGTTTTTTGCTGTCACCCACGGGCCTGTAGAAGCCGCTGTTAGTTCAATGCGTTGCGTAGCGAGCGTCTAAGGGATGCATTAAGAGGACATACGCTGGGATCTTCTCAACAACGGTTGGAAGCAATTGCTCCACATTTAACCCAGTTTTAGCCGAAACTTGAACTGCATTCTCGGTGTCAAGCTCAAAAGAATTCTTCATTTGCTCCAAAGCCCGCTCTGGATCTGCAGATGGTAGATCAACCTTATTGATCACAGGGATCAATTCGAGACCTTGCGCAAAGGCCAAGTAGAAATTTGCAACCGTCTGCGCTTGAATGCCCTGACTAGCATCCACAAGAAGTAATGCACCCCCACAACTGGCGTAACTCCGCGAAACCTCCGCGCGGAAGTCCACGTGCCCAGGTGTATCCACCAGATGTAGAAGGTAGTCATCGCCTTTGTGGTTGTAGATCATGGTACATGTCTGAGCTTTGACTGTAATCCCCCTTTCCCTTTCAACATCAAGTTTGTCTAGGATTTGCTTATTCGATCCCGGTTGAATCGTTCCGGTAAGTTCCAGTAAACGATCGGAGAGTGTGCTTTTACCATGGTCGACGTGGGCGACGATGCAGAAATTTCGATATCGATCGAGAGGGATTGCGGATATACGCTTTTCAAGGTCTGTCTCTGGCGAGCTTGCGGACTTTGCACGGGCGCTCCATACTGCCGATGTCGTAAACGATCGTACTTGTAAAGGAATAGATCGGGGTGGTAACCTAGTCGACCTAAGGGTTGCGACTGGAAGACTCCAAGTTGGACGTAGCCATCGGGCTATCTCCAGACATCCTCGCATCGGGATTTAGATTATCCGATATCGCATTGAAGGTGGTAGTCAAATTCCTCCTCAGAATGAAGCTATGCAGGCCGGAGAGGATAGTCTCAGACGGTTTGCCCAGGCGGTGTAGCGCAACTTATTTTCACCCGGCAGATTAAGGCGGTATCGATAAGTTGCTGGGGGGCTTATCGACATAAACAAATCATCTTCTACAATCACACTTCCTAGGCCGTCTGTCCCCTTTGATCACCATGTCCGAGACAAAGGATAAGTCCAAGGTTCACAAACTCTCAATTAAAGGTTCGCTTCAACCCCTAGTTTCATTCTTTAATGATGCTTACAAGTCACAGGATCGGCGAAGCTTGTCGCTGAATTTGTGAGTGTCCACACTGCTGGAGGAGTTGTCTGGATATTAATATGTTAATATGAAAAAGTTCGAATACTCGATAAATTCGATCCTGTATGTTTGCATCTTTCTTGGGCTGTGCACAGTTAGAAAGCTAACTCTCTTTGTCTAGATTCCAGCGTGGCGTTTACCACCCTGATGATTTTACAACGTAAATCTCACCCGGACACCTAACACTCCCCACCCAGAGAATGCTGCTAATTCGACATAGGGTGAAGAAATACGGCCTCAATATGCTCGGTAAGCACCTGATGTTTTACACTCCCGAGTGCAATAGAAGCTCACATCGACTGCAGTAACTGCGGACGACCAAGTCAAGGCCTACATTAAGAAGATCATGTCTCAGTTGAACAAATGGATGGCTGGCGGGAAAATCTCCAAGCTAGTAGTCGTGATCACAGATCGTGAAACTGGGGAACATGTGGAACGTTGGCAATTTGATGTATCGATTGCATCCCTTCCTTGTTGCCTCATTGATATCTGATGTTTGAACTATAGGTCGAGGTCTTCGGAAAGTCATCAAAGAATAAACTCGCTGGGAGATCGGGAGATAAGGAAAATGCGACTCCAGGGTACGCTGACATATTCCAACAAAACCTTTGACCCTGCGCTTGACGGATATAACTAACCAATGTACAATCCCCAGTGATGCTGAACCCCATGCCGAGGAACCCGTTGAGAAAACCGAGAAAGAAATCCAAGATGAGATCCGAGCTATTTTCCGCCAAATCACCGCATCTGTTACGTTCCTACCCGTCCTCGATGGCGACTGCACCTTCAATGTCTTAGTCTATGCCGATGCGAACTCTGAAGTGCCTGTCGAATGGGGTGATAGCGACGCCAAAGAGATCAAGAATGCGGAGAAAGTCCAACTCCGCAGCTTTAGCACCAATAGCCACAAAGTCGGTACTCTGGTCAGCTATAGGATGGCGGACTGAATGAACAGCATTCTTATGATGGTCCACGATAGATGGTCTACGTGCCGGCGTTAGGATGGGGGGGCTTTTATTACTATTTCCAACGCAATATGCATGCTATTAATATTGCACACTGTCAATGGCTATTCTTTGATCTTCCGTAATACCAGGGTAGCTCCTCTATCCTTGGGAACCATTGGTTGCCTGTTCCGCCATCCCAGCAGACCAATTGCGCAACTACTTCATCGCATCCAGAACTCGCAATTAGATCGGCTCTCGTTTCAGGAACCCATCCTCGCTTGGCGCGTTTGCTGCTCAGGTCCTCAGCAACGCCATATAGATCTTTTTTTCCATAGACCAATCCCTCTCGTCGCTTCGCCCCGTACCAATGATTCAAGCGGGCTAATATCCGGAGGGGGGTTGATGCCAATCACGGTAGCGTTATCATTCGATTCAACTGGGCTCGTACCTGTCTGGGGAACCAGGCCCACAGCGGGGAAATGGCATTCCAAGAATCTTTCTCTTTTAAACGCATGGGTCACGACGGTAACGCGACGAGGATAAGCTCCCACATGCGAACGAAACCTCAAAAGCGAAAATAGTAGATTTTGGTAAGAGTCTGTGGCATACTCTTCCACAATAATCTTAGTGGGGTCAATCGTGGAGTCGGCTGTTTGGTCCTGGTAAAAATTATTTTCCTTGGCCAGATTCTACGATGATGGAGTTAGCACACATTCGAACGCGGTAGTCGGATCTTCCCTACCAGATAAGACTGTCCTTCACTCAGACTAGTTCTTGACTTCTTCGTCGCCCCCCTGAGCCAAACATGATCAGTCAATCACGCAGAAAACAGCAAGCGATGTTATGTACCCAGAAAAGATAAGGATGCCACAATTATCTGCAGCTAGAGCATCTAACCCAGCCTTCACATGGCTCACAAATGTAGGCGTCTCGCCCCTTTGGAAGTCTTCGATGAACCTGACACGATCGTCAACGGAGATGGACCACGATCGCTTAGAACTGCATAGCTCACCATTCATCCTCGGAACTTCCATGTGTTGGCCCTCCAGCATAGATTGCATGACAGCATACTATAATCAAATGGTCCGACCTGTCTATTTCTTTGGAATCCGCCATCTCTGTGCGCTTCATTCCTTCGCGGTTGCGTGGATCACGACCCCTCCCGTTAGCGTGACAAATAAGAAATGGCCCGTGCATCCATGGATCCAGTCTGGGGCACAACTTCGCGAATCCATCAAGGCCAGTATGAAAAGCTGGTATGAAAGATGTCTTGTTAATTTTCCCTACTCTCCAGCGCGCAAATTTACCTTGCTTCCTGTCAATCATCGGTCGCACCCCCGGTGAAACTAGTATTACTACCTAGCTCGCAATCCCCTATCCTATGAACAGCACCACTGGTTTATTGGAGTCGAACACTACTTGAAATCGACCTCTTCGACAATCGCACATCCGTCATTACAGATATGAATACATTGCCTAACTGGCATAGCTTCAAGCGACGTCATCCGAATACCTGACTGTGGGTACTTGTTGTCGGTGGCTATCATGAACGTTTGGATCTGCGGCAGCTATATCAATAGCTTCTGTGGAGAATGCACGGTTAGTTAGCTCCTTTGAACAGTTGAATGTTCCATTCCCCTCCCTGTTGATCCGTATCTGGAGTAATATGTGCTCTAACAATTCAGAAAACAGCCAACTAAAACGAACCAAATGAGGCAACGCGATTTCGCGAGAGGAGGTTGTATAAGCCACTCCAAATCCTCTTTACAAATATTGAACCTAAAAGGGCACCAGACCACGTTATTGCCCAAGCCGTTCAACCTCGTTGAAGAGTATAGCCTATTACTACAGAGAGCACTTGTTTGAGGCTGAATGGTTTATTGATAAGGCTGCATATGCTTATGCAGATCAACCTACTACTTTGGAGGTCAAGGCAATACAAATGAAGCAAGAGAACTTGAAGCTTGGCATTCAACCCCGGGGTCCACTGGGGATCTCGTTCCAGGGCTTGCTAACGCGATGTTCTCAAAATAAGGTTCTACAAACCCGCCCTTCCGCTCGATCCGCGCGCTTAGCCGTGATAACCGCCGTCTGCCTCCCGATCTCCGCTTGTCTATCTATCCGCGATCTATAATTCCCCTTAGCCCTAACTTGATGCCGCTACTCCTCGCTGCCCCTAAACGCTCTCGATGTTCGATCTCCTACCGGCTCCCAAATTACGGGCAGCGATGGATGTGTTCGACAGCTTGCCAGCGTTGAATCGATGGTCGAAAGAGCTTGCTCTGGGCATGATCTACTGGTCCTCATCAGCCTCTCTGGCAAATTGTGTTCGCTATTGGTTGTTTCATGTGTGCTAAGGCAGATACTGGCCTCCTTGTGGAATAGAGCAAGCTTTCTCTGTAGTGCTAGGAATCGTAGTGATGGAAGATAAGATTTTTGCAATTCCTACACTCAAAACAAGCTTTATTGTCTATCTAGCATATCGAGATTGCAACTAGTAGTTCAAGGTAGTCAAAAGCAAGCTTGGAACGACGCAAATCATCGCTGGAAAAAAAAATCCTCCGCGTCTAAGAGGTATGGTGTTTGCCCAGACAAAACTCTCTGTAAAACAATCAAAAAGAAAGGAAAGGAAAGGGAAAGGAGACGCCCATCAAGACGAGGGGTGTTCCAGGAAGGAATAATAATAGGAGCTGCCTGGATTTAGCAAGCGCAAACGCAAAACCAGAGGGGGGTGGGGAATAAATCTGGGGAAGCTTCCGGCAAAGAGTATATCTTTGACAACTTCTCCCCAACTTACCTTCCATCCTCCATCCTTCCTCTTCCCATCTCCATCTTCAGACTTCCACAAAGCCTGCAGATTTCCATTCATCAAGCTTCCTCCCATCTTTGCAAACCTTTGTCCTCCATCTTGATCATCATCAAACCAAGATGGCTGATAACAACGAGCTTCCTCGTCTGCCAAACACTGGCTGGCGCTCTGATGATGGCTTCACCCAAACGCCTCGCGCTGGGGATGAATCCACACCAGCTTCAGCTTCCGAGGATCCCTCTTCTTCTGTTGTAGCTCCTACCCCTCATCTAGGAACTGACACACCCTCCTCCACTGGCCCCGAGACACCAGTCGCGGGTCACCACCCTCCTTCTGGTGGGGTTCCTGCCCGTCATCCAGGAGCTCAAACACCTCCCGCTGGCCGCGACACACCAGTTGTTGGTCACCACTCTTCTTACGGTGGGGTTCCTGCCCGTCATCCAGGAGCTCCCACACCTTTGGCTGGCCCCAACACACCAGTTGTTGGTCGAGCCACTTCTTTCGCTGGACCCCCTGCTCACAACCCAGGAGGCCAAGCCGCGGGTTATGACATGTCCGTCGTCGGTCAGAGCCCTTCTTTCTCTGGCTATCCTGTCCACAACACACAGGTGTATGGTCCATCTTCCACTGGAGCCCAAGGGTATTCCAGCTTCATGGGGCCTGCCTATGGACACAGCCCTTCTCAGTTCGAGCCCGCCTCCCATCGCGGTGCTCCCTTCAACCACGGCCAACCCATACCGTCTATGAGGCAAGATCAACCATCGTATGGGGAATCTGTGCAGATGCATGGAAACATGTTATCTCAGCAGGATGTGCAGACTCATGACCCCTACCCTTGGGAAGACAGCCCTCATTCCAACATTGAGGATATTCAAGCTCAGCATCGTATCTACCGGTTCCGCAGTGAGCACGCGTTCCAGCGACGTGACGTCCCGCCTCCCGCGCACCGCTCGACGTCTATGATTACCGACGACGATGAGTTTCTCTCGCCTAGCGCCGAACCACGTATGCCAATCCTCGCACGCCCTCGTCACATGAGTGGGGTGACCTATGACCCTTTCGTGCATGAGCAGCCGGGTCCGCCTCGCCAAGGGCTCTTTACTACTCGCCCACGTCGAGAGCTTCAACAACCCCGAGCGACGACAACCCCTCGCCGCCGTGTTCGGAACAACAGTCCAACGGCAGAGGAACAGGGTCCCTCCAAACGTACCCGTCGCCGCATCAACGAAGGCCTCTCCGCGTCGCCCCACGACAACATAAGCGGAGAGCCCATGGGCAAATCCTCAGACGATGAAGACGGCCCTTACCAGTCAGGTCTGCAAGGATTGAAGAAGGAGCTCGGTATTGACGACGCCAGCTCACGCCGCAAAAGCAACCGTGGCCGCAACCGCAAGGAGCCACCAAGCCTCCTGCACCGGTCCCAGCGCGGGGTGACTTACCATCTGTGCGAGTTCATCCAGCCTTGCAAGATGACGCCCTCCCCGGACGGCATGCACCACCGCAAGGTGGTCTCCCACATATTCGGGCGGAACAAAGCTTCCACAAAGCTGTTTCCGGATGACGTGTGGGTGCACTACTGCCGGAAGCACTACCAACGTGCCCGGTACCGCGCTGACCAGTGGCCGTTCACGCAGTGCGAGCTCATTCTAGAGTCGCTGCGTCGCATGGAGGCCTGGGGCGGTGTCGCCTCTTTCGAGCTCACCCTCCGCCGCCGCGAAGCTATTCGGGTGGAGGAAGAGCAGGACGACGCCGCCAGTGGCTCCGGCTCTCGACGCCGAGCGTCTGCGCCGGCGATCCGACGATCGCCGCTCCCAACCGGCCGTAAGCACCCTACGGCAGTGATCTCTCCCGTCCCTGAGTGGCTGCGCTCTCAGGTTGGCCCTGGAATGTCCTTCCAGCAGATCCGGGACCTTGTTCTCCGGGTCCGCGAGGAAATGGACTCCCAGCGGACCGCCGAAAAGCGTAAGCGCGAGGAGAAGATGGGGAAGGTCACCCCCGCCGGTGAGTCCATGGGGACCACTGCGGGGCCTAAGGGTGGCTGGAAGGGGAAGAAGGCCGCAGCATCGAAGCTGCACCTAAGTCAAGTCCGTTTCCCGGACGTGGAGATCCTGCCCACGTTCCGGCCTTGGGTGTACGCGGAGGCTGCGGCGCGTCAGCAGCGCGAGGGCCGCGGTGAGGAGGAGGAGGCGGAGGCGGAGGAGGAGCCTCAGCCTGGTCAGGATGACGAGGAGGAGGAGGAGTAAATCTCCTAACTCTGACTCTCGCTCTGGTTAGGGTTGGGGTGTCCTGGGGTGGATATGGGAGGGGCGTCATTGGGGGCGCGTGGTGTAGCCCTGAGGGAGTGCCGGGCGGAGGGGCACCCATAAAAATTAAAAAAATGAAAAAAAAAGAAATTGTCAGATTCTTCATCTTCAGTAAGCCGAGTAAACTGAGCCCGTTCATTTCGTGACTCTTCAAATTATAGACATGAGATGCAATTAAGCCTGGGACCTACGAGGGGTTTGCACGATAAACTGCGATAAGACGCGGAGTGTAATAAGCATCTAGGCGGTGTAGGATTGAACTCATATTTCAATTCTGACGTGTAAATAACGCCTAATCAAAGTGATTTCACGTCAAGTTATAGGAGAAATTTCGGAAGCAGTTGATGTATAGGCTGAGTTACTCGCGGCCTACGCTGGTTGATGCTCTGAAGCAACAGGATAACGTTATCTAGATACAAACACACTCATAACAACCAAACACGCTTGCCCCACCGACCAAAATGCTCGAATTACCGCTGTACAGCCACATTTTATAGTGCACTTTAATGGAGAATTATCCCAAAGAACCAGATCACGAAGTTAAAGGGCCAGGCATAATACATCTAGCTGGCAACAGCCAATTGGGCCACCAGATCCGACGCCACGTCCAGGAACGGATAGGGGCTTGTAACCTCCTTCTCCTTATTCTTCAGACGCTTGCTAATGGGATGCCATTCAGAGTCACCACGTGCACGAATCACATTTTGGTAGCCGTCGCACTTGAAATCGACCATGTAGTTGTTCTCTTCAAGCTGGTACAGCTGGATGTCGACGAAGACCCACACGCCGTGGGAGACATTTGAAAGACTGCTCGGCTGTGATGCGGACGAGGGGCCTGAGGCCGTGCCTTCGGAAGTCGAGGACTTGACGTCTTTGTCCTTTTCTTTCTCTTCATACGGAATGTTCAGGCCGGAGATGTGGAAGCGACGACGTAGCTCTTCGAGGTCGGTGCGGCTGTTACCAACACTGGTTGATGCTCCTGGAGCCATAACGCCTTCTTTCAGAAGCCGGGCGCGGATGAACCAGGGATCTTTAGGGATGTAGTAATCCGACGGCAGGTCAGGGTATTTGCTCTGGAGTGGCTTTGGTTTATCTGGCGAAGGAGCAGCGTCAGGGCCAATATTGGTACCTTGAAAATTCAATTAGCTTGATGTCATTGGCCACATAAGAAGGGAAAGCATACCTGACTCAACGGGCTGGATGTCCCACACTCCACCCTGGGCAGCAATAGCTCGATAAAGGTACAGCATCGCCTCGTAAGGCTGATTACGTGAGCGAATACCGAATTGCCACTTTCGCGATCTCTTTGGCGGTTGCTGTGCAATTGGATAGCCAATCGGTGGCTCCATCAGCCGCAGCTTTTCTAGATCCACAATGCTACGAGAGTGAGGCTTCAACGCTCTTGCGATAGCGGCCTGCTCCTCAGCTGTACGCTCTCCAGGTTGATCACCTCGTTTTTCTGCCTCAATACGCTCTTGGCGCTGTTCCTCTGAGCGAGCTTTCTGCTCTCGGTCTCGTTGTTCCATGAGCTGGTCGTGGACGAAGGGGACACTGGTCGGCAAAATCCGGACGTGACTAGGACGAGGAGGTTCGAACTCCTCAGGATCTGGCTGGGGGGTTTCTTCTGGAGGTGCATGGCGAGAAGCATTTGATTGTGAAACAGGTGGTGCTGGAGCTGCCTGAGTCTTCGGTGCAGGAGGTGCACGGCTACCTGCAGGATGAGATGGACCTGTCGATTGCTGAGGAATATTCGAGGCGAGTAAGTTGTCTTCGATGGGCGCTAAAACCAGCTGTTAGAGATTGGGAGGCAAGAATACAAATCAGAGCTTACAGTTGGTTTGCATCATCTCATTCTCAACCACAATGGAGAAGGCATCTTTGATAGCGCTGGGCTCTGGGCGTCGTAGCGCATCCTCAATGTCGTCACGATCATATCCCATACTCCGTTGAAGTTTCGACACCGCAATCTGGTGAATCTTGTGTTGTGCTGGCTTCCCTGCAGTAAGCTTCGCGGTGTCGATAGCCTTGTTCGGGTCAATGCCTGATGACATGTATTCTTCCGGTGGAGGTGAAAGGTAACTCGGGAGGTTCTTAGTGAACCAAGGGTCCTGGCGGATCTCGGGGATAGTGATTCTATGGACCGGGTGGACTTGAAGCATGGCGCGGATCAGCCGGGCAGCTCCTGCGAGATGTAACTCGGCATATGGAAGTTCCCTGCGGCGATCTTTTTGAACAGAGCAGGGATATAGTCATCATCGAAGGGCAGTCTGCCCACCAGCAGCACATAGAGAATCACACCGCAACTCCACACGTCGACCTCCGGACCGGCGTACAAATTTGCCCGAAATGACTTCAGGCGCAGCATAATTCGGGCTCCCACAACTAGTCTTGAGGAAATTGCCATCTGTCATGATATTACTTAGGCCGAAATCGGCGATTTTGACATTCTTCTGGCTGTCGATCAGCAGATTCTCCGGCTTGAGATCGCGGTGCACAATTTTGTGTCGGTGGCAGTACTCGACGGCTGTGATGATCTGTTGGAAGAACTTGCGGGCCTCGTCATCATTGCATTTTCCCTTGCGCACGAGATAATCGAACAGTTCCCGCTCGGCGTACTCGAGTACCATTATGATATCGGTCTTCGTGGCAATTACAGTGTATCTAGTAGGGGACATCATCCGGTTAGCCATCCAGCCTATGATCTAAAATTTGCACATTCAATAGCAGCACAGGGTGAAGGGGGGGAAGCTAACAGCTTGATAATATGAGGATGCCGGAGCAATTGCAGATACTGGATTTCTCGCTCGACGCGCCCGATCATATCTCTGGAGAGTAATTTGCGACGAGAGATAATCTTGAGCGCGACCTGGCGGCCGCTGGGCTGGTGAATAGCGAGCTTGACCTTTCCGAAGGACCCCTCGCCCAGGATCTTGACAGTCTGGTACTGATCGAGGCGTTGCATGTCCCGCGTCGTTGCGGGCGACTGCGTACCAGCCACAGCCTTAGCGGACGGGCGCGAGGGTGGCATCGCCATGGCAGCAGGGATGGAGCTTTCCGGTCTGGTTCGTTCGTGGGGGGGCTTCAGCAGAGGGAGGGAGGGGGACCGCGAGGTCTTCTTCGTCGAGGGCGGCGGCCATGATAGGACAACGTGACGTGATTGATTTTCTGGGTCCGTCCCAATGGTTCCGGATGTAGGGTGGTAGATTTTTATTGCTTTCTCTTTTCTCCTGCTGGCCTCGCGACACCAGTCACGATTTCTCCCCACAGTGTGGAGCTGAGATAGCTGGAATTTTACTGTTCAGGCGGGCGGGGTGGATGGAGGGGCGGCACACCGAACGCACACAGGCCACTTGCTTGGCGCGGTTTGCCGGGGAATTGGCCAGAGAAGAGTTGAAGTGTCAAATAATCCCGGGGGTCCGAGAAGCTGGGAAGCTGGAAAGCTGGAAAGCTGGAAATCTGGAAATCTGGGGGAGTTTGAGGAGAGAAGGCCGATGCCGGTTAGCTCGGGTCTTTTTGCCCCACGGTCCCTCGCTGTCTATACGACGCCCCTGCTGAAAGAACTGGGCTTGGGTTTTCTGGGGTCCAGTTCGTTTAAACCTTCAAGAACAGCCGAATTGCTCTAGAATAAATCTATCGCTTGGTATGATCTAGGCGTTATGGTCAGCCTAGCCCAGACCGGTGTGAATTATTATTACTGGCAGTAGGAGGGCTATAACTAGTACTAGAGCGCTTACCGGACTCTATCATAGGATCGACGCGGGGATCGCCTCAATCCTCTTACATTTACTACGCAGTATAACCACCAAGATATCAATTTTTCCTCACTTCGAACCTTCCTCACGGATTCTGTCCTCAATAATACTACGAGCATTTCCCAGGCAAAGGCTAAAAATGGTGGACTTTTATTTCTATGCAGCTTTGTACAATCATCAATGACCCGCCATATACCCGACAATGGAGAAAAGAGTCCCAGACACCACCCAAACTCCGAAAGCCTGATTCATACACTTAGTTATTCACCAGCTACTATGCCTTCAACATATCGAGCACCCCTTTTAGCTGATAGGCTTGGTGGGAAAGCTCAACCTCGTCGCGGACACGAGTATGCAGCCGCTCGACCAGTTTATCGATCTGAGCCGACTGGCCCAGGTTTCCAGAATAGATGTCGAGGATATTCATCGCAATTTCAACACTTATGTTCACAAGCCGTGGCTCGCGAATGTGTTTATACACCCATTGCAGCACAGGCTGGAGAGCAGTCTCGTCACGGTCTTGGAGAGCCGTGCGAAGCGCAGAGCGATGACGTAGAGCGGTTAAAAGCGTGAGTTGGGCAGTTTTATCGGTCCCAGAGAGAACCTTGTCCAGCGCGACCGCATAGGCACCCTTGCGGAGATCGTATTCCCAGGCCTGTTCTGATTTCGCCTTCCTGCGCTCTTGGCCGTCGATCACGATGTCGACTCCCTCGCCGATGAAGTCCCGTCCACGGAGTCGCTTCTCCCAGCCGGACCCTCGGAGCTTCTTCTTCTTAGCTACTGCACGGTCGTGCTCTTCCAATTTACCTTCGAGCAGAGCCTGCATTTCCTTGCGGCGCTCGCGCTCCTTGACCTTCTGCTGTCCGGAAAGACGAGTCTTGACGGACAAGAGTCCCGATTGCATACCCACGGCAATGTGCTTATCCTCGTATGCCAGACCAGAAATAATAACGCGCAGCGACAGAATAGGTGACGGGTACTTAGAGCCAGATACGGTATTCCAGCCCGTGGTCTCGAAGACCTTGAGGTGTCCATCCAAGGCACCACTAACCAGCCGCTGGCCATCTGATGCGAGCGCAAGCGAGGTGACGGTCTTCTGATGGCTTTGGATCATGTGAAGGGGCTTTCCAGCAACGATGTCCAGCACTGCAATCTTATTGTCGGCCGCAGCGAGGACAGTCGTACCAGCCGGCATGGGTAGAACACTTTCGATAGGAGCCGCCATTTTGAAAGTCATAGCAGCGCGGCTCTCAACACGAGGATCCCAGATACGTACGGTACGGTCGTAAGAGCCAGACACCAGCAGGCCAGAGGATGCCATGGCACCAGGCATGAAGGCACCGCTACGCACATAATCAGAATGGCCGACGAAGGTGCGGGTGCTGGACTCGGCGGGAAGGTCCCATAAGCGGACTGTGCGGTCATCGCTCGTGGTGAACAGAGCTGTAGGATCACCGGGTGAGAACTTGCTCACCCAGACGGGCTGCTTGTGGTCTCGCCATGTCTTTAGGATCGCGCGAGAATTGCAGTCGAATACTTGGACTGTGCCTGTATCGTCACCAGTCACTAGCACTCGGCCATCGGGACGGACATCTGTGCCTCTTACTGTATCTTCGAATCGGGTGATTGTGCGGAGGAGCTTCCGGGTGCGAATAGAGTAGATCTGGACTCGAGCACCGGTTGTAACAGTGAAGATATCTGGTGGTTGGGTCAAAGACGGGAAGACGGAGGAAGATGACGGCGCAGATGGCTGTGTGATGAGGTTGATTGGTCCATTGGCTGGAGAGGGGACGAGGAGAGGGTCTTTGAAGGTTCGCCAGTATTGCTGTTCGGGTGTGAGGCGGGTTGAAGGTAACGAGGCGAGCTTCACCTGCGGCAAAGGCAGGACAGGAGCTGCCATATCGGTCAAGTTAGGAGGCCGATACTAAATGCTTTTTTTGCTTCACTGGGATAAGCGAAATTCTGACGGAGAAGGGCGGCAAGTGGCGGCTTAAAGAACAACGCCTTACTCGTGCAGCTTTTCGTCCGCGATAGTAAAAAAAAAAAGTTCTGCCAAATCGCATGGCTGGCGGTGAATATTTGGCCTGAGGCATAAGTAGGGGTACTTACGCGCCTTTTTTATGCCTTCAATCCTAGGCATCAAGGCATCAAGGCATAAAGGCACCCAACAGAAGCCCGACGTTAACTAATATGTACGCTCATCATTTGGCGAACTTGGAGGCAAAGGCGCAAACGCCATGGATTCCGGTTGATGCGGCATCTACTAAGTACAGACAGAGTGGCATCGTTCACCAAAGAAAATCATACATAACAAGACTGCATCTCCCCTGACCCAGAACCACCGCGCCGGGTATGGGGCTTATCCGTGGAAACCTTCTTTTTCTTCCTTGGGCAACTTACGCGACTCCCTTAACCTGAACTACTAAATATGGATATACGCGTCACCCAGCAGGTAATGCAAATTGCAGTAACAGCAGATTGTCCCGCGTCCAAAGCGAAACTACTTTGTAGTATTGTATACTGGTATCACTTGAAAATTCAAAGCACCCAGAATTGCCTTGAAGACAGCTCCAACCCCTGAAACCAGGAAGTCTCGAACGAGCCCACTCCTTCGTCTGCAATAGGCCCCACTGAGAAAAAGGTATTATTGTCAGAATATTGAGAGGTGCAGATCCCCGCTCCTCCACTCCTTGCACATCTTTGCCGTTTGAACCCGTCGATCATCCATAGCATCATCGAATACTCGCAGCGACGGCATCTACCCTATGTCGATCGGCTTCGATAGCCGGCCCGTGGCGTTTTGCCTCGGCCTGTAAAGGTGAAATGCTTGGCAATGCTTGTATCGTGATATACATCTATATTCGAGACTTGGGTGGAGGCGGAGTCGAGCTTAGACCAGCCGTTCATGCAGTGCCGAGCCTTTGGCTCCACTGCAGTGGGATGCAAAAGGCTCATTTCGACTGAGGTTCATGTCGACTGAAAGCTGTTGGCCGACTGTGAAAAATTCCAAGGGTTTGACTACATTGTTTGTACTGTCCAACGGCTCGGCTGAACTGATTTCTCGAGTATGATCCGAGCTCTTGAGTTGAAAGTCCTCCTATGACGCAGAGGGTACAAGCTGTGCTATTAGTGGTACTAAGAGATATGATCGGAGACTACTCAGACAAGGACGAATGCGAGTTAAAGGTGTATACCGAACTGGCCCATGGCCTTCATTTTCGTTAAAACACGAGTATGGGTGAATACTATCAGACATGACATGAAAAATCACATTCACATATCGACATGACACAAAGAAAAGAAAGCAAAAACCAATGCGGGAATCAAGGCACTCTATAAATCTATAGAAGTGGGACACGCGTAACCAGCTTTCCTTCTCCAGGATGGAAATCTCAAAGCAGATGGCACGAATATACAGATGATTAAATTATCCACGTCTGAGCATCTCTACTCAGAGTGGCCCTTCTCATCGCCACTGCTCAGAGCGGTCTCTATCTTCTCAGCCTCAGCGGAGGCAGTGTGGTCGGCAGTATCGAGACCAAGGGCAGCCTGGTACTCGGCGATCTCGGCAGGGGAGAGCTTGGGGAGAGAGGCGGCGACCTGGAAAGGCCACTTCTTCTCAACGTGGGCCTTGGCAAAGATAATGTCGACCTCCTCAAGATCACGACCAGCGGTCTCGGGGTAGTAGAAGTAAGCAAATGGGATGCCGATGAAGTTAATCAGGGCGAAGAAGAGGTAGATACCCCAGGGAGAGGCCGCGGAGAACAAGGGAGTAAACATGACGACGGCGAAGTTGGTGATCCAGTTGGTGCAAGTAGAGGCGGAAGCAGCCATGGTACGGGTACGCAGGGGGTTGACCTCGGGAGGGTAGATCCAGGGGAGAGGCAGCGTAGTGAAGGCGAAGAAGCAGATGAACAAGAAGATACCAACAGCAGCACCCTTGGCGTTCTCAGTACCGCCAGCAGCCAAACAAGCCATGGTGATGATGAAGGATCCACCTTGGCCAGCGAAACCAATCAGGAACAGGTTGCGACGACCGACCTTCTCAATCATGAAGAAGGAGGGGATAGTTGCCAGGGCGTACACAGTGGCGAAGACACCACCCAGGACCAGGGAGAGCTTGCCCTCGATGTGCAAGTTGTTCTGGAACAGCAGAGTGGAGTAATAGATGGCAGCATTGCAACCAGTGAACTGCTGGAAGAACTGGCCAGAGCAACCGAGCATCATACGCTGGAATTCCTGGGTCTTGCCGAAAGTGAAGAGGGTCTTCCAGCTGGCCTTAGCATTCTCAGTGGACTTCAGGTCAGCCTTCATGAGGTTGTAGTCGGTCAAGACGTCCTCGGCATCAACAGAACTGTCGTTGAGAGCGGCCAAAACCTGCAGAGCCTCGTTGTCGTGGCCTCGCATGACGAACCAACGAGGGGATTCGGGGAGAGTAAGAGCGCCACCGATGACACCCAGGGCGAAAACAATCTGGAAGGCGACGGGGAAACGCCACTGGGACGAATTTTTGACATACGAGAAACCGAAATCGATCCAGTAGGCGACGAAAGTACCGACGGCGATGATGGCACCCTCGAAGCACACGAGGAAACCACGGTTGTGAGCACGCGAACACTCGGACTGCCAGACGGGAATGGTGGCAGTGTCCATACCGTTACCAAGACCGGAGATGACACGGCCGATAACGAATTGGCCTAGACCCCATTGATCACCGAAAGCCGCAGTGGAGATGACAGTGCCGACAACCATCAGAATTCCACCGGCGAGCAAAAGGGGAGTACGACCAATACGCTCACCCCAGATTAGGGTGAAGACAGCACCAAAGAAACAACCGATTTCGTAGCAAGAAGTAACAGCACCCTGCAAGACCGAGACATGGTTCTTCACGGACTGCGGAGCGCCCTCGGGGGTCTTGAGGGCCTTGAACTCATTGGGGAACTCGTCACCAGTAATCAGTCCGGACATCAGACCCTGATCGTAACCGAACAGGGAGAAGCCGGTGACGGAGATAATTGTGATGGCGAGATGGAGCCTCTTGCCCCGAAGGCCACTGGTTGTTGTCCACATGTTGGCGTATCGTTTTTGGCTGATCCCTCTAGTGAAAGGCAGTCAAAACAGAGGCGACACGGTGGAAAGAAAGAAAGACGCGTGGTCAGCCCGGGATGGACATATGCATATATTCTTTTTGGAATTTAGGGTGAGTCCGTCTTCGGATTAGCGCCGAGCTGAAAACCATGGGCCATGACGTCGGTGGGACAGCGCTAAAGGCAGGTCGCGCGAGCCGTGGAGGGGCCAAAAAAGTCCCACTGCAAAGTTTTCCGCCTGTGCCAAGAGGGTTGTTGGACGTTACGCCGAATTCAACCAAGCAGCGCAAAGCAGATTCACGATGCCGCATCAGATCCGTGTTTAGTCCCACAACTCGGGGCTTAGTGCGAGCGCCTCCCCCGACCCCCTGGTTGCCGCCACCACACAGAGCCATGGGTACAGTACTTGCATCAAGGGGTATGGGATGTTCTCCATGGTTCCCATGGTGCTCGAGCTTCCAGAAATTCGAGCGTAGCAGACACTGGAATGATTGGTTGGAGGGTTGCAGTATCTCGAGGACCAACCAGTGGAACGCCCCCAAAGCATCGGGCCACCAGCAGCCACCGGTTCTCATTGGTTGCTACGATGGAGTATCCGTAGTGGGGGGGGACCCCTTCCCAAAACCCGCAAAAACATCCTTCTGGGGGTTGCGGGGCGGGCGGAGGATCGCTGAGTCTTATTTCCTCAATCGGAATACCCACCTTCCAACCACGGGGGATTACGGGGACGGCGATGTGGGGCGCTTGGCTGCAGCCGTGCTTTGTTCTCCAATTTTCGCAACCGGCTGCTCCAGTCACAACTACTGTGACCGGTTGAAACTCTCCCAGAAACCACGGAAGTGGACAGGGATTGGCCCCGAAATCAGTACCGATTCCAATCTTAACTCGTTTCAGTTGCCCTTTTTGCCTCGCTCTTTGAGAGTGCCTTTCAGAGCCTGACACGGACCACTTGAAGCCCCCCCCCAATCGTGCTAGCGAGAGGCGCCCAACACGACCCCGCGGGGTGAAATGAGGAGCCGACCCCGTTGCGTCCAAGTGGACATTCTTTCCCCGTCCGTCACCTGAGCGCGGAACGAAGAAATCTTCCGACCTCAGATCCCGCGACAATTCTGCTTCGCTAAGAACAGACGAATTTTTCAGCGAACCTAAATCGGCCTGGCGAAGAAACCGCACTAACAAACTAAACCGCATATGGAGCCCCACCCAGGGCTCGTAACAAGGTGTGGCGGGCCAATCCCGCAAGCGTCTGCTTAAAAGGTTTGGCTTCTTGGCCTTTCCGGGTAATTCTTCTATTTTCTGTTTATTTTCATTAATAATAAATAATTAAAAGAATTTCCCGCCCGAGGTCCTTTGCTTAGCTAATGCACTTCCCGAAGGCGGCAGGCCCCCGAGATTCGCATCCCGCAACGGGGAGAAAATGTCGGGGTGAAGATGACATGCGCCCAGTAAAGCGGGTACGGATACTGTATCCCTTCGAGTTCAGATGAGTTCCTAGTCAAGGTCTCTACCGTGCGTGTGCTATTCTGATGACATCCAGGTAGAAGCCTTCCCCTCCAATGACATTGACTCGAAAAAGGAATGTATCTGCGCGCCTTCTAGAGACTTATCTCGCTAACTTTCTTTTGCCCGTTCTGCTTCAATGTGATTGAGCCTTGTGGGCCGCTTCCGGAGATTGGGATATACGATTGGTCCCGCTCCCGTCCGGGGCTGTCTCGCATGCGAAAATGGGATCCAAACAAGCACCACGCACTGTGCGCCTGGCGTAACATGTGAAAGCTCTTTGGAGAACAGTCGGAATGTATACCGAGATTCAACTGTTATCGCCACGGGGAAAGATGACAAAAGGTGAGGTGGGCTCAGATCTCCCCATCTAACGGTCTAATCATATTTCCCGGTCAAGTAGGCATAGCCTTTCTGACCCGATCTATTCCGTGGACCATAGGTCGAATAGGCCTCCTTCGAGTTCACGTTGTCACCCCCGCTGGGCCCGACGTGGGGAGGCGTACGCCACACGGTAATATGCTGGGCCCCCTCCTCCACACCGTAATCTTAATCCGTTGAAAAACTCTTCGCCGCATTGTCATGCCCACTGTTATGGCTTAGTCCAACGGGACACTTTCCTCTTCGCGTAGTTGGACCACCGCTTAAATGTCTCTAGCCTTCTACTTCGTAAGCGCCATTCTGGAGTCCCCCGGGAGACGAGTGACCTGGAGAACCCTCAAGTGGCGCTTCATTAGGCAAGTTCTCCAAACCCCGGGAAGCCTTGATGCACGGTCCATTGCCCGTCCTATGGCTCGTGAATGTACTAGGGCCTCCTGCCCTCGGCCTTTCACGTAGGAGGTTGCATCGGCTATACGTCTGGGGCGTCTCCGTTTTACCAGTCACGCGGCTAAAACCTTTTTTCATAGCAACTAGACTTTCCGATGGAACTCTCTATCCACGCGAACCTGCGCTGTCCCGGGTGGTGGAAAGCCGATTGGTCTCGGCGTGATTTCGGGTGGCCCTTTCTCATGCGCGAGCGAAAAATGGTCGCGCTGGCATTCTCCATCGTCGTATGTTCAGTATGAGTTAGTGGCATTACTATGCAGCGTACAAATCACAGTGGACCTCCCGAGTCGGGAAACGGCTTCCGACTAATACGTAGGGGGCGGTCTACCCTTGCGCCTCCATTCACACGGCACGAGCAGCTCAGTTCCCTTGGGGCTTATCGCAAGCTCATCCATTGCGACGTCATTTGAAGCCACCCGCCTGCATACTGTTCCTGAATAGGTAACGATGGACGAGATAATCGCCATTCCAAACAGATCTGCCTGTCGTCCACGTTGCGGTGAGATCGCCGCAGTGGGCTCACGTCTTTTGTGGAGGAGGCGCATGAGACTACGGTACCTACTAAGCTGCTTTTGTTCCACCCCGCTGGTCTGCTCTCTCCATAGGGGTGGTCTTTGTCGATCACAGCACTGTATGTCCCTAATAGGCCCCGTAAGAAAAGGCGCCCCCTCACCCGTTAGAGGCCGAAAGTTTCAGTGGGCTCCTATCGCGGCAAGCCGTGCGGCCGATACCTTTCGGGAATCCGAATTACGGCGGGTTGCTCCATGGCATTTCGCCAGGGGATTTCCCGGTCCTCGGAGTTGGGCAGCATTTGAATGGATCTGATCGGGTTGATCTAGGGCTAGCACTGGCTAACTGTTAGTCACTATGGGGCTGGTTGTAGGAGTATAGGCGGTCGCTTTCCGAGGTCTCAGCTCAGGCTGAAAACCCCCTCGCGGAAAACCCAGAGGACCCACTAATCAAAAATTGCGAGGTCACCCAGGCATCAGGTGAGAATGCTCCAATGGAACACGAATATTCTATATCCGAAAACACCGTATCTCGCGACGATAAGGTACAACCCGTGACATCCGCTCCGAGCAAGTCATCGATCATCTTGGGTTTGTTACTACGAACGTGATATAATAGCAGGCCTTTTATTTCGAGCAATTTGCATAGACATTGTAGCACATCTCCCGTCGGCACCAGCTAATTCCTATTGCTGTTTTCCCCCAAAACATACGACCTGGACCACTTACTACAATGGCTCAAACTAGCTGGTCGCAACACAGAAACGGCCCTTGAACGTTCGCTTCTGAGACAATGAAATCATTACATATCAATCATCTCCATCTACTAGTAGTAGCACGTGGACTCCATGCGCCGGACCTGCCGGACCTTCCCCCAAACGCAGCTCGGCAAATCGCCTCGAGCTTCCCCCCCCCCGAGATATGCGAGTAAATGATTCAAACAATATTCTGGATCTACCTCACGCTAGGCTCTCACGCTCGGTCGAAACCGGCGGGTCAGAAACCAACAGTGTCTCGCAAATGAGTTACACTCGCACCGGCTATAACAGGCCCGCCTAATCTCCAGGTCACTAAACGGAGACGCTTGCTAGCGACCCCGTTCCAGACCAATGAAGAGCAGTCTCCAAGCGCACAGCAAAGGGTCTCGCAGTAGCCCATGATGCAGGAGAACGGATCTGTTGGTTTTTTCCGACGAATGGAGACCCCGCGGGCCACTTTCCCCAGATGATAGATCACCCGGGGGCCGGCCCCTGTCCCGTGCGGTCTCTCGTTCACTAACCCTTATGCCACAGGCATGAAATAGGCAACCTCATTGCTCTGTTAATTGCTGAATGTCCTTGGCTGAATCGTGTAGCTTTCGAGGCGGTGCAAGGCTGGCCAGGGGGCGACCATGCCGGTGGTGGTCGGTTGAAGGCGCCAGAGCGGCGCTGAGAACCCCGTCACATCCGACCCCGGAAATGAGCCCGGGATACTTGCTCAAGGCTCTGGGGTAGTTACCTTTTTGGGATACGATTGCCATTCAACAACAGGGGTGGTCATGCAGGCCACGCGGGCTGCGGAGATTAGATGCTATTGCATGGATAGTGGGCTGTCCATTATAATCGTTAATTTGCAGCTAGAAGTACGAGAAACTGTAGGGAGGGGAATTCTACAGCTGAGTACGTGTAGTCCAGGGTCTGCTCCAGACAGATAACCTGGGAAGACGTGTCGGAAGCCTTGCGCCCCAGGGGCGGCTGAGTGCTCCTACCGGGGCGAAAATACCGCAAGGCTATGACTGCTTCTCTTTCTCATTTTTTGCATTGATCTTCCTAATAATGGCTTTCGGAGTGCCCTGCTCAGTCTAGACTACTAGGCATGCAGTGATCGTCCGCTGGGGCGCGTGTTTCCATAATCCACTATACGATGAATAGCAAGTCGCTGATCAGTCACAGCTGCGTTTGACCACGGTCCTGGCAGGGCTACAAGCATAAGATCAGGACATTCTGAGAGTCGAAGGTTCAAGATCCGACGCTCACCAAATTGATCTCAATGCGGGAAAGCATGCTCGTCATCAACGTTCGACTCTTCCAGAGCCTCTGCTCTAATCATACGACTATTTTGTTCCAAGACTTATCTATGATCAGTTCACCGTGACCCTAACCAGCGACAAGGCATTTTCGTACCGACGAAAAATTCTTTGCCTCGTGTGACGGACCCTCAACTACCGGTTGCTTGAAGACAAAATTCTTTCATTCGGATTCCTTAGACTAATAAAGCTTGTTCATCTAGAGTAGCATGTGGTAGGTGATCAGATCGAATGGATGGATCAAAGTAGACGGTTCGATCTCTGATATTTCATTTGATGACCACTGGGCTCTGCACCAGTTTGGGGGAAGTGTCACCAGCAATGAAATCTTCAATCGTTTTCGAGGTCTAATGCTGATTTCTCAACCCTTGATGTCTTTCGGACGAATATTTTACTTCCCTTTCAGGGTTTATCTGGCTGCTAGTCTCTTTCAGGGGATGCCGATACGACGCAGATAATGGGGCTGCTGTGTTTGGCTCGCCCTAACAACCCAGCTTCGTAGCGCATGAAAAAGGTGGCACCGCCCGCGCTTCCATTCCCAGGCTCCCAGCAAATTTGTTTGTCATGAAGGCCATGGCATTCCAACAAGTTGGATATTTTTGCCGAGTCTTCATTTGTGCCGCTTTCCACTCATTCGATAATGGCTCTTCTTGGAATGGAATTCTCTCTATCGGCAAATGTTGCTCAAAGAGCCTCGGAATTCGGTGCCATTCCTACGGGCATCTTTTGCTGAGAGTGATCTCAACGGATAGGCCCAAGCTTACGTTTCTGGTGAAATTTGCTTGAGAAGGTGTAAATATGAGGTATAAATTTCGAAGAGAGATTGCCAGTGATCCCACAGGAGAATCGTGCTCGATTTTGTCGGGCTATGCCGCTTCCTAAGTTAACTCAAAAACCCATCATTTTAGATCATTATGATGTACATGTGAGCCCAGTCCATGGATTCATGGATATTGGATATACTATTGAGCTAGAACCTCCGATTCCACTTGCAATCTTTGCCCGAAGTCAAAAGTCGTCGAGAATTCCCATGCTACATACGTGGATGGACTATGAAATTACTAGTCCTAGTCAAGGTCATGATCTCACTCACTAAATGGTAACACAGGCCAGGCTATCTAGCGACCAGTTGACAGGGGCACCTTGATTAGTCCCATTTAGATACAATATTCAAGAAATGCTCGGACCTTCAAAGTACTCGACTTGGTTCTTTACATGGGGGGTATAGCGATCACTGTTCGGTTCAAAGGATCAGAAAAAGCAAAGGCATTATCACGATCGATGGGATTCAGAGTCGTGAGTGTCTTCGATCTGATTTGAACCTTTGATATATATCCATTCCCCAGGTTTTAACAGCCGCGAGAACCCCATTGTGCAGTTTTGGAAAACTGCTTATCAGGCTACATACAGATCCCCCAGGATCATACTAGGATTGACTGTCAGGTTCTTCAAGTTTACCAAGACAGTGAGAGCGTGGAATGTGCCAGCTATCGACGGGGTCATCTCAGTTTGATATTTTTGCCGATCAGCCGGGGTGGAATGTCTTATCCACGCTTCTGGCCGCCAGTTGGTGAAATGTTCCGACCGTTATCGATAAGCTGAGGCCCATCAACACTATGAATAGTGCATTTGATTTGTATCAGCAGGCTCCCATATAATTCCCCGGCAAATGCGCACCCCATCGCAGGCTGGAGTGCAACATGGGGTACGGAGTAATAATAGAAATTAGCCCCGCTGGCAATCAGGGTGGAGGCAGGCAGCAGCAGTCAACGAACAAGCAGGGGATGACACAAAGTGGTACAATACAGATCTGTCTCACTATAGTCTCAATGATGTGCGAAACCGTGTTCAATATTACTCAAGATTTTCCGGTCGCAAGGGCTGCTAGTCGGTGTGGTTTCCCCGTCGCCATAGCAATTCTATAAGTGCGGGAGAGAAGCGTCCTTCATCGAGTATCGCACCTCGACATTGTAAGACTTCGCAGTTGGAAACCGGATTCAGCTGGAGATACTATTGAACAGATGACGATCACGGCGCTAGATTTTCAGGCTTCCCGCCAATGGTTGCACTTCCTTTCGACAGGCCTGCCCTAGCGCACGCCTGGAATGCATCGATCTGTGGATCGTGGTGGCTGGGAAGCGATCGGAGCTTACACTAGGACCCCACCTCAGGTCTCGACCTTCAGCCTGGCTGCGACACCCTAGCAACGAAATGAAAGATGAAGCTTCTAGAGCTTACCATGAAAATTGCTAGAATGACAGGATTTGCAAATAGGTAGGACATGAGGTATGAGGTCTAGGGAAAGATGAATCGATCCGAAGTAGACTTGTTTATCGATGATGCAAGCTCCCGTATCGCGCGTATCGAAATCGTCACGTACTGTCACGTCGCTCCGGTTTGCCGTATGTTGAAACAGAGCATTCAGGGGTTCCAGCCAATCACAGGCTGCCTTCATGCTGCCCCAGCCACCTGCAATACCGCATCTGACATTCCATGCGGACCCTTTTTTATCGGTGGCTTCCCCTCCTCCTCGAACTGGCTTGACTTTCCCTCATCCAATGCACTCCTAGTGCATCACCCTTGACGAATTTGTGCCTAATCACAGATTCACAATGTCGAAGCTCTCCAAAGTCAACCATGCTGCCGGCATCTTTGCAGATATGTCCGTTGATGGGCCTGCAATTGGCACCCTGGTGGCTATCATTGACCGAGCAAAGAACCTGCCTAACCGCAAGACTATGGGCAAGCAGAACCCGTACTGTGCTGCAAGGCTAGGGAAAGAAGCCAAGAAGACACAAACAGATATGCGTGGCGGGCAGACTCCAAGATGGTAAGGTTTCCAAACAATTAAGACGTTGGGAAGCTGAAGACTGACACTACCAGGGATCATGAACTCCGATTTACTGTCCACGAATCCCCCGATTACTTCAAGCTGAAGGTCTCGGTTTTCAATGACGACAAAAAGACAGACCTGATAGGAGAAACATGGGTGGATTTGCAGAATCTGATTATCCCTGGAGGTAGCCAGGATGACCAGTGGCACTCGTTGCAATGTCGAGGCAAATACGCAGGTGATATCCGCATCGAGATGACCTACTACGACACTCGTCAACAAGACGAAGCAGTGATTGAGAAGCGAAAGGAAGCAGCTGAAAAAGTGCAGAACAAAGCCGCTCCACCATCATCGAGCTCCGGTCTCTCTGGTCCCAGGCAATTAAACCAGGTGAAGCGTCGGCCCCTTCCTTCTGGTCCAGCATCGGCCGCGCCTCCCAGACCAGCCACCGAGCCTGTCCCAGTTTCTACCCAAGCTCCACTACAGCACCCGGTGCCCTCCAGGCCCATTCACGAACCGCCTACCATGCTTCCAGCGCCCGGAAATGACATGCCTCTGCCCTACCCCACACAACACGAACCCTCTTATGATAAATCATCATATGCGCCTCCTCAAGCACGTCAATACGAGTCCGATGGATACCAGCGAGAGTGGGAGACCTCGGCTCCCCCCCCTTCCGCCAGCTGGGATTGTTAGACGGGCCAACACGCATGAGGTTCCTTACCATACCCAGGAAATGGCCGAGACCACATATGGCGTACGCCCATTGCAACCACGCAGTCGCTCCGACCACGATGACCCCCGGGATTACCGCTCTGTGTCACACGAGCCTGCCTTCCATCATGTGCCTGGAAGGCCCAGTCCTCAGGAAGAAGAGATCTATAGTCCTCTCTCGCCCCAGTACAGCGCACCGCCCTTGTCCTTTGGGCCTGTTTCAACATTCACACCGCGCAATCAAACAATCCTGGATGGACGAGAGTACGATCGTTCACGGCCAAACTCATCCTCAGGTCCGGTAGAGGATATCCGCTACCAATCCCATGATATCCAGGCATTGCAGCCAATTCGCCGCGATAGCTACCACCCTGAATATGCGGGCATGCAGCCTCGTGTTGAAGATGAAGATGAAGATGGCCCTCCTCCCCCCCTCCTGTTCACCGATCTCAGATGGCTCAGATGGCTCCAGCTCCATCTTCAACCAAACCAGTGTCTTCATACCAGGCCTATATCCCCGGATCCAGCACGACCTCCATGCCGGCAAGCCTGGTGGCTGGATATGAGACCGAGAATCAGGCTGACCGCACTGTTATGGACCGTGGTCGCCGACGCAGCACTCATTTTGATGACGAGATGATGCTCACCCAACCAGCATCTGCGCCTGCGCCTGCACCTGCACCAGGACCGGCACCAGCCCCAGCACCGTCGCACTATGACTACCCTGTTTACCCTTTACGCACGTCCCCTCACCCCATGGATGACCGTCCTTCCAGCCGAAGGTCGGCTAGCCCGGATAACCGGCCTGTTACACGTAGCTCGGTTAGCCCGCAACCCTCTGTAACCCGGAAATCTGTGAGCCCGCGGCCTTCGATTCAAAGTGACCGAGGATCATCAATCCCATTTTCTCCCGACTCTTACGACTCCATCAACCCCCGTGCTCCGCGGGAAATAACAAGCAGAGAGATTTCTCCTGCTTATGAAACCCTTTCACAAGCCAGGGACGCGGCGACCCGCGCGGAGAGCGAACCCGCTCGAGATCTCGATCACCCTATCATCGGCGATGACGGTCGTGAAATTGATCCCTCGGATCATCTGCCTACGGACACTTGGGCTCCAGAGCCGGAGCGGAAGAACCGCAAGCCTGAAGTCATTATCCGCTTCAAGCACACCGCGCGACCAACATCTCGCGGGAACGACGCCCCGGCTCGCACTGCAGGGCCTCCTCGGGTAGGCTTCAGAACTTCAACAGATACTATCGCCTATCCGGGCGACCGAAAGAGGTACACTACCAACCAAGAAGTGGACCGAACACCGCCTCGGGCACAAGACTACGGGAACAGCTATTCACAGAGCCGAGCCTACAGTACCCCGACATCCGCAGAGCGTCCGCGTTCTTCACAACGTAGCTCCGTGTCTCCCACCCCCAGCAGCCGCTCGCCAATCTACGAATACAACCCTGGGCCGCCAATTCCGTCCAAGGTGCCTGTTTCTCCAGGACCGCCAAGCTACCCCGTTGCGTCGGGCCATTCTAGTGGAGGGCACCCGTTGGACGCCTTGAGCCGGGAGTTGAAGACCATTGATATTGGATCTGCTGGGTGCAGCCCAAGCCGGGCTATTCGAAAATATCAACCACCTCGAGTGTCGGCCTCGATGGGGTATGCCAGCTAATGAGAACAACCCGCCTTCATGATTTATGTACACCTATACTTCTTACCCGGGTGGTCCGCTTGATTCGCTTCTGAAAGTTATGATTCGACCTATGAATTTATTGGTTATTGGGGATCTATGGCGTTTTTGCTGTGATTTCTCTTGCCCTATGTTACATATGATTTGGCCTAAAGCCTTGAAGAATGAATGGTACCGAATTTAAAAACCCTGTGGACTGGCGAGTCTAGTATCTTTTGCATAGTTGTCTGGGCTTTTTTGAGTATCGTAAATTGGAGCCCTTTGAGTAGCAGCGATAAATTTGAGGCCAATTAGAAGGGGATTCATTCCCTTGTCTTCTAATCTTATGATACTATCTCTAACACTGTAGAACACACCCACCACTATCGATAAGGCGATAAACCACCAAACCAATCGCGCTCACGCGATATGGAGGACAGCTTATCAGCTCCCCCGCCAAAGCAACCTTTGAACGCTGAGAACCTCTCGACAACCATGACAAGCATGTCCGGCCTCACGGAATCCCAAGTAGCCTCGTTCAATGAGAACGGCTACCTTGTGCTACCGGACTACCTCAGCCAAGCTGAGATCGAGTCCCTCCTGACGGAAACAAACACTCTCCTCCGCGATTTCTCGCTCGACACCCACCCACTCACCCAGTTCACGACCGGCGACGACGACCAAGCCGACCATGTCGGCGACGAATACTTCCTCACTTCCGGCGATAAAATACGCTTCTTCTTTGAGCAGGACGTCTTCACCAAAGACCCCGACCCGATCACCGGCCGCCCCGCCCTCCTCAAGCCCAAAGAACTTGCCGTCAATAAGATCGGCCACTCCCTTCACACCCTCTCTCCGCCCTTCAAGGCTGTCTCGCTCAACGAGCGCAATGCCGCCGTCGCAAAGTCCCTCGGATTCAAGGACCCCCGCGTCCTGCAGAGCATGGTGATCTGCAAGCAACCCTCCATTGGCGGTGCGGTACCTAACCACCGCGACTCGGAGTTCCTATATACGAATCCGCCGTCAGCAGTCGGGTGGTGGTACGCACTCCAAGACGCGGGGCCTGGGAACGCCACGCTGGGTATGTGGAAGGGGTCGCATAAGGGTGCGAAGGGCGGGCATATCAAGCGCCGGTTTGTGAGGAAGACAGGTATGCCGGGGACGGAGTTCGTGGAGAATACGGGACCAGCGTTGCCCAAGGGCGCGGATGAGGAGGAGGTCGGTCAGCCTCAGGAAGACGAGCTGGAGATCTTGGATATCAAGGCTGGATCGCTGGTGCTTATCCATGGCAATGTGCTGCATAAAAGTGAGAAAAACACTAGCCCACGGAGTCGGTATGCGTATACGTTCCATGTTATTGAGGGGGCAGAGGGGTGGGAATATGATAGCAGGAATTGGTTGCAGCCACCTGCGGGTGGGTTTTCGAAATTGGAGAGTTAGGGTTGAGCATGTTGCATTTGTCAGATACATGAATGTTCTCCAGACTGGGCTGTGATATATTATTCCGGAGTCTAAGCGCCGAAAATCACAGTCTCAAGTTCTATATATATCCGCGGAGACACCAGCTTGGAACAGTAACATTCAAAGTTTTATCCCTTGAGACTACTTGAGAATCTCACTTGACATGGGCCTCAATCCTTTTCCAAGGGGTCATGTCACATAAACTATATCATCTCACCCTCCAACTCCATTGAAGACCGGGGTATACTCGGTATCTTACCAAACCGCAATGATGGAGGCGCAGGTCACGACCACGTGACAACGTAGCGCTAAGGCAGAAGGTCGAATTCGCAAAGCTTGTGTACATAATCGAGAACTCGAGTGATCCTATAATATGAAGGCAGGCGCGATCGATTGACAACAGAAGCGAATGTTGATAGCCTCGGTCACTCCTAGTAGGATACCTTGAGAGAATTAGACTTATAGCAATAGCTATCATTAAATTATGCCTAATGCACTATTGTCTCACTAGTTGTACATATCAAGACCAGAAAAGATAAAACGGCTCCAAAGGACAGTAGCGCAATGTAAGGGTATGAGAATAAGAGTGAGAAATGAAGGAAAGATTTGAGTCAATCAAGAAAGGACAATGTTCCGGGATGTATGCGAGTGTTGTGACATGGACATAATAGGAAAGGTTTAGAAAAGAGAGATGGATGACAGGAGGAGAGAAAATAGGAGAGGTAAAGAGAGGATTAGCTGGCATGTACTTCGAGAACTTGTGCAAGAACTTCGACGGCAGATTTGAGGGTATCATCAGACCGGCCGCGGATGGCGAATAAAAGATTGTCAACAATTTTTTCAACTTCCCGACGCAGATCGCTGCTGCGAGTACCGAGACTTCGGTCCTTCGAACGACCAGGGGACGAATGAGGAATCTGGATACCAAGTGTGCTATAAGCCTTCGTAGGAATGGCATCGAGGGCATAGGTATCAGTTCGCGAGGAGAGAGTAGGTTTGTGACGGTGAAGATTAGATAGTGAAAAGAGATAATTCCGAGCAATGAGGGCCGCGCAGAGCCCATCTAAGATGTTCTCTGAGACGTTGGGGAAGATGGTTCGGAATGGGCGGAGGAAGTCTTTCTCATCGCTTCTGCGGAGAAAGAGGATGACAGGCGATGTGAGTCGGAGCATATTGCGAGGGAAGTCTTTGACAAAGTGATCCAGCTCGTCTAGAGTCCACTCGTGATCATCCAGTGTCCACTTATGATCCATTAACTTGGATCTCTCAGGCGCCTCTTTGTCAGATAGAGGGGATCTTCGACCTGATGAACTTTTGGCTGGTGATAATGCTTGCGGGCTTACGCTGCCCGAACGAATCTCTGGCCGGGGTGACTTGGTGCGCTCTCCCTGCGCGGTATCCGGCCTCTCGCCGACGACTGTTGACGTGACACTGTCGGATGTCAGAGACCCGGGGTCGCTATAGGAATCTTCGTCCTTGCTCTCGGGGTAACTGGATAGCGAATAGCCGGACTCCCGAGTACCATACCCACTGTCAGACATGTCTAGTGGTGTATCAGGACTAAAAGCGGACACTTCCTCTTGCCGCTGATCTGGTGTCATTGGGAGAGGGTGTGGGTTGATTGATGCTGGTGGCAGTGCAGGTAGTGATGGTGAAGAATGGGGTGCAATATCGACCAATTTCGGTTTACTTGCGACGGCAAATCTCTTTAGAAGAGGATTAGGGATGTCCTGGATAAGATTTACAGAGGGGATAGTACTCACAACTGGAGCTTGGAGGGTTTTTACCCTACCACCAAGACCTAATTTTGGCATGGGGGGGATCCTGTTCGACGATCTGGATTTTCCGACGGTTGTGTTCTTTATCGTTCGGACTTTTGCCAATCATGGGATCGAGAGGTACTCCTTTCAGCCATGTCTCACAGTAAGCCAGGTTGCTGGATATCCAACTTGCTTCGCTTGAGACAGTTGCTGTCCTGGGCCGTTGAGGTCTCGGGGAATTGCCTGGTAGGTGGCGTCTGGGGCTGGGGACAGATGTCGGTGACCGCGGACTCGCATCATTTTCTTGAAAGTTGGCAGCCGTCTCTAATTCATTCGCTTCGCAATGCCGAATTAGATTAGAGTGAGCCTCTTGGACATTCGTAACAGGCGGCGTTGGCCTTTTCTGAGATTCCAAAGTCACTTCTTCGTAGCCTGAAGATTCACTCGGTATCTCGGGTGTTCTGTCTTGTTTCTTGATATTGTCGGTGCTACCAGAATGATTCACGCTTTTTGTAATCTCCTCCACCATTTCCGGCGTCACAACTTCCTTCTCGTCGCTTGGAACTTTAGAACGTTTCAAAAAAGTCGACTCGGGTCCTGTGCTTGCGGGTCGCGATTCGGTCATGGAAGGACTTGGGAGCAGACCAAGCGCTGCCATGTTCGCAGATGTCAGGTTTTGATCCGAGCGCCAAGTTCGTAGTGTGTGGCCGCCTGGGGGCTTTGCTTCTCGTTGCGATCTAAGGGGGAGGAAATGTTGGAGCACTGTCGCATGAAACCGGCGATGACGGGAGGCGTAGTTGAAATGGCTCCTTCATCCTTCGGACCGAGCGAAATGGCGAAATGCATGGAGCCCCCCTTTCAGTAGGCCGCCTGGGTATTGTCAACGAGCAGGGCTCATGAGGATCCAGCCGGGGATCTGTGGGGGATGGCACAAATGACAATGTCGGAAATTGCCTGCTCCTCCGCCTGGGCTGATATGTAGGAGACCATCGGCGTGGTGACGGGATAGGCTCAACGGGGGCCATGGCATCATGGCTTAGCGACGACGAATGAGAATCTTGGTTCCTGTTGTGACTTTGTAACCTGCCTGGGAAGTACGAATTAGGCATTTTGGCGGCGACACCCTCGTCCATTGTGGACATGGTGCGGCCTTTAGTCGAAGCAGGCCTGGTCGAGAATCAAATCGTGGAAAAAGCAACATGCGGCCGCACAAGAGCCGGGTGAGAATGAGATGCACCAGAAGCAAGCAAAAATGTTGGCGAAGATCAGTCAAAACAAAGCAGCTGTCGCCTATGCAGGGGCGAGATGTCCTTATACGCAGAGTGGCGTTAGTCGAGGGAGCTTCTAGGGACGAGAGGGTTACCAGGGCAGAGCTTCACTGCAGAAACCCCTTGACACTTCCTCAGACCCTACCGTGAACGAGCTCGAGTATGTAAAGAAGTTGCCTCCCTTCAGGGCTTTGGGTTTTACTCTGGCACGAAGCGACCAACCGGCACGGGCCAACATAATACTAGTTGAGAATGGAGGTCGCGCCGTCCTTGCATTCCCGAGGAAGCTCAGATCTAAGCAGGCAGAGACCCACGATTGGCCCTAGTTCTTGTTGCCGTGCTCCTGGAGGCCTGCAGGCCCCCGTCAACGTGGATAGACCCTCGCCCGTCGCTAAACATCGTCATCCTTCGATGCATAGGTGGAGCCAGGAATGAGACAAATGGGATGGAAAGAGGGGAAGGACGAATCAGGCGCTTGCAAAGGGCAATTAGATCGACAACAGGGTGTGAGCAAGCGGGGCTTCATTGGCTATTGTGTCTCGTTGCAATAGCAATGGCAACCCCCTTCCAAGGAACCATCTGCCCCTTGCATTCGGCGTGACCCATGCCTGGCAGTCTGAAACTCGGGAGTATAAAAATGCTTTCGCCACGGATGCCCATTTCAGGGTCTTTTGTCATCAGAAGATGATGTGAGATTGGATCTCACCAATCGAAAACTGCTGTCTGTAGTCCGTTCATTCTATACTTCTGTTCATAGTTGCATATGACCGAGCATGCTCGTATGTCTTAAGATATTCTGTTGGATCTCTGATTGACGTGTTCCTCTTGGCTTGCCATGCGCTCGCCACGGATTGTGGTCCCCAGATGATAGATACAGTTTCTTTTCATCGGATGTGAGATCGATCTCTGATCCGGCCTCTAGAGTTTAGAACATATCACATCGCGTGGGAAAAGCGAGACGACGGCGGGCGAACTATGGACTGCTGGGGTAGGCGGTATCCTTATCAATCGAGGTTATCAACCGGCAGAAAAAAAATTGCGGAGGTAAAACGGGAAGAAAAAAAGCGGCTGGAAGGAGTGGAATTCCATTCTCCTGCTGCGCCCCCTGATTTCCCTATGTTGTCTGAATCCTTAGTTGCGGCGACGTTATCGTCCGCAAAAACTCCGACAGCCACGCTAAGAGACGTTGGAATTTGCGTGCAGGAACTCCAGCCCGCGCCCCAGTTACGCGCCACATTCAAGAAGAGCTCGGCTGCAGCCAATTGCCTCGCAGTGACCGCCTCACACATTTTCGCAGCCCAAGCAGACAAAGCTGTTGTCCATGTATACAGCCGCGAAAAGGGGAATCAAGAAGCTCTTATTCCTTTCCCAGAACGCATTCGCAGCATTGCCGTTGCGGGAGCGAAGTACGGCGATGTACTTGTCCTCGGAACAGAAGGTGGCCGGTTGCTTTTATGGGAGGTATGACTGGTCCAACCTAAAACGAGATATATCAGAGTGCTCCTTATCTAACTTCTAACTTTTTGGGTTGCCTCCAGACATGTACTGGCCGTCAAGTAGCCACTACCGCCTCTCATCTCCAGCCCGTCACCTCTCTCGTCGTTGACCCCACCTCGAATTTCATTTTGTCGGGATCTGCCGATGCCAGTATACATGTCTGGTCGATCGCGAGCATTTTATCCTTCTCTAAAACTGCTCTAGCCCGCGACCATCAGCCCACAAACTCACCGATCCGAACATTCTCCAACCACCGCGCTGCGATTACGTCTTTAGCCCTTGGACACAGTAATAGCCGCCAGAACATCGCTGTATCCACCGCGAAAGATAACACCGCCATAGTATGGGACTATCACACCGGGCGTACTCTGCGAACATATCTCCTCCCGTTTTCTGCAACATGTGTAGCTCTGGATCCACTCGATCGAGCAGGATATGTCGGGTACGAAGACGGAAGCGTGCAATCGATCGATTTCTACCGCCACAGTTCTGTACAGCATCAACTGTATGACCCGTCTCTGCAATCTACCCCTGCTCAGGTGTCGACTGAAGAGCGGTGGCTTCCACCATCTGCCGAGACGGGTGCTACTCAAGCTGTATGCGTCTCATACGATGGCACCACCTTGCTATCTGCGCATGAAGGAGGGAAAGTCTTGTCATGGAATGTTGCGCGGCACAAATTCGCCGCCTCAACCGCGGACTTTACCCACCCAGTAACAAACTTGATCATGCTGCCGCCAACCGGCTTACCAACCTCAGACCAATCGCAGAGAATAACCCACACTGTCATTAAGCCGCGCCATGACACCGCTCTCTCAGACCCTTCCCATACTTCTGGCGCTGTCCCAGCTGCCTACGCATTCAACACACACATCTCCACGCCATCAAGCCCCAGACTTCGTAAACCAACCCAATTCTCTGAAGCCCTGACACACAGATCCTTTCCGGATTCACTACTAGATGAAGGCCTTGCTGAGCTTGCTACGCTTCGACAGCCAGGTGGTACTGAGGTCTCACGCACGTCACCTGTCACCTCTGCGACCTCTGACCACTCTGCATCTGCACAGGCTCAAGAAAGCCACATTGCAGAGCTGGAGGAGGAAGTTGCCTTGCTCAAGATCAGGGCGGCGGCCAATGACAAGGCTCGACATGCGTCTGTTGATGAAATCGTGCAGCTACGAGCGGACCTTGCTCAGCTGCAGGATTATGTCAGCGAGCTACATGAGAAACAGGAGGGAGCGCAACGTGACAAGCTCCTGCGGCAAGCAAGGAAGGAAGATCGCGAGACCAAGAGACGGGATGCATGGTTTGCCGCCGAGAAGAAGGGTCGCAATGGCGACGCGGCTATGAAGAAGATGGACATTGATGACGGTATGCTGACCAGCGATACGGATGAACAAGGGGATGAATGAGACATGAGCATCATTGTCTTTGGTTCGGGTTTACGATAGGGACCTAGAAGAATGGCGCATGGTTGATTTTTGTATTACCACAGCACTGGCTGGGCTATGATTCATTGAGTCGAGAATGACTAGCGTACATATGTCTGCAATTATTCAATATTCAACACGCATATCGTCGTGATTTAACTTACGCACCTCTACACTCCGTTCAACGCCACGCTCCGTTCAATGCCACGCTCCGTTCAATGCCACGCTCCGTTCAATGCCACGCTCCGTTCAATGCCACGCTCCGTTCGACTCCATCCGACTCCATGCTCCGTCCGACTCCATGCTCCGTCCGACTCCATGCTCCGTCCGACTCCATGCTCCGTCCGATTCCATGCTCCGTCCGACTCCATGCTCCGTTCAGCTCCCTCCCCAATTGAAAACCTTGCTGATCACAATCTAGAAAACCATACATAGTCTTCCCTTCAGGTTTTTGCTCTGGTAGTGCTCACAAATCTCGTTGATCTGGTCCACGCTGTACGTCTTCTCAATATACGTCTTGCATCCATGCTTAGCATGCAAATTGATCATATCCTGACTCTGCTCAGGAGTGCAGATCAACCTGCCCTTGACCGTCTGCTCCTTGAAGCTCAAAGCAAATGGATCAACTTCGAAAGGCCCATCAGATGGCAGTCCAACATCAACCAATGTGCCACCCTTCCTCAGGAACTGCTGTGACATCTTGACTAAATGCCTTGCCTCCGCATCGATAACAACCCGATCGACACCCGCATTTGTTTCGTAGAAAGATGACTGCAGCTCCTCGATGACCTTCTGCTGAGCCTCATCCGAGTCAATGACAAAGGTCTTATCAGGCCTTAGATGCTCCGGAACAGACATGGCAACATCGATACCCTCACGCCGATTGTCGATGGCAACAACCTTGCTGCCCATGGCTTTCGCGTACTGAATACCAAGGTGTCCCAGCCCACCAACTCCAACAATAGCCAACCACTCTCCACTCTTCACCCCGGAAGCTAGCAGGGCCCCGTAGACAGTTGCCCCAGCGCAGAAAAGCGGCGCGGCCTCCACCATCGAAACCGACTCGGGGATCTTCGCGACCACCCGCGCATCGGCTTTCATATACTCCGAGAATCCACCGTTGATGGTGAGTCCAAGCATGCCGACCAACTTCTCACAGAGCTGCTGCCCTTGATGCCGGCATGCATTGCATTCACCACAGAATGCATAGGTGTTGATCGATCCCACACGGTCACCGACGTGGATCCCTGATTTATGCGCCTCCGAACCAGCTTTCACGACTGTGCCCGCGGGTTCGTGAGAGCCGACGAGGCCGGGTTTGGCGCCTGCAGAGGCATAAACGCCTTGGAGGACCTGGAGATCGGTGTGGCAGTAACCTGCTGCCCCGATTTTGACGAGGATGTCGTTGGGGCCGAGGTCGGCTGGGACCTCGATGTCGCGGACTTCGTAGCCTTTGTTGAAGTCCTTGACGACGGCCGCCTTCATTGATTTGGGGATTGACTCGGGCATTTTGTGATATTCACGAAATGCGATATGCTGTAAAGGATTTTGTAAAGTGCAAAGAAGGTGGGGGGGGTCTGGATGGAGCATTTGGTTAAGTATACAGGTGAATATCAGCTGTGATTGAATTTGGACGTCATCCATTGGATCCTGTTTAGTTCTCATTATCTTATGATAGATAAGGGTTCTTGTTTTATGAAATGCAGCAGCCAGATTAGCCCTGAAAACGGAAGTATACAAGTAGGACTTGGAATATGCAAGTGGTGATCAAACCGATGACGCAACGATTCGGTAAGGATCCCTGTCTTCGACGTCGCAGGCACTGAGGGTCATAAATCGAGTTATGTCCATTCAAGTGCTCATGTAATTCTCTATGCTCAGATTTCGAGAGGGTTCATAGGGTTCATGTGGGGTAGAGCCTGGGGTTGGCCCAAGGTTCTGATGGACGCCATCGTTACGCGGTGGCTTGTGTTCTAGTTCTTAGAAGACCACGGCCGCATTATTAAAACTGGAGCAAGTGGCCCCATTCTCTCCCCTCAGACCCATATATTTCTTTGTGTGACAAGATCCCAGAAGACGGAACCCATGCTCATAAATCGAAAACATGTGGTTTACCATCCCAATGTCCTTCCCCGCTGTGTGGCGGAGGGTGGCAGGGCACATTCTCGTCTCCGCCAATCTAAGCCATCGCCGCTCGGGTAGATGATATCAGATGAAATCATACCTTGCCACCTGGAGTGTTTATATTCTGTTGGGGCCTAATGATGAGCATAGCAACCTCCACGATTGTTATGATTTACGCAGCTATCTCGAGAGTGGGAGATTTACTAAGTTCTCTCCCAGCCTTTTCGATCCCATTTCAGTCTAGTCTGCATATCGCAGGATCTTCTTCTGCCACCATGTCCAGCTCCCGTTCCAGTTCCACCTACTTTTTCAGTTCCTCCATGAACTCTAGCGAAGGGACAAATTCTACCGGTCATCGATACGCGACCACTTCCCAAACCGATGCAGATGGAAATACGGTCGTGCGGACGGTTCGCCAGGATCTAGGACGACCTGCTATTGTAGAGGAGCGACATTACGATCGCACTGGGCAAGAACAGATACAGCTCCCTGGTCCTGAGGGGAGTTCTGCTGTTGGGATGAGACGCATCACCGACCTTGGTGAATAATTTAGAAGGTCGAAGTGGTTCTATATGAATTGTACAAAATTATTTCAATAAAGCGGCATCCAAAATTGACCAATCTTTGCGGCCAAAGCAGTATTCACGTTATAGAAGGACTGGCTTGTAGACTAGGGGTTTTCCCAAAATACGCGTCAGCTTTAATCTGGGTACCATAAAATTTGATTCTTCTTGCGTATAAAGGCCCTTCGAATGCTTGTTCGACTATACATCTTCATGGTGAGAGGCTGTTGCCCTTTTGATAGCCTCCCCATCTCGGTATTATCAACAATTCGGTCGCGTTGCGCACCAATAAATGCCCGCAGGCGATTGCGTTGCGTGAGTTCTGTCTTTCTGAGAACAACGAGCGACTGGTTCTAGATGAATATCTCGTCCATGTTTTCGGGGGCTCGCCGCGGGGATTCCGGGTGTTTATATGCCCTAAAAAGAGGCGAGTTGGATCGCCCTTGCTGGCTTCACGGTAAGCCGTCTACATGGCTGTTTGGCTCCATTACGGGGAAGGAATAAAGCACAAGCCATGGAAACATCTGACACCAAAGATCTACGAATCAAACCCATACCCCATGGGGCCAAGTGGGTCATGATAAGCGGCAGCTCTCGATAATGCACCGTCGTGGCTAGAAGAAAGTGGGGGGAAGGGGGGGAGCGGGGGACAAAGACAACAACATTGACTGCTTCTCATCCGACACTTGTCTTGTCCTCAGCTAACAGAATGTCCTTCATTCTTGTAACTGGTGCAACTGGCTTTACTGGGGCACACATTGTCGATGTGATCCTGTCGCGCGGCCTGCGGGTGCGCGGTGCAACTCGTTCGACAGCCATGGAGAAGCAATGATCAAAGCCCGCCCACAATATGCGGGCCAGTTTGACATTGTCCAAATTCAAGATTTTGAGAATCCAGGTGGCCTTACAGAAGCCGTAAAGGGCGTCGATGGCATAATCCACACAGCCAGCGTATCTCGCCCTGCCAATCGCAGACTAGACCAGAAGCTGACCGTTTTGTCCTATACAATAGCCATTGATGTATAATACAACAAACAACGAGAAAGAGCTCATTATTCCCGTTATCAACGGAGTCCGGGCAGTCATAGAGGCAGTTAAAGGCAGCTAGCACGAATCCGTCTATCCGTCGCATCGTGATCACATCTTCCTTCGCGTCCGTAGTTGATATCAATCGGAAGGGTCCACCTTACTTCACACACACCGGCAAAGACTGGAACCCTCTTACATATGAAGAGGCGGCAGACCCAGCTACCACCGCGGTGGTCGCCTATCGCGGCTCAAAGAAATTTGCCGAGCTCGAAGCATGGAATTACGTGAAAAATAACAAACCGTCATTCGACCTTGTCGCCTTGTGTCCGCCCATGACCTTCGGACCGGTCGTCCACTCAGTTGCAAATGTCGATCAGTTGAACAAGACGGATTCCATGCTATGGAGTGTCGCTGCAGGAAAAAGTCCACTGCCGACTGTCCATGTTCCTTTCTGGATCGATGTCCGTGATCTTGCTATTGCGCATGTGGAAGCTCTCCTTCGCGAGGAAGCGGGCGGCAAACGCTATATTCCAGCCTCTCCTCACGAATTCTCCTACTCGCAAGCTGCAGATATTATTGCAGCATCATTCTCATCTTTGAAAGAAGTTGTTTCGAAGGAAAGGCAGGCGATCGAAGACAATCATGGTGTGGATGGAGAGACCGCAGCCAAGGAGCTGGAGTATGGATACCACTCGTTTGAAGACACTGTGAAAGATTTTGTCACGCGGGCATTAGGTATAAGCAAATAAGATGATTAGGGGTACCAAGGCTTACAAGGTATTGGGTTTTCATTGACGCAAAATTGAAATCAGCTCTTCTTATAAATCTAGATCTCATCAATCAGCTATGGGAATAGCACCACCATATTGAAGGTCTTGCGAGCTGATCACACTCAACCAAATTACTCCAAAATCGGTACCCTTGACCCAAGTTCTCCATTGTATGAGCCTTAGACGTGGGAACCCACGCGGAGATCATGCATATAGGTCTTAAGTAATAATGATGGGCTCCATTAGTTATGCAGAAGGCCTGGCATTTGCGGAATCCAAACAACTATCTTTGAGCTCCTGGATGTTTAGGTTGTGGTTTAAATTGTGACAACATATTCGAACGTGGTCTTAGCTACATTTTCCCTCTACGTATACCATCAAGTCCATCTTCCTCTCAAGTCTATCTTCCAACCTCTGAAGCCATGAAAGGTCCAGACACGGCAACAGTTCTTTCATGTGACGAAGGAGTGGAATTATTCTTATTGCAATCAAGTATTTTATCGGTTCCTGCATCATTTGATAGATTGTTTCACGAGCTCATGGATTTCAAAGCAAGTGAACTGCCCGGGCAGATTCGCGGAAATCGGGAAGGGACAGCGTTAAGCCTATCAGCGCCTGGTCACCTGACCTTTTCCGCGGGAAGCTGTCAGGGCCATATCTTTCTCGGCGCGCACTTGACAACCTCAAATTCATATATCATGGCCACTCCAACTCGAAGCCTGCGACATTTGTCGTCCGTGAGGACGAAGACTGCCTCTCCAGTGACGTCGCTCACTACCCACCTCATCTACCGCACCTACGCCACCACCGACGGCAGCTCCGCAACATCCACACCAGGAATCACCCGGCGGCGAAAGACTTCTTTCCAAGATAAACTAAATGCCGGCCCCTCCTTCAGCGATTTTGTCTCCGGCGGCGGGGACAACGGCCCCCTCGAGCCCAACGAAGCTTATGCCCTGAAAACAGCCATGGTTGGACCCGCCGGCCGCAAGAAGGAAATGACCCGACTCCCCTCATGGCTGAAGACCCCGATCCCCGACTCAAAGAACTACCAACGCCTGAAGAAAGATCTTCGCGGCCTGAACCTGCACACCGTCTGCGAGGAAGCCCGCTGCCCTAATATCTCCGACTGCTGGGGCGGCAGCGACAAATCCGCTGCAACCGCCACCATTATGCTGATGGGCGATACGTGCACGCGCGGCTGCCGCTTCTGCAGCGTGAAGACCAACCGTGCCCCCGCCCCGCTGGACCCTCACGAACCCGAGAACACCGCTGAAGCGATTGCGCGGTGGGGTCTGGGCTACGTTGTCCTGACGACTGTGGATCGCGACGACCTCGCGGACGGCGGCGCCCGGCACTTCGCCGAGACGGTGATCAAGATCAAGCAGAAGGCGCCCAACATCCTTGTCGAGTGTCTGACCGGTGACTACCGGGGTGACACGGAGATGGCAAAGCTGGTTGCGCGATCAGGTCTGGATGTGTACGCGCACAACGTCGAGACCGTCGAGGCACTCACGCCGTATGTGCGTGATCGCCGTGCTACCTTCCAGCAATCGCTTCGGGTGCTGAAGGCGGCGAAGGAGGCGAAGCCAGATCTCATTACCAAGACATCTCTGATGCTGGGCTTTGGAGAGACGGATGAGCAGCTTTGGGATGCGCTGCGGCAACTGCGGGCTGTTGATACCGATGTTGTTACTTTCGGCCAGTACATGCGCCCTACCAAGCGGCATATGGCTGTTGAGGAGTATGTGACTCCGGATCGCTTTGAGCTGTGGCGCCAGCGGGCGCTTGATATGGGTTTCTTGTATTGTGCTTCCGGGCCGCTGGTCCGGAGTAGCTACAAGGCGGGTGAGGCTTTCATTGAGAATGTTCTCAAGAAGCGTCGCTCTGGAGCTGGTGCTGCGAAGGGTGCCGTCAATGACACTGTTGTTGCGGCCAATGAAGCTACCCATTAGTTGGGCGGAATTTCAAATAATAGACATGTTCCATGGGCTCCAGACGGGAATTCCTCGTGGTGGTTGAGCAGAACCTATGGTTCATTGGCGGGGGCGTTGATATTGCATTATTGGTTTGGGTCAAGGTGTTATCTCTCTTTCACTATTTCAACATGCAGTTCTTGTATCACCATAAGCGGTTCCTGTACAGCTGTATCGCGCAGGCTTATCTAAATTCATTTCTAAATTCTCCAGGCCTCTTATCCCTTCCCTTCCTCACGCCCGCCTTTGCAGAAGGGCACTGGGGTCCAATCAGATCTAGTACTCGCTATGAATGATTTATACCGGGAGGACCGTAGGACCGGATTCTTGTTCAGAATTTAGAGAAAGCATACGACTAGCAAGCAGACGGTTGCTGCTAACTGAAGAAGTTGGACATCTGGGTTCGAACCCTGAATTCTAAGCTAGATAGATCTACTGATCAGTAAACCTGGCGTGACCATACGACTTTATATCAAGAGGGCGATCATGTTATAAACTCGCCAAATCCTCCATATCTAATTTAAATGAGCCGAGACAGAGGGGGAAAATAAGAGAAAGAAAGAAAAGCAAAAGGGTATTGTTCGTTCAATGCACTTATTGGGCTTGCGTCCTTCACTCGGTGACTAAAATTGTATTCCTTGGCTTCGTACTCCATAATCAGTTATTCATCTCAATCAACTCCTCGATGTCTTCCTTCTCCAATCCAAGCAGGTACAGAATATCAACCAAGCTTTCTCCGTTAATGCGGGTGGGCGCTTCAAGCTGCACCTTAGACTTGGCACGCCAGGCAACGCCGAGTCCAGCAGCATCAAGCATGAGCAGATCATTCGCGCCATCGCCGACCGCTATGGTTTGAGAGAGAGGGATTTTGTTTTGCTCAGCGATGGACTTCAGAAGAGAGCACTTCTGGACTGCATCGATGATGGGGTAGGAGTCGACCAGTTTTCCGGTCAGAGTTTGTGTGGCGGTGTCGACTTCCAACTAAAGAAAGGGGGAAACATTAGTTCGTTGCCGCCAGTTGAAAGGGGATAAGACGCTTACATGGTTGGCGACTGCATAATCCAGACCCAGTTGTTCTGCCAGCCAGTCGGCTAATGGCTGGAAGCCACCACTCAAGACTGCCATTTTGTATCCGAGGGCCTTCAAAGCCCGGCACAGCTCGCGAGCGCCTGGGGCAATAGTGATCACGGACTTGAGCTTTTCGAACACATCCGCTGGAACGCCCTTCAGAAGCGCAACGCGCTCCTTCAGTGATGCAGAGAAGTCTAATTCACCGTTCATTGCGCGCTCGGTGATTTCCTACGTCGATGGGATTAGGGATTAGCTTATCAGGCTGGCCGAGGTGGGAAGGAACCGGCGACGTACCGAAACCTCCTTCTCCACGCCAACGAACTTGGCAATCTCATCAATGACCTCATTCTTAATGAGAGTACTATCCATATCAAATATAGCGAGGCGCTTATGTCGGCGGAACACACTCTCTTTCTGCAAAACGACCTCAACGTTCCACTCGCGCTCAAAGCGCCAAATACTCTCGTGCTTCCGCAGATCCTTGAAGGAGAGATACTTCGGATCTGGCGGCGGGGAGAATGTGACCTCGACTACACGAGGTTGCTCGGTACGGTCCAGACAGCGATGTGAAGTAGTCGTGCGCTGGTATGGGGTTGGGAGAGCCTCGAGGATCTGCAGGAAATTGGTCAAGCACAGCTGGGACACGTAAGGCCCGTATAAGTGATCTAGCGGCTCCGGCTCTGGGGCAGGTGGCTCGCGCGGGAATTTGTCCATGTCGGCCGTGGGCGCAGAGCCCTCGGGCACCTGGGGCGAGGGGAGTCTTTCGCCTGAGGTGGGATTTGGGGATGCATCGGGATGGAAGTGGGGGTGGACCGGGTTGGCGGATTTGTAGTAGATCGTAGCGACGATGCGAGGGGTACCGGTCGGTAGTGAATTGGCCTGAGGGTGGAAGATGCTGTGGATAATGCCGCTGTCGGTGACTCGCTCGGGGTCTGGGCTGATAGGGTTGGCTATTTTCAAGGTCTCCTCCATCTGCGCGCCGAGGACCTCCCCGATAGTCTGGTTAATGGGGATTGGCGGCTTATATTGCTGGTGGTCCTGAAGGAATGAGCTGCTGCGCATCTGGCCGAGAGAAGGCCGCTGGCGGGAAGGGATGGACTGTGCCATGATGAGGCTGATTGTTGAACTTTTGTGGTTGCAGCTCCTCCTGACAGGGAAAATGGTGAACGGCACGTGGGTAGGAGTGTGCTTGTTTGTTGCACATTTGGTTCCCCTCGATCCCTCGAACGGGGTAAGCTGTGTTCGAGAAATACGGAGTAAAGTTACAGGCCCGCCCTGCGGCGGCTGGGATGGGCCGGAATTACATTACATGGTCGGTATTTTTGTTACGACAGTCTGGACATTTTGGCTCTCAACTTCTCAATTGGACCCTAGTAGTTCGAACTTGATGGATATTTTGCAGAGTACCCTACCAAAGGTCGGGTTTCGCTGGGTCCTCCTTCTCCTTCGAAGTCTGTATGTCTGTGCGAGTCAAAGCATATCGAAGAAATGAAATGCAGGGACATGGCAGGAATCCGTTAGGCGCACAGGTGTACGCGCTGATTCCAGATCATCAGCGCACCAAGATCAGACCCAAGGGCAGCTTTTCCGAGTTCTGTTCATTTATCGAGTAATTTAGCCGCAGTTGCATAATGATCTTTCATCAGCAGGCATCCTGGGGAAATCCTATAGTCTTGGGGAATATTCGCAGCGTCGGGCCTCTGGCTCGATGTAGGGTTACCGGTACACGTGACAGTGCCTCCGAAGGAAACATCCCAAGATATTATTAGAAGCAAGGCAGATCGTGGAATGCGGTTCAAATATGGGAGGCGGAGGTCAAGGCTACCGAAAGTATGATAGTGAACTCTAAGGGAGTTTGATCGTAAAAAGGTCATTATCATTGTATTCGACTCCCTCACTGGGGTGTCGAACTTCTATGTACATGTTGGAGAGAAATCTGCAACTTGAATCTAATACTTTTCCAGGGTCGAAGCCCTTGGTCGTAGGAAAGGTAGGCGTCAGAGCTCGAGAATGCGGCTTCTGAAATTTGGTCCGTAACGCTGAAACGTAAAAGAAAGAACGGGCAAAAAGCTAAAGGTATCATCCAACCAACGCCGATGGATATGCGATAGGAAATGCAAGATATAAATGAAGAGGCTATCACTGAGCAGCAGTAGAGAGCTGAGAGTGAAGTGCTTGGGTCAGGGCCTCTTCCTGGCGCTTGCGTTCCATCTCCATCAAGTACTGGGCGTACTTGGAGCGGGGGTTGTGGATACCACACTCAGTCTTCTGCTGACCCTTCCAGCGACCAGAGCGCTCATCCTCGTTATCGGCGACAGGCTGGGTGGAGTGCCAGTCACCAACACTCTTATAGCCACGGTCAAGCAACACGTTGTAGGGGACGTTGTTCTCCCGGACGTACTGCTTGACTTGGTCGAAAGACCAGTTAGCCAAGGGGTTGACCTTGATCAGGCCGGCTTCGTCGACTTCGATAACGTCGAGGTCACCGCGCTTGCCACCTTGGCTGCGGCGACGGCCAGTGAGAACGGCGTGAACGTTCAGCTCGCGGTAAGCCCGCTGAGCAGGCTCAACCTTGGCAACCCAGTCATAGAGCTGGTCATCGGTCTCCCAAAGACGGGCACCATACTTAGCTTCAAACTCGGCGGTGGTTTCGGCACCGGCAGGCTTGTATACATGGATATTGTTGAGAGGATATTGCTTGCGTACCCGGTCAACCAGGTCCAGGGTCTCTTGAAAGTGGTACAGAGTGTCGAGGAAGATCAAATCAACCATCTGGGGGCGAGGAATATCAAGTTTGGACATCATGTCCAAAGTGACCAGGCCGGTCAGGCCGAAGGCAGTTGTTTGGAAGAGATGGGGCAGTGACGTGATGCACCATCGGAGAATTTCTGAATACCATGAGTCAAAATAAGAACTTTTGTATCATTGAGGGGGGCTCGAAGAGATAATACATACCCTGAGGCTCAAGGAATTGCAGCTGACGATTCAGAAACTTGAGATGGGGCTTGGTGAAGACGATCTCTGGGATGTATTCCTCGCTGGAACCGCCGCTCACATAGCCAGACTCGGTGATAGAGTCACGAGAATCCATGACGTCCATCTCGGAGGGGTATTGAACGGGTGCTTTGGCAGGCATCGTGATAAACGAGTCGAGTGTGTGAAATAGAAGTATAGACAGGCCGGGTAAAGATGCAAGGCTAAGGGATCACACAATAGCTCGAAAGATGGAAGACCAAAGTCGAAGGCAGAACCAGGAATAGACAATTGGAGAATATAAGCAAGAGATCCGGAACAAGCACGACATCGGAGCCTTCGTCCCTGGCAGCTCCTCGGGCATTGAACGCATCGACCCTCATTCTGCCGCGTTGCGATCGCGCAATCGCATATTACCGCCTGCCTTTTTAGGCCAAGGTTGCTGAAAAATTCGGTTCCTTTGGCTTCCGGAGCGAAATGCTTGCAATCACGCAATCACGCAATACTTGCGCTCTGGGTCTCTGCCGCTCCCCCTACCATAATGAACGCGAGATTGCGAACCGATGATGCTCGCCGGCCACTCCACAAAGCCTGAAAGCCCCATGGTTTCGGGTCCTCTTCCGTGCTAGTTGGTTGTGATAAGCTGAGCCTTTTGCCGGATGATAAATCATGACTTTGCAGGCTTGCCCCCTCCTGGACAAGGCATTGATCCCACTGACCCGGACCCAGTTATATTACGGCGCTGACCAATGCAGCTCTTGGACCTGCAGTTGAGTCATCTGTAAGAAAACGTCAGTACCTTCTAGAAATCCGGGGCGTATCTTTAAGCACTATACAGTAGGATCTAATGGTGTCGCGGTGGCGGGGAAGACGCCTTGGGGCTTCCAACTGGAATACGGCGTGTAGTTGTCTCGCCCCCGACTCGTACATCCCGCTCTAGATTGGCACGTGACGCGACCGGCCTTAGAGCTCCAGTTTGTGGTCATTCTTACATCACAATCCAGGTCCGGTGTTTACTTACACTGCGTAGTAGATCTATGTTGATTGTGTATCGGACACAGTCCACATTGTAGCTCAAATCTGGGACTGCTTCGATATTGACATGCTGCCAGATATATTGCCTCTTGCTAGCTCTACTTACTGCTATCATAGAGAAAGGCTCATACAGTATGATACGTCGACTCAGTACATATCCAAGTGGCAACCGAGGATCATATGTTTTATGGTTCTAGCAAGGGCCTCCACTTAAATTCAACAGCACTGGTCGATGCCTTTGGATCTTCACATCCCGCAATAAAGACCGTCCCTCGGTTATTCGTGAGCATGCTATTAACATGCCATGCCCCCAATAGCATGAAGCAGTTGACGACGGAATCTGTCCACTGCTAGGCAAGGCTCGAGTAGTAGAGCATCGTGGATGGTACTTGCACGCAGTGCCGGTGCATCTCTTGGCTTGGCTCCATCAACATGGTGAAAATTGTTCTTATCAAGGGGTTTCTAGAGGCTCCCTTTGGTGGGATAAGTAAGGTGGCTTGTTGAAGAACCTGATATTGTACATGTCCATTATCGAAATAGGTGCCATGATCCTGGTTACAATGAGGATTTTCTTTCCTTCTGTGGAGCTTTGTATCATACCTGATGCAAGTTCCGTTCTTCAAAGACTTCCCATGGTTAAGTGGTGATTCTGATATATGCCACCAGTGTCTGACTTTGGTTAAGGCCGTGACGGATACAAGCGCCGGATACCGATGGAACTGTACTCGGCGCCACGACTTCACGTTAGGGCTTACTATTTGTACCAGAATAATAAGTACAGCTGCTATCAAAGAAAAAAAGAATCGAAAAGAAAAAGGAAACAACGAGAACGGAAAGATCCCAGTATGAAAAGCCCCAAATGCCTCTACGCCTAAGCTTGTAAGAGAGAAATCAGCTGCTCAGTCTCTTGTCTCTTGAGTTGACAGCAGAGAGCGGGCATGGTTCGATTCTGTTGGGCTGGGGGTATTCGGTGCCGAATATTTTCAAAAGGAATGGCAGGCTATTTGCGGACTGTAGCGCATCTTGTCGGCTTATCGATTCATGACCATGTCCCTGATTTCGCTATGGAACAGCATACCTGTGTAAGTTCGGATGAACCTCGTGTGAGAACTGGCCTAGGCATTCATCACAGCATGTGCGACCATTCACACTGCAAGCAGTACATGGAGATATACCGTCACAGGTCACACGGCTTTTGGCACACTGTCGCATGCTTTGCGTCGGCGCTCTCTGTCTTGGTCGGTGCCCGGTGGAGGTTGAGACCTGATCTTGAGACGGCATTGGTAATGCCTGCAGAGGGAATCACTACCATATAATATTAGCCCGACTTGGCATAGAATAAGATCAGAAATAAAATTCATACTTTCTCAAATATTTCTTCCCACACAAATTGCATTGCACAGAGGATTATCGGCCACCTAATCGGCGGTACGGGCCGCATTCTGGGGTTATCCGAGAACACTCACGCGACGCTTCATGTCTTCGTAGATGGATCCGACGAGAGAATCCAATCTGGCAGGCTGAAGAAGTATAACCCGTGATTGGCATTGATTTATTCTGCCATATTCCGGTTGAACTTCAAGTTCTAGGCTGGTCGCTCATGCGAGGGTTGCGTAGGGACGGTACGTTTCGGTCGGGGATAACTTACTGGAAATACGAATACGAGCACGATTCATCTGATTTACCCGGAGATATTTGCTTTCCCCTAGCTCCGGTTAAAAGGGGCTTGCATAATCCTAGCTCTGTGTACATGAACTTATACAAAAAGAAAAGACATTACATCAAGGGAGATTGTATTTGAATGACGCTAGAATTGACTTTCCACTGAATTAAATACCCACGCTTGGAAAGTCCATGTTCACAGTCCTGTTGCCAGCCATACTGGCTCCATGCTACGAGGCCTACCTAGGTAGATAACCTAGGAAGAAGCAGGCAGCACCCAGGTAGTCACAGACTCGCTGGGGACATTGCCACTCCATTCCTGGCCACTGTTAGTAGAGACAGTGACATAAACGTCATTGCTGAAAAGGTTCTCAATAACAACCGACAGGCTTCCATCGGGGTTGAGAGAAGCAACAGACTGAATACCAGTACCGTCACTGTAAGAATAACTCCCGCTTCCATCAAGGATGATAGCACCCGTGGGAATGAACTTGCTGAACTGCGCGATCATGTAGTAAGATGTCTCGAACGTGTAGCCTCCGTTGTCACCAATAGTGACCAAACCGGCGCAGTCGGAACACCCACCACTGGATAAGTGAGGCCCGTCATTGGAGTTGGTCCCGAGGGTCCAGGCAATAACGCCCTGGGCCCAGTTCTGCAGGGGTCCCATAGTGAAGTCGGCGGCCTGGTTCCATGAGCCCTTTGGAGTCCAGCATTCAGTCATGTATTGGTTTACAGAAGGATTCTCGTTGTGGAAGGAGGTGAGGACGGTCCAGTTGACCGGGTTTGCGTAGCAGTGCCATGCGACCGAGTCAACGTACTGACCGGCGTCGTTGATGACGGTCTGGGGATAATCGGAGTTGTCTGTACATTGTTAGAGTATATCCGGCTTAAAATCCCTGTTGTAACCCAACATACCCGTGTTGTGGTCGTACGCCCAAATACCGGTGCTTAGACCAGCGTTGGATAAAGCAGGACCGACGTATTTCTGGATCAATTGTGCCGACTCATCGGCGTAGACATACATAGTAGGGTAGCCCGACTGGCTGTTCAGAGGCTCGTTCTGAATGGTGATAGCGTCGATCGAAGCGCCTTGATCCTTGTAGGCCTGGATGTACTTGACAAAGTACTGAGCAAAGGCGCTTGCGTAGCCGGAGGTGCCAACGCCGCTTCCCAAGTAACCATCATTCAGGTTGTTGTTATCCGTGGAGCCATCGAGTTTGCCATTCAGCTTCATCCAACCGGGAGCACTCCATGAAGAGCCAAGAATCTTCATGCTTGACTTCAAAGACTTCATAGACGCCAGGAGCTTAGCCATGGCCGTTCCCCGGTCCCCCAGCCCAAAACTCGCGAGCGATGTGTCAGGGGAGCCGCCATTGTCATCATACGTGTAGGCCGGGTCGCCAGAAAGATCAGATGAAGCGATAGTGTGACGGAAGAGGGAGAAGTCAGCACCGGAGCTCGTCACCAGATCATTCAACAGGCTTTGTAGGTCTGAGCTAGAAAGCGTGTTGAATGAAGTGACAGTGGCATCGGTGACTGCCGCCCCGAAACCCACAATTGTTTGCTTGTGTCCATTGCTCGAATCGTCAACGGTCAGTTTCCATGTGGAGCTGGACCCGGGACTTCCAGCCCCCTGCACGGGCGCACTGATGGAAGAAAGCTTATAGTTGCCGGCAGAGTTGGAACTGTAGGCCGAGGCAGATCCTGCGCGCTTCTCAGCAGCTTGGGTAAAGGCAGCAAGACCGAGCAGAGTCAACACAAGCATGGTGATAGCTATATAGAACCTGACCCTGAAGGATAGCGGAGCATCCACGGGGGCCACATTGTGCTTTATATGTGCCCCAAAGAGCAATGCAAAAGGTCCTATGGGCGCACGGTGTGGAGTCTTCCAAGGTTGTTGACACGGTTTTGTTCACGGAGTTTAGGCACGAAACATGGCCCCCAATTGCACGAACGGTCAAGCCTTCTACGCCCCGATTTGGTTTCTCCTCGCCAATGGCAAACAAGTGGACCTCCAAATGCTTGATTCTAAGCCTATCCGGCTCGGAGAAACCGGCATATTATGATGCATGTGCCTTTTACACACCTTCAGGGGATATGCCGACGGACCCACAGCCATCACCCCGTCACTTCAGCTCAAGCCACAGCGCTACTAGACAATACGACTCTGTGATTATGCAGATCTCTAGTCCCGAATAGTATAATCGTCATACATATTATTTGAGGCATAATTAGCCCGAGTTTACCGAAAGTTTGCCGCAAATTGGCATAGCCCCAACCCTTCGAATAGCGCAATCCCTTGCTACATCTCCTGTAGAATAGGATTGTCACGCCCTTGATTTTGAAGAAACAGCAACTGAGATGTGTGGGAGTCTGTGACATATATGGATCATGCAGTCAATAGGATTTCCTTCAACCTGGAACCATATTCTAGTATTAGTCATACAGCATTTTCCTGTCCAGGTGATCGGCCCCAATCAACGATCTGCGACGTGATCCTCCCCGAGGGGCAACAGAGCACCGAACAAAACAGCCGTGCTTTCGAGTGCCTTCGATGAACGCGGAATGAGATATTCCTTCTCCAGGCAATTGGGAAAATATCAACAATGACGTGCGCAAATTTCAGGCCACCAGCAAACCCTGGTCTCTATGAAGGAAGCCTGAATCGCGCGAAAGCCACTTGAATTTGAATGCCTGGCTGGCGACAGCTATTTAACGTCTTGTTCATCTCAAGCAAAGAAGTCAATCAACATCTAGTTATCCTAGTGATCCAAAGAGCTCGGATCCAGTTTACTTCTTCCAAACAATGTCTTACCCCAATTACACGCTCGTTCCTGTGGAATCGGAGGACCTGCCGGTTCTGGCACAATTTCTTCACTCCTCGAAGCAGGCGCTCAGTATCAATCGTTTGATTTTCCTCGACTGGCCTAATGACAAGATCCAAATGAGAATGTACTCGGGGGCTGTCAAAGGCGGCTTCGAGGACCCCAGCATCAAGAACTTCAAGGCGGTCGATAACGACACCAAGGAAATCATCGGATACATTGCGTTTGCGAAGAAAGCCGTGGCCACGAAAGAGGAAATTGAGGCGCAAAACAAGAACTTTGCAGAACAGAAGACTCCCGAGGGAATAAACCCCCCCCTCTTTACGCCGAGGTGAACAATGCCATTCTGCAAATTTCTAAAGATTTCCACAAGATCGAGCACGTTGGTAAGAATTGTCCTGTGCCGCGTAGCCCGTTCATTGCTAACTTTATGTAGAACTTGTTTACATGTGTGTCAGAATTGAGCTGCAGAGACGTGGAATTGGTTCCAGTCTGGTGAAGCTTGCGACCGACCAGGCTAAGGAAGAGAACATTCCTTTTACAGCTTTTGCCGAGGCGCCTGCTTTAGGTTTCTTTGAGAAGCTGGGAATGCAGGAGACCAGACATGTGGATATAGATCTGCGTAAATATGCTGCGCCGAACTGCGGATTTGGACCTTTCCGATTGACCGGGATGATTTTGAACCCTTGATTTGGATCGCTTTCTACCCGTAAATCTAGCACGAAGGATTCCCTATATGAATACAATCATAGAATCTTGAAGGAGCTTTTTATTCACTGAGGTACCGACCTTCCTGCAATAGTAGACGTGAAAATTTGGGATCCTACAATAAAATGACTCCCCAAAAGGCCCGTACTAGCACGACTCTCCAGTAACGACATCTGACTTACCAAGCAACTTGCTTCCGTCATATGCCTCAACCCGCACGTATGCAGCGAAGGATTCCAAGTTAAATGAATTCTCAAAGCCGTCCTTAGCAACCTTTCCAAGCTGTGACAGGCTTTCCCTGGAGCTCCCACCATAAACGACCCAATCAGTCACGTCAGTAGCACCATTCCAGCTCATATAAACCACCTTATCACTACCACAGGCCTTGGGCGGGTAGTGAGGAGTGGCATGCCAGATCTGGCGGTAGGATCGGTAGGACATTACCAAGTCGTTCTCGCCGAAGGTCAGGGTCATACGGGGGTTGCCATCAGGGCCGAATTCCTTGATCTTCGGGATACTTCCGTAGCCAATAAGAGTGTTTCCATTGGGCAAGGGCCAGAATGATCCCTGGGAATCAGTGTAGATAGGATCCGTGGGATCTTCAAATACTTCCAGGAGTGTGGCGGTCTTCTCCTTTAAATCCAGGCTTAGCTTCAGACCGGAAGTGGTAGTGGTATTGTCCCAGTTGGTGTTGTTGTTGTTGAACCAATGGATCTCGACAGATGAGTCGGTCAAGTTATAGCCGCGAGCATGATGTTGCCATCTCTTTTATATCATTAGCATGTATTTGGATAATGCAGAGTGTACGGGTAGTACATACGAAGAGATCAGCGAAAGGCAGCACAAAGTCACCGCCATCGCCGCCATCAATTCGCCATTCAATGCCCCCCTTGCTGTCGAGCAGGTAGGTAGACCAAGTGTGACGAGAATTGACAAGGTACTTGTTCCCAATACGTTGCACGGCATTCATGTGGAACCAATCCCAGGGCGTTCCCTTGGTGCCGTCCCCTGCATCACCGCTGCTAAAAGTAGCCTTCGACTGATTGAAAGAGATACCGGCCTCGTAAGGGCTCCAGCGGAACACGGTCTCATTAGTCTTGACATCGATCTCGTAGAACATGGTATCCCATATCCACCCGTCTGGTGGACCGCCCACGGAAGTCAGGTTGGCGGTAGTCGCATTGACCGCAGTCACCAGGATAGTTCCTTCATCAGTGATGAAGGACTCGTGGAGATCGTTGTAGCAGTCGTGAGATGTTCCGTCGGAAGTGACAAAGTCGCCTTGAAGACAGATCTCGTAGATGGCACTGTAGGTATCGTCGACAATTGTAGTGGAACCGTATCCATGGCCGGTATTAGAGCCAGTACCCCGCCAATGGGACAAAACCGGTCTTCCATCAAGTTGTTGGACAAAGAGGTTGGTCTGCGGCTTCGCGGTGTCGCCGTTCCATACAAGCTCGCCATCATCAGTCATTATCATCGCCGAAGCAAGTTCCTTTGCAGCAATGTTGGCTCGGCTTTCAGTGGAAGGAGTGAAGAGGATCAGACCTTCTGCTATCGCCTCCTCATTTTTCTCAATGTCAAAGATGGGAGGATGAAAATCTGGTTCGGTCACGAATGTTTGATAGGGCCATTTCCCAGCCTCTGTAGTGGCATAAGCAGAGCCTATAGCCAGCAAGACAAGACTGGTCGTTGGACTTGTAAAAGATATCATACTGGCAGGAGCTTCAATGCTCAGATGTGGTGGTTAATTTTTTTCCTTTTTTTTGGAGATAAACCCCTGCTATTTCAGGGTTCTCTGATTTTGCAGAATGATGCAATCGCCATATTCGCCCAAAACAGTAGCATTGTCCGTCCCCGCTCACTAGATGGGCAGTTAACTTAGGTTCAAGTTATTAAATCGTAGCTAACAAAGCAATTGCGCAATCGTCCACTACGCGAAACAAGTACAGGGATTAATATATTAAGTACCCGGATGTAGAGCGGAGGTTCTCGACGCACGATAACTTTCGTCATTTTTAGGCTTTCTGAAACGTCCCGAGCGCCTTGCGGCTTAAATTACCGATCGATAAGATGGATGAGCACCTTCTTTGGCCAGTAGAATCGTTAGGCGTAACCGGCACGATGACGCCGTTGTCAATATGAGGCTGGTCAGCACGTGGGAACGCACACGCATGCAAAATCTGAGGATTCCAGTCTCCATATTATTTCATGCATGAAAGACATGCATTACCATGCGGTATTGGAAGGGGCCGGAGCTCGAGATCGCGCCCTGTCCTCCAAAGCGACCGGAGGGTTTCGCAGTTTCGGCGAAACTGCTCGAGTTCTCAACCGATCCGTGGCGTAGTCTCCAGGGGTAGGGTTTGTCCATCTTCAAGCTGAGCAACGAGCTAGCCGCTTTTTCTATCCGCGTCTACTCGAAGAATCTGGAGTAAAAGGGAATTCGACCTTAACTTGAACCCCGATACTTGCCCTGTGTCTGTGCTCATGGTTACGTGCACTGTCGTATTCGTATAGCGTTTGTGCATAATCAAGATTTGCACCCAGTCCAGCAGAATCACCTGATCTCTGCATCCTAAAGGGTAACACCTGGCGCTCTGATTCAGGAAATACGAGATTCGGTGGAGCGACCGAATGAAGTGGGGCCATCCCAGCAGCATACCGGCAATGATTCGAGACACCCATGGTCGCCTAGAGGAAAGCGTAGGATCAATCGTTTTTTGACGGGTAGTGGAAATCCTTTAGATAACACTCGAACTACCGTGGATGTCCAGAAACTCACAATGCTACCTGAGTAAACCGGGGCCTCTCCCCTAAAAGCTGCGCCAGCAAACGCCCGTTTTGCCCCAAAATAAAAGGGGGCCAGATCCTGCCGACGATGGAAGAAGATCGGAAGATCGCAGAGGCTGCTGAGATCAAGACGAATCCAGTTCATATACTCCAGATACCAACGCTCACAACGCCGCCACCGAGAATCCGGTGGTTACCGCGAGTGCCGCTCCCACGCGAGACCCAAGTTTCAAAGATTACCTTCGGGTGTTCAGTTATGCACGGCGATGGGACATTGCGCTCATGGCGGCGGCCGGGGTCGCCAGTATTGGAGCCGGAATCACGATGCCTCTCATGACGGTCGTCTTTGGGAGGCTGGTCGCCAATTTCAGCGAGTTTGGCGGGGGTAACGGGCCAACCAAGGCAGACTTCAGTCACACCTTGGACAGGCAGTGCTTGTACATGCTTGCCCTTTTCATCGCGCGCTTGGGTCTCAACTATATCAATAAGGTAAGATCGCCGTCACGCCTGGATGGGCGCAGTACTGAAGCTACCGCCGATAGTTCTCGTTCCGCATCATCGGCATTCGCATGTCGGCCAAGATCAGATTGCACTACCTTCAATCCTTGTTCGGCCAGACGGTCCATGTGTTGGATTCCATGCCGTCGGGCTCCGCTGCGGCCACCATTACAGCGACGGCAAACACCCTCCAGCTCGGAATTTCCGAGAAGCTGGGGATTTTCCTCGAGTACATGGCCACTATCATTTCCGCCATCGTGGTCGCATTCACTTACTCCTGGTCGGTAACGTTGGTCACTAGCTCAACATTATTGTTCATTGTCCTTGCCTTGGGATTCCTTCTCCCCTTGGCCATCAAATACCATGCACAACTCACCAAGGCCGAGTCAAAAGCCGATTCGGTTGCAGCCGAGGCCTTCAGTGCCATCCGTATGATTGCTTCGTGTGGAGCTGAGACTCGGACCGTCGAGAAATATTCGGAATGGATCCGCGAAGCCAGACAGGCAGGGCAAAAGATTGGCCCCGTTATAGCTGTCCAGATGGGTCTGATTTTCTTCAGTTTCCAAGCTGGGTTTGCTCTGGCTTTCTGGTTCGGCACCAAGTCTTATGTAGCGGGTCGTGTCGATAACGTGGGCACTGTCGTTGTTGTTTTAATGAGTGTAATGCTCATGGTGTATGTCGACCCGTTCCCCATTTCCACCCGATTTTTTTTCCAAGAATAGCAAGCTGACCAGGTGTAAGAACCTCTCTTTCTCAGGTCTCCGCACCGCTTATCGCAATTTCGAAGGCTTTAGTGGCTGCATCAGATTTCTTTGCTGTCATAGATACCCCCCGGCCGGTAGTCGGAACTATTCAGGAACCGGTGGTGAATTCGACTTCGGATATCATTTTCGAAGACGTCCACTTCGCTTATCCTAGTCGCCCCTCAAAGAAGATTCTGGATGGACTCAACTTGCGCATCCAAGCCAACAAAAGCACTGCTATAGTCGGTCCCAGTGGGTCGGGGAAGAGCACCATCGTGGGTCTCATTGAAGGATGGTATACCTTAAATGATCAGCCTACCATCGCCAAAATTATCGAAAAGAAAAAGAAGCAGAAGGGCAAGAAGGATGACGATGATGAGAGCGAGAATGGGAAGGAACCTCAAGCCTCTCTTGAAGACCTGGGACCCCGTGTGGCGCTCAAGGGCAGCATCTCTACTTGCGGCCACGAGATTAAAGATATCAACATCAAATGGTGGCGTTCGCAGATTGGCCTGGTGCAACAAGAACCATTTCTTTTCAATCAGACTATTCACCAAAATGTCGCTTCTGGCTTGATTGGAACCCAATGGGAAGACGAATCCGAGGAGAAGAAACGTGAAATGGTGAAAGAGGCCTGTAAAGAAAGCTTCGCAGACGAGTTCATCCACAAGCTGCCGGACGCCTATGACACACAAGTGGGTGAATCCGGAATCAAGCTCAGCGGTGGGCAACGACAACGAATCGCGATTGCTCGGAGCATCATCTCGAAGCCAAGTATTCTCATTCTGGATGAAGCCACTTCTTCAATCGATGTCCGCGGTGAAAGGATTGTACAGGCAGCTCTTGAAAGAGCGTCGAAGGGTCGCACCACGATCACCATCGCCCACCGGTTATCCACCATAAGAAACGCTGATCAAATCGTTGTCCTTCAACATGGGAAGATCGCCGAGCAGGGAACTCATGCCGCTCTGATGGCTAAGGCCGATGGTATCTACAAGGGCCTGGTCAATATGCAGCAGCTTTCTCTCGGGGAGGGAGACGAGAGTAATCCTGTGAGCCAAGAACGTCCAGACGCGATACCCGAGCCCGAGAAACACGCGATTGAAAGCAATGATGCCAAGTCAGAGAGAAGCTCGCGGTGGGAGAAGCTGAAGCTATTCAACAGCTTCGGACGACTTCTGCAGGAGCAAAGAAGCAGGTTTCCCTTCTACGCCCTTGCCTTGATCTTCTCCGCGGGGGCCGCCACTGCGGTTCCCCTGCAAGCATGGTTCTTTGCTCATGTTATCTCCGTTTTCTCAGAAACAGGACAACGTCTCCACCATGATTCGGCCTTCTGGTCCAAGTGGTGGGCTGTCCTCGCAGCCGGGGTTGGTGTCTGTTATTTCATTGTGATAGGAGTATCAACCAACGTCGAGCATTTCATTGCAGCCGTCTATCGCCAAGAATACTTCGAGTCAATCCTCCTACAGAAAATCTCGTACTTCGACCACGAGGACCATGCAACCGGTCAATTAACGGCCCGGCTTTCCAGCGACCCCAATTCTCTAAAGGAACTTCTAGGGGTGAACACATGTATGCTCCTGGTTGGAGTTTTCTCGCTCATCGGGTCTCTCGCCATATCCTTCGCGTACGGCTGGAAACTGGCGCTTGTCGCCTTATGCGTCATTCTACCCCTCAGTGTCGGAGCAAGCTTTCACCGGATCCGCTACGAGATGCAGTTCAACGAAATGAACGAAGCGGTTTTCAAAGAGAGCTCCAAGTTCGGAGCCGAATCGATCGGCGCGTTCCGGACTGTCTCTGCTCTGGTTATGGAAGATAGTATCTGCGACCGATACGAGAACCTCCTCCACGGCCACGTGGTGTCCGCGTACAAAAAGGCGCGATGGACTTCGCTCATCTTCGCGTTTGCAGACAGTATCGGCTTAGCGTGCCAGGCCCTCATCTTATGGTATGGCGGTCGTTTACTTCTCAGCGGGGAGTACAGCGTCTTTTCTTTCTTCGTGACTTATATGTCCGTAATCCAGGGAGCGGAGTCTGCTGGTCAATGGCTCAGCTTCGGACCAAATGCTATTTTGGCTTCGACGGCCGCAAATCGAATTATGGGTGTTCGCAGCACCCGCGTTAATACTGGACAGGGGTCTTCGGGCACTCTCCCCGACACGACCGAGGGCGTGAAAATCGAGTTCAAGGACGTGTACTTCAAACACCCTTATCGTGATATCCCGATCTTCAAGGGCCTGAACCTCACTATTGAAAAGGGGCAATACGCCGCCCTCGTTGGTGCCTCTGGGTCCGGAAAGACATCCATCGTTTCGCTCATCGAGCGGTTCTACGAGGTTGATGATGGCCGCGTCCTGTTGAACGGGCAAGATATCACCACTCTCGGTCTCCATGAATACCGCCGAGTTCTGTCACTGGTGGCTCAGGAGCCATCTCTCTTTGCGGGCACCATTCGTGAGAATATTCTGCTGGGTGTCAACGAAGGCGAGGTAACAGAAGAACAGCTGCACCAATGCTGCCGCGACGCAAACATCCATGATTTCATCATCTCTCTTCCTGAAGGATACAACACACAGATCGGCAGCAAGGGCGTCAGTCTCAGTGGAGGGCAAAAGCAGAGACTCTCGATCGCACGTGCCATAGTTCGGAGCCCACAGGTCCTGCTCTTGGACGAGGCGACAAGTTCGTTGGATTCTGAGAGCGAGAAGCTTGTACAGGCAGCATTTGAACGGGCTAGGAAGGGCCGCACTACGATTTCTGTGGCGCACCGCCTGGCTACAATCCAGAATGCAGATGTGATTTACGTTCTCGGAGAAGGCAAAGTGCTGGAGAAAGGCACGCACTCGGCACTCTTGAAATTGAGGGGGGGTTTATTGGCAGATGGTAAGCTAATAAGTTTCTGTTTGTCTTGCATTATATCGCTCGGCTAACACTGAACTAGTGTCAAAACCAGGCCCTCGATCTTTAGGGGTGGTGATCAGGAAAGGCCCATGTCAACCAATGGACTCCAAGTCAATGCTTCGCGTCATCTGTCTCGACTTCTAAAGGAATGCTTGTAAATTATCCATAGAAAACCTCCTCTTAATTTCAAAATCTCTCCCCCACTTTCAACTATGCACCTGATCATGTCTGCTACTACGTACAAGTAATAGGGAGACCTTCGGCAGCTGAAACTTGACATTGGACAACTTGAAGGACTGTAATATCAATATACATGTTCTGGGATATGTCTTTCTTCAGCTTGAGGTAGCGCTAGGCTAGATGAAACATTCTAAATGCTGGTGGTCCATATGCATCATCACCGCGTTCAAACTCGAATCTTTAAATAGCAGACCTTCTGTCAATAGCTGGGAGGGTAGCTGCAATACATCCACAGGCAACTCATTGGCATTTCTTAATCACCGAATAGTGAAACCTCCATCAACACGGATATCTGCGCCATTGATCATCCCGCTAGAATCCTATCCAAACCATCAGCATCCCTATACAAGAGATCATATGATACAGACATACCTGGCAAAGAAACAGAACCGAGTCCGCAACCTCCTCAGGCAGCGCAAACTTGCCGGTCGGGATGGTTTTCAAGAATGCCTCTCGCACGGTGTCCTCGCCCCAGGCCTTCTGGCCGAGAGCCGTCCACGCCACTGTGGGGGAGACGGCGTTCGCGGTAATGCCACGGCCTCCCCACTCGGAAGCCATGCTCCGCGTGAGACCCAGCAGTCCAGCCTTCGAAGCACAGTACGCACCATGCCGGTGCAATGCCGCATGGGCAGCCTGAGACGAGATGCTAACGATCCGTCCAGGCGGCGCAGGGCTGGTGGAGGACTCGGCGACTTTCGAGGCCGCGAAGTAGAGATTCGCAAAGGCCTGGGAGCAGAGCATGGGGCCCAGGATGTTGACATTCAGGTGCCTGATGGTTTCTTCGGGGGGCGTGAGCTCCATGTCGCTCAGCGACACGTAGCCAGCTGTGTTGACCAGAATGCTGGGGAACGCCCTCTCGGTCGGTGAACTCGATTCCGGCGCGACCAACTCCTCGTTCAAAGAGGCAAAGGCCGACCGTACAGAATCGGGGGATGTGATATCGCATTCGTAGGCGTGCACGCCTTCGGGGTTCGCGCTGCCATAGCTCGTCTCGAGCAGCTGGTCTTTTTTAGCTGCTTCGAACGGGGCGTAGAGAATGGCGAGGCGAGCTCCCTGCTGTCTTAATTTCTGGCCGATGCTGGTTCCCAGGCCACCTGTCGAGTGGGCATTAGTGTTGGAATCTTGCGATCCTGCGACATTAATACCTACCCAGGCCTCCGGGGAGGATTGCTAAACGACGACTGAACGCCATAGTCTCGTTAGATTTGTTGCGATTGGCACTTTTGTTCGGGATTGTCTCGCAGTAGGTGTGTGCTGTGCGTGCTGCAAGCGTGGTTCCACGTCTGTTTCGACCCCTCGCAGAAGGAGGGGAAGGCGACGTTTTTAAGTAATTTGGGAGAACAGGACGGCCAAATGTGCTTGACTACTGCGTAGATCCAAGTCAGGAGCTTTCTACTAGTATGCCCAGCGGTATAGATAGAGCTGAGATATTCAGGACCTAAAGCCTTGGAGCTAAGCGCCTTGTGACTCTGGACCCGGATAAATTACGGAATGGAGCAGCTTGCGCTCGGAAGTCCAGCGCGAATCGCTTGCTACGTCACGCATGTTCCTTTCGCCAGAATCTTCGTGGATTTGGTGGATCTGGTGGATCTCGTGGACCCCGTGGGGCGTTGGAGCGGGTTCCCGATTTCGGAATCCCGGTCTATGGGGTCTTACATTCTATGCAAGCGGACCTTCTTTGTGGAAGGACAGCCTTAGACCACCGTAGCCAGTCCTGACTCGCTGACTCTCCTTGTTAACGCTAATTGGATGGGGTTTTGGGATCTCATCACTACTGAGCGCAAAGATAGCCGCTTGTAATTTTTGCGGATCAGAGAAGTCTTGGGAGGATTTGATTCTCGAAAAATACATTGACATTGACGGAAGTCTAAGGAAAGTTGTTTAAAGAAACTCTGTTACCTATCGCTACTTCTTCTCCTGTTCTTCGATTTCGTTGCTTCAGTGTTACTACTTGTATTGTATAAGCTATCCCTCCCCCTGTTCTTTAATTTTGGCATACCAGTATTATTGCTTGTATACTCCCAAAGACACCAATTTATCACTCCTATCAAGTCATCACTAGATGAGTCAACGTACAAGAACACATAGACTCGTGTACATGCCTAAAGGCCTCACTGGCCCATTCACTTGCAGCGTAGAAGCTTAAGCGCGCAACTTCAATATTTCAATTTTGGCAAAATTCGGGTCAGTTCAAAAGCAAAAGAGTTTGTCGAACTTGAACTTTTAGTGTCTAACTATCGGCATCGGCATCCCCTTTCTCATAAGCTCGCCAAAATAACGTCATTCGCTGGATGGACCTCGCCAAATCGAAGCTCTGCCCGATTGCTGGAAAGGCTTTGGAAAACGGCAATCTTCTCTTTTGCAGGATGTGCATGCCATGTCTTATTGCAGTGCACGTTCGACGCCGCCAAGCTTAATTCAACTCAGTTGCGCGGTAGGAGCAAGTGGCCTCCAAGCAAGAGTAATCCTCGAGTATCGGCAAATCTGAGATTGGCCAGCCCTTCATGGGCGGATGAGCTACCGCATCCCATCTCTTGGCTACACATTGCATGCACCTGGACGACGCCACTTCACCTGCCTCATGGTCTGTGGCGCCATGATAGAGAACGAGGTGTTTCCTCAAGCCATCATGGAAAAAATCCAGAAATGATGGCAGAGGAACCGTGCGGCTGAACTGCCAGGGCATGGGTTCCGGGTTCTCGGCCAGGTGTGTCTTCTGACAAAGGGCGGCCACCTCGCTGTACCGCTCCATCCACAGGCGGTTAACCCAAGAGATGGCGATGATGGCTCCGTCTTCACCTGGACGTGGATGCCCCTGTTCACAGGTGATTCCATGCGCCGCCCAGATCCCCTTCAGCTCGTCGTTCACGGAAGCGAGGAAAGCAGCGTTTTTTGTCGTGGAATCCTCTGTCAACATCTGTCGGCACGCGGTTGCCGCATTGTAAGCAGCAATAGGGAGTATAAGCTTCTCCAGGTGCGCAACGTTACGAGACAGGAGGAGAGGAGTTGTGCCGTGAGCGTTAGGATGAAGAAGGCGGACCTCGCACCACCCGCCTCGAGTGAACCTCGTGAACAATGCATAGTGAAGATCCCAGGACCAGCTCTCATGTTCTTCAGCGCGGTCTCCTTCGGCTTTGGGTACAGGGATGGTGATGCAGATAAGTTCTTTCCACCCCAAAAGGAAATTTGCCAAGGAGAGAGACTGGTGCAAGTTGTTTCCGCAGTTATGGGCGTTCATGATGGCCCGGTTCAGGACGATTGCATCATAAAGCTTCCATTTAGAAGGATCACTTTTCATGGCGTTGAGGTATGTCAGCAAAGACTCGCAGCTGCTTGCGTTGGAATGGAAGGTGGCCATTTTGACTGGGCACAAGGTTGGCGGTTGCTTCGATGCTCTGGTAGCGCTCTGGGGGTATGGGAGCTTGCGAACGGTAACGTGTAAGGAAGCAGAAATGGCAAGTAATGAGGAACTCTCAGCTGGGTGAAGGAAGTGAAGGAACATACAAGAGGTGAATGGAAAGTACGCTTCTTCTCATTCACTTTACTGGATTCTGGGATGAAACAGCATAAGTGAGCTGAAGTGGAGAGATCATCGATCGAATTTCCATCAAGCATGATACAATTTGGAACTCTGTCTACGGATCCAGTACAAGATCAGAGTCTTCCTGGAAGTCACAGCTGCACCGATTCAACGGACTCTGGTCGATCCAGTCACTTGGTTGCTTATTGCTCAGCAGCGGGAGGACCATATATCAGCGGGTTTCAAAAACCCTGACGCTACGAACTACAAACGGCGGTTGCTGCTCTTTCTAGTTTCGTCATGCCAGGAGTTACAAGACTTCCTGGCGCAAGAGAGATATACGTGGGCACACCTCTCTGATCCTGTACCATGGGGGCTTCAGACAGCATGTTGAGACGACCCTGGCACTTTTTAGACAAGTCCATGTTGAGTGCATCGGTGTCATGGTAAACAATATCCACCAGAAGCCCCAGGCAGACGAAGGCGCTATTCTACGAGTTCACTCACCTGGGCCTGGTAACGACCATGACCAGCAAAATAACCGCAGCAAACCGCACGCCTACATAGAAACAGTTAATGGAGTCTGCCACGCCAAAGTGGCGAGACAAGAAAGAGGGAGTCAAGCAAGCATGTCCTTTCGCTGGTATTATCCAGATCAAGTTTGAACGGTATTTCTCAGAACGAAGTGATACTTGGAAGAAGTAAAACTTCGAACACCCGCCATGCGCGTGACTAACTGAACTGTACTTACCCGGCTTCTCCCTTGGGGTGAAGCCTTCGCTGCCCAGGGCAGACTGCGAGCCGTCTGTACAAAAGTCTTCTCCTAGATCGTTCCCAGCTTTCAAACCGAGACTGGTTCAGCGGAAACGGTGCCGGCTTCCTTTTGCTCAGCGGAGAGATTGGTTTCAGAACCAGTGTTGGTCTCCAGGTGCTGGAACCATTCCTTTTGAGACTTGCGCCACCACTCGCACAGTGCAAGAATGGTAACACCGCCCATGATGACAATGGCATAGTTGAATAAGCTTGAGTCTTTGTCGATCAGGCTGTTTCCATACTGCGGGGCGCAAAGCACGGAGAAGGCAAAGCCATTCCAGGCAAATGTGACAATAGCCGCAATAACTCCAAAACGGCCCATGTCCCAGAAGCCCGGTCGGAATGACTTTCGAGATATAAAGGTGCGACCGAATCCAACAAGGCCGTATGCCGCGATGGATCCAGCTGCAGATGTTGAGATCAAGCTTGAGAAGGCGACCTGGGAAGGCAGTTGGGTGCAGAGCAGGAGAGCTGCGATGGTCGCAATGAAGATGACTGCATTGTGAGGCTGCTTTGACTTGGAGACACGGGAGAGCACATCACTAAAAGGGAAGACACCATCGCGCGCCACAGCAAAGACCAGCCGGGATACGGCAACCAAGGAGATGGACGTGTTCAGAATGGAACCGATCATTGAGATGATGGTCATGACCACATGGGCGTGCGGGCCAAGTGCCAGCGCGTACATCTGGATGAAAGGCTGCGGCGCACTTGTATCATAAAACGTCTCAATCGAAGGCATGCAGAAAAGGAAGAGAACGATGATCGGAAACCCACACAGCGCGGAAGCAACTGTTGCCCAGAACACACCCTTAGCAGCGGCCTTCTTCGCAGAAACGGTTTCCTCGGCCACATGACCCGACGCGTCTTGACCTACGAGGCAACTCGCCGGGAGGAACCAGGAGAGTACCCAGTTGAGGCTCGGGGTCACATCGCCACCATTATATGTGGAGGTGAAGACGAATTCCGCAGACTGAAACCCGTACGTTTTCGAAACGCCGATTGGGAGCCAAATGAAATTGAGCAGCATGTCGATGACGATAACCGTGAAGCCGGCGCGGAAAACCCAAGAGTACATGCGCGGCGGCAGGAAGTTCATGGCCGTTGCAATTCCCAAGAAAGCCAACGAAAACGCCCAGGCGATGGCTCGTGCGCGGACGTCAGACGTGCTGTGGGGGAAGCTTGTTTCCGGATCGAACACCACCACTTCCGACACGAGGTAGTTGGCAACCCCGAACGAGTCGCTGGCCAGAAACGCAGTCCAAGCGACCAAGGTCCATGCTGCTACCATAAACGAGATGAAGCGGCCGACGCGGCCTCCTCCCCAAGATCGGAACGCCCAGTAGTAGATCGATCCCGCAGCGGGGTAGGCAGAGCAGGCTTCGGCGAGACATGCGGCAGTGATGATTGAGAGAACACTCCCAGAGACCCAGGAACTCCACCTGCAGGAAAGTCATTAGAAAGAGACCGGAGCGACCCATATGCGACAGACTTACATGGCAGCAGGTCCGCCGCCACTTAATGCGATGTAGAATAGCACGCGAATACCTCCGATGCAGTACAGTGCCGAGAAAGAGCACGCAAAGTTATCGAAGCTTCCCCAGCCTCTGGCCAGTACAGCTTTGTATCCTAGCTTCAGAAGCTCACGGTCATCCTCGTCCGCAACCTGATCATTCGAAGTCTCGTTGGCCGTTACAGGCCGAGAGACAGAGGCCGATTGAACAGACACCATGTCAGAAAAGCGCAGATTGGAAGCGAATCAGCCTGGTAACGCAGTCCAGAAGCAATTTTCAATGTGCTTGTTGAAGGAAACTGCGACTTTCAAGGAGCTGGCAGAGGTTTCTCGGAGATTTTCTCGTATAAGAAAATCCATGGTTTCCAGGTTTTTTTTAGGTTTTTGGCGTCACGCGGTCACGTGTGTTGCTCAATTGCCTCAACGGGGTCTTTCCCCTTAAGGCCATGAACAGAGAGTAACTATGAGAAGGAGACTCAGGCACCATTCTGGAAGGGCGATAGTGATCTATGATACTTCGAGGCCTTTACTCCTTTCGCATGGTGCAGAATAGGGGTCATGCGTGGCTCCAACTTCAAAGGACCGGCGGTCTTCAGCCTGCACTTTCCGTGCAACATTCGGCCAAATAGTCCCTTTGTCCGGCCTGCACTACTTAAATCGGCTAATCGGTTAATTGGCCCAGGGCCACAAAACAACTGGACCGAGACGGTTGCTCTCGAGTTCTGCCGAAATATATCCGGAATGAAAATCTCCGGCGTTTCGTGTTTCGCGAGTGGGGTTAACGGCGCGAGTTATTCCATCTATGACGCGCTCTCCGCCAATGACCCCCTATTCACTCTATCCTCAGAGATTATACTCTGTTGGTATTGAACTCTCATGGCTTCATTGACTTCTTCTTAATCCTGGATCGCAGTCGATTCCCAGGCGGAGGAGATCTGAACAGACACTACTAATAGTTAGAGAACAAATCGTGGAGGCCAATCACGAGGTGCCAAACCCCCTCGATCTCCTCTCGTTTCAAATAGGCTGAATATGAAACCTTTTTCAGAAGGCAGTTCCGGAGAAATTAACATGTCTGCTATCAGTCCCCACCAAGCTATGTCTATATAAGCCAAAGGGGATCTCTTCACGTCGTACTGGTACTACGACACAGCATCACAACTTGAAGACTTCCTACCAACGAGCCTTGAGTATTTTGATTATGGGATTCTTGAAGAATATCCTTCTGGCGTCAGCCCTGATTTTGGGCGTAAGCGCATTGCCGGGGGACCACCATAAGCGACAGACAATTACTTCGAGCCAAACAGGAACAAACAATGGATACTACTACTCGTTCTGGACCAACGGAGGTGGCTCGGTAGAATACACCAATGGGAACGGAGGCGAGTACAGCGTCAGATGGGAAAATTGCGGCGACTTCACTTCAGGCAAAGGCTGGGCTACTGGCAGTGACCGGTAAGATATTTTCCCCACCCTTTGCGGCACAGGTTAACAGTCAAATTAGCGATATTACATTCTCTGGATCCTTCAATCCTTCCGGGAACGCCTATCTTGCTATTTATGGGTGGACCACCGGCCCTCTAGTCGAGTACTATATCCTCGAGAACTATGGGGATTACAATCCCGGCAACTCGATGACGCACAAGGGTACAGTCACCAGTGATGGCTCCGTCTACGATATCTACGAGCACCAGCAAGTCAACCAGCCATCTATCTCCGGTACTGCTACCTTCAACCAATACTGGTCCATCCGCAGAAATACTCGCTCAAGTGGAACCGTAACCACTGCCAACCACTTCAAAGCGTGGGCCTCTCTCGGCATGAACATGGGTAGCTTCAACTATCAGATTGTCTCCACTGAAGGCTATCAGAGTAGTGGATCCTCCACGATCACTGTTTCTTGAGCCTTGAGAATGTTGAGTCTTGGTTGGAGTCAAGTTGACAAGAAATGTGCCGGTCATATTATCGAGGGATGAGTTTCAGTGAGAGGAAGTCACAAGCGAAGCCAGGATCTTTCACCAACCAGAAAACTTAAAACTTTCCGGCTGGCCAAGCTTAGTTCCCACCGTATAATTGAACTCTTTACTCGAAACCTCCAAACCCTACTCGATACCTTTCCTCTTTGCCTTAGATTTCAGTATCCTTTCGACAACTTGAGTAAATTGTTACTTTCCTGGGTATCTCGATTCAAGGACTAACCACAAATTCTTCCTGTTCTCTCCGCCGCCGAGCTGAAATGATGGCTTCCCTACTTGTCGCCGAGCCAGGTCCGGAGGTCAGGTTATTAAGGATTGCCTTATAATCAAAGGCCGTCAATCCATCCTCATCCACTTCATCGCCTCTGATCTTCCCAGATGCCATCAGAAGATCGGCAATATAATTGTGTTCGTGCATGACCGCGGCGTGCAACGGCGTCCTTCCATAGTTATCCTGTATATCAGGGCGGATGCCGTCAGACTGGAGCATAACCTTCACGAATCCCGCATTGCCGCGACGGGCAGCATAATGAAGGGGTGTTTTGCCATATGTATCGGTTCCGTTACAATCGACGCCTTCGTACTCGAGAAGAGTTTTTGTCACTCCAATATTGCCATGTTGAGCTGCGACATGCATAATTGTCCGTGTTTTGGAATTGATGCCATGGCCGTGTATCTCAAACGGCTGATGAAGGCGTTTTGAGTCGAGAAGGATTCTCATGACTGGGATATTTGCTGACTTGACGGCTCGGTGTAGAGGTGTTCCCATGTTGTAGTCCAGGAGGTTGGGATCGGTTGATTCTAATCCAATCAACTCTTTGGCGACCAATTCGGTACCGAGGGTCAGGGCGGCTATGTGCAGCGGCGTTTGGCCCAATTTGTCTTGCGCGTTCAAGTTCACTTTTCCGGACTTGAGGAGAATGGCTGCGGCTTCTGTATTCCCGTATGCGATAGCGCGGTGAAGAGGGGTTTGGCCTTCCGAGTCCTGCAGATCGAGTTTCGCAGATGGGAAGCTCAAAATGGTCTTGGCAGTAGATTTATTTGAAGAGCGCTGGAGAGCGAGGTGTAGTGGTGTTTGATCGAAATGATCTGTGGCATTGATATTCACAACTCCTGACTCGAGGAGCAATCGGACTGTGGAATCATGGCCGTTCAGAGACGCTACGTGGAGGGCATTTTGTCCCTTTTCGTCAGCTATACCGGCATCAACCTTTTCTGAGTCGACCAAATTTTTGACTATCGCATCATGGCCGGAAGAAGCGGCGAGGTGGAGAGGAGTCCTGCCAGAAGAGTCCGCAGTATTCGGGTTAATCTTGCCTGAATGCAAGAGCAAAGTGACAATAGGCTCGATTCCCCTTTCTGCAGCAAGAAGAAGCAGTTTATTAATTTCATCACTCTTTTCCAGGTCCAAGATGGGACCATTAAGTAGACGAAGAAGAAGATCGTCGGGGTTTGATGCTTCGGACGCTGTCTGTAAGGTGCAAAGGATATGGTACAAGCAATTACATTTTGCATATGTAAGGAACCGGAAATCGTGATTGGATACCGTCTCCGGCCTTGGACGGTACTGAGCCATAGTCTTCCCCATATTGAACCCCGGGGTTCTTCTCAGCTTTAAGAGGTTTAAGGCGAGCTCTCGTGCCGCTGATGGAACGGCAAGGTTCGACCGAATGATTGCGGCCGGTGCTGAACTAGATTGCAGTTGCGGAATCACTCGGGTTGAGACTTGAGTCTCGAAAATTCCATAGTTGAGATATGTGACTATGGTATCGGTCATTCGTTTGTGCGCCTCGTGGAATGTAAATTTAGACTCGTTCGTTGACTCGGGGCCGATCAAGAACTGCCTGACGCTGCCATGAACAAGCCTGACAGTGTTCTCCTCTTCATCAAGGGTAAGTAGGCTTCCACAGCAGGCCAGTGTGGCAAATATGTCATTAATGAGTTTGGCAGAATCCCAGACAGTGTCTCCTGGTACGACACTAAGGGCCTCTCGGAGTTCATCCAGTGTCAAGGGATATCGAGCAGCGACAATCAATTCTAAGATTCGCCTTTGGTTTGATTTCGCAATACTCGAGTCATCAACTCTTCGCAGAATGCGGGAGAATGTCCCAGAGAGTGTCTGGGGCAAGTCTGCAAGAGCCTGACGGATCGACTCATCTGTTCCCATCGCACAAAGGTTATCGATCTGAAGAGCAACCCAAAGAAACATCCCTTGGGACCCTTTCAGAAGTGCATCTTGGATTTCGAGAACTAAAAGGGGGTCTCGCATGGTCAATTTGCCGGATTTGATCCGATCCTCAAGCTCAGTTTCTATAAATGCCTCAATGTCACTCGAGTTGTCGGGGATGGCAGCAATCAACGGATCGGCTAACTCTTCCCATTCAGGGTCAATTCCATGTGGGTCGCGAGGCTCTTTGCGTACAGATTGACAAAGAAGCACCGAAAACTTCTGCTGCAGCCAGCGAAGCTCTTGGAGCACGACTTGTCGGTCGGCAACTTCACATTCATCCAGACCATCGATCACTAGGAAGGCCCGAAAGCTTGGGCTCAAAGTGCCGTCAAGAAGACGCCTGATGCTCGCATATTCATCTAGGTCATCGTTGAGGTTGTACGCTTCACTTGTTTCTTGCAGGCGAGGGGCTCTCCACAGAAGCTGGCGAGCCAAGGAGCCGATTATTGTACGCGGCCTTAGGCTTGCAGGCATATCATGTCTACAGAAGAAGAATGCAACTGACACATTCTGCCCTTGGGCGAAAAGGTGAAGGTCGTCCACGATGTTAGCAAGGAGTACGGATTTGCCGAATCCTAGCCGTCCTGTCAATATGAGTGAGGAAGAATGAACCCGCGACCTCCATTCAACGTAAGGAGAAAATTGTCGGAAAAGGGTGGTGCTTCCTGCTTTTCTTAGCTGTTTCCACGTAGACATGTAGTCGTAGCTTGAACAAAAATCCAATGCATTCAGATAAGCTTTCATCTGGCGCTGGTGGGTAACTTCTTTCGAGGGTTTTCTTGACCAGATCTGAGTTACAAGGCTTGCTTGTTCCTCGATCCTTTGGGCCATGAGATAATTAGCTTCATCTCTGATCTCCTTGGCCCAGGATTCCAGCTGGGACTGGAAACTGATCAGATCTGCATCATTGAGCGTTGCCCCAATTTTTCCGATGGTTGATTTTTGGGTGAATCGCAACATCTGATGGCAAAGGCGAACGACGACACCGAAGTACTCAAACAGGAAAGACTGCAAATCTTTAGAGCGAGGGTATAGCAAGGCCAGCTTTTCATAGCGCGGTGCTGAGCGGCCAATCACCATGAAAAGGCTGGACACCTTCTCAAAATAGGTGGAGAATTGCAAGATTAGCTACATAAAGGTCTCAGTATCGACTCGAAAACAGGCAGTCAAGGAATACTGACCATCAGCGAGGTTCTCACAAGGGCCCAGACTCCACTTGCGACCAGGTTCTGCGAACCTCCGACCAATGTATCCCCGAGCGCAGCGAACTGCTGCACGGACTGGAGGAAATTGGTGGTCCGAGTCCCCAGGCAGCGACCACGGAACTTGGTAGACAGCTGCTCGTCAATTTCTGCAGTAAGTTGCATAACATCTTGAATAGAAGGAGGCTTCTGGCTCGCCCGAGCTCGATGATGGTTGAACTGTGCTTTTTGGTCACCAGTCAGGTCTGCTTCGTACTCGGAAACGGCCTGAGCCAGGCGGATCGCAGGCTTCAGCCGCGGTGCAGGTATAAGCCCTTGCGGCAGCGCGACCATCCCGGCCTTCTCGATGGATATGAAATTACGACTCAATGCATTTGGGCAGAGGCGCGACACCGGTTTTGTGGGGCGCAACTTGCATGACGTTGGTACGTAAGCAGAGGGACTGGGCCATGTAGCACGGTGCTCGCATTCCCAGGCTAGTAATTATGTGTATCCGGAGTATTGAACATAAACTTAGCAAATATTAGGCTTTTCGCGGTAGAGGGGCAGAGGGGCAGAACCACGGACAGGGGAAATGAGGTAGAAGTGGGTCGTTCTTATAACGAATCACCTGATAGCCAGCCGTGTGGCCCCATTCCACGCTAATTAAGCTCGTTAGCTAGGAGCCTGCAGCAAAGATGGCGGGCTTGTTAACCCTTTTGACAGCTGTTGATTGGAACAGGTTGTATTTAATGTTGACGAGTCTTCGTCTTAGGGAGAATGTCGGAAACGTAAATACCATATATCTTTTGCGTTGGACGGGAATTTGACAGGGAGCAAAAAAAAGTTTCAAAGGGAAAAAAGAAATTGCTCACGTCCAGATTTGAACTGAAGACCTCAGCATGGCAAGACTCCGGAAGCGAAGTGACATACTAGTGCTGCGCTCTACCAACTGAGCTACGCGAGCTGGTTCATGTCGTCGGATAAAAATATTGACAATATGAGAGATCAGATACTGATATACGCTTGCCTGCTGGGATCCGAATCCCGCAGCCCGCCCCGAGTCAATTCTAATGACATTGAACAAAATAACATTAGCGCCTCATCTAAATCACCCTTCACCTTTCGATAATTTTCTGCCAGCCATAGTTGGGATGCTTTCTACAATCTTAGACAGCCTTCAACGATATAATACACTGGAAACTACCACCGATAGTGACTCAAAGGCGGCATTGAGTGCCTCGGGCGTAGAATATATATAGGAGAGGTGTTGGTCTATGATCACCCTATATAACGGTTGCACTTGTGGCCCTTTTGACAGAATCTCATTGAGGCATGATCCAATGCTGAACGTACCGCAGGCCGGATGCGACCGTGATAAGAGCTACCGCACCAATGACTGCCAGTAGTACTGTACTACGGCAATTGTGTTCTCCATCTAGACTTCATGCATAGCCCACAGATGGGCCCCTGTTACGGGCCTCAATGGACTCTAAGGGATTTGGTCCTGGCCCGTAACATACGAATGTGCCTATGCCCTGTACTCAAAGCCTAGCCCGTTCGTAGATTTGGTTGGACTGTGAGCGTCGTCAGCTATGTAGACCCCTGGAGGTCTGTTCAAAGATGACAGGTCAAGTAATTGGTCAGGGGTATGGATCCGACAGATGATCATGAGTCATCAAATCAGCTCGCGTAGCTCAGTTGGTAGAGCGCAGCACTAGTATGTCACTTCGCTTCCGGAGTCTTGCCATGCTGAGGTCTTCAGTTCAAATCTGGACGTGAGCAATTTCTTTTTTCCCTTTTTTTGCTTGGATATCTTCATTCTTCCAACGCCCCCATTCTCCCCTTTTTGATTTTGTTACTGTTACTGTTTCTTTTTTTACTCCCTTACTCCCTTCACCAGTCTCTTACAAAGGCCCATCGGGTGAACTACGAAGCCTGACTAGCATACCATGGTCATTGCCTCTTCAATGAATTGATGAACAAGATGGTTGCCTAAGTTACATCCACAGAGAACGCTGGGCCTTATTTCCAAATCATTGTGTCGGAACTAGGATTCGAATGTCCCTTCGTAAACTCGCGCATACGCAACATCAATGATTGATCTTCCCAAGCGAGTGTTGTTCGGGGGTTCAGTAGGGAATCAAAAGCCTTATTGATTCCGGTACTAGAGCCCTTGTCCTATTGAGCCTTGCCACCCCCGGCGCGGCCTTGGCCTTCGCAGCCTTCATCTTCGCCTCTTTACGTGCCTTGTCGTTTGCTTTCTGCTGCTTCCGCCTCTCACGTATTGCCTGGGCCTTTCGCTCCTCCTCAGCTAACGACCATTCCGCCCATGCCCTGAGCCCGTCGGGGTGTCTAAGGCACCATCTGACAACGTTCCTAGAGGCACAAGCATCCTCAAGAGCGCTGTGGCCCCACCCATTCTGAATGTCGTATCCAAGTAGCCATCGGGTCAGATTCTTGAGCGACCAGATGCGTGGGAAGCGCTTGCTAGGCGGGTGTTCCGGCCATACAGCCTCAGCCGTAATCAGAGCCGAATCTACAACCCGCCTGTGGATGATGCCAAGTACATTGAGGTCGTTTTGTAGGGAATGGCCAACCAGGATCGTCTTGTCATCGATGACCTGCCACAGTACCTCCCGCGCGGCATGCCACCCATAAATCGCAAGCCCGTTGGCAATAGCCCAGTCCATGCCTTGCTCCGTGAGACCGCTCCACGGGGTGAGCCAGTTCACCACTGGATGCAGGGGCTTGACGTAGTTGTTGATAAGGACCTTGCCAGTGAAGAAGTCGATTGCTGCCAGGAAGGCGAGCTCGTGTGCACCGCCGGCAACCTGGACCATTTCGCAGTCGAGGGCTACGACTCGTGAGGGCATGGCAAATGGGGACTCGACTTCGGGGGTTTGCTGGAAAGTGGCGATCTGCCGAACGTTTTTGGTAGAGACGTTCGAGTCTGATTTCATTTTGAATCCATGGGCTTCGAGACGGGATTGCGAATGAGCTTTTGCCTTCAGCTCGCGATAAACCACCTCTGCTTCACTGGCATTCATCGCAGTGGAAATCGGAAGGAGCCCCCTGCCGACGGTCAGCTGGGGGGGTTGGAAACAAATTTCAAAGCATTTCCAGCACTTGCGTCAAATTGAGTCGTTGGCCGGGACTGTCAATTCCTCTGCGTGTGGACAGAGAACCGGTGAAGCTGGCAGGATTGGGGAGAGCTTTTGCGATGTGGGTCTGGGTGTTTGCAGGAAGCCTTAGTAGGTTGCTTGAGAAAAAACTTGTAAGTTGGCGTGTCGAGAAGTTAGTTGCGCCCTCAAGCATGGGTTGGCAGTATTATTGGGAGAAAAAGAGGACCTGCTTGTTGCGCAGGTGTCTGGTGATGTGAGGTTATATGACCTCTCAGACCAGCCCGGCTTTTGAATATTCTGACAAAACACTGGGACATGAAAGAAAACTAGATCTGCCATATTCAAGCATTTATTGGAAATTTTCATAGATTAGTACAGTAATAAATGAAGCTCAGTTAGGAGGCAGTCTAGCTTACAACCTCACAGGTTAGATAATATCCCTTGGTTAGCTCTGAACCAGGTCGTGTCAAGCGCCGATTAACAGATGGAAGAGAGAGATCGAGCTTTCTGGCAGTACGCAGTGCCCCAGAGCGAAAGGAGAGCTGGAATAGATACCAACAAAGAAAAATGATTGCTACGGACCAACGAGCGTTACAAGAGAAGACTTGGGCTACCTAATTTTGCTCTCTCGAAATAGCACGACCCAGTTCACAACCGAATATCGAAGCTCCATAAATCAATTGTACCTCCTTGTCATTGCAGCTTCGCCTCGCACCACGATTTAATGATCTGGCGCTATTGTGTTCCACCTACCACATTTTATTCATTACTGCATCACGCAATTCCTGGGCCACTTCCTACCTGCCACACCATATCCAAATCCCACCCGCATACTGCAAAGATCGTTTACGGGAGCAGAGATGACAAGTCGTCCACCTCCTCCGTTGGGTTGCTCTGATCCTGCTTAGCAGCCTGCGCGAACATGATCAACAATGCACCCAGACAAGTTTTGATATGCTCTAGCGTCTCCTCCCAAGTACGAGCCTCATACAGACGGTTTTTCAACTCAATATCAGCCTCCGCCAAAGTCGTGCCCTCCGGAAAGCCATAAGCGCTCAGATGAATGGGGCGTAGAGGAAGCCGATACTTGAAGCGCCATTCACAGCCCCGGCAGAAGTAGCGGGGATGGTGCCTTCAAGGAAGCTCTTGACATAGGGCATCTCGACATGCGCCCAGCCATAGAAGGTGTCTTGGGGCTCTGGGAATGCATTCCTTGGGAAGCGAGTAGTGCTGCAGTCGAAAGACGTAACGATTGGCTGACTGTGAACCCAGCCGTACTCGGGGAAGTCCCTCTGCTCTCGGAAATAACGGTACATGTTGCCGGTGATTTTATCTTTGGGGTTGGGGAAGCGGCCCCGGTCTGGGCTGATATTTTCAGCTTGCTCGAAGCATTCCGCGATCGTGCCCCATTTACGCATTGCAGCCAAGATGGCACATTTTATCGGGATGAGGATATGTTCCTCCTCCACAATCTTGAGTTTACCTTGCGGAATCACTCTGTCAGTGCAGATGAGGTAAGGGATCTTTTGCAAGTCCTCAATGTTGAGAGCGAAACCGTTGCAGGCGTCGATGGCCTTTATGAGCCAGAAGCCGTAGTTTTCTCTAAGGCACTTGTAGCACACACGCTCGCAGGTCGGGACATAAAGGAGTGGACCGTTTGTCTCAGCGGAGCCGTTTCGCTTGCAGTCTCGGCAGTAAGGCCATTCAAGCTCAGTTCGAAGAGCACGTAGGGGCACCCATGGGTCAAGGGCAGTCTGCACGAGGATCTCACGAATACGAGGGAGATACTGCATAACCATCCTGTAGCTCGCGTTGGTCTCGACGACGTAATGGGCAAGGCGGCAGGTTTTAGAGAATGCCAAGAGGCTGCGAAGTTCGAGGTCGTCAATAATCTGGCTGAGGATCTCGTTCGATAGAACTTCGAGAGAACCCAACGTAGTGTTGTGTTCGAGCGTGGGGAGCAGGGCTTGGGTAGACGGGCGTTGCGAGTTGAATTTGGAGCCCCTGAGGGGTCTGTAGGGAGCATCACGTCGCGTGACGGCAAACTTGAGGTCGTCTTCAGACCAGTTGTTGGTATCGGTGTATTTGCTCCAATTCGGACTCTCCATAGAAGCAGTTGCTCGGTTCAGAATTGCACGTCGCAGTTCTCCCCAGGACGATTCGCGTATGGCGGCATTCCGAGACCTCAAGTGGAAGGCCAGGAATGGGATGTTCATCGCCATGCTGGTGATTCAGAAGGGACACAAGACGAAGAAGCAGTGCAAAATAGACCGGAAAACTGTGGAGTTCTAGATAAAATGAATGGCTCTTTAGACGACACGGGCAGGTTCGCCGTCAAGAGAAAGAGGTAGCTGGAGATCTTCAAGATGACGAGAGAATGGCGAAGATTGAAGGGGACGGAGAAGAAGAAGGAGAAGAGGGGGGGGGGAAACAAATCTAGTATGAGCAGAAGAGGAAACAGATAAACAATGGCAGAATAAGCTGGTAGATCTTGTGACGCCTGCAAGTAACGACATTGGCTCCGCTTCTGACCTTCTGAGAAAAGGGAGAGGGTCATTCACTGCGGGCCTTGATCGGAACTTGCAAACTACTCAGTCATTTAGTGTATATTGGTATCCCTTCAACCTTCGTGCTACCTCCTACTAGTAATACTGAAGCCATTGATACGCATGCTATCTAGATATTGTGTAGTAACATAAGGTGTTGGACACCTCCCAGGAGAAACCGAAAGCTAAGAACAAATAGTACAAACATGACGCTACGGCCCGGGGTTGGTTGGCGCAAAATGCCAACTGAATGGGGCTGTATACTCCAATATTATGAAATTGTATTTGTGCACGCAAAGGGTGGTGGTGTACATGGCCAGCTGGCCCTAAGATATGTCTATATACTAGCACGGAATTCGCGAATACCCCGTGGAAGCTGTTCACCGTGGTGAAAAGCGGCTTTACTCTACCTCCTCCATAGGATTAGGCAGTTGCCCAGTTCGTACAACGTAGTCATCCTCATCTCCCTCGTTAGACGGACCATCAGCCATATCCTCGTCACCACCATCGGATTCATCAGAGTCTCCGCTTCGAGGGCCTTTACCCTTCTTTCCAGCAGCGGCTTTCCCCTTGCCCTTGCTGCTTGTGTTAGAATTACCACTGGCACTACGAACAATGCTGCCAGGCCATTGCCTTAGGCCCTTGAGGCGATCGTGAATGCTGCCTGAAAAGCTGTGGTCTCCGTTACTCGTTGGTGTCGCACTGGGGGACATGGGAGGGGCGATCTCCCCCATGCTGAATGCCTCCATGGCATCGGCAATTGTCTGCGGAGCTGCGGAATTTGATTCTTGCTTCGATTTATCGACTGACTCAAACGTTTGACGGATCCGTTCGAAGTGCTCAAGTTCCTTGGCGCTGTTTCCTGTTAGTTCCCCTCTTGACGTAGGTTGGGTTTACAACGTACCTAACACTGGGGACAAGCTCTCTCTGGGCGGCTAAAAAGTCTTCCTCAGTCACCAACACGGAAACATCCTCCGGGGTTGCTAAATGGTCGAAGAAGTATGCAGTACTGACAGGCCCCCCCCGGTAGCTGTTTGATCTTCTCGTCCACTGCGGTAGACTTCCGGGTGATAGCCTTCAGCATTGCATCAGAACAAAGAGCATATAAATCGGCACCGGTGAATGTCAACGGAAGCTGTTCAGCGACCCGGTCAAGAGAAACCTCAGGGTGCAGAGCGAACTTGCGAGTAAGAGCTTCCAAAATCGTAGCCTGTTTTCGGTGTGTATCTGACACACCCAAGTAAAGCATTTTGTCGAATCGACCAGGTCGCAAAAGGGCAGTATCCAGTAAATCAGGACGATTCGTTGCGCCAATGACGAAAACGCCACCGCTATTCTCTTCGCCGCCGTTCATGCCATCCAGCTCTGCGAGAAGCTGACTGACAATACGATCCATGACACCGCCACTGTCACCCTGGTTACCGCGCTTCGGTGCAACCGAGTCCAATTCGTCGAAGAATACCACACAAGGGCGAGCATCTCGAGCACGCTGGAACACACGGCGCACGTTCGCTTCTGATTCACCAATATACATGTTCAGCAACTCAGGGCCCTTGACTGAGAAGAAATTCAGAGAGAATTCCGTGGCAATGGCCTTGGCAAGCAGAGTCTTTCCGGTACCAGGAGGTCCATAGAACAGAATACCACTGCGCTTCTTCATGCCCTTGGCGAAGAGCTCGGGGCGTTCAAGTGGCAACTGAATAGTCTCTGTCAGGGCATCCTTGACATTACTCAACCCACCAACATCATCCCAGCTAACATTCGGAATCTTGGGTGCGCCGATAGAATCGGCAAAATTCTTTCGAGCAGCTTCAACGGCTGTATCGAAATCGGCTTTGGTGACACCCCGTGCCCCATCGCCCCCAGCGAGCAGGACATCGCGGACGCTGACCTCTGCGCCGGGGAGTTGCTTAGTTGCAGTTTCAGCAAGACCCTCGATACGTGCAGTGCGAGCCGCAGCAGCCCGTTCGACGACATCGACCAAATCTCCCGCGACGAGCGCTGCAGTCTTCAGGGCCACAGTTCCGAGTTCCACATCCGCGGCCAATTTGATGCCGCGCTCGGCAACGGCATTGCGTAGAATTCCCTCACGCTCTTTTCTTCCGGCGCACCGAGTTCAAACTCGTGCGTGAACATACTGCGGATTCCTTCGGGGATTTGCTCGACGTCCGTAGTTGTAGCAATGACTACTCGAGCCTCATTGATAATCTCAGTCATGGCAGTGACCATGCGGTCAGCTGTGAGCACCTCAATGTGCTTAATGAGCAATGCAGTACAGTTCGCTCCGCAATGGAATGCGCGCTCGGCCCGAGCTTTGAGATACGCCTCCGTCTTAACATCGCCGCCATTAGCTCCACCCTCCGTCAAGATATCATATGAATCGATGGGAAACGTATGGAGACCAATATCTGCACAAGCGCGAGTCGCAAGGGTCGCCTTTCCAATATGTCTTTGTTGAGAGCGAAGAAGGATGACAACAGGCTTCATCCCAAGCTGAATAGCTCGTGGGCTTGTAGACGCAGCCATTAAATCACGGATTCTCTGCTGGAGCGGTGGAATGAAAGCTTGAGGAGGTTCTGTCATAATACCATGAGGGGCTGGGATATCTCCCACTGTCTTCGGGATAGTCTTTACTCCCAGCCAATATTCCCAACCGTTGCCCAAAACCCCAGGAACCCGGCTTACATCGCTGCCAGCCTGTACCATGCGCGTGCTAGACGGATCGAGGACTGCAACGCCGCCCCACTGGTCTTCGCCAGTTTCCTCCAATTCTTCCACGATAGTTGGTACAACTTGACCCACGCGGAACCAGGCGACACCAACCTTGCGAGGGCCCGAGTCTTCAGAAGCCGAGCCCTGGCCTAGACGGGAAGTAATGTCATCTTCTTGGCTTGCGTTGTCACCGCTAGAACTCGCAGAGAACACAGCTCGGCCAAGGCCCTCATCGACACTGATTCCGACCAGGTCTCCGCTCTTCAAGATCCGCCGACGGGATTCAAAATACTGCTTGAGACCAGCAAAAAGCGCTGGCTGGAGAACTCGGTCCATGGAAAGGGGCGTGGAGACCTTCAGAAGCGTGACTTCCTTTGCAAGTGGAGGGTTACGTATAGCACTGTTCTTCATATGATGCAATAGCCCTGGTTTTGGAGCTTGACTGGCAGCGGCGAATGTCATGGGCGAAATGCGCAGGTATTTGGGGTTCTCAATGTTGCTCAGCAAAAGCGGTGGCACAAATATTGAGGGGGTTAGACGAGTCGGAAGACGTTGCGAAAAGCTCGATCGACGGGCACCGGAAGGGTTGATGGCATAGCGAGGCTTCGGAGATGGCAGTCCTGGAAGACCAAAGACCTTGACTGGCCGCCAATCTCCAGGTTCTTCCGGAGAATCATTGAAGCTTCCAAGCTTGAGGGAAGCGAACATGTTCAACTGCGGTTCCTCGGCGGCCTCAATGCGAACCCAGTCACCCGAGAAGCAGCCGATCTTTGCCAGCGTACTGATATCAACAAAGACAAAAGAGTCAACGTCCTCATCATCGCGAGGACGTGGATGCAAAACTTCATTGGGCACTTGTTGCAAAAGTCCCTCCACTTTGAAAACCTTGCCATTGGTGCGACCGGGGCGCATAGTCGCGGAGGTAAAAGTCGAGGTCACGGAGCCGGGGGTATGAATTCCATCTGCCCGCCGCCCACCCGCACGAGGCGTCGCAGACGTAATAGAAGACATTACGCCTGATGGTGCCTGCGGCAACTCAGGGGCAGACAGAGATATCATGTCTTCCAAGGAGTCTTCCGAAGAATCACTAGCAGACCCAATGGAACCTTCTGTTTCCGACTCCTCCGCCGCAGACGTAGTTTCCATCTCGGTAGTTTCGCCGGCCTTGTCCTCGGCAGCGGAGAAGAATTGTTCGTTTGATGTGTCGTCGGCTTCATCCTCCGCAACATTTCTCAGAAGGCTGGGCCGTGGAGGCAAGGATTGTTGTACTCGATTACCCTGCGGGCGGGCCTGGACAAGCACGACCTTCGTTGTGGGCATAAGAAGGCCTTGAGACACAGGCTCGCAGAAGGAGATTCGGGCAGGTGGGGCTGGCGCATAAGTAATAGGATGCGGGGGAAGAGGAAGAGGAAGCACATCGCCCATGTGAACAATGCGCTGCGTAGCCAATGCTTCACGGACGGCGGCGGTCAAGCGCTGCTCCGTATCGACAGCAGCTTTCTTCGAGTACCGCCTGTTCTCCGGAGCCTTTCCGCTCCGCGGCCACGTGCCATTGGGGGAATTTGTGGAAGTGAATCCACCTCTGAACTTATTCTGTACATCATCGTGGTTACGCAGAAGATGGCGCTCTACTGTTACATAGACTGTGTCCAGGTGCAACGGCGCAACATCAAGCACGCGGATTTCGACGGTTCGGTGGGTCTGCAGTGATTGACGGGCGGAGTCGAGTTTCCCGAGCGCTAACAGGAAAGACTGCAGCGAGTCTGCGGATTCGGGGAAGAGGACGGTTGACTGAGATGTTGGCGGTCTCCCCGCTGGCTGAATACGCACGGGGAGGATAGTCCAGGCTTGGTCCTCGACGGCGAGATGCGTAGGCGTGTGCGGGGCAACAGCCACGTAGAGTAACCCATCACCGGTCGTGGCCTCTGTCGCGTTCCAATTCAAGTTGTAAGCAAAGTGAGTCGCGCCAACCGTGGGGAATCGGTTCGATCACTTACCCAAGAGAGAGTGCTGGGAGAACAGGTCATTGGCGATGTCCTCGGATAAGACACCTGTGTTTCCACGCAGCTGAGGATCCAAAGCAAGACGCGCTGTGATGGGCAACTTGTTGCGCTGGCGCCTCTTTCCTATTCTTCTGCGCCTTTGCCGGGGCTGCTGCTGGGAGCTCTGCCCGTATTGCTCGAACTCCATAGCTGGCCGAGGGCTCCAATTCCCGTCGGGAAAGGACGAAAGTTGATGAAGAAAGAATTCGGCAGCTGGGGCAGTATATTGAAATCGTGAAGCAGCCCAGCTCTCACATTAGAAGCAGCAAGGAACCCGCGTGGCATAAGATAGCGGGGAGAAGATGCCAGAGCGCGTACGATCCAAAATCCGGGGGTTGCTCCATCCGCGGGCACCGTCATTTTTCCGGCTCCGAAGCCGAGGTCCAATTCACGGGGAAGCCGTGCTCGGGAACAATCTGGTTCCTGGGTTTACCAAACTATCTCTGTGAATTTGGATGTGCATATGGAGTTGAATGAGCATTATAGTTGCATGTGGGATTTTGTTACAACTACTCTTGTCACATAATTGGATGACCGTAGCAGCAGGTCAGCAAGCCCGCATATCTTGTGACGCCATTGGTCCTCGGTACCTGGATCGAGGATCGGCTCTGAGACTTTGTAGATCAGATAGACACGCTTGGATGGCAAGATTGAAGCATCACCCACGAGAGAAGACATTCCACTTGCCAAAAAAAAGTAATGCGAACACAAAAATACTCGAAATACTCGGAAATTTTCCAAGACTCATTTACTATTCCGTTATTGCCAGTGGTACACTCGCCAAGGCATTCTTGAAACTTGGAACATTGTTTATTGTATATCCATCGGGTCCTGCTTCCAGGCCTAGAAAGATCAATGCTATACAAGGTAGTGCTAGCATTAATACTTAGAGACTCCATGAAAGCCAATCTCTATTGTAATGACGTGCGTCGTTACTTCGATACAAGCATCTCCTTGACAAGGTGATCCCAGAAAATTGAGCTTATCTCAGGAACATGTTCCGACCATGGTGCATTTTGGTCCGTCGCATCTAGGCCCAAGCTTTCTCCAGCAAGCCCTTTGCCGACAAATTCACGCGACGGAAAGCTCATATTGATCATTCCATCAACGACACGCATACCGATAGCCCCGGCAACGATTTTGACCTGCTCTGCACTGTGCACACCACCCTGTCCTCCGTAAGAAACGATCATAGCTGGCTTGCCCTTCCACTCGTGGAATAGATAATCAATTGCGTTCTTCAATTCCGCTGGAATACCCCAGTTACGCTCGGAGGTGAGAAAGACAAAGGCATCGAACTTGCTGATATGGCGACTCCAAGCTCGCGTATGTTCATTCGAATAGTCTTCAGAGGAGATGAATCGATTGGGAATACCGGGCTCATCAAACATCGGGAGATTGAAGTCTTTGATGTCAATTATATCAATCTGAATTTGAGATTGAGTCGCATTTGTGCTATTGCGTGCCAGTGGAGATTGGATGGCGTCTCGAACGAAGGAGGCAATTTGAGGTCCAATTCGCGTTACGCGAGTACTGCCAATGACAATTCCCGCTTTGAGGCTCTGAATAGAAGCCATTTCTCAATAGATGATAGGTGGACGATTGACGGTACTCGAAAGAAAAATCCACCACCAAAATCAGCAATCTCAAAGTGGGCTTCAAAGTTGTCTATTACTTCCACTTCGTCTTCTTCTATGCGGGGTGTTCGGCACATTATATAGCTTACGACTGCCCTGCTAACCTATCACATGTACTGAAAATATATAAATGCCACTGGCTTTTATTTTGGTTTGTGATGATTTGCAATATACAAGGTGGATCGATGTATCGGACTTTGGGGGAGGCGAGCGGACTCGGCATTCGGTCTTTCAGATCGAGCGCGGGATCCCGCCTTACCCAATCCAAATTGATCCAACTTCTCTGCCAATCGTTTGTAGATACGTATGTGCCATCGCTTCATAGGTTGATACAGTATCAGGTTATCTCCGGCCGGGTTCCTTCAAAGCAGTTGTATGCTGATTTCAACTGCGGGTTGCAAGGGCCTTACAACTAGACCTCTGCGTAGCCCTTAACCCCCGGCCCCCAACCTAACCCAACATACTAATTGGCGCGGCTCTGGGCCTAAGAATAGACTAAAAAGCATGGCATGACCCTAAGTGTAAAAACATAGTGGCTAGTAGAGCCTATTGCGGTCCATAATGGGGACTTCATTCGTGGACTAAGCAGTGTTCCACCCCGAGGCAATCTGATCGTGTGGAGTAATTTTCAGGATGGACTGGCTACGCGCGTCGGAGATGAAAAAAAAAAAACAAGCTTCAAGATCTGTCCCCAACAAGGCTTTCATATTGAGTCCAAAAAAAGGGGCGATACTGGTGCCCTAATTCTAAATTTCGATCCGAATTTTGTAGCTCAACTTTCATATATGCTATGCTTCGTGGATACGATAAGATAAGGTCACGTGCCAGGCATGGCAACGCGAAGCACGCGCGCATCGCGTCCGGACTATGCACGGCGCCCTTGTTCGAGGATCCCGCACTTTGACCCTTCACACTCTCTGAACACTTGCCCTCACCCCCCAATAATGACCCCAAACTCATAACAAACTTTACGAATCAATAGTCAATCTGTGCCTCCTATCTCAAAATGTCCTCCCCATCCACCCCGCGGTCGACGCGTTCTGCGTCCCCCGGGGTAAACTCGCCCAATATGCTTACCCCAGGGCAAAAGATTAAAGCGATGATGGCTCAATTCGACAGCGACTCAGAGAGTGATGATCATGCTAGTCGTCCCAAAATCTCAGTATCGAAGCTGGACTTCGGTTCCAAAAGCACATCTACCGACGCGACGCGACAACCACATCTTGCCATGAGCTCCGACGACTCAGATGCAGACGACATTATCCGACCAAGGGGTCGGATGGCGGCCCGTATGCAAAGCAACGCTGATGTATCCGCGGAGAAGGATTCAGCTTTCGCTCGATTATCGAAATCTCTGCGTACTGAGAGAGAACACCCAGCTAAGCCGCAGAGAGAGAGTACGCCCCCAGAATTCATGTCGAGCGATGATGAGCTTCCAACGAAAGGCGCACGGAAAAATAAGAAAGCAGCGTTAGAGACAACAGAAGCTAGCTACTACTCCTCGAAGTCATCACAACGAGCTCGTTCAGAGTCCCCGCTGTTCGTCTCTTCGCCCGCAGCAGAACACGACCCCGCGGCAGACGCCGACGCTGAAGTGGGAGATGGCCATAAAGGGAATGCCCGGTTCCTTGCTCTCGTGGCCCAGAAACGAAAGGAGCGTGAGGAGCGTGAAAAGGTCGAGGCTGAGCAAAAGGCTGCTCGACGAGCCCGAATGGAGCAATTCAGCTCTGACATTATATCTGGTGAAGACAGCGAAGCTGATGATCCTGAGTCCGCCAAAAAGCTTTCACAGAAACCTCGTCAGCCAAGAAAGGCAAGCAAGAAGGCATTGGAGGAAATGCACCGGGAGACTCAGCGCATGAGTCGGAATATGCAGCTTGCCCATCAAGCTCAGACGAAGAAAAAGATCACCAAGGAGAGCTTCTTCGCCCGATTCAACTATGGACAGCCCACAGCCCCCGTCGAACCGCCTGCAGCCAACTCTTCGTCTACCGCTGGATCCCAACAGTCTTCCGATGCAGAAGGAAATAACAAGACCCGTGACACACCGCGCACATCGCCTGTTTTGGGCCCAGTGGACTCGGATAAGGTTGATACGAATGGACCGAAAGAAACGAAATCTGCAACTGACGTGCAGGCTGGAAACGAAAATCCAGTCGCCCAGTCTGAGACCAGCACCAACCAGCCCAAAGAGACCAATTCTCTCCCCGTTCCCCCTTCAGCCTCGAAAAAAGAGCCCTTCCAATTGACTCGCCCCCCTGTCCGAGTCCTGATGTCCAGGCAAGAAGTCGCTATGCACCAGAAGGATGAGTCTGACAGTGACGACCTGGAGGTCGTTACCTCTCCTGCCAAATGCCGCCGAATTGCAGCCTTTGAAAACCTTCCCGTCCGGAAAATGCAAGAACCAGAATCTCTCACGAAGCTCAAGGCCCTCGCCCATTTAACATCCCCTACTCGCAAATCAACCTCAATGAATTCTGCAGAGTTGTCTGCGAGCTTACTCCAGCGTGCCCGACAGCAAGCTGCGAAGGAAAGACGCGAGCGCATTGAAGAGCTTCGGGCCAAGGGAGTTATCATCGAGACTCCTGAAGAACGGGCAGCAATGGAGGATGACATGGAAGATCTTGTCGAAAAGGCTCGCCGTGAGGCGGATGAGATCGCGCGACTAGAAAAAGCCGCCAAGAACAATGGCCAAGACCCTGATGACGAAGAGGATGATGGCGATTACGAATTCTCCGGCTCTGATGAAGACGAATTGGTCGATGATGAAGATGCGCGAAGTGTGGATGGAAATGATGGACTTGTCGATCAAGAAGCAGATGAGGATGATGAGTCTGAAGACGAGTTGAGCGAGGCTGCCGTCTCTGATGCAGAGATTGAGGTCCAGGCAACTCGGCGCAATCGCAGGGCGCGTGTAGTCAGTGATGACGAGGAGGAGGAAGAAGAAGAAGAAGAAGAAGAAGAAGAAGAAGAAGAAGAAGAAGGATCAGAGCAAAAGCAGATTCCATCAACGCCTGTTCGTCCTCCTTCAAATCCCCCCAAATCAGCTGAGCGCCCTCTTTTCCCAGGCATGGAGACACCAAATATGTCTATGGGCCTTACTCAGGCCTTTGCTGGTACATTGGCCGAGGATGATGCCATGAGCCAGCCAGGCTCTAATACCGTGCCTTTCTCACTCCCAGATCCTGGACAGGCTGTTCCTCGGTTGCGTGCTGAAGAGTCTGAAATTCTTGTTCGTGATAGCCAAGAGCAATCGAACGACCGCGACTATATGACTGGATTTAGTCCCAACGTGGCCAGGGTTTCAGAGTCCCCTGCTGGACGTGCCTTCTCCGAATTCTCTCAGCTTCCCGACCCGACACAAGATGAGGGTTTTGTGTTTTCCCCATTTGATCCTGCCAAACGCTTCCGTGGTACTCCACCGGTATCCACTGTGGATACTGTCATCGTGGGTCAGAGCCAGTCGCCCATTGCCGAACGCAAAGGAAGGCACCTGCGCCGTGGGCGTGCTGCTGAACTGTCAATGGTCCACGAGGAAGAAGGCGAAAAGGAAGACGAAGAGGAAGACGAAGGAGGGTTCGAAGTCAATGCCAATGCTTTCAATGTCATGAAGAAGGCATCTAAGAAGCCTTCAGAACCATATGACAAGAAGGCTAGCATGGCGAAGGATATTGTGGATGAGGCTGCCGAAGAATCCGAGGATGAGTACGCAGGCCTGGGGGTAACAGTGACGAGAGCGATGGAGAAGAGGATGCCTTTGATCGGCAAATGATCAATGACAACAGTGGAGAAACTGTTGACGAAGGAAAGCTTGCTGCACTCAATGCGTATGTCTCCAAGCATTCGATCTTACGTTGTTCTGCGCCACATGCTAACAATTATCTAGGGATCATCAACGTAACCGTGATGAGAAAGATGTTGCCAAGTTGATGAGAGATATCACGACCGGAGCTCTTCGTCGCCGCCGCGGTGCAGCCGATGACGACCTCGATCTTGATGACTCGGATGATGAACGACTGGCACGTCGCCGTGAGAAGCAGCGCGAGTTTGCTAAGATGCGTCGGGCTCTTCTCGCCGATGACAAGGTCGGTGAGCTAGCCGAGAATCCCAAGAAGGCAGCTTTCTTCAAGGCGATTGAGGATCGCGAAGAGGAAGATGACTTTGAGATCGAGTTCCTAGACGAGAGGGAGGGTGGCTCTCAGAATGATTCTTCACAGAATATCGGCGCCGAGGATAACATTGCCTCGGATGATAGCAAGAAGCGTAAACGGCCGCTAGAGCCCTCCGCTGAAGATACAACCAACCGCCCACCTCCTAGTCTCCGTCGAACTCCCGCCAGCGCCATGTCAAAGAAACCTGCGACGCTGGCCGAGATCCGGGAAACCCTGTCTTTCCTGACCGAAACTCCCGAATATGACTCCTTCCACGAAGACGCCTCTCTGGATGACGAGGACGCACCTGAAGACCAAGACCGAGACCAAGACACGACGAGTGCAGATGACAGCCCATTCGAGGACGCCCACCCAGAGCCAAAACAAGACTTCGCCAAACCCACCAACCCTCGCCGCACACGTGGTCCTGTCGTCGACCGTCTCGCTTTGCTTCGACAAGCATCATCCAACTCCGCCTCTGGGAATGGTTCCGGAGCCTCTACTACCAAGATGGCCTTCCAGACAGGCGGAAGCAGAGAAGGTCCCATTGGCTTCCGACCTCCACCACTCTTGCGACGTGTTACAACCGGCTCCTCTTCAAGCTCCAGTTCGAGCACGAGCACCTCTACTCGCGTTACTAAACCAGGTGCTTCCGGCCCGAAGAAGGGCGGTGCGGTTAATTCCTACACTGCTGCACGTGAAAAAGAGCGTGAACGCCAGCTTCGCATGAAGGAGCGTGGTAGCAGCTCACACGTTACTAAATTACTGGCCAAGCATGCCAGCAACAGCTTAGGGAGTCTGGCCCGCAAGGGTCAGTGGGATTAGATGAATTTTTGGGGAAATCTTGATTTTACTAGGATTTGGACAGCAGGTACCGGCGTTTTTGGGGGATTGCTTTGTTGGTGTTTCGGTGTAATGGTGATGTATCATGTTAAGGCAATCGACCTGTAGTTAGCTTATATGACTGGAGATCCCTCAATCATCAAAAAGATGGCCAAAGGCCGAACCAGCTGACCACCCAGTCCTATCGGTACTTCCCAGGTAATGCTTGTAAAAGTGTCGCGGTGTCATTACTCTTCCCCATCGTAGATTATAGCAGTCTGAGTAAATAAGTCTGCCTGCACCCGGAATCGAACTAGCACCCTGAGAAACATGGTACTTTCTCGCGATTTGGTCCGGATAGCTTCAAGTGCCAGTGACGGGCACTTCTGCTTCTTTGATAACGCCCGTTTCCCCCTCCTCTCAGCATTTTTGATAGGAGATGAATAGAGACAGATGTTCTACCAACCTTGACGGTCAAGACTGTCCAAAAAAATTTCTAAAAATTTATACCCGTCAGCTCGCAACCAAGGCCGCGAGGTTAAACGCCCCTGCCACCCTCCACTTGACTTCTTGGTCTCTGTTCTGGCAAGACTTTCCAAAGCAGAAGGGCGGCCTCTCGCCACCAAGGAGGAATCAGGTGTTGAACCGGATCGGCCACCCCAAGAGGCTTATGCCCAGAGATCCAGTTTTTGCTTTATAGCTCAGCACCGGTACTCCCCAAGCGTTACCCAGTAACCAGAGGACACAGTTGGGACTAAATACTTCCTTCTGACTGTTTTGTAGTCCTGTCGCTATCATCTACCACTGCCACACTGATACTATAATACATCGTGAGAACATTGCCATTCACCTGCTACTTTGCACCTGCCCTATGCTGATCATCTTATTTAACTACTCATACTCTTATATGCGTCCACGGGTCCTCTGAATTATTTACAGCTAATTTCTGACAGCCATGCAGCCTTAGGCCACCCACACAACAAGGTATTATCTTATTTACTTAGAATTGAATGGAGATCTCGCGATCATTCGATATTGTACACAGCAGTTATCCATCTTTCGGTACCCCTCCCTAGCTAACGACCGCTGATGTGGCCAGCGGCCCCCGCTGGAAGTAAGTCACTCCATTCTCTCGATTTGCCCGAAGCCTCCATCTCATGACCAAGCCGCAACTTGGACACCAACTCCATCAACGAGCGAATCTTGAGGCCCGGCCGTTCCACGCCCCCCTTCCGATCGAGGAAACAGCTCTGCCACCCCGCACCTCGCGCAGCAAGGTAGTCCTTCTCATAATCATCGCCAACATGCACGCACCACAAACTCTCCGCAGAAACCCCACTGGGAAGTAAAAGGCCCGCCTGGCGCCGCGCAACGTCAAAGATCACCCGGCCCGGCTTCTCCTCGCCAGCCTCATAGCTCGTGATCACCATATCGATATCCACCCCCGGCCGCCCAGCCTGCGACATGAACTCGTACACGGAGCCCAAGCCCGCAATCTCAGGCGAGCTCCGCACCTCCGACTCCCCCGCTCTTCGAACCCAGGCAACTCCATGCTGGAGCGGTCTTGGTCAGCGCGGAGCCCACCCACCTTTAGTCCCAATGAGCGCAGCACCGCCGGGACCCGGTCGTCCGAATTGGACACCACGCCGACGAAGACCCGCTCGTACGGCGTAAGCTGCGGAACGGCCCGCTTGACCTCGCGCAGCCGCGCGAAGAAGGGCTCCACGTCCTCGAAAAGCGCGTAGCCCTCCGCTCCGGCAAACCGGTGCAGAAGGGTCTCGACGAGGCCCGCAGGGAGCTCACTGTGGGGACTAGTGTCGCTGCTGCCGGGGCGCAGGGACTGTGATAGTGCTCCCTCGATGGTCGCCCGGATAACGTCCGTCCACCATTGCTTGGGGCCCGCGTACTGGCCGCGGAGGACCTCTGCGCGGCCGTAGTTGTAGTGTTTCTTGGCTTGGGCCTTGTAGGCGGCTTTGAAGGCGGATTGGATTGCTTGAGGGGTGATGGCGGTGCGGGGGAGGCCGAATTCGTGGGCTACGGAGGCATATTGCTCTGGGACGGATGTGCGGGGCGTGAAGAGGGTGTCGAAGGCATCAAAGGTTAGCAGGAGAGTGCGGCGAGGGGATGGCTTTGTAGATACTTGGCGTAGACCGGTGTAGGCGTGCCTGGGCAGCATATTTCCCCCCCAAGGTTGAGGTGTTGGAGCGGTGACGTTGCGGCTTATCTTTTCTTATCGCCGTGCGCCGTTTTCTGGGACGCGTGGAGACGCAATGGGCTGTGATTGGGGTACGCCGGGGAAGTTGGGATGTGTACCAGGAGTACTCTGTACCTAGCTTGCATTCATTATTGCGACTGGTTAGGAGATATATGAGGCGCTTGTCAATCTCCAGTTTGTGATTGGTATGTGTTGTCCAACGACATAACGCTCCGAACTGCTTATAGCGTTCGTTCTGCGCTACGGGAGCTACTTTCGAGCACGAGTGTTGGATATGAGGATCATTCGTGATCATCCAATTGATCCTTTACATATTGACGGAATATGGGGACTGTATGATGTTAAACATTGACTCGATAGAGGCATTTTATACATGCAGAACAGAACATCCCGCAGTATAAGCAACCCAAGTAGAGTTCGAGTCATTTCCACCTATTCCTCGATCTGAAATGTACTAGTGCCAGACGAAGAAGTAGTCTGTAAGAATGACTTGAGCTCTGCTCGAACAAAGTTAGTACGAGTTTAGCCTAACCAAAGATTTCGTGGCTTATGCTGACGCGGCTCCTGGGCGTTACGGAGAGTGGGGACCTGCAGCGATCAGATAGTGAGCCTAAACAACGAATCCAATCCCCACCCTAGTTGCTTTTCCTCTGTATATACTCAGTCCTTCAACCGATATTTCAGAGCTGGAAGAGCCCATCCCGGCTACAGAGTACCCCCACTGATACCTCCATGAATTCACGCCCCACCCCACGCTGCCATGCGCCCCCATACTCTCTGGCTGCTGTCCATAAGCTCTCTCGCGGGCCTATCAACCTGCACCACAGCCCCAGACGATCCTGTCCTCAAAAATGCCCACCACATCTTCAACGTGCTCCATGACTCCATGCGCCAATGGGGCTCCTCGCTCCACCACAACGGCGTCTCTTTCTTCCTTGCCAGCGTGCCGGCCGGCACCCAGCTCTACCACGGCACCCACAGCGAGCCCCCCCATCACCGGGCCCGAATGGCTCGCTTTCGAGCCCGAGCATGCTATCATCTTTGCCGGCCCCCGCCATGGCGGTGGAGGCCCTTCGCCAGGCCCGCATCGCCATGGGAGCGACGAGAACCCAGATCTCCCCAAAGGCCCTGATGAACTCCGCCGGCGGACTGAAACCGGACCATTCGAGAAACCACCTCACTACGACGGGCCGGGATTCCTGCACACGTACGCCGCGGCGAAAGACCTGCGGCTACTATATGTGGACGGGGAATCCGCCGCGAAGACGGAGAAAGGGACGCTGGACTCGCAGGATGTGGTGCTGCTGAACATCACTGCCGGTGGGTTCAGGGGAGGCGACCACGATCGGGCGGAGAAGGCATGCACGTTGGCGAACGGGGATTGGGGAGGAAAGGTTGATGGGTTGCTGCGGATGGAGGCTGGGTTTGAGGTGATTTTGTGCGATTTTGAGCGTGATCTTACCCTTTTGAGGGTTAGCCGGGTGAAGATGCAGAATAATCAGGAAAGGGAGGGAGAGGGGAGGCAAAGGCCTGGTCCTACTCCTGATGCATTGCGGTGGTTGAGGGCTGTGAGTGAGCGGTATGATGGGATTGGGGGCCACCGGGTGCGGTTGAACTTTGATAGTTTTGTGACGGCGTTCTCGCACGATGTAGACCTGTTTCCAGGAAAGGGTGAGCTGCCGAGGCTGACGGGGCTTGATGCGAATGAAGTCAAGAAGATTCGGGAGGAAGTGTTCCATGCTATCTTGACGATTGATGCGGCGGCACCATCGTGGGATTGGCAGGCCACTGTCGATATGATCGTCAAGCGGTATGGGGATGAGTTATCGTACTTTGCGTCGGGCAAGGTCAATAGTATTGAAAGTCTGCGGGCACAGATTTCGCTTCTGATGTCGCCGTTCATTGACTACAGTGGCCGGAACACCACGCTCGAGGCAGAGCGGTGCGCGACGCAATTCCTGCCGTTGCAGATGCAGCACAGCTCGAGTGTGCCGGGCAGGGCTGTGCATCATGTCGCGCTGCATATTTGCCAGACGATCTTTGAGGCAGCTGGGCAAGACGGGCTCGGGCCAGCGATTAAGAGTTTCCAAGCTTTGGTTAAGCAATTGGACTGGACGACCTGGAAAGCATGTCGGGGATGCCAAGATAACGAGATTTGCGTCGTGCCAATTTGGCCGATGGGGTCGGTGGCAGATTACAACAATCCGAAATGCAAAGACGCCTCTCGCCCTTACGATTCAGATGATGAAAGTTACTGGGGGAGAATGCCTCACTCCCTTGAGGGTGATTACTTGAAATGGGTATAGCAAAGGTGTTGATTCGTTATTCAATTAGACAATACCAATTGAGTCTTTGGACATGTTAGAAAAAGACCAGGCCAGGACGCTTTCAGTAAAAAAATTGGGTACAATTGAATATATAGACAAAAAATTAGAGGGTGGGTTGTGAACTCCGCATGTTCGGTCGTTTTGCGTGCGTTAGCCTGAAAGTAGCCATTGCAGCTCAACTCTCAAAGACATAATTATCAGAGAACCCGTAGAAGCGAATATTGTCCATTCAGGGGTATCGTCATTTACAGGTTGGAGACAGTACCACCGACGGTGGCAGTGGCACCAGTGACGACAGTGCCCACGGTGGTGGACAGGCTGGAGAGGCCAAGGCTGCTAAGGAGACCAGCGACGACGGAGGTAAGGCCAGTCAGGGTAGACTCAACCTTGACGAGCAGAGCGGAGGTACCATCGGCGGAGAGCAGACCGAAGAGGTTGGCGGGGTCCTCACCAAGCTTCTCGGCCTCGGAGGCAAGGTCACCAACGGCGGGGACGGTGGCGATGACCTTGCCGACGGTGCCCTCAATGGTGGACAGGTCGAGGCCCTGAAGGAGGGAGGGCACGGCCTGGAAGACAAGAGTCTCACCGGTCTGGCTAACAACGGAGAGGGTGCCATCGACGGTAGAGCCGAGCCCGTCACGGCGAGCGAGGCTGGTGATGCCGTCGAGGGAAGAGACGACGGTGCCGACAATCTCGTCGACCTCGGTGAGGCCCAGCTTGGCGAGCAGACCCTCGACACCGCTGGTGAGCTCAACCAGAGCGTACTTGCCGTCATTGAGGGCAACGGTGATGGTGCTTCCGGCCATACCGCCGACGTGAAGGCCGGTGACAGAGTCAGCGACCTGGACGATCTGGCCGACGGAGCTCTTGACGTTGCGGGAGAGGTCGACACCGCTCAGGAGGCCCTTGGCATCCTTGTTGAGCTCAACAACGAGCTCCTTGCCCTCAGCGGTGGTGATGGTAAGAACCTCGTTGACCTCGCCGCTAACACCAGACAGACCGGAGCTGGTGACGGGGGTGTTGATGGCGGTAGGCAGAGCGCAGGCAGCGGTGGCCAGGAGAGCAGTGGCGAGAGTGAAGTACTTCATTTTGATTTAGAGAGTGACTGGTGCTATAAAAGCGGAATGAATGGACGGTATGAACCGGTGGTAGAAAGAAAGACTGGAAGTAAAAGACGAATGGCTTCTTGAGGAGAAAAAAGAAAGGAACCTGAAGGCAGCAAACCTACTGGTTATATACGATCCTGCTAGCTTTTGAATCAGGGGAAGAAAATCAAATCCACCCGATGCCTCCTTTGACCTTGAGGGGACAAGCGAACGGAGGGCATCCACAACGCCCATGGTGTGCTCCCAGGAAGGTGATACTTCTGAGGATCTCAGAATAGCGTAGCCAATGATGAGCGGATGCCAGATAGGCTAGCCAATCAGCAGAGGGGTGGTTACTATCTTAGTGTCGACCTAGTGAGAGCGCCAACGCAGGGGAATTTGGGCCCTTGACACGGGCTCATTATCCACTTGTAAACACGGCAAGGAGGGCCTATCCTCGTTCTGGAGATGGGGATCAGCGCCGGACGACTCCGTGCGGAGCTCGGGAAGCTGGGGCAGTGGACCAGTTTCAACGGTCGTGGATGTGTTGAGTTGGGACGAGCCTGCTCACTGCATTTTGATACCAAAACCGGGCTCAAATAAGCAATATGGGTAGGGCTCGGCAGCGGTTTCACTTAAAGCAAGAGGCTCCCAATAAACCAAGGGGGGGGGTCCCTGGGCCCTCGTGGCTGGCAAACTGCCGGTACCAACCTTCAGCGGTGCTGGAGTCAGTGCACATGGACTAACTGTAATTGTATAGAAACCGCCGTCAAACCATATAATTAGGCCTGCAGATCGACATAACCTGCGCCTCCGGCCCACTTCTCTATCCCCTTACGACCCCCAACGGTAGCAGCCCAGCCTCGCAAACGACGCCCAGGAAGCCGCCCCCAAGCCGCAGACTTCGAACTGTAATTTTAAAGAATAGCCGTTGCCACATGAGGAACTGGCAGGTGGCCGTACTCCGGTCCTCCTCATCCTTCGAAGCTATGTGGAGGCTAACGTCAAATAGTCACATCAGTGGGGCTAATTGAGCTTTCCCGCCAACGCATCCACGGGCGCAGGACCCTTGCGAGTACATCGTGACTCCTGAGGTTGCATATCAAAGAATTTTGAAAAAAAAGGTCTTGAAGTTGTGATCATCACGGGGCACGCAATATTGAATAGTCCGTCGCTAGATCACAAGTTCGGCTCTGGGGCTAGCAGAGTTCCTCGAAGCACTTGAAATTAATTGAACACAGTCCCTCAATCGAGGCATTACCTTTGTTGGAAGTGGAGGGCAATTTCCCCTGACAATCCTTCTCTCTTGGGAGGTGTTGATGGGGCAGCTCGAGGTAGCCAGGCAATAAAAAGCAGCGCAAGTTGGCCGGGAAACCTTATTCCCGCGGGGAGGAAAAACACAAATTTGGCTATCAAGATTGCACCTCCCATTTTTGAGCGTTGCAACATCCACTTACAATGCAATAAAAAATGTGATGCTTGCTTTACTCGTTCGACCAGACCTGCGTAGGAGTCCTCCACTACACTTGTAAGGCCATCCTGCCGACGCTGACTGTGGACCCCCCAATCTTGGCAAGGCTGGTAATTCAAGCAGTGTCCATATAAGCACCTAGGGCCGCGGGGTGGCTTTTTTAGTGTCGGTCATCAAAGTAGTCTGAGTCTGTCTGCCCGGTTGGTAGGGCGTGTTGCCCCTTGCTCTCCCATACCGCCCTATTTGTACTGTAGTTTGATACCATAGAAACGAAAAGAGCACTGCATGAAGTGTTTGCTAGTCGTGCAAGGTCTGGAACTGGGTGCGTGTGAATTCCACGAGGAACCTTTGTCTCGCAAGGCCGGGATTACTGAGAGCCATCACTGGTACTTCCCACTGAAATGGTTCAAGGCTGTCGAGAGCGGCAGAAAAAGTCCCAGTTCTATAAACAGCTTCAACAAAATGGGTTGAATGGCCATCTGAATTGTTTCTGAAGTCTTGTGTCGATCTCTTGAACATGATGGGTTTCAGACGAACAGGTCGTTAGTCGTCGAAGGTCTAATCTAGAATCACCAGGTTCGAGGAATTGACACTATCTTCGAAAAACAATTCCATGTGGCCCGTTAGTCTCTACCCGAAAGGTAGGTCGCTTAGATTCTCCCCTCATAAGGCTTGTCCCACTGCTAGCACGCTCCCATTAGCCTTTAAGGTCCACTACCGCTAGGTAGGAGGTAGGGTAAAAGCCCAGGATTATTGGATTGCTCATTCAGAGCACCCTCTACGTCTTACAAATAAGAGAGCAGTAGATTATTGAATGTGGTAATTCCATAGTTGGATCAGATATGGGGGGCTTGGCGAAATCATTTCCAGTTGCGTCAACCAACGCTGCCACTTCACGATGTCGAGGAAGCTACCCGAGCTTTAACGCCATTTGTTGTCCCACCCGGCCTGTTCCACTACAAATGCGAGGGCTAGCTCTGTGAAACGAGCCATGTGCTGTTTATACATAATTAGTCCGTTGTTGGCACAAGGAATAGGGGGAAAAACAAGAGACTTACGTCAAAAGAGAAGTACCCCTTCTCATCATCAATGTCAATAATGTCATGAGACCCGTGTATATACGGGTCATATTTACCGGGGAATCCTTTATTTGCGAGTGGATTACCCTCGGACGCAAATGCAGCGGGGTAGTTGAGTAGCGTATAGGACATATAGTCAGATCCAGCGGAACTATTCAATTAGTAAGTGCGAATCAAGGATGAGGATCGAACTTACGGTCCAAGCTCATACACCTTCGCCGGGATGGCGATGTACTTCTTAGCCAGGTTCAGAACCCAGTTTGTGAGCGCGTCGTCGGCTTGAGTCGCAATGAAGCCGATAGTCTCGGTCGCATTGCGAGCGACGTATCCTGTCATGTCCTGAAACACATATCAGCACCGGCATAATTGATGGTATTACAGTGATCCCCTACAAATTCCATCATGGCCCCGATCTTGGCGCCCTGGTCCTTCTTGTACCGTGCAATGCGCTGGCTCCCCAGAAGGCCGCCCTCCTCAGCAGCGTACCAGTGGAACTCGACCGGGCCGTCCTTAGGCGTGTAGCCGCTTTCCGCCAAGATACGGAATGCCTCCAGGATACTGACTGTACCTGAGCCATCATCATCTGCGCCGGGAGCAGGCAGCAAGGGAAATAGGTAGTTCGCCGAGTCCTGGTGCGCGCCGATAATGGTCAACGGCGCGGAGGCGTTGCGGACCTTGGGTTCGAAACGAGCAATTATGGAGGACTGAGGGAAAGGATGAGTGAAGTATTCGAGGGAGATGTGGGTACGGAAGGGAGATTTGGCGATGATCTGTCGTCTGGTTAGTTCTCTTCAGATGCAACGCGAGTACTTGAGATACATACTTCTGCGATATGATCGTGGAGCCATTCAGAGCTTTGCTCCCCGAAGACATAACCATAGTAGCGATTGTAATAGCTGGTCAGATGCGTGAGGACATCTCGAAGACGCTGTGTATCGACTTTGGAGAATAGTGGTCGTACGAGACTTTCATGCACAAGGTCGGGAAGGTCTACCGAGCTCCGGATTAGCAAAGGCAAGTTAGAAGTCACGGCCTGAATCGGAGTAACCTACTTGCTTTACCGGCAAGCGCATTCACTTGGCCGGCATAGTAGTCTTCATGCTCGGTGATATCGATGAACTTCTTTCCTTCCTTGCGAAGGCGTAGCTTATCGCCTTCGGTCAACCACGTCGGCTTGTCCTCACCAAGGACGTGCAGCAAGCGCGGCTCATATAGCTGGGCTTTGCTCTCAATATTCAAGGATATCATAGCCTCCACCGGGTCAGAGTATTTAGCAAGCGCCGCAGCAACAGCATTCTGGAAGTCGAATGAATCGTGCGGGCTAGGAGCTTCTGATGCCGGACCGAAGACCACCTGGGACGGCGGAAGCGCTGTAGCAAGACTAGCAGCGCCCAGAAAAAGGACACAAAGAGGCTTTAGCATGGTGTAACGAGGTGAGACCGCTATGACAGCTGTTGAGGGCAGGAAGCAGTGAGGTCCGGGGAACTCAGGAATGCGGAGATAACGAGATAAGCAGGCTCGATAACGCCATTCCCATTCGGCAAGCTCCGTTTCGTGCCAATGCGGATCTGCTAATGAGTTTGCTTCAAGATTTGCAGGATACCGACAGAGTCTACTGTAACTACTAGTATCGCTTCAAAAGATGATTCGCCTGTCGGAAAATATCAAGTGGCCTTCCCGGTTTCAAAAGAAATCTTTCAGAGGAAATACGGAAAGGCATTCTCATCAGTTTAGCGAAAGCCCCAGGAAAAGAGTCATTCTATACAGATTCCATTGTCAGATGTCAGCAGTTACAATCCAACTTTGATGCATCGGTTTCTCAAAAAAGCCGTGGTAGCGCCAACCCGAGTGGACTCTTTAGCCTGAGTCGGCGAACACCGCATGGTCAGGTCTTTTCATGCCTCAATCTCTTTCAAAAGCCCTCGGCCTCTCCGTTCGTTACATGATATGCGTCAATGGCCATTAACAACCTCGTAGGCAATTGGCGCCGATCCTAGCCAACCACACAGCCTTGAAAAGAGCTTGAGCACAGTTTTACGGGTTGCACCAACTGGACTGACCCGCGCTTTGATATACTGAAGAAGTTGATTCAAAGCTGAAAGGGTTGTATGATGGATGTCTTGCAGCTGAGCTTAGGCTCTTGATGAGGTAATTCCCGCGGACCCCGGGTGCAACCACTAATAATTTGATATTCCAGGCGGGATCAAGCTTCTTGGGTGATATGGATCGCCAGAAGTTGATCTAACCGAGTCGTGCATCGGACTCCGGGGTCCGATCAGTCCCAGAATCGAAAAGTTCAATTGGGCTATCAAAATGGGCTCATACATACCCGAATCTCTCATAGGGAACTGTGAAAGTTTACCACTACTAGAAGATACTATGACGCTATTCACCGTAGGAAAAAAGGCAGCTTATCGCACTCGGTGACAACTATCCTCGTTCGTTTACACAGGACCATATCTCCTTACTCAAGGAGATCCACCCACGCCAGAACCCTATCCCATGCCAGAATCTGGGAATCATCAAAAACATCAGCGACCGCATCATTAACCAACAGCGAATTCCTCACAAATGATGCTCGAGCAGCCGCGATTTTAGAAGCAACCTGGATATTCCGCCAATGGACGCCAAAATACATACGAAACTGATCGTTTCCACACAAATGGTCCATGATGCAGACCACGCGCGTCGCATGCGTGATCGCGATGAAATCCAGCAAAGCGGTCCTGCGAAGTCTCCCTACTGTTGTAGAGGGGCTGGATAGCGGGGACAGGGAGAGCCATTGTAATCTATCAGCATACAGTATTTACTATCGTATTTCGCTAGACCCGACGGGGCTCGCTCGGAACGGATATCTCGGCTTATTGAAAGGGCGCTGATACGTCGCGGGAGTCCGACTCCTCGAGCTTATTTCCGTGCAGAACTTGGCTTGTGGGGAAGGCATCAGGAGACGTGTTTCATGCATGGCGTTCACCGCTTCGTGGTTGGATTCATAATGTTTGATGATTTCACGGATGGCTAGATAGACCGGCCGGGGTTCGAGCTGATGGTTCAAATTTTCGAAAGATCATGGATGGTACTGTACTGATGGATTTTCGCGAAAGCTTCGGGTTTGGATAGGTTTGGCCCCATTGATCGACGTCATCGGGCGTTTTCATTTTCAGCTACTCGGATCCCCGGTGTTTGAAAGATTCCTTCCGATCCAGTAAAGGAGGGGTAACTGCCTGATGGAACAACAGAGAATTGAATCCCTGACTATAACGTCTAGAAAAGTATTTCAATGTAGGCACTTTCATTCGTCCAATCACTGCAGAGTATATAGCCAAGGGGGGGAAACTCGAAAAGAAGCCGCTAGTATAAGCCATCGCACTGTCATACGAAGCTTTATTTCAGATCTTTCGCAGTAATCCAAGCACTGCTGTCGATTCCGGCCCACGTAGCAATCTTCTTGACGCAGGTAGTCACCGCGTTCAGCTCATCGTCGTTCGCGCCGTGGTTTCGAAGCCCCGCTAAATGGCGCCGCGAGGTACCCTCGAGACCCATGCATGCCATGCACGAGTACGACATGATCGAGGTCTCGGGGCGATTGATCACACTCTCGTCGGAGAGGAACATTCCGTAGATGATGTTGTCGGAGGCCCAAGTGAAATCTGCGCTCATGCTCCCGCATGCTGCCATGATTCTGTTGTATTGCTCTTCGCCGTAGAGGGCGTAGCAGAGTTCTCTGCCTCGAGCGTTGATCTCGGGAGATACAGTGACTCCCTCCCTATGGCTAATTAGAGCGGTTTCTTGTGGTTCTTGGGGCCGCGCTCACTTGGTGAATGAGGGGTCGGCGTCCTCGGGGGGCCTCGGCTGCTGCGAGAGACAAGACGGCGGTGATGACTCGGGGAATTCCAATGACAACCCATTGCTTCATTAATTGTTCGCGTAGGCGGCGGCTGAGGACGCGACGCTGCTCGTGTGTGGACCATTCGGGTTGGGAGATGAGAAAATTGTATAAGTGGGTAATGTTCGCGGGGTTAGAGACTGTGATCAGGGACGAGAGCTGCGCGCAAGCGTTAACTCGAGAGCGTTTCTCCTAGATTGAGAATCTCACGGTCATCGTGTACCAGCCATGTTCGCTGACAGAGCTGGGAAATTCCTTCTTGATCTCCTCGAAGATGGCGGGGAGCTGTGAAGTATCGAGGGGCATTGTGATTGAATCGGGAGCTATCTTGGAGGTATGACAGGAGGACAAGCGGTATCTGGGATAAAAGCAAGTCCAAATACCCCCTTAGCCCCTTAGCACCATCCCGGTACCGGGAAGGGCCTTTGGCCCCCAGCAGGTCTCGTGGGTCGGTCCCTCCGTGTCAATCAGTTGGAGTGGGGCGAGAGTCACATCGAGCCGCTTATTCCCTGTCGTCTACAATAGGGTGAAGTTGGGCAATGTGACACCCAAAACAGAGAACTCATCTTATCTCCGGAGAATTACTCAGCTCCCGAGGAGCATTGAAATAGGGGATCCTTCCGTGATCCTTCCGTATATGGCTTGCTGCGGTACGAAGTACATTCAGAGCCCCGTTCTGAGATAGATTTGCGACGGTAAGTGTGAACTTATCAAACAGGGGGAACCACCCCATCTGATGTAGCTCGTTATCAAATAAGCATCTATACTGGTGCGACGCCTATGCATGCAGCTCGGATTGATCGTGTAGCTTTATACATCCAAATCATTCGGCCTGTATCATGAGCTTGCCAGGATCATCGAATATAAAGAAGAGCAATCTTCGAAAGTTGAGAGGAGAGAAGTAAACGAGTAGCTGCATGGCGCGTTGATCTCATTGTTACACTTTGTGCTCACTAGTAGAAGTAAGTTCGCATACTACTGACGGTACTAGTAGATCACCCGTCTACGAAAAGTCGTCGTTGACAGAGTGACATGCTGGGTACATAGAGCTCAAGGCGGTGCGTTGTGTGCCTGGCACTAATATTAAAATTCGCATAAGGCCTGAAGTAGCGAGAGCGAGTAAGAAACGAAGGTTATTCACACACAGAGCGCTCTATGTAAAGAACCGAATTGCGCCAGAAAACGCGGGCAAGAAAGGAGAACGGAAAAGGTGAAGAAAAAGAAAAAGCTCACAGAAGCTCAATAAATGCCCATTCCATGCTAATTCAATTGCACATAATTTGCTGTTTCAACTTTAGCTGGGCAACCTTCGAGATCAGGATGAAAGCAGAACTTACCTGGAAACTGGCCCTCGCGGCCGTCAAGGCGGCCAGTCCACCACTCGTTCGTGTTGTCTGTCCGGTGAACGATTTCGATCACATCTCCGGCTAAAAAGCCCAAGTCCCCATGGGCCTGAGCCTCGTAATCATACAAAGCGGTGACGGTCTCGGTGGCCGTGTGAAGATGAGACGGCTTTGGCTTTGGTGGGGGGAGGAGCAGGTTTGCCCTTGGCGGCTGCCGAGAAGTTGGAGCCGACGCTTCCTGGAGAGTAGGGTGGCGGTGCCTTATCATCAGTATGCTGAGTAGATGTTGAGCTGGAGCGACCGAGGGAGCTCTTGGCTTCACCAGCCTTGCCCAGAGGTTTCAAGCTGGGTGGTTTGCGCCCGGTGCCTTTGGTCTTAAAGTGGACGATCGACAGAGCCTCGGTGCGCTCCTGTACGTCGCCTCGCTTCTGGTTGAAAGCCTCCTCAACATCAAGATCCAGGTTGAAGTAGGAGATTTGCAAGCCTTGCATCTTCTCGTGTAGGGTATAGAACACGTTGAGCTGCATGTAATAGAAAGACTGGAACAGCGGGCGGATGAACTCAGCCTCAAGAGCAAAGAGCTTTGGGAGTTCTTCCTTCATAAGGTTATTGTAGTAGTTGTATTCCTCCGTGGCCTGTTCGGCGTCATTTTCGGCCTTGTACAATGCCTTCTCATCCTTGAGCGATTTGTCCGTCTTAGCTTGCAACTTCTTCAGCGTGTCGTTGTGACGATCATAGTCCAGCTTCTTGTGATTGCGCTTCTTGGCCACTTTTTGGATGGTCTTAATGATGTCCAACAATTGGTCGGCAGGGCTGATCACTCGGGTTTCAATCATCTCCAGCTCAGGAACCAGAGCTTCCTGCAGGTCCCGGACGATTGCCTCATACTCCTCACAGGCATGGATACCGGCGTCGTTTCCTTCAGCATGGTACGAATTGGGGTCGGAGGCGCGACCAGAAATTGGCTTGTAGATTTCGGCGATTGCTTTGGAGAATTCGATTTGGTGGTTAAGCATTCCTGGAGGCACCGACCGAGTCAGCTATGGCTTTGCCGATGATCGCGGGGGTGGCAGCATCCTTGCAGCCTGGTCGAGCGGCGGGCTGCCGGAATTCTCGCGCACATACCGTTAATTGCATCAAAGTATCGCTTCGACTCGTCGTGTAATTTCTTGCACTCCTTCTCAAGCTCGACGAAGCGCAGCTCGGCATCCGTATACACCGGATCTTTGGTGTCGGTGGCCTTGTGCAACTTGGCCATCAACTGATGGGGGGCTCGGGATATACCCTTCTGGAACCCCTTGAAACTCATGGCGAACCGATGGGGGGGTTGGAAATGGCGGGAGAGAGGAGAAAGAAGGGAAGTTGAAAGTCGTAGGGCGGGGTGATGCGGGCTTTCCGTTCCCAACTTTCGCTTCAACTATGACATAAGACTGCCGATGCTACGGGTCTGTGGCTGTACCTGATTTGCTTCGCGCCCGATTCAGTTACGCTTCGCTAGTTTACCCCCCAGTCTGTGTGGCGCGGGCGCTGCCATTGGTGTTACAGACCGCCGAACTTCCTGGCACGTTTCGGTCCTCTTGTGCCCCGTCAGGCAACCAAGATTCTCGGACCCGAAGCTGTTCTCCAAGCAGATCAGGATCGCCCTTCCTATCCAGCCCTACCCGAATGAACCATGTTCGCGGAGTGATTCAACCGGGAGGGAACGTATAAGATGTATGCAGCGTGATATCGTAGTACTTTCAGGGAGACCTCAGCTGTCTCGAAAGCCACAGGAATAACTAAGGTGATCTCCGGGAACTTGCGCTTCACGAACGAGAGAAATGGGTCTGCCTGGATGAAGTTTCCGGGAGCCTTTCCAAGGTTCCAAAATCCCACCCAAGTTTACGACGTCCTCACCTCGTTGAACGTCGCCACGTCTGAAATTGCGCATTCCCGTACTATACACCCATTCTAGGAACCCTTCTATCCAAAGCACCGTCGTGTCCCTTGCCCCAAGGCAGGCACCTTCGTGAAAGTATCGTCACCGAAGCGGAAGGGTTCAACGCCCACTGCTCCTGTACGATAACATTGTCTCTTGCTCGAAGTATAACCGATATTAGTGTAGCAAAGTGATGCGGTAACTTGAATAACTCTCTTTCTCTTTCCCATCCGATATCGGTATTTCTTCCATCTTATCTGTGTCCTGGAATGTGTCTACTTGTAGGATGGTCCATACAGGCCTGAGGCATGACATCAGGCCTCGGAGAAACTATAACACCGAGGTTCCTCAACTCCGAGAATCGAATTCCCCGATAACGCGGGAAAATATTAGTGCAACTCTCGTTCTTCCTCCTCCCATCTTGATGATATTTCTTTCATCGTCAACATAATGTCTGCCGCTCCCGCTGCTTGGAGACAAGCATCTCGCGCCTACTCGCAGCGCCTAGCTTCTGGTACCTGGACAGCCCCTCGTCGCGTCCTCGCCACCGGTTCCCGGGGAGCTCGCTCTTATGTCACTGAGACCAAGGCCGATCATGCGCAGGTTAACGTCGAGACTGCGATCAAGGAGGAACAAAAATCCTTCATGAAGCAGACAGGCGTTGCTCCTGGAAATGTCAACCTTCCTAGCGCTGGCACCTCCGCCGACGCCAGCCTGAGCCCTTCTGCGGGCATCCTCAAGCAGGCCACCGTGATGGACCAGGGCACCCGTCCTATTTACCTCGATATGCAAGCCACTACCCCTCTCGACCCCCGTGTTCTCGACGCTATGCTCCCGTATCTTACCGGCATCTACGGAAACCCGCATTCGCGAACCCACGCTTACGGGTGGGAGTCGGAGAAGGCCGTCGAGCAGGCCCGTGAGCACATCGCCAACCTGATTGGTGCTGATCCCAAGGAGATTATCTTCACTAGCGGTGCAACTGAGAGTAATAATATGAGTCTGAAGGGTGTGGCGCGGTTCTTCGGCCGCTCCGGAAAGAAGAAGCATATCATCACTTCCCAGACCGAGCACAAGTGCGTCCTGGACAGCTGTCGCCATCTGCAGGATGAAGGTTTCGAAGTCACATATCTGCCCGTCCAGTCGAACGGACTGATCAAGATGGAAGACTTGGAGGCAGCGATGCGCCCGGAGACCGCCATTGTCAGTATCATGGCCGTGAACAATGAGATCGGTGTCATTCAGCCCTTGGAGGAGATTGGTCGGCTGTGCCGCTCTAAGAAAGTCTTCTTCCACACCGATGGGGCCCAGGCTGTCGGCAAGATCCCGCTCGATGTCAACAAGGCCAACATTGATTTAATGTCGATTTCCAGCCATAAGATCTATGGTCCCAAGGGTATCGGTGCTTGCTTTGTTCGTCGTCGCCCTCGTGTCCGTCTGGACCCTCTCATCAGTGGTGGTGGACAGGAGCGTGGTCTGCGCAGTGGAACCCTTGCTCCTCATTTAGTTGTTGGTTTCGGTGAGGCATGCCGCCTTGCCGCGCAAGACATGGAGGTAAGATAAACCTTGTCTATTTCCACTCATTTGGCTTGTTTTTCGATTTCATGATTATATTTTGCTTCATATCATCGGAGAACCCGGGCGGTAGCCCCATTCCCGAGAGGAATGGTGCCTGGGTTCAATGGCGCATGTGCAGGGGTAATGAGACCGCTCCAAGCGCAAGAATTCACGCCTATTTGTTTTGAGTACACGAATGCTAACCGCCAACGACCATATATAGTACGACACCAAGCACATCGAGCGTCTTTCGAAGCGTCTCTCAGAGGGTCTGCTCGCCATGGAACACACCTCTCTTAATGGTGATCCCGAGCACCACTACCCTGGCTGTGTGAACATCTCTTTTGCCTACGTTGAGGGTGAATCTCTTTTGATGGCTCTCAAGGACATTGCCCTCTCATCAGGCAGTGCTTGTACTTCTGCTTCCCTGGAGCCCAGCTATGTTCTCCGCGCCCTGGGCAGCAGTGACGAGAGTGCCCACAGCAGTATTCGATTCGGTATCGGTCGTTTCACCTCGGACGCAGAGATCGATTACGTTCTGAAGGCTGTCACGGCCCGTGTAGGCTTCCTCCGTGAGCTGAGCCCATTGTGGGAGCTGGTGCAGGAGGGTATTGACCTCAACACCATCGAATGGAGCCAGCACTAATTTTACATTCTCTCATCTGCTTCTAATCACTTTCGCTGGAGATTTAAAATTCATTGCCCTTTGGGTTGGCGTTCGGGTTTGATGTAACAACAATGATGTACAGAATGCAATACTCCCATCTTTGGCCGCAGTATCACTTCCAAGATAAGTAGGACGCGTAACCGTTGGCTGGTAGTATCGTCCGTGTGTCCTTGAGGGGTACGTTCCAATGGGAGCACAGATGGATGCAGTTTGAATGACCAGTAAGCATTCAAGTTGTGTCCACAAGACTAAGAAAGGCCTGGGTTATCGAGCCTGTCAATTGTTCGAGTCCTAAAGCCGTCGCTATCTGGTACGGATATAACCCCATCTTAACTCCGCAGGCCAAACCAGAGGGTCAACATGGGCCTCTTATGCGATCGGAATTAAAGAGCGCATTAAGAGAAACTCCAGGTGCTGTAATGCTACGATCAGATATAAATACGTCTCATGAACAAGAGTTGGATATCTAATTTGCTCGGCCAGAACATAGACATCTACGAAGACCTCAGATTTGCCCCAGGAGTACATACCGGGGCTATCTACAGCTTACCTTCAACACCCACCTAATCGATCCCATTGTTACTCAAGAGACCCCAAAAATGGCTTCAGTCTCCCTCCAATACCAACTTCCTTCAAAGGGAGGCCAATTCACCCTTACCCAAGTCCCCACTCCCACGCCGGGCCCCAACGAGATCTCCATCCGAACAAAAGCCATAGCCCTCAACGGCATAGATTGGAAAAACCGCGCCTTCGGCATAATGATCCAAGAATACCCCGCCGTCCTCGGCATTGACGCGGCAGGGACCATCGAAGCCGTAGGCTCGCAAGTCCAAGGCTTCCAGCCCGGCGACGAAGTCCTCAGCCTCGCCGGCACTGACCCGCGAAGCGGTGCATTCCAGGAAATCTTCACTGTGCCCGCGCACTTTGTTGCCCGGAAACCCGCCGGCTTGAGCTTCGAGCAAGCGGCCTCTCTCCCGTGAGTTTCGAGCTGGGCCCTGCGTGCTGCAGATTAAGAAGTTAATGCGATGACAGCTTGGTGGCGACGACCGCGGCGTCGGCTATCGCGGTCGGATTGGGACTGCCGTTGCCCCATGAAAGCGTTGATCTGCCGCCGACCAGCGAGCGCGGCGCTGGGATACAGTCTGTTCTGGTGTTGGGCGGCAGCTCTGGGATTGGGGCTATGGCTATCCAGTTCTTGCGGCTGGTGCTGCCGGCGGCGTTGATCCTAACGACTGCCTCGAAGAAGCATCATGAGCGCTTGCTTTCACTGGGTGCGGATCAATGCTTTGAGCGATCTGCGCAGGATGATCCTACTGATATCCGTACGGTCGCCGCGCGGGGGGCGGGCGTGGATGCTATTATCGATACGGTTGGAGCGGCCGGGAGCCAGCCGGCGGTCTTTGCGGCTCTGAACCCTAATGGAGCGCAGCTTTATTCGCAGGTCATGACGGGGGTGGGGATCAAGGCTCCTGCGGCGGTGAAGGCGACTGTTGTCTTTGCGCGACAGGTCTTTGGGACCCCTGGTGGGCAGACACTGATCCCGGGGTTGGCCCGGCTTGTTGAGAGTGGACGGGTTAAGTTGCCCACCGCAGTGGATGTTGTTGGGCAGGGATTTGAGGCTATACAGCCGGCTCTGGATCGGTTGATGAAAGAGGGGGTTAGTGGGAGTAAGTTTGTAGTTCGTGTTTAGCAGGGCACTACTAGCTTTGAATACGAAATTGGGTCGGCGGGGACACCTTCCACGGTGGGAATGTACTAGCAAAGATCTACGACTCCAATCTGGGGCGATCGACCTTGGAGAAATTTCAATGGAAAATGAATCCGTTATCGGGTAATCTTGCCCTCGTACTATTGCAACTCGACAGGAGAGCGAACATCGGCACGTGTCCATCAGTTGCTATGACCCAGGGAGTATTGTCAGGCCATTTTGTAATGTGGCGGGGGTCCCCGGAGCTCTTGGAGACTCGAATGTTCAAAAGATTCGAGAAATCGGAAGGGCGGAGTTTCCGAGTTTCCAGGGCGGACGTGCGGATTTACTCTTGCGGCGCCTTTGCCAGAAGAAGACAGCAGGTGACGTTGGCCCCGGAAAATCCGGGGACGGCGGCTCCTGTTCACCGTAAACTAAAGGGTTTTAGCGTGAGGGTCGGCGATTGTGCTGACAACTCTCGCTTAGCGACCGGAATCGGCGAGAACGCACCAAAAAGGCGTGTTGGGCCGCTCTCCGGTTCATTCTCTAGCACCCACGCTAGTGCAGCCTAGAGGGGGACCCAAATCGCTCGCACTCATCCTAACCGGCCGTCCCGCTCGAGCGCAGCTGCAAGTAACCATGCGTGGAGGCCCGTTCCCTTGGTTTTATATTTAAACTCCTCTATAATAAACCTAGTCTATTGAGGTTCTTTCCCCTTGTTTCCGCCTGCATCCCCTCCCGAGGTCCTATATTCGACACCCATCTCCTCCGACCCGCAATGGTCTGCCCCCAAAGGTGTCTTGGCCCAGGGCCATCTAAAATCACTACATTCTAATCCTATATCGGACCCGCGACCCAACTTGCTGGACTCTTTGGCTTCCCGCGTGCTTAGAAATGCCTCGTTGCGGCCCATTACGTGCTTGGGAGGGCCCCCGAGGAAAACTCGGTCAATTCTTGATTCCACTCCGCACCTTCTCTGCCTCGTATTCCGGCCAGAACTCCGGTAGAGACTATAACTGGCGAGGGTCCCCTCGGGTTGGCAGCATCCGCTCTCACCCGGTCAACGCAGATTCACCAGCTTCTGGAAACACGCCACCCGTGGATTGGATTTTGTCTGGCCCCCTCTTAGACACAAAAGGTTCCTGACGTTTCTGGCGTTTTTACATTGCAACTTCTCCTGCAACTCCGCCGCACGCCGGATTCAGGCCTGCTTTTTCCTCCGTAGGAATCCCATCTTCCATCCTAGCATCTCTCAGAGCTGCCCTCCGGTTGCTGGATCCCAGCCAAAAGCGTCATCTGATTGAGTCCCGAATGGAGACGGCGCTGCAGTCCACACGTGCCCATTTTAAGCTTTTCGCCCTTCCATTTCCGGGTCCCATCTCTGACCATGCTTCCTCCGTTTTCGCTGGAGGACTATGGCATTTCGCCTGAATTTGGCTTCCTCCCGCCAGAGCCGCCACTAACTCACCTGCCAAATGAGTACTACGCAAAATGGGAATCCATCGTCGGCAACCTCCAGCCCTTGCTGCTGAGCAAGCGCATCCGGGCGATGATTGATGGCATGCCCGTCCTGTCGACGGAGTATTTGCACGACGAGCCGGAATGGCGCCGGGCTTATGTAGTCCTGGTATTCATGCTTCATGGATATGTATGGGGTGGCGACCGTCCTGTATCGGTAGGTTCGAGTTCTCCCCATCTAGGTCTTGATATCAAAGATCTTCTAACGCAGTGGCCATAGAAAGTCCCTCCGCAGTTGACGATTCCTCTGTTTCAGGTGTGCGATCACCTAGATCTTCCACCTGTCGCTACCTACGCTGGCGTCTGCCTCTGGAACTACAAGCCGATATTCGGCAATGAGCCGAGCGCCGACCTCCAGGACTTGGCGTGTCTGCAGACCTTCACCGGATCTCTGGACGAGCAATGGTTCTACCTCGTCTCGGTGGCCATTGAAGCTCGCGGCGCGCCTTCAATTCCCCTCATGCTCGACGCCATCGTTGCAGCTAGCGCTGGCCAGACGGACGTCGTCGCAGATTGCCTGCAGGAATTTGCAGGGATCATCGACCAAGTCACCGAGCTGCTGCAACAGATGTATGATAATTGCGACCCCTACGTCTTCTACAACCGCATCCGTCCCTATCTTGCCGGGAGCAAGAACATGACGGACGCCGGTCTCCCTAAGGAGGGCCTCAACTACGACGATGGTAGCGGTGTGCCCATCTACCGACAATACGGCGGCGGCAGCAATGCCCAGAGCTCGCTGATCCAATTCTTCGACATTATATTGGGCGTGGAGCATCGACCCACCGGGACGTCACGAGAAGGACCCCGCCGAGAAGAGCCCCAAGGCTGGGCATGGCTTTATCCATGAAATGCGCAGCTACATGCCTGGTCCCCACCGTCGGTTCCTCAACGATGTCGAAGCCATCGCCAACATCAAGGAGTATGTCGACGCCAACCGTGACCAGCCAGCCCTCGTGCTTGCCTTCGACGCTTGCCTAGCCACGCTTCGGAATTTACGCGACAAGCATATCCAGCTCGTGTCCCGCTATATCATTATCCAGTCGCGTGGGGCTTCCCGTCGCCAAGTACCCCAGTCTAGCGCCAAACCTGAAGCCCCAGTCCGGGTGAATCTCGCGTCTGCGGTGCCTTCAGACAGCAAGAAGCTTCGCGGCACAGGCGGCACCGCCCTCATCCCGTTCCTCAAACAGGCACGCGATGAGACTGGCGAGGCAGCAGTCGGTGCTTGGGCTCAACGCCTGCTCAGTAACGGGCCGCCACTTACTTCATCTGCTCCCCTGAGCAAGGTTGGCGAACACGCTGATGGGCACCTCGAGGTGGTCGGCCTCTGCGGAACATGGACTGCGGCTGACAGTGAGGGGGGCATCTGTCACTGGTGATAGTATTTGTTTTATGTTCTGCCATTTACGACTCCCCATGATTTGTCTTGAGCGATTAGATTCTGCATTGAACCCTCTTCTGGCGCTCCACGCTGCCTTATGACGGGTATGGTGTTTGGCGGTTATCTCATCCATTTTCTTCCAAGTACATAGCAAGGTCAAACAAGTTTACCATCCATCTAGTGATCATCTCCAATTACGCCATGTGCTCCTTTGATAGCGAGAGGCCATACCCACAGTCAAAGCTTAGAAACTTTCTCCAGGCCCCGTGTGCCCTGGATGACGCAGTGGTTCCTGGTTTGCTTACTAGAACTGGCGAATCCGAGTCGTATCACGTGAGATGACGTCACCGTTGATGTCACACCCTGGAGTATAGCGATCGTGGCTTCTGTTTGCCTTGGATTGAAGCAGCAGCAAACGGACTATATAAGAAGTGAGGGTCGACCCTCCTCGACATGTATCACAAGCTTCCACAACCCTGAGCAGTCTTCAAGGATCCTTTCTTGACATTTAGAATTCCTCCATCTTCCACATCAACTACCAATCCAACACTACATCTACAACCATCATGTCTGACGGCAACTCTTCTACTCTCGGTTCCTACGTGAACGCCGCGACTGGCGCTGCCCAGCGCGCTGTCGGCGCTATCACTGGTGACTCCTCCACTCAGGTTCGTCTACCCCTCCCAAGCTTACCCCCTTCAGCCACGGTGGAAGTCCTCAAGACACAGCGGCTGACATCCCCCACCAGGCCAAGGGTGACCTCGCCCAAGAGCAAGCCAAGTCCCAGAACGAAGCTTCCCATACCACCGCCAAGCTGGGCCCCGTTACCGCCGACCCCAACACCGGCGCTGTCGCCAGGGACGACCCCAAGCGTGACACTGGCTCCTGGGACCAGACCGTCGGTTCTGTCAAGGAAGCCGCTGGCAACCTGACCGGCATCGAGAGCCTGCGCCGTGCCGGTGTCGAGCAGAACCAGGCTGGTAAGGAGCAGGAGGCGAAGGGCCAGCTCAAGGACCTGGGCGAGGGTCTCCAGGACCGTGCTGAGGGTACCTTGGGTGGCATTGCTGCTGCTGTCGCGGGCGACCGCGAGCAGGAGGAGAAGTACCGTGATATCCACGATGAGGGCAAGACCCGCCAGCGTGGGGCTGAGGCCGATATCAACAAGAAGCAGGGTCTGTAGAGAGTCTGGTCTTTTCTTTGCTTTCTTAGCTGGGTGATTTTGCTCCCTGGGCCCGTTGTGCTTGAGATCAGCCATTTCTTCATCTCTTGTTTTACTATTACGACTTTCACGAGAACTACATGATATCCACAATCTGACACTGCTTTCCTTATACTATTTTCCACGGTATCTTTGCTGTATCAAGTAGATTGAATCTGGTAGATGCAGAGGCCACCATTGATGCCTTGTGTTGCTAATTGCTCCGGTCTGGGTCGATCGACTGCCGATCAAATCCAAATATACACCAACAGCGACCTAAAAAAAGGCCCGACAGGACCGGGCCAGATCTAGACATCCAGAGTGATGACATGCATCTTCCCAAGCCCCGCACCTGGTCCGAGGTCTAGTCAAGCCGGTAGAGCATAAGCAGCCCCAATACCCCGGTCATAAGCAGCATATTAGCTCGACCGAGCATAGAGGGATTTTCTTTTAGGTGGACTTGCCGATCGTGGAGGGGTCAAGCATTTGATATACTTGGCTCGTCCCACAACTCCTCGACTTCGTTCTATATCGAACTTGGCGATCCACATCTATTCGAAACAGTCACAAAATGAGAATCTCTACTATCCTCCTCTCCCTCACAGCCTGTGTCTGGGCCCAGACACCCGATCCTGCTACCACCTCTGCTCCGGGCTTCAATATAGCCTCGCTATCGAGCGCCTTGTCCGTAACCCCCCCAGTTCTCGACCAGCAACCTCCATCCCCAACAGACATAGCTAACCAACAGACAGGCAGGATCTCACGGCCAATGCCACCAGAACAGGGAACTTCGGCAACATCTCCCCGCCCCCGAAGAACATGCTGCAGGAAATAATGGCCGTCATCCCCGGCGCTGTATACTGGGACCTGTTCGACCCGCACTCGCGCAGCTCCCTCGCGAGCCAAATCAGTGCCGGCAACACGCCCACCTGGTACGCTGCGCTGCCCACGGACGTGAAGAACTACATGACGGTTGTGAAGGCGCAGATTGCCGGCGGCGCGCTCACGGCGACAACGGGGCTCGCCTACGAAACCACCTCGGCCTCGACGGATACCGCCAAGGCCACAAGCAAAGAGGCCACTGACAAAGCGACCAGCACCCCGTCCAAAGGGGTGGCGCCGGCCCAGGCTACAGGGTTGACGGGCTCGGTGGCCGGGGTGCTGGGGGTTCTTGGGTTGGTGCTTGTACTGTAGGAACGTGTGGTTGTGGGGAACTGGGGTTCCATGGTTAATTGTGATTGGGATTGGGGGGATGTGGCTGCAGCGGTGTGCGTCTTGGGTCGCAGTGAGAAAATTGTATATATCCAATTTTTCTCCCCTTTCGTCACCCAATTTTTGGGGGGTGGGTTTCCTTCCGGGTCCTTTTACGAGTACTTTTTTTGCTTTGTCGGTGTCCCGTTGTCTCACTTTTGCATGGTATAGCTGAATTAGTGGACGTTAGCATTAAAAACGACGTGACGAGCAGATGCATGACATGGTTAACGACTATTTTTTCTTTTTTTTTCCTTTCTCCAATTTGGTTCCTGCTTATCCAAGTTTTCCAGGGGCATAACATGGTGGCGTACGGGAACACATGCTCTTACCTTCCCCTGGCCCTCGGCGCCTCCTGCGCCTCCCCCCTTCTCTCGCAAATACTCCGCATATACCACCACATCCACCGTCCAGAAAACAAGGTATGGGAGGTAGGATTTTAATATAGCAGATACAAGATGGGACCGCCGATCCCTAACGTCGATAACAGCCCGAGAACCTGGAACTGCGATCAGTCTGGATCGCGGCGATCGTTACTGTAGCGAAGCCTTGCTCCGCGGTGGATCACATGGAGGAACCGAAGAGGGAAAGGAAAGGAGTTTTGGCTCGACGCTAGTTTCTCCCCATACACCAACCATGGACGCCCGCCTCGCTCGTCCCAGGGCTGGGCCTGCAGAGAGGCTGCTCGTTGGGTCTGTGCCCTGTGAGGCCGGCGATCTTATTCCAAAAAGCGTTTAGGGCGCTTTTGCGTTGATGCGGGGTGAGCTGCTTTTCTGGGCTGGGCAATTCTTGTGCGATGAAAGAAGTCAGAAAGCGTGGTTGGAGGTGTCTTACTGCGCTTTTCTCCTCTTCGCTTCTTTTTTTTTTTCACATGGTGCCGTTAATTGCGTTTTGCTCGTGATCGACCGAGGGGGTAACGGTTGGTGGTGATCCTGCCAATCCGGCGCGAGCCTTTTGGCACTAGGCCTGGAACTAGGAATTGTGACAGGTCGAGGAGTTATGTTAGTCTCGGGGCATTGTGTCTTTCTTTCTTTTTCTTTTTCTTTTTTTCCCTGCTTCGAAGCTTCTGGACGGCTGGGAATTGTAGACTTTAGACGGTACTGCGTAGATATGCATTGTTTCTGGGGATACGGGATCTGCAGGTGCACAATAATCACGGCTTCCCTCGGACCAAATGGCTGGGCGGATGGAGGCTTGCTCGGCGGGGGTGCAAAGGAACCATGTTCGACCCGACCTAGAGGCAAAGTGGGGGGCGTAATATGGTGGCTGCGGCCTTGCTAGTAACAGTGATGCTCGCTTATAAGACTTGGAGGCTGTATCCATGGGCTTACTTTTCTTCCAGGTCCAACAATCCCTTGATCTCTCCTCCCCATCAGATCAAACACGAACCTCAGTATAATTCAACATGCGTGTCACTTCTCTGTTGACGGTCTTCATGGCTCCCCTGGCGATTGCTGTGGCAGCTCCCCAGCCCAACCCCGTGGCTGCTGCTGCCCCGGCGAGCACCACCGGTCTCCTCAGCGAATTGGGCGATCTGGGCAGCCTTCTGAGCCAGGACAACATCAATAGTCTCAACACCATCATTAAGAACGGCGGCAAACTCCTTTCCGATAGCAACCTCAATACTTTGCAGAGTATCTTGACCAATGCCGACTCGCTTCTGACCAAAGAGTTTGTGGACAACACGACTACTCTGATCGGAGAGGCCACTCCGGTACGTACCCTGCGCTCTTCTTTCATGCCGTTCATAAGGAGCGGAATTACCCCCGGGGCGATTGCTAATTTTCGGACAGCTGCTCGGGGATGTTTCCAAGTTACTGGGCTCACTACTGGGCTCGCTATAATAACCCATACGCTTGACTATTACATGTTTATACGCACATTTTTTCAAAATATCGATACCGATATTCTCTATATACGAACCAAAGCAGTGATGAATCTACGAATTGACATTTACCAAAAAAATCCCACTCATTTATACATATTCATATATTCAATTTTTCTTTTCTTTTCTTTTCTTGTTTTTTTTTTTGGAAGTAGCGCGGAAGAACGGAGCCTCATTGTAGCACGAGCGTATCTCATGGCAGGGTATATACTAGTAACCAAAAAGAAAACAGACATGCAAAGAACCAAGAACAAAAAAAAGGGAAAGGAAAAAGTGAGAGAGAAAAGACCGAAGAACAACTCATGTACAAAATTGGCCATCCTCTCCGTCGAGTACTCCTACTAGTAATCCGCCCTAGGCAGTCAACTTAGTCTTCAGTCGATCCTGATAATAGCGTAAGGGATAGGCGCGCCACTTATTGGGCAGAGCCGGGTACACGGTGATGGAAAAGCCCATCATCATCCGATACAGCGCCCGCGTTTTCGCCGTCGACTTCAATCCATATGCCTCCCGCAGCTTCGGCGGCAACAATTCAACCGTCGCGCTGTGCAAGAACGGCTTGATACGCTGCACCCAGCGCGGCATATCCGTGCTATCGCGCAGCGACTGCGCCAGCTGCACCGCATCCGATGACACCTGCAGCTTGGACACCTGGTCGTCCCAGTAGTGCCAGAAGGCCTCGCGGGAGGAGGGCCAGGTGCCCGGGGGGACACCCAGACAATTCATGATGAGGGTGAACTCGGAGTAGCCGCGCTGGGCGCTCTCGAAGTCGATGCGCCCGTAGACGCGCTGGTAGAAGTCGGTGGCGGTGACGTAGGAGGTGGCAGCCATCCAGAGCTGCAGGGATGGATGGTGGGCGAAGCGGTTGTTGCGGCCGTCTGGGAGGCCCGGGGCCTCGCCGCGGTGGAGCAGGTTGAGCAGGTTCTGGCGCTCGGCGCGGGTGCCGAAGACCAGGATGGAAATGTAACTGAGATGGGCTTGCAGGGCGTCCAGCAGCTCTGTGATCAGGGCGTCGGCGTTGCCGCTGGGGGCCTCCAGGTTGCGCAGGTCGGGAAGGGCAGCCTGCAGGAGGAGAGCGGCGCCGGAGCCGGCGAAGAGGATGCCCTCGCGCAGGATCTGGGGAAGGATCTCAATTTGTTCCAGGGCGTGCAGGCGCCCGGAATCGGTGGTGATGTTTACGGCCGTGGGCTCGACATGGTCGACGCCGCTTAGGGCTTCGGCCTTTTCTTTGTCGATGGGTGATACGGGAGACGAGGTGGACGACATGATGTATAGATACTCCCAGCTACTAGAAGTCCAGAGACGGGTTGCACATGGATATTCCAGAAGAGAAGTCTAGAAGGTCTTTGCAAAGGGAGTATAAGAGAGCAAAGAAAAAAGTCAAAAGGGTATATACTGGGAAAGGGGAGGGCTACTAGATCAATTAAATCAGCGAGTCGCCAGGATTTTCGTCCCCGCAAACCCCAGACAAAAGATTCCGACCGAATCAGGGTTAGTGTTCCAACCCCATCACATCATCTTGCGCCTCCAGATCGCCCACTAAAACCCAGTGGGAAGGCCTCCGAAGGGAGGGGAAGTCTGTGGAAGGTCACGGTGTCAAGCATTTCTCCCGGACATGTGAAGCCCCGACATCTGCGAGTGGGAAGCCGCGGTCCGCAGCTGATCACTATCTCATAGTGTCAATCTATACTGCATGAGGATGACTAGTCTCGTGGGACTTATCCCCCTTCAGGCATTAGTGCTCCGACGCACAGGCCCACTAGTCTCTTTTTTCTCACCTCAAGTGGGGCATTGCGGGTCGTTGGGGTGCACCTTTGGTGCACCCCATTCCTCTGTGCAAGCTCTTCCCTCCTCTATCCGAAATTTGTTTTGCGGTCCATTGGATCCCCACACCCATGAACAATGGGAAAGTCCGGGGCGGACCCCATATATGGCCCAATTTGCGGGAGCGCCCTTCGCTTCAGGAGAGCAGGCGATCCCTGAGTGGTTTCTTCCCTTTGGAACTTTTCCCCCGTACTTATAGATCGGCCGGGGCCCCGATTTCCTCTTTAGCGTGTTCCCTCGTGCATGCCTGAAGTTTTTTTTTTTTTTGCGCGCTCGAGCCAGGAGAATTTCCCGAGAAGCTGCAGAGGGGGCAAAAAACCACAACAATTAAACTCGGCCTTTTGACCTTCCCCTCCTTCAGCCACCATGGGCAAGCAGAACGTTGACCGGCCCGCATATCTGAGTTCCGATGATGCAAGATACTCGGTCGGCATTCATCGAGGCCCAATGGCTCCGAAGGGCCTCGATGAGAGCTCCAAGCTGGAACTGGTCGAGTCTGCAGGGGGCCGCTCGCTCGCGACCACCCGCACCCGCAGGCAAAAGTTTGCTGCGCATTGGAGGCGCTTCTGGTTCTGCTACCTCCTCGGGAATGTCATCTTTCTCGCTATTTTCCTCCCCGTCTTGTAAGTGCTTCAAGCGGCGGAGATTAAACGAAGGATGGAAAGCGAGGCTTCCTGGTACAGCATTGGCCGTACTTTGAGGGGGGCGCTCACTTGCAGGGATCACCGAAAGATCACCCAAGCTAACGCTATCCTTCCAATTAGCTTTCTCGTCGCCATCCCGGCCATTTCGCAGCTAGTCGTCAACAAATCAGACCTGGTTCTCGTCAATGCGTCTGTCATGCAGCCGAGACCAGACTCGATTGTGTTAACCCTGCAGTCTGCGCTCGACTTGCATCTCGCCCTGTCGGTCCGCATTGAGCCTCTCAGTCTGAACCTTTTCGAGCGAGATACTGGCCCCGAATATCCCTGGGGCAAGGGCAATATTCCTGGAATCACCATTCGGGGGAATACCACCCTGGGTGTGAAAACGCAGCACACGCCGCTCCTCAACCAGACAGTCTGGACCGATTATGTCCATGATGTGGTGTTCAAGAAGGAGTCGACATTGGCTGTGCGTGGATCCACTAATTCCTATTTGGGGGTGCTCAAATCGCACGTCACGATGGACAAAGATATTACATCGCCGAGTAAGTCCATCATTTGCTTGATGCAAGCTTTCTAGGATCCATGCAGATGGCTATGTATACTTTCACTATGAACAAGTGCTAACATACCACCCAGCTTTGAACTCCTTCGAAGGCTTCAGCTTATCCGACACTTATCTCAAGCTTCCTCCTCTCGAGGATGGCACCAACCTGCTCGGCAACGCTACGCTCCCCAACCCCTCCGTGCTCACCCTGGAAATTGGCCAAATCGTCTTGGAAGTCAAGAGCGGCGACCTCGTTATCGGAAATGCCACCCTGGAAGACGTGATTCTTCGACCCGGCAACAATACCTTCCCGGTGAAGGGTATACTGGATATCCCCACCATCCTCCAAAACATCGGCCAGGTTTTAGCCGACCAGGGCCCCTCGATCAAGCAAGGCAGTCTTAGTTTAGTCTCGACCACCCGCACAGTCAAGTGGAACGGCACCGTGGTTCCGTACTACACGGACGTGATGTCGCAGCTCCCACTGACCGCCAAGGTCGGGCTGGTCTCGACCGTGAAAAAGACAGTCCAAGAGCTCTTCAGCGGCGGCAAGAACATCACAGACGTGATCCACGAGCTGACCTCATACTCCAAGGGCAATGGCACCGCTCTCCTGGATGACCTCAAGCAGGGCATCCAGGCTATCGAGGGCAAGAACAGCAGCTCGGGCGCCCTGCACGAGATGGTGAAGCGTAATCTCTACTTGCGCGATGAATTCCAGGAAAGCCACCCTGATCAAACGGACGAACTTTTCAACTCGCTTACGTCGTGGATTGCGAAGCACTAATTCTCCCCCACCCTGCATTCTAGACTAGACTTAGACCTAGATTTTGGGATTTGTTTCAAGACTTGGTGGCGTTTTCTCTTTTTGTCTTTTTTCTTTTCTGTCCTTACTGGCGTTACACATACGATTCACCCCCAACAGCCTCCTGACGCTGACACGAACGTGGTGTTTGATTCCCCTGGGATGATCTTGTTCGGAACATGACCGATTACGGAGTCACGGCCTATACATATTCGATTATATCTATATCTCTTCGGCCTCCAGCCGACATAGAAGATACTTAATACATAAACGAATGAAGAAAGAATGAATATTTTTCGTTTTTGATTCTAATAGCTCGCTTATCCCCCGGAATCTGCCCCGTGTTCCCCGGAATCTGGATGCAACCCCGGGTTCTGGCCTTCTGTCACGAGCAAGAAAAGAGCCCCCACACCTCGGCATCGGTGCATTCCTGGAATCTGCACCCGAATTGATCTCCATGTGAATACCCCGTTCGAGCCGTTCAAGCCGTTCAAGCCGTTGTGCTTTCCTGGTTTGGACCAGACATACACATGGTCGATCGGATGGGGAGATTGCCGGACTCCGCTGACGTCGTGGCTCGACTCCGAGATGCATTTCGATGTCATCCGCTGATCCTTCTGCTTGTCAGCCTTGACGAGTTGCCGGCCTTCCGTACGTCCCGACCCGGTTGGCCGTGCCCCCTATTCCCATTCACAGGGAAGAGAAAGATTGCTCAGAACTGATCGTCCATTTTAGAGTTCGAACTGCTACTCCAAGGCCCCCCGTCGGGTCTGTTTGTGGAGGACGAGGACGGCACACGTCGGATGGGAATCGGGATGATCGTCCCGACCAACCCCCCCCAGCTTCTGATCATAGCGCGCGGACCATTATTCGGAATTGAAAGCACTGCGTCCGAGGCAAAAATGCACAATTCCAAGCACTCCACAGGTCGCCAGCTAGTGGTCGCCAATTAGTAGGAAGGGGAAAGTGTCGCTCGACTTGTTCAGGGCTGGAGTTGGGCCCCGACGGTCCAAGAGCATATCCAGTAGTTCTTGTCAAGAACAAGTCGATTTCTCGACAGAATACCAACGGGAAGTTCAACTTACCGCTGCATATCATCTGGAACCGTGATTGAGCATATCTTCTGGATTTCTGAACTTCGTCAGTGTGGAGTCCAGAAAGAGCAGATGAGGTTATTCGAGTGGTATCATGATATTCCTTTTCGCATCGTCACAAGCACGCTCACTTGAAACCCCGCGGTTGGCGGTTTCGCCAACAAGTCGAACATGGCAGGGGACACAAGAATGATGGCACTCTTGCAAGGGATGGGTTCGTGATTAGCTTTTGTCGCCCGTGTTTCGAGGATCTCCTCTGCGAACCCGGACTCTGCTCTGACAGGCATTGAAGCAGAATTCAAACTACTACCAGCGCTGTGGTAACTGGAGCAGACTTTGTTGACTGATTCATTAGTACCACGCCAAGAATGGAAAATTCGTGGTTTTCGTCCAGCTGGCGAAAGCTTATCAGCGCAAGGAGGCACCGGAATGCTACCTCAATAAGCTTCCTCGGCATACTATACTACTTAACGGTGGTACCCTCGATAAATTCGCCACGCCTTTCACGAGCTGTTAGGTCTAGATCTTCTTATGCTGGTGGGCCGACTAGACTTCTAACTTCTCGGAATGTGGCTTTGGGCCTGGAAGACTTTGATCTCCACTTGCGAGGATCCCGGGAGATAAACTCACGCCTATCGGAGACCTGTCACTACGTTTTTGAAGAAGTCGGGCCAATTCCATTGATATATGATATCAATGTTCAGTCAAGAGCTGAGCTGACTGAAAAGCACGGTCGAGACCTTTATCATCGCTTTCCCGACTGCACGTATTCGTGGATCTCTAGGGATTTCTTCAGGGATCGCCTAATCAAAAATCATCCAGTTTGGTCCATGAATCCCTCCTATACTTGAAGTTCTTCCACGCCCCGTGGTACTGCGAAACAAGAGTGCTACTGTCACTTGGTGCTGTCTTGCCACTACGGGTCTAGCCACTCGAAAAGCTTGTTTGATGCAATGGAACCAGGCGGTGTGTCCTTGGAATGTGGTATCTGGTCCCGATTTGGCTGAGAATCAAGCATGGGGAGGCTCAGATACCTGACTCGCCCAGCTGACGAGATTGGAGATATTCGGGATCTCCCGTGGCGTCGATGATATGACACGGGCCGACTGCTAGCTGATGACATGTTGTCAATTCCAAGTGATAGAATCCACTTGTCTCCTCTGCCACCTCGCATTGTTGCTTAGTTAAGGCCTCAACCCAGGGCAATCTTGGCCGGACTCTGCCCTATGACGAACCGTTCTCCTTTACCCTGGTTTCGTACGATGCTGGGTAAATGACTCGATCTGGGGGCTGACCGCGTGAATTTCCGGGCTGGAATAGCTCGTGCCGAGCGACTTGCCGTGGCGCCGTCCTCTCCCATTCCGCGATAACGGCGAAGGGATGAATTCCAATGGCTTCGAGCTTCGAGACCTTTCCGGGCAGTGCACGCTTCCCACGAGGTGATTACTGCCGAGATAAGGCCCATCCAACTGATGGAAATCGCCCGAGCAAGCATTCAAAGGGACATTGAAGATGGAGGTGAATTGATGCAAAGTCGTCGGTTCAATGGGAGGGCTCACGCCAAAGGCTGGACAGGGGGGGGGGAGTGGCTGAGTCGCAGGGGCGCTGTCTTTCCTCCAGGTTTTGCGGCGGTCGATCTCCCGCGTCCCGAAGGTTTTCGGCGATTCTCTGAAATCTTCTAATCTTCTCACCACGCTTAGTTCACGCATTTCACCGAAAATACCGTTCTCCCTTACTGATGGCGTTGTTCCAAGTTTCCGCGTCTTTAAAAGCAGGCCCGGTCTCCGTCCACATCCTTATATTATCTGTAAAGCAACTGCATATGGATTGATCCTGTGAACCTTCCTCCATTGTTCCCTTCAAGCCATTCCAATGACGGTTGTAGCGCAGAAAGAACCCTACTTCGGGCTCAAGGGCAAATGGCTCACCTTCTGGATTACGGTATGCGGTGTTGTCGGTCGCACTGCGCGCATGGGCTGATACACGTTTAGGTTGCTTGCGCAACAGACATGACCTTGTTCGGTTATGATCAAGGTTTATTCAGTATGGTTCTATCCATGCTCTCTTGTATCCATAGGGACTAACCTTGTCGTTAGGCGGGGTTGTGATTACCAAAGACTTCCTGGATGTTCTTGACCTCGCTGGCCCAACCAAAACCAAGACACCCTCTACGGTCACAGCTATTTACGACATAGGCTGTTTCCTGGGTGCTATATTTGCTTTCACCATCGGGGAGCACATTGGTCGAAAAAGGGCCATTCTGCTGGGAACAACCATCATGGCTATCGGAACGATTTTGCAAGCGTCCGCCTTTGACCTAACCCAGATGTTCGTTGGCCGTGTTGTATCTGGGTAAGTTCTATTCCCCTTGAATATACTTCCACGTACTGATCGGTGAAAAGTATCGGCAACGGCATGAATACCGCAACTGCCCCGGTCTGGCAAACAGGTTCGTCCAATGGCTCCGTCAAGTGTCAGAGACTGGATGCTAATGTCTACCAGAAACATCAAAATTGGAAAACCGTGGCAAACTGGTGACTTTTGAAATGATGATGAACATCGGTGGCTACCTGATTGTCTGCTGGATCAATTATGGACTGGGTTTCATCGGAGGTCCAATTGCCTGGCGTCTGCCCATTGCTCTTCAGGCTGTCTTCTTGATCATTCTTTACTGCACAGTTCCATGGCTTCCAGAGTCCCCTCGGTGAGCTAAACCGAGATTCTCATTACCATTCGGAAACTAACAATCTTACAGTTGGCTTCTTGCTCATGGCAAAGACGACGAAGCAATCCAGGTCATTGCCTGCCTCGAGGACAAGCCCCTGCATGACCCCCATGTCATCGCCCAGTGTAACGAGATCGAATTCACCCTGGCCTATGAGCATAAAAATGCTATCCGCTGGCGCGACTTGTTCAAGGAAAACGAGAATGATACCAAGACCCTCCGCCGTCTGCTCTTGGGTGCTGGTACTCAGTTCATGCAGCAGATGGGAGGTATCAATATCATGTCTTACTACCTCCCCACGGTGTTAGAGACATCGGTTGGTCTTGATAGCCACATGGCGAGTCTTTTGACCGCGTGTGATGCGATCTCGTACATGGTCTTTGCGGGTTTCGCGGTGTTGCTAGTCGAGCGGATCGGTCGCCGTGGCCTGATGCTTATATCGACTCTTGGACAGTGTCTTTGCTTCTTGATGATCACGATCTTGTTGAAATATGCTCAGACTGCTCCGGACGGTGTGGTTTACGGCAAGGCGTCTGTGGTATTCTTCTTTCTGGTCAGTCTTCTCGACAACCGTTCAGACGGGACTCGTTGCATGTTGCTAACTCCCGAAAAACAGTACATGGGCTCCTTTGGTATTGGAATGCTAGGAGTTCCTTGGTTGTACCCGACAGAAATCAACTCCTTGCCCATGAGAACCAAGGGTGCTGCCGTGGCCACCGCGACGGATTGGTGAGAAGAATCGTAGCGCTCATGATGTTTACCAGCTCTTCTAACGGCTTCTAGGCTCACCAATTTCATCATTGTCCAGATCACCCCCATCGGTATTCAGAATATTGGTTGGAAATTCTGTGAGTGTAGTCAATCCGCGAGTGCTAGAACCACACTAACAGATCCCAGGGATCGTGTGGATCATTACCAACGCGGCCTTCCTCCCCATTCTATACTTCTTTTATCCCGAGACAGGTCAGTCCTTTTTTTTTTTTGACATACTGACAAGTTCCTTCGCTTACATATTCCCTACAGCCAATCGAAGTCTGGAAGATATCGATATGTACTACCGGCAAAACCCGCCGCTCATCGTCACCGGAGATCCCGACGCGATTTCCAGGGGCCGTCCCCAGAAGTACATTGATCACGAAGATGCAGAAGTTCAGAAAACGGCTGCTGGCAAGGCGTTCGTGGAGCGAGTGTCCGCGGAGTATCTTGAATGGACTGTAAAGAAATAATGTGAAGAGGATTCACATGGCCTGTCCGAGCTGGATATGCGCATAGACTCGGAGTCTTGCCTGAACACATATATGTATCTTGTCTGGGAGAGCACACGACTCACAAACGTTTGCCCTTCAATTTGAGGATTGAGTTCATAAACAGCATATTATAGATTAGCTAATTCAAATTCGGGTATAAAGATTGCAAGAATGAATGTGATATAAAGTCCAAACCTGGAGATTCACTCGACGTGTAGTACAAGGACACGAACACAGGCCTGATAATCTCGGAGAAGGACACCACTGTGTGCTAGTCAAGTACTAGTCCGAGCCGTATCCGAGGACCAAATTTTAGAGAATTTCATACTTTAGGTAGACAGTACTACACACTAATACTGGCTTCGGAGTGGTTCCATGACGGAAAATCTGCAACTTCCAACGTCGGCACGACACGGCGGTCACCACCTTCCAAGTCCAAGTTGGACGAGAAAGCCATGCCACTGGCACTTGTGCTAGAGAATGATCATACTGGAATCCCAGTCCAAGTCCCTACGTCCCAATGCTAGCACTACGCCTCTCATCAACCTAAAAATCATGAGTCGACAGAGCTTCAGTCCGGAGGAAAAAAAACAGACGTAGGCTCGACTCCCTGTACTCAAGGTCTCGAGGTTCCCACCGACTTGCAACGAACCCGTGTTTTGCGGATGCAAAGGCCACCATATTCCCACCTCCCCTTCATGACCGCACACCCTAGCAAAAACATGCACAACGTACAGAACCACAGAAACCAATGGAAGAAAAAGATGGATATTTTTTATTTTCATTCATCGCAATGCACCTGGCTTCAGAAACGTTGATCTGAAAAAGTATCGGAAATCCCCCATTTCATCTCAGGAGTCCGTTAATACACACGCGCCGTTAAACCGCCATTGCAACATGAACCAAACCCCCTCGTCGAATCCCTTAAGCCTTGTTCTTGACGGCCTCGCGACCCTTGCCGATGCGGGCGAGGATCTCCTCACGGTCCTTGTCGAGCTTGAGCTTGGTGATGACCACCTTGGAGGCGGCGATGGGGAGGGGAACGGACTGGCCGTTGGTCTTCTCGCGGACGACACGCTCGACGTAGATGGCCCACTTCAGACGGTAGACGCTGGTGACCTTGCCCTCACGGCCTATATCGTTAGATTAGCGGGCTGTTTCTTTCAAGCGTTGTTTTCCTTCTTCGCCAGATGACGGTAGTTTGTCTGGGTCGTGGTAACTGGTTGGGGTTGGTCCTCACCCTTCTGGCTTCCTCGTACAATGGTAACCTCGTCGTCTTTGCGGACAGGGATGGAGCGGACCTGTAAATTTTGTGCGTTAGTTCGCTTCCTCTGCAGAGACCCTTGTTGATTCTTTTCTTTTTTCCCTCCCCCCTCTCTTCGATTTGTTTCTCGGTTGCTGTGCAGGCCCGGGCTGGGCTGGACTTCGATCGCAAATTGAAGAATCGGGATTCGGGCTCAGGGTTGGGATTTTCGACATACACCGTACTGGGCACGCAGCTCCTTCGACAAGGGTGCGCTCATGATCACGCGGCGCTCGCTGGAGGGAGCAGAGAAGTGAGCCTTACGGCTCTTGCTGCGAGACGACGCCAGGGCTAGAACAGATTCGAGTTAGAAAAAAAAAAAAGATCGGACAGGCAGCGGAATGGGCACGGTAGACGGCGACAAGGAAAGGGACGCACCTTGGTTGCGAACAGCCATCTTGATGAGCGTCCTTGAGGGTATCGTGGATGGGACGGGTTTGTCGTTGGTCGGGGAGAGGAATCTTTCGAGATGTTCCCCGTATGAGAATATTGCTGTGGGTTGTGCGGCACGTGATTGAAGAGCCCTGGGACATGCAACTTCATTGGCCCAGAAAGCGGAAAGCGCGACCCACTTCGTCTAAGTCTCGGTTACTCAGCATCTCCATCTTCGAGGCTTGTTGCATCTTTCAGGCATATCGGATAGAAGCAGAGAAGTGCTGGATCATCGCTAGCTTTCTGTCAGATGATTGTAGGCGTACTGCTGATGCATAACAGCCTTCGGTCGATTGGACTCGGAGTGCGCCGTGGTCTATGATGGGAAAAGAACGAGGGCAACAACCCTTGTACAGTCGATGTTTTGTCGCGTATCGACCCAGCCCCGTTCCGAAGGTACTGACGAGTGAAGATGCGCTATTAGTCTAACTTAGCGAGCAATCAACTGCATATTAAGCTTGGAGAGGTTGAATATACCAATGGAGATGAAGTGGTCGAGGAATAACGAATGCCTGGGTACTCAGGCATCAAAGGAATCATGCATAACTAGTTAACTAGCAAAAATTTCGGGTCCGGCTTAGCGTAACCTGATTCTAACCCAGGCGCTCCAGGAAAATTGGAGTCAGGCTCGAGGATTATCGAGATTTTCAATGACTGCCATCACGCGACCTGGTACAGTTGCTGAAAATCTTTACAATACCAGGAATTCAAAGATCCAGTCATTGGGACGGATTTGTGCTGTTCCTGTAACAGTCCCGGACCCGTGGACCAAGTTCTGTCGCTTACATAGTTATCCCAAAAACGCTGCCCGCCAGCATGCAAGCGGCTCATGCAAGCGACGCTAAATCAAGGCAATGGACTGTGAAACTTGCCGCCGGGCCGAGTTGGATATTCATACCTGAATACATTTGACCGTACGGCACTAAGAATAGCGGAGCAGAGTCTGCGTTCCATGGCTGCGGTAAAGCTACATCCTGCTTTAGTCACTTTAAGGCCCGATCATGTCTCAGTCTTGACGCGTAGCTCACAGATCTGGAGGTCTTTGTGTAATACTGGTACAGAGCTAGCATTAGCTGGAATCGATTGCTCCGCATTCGCATTCGCATACGCCATCCCTGCTTTCATATAGTCATGCAGCAGTCTAGAGCTTCCAAGGTTACCGGTTTGATTCCACTTGCGGGGCAGCGACCCAGATCAAGCCTTGAGCAAGACTAGTAAGCATTTCTGCGACAGTAGATGTCTCTGTGGTTTTGAATTGATTATATAGTGCGCTCTGGTTTTCATTGGCATACTATTACTGCCTGTTCTGTCCACGGGCAATGCCCTTCCGGCTCTCCTTGAACGCATTCAAAATCTTTTTCATTCCAAGTTCTTTTTGATTCAAGATGTCTTCCAGTCTACGACTGCTAAGGCCACATATCAATTGATGTTCCGCACCCCACAATCGTCAGTCCACTCTATTAATTTCCCTCAATCATCAACTGAGCAAGGTAGCTACTTTTACCAGACGCCAAATTGCGTTAAGGCCAAGATGTATTGTACGATGGCCTATGCCCTGTAGCAGTTCATCTGAATTCTCTTGATGGAGCGATATACGGAGTCCTCCTCATGCTGATTTCACCAGCAGCTCGTTACTAAGGATGCATACTAGTGGCTACCTTCAAGTTGACACTGGCGCCTTGCTAGCCAAGGAAGAAAAACAATACTTGATGACAACCTGCATGTAAACAGTAAAACCCTGTTCAAAATGTGCCCCGGAGCTTTCCTTCGGTCGGAGAGATCTCCCAGTCGTGTACTAAGACTTTAACTTGTCACGGTGTAGGGATGCCTTTTATGCAGGGCGGGGAGCTATTTATATAGATCGCGGGCCCCGAGGACCGAGCACCAAGCAAGGCGACTCGGAGCAAGCTACTGTAAAAGGGGATGAGAAAACAAGAAAACCAGTCTGATACATCTCAAGACCGTTCCCCGTTTGGAATGCGCAGTCAATTCTCAAACATGAACGGGTTCCCCAACCAATTCAGAACAGCGGGGAACATTCTCAAACAACACGCCAATTACCTCGACGATGCAACGTAATGCCCGTCCCCCATCATACAATAAACTTAAGCGAAAATGATGGGACGGCAAGCACAGACACCTAGCCCCGTGGCCTCCCTTTGGCCACATCGCAGAAGTGGAGCGACGACAGATCACAAACGCTGATCCGGCGATCCCCAGCTTAGACCCGGAGAGTCCATGCACCTGCATGCCACTAGTGGGAGCCGTTATAGCATAATCCCATCATTCCGCACAGCAGGGGGAAGGGGGGGTAAAAGGGGGGAAAGCGCCAAGGGCTGCTTCGAGTCAGAACCGGCTGCTGCGATGGCGGGAGGACACTCGCCCTGCCCCCTCCTATTGCACGTTACGGCCACGTTTGGCGATGGCCCTGCGGTTCCGAATCACCCGCTTCCGAGTAATCCCCGCCCAATACTAGTAAAAACTCCCGGTTCTAGGCTCCAGGGTAAGCCTAACGGCTTGCGATGTCCAGGTGTGCGCCGCCTGGCCCGCTGGGACAACCGGCGTTATGCCGAACAGCTTCGTGTTGGGCCTAGTCGCTTTTGTTTAGGCTGAGGCGTTCGATGACGCACGGTGGTCCACTGAGGAGCCCAACCGCCCAGCGGCGCATGTGGCGTGATTAGCGTTATCAATTTGGATTGTCCCGACGCAAGGCTGCGCAAATGAAAGCCAATCCATTTGGGCACGGCTATTGACCCGATCTTTCCCACGGATGCTCAACTTAGGTACAGTTATGCAGGATGAGTAGAGAGGAGTCGATTTAGGGCACTTTCGCCTACGGCGCACTGCATAAGTAAGGTGACGCAAAAGTCAAAATTCAATTCCCAAACACCAAGCTATGCGCATCCAGAGTAAGTACAGAAATGGGACCCAGAGCTCGCCATTAGCTGGGTCCCCCATCAAAGCATATGTAACAGGTCATAGTAACAGGATCAAGTATTTGCGCAGCCCAACCTGGGAGATATTATGGCAAGCAAATAGGAAGCGGCCGGGGGGAAACGCGAGATATAAACCACCTAGGTGGAGTAAACAAGAACGCCACCAGAATCCAAGCAAATCAGTGCAAAAATAATGATGATGAGAAAGGGGAAAAACAGACATGCAAAACCAGAACACCTCTCCAGTCCAAGCGATCGCATGGTTGTGTATGGGTATAAGGAATGTGTGATCGTCGCTGTAACACCGATCAGACCGAGTGATTGGGGGCGCTCGGGTCTCTAACTCTCGGCTTTTTGTGTTTTGGGTCCAAAGGAATCGACACGGGTCGATCCCTCCGCTCGTAATTTATGCCGCAGACTCCTGGTCCTAGCACAAAAACCCACAATTGTCGTCTCTGTAGATCATCGGACAGACTGTCCAATTTAGATGAAATTGGGCTGCGTGCGCTCCTCTTCCATATGGTTCGACGAGCTGATCAGATTGGGCGTCGAGATGCTTTGGGTCTGAGGCTGGTTGCCCTTGGAGCGGCCGAAGATCGACAGGCGTCGAGAAAGGCGGCGGCTCAGGCCACGCTGGGGCCCGGCCCAGGAGTCGATGGAGATGATGGACATGGCGCGGGACGAGCGCGGAGGCGCGCTAGCAGTGGAGGGCCGATTGAGCCCGTCGAATATCAGGGTCGAGCGGCGGCGGAGTTTGGCGGCGGCGCTCTCGGGATCCGCGAGGTTGAAGGACATGTCTTCCTTGATGTCGCCGAGGGCGTGCGAGACGCGGTGGAAGAGCTTGGGCTTCTCTATGATCGAGGGTTCGCGCTGTTCAAAGCCGTACATTTGCACAGGGGTGGGCGCGCCGTCGTCTAAGGGCGAGGCATAAAACCGAGGATATTTGGGTGGCATCGGATTACGGCGGACTGGTTGGGAACCGCTCTGGGAGCCGAGCGAAGTAGTTGAGGATGGATGAGGATGAATATAGGGGAGATGGGGATCCGACGATGAGACACTGGAGGAGTATGAGCTGTTGGCGGAGGAGAACATCGTGAGATGGAGCCGGCGATAGTGGCAGCTGGGGGTGGTGTAGTAGTGTAGAGCAAGGGCAGCAGGGGGATCCGAAGGGGAAAAGGTTTTATGCAAATAGACAAATAGGAAAAAAAAATCCAAGAAAGAGAGGATCCCGGAAACTAATAATTGATGGCGTGAGAAAAATGAAAAGGCGCCATTCGTGAATAGCGCTGCAATCCCAAAAGAGACTAAGCATGAACTAAAAGTGGATCAGAGACATTCACCACTTTAGTTTTCCAAGCTACGAGGCACCGGGCCGTGTAACATGTAGATGACTGTAATTTTATGTTTCCAAGTTTCCCACTATTTCCCCCCCTCTCTCCCTGATCTTCTGTTGCATGTTCCAAGGCTGATTTTCGCACTCCATCAAATATAGAGACCAAATTCAAGAGTGACTGTGATTGCCATAAATCTTAGTAAATATCGGAGGATGTGAGCTTTACGAACGGTAACTTTTATTTCGAATTTTTTCTTTCTTCCCACCCCCTCCTTAGCTTCCCCAGTGAACGTCCGAGCGGGTGTGGCTCCGTATCAGATCATCCAATGCTCGAAGTGTACAATGTCTTAAAACTGACACATCAAGGTGTCAAGGTGCATTAAGGTCCCGTGCTGTACAGAATCGCAGCAATAAAGCCAATAAGAGGCGCCACACTAGCTGCCATAGCCGCCGAAGGATCTATAGAAAGAACGAAAGAACGACGCAGAATCTCAAAGATCAACTGCGCCATCTGCCGACGCGTTCTCCTCCGAGGGGACAGAAACACGGGACCAGTGGGTGTCCAAGGATGGTCCCACCGGGATCTTGTGCCGCTGCAACGCGATTGGCCTAGCGGGGGGGGGGGGGAGAAAAATACCCAGCAATGGAGAGTAGGAGAATCACACCTCAGGGGAGAAGCCTTGGCCATTTGGAATTCATAAATGCAGAGGTAAAAAAAAAAACAGGAAATAAAACTAGGCTCGGTGCTCAACGATGTGCACTGATTGAATGACCGATCTCTTTTTTCGAGGTGGCGGGCAGAGCAAGGGAGAACTCCAATGTTTGCGGGTTCCCTCCAAGGCTACTCGGTGGAGAACCTAAGATGGGGGCGAACGCCTGGCAAACCACAGCAAGACATTTCGCAGACACGAGGAAAGACGAGGGGCTCTGAATCGAGAGAGGCCGCCCCCCCCCTAAGCTGTAACGGGGTAATATTACACTTTATCCACTCCCCGCAGAAAGGATCTTCGTATTTCCGACTCGGCAAAAAAAAACAAAAAAAAGCAAAAAAAAGCAAAAAAAAAAGAAACGAAGTCCGGTCCATCTCGCAGAGATGGGGTCATGCAGGAAGTCCGAGATGCGCAGAGGTTATCGGAGAATTTTACGGGTGAAAGCGAGTAAGCCGTGATCTCAATTTCTCATTCTCGCTGAAATCAGCAGATCTACATGACAAAGCGCAGATTGACGTCTGCCGATGCGAAGTCAGCCGCGGAATCCTCGTGGTGTCGTGACACCGGCAGATCAACTTACCAAGGGGATGACTGCAGCTCAGCTGCGGCTTTTGCGAGTACTTGCCCTCCAGCTCCGCTCGAATCGAGTTCAGGAGCTGTAGGTAGCTCTGGTGGGGCCATTGCTTGAGCGATTTGATGAAGGCCCAACTCAGCGCACCACGCGCTTGTCCGTCTTGGAAGGTATCCGCGCTGATCGGAGTTAGATTGGATGGAAATTCCAGGAGCCACTTACTACACCTCTCTGGCTCCACCGAATTGAGAAGGGGAAAACCACTTACGATGTTTGTGTATCCTTGGACCCTGAGAACATCACCACATCGGCAGGGAGGTCTTGGTCCGCAAGGTACGCTCACGTGCCTCGCCGCCATTGGTTGCCTTTTTGAAGAAATTGATGGCGGTGGATGCAATCCCGGAGAAGTCATTTTGACTGTACGAGGTGAGAACGCTAAACAAATCCTGCGCCGCCTCCTTGGCTAGGTTGGGTTCTTTCAACACGCCCTGGGTGGAGTAGATATATGGCAGATCTAAAGCAGTCCCCGAGTGGCACGAGTCGTATATCGCCGTTAACCGGACGCCTGCCTTTAAGGGTCGCACCATAATGGCGTGCATGTCATCATCTACGATATGGCCGGCTGTGCGGTAGTCCAACGGGTAAATCACATCATCGTATCCGTCCTCTTCATCGCCGTCTAAGTCGGGCGTGCGGCCTCCGTGTCCTGAGAAGTGAATAAACAGCGAGTCATTGGGCTCGGCCCCCTGGACCAGCCAATGCATCGCGCGCAGGATGTTGGCTTTGGTCGGCTGGCTCAGCGGGTTGGGCTGGTCATCAGTGAGAATCACCATATCCTCTCTACGGTATTGGAAGCGCTCGGTCAAGAATGTTGACATATTGGCGACATCATTGATGCACCCTTTCAGGGCATTTGGTTGACCGATGTAGTTGATGCCTATTAGTAAGGCCTTCCGCCGTCCGGTACAGGTCGAGTACTGAAACCGATAATTCGATGGCGCGCCTGGCCCGAAGTGTTGAGACTCTTGAGGCGGGCGCGGAGGTAGATTAGGCGAGCTAGGCCTCGGGCTCGCCGGAACACCTAAGATGGAATTAAAATAGAGTCGACACCAGGTTAGTTAGTCCAGTCTTACCGCCATAAGGAGTCAAATGTTGCGATGGGGGTCGAGGGGGCTGAGGCGGAGGCGATTGGCCGTAGGACGGGGATGGCGGTGGGCGCCCATAAGGCTGAGGTGAGGGAGCGCCATAGGGTTGTGGTGGAGGGCCACCATATGGCTGTGGAGGAGGGCCGCCATATGGCTGTGGAGAAGGGGCGTGAACATATGGGCGAGGAGGTTGAGGTGGTGGCTGTGGAGATGGAAATTCTCCTGGGACCGAGTATGGTTGATTTCCTCCATACGGTGGTCCTTGGTAGGGCTGAGGCGGGGGCGGAGATTGCCAATGAGGAGGGGGAGGTTGATATTCCCAAGGCTGCCCCTGCCCCGGTGGTGGTCCAGGCGGAGGATAATAGGACATCGGGTAGATCTGCTAAAACCCGAGACGCGATGCAGACGCAACCCACGAACGCGAGCAAGTAAGAAGGCGAGAAAGTTCGAATGGAAGCACCGGAAGGAAGTGAACTTTTAGAGAAGAAGTCTTTTTTTCTTTGGCGGGGTCTAGAAATACAGGGCTGGCTGACTGGTGGGTCACGTTGATCTTCGAATAGAAACAAACAAGAGAGAATCTTCAAGAACCGTGGACAACCTCCGGCAGAAACCAAACCTTACGGAGTACTTAAACAGCGCAACATCCAACTGACCAACGTCAGAAGCTCCACTGAGGCATATCAGACCCATAGGGCTGACAGGCAACAACGTTTGGTCCCGGTCACGTGGATTTGTTGCTTCTGCAGGAGAGGGTCGGCACGTGCCACCAGTTATGAACACTGGTGCACTGCACTGGTGAGTCATGAATTTTATGTTGGGGTTGGGTTTCCTGGCCAGGCCCTTCCCAGAATGAGGCCCAGGCGTCAACAGAGCCGCTGACGTCCAGAAGGGCGGGCTACATTCCACCTGGGGGCAACCCTGTGGAACCCATGATCTGTTATTCTAAGCAGCCCGTGGCATCCTTTTCGGAACAGAAAGGAAAGCCTAAGCGATGGTGGCTTGCTTCCTTGGATTATGAGCCGCATTGGCCCCAAGGTGACAAATAGTTGAGTCCCCCGTACTGCGTACACAGAAGAGGGGTACGTCTCGTGTCGTCCAGAAGATGCGGGGTGGACTATCGTCACATCTCGGGGAGTACTGAACTTGGATACGCGCTCTGATCAATGAGTAGTGTAGAAGAGGAGTATAGTTTTGAAATTGATAGATAACACTAGCCTCATCCGCTGAAACCGGTAACCTGGGCTCGTGTCGTGTGTCGCATGGCTGACCCACTTATAAAGGCGATCGACGTCTAAAAATTTGCGCCTAGGGGAGAAAAGAGCCTCATCTCTGCCGCTTCACCCAAGAGCAAAAACCGTGTACCGTAACCGCAAATAGCGAGGGGCTGCCGATCGAAACCTCGGAACATGTACGTACGCCCCAGCCTAATCGGACCCCGCTAGGGGGGAAAGGGTAATCCTGGGGGGGGAGGATTTGAAAAGGCAAGGCTAGGGACGATCATGACTGCAAGACGGGGATGACAGGACCCGCCCAATCAGCATCCATGTTTCACCGACTAGAAATGACCGGTTAGCGTGACGCGATGGAATTCTGCAGCGTAAACACCGACGCAGAGCCTCAAGGTTTCTCACCGGGACCAATAACCAACTCCCAGGATTATTGCGTGTCAACCAACTGCATTCTCAGATCGGCGTGGACCCTTCCACGACGGAGTGGCGAAGCTCGGTCTTCTAATTTGGGAAACCCATCGCCTTCTTTACGCGCGGGATAATCGTGAAATTGTTGAGGCTCAAACTGACCCGTGCTTTTCTTTTTTTTAAACCGAACCCGTCTAACTCTTCCAAGGCTTCATACCTGCTCAATTTCCTTCACATTGCCTCTTTGACTCTTCTTTCAAGAATATCTTCTACCAAACATGCCTGCCACTTGTTAATATTCTTGAGTCGCATTAAGACTTCCTCCAGCCATGCCAGCGGCCCGGGGGCTGGCCACCCTCCCCTTTGATATCTTCTATGAAATTGCAACCTTGCTGGATGACCGCGACTATGTCAATCTCAGCAGAACTAGCCGACACCTTCATGAAACCATGAAGAGTGACCTGCTGGCAAAAAAACCACTGGAGGTAGGCGTGACAAGTTCCTCGGGTAGCTTTACACCGCTTGGGGTTTAGGCCAAGGCTGACTCGAAGCTTCCCAGAGCGCCTTACTGTTCACCCGAGAGGGGCAGTCTGCCTTGACCGCTCAGACCGGCTATCGCAGTGCGGTTGGGCATCGCTTCGATATCCACGAGGCAGTCGCCACTGCGGCTCCTTATTCGGCCTGTGCTCCAGCCTACGGTACAGGTTTTCTCTATAACCAGGGGTTCCTTTGCTACCACGTCGGCCACGAGCTCCGTTTGCTCAACGTGCATTCAGCGGGCCACCAAGAACGTGTCCTTGATCTATACGACATTCTCCCCCGTTTACACGCTGGCCCTGCAGATGGAGATGCATCCGGTCGGGTTGAGCTGCTGCACTTTGCAGATGGAATTGTCGTATTTCGTGTCATGGGTCTCGGGTCCCAGGACGACACTCTACTCGCGATCGATATGACACAGCGTACGCAGATGAAGCGAGGTCGGCGCTTGCTACTCCAGAGAGCTGTGCCGGCATCGGCATCTATATTCGTACGACATAGCCGGTCCTATCTTTGGTATGGCGTCTTTACTGCAGTAGGGGGCTCTAATGGAATCTGGTCTATCTTCGGCGTCGATATCACTTCATCATCCGAGCCAATCCATTTCTCTTTGGACTGGACTGCTGATGGAGACCTCGGCCAGTCATTATGCTTTGAGATTTATAGGGATAACCTTTATGCAGTCTCAACTCTGCCTACTTCGGACAGTAATGAGAGATTTTCCTCCTCCTATCATGACGAAGATGAGAGATTCTCCTCCTTCTACTATTGGTCATGCCATGCACCTCGCAACAGCCGCCGCAAATGGAGTGGACGCCTGTGGCGTCGTGAGCACTGCGAGGGCCCTATTAATGAAATGTGGACGGACCTTTCTATCCGCACGGACGAGAGAACTGGTCGGCTGGTCATCCTTGAATGCCGCCGGGAATGGCCGGATGGGAAAAGTGAGAACCACCGCACCTACTATACTCAGCAACTCCCTTGTCCAAGTACTGCTGATGAATATGACGTTGAGGATATCACTCCGGCGACCGTGGATAAAGACCTAGGCGACTCTACAGCAAGCCATCGCCCGTACAACGAACGACCCTCCAAGCGGCTTCGCCGTCACTACCACCCCGAATATGAACCAAGTTATGGCCAGGCGGAGCGCAAAGAATTCATTTCCGCACGCACAAAATACCGCACGTATCATCTCTCAGCATCGACCTTCGTCGATCTGGTAAACGACCCAGTTCCCCCTACCGCAGGCGTACGGACCCAAGATCGCCTGCGACTTCGAGCTGTCTCACGGAAGCGGAAATGCCCGATCGACGAAGAAGGTATTGATGGGCCAGCTGGCCTTCTCTTCAAACCTACACAGCAGAATCTTGACGGGACCCCAGTCGAGCACTCCGAAGAGCGTTTCATATCTGGCGGCGCGCATATGTGGCCAGCCGAAGATGCGCCTTCAGAATTGACCCGGCTCTTGTGCCCCAGCATGCGCATTACCGGAGTCAATGCTGTTGCAGACGAGCGGTCTCTCATCTATTCGATACAATGTCCTGGACTTCCCGAAGGCCATAAGGTTCTGATCTTGATCAGTTTTGATCCAAAAATCCACTTCTCAACGATGACCCCCTTGGGCGCCTCTAAGTCCCCTCTTCTGCCCAACCAGGTCTTCCCTGTCCAGGTGCCCCGGCCAACTTCGTCGGATGGCTCGATGATACGAGAATCTCAACCACTTTATGAGGCTATTCGCTGGGGTTATTGGCTGCGATGAGGTGGTACCGAGTTCATATTCTGTTCTTATGGTTTAGGTGGCATTGATCATAGCGCAAAAAAAGCCAGTAGGGACGAGCAACATTAATTAAGGAAACGTCGTAATTTTACAGAATGCAGAGCCGCTTACGGGAATAAAATCAAAAATTTCAATTCAGTCTACCGTTTCCGTACGAGGAAATTTGAACAAGGAGAGCACCGACTACTAGACCATTATCGGTCCAAGGTTAGTTCTTCGCCTCCAATCACTGCAATGAACATAGTGTGAGGCTGAATGACCTCAAATATGGTATTCAAGGGGCGAGGAATCATGGCCAAGGCAAATGCACGGTCTTGTGATGTTGAGCCTCATGTGCTGGAATTTGTCGCCAGTGGAGTTCAACAGTGTTGCAACCAGGATCGGAGGCGATCGGAGGCTTATTGTTTAATATCATCACCTGACTTCGAGTCGAATCATTCAGACCTTATCCGCGGACGGTCAGCCTGGATTGTTTCTCCTGCTAGCGCATCCATAACAACGACATCTATGCAAGCGTTTCCTTAATCCTAACGATGGTTTGTGACGCTAATGGCACTGCGATGCACCAGGGATGAATCTGAGAAGCATCTTGTGCTGTAGGAAAATTGAGATTTCACGCGGTCCGCTCTCAGTGTGGTACATCGTGGATTAAACCATTCAGCAATTCCTCAAAGCTACTGCTCATCCCTTGACTGAAAATATCGGCTTTCCACTGTAGCAACATTGCTGGATCCAGCAGATCCGCTTCCGATCCTGTAACAGGCAGAGGAAGATTCTCTTGGCTCTTTTCAACCAACATTGTCATGGTTCGAGCCGCAAGGGCTTCGAAGATGTCCCTATACGGGATAGCAGCCTCATGCCACTGTGCCATGAGCACCAGGGCGATCGTACAGTCCGTGCAAGTGCTGCTCACAACATCGTGGCGGCTTGACTCAGGTACGGCGTTTGAACACCAGAGGCAGTGTATATATGTCAATCCGGCTAGAAAGCAATCACGCAGAGCCCCCCCACGTAGGTGTCGTCCGTTTGTTTACAAGCTGCCGTCGAAGCCCCCGGCAAATATCCTCTGCAGCAGCCATGCACTGTTTGATAATGTCATGCGTGCAATGAAAGGGGTCTGTGAGCTGCCCTCGGTAGAGATTCAATATCGTAAGATTATAGTAGAAATCGTACCAGTAGGAGCTGGTGAACAGACACCGTGGTTCATCTTTTTGCAGTGTCACAAACGGTAGCGAGGCTCGCCACTTCTCGAGCTCGTCTCGAAAGCCAGCCACTCGGGCTTGGTATGTTGGGTGAGAAGGATTGCTTAAAGACAGGTCCGAGTATAGGCTGGCGTGAATTCTCGCCCAAAGCCTACGTAACCGAAAAGTGAAAAGCCCCTTGGTTATGCGCGTGGGTGGGTTATTTGCACCTCGCGCCTGTCCCGTGTTCCCGAGGTCGGTGATGTATTCGTCATCGATATCGGAAGGAAGCTGTAAAGTCGAGTGGGAAGTCAATCAGGAATCATAAATCAAAGAACAGAAAATTTTTGAGGAATCTTACTTCACAGTCCACATCTTCAGAACGCAGACAGAGCGGTCGGCCCAAGACCGTTGCGGCGACGGTGTCAATTGTCCACGCACACCAAAATGCTCGCTTGCGTAGTTCGAAACGTAGAGTCCCAGTAGACAGCCCCAGGACGCTTCCATGTCTGTGGTACCCAAGCTCAATGGCCTGGCGTAATGCTAGACCCGAGAATCTCCTACCAAGGTTAGCTGCCGTTATAAGTAGGGGCGTATTGATGCATACCACACTGACGTCCCAGTGGGCGACCGAAGGGAGTAAATTGCGTAGCACAAGTACGCTTGGACAGTCTCCAGGCATTCAAGTCGCAATACATCCTGGACATGTAGCTCGGCAGAAGCACAGAGTCGCTAGAAGAGTGTCAGGATACATCCAAATGTCAATCATCAAAAGCCGCAGAGCCACGATACCTCTGGTTGAAGTCCTGAGTGGGGCAATATCAATGCCCCAATAGCGTAAACCTAGGTTTTTTTTTTAATTTGTTTGTGTGAGAGTTGTGATAGTGAAGTGCTGGGCTTACCATATAAAGAAAGAACGTGGACTTCGAATCCAAATCCGAAGGGTCAGGGGCTTCCGATAAGAAGAGCTTCGCTTCCCAGCCCCTGAACGTAGGCTCATGAAGAAAGGGGTATTGAGGGTGAATATGTTGGAAATATGCGTCGCTCATTTGCAGACAAGTCCTCGCATCTGGAAACGGACACGCGTATGGAACGGCCGGTTCGGATTGCTGCCCGAGCCCTGAGTCAGGCCGCCTGGGGACTGCTTGAAGAAGAGCCGGGCTGATTATTCTGCAGAAATTCACAGCGGAGGAAGGCCCCAGGTAATGAGGTTCTGCGCCGGCAGCGACATTCAGCATACCCACTTTCGAGACTAAATCATTCATTTCCAGTGATTCCTGCGTTTCGACGGCCGGCGGGAGGGACTGTGAAGCATAGCGAGGCGCATCTTCTGAGGTGGCAGCACCTATCATAAAGTCATAGGGAAGATCCGATAAAGAGAGTTCGTGATGTGAATCCCCATGGCTGGCATCATGATTGCTCTGCCGTTGGAGAATGCCCTCTAGCTGTGCCACCCGGTGCTCTAAAGTCTCAAGATAGTTCCGAGGCTGGTGGCGCTTTGTTGCTGGATCCTCCACCAAGCAAACTAGAATTTCATTAGCATCAGGGAAGTTGGTCCACCATAGATGAAACATGCAAAGCACAAAGTCGGGGAAGCCCTACCGATGCCGAAACGTCGACAATTATTACAAGCAGGGACTTGTTCATCGCACTATGATCCATCAGAGACCTGGTGATTTCACATTAGAATATGCTACTTACTCTGAGTTTTCGGTCCTTGCAGTTTAAACAAGCCAGTATCATCCTCGGGCCATGCCGGTTCCGCTGGGGTGCTCTCTGGAGCGGGCCTTTTGAGTTGGCCAGATTCTGCGACATGTTCAGGTCCAAGAACATATGTTAGCCTTTGATTTCGTGTGTTCAAGATACGCCCAGCAGACTAGGCAGAGTACGGAGAGGCCAAAGGGTCTTGCATTCGTGCGGGGAATATGTCGGGGCACCCAAAGCGGAATCCTGAAGGCATAACTGGGCCATATCGCCTAGCGTTTGCTGTGGGGAACTTTTATCTTCAGGCTTATGGTACGTCTGGCGCTGCTTGAATGTGGTTTAGAAACCATAGCCATGGAGCCTCTTGGCCAACTAGCTCCTATCTTGCAAAAGATAAGCACATCTCCATAATTCAAACCCTTTATCGTGATCGTGCCTCCAAGGCACAGTTTATCGCCCGTTGGAGGCTCGGAGGCTCCCGCAGGACTCACGGTCCCACTACTCTTCGATAACACCGCGTCTGCGCTTCCCATTGGCTCCTCGTATTCTTCCGACCGGCCTTTCGCTCCATAGATTGTATCCTATTCAGAATGCACAGCCGTGGTAGCTTGTTCTCCGCTCATCATAGAGCCGTTTAGTCGGACTTGATGGCTTTGATAAAGAGTGCAACTGGCCCTGGCCAGAGAAGCCTTTTTCTAACTTCTGCCCTGATCGGACGTTTTCAATCTCCAAAATGGCTTTCAAAGAGATATTCACTGATTCAACTATCGCCTTATACGCCAAACAAATACGTGCAGCGCCCCGGCCATTGATCTTCAACAAGAAACTATTGCTTTCGGCACTGTGCTATGCCACCTCATCCCTCCCCGTGGGTAAGTATATCTAGTGATTCAGAAAATTCCCCTTTGGGCACTAGACTGAAGCTTCGAAATAGCTTGGGACCAGTCGTCATCCTCTACCTATACCTGATCTACCTGGATTCCAGGGTCATTTTGGCTTCAGCAATAGCAGTGCAGGCCAGCTGCGCTACTTCGTCTCCATTCCCTTTGCTAGCGCAGGAGTTGGAGCGCTGTTATCATGGTTCCTGAATGACCGCATTGGGCGTCTTTGGTCATGGCGCTTGTATACCGTGATATGGATGATTGGGCAGCTTGTGATGTGCTTCACGCCGACACTGACGGGCTTGTGGGTTGCTCGAGTAATCTGCGGGCTGGGGATTGGCCCTCTCAGTGTGGTGGGCAACATGGCCATAGTGGAAATCGCCCCCACCGAGATCCGAGGACTTCTGTCGGTTTGGTATAGTGTATTTATGGTCATAGCCTCTGTGTGCGCCGTGTTCTCGGTCATGGGCTGCTATATCCATATAGTACCGAGCAGACTGCAGTACCAGGTCGTGTGGTTCTCCCCGTGCGTATTCTTTGCCCTCCTTATCGCTGGTAGTTTTTACGTGTGTGAGTCGCCGCGGTGGCTATGGATGGTCGATCGGCACGATGAAGCCGTGAAAACGCTTGTCGAGATACGTGGGTTGCCAGCTGAACACCCTCGCGTCAAGTTCGAGATCGAGGAGATAAAGATGGCGATTGCGAAAGAGAAACGAGACCACTCGAGCACCTCGTCGCTCTTCATCAGCAATGTCAAGGAGACATTTACCGTCCGCTCCAACTTACGGCGGGTTCAACAAACCTTTGCCTCGTTTGCCCTTGCTCAAATATCAGGGGCCAATTCAATCACCTCCTACTTGATTCCCATCCTTAAATTGCTGGGCCAAGCAGGGGACACAACCCACGGCCTGTTTCTGAGCGGAATGTACAGCACATCGAAAATCTTCTTCACCTTGATAGCCTGTTTCTTCCTCGTTGATTCCATTGGCCGGCGGCGGTGTCTGATGCTGGGGGCATGTCTTCAAATGTGTTCCGACATATACCTGGGCGTCTATCTCAAGTACGAACAGGCCGGATCGACGAGCACCGCTTCCTCCCAGGGTGCATTGGCTTTCATGTTTATTCATGCTCTAGGATATGCTATTGGTAAGAACCCCCCACCTCTAAGGGTTCCTTCAGCTCAGTCTTCTAAGCTTACACATGCAACTAAAAGGTTTATATATGCTACCATACCTCTTCGGCGGCGAGGTCTGGCCAAACAGAATTCGGTCTTTCGGAGGAGCTATTTCCCAGTGCTTCCACTGTATGAGAAATTCCATGACATGTGTGCTATTCCACAGGTGCTAACTATATTCAAAGGGCTCTTTTTCTTTGCCATGCTCTTTGCACTGCCCTCACTATTGGACGCGACTAATAATTGGGGGGCATTTCTCTTCTTCGCGGGCTGTTGCTTCCTAGCTCAAGTCTACGTTTTTTTTATGGTTCCTGAAACCTCGGGGCTGAGTGTTGAGGAGCTCGACGAGGTGTTTGAGGGTCCATGGCTTAGCGCGTACAGATACTCTCGGAAGCGCAACCAGCTGGTCATCGAGGCCGCGGATTTAGAAATTCAGAAGTGAGCTGCCCGCTGTCCTTGCTTGATTCTGTCTCTAACATGGAACTTTCCAATAGTGACAAGATTGTTGGAATGAAATCGGGTGAGAAGTTGGTTGTTTAGTTTTTAGTATTTCAGAAATCGATAGCAGATAGCAGTCGGTAGGAGGAATTTGAATAGTTCATTTCTTACGAAAGGAACAAGTTCCGAATGTCATATTCAGACCGTCACTCATTCCTTAGAGCCTCTAGATGTTTCAGGCCTCTCGTTTCTGGACTAAACAGCTGCCAATTTGAATGGCAAACTGATATTCAAGGCTGTCGACACCTATGTTGATACCCTTAGAATCATGTGACTTTGTGTGTATATGCGAGGGGTAGTAGAAATTGGAAATCCATGAACAGTTCCATGTAAAGATGATCCTAGGAGGCTCATGAGCTGTGGCACTGTTGCTGTCGGAATATTGCCGCCTCTATCTAAGAGGGGCACGCTCATCCGGACGACAGCTATCGGCCGCCGGTTCTCCAAGAACTGCCCGGAAGAATACGAGCGACCAATAGAAAAAGACGCAGAATTGGAGACCGTGGTATCTGGGCTTTTCGGTAACATCCGCTCAGCCAATGAAGCTTTTAGTGCTCTCCACTGCATCTGATTACTCAGACTGGACAATTGTCGGGACTCGGGCGATAGAGATGTATTTAAGCAGCTGGCCAAAGGTGGCCTTCAAGACGGAAATCACACATCCCCCGATTAAAGCTGAAATCATCACGACAAAATATCATTGAGACACAAATCATGGAGCCCTCACCTATCACAAAAGAGTCTCCAATTGTGATAGTCGGGGCTGGTGTTTTCGGTCTCAGCACGGCTCTTCATCTCGCTCAGAGCGGCTACAAAGATGTCAAGGTCATTGATAAGCAGCCATACAAGAAAAGTTTGTACTCTTACGACAATGGCTGTGATGCTGCTTCAGCCGGTGAGTAGCATGTTGTTTCCCATGGCCAATCTCATCCGCTCATGGAAGCTAGACATGAACAAGATTATGCGCGCCTCATACGGGTCTGAAGTCGAATACCAAGAGCTGGCGTTAGACTCGGTCGCTCAATTCACGCGGTGGAACGAAGAGATTCAGAGCGGAAAAACTCTGCCCCCCGGCTTCAACACTTCGGACATCATCTACTGCAGAAATGGCAATTTGACTGTCAATGACCAGGAAAGCTTGACAAGCTTCGATATCCAAAGCATAGATGGGATGAAACGAGCGGGCCTTGGAGATACTCAATTCGTGACCAATGATCCCAATGACATCAAAAGAGCTGAAGCCGCAGGCTTCGGGTTTGCAATTAACCCGTTCAACCGGAGCTTGGAGAAGAACTACGGAGTATTAGACACTTGGGGTGGCATGGTGTACGCTGATCGCGCTTGTCGTTTTGCTTTATACAAGGCAGAGTTACTCGGAGTGAAGCTAGTGCTGGGTGACCCGGCGGGGAAGTTCGTGCAGCTTCTCCGTGAACCTAGTTCTGGTAGGATTGTTGGTATTGAAACAGCCGACAAGGCACAGCATCATGCTGCTTTGACCATTATGGCATGTGGAGGGTGGACGCCGTCCCTGATCCCCCAGCTGGATGGTATATGCGAAACTACCGGCGGAAGCGTCAGTATCTTCCAACTCCCATCCGAAAATAAGGAGTTGTGGGAAAAGTTTGCTCCTACCAATTTTCCCACCTGGAAGTACGTGCCGCCTCCGCTGCTCATGCTATTGCGTTTGATCTCTTATTCTAACATTCGCAGATACAAGATTCGGGACGGTGCTGCCGGAGGGTTATACGGGTTTGCAAGGGACCCCCGCGGCAAGATCAAGATTGGCTACCGTGGCACCAAGTATACCAACCCACAGATCCAGGCAGACGGCAAAGCCAGAAGTGTCCCGATCACAAGATGGACCCAGGAATCGACAAAGAAACTGCCTCAGCAGTCTGCCGGGGTAATTCGTCGGTTCGTGGACGACTATCTCCCGGAATTGCGGTCGTGCCCGGTCAAGACACGCCTTTGTTGGTATACCGATACCTTCGATAATCATTTCGTCATCGATTTCGTTCCCGGGGCCCAGGGTCTCATGGTAGCAACAGGAGGGAGCGGTCATGGCTTTAAGTTCCTTCCTAACTTGGGCCGGTTCGTTGTGGATAGAATTGAAGGAAAGAAGGATGAGGAGAGCCTTCTCAAGTCATGGCAATGGAGAACCCTACCTGAAGGGGAAAAGCCTTTTAACAGTATTATGGAAGGTCCCCACAGCGAACGAGCTCTACAGAATCAGCTTCTCACCAGAGACGACAGCCTCGGTACCCAGAAGAGCAGCCTCTAGAGGTATCCACGATTTAGAGCAGATGATATGAGGGTCTCCTGGTCTTCTTGCTGCTATACAATAGACTAAAAAGAAATCAAGCTTTTGATCTCATTATATCACATTTCATATAGTGACTTTGTGTCAATGGATCTTGAGGCTTGTTTCATGGGATCAGAGATCTGAAGGATAAACGGGAGCATACTGGATGATTTTGCACGCACCTGCTGCCTAGCTGCTAGCCACATCACAATTGGCAGGGCCCTTTATCATTGCATGAGATGGGAAGTTGAAGATTTTGCAGGAACTGTGGGTTACACGGACAACAGCTCCGTTGCAACGAGGTCACACCCAAATGCCCTTGGCTATTCTAGCCCCGACTTGGCTGGTACAACTTCGGATCTCTCTGTGCAAAGGGGCAATTCACTAGCCCTATGTAGCCATGCGTCATCTTCAACTTTGATTGAACATTGGTGACACGCTGTCCGGGTGAGAGAGTTGAGCTGGAGACAGGAAGGATCAATTTCCTCTGGTCCTATAAGTCTAAATATCACAGACACCCTTCTTCAAAGCCTAGGGGCCCCCTACAGGTTCACAGACAAGGCCCTTCAGATCACGACTATCCATTTCAGTCTTGATTTTGTCGGCTTGATCCAATTCCAGGCGGCAATACCAAATATAGCTATTTTACTCAAACTGGACCAAGGATTTGAAAATCCAGAAAGCAAAGGTGTTCTCCGCAATATGCTCTGCCTACAAGCGCTGTGGACATGGCCGAAGAGGCGCAACTGCCGCGCCGAAGACGATCGCTCTCTACTTACGTGTTGCAGATCTTTCGACCAATCCTGGCAGATGGATGAGAGGAACGAAGCCTTGAATAATCCACAGCCTCTAGAGCAAGAGCGGTACGTCAAGCTGGGTATTGGCGGCGCTGGAAACATACGCAAGTACGTGTACTCCCTCTCAGCCGTGTTTCACTGGATCTGGGGAACTAAAACATTTAAAGAATAGTTCGGTCCAAAAATCACCAGAGTGACTGAGGAGAAAAGGTGAAAAGTCTTCGGGTTGCTGGTGTCTTAAGTGCTTTTAGCCCTCATGTTTCATCTCAAGGGGCGGGTGGTGAGGAGGCGGCCAGCCACACCCGCTAGCAAAGCAAGGGACACTGATACTCGTTGCCATACCCCTGGAGATCCAATCGTGCCTCGCTCGAAACTAGCATCCTCGGGCCCTGCTTTCGGACATTTCTAGGGTCATGTTTTGATTTTGGTCTCGGATAGGAGGGCGCTCGTTACACGCGGGCCGGGCCACTAGCTTCGAGGACTTCCCCAGTCTGCGACAGCTATACCCCGTAGTTGCAAATCGAATCGAATACAATGAGACATAATTCAATTTCCATTCTGACTTGGACCTCATGTTGCCTGGAGACGCGGGCCAAGCTTTCAGGTACCTATACCCACTCTGGCCATTCGGGTGGACATTGGGCGTATGGCACTCCCACGGACAGCTCAACGGCAACGTCAGGCCGCTCACCCTGCCCAAGAAATTAATTGATTTTTCTTTTTTTATAACCCACCCAATTAATTTCCCAGATTTTGATAGTCAGCGTGTCTTATCCTCCTTATTGAGCTTTATACGCTGGGTGGGAGTGGGGTGGCTGGGGGAGGCTGGGTTGTCCACTACCCGACGCATCAGCCAAACAAAAGCCCACTCCATTTCTCGAGCCAAAGGTTTCGAGTCCTCATTGACAGCTGAAGCTCCAATTCCCAACCTTGGGGAATGCATTTGATTTAGACGTCCTCGCGTGGAACTGTCGCGCCCATCTCAGATTCCAGCGATATGTCTGACTCGCCCACTCCACGAAACTTTAGTCTAAGAAACGTGAACTGTAAGTATAAACGAAGCCCACCCACAGGAAGAAAGCTTTTCATCGGAAGTGCTCTTGTCTGACCCTTTTGCAGCAAGCAGACCTCAAGTCTATCGCACAGAATCAGCACAGTCTGTTGCGGCTTCGGACGACTACTATTCGTTCTCAGATCGACAGACTTCAAGCCCGGACAGCCAAGTGACGGCTATGCGATTCATCACCCCGGAGTCCCATGCATCATCGCAGGCGTCTTCACCAACAGTACCAGGACAACCACAACCGGAAGTTGCTCAGCCGAGTCGTCAAGAGCAAGCTCCTGCCGCGGCCGGGGGCCTAACATATCCCCGGTCAGCTACTGCAAGCACAGTACGCTTTGGAGAAGATCAAGTCGCCCGCATCAGTCCCAAATCTGATCGCACAGTGCGACGGGTGCCCAGTGACTATGCGGGGCCTGCACCGACTCCCGGTTTGGATGATACGCCATATGTTCAGTTCGCCATCAACCAGCTGACCCACGATGAGAGTGGCCGACGAAGAGAGGGATCGATCTCCACTAGAGATGACTATCCCGCGGATCGGCTAGTCTATGATGAAGGACTAGGCTATTTTACCCGGACCAGGACCCCGTTGCACATGGAACTCCCCCAACGGCCTAATTACAAGTCGCCCTCGCCGCAGGCTCTGCCGCAAAGACCGAACTCCGTCGACCCTGAGTCGTTTGTTGCAGTTGATCCTCCAGAAGAGAGCTTATTGTACCCTAAGCTGGACTATCTACCGTTGGTGCTCAGACCATGGGCTTTGATGCTCGCTGTGTTATGCTGTCTTCTAATGATTGCGGGGGTCGCGTTTTGCAATGCTTGGTCTCAGCGACACCAGGGCATTTGGGGATACGACGGAAAGGGAGGAGGTCGCTATTTTGTGATGCAATTCCTCCCTCAGATACTGGCAGTTCCCATCGTGATTTGGACTTTTGTTATCCAAGCCGCAGTATATCGGATTGCACCATTTGCTATTATGGCGTCGGAGTTGCCTCTGGGAAAAGTCTTGCAGGAGTTGCCCATTCTCTCCCGCAACTTCATTCTCCCGACACGGCTCATTTTCGACATGGAGAATTTCTCTTCGGGTTTTCACTATTTACCATCTGGCTCTCAAACTTCTTTGCGATACCTCTTTTGAGCTGTCTCTTTCAGGCGAAGTACTTTGTTGTTGACGGGGAAGCAACGTGGAAGTGGACTTCCGTCCAATCTGTGGGGTGGACTTTGATTGCCTCCTATGGTCTTCTGACGGTCGGGCTGCTCGCGCTCGTCCTTCGATTCATGCGTGGATGGACTGGCCTGATGTGGGATCCAGTCTCCTTAGCAGATCTGATCTCCATTATCCAGCGTTCGAACATTCTCCATGACTATGAGCATTCTGAGACCGTTCCATCAGTCAAAGAGTCTCTTGACTCTCGTGTACTCAGACTGGGATACTGGAAACTATCCATGAAGCAAGAGGTTTTCTATGGCATTGGAGAAGTCGACGCACCGGTCCACACTCCATCGCTCCATCAGATCGACAAGGGCCAAGCCAGACAGGCTCATGGCTTGTCACAGGTGCGCTACGATATCGAGCATGGGAACGACCCGTATGATCAACAATTGTACTCTCCATTCACGCGGTATAGATGGACCCCTTGGTTCCTGCGAAAACAATTCGTCATTGCGTGGTTAATAATAGTCTTCGGCCTGTTCATCGCTTTTGTCACCGTCAGCTACGTCGACGATGCCATCGAAAAGGGCTTTCTTCCCAGACTCCCGACCCTCCCGTCAGTCGACGCATTTTCCGCCTCCAACTTCCTCTACAGCTTTATTCCAGCGTTAATTGGCAATTTCCTTTTCCTCGCTTGGCAACCAATCGACGTCTACCACCGTGCACTCCAGCCATTTTTCGAACTCGCCGCTCCCGAGGGCGCAGCTGCGGAGAAGAGCATCCTGCTAGCCTATCCAGCTGGCCTGCCACTTCAAACAACCATTCAGGCCATAATGAACGGACACTGGAAAGTCGCCTGGTTATCGCTTATGAGCCTTGTCTCGATCGCCATCCCCATCCTAGCGGGTGGCGTATTCATGGCCCTGTATTTCCCATCCGACGACAAGATCCGAATTTCCGCCGTGATGCCAGCATACGAAGCCCTGGTCGCCTTCTGCGCCCTCTACGCCCTATCATTTCTGGCCATATGGCCGGGACGCCGGCGCCATCTTCCACACGACATTACCACCCTGGCAGACCTGATGAGCTTTCTGTATCAGTCCCCGCTTCTCGCTGATAAGCTTCTTCGTGAGCCGCGCAGCAAGACGGATCTGGTGACTCGCCTGATTGTTGCGCCTCCAACGGAGCGAATGTATCCTATGTATGGCTTTGGTATCTATGTCGGTCGTGACGGGAAGGAGCATCTCGGTATCGACCGGTTCGAACGCCCGGGGCGAACCGACATGTTGATCACTACGGGGTCTATGAAATGATCACCCCGTTCTTTTTCGGATCATCCTATGCTTTTTTACGACTTGTATATCCCTTCAGCGCTTTATTCGGACATGAAACATCTTGTCTTTGTTTTTCGGTTTTTGCATATCCATTTCGATGGATCACATAGCGGCATTTCTTTTGATGCTCACCGTGGGGCATTCATCATCGGCGTTGCTGACTTACGTCCTAGTTAGGTAGATACGATTTATGTAGACAAGAATTGATAATAATGGACTATATAATGGGAAGTTATCAAGAAATCACTATTGAATGTCATATTTGAGTTTAAGTTTGTCTTCTTTTATTACCCGAGTAATTCGCGCTATATAAGTACATCAGGGATTGCTCGGCATACACGGTCTCTCCACCCACGCCTCAGCGCTGGAAGTATATGACCAGAATCCTCTCCAACTGCGTCTCGATCCAGCTCAGCTGCTCCGGTGGAAGGCCAAAAGTGGAAGTCTGCAAATTCCTCAAGTACGGGAAAATATGCCACGGCCCCATAAGCGGTGCCGACATCTTATGCGTCGACGTAACAGGCCGATCCTCAGAATACGGATAATCCACAAGGTCAGGCACCATCCGCACCGACCGGACCTGGCTCCCGAGGAAATAAGGCACAGAGGCACAGACGTCGTCGGCAAGTGATCGAAGGGTGCTCTGCGCTTGTGCAGATTTGACTCCGTCGGGGTCTTTGGATGGCAACAGGCGAAAACAATTCAGCATGATGCTCTGGACAAGCATCCTGCAATCGCGATATGTATTCCACGTGGATCCGATCCACATGTCGTTGTAGCAGTCGCATCGATTGCGGTAGATTCCAGCACCGCGGACGGAGGGGGGGATTATTGTTGCTCGTTGAGGGAGCCAATGTGCTGGCAGCCAGTATGACCATGAAATTTAGACCGATGTCGACCTGGGTGGCTTTGTTGAGGAGGGATATCAAGTCAGATTCGTCAGGTTGGCGAACGTTTACTTCGTCCCATGCTTGGCGTAGTTCCACTAGTGCGGAGGCAGCAGTAGAGAGGAAATTTCGGGGCGATGGGGTTGGATTGACTTGAGCTAGTGGCCAGATTTCAGGTTTAGGGACCATGGGACTTGCCAGGCCGCGGGTGGTTTTTATCTGAAGATCATTAGCACTTTGTATGGACCCGGTGAGCGGCTTGAGGACGTACAATATGAGTCTGAACAGCTTGGTACAGGGGAAACGTTGAGGCTGTCTGATGCGCTGGAGCCCTTTTATTGCTGTTTATCAGCGCCACTGCTCCTTTCAAATGCGCCTTCGCAGGGAATACCGAATCCTTCATAGCGGCGAATTCCTTAATTTCCCTCATTAGCCTGAAGCAAATCGCGGCAAGTAGCATTAGGGACAGTACCTCATAAGTGGATAACAGGAGTATAGATGTGAGTATAAGGTCGTACTCTTCATTAATCACCTCTGATATCAAGGCGTCTCGGAGTTTTGGTAGAGCCTTGGTGAAATACTTTTCAGATAATTTCAGCAAGGAGCTCTGACCAGTCCATGCGGCAACGGCAAAGAAAGCCACCGCCATCGTCGCAGAATGGAGGTGGGAATCAGTCTTCGCTTCGGCATATACATTTGGAAGAAACTCCATGAACCCATTTCGGACATGGGGATCCTTTGGAAGGTACAGATAGGAATTAAAGAACAAAGGGAGAACATTACTTTTGAGAGGTAGATAGAGATCATTCGGTGACTGATACCGAGGCCAATAGTCAGCAGGAGGCCTCTCCTTCACCAAGGAGACGCTGCTTCCAGTGGACTTTTTCGATGCTGTAGAGTTTGGGTCGCGCCATGGCTGGCTTGCATCACACTTGCCGTTCGGTGAAGGAGATAGCCTGACACCAGTAGGGGAAGGCGCTATGAAGAATGAAGTCTGGTCGCGTAATACCACATCGAACGGATGTTTGTATCCCGGACATGAGCGGCCTGTTTTAGTACACGCCTTGCAGTGGGGTCGCGCTTCATCACACTTTTTTTTTTAAGTCAGCCTACTGAGAGTGTGCCTTGGATGGAACATAGTTACCTTGATATGCCTTTTCCGGCAGTTTTGACACCCTGCGCTTGGCTTTCCGCTATACACCATGATTTCTGGTATGGATTGGGAAGGGGGCTGAAGATCATTCGCATCATCCCCTTAAGTCGTCTAGCTTTCAAAGGATCATTGATAGATCGCAGTGAGCCAGTGAGCCAGGCCCTCTGGCATGTAAGACCTAAATTTCCTGCAATCAGAAGCCGGTTGATGCGACTATCAGGGCTGAGAATGGCCAATCTCGTGGTATTGGCATACCCACAGTCCCCTTGGAGCCCCCACAGGACCCTCGTCGCGGTCACATGACCGTAGCGTCTCCATCTCCACGATTGAATTGTCGAGCTGATCCCGCGAATTTTCAGCAATTAGCCTGACGAGGCTCGGTTCCTTCGAAGCCACTTACCTGGAATATCGCGTCAATACCTGCCATTCCGAATATTCATTCCTAATATCGCAATGGTGTCCTTCTTTGGCTGGGGCTCCAGCTCCAAATCAGACCCCGGCGAGACCCAATCGCAAGACAAGAGTATTTCAACAGACCAAACCAAACCCACACAGTCATTACCGTCATTGCAACCCCCACAAGTCATCCAGCCTCCGGCTCCTCGCGATACTACAAACCTCAAACTCTTCTTCGGCGGTGCCGCCTTCTTCACTCTCTCACTGCTCATCACAAGGCGCGCAAACCGGAAGAAGCTCATCGCGTGCATCCCGCCCTACTACTCTAGCTCAGTCTATTTCCAGCCCAAAGTCAATGGTGCAGCGGAAGCATTCGAGGCGCTGAATCTAGCCACCATCAACGTCCTCTCGTTCGGCATGATGAGCACCGGAGCGGTCATGTATGCTCTCGACATCAACACTTTGGAGGATGCGCGACGAGTGATGAGGGCGGCCATGGACGGCGGAGCTTCTACCGAGCGTTCAAAGACGGATGAGGAGCTTGAGAAGGACGTGACCGAGTGGGTGTCGAACGTGATGGGCGGCCGGTTCCAGAAGCAGCTCGAGCAGCAGTTGGAGCTTGAACGGGCTAAGAGACAGACTGAAGGAAACCCGGATGAGAAGAAGAATTAGGTTGCATGCACCGGGTATAGCATATAATGCTCTTGTAAGATACACTCTACTCATGTTTCACGACACTACTGTACATTATGCATACTTCATATACCAAGAGAACAGATTTCGGCTTGAATTGGTACAAGAATACCCTCCTTTTGGGTGTGCGTTGATTGCGATCTGTGTTCCACTAGAATAATTCAGGCAGAAGTAGAGATTTGCGACAATATGCATGTAGGCTCAATATGGACAGAAAATTGGTGGGCGGCGACTAAAATTTGGGCGGTCAGACAGACCCCGAGTGGTTATATTGAACGTACACACCAACCATTGTGAGGAGTGGGACAAACTAGTACAGGAATCCTAATTTTGCCTTTTACCAAATTATGCCGTGGTTTGCCCAACATACTCCTCTATTCAATATTTGGAACCCCCACACTCGACAGAGCCGTCGATTTTTTTGCTTCTTGGAACCTGTAGTCATATTCGGCGTGCTAAAATTATACTATCCCCTGACTATTTTGTTATTGACATCTACAAACTCGATGCAGTGAAAAAGAAATTGATTTTCGGGTGCGTGTGTGAAGGCCAAAATCGGCCGTGTCCATTATTTTCCACTGCCACTTCCGGAACGCGGAGGTCCTAGGTTCGACACCCGCCCCTTCCACTTTTATTATTTGCGTCCTTGCGGATCGGCTCTTTTAACCTGGTGGAAAAATATATGTCCCTATTTACTTCACCTTAGTATAATTTCGCATCCAATCAAGCGCACTCATGTTCACGGTACCTGACTTAAAAGCTCTGAAGGCACCTCCTACCTGAATTCGCAGTACTATTGATCTAAGTCGGGTCCATTAGTTAACTACGGCAGTGGAAAGAGGTTGCATACGCACCCGCAGCAAACCCTGTTCATGCCCAGGTAGCCAAGTAATATTCTTTTATCCAAATCACATAGAGGTTCTTCGGCTTTCTGTTATAATTATAAGATATCTCGTTCCTATTCGACAATGACCCTCCGGAATTGAATACACCTTAGTATTGGGGCATATTTGGACCATTTTCTAAAAAAAAAAATAAAAAAAAAAATAAAAAGTCGACTGAGGATCCATCGGAGTTGATTCCAAGTCTTTTCACACTATCATATGCCCATTGCAGATTGCTAAATCACCGCCTCATAGCAGGAGTAGGTTTGCCGTTACCCAAAGGAGACTCGGGCAGGACACGAGTCTTCACTATGGTCAGTGCTAATTTCATGCTAGCAGTAGAAATTGGAATCACTTTGCGTCTCATAATGAGTATCGTCTACCTGATCTCTTAGAACACACCCTCAGACCAGTCTGTCATCGCCTTCACCAATTTCTCAGGTGGCACTTCACCCTTGTCCGCTTCCCTCGCGGAACCAGGACGACTAAGGAAAGACTTGAAGAAAAGCTTCAAATTCGGAGACTCCTGCTTCGCATCACGCCCGTAAACATCCTTCGACTGCCCGCCGGCAAACTCGGTCATGTCAACCCCGTAGCAGTCCCGCGTGAATTCGAAGAACTGGAATAGCGTGATCTCCGCAATGGTAGCAGGCCTCTTGCTGCCGCTGTCCCAGCGTAGATCGGTCGGGTCATACTCGTTTTCTTCCATCCAGTTCTCAATGTTCATCAGGTTGCGTCGGACCCATTGAAGCGTCTCATTTGCGGCGGCTGGGATACGCTGGGTGCCAGCGCCGGAGCCGAAGAGGCGGACAGGGTTCCAGCCGTCGGTGAGACCCGCTGCTAGCGTCAGGAGCTCATTGTGTTTGGCTCTCAGAAGCATCGCATTTACTTTTTCGTCTCCAGGCGGTATGTTCAGGGACAGGTTGGTGCGCAGGGTTGGCGGGTTGGGTAGTTTGGGAAATCCGTATCGACCGGCAAGACATAGCTCGTCAATAAATTCCATAATAGCAATCGATTGCTTCACGAAGACTGGAGATTTTGGAGATATGTCGCTCCCCTGGGGAATCATAAGAATTGGGAGACTTCCAGCAGGCCTAGCGGGGAACTCTGGCGGTGCTTGGTCGCCATTTTGAACGTCGGAGACAGGCACGATGGTCACGAGCGAGGCTGGTATAGACCTTTCACGGAGATAGATGATAAGTCGCCGAGGGAAGGGCTGCCATGGGTAGGCGTATAGTAGCCAGGGCTTGGGAGCGATCATAGATTGCATTTTGGGGTTGTTCGATTGAGGTCTTGTGGGTTCAAATGGTAGATCTGATGGACTACCGATACAAGCCAACAACCGGCTTTTTATGTTGGCTTCGGAAACTTTTCGTCTGTTCGGATATTTTACAGGTAAGATAACTGACGCAATCTCGCGCACGGCGATTTGTAAGTCGCGTCTTCCTAAGTTCGAGGCCGACGCAGTAGAATGTTTCCGAGATGTCTCCGGGGACAGACTTCGGCCAACGCTGATCGTTTCCTATACTGTGCAGAGGTTTATAGGACAACATGTTGGATAATATACTCGTGGGAAATTCGTTAACTGTTCGTAAGGCTGAGTCTCCAATTCCGGGAATCACTATCGTACAACACAGTCTTGCTCATGCCTTTAATCGATCAACTCACTAGTGAGCTGCATATCTCTTCGCTTCCAGCAACTACCACTCTTTCATCCCACCATACCACTAGTGAACTACATTCTTCCTCGTCTCCGAAAACCATCGTACAACCAGGACTTGTTCATCGCCTGCGTCGACTGTGTCTATCTAACTCATTTTATCATACCGCTGACGAGCATTTTCTTTTGTCTTCTCAAGGAACTCATCGTAGCGACCGCGAGTGTTACGTCCCGCTTCTTCAACGGCATCTCCCAGCTTGCCTCCTTGGGCTCCTAGCCCGACACCCTGAGCGTATACCTCGGTGGCAATTGGGGCAGTGACACCTGTCCCTTGAGCTCCCAGACCAGACCCTTCTGACCAGCCCATTTTGCTGAGTAGAGCAGCCCCTTTGGATGGAACGTTAGATGGGGGTTCCTCTGCTTCTTCAGGTTCAGATTCATATCCGGGTCGTGGGTCACTTGTGCCGACCTGGCCATAGGTTTGGCGGCGTTCCTTTGCTCGGTCCCGGTACTCGGACTCGGTTGAGTTCTGAGGAGGAGTGATAATTCCATGCTTGACCAGCTTGAAAATTCCTCGCTTTACGAGCTCTGGATTGTTCAGGTTCTCTCGGTGCATCTGGCTGAGGCGTTCATGTCTATTGACTTTAGCTGGAGACTCAAACTGGCGCAAGCATAGATAGCAGCAGTTCCGGTTGAGATCGGCATAAGACTGTACAGGAGCAGACTTCTCCTGAAGCTGGTCCGCAGGCTGTGTTTCTCCCTCCTTGGTGCCGTGCAATTCTGCGTGGCGATCACTCCAGAATTTAAGAGCGCTCGGCATCGCAAGTCTCTTTGGGTTAGAGCTCCCTGTGGCTTCGGCCTTTCGCTTCTTTGGTTTTTCCTTCTCCTTGGGAGCTTTTTCCTGCTTTGTGACAGGCGTTTCGGTTGTCGTAGTATTGCCCTGATCATCGTCCTTGGCTGGTGACACTTCAAGCTCAGTCACATATCCACCGACATCCCAATACCTGAGCTTCATTGCAGGATTGATCAGGGGGCTAAACGTGAATTTATCACTGGTAGGTTCGAAATCCATCACAGGAACGAAAACGCCGGCATGAATGTAGCTGATCATGACTGGCCGAGATGAGATCGTAAATCTCTCGAATGAATTGAATCGAGCAAGTGCCGCTTGCGCATCCTGTTTCGTTTTCGTCAGTGAAATTCAAGCAGGAGTGGAGCTCAAGCCGGCATGGATGGCCTTACAGTAATATCGGCGAATTCTGCAAATCCGTAACGCCAGCTTTCATTCAGTCTGCGGTCGCGCACAAGCAGCACACGTCTAATAGAGCCCTCTCTAGCACCCAAATTAGCATCCCCAGTAGCCGATGCTGCCTTGCCTCCTTTCTTTGAGGTCACTGAGCCCGCCTCTTGACTTTCTGCGGCGGGTCGATATAACTTGGCAACACCTCTCGCAAGTAACTCTTCACTGACGGACCCATCCAACCCACGAATAAGGAGGAACTGAGATGGCTGGCTGTCCAGTGCGACGTCATTGTCACCGCTGTTGACAACCTTTTGGGGAGGCATTCCAAAGGGTCCTGCCGGAGGTTCTTCTGGTAACGATAGGTTAGCGCCAAGATGTTTCATTCGGGGCGGGTTGTCACAAACCCGGTCGATAAGTATGACAGCGAAAGCACTTCTGGCGGGTCGAGTAATTGGAAACACCACACTATTCCATAGCATTAGCTCGTCTCCAGTTTCTGCGCTTTTGATACGACACGTACATTCTGGCAAGGCCAATCCGGCTCATCCCTCGGGCGTGTGCGATCCTCCTTCTCGCGACAGTATGCAATACGGACTTTGGTGCTGCGCTGAGCTGTCGGGCCGTATAGGTAGATGGAAGGATGATTACGCTTGACGAACTCTCGAGATTCCTCGAGCGACCGGAATCGTAGAAAGCCTAGCTGCTTCGATACTCCTGTAGCAGCGTTTAGCCAGCTTTCGAGTCAAATGGTGTTCTTGTTCTCTGCGTCCACTCACTTGTCACTCGGTCTCGAATTATCCGGAGGTCGTCAAGCTCATTAACGTGGTAGGCATTTCGAAGCTCCTGCATGACCTATTCGGCAACAAGTATTAGCTTTCTGCGTGCAAAAGGATATCAAACATGATATTGCGAAGCTGCGTGCGGGGAATGCTCACGTCGTCCTCTGTCATGTCAATTGGAAATCCCTCGATCAGGACCTCGCGGCTCTCTTGGCCCATATAGCCGTATCCACGGTGACCACCACCACGACTAGGGCTGCCACTGCCACTGTATGGAGGGGATCTGTACCCCTCGTCATCACGGTCGCGGTATGGCTGCCTCCCACGTCGCGAATGGGGCGATCGCGAACTTCGGCGCCCGTGATCCTCGCGATCGAGATCTCTGTAGCCATGTTGCTCGTCGCGGTTTCTCGGGTAATCATATCTAGTATCTCTGTGCTGGTTATGAGAGTGGGAGTAGCCTAGATGCCCAGGGATTTCATTAGTCGCGGTCCAAAGCTCCGTTGCATGCGACACAGCGGAATGCGGGGGAGGAGGACTATACCGGGTGATCGCGATCGCTCTCGATCGTCATACATACGGCCGTCTCGATTGTCTCGGGAGTTACCCCCTCGACGGGGGCCTGGGTAGCCCCGGTGGCTGTCTGAGTACGGACGAACCATGTTGAAATGTGGGGAATGCACAAGTGAAGGAGAAACCTCCGAAGGCGAAGCTATGTATACACGACCGGCAGAACTGCGACGGTACACCGCCCTTCTCACCGTTCGTCTCTGTGGTTTTCATTGTTTGACTGGACGATTATTGTCAAGAAATAGATTTGCACAGAAAATCAAGATTAAATAGCTCATCATTTAGTGGCACTGGTTCATTACCTATGAGTCTACTAGGACTTGACAAGGTGAGAGTGCACTTTTAGTATTTCATTTTGAGAGACGTACTATCTATTTTAGGTGGCTCCACAGGTACGACGCGCACAATATCTGGGCGATAAACATCGATTCTAATACCATACGGCTGAAGAACCTATTTCAAACTCGAAGAGAGCGGAGGAACAACTATCTTAAAAAATATGTATATATTATATTTGTTTATCTATCTATGCTACAGAGCTAAGAGGCGAACAGAATGCAAGTCAAGGGCATAGCTCCAATGTTGCATCATCGTCAGCACCACCACGCACTAGGGTGGGGGATGTCCCCACTCGGAAGGCAATTAAACATACGAATTGGCCATTGGCTTGCACGGTGACTATGAATGGACAGTTGTCTCGTGTATTCGATCCAGCGTAACCCACCACAACCAGCCTATCCCTACAGCAGAAGCACCTCTCAGAGCCCGACGTTTCTCCGCCAAGTGCCCCGCGGTGGGAGCGCGTCGGCCGACCAGTCTATACCTCTTAATAAGACCCAAGGGTCCTCCGCTCGAATCTTCTTACACATAACACCGCCGTCGGCAATTGACTCTCTACACTATGGCTGCCCCTCCTAAACCAAACAACCACCGTGCTTGGTGGAAGGAGTCCTCTGTCTATCAGATTTGGCCTGCTTCCTTCAAAGACTCGAACGATGATGGCATTGGAGACATCCCGGGTATTATTTCAAAGCTCGACTACATCAAAGACCTTGGGGTGGATATTGTTTGGCTATGTCCATCATACAAGTCGCCTCAGATCGACATGGGGTACGATATCGCCGACTATTACAGCATCGCAGATGAGTATGGCACGGTCGCAGACGTGGAGAAACTGATCAAGGGCTGCCATGACCGCGGAATGAAACTTCTGATGGATCTGGTCGTCAACCACACGAGTGACCAGCATGAGTGGTTCAAGCAATCTCGGAGCTCGAAAGATAATGAGTATCGGAACTGGTATGTCTGGAAGCCTGCCCGTTACGATGAGCAAGGCAACCGGCACCCTCCCAATAACTGGGTTTCACATTTCCAAGGTAAGTAGTCAACCGGCGATGCTGTAGAACATTTCTCTGATTATACGGTAGGGAGTGCGTGGCAGTGGGACGAGCACACTCAGGAGTACTATCTCCATTTGTACGCCGTCGAGCAGCCCGATCTGAACTGGGAACATCCGGCAGTCGTTGAGGCTGTCCACAAGATCATTCGCTTCTGGCTTGAAAAGGGCTGCGATGGTTTCCGTATGGACGTGATCAACTTCATTAGCAAAGACCTCCGATTCCCCGATGCTCCAATCAAGGACCCCCGCACTCCTTGGCAATGGGGTGACAAATGGTACGCGAACGGACCACGACTGCACGAGCGCCTCAAGGGTATTGGATCAATCCTGAAGGAATATGATGCCTTCAGCGTGGGTGAAATGCCATTTGTTAAAGATGAGGAAGAGGTGCTTCGCGCGGTCCAGTTTGACCGTGGAGAACTGAACATGATCTTCAACTTTGAGCAAGTCGATATTGACCACGGTCCATTGGGGGATAAGTTTGAGCCCGGCAGCTGGAAACTGACCGATCTCAAGAAATTTTACGAGCGATGGCAGACATTCATGTATGCTCATGATGGCTGGAATGCTTTATACTGGGAGAACCATGACCAGCCACGATGCATTGATCGCTATACACATGCGCCCGAGGAGTATCGCAATGTTGCATCAAAGATGCTGGCTGTCGCACTGGCTTTGCAGTCGGGAACCCCTTTTGTGTATCAAGGACAGGAGATCGGCATGCGAAATGTTCCCAAGTCCTGGGCATTGAGGAATACAGAGATCTCGACTGCCTGAATCATTGGAATCGGTGAGTTAGTCCCTCAACTGCCCCAGAAGGAAACCACGCCTAATGATCCCAGAATTCGACAAGAGAGACCCGATGACAAAGAAGGCCATGCAATCGCTCTTCAGGAGTATCAGAAGAAGTCGCGGGACAATGCGCGCACTCCAGTCCAGTGGTCATCTGCTCCCAACGGGGGCTTCACCGGACCAAACGTCAAACCCTGGATGTCAGTGAATCCGGACTTTGAGCGAGTCAATGCGGAAGCCCAAGTCAAGGATCCGAACTCACCTTACCGTTTCTGGGGCTCTGTGCTGGGTCTTCGAAAGAAATACCTGGATATCTTCGTATACGGTGACTGGGTAAGCGTCGATTCCCCAAGTGAAGAGGTTTTCGCCTTTACTCGCCAGTATGAGAGCCAGAAGGCTCTTGTTGTGTGTAACTGGACCCCGAAGACTATTGAATGGGATGCTTCGAATAATGGAGTTTCCAACATCAAGGAAGTCCTCTTGAGCAACTACGGCAGTGCGGCGGATACCGCTCAGCGACTTGCGTCGGGCAAATGGTCTCTGCGTCCGTTCGAGGCTGTTGTCGCGCTGATCTAGTTGCAAGTGCAAGCTGGTTTGCTTTCCATAGACCTACAGCATCTGGAGCTGCAACCTGAACATGGGCCAGACTTCAGGCCCCAATAAATCTTTTCACTCTGTTACGAATATAGTATTGTATACATTTCGTCATAAGTTTAGAACTGCAATAAGCAACCAAATGAGGCATGGATTCTCCAACATGCGGACTAACACATGCTAGCATAGGCTTTATGTTTGAGACCGATTTGAATGGAACGCCGTATGTCCCAAATCTTTGGGGCAGGGCACTCTCTAGTGAATATGCAGTATATCACGCTTCGAGATTTTCTTCTAGCCTTTCCATCTACTAGAACGCAACTACTTCAGTGCGTTTACTAGGCTGGCAAGAAGAGTATAACCGAGAAACCAAACGAACACACGACCTGATATAGACCACATTGTACCGATAATGACTTTTGGGAATTCTAGTTCCTATGAACAAATGGCCATTCGAGTCATCGACCAGTGTGGTCCTCGTGAGCTTAATGTGGAGTTCCCATTATAATGGGCCACCGCGCCAGATATACGCTGCTTGCGATTTCAGCGGTTTAACGCCGGTGAGGATCCTCTTCTTTGCAAGGTTGATTACCGCCATATTAATAACGAGCACTGGGGCTCTTCAGTCATTACCGTAGTACAAAACGTCCGATCGTCGTCTATTCGGACTTTCGGGCTCGCTGCGAAACTCCGCGGAGTTTCGACCTTCTCAACTATAAGATGAGAGCGTCCTGGCACCAGCAAAACCCACAAGTCCAAGAAATTCTTTCGAGGTGAAGCGTACTGCAATCTATACCTTCTCAAACTATCTTAGTATTTCTCTTTTTTCCAATATTCAATCCCCGCGTTTCAAAATGGAATCCCAATCCTTCAAAATCTCCCCAACCACCACCATCCACGCGCAAATCGCAAGCCTAGTTCCGAACAGGAATAAGAAGCCCCTTCTCGTTTTCTTCCACTACTGGGGCGGCACATCTGCAACGTGGCGAAAGCTCACGGAGCCTACTTCTCCGACCTCTGTCAGCACCGACTACCCTACACTAGCCCTCGACCTCCGCGGCTGGGGCAAGTCGACAGGCCCATCCCAGGACGACGGTAACGCTTATTCGGCAACTTCCATGGCTTCTGATGCTGTCCAGATCTTGACAGACATTTCACAGAATGACGCCGGGGGGGCTTCTCACCCACGGGCTTGTCCTAGTCGGCCATTCCATGGGTGCTAAAGTCGCCTTGGCAACTCTGGCCAACTTGCCAGAGACTCTACTGAAGCTGGCTAAAGGGCTTGTGCTGATTGCGCCCTCGCCTCCGTCTGCGCTGCACTTGCCTGCGGAGATGAAGGAGCAGCAGCGGGGCGCGTATAGTTCGGAGGAGTCTGTACGCTTTACGTTAGGTAATATCTTATCGAGTTTCACCTTGCTTGATGAGGATGATATCCGGTGTGGTGTCCGGGATAGTCTGAGTGGTAATGAGTTGGCGAAGAAGGCGTGGCCTGCCTATGGTATGGAGGAGGATATCTCGTCTGAAGTGAAGACAGTTCTAAAGGCTGTGGTGGCGTCTGATCCGGGCTTCAAGGCCGTCGTTCTAATTGGAGATGGTGACATCGTTGAGACAAAAGAGAAGGTCGAGGCTGAAGTCGTTCAGGTTCTGGTGGACAGTGGAGTCCAGACGTCTGTGAAGGTCGTCCAGAATGTGAGGCATCTACTTCCGTTGGAAGCACCCCGCGCGGTCCAGGAAGTGATTAGCAAGTTTTGATAGAACTCATTGTATTGCTTGTTCATCACCGGGGATCGTAGACCAGTATCTATGACCTATGCAAATCTATCATGAAGAATTTCCGACGCGTAGTCTTACGAATCTAATACCAAGAGATCTGATAGTTTATCCAAGTAAGCATGAGGCCGGACAGGGCCCTCTACAAAGTCCTGTTTCGAGCTCACGCCAGTCAAAACACCCAAAGTGCCCCCGAGCTTACCTTCCAGACCAAATCGAATATCCGTGTTCGCACGGTCTCCAACCATCACCGCACGGCTGCGATCGAACTTGAATTTCCCCTCAATTGAATCCATCATCGCCTGGTTCGGCTTACCTAGGGCAACCGGCTCCTGGCCACCGAGCATCATGATCAAAGGAGCGCTCATGGATCCTGCGCCGGGGAAGAGGGTGCCCGAGTTGGGCAATGTCGAATCGATGTTCGTTGCGAGGAACACGGCTCCGCGCTTGATATAGTGGTAGGCAAGAGCGATCTTGAAGTAGTTTATGTGGAAATCGAGGCCAACGAGGACGACGCCGACCTCTGGGTCAAGCAGAGACTCGTCACCTGCAGCGATCATCTTGTAGTCCTCGGGCTTGATGTCGCGACGGTAGGCAGGGTCTGTGCCGCCAATGAAGGGGACATTCTCGGAGCTGAGTTCTTGCTCGATCCCGTTCTCGCCGATTACGAAGACCTTTCGCTTGTTCTCGGGGAGCTTGAGGATGCGGGAGATGTAGATTGAGGCGCTGTACGATGATGAGAAGATCTCTTCCTGTGGGGCTGTCAGTGTGGTCCGTTTCCAGTATCAACAGTTGGAGTCTGACCACTGTGCTTGGGATCTGAAGACTCTCAAGCTTCTTCCTGTAGTCTGCGCGGGACTTGGTGCTGTTGTTGGTCACGAAGACAACCTGCTTGCCTAGGAAAAACGTCAGCCCCGGCGCTTCCAATTCACCTAAGTGTAGATCATACCGTTCTTCCGTAGTAATTCCAAAGTCTCAACTGTGCCAGGAAAGCAGTGGTCACCAGACCAGAGCACACCTAAATACCCGATCTTATCTTAGTCCCTGTTTGTTCCGAAGTGCCTTGCGGAATGCGCAGAGCGGAGAGAAGGCCGGGCTCGAAAGAGAAGACAAGGCACATACCGTCGCAGTCGAATAGAAAGACCTAGCAGTATTCGTCAGTCGATTGATCTGGGGGTGAGGCGCAAGCAGGTACTCACATCGAACTTGTCCAGGAACTCGCGGATCCCGGCCTTGTCGCCAGTCAAGTAGCGCGGGGTATTCACGGAAGCAGAGGATGCCATGCTTGCAGAATAACAGGAGAATGGCGCAACGGGGGCGCGAAGAAGGTTGAGACAAGACGAGCGAAGAAGAGAGAGTCGGAAGTTCATGGATTCCTGTACACCCCGAATTCCCGCAAAGGAACTCGGTGACTCGCCGATCGCGTGGGGCAGAACGTGGGGCAGTCACCTTCTACACTTTTAACATAGACTGCGTAATGGATTCACCCATGCTAGAATTGATTGACACATACACGCTCAAATTGCTATCAGAGAGTTTGATGTAAACAACTGCTGCCTCGTTCGAGATTCAGAATGGCTCGACTGCCTCGGACGCCGCTGTCAGAGCCTTCCGGAAGAGATCCTTCAGGTATTGCAAATCCTCGATGCCAATGCTGATTCGCACCAAATGCTCGATCACACCGAACTTCGCGGCCCACTCTAGCTCGGAATAGTGTGCTATTAGGGTATATGCACAGCACAACGTAAAGTTGGTGCCCAAACTAGGCCCCTTCGCCACCAGGAGGGCATCGTGGAATGCCACAGCTGCGGACGGTTGTAGGAATCGAATAGAGAGGAGAAACCCATACCCTTTGCCTGGCTTCTTGAATTCATCATACACCTGTTGCGAGGAGCTCCCTTTAGGATAGAACACTTCCGCGACAGCTGGATGATCACGAAGCATCTGCACCAAGCTCTCCGCATTGCGACTTGCTTTGACAACTCGGCTTTCGAAATTCGCACTATTCTGCTCCATGACCATCACATCTAAGGGAAAACACGTGTCCTCGAAATAATGGCCGATGCTCTTGCATAACCGCTGGTAGAACTTGGACCGAGGATTCAGGACCAAGCTGCCGCCCATAACATTGCAACCCCCACTGAACATTTTCGTCAGGCTGGTGCATATTACATCACACTGGTTGAGAATGCTAACATTTACTGACGTTGCTATCGTGTCGTCAACGACGAATAGAAAATTGTGCTTGCTGGCGAGAGCGTGTATCCTCGACAGATCGGGAGAGCTCAGAAGAGGATTTCCTGGGAACTCAGTATATAATGCGTCAATACGCAGGCCTTCATCGAGGTCTTTCTCAAGTTGATCTAAATCAGAGGCGCTGGCATAACCGTAGAGAACACAGTCGAATTCATGGACTTTGCTCAGGACTTTGAATGTGTCGACGTATAAGAATCTTTCAGTTTTAACATCAGTATCCGCAAACTCGCACTGAAGCTCATCGCGCATCTTATAGTGACCACTTACCCAAATATGGCGACTTTATGAACTGCATCACTACCTTGTATCTTGTTAATGGCTGCTGCCGCATGGTAGATAGCCGACATGCCAGAGGGATACAAGTAGACATCCTCAAGTCCTGTCGGATGGGAATCCGTCCCTAAAAGATCCGAGATGCGCTGGCGGAGAGTAAAACTAGCATTTTCAGCTTCCTCTAGCGGTAGAATCATCGGCATGGTTTTCTTTGTCGGGTGTCGGAGGAAAGGCGCATTCTCAAGCCAAAAGCATGCGCATCGACTGGAGATCCCAAGGCCAGCGTGCTGCCAGAAGGACTTGGCCCGTGGCAAGAGATTATCTGCAAACACATTCGCATATATGATATCTTGCTCCAAGCCGACATAGGTCAGGCTGAAATCCTGGACAATTTGGCACTCTCCAGAAAACCTGAATTCGAGAACAACTATATCGTCTTGAGAATCGCTGAGGAATTTTTGGCAGGTCTTGGCCATCCATTTCTTTGGGAAAAGCAGTGATGCTTGACCTGGTTTTGATACCAGTGCTGCTGCCTTGGGACATAAGGGGTCAAAGGCGTGTCTGCGCGTTGCCCATTCTAGAAGCTTGTTTGATAGCTCTCGAACAACGAGAGGAATAAAGAAGCGTGGGTATCCAGTTCTCATTCTCTCGAGAAACTCCGCGTCTTTTCTGGCCCATTTCAATGTATTTTCCCATGTCTGCAGTGACACACTTACTGCCTTTGAAGTGTTAACCTTGGTATCAGGGGACTTCGGTGGGCCAGGCTCACATGGTTGTCTTCAGGGGGCAGGGCATCTCCAGCTTCCGGGATATTGGTTTGAGTAATCGTTACTGTCGACATTTCTAGTATGGAGAGAACCTTTCCACTGCAAAGATTTGACTCGTAGAAGAGGGTGAACAACTCGGAAAACTCGTGTGATTGGGCCTCGCTTAGCACCGAGCTGGGAGATCGAGGAACATGACGAATCTACCTTAAAACGGCATCGCCTTTTTTCCTTTCTGTGGGGATTACCCTGCCTAGCGTCATTCTCAATTATACAATGCTCATTTCTGGACAATGTCTAGCCACTCTCAGCCCGTGGCTGCTTTTTCCGCATTACGATTCGCTGGGGTCCCATGAACTCTCATAAACGTGCATGAAAATTACGATCGCCATACAGGCGATCGTACTCTAGTTACCGCACATCCAATCCTTCTGGCTTGACTGCTGCGCTATGAGTAATTGTGTCACTTCCCTGTTCAGCTAGCTGAAGTCGCATATCCCTACATATTCCCATATGACGCCACATGCATCAAGTAGAAGCTTGTCAGCAACCAATCAAGTGTCGTGCTTGCAGTCCTGAAGAATCAAGCAGGCTCCGTGTCCTGATCTTCCTCTGCGGATTTGCTCTTATAGGCTGACAGCTGGTTGTTTTCCATGAATAATCCTGAAACAAAACCACATGCCGCAAAGGCGAGCGCTAACAAGAACGTACGATGGACAGCCGCCATGTAACTCTGTTTTAGATAATGGCATCCATCTTTGCCCGCGGAAGGCATTTGATCGCTTCTTGCAGATTGTCCCCTTCAACACCAATGCGGAACAAGAGACTGGCCACAGACAATCCAATCGTCGCACCGCTAGATCTGAAAGCATACATTACGGATGTAGCAGTTGCATGTTCTTCGTGCTCAACGGTACTGAGAAGACCGACAAGTAATACTGTCTGTCTGCCACCAAATCCCAGCCCGTTGAGGAACAGGAAGAGCTCTGATAGAGACAGTTTCGTGCTCAGATTACTGAACGCAAATCCGGCGCTGCCCGCCGTCATCAGAGCGGGTGCAATCACGTTCAACACACCGTATTTCCCGGTGACGCGAGTATACGTGCCTGCGAGGAACGGCCCCAATCCCCCTCCGACAGATTCCGGAATTAGTTGGATCCCAGTCTTGCTCGTGCTGGCGCCCTTGAGCTGCAGGTAGATTGGTACGTAGAACATCAAAGTATAGAACATCATGGATCCGAAGAAGGCGGCTACGTACGCCGCTATCAGAGTCCGGTTGTGAAGAAGCTTCAGCGGGATGATAGGCTCCTTTGCAAAGCGATATTCTATCGCAACGAAAAGGACGAGGGAAATTGCGGATAGAGGAAGTGTTATGGCAGGGAGTAGCTTTAGATCCGCCGATTTGCCACTCTCATCGCTAAGACCGACGAGGAGCAGCGCAAGTGCAGCCACAAGAGTGAAAGCTCCGAGAAAATCGACACGTGCGAGCTTTGCCTTGATACTCTCATCATCAGATGCCTTTCGCGGGATAGAAGCAATAGTCCCGATGCCAACAATGATAGATGAGGGCACCAGGATCGCGAAAGCCCAGCGCCATCCTAAGGTATCGTTCAGAGCACCTCCAACCACGCCTCCGAGGCCCGACCCCGTCACATAGAGAACCATGCCCACGCCCTGCCATAGCCCACGACTCCGTAAGGGAATATGGTCCGAGCAAACGAAAGTACAGACCGCATTGCATGCGCCACCGCCAACCCCAGAGAGGACTCTCCCGAATATCATCACCGGCAGAGACCTGGCGAGACTGCAGGTAAGATTACCTGCTGCGAACAACACGCATGCGATCAAGAAGCTGTTTCCTCGTCCAATAATGTCGCTTAATTTTCCACATAGTGGCTGGATGGCCGTTAAAGCGATCAGATATGACGATCCCAGCCATGAGATGGTCGCAATCGAGTTAAACTCTGTAGCAATCGCCGACGACACGGTGGAAGTAATAGTGCTGTCTGTGGTCGATCAGCTGAAGTCTTACAACTAGAAGCTGGGATGGTAAGATTACCCAGCGCAGCAAGAAATGAGCCAAGCCACGAAAAACCAATAGCGGTGATGATTCCCCACCGGTATTTATCAGGGCGATGGCGATTCTCGAGCAGAGCTGTCGACTCCTGTGGGTCACTTCCACTTGGCCCCATCTTGACTGGAAAATAAGGAACACGGGGTGGAGAAAAAAAAAGGAAGCTCCCAGAGGAATCGACAGCTATTTGAGATGAGGCGCTTTAGCCCGCGATCCGCCCTGTAATTGATCTTCGATTGCCGCTCGGTGCGGTCCTGGGTTGGGATAAAACCCGCCGATCACCTTTCAAGAGCTAGCGGGGTGATACAACCCATCCAGACGCACAGCGAGTCTCGCATAAGGAAGGTGTGAACACCAATCATGGTGGCAGATCGGGGCTTCATGGTGGGCTCAACTTATCAGCTTGCAGTTACCCAATACGAGTCTTAGTACATTAGCTCCAAGTACAAATACCAGACTTTCCTGCTTGACGAACCGTGAACGGCGCTAGTTAGCCTGCTGCAGCCTCGTGCATACAGCTCGTGTGGACCAAGGACTGAAATTTGCCACCCTGATGCGACCGAAAATGCTGAGCTCTCGAAAAAGCGCATAAGCATTTGAATGCGCATTTATGTAAAGAATTTTGATAAGCTTTCACGTTGAGTATAGAAGTACTTCATACTGGCCGATAAGGTCCGAAGAACATCACTCTAGTGCTGTTGAATCGAATAGGCCTCCCATTCAAGCCACTGCGGCACACACTCGGAAGCAGGAAGCCCTGTTTCAAGAAAAAAAAAAACAACATTACGACTGCTTTTCAGGAATACGAGGAACAGATGCGCCCCTGGATAAACACCGTGCAGAAAGATATTGCTAGCGGTGGAAGGAATCTATATGGATAAATTCTCCTCGTCGTTCCTGCGAGTTCAAATGACTTGTTTTCTGTTTGGGTGATATCATTATTGAGGCTCAACATGATTGCAATGTAAGATACCAAGGGGTGAAAACTGCCTGGATAGCCTTATATGGATCTCATTCACGGTTAGTTGAATTGATTTCTTTCTTGTTCAGGTATGGCCTAGTGTAGCAGTATCATGGTATTGTACAATACATAACACTCCACTTTCTTATATTGAGATTCATTTTCTTCATCCGAAAGATACGGTTGTTCCTTTCGAATTTTGGAGGGGAAGCGACGATGAGAATGTCCAGTGTAAGGATTGCCGAGCCAATGTACGAGTGCACACATATCAGGGTATCGTGATCATCCTCATTCGCGAAAAAATAATATTGTCGTAGATACAGAACGCCTTGGAATTTTTGAAAATGCGAGCCCCAAACGCCATTGGAATGACCAAGATAGATCAGGGATTAGCGCCTCCAGTAAATCATGCTTTAGTGCCACTCATGATTCCCGAGATGCGTAAAGTTAGATCAAGCACAGACAGGTGCTCATCAGAGCCATCCACCAGGCGCTTATCCATCTCAGAGAACGCCATCACGATCTTGTTCTTCTGGATGTCAGGGATGGCTTCGTTGAATACAACTCTTCGATATAACTGCGAAGGTCAGCTAACACATGGACTAAGATTGAGTACCAGAACATACCTGGCTGATCAACTGAGTCGCACTCCACCCGTCAGCAACGAGGTCAGTGACCACCTTCGAAACAGCTCCATACGAAGACCCAGAGCTCTTTGGCTGCATAGCCTGCATTAAGTCATCCAATATCGACTCAGGGACCACCCCTGCAATTTCCTCGATAGTGCGCACTGTGATGATTCCCGGCCCCGGGGCTCCAGCATCAGCCATCTCTTCATCCCCGTCGCTACTCTTCTCAGCCAGGCCAGAGGTACCAGCCAACCTTGCCGCACTCTGCAGATATGTGATCGCACGTCGCAAGTCACCCTCCGCTACCCGAATAAGAGTGTCCGTAACCCCGTCCTCGAGCTTCAAATTCTCCGCATTGGCAATATCCTGCAGCCGCACTCCCGCTGCAGCGTTGTCCAGCGACTTGAACCGGAACTTGCTGCAACGACTGGCCAATGGCTCGATGATCCTGGTCACATAGTTGCAGACAAGACAGAACCGAGTAATACGGCTGTAGGTCTCCATTGTGCGGCGGAGGGCCGACTGGGCATCTTGCGTCATGCTGTCCGCCTCGTCCAAATAATGATCTTGAACGGCGGGCACGGGTATTGGGCGCGGTATTCGGCATCCAGACCGCTGGGTTGGGAGAGTTGGGCGCGAGCGAAGTTCTTGACTTTATCACGGACAATGCCAATTCCACGCTCATCAGACGCGTTCAGCTCGAGGATACGCGAGCGATACAGGGCAGGGCCGAAGAGGGATTTGGCGAGGGCGAGGATGGTGGATGTTTTACCGGTTCCTGGAGGTCCGTAGAAGAGCATGTGAGGAAGCTAATTGAGATCAGTTACTAGCTGCGGATAGTCTTGCGGATGATTTCATGCGTACATTGGAGGCTTGCAAAGTCCGCTGGAGAACCTTGGTAGTATGGTCTTGAGCAGCAACATCGTCCAGAGTCTTTGGTCGGCTATATGATTGCATTAGAGATGGCCAATGCGATTGGGGATGCTGTCGGGCTCACTATTTCTCCACCCATGGTGCCAGGCGATTCTGTTCCTTGTTATCGGTCACCTTGGGTTTTGAGTTGCTCGAAGCAGCTGCAGCTCGGGCCTTGTTATTGAAAAAAGTGGAAGCCATTATGAACGAAAAGGCCTGTCCAGGTAATGCGCGGGAATCTTTGGCCTCAATGGATTAGAAAGGTGGGACTGGCGCGGTGAGACGCGTCTCCGCGTGTGCACGTGACTCCAGGCCTACGGACTATAACACCAGACGCAACAAAAGTGAGGTTATATTGAACAAATTTGACTACCCTTTCGCCCTTCGGGGCATATGGTCAAATGAAAAAATACAGAGAAGATTAGCATGGCCCCTGCACTAAGGATGACACGCTCAATCAAAGAGAAGCTACCCGTTTTTTTCTTCCTTATTGAAGCTTCATGAAGGTGTAAATCGGTGATGAAGTCGAACGACGGGTGTTCGAATCGGTACCAGCGGAGTATTTTGTTCGTCATTTTACCTACAGTTGCTCGGAGAAGAAGGTACTTAGAATATTCAAGTTGGAAGTTGAGGCACCTGTAGGGTTGTCTAGTGTAGTGACTCTGACCTTCTGACTCAACAAAAGCGAGCTGATATTGCACATGTTGCTCTGTATCCGGAATCAATTATTTCTGCTTAGATTGGAGTGTACATATTACCACTTGCATTTCATTATTGTGGTAGCTCAGATGCCGTGTATTAATGTGGTCATATGCTAGCCGCGTAGGCCCTTTCATTGGACTTGGTGCCTCTCCCAAGATTATAGTGTTTGGCTGTAAAATCGAAATCTTCTAACCAGTTTCTTTCTCGTCCGTGAAGCCTGCGTTCAAAGCATTGATGCAAAGCTACTAACTAGTCGAATAGGCTTATTTACGCTGAGGAGAACCCCGTCACATGTAGAAGTAGAGAATGGGATTTTCGTGAGCTTGAAACAGTCAAGGTCAACCGGGATGTCTGGATTGTAGGCCTAGACGCCGGTGTACGGCAGCCTGTGGTCTTGTCTAAATTATAGATTGCTTCACATCATTTGGATTGGCGAAAAAACAATGCTTTTTCTCATAAGTGACATAGGCATCATTAGATCGTATGTATCTATAGTTCATCCCGCACCGACTCCTCTTCATACATCCTCTTCTTGGGATTCCGTGGCAATTCATCTTGCCGCTGCTGTTCTTCTGGGGGGGAGATCATCGATATCATAATGCCCTTGCTTCTCGTTATCATATACCATTCGCCCAATCTTATCGATGAGCCGATCTGCTTCATCCTGCTTTGATGGCTGGTCCGTGTCTATAGGCATATTACCACTCGTTATTGCCGTCACTGCTGTCGCAGCCTGCTGGATTGTTGCAGAGATGTCCACTGCAATCGGCCTGGATGATGGCTGGATTTCCTTCGATGCACCGGACAGGCCAACTGCACTCAACACAGCAAAAAACACACGGAAAATAAGCTGGAAAGGAATCCATACTAGCCACCAAAGTGGGCCGTACAGAATTCGGCGGAACACTAGCCATGCGATAGTTCCGAGGAGAATATAGAAGGCTGTCTCCAAATACCATGTATCGGATTTTTGAGAGCGAAGGAGCGAGCTGGCGAGGCTGCGGGATGATGCGAGGAGGGTGTCAAGGCTGCTATAGGATTCGGAGAGGGAGGAAATTGCGGCAGTCGATTGTTCTTGGTCTTGTCAGTATGCCGAGGTGTGTTATGCAATGGGTAGCCTTGCTTACCAAGTGTTTCCTGGGCGAATTTACTTCTCGAAACCTCGGCCTGCAGTAATTGATGTGTCCGTCGTAAAGCCGCAGTGACATCACTAGAGGCATTCAGCACAAGGTCATCTTGTGTGAGTTTCTCCGACGGTCGTTGGCGTTCCGAAGGCTGTGATCGAGATAACAGTAGCTCGCGTTCTTTGCGCCTGGCAAGCTCTGTCTGTCTTTTAGCTTGTAATTGTGCGTTTCGAAATTCGCTTCGAGTCCTGGTACCATTCATTAGCATGACATGCGATGGTCAAACAATCGAGAAACCCACTTCTTGAGATCTTGCTCTAAACGCTCAGCCAGGGAGATGACCCGTTCTTTCTCATTGTCTTTCTCCCCCGCAGAAATCGAGACCTTTCGCCTGTTGTCAACAATCGGCCCCAGCGCGTCAACATCGATTCGCAGAAGTTCCAGCTCCTCCTCGGCATCTTTCAGGCCCGCATGAATCTCCGATCCAAGCTCTAGACGAACTTCATCTCCTTTGTCTATGCTGGGAGAAAAGTTCCGGAGTTGGTTTATCAATGGCTGGATCTTGCCCAGGTTGGTTGACAGCTCTTTCAAGCGAGCTTGGAGGACGGTTGGAGTGGACATGTTGGACCACAGCGGGGGTGGTTGTGGTAAGGCACTCCTCGCTCCAAGTGTAATAAGGAATACAAAGGCGAGTGCTCTTGAGACAAGATTACTCTTTTTGGGCTCCAGTGATCCAATCAGAGAGCGAAGTGGTGACTGAAGCTCTCGCGTGGAGTTGCATTGCTGGCCATCTACTTGATGTAAACGGTCCGCCGCACATGCAAATAGTGCAAACACGTCGGGCTTGTCCTGACTTCCACGACTTATCGCATACCCTCCCAATTACCGCTAATTGAATATCAGCCCAGCGAAGAAGCTTCCATTGTTCGCTAGCGTCGTCTGAATCTGTTTCGGCCTCTTCAGTACAACAGTCCCACGGACTTCGCGGAGAGCGACCCAAAAACCTGAAGAAAAAAAAAAACTTCCCGCGACAAGAACCACCGGAACAGGTAGAGCCTTGACTCGTCCCCAAACGATTTGTTTCGTCAGTCCCTTGAGAAGAGTGTCTGATTTTGGACCAGAATTATCAAATCGATACTTTCGACCAAAAGAGCTGAAGTCGCCCTCAACCTCCGCCATGACAATTCCTATCAGCACTATCACCACGTTCCGCGCAACCTTCAATCCCTTCTCCCACGCTGCCCGGCCGTGCCGAGTCTTCCTCTCGCTCCTGCGCACTCCTAGCACTACCGGAACCACTGCCCCAATCGATATCAAGGTCACACAGCTGCCGCGAACATCGACACAGCCACCCGTCATGACTATCGGGTTCAAGGGTGGAAAGGAGCTGACCTTGGAAGTCGGCAAACGCGGATTGAAAATTGGCGATGTTGTCGAGGAAGTGTCACGTATTGGACGGGCGTTGGAACGTGAGGCTAGTCTGAAGTCTTGAACAGATGGTCCGCGTTGGGCTTTTGTTTCCATGTATTATATTGATGTTTATCGGTTGGAACTTTCATGGCGCTGCGGAGAAGTGATGTCTCCCACAGTCGGCTTTACAAGGTCATGCATACATAGCATAATTGCAACTTCTACTTATGTATCTTTTGCACGATGGCCTTTTTTGGTCAGACAGCTAGATTGAATCTAGATTCAAACTAGTCATACTACAGAGTGCGGGAACAAAATGAATCTCATGAGAGAACGCAGTAAGGCATTCCAACTTACCCGCCGCGATTGACGACGGATACATCACTTCATTTGGATACTTTTACTTTTAGGCACGAATTGCGTGCTTAGACGGCAGCGCCAGAGATGAAGAACCACTTGTCGATGCTGCCATCGATAGGAGCAGGAGGAAGGTCCTGGCCAGCAGGGATAGCAGCAAGCTTGCCTTGGTCGGCGCGGTGAGCGCTACCCTCGGTGGTCTCGACGTTGGCGAGGCTGATATCACCAGCAGCGGTCTTGCCGGTGATGAGCTTCTCCCAAGCATCAGCACACTCGTGGATGACGTCCTCGGCGTACTTCTTGTTCTTGCACTCGCCAGAGAAAGCGAACTGGTTCTCGGGCTTGCCGTCAGGGATCTTGTAGATACGGAACCACTCGTTAGTGGCACGCATCAGACCGGGCAGGTGACGCTCGACATCCTCAATGTCGTTGAGCTTGGGGGCAAGAGCATCGTTGACGTCGATGACGATGATCTTCCAGTCGGTCTCCTCCTCGTCGATCAGGGCCATGACACCGAGAACCTTAACCTGCTTGACCTGACCGGGGTAGCCGACCAGCTCACCAATCTCGCAAACATCCAGAGGGTCGTTGTCGCCCTTAGCCTTGGTCTCCGGGTGAACGGAGTTGGGGTCCTCCCAGGTCTGTTGAATGTTGATTAACCGATGCTCCAAATCGACCCCGCTTTCGAAAGGAATGGTGCCATGTGTGGGTGATGCTTTGTTTCAGATAGAATCACATCAAGGTAGACTTACGCGAGGGAAGGCACCGTAGTTCCAAAGGTAGCCCTTGTGGGGGGAAGCAGTTGCGGACGAAGCGCAGCTTGCCCTTCTTGGTGTCCTGCTTAATGGGGTTGAGGAACTCGTCCTTGGAGATCTAGCAATTGATCACGATAAGCATTGATTTCAACGATGAACATGCGGTGTAGGTGGTTTCCAGCGTACCTCCTGCTTGGCGTTGGTCCAGCGAGGAATCTCAACGACCATGTTCAAGATGGTCTTCTCGGCATTGGCATAGAGGGGAATGTCGTGGAAGGGAGAAACGGGAACGCCATCCTTCTCGATGTAGACACGGTGCTCCAGCGTGTAGGGCTGGCCAATCTTGCGGACGGTGTAAGACATGGTGGGTGATGTGAAATGTCTGATCTGAGTAGGGGAGGAAAAGAAGGAACTTGGCAGGCAGTACGGAGGAGAGGGGCTGGTGGGGGGGTACTGATGTGCGCAAAACACGCTCCACCGCCCGGAGTCGGGCTAACGGACGGGCCAGAGCCATTACGCTGGCTGCGTTGTCAACTTGGACCAAGGTCTTGGTCCCCAATCCTTCCAGGTTTGTGTCTATAACTTTGGGCGAGGGTCTTCCAAATAGCCCACAGGTCAATTGGGCGGGAGCCTGTGTCGGCGTGGCCCTGCAACGACTCAATTGTTGTTGATCAACAGAGTCAACAGGGGGAAATCTCGCGGTCCCAATTTTCGGGTCTTCTCGTCGGCCCGGACCACTTGGTGCCCCCAGAATGGTTTGACGGTTTTTATAAACGTCACTGATTCAGACGCATTTAAAATGATCATTTGTAATCTTTGGAACTAACTATTTGGTATTGCTAATTTGGAATGCATACTGTATAATAAAGCGGTCTCGTGTGCATATGTACTCCGCTTGTTCTGCACATGTACATTTCCGCCCGACAGCCGGTATCGGGCTCTGGGACTGGAGTTCGTTATATTTCGTTTAAGACAGGGAGTACAACTGGTGGTCGAGATGGCCTGTATCTGCCGAACAGTCCTTGAATTACCTCAATAGGTAGACTATGTTATTTTACTTAATATGATAAGAATGAGTCCATAACTGTGCCAGGATATATACAACCTCTGGTGGTTCTCAAAGTATAGTTAAATTGTGATGCCCCGCCAGTCAGGCATCAAGGCATGAAGAAATTTTTCGAACTATCACCACGTGATGAGCGGAGCTCCCCGATTATCTCGACCCCAGTTTGAAAATCCCCCAAGTTTTCCCCTCTCGAAGCGATGCTATGTTCAAGAGAATTTTCCGAACAGCAATGACGAGTCTCACCGCTACCGTGTCAACGCCGGCACAGGTGCCGCGCGTGCCCATCCCCGCCAACGGAGTCGACTATCGCGGCAAGATTGTCCTCGCACCCATGGTTCGATCAGGCGAACTCCCATCGCGTCTCTTAGCTCTACACTACGGCGCCGACCTTGTCTGGGGCCCTGAGACAATCGACCGCGCTCTAATCGGTGCTGTACGACAAGTGAATCCGCGCAACGGCACTGTCGAATTTACCCGCTACCCCTCCAACGGCGGCCGCACCGAAAAAGCAACAAAGGCATCTGTCATCTACCGCATCGACCCAGCCCGCGAGAAAGACCGTCTCGTCTTCCAGCTCGGTTCTGCCGAGCCTGAACTCGCCGTTCAAGCCGCCCGCGTCGTCGCCGGCGACGTCTCCGGCATCGATCTGAACTCCGGCTGCCCCAAGCCCTTCAGCACACACTGTGGCATGGGTGCCGCTCTCCTCAAAACCCCCGACAAGCTCGTCGCCATCCTTGAAGCCCTCGTCCGCGAAGTCGGCACCCCCTTCAACATTGGCATCTCCGTCAAAATCCGCATCCTCTCCACCGCCGAAGAAACCGAAGCTCTCAGTCAGCCGGCTCGTCCGCACCGGTATCACAGGCTTAACCGTCCACTGCCGCACAACCCCCATGCGGCCGCGCGAGCGTGCAATCCGCGACCAACTCCGCATGATCGCCGACATCTGCCACAAAGCCGGCGTCGCGTGCGTAATGAATGGCGACGTAACAAGCCGGGACGAAGGGCTTGCGCTGATGCAGGAATACGGCGTGGACGGCGCCATGATCGCCACCGCTGCCGAGGCGAATTCCTCATGCTTCCGCTCCGAGGCGGCCGGCGGACTCGCGGACTGGGATGAGGTCGCACGTGAGTACATGCGCTTCTGCATCGAGAGCGAGAACAAGTTCAATAACACCAAGTACCTGCTTAACATGCTTGTGCCCGGGAAGCACAAGGAGTTCCGGAAGCCGGAGAACAGCCGCACCTACGCCGATACATGTCGGTGTCTGGGCTTCGAGGAGCTTATCCCCGCTGCCATTCCGCTAGATGAGCGGCTGGGGTTGGCAGAGCGGTGGTCGGAGAAGTGGCTGGAGCAACCGGAGGAGAAGAAGCATAGTGAGGAGAAGGCCAAGGCTGTCCAAAATGCTATGCAGAATAATGAGACGGCTCGGGCTGCGGGCGGGGAGACGAGGGTTAAGTCTACGCCTGTGCCGGCGCATACAGGTGGTCCAATTCGGACTACGTCGAAGCCTGCACCTGTGAAGACTGGGAAGCCGAAGGGTCCTGAACCGGAGGGCCCGGCTGATCTTCCTGTTCCTTCTGAGGTTGTTCAACAGTCTCAGGTGACGGCGTAGGCTAGCTGGTCTTGGCTGCTTTCATTTTCTTCCGAGGGGTGAACTATTTACTTACCCTATTCTGCATAGCATGGCCTGTGGATTGGCGTTCGGCCCCGAGGTGGTCCCTATTAGATTTAACAAAGTATGGTTTATAATGTACAGATGCATTGGCAATCTCCATCACTGCTATTATATTCTCTAAAAGCCCATACCCTTCCGCTATGCTATATTAAAAACGGCATTTTTGGCGGGACTACTAGTAACAGTTTGGGGTTTACCTCCCTTTATCGTATTCCATAGATCTCGATAAAAGAAAAATAGACGTTCCTTTGAAGGTCCAAGTGAGATGAATCTCACAGTTTACTGAGGCTAATCCGAATGATAATCAAGACCAACTCTATACCTTTCCAAAATGAAGCCCATGGGCTTCATTTTGCTCTACTCTATAATATTATTTTGCGCCTGCGCAGACCAGGACACCAACAAAGAAAACAAGCAAAGAAAACCCCAAACACCAATAATACAAACCCCCTCCTCTTCCCTCACCTCCGCCAGCCATCTCCCCATCCCCTCATCAGAGTGCGCCTTCAGCAGCACTCTCCCCTCCCAGGCCGGAGAGCATCATGCCCTCAACGGCCCGCATCCCCGCCTCCTCCCTTGGAGCCACCCTCCTCATCACCCGCGACAGCCTGGTCGAGCGCCAGCTTTGTTTGTCCGAGAGCATGGATCTGCTCCTCGATGGTGTCGCGAGTGACGAATCGGATGACCTCAACGTCACGGGTCTGGCCTACGCGATGGGCACGATTTTCGGCTTGGACGTCCTCCTGTGGATTGAAGGACGAGTCGAAAATCACGACCTTATTCGCGCAGGCCAGATTGATACCCGTTCCGCCGGCTTTTGTCGAAAGCAGGAAGACGGGGATGCCGGCGTCCTCGTGGAACGCGTCCAGGATCGCCTGACGATCCTGCACACTGGTGTTCCCGTCCAGGCGCACGAAACGGATCTTGAGGGTCTCCAGTACCTCCTCAAGAATGTCCATGACGAGCGTGAACTGAGAAAACACCAGTGTGCGGTCGCCATTGGCGATGAAGCTGGTGAGCAGCTTCCGTAGATGCTCGACTTTGCCCGAATCCATCCACTCCTCATTGCGGAGGCGGAACTTGCCGAGCGACGACCATTTCTTGCACATGCCGTGCAGGTCATAGTCGCTGTACTCGCGCAATTCCTCGAGGATGACGTCTGGGTCAGAGAGGCGCCAGACTGGCTCGTTGAGGCAAGCCCGAGACATCTGCTTCAGCACAGCTTCAGTGTATATACGACGAGACAGGAGGGGATGAATCGCGGCCTGCCGCAGCTTCATCAGAATGTTCGCCGACTTAGACCCGGTCTTCTTGCCGGCAGCGCGGTCTTCCAACAGTCGACGAACGTTCTCTTGCTCCTCCCTATATATGTCCGACTGGGAGGTCTTCATGTCACAGTATTGGACACGACAGACCTTGTCGGGAAGGTCGATCACTTGGTGCTTCTTCCGACGCAGCACAAAGGGCTTGAGCATTGATTTGGCCCGCCCAATGCGCTGCGCCGAAAGAAGCGCCGCGTGGGATTCATCCGTCGTCTTCGCCTTGTTGGCGAAGATAGCCTTCAAGTCGTCTTTATGCGACTTGAAGACTTCGGGCAGGATGAACCCCAGAAGAGAAGCCAGCTCCTGCAGGTTGTTCTGCAGGGGAGTTCCGGTGAGGAGGAGACGGAACTTGGCTGGGATCCGGATGAGCTTTTCGTATAGTTGTGACCTGGAATTCTTCAGCATGTGCCCCTCGTCGTAGACACACACCGTGAATTCCTGATTGCGAAGGAACTTCGTATCGATTGGGTTCTTCGCAATGGTGTAGGTCGTGATCACAACGTTGATATCATCACGGTTCTCTTCGATTTGATGGCGGATCTCGGCCCGTTCATTCTGACCAGCGTAATAAGGGATGACATGGAGATCTGGGCAGAATTTGGTGAACTCGCGAATCCAGTTTTCAATGGTTGAAGCAGGGACCACAACAAGGTGCGGTCCCTTGATTCCCTTTGTAAACAGGTGAGCGAGAAAGCTGATGACCTGACAGGTCTTTCCGAGGCCCATGTCGTCGGCCAAGATACAGCTCATTTCCTTCTCAAACAGGAGCGCAAGCCAATTGAGACCAACAATCTGATAATCCTTCATGACAAGATCTTTGGCCATTATGTCGGGCTGGGAGATGAATTGGGAGCCCTGTGACTTGGGCTTTCGGGAAGCAGAGACTGGGCCATCATCTTCGTCATCGTCATCTCCTTCTTTATTTCCACCCCCGGGAGATGGGTGACTGGAGGAGGGCGTGGCAATGCCTGAATCATGCGTAGTGCCCGCGGTCATAGAGGTGAGCTCCAGGTCGCCGCCGGGCTTGCCGAAAATATCCACACCCCATTTCTTCATTTCATCGGCGATAGGCTTTCCGAGCTTCGCACATTCAGCCACAAGGGAGTCAACTGCCATGTAGCCCTCCCACATCTCGAGACATTTGTCAACAATCTTGTCACCGATGGGCTTGGGGGCTCGGCGCGCTTTGCCCTTGCCCTTGGGTTTGGCACTTTCATCAACAGGAGCTTGGACAAGTCGGATATCGTCGAGGGTGCGATAGGGACGGTTATCAGTGATCACCTTGGCGTGATCCTCAGGAATTGCGGCAATGTCGGCCAGATCCCGGGTATCGCAGGTGTTGAGGAACTTGAACACTTGATTGTGCAGGTTCACAGACTTCGAATCATCGAGTTGTACTTCTTCATCCTCAGAATCGGTCAAAAGCGGAGAGGGGGAGCGGATTGGCTGGCGTCGGCCTTTCTGGAGGCGGCCAGGCTTTGGTTTGGGTGGGGTGGCATCGTCGTCGACCACGATGATGTTCTGAGGTGAGGCATCGCGCGATAGAACATGGTCACGAGGGCCGCGCATAAGACGACCACGGGGCTTTCCATCAGTTCCTTGGTCACGCGAGGTGGGGTTGGTGGACGTGGGAGGCAGGTTAGCACTATCACGATACTTGTTGTGAATAGTGTTGCGGGCACGAATCTGTTGCTTCGCAGCAGGTAGGGGCGCTGCTGAGCTAGCTACTGCGGAGCTCAATTCATCGTCAGAGGATTCAATAATAATTGCTGTCTTGTTGTTCGACTGGGCGGGGTCCTTGGTAACAATGTCCAGGGCCACATCGTAGTTGCCATTTGCGCGAACTAGAGCATTGACACATTCTTGAACAGTCTTGTTGGCAACGATCTTAAGCATGCGTTCGACTTTGACTTTGACACGGTAATCATCGATATCATTGGTAGACTGGATATGGGGGTTGGTTGTGGCGGGAGACTGGGGTTGAGAGTCGGTAGAGAGGCGGGCCTTCTTGATGGCCGTACCGGTGTGGGGATCAAGGCCGCCAAGCTGCTCTGCAGAGCGTTTGGCGCGGGAAGCTTCAGTAGCACCGGTAGACTGGAGACTGGAGGAGACAGGAGACTTGGGTTGAGAGTCGGTGGAGAGGCGAGCCTTCTTCATGGCCGCGCCGCGCGGGTCGATGTCGCCAAGTTGCTCCGCAGAGCGCTTGACGCTGGAAGTTGGATCATACTTGGCAGCTGCAGTGATTTCCTTGAAACGATCAAACGCGCTGCCGGGGGCCTCAGAACGGACGGGCGATTCCGCCACCTTGTCGGGGGAACGCGTCTTCTCGAACATCGCGGGTTTGATGTCGGTACTTGAGATGGCGTAGCTTTCTTCTTCGTCAGACGAGCCACCAAGATAGGTGGGACCGTCGTCAAAATTGAGGATTGGAGAACGCTTTGCAGGACGCGCAGAGTTGGAAGGGGAACGAAACTGTGTGCCAGCAGGTGCGAGGAGGGAAGAAAGAAGACCACGGCGAGGTGGGGTATTTGTAAGTGAGGGAGCAGTAGGCGATGAAGCAGCGACTTGGACAATCGAGTGCTTCGGTCGTGAATGAGGGGAGTCGATGATCTGAGTTGGCTGAGTGAAGCGTTGCGATGGAGTGAGTGAAGCAACAGGAAGAGTGGCGACGGTGTCGTGAATGTCTTCGTCTTCAGAGGAAGCGGTGCCCATCGTTCTTTCCCTAACTGGGGTATCGGGGACAGAGTCTCCCATTGCGCATGATATCTTGCTTTTACTTGAGGCGCGATTCACTCTCACCAGGGAATCTTGGGATCTTTTTTTTCTGCCGCAGGGACGCGGCCGACGCGACTCACGTGTCTACGTAGTTCAATTGACAGTTCATTCACTATTGAATTATCTCTCCACTAGTGAAATCACTCAATTCCCAAAAAATGAAGCAATTCTAAGATGCCATTCAAGTCAAGTCAATATAGCCAAATTGAGTATAGCCTGACGAAGCTTGTTGATATTGTCCCATTGGTCGATTGATTCTGGACTGGCGTTCTCCGCCCTCCGACCGCGGCGCGTCAGACCGGGGACAATCTCCACATGCGCAGGACCTCTACTGGTATCTTTCGCACGCCTCTGAAACGCCTCTGGGTCAAGGCCTTTCGCTCCCTGAGGGAAGTCATCACGTTATCCAACTGTGCTAGTTCTCGTCAAGTACCAACATGTCCGCTCGCCGTCCCCATGGTCAGAGCTCCAACGTAGCAGTCAAGCCTGCTCCGGCTGGAGACTCGGACGTATCACTGGCAGTCCCAAGGTACATTCTCTGCTGTTCTTAGTCGCAATTCTTAATTTTAACAACTCCAGTGATGTCATCTACAAGCTCCTCTTCTTCACAGCCGCCATGGTATTTGGCCCTATAGGAATGTACTTTCTCACAGTGAATGCCATCTTCTCGGGTAAGAAAGAACCTCCAAAGAGAAAGCAAGTAACTCCGTCTCTATCGAAAACAGCCATGCTCACTTCTAGGCAGGAAACTCCACCTATGCTGGCATTCTAGCTGCTATCACTGCCAACGTGGTCTTATTCGCCTACATCTATGTGGCATGGGTAGAAGACCAGGGCGAGCAAGGAGAAAAGTCAGAGTCCAAGAAATCCCAGTGACATAACGAAAACACTTAAATTCTGCTTTTGTTTTCATGATCCTGCGGTGTCATGGCTATGTTGCCGGTATCAGTAGCTTTCATTGCAAGCTACCAGCTCGTTGAAGGGCGCTATAAAATTAGATCTAGTTTCCAGGATTCCAGGCCGACAGGAGAATTCGCATGTCCCACCTCTAGGAACCCGCTACAGCGTTGAGAAACTCGTCCAGTCTCCCATAGGACCCAGTCCAGGAACACTAGCAACAATGTTCAACTGCGCGGTCACCTGGGCAATGTTCCACGCCCGAGTGCCGTATATGCAGCGGCCGTGGCCCAGCTACGGGATGGTGACTGCACCTCGCCATTGCTCTATTGCTCATGGCCGGCGCTTCACGAATTCCTCCAAATCAGCCTTTGTAGCAACACCAAGCACAAATTTGCGAGCAGCGTCGGTAACAACAGCGAACTGGTGCTTTTCACGAGAGTCTCCGTTGGCACCAGTCACGCTTTCAAAGAACTTCTCCAGCTCCTCCAAAGGTGTCTCCATTGTAATGACTTGGTAGATCCCGCGCTTGCGGTTAAATCGCAGCATGGCAGCCGACACAGGATCAGACTCCTTCACGGCGCCGGTCTGGATCAGCTCCTTCAATCGTGGAATGCTCAGATAGCCCAGGAGGGAACGCTTGGTAGCAGAGATGACAGTGAGGTGGGTGTAGTCGCGCTCGTAGGCGGCCATCAAGGCCGAAGAAACAGGGTCATCTGGCGAGACGGAGAGTGCTGGTGGGGGATCGAGGTCTTCAACGGTGGCCTGTGACGTTACGATTAGTTTTTTTTTGTCTCGCATCAGGTTCCGTGGATTGACAAACTCCGCGATACTTGTCGGCCCAAGCTCCTTGTGGAGCTGCGGAGGAAGCTGAGGGCTGTGCTTCACGACTGAAGGCCTCACTTCCAGTCAGATAGGACGCCATTGCAATTCGTTGTCGGTGATATTCGGAGGGGCGAAGGATGCGCTGGGCGGGGCTGACGGGTGGATGAGTACGTCAAGAACTTCAGGGCCAATCAATTGTCGAGTAGAGTCGCAATGATTTGTTCGGGATTGAAGCTATTGTGAGCCCGGAAATCCTGAGCCTCTGTCAAGGCCGATTTAACCGAGTCCCTATATATCGAAGATTGGCCTGCGCGATTGTGGAAAAAGAAAATTGTCGTTTGTATCTTTCGTAAAGAGTCACTTGACATCTACGTCACTAGGCACGTCAAAGCGCGGCCCCTCAATCTCTCCTCTCAGCTTTTGGCTCTGCATACCAGCTTCAGAGGCCTACAGAAGATCTTTGAGTCTATCGCACGCTTTTTCCTTGGTCGATTTCAATCGAGTTGATCAGTAAGTGTGTTCTGGAAGGTGAACGGCAAATGGAGATCGCTGCTCGATCTCCCGAGCTCCACCCGGTTGCACCACAAGCTAATCCAGACGATGTAGACAGCCATGGCCACTATTAGCACGATAATCGACAATTTTGCGTCACAGCACACCATCCGCTCTACGCAGACGTCCTCCCCGGGGGGAGTCTGTCAATGCGACCCAACGCCAGCTTTTTCCAGCATGGAGCGCGATCGACGAGGTGAAGAAGACGGTCGACACGGCCAGCCAGAAGGCGCAAGGCAAGACCGGTAAGATCGAGCCGTGGTCGGCCCAATACTACGCCACCTGTACAGTCGGTGGACTTCTTGCCTGTGTCAGCAATTATACCTCCGGCATCCATCATATGCGCTAACGGTATGCCTAGGGTCTGACCCACACGGCTGTTACGCCTTTGGATCTCATCAAATGCCGCCGTCAGGTTGATCCAAAGCTCTACACCGGTAACATGCAGGCTTTCAAGGCAATCCGGGGTGTCGAGGGCTGGCGCGGCGTGTTTACTGGCTGGAGTCCTACTTTCTTCGGCTACAGTGTACGTGAGTAGATGGTTGCCTCAAACAAAAGTGCTAACGGAAATTATAGGCCCAAGGTGCTTTCAAGTACGGTGGATATGAGTTCTTCAAGAAGTTTTACAGTGATCTCGTCGGACAAGAGCGCGCTGCCAAATACAAAACCTCCCTGTACCTCGTTGCCAGTGCCTCCGCTGAGGTGATCGCCGATGTAGCACTTTGTCCCTTCGAAGCGATCAAGGTCCGCACCCAGACCACTATCCCGCCTGAGTTCAAGGGTACCTTCAGCGGTATCTCTTCGGTGATTGCTAAAGAAGGAAATGCCGGGTACGGCTGCGCCATCCATTGACATTGTTCAAGGTATCCGTCACTGATACATTGATAGGCTTTTCAAGGGTCTATACCCTCTGTGGGGCCGCCAGATCCCCTACACCATGATGAAGTTTGCCTCGTTCGAGACCATTGTGGAGACGATCTACACCACCCTTCCCGGTCACAAGTCGGACTACAACAAGGGTGCCCAGACTGCTGTTGCTTTCACTGGTGGCTATCTGGCCGGTATTCTGTGCGCGGCAGTGTCACACCCTGCCGATGTCATGGTCAGCAAGCTCAACGCCAACCGCCAGGCAGGTGAGGCCGTTACAGCTGCGATGAGCAGAATCTATGGTGATATCGGATTCCGGGGCCTGTGGAACGGACTGCCCGTCCGAATTGTTATGGTCGGAACATTGGTGAGTGATCATTTGACAACAACGATTGACCCGGTTGCTAATAATTCTCAGACTGGCCTCCAGTGGATGATGTATGGAATTAAGCGCTTTTCATTGATCTTTGCATATGCTAACTCTATCTCAGCTACGATTCATTCAAAATTTTCATGGGACTGCCTACCACTGGCGGATCTGGGGAAGACAAGAAGAAGGCCCAGTAGATCTAACCTTTCCCGCCCCGTCATTCTTATCGTCTCTTTGTTCCCAGCTTGTCTCGTTAGCCCCGCCGAGGTTCAAGCCGCCTTCCTGGGCCAGTGTCCTTAGACAAGAACCATTTATCTCGCAATGCAGTATCCTGTCGACTTTTTGCTACAATACTCAAGAGTACATCGCTATTGAAATAAAGTAGTGCGGGCGCCAAGAGCGCTACCAATGTATTAGTCAAAGGCCCACCAATTGTTGCGACATGTTATCTCTTATCTATGCCTCGTGTAATCTCCCCAGTATAAACGTCACCAATCGCTAATTGCTCCTTTTGAGCTCAAAGAGGCTTGTCCATTGGATCAATCGCCTCCGAAATTAGCGTATAGAATTAGCCAAGCCCTGCCTCTGTCCCGCGTGATCGCGAATGCCCTTCTGTAGCACATACCCCAAGCCCGGCCAATTTTCGCAAACCTACGTATATCTATCTACTCTCCTCCGTACGGGAGGAAGCATCTTTGGTCTCCATCCCCGTCACTCCCATCAGTTTCCCCTTGTAAGTCGATCCCACCTGATCGTACCTGCATCCATAGTCCCACCTTGGTCTGCCGCACGTGGGTACTATACAATTGCTCCTGAGGTACCAGCCTGGCCCACCAATAAGCTCTCCTCCCCTCCCACCCCTGCATGTCGCCGCACAACTCACCTTCCTCACCTCACCAGATCACACCTCATGCCCGAAGAAGGTCCCATCGTCTCCCACGGCCGCGGTGGTAAGCTCCTCCCCTCCCCCGCCTCGTACTAGTACCTAGCTCTACAAGCCAGAAGCTCATGCCCAGTCCAGGCCAGGGAAACATTAGTCACGACAACACAGAGTAAAGCCCCCCCCCCCACCACCTACCCACCCCCCGCTCACCTGGGTCGCACCCGCTAAATACCCCAGATACATTGACGGCGAAATCGTCCGCGAAGGAGCCTACGGCGACCAGGGTGACGGCGCATACTCTGCCGGCGTAAGCGACAAACCCCCCCAACCACCTCCAGTCCAGCTACTAACGATCGACAGCGCGGTGGCGCTGGTAACATCGGCTCTCCACATGTGCGCGCCTCGACCAATGTGCCGCATGACACGGAGATGATCCCCGAGCTGGCGATTCGCAACTCGACGGATGAGACGTACCATACCGGGGTAAGGCGTTCCTTTCTTATTAAGCCGTGAGTGCGTGCTGCTAAGACTGTTTCTTGTTGTAGCGCGGTGGCCAGGGTAATGTCCACCTCGATGACACGGCGCGCAAGGAGAAGGAGAAGAAGAACCCGCATCATGATGGGCTGGCGGATCGGTTGAAGAACAAGTTGCTTGGGCGCAAGTAGGACTCTGGGCTCAAGGTTCTGGGCCGAGGATTCCTTGTCAGTGGTCGAATTTGCTAGTGGTCTTTACACAGCAAATTAATGGTAGTTTTGCGGCTACTGGGTAGTTTGAGTGTTACAGTCTCGTTAGATTTCCAACTTGTGCGAATTTCCATTGAACTGTTTATGAAATTTCTCCGCGGGATAGCGTCGTCCATTGCAGGAGGAGAGAATCCAAAGAAATATCTGGGGTTCCGTTACAATCTTCCTCCGCGTGTTCCACTGGAGCGTCATTTGCTTCGTTCTTGGATGGGTCATTCTGCGTCATGCTGGCCTTCATGTCTTCATATGGCCCAGCAAGGGGAGCAGAGCCCAATTCAGCAGTCGCCATCAGACGCTGGCGGAAGGGACTGCGCGCACGCTGTCGCCCACGCGGAGAATCTAGAGGTCTAGGACGAGCTACCTGCCTCTCCACCAAGCCGCTAACAGGGACACTGGGCTCGCGAACAATGATCGGTCTGGGATAGTACTCGTAGCTTTCGGATGAAATGGCTGGCTCAACTAGACGTTTCACGCGATAATCAGACTCAAGATGGTATGAGACCCCCCCATTGGCTCTGTCCGCGGGATGGTAAATGAGTGTCTCGTCGCCGCATTCTGTACGGCTCTCGCAACGAGTATGGTAAACATCATCACCGTGCCCCTCATCAACCCTGCCTGCAGGACGTCTGATCGTGCTATCGTAGGGTTGACGAGACGGGGTGGATGAAGGAGGTTTGGTATTATCCTTCTTATCATCTTCAGTGTCTCGCTTGTCACCTTTTGGGAGCTTGGCATTAGCCGAGCTTAAGAGCCCGAATGCTTCTTCGTACGAGCCGACAGACTGGTTGCCGTGGGTGTGTTTCAAGATTGTAGCTTCGGCAGAGTGCAGGTTCAGAATACCCGTGCGCATTCGAAAATGGCGACCTTTCTCGAGGCTGTCTTGGTACATATCGATCTCATTCAACAGCTTGCAGACGAGGCTGTAGTACTTTTCGAGCTCTTGGTCTGGATCTGGTGTAGAAGGGGCCTCTACGGCGAAAACCTGGAAGCCTTTGTCGAGGTCCACAGCTTCTATGGATTTGGTGAGCAGTTTGAATTTGGCATCGTTGGCTTTTTTCTCGATCATCAGAGTTGTGATCAGGTCTCGCTGGTCGTCTCGCGGGCTCGTCTCCACTTTTCTATCCAGCTTGTCAGCATCGATTCCAGCCGTGGTATAATGGGGAGACACACTGGCGAAGCTGCCTCGCATACATGATGACATGCAGCATAAGCAAGATGGTCGACTTGAGCCTTTCAAGGTTACTCTTCAGTAAATCCAAGTTCGGCCCCATAAAAGCCACCCCAATCTTCCGTGCTCTTCTGAGAAATGCATTTCTCGCATTTTCCTGGCTCTGTTTCTCCATTGCACTATCGATGCCCTCGAAGACAGTCTTACACTCTGCTAGAACATCTTGGGCTGTGTCAAAGGCTCTCGGGGAACAGAGCTTGGTCTGCTCGTCCTGCTCGAGGGCCTTGCCTAGTTCCTGCAGGATACTGCATGTGAGGGAAACATCACTGGACAGGCTTTGCATTGACTGATTAGCATCTTTCACGGTGCGGTAGAAGGAGCAGAGCTTGACGGAGACTTTGGCGCCCAGGTCCGCTATCTGCAGGATGCTAGCGACTATCCCGATTGCTTCGAGGCCCGACATCGTGCGCGGAATGAGCGTGCAGGCTCATGCTCTGCTCGGTTATCGGTATATATTTTGGGTATTGGGAACGGGAACTTTAGGATCTTCAGGCGGGGCAACGGGGCTGATATCCAAATGTAGCACGGGCCTTGCATCGCATTCTGGGGCTAAAGACCGTGGCCGCTACGTACAGTGAGATCCCATCAATTTTATATTTGGCTGTATTAGATTCAGACCACCCGCATATTATTGAATTGAAGGTTCTGTACATGGATACAAGCTAGAGATAGATCTTTCCAATGAATTTATGCGATACATTTGAGGCCAGCACAAACCAATTCCAGCCACAGGCAGAAAGCCATCCATGTGCGAATCCCGAAGGAAAGAAAACGAAACAGTCCATATCCCATATCCGTAACCCATGTATCGTAAAGACATTAAAGTATGAAGCAATCAAATGAGAATTGCAGAAAGCGCCTCGCCACATATCAACATTTCCGAAGGATGTGCATAAATGTTGAGAACACAGAACGCCGTGAGAGGCATGGCCGTATTCTCGTGAGAGGTTGCAAATCAAGAGGACCATGGAAACTGATGAAACCCATATCGAATCGAAGGGGAAAAGAAAGGTAACGCAGACAAGCCGCCTAGTCTTTGCTGAAACGACGCTTCAACCAGCTCTTTCGCTTCTCGGGCGGGGCAACGTTCGTCTCATTGGTATTCTTGCGCAACCGGCTCGTCGCAGGTGATGGCGACGGTTGAGCAGTCATTACGGGCTTCTGCGCGATGCCTTGGTCCATTGCCACGGGCGAGGCAGGGTACCCGTTATTATTGAGGTTGGGCCCGCTGCCAAAGCCTTGGAATCCGTATTCAGCCTGCGCACGCTGCTCCATCCGTTGCTGCTGCAGAGCCTGCTGCTGCAGCTGGTCCATGGAGCTATTGAGGGAACTGGGATCGGTCGAATTACCGTACGGATCGGTGTTGTTGGAACCCGAGCCCGAGCCCGATAGCGCAGTGACGTTGTCATACGACTGCTGGAAGTTGTTTGGTGTCGGAGGGCCATATGGGACGTTGTTCCCGTACACACCTTGCTCGCTCGGCATGCGTGGCTGCTGGCGCGGGCGCCGATTGCCGTAGGGGTAGTGGTTCTCCTGTCCTTGGCTTGGTCCACCGTTCTGATACCCGTCGGCGTCTGGGCGCGACGGTCGTCCATAGTATCCATTTTGTTCGCTGTGTCCGCGGTTGTGGTAGTTGTTTGAACCTACAGGTAGTCAGTGACTGCTATATGGAGCTCGTGGTTGGAAACAAGGACCTACCATAATAGCTTGTACGTCGGCTGAAATCGCCCATTTGCGATGCTCCGTCTTCTGTCGGCACTCATTAGCTATGAAACAATGCGGAATTGCGAAAGCAAGATTGCAGGTGCGACATACCCGTGCGAGCATATGAAGTGGGGCGCTGACTGCTGTATGTACCATAAATGGCAGCCTCGAACGATCGGATGGTATCAAGGGGGCGTTCCAAACGTGGGCGTGTGGGGTTTGACTTGTCGGGATCCTCTGTATGCAAGGGTGAGCCCGGAGGAACGAAGATCTGCAGAACAACAGGATAACTGACCGATAACATTTCCATACTGATCCTTATGGCGCAATGATCGCAAGGAGCCCAGATTGGACTTTTCCAACGCTTGCTCGGCTGTGATAAGAGTCAGCGGGTGGTCGGGGCGCGACCGCGGTTAGGGAGTGGAAATAGACTGACAGGGCTGTAGTTCGTACATGGCGACGGTTGGATCGGCCTTGGTTTGTAGACTGCGACGGGCCTTTTCCTGGGAACTTTCCGAGAGGTGGCTCTTGTGCCCGGAGTCCTTCGACTTGCGGGAAGCCTCTGATTTCACGCTAAACCCGCGACTCCTGGCCGGAGCCGCTGCCTGGGGGACGGACATATTTATCTCCCGTTTTCTTAGCGTCTGCAGTCAATAGCGCCTGAAACCTGATGGGATCTGCCCCGAGCTATGATGGCCGTTGTGGAGCAGTCGGTGGGCACTGCCAAGATGGGATCAGAGGCCACTAGAAGACCAGGGTCAAGTTGGGTGCGTGAAATTTGACACTAGAGATGGTCCAGGAAGCGCTAAAGGGACAGTGTGGGCAATGTGTGCACGGATGCGTGGGAAATGGGGAGGAAATGGAAGAAAACGCGAAAAGCGAAGGCTGGGATTGATGTACGGTGAGCAAACGAGGGAAGATAAAAGGCCGAAGAGGGGGGACGTTCGTTGAGGCGCAGTTTAAATAAGAAAAAACCGCAGAGGCAGCATACACTATTTGAGTTAAGCAGAATCCCCAGGGCCGCGCAGCCACAGCAAAACCGATTCCCGCTGATGCCGATTTGGGAGTCATACGTGGTTGCCGCGCAATCTTTGGTAGGTGGAGTTGGGCATGGGCTATGTATCCATGAAATTCTAGAAGAACTCCAATGCTCCCCTTCCTCTCCTGCCTCTGCCTTCTCTCTTCCTTTTCAATATTTTCAAGCCTTGGCGAGCCAGACTTGGATGATACGCGTACCTTTCCTGTTTCCCCTGTGGTTCCGTGGTACAAGAAACCCATTGTGCTGCCGTGATTGCCCGTGTTCTACCATTTGATTTTAGCGAACCAGAAGGGTCTCACAACAGGTGTCTGTTGCCGAGGACCATGTGCGACCTTCAGGTCTTTGCTCCGAGTCTTTGGGCCGTCAAAGTTAATTCTCATATTCTTCCTGGATTTTCTTGCTAGTTTCACTTTTTGGAATTTCGGGGATCTTGACTGGATCGCGTGATGCATGGGCATGCGGGCTGTTCCAATTGGCCGGGCCGTCGCTAAATGCTGGGATCACGATAGGTTATTTTTAGACCCTCTGCAACCTTGCCAATCCTGCAACATAAGTTATCTCGAGTATAGAAACTCCGAGGCTCTACGAAATACTGCGTGAACCCCTAGGCGTCGGAAATCTCCGTCTCCTTCTTTGGTGGAGACAAGATCCTGCGTAAATTTTCAAGTATTTCCACGATACACCCAATGACTATTGATATCTTGCAGAACCAGATTGTTTTATGATGATACTAACTTTGACTCCATCCAATCAAAGTCCTCCTGCAACCAGGTAATACGGACATGTGCTCTGACACCTCCACTGTGGCATGCAATTGAAAGGTGGAAGTGTTCGTGAGCGGGAACCCCACCGTTGATCTACGGGGATTAGAATCCACCCAGCCACAAACGATCTGCTCTTGATTCGACAAATATAAACTCTCTCCTCCACTCAATGAGGATTCAATGGCAGTGCCTCAGATTACAGCAGGACAGAAGTAGTAGGCATAGAAGGGCACAGCCGAGACTTGGGAAGGCTTGAATATTCGATGAACTTGGCCGCCTATGCGCCAAAGAATTACCTCTGTGGAGCTTTTGATAAGACTACTACGTTCTCTATGCTGTCAACAGTCACCGATAGAGATCTGGAGACTATTAGTAACGGCCGAAGTGGGCTCGTTCGTGACAACCTGAATTTTACCCCAGCCGTCATTGGCCCACCCTCGTGTAAATACTACATCAATTGCATCAAAGCAAACAGGTATACTCTTGCGGGAGTGCCATCTAATATCGGGGTCTAGTCATGGCCAGCTCTCAAATATAAATTATTAAGCTTGGTCAAAAAATGAACTTGTATGTATGGGATTTTCGAATTCGAATGACTGCACACATGCCTTACTATATATTTAGCCAACCACGCCAGACATTCACACCAGCACTTCGCGAAATTTGAGTATTCCCCCCTCTGGCTATTCGATCATAAGCACACTACCTAATTATCTGCGTGACTAGTCTTCTCGGCATCGGTGCTAATTCGTACTACTTGGCTTGCTGTCGACTCCCAGCAGGGAAACTTTCGATACACACAGAAATTCAGTTTTGCTCGATAGACTGTAATAGCTCTTCAAAAAGGCACTTTGCCATGATCGTACGGAGAGGAAATGATTTCGAATGGCGCACGGAAAGGGTTTCCGAACCTGGTGTGATTTCCTTGCATCTGGTGTTATCTCGAGTCGGTTGCCATGTAGATAAGGATCAGATGGGTCTGGAAGTCCAAGGATAGTAGACGGGATCCTGGCTCGGGAAATCATGAGCACGACCCGTGTCCCACCTACGAGTGCCAGTCGACGCCTTCCAAAGGGCCTACGAAACTACGAAAGACCTTTAATTCCTTGTCGTCGCAATGGGGATATATTTTTGATCCAAACTCTAAACATGCTATGGTGGAGTAGCCAAAGCAAAGCCAATGCCATCACCAAACAGCGCACGCAAGAAACAATCAGAGTTGACCGGTCTGTTGAAGATAGGGTGAAATTTGGTGTGTATAAGCGTTTCAGAGACACGGTGGGAGGCAAGCGGCACGCCGACCAGACATATCGAGCGGCCAGGGGAATAAACACAAGGAAGAATCACTGAGACCTCATGGTCCCTGACCCCAGCTCGGGGGAGCTGAAATCGACACAGCATTGAACGTGTAAAAAGTTATTTTTTTGATTCGTTGGGCTTGTTAATATGGCCCTGCCTTCTCCCACGAATAAAACGTTATAAAACCGCCAACTCCATCACCTCTGCTCAACATTCGGCTTCCATCGACTTTTTCCTTGCCTGACCGACTGTCTGCGAAATATGGAATTCGCCCACTAGATACAGGGGTGCCGTTTAGATGTTGGAGGGGTAGAGCATGACACGGACGGTGGCACCGAAAGACTTGGGAGGGAGGTTGTGGCGGAACTTAGCACGGACAACACCGGAGTTACCTAGAGGATCATGTTAGTAACTTGAAGTCTTCTGCGATTCCGACTGATACAGGGCCTCTTACCATGAGGACGGGTGACCTTGCCCCAGATGACACGGATGTTGGAGCCGCGGACCTCGCGCTTGGCACGGTAGACAAATGCCACCTTCTTGCCAAGGTAGAACTGTGCCGCCTCGGGGTTCTCAACACCGTCGATCTTGACCAGGCTGGTGTTGGGGTTGGTGTTGTGCTTAGAGCGCTGGTAGCTCAAATGGCGGCCCCTATGAACAATAAAATTAATCCTCTGTTCTCATCATGGTGTCGCACAGTGGATTTTAGATGAATCCTCCACCAAGATCTTCCTCTTCGACCGAGTCGGGGGTAGGACCTGGTCGAACCGGATTTTCCACATGTCCAAACTCGAATTGTTCAAAAACCAAGGATGCGAAGGCGAGTGTGTACGGTGGTAACTTACTTAACATAGACTAGAGAGGAGAATTCAGTTAGCATGATTTTGTTCTCGAACGACATTGTTCCTTCAACCGGTCCCGATGCGCCTGGGTCATCCGCAGATCACCAGGTACACGATTTCGGCGTCAAGGGGATGGGTAAAACGTACGGCGGTGTCCTTCCTGAGACATGGCGAACAGATCTTCTCCTGACGGCAAGGAAAACAGGTCAAAAGAAAAGGTCGCGGTGGTCGGCGTTGGTCGATAGTCGAGATGCTAGGCGTGGAAATCAAATTGCGGGTTGTGCTGGGCCAGCGAGACTAATCCCGATCGGGATCAAGGTTAGTCAGACTAAGCGAGGAAGCCCTGACGGCGAAGGTGCGGCCTAGGGCAAGTCGGTCCCGTGACAGATGCCCTATAGCTTAGTCATACATCATTGGTCATCCGACTAACTGGCCTGTTCCTGCCTGAAAATGCCGGCAACAAGTATCCCGGCTCTCCACCGCCTTGAAGACGGAACATCTAGCCGGCCCACAGTCCTCCGACAGTCCTACGGGATGACCAAGTCGGGCTAGCAGTCGAGCATGACGACACTGGCCGAGATTTGATCTTCCACGGTTATGGCGGTTTTTTTCTCTGCTCCGGTAAACACTGGCAATCTCTTTTCAATCGCAGTACGGAAAAAACACTGGATTCCTTATCAGTATTCTAGGTTATCCGGCATAGTTTAGACCAGACCGAGACTTGATTTGGAAGCTGAAAACACCCATGTTGTACTGCGTAGTAGGCCCCCACCGTGAGGTTGTTGGGCTTCCTGTAAGTATGTTCGGGGCAATCGTCAGCTGGCTCTCCTTTGTGTGAGTCGACCTTTATACGACGGCGGGGTACAGTACTACCCTGTATTTGACTCCTTACGAACTAGAAACCGGTCACCAACTCCAGTAACCTAGGCGCAGCCTACTCCAATTCAAGATCCATCGGGAGTATAAGACGCTTTCACCTCCTTCATGGGACTACCTTTTGGCAGATCAGAAGCGCAATGCGTGCATGGATCTGTATCTGCAAACTCAAACTTGGGCTGCCGCATCCGGCTGGGATAGATCGCCCCCGGAGTTAAGTAGAATCCGCCCTGGTATGACAAACCGTGCCGATCTCGAGCTGCTCCACGCTCCACGATTTCGGTCACCGGGCGTCTCTTATCACAAGGAACGGAGCCCTTCGTAAGTATTACCTTGAATATTACCAGAGAATATTACAAAGTCCACATGGCTAGCTAAATAATAGAGGGAGAGAGATACTCGTAGTCCACCACGGTTCCCGAATGGAAGGCTTCGTTAGCATTAAGCTTATGGATTTGTAATACACTGCAATCCTTCACTTTTCGGGCGGGCCCAGCTTAAGCTGTACGATGGACGGTAAAGCCTCAGTTATTTACTGACGGAGCTCACCCGGACGTCAGTTGTCCGTAAATGGGTATGTATCGTGGAAAGGCTCTTGCCTTTAGTTTGCAGTAGAGCAAGTCGAGATCCACTTTCAGAATTCAGGCTATTTCGAGAAAGAAAGGTAAAAAAAGCCATTATAAAATTATGACTTCATAATGGCTGATACGCGTATATACACTCGTAACCTTCGTAACTAGTAGCTATCAAGTATAGTAAGCAACAGGTAAGCAGCTCGCCCTGGATTCTTTGGACGGGGGCTACAAGCTGTGTTCTGCTGCTATTGGGGCCATCGAACGTGGGGGTGACTCGGTCTCATGCTGTAGTTCCTTTGAGCTGTACGAGAAGCCCCCAAGTTAGCCCGCCGGGTCACGGATACCAGCAGAGCAGTCAAAAGGCCAATTGTCTATATCTAGATTGCAGAGCTATGACGGGTAGCCGCAGGGCGGTCGCCGGAGATTCCGCACATGCTAGTTAACGAGGGGAGGTCCACGTACTTCGGATTGGACTCGAATGGAAAAATGCCGGCGGACAAAAAGTAAAGCGGGAGGAGGAGGCTTTAATAGTAGTAGAAGAGGGCCAGAATAGATCGGCGAGGCCCTCAAGGGATCGGTAATCTGCTACGGTGTAGGTAAAGTCGTTGAAATCATCGAAACCAACTTGATACTTGCAGTAAAATACCAAAGCCCAAAAAAAGGCCCCACCACCAAGCTGTTGGAAAGAATGCCGCTTAAAGTACCTGGGTGCGCCGGAACCTGCTGGATCTCAACATCCTCCTCCTTTTACATTCTCTCTCTTTCATCCCCCCTTGGTTATCGCATAGATACCCCTTGGAAAGATGGCTAGCATTATCTCACAGTCGGATGAGAGGCAGAACGCCGGGTACGTTTTCTGACATCATTTGCCCCCCTCCCTTCACCTGGACTTCCCCTCCAGACATCGGCACCTGTCAAATCTCCCTCCCTGCTCCTCCAAAGTCGATCAAAGTCGAAGCGTTATCTAGAGATTCGGGCTCAAGTTTCTCGGGCGCTTTTGATCTTTGCGCTTCCAAATTGGACGTCTCCTGCTAGCCATTGTCCTTATCCGGCGCTCCCCCGCTTAAGACCCCGCCCATCGGCCTGCTATCGGCCTCCCTGCAAAACTTTGCCTTCTTCATCTCGCGTGCAGTCAGACTAACAATGGCTTTCAACCCCAGTACAATTGAGCTCAAGGATGACACCCTCATCGTTGTGCTCGGTGCCTCCGGTGATCTCGCCAAGAAGAAGACTGTTCGTGTGCCCAGGCCCCCATATAGAAGTGACCAAAGCTAACATTTCTCTCAGTTCCCTGCTCTGTTTGGCCTCGTATGTCATGACAATCCTCGATAACGCAACCCTTGCCTCTGGTAACCCGTTCTGACATTATGATAGTTCCGCAACAAGTTCCTCCCTAAGGATATTAAGATTGTCGGATATGCGCGGACAAAGATGGACCACGAGGAATACTTGAAGCGCGTGCGCTCGTACATCAAGGTTCCGACCAAGGAGATCGAGGAGCAATTAGACCAATTCTGCAAGCTTTGCACCTACGTCTCCGGACAATACGACCAGGACGACTCGTTCATCAACCTCAATAAGCACCTCGAGGAGGTCGAGAAGAACCGCCAAGGAAAGGAGCAGAACCGCGTGTTCTACATGGCCCTGCCCCCCAGTGTTTTCATCACTGTCTCAGAGCAATTGAAGCGCAACTGCTACCCCAAGAACGGTCTTGCTCGGATCATTGTGAGCTTCGTTCCCTTTCCCGCTTCTTCTCAGGCGCTAATCCCCGCCCCAGGTCGAGAAACCCTTCGGCAAAGACCTTCAGAGCTCGCGCGACCTCCAAAAGGCTTTGGAGCCCAACTGGAAAGAGGAGGAGATCTTCCGTATCGACCACTACCTGGGTAAAGAGATGGTTAAGAACATTCTCATCCTCCGTTTTGGAAATGAGTTCTTCAATGCTACCTGGAACCGCCACCACATCGATAATGTTCAGGTAGGCTCTCATCGGTTATATGGTAGAGTTGAACGAAATCTCACATTTATTTAGATCACATTCAAGGAGCCTTTCGGCACTGAGGGCCGTGGAGGCTACTTCGACGAATTTGGCATCATCCGTGATGTCATGCAGAACCGTATGTCCTACCTAAGCACCTGGTTAGATTGATTGCTAACTTCTTCAGACCTTCTGCAGGTACTGACTTTGCTCGCCATGGAGCGCCCCATCTCCTTCTCCGCCGAGGATATCCGTGACGAAAAGGTCCGTGTTCTGCGCGCCATGGATGCTATTGAACCCAAGAACGTCATTATTGGCCAATACGGCCGCTCCCTGGATGGCAGCAAACCCGGGTATCTCGAGGACGACACCGTGCCTAAGGATTCTCGATGCCCTACCTTCTGTGCCCTTGTTGCCTACATTAAGAACGAGCGCTGGGACGGGGTGCCCTTCATCCTGAAGGCTGGCAAAGGTGCGTGGCGCGATCAATGCTGTTTTGACCCCCGCTAATACTGCATAGCCCTTAACGAACAGAAGACCGAGGTCCGCATTCAATTCAAGGACGTCACATCCGGTATCTTCAAGGATATTCCCCGTAACGAGCTTGTCATCCGTGTCCAGCCCAACGAGTCCGTTTACATCAAGATGAACTCCAAGCTGCCCGGTCTATCCATGCAGACCGTGGTGACCGAGCTGGACTTGACTTATCGCCGCCGCTTCTCCGACCTCAAAATCCCCGAGGCGTACGAGTCTCTCATTCTGGACGCCTTCAAGGGTGACCACTCCAACTTCGTCCGTGACGACGAGCTGGATGCCAGCTGGCGCATGTTCACCCCTCTTCTGCACTACCTGGATGACAACAAGGAGATCATCCCCATGGAATACCCATACGGTATGGACCCTCTGATCATCACTCAAGATAGGCCCCCCTGCTAATCTTCATAGGCTCCCGCGGCCCTGCTGTTCTGGATGACTTCACTGCTTCTTACGGCTACAAGTTCAGCGATGCTGCTGGTTACCAGTGGCCCGTGACCAGCATGGCCCCTAACCGCCTGTAAGGGGATAACTTTAATCTAGTGCTGTTTATGACGATATGGGATGCGAAATAAAACGAACAAAATCGTTCATTTTTCTCTATGTTACTTCACTTCTGTTAGCCGGTCGGCCAGCCTGGCGGAAGTCGCGTCACTGGTTCGGCCTCGTCGTCGATTCTTAGAATTGGAGGTTGGGCAATGAAAGACGTTACGCAATATTCCGGCTGGGGTCATATGGAGTTTCTGTAGAGGCGCTGTAGTCCTTGTACTGCTTTTGTAGCAGGCAGCCTCGCAATGGGAGCAGATGTCCCTAGTATCAAGCCCACCTGTTCTATAAATGGCACACGGACTCAGACATGGACTCAGATGCTTCACGCTCCGCGCTCTCCCCCTTCGAGTCCCAATTGCGCTGCTAACAAGAAGGCACGGCTGCGATTCCTCCGATTCGGGAATCCTAGTCTAACAAGCCTAAAGAATTTGTAACTAACTATGAAACCCGGATGCCGGATCGACATACCTTGACGTGTCAGGGGCGGGTCTTATCGCCGTGACCCGCAGCCCGCATGGACCAGGTCGTTTTCCTCTTTGTCTCCGTATTTCTCTCCCCAGAATATCCAGATCGCCCTCACCTTTCGACGCCCATTGCGGCAGGCTTGTCTCGCCTTTGAATAAGCGCCACTAATTCGCTTTTTCTGTCCGCCGCCGCGGCGCCCTGCTCCTGCCTGGAAAATATATCCACCCTTCCTCCCGCGTCGCTCTCCAAGCCTGTAAACCCAGGCCACCATTCGTGGTCTCGTGCTCCTCCTGCCCTGCACATACAGCACCCAATCCCGGCCTAGATCCTAAATCCATTCTGTCAATTCCGGCATCGAAACGCGGCGCATCTCCGCCGGGATCCTCGCTCGCTGCAGCAACGCCCCTTCCCACAAAACCGCGTTTGTTACCTAGAACCCTCCGGACACCCCAGGCCTCAGTTCCCTCGCGTTCGCAGACCCGGGGGCCTCCTCGATACCTCCGTTCGGAGCCATTCCGTCCTATACGCTAGCTCGAGCCGTGACACGGAAGAGTCCACGCGCATGCCAGCGCGCGCATAGCAGACATGCCGCAGGCTGCCAGATGGGCCGGGACCCCTTCTATCAGGGGCCGGTCAGAAGCGACGCGCATGGCTCTATTGACATTTAGTCTGGTTGGATTGCAGTGCGTATATTCCTGATTCTTTGCGAGGTTGTGCCGGCGAAGATTTGTTTATTTTTCCCTGTCGTGTTCAATTTTTTTTTTCTCCGCCGGGCGGACCTATAGGTTCAATTCTCGACTGACAGATTTTGGTGGATTTTTAGGTTTACCTGGGGTATAGAAATGACTTGTAAGTGTGCAAACCTATGGGGAGTTTGTTTTTTTTTTTTTACACTTTTTTACTTTTTTTGGTTTTTGTCCCTGCCCAGGCTCTCGTGATAAGTTTGGCAGATGGCTGACCATGCTCCTGGCGTGATCTAGATTGTACACCGTACCTTCTCCAGCTCGGGTTGACAAAATCGAAGACGTCGCTGGTGTGGATTGCTGGACCGATCTCTGGCCTGATTGTCCAGCCTTTGATTGGTGTTATTGCGGATCGATCGCGCTCCAGATATGGGCGGCGGAGGCCGTTCATGGTTATTGGGTCTTTTGTTGTGGCATTGTCGCTCCTCCTTCTGGGTTGGACGACGGAGATTGTTACATGTTTCATCTCAGATCCGGAGAAGGTATGGCGGTGATTTTCCCCAGGACCCAAAGGTGAAGGAGGCTGACAAGTTTGCAGGCTAAAAATGTCACGATTGCTTTGGCTGTTCTAAGTATATACGCTGTGGATTTCTCGATAAACGTTGGTGAGTGGGACTGACTGACTCGGGCTGGATGGCGCTTACTGTGACTAGTGCAAGCGTGTTCTCGCAGTTTAATTGTGGATACATTGCCGATCCCTTCGCAACAAGAGGGATCTGCTTGGGGTATGTCTGATCTCGGGGTTTACTCTCTGGCCATATCTGACAATCAATAGCTGGGCGGATGTGTGCCATTGGTCAACTTATTAGTTATGTGGTCGGCGCCATTGACATGGTGAGCATTTTCGGAAGCTTCTTTGGTGATACACAGTTCAAGCAGATGACGGTCTTCGCTGCCCTCTCTTTAATCGGCACGGTGGCCGTCACCTCTTACTCTGTGAAAGAACGTGTTCTGATTTCAGCGAGGTTTGTCATTTAATTCGCTAATCAGACTGGACTCATGTACTAATACTGCATCGCAGAGGCTCCGAGGGCCAGGCTGGTGCTATTCAAGTGATACAGCAGCTCTTCAAGACAACGCTTGAGCTCCCACCCCGAATTCAGGCTATCTGCTGGGCTCAGTTTTGGGCATGGATTGGTATCGTTCTTGTATCTTTCAATTCACATTTACCTGCTGACTCGAATAGGATGGTTCCCGTTCCTTTTCTACAGTACCACATGGGTTGGCGAAACATACTTCCGCTATGAGGTACCCAAGGATGATTTAGCCAAGGCGACCGATATGCTCGGCGAGGTTGGCCGTGTTGGAAGTCTCTCGCTCACCGTGTTCTCATCCATCACATTCCTCAGCTCCGTCCTGCTTCCATTCTGTATACTGTCGCCTGACTCCAAGCGATCTCGATTCACACCTCGGCCTTCTGTCCGCGTGGCAGCCGTCCTCAAAGCTATGAAAGCTTTCAGACCAGATCTTCAAACAGCTTGGATGATCTCACATGTCGTGTTTGCCGCTACCATGATCTTTGCGCCCCTCGCACACTCTCGCGCATTCGCAACTTTGCTGGTCGCTGTCTGTGGTATTCCCTATGCAATCAGTGGCTGGGCACCGTTCGCTTTTATGGGGAGGAAATCAACAGGCTGACAATGAACGGTGCCACAGCGCCTGGCATCGCAGCCTCGTCCACCAGATCTGGTGTTACCATGATCACATCCGCCAGCCTGCGCGCCAACGCAGCCGCAGACACGGAGCTGGAGGTCCTCCGACTGAACCACCGAGACGAAGACAGCGACATGGATGAAGAAGAACAAGACTCCAGCATCCCATCAACAGGCGAGTTGGCGGGAATCTACCTTGGTGTGCTGAATGTATACACTACCCTGCCACAATTTGTTGGTACACTTCTCAGCTGGATCGTATTTACCATTCTCGAACCGGCTGCAAAGCCCAGCAAGGATGGCGAAGGTCCGGATACGCAGTGGATGAACCTTGACAAGGAGAGGCCGAATGCTATTGCGATCTGCCTCTTCATCGGCGCAATCAGTGCCCTCGTTGCAGCGGAAGCGACGAGGCGATTACGCTATGTTTTATGAGTCGCAGCTGATGGAACGCGCTTGTTTGCTAGCCGGAGATTTCGGTGTTGATAAATCTCCTTTATACCCCCTGACTACCATGCTTCTACCGGCCTGTCTGTACAGTTGACTGGGCCTGGTGGTCCATCGTGGACAGCTGCATATAATCATTGTAACGATCTAGTAATTGTAATGAGCATGAAAATATTCTCAGTGTTGATTGCGTATTTCCCCAGCATTGGCAATGATGTTGGGTGCTTTCATCTCACCCTTCTCAATTCAAACCCACCGTATCCCTGGTGCTGTTTAGTTGCTTTCCTCGCATGCCCTTTCCTACAACCTCTGGATTCTTTCTTTCTACCCAGTAAAATACAGGTCTACATTCGCACAGGAGTATAGGTGCCAAAATCCCAATCCTAGTCGAGACTAACGCTAGCACACTGTTCACCTATGATCAAGAGCATCTCATACAGCGCTAACAGAGAAATCCACCGTAGCACTAGCTGAACACCGCATATACGTGTCCACGATATACAACTGCTTACCCTGAAATCATCATATTCGCTATCCTGAATAAGCACACACCAACATTCAAAGCTATTTACCCCGCGCTTCATCCGTCTAGAGATAAAGTCCTTACATAGCCTCCTGCTGCTTCGCACCCTCTGCAGCAGCCAAATAAGGCACGCGATCCTTAACGTAAAGCTCTAAATCAATCTTGCCACCGAGCTTCGCCGCCCCATTGTCAAGCCCACCAGCCTTGATGACAGTGGAATCAGGCATAATCTCCAGCTCGGTGTACAGGCTGGAGCCACACCCGGAGCAAAAAAAGTGTTTGTTGATCTTTCCACTATTTCCGGTGACATCGTAGGTGCTCGGGGTACCTGGGCGATTACTCAGATCTGCTTTGTGGACTCTGGCCGAGGGAACATACCCTTGGTCACCTTGAAGCTGGAGCGGGGGACGAGCGCATTGGACGTGAAGGCACCGCCGGTCCACTTCAATATGTAAGTTCACGAGAGGAAACTATCAGCGGGCACGGCCAATTACCTTCTGGCAGTCAGTGCAATGGCAAAGGGCGGAGGTATATTGGTCCACTGGGAAGTGTCAGTGGGCATCAAGGGTGGAGAAGTGTCGAAATATAGACTCACCGTCTGCGGAGTATTGGATACTGCCGCACAAGCAGCTGCCGGTGATAGTCATGTTGTGCTATAGATTGGATGTGTACCTTGGGGGAATCGGGAATGTGGGAGACACCACCCAACGTTTCTTATAGAGACCGCTGTTTGATCTGCCGCTTTTCAAAGCCCGAGGATATTCGGCAATTTACCCCGCAATTGATCGCACAGACTGGGTTTTAACTAGATTTCTTGAAGCTTAGGGCTTAGCCACTGGTGTGCCCATTGGGTTCTTGGGAGACTAAGGGGTGGGGGCTTCATCGGTGCTGCGAGAATGCATTACTTGATTGAGCGAGCACCCGGAAAGGACGGGGGTTAAATCATCATGCAGTGCTAGTGCCCTTGGTAGCGGATTGGTGCGGCCTTATGCTGCGATTCTGGGTGCTTTCTATCACGTTGACTGCTTGGAGTGTTCTGTATGCTGGGAGTGGGTTGTGCATGGGCATGGACCAATTCTTCGTGAGATTGTTAACTTGAATGATAGCCAGTCTCTATCGAGGCAATGGGAATTGAAGGGAAGCGACAGGGGGTCTGAAACCTAGTCCGACCCTACTTGGTCCCACTTGGACGACAAAGACAAGTTGCCTCTTGAGATATTCACTGCATTGCTCGAAGTCAGCCGTCTCGATTGGAGGTTTACTCTGTAACGCACTCAGTTGACATAATATCTTGGCATTGATACACAAGCCGGTATGTACATGTCCGCAGGTAGCATGAACGCCGTATCCTCCAAGCCAACAGACAAGAGAGTAATTAAAGATAGAACAAGAAGATCATCGACAGGAGGAAAATTCATAAACAACCCAGCCGATAATGACGAGTAGAGATCAGGTCCAGTACTCGGTGAATAGTCAACCTTATCACAAGAACACAAAGAAAAAAGAGGATCGAAGGGAAATGGGAAATGAATAAAAGAAAAGGAAATGGGAATCCAAGTAACAAGATCAGAGCCGGGGTATAGAGAAGAGCATAAATCCTTGACTCAAACCAAATAAAAGATAAATTGAGAGATGAGGGAGATCGCACGGCGAGATATCAATCAAGTCGGAAAAGGCTTTTCAGGGCGTTTCAGGATACATATGCTAGGATTTGGGCTTTTTATTCGCCGTATCCGCCCTTGCCCATTGTCTGGACTCTTCCGTTTCTTGTCTTGTTCGTCTTCCCGCGAGAAGCTAGGCCCGCTTTGTACTGCGGGTGTGGGGAAGGTCAATGGACTGGGCAACAAGTTGGAGTCAGGGCCCGAGCGGCCGAAACCCCATTCAGGGAAAAAGCTGGATGGCGATGGTAATAGGGCATCTGATACGAAACGGCTTGGCAGTGCAGATATCGGCGTCTCTATGTTATTCGAGTTGTTGCCGTTATTAGCTGACGCTCCGTTATTGCCATACGCATTGCCTGATTGAGTCGCAGGAGGTGGTGGGCGAGCGAAAGGATTGGGCGGACCTTGTGCCCCAGCGCTAAGTATTGCCCCAGCCGATGGTGATGGAGGCGGTAGCACCACGCTAGTAGGTGGATTTTCGTTATTCCCTTTAGCAGGAGTGCTAGTTCTGTTACCTGCCGAGTCGCGATCTGACGACTCAGCAGTGGCACTGCCCCGGTCCGAATTCTCACTAGGAATTTGGACTTTCAATTGCGGACGCTTGGAATTGAGTGCGCCACTATTCGTGCGCTGGGGTGGCTTCAGGTCTGGCGTAGATGAGATCGATTGAGTACGAGTAGGTTCCGGTGGTGCGCTAATATTTGACGGCCTGGAATCTTCTGGTGGTTCGACTTTCGTCGGAGGCCCGCGTGGAGCCTCATACACCGGGGCCGGTCCTCCAAAGTGCCGTGCAAGTACAGAGCCTCGGTCATCGATCGGAGTGAAAATACTGTGGGATTTCGATGTCTTCGGCTGCGGCGGTGATTGACTAGGATCGGGTCTCATGCCAGCATTCATATGGTCGGAGTTCTCGACAGGGACAGAGCGATCGTGGTGTGGTGGCTCGTGAGCAAAGGCAGGTGGCATGGACCCTCTGTTCTGTTCAGCGATGTATGTCTGTTGAACCTGCGGGACGGGCGGAGGCCCTTGAGCCATTGCCAACTGTTGTGGCCCCCCCGGCATGTGGATGTTGTAAATGTGAGAAATGCTGCGGTTGGTGAGACATCTGCGGGGGCAGACCATGTGGATGATGAACCGACTGAGGAGGAGTGCCCTGCGGTCCCGGGTGGCCGTACTGATGGGGAAATTGACCCGGCCGGGCTTGATTCATTGGACCGTGAACGTTGGGATTGTACATCGAGGGATTAGACATATAGGCGAAACCATTCTGAGGGGGGGGAGTAGCATGCTGCTGAGGCCCCAGGTTGGAGACTCGACGGACGTGATTCCTGAGATGATGGACGGGAGAGGTTCTGAGATTGGGGTGTACCGTGTCGCGTTATAGGGAGACCGTTCGGGATCGGGGGAGACGCAGAAGGAGCATGATTGATGTGCTGGAAACCAGGTTGTTGTAGATGAGGCGGAACTGCGCTCTGGGTTTGAACAGCTTGGATATCCTCGGGGGCTGGGGTCATATCATCTTCGTCATCGTCGTCGTCGCGCTTGCCGGAGAAGTCATCCGGGCCTTTATGCTCGTGCGGGCCACCGAACTGTACAAAAATCATTAGCACTGTCTTGGAAAAACAACAACCTGGAGCACAGCATACATATTGATACCGACCAAGGGCATCGTGCATATCACATGAAGAATATTCATATAATTTCTTGTTTTGGCCGAAGATGATAACCGCGACATCGACCGAACAGAGGACAGCCAGCTCATGCGCCTTCTTGAAAAGACCGCCCCTTTCTCTTCAAGAACGTGCTGGACAGAGGTTGATTAGACTACGAGTAAAGCAGAATTTCTCCGGTAGCACTTACACCGAGCGATTGCGATCATCTTTGATAGCCTTAATCTCGATCTTCCTGCGGCCCATCTTGAATTACGAGCGCACGATTTGCGCGATATGGGAAAACAAGAAGGAATCGCGCCGGGATGCCGTGTGTTTTAGCAGTTCAGGCGATTCCGGACAAAGGACTAGAATACTACCTAGGCTGGGTGGATGGGGACGTGCGACCGAAGTGGTACGTGTGGTTTCGAGTCGCGCGATCGATCACCCAAGTCTCAGAAACAATGTTGGCTTCGACAGCCCCAGGAGAACCCACGCGACCAGGGTTCGTGGTCCAGGTGGACGGGGAGTTGGGAGTTGGAGAAAGGGCTCAAAGGGGAGCCACAGACGCGTGCCCGTGGAGAACCGATGAGGGGATTTGATAATGTTGGTGATGCAGTAAGTAAGAGTTCTAAAGATAGAATCACTCGAGGTTTAAAAAAAAGGGAGGGGATCAAGTAAGCCCCGTGGGATCCTCAGGTGTCAAGCACGCTAATTTTAGACCGCATCGGTAATCTTACTTCAGCCAATCACAGCGAGCCATAGTGCGATTCACCTGCATCACAGTGGATACCAGAGCCAGCCAGCTCTGATTGGCTCGCATTTCCCCTGTACGAGGCGCCTAATCCAGGATACCGCTAACACGGTTTCAATGCTCGCTTCGGATCACTTTCAATCTTCACAGAGCGTCCATGGATGCGATGTCTTCGGAATGGCCGACTTGACAAAGCCCCTTGAGGCAAAGTCTGTCATGCTCTGACAAAGGACTTGGGGATTTATCTCCCGTCCTTTGATAGCAAAATGCTGCAATCGACACGTCAACCGCATATATTGGGCCATTGATTCTGGCATTGCTTTAGAAACAATCAACTTCCCTTCGCTGATAGGACATGGCAAGAGCCTGACTGGAAAGAAAGTTGAATTCCAAGCCCGTTCAATTTTGAAAAGTAATAAAGCTCGGCGAGATCTCGGCGAACATAGCATAGTATGCTGCCATTATGCCGATAGGGGGATCAGATGAAATGGACCTGGAAGGACCCATCGCGATAAGATAACATGCGCATACTCCACGTGGTCACCCAAGCGCAAAAAAACATTTTCTGTTTATGATCGTAGTTTCTCACAAATTGAATAGATTCGTAGTGCCCAGAAGCAGGTAACATGTTCCACGACCGAGGCTCTGACTGTACGATGGGCAGATAGGGCTCGGAGGATCGGGCGCCCTTTGAACAGCATGGGCTGTCCTTCCCGTTTCTGTTGTCTGATCTTGAGCAACCCCACATACGCTTCGAGTTTCAGGATGTTGGAGGCTGATTCCAAGCCCTCTAGGACCCATGTACAACCAAGTATGTGTTATCAAGCTGGGCCTAAGTAAAACAAATCACCATGCTGGGCCCCCTGTACATCCCATCTCCCAGCAAGAGCTGGTAGAGCGGCGTCTCGTCTCCTTCTAACGGCTCTTAAAAACGCCCGGGCCCCACCCGAGGGGTTCTATGAACAATTACATCGTCATGATCGTAAGTCGGCCTATGTCAGACCCAGAATCACTGCCACTATCCGGCTTTCGTCGCGTACCCAAAACTACCTGACCACGTCAACAAATAGGATGTTGGGTGCCGTCGGGTCAGGTTCGCGACAATCCTGAAACCAAGTTATCCCATTCTGTTTCAACTTCCAGAACGAAAGACCCCTGGATTCGCTCTGCGCAGGAGCAAGCTTAGGAGTTTTGCGCGAATGACATCCTTCGATGGAGTATACAACATACAGAAGATGAAGATATTCCACTAAATAAACCACCCCATTCATGTGATTGGCTCCCCACACACAGCTGACCTGTCACACTCCCGTAGAGCAAGTACATTACTCTATCTCCGTACATCCTTCGTGATCTGTAAGCGCAAGTACCCAAGAGCTCCGACTACGTAGATATGCCCAACAGGGGATCATCATAGGCAGATAGTCCAACCGGCTTCAGCCTGGTTCCGCTAAGTATCAATTGTGCCTTCATTTATATGGGGCTTCTAGGATACCGGGAACCTTGGATTGCCCAAACTCAATGATCCCATGGCCAAATGATGATCAACATCGCGATAATCCACTCGGAAGCCAACTGTGCACACACCACCCTGGTCCACCACCGCCTAGATTAGCTCTCCCGTGCGATTGGTACCTATTGATGTTTCAAAGAGTTGCCTGGTTTAATTCCGAGCTGCTAAACGACCTTTTGAGAGCTCTGGGGCTAGCCAGAGCGGTAGGTTCCAGCTTTAAGTTCTTTGTGTGGGCGGTAGAGGCCATTCCTAGGCTAGTGTGGTCTCCCGCGCCAGGACATTTTTTTTTACTAGTTACCCCTGAAGCCTTTCTTCCCTTTCTTTTGTGGTCCTGCGTTTGTCTCGTGCTTTCTAACTTGCTACGTTCCTTTCCTTCCGGTTCTTAGAATCTTCACCCCACGCGCTCCCTCACTCCTTTTCTCCGTGGCACTCTGGACCAGGGGGGACCCCTTCGTTTACACCCTGAGCCTTTTCTCCGGGGCGGCAGGACTTCCCCGGGCCTCTGGCCTTGTTCCTTCGCTTCTCTTCGCTTTCTCTCCGATCTCTGATTCCTTGTTAGTCAAGTTCGCACCCAAGCTCGGTTCATTTCGCAAACCATCCCACTAACGTCATTTGTTGACCAAGACCCCTCGAAATCTTTCCCCAGACTTTATCCCCGAACCACGTTGAGACGCGCGCGCGCGTCGAACACCACTCAGCCAATTAGCGTGGTCGCGTGAATCCTCCGACGATGTCGTTCTTCTCTCGAGTCTTTCGGGGCAAAGACTCCAGCGCCGCCAAAAAGCAGGCCGCACCCGCCGTGACCAGCGAGCCTGGCCCCGCGAAGCCCAAGTGGACCGACGCCTGGCAGCGTACTGAGGTTGCTCCCGAGGAAGTGCAGGACCTCATCCGGGGTTGTTCGCACGAATTGAAGGCTCGAGGTAGGTACATTCCTATGTCAACCATGTGGTGGCACGGCTACCCACACGCATTTTTTCCGAGTGCTGATCATTCGCCCCTCTAGCGCTCGACACTCCCTTCTTACTCCTTCCTTTCCGGCCTAGCTCCGATCCGAGTGCTGCGCGTACTTTCATTCGAAACTACTTTACCCAGTCATTTGAACAAGGGGCTCCTGTGAGCGGCGATGGGTTGACACAAGGAGTTGCGGCTCAACGAGCCTATGGTATGGAAAACATCGAGAATGGGTGGTGAATGTAACTGTTGTAAGCTTACAAAGTCGCAGGTTCTTTGCAGTGTCTTGAAGTGGTGTTGGAGCCGATTGCCCGGCGGTGTGGTCACTTGGGAAGCTTATGAATTGTTCAAGGTTGGAGAACAAGGTACGAACTGGAATGTGGAGATGAAGCACGGCCTGTGCTGAGACCAAACTTAGATTCAGATTTGGCGCGCGATGCTTTCTCGACATTTATACCCATCAGTGTCGACTCGGATGCTCGCACCAAAATTATCTTTGACTTTTTCGATCTTCTCGCCGCTATTGCTGCCCATGGAAAATCTAACGGTCTCGGTGGGCGCAAACTGTCCCGTTACGCTGGATGGTGGGCGTTCGAGCACAATGACACGGGGAATGGCTTTGAAGCTTCCTACAAAAACTGGGCTGCGTAGGTCTGCACCGCTGATTTGAGACACGCTCATGCTAACAATACCAGCGCGGCCGATGCCACAAGCCATCTTTTCTTTGCTTATTTACGTTCACTTACTCCTGATGTGTCGCGTGGGGTCAGTGGTATTTCCAGTCTACCAATCTCCCTCAAGTCTCTCGTCCAGGCCACCGAGTATCCACCGGAAACCCCGACCCTCCTACAGGTCACAACTACTAAAGTTGTCATGATTGTTGATACGGTCTCTCCTACCCCCTTTGCCCTGCTGCGCCGGGCCAAGAACTTTGAATACCGCGACGACCACTGGCACCTCCAAGAATTTGCCAACTACGAAGACCCGATCAAGGCACTAACCGACGAGTGCGTGCGTGTGTTGAGGTGCATATCCTCAACGAATGAAAATAGTGTATCAAGCTCGAAACAATCGACCAGCTTAGGCGATGCCTCTTGGTCTCGCTTCGAGGACATTGGCTTTGGAGGAGCAATTGAATCAGAGCCAGAAGAGGAGAAGATCCCAGTTACACCCAAGCCCGAGTCTATCCTTAGCCACCCTCGGTCGCAGGGTGGAGATTTGGGCCGGCCCACAACTCCATCCTGGGCCGACTTTATGTCGTCTGGTTTCTCCGATGAGAATAGCCTGAAAACCCCAGTTGTCGGACCACTTTTGCTCCCTCCTGACAAGGTCCTGCCTCCTATTGCTGCTGCCCGAGGCCAGAGCTCTCAATCCCACAAGCGATCCTTAGATGATGAATCTGCCCTCGAACCAGCTGAGCTTGCTAGTATCAACACCCTGGACTTGGATGATTCTTTCTGGTGGGTCTGGATCACCAGTCTGTCTGGTGACGAGCCCTCTGCTCGTAAGGCCGTCTTTGGCCGTTGCGCTCTGTTAGAGACTGTTATACGAGATACTAAATGGCTGGTTCTTGAAGAGCAGGTCAAGGGGGCAGCTCCCGAGCCCGAAGCGGGTGCACAACTTGTTGAGAAGAAGCGCTTCTTCAGCTTTGGTAGCCGCAAGGGAGGAAGCAAGCTTGGCCGCAGCAAGTCTTCAGCCAAAAGGGTGAACAATATCGAGGATTCTTACAAGCGTGCCAATAACCAGGCCCCACAAAGCAAGACGAGCATTGGCCCCGATCAACATAAACGCATCCAAGCCGCTGCCGCCGCTCTGCAGAAGAAGCACCGGGAGCAAGAGGATGAGGCTAATGCCGCTGCAGCTGGCCCCCGTGACGCAAACTACAACTCCAAGACCAACTCCGTGATGACTCTTCAACCAGGCATCGTTAATGAAGCCTCTTCTGCCATGAAGTGGGCTAAGGCTTACGACAAGGATGCTTTCCGTGCCGCGTACCTCAGTGATAACCGCGCTGGAACTGGCGCACAAGGCGAAGAAATTGCTGCGCAGAAACCTTCTACCCCTGCCGCTCCTCTTCCACCAAGCACTCACAATAAGGCAACGCCTGCTCCTCAAAAGGATGCCGCTGCGACAGCAACCCCTCTTCCACCATCTCCCGAGCCCCCAAAGAAGGATTTGAAAGAACCCCTTCCGGTGTCAAAAATGGAGGACAAGAAGGAGGCGCAGAAGGAAGAGAAGATAGAGCAAAAGGCCGAGGAGAAGGTCGAAGAGAAGCAAGCGCCCAAGGAGAAGGAGCTCAAAGCAGTTGAGCAATCCGGCGAAGCTGAGCCCAAGCCTGCGGAAGAGTCAACCAAGAAGCCGCAGAAGAAGATCCGCACTACAGGCGGCTTGAAGCACATGTTCACCACGAGCAAGAAGAAGACCGAGGCGCCCCCTATGAAGAGCACAGGCGCCAGTGAGGCATCTGTCGCCGCGGCTCGCGCCGCTTTGGAAGCTAAGGCCAAGGCCGCCCAGGAGCCGGCCGCTCAGGAGCCAGCTTCCTCTCCCAAGAGTGCCTTGAAGAAGAAGCCTCTCCCTGAGACGCCCGCCACCCCAGAGGCTCCTGCTTCCGCGAAGCCTACGGAGCCTGCGGCTCCTAAAGAGCTCAAGCAGCCCGCTCAAGAGCAAACGCCAGCTCAGATCGTGGGAAGCGGGAGTCCCCCTCAAACCAGACACGCTGTTGAGCAGGATGCTCTCTCCCGCGTCGGCACCAATGAACGTGATGCTGCCGACCAGGAATTTTCCAAATTCGACCAGGGTCCCTTAGTCGAGCAGCCTGCGTTCGTCCCCGAAGATGAAACCCCCGTGTCTTCTCTGCCGGCCGTTGAGGATGAGGTCCCAAAGACCCCAACGAACGGTCATGCAGAGAAGGCCGAGGCCACGCCCGAGTCCCAGCCCACGCCTGCCTCTGCGGACCGATGGGCGCAGATCCGCGAGAACGCCGCTAAGCGTACTGCTGCCGCTCAGGAGGAGCAGCCGAAGGAGGAGGATGAGCCCCGGGTCAGCCAGTCAGACCGCACCGAGGATGACGGCGACACCAGCGGCGAGGAGAGTGAGTCGTCTATCGCCCAATACACTCGAAAGAAACCCTAGCTAATCTGCTACAGCCATTGAGTCCCGTGTCGCCCGCATCAAGGCCCGCGTTGCTGAACTCACCGGTAACATGGAGGCTGCGCGGTAAACGCCCCAATACACACAGCTCCTTTTCATTTGTGTCATTTTCCTTTCCCATTCGCCCCTATATACCAGCCTCCGCCAACCACAGCGTGGTGCGGGCCAGGCTCCCCTTCCTTTTGCTCGTCGATAATCTACCTCCTTTCCGCCGACCGCGCATTCCTCGGTCTTGCTTTTCGAGCGTCGCCGACCCACGAAATTGCTCTATGACTGATGGACCTTGGTTGTGATTTGTTATATTGTTTATTTTCAGCCGTGTCTTCACGCCCAGTCTGTGGCTGGATCAGATATCCGCTTTTAGTTTTTACTATTTTCTCCCCGGACCATCTATCGTGTTTTTTTTGAGGCATTTGCCTATTTGTGTGTCCTTGCTCTATTCCCCTTTTTGCTCCTGAATATGAATCGCTAGTTCTCGATGGTACACCATGCCCTGTAGTAGCAAGCGGGTTGATGTAGTAACCTCACTGCTACAGTAAACATACTAAATATTCTAGTACCCAGCTTTCGAACATTCGGGTTTACTTATCAGTATCAGGATATTGATGTTTCCATAAAACCAAGTTAATATTCAGAAGTCATAAGCCTCATTACTAACTATTCAGCCTAGGCCAGGAAGAATACGCCTAGATCCCCAAAGCCTCAAGAATCGCCTTCGCAACTCCCGAACCGGAATTAGGGTTCTGACCAGTAATCAAGGGACCGCCAATGCCATTAGTCTTGGAGACGACCACCTTCTCAGCCCAGGGCTCAGCAGCCTTCACATAGCCACCGTCCGACACACGCTGAAGCTCAGTCTCAAGCTCGAAGGGCACCTTGGAGAGCAGGCCAACCTGCTCCTCTTCCACGTTGGAAAAGCCGGTCACGCTGGCGCCGGCAATCAAGGGCTTGCCATCGGGGGTGGTCGCCTTCAGGAAGACGGTGGGACCGTGGCAGACAGCTGAGACGGGCTTCTTGGCAGCAGCGAAGGCCTGGATGAGAGAGAGGGAGGTGGCGTTGTCGGTCAAGTCGAAAAGGGCTATATCATGTTAGCTTGAGTTTGATTATTTGATGTGTAGATCGGAGGGGAACTTACGGCCGTGGCCACCGACGTAGAAGATGGCGTCGAAGTCGCCGGCGTTAACGTCGGAGAGCTTGACAGTGTTCTCCCACAGAGATTTCTGCTCAGCGAGGAACTTTTGGGACACGGGATCCGACTTGAACATCTCTACTGAGCCTTGGTCGAGGGGAGCGGCACCGCCCTTGGGCGACGCAATGGTGAGCTCGGTCTTGCTGTGCAGGACTTCCCAGGGATGGGCAAACTCGGGCTGAGACAGTGTTAGCTAGTGTTCGCGCATGATGCTTTGTGGTTTGATTTGTCGTGCGAAAATAGATAGCAAGGGCTCTTATCCGCTATACCAAACCATAGAGCAATAGCTCGAGGATCAGGTGGCAAAAGCACATACCAAGTACCAGCCGGTCTTCCCAACGCCGGGGAATTCATCGGCAGAGGTGAGAACGATGAGGACCTTGGGGGCCATTGTGATGATTCGTAGTGGTCTTGATGGTAATGTATAAAGTACCTTGTAGAAATTGAGGTCAGACAGGGAGAGGTTGGCTCTTTAAATAATAATTGGGTATTCAAAAAGCTCCATCAGTAAATCGTCATAGTCCTACCCAAAACGGCCAATCACGGCTTGTGATCCTGCAGCTCCCGGCCTGTCAGCCAATGAGCGAGCTGCGTCGATCGCGGGGCATTCTCTACACTTCATCTTCCTTCGCCAACTCCGAAACTCCGCTGTTTGCAGAATCCCGGGCTTGCAACCTTGGTGACTCTGTGGACCCTGACAAATCATAAAATACAATCTCGCTGATATCTTAGAAATCATCACTAAGATAGAGAAGCCCAAGCCGCTGTTGAATGATCGTGACAACCTCGGCCCATTCCCGCATTGCGCCGACCCCGACATCGCCGCAGGCTAGCGCTTTCTATAGAAGCGAATCAGTATACGATCCTGTGTATGCGAATTGATATTGAATGCATTTCCTGCTTGAAAAGATCATCAGAAGGAAGAGAACATACCCCAACCGGCCTAAAGACCTCGAACCAATCCCACCCTTCCAGTACCGCAATCTGTGACTCCGTGACGGGATGCAGCCACATCGCCGTATTCATAGCTGGAAACACGAGAATGCGCTTCTTGTCCTGCGGGCCTTGGCCATCAACTAATCCCGAGGCATCCCAGGCACGAATAATACTCATAAGCAGCGAATCGGAGAACCCGCTCGAGATTTTTGCTAGACTGTTTGCGCTCAGTGGTGCGATGACAAGTATATCGGCCCATTTCCGCAGATTGATATGTAGAATACCCGCGCCCCGCACCCATGACGGATCCCACTCGTCGCTATCACGATAGACGCCATCCACAGAAGGTAGCGCGGCGATTGAGTCTCAGGGTAGGTTGTTCGGCTGATTGGCCGCGTAGAAACTTGGCGGCGGAGTCGCTGAGCACGATACGGATAGAAAGAGATTCGTGGTTTAGAGCTGTTACTATTTGGGGGAGCTTTATTGTTGCTACAGAGCCCGTGCTGTTCGAGATTGTGGTGTTAACCGTGAGTCCTTTCACGTTGGCGACGTATTTCGCCTTCCCGTGGAGGGACATGTGGGGATTACCATGCGAGCAATAGATGGGTCTTTCCGTCTTTCATGGCCGCGGCGACAGCATCCGCGGGTGCTGTTGGGCTGGTTCCCGCCATAACGAAAGCCTGAGACCCTCTGTGAGGGGTATTGGAGCACGCTTGGTGTTGTTAACAAGGTGTGTGGAGCCGCGGAAGTAGAATACGGTGATGGAAACGGCGGGCCGGAGCAACTTTATTTCCGCTGATACCTCCCGGGTACACATCAATAGAAACAGCCCTGGCTACTTTTATTTTCCTGAAGGTGCGCTATGTCTTATGAGTCGCCACTCATGGAACGCTTGTTTATTAGCCGGAAATTTGAGGTTGTAAATCCTTTCCATACCCACTGGCTACGATGCTTCTCGAGGCCTGTCTTTACAGTTGACCGGTGCTAGTTGGTGCATCGTGGATAGCTGCATATAATTATTGTAACGAGCTAGTAATTCTACTGAGCATGGCACTTTTCTGAATGTCAATTTCGTATTTTTCCAGCACTGGCAATGATGTTGGTTGTATTCCTGATATGAGGAGGGTACTCATTCAACTCTATAAGGCCACACTCCAAGAGCGCTCCATAAGCAGCCGATGCGGCTTAAGAAGGGCTTATCCAGGCGCCGGAGTAGAAAGACCATCACTACAGGATTTCAAGATATGTCATGTCTACCTCAACCTGTTTATTGTTTGCGAGCTTCAATACGCTTCTCCTCCGCTCCATCAACACTGGCAACAGGGCCGGCAAGGGTGACGGCATCATTCAAGTTCTCTCCAGTAACACAACATCTAGCCAAAAAGTACGATGCTAATGACCGTAGCCTTATCTAGGATTACTAGCTGCCTTGCTTGCCCCGCCAAGGCATCAGATGCTTCAGCTGCTTATTGGTTGAGAGCTCCAATGAGCGTCTCCTCTCTGTTAGCAACGGCTTCAGCTGCCTTGACGCAATCTTTGCTTTATCTCCGGGGCTTGATATGTCCTCGGCGACAAGTTCATGAGCTTAGCCATGTTACACATCCGCTGAAGGTAAGTTGCTCCAAAAAAAAATTATGATATTGATGTGAAAAGGATATCCTGTGTGAATATCTGTCACGAGCTTCATAGCGAGGTCACCATAGAAATTCGAGCTCTTTCAGCTTGGTTCTCGAATTGTTTCGAGCCACGCAGTCATCGTCATCATACCGTGAGTAGGTAATTCCAGCTGTCAGATATTGGTGACCTGACGGGAGGAATAACTCAGGATCAGTCTAGTCGAGTGCTTCTGCTTTTGGGGCCGGTGCTTGGAGGTACGGGGTGTTTTGACCATCTTGGTATGACCTTTCGCATATTCGAGATAGGCAGGGCAATTAGAGAGTATGAGTCTTAAAATTGGGTATTTCTCAAACGTGGTGAAAAGGGAAAAGAAACATAAAAGAAAAGAAAGAGGGAAAGGGAGAATTCCATTGTAGGTTGGAGGTTCGCCGCTAGCCTGTGTCAGTCCTGTATCGTGGAACCTGGGGCGCGGAGGTAGCCTGGGGTTGGCTGAAACGCCGTTGGGGAATTAGGTGCTAGGGGCCCATCATACGTTGGCGGTATTGACGATAAACTTTGGCGCGATGTTCGACTGGGTCCTTCCAGTCTAGGTACGTCATTTCAAGTTCTGGACGAAGCTTGCCATTGACGTGGTTTCAGTCGGGAAAGGTACGTCGCGGCGAAGATCACTTTCGATACCCTGCCGGATGTGGATCCTCTGGTCATAGAGGGAAGTGTGTGCCCAAGGCCTCTGGCTAAGCATAGCACTCGCTGGACATACACACGATTGGCGTGCCATCACGAATATCGTGTCTAGTGTAGGTTAAGGTATTTACTGGTAGAGGAGGTTCGATGTGGGGAGCGAAACTTAGTCTCAAGGCCATCCGACGGGCGAATCTACGGGGCTGGAGCGTACAACAGCTGCAACTTTCGATGAAGCTTTTGCCGATAGCTTGTTGTTTGAGTTTAGAGTGATGATATGAAATTTGATACCCGAGGCAATGACGAGACGGATTAGTTTGGAATTCTTTGCGAACGACTTTGATCAAGATAAGCCGAATGAAGGTCTCTGGATAGTCGACATCCCTAAAGAGTCCGACCCTTCGGCACCGAAGACTGACAGTGGCGATGGAAGTAGTAAATGCCACCTCCACGGTTCCTTCCAAAGATGCTAGAGCTTGCCCTATATAGATTCTCAGTATGATACGGCCTCAATTGTATTCGGCAAATACAAATCATATTTGATGCCAGCCAGCAGTTTTCGAGAATATTTTGACCCCTCGATTTGGCCAACTGTTCTGCTTCGATCCTTGATCTCTTTATGGAAGCACTGGAATCCGTCACAGCAACTAGGGAGAATAGCCGACGAAGTCCGAATGCACTTGTAGACAAATCTGACGCACAGACGTTGAGATGGACAAAGGTATGGCCAGGGGGCCCAAGACATTGCACATTCTCTTTTTGACGAGCTTCCTCCGGAGATTGTTGCCAGAGAACTACAATGGGGGGCAAAAGTCTGTGTGCATAACCGCTTCACCTACCCCATCAAATACTGATGTATATTCATGGTCACATATCCTACACCACCAACCCTTATGGGATCATAATAAAATTCAAAATACTGAATTTTCAGGTTCATATACAGAGTTATCTTGCTTAATATTCTATATAATAATCTTGGTTTGTATACAATCTATCCATCCTTCTTCCTATACTCAATATTAACATATCAATCTTCGTCTGGTCTAACTTATCCTATATAATATGAATATACTCTTTAAAGTAAGCCCGGTCCTCTCCAGATATTTCTATGTATATAATATCTTATAATATATAAAAAAAATTCAATATTTTAGTCGTTTCCAGACTAGTTTAATAGGATTAAGATCAGGCGAGTATACCAGCCAATCTTCAACATACATCCCGTGCTCTTTAAACCAAACCTGCATATCTTTCGCTATATAGATCTTTTTTTTATCTTGCTAGAATATAATTCCAGATTGATGGCGATCGATGCCATGGGGGAGGTGTAGGAGAAAGAATAAAAATGTGGGTGGTTATTAGGGTGATGGTAATGGAGCCGAGGCACACAGACTTTTGACCGGGTGGTGTACCTCACATGGCTTGTTCCTTTTGAATCAAATCTTCGAATGTGTGTTTTTCGTGAGCTGGGTTCTGGACAAAGCCCAGGTTTTCAAGGCCAGTCAGGCTGGTCAGGCCGACGTATGGCAGGGGCCTGCAAACAAGAAGAAGATTCTGCAGATGGTATCGTCGAACTATACGTAAACGGCGACAAGATATGGGCGCTTCCCATATCTGAAAGCGCGGGCCCGGTTTCTTGATGTATATTGCTTGAAGAATACCAGGTTACACTGGAGCATTTGGCATTTCGTTTTGTCGTGATTGAGCAAGGGATAATGGTGATCGATAGGGCAGTGGTCAGCCAAACAAAGCCCCGTCTTAAGCTATCTGTTCCTCAGCATGGACTTGCCAGCAATCAAGTCCCCCGTTATAAGGACAGGACGGGTTCCAGCAGGCAACAGAAGTGGGGCTTAGTTCGCGCGGCTTTATTGGCCGGAATGAGCTCAACAGGTTGTACAAGCTCGCAATATCGCCTTAAATGGAAGGCCATGACGTAGAAATTGTTTTGCAGAAGCGGACAAGCACAAATCCACGTGGTACACGTGACTCTGGCTCCCCACATTATAGATGCGGCTCTGTGAGAATACCCCACGTGAACCCCGAAGAGATATCACCAAACTATAGCACGCTGGTTTGAACCTGTATACAACTCTCTGCAGTCGGTTTCTTTATGACCTTCTAATTCTCTACCATTTATTAGCTTATCGCTTCTACGTGTTCCCTACCCAGGTATGATTCTCTAATCTGTGTAGACATTTCGAAGATGCGCGCAGTATTGAAAAGGAGTGTACGTAGAACCGTGTACGTAGGACCGAGTGAGCGTGTCTGTCAGGCGACACACAAACCATCTTCAAAGTTCAAAACGAAATCATTTTCCCTTCTCCACAGTTCTTCTCTTGAACAAGTCAGAACAATTTTCAAGGCGTCATTCTCAGTCTTTTCGCACCCATGGTAGGTCTTGAGATAATGTATCCTGGCATAGTATAAATTACTGACGAAATCATTAGTATTGTGAGTAATGCAGGACGCGAAGCCGTTGGACCTCCCAATGTAGGCATCTACAAGCCTACGGGATGGCAGCCCGTAACATGGCTCAAAATCTCGCGAGAGATATGGCCGTATGTATCGCTTTTGCAATTTTCTTGGAAAACCGTCTGATATGGTTAGCATCGTGGCCGCGGCCAACACCCCGGTCGCCGGGCTCAGGCCCGCCCTCGCCAATGCCCCGCTCGCGCCAAGAGGGCAACCCTGGTTCCGCTCGCCAAGAGGCCGGGGACGAGGAATCAGACGCTGCAGCTGCAGCTGCCCGCCGTGCGCGCAAGGCCGAAGAGCACGCGGCAAAGAAGGCCCGCAAACCCTTGTATGTTTATCCCGCATATCCTGCATTCTATCCCCGGTCTGGCTGTATCACCTGTACTTTGTATCCCTGGGACCATGGTAAGCCCTGCTGCTACACCGCTTGTATCGACATCTGATCATCCTTGTATGCTGACTGGTAGTGATGTAGCTGTAGAGGGTAGCTCAGGATGTGTGGCCGCCACATCTGGGGCCGCTCCACTCGATGTGGAGATGGGGGAGGCGGCCCCCACACTAGAACAACGCCGCGCCGAGTTAGCTCGGCAGCTGGGCCTCCTGCAGGCAGAGGATGCTGCCCTCCAAGAGGAGCAGCGCCTCCGAACCCTGCGGGAGGCCCTGCAATCAGGGGATGTGGGCATAAAGAAGGAGGTGAAGGAGGAGAGGGAGTAAGGGCCCCGGAGATAAAGCAGAGACTACCAATGCCGCCAAGGCTGCTGTTAATGGAGAAGAGAAGCTTATTGGCTCTCAAGTAATGAGCAGCTTAAGGGAGCCAAGAGCAGCCGCATAAGGACACAGGTTCATCCTCTTCTTGATGGATAAATCTAAGCTAAGAATGAGAAAAAGACATCTAAAGTTCATTCATCTAAACATTTCTAAATCTAAACATTTCTAAATCTAAACATCTCTAAATCTATATTAATGATTGAGCTTTTGTACTCTTTCAAGTCGACCATAATCCGCAACACGTAGAACTCGTACCTGTATTTTCAGGCAAAAAATCAAGCGACCTCCGTAACAGCATACTTACTCCAGCTGCGAATCGTGGGCCCATACCAATAGAAGATAAATGGTATAGGCACCATAAGTGTACTGATTGCACCCATGATAGTGAGTGTCCAATGAACGCCCATATTATGATAGAACGGGACGCCGACAACTGTCATGCCGCCTGCAGCCATATATCGCGAGACGGTCATAAAGCCCAGCGCCGAGGCCGCGTACATATCATACGAGTCAATCACGTACATGTACGAGCTGAGGAAGATGCAGATCGTGCCGAGGCCGAAGAAGCCTGATGCAACGATCGGCGACCAGATCGAGACGCTCGCGTAGTCAGTCCAGCCCATCCAGAAGAGAGAAATTGGGATTAAAGCCGCACCGACCATCGCAAACCAGAGCCTGATTTCGGGAGGCGTGTGAAGGCCATCGAGGGCGTGGGGGTCGGCGGTGGGATCGGGGCGGTTGGCGGCGACGGCGACGGCGGTGAATTTGGTTTTCGTGTGTTTGTAGATCGGGAAGACGAGAAAGGCGGCCATGCCGATGCCGATGTACATTGCTAGCCAGATGATGTTGGTCAGGCCTTGGGAGATGCCGTAGGTATCTTGGAAGATGTAGGGGTAGCCGTCGAAGAAGGTGAAGAGCACGATGTACAGGACGGTCATATAGAGGGAGATCAGGAGGATGATAGGCTCGTGGATGGTGATTACGATCTGGCGCTTCATGGCGCTGCCGATGCGGCTGAAGAGCGCGATCTTTTGGAGATCCATTGGAGAGCGGAATCGGGAGTCGCCTGTTTGGCGGCGGAGTTGCCTGCCCTTCCACTTGAGGAGTAGCGGGCCGTAGGTTTCCGGTTGGAATAAGAGGATTAAGACGAGTACAAGGCCGGACATGATCAGGATGATCCAGTTCGACCAGCGCCATGAGAGGACGCCGGTTTGGCCCATATAGGAGGCGATGACGGGGGAGAGAATGGGACCACCGAACGACAGGATGGCGTATACGGGGAAGAAGATTGTCTTCTCGAGGGGATTCCATAGATCGGCGATCGTGCCCCCTGCGCAGGTGAGAGGCGGGCAGCCGAAGAACCCTGCTAAGAAGCGAAGGATAATTTGCGATCCAATATTGGGACCAAGGCCTGTGGCCATCGTAAAGAGGGCAAACAAGACCATTGAGCTAATATACACCATGTTGCGTCCCAGGATCTCCGATAGGGGTCCTGATACAAGTGAGCCGGTGGCGAATCCGAGAAGGAACATCGCTAGGAGGAGTCAGTCGAGAGCAGCGCATAATAGGATCCAAGGCCCACATACCTGTCAAGAGAGACCCGACGACTTCACTAACGCCATATTCAGCCATAGCTTGAGGTTGAACGGCGGAATTAATAGACGAAGAGGCAGTGACCACCCAAGCAAGACAAGCCACGAGCACAGTTGCCCTAACACGCCTCCAAAACGGGTAGTTTTTTTGGATTCTCAGGATCATTCGGACCATCCCAGCCTACAAGAAAGACTCGCGATTTCTGATCTTCAGAATCAGTCCTTGTTTGAACATTGACACCAGGAATATTGTAGGCGAGAGAAGTGTTCGCCGACCTATGCGATCGACTTTGCGCCAGTGGACTGGGATTGGACTCTGCATGCGGCTGAGGCGTCTCGGTAGGGTCTTCTTCCTCTTTCTCGCAAATTGTCCGCTCTTCATCTCGAGAAGAATTACCATTCTCGGTATCGCCTCCAAGTTGCTTCTGCACAACTTTTCCAAGCCGGCGGTACTGCAGATAAGACTGCATTTTGCGCAACCGGGGCTAGTCCGAGGGTATATTCCGAGGGTATAAACCGTGAACTTGAAGCCCGGGGAAGGCTTGGTCGACAGGCCTTCGCGTGGTAGGTAGCCTGGGTGGCTGAGTTGAGTAGAATGTCGAGACTGAAGAGATCTAGAGGCGATGATTTAATATAATAGTGCTGTCGGAGTCTCGCTGAGAAATCGAAATGGCGTTACGGAAGAAAGGCGGTATTATTACTGGGCGTAATTACCAGTTGGGGAACTCACACCTCCCCACTTTTAGAGCCATAGTGATACGTCGAGCAGAATGAATGATCCACTTCTCCAAATTCATGCAAGAAATCGGCCCCGTAAGGCCTCTGTATTCGGAGAAGAGATCTCTGCCTTTCGGTGCCGGCCCTCCCTAGCTCTGCGGAGTGGGGCGCTTTTGGTCTTTCAATGGTTTACACCCGGCCTAGTGTCCTCCACTTAAGCTTATGGTGACCAGAAAGTGGCTATACGCTAGTACGAATGGGGTAATGTACAGGAAAGTCCGAATGGGCTTAAATTTCTGCTGCATCTCGGTGACTTCGGCCCTCCACTCCGAACTCCACTCTAGCTCATCTATGACTTCAGCTGCTTAACCCTAAGTCCCTGCTCCAGAGTTTTAACTTGATACTTATGACTCACCTGAAGATTTCAGTGAAATGCTACTAAAGATCCCGATGCAACTTCTCTCCAAGTTGCTATTGACATGGTATTAGGGTAAAAGCATAGACTTGAACTCCAACAGACAAACTTTCGTTTTCCTAGGACCAATGAGACCCATAAACAGACCGGCAAAGAATCCTTCCGATAATCGCTCGCGCCCTTTAGAAAAACCAGAATTCCCCACTTCGCAGAGCTAGGGACGATAGGCACAGAATGGCAGGGATCTCTCCCCCGAATATTCCCCGAATACAGAGTCCTTACGGACCCGATTTCTTGCATGAATTTGGAGAAGTGGGCCGTTCATTCTGCTCGACGTATCACTAGGGTTCTAAAAGTGGAGAGGTCCCTACCGGGTCCGTAATGACCAGTAATAATACCGCCTCTCTTCCGCAACACTATTCAGCCCCGGTCTTTCGGTTTTATATACGGAGATCGACAACTCCGAGTCAGTAGTCTGCGGGGGTTTCGGCAGGGGCGTTATTTCATTGTCATGTGCCTGGGAGCAGCCTGTTACAATATTGATCTCAGTACGGAGTAGCGGCTTCCAAGTTGGGTCTAAGAAGTGGGTCAACTTTCCGACAGGCAAGTTCGAACTAACGTAACTTTCGTAACTACTGTCTACAGAGAGATGTCTCTCATCATATCCGTTGATTCGGAAAGTATTCTATTAGTATTTGAGTTTTTGATTCGCCATGTAGGCCGTCATCCAATGTAAAATAGGTACAATCGAGGTTTATGCATATTAACAGGGTATCGGGTGGTATAAGTCAAAACATTAGACCTCGGTGTCAGGCTTATCCTTGCGATCCGATGCGATGAGCTCCTGGCGAGCACGCTCCTGCTCGGCTAGACCGGTCTTCTGAATAGTGTGGGTCTTGCTCAGCACGCGAGCTCGGACAAAGCAAGAGAGCACGAGGCCAACGCCTGCAACAGCCGTGTAGAAGATCCACATGCGGCTTAGAGCAAACGTGAATGCATCCAGCACAACCTTCTTTTGGGAAGCGGTCAGGCTTTGAATAAGGGTTTTTGATGAGCCGGAGAAAGAAGAACTGATTTGCTGGGTTAATTCCGGGCCGAGAGCGGCCATGAGCTTGCCGGATTGGTTCTTCATGATGTTCTGATATATAACTTCGCCCAAAACCACACTTACAGAAGTTGACAACTGGCGCACGAAACCGAAAGTAGCAGTAGCCGTCGCGGTATCTGATGGCCGAATATTGGACTGCAGGGCGACAAGGGGGGGCTTGGAAGTTGGGACCGACGCCAATACCGCCGATCAGCTGGTAGATGATGATACGAGGCCAGGAGGGATATGGCTTGAGGTCGATGAACAGACCCCAGCCAAGAGTCATCATGAAGAGACCGAACATGATAAACTCCCGGTAGCGGCCAGTCTTGTTCATGAGCACACCAACCATACTAGAAACGACTGCCAGAGAGAGCACCATCGGCAGGAGGTATACGCCACTGAGGATGGGGGAAGCCAGCAGAACAGTCTGGAAGTAGAGTGGAAGGTAGTAAGTGCCAGAGATGAAGACGAATCCGTGACAGAAACAGATCAGCAGCACCAGGACGTTGTACCATTCGCCGAAGAGACGAGCGGGGATAACTGGAAACTTTGCAAATTTTGCTTCCACAATCATAGCCAAACCCCAAGTCACGACACCGAAGACGATGAGACAGATGACTGTAGGCGAAGCCCACGGATAGTTGACACCACCAAACTCCAAACCGAAAAGGAACATCAACGTACCTCCGATAATGAGGAAAGTTCCGATCCAGTCGATGCTTCGTAGACCAGCAAAGAACGGAGTCTTTGGGGACTCAATGTGGAGGAAGAAGATAAGAATCACGAGGGACAAACCGCCGATGGGAACTAGAGAAAGGTTAGCATCATGTAATATCCCACTCGACGGAAATGTACGTACGGTTCAGGTAGAAGCACCATCTCCAGGTGACACTGGTAGTAAAGGCACCGCCAATAATGGGGCCCAAGCCACCAGCAATAGCCCAAGTAGCTCCGAAGAGACCAAAATACATAGGGCGCTCGCGCACACTGAACAAATCCGACACACATATGTTGCAGAGGATGATAATACCTCCCGATCCGATCCCTTGAATCGATCTGCCAGATAATATCATAGGGAGGTTTCTAGCCAGGGCGCAAATCAAACTGCCCACAAGAAACAGGGCCGCCGCTAGGATAATGACCTTCTTCCGGCCAAAGATATTAGAGATGCCACCCCAGAGCGGGATACAAGCCGCATTGGCCAGCAGGTAAGAGGAGGCAATCCACGAATAACCACTCGCCGATGCATTGAAATCGGCGGCGATGGAGACCAAAGCCGTGGAAACGATTGTCATGTCAAGAGCCGCGAGAAAAAGAGCGAGGCATAGGGCGGTCATCACGACGACGATCTGTTTCTTGCCCATCTTAGCGTTTTGCGACCCCGTGGGCGCAAGAGGCGCTCCGCTGGCTTCTTTATCGGGCGCATGATCAGCACCCTTGCTCTCCTGCTCCTTCTCTGGATTCTGGACAGCAGCCTCGACAGATTTGTCGTGATCCGGCGAGACAGTTTTCTCGCTCGAAGCGTCGTGATCGAGGGCCTCGGTTGCCATCGCGGGGGAATATGCTATAGCCGATAGAACGGGGGCCGCACGTGGAATGGCTGAAGACTTTCGAGGTTGGGCCCCTGCAGAGTCAGTAAACGATCCCGGAAACCAAAACTGCGGGAGCTGTCGCTTTAATCACTTCTTTCACAAGCAGGCCCCCCCCAGATGGAGTGGAGTCGAGGAAACTCCCCAAAGAGTTAAGGCTCGGACTTCGTAGCGTACTTTTCAAAAAGGCGAGCCAATCAGATGACTTGGCGCGTCTTCACCGTCTCTAGATCGATATCGGCTTTTCGGATAACGAAATTCCGGAGTTTGCTTCGGATCTTCGTCGTTGCAGCCTTCAACGAGCGCAGAGATTTCTTGATATGGATGGATCCGTAAAGAGGATGATTTCCATGCAAGATTTAGACTCGTAAATTCGCTTTTGCGGCTTTGCTTTTCTCGTCTTGAATCGCACTGTAGATTTAGATGGGTCACTGATCGGCGCCGGAGATAACGATAACGTCGGACCTCGCGTTCGGAAATGTGGGAGCTCCGCTGCTTGGTAATGGGGCTGGATCGGCCGAGGAACACAGTATACTGTTTTCAGGGCGTCCAAATGATGATATGTGATCTACCTCAAGAGAAGTATATGGCGTGCTCCGTGAGTATCGAGATGCAGACGTGAAACATGTTACAAGTAAAGCTTCGATGATTCAAGTAGGCGATCCCGCACGGCTAAGAGTTTTTTCGACGAACTTTCCGTTTTGGGACGGAAATAAGATACATTCAACGCGTCCATGCCTCGGCTCTGCAGGATAGGGACCTGAACATAAAGCATGCAGTAAACCACTACTTGGGACTTTGGACAATGGATTGTTTCTAATCGCCGTAACGCCGGTTCAAACATGCAGCTTTGGACTCTATCAAGACACAGACAGGCGAGGGGTATGAGGGGGTATAAGTATATGACGAAAGCCGATAGCCCAAGAGCCCAGAGAGATAGGAAAGTACAGAACCCAGCACCAAACGCATAGACTCATTAATCTTGGAGCTGGAGGATTTCTACTTGCAAGTTAGCTCTGCGCCGACCCAAAAGTACCGGTTTACGTCTTCACCGCCCATGTAGAAACTTACCAGTCAAAAACTCCTCAAAACTCACGGTGATGTAGCCGTCGCGATCATCATCATACTGTTTAAACACGTCCGTCATGCGCTTCAGGCTGATGCAGGCTTGTACGAAAAGGTCGAAGCTCATGCCAGAATGATTGGGGCTTCTGGGCTGCCCTTGCAGCTGACGGGTCTTGCTCTCAAAAGTCTTGAAGAGTACAGAGACAAATGGCTGGCTAAGGCGGTATCCAAAGGCAACCAGCGCCTTCTCGAACTCCGGCAGACTAATACGCCCACTACGGTCCTCGTCGAATCGATCGAACAGCTCCCGCCACGCGGCAAGATAACGCCACAGAGAAACAAATTCGTCGAAGTTGATCACTCCATTGCCGTTGCGGTCGAACATGCGGATCATCATTTTGACCGTGCGCGGGTGAAACGACGTATAGTCGCCGTTAACAAGGCCGAGCCTAGCTCATTCTCGGTGAGCGAACCAGAATGTGACGAGTTGGCGGCACGGAAGAGCGGAAACAGTTGTTGAGGGTCGTCGCTGGGAACGGTCAGCGGCGGGGGATTGGGCGATTGCGGTGGGCGGGACAGGGGTGGAGGGCGATTGGCATGACCTTTGGGCGGGGGAGGCCCAAAGCCATAATTCTGAGGCGGCGGCGAAGGGTGCAGTGGGTGAGGACGGGTTTGGCTGGGCAGACCGTGAGAAGACGGCCCGTTGGCCGATGGATGCGCCCGACCGTTGTACGAGTGCGCCGGGTCTTGTGGGCGCGGGGTAGAAGACGTGTATGGGTTCGGCGCGGTATATGGGTTGGGCGGAGGGCCACCACTTCCAACAGGAACACGCGGCGGTACACTACCAGGCTTTGAAGATGGCGGTCGACCGGGCAGTGGCTTTTGCGCATTGGCAGCTGGGGTCGTTTTTCCTCCTGAGACCTGCATAGACCCGATCATCTGGGCGACCTAGGGGGATATACGTTAGCGGGCTATGGGTCGGGTGCGGGCTGGTCGCAAGTACCTGTTCGGGCTCAGCGTGTCTGTCCCATTCATGGTTAGCGATCAGCTGCCATTGTAGAGCGAGGATACAGAACTTACGCTGGCAGCGCATCGGGGTTGTAGCTTTTATTGTAGGCCATGATGTAATGGCGCAACCAGACGAGCCTCGAATTTGTCTTGGAGAGTCCTCACTCTGAGAGATCGGAAGACCGGAGAGGAGGTAAGCAGGCGAACTTGCAGAATATGAAAAGAAATCAAGAAACGCTGCTACCTTCCAATAGTCCCGCCAGGCGGTCCAAAGCGGTGGGCGACGCAATGACTCCACAACTTCGGGCGACTTCGATGTGGCTATGAAGCTGCTCAGCCCTACGCCAATCATTTCAGCTTTTTTTAGTGAAAACCCCCCCCCGTAATACGCATATCATTTTACGGCAAAAGCTAGGACTATCGGAGCTTGGAGCTCGCCACTATTCCTGGCCTATCGAGGCAAACTGAACAGAGTAGCCGCGTTCTAAAAATACCAATCGCTATCAAGCTTGGCGAAGTTCCCCTCAACGAGCTTGCCCCACCAAACCCGGATTCCCCGCTTACAACGTATTCCTATACAGGATTTGTGGCTTAACTTCAAATAACTTCTTGTAGCTCGGGTGCCTGCTGCTTCAGGATGGCGAAGATCTCTGCCCACGCCTTATGTTGGAATTCCTTCGCTTCGTCGCCTGTTGTCAATGCCTGAGATTCGCTGAATCCAGTTAGAATTAGCGGGCCTAGTGGGAAAAGTCTTCTCGTACTCAACATAGTCATTGATCCGCCAGCACCGGCCATGCGACTCGGAGCCTTGAAGTGTTGCGCTGACGAGAGCTTCACCCCCTTCCTCTGCTGTACGAGCGATGAGACGATGCATCAAGCCGACAGCCCACCGCTCATAAAATCGGTCATACTGGCGACCGAGTGATGACCGACAGAGCCCGGGACTAACCGTATTGACAATAGGAGAGTTGTCATCCTTGCCAATCTTCTCTGAGATTGTTTTGATGACGTATTCAAGAAGCAGTTTAGATATGGCATACTGCTGCTGGCCCCCAAATGTTTCGGCGGAATTCAAATGTTCTAGGAGCGGGCCATCGGTTCGAAGACTGTCGGCTTTGACGCGAGTAAAGAGTTGACTGGACACCGCAGTCAAATGAGCTGGCTCAGACCCCGACTTTGATTGAAGTTTAGGTAGGAGAAGTAGCGCGAGTAGAGATGTTGAGAGGGTATTGACTTGAAGAGTCTCCTCCCAGCCCTCCGGAGATTTGGTATAGGCCTTATTCCACAGACCGGCATTCAACAAGACGATATCAATCTTTGTTAACTCATCCTTGGCCCGTTGGGCAAAATCCTTGACGCTCTGAAAGCTGCTCATCTCGAGTTTCCAGACCTGGACTACCCCTGGTCGCTTCGTGCGTTCCTCAATCTCGGCCTTAGTGTGACTGCCTTTTTCGAGATCCCGGATCCCCAAGACAAGAGATTCAACCCCAAGATTGAGAAACTTGATCGCGGCCTCGTATCCCAGCCCTGATGTTGCGCCGGTGAGGAGGACTGTTTTGCCAGCCAGGGAGGTTTTGCCAGCCAGGGAGGTGGTCGGAGGGTCTGTGGAAGAGCTCCCCGGCATTTTTTTGTTTGATAAACAGTACCTTTAATAACAAATATGAGTCAAGGTCGAATTTGGGTGATGAGTATAGCAGTTGGGGTCAGAAAAGCTTCATAACAACCTGGAGGGATCAGTCAGCATGCTGACATCTTCCTTTAGCCAATCAGACATCAGAATTTAGTTCATTGTTCAGCTGTTGAATAGAGTTATTTCTGATAAGAACAGATGATGATAAGGCTATCTCCGTGATGCGTACCTTCAATCCAGAAGGCGGAATAGTTCACTTGACTCGCGAGGCCTTCATGAGATGCGCGCTGCACCGTCTCTGCCGGCCCGACCGAATCCCTGGCCCCTGCTAACGTGCCTCGACCAGACCAACAATTGATGTTTTCTATGATAGTAAGCTTCAGCGGCCAATTGGGCCTTTGGAAGGAAAGAAGAGATGACTTAGCTCCACAATCGACATAAAAAGCGAGGTATTTCCCCGTTTCCAATCCATACGGCACTTTAGTACCAAACAACGACCAATTCCCTGCTCAGAATTTCTCCTGTGACCTACAGCTCGTTGGCCGTTCATCATTTCCGACTGTTGACTTTGATTCAATAGCTACGCATCTAGTCATCTAAATCAAACTTAGAATTCCAGATCCGCGAGTTGAGCACCAGCAGGTCTTTCCCCGTAAGGTTTCTTCTCGTACTTGGAATATGCGCAAGTCCAATTCAAAGAGCTTTCTCATAATACCATGCCGTTGACTCTGTGATACGTAGGGGCATAGTTCTCTCGGGGTATGTGAGCCTTTAATTCAAATGGGGATCCATGATCTTCCAATCTATAAGACAAAGTTCAATTGTTCGGGTTGAGAGCCATTGACCAATGAGACCACACCACCCGAAGTAATATCAACACCTTCCGGAGAACTCGAGCGCATCACGCGAGTAAACGAGAACCAGACAGGCATCCATACTTTTCAGGTGCAACTTGGAATGCATCGCGGACCAAAAAGTGATGCGAGGTGGGGCTGACATGCATAAGTTGGGTTCGGCTCGCTCCGCCCAATTCGAACCCCCCGATCAAGCGTCTCGAAACATCAAAACATCAGCCACGGATCTCGAGCTTACAATGAGCAAGTCCACGCCGAAGGGCCTTGCAATTGTTCGGCATGCTCTCGACACAATTGAAACTATAGCAATATGTCCTTTGGGTCCTTCCTCGCGGACCTGATTACAACGGACGCGTCGAGTCGGAGATTCATCATCGGGCGCTAACGCGATCTACGTGGCAAGCGTGATATCATGGGATCGATGCAGCTTCACTTGCGCCTTGACGCACAACACCACACTATCGGCCAACTGACGACGAACCCAGGTTGTGTGATATGATGGATCCGTTCCCCCCGGTCGGCGTGGATTTAAATGTCCCCCTTGTCGGGCCCGCAACAACGTGGAGTGATGGGCTTGATGAGTTGTGATCCCCGCCTTCTTGGGGCAGCAATTGCACCCCGCTCATATGCACGCTACAGTACTTGAGGGGAAGCCTTTCGCGTCAGTTACAATTATCTTTAGAGACCCCTTTGGTCCAAGTCTTTTCCATATTACGCGGTGAATGGCCCCTGTCCTACGAGAGGTTACCCAGACCATCACCGAGGGCTACACCACAATCGGGACTGTTGCTCCTCTGAGGAATATTGGCACAAGGCCAACGGCCAATTACACCAACGGTACTCTTCAAGATCGTTCAGTGACGGTTCTCGCAGATAGCACCGCCGCCACCCCTACAGATACCCGTATAATTCCTACGGGTGGCCGTGATGATCTTTCGGGCGCTGCTAAAGGTGCCATTGTTGGATCAGTATTAGGAACTGCTTTTCTCATCGCCATGGTATTCCTATTCGTTTCATTTCGTCGCCGCCCTTCCGGGCGGAGGTCAAGCAAAGGATCCTCGAAACGCAAGTCGGTTTCGAGCAAGGAATTGGACTTAGAAAGCTCGCCTCCGAGTTCACCGGTATCTCTACCTCCACCTCCGCCTCCAGATCCTGAGCCTGATCCTAAGCCTGAACCTGAGCCTCCATTGGCTCCTGATCCACCACCTACTGAACCCGACCCCGAGCCCGAACCCAACCCGGAACCTCCAGCAGAGGCGGATGCAGAGCCAGGACCCGCCCCAGAACCCGAATCAGAGCCAGAAGTCCCAAAGGAGCCTAAGCCCGAAGGCGAGGCAAGCACTGCCGAAGCTGAGCCTGAAGCAAATAAAGAGCCAGTAGCAGACCCTGAATCCGAACCAGCCCAAGAGCCCGAGCCCACGCCCGAGCCAGAACCCGAACCAGAAGCAGCACCTGCCCCTAATCCTGAGCCCGAGCCCGAGCCCGAACCACCAGCCGAACCTGAGCCGGCACCAGAGCCGGCGCCAGAGCCTCAAATCATCGAGCCTAAGAAGCCAGTGAGGACTGTTTACAAGAAGCGGAAGCGGAAGATACCCCCAAGGGTCGACACCTGGCCCGGCGAAGGACCTACGTACGTCCAGCGACCATCGAGGCGCAAGAAGTGATTTCTTATGACTCTTGCTTGATCGGTCCAGCTGGGAAATTTTGAGTTATGCACCACCCCAGTTTCGTACTTGTTTCTTTAACTAAGCATAGCAGCACTCCCTGTATGAGATGTAAATCCAAGTGTGATCAATACTATAACTATCTCTTATTTCTTTTAATCCCGGCATTGACAAATCGAAGAGGCAATCAACTTGAATGTGCTCAACTAGTCTGGTGCTATGGTTTACCCCTCTCCCCTCCACCCCCCAGCCCACATACTAATACTAGCATGTTGTTCTGTTCTTCAGAGTTAAGTCAATGAAATGTCACCTATAATCCACGATCTCATATTACTCAGGAAAATGTATTGAGACGCGAAAAATGTACGCATATCGACGAAATATGGTGTTCCAACCGGGGCTCTATCACTCCAGGGAGAATCCCAAAACTCATCGTCCAAGAGTCCCACAGACTGGAACCCGAGGTATAACCAGCACCGTGCTACGTCTATTTCTGTTGAAATCCATTGCATAGACCTAATACCTTCATTGCCCTTTTTGGTCCTCAAGCTGCCGCCACAAAGCTTCTCTCTTCGACCGTTCTTCACGCAAGGTAGACTTTTTGACCATGAGACGAAGATGAAGGCTAAGACACTTTAGCTCTATTTGGGTGAGGTGTCTCTTGCGTGCTTCTCATAATCTCCTTCCACGAGCCGCTCAATGCCCTGCGCCCATGTGTCCTGCGCCGACAAAACAGAAGTACGCCTTTGGCGTACAGGAGATGGTGATTCCTTCGCGACAGGTGTACTCTGTTCCGCGTCTCGAGCGTCCTTCAGGAGCTCTTCGCTGCTTACTCGAATTGAGACACGTCGTCTACATCTCCCACGTCTTGACCCTGGCGGTGGATGCGAGACTTGCGATATATCTGATCCGACTGAGGATGCTCGCGAGGATGGCGGGGAGTCTCTGTCCGTGATCTCCTCGTCTTCCTCGAAAGACGGAGACGGGGACGTAAAATGTCTTGGTAAGCTAGAAGCCATTTTAGAGTACGTACATTTCACAGAGGATGGAGACAACGTGGGTGGAGGCCTTCGCGACAAGGACGACGTGTGATCATACTCATGAGCTTAGGGGCATGGCATGAGGGGTCTGGCGAGGATCTCTTGCTTGCGGGGTTTCGAGACTGTCTAGGGTGCTCGGGCTGTGCATTCGGTCAGCCTCAATACGAACTCTAGCGGCGGTGATCATGTCCAACTCTTGTTTCTTTAGAAGACTATATATCTAAATTAAAATGAAGTGAGAAACTAGTACCGCGGATTACTTGAGTAACATAATTTATAATCTTTTGTTATTACTATCGTTATCTAAATCTAACGGTGAATTATTCTCTCCTCCGAGACCGATGCTTGCCCCAATCTACCTCAGGATGCACAACACGCATATGTCGTCCCAGCGCAGAATCGCGGCTGAATATTTTCTCTTCAGTACAGAGATGGCACTTTACTTTCTGCCTGCGCGGATTGTGTATGGTATCATCGTGCCGTCTTAAGGCAAAAGAGCGCGAGAAGGTGACGTTGCATGGCTTTCCAGTAGATGGATTGATGCAACTGCATTGGAATGGGCCCTTCTGAGTTGGAGACTTGAATGACCGTTTAAGGATAGCTTTTAGGTCAGGCTCGTCTTTCTTTGCCGGGTGGTGGATCTTGACATGTCTGCCATATTTTCTCAGGAACACATTTCAGGAGAATAGGGCTTCGTCATCACCTTACCTTTCAATGTTATCTAGTTTTGTAGAGGAACATCTCTCGTTTGGACAAAAGGGACATATGTATACCTTTTCCAACCCATCAATAGTAGTGCTGTGCGATTCATAATGCCGGTGCAACTCTAGGAATGTTGCGAAACCCACACCTGCTTTTCCACGGGGACAAGTCCCTACCGGGCAGTGATGAGGTAGCTCGGGAGGCTGGTCTGGATTTGGTCCGGGTGTTGATGAAACCTGCTCTACATGAGCATTCGTATCGTCCACCGATAAGTTGGCTGGACTTGCATCGGTACAATCAGAGTTCGCTGTAGACTTCTCTACTGTATTTTCCTGCCATGTTGGAGCTGGAGGCCTACTGCAATAATTAGGATAATAATTATGCCAATAAAGAGGAGGGTAGGCAGAGTCGGAGCTAGTCGGAGTGGAGTTGGACTCGAATAGATTCTTATTAGGTTGGGGGCTGTCACAATATCAGTGATTTTATCCAAACAGTGGGGGTAATCGGCCTTACTTCAGAAAGTCCTCCGTTTGCGCATGAGGCACATAGGGCGCATAGGGCACGTAGGGCAGTGGTGGGGTAGACCCCGAAGTCATTGAGGGTGGTGATGCGAACTCATTCCAGCCTGGTGAAATTCCTCCGCCGTTATCCCAGTTGCGAACATAGCTTAGCAGCTCATCGCTCGGGACGTTCACTAAGGTCCGCCGACGTCGTTTTCCCGATCCAGGTGGATGTGAGCAGCCTGAAACTTCTGACGCTGGACTTCCGGACTGCGACCGCGGCGGGACTCCGCCACCGGACGAAGGAGACGGGAACCTCTGCGACGAGGGTGACCTTGGCGACAAAGGCCTCGGGACGTTTAGCGGAGGGAATGAAGAATGCAAAAAATCTTCTTCTTGAGCGACTTTGGGTTTGTCGAGCTGCGCCAACAGATTGCTGTCCGTTCGATCCCGACTAGACGGTTGACGAGTCTTGTACACGCATTCATCTGCGAAGCTCAAGCAACTAGAGCATGGTGGCCCCTCTCCATTGCACTTGATCTTCCTGCGTCTGCATCCTTCGCAAGCCTTCAAGACTCTTCGTGTGCTGATCATCACTTCCTGATTATTTTGGAAACCAGTTCTTGAGGCTGCGGACGGGCTGAGGAGATGCGGTCACTTGGCGCTGACGCCCAATAGCAATGCTCATCTCATCGGCAATTCATGCAGGACAAGATATTCGAATCTGTGCCTGCAAATGAGATTGATCGCATAATTTGCTTGAAGCACATTGTCTCCTCAAAGCGAGCACGCCCAACGAGAGGATCACTTCGATTACCGTATGTCTCCGAGCGTTGGCTCGGTTCGTTAAAATGAGCAAGCTCTCGTGTGGGACTAGGCGTAAGTGGAGGACTCGAATCAAGTTATACACGTGTATATCAATGACAGGTGCCTAAAGCAGATGGAGCCAAAACGAAAGCGAATACTCGAGTTCAATCCGTAGCCCGACAGACCAGATCCGAAGCGCTTGCATCCTCGGGTGGGGTTGCATGTGGATCATGCATTACAAGGCAGACTCCGCGTAGGCAGCAAGGAGTACTCAGCGCTTAAGAGTATGCACACACCCCTGCACTTGTTTCATAAATGCAACTAACGCGGGCAAATCTCATGAGAATATTGGTCATAAGTGGTGGGGCTTCGCGCGGTGCGGTCCCCGCCCCCTGTGAGAAACCCTTAAGACTGCGAAACTGCCACCAGAGCCAGAATGGCTATAGATTGATACCTTTTCCTCTTGATGATGGTCACCTTATAGTATGAAGCTATTGTTTCTCATCTTGCTATTTGCACCAGTCGCGCTGGCCGATGACTGGGAGGACTTTACGAATAATCTTGCGACCGATCTCGTATGTATCTCGGCATTCTGGTGATACGCGAGGCTAACACCGGCGTTCCACCCTATTCTAGGCTCCTTTAATCACTCTTTTTGGAGAACAATTGACGAAGCAGTTCCTGTCCGAGTCTATCAGCTACCTAGATAACATTATATTCGCCCTTTCACCTCTGGGGGGTATTAACCGCAGTAGTATCTCTCATCCGCGTGTGCGGTAGCTCTTCATTGAAGGCGTTCATCGGCCGAGCGCAGGAAGGGCCCGCAGAGGCTGAGAGTGAATTGTTGCCATGTGTCTCTGGATCTACAGCGGAATTATTCAACGACGGCGGCATATCGCGTGTTTTTGGTAGACCCAAGATTTTGGAAATCGTTGCTGTGGAAGAGAAAGATTCTGCAACGGGAGAGTCGTCTGTTGAACTCCAGACTTTGCGCGGCGTACTGGGATCAGATGCCTGGAAAATCAAGGGGTCGAGCCAAAATACTCATCCTGATGACCTATTGGAAGGACCAGAGCTCGACACTCCAAATTTATCGCTGAACAAAGGAATCAGGAGGAGGGACCAATTTTGGTTCTACTGTGTTGCTGTGGTCGGCGCAATCTTACAAATCGGTACGTTCAGGAATTCTACTAGTACCTGCGCTAGGAAAAAACTAAATTTGAGAAGGTGTCATAATCTACGCAGTCGTCACTGTTTATATTGTGCCTGGAAGTTTCAAAGTGGACGGGAAAGCTGTTCCCAAGTATGCATTCCCACTGTATATTATTGGTACAGTGTTCTTGTTCATGGGGATGATGAACAGTGCCATACTAATAGGAAGATCGTCGCACAACTACACACTCGTACCGAACAAACCAAGCAAGGTATACTGGTTGCAACCCGGCAATCAGGTCGTCGGGGACCAAGTGTTCAATGCCTTTTTGGCCGTCAACGCAGAGCCTCTGGACTCCATGAGCTATATCAAGTCTAGGAGAGGCCGGCTGGGGAAGAACCAAAGTATAGAGACTTACGCGACTATATCTCTTACCATGGTTGGGTTTATCTTCCAGTTTATCGGGGAGAGAGGGCTGCATAGCTCAGTGATCCTTGCCCAGCTAGGATCCACGTTTATAATGGCAATCTTGAGAACTTGTCTTCGAACCCAGAGAATGAACGAGGACCAGAACGAAATTCTCGCAGAAAGAGAGCTGGCTTCATACAAGCAACAGGAACTGGACGCGTTTGCCCTTTTCCTGACCGAGGTTGAGACTTTTAGTCCGATATTTACGCCTGTTCCTCAGACCCCGCCAGGTGGAAACCCATCACGCACTGAAAAGCATCTCATTCAACGAGTGATAGATACACGGAAGCGCATTGCCGATCTCACCACCTGCTCCAAGGATGGGTCAAGTGTTTCCTGGGATGAATTTCCAATTCGCATGACAGCTCAAAAATTGGCGAAAGCCATCGAGCGTACAATGGATCTGTTGAATTTGTGGGGAGCAAAGTTCGACAAGTCATTCCACTTTGAGCTTACCTTCGACTGCACTTCCAGTTCTCCCAAAGTACAATACCCAGGCCAAGGTACTTACAAGGTTGAACTTTCGAAACGCGGCGACGCGCTCCGATGGCATCTCGATGCGAACGAGCTAGAGGCTATTTTAGGTCTTTGGATTTGGTCTCTTAACAAAGAGGATGAGATCTGGCAGACCAAAAGGCCTCTTATGCGAGTGGTTGGCTCCGATGAAACCGCATCCGATATTGGAGAGGCTTATTTGTGTTTCCAAAAATGGATATTCCGACAAACTGAACCGGAAATCATCTCATCAGACGCCATTGATACAAAGAGGAGAAGATTTGGTTACAAGTCTGATGTTCAGTCTCAAGACGAAATCCTTGCAATGGCAACAGAAAACGAGATGGAGGTTATGGCGGCGCAAGATATCTATGCAGTATTCTTGAAGGCTGCAGTTCGTCATCTTGACTCGCTCAGTGGCGAGGTGGATGTGGCTCCTGGGCTTTTTAACTCATGGGTTATCACTCACGACAAGATAGATGCCCTAGTGCATTGCTTTGAAGAAAGCCAACTGGGGACGAGAGAGGACGCACTCCTATGCCTCATCTTCATTCTCAAATCAAGTGGGATGCTGCCATATTTAGCATCTGACAGCAAGGAAATCCGAAAGCGAACCGAGCTTCTGATACAAGGTGGACATTGGAAGGCAGCGTTTTCTTTGCATCGCTGGTTGTGTGAGCGGACAGAGGGGGTGGAATTTGAGAGGTCTGTGTATAACCTTGGGAATCTGTGCCGCCGTGCGTTGCTTGAAACAGAGGGTTCTGTTCAGGATGAGGGCTTTGAACAGCTGTGCCAGTTGTTAGAGGGCGACATTCGGCTCCCCTTCTTTCAGGCTAACCAGCAATCAAAGTTGTATCAGTGGCTCCTGTCATCGGATCGATCGGATTGGTGGCAAGGATTCTCTAGGCAGCTTAGCTGGGTTGCATGGTCAATTTCACTGAAACTTCCCAAAATGGAAAGAATACAAGCAAAGCTCAGCGCCTCCAGTTCTCCGAGATATTCCAGTCTCTTCTCAAGTTCCACACTTGGTGAGGAAACAACGCAAAAGGGTATTCGAACTGCACAAGACTGGCTTGGCTGTCGAAGAATGGATTACCAGCGAATAGAAGGTGAAGATTTTCATAGCGAGCGTAAAGCTGCTATGTTGTGGGCACTGCATGGATCGCATTTTGCTTTGTTATACTGGCTGATTCTTATCTGGATTGACCTTCGCGATGAGTATTCTCATCTAATGACAAACGTCTGGCACTTCCTGGTGAGAAATCAGTCAACCTGGATGCTCGATGTTCTAAGCAGGCAAGGGATAGGTATCAATTCAGTGAGTAATGAAGGCCGATTTGGTTTGCTCTACGCGGTGTTCGATGAGCCACCCTGTCCAGATGGCGTCCGATTTTTACTGGAACATGGAGCGAATCCTGATGGCAATGATGAAGTCCCCGACAGGCGACCATTGCTATACACATCTGCAGAAGGCCTCGAAGAACTCACAAGAATTTTGCTAGACTATGGGGCAAACGTCGACCAAACAAATAGGGCTGGCCTGACTGCGCTTTTCTGCGCATGCGATAGCAAGCATATAAAAATAGCGCGTCTATTGCTCTCTCGAGGTGCCACTATCAGTTTTGCACCATACGATGAGAGGTCACCCCTTGCGGTAGCTATTTCCGGTAGAAATGCCGAGATGGTCCAGCTTTTGCTCGAGTTTGGTTGTGACGTGAACTTCCAAGGGGATTACGAGCGCAACCCCCTTGTCGTCGCGGTGACAGTTGGATTCAATTCTATCATACCGCTTCTTCTAAGCAAAGGATGCGATGCAACGATCCGCGGCTTCGATGGAAAATCCATCGCGGAGTTTGCGGAGGAAATTGGAAACTTCGAAGCAGCATCGATTTTGAGACGCGGCATTCTGCCCGAGGCGCCAGACTAACCTACGAGGTACATCGGCCCTCAGGTTGAATGGTATTGAGGAGGTTATCCAATCAGCCCCACACTACTTTTCTGATCTGCTCCGTGATATACCTTTTTGGGCTTGTGGTGCGGGAAGTGAGGGGATTGTTGGTCTAGATTGGGTCAAGGGGGGTGAAAACTACTTTCGGAGGATTTGCATCATATGAGACTTGAATAAATCGATATTAGTAGTGAATGACTGAAAATAACTGCCGATCCATCTGATATATTTCTGCATGTGCATACCGAACGCACTAAGACAATCGGGCTTTGAGGATGCGGGCTTATGATAGTATGTTGAAGGATTAAACTAAAAAAAAGCTATCTTTTGGCACAGACCGTTGCCGATTACCGGACTGATTCCGAGGTGCCAGTCACGTAGTGGCCACGCCCTCCGAGGTTGGCATAAGTAGCGCATGGACTCTTTCGCTGATCTCAAATCTTCCTTCGGCATGATAATATGAGCGAGTATTGCTAAAAGCAGTTCGTTGAGATTCGGTATCTTCCAAAGCCGTCACTTTGATAAAGAACAATGAAGCTACCGCGCACACTACACTATCTCGGATTGAATCTAGTACTCAATGTGTCCTTTGCACGGTCTTTGGAAGCTACTACGCAGAGGCAAGCCATCATAATAGATACGGACATCTTTGGAGATGTTGATGATGTGGGGGCTCTTACAGTGGCCAACGTACTTCAAAACTGTGGACTCGCAGCGATTAAGGGAATCGCCATTAACACACCCTCAAAATACGGAGCTCTTGCAGCAAGCGCGCTCACCACTTATTTCGGCAATGGTGATGTCCCGATAGCTGCTTTACGGCCACTCACTAATGAGACATATTTCGACGATTATGAGTTCTTGTAAGTTAATATGCAGTACTATGTGTCATCCGTCAATTTCTGACGAAATATCACAGAAGGAGTGAATATGCCAGCAAGATTGCTACTCACTGGCCCAGAAATCTTCAAGATGAAGCATCCACGCCCACACCACTGGAATTTTATCGTCAGACGCTGAGTGGTGTCGCGGATAACAGCCTGAACATCATTTCAATTGGCTTTCTGACAAATTTGGAAAGCCTTCTGAAATCCGGAAGTGACGACTTTAGTGCACTTTCCGGGAAGGATCTCATCTCTGCCAAGGTCAAGGAATTGGTTGTCATGGGAGGCAATTACCCATCGGGGTGGGAGTATAACTTTGGGTATAAAGATCCCCAGAGCACGGCTTACATTTTGGAAAACTGGCCAGGAAATGTGCCGATGACTTTTTCTGGATCCGAACTCGGAGGGAGTGTCTATACTGGAGAGAACCTCGCGCAAAATTCGCCACCAAATTCCCCTGTTCTGTCCGCATATCAGTGGTATGTTGGGCGCGGATCAGCCATCCGGCCATCTTGGGATCCTATCACGACTCTCTACGGCATCCTGGGAATTGATGGATTCTCGAAGATCGGAATGAAGAACTCGCTCGCCTATGCGAATGAAGGCGGATATAACAGTATAACTTCAAAAAATGGATCTAATGCATGGGTCAATGACACCAGTGTCACCAACCAGCATTACTTGAAGCTGGCGGATGGCGTGACGAACTCGAGTATGGCCTGGCTACTTGATCAATTCTTTACCCATGACCCAGCTCAGCTGACATGCATTGGTTGATTCTATCAGTAGAAGCGTCGAAATCCAGTGGAAAATGCAAGATGCCAGGGGGGGCTTTCTTCGTTGGAACTTTTGGTTATGGGGAGCCTCGGAGTGCTTACCGCACTATGATTGACGTGGCGCAAACATATTTGCAGCTACCGCCGGTCAGCAGATACGGGGGGGTTAAGAGACGTTTATAAATAAAACTGAAGATTACTTGGCCGAAGCTGGGCGGCTAGAGATAGATTACTCCCTTCATAACAGAGTTAGCCCCCGCCTTGTAGGTCTGAGCTGTGACTGGCTGCTCCCGTCACACTTTTGAGTTCTAATTTACTTGGCTGCCCTCGTGCCCGCCAATAAAAGACATGAGCCCCGACGATCCACCCAATGTAGCCCATCAGACGGTTTGGAGGGAACCTGTAAGCGCCCAACATGCAGTAGCCCAGTGTGACGCCGCAGCTGCCAATGCAATGGGATTACAAGCCCGTGTCCATAATAATAGGAGCTTCCCCATGGCCTCGAAACTACTCTCCATATTCTCTTTTGGCCTTGATCTGTTCTCGATTTGTCTCTGCAGGGCCCTGTTCCTTGACCTAATATCCCATTGCATCGATATCTTACCGTTGGCATCTGCTTCGCAAGGGAACTGTTTAGATTACCCCGCAGAGCTTCATATCGCATCATAAAATGTCTCAACATTTTGCTCCTCCCCCCCAGCAGCAATTTGCACCCCCTCCGGCGTCAGGTAAGATTCATAATCTGCGCTATCCTGCGAATTCAAATAGCTAACGAGGTCGCATAGCTCCGGCACACCAGACAGGTAATTACCTATCGGCTACGCATGCCATTGTTACCCTCCAACTCACGATGCCCAGCTTTCTTTCCCCCGCCTCCACCGCAAAGCCCCCCCTCCCAAAACAAGCCAAGTCCCACAAATCAGCACCCAGAATCCAGGCCACGGCCAGGGGTATACCCAGCAAGCATATAATCAGCAAGCATTTCAGCAAAATGCTTCTGTCCCCCGGATAGAGAGAATACCAGGTGGAGCGCCCGCTCAGCAGGATTTCCGAGGTGCAACTGCAACAAGCGAGGACAATGTCGGAACCTTCAATGGTGGCAGCTATCGCGTCAGCCACCGTGATGTCAACTCGATTCTTACGGTGCAGTTAGCCATGGGCGCACCACTCATCGTCAAACCAGGCGTCATGATCTCGATGTCAACCACCATCACATTGAAGGGAGAATTCCATTTCTCTTGGAAAAAGGTTATTTCGTCAGGCAAAATGAGCATGTCCCACTACACCGGCCCTGGAGAGCTTATCCTAGCCCCTTCGAGCCTTGGTGATCTCATGGTGCTTCCCATGCGGGGAGATAAAGAGTGGTTGTGTGGCAGAGATGCTTTCTTAGCCCATACCTCTGGTGTCAAGCATGATTACGTATCCCAAAGTCTTTCCAAGGCCGTGTTCTCTGGCGAAGGTCTCTTCGTCTATAAATTGACCGGCACTGGGATTATGTGGCTGCAGAGTTTTGGTGCTATCATCAAGAAAGATGTAAGCTCCTAGTATACTGACCTATCGATTTTGGGAAATGGCTAATTCCGTATTCTCTTAGCTTGTCGACGGTGAGTCCTACTATGTCGATAATGGTCACCTAGTGGCCTGGAACTGTAAATATACCCTGGAGCGTGTCGCAAGTGGCGGTATCATATCAAACTTCGCAGGAGGTGAAGGGCTTGCGTGCCGATGTGAAGGGCCAGGCACAGTGTACTTGCAGACGAGAAACCTGAATGCATTCGCCATGCACATGAAGGTCAGCACCGCAAGTGGCTGACGGATATGCGTCGAGGAAATTGCCTTTTTGTCTATAGGTCAGCGTTTATTGGCAGAACATGTATACAATCAACATGCAGAGCAGGGCTCCTTGCATTTCATAACCAAAGCAAGCATATTACCAGTACACATGTCCAAACTTAAGGTCGTTAATCTTTTTGAATTGATATGAATACCGTACAGCATTGCGGACATATCAAGTCTCATTCCTAATGAACGAGTCTATTTTCAAGTCATATCCTCATTTCAAACCCACAATGGCAGGCCGCGACCCCCGAGGTTCGGAAAAGTAAATGCTCTCCTGAGTTTATCCAGCTTAGCCAGTACGCTTCCTGTTGAATTGATTAGCATGTGGTACTGTGAGATTCGTGATGTGGGGACTTACCGGCGTCCGACTTGTCCACGGAAACCAGTCTTGATAGTCGCGACGGAACGACGACTGCCACAGGAAAGACAGGTACAGAAGTATAATCTGGGAGAAAAAGTCAGTAACCATTGGAAAGACAAAGTGTAGGGCATAGGTAGCATACCGGTTCTCTCCCTTGTTGAGTTCGGTATCGGGGCTGCGGCAGGTTTTGCAGGTGACGTATTCGACTATATTCACATTAGCGAACAATCCAGCGAGTATTGTACTTCAGGCAATAATTACCAATGTATCGACGCAAAACACTCTCGATGGCACGCTGGACGAAACGACCCTTGATGATAAGACGTCCACTTCCGTCAACACTACCACTGGTACCCAACCTTGTTCATGTTAGCGGGTGGTGGCAAGAAGTAAGATTGGGAATGACTCACTCAGCAAAAAGATAGGCAATCAAATGCTCTGGCGAACGCTTCATACGACGGCTGATATCCTGAATGTTGGCGAAAACAGTCTAAACCCGTATTAGCACCTGAATATGGCGCAAAATGGCTCGCTCAATCCCTACCTTTCGGTTACCCTCGCGCAACATTTGAGGAGGAGGAATTTTGTATGATTTGGTTCCGCTCGCGAGCATGTCGGGGTGGTGGCTTTGGATGAGGTTGAAGAAGCGGGAAATGAGCAGGGAGTAAGGAATCTGCTGAGTGGATGACTGGTTCCAGATACCAGTGCCGAGTTCGGGGTCTCCCTCAGGCACGGGCTCCTCCTCAGGCTGGCCCTCATCGTTGTCAAGGCCAGCCTCAGCAAGCTTGGAGTCGAAATCGCCGGTGTCGGGGGGTCTTTTTCGACTTCTTCTTCTTCTTCTTCAAAGCGGATGGGTCGAACTCGGCATCGCCGGCAGGGGTCTCGCCTTCCTCGCCTTCCTCGGTATCCTTTGACTTCTTGGACTTCTTCTTCTTGGAGAGACCCTTGAACATCTCAGTCACCTCGTCAACATCCTTATCTGTGGTCACAGTCGCGCTTGTTAGTCGGTCCTTCGTCGGAGTGTTGATGGCATTTCTCGTACCAGCAGCGGCATTGCCATTAGCGCCCTCGGTAACCTCGCCGTTGGTGTCGGTGATCACGTCACCCTCGGTGAACGCGACGGATTTGCGCTGGCTCTTGGCTTCGACTTCCTGTAAATACCTCATGATTAGAAGTGAAACAACATATGGCAGTATTTAAATATGCGTCGTGAAAGATACACTCCAGAAATCGCCAAACCAACGTATTCAAAAGGCAGTTTGAACGGAGGTTGTGGCGATCTTCTGTAACGGAGGGGCAACGCAGAAAATGTGCATGTGGGCTGATTGGGAAAGACCAGGGAGAGACATACAGTGTCCGCCATGTTGGGTGGTTGGACTGGCTCTTTCTTGATACCTGAGAAAAGCTCGGGTATGGCGTCAAGTAGCGGATCGAAGGTCGGGGTTATGGGCAGCAGCGAAGTTATATCGATTCCACTTTTTATCGACTCGGTGGCGGGACACGTGAGATGACTCAGTGTGTGGGCGTTTGCAGATCACGTGGATCTGGCGGAGCCCGGGGGAAACAACATAGACTCCAACACCAGCGTCACTTGTCAACTCCGCGGCCAAACCGATGCTCTAATCCCAGAAGGTAGTTGGCAGGTCACTGCGCAGTCCCGAAAACTTCTTGTTCAAGGTTAATTGCCTATATAATTCACAGAATGGAATCTGCTTCCAACGCTTCGATCTTGTCCTCCGCGTACCTGGTCCCGTCTTCGCAGAGCGCCTATGAGACCGAGGACGATGTCGCGTCTCTGCCTTCTGATTCCGCCTCCACTTCCGACCTTGAGACCTTGACAGATGATGGATCCGATGCCGAGGCAGAATGGCAAGAGAGTCTGGAACAGTTGGAGTTGTTATTGACAATGGTCCTGATACCGTTCATCGGCAAGTTCTTAGGGCGCAAATGTGCATACTGGAGTATGTTACCTTCTCTGAATCTGATAAACAATATGCGCAGATTGAACTGACGCGACTTCTCAGGTTGGGCCCGAGTTATGGAGCACTACTACCCCGATGTCGAGGTCAAGATCAAGAGCCCCGCGACTTTCAAAGCCACCGGTGCGGTCGAGGCTGCAGCAACCCTCTGATACCCTCTTATTGTTTTTTTCTTTTCTCAACAAACTTCGCATCGCTGGCGTTTACGTGAAGGCTTTCGATATTCGGTGTTTAGATGGGACCTAGCCAAAATCTGAATCTCTCTCAATCCAGCTTAAAATGACGAATCAGAAAACGGACCTAATCGCCGAACTTGAGGCATCTCCTCGATACACTGTGTGCTTAATATCGATTCTTCTTAGAGACTGTATATACCCGGTCAAGCAGTACTCCTGTACAGCACGGCTCCCTTATGCATTATCACGCCCCTATGGACGTGATCTCTTTCGATCCTTGATTCAATTGTGCTTTCGTGGGACAGGCGAACTTTATGCAAGCCAAGGATAATAGTTGCAGCGGTTGAGAACAAATAACTGATTTTCCCGAGGTCATGACTCCGCTTACACAAAGAGCATATGGTCTTCGCATACTGTGTAACTTATCGTGCATATGCAGCGGAGTTGGAGACTTTACTGGGCCTAAGTACATGATTCATTGCCATACTTATCCGTAAAGCCTGATTTGGAGGAATTCCTTTCAGATCCGCAATCTTTGCACACAGTACAGAGTGGAAATTGCTATGCGTAGATAACCTGTGACAGGAGACCAATTCGGGGTACTTTTCAAGGATACGATGGCTGCAAATACTCATGAGGCGACGATGTACGTGAACCTTCTGCAATGAAAAAACAGGGAGGCTCATGCAGTCACTCTAATACAAGATGTTTCTTCGCCAAAATCCCGGGGGGTACAGATGGGTTGTGGGAGGTGCGGTTGGAGCGGTAAAATCCGATTGTTTCTTAGTGACTAAAAAGACCGAAGATGAGGATAGATCCAGCCTTTCCTCTCCGTTGGGCGCTATGAATTCTGCAGGTTCATGATGAGCCGCCAGTGGGACTTTGGAATCGATGGGGCGCTGAGCTGTTTCAATTTCAACAGCGGGGTGCGAAAGAGTATCAATGGACCCAAAGAATGACGAGTTCACGGTCTTGAGGAGACTCTCTTCTTTAGGGTTTCGAACGTCAGGCTGTGGCATCAAACATGGTGACTTCATGTGACTGATCTCATTGTCGCCTTGGGGTCCCATAATCGCCCAGAAAGCAGCATCCAGAGACCGAAAGAAGGTCACATCGGTATCTGCTCCAACGTCAACTTCACCAATCCTTATACTTTGATTGTGTTCCACCGATTGGGAGGATTGCGTGGGACCGTCATGCGTATTTAATTTGGTATTTGTGAGACCTGTAGGGTCACTAGTGAAGTTTCGTGAGGGACTTGAACAAGAAAGTTCTGGACGCATGCCCTTTATAGAATCGTTTGGATTAATGTTGGATGGTCTCATGACACCTGTGACCGCTCGATCGTGGTAAGATGAAGTATTGCTCGGCATTTCGTGTTCACTTGGTATATCCAATGCAGTGCTGATACTGATGATAGAGCCAGCGTCATGACTCTCATTCCACAATGCCATTCGGCTCTGTAGCAGAAGCTTCAAATCGTCCAGATTGCAATACTTCTTATTCGCGCTCGTAAAAACGGGTCTCTCGCCTGTCGTTACAGGTAAAACTCCTGCATGCAGGATTTCCATGAGATAACCCTCAATTTCCTTTTCATCGTCAGGTGCTTTGGACGCCGTTTCGGACCATGTGAACGGAGTGGCTGAATGGCATGACAGTAGTTGACCAACCATCTCAGGTGTCGTAGGCTGACCAGATTTGGTTGTTTCTTCGAAGGCCTCGACGATTGGAAAGCCAAGCCGCCGGGATTTGGAACCTGGCCACGTGGGAGATCCAAAATAGAGATGATGGGGTAAGTCCTTCCGTCCAAGGTTATTCAAATTGCTTTTTGGTTGCCTTTCGAGACGCGATACAGAGTCTCCACAAAGTGTTTGCTCTAACTTAGGTTTGAATCGCGCCATATCCATTGTTTCGTTGAACCTCATTGGGGATGAAGCCTTGGCTCTGCCGAAGATGCCAAGTCTTTGATTAGTCTGCAGGGTAAGCCTCCCCCGAGGTACATTGGGTGCTTGGAAATCATCATTCATAGTGTGCTTTCGGCTCCGCCGTACTCTGTGCCTGCTTTTGTTCTTCGTAGTTCTTGGCTGGCAGGTCGTGGACGCAACGGGCTTATATTCATACCGGTCCTCTCGAGTCTTTCGTCGTGGTCGTCGTTCAAAGGCATGGGGTTCGTTCCTCCTCAGACAGTCATGCAGGGTCAAATCCCGATCTGGTGAACACGCGGTATGTTTCAGATGTTCTTTCCGGCAGTTTATCTCAGACGCCAAGGGTGACTCGAGTGGACGTTTCAGGCCCAGACTTGTCATTAGCATTCGCAAGTAAACGGGGGCTCTCATAGCTCACGATCAGTACTCGTAGGATCGGTGACATTTGCGAGCCATTGGCATATGATCCCACGCTCTGTAGCTTGCGAGTCCATGGGTAAGTGTCTGGGATATAATGCAGAATTCACTTCGGGGGAACGGAAAGACCCGCGTACGATCGCATGCTCGAAGGTTACGGCAGGCACGATTGCCGGGACGAACAAGGTTCAAAAAAATCCCCCTCGAACTTTATTCTTCACGTTTCTTCACTTCGAATGTCTCCGACGGGAAGTCGACCAATCATCTCCGCTATGTGCAGACAAATATGTATACCTGCAGCGTGCAGAAAATTAGGCCAACAGTCTCTCGAACCGCAAGGGACAGATAAAGAACATATCTGAGAGCCCAATGGCAAGAGGATCTTGGTGCTGGAGAAGCTAGGGCTCGCCCTCCCATGACTCAATTGTACTGGAGCCACCAGTAGGGCTGCCCAGTCGATCCATGCGCCGATCTTCGCTCTCCTCCGGGATCCTGCCGATGTATGGCCATAGCGGCTTGTGGGTCAGCCCCTCCTGCGGACGATGCGGTCGGACTGGAGGCGAGAAACCCCTCTGAAAGACTAAGCCCATCCGGGACCTCCCACTCTGCAACGCGTGTGCTGGGCCAGGCCATTATGGGCACCTCGCAGCCGAATAGAACCACGGCGGATCCTTGTGTATACGGTTGATGTGCCGGGACTGTGAGGTATACGGGGCAAAAGCCAGAGCTTTGTACATCAGAGTTGCCACGGCATCTAGGGCTACACGCGTGGTTAGGTACGCGGTGGTCGAACCGGGAATTTTCTTTTTGAGGCAATTGTGCACTTGCACCTGTTCGAGGCGTAGCTGGCCTTCTTTTATTTTGCTTTTTTTCGCCATTCGCCCCCTCATGACCTTTTAGCGGCGAGTTGTTTCTGAAGAGGGGAATCCGGCCGTCACTAGCGTGGTTTTTCCCATTATCCAAATCCAGTGACACGCATTTGATTGACAGAGGGCCTTGGAAAAGACGGATAGGATGAATAAACCCATTGGAAGGTTTTTATTCTGGTAGAATTAGAGGGGTTAAAGGATCGATGATCGTCTTCTCTCCTAGCTTTCCGCTCCTCCCCGCCTAGAACCTCTTGCTCGCCCTCGAGTTGCGTCGACGGACTCATCAGGTAAGCATTATATATACTCTCTGGAGCTTCCTATTGGTAGCCTTCAGAAATTAAAAAAAAAAACCCGGGAATCTCTAGGGTGTGGAAACCCTAAGGTAGAGAAAGTTGCATGTTACACCCACGGTCTCGAACCCGGCTGACTTCTTCCTCTTGACGAACTAGGGTCTCCCTCCAAATCTTCCCTCCACCACAACTTTCTATTCTTAGCAAGCCGCACTTCCATTTCTCCGCTCTTATCTTTTTCTCTACTTAACTTTTGCCGTGAAGTCTCCGCCATGGCTTCCAAGCTCTTCATCCAGTAAGTTTTCACTATTCCAACCTCGGTTCACGTCGTGATCACCCCACATTTGCGCGATCTGGAGGATATACTTGACGATGGTCCAAAATCAACTAACGTATCTGGATTGGCAGTGGCCTTTCTTGGCACACTGACGATGAAACTCTTCGCCAGGGCTTTGCCCACTACGGTCAGATTCACGAAGCTGTAAGTATTCCACCGCTACTGTCCGATAGAGCTGCTCTTGCGTCGGTTTGCTAACCCACGATTATTCTAGGTTGTGGTCAAAGACCGCGCCACCATGCGGAGCCGAGGCTTTGGTTTCGTTCGCTTCGAGACCGAGCAGGAGGCGCAGGCGGCCATCGACGCTATGAACGGCAACGAGTACGTGTTTTCATCCTGTATGACAATGAAGTCAACTAACTTAGTCTTCTAGGTTCGATGGCCGCGTGATCCGCGTCGAGAAGGCCATGAACCGTCCTCAACGCCCCGATGGTGGCTTTCAGGGCCGCGGTGGTTACAATACCCAGCCCTCCGGCTATCAGGGTGGTTTCGGTGGCTCCGCTCAATTCGCCGGCCAGGGCGGTGCTCAAGGCTCTCCTCAAGGGTACAACCGCGGTGGGTATGGCTACAACACCTACCAGGGCTACGCCGGCAACCAAGGCTACAGCCAGAGCCAGGGCTACCCCTCTTACGGTGGTGAGAATTTCTCTGATGCGTTCCTGTCGACAACTTCTGACATGTCTATACTATAGGGCCTTCTCACGCCAATCCCAACGCCAACGCCGGATACGGTACCGGCAGTAAGTATCCAGTCTGCCCACGCTGCTTTCGTCACATGTACTGACTCTTCCTAGACTGGCGAGGCCCCGAATCGCAGCCCGGTCCTGAGGGCAACTAGACCCTCTTCGATACCCATTGAGTTTCCTCCTGCGTGTGCGCTTTTTTCGATTCTATTTCTGCCTCGATTCCCTTTCTGCCTCATTTGACAATACCTGGGGATACTTTGGATGGGCGGGGCGCTGTTTATTTCCTTGCGGATGGATTGTGGTTTTTGCAGTCTTTTTCTTGTTCGACTTTATTTCGTTTCTTTCTCCCCGACAAGGGTCGCCGCGGTAGACCAGACTTGCGTGAACCATAGCTGCTTTCAATGTCCTGTCTTTACCATTGTCCTTTTTTTTTCTGGGATGTGGATACCGTACATATGACGGGCCTATCCACTTACGAGTAAGCAAAAGTTCCAAGCAAGATGAACAACTTATCTCTCACAGTACTTTCGTTCCTAGCAGGTGGACTGTCTCACTCTCACCTTGTATTAGTAGGGTCCCTTAAGAAGATCTCCGTACAATGCAGTACGTACAAGCGCGCAGATAGTTATACAAGACGGAGGCTTCAACATATTAGAAATCCTGTGATGAGTAGGAATATTTCAATGAAAATAATAAGACACAGGTAATCTTTTAACTTAAGTTTGGCGGAAATGTAACGGAAAGCGGTGGTGGGGTGTTGATGTCTTAGGGCATAAGGTTGATACAACTATTATAGCTGGCATGAATGGGCTTGCTAAGAAGTGTGATAGATAATTAAGTCATAAAGGTACCTTGTCCTTCTTTTCTTAGGCTTGGCGTCAAATTTCAACGGCCATGCGTTTTCCCTTGACAAGGGATTTAGCTACTCAAATCTATTCAGGTAAGGCGACAAGGCATCACTTTGATTGTTTTGCAACTGAGCTGCAGACGTCCTTACCACCAGTAGGGTTATCCTAGTTAGGCCGAGGTTATTATCCCATATAGGAGATCCACCGCTTTATATTCCCTACGGTTCGACAAGCCCACAAGAGTTGTCTCTATCATTCCCTCAATACCGCTAGCTACCTTCGCTAGGATCCAGATATCTGTTTACATCCTTCTCAGCTTCTCGTTCATCCGCCTCTACCTGCTCATCGGCCTCGATTGCCTTCACCCTCCGTACCAAATCTGTGACATGTAAATCTGCGCTTCCAAGTCCAATGCTCTCCAAAGCCTTCTCAAGAAGAAACAGGTACTCGGCGTTCTTCCCGCTCTGTCCCTGCCCAGCACTGATAACCTGTGCTACATTCTGCGGTTCACGTTCAGCAGGATCGCGGAGGAACTGGGGATTCGTCGGCTGCCCGATATAAACCATGCAGATGATCGGTGTTCCATATCCTGCTGTGCCAGGGACTTGGCTCTCGTCTACGGACGTGGGATGGAATGGGGTATAGTGAGCGCTGTAGCCGTCTATCTCCCGCTCGTCAAGATAGTCGTGGACTTCCTCGGCATGGGAGGCTGGGATGTGGTATGCTACGCCCCAAACTTTATCTGCGGAGGACTGGTTCTCCACGCGTGCGAGCTGTTATACACAGTTAGCTATGCGAGTATAGCATGGTGGAAAGAATTGAGCAAGGCACACCGGGTCATCTAATGTTTCCCAAAAGCTGCGCTCGATCACGGTGACGACTCGGCCTGGTTGCTCGGGAGTTCCTCGGTGATCCGTGCTGAAAGAGATCAGTTATAATTCCCCGGCATGTGTTGGTTGAGGCTATGCTTTGGGGCAAGATTTATACTGCATACCTTGCCTGTTGATGAAACTTTCGTCAGCAGGTGCGAGGCGTCAGTGCAAGATTGGAAATTTAATATCATCCTCACCTGCCAGAATCTGCGAACATAACCGCTGATATATCCCGGAACACGTTGATCTAGTCTCCAGTCAGATAAAACGCGACGGATTGAGCATTGAATTTGGATGATTGCATCAATATAGCCAGATTTCCTATATTAGTGAGACTCACCATAATGGGGTGGAGGCTTCCAGATTAAACTCCTTGGATCATTAGCATACGTTCTATCGCGAATGAAGAGCCACGATCTCCCATTCTTGAATGCTAACATACCCATATCCAAACACCCATAAGTCACCTTTCGGGAAATGTGTCTTCCATGTGCGGCCTTCTGGGTGTACTTGATGGCCCTGTAGAATAGCCGCCATCGTTGTAGTGCGGTCTAAATCCGATTGCGCAGAAAAAGAAGGAAAGCCGAGACTGGAACCCCCTGAGTCAACTGCCTTTCAACTGCCTTTCGACTGCCTTGTCTATGTCCAAGCCCAGTAAATATCAAAAACGATCTATGTTTTGTACAAATTCAGATTCCCCCCCGCTGTCCGGCTCTCGGTGCTGAGAAATCGGTTTGCAGTGTTTGCTTCGGCTCCGCTCGCGTCATTTACACCGTGATGGGCTAATTGGCATATGAAACTGTTCATTCAATGGGAACATGTGGAATACGTATTGACTAGAATTAATTTCCATTTCCTGAGGAGCAATTCCAGGTGGCTGGTACTCATGGTTTCAATGTACCGCGTTGTAGTTGTAGATAAGCCATCGAGACGATATACTGCCCGCCAGGGCCTAATTCCAGGAGCTTGATAATAGAGACCAGTGGCCTCAGGACTCTTGCACCAAAGTGTGTACTTTTCAATTGGCAACGTTCCGTCGATATGGGCAACTCTGTCAAGCACAGCATGCAGGGTATCGTTGCGCAGATTATCGGTTGTAACATGAGAGCGGAAATCCTGCGCTACAGTCAGTACAATCTATAGGGCTTCCTTATACTCGGCATGGTATGTTGCGAGCATGGACACTGCATCGCTAGGCTTGCGCGCCGATATTCCATTGTTGGCACATTTCAAGGCTGCAATATATCCGCCCATCATTACAGTCTCGACTATTTTGGTCTTGTTCACTTCAGAATCTTCTAAAGGCCCGAATTTATAATAGTAGTTGCCATTTCGTGTAGACGTGTTGCATATGGTTGGTGTCTTGGACTTTGGCAGTGTCCTAGGATAGATTCGAGTAGCTCCCGGTCAGCAGTGAAACCTCTCTTGAGGACTGTGACGACTACACCAGCGCCAGTCTAGCGGCTTGGTGTTGTGAAGCATGTGGACAGATGCATTCACTTCCACTCTAGGAATTGAGGATTGGAAAAGAAATTGGGGAACGGAATGAAATGCAATTGAGTCTGGAATTGATATCGGGTAGTAGACTCGCACGCAGAAGCAATTCAAGGAAGTTAAGCAGAACAAGAACCATAACCACCAACGCCCGACCATGAGAAGCTAGAAAATAGAGTTGACAACTGGGAGAGAGTTCGTTAGGAATAAAACAAAGCTAAATAGGGACAGGTGCACTTACGATCTGCGCCAGCCGCAGCGCCAGCACCGAAGATAGCTGCATTTCCGAGTTTCTTCCCGAACTTCTTCCCACCCTGCGCGAACTTGTTGCTGCTCGGGTCTGACGGGGTACTAGGCTGGCCTCCTTGGCTAACCTCCATCGGCATATTTCCATAACTGGGTGGGGCCGCTGCAGAGGATGGCTTCTCATCAATGACGTTGACGTAGCTCCGGGGGGAATATCCCCTGCCCGCCGGTGCGCTCGTTGCGACCAGCCCACCAGTCTCCATTCATATACTCAGACACCTGAATCTTGTCGCCGACATTTAGCGCCAAGTCGCCAGGGTCGGTGGGAGTGTATGCGTAGAGTGCAGTTGCGACTGCTAGCACCGGAGGAGCTTGAGGAGGTGGTGCTGCCTGGGGCGGAGGAACTGGGGGAGGAGAGAATGCTTGCGGAGCGACAGGGACGGGTGATCGAACGGGTTCCGGCAGGGGTGCTTTCTCATTCAAGGACAAATTGTTCATCGGCGTGGTAGGAGGCGGCTGCGCATGGAAGCTTGGAGGGGCCACCGAGGCGGGGCTTGAAGAAGTCTGCGCCTGGTATACGGAGCGAGCAGCATTTTCGTTGGTGGGAAGTTGGGAAAGAAGTGATGAGAGCTGTTGCTGGCTAATAACCGATGCGTCGGCCAAAAACTCGAGTTCCTGTGATCCGGATCAGGGACCATTCGGGGCCTGAGTGGGGCATAACCTACCGTCTTGACTATGCGGAGCGACCTCGCGGTCATGGCAGAGGAGAAATCGCTAGCCATGGTGTGGATGGAAGATTGATCTGGGGCGGATAGAACTATGCAAGAAACGGGATCGGTGGCCCTGGATCGGCTTAAGGAGGAAGTGGGTTCGCCCAGAAACCTTCCGCTCCCGGGCTTCCGCCCCATTTGTTGATGCCTGGCGGAAGTCCAACACGCCGAGCTCCAATGGCCTTTCCCCCCTTTTGAAAAGGAACAAATTTCGGGAACACCAAGGCTTTTTGATTACACAACTCTAACACAAATTATAAAGGAACACAGACCAAAAACAAACAGGTTGTTAGTGTCTCCTGGGACACTCATAAGATCCATGGTTTACTAGTACATGGTACCAAATCAATACAGATAAGAAGTACCACCTTTCCAAAAGGAATCTAAAGCTTTCTGGATGCATCTAACTCACATATATCTTGAAAATTTCTAGCCAAGGCCATCCTCTATCAACGCAGTGGTAGTCGATGTCATTTACGTACCTGTCTTGGCTTCTCTGCCGGGATCCCTGAATGCGTCAAGAATTTTCAAGGTCCGTATTACAAACACGCCTATTATATTTAGAGCGCTTTTCCTTTCTGGTTTATACAGGAAAGATACCTCACAGAAGCCATGCAGGAAGTCAGCAAGTGCATGCGCAAAAAAGATATGTAATGTGACTCGAACTTCTCCATCTTCATGCCCTGAAGTCCAGATTTGTGAATCAAATCATCCTAGGACTGAAGGCGTGGAACATATCTTGTTTGCAATGAAAAGGACCGCATCGCGTATTCAGTGGAGCATGAACAGCATACACACCTTTTGAGCTATAAGATTCTGGGGCTTAATGCTTAGTAGAATTTTACATTCGATTTCTAATTCGCGTGTGAGCATTATAATTTGCTAGCTAACCTAGGTTTGGCAATCTGGGAAATATCTTTCGTCAATTCTTTGCACCCACGGTGGATCAAGAGGAACCGTCTATGGCCAGTCGATCCCATTGAAAATAGGACTTGTTGAGCCGAGAGGTTCTGGAATATCATTGAGCCAGTGAATAACTTCAGCATATACGTGGTCCTCACTGGTCGCACATAGAGATTTTGACGGCAAGAAGCTTTGGGAGTCATGGTTGGAGTCTGAGATAGTGTGCGCTTCATACACACGGGTCGGCTGGACTTGATGCTCAGCATTCATATGAGAGCTAGTTTCGACATGGAAAGAGCTATTTGAGCCGTTGTGTAGCTGGGGCTTTCCGACACTGAAATGAGGTACGAACGGCTCCAGTGAAACATCTTCTACTTCTTCATTCAGCTGACTTATCAAATCCAGTGATGAAACTGGTATGATGACGCGCTTTCTTTTGCCAGCTCTTGGTGGATAGGATGCGCCTGAACAAGAGCTACCGATCGATGACGTTCGCGAGGGTGGTCGACCCGGACACGATCGAGGATATCCGGCCTTTAATGAAACAGGAAGGGGCCGGGGTCTCCCCGATGATTTTCGTTTCTCAGGAACTGAACCCTGCTAAAGAAGAATGTTAGCCTCTATAGTTACAAGCTATTTCAAGTGTGTATTTCTTACATTCAAAGTCACGGGATCGTGCGTAAAAAGGTACTTGGTAGGTGGTTCAAGAGGCATCGTTAGAACCTGGAGCTCATTTGAAGGGTGTCGAAATCAAACAGTCCAGCCGTGAGGCTGATATTGAGTTTCAACTCGTAAAAGTACTTAGTGACATCCGCCTCATCACTCATACCCCGCACCTGCGCCTCCGAGGCGCAGAAGATTGAGGCGCAGGGCGAGCCGACCGAGTCACCGTCAACTTGCCAATGACTGGATAATGAAGAGATAGATCCCGAGATTTGATGTTCGAAAGGTTGCTTGTTGGGCTCGGACATGGCGTCCAGTTCGCCGCTTGATCTTTGCACCGTGGTCTGGCTATGTCCGCTGGAGATCGAGCTTCGAGCCGCGCTGGCTATGCTTGACACTATATCTGACGAAATTCCGCCCAGAGTGCGTGGACAGAATGTGATCTATATGATCGGTAAAGTCGGGGCTCACATGGTAGCTGTGGTCGGCTACTACCAAGAGCAAGGTCTCGCGGCATCAGGGAGTATGGCTGCAGAGGTTATGAGAGACTTGCCAAATCTGCAGTTCGGCCTCCTGGTTGGTATAGCTGGGGGCATACCACGCCCAAACGACAACATGCAGCTGGGAGATGTTGCAGTCGCAGTCCCCGAAGGGAATCGGCCTGGGGTAGTTGGATATGATCTTGGCAAAGCGGGTGAGAATGGCAGCTTCGAGCTCAAGCATTGGCAGAATTCAACACATCCTTTCCTTCGGTCGGTGATAAACTTGATCAAAGCCCGTGGGGACTCTCGCTTTCGACGGCATCTCCCAACCCACGGGCTCGAGTTCCAAAGGCCAAAGTCTGATGTGTCAGATCCGAACCAAATACACCCAAAGGTTCACTATGGAACCATCCTCTCAGGGAACACTGTTGTGAAATCAAAAGAGAAAAGGGATCAGTTGAGCCTTCAGTACGGTGGAATTGCCGTTGAAATGGAAGCTGCAGGAATCATGACCAGATTACCCGCCGCTGTCATACGAGGCATCAGTGATTTTGCTGACGCCGCTAAGAGCAACGAGTGGCAGCCCTATGCTGCGATTACAGCCGCTGCTTTTGCGAAAGAACTATTGTTGAACTTACCCGTGGAAGCTCCCCACGAGCGGAAAGGTAGGTCTCCCGTGTTGAATACTCGCTTCGGAACGGGGACTGATATGTTCTATATACCAGATCCTCCGTTAGCAAGCTTTGCTGTAAAAAAAAGTTCTTCGCCGTTTTCAAATCAAGATATCCGGTTGGCACAAAACCTTCCAGAGCAATGGGCCTTTGCCGGAAGGGAAGCTGAGATGGCTCTGTTGAAGTCGGAGCTTGGCTTCCAAGAACGTGCACCTCTTCAAAAGATCGTCGTTGGTTTATGGGGCCTTACGGGAATTGGCAAATCACAATTAGCTGCCAGGTTCGTGAAAAACCAGAGAGAGATGCATCCAAGTCGAGAAGTTTTCTGGATCAATGGCGAATCCCGCGAGAGTCTCGAAAAGAGCGTCATTGGCATGCTCAAGTCTGGCGATGGATCTATCAATGAGATTGGAGAGCTTCGCAAAGATTCCCGAACATCGAGAGGCGATCTCATAAACCTTTTCTTCACGGAGCTTAATCATCTGGAAGACTCGCGGTGGCTTTTGATTATTGATGGAGTCAACGAAGAGCAATATCCAGCCACAAAAGACCTTCCCCCTTATGATATCCGTGACTCCATCAATGGACTGCTGAGAGGCTATGTTCTTATCACGTCTCGCCGGCGAGATATAGTTGAAAGATATCACCCCATTGAAGAGGTGAAAGGGCTATTAAACACCGATGCTGTTGGCCTGATCAAGTCAAAGGTGCATTCTCAGTATCTGCAAGGTAATACAATACTTTCCTTTCTTCGACTACCCTATGACTAAAGCATTCCTGTAGGTGTCGAGGCATTAGTAAACTTGCTGAAAGGTCTACCACTGGCTATTCGACTGGCCATCTCCGTAATCTCGCGTGATCGTTGTACCTGCTCAGATTATCTCGATCGATGGACCAGCCGCGACGAAGCGAGAGAAGTCTTGGGGACCAATGACACACTGTATCGGTCTCTCGACTTGAGTTTTGAAGAACTCGAACATGCGGATCCGATCGCGGCGAAAATTTTGACTCTGTTCAGCTTCTTGCATCACCATGATCTGTGGTACGAGTTGCTTCACAATGCTTCGGAAGATATTTACCCCTCTTGGATTCAGGGCATAGCCGCAAGAAAAGTCTCATTCCAACGTTTGTCTGGTTTATTGGCCGACTTGTCGTTCATCGAACGAAAAATACATTCAAATGATAACCGAAGATGGGAAATACATCCGATTATTCAGGCAGTGGCTCGGCAAAGAGCCCAGGCCAACGAGGGTGAGTACATGGTGGTTGCCATCTCACTTGTCGCTTCTGCAGTTCCAAGGTCGCACGAGGAAAGTGCCTGGGGAAATATGAGGCGCCTGGCCCCTCATGTCGAGGTGTGCTGGAAGTATATTGAACGAGGGCGATGGGGCCCTCAGACGGATCTCACCGACTTGGAGAGCCTGGCCCGTGTCTTTCGACATATCGGACGGTATAACGAGGCATGCTTGATGTATCGAATGATCGAACACGGCCTTCAGCAGCACAATCTGAGTTTTGATAACAAAGAGTTTCTAGCTGACACGCTGACCAACCTTGGGCTCGTGTATACAAGGCAATGGAGATTTGACCTGGCTTTGAATACATTCAACCGGTCGTTAGAGCTCATGCGGGAGCTTGGCATTCTCACACCTGACGCTTTGATGTCAGTCCAATACAACAAGGCCGTGGTCTTTGTCTTCAAAAACGAGCTAGACGAGGCCGAGATCCTGCTCCGCCGTGCAGCCTCACACTTCGCTGCGCGAAGTACGGACCCAAGCTCTTTGCTACAGATTGGACGGGATTCCATCTATCTTCGCATAATGAACGACCTTGGAGAAGTCCTCCTCCAGAAGGGGGACGTCAAATCGGCCTTTGAGATCTTCAATCATATCCACAAGCAGCAGCATTTTCATCAAATGGAAGCCAATCAGACAATTCTTTCGATCGAACTCAACATCGGAAGGGCATACAGTAGAGCTGGGAAGTATGCAGAGGCTCGCGATATACTCATGAACATAATAGAGGTCTACACCGAATTTTGGGGAAGACATCATCCAGAAACGATGAGAGCCATCCATGAACTTGCCTGGACCCTTATGGAAAAGGGTAAGACCAAGCAAGACTGTGGCGAGGAGGGCTTCCACGAGTTCAACGCCGCCGAGGAGCTTTGGAACGAAGCATTGGGCTTTTACAAGGAAAGTCATGGTCCTCAATCAGACTTGGTGGTCCGAATGAGAGCGAATTTGGAACATCTCCATGTACTAAAGAATCCAGGTTGGGATTTCATCGGTATATGATTGGCTATTGGAAGGCTTACAGGGTCAAATCATGAAATCGAAAAATTCCAAACTGCATTACTTCGAGCCATATAGAGTTGTCATAGCGACGGTCAACTTGGATGCCGGCGAGTCCCACTGCTGCAAGTCCTTTCAAGTTTCAATCAGGTTGGCGTAGCCCCAAGTCGTTACAAGCTCATGTTTAACTTCACCCCACCACGCGGGTAACAGTAACAGCGTCCTAAGCCATGTAAGTGTTAGACGTGAATTAGAATTAACGGACTGAAAGATAGTTACGTACCAGTCCGAAATCGGTCTCGAATTTGGTGGTCGTACTTTCGTAGATCAAATTCGGGTTTGGTTTCAGGGTACCAGCTTTGCCAGCCTCAACCATCGCGCTCTTCTGTTCTGTGGTCGACTCAACCCACTTGAGGTAATGAGGTGCCCCGGGATATATGATATTATCGGCCACCAGAACGGACTTCCCTGGCTTGAGAAGATTTAATTCCTCCATAAGCCACAAGTCAGGTAGATAACGCTCCTGCCAGTGATCGATAAAGATGAGTTCGATGTCTTTGATTACTCCATCTTGGACGAGTTGTTTTAAAGTATCATCACTGGACCCAACCAAAACCTTAGCTATGCCTTGTAGTCCAGCTAGGTCGATGAGCTGATTGGCCACAGCAGCCATTTCAGGGTTCAGCTCAAGGCCTAGATATTGTTTCCCTCCATTCTTAGAGAGGGCTTCTGCAAAGAGGATTGCGCTATAACCGACGTAGCTACCAAGCTCAACCATTGTAGAAGGCTTTCTCTCATCGAGGAGATTGACAATGTGTGCACCTTTTGTCGGACCGATATTCATGAGTACGTTAAACTGACTATGATAGTCGTCAATCGCCGCAAGGACTTTCTGGGGATTGTTTCGAATTTCCTTGATGTCTTTTCGGCCATAGATATAGTGAAGGAGGTCGACCTCACGGCCATCCTGTGTTTTGTTAGACGAAGAACTGGGAGCATAGACACGGGCTTTCACTTACAAGTGCGAAGTCGCGAGCGGGAGGAGCGTGCTGCTTGATAGACATAATTGTTCAGATGTGAATTTGAACAACTACATGTATCGAAAGTTGATCGATAGCTGCTACTATCTGGTTTGTGAATGGAAACAAACGCTTGGAGGACTACCAGCTTTATAGACTGGCAGGGCTATGATGATCATATACTCTAAGAGCCAAAGTTGACCTCCGGAGTTTTCAACGGAAAACGAAGTTCGGATATAAGTGCTACTCGAATACGACCTCCGAGCCCCGTTGCTCGGAGATCGGAGATCTGGACACACATCCCCTCAAGTAACTCCTTGGAGACAGTGCTCAACGGACTATCGCATATTCCTGCATATTCCTCGGCCTGGCCCGACCATCCCCAGCCTTGAGACTAATGAATGTTTAGATCCGAGTTCGGGGAATGTTCAGCAATACAATAGCATTACGACTTTGCTTCTAGTCCCGCAAACCATGTACCATATATGCTCCATAGTAAAAAGCATTACTTTACCACTGTGTCACGTCGGGCGTGAAGACCGGTATCTCCGAGGAGTCCAAACGCGATGACTTTGGGCCCCGGGGAGAGTATCCAGGGTTATATAACAAACAAAGATTTAGGTAGTCATTGGACAGCATCCGTAGCTCATTGCCTTAGCTGTCGATATCAGGGTATCTACATAACAGCGTTGGATTTTACTCATGGATGCCAACAGCCGCCACACGCCCGCCTTATGACATCATATCAATCTATCTTCCATTGGGCAAGCTTACGCGATCGCACACAGAATAACAGCAAACAGGGGTGTCGAAATCGCCTCTTATATAATGCAAACTCTGGTTCCCGGTAAGCATCAAGAACTGTACCCTGGTGACTCAAAAGTCAAAGGCTGATGATTCACAGCTTAAGCCAGCCCGACTTCCTGAAAAGGTTTAGTGCGGGTCCGGTGGGGGGACTACTCTGGAATCTTCGACGGTTTAAATGATTTCATTCTCCAGCCTCACGCGATCATTCTTCCCTATCATACCGCACACTCGCTCCAGACCTCAGCACGCGACTTCTCAACACGCTCCTAAATTTAACAATCATGTCGGACTGGGATACTGTTACCAAGATTGGCAGCAAGGTTCGTGGCGGCGCCGCCGGACCCCGCGAGACTACCATCAAGGGCCGTTCGCAATTGAACGCCGCACAACGGTCCGGGGCCATCCTCGGCACTGAAAAGAAGTACACAACTGGCAACATTGTATGTTGAGACCTTGAATGCGTCCGTATCAACTATTCTTCGACAGAGCTAACAAGTCCCAGAGCGCCAAGGCCGGTGCCCCAGAAGGCCAACACCTCACCAAGGTCGACCGCAGTGACGACATCATCAAGCCCAAGACAGTCGGTACCCAGGTCGCCGATGCCATTAAGAAGCGCCGTAACGATGAGGGATACAAGATGACCCAAAAGGAGCTGGCCACCAAGTGCAACACCACCGTCACGGTCATTCAAGATTTCGAGCGGGGCACCGCCACTCCTGATCAGAAGGTCCTCTCAGCAATGGAACGAGTCCTCAACGTCAAGCTTCGCGGTTCCGACATAGGGGCGGAGAAGTTCCCCAAGAAAAAATAGACGACGATATGTACTTTCTTGCATCTTGTATTCTTTTTTTTCTTTTTGATGACTGCAATGTCACATCGCTATGGCGCGATGTCTATTGTTCTACTGCTTCTGCTGGTCGGATTAGCGCTAGCCTTGCATGGAATTGGCTGATAAACACCCATGAAATGTATAAATGAGATACCTTCATCAAAATTTGGACCACGCACGAGTAGACGATCCAGTATTAGAGCGCTCGGAGTAGGTTTGCGTGATGACATATCTTTGTGGGGGGTTGATGTCAAGGTCCAACACGGTTTCCACGGTCCACGACTGCCAGTGTATACGACTATCTAAATTAGTGCTAAGGCGGTATGATGAATCGTGCAGATTTCGGGACCAGTTCCATCAGAATACTCCCATTGGTTTTATGTACAAGATAGAAAATAATACTTTCCAATAGGATAGCAGCAGATTCAAATGTTACACTGGGGCGAATCCCAGACTCTACCGAGTACACATCATATAACCTACTGACAGAGGACCATCATTCGAGTTTTGCAAGGCTTCGTGTCTATTGTGTAATATGTTCAATATCCTCAACCGGCAATTCATAAATCCCAGCAAGGTTTAACATATAGCTCGAACCTAAAGAAGTGAAGCATGCTCTTTTATTAAACCAAAAAATAACTCCGGTTGATCATGTAGGAATCAAGCAATGAGGACCGTGCCTTGAAAGGTCATCATCTCATCTCATATGCTGAACTCGGCAAATCGAGTCTTTATAGCATCATAAACACGTACACAGAATATTGACTGAATCACTTTTTTTTTGCCATTTCTTTTTTTCTTACTTTCGCAATTGCTCCCGCTCGACCTCGTACATGAAGTCGAAGTAGGGCTTGTCGAAGTGGTGGATACGAACGTAACCGTCTTCACCACCAGAGGCATATGCGGTTCCAGCGGGGTGGACATCAATGGTGTTGAGGGGACCGAAGTGACCACGAACACGGCCAATCTCGTCTTCGAAGATCTTGTGATAGAAGCGGGCCTCGAATTTACCCTGGCGAGCAGACGTGGTTGTGACATCCATAGCGGCTTGACCACCACCCAGGATCACGTAGTCCTTCTTAGGAGTAATGCTTGCGGAGTTGAGAGGGGTATCAGCGGGGTAGGTCTTGAGGATGGCGAGGTTACGGGCGGACATGAGCTGGGTAAATTAGCTTGAGACCATCACAGTACGAGGATGTTGGGATGTACCTTAGCGGACTTATCCTTGGAGGCGGTGATGAAGTGGGTGCGGTCGGCTGAGAATTGGATGTCGTTAATCTGGTGGTCGAACTCGTGGGCCTGGACGTTCTCGAGTTGTTCGCCAGTCTGATCTGGAGTTAGAAAACGCTCTCCCGTAACATATACACGGTGCTGGCGTACCTTGGGGTCGTATTGGCTAACGCTGCCGTCCTCGTGTGCAGCAATGATGTACTTGCCCAGATAACTCCATCCCGCCACAGTCGCCTTGCTCTCATTGCAAGTGATCCGCAAGCTTGGCTCGTCGGCTTGCTGCTCCAGGTTGCCGAGCTGTCCATCACCGTAGGCAATATCGATAACCACAATCGTACCCAGGAAACCCATACGCTTCTCAGTCACGGCTAGCAGCTGGCTTCCGTCGGGCGAGAAAGCCACGCGCTTCACGGCTGTCGGGAAGTCGTAAACCTTCACACACTCTCCAGTCTTGATGTTCCATAACCGCACAGTGTTGTCGGCCGATCCGGTGGCGAGAAGAACAGTATTCGGGCTCACGTCGACGGTCCAGATAGCACCCTGGTGACCAGCGTATGTTCCAAGACGCTCGCCGTTGGCAGACCACCATGCGCAAACAATCTTATCCTTCGCCACGGAAAACAGGAGATCGCCATCGCGGTTGAATCGGATTTGGTTAAGGGACCGTTCCTAGCTTGGTTGTCAGAATACCGGTGACCGCGAAATTTTGGGGGAGGCCGCAAGACGAAGCGGGCAGTAGGCACATACATGGCCCGAAAGCAGGATAGGCCTCATATTGAAACGGTGCGACGAGTATCGAGGGGCCGGGTTTGAGAAGGCAGTTCGCGTTGATCCGACTTTTACGGGGCTCGTGGAGGGGGGTTGGTCGCTAGCCGCTTTTCATTGACTACCTGAATTTAATCGCACACATTCAATCTTCAGGTTACGCCTCAGGCTCCAACGGTGGGGCCACACGGATCAACTAATTCTCCACGGGCTTCTCCACGTGATGCTCCCATGAAGCCCTAGCCCTTACTTTCCTACTTGGGGCGTCGGCGGGGCCTCCGATGGCGGATCTCATATTATCAAAACTACGAGGTATTGCGGCTAACCATGAAGATTGCGGCCTGAATCGTCTGGCTTCCAATCCGGCTTCGGGGACACCGTATTTTTTTTCCCCGGTATCACAAGGTCCCCTTCAAAGGTTGGACATCAAGGGGCTCTAGATCGTGAGGGGAACCGGTTGGAGAGTGAGTACAAAAAGGGACGTGAATTCACATCCCAAGACTCCGAGTTGTTCCTGGTTCTACCGCGCAGTCGCATAGAACGCAAGATTCCATACCTATTGAAGGACAAAAACACCTAATCAGGAACTCCAATGCTTCCCGCGGCGAATCGAGTCCCCCTGCAGGTGCGACTGGCCAATCTACGTCTCCGTCAACCCCGCACTTTTCCTTCTACCTTCATCCATAGTTTGCTCTCCTCACGAGGAGTCCGGCCCTGGTCATTATCGTGCCCGGCATCGTCTCCACTGCCCGCCCTTTTAACCCCGCCGGCTACCCCTTCTCGTCGACTCTTCAGCAGCTCCGCCATGGCTACCAAAATCGATGGCACAGCCATTGCTAAGGGCTTCCGCGAGAGCCTTAAGAGTGAGATCGAGTCGATCCAGGCTGTGAATCCTCGCTTCAAGCCAAACCTGATCATCTTCCAAGGTAAGTTTCCCGATGGTGGGGTAGTAGAACTACACAGGAAAAAAAAAAAGTTCCCTAGCTAACAGCGCATATAGTTGGCGACCGACCCGATTCCAGTGAGTCCCTCAAAACGGATTGATTTCGCACACCAGAGACCAGTTTGAAAATCTAACATTCTTAGGCACCTATGTGCGCATGAAGTTGAAGGCTGCCCAAGAGGTACTTGCTCGCCCCATGGCCCCCTTTCCTTCTTTATTTTGCTGACCCATTAGGCTGGTATCCTTTGCACTCTTATCAATATCCCCGAAACCAGTACCGAGTCAGAGCTACTTCAAGAAATCACGAAGGCCAACAACGACGCTTCTGTCCACGGTATCCTTGTTCAACTGCCATTGCCCAGTCACTTCTCGGAGCATACGATCACCTCCGCCGTGGCTGACGAGAAGGATGTCGATGGATTCGGCGCTATCAACATTGGTGAGCTGGCAAAGCGTGGGGGCCGCCCTCTGTTCACTCCTTGCACCCCGCTCGCGGTGATGGAGTTGCTGAAGGCCAGTGGGGTCGACCCCGCAGGCAAGGAAGCTGTGGTACTTGGTCGCAGCGACATTGTCGGCAGCCCAGTCAGCTACTTACTGAAAAATGCGGATGCCACTGTGACTCTGTGTCACTCCAAAACCCCTGATATTGCCCGGATTGTCAAGAATGCCGACATTGTGGTCGCAGCCATTGGTAAGACGGAATTCGTCAAAGGAGAGTGGTTGAAGCCTGGCGCAGTTGTAATTGATGTCGGCATCAACTACAAGCCCGATGAGACCAAGAAGTCTGGCCAGCGTCTGGTCGGTGATGTTGACTTCGAGTCGGCTGAGAAGGTCGCCTCATTGATCACTCCTGTTCCCGGTGGTGTTGGCCCTATGACTGTCGCCATGCTGATGAAGAACGTGGTGTCTTCAGCTAAGTCATACTTCGAGAGACAGAAAGACCGCCACATTATCCCCCTGCCTATCCGCCGTCAAAACCCGGTTCCTTCGGACATTGACATCTCTCGTGCGCAATACCCCAAGGCCATTACTCAGGTTGCGTCGGAGATTGGCATTGCCACCCACGAGTTAGAGCCTTATGGCCACACCAAGGCCAAGGTCAGCCTTGAGGTTCTTGACCGTCTTTCTCACCGCCGCAATGGACGCTATGTTGTTGTTTGCGGTATCACCCCTACCCCTTTGGGTGAGGGCAAGTCTACCACTACTTTGGGTCTGACCCAGGCCATTGGCGCTCACCTCAACCGCGTCAGCTTTGCCAATGTTCGTCAGCCTAGCCAAGGACCTACATTTGGTATCAAGGGTGGTGCGGCCGGTGGTGGTTACAGCCAGGTCATTCCTATGGATGAGTTCAACATGCACTTGACTGGTGATATTCACGCCATCACGGCTGCCAACAACCTCCTTGCTGCTGCCATTGAGACCCGTATGTTCCACGAATCCACTCAGAAGGATGGTCCCCTGTACAAGCGTCTCGTGCCTGCCAAGAAGGGCAAGCGTGAGTTCCAGCCTATCTGGTTCCGCCGCCTGAAGAAACTGGGCATCGACAAGACCAACCCTGATGAGCTCACTGAGGAGGAGATTCGCCGCTTCGCCCGACTGGACATTGACCCAGAGACTATCACTTGGCGTCGTGTCCTGGATGTGAACGACCGTCACTTGCGTGGAGTCACTGTCGGTACTGCTCCGACGGAGAAGGGCCTCAGCCGCGAGACTGGGTTCGATATCTCCGTTGCGAGTGAATGTATGGCCATCCTTGCGTTGAGTAACAGTTTGGAGGACCTGCGGGAGCGTCTTGGTCGCATGGTCGTTGCCAGCTCTAAGAGCGGCGAGCCAGTCACTTGTGACGATATCGGTGCCGGTGGTGCTCTGGCCGCTCTCATGAAGGACGCTATCAAGCCTAACCTGATGCAGAGCTTGGAGGGGACCCCTGTCCTTGTCCACGCTGGGCCGTTCGCCAATATTAGTATCGGTGCTAGCTCCATCATTGCGGACAAGCTGGCCTTGAAGCTGGCTGGTACTGAGCCCGACGAGGACCACGATGCCAAGACCGGCTTTGTTGTCACCGAAGCGGGCTTCGACTTCACCATGGGTGGTGAGCGATTCATGAACATCAAGTGCCGCTCATCTGGTCTGCAGCCCGATACGATTGTCATTGTTGCTACTGTCCGCGCTCTCAAGGTGCACGGTGGTGGCCCTGATATTAGCCCCGGTGCTGCCCTCCCTGAAGTCTACCGTACTGAGAATATCGACATCCTCCGTGCGGGTTGTGTCAACCTGCGCAAGCACATTTCCAACGCCAAGCAGTACGGTGTCCCCGTTGTCGTGGCTATCAACCGATTCGATACCGATACCGAAGCCGAGCTCCAGGTCATCCGCGAGGAGGCTATCGCTGCTGGTGCTGAAGATGCTGTCCCTGCCAACCACTGGGCAGAGGGTGGGGCTGGTGCCGTGGACCTCGCTAAGAGTGTTCTGGCTGCTAGCTCCAAGCCTAAGGACTTCAAGCTTCTATACGAATCAACTGGCACCATCAAAGAGAACATCGAGGCCATTGCCCAGAAGATGTACGGTGCCGCCGCCGTTGAGTTCAGCGAGCTCGCGCAGAAGAAAGTCGACACCTACACAAAGCAGGGCTTTGGCAACTTGCCAATCTGTATTGCTAAGACTCAGTACTCTCTCAGCCACGATCCCGCTCTGAAGGGTGCCCCCACTGGCTTCACCGTTCCTATTCGGGATGTCCGTCTCGCCGTGGGTGCCGGATATCTGTGAGTCTACGTGCTTTTCATCTGTCTAGATCATGCGCTAACAACAATAATAGGTACGCTTTGGCTGCCGACATCCAGACCATCCCGGGTCTGCCCACCGCTCCGGGCTACATCAATGTGGACATTGACACCGAGACTGGAGAGATCCGTGGTCTTTTCTAAACTATGTAGGCTCAACCACATCAAAGTCTGTCGGATGAGATACATAGCCCCATATATACCACTGGCTGGGATTGAATGGTGCATATACTTTGCCTTTTTTTTCTTCTCATTTTCTGTGCTTTTTTTTCAACACATCTACATTTGACGAATTGGCGTCCAATTGGGGGAGCATTTAGACGGACTTTTTCAACACCGAGCTCACGGTCTCTTACGAGATTGAAATATTAAACTTGTCAATAATTTGGAGATAATCCCATTGCAACGGCAGATCCCTCTCTTTAGGTTATCTCAATGCTACCATGTACCCGCCTCAACCCTTGGATTTCGGGACGGGCCCAAAGATAGAATGAGGTTCCCTGTATTCTGCGGATTTTACCGAGCACAAGTCAAAGAACAGAAGGCTAGTACCTTGTTTCCAACGTCTTCAATTCCCTCACCACAGAGGTGGAAGTACGCGTGGCCATGAATTCGCCCATTTCAAGATCGACACCCAGAACCCTGTGCAACGACGGAACTCGTTGCAAACCACCATAGCCGGCGTGAAGCCTTGGATTTCACTCGTCCCCACACGCCAAGTAGGGGGAAACAGCTAGCGGCCGATCATGATTTGCATTCCTTTTGCCAAACCCTCATGTCAGAGGCTTGGAAGCGCCAGTCACAGATCTACGATATGGAGTCGCCCCACGTCTCCAAACCTGCCAGTGGGGGAAAAGTTTCACTGCAAAGCTAATCCAATCGATTAGGAACTCCCTGGTCGATCCGGGCCTTCCATAGGTCGACGGGGGGGTGTGGGCTCGGGAGTGGTTTGGTTGACGAGCAGCACCACATGTTCCAGATATCGCGGCCCCTGGCACGAGATCGCGCATTCAGATTGGCGGACTTTATTTCGTGAAGAACTTCCCGGCCAATTAGATCGTGAGGTTTTTGCGTCGGGGGCAGTTCGGCCTGTCCAGATCGAATGTCCTTGACGCAATCGGCAACCCGGGCATTCCTAATCCGGCGCGATCGAGGCCTGGTTGGACCAACCATGATATGGCGGCCTCACGAGAGGCGGTTGGCGCAGATAACATGGTTCGAAATTGGGGTACTGCCTTGGTAAAGAGTCTTCCGGTTGATGAGCGGTTGTGTCTCCAGCTCAACGTATTTGTATCCCGGACACATCTGTCAGAGCACCTATACAACGAGTCAAAGAGTCTTGACACTCTTTCTTCTCCAGCATTCAATGTGATACGCGACCTCGCTGTTACGATTCGACTGAATTCTCCGGTCAAATGGACTGACACTCTGCTTGGCATCCAATCACTGCGCCCTCGATTCCTAGTATTCGCGGGCACTCTAGCACGGTCCGATCATGCGCGTGGTGGCCATCACGACTGCCATGGGCTCTTTAGCGCTATGTATGGTCGCATTGCGCTTATGGGTCAGGCTTTTCCTTATTCGTAGCCCTGGTCTTGACGATGTCGCTATTGTGGCTGCGCTGGTATGAGTTGAAATCATTTTTGCATTGTTCGTTTGGGCTAACGGATACCTAGATCTGTGCCATTGTATTATATGCATTCATCATCCTCGGTAAGAAGCCTATCGAGAAACAAGACTGGATCAATCTGCTAACGATATTCCAGAGCACCAGTCGGGGCTTGGAGTTCCAACACAAGACCTTCCGAACCATGTAGCCTCACAACAGATGCACGTAAGTACATTGTCGACCTTATACGGGTGTTGATCTAACAGCTCTCAGTGGCTATGGTTCTCTGTACCATTCTATAACCTGTCTCTGATTCTTACCAAACTATCCGGCGTGTTCTTCTTCCTCCGAATATTTCCCCCAGCGCTCATTCAGAATTTGGGCATACACCTTCATGGGATTACTGGTTATTTTCGCATTATGGGCAGTTCTAAGTGGGTTTCTCTTCTGTGCTCCAACGACAAACTTCTGGACATGGCTTTTGTATGAGAAGCCTTCGAAAGCCCATTGCATGCGACACGGCTCCGTATGGTTCGCCAATGCTGGGCTTCAGATCGCCACTGATATTGCTCTCATGATCACGCCAATGCCCTTACTCTCGAAACTACAGCTGCAGCGGCGGAAGAAAATTGCGGTCATATTGATCTTCTGCGTGGGGTTAATGTGAGCATTCAGTCCTCGGGATTCTCAGTGCTGTACGTGCTAATGATTCATAGTGTCGTTGTGATCAGTTCGATCCGGCTGAACGAATTGAGCAGGATGATTAATGGCGACGATGTGTCGGGTAAGTCTTGTTTGCTTGGGATGTCGTAATTTATATTAACAATAGTTACCAGTCAGGAATGAGTCAGCGACTGTCTGGTCCAGTCTGGAGGTCGACGTATCCCTAATCTGCGCCTGCCTCCCCCCGCTCAACCCTCTCTTCTCCCGCATCTTCGCCTACCTCTTCCGGCCTCGCCCTCTGCATTCCTCCCCAGCTTCAAACGCCCAATCCTATGCCATGAGTCTCACGAGCGATCGGAAGCGCTCCATATACGACCACCAAATCGGACCGGAAGCCGGGGTCTTTGCTAATGATATATTTTTCGCTGGCCCCGCAGGCTACTCCGCTAGCATTTCCAAGGTTGATACTAATCAATCAGACGCTGAGAAAGAGGACGGTATTCGCGTTGTCCGGGAGCTGCGTGTTGGTTCGGATTCCAGGCACAGCCCAGGCTTGGTGCCCAAAGACCCTCACGATCGGGATCTTGAGATGGCTTCTGGAAGCAGCAAGACGGGGCCTGGTATCGAGTGGGATCTGGGGGACTTCGAGTTCCAGGAGTATAAAGAGCGGATGAACGCTCCTATGTGATGTATATACTTCTCATGATGCATACGAATTTCTGGATCATCTCTCTACGGTAGTGTACAATCTAACTTTCGGATTCCTTGGTTGTGACGATTCGACGGCGTGATCTATATCTGAGCTTGAAATTCTATCATACGGCTATGGAAGCCACTAGAAGCTTGCACGAGCAGAGTCGCTCCGTCGAGTCGCTTGCTCAATAGCCTTTGCGACTTTAATGCAGACCTCGTCTCCGAATCGGCCCCCAACAACCTGCACACCGACTGGCATGCCGTCGACAAGTTCGATGTCGTCTAGACTCTGTTAACGGGTTTCCCTTTCTAGGAAGCTTTTCGCGCACTCACATTGCTCTTTATTAAATTTATCTCCTGCATTACGAGGAACGTGGTCCAGCCACTCCTTGTCGGGCTGGTCTTTCTCCCTCGAAACGGTGGTTACGGGCACAGCCAGCGAGGCATAGCCCAGGAGGTTCCAGATGCTTGTGTATCCCACATAAGCATTCGACTTTACCCAAGTCCAGGGTTTATAGCCAACCCAGGGTGTACTTGGCATTATAAGCGCATCGATTCCGGACGACATCCATCGCTCGAGATAGGAGGTCTCGAAGTGATATTTGTCCGCGTTTAGCTGGAATGTATTAGACTCATGCCATCGCAGCACTCTTTTTCCAGACGTACCTGGTAGATTTCTAAGGTAGTGAGAAGATCCTTCTCCTTTCCCACGAGCATTCCCTCAATGAGAGGCTCGCCGGTTAGCTCGATCATTCTCCGGCATCCTGCGCCACCGTCGGAGAGAATAGCCTTCTCCCATAACTGATATGCGTGTGCATGGGAGGATGCATCCCACTCGATAACTGGAGTCGCCGTCAGAAAGAGGTTTCGCTGTGTCAAAGAAAGGTAAAAAAAGTAATCGTACCCTCGTGTCCTGCCGCCCTTAGAGCCTCGACAGTCTCGCGCATGGCCCGCGCAATGGGCGGCTGCACCTTCACCATCCCGTCGTCAATGAGGAATCCAATCTTCAGCCGCTTGGCTCGCAGGGACGCAAGGTCACTCCTCCATGGAATGGGCGCTGTTTGCGGATCGACTTCCCAAGGCCGAGCAGCGGGCAGCGCTTCCATGTATCCCTCGATACTTGCCAAGCTACAGCTCATAGGTCCTGCAACGGAGCGAACGATATCTTGGCCCGGGCTTTGAGGGAAAAAGGTCAGCAACTAACCACATTGTACTATTATATACTGCGGATTCGAACATACTTTCCTCGCTCGTAAGGATGGCGGCCTGGCGTCGGAGAGAGACCATAGATTCCCGTTAGCGTAGCCGGGATTCTGATCGATCCACCAATGTCAGTACCGATTCCAATCGGACTGCCTCGGGCTGCGACCAGCGAGCTCTCGCCGCCTGAGCTGCCACCGGAGATCAAGTTGCGGTTCAGCGGATGGACGCATTGGCCGAAGACGTGGTTGTATGAGTCCGACATCATCATGGACTGCGGGATATTCGTCTTCACATAAAGCACCGCTCCCAGTCGGCGCAGGGTCTTTGCCACTGATTTATCCGCCGGGGCTGGGCGTCCAGTCAATCCGACCCATCCTATACTGCTTGATTAGTCCGGGTATCGGAGATAGGCGAGCTTTTAATCCATACCGATCGATGTATCCTGCCCCTTCACCGAGAAAAGATCTTTGATCGAAACAGGGAGCCCGTGTAAGGGGCCTAGGGTCTGCCCTGTTTTGACAAGATGCTCATCCATCTCCTTCGCAACTGCGAGTGCCTCTTGGAAGAATATCTCGGTGCAGCATACTGTCAGCTGATGGGCCAGTGCTGCCCGCTTGCAGTATGCTTTGGTCAGTTCGAAGGATGATAATGCTCCCGATGAGAGCTTGCGCAGCAGAACAGTAATGTCCGTCTCCTCGGTCAGAGCGAGTTCTTTTGACGTCAAGCTCTTTCGGATGAATTCCAGGGCATTTGGAGCGGACTCCACCGACGGGATCGGGTCCAGGCGCCATTCGGGTGGAATGAGAGCAAGCTGCTGCTTCCGCTTTTCAGCAGCACGCTCTTCGTATGACGGGGTAGCCATAGCTGTAAAGGTCTAATAATTCTAATATGCAGAGTATAATGGGATTGAAAGCCCCAGGGGGATGGTGTGTGTTTATGACTGCATAGATAAGCCATGTGGAGAAGCATAGGTAGCATGCCTAATGCGGAAGGGAATCTAGCTGATCTCCCCCGCTATGGAATCATACGCTTCTCTATCTTGCTTTGTGCTGTTCCTGGGGGGCCTCGGCACTTGGTCGTCAACCCGGTTATTGGCAATCTCCACATCAGACCCCTCGTGCCCTAGTGTGAGATCGACGTGGCGCGCGATTGATCGATCTCACCGTCACCGGGATATGATCTGCCGGCCCAGTCCAATGGGTTACTCCACATGAGTTGCCACCAGGCTTTGGGGCCTAAAGAAAAGCATCGGTGTGAAGCCCTATATTACGCAAGGCTCGAATTTGAGATAAAACGACGAAGTGAGGCCAATAGTTCTACGGATTTCCCTGTGCAATAACTCAATGGCAGCGGTGGAACCAAACTAATCGCGCCAGGAGCCTCTAGGCTTCCTCACCGATCAGCTATTTGTTGTGGGGTTGTTTAGCGAACCATCACGTAGGGGTTGCGACGATCGTTCAAATCAACCGCCGAGCGTCATCCGAGCGTCTCCCGCGACTAGGGAGGCTCCTCGCCATTCATAGCTATAAGGGCAAGCCCCTCCGAGGTCCTTTCCATATGCAAATAAAGGTTGAGTCCGTGTTGGCATGCTGCGCTTCGGCCATTATGAAAGCCTGTCAACTGAATGAATATGGAGAGCCTAGGATATTGCTAAGGATCTATTCGGTAGCACCACAATCTCTCTCAGGCACTAGTCTGTCTTTCTTCCCCATTATACAATCATCCTGTTTCTCCACCTCACTTCACATTGGTGCTGAGCGTCCGGATATCTTGGAAAGTCACAAAGCCTGCAGCTCCGCCAATAGGATCTCAATATCTCACACTGTTGTGTTTGGCTTGCGTACACCCCAGTCAAATATGCAGGGGTCGCCAAATGCACGTAGAACTGCGATGATCGTGGGATCTTCGAGATCGCGCCGCACACTCGATCCACCAAGGAAGATATGACGTTTTCGTACCGAGCGGACGGAGAGCCTTCGCCCTTCCCAGCGATCAAAATCCCCAGCGCGCCCATAGCCGCTGTGCACCGATAAATCAGCGCTGTCAGCCCGCGATCTGTCCCGTCGCTCGAATCCAGGCATAGGGTCTGCTCCATGGCTCTGGCGCTTGAGATCCGTGGAATCCAAGGATGTGCCGGGTTTGGATAAATGCGCAAGCAGCTCGAACGTATCTGGCGGACACCCAACAGAAGCGAGGAACTGGCTTGACATAATCTCACGATGCCAGTCGTCGAATATTAAGTCGCTTTCTCTGATAAGAGCTCCAGTCACATCAAACCAGACAAGATAAGCTAGAACGTCCGTGAGTCCGGGCATTTGGGATGCCAACCGACCAATATCACCCTTGGAACGGCAGTGGATATCGAGAAGTGAGCGTGCTCCATGTAAATGACGATGCCACTGGCCAAAAGGCCCACAGCAAACTTCGAAGATGGCGAAAGTAGCGATTCCGAATAGCGCGATGGGGTGTCCGGATTCAATCACTTGGCTGAGGTTCGTCAGGGCCACTAAATGTGACTGGATGGATTGCCAGTCAGGCCCTTGGAGGCGCGACTTGGCAAAATTTAATGTGCGAGAGATGAGTTGGATGGTTTCGTCCGGCAAGTCTTGGCTGCTGGTTTGGATGTCTTGGTAAAAGTGAGAAATAAGGTCGATGAAGCCGTACAGATTGATCGGCGAGCTGCTATCTGTAGGCGGACACTTGCTTGAATTTTTATTGGGGATCCTCTGGACTTGGCTGGCCCCTTTTCTAGCTGTATGATCTTTGACGTCTGGTTTCAAGTTGGTATCGGTCATCCATTTCACTCGGTGCGGGTAACGGCATGATGCGCCTGTTTGTTGGCAGAGCTGGCATGTTGGACGGTTCAGATCGCACTTGGCTCCTTTCAGTCGGCACTGATGACAATGGCGATCTTTCCGCACACCACGAGGCTTCTTGGCTGGTATTTGGGCCTCTGACATGTTTGGTGATACGCAAAAGCCAAAGGATCGGGACCCAAAGATAACAATGCGGGGAAGACATAATTCCATGGTTCCGCATTTGGCATAGCGAGATACGTGCCCTGAAACTAGATATACTCGGAGAATTATATTACACGCCGTCTTCGAGCTTTGTTTGCTGAAAGGAGCGTTGATTTGTAATGAAGGACCCGGTTAATCTATAAACATGATGGAAACGACCGCGAGGTTCTCAGACAAGAACAGCCATAGCTAAGCGGGAACGATGCGGCAGATTGGAGCACCACTAACAAAAGAACAGTACCCAAAAGGAATGAACACGATTAGAAAGCCGGGAAGCAGGTGCTAAAAAGAACTATAAGCTATCAAGGTGAAAAGAGAACGAAAGAGTGTGGATCGAAGCCCAAGGCGACGGCGGTAAACACCAAACAAGTTCCAAGCGAAAACGTACACTGCAGGGTGAGATCGAAAAGCCCAAGGACATAGCGACAAAGCAGCCAAACTAGGGAAATCAGCACAGTCAGCGAAATTAACGACGTGGGCCATTGCTACCCCAGTTGGGGATCATCATCATGTGCCAGTGCTGACTCGCGGACTCTTTTCCCTCATGTTTTCTTCGAAAGGCTCTCTCCCGACGATCTCGTCGTTTAGTCGCAGAATTGACTACCTCGGGCTTTCCCTGTTTATGATCATGGGCAGCATCCGAGCACTTGTCCTTTTTGGCAGCACGGTGCTCGAAGCGCACATTTCGGCGTGCTTTGGACCGGACCCGACGGGGCTTCCGCTTCGAATTCGAATAGGCGGATGGGTTGAAGGACTTCTTCGCCTTCTGCGGCCCCCTTTGAGACTTCAAAGCTTCTTCATTTCTTGTCTTTAGAAGCTCAACCGCTTGAACGAGTGAAATAGTAGAAGCGACGCTGGTGATACTGTCGTCGCGGGAGCCGAATGGGTATGGCGAGTCAGGTCGTTTACCCGTACAATTTTCTTCTTCATACAGAGTCCTCATCAACTTGCGCTTATTCCGTGCCTGCTCCTCTGGGATTTTGGAATCAGTCGGGGCTTTGTCACTCTCGTCCACCGATGTAGCAGGGGTGCCAGGCGCGTTCTGCGACGCATGATCGGAGTGGATTGTGCCTGGCCGTGCTGGCATCGACTCTTCAGAGCTTGAAGGGGTCGAATTAGAAAGCTTCATGGGGTTCTGGAATACGAGCGAGGCTGATCTGACGTGGGATCCTTTGCCAACGATCTCATACAACTGTACCCCCATGAGGGGGTTTTGAATCACCGTAGTCAACGGGATCGCGGGCGGGGGCAGCTTAATTGAACCCTTTGATTCCGTATGAACATCGCCATCTGGAATCTCTGTGAAAAAGGCCCCCGGGCAGCGTTTCGTTTGACTGGTTGAAGAAGGCGACGAGCGTGACTGCGAATCGCCGTTCCGTTCGGAGACGCTCTGATGAAGGGAGTCGACGCTGCTAGAACAATGATGACATATCACATCATACTCCCCTTCACGAGGTATATAGCTCAACGACGCTGGTTGCATCCCGAAGACCATGTTCGGGGTCAAGCAGATGTTCACCCATGCGGGGAGCTCGTCGAGAGGAATCAGAGGAGCGATCACGCCCCCGGGACGGAAAATACAAAACCGGGGACGTGGCTGCTGTTGCGAGAAGAGAACTTGGTATGGAATCATGATGGCAGCCAGACTGGGATTCGAATAAATGATAGACGAGGAAAGCAGAATAGGACTCTGAAAGAACACAGAGCCAAATAGGACTAGAAGATCGTATCCCTATAGCGAGTGCAAATCCTCGAGACAGTAATGAATGTGATGGATAACTGGGAGTAGAAGCGAAAGTGGATGGGAGGAAAGAAGAAAGAAAAAGAAACGTTCATCTCGACAGTGTTTATTGGCAACTATCCGCCATCGTGCCTTCTTCGTCCTATCTGGAAAGAGCGTTCAGCAACAAACTTCTAGTTCCCTCCTCCTCCCTTGGCCGTTCAAGCCTGAGCGTACGTTCCGTTCCTACAGGGGAAGCCAAGCTTTGGATTGAGCGCTGCTGTGGCGTTCATACAGATGACTGTTGCCGGGCTCACGCTCTGGGGGATGATATGGATATCTTTCGTCTGAAAGCCTTTGCATGACGAGTTGGTATTGCACTCTATGATGATAGCTTGTGTGTGCGTCAGGTTGGGCAGTCCCACGTTGTACCAACATGGCTTGGATACGCAAGATCCATCTCCGGGCTGGTAGGTGTTGGTTGTCCCGTAAAGCCGGACCATGTGAAGTCTTCCATCATCACGGAAGCATTATTGACACGCCCAGTCACCGCGCCATTGACGAGCTGTGTTTGCGAAGATCCTTGGTTTGAGTAGGTTTGGGTCACAAATACTGGAAACGTGACATTGTACATCCGCATATTGCTCCATGTAATGTTCTTTGCCAGTCCTTGGCCTCCAATCCAAGACTTGAAGCGGGCTCCATAGAGCGCATTGATTGCAGTAACATCAGCAAAGTGAATATTCGTCACATTCGCAAATACTGCTTGATCTTCGCCAAGCGATCCAATACTCATCCCATGGGTCTGGTATCCAATGTGCTATTGACGGCGTTGAACTGCAATAGATGTGGGCGAGATTCAATGCCCGTCCCTTTGGGTGGGTTTGCATCCCACCAGGCTTGCCCGTAGGAGTAGACCCAGCCGTGTTTGACGTTTGACGAGCCAATATAGTCGATGTTAGACCCCACGAGGGAGAACCAATATTTTCCGTTCGAGTAAAGAGCTCCGCTACTACCGTTCACGATTTCCTGGACGGCTGTGATGTTTTGGGGCAGATGGATATTGCCGTTCATTTGTATTTGTACATTGCTGAGATCGGTAGCGCTGACAGGCGTCATAGTGTAGTAGTTCATGCCTTCTTGGAAGACGATGACAGAATCAGACGCACATTGTTATAGTGCCTGAGCGATTGCTGGGGAATCGTCAGCTGTCCCATTGGACGACGGGATTACACATCGATTGGGGCGGTTCTTTGTCTGGGCGACCCCAAGTGTCACCAAAGTGAATATTAGCCAAGGGGCCGCTAGCCGAGAATACATGATTGAATGTAAGATCTATTCCATTTCAGAGAATTGCAGAGAGGATAATCCAAGTTACACTGGAGTTGACCAATGCTTTATACTCGCCAGCCGTTCACTTTCATACTCCAATGCAACATTGCCGGAAGGGTTAGCACGAGGTCCGCTACCCCAACTTGAGAACTTGAGTCCGAGCCATGTCATTTCGGTTTGGGGAATTGAATGGGTGAGATAGCTTCTTGTGGACGTGATTTGATTTCAGCGGTCAACCGCAACGTTATTGGCGGAGAATTCATTGTAGATTGGCAAGATGCAGCGAGAAAGCTGGGGAACATAACCGCATTTGGCCGGCCTCGTATATGGCATCTTTCTTCTAAACTACTAAGATCCAAGAAAAACGAACCTAATTGTCTATCAGCACCTTGTAGATATTCCCTGATGTACTACTGTCCTAAGTGGGCTTTCACAGTTAAAGGTTAGCTTCATCTGCGTTCTCGGAGTCGAAATGGCTGCCCACGGGGGAAAAGAGCGTTCTTGGAGGCATTGGCGCGCTTTGACAGTTTCCCATCCTCCATGTACCCCGTATTCGCGATATTCGCAATAGCGGGTCATTGGCTCATCGCTCTCTACTCGACGAGATGTCCTAAGCAACTCAAACCAGATCTGTCCATTCACGGCAAACCAGCCCCATCAGCTGCCGCGCCCATTGAAAGTGATACAATAGACCGGCTGAGACTTTGGCGAATAGAGCGAAAAAGCAGGACAATCCCTTTGCACTGTTATAGAAGCATTTCAGCCCTTACGTTCCAGTCCAAGTCTACTGCAACGCCGGGGGCTTTGCCCCCCTTTACTGACCCTCGAACTAAGCTCCTAGGCGATGATCTACCATATCCAACACAATAAATCCAGTTATTTTTCTAACCAATAAATCGCCAGGACCCGTGATCACGCCCCTAACCCGACGGTTGTTCATTGAGTGCGCTACTGACCTGTGCATAGGCCAACATCACACATCCCTTGAATGGGGTTTTGTGCAAATGTTGTACTAGTAGTTAGTTCCTCGAAGGAGCTGAGTTGCCCTACGAGAAACACGGCTCGGTTTGAAAACATAGTACGAACTGCGCCAATGGGAGACGCGCCAGTTGATGACGGCTAGTCCGACGGCTAAACCTTCTAGCGACGGATCAGTCGTTCCTTCCGCGCCAAGGAATAGTCTGATCCGCCTTACTTCCCACGTGTCAAAACAATCCACATGCCAAAACCCAAAGGACATCAAAATGGCAACCGATAGCAAAGAACTAGTGCTGGTCACCGGTGGAACAGGGTTTCTCGCTGCCCACTGCATCATCCGATGTTTGGCGGCCGGATACCGCGTGCGCACTACTGTCCGCTCGCTCAAGCGCAAGGACGAGGTCGTGAATATGCTTAAAGCTGGCAAAGCCACTAACATCGATGATGTATCCTATGTTGAAGCCGATCTTCTGAAAGATGACGGCTGGCATGAGGCTGTGAAAGACTGCATGTACGTGATGCATGTCGCCTCGCCATTCCCAGCCAGCCCCCCCCAAACACGACGATGAATTGATCGTCCCCGCGCGGGATGGCACTCTTCGTGTGCTCCGCGCATCTCGTGATGCAGGTGTCAAGCGCGTTGTCGTCACTTCGTCCATGGCAGCCGTTACCGGCGGCAATGGGAGCCGAGACGCTTCCAATCCATTCACTGAGGATGACTGGACCGATGTGGATAAGCCTGGAGTCGGTGCTTACGAGAAGAGCAAGACACTTGCAGAGCGCGCTGCATGGGACTTTATCAAGAACGAAGGCGGCAAGCTGGAGTTGTCGACCGTCAACCCTTGTACTGTGCTCGGCCCTGTTCTTTCCAAGGACTCTTCAACATCCATCGAGATCATTATTAGGCTTATGAATGGCGCGATTCCGGGTTGCCCCAACCTGAATTTTACGATTGTCGACGTCCGAGATGTTGCTGACCTGCACTATCTGGCCATGACGAACCCGAAGGCCAGCGGCGAGCGGTTTGTTTGTGTCGGCCCACCAAGGGGATACTGGATCTATGAAATGTCGAGAATCTTGCGCGAGAAACTTGGTCATAAAGCTAGGCGAGCCCCAACTCGACAGCTTCCCGATTTCTTGCTTAGAACGATATCTTGGTTTGACTCCAGTGTTGCGCTCGTCTGCCCCATGCTGGGTCTGCAGCATGCTGCATCAACGAAAAAGGCGGAAACACTGCTCGGCTGGGCTCCTCGCACGGTGGAGGAGTCTATCGTTGCCTCTGCAGAGAGCCTTATTGAATTTGGTGTCGTGAAAGCTTGATTAGACTGATCGTGTCTCTGCCAGATGGTTTTGCGAGTCGCGATGACTTCTTATTTTTGATGTATATCTGTTATACCCATCGCTTTACAACCGGATTTAATGCAACAAGCTCCATATTATGTCATGTTCTTGCTCTATCAATCGATGAATATCGAATTGCAACTTGAAATTAAAAGGATAAAGCAAAAGTATATCACATAAGATGCAAAGTAAAATATCCGTCCAATATACGGGTTTCTCCAACTCCATTAATCCGGGTATCTCTCTATGCCGAGCGAGTGTATGCAACGAATGCTCCAAAATATGCAAAAACCACAACGCGCAACAGGCGCATAACAAGCCAAAAAAAAAAAGAGAAAAAATCCATACAAAAATATGTCAAGGATACAAACACAGTCATACCGAAGAGGCCAGCGCAGCCCACTCAGTCGCCGCAATGCGCTGAGCAGGATCCTTAGCAACAGCAGGCTGAATGAGCCTCTCCACAAATCCGTTCCTGGGCACACGAGCAGCATTAGGACCCGAACGCGTAAAATTCAGAATCTGGTGTCCGTCGCGCGCCATCGCAAGTCGCTGCATGCTATTAAAGCCAGGATACAGCAAAAGATCGCCGGTAGCCGCAGCCACCAGCGTCGCCGCGAGTGAAAACACATCTGAGGCCGGAGAAGGTGCGACAGTGCCTGCCTTCAGCGCCGTGAGGGATAGGAGCTCGGGCGCTGTGAAGGGCGGCGTGAAGGCCGAATACGAGGCCCGGTTTGCATCAATGGGGCCGCCGCCGCAGATGTCCAGGGCGGATGAAAAGTCGGCCAGCAGCGGCTCGTATGGGAACGCGCCAACTTCCACGCCCGGCTCGTCTGTTGGCAGCGTACGGAGGAGCAGGTTGTGCGGCTTGATGTCGCCGTGGAATATGCTGCCTTTGGAATGGAGCCAGGCGAGTCCGCTGATCAGTTTGCAGGCCATGTCGCGCCATGAGTCGGGACCCTGGATGGGGTCGAACATTGTTGCGGTTGAAACAGGGCGCTTGCGCGCGAGATCGGCTTGGTCTTCGATGTACGTGGAGAGTGCTAGTGGGACGGCGGTCATGACTAGCGCTTTGGTGTCGGTGTGGAAGCCGTGGAATGGAACGACGTAGCGCTCGTGGTCGCGCATAAAGTGCAGGCGCGTGAGGGTAAGCGCTTCGGCTTGGAGGACTGGACGCGCATCGCGGCGGAGTGGTGCTTTGACGGCATAGACTCGGGTTCCTGCAGCGGGCGAGCTCGGTGGCGTGTACATGGGCCCGGTAGATGGTGTTGCGCGCGCTTTGTATACTATGCTCCAGGCGCCGCGGCCAAATTCAATGGGGCGCTCTTCTGCGTCGCGGCAGATCTCCAGTTCATCGGTAAAGCGCAGCGGCGTACAAACATTCTGTCTTAGAGTGGCGGGTTCATCCAATTCGTGATGTATAGAACTGGGAGTGGATCGGTCCGAGTCATCGATCTCTTTGCCGACCGGCGTTACCGGAGGGGTGAGATTTGAACCGGATGACGGGGTATGGATCTGGATATCCTTGCCATTGCTGTTGGTGTGCAACATCAAAGGCATGGGGGAGTTGGTTGGAGTCATGCTGGTGCCGGATGCGAGGTATACTCGGCAGGCGGGGAAGTATTACTCCCCTGGTAACGTCCCAACTATATACTGGGTGGGAGTTGAACCAGGTAAAGCCCCGGCTGGTCGGGATGAGTTATCGCTGATATCAGAGGACGGCGCCACGAGCAGGATGAGGCCGTACTTATGCTTCCCGGTAATTGGGTTAGGGCTCGGGTACTATGACGCAGTGGCGGGGAGTGGAAGTCGTCGGGCTAAAAAGACATCAAATCGCCCCGGGGATGAGATTTCGGGCTCATGGTTCGGTCATATCATTCTGACGGATCTGTGAGAATCACGTAGAGGGGAAGAAAAGCCGAGGGAAAGTCTGAAAAAGAGCCACGAAGGGTCCAGGGAGAGGAGCCGCTAAATAGCTGGGGGGCAAAAGGTAAAGCCCGACGAGAACGGGGAAAGCTCGCGACGTTCGATGACCGGTCCAGACCGGGGAAAGAGTGCAAGTGACAGCAAAAAAAAGGCTTGGGGCAAATACGACGGTAGTAACCATGGTTGGCGCCTCGAAATTAGCGGATGGAAACCTGCGGGTGGGATTGCGCTGATCGGGGACGAACGTGTCTTGGAAACATCTTTCACGGTTTAGCTCTATCACATCGGCACTTGACCGGCCCCAACCATTACGATTAGGACCAGTGGGAGATTAGGTTGGGAATACGATTATTAGTAAATTGCTGCTAGTCGAGGCGATCGTTATCTTACAGAGATAAGATGTAGAAATTTCTGCTCGTTTTTCGTCTTAGCGCGGGAACCGTAGCGCTAGCTTTCGTCCATCCATGGTTTTACCTTAGGACCCTTATTATCGTTATCGCTTATCTGGAGGATGACGATTTACGAATACGCAGTCCAAAGATAACAACACCATCAGAGCCTCCACGACCACACCAAAAATATCGCAAGCTTGGTGGTTTTGGTGCGCATCCTGCCGGATGCGGGTCTCCGCAAAAACGGCCACCTCGCCTCGCACGGGACGGGTCAATGGGGGAGCAGATGCGCGCTAATGCAAGATTTTTATAGACGGACCTGGGAAATCTTCCAAGCTGGAAACCGACTTGGCTGATCCATGCCTTTTCACGCGTTTCTAGAGGCCCGAACCACGGAGTACTGCCGCTCCCCACCAATCCTTGGGTCCACGAGCCCGAAGGGTTGGTAAATAACTGGCCCAGTGTGCTCGGCTTCCGAAAAGCGCTTGGAGGAAATTCATTTTCTCTATTTGGAATTCTATAATTACATGATGTACAATGACGTAGTAATACAAGCTATAGTACAGTCCGGGCTTGTTAAGCTTTGAACTCCTCCACTCCATGCCGGTAGGTGGTAATTGCGCCTCCAAGGAGCCGGGAGAACTGGATATATGAGAGATCCATGGCGTTAGCGTGATACAAAAGCAAAATCTCCCAGATGACCCTGATCGGAAGAGTTCGTACACGAAGGTCACTCAGATCGTAGTCAATGTTCTCTTGGAAGCACTTGGCCGCGTCTAATGTGGGATCGGGAAGAGGCACAGGACCACATCCCGGTTTCAGGCGCTTTCTAGCGAGACCAGCTAACTCGGGAATATCTCGCACTAAGTGATTCACTGGCTGCCCAGGGAAGATAGCGTTCGATAACTCCTCGACGGTCAGAGGGGTACTGGTACCGGAGAAAGTAAGTGCATCGAAAATCTGTTGCAGTTGCTCCCGCTTGGCCTCTGGAACCCTCTCGAGATATTGCCTGCCGATCGGATTCTCGTCTGCTTCGAAATATAGCACGGTTCGTGGATCATATGGGTAGACTTCATGTTCATGGAGGGTCAAAGGATTGAATGGTCGTCGGTCCCACATGAGAGGAGAGCCATCAAGGTCCTCCGAACTGGCTTCGACTCGCGCGTCATCCAAGAAGCGGTCGAAGCTCTGCTTTTTTTTTCTGGTGAACTTGAGATTTTTCGGTCTCGAAACGATCAACCAAAGCGGCAACTTCTCGATCAAGTCTCTCGAGGTCGGCTGCAGTTTGTTTGGGGTCCGCGGCTGCACGCGATAACTCCTGCATTCGGCGGTCGATCCTGAGTTGGGCATCAAGGAGATTTTGACGAATACTCCAGACACCGTTCTCTCTCCTTAAAGCTGCACGTGATGTGCTAGCTTTCTTTGCTGCCTTCTTGGTGTCGGCATGGTGAGCACCTACCTCAGCCAGCAATTTATTATGCTTCTCCACATCATCCATCCAACGGAGGTGTATTTCTGTCTGTACTCGAGGGAAGGTGATCTCGTTATCTGTGAGATCCACGCCTATCTGCTTATCAGGAGCTGATGGAGCAGGAACCAATTTAGGAACCTCACGGCCGGCTGGGGTGACAATGCCCCTTGCCTCTCGTCGTTCTTCCGCGCGTTCTAAGTTCCGCGTGATTGATACCAATGACTTAAGAGAATGCCAGGGTTCTTGATGTTTTGTAGCAGCAATGTCTAGAGCATGCAATGCGACATTCTCCGTGAGAAAACTCACGCGCTTGCGATCGGCTAATTGACGCGGAAGGACAGTATGTACTTCCTCCGTAGGGAACGTCGCGATAATCCTTACGCTTCCGTATCTGTGAAGGTCTTGTCGCCTCAGACAACTGTCCATCATTGCCGCCCACCATCTCGCTGGAGTGTTGTGTTCTTTCTTCGATGCCTGAGGCGGAACATTGGCTATCACCAATAGTGTGTCGTTCTTGGGCAGCATCACCCCCTTCGGTATCTCCTTCGCCTGGCACTGCTCTGGTAGATGGTCCGCGAATATTTGATCCCAGTCCCGTATTCTGTATACATGCTCCGAAAGCAACGTATAAGAGGGATCGCTGTTGGCCAGGGTTGTGAGGAAAGGTCGATATGCGTGGAGGTCCGGCTCAATGAGAATATGTCGACGTGGACGAAGGTACTTGTTAATCTTGGATGAGAACACGCCAGACATGGGCCATAGATCAATAATGTCCAGGGGAGGGTTGCGACGAAGGTAGGGCGAGAGTCGTTGAAGAATGTCGTCTGCGATTCGTGTGAGCTAGCAGTCCTTTCACCAACGTTTGCGTCTCAAACTTACCGCATGCTTCCTCACTGACTATGCCTGGAGCTGGCGCCGATCTAAATAACCTCATTCGAGAGAAGCGGTCGAATATAGCCTGGCTCATGGGCGTACGCGCGGACGGCGCCCATCTCTTAAGGTTCTTGAGGTTCTTGGCCATTTATGGTTCGCGGTGCAAAGAAAGATGAGGTCGTATAGGCATTACCCATAGTCATGACAATCAAATCAAGCTCAACGCTGAAACATGATGCCGAATACAAGTGTGATTGTAGCGTAGTGCAGCGCAGCGCGATCCGTCGACACTTTTTTTTTTTGGAGATGCAGAGCAGAGCGGAAGGCGGAGATCCACCTTGCGGGTTCGCGAATCCTCCCCACTCAATCACCAGGTCCGTCCAGGCCTCCCCATTCTGCTCCTTGGTCTCACCACACTCTTTTGTCAGCCCTCGAATGTGGATGCCTTGGCCACTGGTCCTTGTATCAGCCCTCCCGCATCCATTGTCAACCATGCCCTTTGCGGCCTGAATCGCGTGAAGAGGGGCTTGAAACATCTCCCCGCCGAATTCTCTCACATCATGGCGCCTGAGATCCCATCCAGCCCAGGGGGTCGTCCTCCCATGAGCGTGGAAATGATCAGCAAGCGCGCCCAAGATTACGAGTACAACGGGAATATTGCTCTGCGGTATTGGCTTCGAACGGCCTCTACACTGATCCGTGAAGTCCGTCAACAGACACCCCACATGACAACGACGCAATACATACTCATCCCATATCTTTTAGGCGCAAATCTACGAACGCGAAGGAAACGATGAACAAGCATACCTCCTCCTCTTCCGACATGCTCAGCTGGTTCTGGTACATTTATCTGTACATCCCGACGCGCAGAAAGACGGCGAAGGGCGAGCTGGGTTGCTGGCCGCCGAGAAGCAAGTCAAGAAGAACCTGGTCAAGCTGGAGAGCCTCAAACCTCGGATCAACAAACGATACGAGAGATACACTCAGCTCATGCGTGAACGCCAATCGCGCAAGCTATCATCGGAACCTGCGATACCCGAAGCAGAACAGACTCCCGCGGATCCTGCTCTATCCGGCGTCGCGGAGCCGTTGGAGGCTGGGGAGAACCGAGACCTTGCGGTGAAATTGGCGCAGTCCGAGTTGACCCGCAGAGCCACTCTGCGCAAGACTCATGACGGCCGTCGCATTGCGGGGGAATGGAGCGACTGGGAGAGTGCCCTACAGGCTAACAGGAAGACGAACGATACCGATCTTAGCCAGCGCATTCAAAGTATAAGGTCAAATATCGACCACACCCATTCGGTCAGCCAAGCAAAAGGCCCCCAGAAACCCGTTGTGCATGAGGCCCCTCCAGTGTCTTCAGCATATAAGTATCCAACCGTTCCTCTCCAGAAGCCTCTCGACCCTATCTCATCCGGTCAAATCGCCATTCACGACAAGAACGCCGAACGACAGCCTCCTCCAGTATTACCGCCAAAGGAAACGGCTCAGCCTCGAAAAGCCGCCGTGTATGATGGATCTCCCATGGATGGGCCCCCCCCGTCCATCAAAAATATCGCCTCAGCCGCTTGTCCCTGAGAAGAAACTCTCGGCTAATGCCAACCCCGAACTCAACCCATCGAGCTACACGTTCAAGCCCTCTGCGTATCTGGAGAATGGGACGCCTCTACGTTCAGTCTTCCTCCCTGCCCACCTTCGAACGCGCTTTTTATCTGTGGCGGCTGCCAACACGCACCGCAATCTAGAAACATGTGGAATTCTATGCGGGACACTTGTCTCCAATGCGCTCTTCATTTCGAGGCTGGTCATACCCGATCAAGTCTCGACCTCCGATACCTGTGAAACCACAAACGAATCGGCCCTCTTTGATTACTGCGACACGGAAGATCTGATCATGCTCGGCTGGATTCATACACATCCCACCCAGACCTGCTTCATGAGCTCACGGGACCTGCATACGCATTCCGGTTACCAGGTGATGCTTCCTGAGAGTATTGCTATCGTCTGTGCTCCCAGCAAAGATCCAGACTGGGGCGTCTTCCGTCTTACGGATCCGCCTGGTTTGAAGACTGTGCTGAACTGCACGCAGGGCGGGCTCTTCCACCCTCATGCTCAAGAAAACATTTACACTGGTGCCTTGAGGCCGGGGCATGTTGTTGAAGTTAATGGATTAGAATTTGAGACGGTGGACCTTCGTGCCGCCGGATCGCGAGTCTGAATTTGTATACCCTAGCGCACAATCGAATCACACACTTATCTTCATTTGGCCCATTGTTCTGTAGAGATTTAATTTGCAGAGATACACTACGGTTGGTGTCATTCTCCTTAGCCAGCTACCTTGCAATAGGTCTTCTGTTCTGTGTGAATTGTGGAAATAGCATTGTCGTCTTGGAATTCTTGTGTCGACGACGTGCTTCAACAACTCGCATTCCTTTACATGACCGTGTTATGTGTCGAGTCCGTTCTCCTTTGCCCCTCCTCTCCATTTCGATACTTTGATACTTTGATATTCTGCCTTTGTCCCTGGCCTGCTGCCTTCTAGCTTTCGTGTCCCGCTCACGGACGCACGCCGTAGCATTGAACTCGGGCTCATTACGACCATTACGTAGTGCATTCTGACACTTTCATAGGCAGTCTGCTTTGAAGCAAGCATTGGCGACTAAACCAGGCTATATGCATCAGGAAGAGGTAAAATTGTGCTTTATTCAACCAAGTCTATCATCCCCGCCTCCGACATATTTTTCTCATGCATGGCAATAGCTGCCGTCATGTTCTATGATCCTTAATCCCCCGGGTGATAATGGTTTTTCCCATACTTCTTCTTTGACGTGCGTTTGCTGGCTGATCCCGAGCTTTCTTTTGCCCTGAGTGATGCTTCGGGCGAGCGCTTGTCCTTCCGGTTCAGGTGCTCTACTCGATAAGGGCCCTTCAATCGAGTCAATCACAATCGGTCCTTGCTCATGTGCTCCTCGTTCTTCCAGCTTGCGATGCTTACTTTAGACCTGGGCTCCGCATTATGCGTAATGTGATGGTGGTGATGAGCGCCGAACGCTTCTGCCTCCATTTGGGCGACTTCGCCGTGGTAGCGATCTGCACGAGAGATCCTCGTCGCCATTGTGGTTACAGGTTTGGAAAAGAATAGTGACCCCGTCGCGTTAAAAGCAGTTCACGTTATAAATGGAGATAAGGTTGCTCGCGTCTCTTATATTAGAGCGCCTCCTCGCCACAGTTCCGTCATTCCATCAGGAGAGGCAAAATCAATGAAAATGCCCGTTCGAGCTCCACTGCAGTAACCTTGGAAATGGCTGGACCCATCTATATGTCAATTGGTCATATTGGCCGATTCTCGATGTTTTCTGGTTCTCGCATTCTATGCGCATTACCACATATACATCTAGTACTCTCGAAGTCATATCTACATCGACTCCCGAGAATCACTACGCTTGTGTTCTACGCTTGTGGCAAATGACGGATACAAGAAAAAACACCTCTGGTTTCCCAAAGAATCTTAATCGCGCCAGGATTATGCTCGATATCTCCAGACTGCTGTCCCCTTTTTTTGTACAGTAGACCAGTGGGGTATGGCCCACTGCCATTCTCACGTGACTAACTCTATTATGCTCTTTGACATGCGCCACAGGGTCTGGTTGTGCTGGATCCACATGAAAACATCAGTTTTCTAGCCGCAGAGCAGCTGTGCATGAGGCTTGTGGCGATAAGTTACTTGGCGACCTCTTTCTTGGGCGCGTCCAGGATTGATTACCAGTAAAAATCACAACTTCCGAGTAAGGGAGCTTCCACGCCGAGAAATCGGCAGCCGTGGAATATGTTTTGGGAACTAGATCTCTTCATTTTCATCAATCGATTGAAACATCATATGATATTCTTCAACAAAGAAGATGATTGGCTGTTATTGTGCGGGGGTGGTTGTTTCACGGTAGATAAGCCCGGTCTTCTGTACGGCATGCGGCTCCCTGAGTTTCACCTCAAGACCACATCCTTTCCCACGCGCGCCCCATCTGCATGGATATCCTATCACCACCACATCTTGAGTAGTCTGCGCCAGTCGAATTGAGCTTCCGTATGTCCTCCGACAGTTCAGATAGGGGGTCTCCCACCCCCGACACGACCACCTCCAACACCCCGCCTGCATCTCACACGTCTCAGCAAAAACAAGACCTCGCCTCCCCCTTCTCCTTCTTCTCCTACCCCGTCACACACGTCGCAAAGGGATTATATCGCCGAATTACGGATCCAACGCCCCCACAAAGTATGCCCTCCAGCCTGTGGTCCAACTCGTCCTCCGAAGTCTTCACGCCGCGCCGAACAGCCTCCCCGTTCCAACCACCGCCTCTCACCCCTCTATCTCTCGAAATCCCCAAAGGCGCCGACCTTCTACAACAGCAACTTCTCAACCGAGCTCTAGCGGAGGAAATCCGCCTCCTCGTCCCCGCCCGCCTCCAACTCGTCGAAAAATGGCGCCTAGCCTACAGCCTCGACCGGGACGGGGCCTCCCTCAGCACCCTCTATGACAACTGCGAAGAATTCTCCCATCGTAGCCCGCGGGCGGGCTATGTCCTCGTTATTCGCGACGCCTCCCCCGCAGGCACCGTCTTCGGCGCCTATATGACCGACGCGCCGCACCCAAACTCCCAATTCTTCGGCACGGGCGAGTGCTTCCTTTGGCGGGCCAGCGTCCTCCCACCACCCGCAAACCTCGGCCTGGCTTTCTCCACCGACGGGCCTCAATCAGAGGAGGCCCTCGAACGCGCGGGCCTGCCCCCTCCTCCTTCGGCGGACACCACCCACGCCGGGCGCTGGAGCACCCTGCGCAATGATCCGAAATCGAAGACGGAGTCGCCGGCCCATAATCTCAATATGAATATCAAAACCAACCTGGCGGCGGCGAGTGGGGGTGCGCTTGCTCCACCGTCGCCCTCCTCGATTAACACGCCTTCGCGCAGTGGGGCTAGTACCCCCGAGCGTATCCGTTTCAAAGCCTTTCCTTATAGCGGTGTGAACGATTACATGATGTTTTGCGAAACTGGGTTTCTGAGTCTGGGCGGAGGGTAAGTGGATATCGACATTCCTGGGTGTGAAATAACGTGGACTAACCTTTGATGACAGTGATGGACACTACGGCCTTTGGGTTGATTCAAGCTTGGAAAAGGGTGTCAGTGCACACTGTCAGACATTTGGTAATGAACCATTATCGGAGGAGGGGGAGAAATTCGAGGTCATTGGTGTCGAGGTGTGGTATGTGGGCTCATAAGGTATGTCGGCGAAGTGAGCATATATACGACTTAGTATCCTACCACCAAGGGTCAATGTTTGCAAATTTGGATGGACAGGTCTCGATGATCATTAATACCCCGCGAGAATAGCATTGATTACTTGGGCGTCATGGACATTTGTCTGCCCCACGTTCTTTATGAATGTATAGACGCTGCGAAGACTCCCTCTATTTGGATAATCTGTAGCCTGTCGAGACCGACTGGTAGTATGAATTGTATGCATTCCAAGGTGATCCAGCGAAAGAAGGTCCAATCTCCAAGAAAAATTTTCAGTACATTGGCTCAACTTAATAATGAACGCAGCCGTCATTACTACAACGTCACACATACGATCAGGCTAGGATGGTTCGTTGCAATTCGATTTATTCGTATCTAGTCAAGCTACCTAATAGAAGAACCTTGATCAAGGTTCAAATAGAACGCTGTCGCGGGGAACAAAGATTAGAAGCAGCCCTCGAACCTGAGTGTGAAGCGTCAAGGAGGATTTGACAAAGGGAAAAGAAAATCGTTGGAAAAACAGCAGGGGGTATGGGTAACGGCACAAAGCAGATCAGCAAATCATGAAATCAGAAGGGGAATGGGAAACAGACAACTAGTAAGGTGAATTGACGATATTGTCCCGAAGATGACTCTGGCGACCGCTGCGGTTACGAGCCGGAGTCATAGGGCCAGCAATACTCTCGCGAGTAGGCTTCTGGAAGCTTCGTTTCGCGACCATGTTGACCTCGTTGGGCAAAGCGACAATCACGTTCTTGTCGGAACCGAACCGGAAATTGTCGGCCATGACATTCTCTTCATATCGCTTAATGGTGTAAGGATCCTTGCGGCCCGCAAGAACCTTCTTCATACTCCAAGTGATGATGAATGGCCCAGTAGCAGTAACAATCGATGTTTCTTCGGTATCAACACCGGTGTTGAAACGGGCCGTGGTAAAGGACAGGGGCTGCTTCGTCTCGTGCTGGAACTGTGCAACGTGCGCAGGCTGGAGACCCAAACGCCGAGGCTGAGGCTTGGAATCCTTGGCAAATGACTTTTCGAACCCAAGTTTGCCTTCGTTCTTGCCGTCCTTCTGAAGCGCGTCGATCAGGAGAAGGTAGGTCCGACAAGTAGCTAGCACCCAGCGTCCGTCAGCTGATACATCAAGACCGATGATTGGCTCACCAAGAGCCGGGATGTGAGTCTTAGCATTAATTCCGAGACGGTCAAACATGCGAATGTCTCCCTTGTTGGATGCAACCGCGATATAGCCCTTCTCGGTAGTGGAAACGGCAGAGAAATCATTCTTGCTCACGTATTGCTTCAGATCAGCATCCACGAGCTTATTGCCAGAAAGACGAGGGTCAATGCGATACAGCGCGTTCCTCGATGCACCGACAAATGGTTGAGCAGCAGTCATCTGAGAAAATTTGCTCTCCGGGGCAAATGTATCAACAGTAATGTCATCGTGCACCTTCCACTCATCCACCACTTTACCGTATTCAAGATCCATACGATAAAGAGAATTGGGATCATCGGTGTTCTGAAGTATCAAGTCTTGATCCTCCGCATGAAGCATGACCTTCTTAGGACTGAATAGCTTGCCGCGAGGGGGTCTCGACCTTGGAAATGTTGGTCGAAAACTCCAGATTGTTGTTGTCGGTGTGCTTGAAGACACCAATCTTGGAGCCACGAACCACGAAAGACCGGTCGTGCTTGTAGCCAACAGCAAGCTGGGAGTTGACGTTTCCATCTGCATCACGCGTAACATGGTCATCGTCAGATTCATCGCTATCGTAATGTTCACTGCGCTGCCCGTCATCCTGATCGGTCGCTTCTTCCTCTTCATCTTCGTCTTCCTCTTCCTCGGGATGTTCGTCGGCATCGTCCATTGTGAGATCCTGGAAGGCGTCTAGTACGTAGTCGCGATCGTCTTGCTTCACCTTGTTCCACTTCATCTCATTCAACTGCTCCCATAGCGCCTGCATAAGGCCCTCCTGGAAGCGCTCTTCCGAGGGCTGGTCCCTGAAACGAAGAAGCCAAGAGTAGGCCGATCCATCTTCGGCATAATGATTGAAGATGAACGACAAATATTCAAAATTGAAGACAGGGTTGATGTCTGCCACAACAGCCTGGCCGAGCCAGTCCTTGTCCTTGCTGCTGATCTGCAGCCAATACTGCCAGTTTCCAATTTCTGAAACGCTTGCGACAACCTCAGACTCTTGCAACACGAAAGTTCCAGTGGCGAAGTCGAATAAGTGCAGCTCGGCTCTCTCCTTTGCCAAGATCTCCTTCGATTCGGGTTGGGGAGCGGCAGCTGGCGCAGTAGTCGACTTGTCTTGTTCAGCTCCGGACTTCATCTTGCCCTTCGACTGGGCATATTTCACGTCCTTCGCCATCTCTGCTGCGCTTTCTTCGGCGGAGGGGGGGTTGATTCTGAGACTGAAGGGTGGGAGAGGCAACAGGGCTGGCGGATGGAATCGGACTTTCTTGGAAAGAGAACTGTTGCAGTTCCTCTTCGGTAGCTTTCTGGGCACTGCAGCGGAACTTGCGCTCGTACTGGCACTGCAAAGCCGCCAACTCAAAGGTGGCGACCTTGTCAGAGGGGACAGAAGGGTCGCAGATGAACTCAAAAAGATCACCCTCGTCTCCGCTGAGATCGTCCCAGGCGAGGATCTTGACCCCACCTTCGCGAACCTCAGATCGGAAGTGCAGGCTCTGGTCCAATAGGAAGACTTTCTCGTCTTTGTCTAGGCCATCTGCTGCACCGTGCTCGTCTTCGTCCTCGGCAAGCTCCTCTTCGCCTTCCTCGTAAGCCCTCTGAATCACCAACTGGTACTGGAACTCCTGGCCGGTCCGGCGGATGGAAGCAGCTGCGTCCTTGAAGATGAGTTCAGAGTAGCCTTTGGGGGACAAGGGGCGAACAAGATAGAGCTGGCCTTGAGGGATCTCGATGATGGATTCTTTCGAAGTATCCCGAAAGAGAAACTTGCCCACTGTTCAAGAACCAATATTAGCATATATTTGACGCTTTGTGGAGTAAACCTCGTGGTTGGTATGGAGGGGTTTGGCGGGGCAGGAACGCGTTGCTACCTACCGTTGCGGAGCATAAACATTGTTGCGAGGGGCAGGTGACCAGGGCAAGACTGAAGGCGAAGACCAGAGAAGACAGAAAGGGCAGGTAGTCCTGGTTCAAGACACTCGAAGGGATGCAGCTGGTCCGGCCACCGACAGCAACACAAAGAAGGCTGAGAGGAGTATCAACCTAGAAAAAATAAAAATAAATAAATGAAGCATGGTGAAAGAAGTGGACTCCGTCATCGTACTGTGGCGTCTGTGGCTCCTAGATTATGTAATAATGTGGCGAATCCAGATCCAAGCAACAAGTGGAAACGGCAACCCAATCAACATAGAACCCTAATATCTGAATTAGTGGAAGAACCCAAATTTCCTACCAAAAGACGCCACCAAGTGTATGACTGGTCTCCTTTCAAGCCAGAGTGATGGGCGGAATGCCCTGTAATTCCGGTTGGCCACTCTTAAGCCCCTCAGTCTAACTAATTTGAGAACTGATTATGGAATATATTGTAAACTTAATCTAAAATTTCATCTAGTTCGGGAATAGGATCACCGTAGTTGGATTCTACATGTAGAAATGGCATCTTGGTATGGAACGGGCGCTTCTTAGGTCAAGATAGGACCTCTCGAAGCCCTTACTCTTCCTCCCCGTCATCTGCTGCAGCTTCTACCGCAGCAATATGATCCTCCTCGGCTACATCCTCAACGTCATCCTCAGCATAATCTTCAACCTCCTCCGCATTATCATCAGCTTCATTTGACTGAGTTCTTAGCTTCCCTCCCTTGCGTGGTGGAATGACCTTCATGAATGCCTCTCCCCAATCTTTCAACTCAAGCCAGTTGAGCATGATGTCCACCACGTGGTTGGTTGTAAGAACAGTGCGAGAGGCCATTTGAATATATTGGCCAATAGGAAGTTTGGCTGTTTTCATCCCCTTCTTCAATGCCTCTTTGTAGCAAACAGCCTTGTATCGGTTCTTGTCTACCAAGCCACCGATTATGTATGTACTGTAAGGCTTGAGCTCTGTCAATGTGTTGGGACTGTCGCTGCTGAGATAAATGACTTCGCCATCCTCGGGCTTGGCTTCAGTCTGATCGGCGAAGGGACCAACAAGGGCGCCACCTTTTGGAGACGCCATGTGTTCTTTCGCAAGCTCAGCTGCCCTGGCAAAGTCCTCCTGAATGATCTGAATGCCTTTCCAATTTTTATGCGCAACAAGCACGGTATCGAAGCGTTCCTTCAGAAGCTTGTCGAAAGAGCTGAACATAAGGTGCGAGCGCCAGGGTGCACGGGTGTTTTCGGAGTAGACACGAGTCAATTGAGAAGCCAGAGAAATTCGTTCTTTGACGTTCATCAAGTCGTCGTAGCCACAGTCGATGACAATGGATAACGGGATTAACGTCGATTTGTGCTTTAAAGCTCGGGTCGAGGCCCAAGACTTGCGCAATGCAGTGACCGCTTCCTCGCCACCTGTAGCGCGAGCTTCTTCCAGCATTTTATGGCGTCGTTCTTTCTTCGCAGCAGCTTTTTCCTTCCGCTGGCTTTTCCGGTGTTCGCGGTCTTTCTCCCATTTCTCTTTTTTGCGTAGTCGCCGAAGTTGGTTTTTGGACATTCCTGCTGTCGCGTCCACATTCTCAGCTGGAGCATTATCTTCCTTGGCTTCTCCCTCGGTTGTAGAAGTGGCAGCCTCTTCTGGATTCTGCCCGGTAGCTGCAGTATTCTGCTTCGACTCGTCGGCGAGAAGGGCGCCTGTCATTGCGGGACCAAGCTCTCCAGGAGTAGGATCGTTGTCAGGAACATCAAGCTTCTGGAGCTTCCTCGGGCGCTCTTCTTCCGCCATTATTGTGTAGTCGCAATTCTAATGCGGTGGGCAGTTCGAGCTCTTCGTGGGCGTAGAATGCGGGCAGAAAATAAGAACAGCCGATCTACGGCCAATCAGAGACGACCGGTCCTTCATTACGACGGCCGACACGTGACCGCATCTCCCCATCGTGACTTCTCGTTCATCCGCCTTGACATCCCCAGGATCCGAATCCCCCATTCCACCGCCACAATGCCTCAGGATATGCCCCCAACGGGGGGCTACGCTCAAGTCCAGTACAAGGTACGCCATTGGCCCAGGTCCGGGCCTCCATGGCCCTAGAGGGAGCCGCCCGGAGCAGCTTCTCAGCAGCGCCATGGCTAACGTCCGTTTGAATCTTTAGCGCAACCTCCCCGCCCGTGGCTTCAGGCCTTGGGTCTATGCCGTCGGTCTGCATGCCATCATGGCCTATGGATTCTACACACACTGGGTCGGTGTCCGCGAACAACGGTACGTGACCCCACCAAAGTGGTCCCTTCCTCCGATCCGTTCAATGTCGAGATGGAAATTGGGACCAGACCACCCAGCAGCGAAATACTCCTTTTATGTTGAACCGTGACCGGGGGCTAATCTCCTACCGATATAGGGAACTCACCCGTGAGAAGATGTGGTCCCGTCTCTACCTTCTGCCTCTTCTGCAGGCCGAGGAGGACCGCGACCAGGTCCGCCGCCACTTCGCCGAGAATGCGCGCCAAAAGGAGCTTTTGGGCGCTGAGGAGAAGGTCTACAACTCTGACCGGTATGTTCCGCCGTACGTGAGAGACTTCGAGCCAATCGCTAATTCTATGCAGCTTTATCCGACCTACCGTTGTCTACACCCCCAGCGAAGTCACCCCTGAAGCTAAGAAGTCGTGGTTCTAAAGGAGCACAAGATTATCTGTCCCTCATCATGTTTGATCTGGTGCTATAGTTTCGCGTTCTGGGCTCAGAGTTGGAGTCAAGATTTGTTTCATGGGGTCGATGCAATCGGAAGATCGTGAGGAGGTTCTGATCTCGAAGGTTTCGAGAAAAACAATGTAGATATAACACTTCTAGGAAAGTTTCCTTGGTTTTGCGAATTTGAGACATTTATTCAATTCTATGTTCCTTGCTTGCTTTTCTACCAATAGAAATTGACTCTGTTAGTACTAGTATCTCCATGAGAGAATGAGAGAAGCTTCGGGTTTAGATTACTTGAAAGTTTACATATCTTGGTTGTATTTTTGGTCTTTTTTCTTTTCAGTTCTCTAGTGGTACACAAGAGACCCGTCTAGCATTATTTTTGACATAAGCGCCTCCGCCAGGGTAGTCCGTTAGATTGCGCGCCGGTGATGAATAATATAAGGGAATGAAATAAACATGAAAGTGCACAATATCAGCTGAACAGGTCAGCAACACCAGAGAGATCTGGACCGTCGTTGATGTCAACCCGAGGGTTCGATTCCTGGGCTTCCATTTCGTGGTTAGTCATGTACCGCTCTTGAAGTGCGCTGCGGATCTTGCGTCGTTCTTCTCGCGAGCTTAGAATTTTTCCTTGTTCGGCGATACTCACGCCCCGAAGAGGCTCAAGGAGTTCGAGAACAAGAGCACGCTGTTGGCGAGGGGAAGCGCTTCGGCGAAGCTGAGCTTCAGTATTCACGACTTTTTCTTCGGTGATGCCTGGTAGTGTGAGGAAGATATCTCGTGGCGTAGAGCTAGCTGGGCCATAGATGAACCAGATGGATGCGATCAACTGGGCCAGATCTTTCTGCATGTCAACAAAGTAAGGCTCGTGCACGGACGTGATGCATGCCTTGAGCACATCGGTGCAGATGAATTCGCGTATGGTGACCGTGGTCTGGTTGTCCTTCGGACTGGGGGCGAAGTCCGGAAGGATGGATCGAATAACCCTAGTGATGATGCTACAGCATCTCGTGTCACGCATACGAAGAGCATGTGTACAAAAAAGCATAATGGGCTCGAATATATCCGAGGATGAGAGGACAAATTGTCGAATGGAGTCACCGAGCTCTGGGGTTGGCGATCCTGGATGAAGATCAGACTCGGTTCGATCTGGGTCTGGTATATGGTCAATTTTTCATTCTCTCAGTCCCTGTCGGGACAGAGGATAGGTGTTGTCTCTTCTTACCTCCCCTCTGAGGGTCGAACAGGCTGGCCACCATGATTACCGCAGAGTATGTCAGTTGGCGGAGCACACTCTCAGATTTCATCTCATCCGTAAGATCTCCCTCTGCTAGTCCAGTCTTCCGCTGTTCAATGATTTCCCATTCATGAGTGATCTTGCGGTCTAGGCTCTGGAAAAGGGTCGAAAGCATCGGTGGTAGGAATTGAGAACGATATTGCACTGGACAGTCATCGATTAAGCAGCGAGATATGTTGAGCAGGACCGAGTATTGATGGGATGAAAGATGCTCTGCATCTTTGAAGAGCGCTTGGGACAGCGGAAGGGGGAGTTCGGCATATCCGTAGAACTGATGGCGCATTCTACTCATACTGAAAAGCATAGAGTAGCATGATTCACGCACAGCTCTGATTTTACCGCGGACAGATGATGCGAATCCCTCTAGTGTAGTCTTGGACGCCGTAATTCTCGCATAGAAATCGTCGCGGCTACCAGTCGAGATACCGGCTTGCCAGAAGCGATCGGTGAGAATACGCTCGACCACGGCGCGCATCTCGTCACTTACTGCCCAATTCGACGGATTGTGGAATGCATGAGCATTGCTACATGATTTGTTAGATCAGTCTCAAAACGCCATTCACCGATAAAGGATGGTACCTGAGAAGTGGCAAGAGAGTTCGCAGTATTTCTGGGATCAAGTCATGCCACATGTTACACGCAACTTCATAAGCGGGAGTGGTCTTCTTAAGCTTGTCAGTGGAGACTGCCAGCATGGTCTTAGTCCCTCGCAACGGTAGCATCTAGAAAGGTCAGAAAATATTAAATAACGAGTTCCGAAGAAATTTACCTGAAATTTCTTTGTCATCTCTTCTTGGACAATCTTTCCCTCGTTGTCCAAATGAACCTCTGACCAATCCGAAATTCGATGGGCTTGCTTAGCTTGCATGTATGATCCGACGTTCTCCAACCCCAACATCGAACAAAAGCCTTCAAAGGTCGAGGCCATGCGACAAAACGTTTCATCCCGCCAAGCTTGTCGAATTGGCTCAAGGAAAGAAGCTAGTCGGGTATTGCGCACGTTGGGATCAACATTGTTGGCCCGTTGCCTGCGCAAGTTAGCCGAGATCTCCCAAAGAGGCGAAGAAAAGAAATAGAAACAGGACGAAGAGAAGCAAACTGGGACAACAAAGCATACATGATAATGAGCAGGATTGATGTCAACTCCATTTGAAGCTTATCATCCACGCGATTTGTCATGGTGATCTCTGTGATCTTCGGTTCCAGCAGGTCGTAGAATGTCTAAGACTCGATCAGTACCAGTACCTTTTGATAACACCTGTCGCGGATATACGTACGGCAAAATAATCCGCATAGCGCATTGCCAAACGGCGGAGTTCATGACTAGCAAGGCCATGCAATTCTTTCAAAGCCTCAGAATATGCAGGAAACTCAGGATGATCCGGAAGTCGTGTCATGAGAATGTGCTCCAGAACTTTGAGGGCAAATGAAGGGTGATTGTCAAGGGCACGAGAAGAGATGTCGACTACCAGCTTAATGACTCGCTGTTTCAAAACCGGGTCCTGTAGGCGGTTATTAAACAATCTTGCCTGTTCCTTCTCTGAGATCTTACATCGAAGGAACGTTGCATCAGGCTTGTTGCCCAATGTTCGATCACGTTTTCAAGCCCATTTCGATCTTGCTCCTGTAGTCCGGTCAGTATGCAATCATTGGTAGTTTGAATTAAATACTCACATCATTCTGAGGGGCTTTTCCGTGGGCCTCGATCCATTTATGGTAACCCTTGATGACCGCTTCAACGACCGCGAACTGAGCATCGGCTCGCATGAGAGGGATTGATGATTTGCTGAATGTTTGCACTTTGCAAAATTAGTAAAGTCCTGTCGCTGCATCAAAGAACGGACACCCACTTGAGAAAGGCTCGACTCCATCATAGAGACTGTCCAAATTGGTATCGATCTTTGCGAGAATCTCACTGACAGCTTCTTTGGGTCGTTTTAGAGTGATGCTCTCGATTATTGACGAGCAGTAACGGCGATAGTTCCCAACAAATGCATGGCGCTCTGGAACGGTATCAATATCATCTATGAGGAATTGCACAGTAGGATTATCTGAGTCCGTGGAAGAAGATTCCCAGCGGATCAACCGCTGGGTACAAATGTTCAAAAAATTAGGAGTTTGCGCAACCACAAAGTCCAGCTCATTCAGTTTGTTTATAGTGAGCAGCCGGGACCAAAGATGGAGAGCAGGAATAGAAACTACCAAGCTCTCATTCTGCATGATATTGATCATGAAATCGAAGAAACCGGGTAAGTCCAGACGATGCATGATTTGCCGAAGGACTCGCTCATCCTCCAAACAGCCCGCGATATAAGAAACAGTCTACTTCGGTTAGCACCTGTGATGCTATTGAGGAAGAAGCAAATTACCTCAGAAAGTTTCTTTGAAATAAGATACTTTGGATCGTCCATGTCGTCTGGGCCAACAACAGACCACTGATAGACATTCCTCAGAGCGTTTAAGTAGTCAGGTTCAAAGATGAGCCAGACAAGCTCTTGCGAGTCTTCGCTCCCCATGTTACTTCTCCCATATAGCGCATGCAAAGCCTCGACTGCAGCCTAAATTGGTTTATTAGGATAAACAGACCGACAAACAATGAATCAATACTCACCAGCAAAACTTGCTCATCTTGGCATGTAAGCGCCCTGAAAATGCTGGACACGACGTGCGACGCCACAACCGCCTTGTAAATCGACCAGGAAAGAGCGGATCGCAGACTAGTTAAGGCTTTGACGGCGGCATCCCTAGCCTGCGGAGAGTTGGAAACATTCAGAACGCAGTTGTCGAGGAACTCGCAGATTCTGACTAGCCATCCTTCTTGCCCACATCTCAGCACCGCACTGGGGTTCTTGTCCGGGTTGATATGCTCCACAATTGCAGCAGGGGTGAAAATTTCGACGAGAGCGCGATTGAGCTCCGTGCCGCGCAAGGACGAGACTGTATCCTCGCGGAAGAAAACATCTTCAGACAGTGTCTCCAAAACAGCAAGTACCAGTTCATTGTGCACAAGTGATGAGCCCCAGAACTTTACTAGCGTAGCATCCATGTCCATCCAGTCCAGCCCCCAGCTCTTCTTGGCGGCCTCGGACCATAGCTGCGGGATTTTGTTGCGGAAATAGCTTGGGTCTTCCGGTTGCAGATTCTCGGCGAGCTGTAGAACGATCGATCGGAGGTTCGCGGACTCTTCGGCGTTGCTGAATGAAAGATGGCGCAGTACATGGTCCAGGAGTGTCAAGCCAAAATACCGCACGACGTACGCATGGTTTGAGCGCGACGCGAGCAAGAAGCCATTGCGGGCCGCAGCGTCACTGTCTTTTAAAGACTCAACAAACGTGAGAGCCTCTTTTCGGAGATCGTTGGACGATGTAGGACTGTGGATTGCCTCCAGAGCCCGAATAATGTCGGCCATGCCGGCCTCAGAGAGCTCTTCCGCAGCCATGTTGACGGCGCCAAAGTTCGGTTGCGTGGATTATGTTCGGAGGGTATGCGCACGGGTTGAGGGATTCAATTAGGATCGTCCTTGAGCTGTCTGGTTCCGAGCATCCAGTCCTTAACTGTTCATACTCCGAGAGGAGTTCAAGGCCCGCGGTTCGGTTCGCCTGGCCGTTGGACCTGTCCGTGAGGTGCTTCGCAGTCGGACACAGTGACAACGGCCAACCAAGGACGCCAATCAAGCAATTTAGTTGAACGAGGAAGAGGTGGCTCCAGCGAAGGGATCGAGGGGCTTGGAAGGGGAAGGTGGAGTGGGTTATTTTGAGCGGGAGAAAAGTGATCTTCCCGCGAGGCGGAAGTTGGAAGTGCCGGTCTGCTGAAATTCACTCAAGTTGTTACTCGACGCGTTCTATAGTTGACCTCCCTTTTCGTCCCAGCCCGTTCTAATTTCAGGGATCCATGGACAAAGCGGGTCCAGAGGTTTTTGTTTCATCTTTGTCCTGCTTCCCAAGCTTCTATTGGCTTCGACGGGCTCTTAAGTTGTACCCCTCCGTCACCGATTGTTTTATCTTATCTCTCTCTACGCGCGCGATCCATGGGCGCCAGGCGAACCCAGTGGTTGCTGCTGTCAACTCACATTTCCAAAGCAAAGAAATCCGGCCTTGAATCAAATGGATTATTCAAGTTGCATTCAAATTTGGTAAATACGGAAATTCCAAGTAGCCAAGTCTGTTTCACATAATAGCACACTCTCCTCGTTGGCATTGATCCATATATGTTATATCCTCCCCTGCTGGATTAGCAATTCCCCCGGGTTTACGTATTACACCCTGAACCTTTAGCTCTTGCTCTCCTTCAGCATGCCACCACCGTAGGCGCTGCAGCTTGACTGATTGGACTTCGTAATTGTCCAGCTCCCATTTCCCGCCGCTGATCTCCACGTCCAAGTTGCCAACGGGGAAGTGAAATTCCGGCAGGTGAATTTCCGTTGGAGCCTGAGCGTCCGTGGGAGCTTTGGCAGTCAATGACATAGTAAACGTGCAGCTGCGGAGATCAAAAGCGTGACTAGTCAAGGTACCGCCGACATAGACAGGGCTTGGACGCAAATATGCCTCGGCCGCCCGATAGCCCTTTGGTGGTGGGTCCTGGGAATGGGTGCTCGAGATAGAGGGTGTCGTCAGGGCGCGCTTGAGATTGCGGGGTCCAATTTCAGCCCCACCGACATTGCCGTGAGTCTCAGAATAAGAAGGGGAATTGGGATTATGAGAGGGAATGATAGCGCCCGTGGGCAGTTCCAAGTCATCCCCGGAATAGATCGAGAGATCCTCTCCGTTCCAGTTGTCGCCCCATTTATGAGAATTCTGGTTATGGTTAGGACACATACAAAGCACAAGGGATAGTGACATACCTCCGTTTCATAGACCCAAATGGTGTAGCCATTGGAGGTGCTGCCTTCCAGGGCAAAATGGTTGGCATCCATAGCACTGGTCTGGCTGCTGTAGTCTCCTGTCTGGTAGGCATATTTGTTATCCATGTCGTACGGGATTCCAATCTCTGTGAAAACCATGGGATGATTGCCCATGTAGTTGATGCTCTCCTCACGAAGGAATTTCAGCTGGTCGCGAAGACAGTTCCGAATCGCAGTCTCGCCAACCTTCACTCCAAAGGCCGGAGCCCAGTATTTTCCTCGGAGGACTCCAATTACATCAACGTTATAAAATCGATTCCTGTAACGATTAGAGCTTTTCAGAAAGATGGATATTTTGGCTACATACCAGTGCTTGGTCATCAGTGTCAAGCCATCATAGTAATGGACCGCGTGCACCATATTTGGGTCATCATCGATGGTGCCCTTTAAGTCAGGCGGAACTTCCATCACAGGTGGCTGGCACAGCATGATTGATTGGGGCCACACACTTCGAATGGCATCTCTGAATGCGCGGTAGTGATTCAAAAAGTAAGTGTTAGTGAATTTCTCATAGTTCATCTTCTCTCCGGTCTGAGGAATTTTGGAGAAGTAGTCCTTTTGCAACAGCGTGTCGGTAGACGTATCCCAAACCCCATGCTGAGCCCAGATACATTCACCGAGCTTCCAGCCAGGATCTCGTTTCCAGCCGTACTTCCTATCTTCAAGGTCTGTTGATAGCCAGGTCGTGACGCCAGCTGGGTCAAGAAGCTCTCTCCCAGTCTGATAGGGCCCAAAGCTTCCAAAGGCCCAGGTAGGGAGCTCACAAGGGCGACCGGAGCCAGTCAGCATAGCTTGGAATGCAGTTGGGCATGTTCCAAGTTTCAGTTGTTGGTCAGCAGGGATCACAGAAATATCCTGAAAGCCGATAAGCCCACGATGAGGTTCGTTCATGCTTTCCCATCCAATAACAACATCATGCTCAAGGTCGCCCGCATCATGGATCTTCTGGGCAAGAAATTTGCAAGCACCGATGTAATGGTTTTGCAGATAGTCCTGGATATTGACCCCATCGATGATAGCCTTGGGTGCATAATCGCGACCAGCCCAAAACAGGGTGAACATGGTTTGACACAAAATTCGAGTATAGTTTGTACTCCAGACCATTTTGGGGAATTCGGCAGGATTGTCGGATGTGTTGTGCACAAGCGCTGCTCCGGTCGTCTTGAAGTTCTTGGGTTCGAACCCGGCCGCATAGAGTGTCCATAGAGGCGCGCCTGACCCCCCCGAAAACCGTGACCACTGATTCAATTAGCAGTAGCCATCTCAAGCAAGTGGCTGTACTTACCACATCCTGGTGCGGGTCCATAAACACATAGAACTCGTATTTCTTCGCGATTCGCAGAATCTCAACAGTGAACGCGGCCCACTCCTCATCATAGATTCCCGGGCCAGCATGCTCGATGGCTTCCCAGGTAAAGATGTAGCGAATGGTATTGTATCCCCACTTGCGTAACCGTTGAAAGTGGATGTGCGACTCTTCTAATGAGAACGGGCGGCCGACGAACGATACATTGTCGCCCTCGAAGAACTTATTGGATTCATGAGACGGAATATCCGGGGACTTAGGATATTTAGCGTCCGCCGCCACATTAATCCCACGAAGCAAGATCTCTCGGTTCTGAGGGTCCCGAAAGGTCCGCCCGTCAATGTGGAGTTGCATGAAGCCCATTTTGACTATTCAAAGACGGATCGGCAGAAGGGAGGATGAACTAGCTGAGACTTTGATGATATCGTAAGGAGTAAAGCCAAGTTATCGAAAGTGATATGGACCTCCAGGTGTAGATTTCTCCAAGTTAGAGTTAGAGACAGTAAGCACTCTTTTCCAACTATGTCGATAAACCCAGAGTAGCAAAGGTGGAGCTCGAAGCTTGCCTGGTTTGTCGGTGAATAGTGTAGCTAGGGGTTCTGAGTCTGCCCTACGGCCTCAACAGACCGCGGCAACCCTCAGCAGGATAGCGGCTGTGAGTAGGTTTGAAGGGCTCTAAAGGAGGAAAGACGGAAGTTGTGGTTAAGAGATGAAATGCCAAGGCATTGGGAAAGCCCGATAAGACAGGAGAGGGTGACGTTATCATCTGCTCTCCCGTGGCTCCGGGGAGAGACAGCCACGGCGGCCGATAAGCCCCCGCAAGTTCGTTTCATATATGGTAAGTGTGACTGGCTGGAGCCCTAACCAATGACGAGCACTTGCCAGTGTCTTATACATTTATAACAAGAGAATGATCCGTTGTTGCTACCATGGAAGCTACTAAATCTCCCCTTTGAAATTGGTCGCATCCAGATTGTATATCGAATGAAAGACCTCACCATTGTGAGTCTGCTGATGTCTTGCCCTTATGAACCTTGTTCTTAGCAAATATTTGTGCACAAATATCCAAGATGTCAAACTGTTAAAATATAGTACTATTGTGAAATACAGAACTAGACAAATGGAGTTGAAATCAGTTGGCTGTAGACAATGAGATCGAGACGAATAGTAGGGACATCACGGCCAAATTAAGTTTCCAGTGATGACCTACCCTTACAACTGTTAGTTAGCTTATCGGCAACGGAAATACTAAACACCGGCGGCCTTCACGGCGGTGAATTATAAAACCTCGCAATTTGGCGATAAGATCTGGAGCTTATCGGCTTCCGTACACAATCGACAGCTTTGCTCCACCACACATCTCCCCGCTCTTCATAGGTGTGGCCATTGACCATGTCGAGCAAAGCTGCGCTCAAGGCTATCCGTACAGCCTTGGATGCGAAGGATTATGCGACAGCCATCCAGAAATCGCAGGATCTGGTTTCGCAAGATCCAACAAATTACCATGGGTATGTGGGCAACTGCTCATTCTGTGCATGAAGCTAAACCGGTCTTGACACATTAGGAATGTGTTCCTTGGACTCGCCAACGATAAGTTGAACAAAAATGATGAATCCGAAAAGGCCTATCTGGCAGCGACGCGTATAAAGCCCGATGACCGCACAGCTTGGCAAGGGTTGATCAGTTTGTATGAGAAACAACAAGGGCAAAAACTTGATGCCTACCGTGAAGTGGTCCTGAAGCTTGGAGAAATTTTTGCGAATAGGTATGATATAAGTACACACCAGAGTGGATTGACCGATTTATTCTGACAAATCCGCAGTGACGAGCTTGAGCGATGCCAGGACTTAGTCAACAAATACACCAAGTTAGCAAAAAGTTATGGCACAGCGACGCAGCAGAAGCAAGCTCTAGAATTACAACTCCCTACCTCACCTCTGTACGGTTTCCTTGAGGGGCGACTTCCTCACCCGTCCCTTACTTACCTTCGCTTGATTGAGATCGCCGAGCCGGAAGAGAGGGAATTCATCAACCGGGAAATTGGCGAGCGACGGACTCGCCTTGGTGCCCGGATCGACCAGGTAACTTTGGAAGTAAGGAGGGAAGCTTTCAAAAAGAGCGGGCTCAAGGAGCTTTACCGCGGAATCATTGACTGGACCAACGACGACGATGTGCGTCGTAAGTACGAAGAGAAGCTTCTCCAGCGTAGCTATGACGAATTGGAGGTTGCTTCTGCTAAGGATAAACGGACGAAGAGGAACGAGCTCATTCGGGGTTCGCAAGATATGGTGATCATAAAGCACCCTTTCGAGCTTGCTTGGAAGATTGTGCTAGAATGGAAGGACGTCAAAAGTTACTCCGAGTATGATGTGGGGACACTCCGAGAATTCAGGGATTTCTTTCCAGAGACTGGACTTTCCAAGGTCTTGAAGGGGTTCCTCGAAAGTGAAATGTCTCCTTTCCCGAAGGAAAAGAAAGAAAAAAGGAAGAAGACGAATTTGAGATTACTGCAGAAAGTGACGATGCCACCACGAATCTCATTCTGATGGTAGATGGCCTCGATCTTGCCCGGGATTCGATAATTGCGCACCGGATAGTATCTGAGCGTTACCTGGCCCTTGAGGAATATGAGAGTGCCATCGATGTTGCTCGTAAGGGTCTTCTCAACGTTAAAGAAGCTGCCAGGGTTTCTGGTGCGAATTTTATCCACACGACTGACGCGTTGAACACTACACTTGCAAATTCTCTGATCTACCACCAATCTCCCCGCTACCACCCTGAGGCCAAAGGTATCTTCGAAGAAATCCTCCAGCGTGACCCCACTTCTACCAGTTGTCTTCTCGGTATTGGTTTGATCTTCATGGAGGATCACGACCACACTGAGGCTGTCAACCTCCTGGAACGCGCCTCTGAGCGCGATCCCTCAAACGTCAAAATACTCGGCGAGCTGGCCTGGGCTAGAGCGCTTAACGGAGATCTTGAAACTGGTCTTCATGATCTTCAGGATGCTCTAGCTCGCTTGAAGGAGGAACAGCCCGACAACAAAGCCTCCAAGGCTGTCTTGCTCTACCGCATTGGATACTGCCAATGGGAGCTCGATCCATCCCCGGTTGCACGAAAGAACCGTCAAGGTGCATACTCGAACTTCCTGGCGTCAATCCAAGCGAACATGAACTACGCGCCGGCGTACACCAGCCTCGGCTTCTTCTATGCGGACTACAAAGGCGACAAGGGACGGGCTACCCGGTGTTTCCACAAGGCCTTTGAGCTATCGAGTGACGAAATCCAGGCCGCTGAGCGCCTAGCGACTACGTATGCGGACCAGAAAGAATGGGACCTTGTCGAGGCCGTCGCACAACGCGTGGTGGACTCTGGCAAATGCAAGCCTGCCCCCGGATCCAAGCGAACGGGATACAGTTGGCCCTACTCAGCCCTGGGTACCGTTCAAATCAACAAACAGCAGTACACCCAGAGTATCACGTCGTACCACGCCGCCCTACGAATTTCTCCACACGACTATCACTGCTGGGTTGGACTCGCGGAGAGTTACCACCATTCGGGCCGCTACATCGCTGCCACAAAGGCGTTCGAGTTTGCCCAGACCTTGGAGGAAAATCTCTCTGACGAAGAAAAGAAGAATGTTTGGTACGCACATTACATGCTTGCGAATGTACGACGAGAGCTCGGTGAATATGATGCGGCGATTGCTGCCTATCAGGATATTTTACGCGAACGAGCAAATGAGGTCGGCAATTCAATCGCGCTGATCCAAACTTTGACGGAAAATTCGTGGAAAAGCCTGAAAGGAGGCATGTTCAACAATGCTGCGGAATATTCAATTAAAGCTATTCATGTCGCCCGCGACCTCGCCAAGGAGCGAGCGGACATCTTCAACTTGTGGAAATCTGTTGGGGATGCATACTCCAACTTTACGTACATCAAGATAAAGGTTGATCGGCTTTTGTCACTTCCAGAGTGCAAAGAACTCCTAGCTACTCAGCTTGATCCAACAGCGCTTGATATCTTGGCTGACGTCGATCGCGTGGGCAATGACTGGCTGAAGGCAGATCAGGCGGATGGTTCTGTTTCCGCGGACGCTTGTATCTGCATGGCGATTCTGGCATACAAGCGAGCCATTCACATCTCCGCCCAAGACGTCCATGCTCGGGCTGTTGCATGGTACAACCTTGGCTGGGCTGAATACCGTGCATATCGCAGTGTGCAACCGGACCCCGGGAGCAAGGGCAAACGGCCCCGCAGGTTTCTCAAAGCAGCGATGCGTTGTTTCAAAAGGGCCATTGAACTCGAAGCTGGTAACTCTGAATTTTGGAACGCGCTTGGGGTAGCCACCACAGTCATGAGTCCTAAGGTCGCCCAACATTCGTTTGTCAGAAGCCTACATCTCAACGAGAGAAATGTCCAAGCATGGACGAACCTGGGTGCCCTCTACCTTTTACACAACGACATTGAGCTTGCCAATCAAGCTTTTACTCGTGCTCAGTCTACAGACCCGGATTACCCCCATGCATGGATTGGGCAGGGAATGATCGCAATGCTCTGCGGGGACCCGAAAGAAGCACGTGGTATCTTCGAACACGCATTCGATATCTCAGGCTCTTCTTCTACTCTATCTAAGCGCCAATACAGCCAAACATTCTTTGATCAGCTCGTCTCCAGTCCTACTGCTTCAAATGAAGTCTCTCAATTAATCCAGCCATTCTTCGCATTGCACCAACTCTGCGCCCAGGACCCATCAGACCTGGCATCCGTACATCTGAAAGCGTTGCTAGCGGAGAGAATGGGAGAGATCTCTGACGCAGAGTCCAGCTTGCAGGCGGTATTGGCTGGCATGGAGGCTGAGTACGAGGAGACCGAGTCACCAGCGTCTCTCTCCAAATATGCCCAAGCTAATGCCGACATGGGTCGTGTGCTGCTGGCCTGTCACGACTACGAACAAGCTGCCGAGAAAGCCGAACTGGCCCTCACCCTGTCTGGCGAGGAAGACGCGGAAAAGTTCGATCCCGAGGCTTGCCAGAAGCTTCGACTCTCCGCACATCTCACCGCTGGCCTTGCGCACTACTTCATGAAATCTATGGACACTGCTATCGACATGTTCCGTGATGCCCTCCAAGAGGCAGACAACGCTCCAGATGTCGTCTGTCTCCTTGCACAAGTTTTGTGGGCGAAGGGTGGTGAAGAGGAGCAGTCGGTGGCGCGCCAACAGCTTCTTGACTGCGTTGAACGCAACCCCGACCATGTGGGAGCCATCACTTTACTTGGAACGATTGCTCTTCTCGACAAAGATCAAGATGCTATTGATGCTTTAGATTCTGATATCCGCACCATGATAACAAGAGACGACATTCACGAGCATGAGCGGGCCAAGCTTCTGAAGCTACAATCGGCAATCTCCGCGCTGGGTCTAAACGAGGATTCTTCTCTCCCTGAAGAGATGAGATTGCGGCAAGAGGCAACTGCAGCTATTATGCTCACCCCAGGCAACCCACAAGGCTGGAAGGAGCTGTCCGCTGCATCGGGGAAATCATACGCCGCCCTTGTCGCCCTCGACCGCGCTTTGCACAGCATTCCTCCCCATGGCGACCTGGACGCTGAGGATCTCAGCCGGGCTTATGCTCAGACAGGAAGACTCTCGGACGCGTACCGAGCTATCATGGTTGCTCCGCACCTGCCAGATGGATGGATTGCGGTTCGTGAGAACCTGCCCAAGTCCAAGCCCAAGCCTGAGTGATCCCCATAAGTCTAGCCATTTCAATTAGTGCTCAAAATGCAAAAGGCCTTTTAAGGCATGTAAGTTATCCTAGTTGTCTCCATCTGAGTGATGCCAGTCCTTGTTCAAGAGGCTTCTGCTCCGACTGCAGAGATTCGTTCTAAGATCCTGGCCTTTCTCCCTTCCTTCCACGGTCGATCCAGGGCTTCGATCTTGCCCCCAAGTAATGTGGCGCACGCTGGATGGAGTAGAATCATACCCCGTGCTACCAAAGCATTACGAAGTACAAGCTTCGCTCCGATAGACAGCTTCTCGATAGATAATCCTTCTATGTTATGCATCTCCACGGCCACGGCCCGCTGACCATTCGCGTCTTGTAGAACCAGCCGATGTGGACCTCCACCACTCCCCGGCGTGTTCAGCGCTCCTGTTGTGTAGTTTGCCGTGGAATTGTTGTCTGCAGCTTCTTGGTCCTCGCCTACAGAGATAGTCCGAACGATCTCGCGACCACGAATCGCTTCGCCGCGCTCTACGCGCTCAATGGCCTCGACTTGACTCCACAGGCTGGCTCCAATGTCCTCGATGTCGAGCACCTGTACCGGGATTGGGCCTTGGAGGTGTCTCTCACGAATATTGGGGTCGAAAATATTCGCGGGGAAGACCGACGTAGGATTGGGAGAAAGGGACTCGCGTATATCCGAGGCGAGGATACGGAAAATAGCAGTCTTGGTGAGTGCCGACGCGGGGATATTGCGCTGCGCGTTGGATGCAAGAAAATTGTTCACCCACGCGGGCGAGACACAGAGACCCTTCGATGCCTGGATCTGCGCAGCTAACTGGTCGGCAGATGCCATTGTGCTGTCATACTGGAAGTCGGTAGTTGCGAAGGAGACTCCAAGGTGGAACGCCAGTCCAAGGCCGCAGAAATCAAGCACGGACCACCGCTTAACCCCCGTTGCTCTGGCCGTCCCCTCGCGAGCTTCGCTCTCTCTTCCTCCACCAAACCGTCATGTCCACCATTTCCTCGCCACGACCGTCAATTGCCTCGTCCCGTGCTCGGTCACCCACACCGGCCTCATCCAGGCCGTCTCTGGATGCGTTGAACACCAACGTTGGGGGGGCTCAGCACCTCCTCCACTCCCTCCACCGCACGCGCGGTCTCACCCAACCCCCGGCGGAATCGCTCAGCTCTCCGGGACTACTATAATCTCAAGCCGCCGGGTGCAGACTCGCCGGCTACAGATCGTCGGTCACGGAGTGTGCCACGAACTACGGACGCTGGTGATATATCGAACCCTACGAGCCTTCCGTTAGGAACCGAACTTGACAATGCCGATTTCGATCCCCAGCGGTATGTCGATCACCTCCTGTCTACATCCTCGCTGTCTACGATTTTAAAGGCCGAGAACACACTTGTGGGAGATATCCGTACCCTCGACGGAGAGCGCAAAGCTCTGGTGTACGATAATTATTCGAAGTTGATTCGGGCCGTAGAGACAATTGGGAAGATGCGCCGGAGCATGGACGAGCGTGGCGCGCCGTTGACCATGACAAAGACTCTTGGTCCGGCGATTTCTTTCGTCGCGGAGACTGCTGGCAGTCTCATCAAAGAAGGAGAGGAGCAACGGAAGCGAATAAAGGAGGCTCAATGCGACGACGCGGAGTCGAAGAAACAAGCTGAGAAGGACACTGTGAGGTGGGTGCTCGCGGCACCCGACAGGCTGCAGAAGCTCATCTCTGAAGAGCGGACGGAGGACGCGGAGAAAGACTGGAATGATGTCAGAAGGTTACTTGACGCATGGAGTCAGGTCAAAGGTGTTGCAGAGGTTCGCTCGGCCTGCGAGAAAGTCATGAACAAGAACGACCGGGAGGAGCCGGAGGTTCAAATATGATCATGCTCTGTGATGCACCCGGAAGCCCTCGTCAAAGACCCTATATGGGAGACGAATGTCCGACCGTGTCGGAAATCTACCGACCTTAACTCCACTGCTGAGTGGGCTGATTAAAGCCTTCAACGAGCCATCGTGCTCAATTTCACCCTCTACACGACCTATAATCCTCCGAGGTTATGGGGCAAGGCTTCGGTCTAGCATTTCCTTTTACAGATACCCAAGCAAGTCATTTTAGAGACCGCCGTCTGGTCTCCCGTTACGTTACATACACAGCTCAGTCATACAAGAATTCTGATTTGGACACTTGATGTACCCATTGCCCTTTAGCGCCAGTAATCATTCAAGCCTGTAGGGAATAGATCAGAGCAAAGTAAGTTCTTTACAACTGATCATAGCAATTCAGAATTTATAAAACTCTCAGCCCACATCACTCATCAACGCTCCAGCATATCTCGACTCGAATACATGCTCGCCTTAAGCCCATACTCATTCTTCGACGTGATATCAAGCAGGGTATACGCATCACACTTGTAATAAATCGGCTTCTCTTTCCCCTTCACCAATCCCAGCTCCGCCATGCTCCTTACCACGCGCTTCACATCTTCTGCATCGCCAAAATCCGGCGTATACACGCAGATCAGCCGCGCCTTATCCGACCCATCGTCCGTCGCAACTTTCGCCATCCTAGACAGTTTCCCCTGCTCCATCGCTTCGACCACCGTCTTCCACACCCCGTCGACATCCCGCGGACTCGGGAACAGCATCCATTTCCCCGCCAGCACGCGCGTCTCCCGCGCGAGCGCGAAAATATCCTTCTCGAGCTTCTGCCGAAGCGGATTCAGTTTCCGGGTCAGCGGCGCCGTGGTTTTCGCGCCCGATTTGTCGTGCGCGGCGCGGAGCTCTGCGCTCGTGTCCTCGTATGCGTGGAGGAGCTCTACGCCTCTGCGCGTGAACGTCGGCTCGTCGCCTGGCTCGATTGTCTGGGGATACCTGTGCATCCAGATCCACGGGCCTGCGGTTTCTTGGTTGGTGGTTGATGGAGGCAGTCGGGCGAGAAAGTGCGCTATGGGCTCCTTTTGGCCACGTCTGTTGGGAGGGAGGGACCCTGGCGCGCTCGCTTCTGCGTCCGCCATGGGCTCATCGTCGTCTCCCGTGGTGGCTCGGGGGGGCTGGCGGGCGAAGCTTGTTCTGTTTGGTTGATAGCAGGCCTGCATGGTAATTTGACCAGTAGAGCTCTGGGTCGTAGGATTTGACAGCGTTTTCTAATTTTTCTTTTTCGTCATCGTCGCCTGGATAGTGTTAATGGGGGTATGACGATGTTGAAGGGAAGGACTTGCCGTAAAAGCTCGACTCGTCGGAGAGTATTTCTTGCATTGCCTCTTTCTCGGAGTATCGTGACGGTGACATTTTGCAGCCGGGTGAGGCGGTTGCACGAGTCGAATTCCAAGCCGTCCTCGTACTAGTAGGAGGATGAGGTGCAGCGTGGAGTTGTATATCTGCCGATGAGATCAGGTGGGGCCGTGTGGGGAACCAGCACCATCTACATTTTCAAACTAGATCTGCTTGTGGCGATCAGGCGAAAGTAAAGAAACTACCTTTTATGGATGAATTCTCAAAGTGAAGATGAATATAGATGGGAATTTACAAAAACACACCCGGTAGCCCGTCAGGAGCAACCCAACCCTCACGACCAGACTGGAAAAGTTGGGCTACGTAGATTTTTGAATATCTGGCCACACTTGATCTACAAAAGCTGTAATGTCAGACTTTAAAGCCGCAGGCTGCTCGAGTGCTGCAAAATGACCGCCCTGTCAAAGAGTGATTCCGTAGTCAGCACATCGCCGCAACAGACTTTGGGAACTCGGCAAAAGGATTCCAACGTACCTTGTGGTTATGCCTCCAGAACACAAGATTCCCTGTAGTTTCGACCCAACAGCGGGGCAGGGGAGCCAGTTCCTTGGGGAAATGAGAGTAACCAAAAGGCTTGTGGATATACCATCGCTGCGTATTTGGTAGAGGAACCGGAGGTGGAATAGCGATCTGGACGAGTCAGCAGATGAGAATCGATGCCATATACACGGTTGAAGATGAGCGTACCTGGCGATAGAAGTAGATAGACCGCGGGAAAGTATTTGTGAGCCAGTACAAAGTAATCGACTCAAGAATTTGCTCTGGATCCAGTGGCTCGTCTACCCACTCGAGGAATTTCTCACCAACCCTAAAACCATTTAGTCGGCTTTTTTTTCCCTCGGCATTTCGAGGGCTATGCATACCATGCGAGGAGAGCCAGTGGGCTGCTGGCGACAACGTGTCCAATGGTACTTGGTCGAGTAGCGTGCTCATTCATATATCCGCAGCCAAGCGCCCTGAAGTTCTTCATTCTTTCTATACCTTTCTTCTCCGCTGCCGTTAATTGATCGTCTGTGACGCCGGTGGGCGGCCCCATGAAAGTCACGTTGACTAAATTCATCAGTACGAGTGAACACCAATAGCCTTCGGGGTATCTCACGATGCACAGCTGTCCAAGCGCGACATCAGTATTGGGGTTTTCCATAACATAGAATTACTTAGCATGGATCCGTACCTTTGCAGCTATCATAGTCTACTGCCAGTGATCGAGCGATATGACTTCCTATATCGCCACCCTGCGCAACATAGCCGCTTTCAAAGCCGAGGCCTTTCATGAGTTGGTCAAAAATTCGAGCGACGTCTTCCGTTGTGAAGTCTCGGTCAAGAGGAGGCCCGGACGAGAATGTAAATCCCGGTAGCGAGGGGACAATCAAATGATAAGGGAGAGCAGCGGGAGTGTATTCCTGCCTAAACTGCTCCAGAAGCGGGAGGAACTCGATGAAACTTCCTACAGAATCCCATCAGTATTAATAGCGGACCCTACCCATGGGTTTAGTCTCACCGGGCCAGCCATGGATGAGCAAGATTGGAACCGCATCTTTCTTCTCCGAAAAAAGACCTACGAAATGGATCTCCAGGCCTTCGACACCCGTCATCCACTGAGGAAAACTATTGAAATGGTCTTGCGATTTTCGCCTATGATGAAAAAAAAAATAAGCCTGGGGATTGTAAAATTAACTAAATGATTCAAACACGCGATACCATTTGTACGACCGTAGCCACTGGTCTTTCATTGCGACCAGCCAGTCCGTGGTGACGCCATAGCGGGCGTCTGTCTGGGAGCTCTCATAGGTATGCGGGGCAATCTTCGATAGCCTGATCAGCGCCTCAAGGTCATCGAGGTTCGCCTTGGGGACAGAGATCTTGAATGGGTGTGGCGTGATTTTGGCCGTCGCCGGTAGAGTATTAAAGGAAAGCGTCATTTTCTTCCATGCGGGGTTATTATTGCGGATGTGGGAGCATCGAAGTTTATAAATGCTTGGAGGCTCACAGGGTCCAACCGCTGGGATGTTGAGAGGGGGTGAATCCCCGCTCTGTAGGCAAAGATCTCCGCCGCCCACGTCATGCTCTCTGATCTCTCGGATGAATTTTCCTTACGAGCTGGAAGGATCCCATGAGATGGCGATCTAAGACTGTGCCCCTTGGCCTACCCTAGCTTGTCTAAGGAAATAGGCCACTGCCAGATCCGGGCGAAAGTGGTCCATCTATGACTGTTTTCGATCCCACTTACACATAGAACCGCTTGGAAGGACCCCCTGGCGGAACGTTATCTGCTGACGCGGCGTGTGGCTGTACGTCTACAGGCAATAAACATCCCACCAGATTCATGTGCAGTACCGGCTCGTAAGTTTGGCCCCCATCTCCCTTTTTCTGAGCTGTTCTACACGTGGCGCCATCGAGGCCGAAGTTTTTCCATGATCCAGGACGCAGTAAAGCAATTATCGCATTCTCAGCTATACATTTTAGCAACAATATCATATATGCAATGCTAACCATAGACCATATACGCCCGTCTTCTATACATGGAAGAGCTCTCGCTTATACTCGCTCCACCAGGCGAACGGGAATGTCCTTCTGTCTGATGAACCACTTGTTTGTAAGCTGCCATTCATGTTCCTGGCGCGGTAGTTCCATCTATAGGCCCAGGTCAGTTGACATTGTCCTGATTCGGAAAAGAATTACTCACGTCAAACGTCCTGAAAAGCGTCGCAATCAGCTTGTAGCTTTCTAACTGGGAGAGGTACTGGCCCAGGCAAGCCCGCGAGCCAGCACCGAATGTGAAGTCAGTCGCCTTCATCTTCGTAAAGCGTGCGTGGTACGCATCGTCCGCTTCACCCGGACGCTGAAGCCACCGCTCGGGGACAAAGCTGTCAGTATCAGCGCCAAAGACGTCGCACCGGTTGATCACCCATGGGTTCATGCCAACGACGGTGCCTTCGGGAACGAATCGGCCGTCGGGTAATTGAAACCCGCCCTTGGGCACAACGCGCTCGAGGATGAGACCGACACCAGGGTTCAAGCGCATGGCTTCGCGCATGACGGCTTCGAGATATTTGAGACCCTGGATCTCCTTCCATTGGGCCGGCATGGAGAGGTTCGCTCCCCGAAGTTCATCACACAAGCGTTTGTGGACGGCCGGATTCTTGAGGACGTGGTATATGGCTGCGCAGATCGTGCTCGCGGTGGAGTCGCTTCCCGCGAGGACATTAGAAAGGAGGTATAGGATCACGGTATTATCATCGATAAGGTCTGGGTTCTTCTTCTTTGCTTCCAGGAACTTGGACAGGAAGTCGGCGTGGCCGGTTGGGTTGGCCTCTTGGTACCGCTTCTGGAGCTGCTCGACACTGAAGATGTTGGCCCACACGAAGGTTGGGGGTCCGATGCGCATGATCGGGTTCTTGTCGAAGAACATATCAAGGATTGGGATTTGGCATATCTGAGGATCTGTCAGAAATATACTTCAAGCCCTCACGGGAGTAAATAATATACTAACCGGGGCAAAATAATCCAAGGTTTGGGCAGATCTTCCCAGGAAGCCCTTGTAGTCACTGCCTGCATCCAGGATGCCCAGGTTTTGCGAAAAAGTCAGCTGGCTCATCACATCCCATGCAACTGCCTTATATGTTACTCCGTGTCCTTTGAGGCTTGAAAACGAGACCAGCATTGCGCTAGCACGGGTACTCACAGAAATTGATCCAATCAGACATCTCGCAGACTTCTCCGGTGCTGGAGAATCGCTCGCGTAACTTCTCGAAGAAAAGGTTGATAGTCGCATCCACATTTCCTTCGACGTCTTGGACTTTGCTCATTGAGTAGAGGTTCTTCACTTGGCGCATATGAGTCGAGTGCCATTTCTCATCCTGCGTTGAGAGAGAGGTTCTTCAGGCGCATGCCTCCGACGACGGCATCGTTGACATTGTACATAGCACTCTGTATTGATAGTTAGATAAGACGCCTCTCATTGGGTCCGCAGATTCATTTCTGTACCTTTAACCATGGATTCTTGGTGTTATAGACTACACTAATTAAACTCGGATCGGAGAGACTGAGGAGATTGGGGCCCATGCGAACCACCGATCCATGTTTCTGGTGCAGTTGGTAATGAGTGATATCGCATCGACCATTGAAGACATCCACCATGCGCCAAGCATTGGTGAAACTTGCAAGGGCTGGACCGGGAATGACTTCAAGGGGGATCGAAGGTAGTTCCAGAGGAAGCGAGAGGCGAAGACAATCGCTGTGCACAGGGCGATGTTGGTCGCAAATTCCGTGAGAGACGCCATCGTGGTTTCCTATCGATTGCAAAAGTCCCAGATCGAGGAGTTTTCTCCCTTCAAATAAGATCTGGGGGGGAGCCGATGCAGCCCCCGAGCTCTCGTTATCAAACCCACGCAAATGAACGGGTCATTTTCTAAAACCTATCCATGTGGGCGACTCCCATTGGAGCCATATTATGGTTCTCCATCGGAGGAACAAAAGCACCGCACAGACAATGCAGTTGCAGGTTGCAGTGGCGCGCAGGAGATCTTTTCCATTATCTGGGGGCATGCGTCCGGGCACCGGGTGAAAGGTTGGCTAGAACCTAAAAGGTGCGTCTTCAATGGGGAATACATCGACGCATCTCGGCAAGATGTGATGCTGGCCATTTAGCTGCAGTAGCTGGATCCAGAGGCAAATTTAGGAGTGCATCCGTGCCAGAGGTAGGAATTGGAGCTATCACGGAGCGCAGTTCGCCACGCGATTCGATCCCCTTGCCTTATCTGCGCTTCCTGAAATGCGGGTGCTTTTAATAGTACGGAAAGCAAAGGGTTCATAGCTTCCTTCCTGTGAGGAACTGTGGCTTTTTCTCATCAAGTGACAGGTCACATTTGCCGTGGCAAGCGTTGGCGTGGAGCTTTGAGTTTCGGGGTGGAGCAGACGCGGACCATTCTGGCGTCGAGACCCCAGCGCGATACATAGATGTGAGGCGTCCGAGGGTTTTTTTGACAGGTGTCAAGCTTTCAGCTCTACGTCGTTTAAACTCTGAAGTTTGGTGCTTTGTCCTTGGCTGTATTCCAATATGGCAGCGAGTCCTTCAGTGGGTTACACTTGAACTAAGGGCTATGAATCGGCCCTGTCATGATAGGGGACGTGAAGATCTCCCTAGTACCAATACTATTGATGCATGTTCGGAAAAGAAGAAACTCGTATGCTGCAGAATAATTTCAACGACTTGCGCCTCCCTATTGTAAGCCATTAGGAAATCTGCGAAGGCACCTCCATATACCCTCCCGGCTCGAAATACTTCCTATGATTCGGCATTTACCATGTTCCCGGGATTTAAGATTCACGTACCTGAAGAGTGAACAGACACTAGGGAAAGATTCTATATAGACGCACTAGTACACTAGCAGGTAGTCCAGGATAAGCAGTTACTAGCAAGGGTTTGCAGGAATTACCGAAGTGTTGGTAACAGAATCGGCGTGGATGGATGCAATGGGACCCTGGGGGGTCTGAATAGCCTAACACAATTTGCTGAGCCCTGTTGTACACTCTCGATACCGCAATGTGTAATTCAAAATTGAACTTGAATGTTTTTCTGTGGAAGTTACAACTTGAACACTGGAGCCATCCTCGGGAGGATGTGCTTTGCTGGGCAAACGGCAGGACGGGGGAAGTGGCGACCCTTATACGAGACCATCTATCCGGGGCTCAAAAATTACATATCACAGATCGCCATTAACCTTCTGGGTCGTATTGCGGGTTGATCTTCCTGTTGTGTCCCCTTCGTTGACAAAACTCGACATGCTTTCCCGTCTCCTGTGCGCTCGCATTGTAGGAGAAATCTACTTCATTAAGCAATTCAGTCTCGGGCCGCATGGAATGCTTAGCCATTCAATAGCGCGGTCCGATCGATGGTTCCATCTGGAATATGTTCGTATTTTGCGAGGGGCGTGTGGTGGAGAAAGGGCAGAGATAAGCTGCAGCTGGGAGCCGTTCGTCAGAGATCCACAGGCCGTGCACTGCATGCGCTAATGCTTCGACTCATGCAGGTCACTTGTACCCCGCTCCATTTGTCGGTCTATCTTGTCAGTGGATGGATCTAGGCCCAAGAAAACTCAAATTAGGGCCTTAGATACTCCATGACTAGGGTTTGCTCGCGGGAGTCCCCCCCTTATTCCCGCGAGGTCCCTACGCACGGAACCCTTGGGGATTAAGGTCGTCCGTTCGCCCAAGGGATGATCTACTATGCTCCTTATTTTCAACCCTGCAAGCCTAATTCAGCATCTTCGTCTGGATACATTCACGGATATTCCACTGATCACATCCGGATGCATAGTTGCCATCCCGCGCCATGGCTGCCCGGGAGGCGAACAATAAACTCGGATGATCTTCAGTGGCTATACTCGAAAGAGTCGCCTGCTGTCGATAAATTATCAATTGATCGATTCATGCTACGACAAGTCAAACCCCAAGCTTCTTGGAAAGGAACGACGAATGCAACGGGCGGGATGGTTGTGATATTTATTCATCCGGCTCCGGTCGCCCTGGCTATGGCCGAGAATAGCAAAGGGCCTTTTTTTCTTTCATCCCTACCTTCGCTTGACTTTTGTTCTTGATACAGAGTCAACGGCAGTGGAAAAGCCCAATTGCTTCTTACCCCGCTTAAGATCATGGATACCAAGTCCGCTGCCATGGACGATCAGAACCGGGGTCCGACTATCGTCGCAGTATGCTGGGTTCTGTTCATTGTGCCGGCCATGATGGCAGGGTTGCGATTTTGGTGTAAAGCCAAGCTGAGTCGAGGACTTGGTCTAGATGACCTGATTCTAAGTGTCTCTTTGGTATGTATTGGGAGCCTGATAATCCTATTGCCTCTTTCCTGATTCGGTTGCAGTCAATCCTTCTCGTCTACACGGCCCTCATTACTAAGGCTGTAAGTATGGGGGTCATTGGTCGCCATGTATTCGCCATCGAAGATCAAGAGAGTATACCACCTGCCCTCAAGCTCGTCTATATTAGTTACGTGCTCATTATCATTGGCTGTGTGCTGAGCAAAACCTCTTTTGCCTTCACGCTGCTGCGGATCGTGACTCGCCCCTGGATGAAAGTACTTATCTGGTTCATCATTGTGTCCATGAACGCTATTATGTGGTTGTGTGCGATCTCATACCTGGCCCAGTGCAGACCTGCAGCTGCTCTGTGGAACGTAAAGCTCATGGCTACAGCGAAGTGCTGGCCGACGAACGTTTTCGAAACCATTGCTCTTGTTGCAGGATGTATGGCACTCCCCACAACAACAGAAAGAAGAAAGACTAATGCCCTTTCTCAATAGCCTATTCGGGATGCATGGATTTCATTCTTTCAGTGCTACCGTGGATCGTCCTCTGGGAACTTGAAATGAAGAAGCGAGAGAAGGCTGGTATTGCTCTTGCCATGAGCATGGGCATATTGTAAGCAACCCTCCCAGTATTCGATCTGATGCCTCTAACAAAGACCAGCGCCGCTGTTACCGCGTTCATCAAAACATCTAAACTGGTCAATGTGGCTCAGGTCCAAGACTTTACCTGTAAATTCTCCCCTCTTGGTTTTTCTCAAACGCTCTGAACTAACTTACCGCAAGGGTTTTGCTCCAGTCTTACCATCTGGGCAGCCGCTGAGACGGGCCTGACCATCTTCGCTGCCTCCATTCCCGCTCTCCGCCTGCTTGTCATTCGTGCTCGCTCCAATTACGATGATTATCCGACCCAACAGTCCTCCAGACAAAGCCGATCCGATAGATCGCACAACCGCGATGGCGCGCAGGAAATGCAATTGGTTGCGTTTGAGACAAACCACCCGAACAGCAGCGTCAAAAGCTTCATCAGCAAAAATGGGGTTAACACCACAGAGGTCACCCCCGACGCATAAGGAGCGGATGTGAGCCTGGCTTATGAGCGTCCAACAACGCCTTGTCGAGCTTCTTTACATATTTCTACATCCCAGTTTTTACCTTCCATTCTTTGTCGACACTTGAGTGGCCTATACCTCGAGGCGATTGTCCATGCTGGGGGTCAATCAGTCGGGGGAGACCCAAAAGCTCGTGTCACTTTCCTTGGCCGCTCGTGTTCAGGGTTATTATCTTTATGTCAATTGGAGTTTAATCTTAATATACGGATTTGATGCTAATAGTCTCGTGACTTTGGGGAAGGGATATCTCATTTGTGGACGTGCCAACATTATCTGCTCAAAACGGAAATTGTATGAAACCCCCAAAAGAATAGGATACTAGTAGGTTCGATATGCTCTCCTCGGGTACATTAGTGGGTTCGCTCTTCGTTACCTCTCTACTTGGTGCCCGGACGCCACGTTGATGCAACTAATCGTGACTGAAAACTTGGTCTTGATGTAGTGGAACACCTCTTCCTCGGTCAAGGATTAGTTGGCTTTTCGAACGATTCAGGCTTTTAGATGCTCTTGCTTTTTAAATGATAAAAGACATATTTTCAATAGAACACACCCGCAGCACGGGACGATAGCGCACATACACGTCAAATAACAGCGGTATCTTTAATCCCCGGTAAATAGCGAGAGTGAGTTGTAGGGAGGAAAAAACGAGCGGATAGTTGGCTCGCTCGGTCCAACCTTGTGCTTACCCCAGCCTTTGGCCGCGGTCCATGGTTACACATGAATACGTGAAAGCATGATCTTTCGAATCACGATTTATGACTTGCTATTAAGCATCGCATGGCTTGTCTGACATGATTCGTGGTAGACGCATAGACGGTAACCTTAAGTGCTAGGTATCAGAACTGCTCATGACTTAGTGGGCAAATCTGAAGTCTAGCCGCTTGCTGCCATGGTCCTTGCTCTGCTTGATATAGTCGCTTTGCTCTTGTTCCGTCATAGCTGTCCAGATCTTGTCCCGTCGCTTATTCTCCCAGACGTAGTACGCTTTTGCTCCGAGGAACAACACAATGGCCACAACGTTGATCGCAATCAGCACGGTATTTCCTCTCCGGTACTTTGGCTTGTCGTCATCTCGGTAAATAAAATAGGCAGCAATGTCTCCGGCTTGGACGGACATCTTGCCACACTGTCAGCACGTTGTCAAGCTTCTGGCAGCATCCTTGACTCACATTGTAGAGGGCGGCTGAGACGGAGCGGTTCCCCACATTATTGGAATTTCGAGAGGCCCATGCGACCACGATTGCTATTGATATCAGCGCTGTGCATATCACACAAAAGGAATATCATCACATACCATGGCAGTAGGGGTAGCTGAGCAACACTGTGACCAGGGCATAGGTACCCCAGGCATTGCTGATGACATCTGGCCAGAAACGCAGCGCTAGTAGACATGGAAGCGTCCAGAGGGCTTGGAACATTGCAACAAGTGACCATTGCCTGAGGCGCGTAGAGACCCATGTGATTAGAAGCAAGTTCAGAATGTGGGCCACATTTGACGGGATGGTCAGTAAGTTGGTATTGAATTTATTGAAGCCCACCGACCGGAGCGTGAGCGTGATATATGAGCTCGGGGGTGACTGGGGGATGTAGACCACAAGGCCAATAAGGTATATCGGCCACATATGATAGTCTTTGATACCATTCCACAGACGCTTAGGAGTAATAGCCTGTCGGTTATGCATGTCACCCTTGCTGGGGTCGTCACGCAAGATGCGGTTGACGGAGATGGAAATTTCGCGTTCAGTAAACCACCCATTGGGCCGGAACCACGTCTTGGTCTGCACGATGGATGCCGGCATCATGAAAAATGACCCAAGCCCAATTGATAGGGTGATGACTCCTTCGATAAGAAAAAGCCACCGCCAACCTGCCATGCCATGTACACCCCCTAGGTGGAACACGGCGAAGGCCAAAAGAGAGGTAACAATAGATGTTACTGAGAGTGATGTCCAGAAGAAACTAAAAACTATCAGCATGCCCAATCGATGACCCGACCACTATCACGTACCTGAGGCGGATAGGGAGCTCGTTGCTCTTATAGAAATACGAAAGCCAAAGGACGATATCGGGAATAAAGCCACCCTATCAAGTTAGTTCGAGATCATTTCTATAGGCCCTGTTACCCACCTCCAGGACGCCCAGTAATGCCCTGGTGAGGAAGAAAGTCGCACGGCTGTTCAGAGCACATTGCGAAATGGCGACCACAGACCATAGCACCATCTGGATAGGGATCCATCGGTCCGGTCCCAGTTTCTTCGACACGAGTTGTGAGGGGAGCTCAGCGCAGAGGAAGGCCACACGAAAAGCAATATTCCCGTAATTATAGTCTATGCGTATGTGGTATTAGTATGAAAAAAAAAAGTCTTGAAAGGATCTCCCAGTAGCGCATCTCAGACTGCATATCGCCCTGCCATTATTCAAAACGTACCATTCGTAGATAATTTCAAATCTTTCAGCATGGTATCCGAGACCGCCTGTACAAGGTTCCCTCGATCAACCTGAAGTGCGAAAAACATCACGCACTGTCGAATGTTAGTGTCCGAGTCTTTCCATCGGGTTCAAAAGTCGAATCACATACTGCCCACAGACAAATCCTCCAATCCAGTTTCCGAAGCAGCCGTCTTTCTTCCTCGGGCGACCAAGTGAACGCAGGATCAAACACGTCCCGACATTCATACTGGGCTTTATCGTAGACTCCCCTCCAATGCTCTGCCGCATCGGGATCTAGAAATGGGTTATTAGAGTCAGTGGATTCGCCATCCAACTCCTCCACGGTCCCGTAGGATCTTTTGCGCTCCTCCGCTACCGTTTCACCAATTTCAACGACCGAGGCACTGCTTCCCTTTGCTGTGCTCATCTCCAAGTTATTAGTGGTCACGTATCCCACTGGCTGCCTTCTTGTTCTGTATCGTGCAGGATGTCTGCAAACCTGGCGGGAATTCCCACAGCTTATAACCCAATTTTGAGTCTAGAGATAGTCACATCCCCGCCGTGACTTTCGTCAGATGACGAGAGCATTAGCGCGGAAGATGTGCTACGTGCACTAAATGAGGAAATGTGCTATGGCGATTATTGTAATGCTTGGCCGTAATGACGTGCTTGGCGATAGCGGCTATGGCGCTGTGCCTTGAGCTTAGGTGTTGAGAGAGACCGCCTTGGATTAAAACCATACACTGCTCAGTAATCTCAACTACCTATCTACACTAGCTAGCTGTATATATATATATATATATATATACCTATATTGTGTCAATGGCAGGGTTATATGCAGCGAAGTTACGTGGGCTTCAGGCGTAGGAACTTCGAGAGGCAAACATCCGCTTTGGACAGCGAAAAGACGCGAGCACAAATAACGAATCAGCGCAAGTCTTGCTTACGAGCGATACCGAAAAGACGGGCTGAGTTTCATCGATCAAGGTATTCTCATCACTAACCTCAATACAGCAGGGCATTGATTACGCCAAGTTCCTGAGTACCCTCGATGGAGCGGGACTGGCCCGGTCACAGATGAATATGGCATCTTTCAACTGCTTAATTCCGAATTTGGGAAGATCAAGACTCTCATCCCCACTCTAATACGATACATCAGACCTATGGGTCGCTTGTCCAGCCGCCATCAACAACATACGAGCTTCCCGTGACGGCACTGGCCTCGTCGCTTCCCAGAAAAACAATAACTTTGGCAACATCTTCCGGCTGCAAATCCCGCTTCAAGCTTTGTGACTGGATGACTTCGGCATGATACTCCGGCGATGGCTTGTAGACCTGCTCAATCTGGTTCGAAGTTGCGATTGCGCCGGGCATCACACTATTCACACGGACATTGCGGGCCCCAAACTCTTTACTCTGAGAGCGAGTCAAGCCCATTATCGCCGCTTTGCATGCCGCGTAGACTGGAGTCCCACTGGCGGGGATGCGCCAAGTGATGGATCCCAGGTTGATGATACTCCCCCCACCGTAGCTCAACATAGTAGGCGCAAGGGCCTTCGTGAGGAAGAATACGTGTCGGAGGTTGGTATTGACGTTGAAGTCCCAGTCTTCGAGGGTGACTTCAGGAGTCATTTGCCTGGCCTTGTTCCCGGGAGCGGCCGCGTTGTTGACTAGCACGTGGACTATCTCGTGCTTGTGCAGGATGTCCTTCGCGATGCTTTCCAGTAAGAGCAGATCGGTCACGTCGCATTCGTAGAATATGGGAGTTTTTACCGCCGGACGACCGGGGGCGTTTGCCTCATTGATTTGTTTGATATCATTGATAACCTTGTCTGCCTTCTCTTTCGAGATGTCTAAGAAGAAGACCTGGCATCCTTGAAGGGCGAAGAGTTTGACCGTTGCAGCGCCAATCCCATCGGCTCCGCCTGAAACGACCACATTCTTCCCATTCAGGCTGGGATAGAGAGCGGACATGGTCACCGATATGCACCGAGTTGTCTTTCGAGGTGCGACAATAGATCGCGATGACTGTCCTTGCTGCGAGATGCCAAAGCGTTCTGATACACAGCCTGGAACGAGGGGAATTTACCCCTCATAACTCGGGCCCCGTACGTCAATCAGCGGGGTTTTCTACAATATTCCCGGGTCTGATCAACGGGCTTCGCAGGCAACACGTCGATTGGTCCAGCTTTTGTGTTTGAATAGCAGTAGAATATGGCACATACATCGTGTCGATGTGACTCGGGATTTGGTGTCTGAAGATTATCGACTTGAGTGGTCAGCTGCTTCTCTACGCCGAGCATTAAGACCGTTACTGGCAAACTGAATGAATTCAACGTATGTATAAAATGAAGGATCCTGCCTCATCTGGAAACTATTTAGTCATATCTAATACAGGCACACAGCTATAGGTCAATCGTCACCGAGATCTGGTCACCAACAATTCTCTTATCCGACTCATAGCGCTAGCGCAAACTAAACTTCCAACTCCTTTTCCTTGAGAATGGTTGCCAGCTTTGCTTGCGAGGGCAATTCCTTCCCGAGAGAAGCTTGCATGTGCGGAAGCTTTTTCGCCACCTTGACTGTATCCAGAAAACCTTTGGAGAGCGTGAAGATATCGTCAATTTCTTCCAAGCTGCGCCCCGACGTCTCGGGGTAGAGAAAGTAGACAATGGGCGCAATAAGGGCGTTGAGACTGGCGTATACGTAGAAGTATTTTTGTCCCATGTATCGGAATGCTATGGGGGGTCACATTCGTCACGACAATACTGAGCGCCCAGGTAGCGCTGACACTGATGCTGGTGATGGTGGAACGCAGATGGAGAGGTGAAACTTCGGCGGCGTATAGGTATGGAATTCCGCCAAACCCATTGACATAGCTGACGTGGAAAAGAAAGATGAAGAAAACAGCGGCATGCGAAGCCGCAATGTTGTTGACCTGGGAGCCAAGGGAAGCAATGCACACAAGGCAAATACAATTGCCAATTGCGCTGGTGAACATCATCCGTCGTCGACCAAACCCCTCAACGAGGAAAACGCAGAGAGTTCCTCCGATGGGTCCAACAACCTGGTAAAAAGCAGCTAAGAGCCTTGCGGTAGACTCATTCAAACCAAGATTGTTTTCGAAGATGGTGGTAGCTAGAACGTTGAGTCAATTGGATGAATCCTAGGATGAAAGGGCGATGCAAAAGACATACTGTAAAACGTGGTAACGGGGGGAGCCAGTCAACTGGAGAAACAATAGCACCAAAATAGCCAGAAAGGCTCTATGCAGGGTTCTCTGGGTGCCCATTTGGAAAAGTTGCTTCCAGCCGGCTTTCTCATGCGACAATGCGAGAGAAGCCTGGACTTCCACAATGGTTGACTGGATTTTATCATCATCTGCGTTGGCGCCACCAAGTGCAGACAAGACTTCCATGGCCTCCGAAGTCCTGCTTTTCTGGATAAGCCAGCGCGGTGACTCTGGAAGAAAGGCAATGCATCCCAGGACAACCAGCGAAAGGATGATAGAGAACCCCAGGGGGAGGCGCCATGATATGCTGCTGTCCTTCTTGAAGGACATCCCAAATTCAATGAACAAAACCATCGCACAGCCCAAGCCAGAAAAGATGCCTTTTGTCACCACATGGGAACCGCGCTTCTCGGTCGGGGAAATCTCAGTTATCCATAATGGAATCGCTGCTAGCGATGAGCCTGCACCGACGCCGACAATGATGCGAGATAAAACCAATTGAGGCATATGGAAAGCACTTGCGCTAAGCATGCAGCCGAGTATTTGAGCAGTAGTGCCCAGCATAATGACTCGGCGACGACCCAGCCAGTCACCTAGCCAAACACATGCCAGCGCCCCCAAGAAGGCCCCGATGGGAAAGCAAGCAACCACGAAGCCCTGTAAAGATGACGCGCGACCTTTGTTCTCGGCATTGGCAATGTCAATCGCGGGGAAATGCTCTCCAAAGCTTCGAAAGGATAAGACCCCACCGATCGAGGCGGAATTATACCCAAAGGATAATACTCCAGGCATTAGTACGCCAAGGATGGCTGCGACATTGAGGCTATTGCCACGTAAGCCAAAGAAGCGCTTCATGGTCTTGGTATGCAGATCTTGCTTATAAAAGGATTGGACCGATTTATCCAAGATCGACACGATCGACTGAAGGCCGCGCAAGTGATATTTGAAAAGAGATCGGAAGCCGGTCCATTATAATTTATATCGAGTGTCCCTCCAGGACCAGGTCGGCAGTTTCTGCTGGCTTTTTCCCTCTGAGCCACCTGGATAACCGGATATCGGCTTCTTTAGCATGGTTGCTGCTGCATTCCATTCTTTGCAACGGTGTGATGAAATTCCCGCATGAGCCAGTATCAACAGTGCCAGCCGCCACAAGGGTCTGGCTAGCGCGTCTAGATTTCCTGCAAGGTTTTGGCCATTCTTGATCGTCGACTTGGCAACTACCCGCCCAATCATGCTTAAAAAAAGCTCCGAGGCCCTGTAATCAAGTGGCAATTGCAAGGAGATACCGTATCCTCATGGATTCTGAGCACTACGTCCCATGTTTAGTGCACTTGCGATCTGACATAGCATACAGATTTTTCAAAGACATACCTGTGGTCTTCTGACGTCGTGTTCCAAACCACGTGTCAGTGATATTCAATCGAAATAAGAATATTCCGTACCTCATGATGCTTGCTGTATGCCTCTCAGGGTGGTTCGGCGATATACCATGCGCCGTCACCGCCCCACTTCGCGGCTTCATACAATTTTTCTACTGGGACTGCCAACAGCTCCGGGCGCGATTTCTCGCCAAAGGCAGGGAATATCTCTCAGTGGGTCTGGTGTTTATCATATTAGTGCCGCATAGACTTTCCATCCAAGCTTCCTAGTCTCCCTTTGTCTGATAGGCAGGATTCTCATCCCAGCCTCCTTGCCCCTCCAGTTGTGATACACAGTGACCATAGCTCCCGAGGCGTCAGAGTCAATTCTGTCTGAAAATGGCGGATAACATCCGAAAGCCAAAATCAGATAACACGGTATTCCTGGACCAGCCGCCAAGTTGTCTCGAATTCTGTCCTGAGCTGCCAGGTCACTTTGTGGTAGGAACGTACCTCCTCTCGGAGACCAAGAATGAAGGTGGAGAAATCCAACAGGCCAAAACAGGCAGCCTGCAGCTATGGGAATTAGACTCCAGGACGCATGCACTGTAAGTAATCAAGAAAACAAAATAGCTCGTGCTGGGCTCTGCCTCTTCATCCCTTCTGTGACATCAGATTAACTTCCTCCCCTCCGTCCCTTCAGCGCCCTTGTGCAACGATTAGATCTTCCATACGCCGTGTTCGATCTACATTTCCATCCAAGTGAGAAAGACAAATTGGCCATTGCCAGCAGCACAGGTGCTGTGGCCCTCTTCACAGTCTCACATGCCCAGAACCCACCAAGCATAACCCCAATCTGGACCAAACAGGTCCATGAAGATCCCTCCATTCCTGCCCTTTTCCTTGCTTGGGCGCCAGAGGCCTGGCTCCCTCGATCAGCATCTGATGGGTTCGCGGTGACTTTCTCCGATAGCCGGACTGCCGTCTTCGCGACGAATGGCAACCTCGCTGACGAGTCTGGGCTCGCGGAATGGGGGTCATTCGCGGCGAGGCAGATGATCGAGGTCTGGTTCGTCGCTTTATCGACTGCCATTCAGTCGTCCGAGAATGGAAGACAAGAGAAGGTCCCTTTCATGTTTACCGGGAATGACTTTGGCTCGTTGCATACTCGCCGCTTTGGCGAGGCAGGAGTAGAGCTAGGCCCCGAAGAACTACCCCCGCTGACCCTCGATCACGACGATCGTGCCCGCCACCATACCGCCGGCATTACTTCTATTGTCCCACTCCCGGTGCCACTGGTAGATGACGCCCCTGTTCTGTTGACAGGGAGCTACGACGAGACTCTACGGGTTTACCACGCCTCACGGCGGGGAGAGGTGCTGGTGGAACAGGGCTTGGGAGGAGGTGTGTGGCGACTACAGATCCTCGAGTCGAAGGAAAGACAACTTGACTCGGAGCTCGCCATAGAGAGAGGAGTTTCCTGGTGCTGGCAAGCTGTATGCATGCTGGGACCAGAATCGTGAGAGTTACTCAGACACAGCAGGATGGTAGTTCGGAATGGGATATTCGGGTCCTGGCGGAGTTCACTGAGCATGAAAGTATGAATTATGCAAGCGATGTGTGGAAGGGCGTGAAATCGGAACCCGCGGAGGGGGGGATCGTCCTCAGACCTGCTTTGTGTGTCGAGTAGTTTCTACGACCGGAGGCTCTGTGTTTGGAGAGTCGATCTAGCTCAATAACCCGTATTATGCCACGCAGGTCAATAAAATCTTCCACAGTATCGGAATTCTCACGATCCAGTACGCATTGATAAGCTCCACTCTAGTGCTATCATGATCTACGTAGTAAGACGCATCTTTTCTCCAGATAAGCTGAAACGTTAGAAAGAATAATAAGGGCATCCGGATTCATTGCAGAAGTGCTGTTAGGCTGGTATGGTTTATTAAACAATGGTCTCAAGCTCGCGTGCGTAACCCAACGTGTTCTCAATCACCGTGCCGCTCGCCACCAAGATATCCTTCTCGGACCTGGTAGCCGCCTCCGGCTCGACGGGGAAGTGTATCCGTCCATCACGAAGGATCCAGCCACGCTGCTGAGCAAATTGAATAACCGCGCCCTCCGACTCGAGGAAGAGGAGATTCTTAGCGTTTGAGATAGGAAGGGAGGGGTATGCTTTTTCAGAGCAGTCGGCGATCTCGCTCCGAATAGTACCAATGAGAACCTGCACAAGCACAACGGTTAGTCGTTTAATCGAACATATCAGGCAGACTGGCGCCAAGGCCGACCGGGGAAATAGCTTACGTTGGAGAAGAGCCCAAAGTCCTCTGAGGGCACACGCTCCGACTTAGTCTCCCGCCACACCTTATCGTAGCTTCCCTCCATCAGATTCCGCTCCAGCTCAACGGGGTATTTGATATAAGGATCATCCTCGATCCGGCCACCCTTCAAACTGGCCTCCTCGACCAGACCCTCCAACACGGTGTGGAAGTTGGCACTATCACCCATGCTCAACAGCAGGAGCAAGTATAATCCCGTCACTTTGCTGCGCTGACTGGTGCTGAAATCGACATGCGATGATTGCTGGCCCGGTAAGCCGGCGTGTCGCTCAAGGTCGTAGAAAGGCTGCAGCTGTTGATAGTATCGTGTGAAAGTCTGGGCATCGGTCTGTCGGATGGACGCGAGAGCGCCAAGCTCAAGCACTTGCCGAGCAACAGCAATGAGCTGAGGGGGGGTAGACGGTGTAGGAATGAGAGCGTTTTGCAGGAGAAGAGCGCGCTTGGCTTTGCTCAGAAGATCGTTGGCGGCGTCGAACTGTTTGCGCTCCAGAGCCTTTTGGAGCTCTGGAACGATGTTCTTGAGGTCGGCCATCGCAGTGTTGTCGGATAACCGGATAGACAGACAGTCTATTCTATGGGAGATGCGGAGATGGGCGAATATAGAGGACAATGACAATAATGGAGCGTTCTCGAAGCCCTTGAGCTGCTGGATCTCCATGACGGAGCTTCCGTGGGCGGTCAGCGGAGCCACTCACATGACTTCAAGCCTCAGGTTTCAGGCTTGAGATCGGGGACTGCCAACTAACTAGTTAGTTAACTAAGCGGTTCTTCCAAAGCCTTGGAACAACAGAATCTCAAGAACGAAAAAAAAAGCCTCTTTTTATATTTTCAAGGATGCAGATTTAAATGCGAACTGCTGAAGCTTCAAACGTTCCTCATATTCAGAAATTTCAAAATTAATAATGATAGCTCCAGTGCTTCCGACCACCACCACTGCTACGAGTTCTACATCTAGTAAGGCCAAATGCTCTACGAATAGCTCTGTGGCGCTTAGACTTGGCCTTAGCCTCAGGGTATCCCTGATGTTGGCAGCTGAAGCTTTTGTGTGGCTTTATATATATAATATATCTCTAGCGACAGGCAAACACTCTACGAACATATCGTCGGTTAGAAAGACACTAATATTGCACCGCAATTAGAGTGGAGATCATAGAAAAGCTGGACAATGGCAAATCGAGAAAACCAGAACTGGAGGGAATTCTTGACAGGAGCTGGGGAGCTGGCCGACTAATCCAACTCTAAGGGCGAAGCCTAGATTGCGCATTTCTGATGCAGAATTCTACTTCTGGCCTGACCTTTTCAATTACTTTTGATGATAACAACTCGAACAGCTCGAACACAACCTTGTGTCTTCATGGTCATGGTCTCTTGGCTTCAACCCAGATTCTCACTCTTCCTTTAAGCAGAAAACCTTTGGTAAGGTGATCAATCACCCCAGCTGAAGCAACAGTGCGCAGACAATAGACCGACTCAATCTGGACCGAAGGTTCTCATGTCCCTACCAAGACTGCAAGTGATTTGAACAAAGGCGTCCCCAACCCAGTCGCTGGATCCCATCCACGAGTTGCATTCCAGCCTGCATTACGCATTGATGACCGATAACACCCTCTGGAGCCTCCATCAACAATGTCTGTGAATCCCCGATAGCCCATGGTATAAAGCCAAGGATTCAAGAAGCCAAGTCGAGGCTTTCCTAAAGAGAGGCGGATATAATTGAGCTGTGAGATTATGCCAGCAAAGACCGGCGCTGATGCACTAGATGAACATTAACTCGGTTCTTTCACCTGTCTCAATCATCTGCTTACCTTGTTCCGCCAACTTGAACATATAAACCATGATCTCTCACTATAAAATGGTTTGACTGAGCAGACACATCGGGAATACCTCTGCCTTTTGGGTTGTACAATCCTTGCCACTGACTTCCCAGCTGTTCCAGAAACTCTTTCACTGCGTGGTCCTGATAAGTCGGACGCTGGAAAAGGTCGGAAAACCCACCCCCGGAAAACCCTGCCCCTCTTTCTGGATTCAGACCTTGAACTCCTCCCACAGCAGTGATGAATGGGCATCCTGCTGGGAACTCTGGAAGGAACTTTGAGCGGGCACTTCCGTCATTCGTTTCACATGTATTCCCTCCAGGTCCAGAGTCCCCACTGCTAAATATAATGGATACACCTCGAGCACCGAGCTGAGCGAACAGATCGCACACTGCTGTGGCATACGCTGCAGGGACCGTCTGCTCTGGTTCACCATATGACATTGTCAGAACAGCAGGAAGATTCTCGTCAGGCAGGCTAGCCAAATAGTGCAACTGTTCCAGGTATGGCTCATTCGTTGAATTTCCTGCACGTGGGTGCCCTCCGTCAGGCACTACCGGACCTCGCCCACCGGTGCTGTAGAAGGTTGCCATTGCGTGATAGGCGATGGAAAGCGAGTATTGCAGATCCAAACTCGCTTCAACACTGTTATGGGATGAATGCTCGTCATTTACACCGTTGTTGATGGATACTACCGAGAAGTTGGCATCTGTCTGACCGGGGTCATATTCCTCCAAGAATAGCTGGAAATCACTGTGCCTGGCGGATTGGTCTAAAAAGCCTGCTATACCGAGCTGATTCCGAACATCAGGTGCTGCGGTTACGCTGTCGAGTCCATACAGCTGTCGCAGACACTGCGGTGTGACTACCGTTCCGCACCCAGCTGCGCTTTTCAGAGGGGGGATTCTTCGTGGTAGAATAAGCGTCGCTGGGCAGCGAGATTCCCGAAACGAGTAGTCGGTTGAATCATCTGAATGTAGGCATGAATGCTGTCCGGCACAGAATATTTCAGAGTTCTGATTGCGGTAGTTTGGCTTTCATTGTGGTGAAAATTGAAGAACTCCGTTTCCAACATACGCTCGGCTTGAGAAACAGACGCTTCAAACGTGATCCAATTGGCATATATTTGGATAGTGGCGGGGCTGATAGCTTCTTCCTTCAACCAAGTAGTCAATTGGTCCAAGACTACTGCCGGCGGACGCAGGAACTGGTCCACGTCTACCTGCTTCATATGATGTCCGTAGTTTGAATGGCCAGGCGTTGACAAATCAACAACATGCTTTCCAAATCCTGCTATGTCAGACGCATTTGTAGATAATTTGAATTTTATCAAGGTCGAAGGGTGTGGTTTATCGCCTTTCGACCATCCCCTTGGAATGTTTTGCATCTGCTCAACGAGTGTGTGCGCAAATGTGCCGTGAACAATGCATAATAGGCCAATTGTCTGTGATAGGAGATACGAGAGATAAACTTTCATATTCAAATGGGTTTTTTCAAGTCACGTAGTTTCTGTCTGGCTTTTATGAGCTTGCAGTCGCCTTCGTCATTCAAGTCAGTCTAACTAGGGGCCTGTTTCATCGAATGGTCCTTCAGCCCCCTGATATACCCCAAAGGGTGGTACGAAGCACATGCGATCTTTGCCAATTTGGGACATTTCGATCTAGTCAATCATTAAATTTCTTTCAGGGATTGCGACACAGATTGATGAGTGACCAGCTTATCCGGTAACTGCACTTACCCTCAGGCCTAACGCCACACAAGATACCAATATATGACCGCATCAATGTCACCTGTCGGATATTTAAGTATTAATGAACAGCAAATTCGTATGACAGAAGCTGCTGGGCTAATATTAATTGGCATAGATCTATAGGGAAAGTTTTCTCTTCATTATTGTGAGGTCGTACCTGCCGACTGTAACCTTTCGGAGGTGTAACCATATTGCCCTTGAGGGGTTCTCGGGTGATAATTAGGATAAAGATAGGCTATTCAAGCACCCTTGGCTTTTCATATAAGAGTCACTTTGAAGATGCAGCTGTTGCAAGTAATGAAATGTCCGACTTTGGGACGGTGCCTTGGCGCCTGAACATGGAACGGATCAATTCACATCCCGAGGTGCGGGATGATCGACGTAATGCACTGCACAGCGGCCCAGGTACTCTCCACTTTTTGAGGAGTTGGGAACCTGCAATAGCAAACCCCGGATGGGCTGATGTTCCAACTGGGTATCTCATTAGCTGTCACGGGACTTTCCTCACGCTCCCCAACGCATAGAGTGAGAGTATACACTTTGCAGTCCTTTGAACTTGCTGCTCAACTGCGTTGGATCCAATCACCTAGTTTCGTCCTGTATCATTTAGGCCCGGACGATCACCCCTTGCACCTTGCAGGAGTACGGAGTACTTTGTGGGGTGGTATGATAGTCGGGGGTCTGACCGACGTCATTCTAACATTCTACCTGCCGCGTGAGAGCTGTATCCGCACCCGATCTCTCCGCAACACCTCTTTGACCAGAGCAACTCTGTTTTTCGCGTCGCCATGGCTGAACCAGAAGCACAGCAATCTCGCCGCTTGTCGGCTGACAACCAAACAATTTCCAAATCTGAGATTCCTCTGAACGAACGGTTCTTTCGGTTCTTCCAACATGAAATTACGGGTATGCCCGAGTAAATGGATCTCTGTGGGCGAGACTAAATGCTTACGGGTTGAAAGCGCTGCAGCAGCAAATGGATAATCTGACCGACACCTCTCTGGTTGGTGGAGAGCGTGCAGATGCGACTGATCACTGCCTTGCAGGGATTGTGCGGCTATCGAACGAAGTCAAAGATGCTGCAAGCTATATCCCCACCTATGACCAACGAGTCTATGCCGAGGTACGCGATGCAGATAAGATTGCACATGTTCCAATCCCAGCTCTGACATCGACTTTAGGCTATCAAAGCACTGCAGGATAAGCTGAATGAACTCCGGGCTTCATTCGAGCCGCGAGCCAAGTTCAGCTTCAAGACTAAGAAAAATGCCTCCGCCGTATCTCTGTCGGATGCCGCAAATCTAGCTGCCGAAGGACGCCGCAGTGTCCCAGGATTCGGATCCCCTGGGGCCTCATCGTGCGATTCATCCGCAAATCATACCCCCAACTACCCCTCCACCCCGCTCAATGAACCGGATAAGCAGCTCCAGGAGCGTCCCGAAATTGCGCCTACGTCTTTCCCTTCCATCGAGGCAGCTGCAGGCACCGCTTCAAAGGCAGAGACAGATTCGAAGTCTACCAAGTTTGCGACAACCGGCATCACGTCTGTGTCCGTTGATAACCACTATGGCCTGCACATTATGCTCCCATCCTCGGGGTCCGTAGCCACGGTCCCTGCGTCTATCACTTCGTTGCGACACTGTGTCGTGGATATGTCTATTCCCACAGCCAACGGAAAGCCCTATGCGACCTTAACTATCAAGAACATCAAAGAGAGTCTCCTTATCTGTGGACAGGTCCATGGCCCTGCACACATCACCGGTGTCGAGCACAGCGTACTGGTAGTATCGTGCCGCCAGTTCCGTATGCATAACTGCAAGGACGTGGATGTCTATCTGAGCTGCTCGAGCAACCCCATTATCGAAGACTGCTCTAATGTCCGCTTCGGTCGGATTCCCAAAGCATATGTGAGCTAGTGATCCAACCTGTGTTGGCCGATAAAACTAACGTCTCCCTAAGGCCCTCGACCACGATCGTCCCGACCATGAGGATCGCTGGAGCCAGGTCGAAGATTTCAAATGGATCAAGCCGGAGCCTAGTCCCAACTGGAGCCTTTTGGACCCCGCTGACGCTGTGCCGGAGGAGGTATGGGCGGAGATCGTTCCCGGCGGGCCGGGATGGTCCCTCGAAGACATTCTTCATGCTATCAAGCTTGTGAAGTAAAGAGAACCATGTTCTTCCCTTATAAAAGCCGCGGAGAATGGAAGCGACTTCTTTGGTTGACTCTCAACATACTTCACACACTTCGCTTGTAATGATTTTCTTATCACTGTACTACTCTACTCGGTTTCTACTATCGAAGCTTCTCGCCGCTCTTATGGAATTCTGATGTAGCCATCTGCAAATGGTGTTTCATGTATTTTACTGGCCTTGGCCTATACACGAGCCCCATGCAATGTTAGTTTCATATCCATCTATTTGCAAGGACAGCAAACTTTACCAACTCAGAGTTGACATTGGAATCTGAGAAAGGAGAGTACTCAGTAGGAGTAGCATCCGAGCTTAGAGCCCCCTTCATCGTCGCAATGGCCTCAGATGCAGAGTCGTAATACTTCTTACCCTTCATATTGCTAGCAGAAGAGTTGTTCAGCACGAACAAGACATCCGTATGCCGGTAAACGGAGCGTGTATGAATCTGCCCCCGGCCAAAGTCCGGGTCACTACTATGTACAAGGAACTTAGTTGATATTATCGATGGAAACAGTTCTAACTACACAATACAGCGGGCTTCTTTCGACATTCTCTTGCAGGAAAATGCGCCGATAAGAGCTCAAGGTATCCAGTTAACCACTTCGATAGGTGGTTGTTTTCCAAGACTCCAAAGTGGTATGCCACCAGGAACTGGATATCGTTATCAGCATACGGTCGGTTTTCACCAGAGAGCGATTCACATCCACCAGATAATATTTCACGTCACCAGATTCCGTCTCCATACTCCAGGATTTCCAATTTCACCAGAGCACGATCCTCCTGATGCTTTCTGGCCACCGGAATTCTACACATGAGCTCAAGACATCCAGCTGACCAGCTCAGTGGGCATACTTACATGTATGTTGAAATGAATAATCTAGTCGCGTTGCAAAATGCGAGTACTATACATACGAGGCTTGATAATAGTCTCCAAGCTTTGGGAGCTGAAACATCTGCTTTGATCCATATCACTCCATGTTCTGTCTTATATTCCGCTCTAATCGTTGCTCCTCTGTTTCCTTTTCACATTCTTCTACTCTAGCCCAAATCCAGTGACGGAGACAAAATCTGAGTCCCAAATACCAGATCGATTTCATCGAGTCGCTGTATATTTGCAAGACGAATTCTTGGTCGTTCTCTGACACCTGTTGACATCATGAAATTGTCCGCCATTGAGGATTGCGTTGGGTTGCCACCAACTCTCTCCCTTTGAGACATTGAAATAATTCCGAGTCCAGCAAGTCTTTTCCCACGGTACTAAAGATCTGCCACCCTGCCGCAGGGGCAACAAAAACGGAGCCAATATGATCGAGTTTGCATCACTTTCCCCTTGGGAGGTCGCGGCAGGCTTCAAAAGTGCAGGTCGATTGAGACACAGAGGTACGAGAATCGCTACGCATAATCTATTAAGGAACAGGCTTGTGTTTTGACGTAAATTTGTTTGAATTACGACACTGCAATTTTTAATTTTTTGGCGGCTGCTGCTGCTGTATTTGTACAGTAGAAACCCGGATAGGCATAATGTCGCTCAGGTATCCCAAGTAGTCGGAAGTTGCGGGTAGCTTTTCGCAAAAATCCCCAGATCTTGAAAAATTGTTTCGTCGCCTACACAGAACACGATTAGTGATGAATTTCCATTAGCGTGGGAACAAATCTTACCCTTCAAGGCTTGAGTCCGGGATTCATTCTCTTGTTCCAGTTTCTCAAGTTCTTGGCCCGGCTCTTGCTCGTGGGGCTCTTTCTTCCCTTCGGCCACACCAGCTTTGCCGAGACTATCCTGCGCTTCGCCAATAAGCAAAATTTGAGCGTTTGGGTAGTTGATGAACTCTGGCTCAAGAGGGACCCATCGAAGATCTCCGAATTTCTCTTTGACTCTGGTATCCGTGTTAAGTTCGGGTTCATCAGGCAGGGTGCATAGGGGCGACTTACGGTTCAGGGTATTCTGGATCCTTCGGCAATTGTCCAACTGGAGGACCTGGGAACTTGGGGTTCTTCGACTGAGCTATCCAGCTGCCACGCTCATGGAGACCGAAGTTTTCCTGGATCTCCCCCAGCTCTTTAGGCAAGGTAATGATATACGCGAGATGAGATGCGCGTGTGGTCGAGGTGATGGCATAGACCCCTTCCGCATACGGTTTAGCCTCTTGCGTTGTACGCTCCCCCTTGGTTTTGGTCTGGTAAGTCGTGCTGGCGATGAAATTTTCCTGCAGGTCTTTCATGGATTGGCCAGCCTTTTCCACAAAGGCCATGTCCCTCTCGGTATGGGAAGTGGGGAACTTTTTCTTCGGTAGCATAATGACACGACACTTAGCATCCTTGTCGAGAGGGCCTTGTCCCTTGTCCAGTTCGGCGCCTAGAGGAGTCGGGCGAAGGACAGCAAAACTTCGTGCAACTTCGTCCATGCTGTGCGGATCCTCTACATTGACGCGAGGTCTGAAGAAGAAGTATATGATGCCTTTTTCGAGAATATTGAATGGCACCACGTCTTCCCTTTCTTCAGACATTTTGACACCAAGTTCAGTGGGTGGAGCAGGTCCAGGCTGTGGCTCTTGGGACGCTGAGGTCGGTGGGTGAGAAGGAGCCTCTTCTGACTTCACATCAGGCCGTTCTTCCTTCGGAGCGTCAATTACGAGGTCTGAGTTTCGATCGGGCGACTCATTTTTGGGCTCTGGCCTGGAATCTTCCGTCTTGGACTCCTCCGTCTTGGAATCCTCCGTTTTGGAATCCTCTTTCTTCTTCTTGGGTTGATTTGTTTTTTCAGAGGCAGCCTTCCGCTTTGAACCTGTAGAGTTACCATCCGTAGAGGCTGTAATAGCCTTCTTCGCCTTTTGGGCGGCTTGACGATTAGACGCACGAGTAGCCATGTTGATGACTTTCTCTCGAGTGTTGTGGAGACAAGTGGATTTCTTATAGAAGTGTTCGCAGCCACTCGCATTCACAGGTCATGATATAGAAATGACGTCATTCATACATGGACGTCACATGTTAGATCACTTTCACTGAACGACACATCGAGGTATTTGGAGGACCCCCCCCCCTCTGGACTTCAATCGATGTCCATGTCGTCCGTCAAAGCACTTTCGGGAGATGATTCGGCGCTCTCGTCGCTTGATCGCATCTCGGACCCCGAACTCTCCTCTAGCGTCTCACGGAAATCATAGAGTGAAGGCTGAATTGTATCCCCTTGGAGTCTGCTGCGACGGCGTCGTCTCTTGGGGCTCAGACCAAATTGAGATGCAGAAAGCAGCTGATCGCCAGATCTCGATTGCTTAACATGGGGGAAAGAAGAACAGGGATGAATCACATTGCTTGCACTGCCTGGTTTTCGCTTCTGGCCTCTGGCGTGTCCGACGTAAAGTATGTCTAAGCCACTTCGGGTGCAGACATTACCCATATCATCCATATCATCGACCAAATCACGCTGCCATCGCTCAAAGTTGTCTGGCAGACATGGCAGTAGCAGGGGACCCACGGGCGGAGGATCTTCGGGATCTTCAGGCTCTTCAATGGCGTAAGGTCGGAATAATCTTTCCTCCTCCATATCCGGTGGTAGACTCGAAGCTATACTTTCTTGTTCAGTCGCGGGTGTTGATGGCTCAGAGCCGTTCGAATGGTCCCCACTGCTGCTCGACGAGGTTTCAGATAGATCGTTCAGATCAGCAGATTGTCCAATCGGTCCCGGGTCAATGTCAAGATCCAGAGGCTCTATAAATATCTTGGAACTCGTATCCGTCATAGATTCATCGAGAGGGGATATGTAGGAGTATCGTCACCATGTGAAGAAATCCCTGGTTATTTTCAAGATGATGACGCGGTTTCATACAATTTGTTGTGTGTGGCTTGAAATAGGGTTATCGGCATATAAAACAGGTTTGTAGTAAGGGAAAAGGCTTAAGAGCGAGCATACTTTTAATCTGGGAATTCTAAGAAAGCAATCGAAACCGTTGCTACCGATCAACGGACTATGGTGTTCCAGATGTTTCCAAGCGGGGAGCAGCCAGTATGCTTTGGTCACCAATAACGAGCCGCCACTCAGGGAAAGTACCCACCGACGTGAGTTCCCTCATCTCGATCCCATTTAGGCTAACCAAAAGAGCAAATATCGGATAGGAGCTCCTGTAAAGCCAATAATACCATGGTTAGCGGGGGTTTGAGTTTCTTCTATAGGGCATCAAGCAGTATTCCGCCATAGTAGACTAGTGGTGGTACCTGTCTGCTCTACAGCAGGTTCCCGCTCACCGCCCACGACCATGATTGGCTCCCACGATTCGCTTACACAATAAGTCCACGTTTAGTTTACCTTGTTAACAACTTGCTACGCTACAAGCAAAGGCATCCAACCACCGTTGCGCCTCCACTCCATCTTCCCCCTGGTGGATGCGCTGGTTGTCTCTGTGATCTTTCCTTTTCTCGCGTGCGGAGCTTGCAGCTGTCCGGTGCGGCTCCGGCCAAATTTCCCAAGATGCAGTCGTCTCCAAACATGCTCACGAAGGTACGCCCTCGATCTCCGCCGATGGGCTCGGTGGCCTCCCAATGACCTCCCGCCTGCTTCTTTGGGTCCAATTGAACTTACTGACCACTTCTTTCAATCTAGTTTGAGTCAAAATCCTCCAGAGCAAAGGGAATCGCATTCCACCCCAAGCGGTCAGTTCGTCCTGCGGGGATACCTTACACGTTCATGATAAACCGCCGATGCTAATGTCCAACAATACAGACCATGGATTCTCGTTTCTTTACACTCATCCACCATCCAACTATGGGACTATCGTATGGGAACACTCATCGACCGATTCGAAGAACATGACGGCCCTGTGCGCGGCGTCGACTTCCACCCAACACAACCCCTGTTTGTCTCCGGAGGTGATGACTACAAGATCAAAGTCTGGAACTACCAGACTCGGAGATGCTTGTTCACATTGAATGGCCACTTGGACTATGTGCGCACAGTTTTCTTCCACCCCGAGCTCCCCTGGATTTTGTCTGCGTCGGATGACCAGACCATTCGAATCTGGAATTGGCAGAACCGATCTCTCAGTAAGTGGTATTCACGTCCGTCTCCAGCCCCGAACAATTCTTATATATTCGTTTCCTTGATTAGTCTGTACTATGACCGGCCACAACCATTACGTTATGTGTGCCCAATTCCACCCTACTCAGGACCTCATCGCCTCTGCCTCCCTTGACCAGTCTGTCCGCATCTGGGATATCTCCGGCCTGCGAAAGAAGCACTCCGCCCTACGTCGATCTCATTCGAAGACCAAATGGCGCGCGCCAATCCCAATCAGGCTGATATGTTTGGAAACACCGATGCCATTGTAAAGTTCGTATTGGAGGGCCATGATCGTGGCGTGAACTGGGTGTCGTTCCATCCCGAGTTGCCCTTGATCGTCTCGGCCGGTGATGACCGCTTGATCAAGCTTTGGCGCATGAGCGACACCAAGGCTTGGGAGGTTGACACTTGCCGTGGTCATTTCCAGAATGCCTCGGCTTGTTTGTTCCACCCACACCAGGATCTCATCCTTTCCGTGGGTGAGGACAAGACCATCCGTGTTTGGGATCTGAACAAACGGACCTCTGTCCAGTCATTCAAGCGCGACCTCGACCGATTCTGGGTTATTGCTGCCCACCCAGAGATGAACCTGTTCGCGGCGGGCCACGACACCGGTGTCATGGTGTTTAAGTTGGAGCGAGAGCGTCCTGCTTCTGCCATTCACCAGAACCAGCTCTTCTACATCACGAAGGAGAAGCACGTCAAGTCATATGATTTCGTCAAGAATGAAGAGTCACAGTCCTTGCTCTCCCTGCGCAAGCTCGGCTCTCCTTGGGTCCCGCCACGGACACTTTCCTACAATCCCGCTGAGCGGGCCATTCTGGTTACGTCGCCTGCCGACAGTGGCACATACGAGCTAATTCATCTTCCCCGGGATGCCACTGGCGCTGTGGAGCCTACCGATGTCAAGCGCGGTCAGGCTACATCTGCAGTCTTCGTTGCTCGCAACCGTTTTGCTGTGTTCAACCCTGCTAGCCAACAGGTTGATATCAAAGATCTCAGTAACTCTACCACCAAGACCATCAAGCCCCCTGCTGGAACAACCGACATCTACTTCGGAGGCGCTGGCTGCCTTCTGTTCATCACCCCTACTACAGTTGTCTTGTTCGACATCCAGCAGAAGAAGCAACTCGCCGAGGTCACTGTCAGTGGCGTCAAATATGTTGCGTGGTCTAACGACGGTCTTTACTGTGCTCTGCTCAGCAAACACAATGTCACTATCGTCACCAAGACTCTCGAGCAGGTGAGCACTTTGCACGAGACTATACGCATCAAGAGTGCCACCTGGGATGATGCTGGTGTCTTGATCTACTCCACCTTGAACCACGTCAAGTACTCTCTGCTGAATGGCGATAATGGAATCATCCGCACTTTGGACCAGACTGTTTATCTTGTGCGTGTTAAGGGCCGCAACGTCTATTGTCTGGACCGTAACGCTAGCCCCTCGCATCCTCGAGATTGACCCTACTGAGTACCGATTCAAGCTCGCCCTTGTCAAGCGTAACTACGATGAGATGCTTCAGATCATTAAGACTTCCAGTCTGGTTGGTCAGAGCATCATTTCTTATCTGCAAAAGAAGGGTTACCCCGAGATCGCTCTGCAATTCGTTCAAGACCCGCAGACCCGTTTCGACTTGGCTCTCGAGTGTGGAAACCTGGACGTTGCCATCGAGATGGCCAAGGAATTAGATCGCCCCAACTTCTGGACCAGATTGGGAGCCGAGGCATTGGCCCACGGTAACCACCAGACCGTTGAGATGGCCTACCAGAAGCAGCGCAACTTCGACAAGCTTTCCTTCCTGTACCTATCAACTGGTGACCAGGATAAGCTTTCTCGTATGGCCAAGATCGCTTCCCACCGCGGTGACTTCACCTCCCGTTTCCAGAACGCTGTGTACCGTGGAGATATCGAAGACCGCATTGAGATGTTCAAAGAGGTTGATTTGTGTACGTTGAACACCCTTTACAAACTTGTTGCGGAACACTCTTTACTAATTACAGACAGACCCCCTGGCTTACCTTACTGCGAAATCTCACGGCTTGACCGAAGAGGCCGAGTCTATCCTCGAGGCCGTTGGATTGACAGAGGACCAAATTACCTTGCCATCTTTGGAACAACCCCTGAAGGTCGCTCACCCAATTGTGCCAACCTTCAAAGCTGCCTGGCCTGTTAAGGCTGCTGGCCACTCTTCATTTGAGAAGGCTCTGCTTGGTGAAGTTGGAGCCGTTGATGAGGAGGCTGCTGCCGACGGCTTTGATTTTGAAGATGATGAGCAGGAGACTACCCTTGCCAAGGAGACTTTGGATGACGATGAGGAGGATGCCTCCGGATGGGACATGGGCGATGATGTCAATGTTGAGGAGGATGTGGATTTTGTCAACGTGGAGAGCACTGAGGCTGGTGCTGGCAGCTCAGAGGCTGATCTCTGGGCTCGTAACTCCCCGCTGGCGGCTGATCACGTTGCAGCAGGCTCATTTGATACGGCCATGCAACTACTCAACCGCCAGGTTGGTGCCGTCCACTTTGCTCCCTTGAAGCCCCGCTTCCTTGAGGTTTTCAAGGCCTCCAAGACTTACCTCCCCGCCACCGTTGGCTTACCTCCTCTTGTCAACTACGTACGAAGAACCACCGAAGAGACCGACAGCCGCAAGCTCCTTCCAATCATCCCCCGGGATTTGGAGACTGTCGCCACTGTCGACCTCCAGGAAGGTTACACTGCCATGCGTAGCAACAAGCTGGAGGATGGTGTGAGAATCTTCAAGGGCATCCTTCACACTTTGCTCGTCAACACTGTTTCCTCCGAGGCTGAGGTGGCGCAAGCACAAAAGATTATTGCTACCGCTCGGGAGTACATCCTTGCTATGACAATCGAGCTTGAGCGCCGAACCCTCCCTACTGAGGGACAGGACAATCTCAAGCGCAGCCTCGAATTGTCAGCCTACTTCACAATCCCCAAGTTGGAAGTCGCTCACCGTCAGCTTGCATTGATGGCTGCGATGAAGCTTGCCTTTGCGAACAAGAACTACAACTCCGCTCTGGGCTTCGCTAGCCGGATGCTAGCCAACGGCGGCTCTGCTAAGCTTCTTGAACAGGTAAGAATGCCACTCCAGAATAGAAAGGTTCTTTGATTTGATGCTCACCCATGTTACTTTACAGGCCAAGAAGATCAAGGCTCAGTGCGAACGCAACCCCTCAGATGCCATTGACATCGATTTCGATCAATTTGCCGAATTCGATATTTGTGCTGCTTCTCACACCCCCATCTTCAGCGGCTCCCCCTTCGTCACCGACCCGTTCACCGGTGCGAAGTACCACCCGCAATACAAGGGAAGCGTGGACCGGATAGCAGAGGTTACAGAGATTGGTGCACCAGCCAGCGGTCTACGTTTGTTTGTTCCTGGGCAATTCTAAATTTTGCATGACGAAGTTTGACGGGCTGTCCAATTGGTTTCCGTCTGCTGGCATGAGTTTACAAAATGGCTTCTATTCAATCTTCTGCTCAAGAAGCTGTGTCTATGGTGGCGCTTTTTTGGGAGACACACCCTATGTCTAGATGTCTCTGTACTCAAGATTATAATTGTTTAGCGGTTTTAGTTTATGCGAATTGGTCCTGTTCACTTGTGCAACGCTCATAGATTTTTCCTCCCTTTTTCTTCAAGTGTAACTAGTTCGACATCAATGCATAGTTATTGAAATCTTAGACCCAAAGTATGCAGTATTTTACAATTTCCAATCCAATCTAAATGCAAGGTTTATCTTTGATACAAAAAAGTGGAGAGCTATCAACGCTTGAGTGGAGAGTCTGCTCATCCCAGTCCTCAAGGCAAAGGGAAGCGTCTCAGTCACACCTCCCATCCTTCCATCCAGTCCGCCACCGCTCCTCCCATAGCCGACAATCGAACTCTTTTTTCCCGAGCTTGCGATTCACCTCGTTATGCGCCTCGCACATCCACCACCCAAACTCCTTGCGCCCCTTCAGCTTCGGCTTGTTCTGCCCGCTTGGGTGCGCCATCCACGCCTGGAAATCGTCCGCGCATACCCAGCATGGGTACAGCTTGGAAAAGAGCTTCAAGAAACCACCCATGTCTGCTTGTTGCTGGGTGCTGGCTGTCTCGGGGTATGTGGCTGCCATCGAGTGCAGGAGGGTCCAGGTGGAGCGGCCGAGAGCTTCGACATCCGGTGGGCAATCAGGACGTGGGGAAGGAGCCTGTGAGGTTGTGGTGGGTGTTGAGCTGGAGCTGGTTGTGTTTCCTTTGGATTGCTTCGTCATAGCAAGCCATGAGGAGACGGAGGTGCAGGTTCGGCAGCTGGAGGGCAAGTGTTAGTTTTCCTTCTTGGTAGATAAGCCTTGTCTGATTGCGGGCCTCCTTACGGTTTGCCATCCTTGTCGAGCACAACGCCTTTGGGGAGCGGTGCTTGGGAGTCATCTTGGGATTGAGTTGCGCCTGCGGGCATCTTGGGGAACGCGGTGTCCACTTTGCTCGTGTTTTGGGGCCTGAGCGGGTCCTGATTGGGGTCCGCCATATTTGATGCTGCGATTGGGTATCTTCCAGCGTGTGGTGAGCAGTGGCTTGGGAGTGAAGTTCTCAATTCTTTGATTTCTAATGAATTCCAATGCGGGAAAGGCGGACCGGATCGACTAAGTCAACTCCTTATCGCTTATCGCATTATCAGCCCCGAAGGTACATACATTGACGTTTATTAGTGTCTGTAACCCCCAGCACATCTCTCCCGCACCAGTTCAAACTCCTTGACTCAAGTATTCTTGCCAAATGGGGTTCTCCTTTCCGGCAGACCATCGAGCTAGCGGTCCGCGAAGCCCAGAGAACCGGTTCATATGGCCTAGGCTTAGAACACTAAACCCTGTCCCTGGGTCAACGATCGCTGGGTCCGCTCCGGCTTGCAGGAGAACCTCTGCAACTGCATAATTATGGCGATTACTGGCAGCAAAGAGGGCGGTTGCACCAACCCGACCTCCGGGGGCATCAATATCGAGTTCAGAATCTGAAGCAAGGATGGCTTTGACCACAGACATCATTCCGAATGAAGCGGCATAGTATAGAGGCTGCGTCATTTCAATCACACTGGCGTCGACTCCGGGGATTAGCGTCTGCACCCAAACTCCAAAGTTCCCTCGACGCGGGAGCTTTCCAGTGTCAAAGAATCGTTTCACGAGCTTCTGCTCTGCTTCTCCCAGTTCGCAGGATGCAGCGTGATCCGCCCAGTAGTGTGCGGCATATCTAATGAACCTGTACTGCGCGATATACCGCGTGGATTCGCGACGATCAGGCTCATATCCACCTTTAAAGTTGTCAAGGCAAAGGTACGATAGGCACTTGCGCATCATGGTAGAAGTAGCAGTCGCAGGATCCAGGCTGAAGTACTTCACTCGCGAGGTTCGAATCCATTCGGAGGTGAGGAATTCTTTCACAGAGGCATGAGCCAGTCGTATCTGGCCTAATCGATCTTGGCTGATGAGCCCTTGGCAAAGGTGCAGAAGGAGCTGAGGCGGTACGAGCATCATGTCTTGATCCAGCTCCGTACATTCCTCGTCTATGACTACTGCTTCGTTCAGTTCCCCGAGCCAAAATGGACGGGAGGCGAAGCTGAGCCAAAACAAGGCCTCCCGCACGAAAACCCAGTCATCGGGAGAAATTCTCTCGAGTGTGCTGACGTAGGTCTCTCGAAGGGACCCCGGTAAATTACTCAAGGCCAGTTTCATGGCCTTTGCCGTTCTTTGTGATTGTAGATTGTCTAAAGACAGTTGGACCCAACGGAACCTAGCGAATATTGTTAGACTCCAATGCTTGACGGTAAGTTTTTCTCCCCCTTTTCGCGACTCACGATCCGTCTGCATTGTGTAGAAGAGTTTCAGCAATTGAGGCTTTCAGGTCTGGTTTGAGGTTTCTCAGCGTTTCATCGTGGACCAAACGATAATCTATATACGCCTTGATATCCCCACGCATCATCTCCGCGGTGATATCAAAGTTGCGGGTAAGATCCTGGAATGGTACTGCCACTGTTGTCGTGACGATGATACGAACGCTGCTTGACAGATGGGCTATCCTTTGAAGGGATTTCTCGATCCCCTCTCGGTCTTCGCTTTCGTTGATGGCATCCAGAAGCAGGATTACTTGCGACTTTTCAGAGGTCGCTTCGATAATAGCATTTTCAAGTGCAGCGATGTCGGCAGGTGGCTTGTGTGACTGGTTTGTCGGTATCTTGTCGTATATCGCTTTGATTTAGCTCAGTATTGAAGGCTGCTTGGTCGACAGCTGTGCGACAAATGATCCTAGAACATTCAATGGGCTCTGAGTGTCGGAATTACTGATTGTGCAATAGAAGTATGCGATATTTGTGGACGGATCGCGCGATAGTTCGTCAACAATTTGAGCACTGCAACGTGTTAGTCTTGCTGGTTTTAGGAATATATCCTTGTATGCCTTACAATAATGTAGTTTTCCCAGTTCCAGCTGTCACGCCCGATTAGCCTGCTTTTGTTCAAGTGGTCGGTGCAGGAACGATCTTTCTACTTACATTTGCCCACAAGATAAAAGATCTTTTCCTGATTCTCATATCGAAGCCAGTGTTTCAGCTTCCCAGTGATGAACCACTTGCCAGATATGACCGGACGGCCTCTAGACACTCTCAAATGGGTATCTCCTGGGCTCACGGGGGCAATCCACCGATAAAGCTCCCTGTTGGTCTGTTGTGTTCGCTCCTCGTCTCGAATGCGCAAATCTTCACTCATGGATCTTGCCAGACTTCTTATATCTTGTTGTATATCACGCTCTACCGCCGCACTATCGGCCATCAAAACAAGGATAAGCCATGACTTGACTCGCTCCAGCGTAACCAGATGAGTGCTGACGTCTTCTTTGGACATAGGCCATTCCAGTTTCTGTTTGATCTTCTGAAACTTGCTTTCTGGAGGCTCAAGGTCCTTCAATATGGATTGAAGAAACTCGTTCGTCTGTTGTAAGACCCTGTCTAGTGTGCTTCGATCAAACCCGCTGGACGTTTCTGATTCATACTCGACATGCTCGAATTTCGAGGTCTCACCCGAGCTCTGCGCAGCCAAGTGTTCTAAAATCCCTTTTAGCGCGAATAGTTCTTCACTGAGCTTGCGGATTTCTGCTTTTGCGCTTTTCACGGTTTTGGCGTATTGGATTATACTCGCCAGGATGTGGCTGACATCTATGATAAGGCCAGTGATGGAGATTGGGTCAGCCATATTGTTCCGACACGCGCCCAGGCAGGTAGGTCGTGTACTCTCGGCTCTTTCTTCTTTCTTTATTTCTAGTGATCACTGATCAAACCTGGGGTTGATGTCCGGCCTGCTTATGGTGTGGGCGGGGTAGTGGGCCCGCTTCGTATTTAGACCCTGCGTAGGGCACGAAAACGCCCAGGCAAAAATAGCTTCCACTAGTTGAATATCAACTTTCAAGCTGATGCTCTTTTCAAATGGAGTGGGTTGCTCAAACCAGTCCAGAATGTATTCAGGATTCAAGTTCTGCAGGGCATAGAGTATGAAGTTCTCAAAACGTCGAGTTGAGTCCTCAGCCGGCCCAGTGCATTTTATGTATCGGGCCCGGACGTAGAAAACATTGGAGCTTGTCGTTGTTCGAGCTCTCTTGAATCTTGAACCCTTATCGTTATAATTGTTTATAAGTTCCTCCATGAGCCTGCGCAGTTTTAGGTTAGATATCAAGCCACAGGCAGGAGCTGGCAGGCACCCTAGTGGCCTGAAGTACTAGAATGAACATTCGGATCTACAATCTACCCTGCATAACTAGGCATATAATGAGCGCCCCGTGGAGATACTTTCACTTCAACACTCTTCAATTTGACAGGGAAAAGTCACTTGAAGTGTGGCTAGACATTTTGCATGCAGCTAAACATGAATATACACCATGTTGGGTATTCAACTGTATCGATATCTCTGACCCTCAAGTTCGGTGGTCGCCATGCGCTTTGTCATCCGCCTGTTACGGGCGGGACCCGCATCAGCTCCGCAGGGCCACGCGTGGAGACGTGTATCCCTACTTCATTGCGATTTCAATTGACGTGCCCTCCTTCGAAATACACGTCATTCGTTTAGATCAGTGGAACAAGTACAAAGCGACATCCACTGGCACCTATTTCCAAGATGTCGGACTCAGAATCTGACCGAGAGCACAACTCTCTCACTCCTTCCGACCAGAGTCTCGAACAATCCTTGCGCGATGAAGTCGCAAAAGTGTTCAAGTCTGGAAAGATGGAGGAATTGACGGTGAAGCGAGTGCGGCTGGCTGCGGAGAAAAGCCTTGGGCTTGCAGAGGGCTACTTCAAGACTACGGGAGATTGGAAGACGAGGAGCGAAAAGATTATTAAGGACGAGGTGGTAAGTTTACTTCGTTTTATTATGCCTTTTAGTCCCATATATTGACCGCATGTCCATCCACAGGAAAAGCAAGAAGCCGCACCCGAGGAGCCAAGAGAAGAAGTACCGCACGAGCCACAGCCCAAGAAGAAAGCCGCACCCAAGCGTTCTAAAAGCGATGCTGCGCCCAAGCCAAGAAAGCGTCAGAAGACCCAGACGCCCGAGTCTGAAGATGATCTCGCCGGTTCGCCGGTCGTGGAAAGTGAGGAAGAGTCCACAAAGCCTAAGCAGGGGTCAACTGCCAAGGCAAAGAAGGGGGCCAAGTCAAAGGAACGCGAGGTGTCGGTGGAGGCTGCAGACGCCCCAAATGAAGACATCGATATGGAAGATAAGCCCACAGAATCTACCGCAGACCTCGCCAAAGATGACTCCGAGAGCGAGATGTCCGTTGTCCTAGACGAGGAACCAGAGCCTGCACCCAAGAAACGGAAGAGTGCCAAGGGACCGGCTAAGAAGGGCAGAAAGACTGCCAAGCCGCCTCCGAAAGAGAAAGACGAACAAGACCCAGACCAAGCGGAAATAAAGAGGCTACAGGGTTGGTTGGTCAAGTGTGGCATCCGCAAGATGTGGTTTCGTGAACTGGCTCCATACGAGACACCCAAGGCCAAGATCAAGCATCTCAAAGATATGCTAGAGGAGGCCGGTATGACAGGACGATACTCGCAGGAGAAAGCAAACAAGATCCGGGAGGAGCGAGAACTCAAAGCAGACTTGGAACAGATCCAGCAGGGCGCTCAGCAGTGGGGCGACAGTGGAGGCTCTCGACGACGTACTGCTCGAGGGCAACAACCGCTCAAAGTCCAAGATGATGATGACAATAATGAAGAGAGCGAAGAAGAGACCTCTCAGAAGCGTATCCCTCGGGGTCGGCAATCGCTGGCCTTCCTTGACGATGAGGATGGTGAAGAAAGCGATTGATACTGAGTAGCCGTGAAGTATATGACATCAGTGCACCTATATTCCCCCGGAATTATTCCTCATTCGCATCGATAATTGGATTTTGGTACTCCTTTGGCGCATCCACGTGCGCAGCAACCACGGCATGACTGTATACCCTTTCACCGGCCGGGCTTGGGGCCACCCATACGTTGGGCAGTTAGGCTGAATACAGCGACCGAGGAAAGAAAGAGAACTAGGTTGTAGAACTGTAATGGGTTAGAACTTGGATTATCCTAGAGGAGAATGCAATAGGGAGGGGATATATACCGCTGTTCGGGAGTACTCGCTTTCCTCGGCCTCTGTACGAGCCTCAACGAAAAGACGCCGCAAGTTAGGGAGATTAGCCTAGGCACCATTAGCACTAGAATCGATCAGACGAGGTAGGATTACCCACCATTGGTAAACACGATCAGTGGGGAAGAGGAGGGAGGCTTGGATTAGGAGGTCAAGAACGGAGCGGGAAGGTCGAGACCATTTGTGGACAACTTTCGATCCCCGAACACCCTTTCTCTCCTTCCCACCATCCGCTCTTGGCTCATCCCCGACCCCCACATCTTAAGGGTCTTTTTCGTCAATCAATGTCCGTGTTGAGCGAGGAAGGAATGGTTTGAATTTCGCCTCCGATCGCTTCGTCCGTTTTCCACACCCCAAGTCGCGCGACCGCTGCGAGCTTGCGATTCCCCGCAGTCGCCTTCAACTCCTCGACCACACCCGCACAAAATCCCCGATTCTATTGGCGGCGACATAGTAAAGCCGCTGCCGGAGCTGCAAATCTCTCAGCATGGCGATGAATAAGATCCGTGGCGCCTTTGCGGTGCCCCGAAAAGGAGAGACCTTTGAATTGCGAGCTGGCCTTGTGTAAGGTTTCCTATTGCAGAACAATGCAACTCCCTACCCGACAGCCTAAAAAACCCCCCCAAAAAATGAAATAAAACACCACAGCTAACGTTTTTTCCGGGTAGCTCTCAATATGCTTACGAGCGGTATGTCCACCCGGGATTGCTAAGAAAACCAGTAGTGGTATAGTGGTGAGCGATGCGTGGCTGACTGCAAGCAGGAAGGAATCGATTCAAAGGACAATTATGGCCATGACCCTAGGCAAAGATGTCTCAGCGCTATTCCCCGATGTTCTCAAGAACATTGCAACCTCCGATCTCGAACAAAAGAAGCTGGTTTACCTCTATCTCATGTAAGCGTCAGTCTACATTGATAGGGGCGACATACAATTGCTAACCGTGCATTGTAGGAACTACGCCAAATCACACCCTGACCTTTGTATCCTCGCCGTGAACACTTTTGTTCAGGATTCGGAAGACCCCAATCCGCTGATCAGAGCCCTTGCTATTCGAACGATGGGATGTATTCGCGTGGATAAGATGGTGGATTACATGGAAGACCCCCTGCGCAAGACTCTTCGTGACGAATCACCATACGTACGAAAGACTGCTGCAATCTGTGTAGCAAAGCTGTTTGACCTGAATCCAGCAATGTGTCTCGAAAACGGATTCTTGGAGATGCTTCAGGAGATGATTGGTGACCCTAACCCAATGGTGGTTGCCAACTCTGTCACCGCACTCTCAGAGATCCAGCATACCGCGCCTGAGACTAAGGCATTACAAGTCACTCCCAACACTCTACGAAAGATGCTCATGGCACTGAATGAATGTACAGAATGGGGTCGCGTAACAATTCTCTCAACGCTTGCCGAGTACCGCGCAGCCGACGTCAAGGAATCTGAGCATATCTGTGAGCGAGTCGCTCCCCAGTTCCAGCATGTCAATGCTAGTGTGGTTCTCGCGGCTGTCAAGGCAGTGTTTCTCCACATGAAGTTTGTAGGACCTGAGCTGGCTAAGACTTATTTGAAGAAAATGGCCCCTCCATTAGGTAAGAGGTGCAATCATTTCTTTTCTCATTGCACACTAACCTAATTGTAGTGACGCTTGTTTCATCGGCCCCCGAGGTGCAATACGTCGCCTTAAGAAACATCGATCTTCTGCTGCAGAAGCAGCCCGACATCCTGACCAAGGAGCTCCGTGTCTTCTTCTGCAAATATAACGATCCGCCCTATGTCAAATTCCAGAAGCTTGAAATCATGGTCCGGATAGCAAATGATCGCAATGTGGACCAGCTTTTGGCTGAATTGAAGGAATACGCTCTTGAAGTCGATATGGATTTCGTCCGTCGCGCCGTTCGAGCAATCGGCCAGGTTGCTATCAAAATTGAGGGTGCCAGCGAGAGATGTGTCAATACGCTATTGGATCTGATAAACACTAAGGTAAACTACGTTGTGCAGGAAGCTATCGTGGTGATCAAAGATATTTTCCGAAAGTACCCTGGCTACGAAGGTATTATCCCGACTCTTTGTCAATGCATTGATGAGCTCGATGAGCCCAACGCTCGGGCTGCATTGATTTGGATCGTGGGTGAATACGCTGAGAAGATTGTCAATGCTGGTGACATCCTGGGTGGTTTCGTGGATGGATTCAATGAGGAATTTTCTCAGGTTTGTGACGCCGCCCTATCTTCAGTTGTGCTTTTTATATACTGATGTTTCTAGACTCAACTTCAAATCCTCACCGCTGTGGTCAAGCTCTTCCTTAAGCGACCTGAAAAGGCCCAGGGTCTTGTGCAACGAGTGCTCCAAGCTGCTACTGCTGAGAACGACAACCCTGATGTTCGTGATCGAGCCTACATCTACTGGCGGCTTCTGTCCAACACGAGTGATCAAAATGCCACGAAGAAAATTGTTCTTTCCGAGAAGCCTCCGATTGTCACCACCATCTCCACGCTTCCTCCAGCCCTCTTGGACCGCCTCCTTCAGGAGCTTTCTACTCTATCCTCTGTTTACCACAAGCCTCCCGAGCAGTTTGTTGGACAGGGTCGGTTCGGCGCCGACGCTGTTCAACGAGCCGCTATCGAGTATGTGTTTGTCCTACTGATTATAAGTCGCTTTTAATCCTAACAATTCACGTAGGGAACAGCTCCAGAATGCGCGCGAGAACCCGTTGGCGGCCGCAGCGGCCGCAGCGGTCAGCGGATCTGCACCGTCGGCGCAGGCACAAAACCACGTCGAGAACCTGCTGGACATCGATTTCGACGGTGGCGCCCCTGCTTCGGCACAGAAGGAGCCTACTGCTGGCATGTCTGGTCTGGAGGGCCTGGCTGGCACTCCTGTGCGAGTCCAGTCTCCTGCGGTTGGCTCCTCATCGCCCGCCCCTCAGGCCAGCAACAACCTGGACGACTTGCTCGGTGTATTCGGAGACTCAGGAGCTACACAGCCCTCATCAAGCGGTGTCAATGCCGCCTCTGGTGATCTGATCAATGGCTTCGACGGCCTCGATCTGTCCAGCCACTCTGCTCCGCCCGCGAACAGCCAGCAGAAGACTAACGAGGATATCATGTCGCTTTTCTAGGGACCTGTAAGGTATAGCGTCCCTAGCCACTGGGCTGGTTGTTTTTATATCCATGTTTTGTAAGCGAGGATTTCAACAGAACGAGATAGAGCAGTTTCTTCTTCATACTTGTTTAATATTTTATTTTTCTACCTCATCTGGTGGCATGGTGTCGGATCCTAAAAAGCGCGGTACGTACATTGCTGGGTTGGAATTTCGCCACTTCTTGCCGATCGCCAATCCGTTTCGAGTTCTCCAGTAACCTAGATCCAGTGGCCTGACATCATGTCGATTTCGGCAGAGACAGATAAGCAAACAAGCTCAAACACTGCGTCAGGTCAGCCGTAGATCGGCCATGGACATAGACACCGGTTATGTCCGGTAGATGACATTGGGCCACATATTTTTCGGGAAGTGGGACAGGGCATGTCTTGTTATCGTCGGTTCCACTCGTTTTCAGGATCCAGATTTCGTATCTTCGAAAATTCTCGAGGGGCGGAGTTTCGGAGTCGATGGCCCTGCCGGAGCGTCGGCACCCTCGCCTCATTTTGCGCGAGAGCAACCCATAGCTGGAGAATCCACGCATTACGTATATGTCAAGTTTCTAATCTACACCGCCAATCGGAGTAAGGAAGCACCGTAGCTTAAGTGCTTATGTGCTTATTCTTCAGGCGATTAGTGCAAACGGAAATTTATGCAATTTGAGGATGTCAACCATGCATGCTCCACAACTCCGAGCTCCACCGAATCTTTCCTGAAGCCTTGTGTTTGATTACCAATTACGTATCATGGAATGGAGATTCGGAATTCAATGGAACCAGTGGTTCTGCAGAAATTGGTTCAGCTCCACTGGAGTTCCGGAGAGAATGGGTCTCCGTTGATCTATAAAAGGGACCTGGAGTCCTCTTGAGGCCGACATCACTCAATTGAAGCCCTATCAATCCTCCGATACCGTATTCGATCACTATACGCACAAACAAAATCATGTCGCAAACCGATTACAAGTTTGAGGGCTGGATGGGCCTTGACCCCAAGGCCAGCGAAGGGAAGATGGTCTGGCAAGAATTCAAGCCAAAGGCCTGGGAAGAGACCGACGTTGACATTAAAGTCACTCACTGTGGTATCTGTGGATCAGACATGCACACTCTCCGCAGCGGCTGGGTATGTACGACATGGTGCATCGCGAATCACCAGCAGAACTAACTGTATCTTCCACAACAGGGTCCCACCAAGTACCCTTGCTGCGTCGGCCACGAGATCGTAGGAAACGTCGTCCGTGTCGGATCCAAGGTTACCCACCTTTCCATCGGAGACCGTGTTGGCGTCGGCGCGCAAAGCCAGTCTTGCCAGAACCGCAACGGCGACTGCGAGGAGTGTGCCTCCGGCCTAGAGCAGTACTGCAGCAAAGGCATCGTCGGAACATACAACGGCACCTTCATCAACGGCGACAAGTCATACGGCGGCTACTCTACCTATAACCGTGTCCCCGCGCACTTCGCAGTCAAGATCCCTGACTCGATTCCCTCGGCTGAGGCCGCGCCCATGCTGTGCGGTGGTGTGACTTTGTTCAGCCCGCTGAAGCACAACAACTGCGGTCCCGGAAAGAAGGTGGGCATTATCGGTCTCGGTGGTCTGGGTCACTTCGGTGTGCTCTTCGCTAAGGCGATGGGCGCCGACAAGGTCGTCGCTATCTCACGTAAGAAGAACAAGGCGGACGATGCGCTGAAGATGGGCGCTGATCTCTACATCGCCACCGACGACGAGCCCGACTGGGCGACCAAGTATGCTCGCTCTTTGGATCTGATTGTTAGCACTGTCTCTTCTAGTAAGGTGAGTAGGAAAATTTTTATTTTTTTTTTTTGGCTCCGTCTCATCCCCTGGGCTGTGGCAATTTACGATTTGTGGCGACTAATTTTATTTTATAGATGCCGATGGCGGGATACGTTGGCCTGCTGCGCACTGCTGGTGCCTTCGTCCAGGTTGGTCTCCCTGACGACGGAGTTCTCAATGCTCCTGTCCAACACCTTATGCGTCGCTTGAAGATGCAGAGCTCTCTTGTCGGTAGCCCTGGCGAGATTCGCGAGATGTTCGAGCTGGTGGCGGCCAAGGGCGTTAAGCCTTGGATTCAGGAGCGTCCTATGAAGGACGCCAACAAGGCCATCGTGGACATGGATCAGGGCAACGCGCGCTATCGCCTGGTCCTGGTCAACGAGCAGTAATGAAATGACCCTGTGTATAATGTTGTAGAATGATAGAAGAATGAAAGCGCTGTATTTTTGTTGAAACAAATTATTGCGAGCCAATGAAATCGCACGTGAGGCCGCTTTCGGAGCCGCTAGTCCCGATACGGAATCCCCCGCGATGATTCATTTGGATCATTTTGTCTTAATCTTCGACTTTCGTTCTCTCAGGTTCGTTGGTTGAATTCCCTCTGCAAAAGGTCAATTGGCTTCCCATTTGTCCAGTATGTCTCCAAGTCTCTCGCAGAAGTATCTGAGCACCCGTGGTGCCGAGTATGGGGTGAGTCCAAGATCTATGGCGGGGTGTTTGCGACAGGCGCAATATTGAGAGCATTGTTGGCTGTCGCCAGAATCCTGTAGTCGTGGCTATTGTCTTGTGCGGGAAAAAAAGAAAAAAAAGACACTAACAGAGTACCCCTCTCCAGGTCGGCTTCGAAGCTGCCGTGCTTCAAGGCCTTGCGAAAGACGGCGGTCTCTTTGTCCCTGAGGAGATCCCTACCCTGCCTTCCTCATGGAAAGAAGACTGGAAGGATTTGAGCTTCGAGGATTTGGCATTCCAGATTGCTTCTCTTTATATCTCGTCCTCCGAAATTCCCTCCGACGACCTCAAGGATATCGTTAAGCGATCATACGCAACCTTTCGCCACCCAGAACGTACGCCGCTGGTAGACTTGGAGTCTTCCCGGGATCCTTTCATTCTCGAGCTGTTCCATGGTCCTACTTTTGCTTTCAAAGGTGCGATAATCTAGGCCATATGTTCTCTCCCCTGGTGTCTAAACTGACTGAGGTTCAGATGTGGCTCTACAGTTCCTGGGCAACCTATTCGAGTACTTCCTAGTAAGGAAGAACAAAGGCATTGAGGACCCCAAGAAGAGAGTATGTCCGACCCTATATTTCTTTCAGTCCGCGGCCCTCACAAGGTCAGGGTTGTGTTTGACAGTTTCCCGGTCTAACGAGATACCAGCATCACTTAACCATTGTTGGCGCTACTTCGGGCGACACAGGCTCTGCGGCCATTTACGGTGTGCGCGGAAAGAAGGATGTGTCATGTTTTATTCTTTTTCCAAATGGCAGGGTATGTCTTCCAGAGCCTCATGATATGCTGAAAGAGACTGACAGGCCTAGGTATCACCGATCCAACAATTACAAATGACGACCGTTCTCGACTCCAACATCCACAACTTGACTGTGGATGGATACTTCGACGACTGCCAGAATATCGTTAAGGAGCTCTTCGCTGATCCCGAGCTGAACTCTACCCACAACATTGCTGCAGTGAACTGTAAGTGGCCGGACATTTTACTTCCGAATCCAGACTAACAATTCGCAGCCATCAACTGGGCCCGCATCCTTGCCCAGCAAACCTATTACTTCTACGCCTATTTCTCGCTCATCAAGTCTCCCAAGTATAACAAGGCATCAAGCCCCCGTATCGTTGTCCCCAGCGGAAACTTCGGTGACATCCTGGCCGGATTCTTCGCCAACCGCATGACTGGCAGCGAATTAGCCAGCAAGCTTGTCATTGCAACCAACGAGAACGATGTAAGGAAGCACAGCGCAGCTCACATTCAAATCCAGTGCTAAAAAGCCCTAGATCCTCGATCGCTTCTTCCGCAGCGGCGGCCATTACACCAAGAAGGCCATCGGCGCCGAAACCGACACCGTGAAGGAAACCCACAGCCCCGCCATGGACATCCTCGTCAGCAGCAACTTTGAGCGTCTGCTCTGGTATCTCGCCTTTGAATCCGACAGCGCCAGCTCCGTCGAAGAGCGCCGCAAGCACGCCTGCGAGAGCGTGGCCACCTGGCTGAGCCAGCTCAAGTCGCAAGGCGGCTTCCAAGTGCCCGCCGCCGTCCTCGACGGCGCCAAGGCCGAATTCGAGAGTGAGCGCGTCTCCAACGACGAGACTATCGCCACCATCCGCGACGCCTACGTCACCTGCTTCCCCAAGAACGTGGGTGCTGGCAGCGCAAAGAGCTCCAAGACTGGCGGTTATATCCTGGACCCCCACACTGCTGTCGGTGTGGCTGCGTCGCGCCGCTCTATTCAGCGGAACCCGGGGGTTAGCCATATCTCGCTTTCGACGGCCCACCCGGCTAAGTTTGCTAGTGCGGTTGACCTGGCTCTGAGGGGTCAGGATGGATATAGCTTTGAGGAGATTCTGCCACAGGAGTTTGTGGGGCTGGAAACGCGGGAGACTCGCTCCATTCCTGTGCCCACGGGGGCTGGGTGGAAGGGTGTGCGGGATATCGTTGTCAAGGAGGTTGAGAAGGAGCTTCAGCACTAGCTTGTTGATATAAGTGCATTGATTTGGCTATGTTTATACGTGCATAAGACTCACGTCTGGTAGATACACAAAATTCTGATCTTACTTCTCACCTTCCATGATTTCTATACGTCACTAGCTAGGTATTGTGAAGCCTGAGAAGACTAACGCGATGACCGGTATCTCATATCACACTTGATTTGTGAGTCCTTCACATTATGATCAGAGTATCTTTAGGCTGCTAGTATGTGTTCATGTACCGGTGCCCCGAACTTCGAGGTCAAACATTCAATCGGAGTTGCTCATCTACATTCAACTCTCTTACTGATTTCGCCGGACCACAAATCAACCATTAACCCTGAGGTTATTGTATTGATTTTCAGTCCTCGGATAGTTCGATTGGTTCTTGTATGAAGTTGAGTGCTCATCTTAAGTTTTCAGGGTTCCGGGGTCCGCAGGTAGTAAGCCCTCAACCGCCTCCACAGCCTTGTCCTTGGACAAATAGTACTATAGTAGCTTAGAAGTATGAGTTGTCTTTTACAGGTAAAGGTTCTGAAGAGTTGAGATTACCAAAGAAAAATTATGGAAGGTCCAAGCTATGTCATTAATATTACGTATATAGTACCTCCTGAACACCATAAAATCAAAATCTCGAAATGACCAAGCAACCCTTCCTCCACAGCGGAGATCGGGCGGGTCTAAACACCGACAAGAAGCAGAAACAACCAATGTCCAGATCAAAAGCTCCCCGGTCTGCATCGAGGCCGCAAAACCATGATCACGGGAATAACTTTAATAACTTTTTCTCGATTTTAGGGGAAAGACAAGAGGCAACCTCACATCTTCTCAGAAGAAGAGGAGCTGCTCAGCTCAAGCTCAGCTGGTTTACAGAAGAGCCATGAGACCGATGACACCGGCAAGGAGACCAGCAATGGGCTTGGAGTTGGAGGCAGCGCCGGTGAAGACGCCGGGGGAGCTGGGCTGAGCCTCGGCAGGGGTGGAAGGCTGCTCGGGCTGGGCAGGCTGCTCGGGCTGGGCTGGGTGAGCGGGCTGGCCAGGAGCGGAAGGCTGCTCAGGCTGAGAAGGCTGCTCGGGCTGAGCTGGGTGGGCGGGCTGTCCAGGGGCGGAAGGCTGCTCAGGCTGGGCAGGCTGTCCAGGGGCAGCAGGCTGCTCGGGCTGGGCTGGCTGAGCGGGCTGACCAGGCTGAGCGGGCTGCTCGGGCTGAGGAGCGGGAGCAGGAACCTCAGGGGTCGGCTGAGGAGCAGGAGCGACGGTGTGGCCAGTCGGCTTGACAATGGGGACAGGCTGGACAGCAGGGGTGGTGGGCTGGACACCGGTGACGACGGAAGTCTTGGTCACGCTAATGGTGTTGGTGATTGGGACGGTGATGACCTGGGTGCCGGAGGTGACAACAGAAGAGGTGACTGACGGGGATGTTAGCTGATTGATTCTTATGATATCTTGGGGGAAGGTAAACGGTTCAACTATAGATTGGAGACTTACCAGGGCAGCTAGTGGTCACGACGGTGATGGTCGAAACGTGGTGGGGCTTGGTGTGGGTAATCACAGGAGTGGCAGTCTCCTTGGTCAAGGTGGTGCAAGGAGTCTTAGGCTTCTCCGTGGTGACGGGCTTGACAGGAGTCTTGGTAGAAGTGGTGCAAGGAGTCTTGGGCTTCTCCGTGGTGACGGGCTTGACAGGAGTCTCGGTAGAAGTGGTGCAAGGAGTCTTAGGCTTCTCCGTGGTGTGCGTGGGGATGGTGGGAGTCACGATGGTCGTGGTGATAGGAGCCTTGGTGGTGGTAGTGCAGGGAATGGAAGCAGCCTGGCCCCAGGTGTGGTGCTCCTCACCACGAGCAATGACACCAGCAAGAGCGGTGCTGCTGCACAGAGCAACGAGAGCAACGGACTTGATCATTTCGAGAGATTGAAAAGGTTTTATTGTAAACAACAAAGCTTGGACTGTTCTAACGAGTGAAGATGGAAGAAGGGAGTAAGAAGTGTACCACGGACAGACCTCTCTGCTTTTATACCTTCTTTCTCATGGGGGCCCAAGACGGTCGTATCCAAGTCATGACGCTGAGAGCTGCCACGGTTTTGTCCAGTAAAGCAAAAAAAAGCGGTCCTGGCCTGATCCACATTTGCTCAGAATCGGGCTGAAAGCAGTAAACCTTAAGCTGGGCATCTCGACCCATGAGAGGAATCCTTCATGCTGATAGGTTTGCTCAGCAGTGATACCCCCATGAGAGTAACGAAATGGGAGATGTGACATTTTGTGGTGCCATCGCTGTCAAGGGCCCATCGGGGCTCCACTGGTTTCCAAATGCGGAGGAATATCAGATCTAAGCTCGAAGGATCGGCAGCCGAAGCAGCGGAAGCATCAGTCCATGAACTTGATTGGGCCAGACTTCAGGTTGCCTGAACTTTGCTGGTTTCCTGATCTTGGTAACAGGTTTGTGTGTCAAACGTAGGGTGTCTCACAGATGCATTCGGGGACAATAGACTTGGTCATTGTTCAACAATGTATGAAGCCAAGCCCATTGCAAATTATTGCAAATTATTGCAGCAAGCTACCGGGATATTCGATATGGTTTGGCTAGATATGCATCATCTGGGGTAGTCTATGCCGACCATCACCCACTCATGCTCCATCTAGAACCACGTTCAATTGTCCAAGTGAAAAAATTTCCGGACCGCCACGAATCAGAATGTTTCCCTCGGGGCCGAGGAATGTAGATCATCGCTCTTGGACGATCTGCCGCCCTCGTTTTCTGGCTTGTCTACTCAGGAATGCTTGGCGGTAGTAGAGCTGCCCTGGTTTCCAAGGGCGGCAGCAATACTGAAGCTCCAGCTGCGGGGCCCATTGGTAAATCCGACAATAGTAGCATATCCTTTTGATCCATTCAATGGTTACGCTATCGTGACACCACATAAAAGCCTCCTTCCAAGGTTGCATGAGGGATTAGGCCAGGTTGAGAAAGACGTCTCGTCTCGTATGTTCCAAATCGAGGCATTGAAAGGAGGACCGCGTATTCCAAGCGTGGAGCAAGGAGAATTCGGACGCTTCTGCGAAGGCGAGCAGTCTCTCCGTCCTGTAAGGCACCATGAGTAACAGGCACAACGCAACATTGGGTCAGTGATGGCCGCAAACGGCCAGGGGCGGGCGAACAAATTTTTTTTCCCCGGGCCTTGGCCTGGGAGAAAGTTCATGTACCTGGGGCACGCGAAGAGGATTACCTCGGTCCCTGTTGATTTTGTTCGCGTTCAATTTCTGGCACTAGACATTAGTAACTGGGAAAGAGCACCCGCTGACGGGCTTCATGATTCGGGGCGACCAGCACTTCGAATAGTAGTAAGTGGCGACCTTTGAAAAAGTCTCATACGTACGACTGGCGCAAATTAGAATAGAGTGGAGTATTTCGAGTTGACCATCATTTCCAATCCAGGATACTGACATTGCCCCATGGTAGAAGTAGTTAAGGTGCGACCCGGGGAAATATTTCCGGAGTATGTCGGCTGGAGTGACCGCCTTGACGAGACACAACCGCCGCAATGGGAACTTCCACTTCCATGTTCGTCTCGAATCTTCAATCCCACCATTTTTTTTATCTCGGACTCAGGGTTTCAGTCAAAACGCCACCTATGGACCCCCCCTCAATATCTCATTCGCAAGCCTTGGCTTTTCTGGTCTTGGACGAGATCCGATTTCCGGCCCAGGGCCTTCTGGGCGATATCCTCGAGGCTCAGGATCATGGGGTTTGTGATTAACTAGAGAGACAAAGAGACCGACTTTTGAAGATTCATTGTAGCAACGGAGCCCGCCTGTTTCGCCCGCCTCCACAGAGTCACGCTTGCGTGGCCAATCCATATTGGAAATGACCTCCTGATTGCAGCGGCGGACTGGCTGAACAGTTAGGGCATCACCTGGGTCATTGATCGTGACTCTGGTAATTCATCGCATCGTGGCCTATTGGAGTAAAAAGATACTACCTTTGGCCGTAAGGATTAGGCCGATTCACTCAAACCAATATATGGTTGTACGTTTAGATGAATGCCGATTCCATGTAGCAAAAGTCTTCCAACATACTACTGGGGTCCTCGCTGTTGAAGAGAGCAACCTACAGGGGATGTCGATCTTGGAAGCACTATGTCACCTTGCTAACGGGACAAGTCATTCAATAATGTGCGTCGATAGTGCTTGCTTTTCGAGAAAGGGGTGGCATCTTAGGGTGGCCCCTAATGGTTTGGGAGCCCAATTCTCGTCAATGCAAACCTGAGAGTCTCAGCTCTTGCCTGGTAGGTGCAGCTTGTGTCGATATGGTCTCGCCAAATCATAATAGAGCTAGCAGGCCTCTTTGGTATACAACCCGATCCCAATGTTAGCCGAACACAAATCGAGATACTTGCATCAAGATTTCTCGACAGCGGATCGGACCAAAAGGTGGAGGTGCGATCCTTGTGCACGCTGGAGAACACGGTTGTCTCGTCAAGTCTCGCTCGCTTTCTCTCTGGCTTCTGCCGTTCCACGAAGCCAAGACTGGAGGGCATGCGGACGAAGTCATCGACCCAACTGGTGGAGGAAGCACTTTCTTGCGCAGCTATGCTATTGACTGTCTTGAATCGAAAGATATTGCACATGCAGCCTGCTGGGATCTGGGTACTTCATTTGCCTTCGAACAAGCGGGAATGCCTAAGAAAAGCAACGCGGGCGATATGGAATTGTGGAAAGAAGCGAATGTGTTTGGCAGGCTAAAGAAGTACATCCCGAGGCAAAGTATTCAATCCCTGGATAGAATATAGAACATTTCTCATCCAATCTTTACCGGTCATTGCAGAGTGTCCCCCTAATGCGGTAAGATTGGTCACTATGAGCTGGTCACATGACTCGCTCCGTTGCGGGACGCGCCGCGACGCGTCGATGAATTTACGCTCCGCGATTTGGGACGACACCAACTCACCACCGCTCACCATGCCACACTCAGTAACCTCTTCTGGGTCTGCCGCCCAGAATGACGACGAAATGTTACCAGATGCTCCAGCTGGAAATGGAGTCAAGTTGGAGGATATGTTCGACGGTGACGACGACGAGGAATTCCCGGCCTCAGAGGCCCAGGACGTGAAAATGGAGAGCTCGCCTGCTCCTGAGCCTCCATTGTGAGTCAGAATCTATTCTTGCTCATGATAAGGGTCGCTAACAAGAGACTCTCTTTTGCATTAGAGCACAGAATTCTGCAGCGGCGGAAGTCGACACTGAAATAATGCTTGCATTCTACCAGCGCCTTTTTCCATTCCGCTACCTGTTCCAATGGCTCAACCATGGAATTGTGCCAACTCGTGATTTCGGAAATCGAGAGTTTGCTCTCACACTCCAGAACGATGCGTATCTCCGGTACCAGTCGTACCCCACTGCGGACCTGTGAGACCCTACATGCCGTTGCATACAAAAGAAGCAATTGATTAACCTAGTCTATGATAGGTTCCGAAAGGATATTCTCAAAATGAACCCATCTCGTTTTGAAATCGGCCCGGTATACAGCACCAACCCGCGTGATCGCAAGACCCTCCGCGGAGGCCAGATGAAACCCGTCTCCAAGGAACTGGTTTTTGATATTGATATGACAGACTACGACGACATTCGAACGTGCTGTCAAGAAGCAAACATCTGCCACAAGTGTTGGGCATTCGTCACCATGGCGATTAAAGTAGTCGATACCGCGCTACGGGAAGATTTTGGGTTCGAGCACATTCTCTGGGTGTACTCAGGTCGTCGTGGTGTCCACGCGTGGGTCTGCGATCCCCGTGCGCGAAACCTGCCAGATGAGCGACGCCGAGCGATCATGGGATACATGGAGGTCCTCAAGGGAGGCTCGCAAACTGGTAAGAGGGTAAACCTCAAGCGTCCCTTACATCCACATGTGGCGCGCAGCCTCGATATTCTCAAGAATTACTTTGCCCAAACTACCCTGGCCGACCAGGACACATTCGAAAGTGATGCGCAAGCAGAACGGCTCCTTTCTCTACTTCCGGATAAGGACCTGAACGAAGCTCTGAAGAGGAAATGGGATTCCTCCCCCGGACGCCCCAGCACAAACAAATGGGCCGATATCGATGCGCTCGCCAAAACGGGCAAGAGCAGCAAATTGAATACAAGCACCCTGCGTGACGCGAAGCAAGACATCGTCCTCGAGTATACCTACCCTCGACTCGATGCTGAGGTCAGTAAGAAAATGATTCACTTGCTGAAGAGTCCGTTCGTCATTCATCCCAAGACCGGCCGGATATGTGTTCCAATCGATCCGAAGAACGCCGACGAGTTTGACCCCCTTGCTGTTCCTACCGTCTCAAATCTGCTCGCTGAAATTGATGCGTATGATGCGAAACACCCGGCCGGCACCGCGGAAGCAGAGGTTCCTGATATGGAAGGGAGCGCCGTCAACGGGTCGGATATCAAGGGTACTCGCAAGCTGCAGGACTATGAGAAGACGAGCTTGAAGCCGTACATCGACCACTTCCGCTCTTTCATTGCTAACCTACTGAAAGAGGAGCGGGTTGTGAAGAGAGAGCGTGAAGAAACCGGCCCGGCCATCAAGGCTGATCCTATGGAATTCTGAGTTTCTTGGCTTGCCGTCCAAGTTTTTTATTGAAGATTACGACTAATGTTCCATTATTTCCATGTACTCCAGCCCAAAGTGTCATAGAGCCAGGGCCGGTACACTCAAGGCGTTCTGGTGCTTGGGTCATCCCCATTCCATAGTTTATCCGAGTACAATTCATCCAATTTGGTCAAATTTACGTCCTTCTGAGTTGGCAGGACGAGTATAATCGGGTCTTAAAAGGGCCGACAAAGACTACCCAACTTGAGAGTGGAAGTTATATATTGAATAGGAAGGTATTGGTACACATTGGTCTCAGGAGCAAGACAGTAACAACTGCTGGCCTGATCGTTATTATAACAGGTGGGAGAATTGAGGAGGAAAGGGTGTCATTTGGGAACACTTAAGCAGCAACAAACTTGCGGACGTCTAGAAAAGTAGGTTAGCAATGAGAACTTCTTTTCACTGTGCGAAGGTAAAACCTACTCTCCAACCACCGAACGTATTCATTCTGCTCCTTGTAAGAGATGTAGTCGGTGACCATGTTCTGGAACTCGACATTCAAGCCACGCTCCTCGAGGTAGCGACCCCAGAATGCCAAAAGCTCGGGGTCAAGGTTCTCAGCGGGAGGTCCGGCGTAGAGGCTCTGGCGGGTCCAGTCCTTCTCGGCGGTCTGGGCATTAGCGATAGCGGCGTCCTTGAAGTGGGAGATCTCCTCGATCTGGAGGTCACCATCCTGGATAACAGCCTGGATTAGAAGAGCGCCGTTGTCGGGCTTCTCGATGGCAATGCTGAGGCGGGCAGGGAAGGTGGGAGGGAGAACCTCGTCCTCGCCCTCACCCTCACGCTGCTGGCTCTCGAAACCCTCATCGCCCAGAGCCTCGTCGGGGAGCTGGTCCAAGGGGTCCTCGGAGAGGTTGTTGATATCGGCGACAGTGAAAGTGACCCGGATACTATAGAGAGAAAGACAGGAGCAGTTAGCATGTGAGAGGTGACGGAATAATAGGTGTTTCATACTTCTCGTTGCCGAACTTCTTGGTCAGGACAACTTCCTGCTCACCCTCGACGTCCTTGGCCTGCCATTCGCCGGCCTGTAGGGTGTAGTCAATACTGGCCTTCTGTTCGCGTGCATCCTCGACACCAGAGGCCTTCTCGTGCTTGACCTCCTCCTCAAGCTTGGCAATCAGCTCGATGTCACCTAGAGAGAAGCAAAAAAAAGTAAAAAGATTAGCCCATTTGTTTTTGCTTGGGAGAAGGCATAGTGACCGTAGGAAACCCGTCGATCAATTTTTGATAGCAATCGGACTCCGGATTCAACTTACCTTCAGCGGCGGGCTCCCGGAAGACACTTGAGGTGGAAAAAGCAGCGTAGGCGGGCTTGGAGGCCTGCTTCCAGGGCTGGGCAAGAGCAGGCTTGGTGAAGGTGGCCGGGCGCAGCGAAGCGCGGGCGATGGACTGAGACAGCCGTGGCACAGAGCGCGAGAAAGCACGGAGGGAGATCATTGTGATTGTGATGGATGGAATCCTGGAATTTGGGACGGTTGAAAATGAAGCGAAGTCGCGCGGAAGCTAAAACTGATGATGTTAGCCCGGGCGGGTCGCTTTATGGCTCCACCCAATCAACTTTTCCGCTCTGCCAAACAGCCATGATCAGCTGCATCGAGGGGGGTTATTGGGAGTCAGCCTATTGAGTCTTGAGTCATACGATGCATTTATCATTATTGGCTTCATAAAGCTTGAAGTCTATCTATACCCGTCGATTGACGGACACCCAGGTGCTTCTCGATCTACATATATCCGAATTGTGGACTGGCCGGTACAAGTAATGTCCCATGGGAAGAATGCATATTAACGTTTTGATTTGACTTTCAATATGCTGAATGTGAGCAATCATTGATCGAAGGAGTATCCCAAAACGCCGATCGTCTATAAGACATAAACTAAACCATATGCAAGCGAACTCATGACGCACCCTTCGGTGGGAAGCTCGAGGCTTGCTTGTTTCCCCCCTGGAACAACCGGAGGAATTTCAGGGTACTAAGACCTGACCACTGGCCATTCCATCGCTTTAAAGCAAAAAGTACATCCTCTTCCGTGAGATCTGGCATCCAGAAGCCCGTTTTGAATTCTTTCTCCTCCGTCTGTAATCGTTGCTTCAATGCTTCCTCCCGTCGAGTGGGAGGTCGGCCTTTTCGCCGTTCTTGTTGGAGTTGGGTAAGCTCTTCTGTGTCTCGGTTGATGAATCTACGGCGATATTAGCTGGTTGTCAGGTCAAGCCCGCCCTGTTGAGCTCACCTCGTAACCAATTCAGTCAAGTCGGCATCGGTCAAGGGTTGGTCAATTGATTGAACGGCATCATGGAAGAACTCAATCCGATCAGCTATTTGCCATATTAGCATGTGGGTTTCGTCTGATGATATCTTCTTCGCTCACTGTATGGTTGGCGGGCCTTTAAAGTCATGGAAGCATGGCGGGACAGACGATCATCGCGATGCCCCGCTCGACGTAAACGTCGAGCATCACGGCTGTTCTCGTGGAGCGCATCGGCAGCGCCTCTCTTCTTGGAAATGTGCTTTTGCACCTTATGTAACGCGACGGGCATAATTGTATTTGCGTGGTGATTGTTGGGGGGAGGGCGCTATCAGTCGACGATAACTTAATTTTTTAATTTTTATTTTCTTTTTGGCGCCGGCACTAAAGAGCGGTGACTCGAGAAGGAGTACCGTACCGCCTTCCCCATATCACCCTCGCGTCGGCGCGTCAAGAGCAAACCAGAACAAACATTCCACCAGCCATGCTGGTATTTACTTGGTGATTCCTCGCTGATCCTTCATACTTATCGGTCGCTTGTTTGGTACGCGTTGGAGTCTTCAAACCCTCCCAACTTGCATGTTACTGCTCCTCGAGTAAACACAAGCCCCCCGCTTGTGCCTCGACTTCGGTACCATGGGTATTAAAGGTACTTTGGATGGAAACCTGTATGAGAAATGGTCGGCTTGTTAACATCATCCCAGGACTTCACGGTCTCCTGAAATCGATCCAGAAGCCATGCCATCTTAAATCGTTCGCTGGCCAGACCCTAGCAGTGGACGCCTACGGATGGCTCCACCGCGGTACCGTGGCCTGCTCCGTGGACCTGGTCCTAGATCGGCCGACCAGAAAGTCAGTTTGCTCCCACAATTGGGGTGTTTTCAAACACTAATGAGAACAATAGGCACATCGATTATGTCCTTCATCGAGTCCGCATGCTGCTCTACTTCGGTGTCATACCCTACATGGTATTCGATGGCGACAATCTCCCCAGCAAAGCTGCTACCGAGCAGGACCGCCACAAGCGTCGTCAAGAAAGCAAGGCCTTGGGACTGGAGTTGCAACGCAAGGGCAGAATTGCCGAGGCCTACCAGGAATTTCAGAAGGCGGTCGACGTCACGCCCTACATGGCTCGCCAATTGATTGAGGAATTGAAGAAGATAAATGTACAGTATGTGGTGGCACCCTACGAGGCCGATCCACAGATGGTGTATCTTGAAAAGCATGGAATTGTACAAGGTATCATCTCTGAAGACTCGGATTTGTTAGTCTTCGGAGCGAAGCGTCTGCTTTCAAAATTGGATCAGCATGGTGATTGCATTGAGATCAACCGAGCAGACTTCACAGCCTGCCGAGATGTGAGCCTTGTGGGATGGAGCGATGTGGATTTTCGCCAGATGTGCATTCTGAGTGGCTGTGACTATCTGGCCAATATCCCAAAGATGGGATTGAAGACGGCGTACAGGAGCATCCGCAAGCACAAGAACGTGGAGAGGGCATTGCGTATGCTTCAGTTTGATGGACAGTATAAGGTGCCAGCTGACTATCTGAAGAACTTCAAACAAGCAGAGAACACTTTCCTTTACCAGTGGGTGTTCTGCCCCAACGACAAGAAGCTTGTGAACTTCAACACCCTCGAAGATGGGGTGGATCCTGCGGAAATGCCATACATCGGAGAGCATGTGGATGTGGAGATCGCCGCAGGGGTCGCGTCTGGAGAGCTTGATCCGACTACCAAGGAGAAGATTGACCTGGAACCATTGACCGCAGGTAAATTGCCCCTGGGCATTAGTCGCCGCCAGACCCTGGGTTCTTCTTCAGAGCTGAAACCCAGCAAGCCAATCAATTCGTTCTTTACCCCGAAGCGAATGCCGCTCGCCGAGCTGGATCCGAACAGCTTGACTCCCTCCCCGAGCCAGCAACGCCTCCTCGAGCGGAATGCGAACAATTCTTGGCAAGCCAACTCGGCGCCCTTACGCTCTAACTCCACGAGGGCAACCCCACTGCGCGCGTTCTCAGCCCAAGGGCTCAGTCCCATGGTTCGCAGCGTGGAACGGTCCTCCTTCTTGGCCCAGAGTACCAGAGCGCCAACTCTGCCCTCAACCAAGAGACAGAGGCTGTGCTCTGAGACCGAAGACTCGCTGCTCCCTGCATGCCCCACTGTCCAGAGTCGCTTCTTTGCCTCTGGTGAACAGGCCAGCCCTAGCGGACAGAAGCTGTCTCGAACTAAGAAGCCTCGCAAGTCTACCCTGGATGTCTTCTCTGATGAAGTGGCAGAGGACATATTCTCCCAAATCCCAAACCCAACGGAGAAAGGAGAACCTGGGGTTGCGGAAGAATATGACGTGAGAGCTGAACCTGGGAGTGCAGAGCCGAACCCCCCCGCCAAAGAAGCTCCTCAGGAAGAGTCTGCCAAGGATACTGATCCATCCGACGAGTCAAATTTCAACAAGGTTCTTGATTATCATGTCCAGCGGCAGAACTCGAGCATCGCTTCAAAGTTTTCTTTTCAAGCAGGATCCAAAGCTGCTTCTCCCACCCCCCGTGCTCCTGCTACTAGAATCCCCGTGATGCAAGCTCGCCGGAACCCCCTTCCATCTCCCCGAACTCCACGCATGACAACACAAACCAGCTTACCCCCACGGCAGCGCTTGACTCCGATGCAACAGCTGAAGCATCATGCGCTTACACGGTCTCGTTCCATCAATTTTCCTGCAAGCCTTCGCCATACAGATTCTTCCGAATCACAATCTGATGAGTCCTTTATTACTACCGAAGCAAATACACCACTGGGCAGCGAAGACTATATGGTGCCGAACAGCAGTGACGAAGATGAAGTAGTTACTAGCTTTGGACAAAGTTCATCTCTGGATTTGAAGCGTTTCTCGTTTGCCGCCAAATAAATGCATCGATACGATGCTGCGGCTATATGCATTGTGGTTCTGAGTATGGGAGTCAAGGATGTCGACGTTAGGCGTGCACATCAGGACTGGGCATGGAGTACAGGTATTTCGAAGGTTTTCCCGGCCATGTGGACCAGGTGTTAGGATTACTGTATTGTTTTTGGTTGGGTATGCATTTCTCTTTAGGGGGGGATCTGGAACTTGTTAGCGCTTTACTATGAATACGTTGCCTTCGCAGTACAAAGGTCCATCTTCAGAGTTCTCTGCACGTAATACATAGTGAAGCCATTTGTAAGACAGCTGTCACTGACCTCCTAGACCCCCATTTCATAGTCGTTTCCCCTTCCAGTCTAATAATCTCTTCAATGTCTTGACAGGCGTTCAGTCCATTCTTTTATACGTTGTTGCAGCAAAAGTCATCAAGACTTGTTCTTACTCCTTGATGAGTTTCGGGATTGTAGGAAAATGCTAGATTAAGATAATACTAGTTTCCCAGATCAGACGATAGTCTTCGATAAAGTTTCACAATAGTGGTCCTCTTCAATAGAGACGAAAAGCTCAATCCTTTCTCTGGTAGATGAGGTACCTATTTATCAAAGGCTTGGGTCGACAATTCCATCCCAAAGGCAGGGAACACCTTCTGGATGTACTTATATTGGGAACTAGATACGGACTTACCAGTGTGATAGACGAACTAGATTGTGCTAGTCAATTATTGGCGGAGATTCCACTCAAGTAGCTTCACCCAGATTTGGGGGCTATCGATCTATTAGAAGGTCGGTATCTGGATTCAAACTGAAAGATTTAATATTAAATTGAAGGTCTTCAAATAACCCCTACCTCCTAGGGCATGCCCCTCGATGGCAAAGGCGGAACATGATGGCTGGATGCATATTCGGCAAAAGATCTCCGGCTCGCATTTCTTTGATAATGTCGACGTTCAGTTTCTGCTTCAAACTTTCTGAGGATACCCGCTGGAAAGCCTCACCCAGAAGGAAGCTGACGGTCGTGTTGATCGGCAAAGTCGTAAAAGGCTTTGAGAAACCCATGGTGGAAATAAAGGGACTTGAAAGGGTGCGAAGGTGTGTTGTTCGTGGACCCACATTGGCCTTAGCCCCGCTCTACCAATTGTAATTAGCGGAATCACGTTTCAGGGTCTAAAAGCCTTCCCGTAGTCTTTCCATCTCATCGTGATCGCCAAATGCTGGAGGCTGGAGAGGATTAGCGCGCGGTGGGGCAGGCGGTACCTGATCAGACCAGACCAATCATAACGCATAAAATACGGGGCGGTCGGGCAGATCCACGGCAGAACATCCCGTGTGTGGTAAGCGGTCGCCTGTGGTTACCGGGGAAGCGACGCTGTAAACAAAGCCTGTTGGCCCAGCCTCCTAGATTCCTATACTACAGTCTCCATCCCCAGCCTCCATTGATGGTCTCCAAGTGTGCCAGATTGCAAGCCTAACAGGGGGTCTACTACCAGCTACGATCTTTCTCCCCTTCCATTCCTTCTACACATTCCTCTCTTTCACAACTTTTACCTTACAGCGTCGTGGTTCTGACCTGTATCGAATCTTTTATCTCAGGTGCGATTTGGACCGAAAGCTCTCCCAAACCTTCTTCAATTGGGTTGGGTATTTGCTCGACTTCGAACGGCTCGTTTGTTTCTCGATACCGATCTCCTCTCGCACTTTCACCTCACATTCCTCCTCCACATTCCACATCTATCTTGACGTCGGCCGATCAAAGGCAATCCACGTTCGACTAAGCCGCAACAGAGCTCTGAGTGTGCCTTTGTTCTGCAATACTCCTTCTCGGGGACCCGAGGAGTGAGTCGCTTGATCTGAAGTAGTTGGGCCAGTTGCCGGCCATCCTTGGTCGCAATGGCGGTCAATTTCGCTGCAGGATGGGCTCGTGAGTAATCGCGGTATGCTACCAGGAGACCAACACATGCTGACCAGTATCCAGGCTTCATTCCGATGATCGGGTACCACCACGTGTTGATGGTTATCATTGCCGTGGCTATCATTCTACTATGTAAGTATCCGAGCATTCCACGGTTCGGCGCTCACGTTTGACCACGGATCTAACTGTTGACAGCTCTCCTCTTGGCTGGATGTTCATCATCGTCGCCACAAATCCCTGACATCTTCTTAATATCGCTTTACTATGAAAGCTACAAGCCGACCTTCGATTTTGCTCAGGTGGATCCTGGTGTCGTCACACCCATTGCCAATATCGTACATGGCGCCGAACTGGAAGTTCGAGTTGGATACTTCGGTATCTGTGCTCAGCCTGACCATGGTGCCTTCATTTGCAACGCCAATGCTACAGCTCTGGCGGAAGTCGTCAATGTTGATCAAGATCCCCTCAACTTGATCTGGGTCGCCTCGACTTTCAAAGACGCAGTTGTTTTCCCGTACCTCTTGTACGTTGACCCGCAATCCCACCAAACTACAGTGATACTAATGCACCATTTAGAATTGTTGCGGTCGTCCTTGCCTTCTTCTGCTTCATCCTTCTCGCCACCTTTCCCGGTTGGCATGAAGAGCGCGATGAGTCAGGATCCGACGTCGAAGTGAAACCCTTTCCTTCACGGCCTGTCTCTCAAGCAGCCCTGGCACTCATCTTCGTGTCATCCGTGTTTGTCCTCGTATCTGTGTTATGGCAACATACAGCATCCGTTGCCGCTAGTACCATCGCCCAGGATATGGGGAACGGCAGCGTCAAGAGCGGCGTCGGAACCTCGGCCATGGTGCTGGGTTGGTTCGGATTCGTTTTATTGGTTGTCGTGACAATCGGTCTTCTTGTCATGATACTCAGTATCAGCTTGATTCGCAAGTTGACGGACGACGAATGATCTGAATGACGCCCTTGATTTCTGTTTTCCTTGTTTATTGAATTTACGCCACACATACTTTACTCGACACGACTCCCCGACATACCCCACAGCGACACGACACACGAAATGGGACACGAATAATAAATAGGCACGGCACAGGGCCGATGCTTGATGGAATGGACAATGGACAATGCAGCGGGACTGGGATCCCATGGAATTGGATTGGACAAATAGGACACGGAACATATCAGAGGACGGGAATCCTCTCTTCATTGTTCACCAGGTACTTCCGTCTCAGCTACGAGGCCGTCATGACTGGGAACACTCGACTGGCTATTCTGTTGTACCAGAATACTCCTCTTTGACACAATCTAGAATGAATGTCATCAAATACTTCTGTACAAAGGGCGTTACGGCATTTCCCCCCCCTTGCAAGCTCTTTATTATCATGTACCAAAACCTTGATTGATGCTTTAATGACACTATTTGAGTCGTCTCTGCCACACATTCATTACCTGGGAACCCCAAGTAGACTAGAACCCTGATTTCAATGTAACTGGCAATCTTCATCACTTTCAACTTTGAAGTACGAACATACTAACTGCCGCCTAGTGTAGAGTGTTCTAGACTTTTGCGATATTGCACTTACAGTATCGGCTCAGGCTGGGCAGTCACTTTGTGTAGTAAGCTGCGCTAGTTAGACCTTGGCCCTCTCCCCACAAATTCCATACCATAGGCAATGTGCCCCTACTATCTTCTTCATAATTCGGATAATCTCAGTAGTCGCAGGTCTCAACTTAACGTATACTCGTGCCGCTGTATAACACAACATAGGAGCAGTATAGCTTGACTTTTAGGCCGTCCAACATTTGAAGCGACTCGCGGCCTTCGCCCATGAACTCTGGCAGCAACTCTTTGGCGACACAATCTGGAATACCAAGCTAGGATACTTCACAGCCCACCACTACCCAATTGACGGCCAGTCCGAACGACTCAGCTGGATCTAGGTGCTCATTTTGGGACAGCGTTTCGCTGGCCAGGGTTTTCGAGCCCCCAGATAAGAATTAGCCTCAAGAATGGCTATGAACTCCTGTCAAAGGCGTCTATTAGACACTGGCATACTATGCCCCACCAACTCACTTGCTGTACCCCTCCAGCTGCAGCGACCACGAGACCTACGTGAAATAGGCGATTCCACTTTGGAGTCATTCAAGAGCTACGTGAGCTTGAACAGAGATTACTTGGTATCATTTATCGTGTAGCTATCGTGATGCAAGAGCAAAAGCTCTGCCGAACACCCGCCATGCCAGGCTTACGCCGTCCCATGCACGCGAAACAGAGAAACAAAACAGTTACCGAGGGAAACGCTACTTCTCTCAATATGGCACGCAAGTCAAGATGAGACCGAACGGGCGTCATATCCACGTTCAGCGCCAGCCCTTTACTCTAGCGTAAGTGGCTTGTGCCTGCCCCATCTCCTGCCATGGCATTTAGTAATCCATATACCCAACTGCTTGGTTGCTGTTATCGTTAGTACCCTCAAAATTGCTCGCATCGTCAAGAGAACGGTAATGGTTACCAGGCCCCTGGCCATGCCCTCCACGCCCGCGACCGCCACGCCCGCCCTGACCACGTCCACCGCGAGCCCCCCGGCCTCGCACGTTACCAAAGTTACCGCGGCCCCGGTTGTTATTGCCTCCACGGCGAGGTGCTGCGTCAAATTGACCGCCTGGCCGCTGGCTAGAGTGGGATCCTTGGCCTTGCGTCTGAGGGCGGAGGCCGTCATCGTCTGGCTGGAAACGCCTCTTGTTGGGATTATGCTTGGAGCGATCTTGAGCAGGTGTGTCGGCCTCAATTCGAAGAGTCGCTTTCTCGCCAACTTCGGTGTTGAAGGTCACAGGGTTGTCGGGTGGGGACGGCTGCCAATTCTTTATATTGGATGCTTCAACTGGACGAGCACCCTTGCGAGCAGCCAAAACAATGAGAGGTGGGTCGTTCTCTGAAAAGTACTGTTCGGTGCTGGGGACAGGCTCAACGCGAGCTGCGAAAACACGATTTTCATAGGCTGCCGTGCCAGTGACCTTCCATGTCACTTTTTTGCCCATGCCCCCGGCTTTTGCCAAAACCGACTGGGAAGCTGGGCGAGGAACAATCAAGATGTTATTCGCCATATACCTGAGGTCGTTTGATTCGGCGAGGCCGCTTGGGATGATCGGAGCGAGGACATGCTCAATCAGTCGTGCAGAATCCTCTTTCGCGACAAGGTACCCAGTGTAGATGGTTGTCTTGCGGATACGTAAGAATGAAGATCTACCTAGAGACGCGTTTTGGCTGGCGGTGTTGTGCACATTGATCATACGCTGCACTTGCGCCACTTCAATCACGGGGTCGAGATAAGTAACACCCTCGAATACCTCAATAACTTCCGCATTGATCACGTTACGATTGAGTGGAATATCGCGCGATAGAAAGCGCTTGTTCATCTCCTCGAAAAACTGACGGAACGCCTTGGCACTGCAGGAAAAGTTAGTACCACGCCCTTTTGTGAGAAATATGAACCAAGATGTACTTACTGGTGGAGACGATCTTCGTAAACGCGGATGTCTTGGGCTTCTTTGTAGGTTAGAAGAAGATCCGTGAAAAATGCCTGTTTGAAACCCATAGTCGATGGAAATCGCTGAGCATTGGGGCCAACCTCGGGCTTGAGGGCAATGAGATCAAACTCGAGCCTCCGACTCGCCACAATACGCTTGATCAGGTCTGAGAAGGCAACTTCGCCTCGGCCGGTGAGCAAGACTGTGAGCACATCCTTTTGATCCATACTCATCTGAACCAGGCTGACCTAATTCATGATTAGTCCGGGTCTGGTACAAATAACCAACGCGAGCGAGCTGTCTTACAATTTGCTCGTTCCACCATCCGGGCCAGCCCAGTGGCTCTTCCTCTTCAATGCCTTTCCCAGTCGCTTCAAGCATTTCTGGGTCATGCCACCATCCCTTCCGTTGAGTGAAGAAGTCTTGCGATTGGAGCTGGCCAATTACATTTGACTGCCACAGTTGCGGATTGGGAAGAGGGGTCAGGAAAACTGGCACACAAGTCAGCATGGTTGTTCTGCACAAACCACAAACGGGGAGCTCACGTGTATTATCAAAGTCATATACATGGATCGATTTGATCTGGGAAACAGCTGTAATGAGTAAGAATGGTTAGTCCACGTTCACGTTCATCCTATGTAGCGCCGCGGTGTTTTCGTACCTGGCAGCTCCTTGTTCGCGACCGACCATCTCTTCAACATAGTCACTGTGTGTTGTGGTTGCTGGGGTTCCACGGCACTGGAAGTACCGTGGCCTGGCGGACCACGCTCAGATACAACAGCTTTGGCAGAGCGCATCATGTCAAAGATGAGAGAGGGACGAAGATGGAGGCAGATGGAAGGGTGGTGGGGGCGAAGTCATTGCATTCCTGCTAATTCAGGAAGGCGCGTGTGTACAAATGAGATAGGTCAAATTGGGAAGCTGCGACGCGAGAAAGCCAAAAACCCTGTAGTATCGAAAGGCCTTCGACGTCAATGCAGACGGCAGTATTTTTGCCGCTTTTTTGCCGCCCCGATCAAGGCGGTGACTCATCCCCGATGTCATCCCGCAGTGAATCCGAACTTCTTCGAAGATCACTGCTGCTATGAAGCTCCTTGATGGCGGAGAATGGGGATTTGCAGCAAGAAATCCTCCAAAAGACTCTACAAGAGGTAGCCCATGAAGAAGCGGAAGGAGATCCCTGTGTGATCTGCTTGGAGACCATTACGGAACCAAGCATTGCAAAGCCATGCAACCATGCCAACTTTGACTACTTGTGTCTAGTCAGCTGGCTCGAGCAGCAGCCAAGCTGCCCTTTATGTAAGAATGAAATTCCAATGAAGCAAATGACACCGCTAATATTAAGTAGGTAAGACTCTGCTTACTGAAGTTCAATATGACCTGCAAGCTCCGAGCGGCCGGAAAACATACCAAATCCCCCTCGAACAAACCGAGAAACCAGCGCGAGGCTCCGATCCAAGACATGGAGCATTCCCTGGACGTCCACGAGAACGAGGCCGACGGCCGCATCTTCATACTCGAGAGCACCAGCCTCCACAGGAGGATCCGTTGTCAGTGCGCCGGAATGTCTATCGCAACCAATTGTACTCCCTCCGCGTCGGAACAAACCGCCTTTCACAATACAGCGAAGTGACTCCACAACAGTTCAATAGAGACGAAACCCTCGCCTCCAGGGCTCGGAAGTGGATCCGTTGGGGAGCTACAAGTTTTTAGTTTCTTGGCTCCAGAGATGGAGGCAGAGCAGCCACGAGATCGAGACCGCGTGCCTCGCCCGGGCCATCAGCGACTCGAAGACCGCAGGGCTAACAATGCCGAGTTCCTGCTCGAGTATATTATTGCTATTTTGCGCACAGTCGACATCAAGGGCAGTGCGGGACAGGCAGAGGAGCTGCTACGGGACTTTATAGGCCGCGATAATGCTCGGTTATTCCTGCATGAGCTGCTCGCCTGGCTAAGGAGCCCTTATACGTCGCTAGAGAATTGGGACCGCCACGTCCAATATCCGGAGACCCATAGGAGACTCCGTAACTATAACGAAGACGGTCGTGGTTGCCGATCCTCCCCGTCCCGTGCTCGAAGCGCATCACCTGCGCGACAGGAGCCTGATAGGAGTCTTTTTGACCGTGTTTCAAGGCCTGGTCGCGGCCAGAGTGGCTCGCGAAGGTCACGAGGGGGGCGTTCTAACCGCCATTCTGGAATGCCTCGGAATTTGTTAGATCGTTACATTCCAGATTAATGATATCAAGGTATTCATGAGGACTACCAGCTTAGACGAAAATGCATAATGTTGTGGATTGAAAATGGTAAACAAATCATCCGCTCAACTGAAACCCATATAGCTAGTCGATGTGATGCACCACTTCCCAAAAGAAAAAAAAATGCTAATGCCCAATTCCAATGCAATCGTTGAATTCGTGAGCTCAACTGAGCCTTATCTTCGACGGAACCGCCCACCCCCAGAGCCTCTTTTATGATGGATCTTAAGCGACCGATAGTTTGCATGGGCCTGTGGGTTGTACTTCTTGGGTCGAGGCTGCTTCTCCTCCTTTACAGGAACGGGTTCAGCCTTAGGAGCGGGCGTCTCCTTCGGCTTCAGCTTTGACATCCCGACGGCTTCCTTAATTCGTTCAGAGAAACTCTTGGATCGAGCAGGCCTTGGTTCTTCGTCATACTCCGGATCGTCATCGATTTCTGAACCAGGTTCCGTCTCCGCGTCTGACCCGGCCCCTGAGATGGTATGCAGAGACGCAACATCATCGCTATCTTCTTCAGCGGCTTTCCCTCTTCTTCGACCTCAGGTGGTACTTCCTGAACTTGGGTCTCGGGAACAGCGGCCAATTCATCATCGCTCGAGTCATCGACAACAGGAGCAGCAGGCTCTGCTGGCTTCGGCTTTGTCAACACCGGCCGCATGATAACCCTCCGAGTAGTCCGCTTCTGCCCCTTCTTCTTATATGGCTTGCCATGCTCAAAAGACTGGCTTTCTGGAACCTGGAAGTTGGCTGCCTCCTGCTCCGCTTCAATCTCCCGCAGCATATCCAGATCAGCTTCCATTTTCTCCTCTTCCATCTCTCGCAGACCCTGCACCAGATGCGAAAGCCCTCGCCCAGCAAATTGTCGAGGCTTGCGGGAAGCGATAGGGCTTAGTGCTGATCCTTCAGTTCCTGGAGGCGGATACCGGCCAGAATTGGAGCGTCGGAGGAATGACGGCGTTCCAGACGGATTTGAGCGTTGTGTTTCGTCGGGGGCAGTTTGTGTGGGCAGGATCACTTGAGTCTCTTTCTCGTCTTCGGCCTCTACCATGGCGGCGTAGCGCATGGTTGTCGGTGTTGCAAACAAATTTGCTAGATAAAATTGTTTTGTGGAGGATGCGGGGGTTCTGGATAGCTTGGAGGATACTTCTTCTTCCTCTTCTTCGGGGATAGCTGTTATGATTTTGGTCTTGGGCTTGGAGGGCGTTCGGAATCCTGCCGCTAGGGTTTCGCCTTGTTTTTTCGCTGATGGCGTCGGGGCGCTTCCGCCTGATTCGGAGAGCATATCGAATAATCCGAAGGCCTTTCCATCGCGTTGGGGTGTAGGGCCGATTGCGGCCTTCAGAGGCGATGGCGCGGGCAGGTTTTGGCGATGTGTACTGGGGCTGAATAGGCGACGGAATGTAGACGGTGAGTCATAAGGGTCTACGTCCCAGGGTTGGAGCTTGGTGCGAGGATTCGAAGGGGTTGCGAAGATGCCTTTGGCCGATTTGCGAGGCGTTGCTCCCTCGCGGTCAGGTCCATTCGAGTCAGGGCCATTCGAGGACGTATGTTTCCGTTTCTTGGAATTGGCTTCGGGATCTTGAGCACGTTTTTCACGGCGCATGAGGGCAGCCTCAAGGTTCTTAAGTCGACCATATTCTTTGTATTTGGCGGCTGGAAGTGTGTTAGGCCGTTTGCTCCCCGCGGATCGAGGTCGCACATTCGAACTTACCGATATCGCGATTCTGTTTGATGTCGTCACGCCCTGCTTTCCTCTGGTGATCTGAGAGAAATTGTTTCTCCCAAACCTTGAGTTCGCCTCGAAGAGCGACAGCCTGGGCAGCGGCCTCACTCGAGTTTTGGTGGTCCATGGTGGCCAGGATACGGCTGGTGAAGGAGAGCAGAAGATCGCCGCGATCAATTAACGATTAACGTGTCGCGTGTCGCGTCGCGCCCCGCCCTGGATCCGCTGGGTCGGAATGTCGTCATTCTAAACGCAAATTTTAAGATAGTTGAACAATACTTAATTTACTTTTTCTCGTTATGCAGTGACGATGTATGAGGTGAAATGCACGCTATTGATGATCCCTCCCGCCGAAAGACAAGCTGTGTACTCTATAAGCCTCCATTAGTCCCTTTTTAAATCTACCAGCTCGTTACCAGCTAGTTACTCCGCGGCACCGGTCAAAGCCCCCACGCAGCTGATCCTCGGGGTGGACGACCTTGCCTTGCAGCAGAGTGTACTTCACAATTCCTTCGCAATGCTCCGGGCGAACGCGCGCGAGCCAGATCATCTGTTGGTCCTTCTTGCGATATATCAACACATTTGCCGAGAACTTATGCCCACCAACATGCGAAACAAAGAATATGCCTGCACCGCCAGGGCGTGAATCATCTGCGTCCCGGTCCAGTCCAAGGGGGCGGAGATGGCGTTCAAGTTCGCGCTTGATTAACGGGGCTGTGATACCGCAGCGGGCATCTCGTCGGCGATGGGAGCATAAGAGCACGACGTAATCGAGTTCGCAGGGCCGGGCCGCCATATGACTGGTAGGTGTCACAGGGCCGATCCCGCTCTTCTCGGTGACAGGGCTGTCGACAAACCGGTGGATGAGGTCTGGCACATCGGCTTGGGACACGGAGTCTATGAAAGTGAAAGATGGAAGAATAAGCACTGTGGTGGGCTTTGACGGGTCGTCGGTGCCAGAATAGTCTGGTGGCTGAATGTTGGAAGCTGAGACCATGTAGCGCTAAGAAAGGAATTAGCTCATTGTCACGATTGCTTTTGCTCGGAACATACTCCGTGCTTTGACTTGGCGGATGGCTGGTTTAACGCCTCCATGAGAGTCCCTTTTTCATGCTCGACCTTCTCCTTCCAGTCGGTTCGGCCTGTTGCCACCAGGATGTGGGAATGGAACTCTTTGATTTGTCCATACAATGGAAGTGAAGTCTCGACTTTCACTTTGTCGGGAAAATGTGTCGTGCAACTGGCGCAGTCATGTAGACAGTCCGGCCCGTCTACCTTGGGGTCCACTTTGGGAACAAAGTAGTTGGTCGAGCGACCCAGCGACAGCAGGGACTTGAACATTGCAACGAGCGTAGAGAGACGTGGACCGAGATTGTCGCAAGGTCTAGGAGGGAGGGAGGAGTTTTCAGATCGAAGGCTATTTATCAGATCAAATATAGTCGATGTTTACAGTAACTCCGAAAGCTTGTTATACCCCGAACGGTTAACCCCGAGACGCCACGGCCCAAAGTCATGGAGACTGTGGAGCGGACGCATGAGTGGGGGCACTGACTGGAATGTAAGTGGAAACTAGGCACCAGAATCCAGAACCACACTTGGGAGCAATTCCAAGGTTCTTTGATTGGGTCATATGTCATCCTGGTGGCTATTGCCAATCCGGGGGACTTAGACTGCGCCCCTAGGTCTTTTGGGTGATTAAGACCGAGGGTAATTAGCGGAAGCGTTGACAGCCAATCCGACCTAAATAGGTCGAAGTTGATGTAAAATCCGATCCATGTTACCTGCTGAAACCTGGCTTTTGGGCTTTGTATCTGAAGAACGGCTAATCTCCTACGTGCCGCTGAGCCACTCTCTTTGGGTGATCTCTTTGGAGCTCACGGGTCCCTCAATCTGCAGGAAGGTATCAACTTGAAAGACCCGGACGCAGTTTTGGATAGGGGCTAGATATATAAAGGCAATTTGAAAGAAGTTTGAAGTCTCTCCTGGGTCATCTCTTTGTTGAGGGATTCTGCTATGGTGCCCTGGTTCGGTCGGGGGGAAAAAGGCCGTGGAGTTTTCTATGGGTAGGTAAAATACATAAGTCCTTGAACACTTCCACTTGAACGAGACTGATACTAGTACTAGTACAGATGATTTTAGTATACCAATCCAACCTTCGAACTTGAGTCTTAAGACACTAGGACCATGAGAGATTTTAAAGACAACCTTACTATCGGGATTATATCCCTCCTTGGCCTCATTGCAACCTTCGTTATCATCGCCCCCGTCATCTATATTCTTAGCTGCATAGCTGATTTCTGCATCCCTCCTGAAATTGTCTCGAAGGAGTACCCCACTGACTGCCAGCGCCAGTGGCAGAATCAACAACTTAGATCTCGCGATTATGTTTACCCTGAAGGAATCTCTACTAGTGTAGAGTTTGGGTGCTAGGACGGCAATGTTGCACCTTGCCAATCGGAAGAAAGACATCCTAGGAAATAGAGCCTACTGCCTAACTCACGTTCTGATACCTGTCTGTTCACGAGCAGCTTGAATCTAGGTCTCGGAATAGTGCCATTGGATAACAGCGATTTGCCATCATGATCTTTGCGGGGAATAAACACAGATTCGACACGAGTTCTAATTGTACGGTCCTAGGAAAAATCGGTAGTCTATCTAAACTTTGATCAAGTCAAATATACTAGCACTAGTCGAGTAGTCCAGCTACGGGGGCCAGAGGTTGAAGGCGAGCTCAACCCGCCATTCCATGCAAATACCTGCATTTATGCCAAATTGTACTCCTTCACAAGCTTCTCTCCCAGAGTTGCTCCTGTGACATAGGCAGTAGCTTGAACGTGAGCGTTGACCAATACAGGGACAACACTCATATCGGCGACCCGCAGGTTGTCAATACCCATGAGCTTGAAATCAGGGTCCACCGCAGCATCAGCGTCGCCCTTCTTGCCCATCTTCACGGTACCGGTCATGTGCCAGCTGGATGAGATGTTCTGGCGCCAGTACTCAAGCAGCTCCTCGTCCGACTCGCCCGCGGGCATCGCCAACTCGGCTATATTATCCTTAATGTATGCCTCACTCTTAGCAAGACGCAAAGAGTCACGCAGCGCCTCCACCGCCAGGCGACGATCGAAGGGATGGGCAAGGAACTTCGGGTTGAATAGCAGAGGAGTATCGGGGTCAGAAGACTGAAGGACGACCTCGCCACGGGTCTGTGCGTTGAACAGAAACACGAGGAAACACGAGTACGTCAGGGCCTCCGCGGGGAAGTCTGGGATGAACCAATGCAGGGGGAAATGGGTAATAATTTCATAGTGGGGCACCGTCTCCGCCAGCAGATATCGCTGCTCGTCTGCGGGAAGGGCCTTGAATTCTGGCCATGCGGAGAGCTTTTCGGTAAGCTTGAACCAGCCAATGCCCAGCTCGCAAGCGAACTTGGCCCACGGTCCGGTTCCATCTTTCTGCCACTGCTCGAGCGCCGCGTCCATGGCTTCTTTCGAACCATAGAAGGCTTTACGGTCGTTGGTGCCTTCCGCGCGGGTGTTGGCGAGTGGGACGAAGCAGTGGTCGCGAAGGCCTTGGCCGATGGCGGGGGCGTCTAGCACTACATCGATGTTATATTCCTTAAGCTGGGCTGCGGGGCCAATGCCGGAGTGCATTAGGATTCTTGGGTCGTTGAGCGATCCCGATGAGAGGATGATTTCCTTGGACGCATAATCTGGAACAAGCTTGTCAGTGAAATCTTTGCTCCCACACGGCTGGAGTTGAATTGGAATTTACATTTAGTGCCCTTAGCTTCGACTCCAACAGCCTTTGTGCCTTCCAGAAGCACTCGCTGCACCGGGGCACCGGTGATGATCGTCAAGTTCTCCCGGCCCTTCACCAGGTCGCCAGCCATGGAACGCAGCCCCTTGTACGCTGAGTTGATCAGGACTGACAAGCCAATGGGGTTACCCGAGTTATGATCCGGGTTGAGAGGGAAGCCAGCCTGCTCAGCGGTTTCCAAGAGATCGGTCAAATCTCTCTCCCATTCGCGGGCGAAACCAACATGCAAAGGCCCGTCTGACCCGTGGTCCTCAGGCCTCGGGTTGGCGAACTTCTTGTCCACGCCCTCCGGTATCTCCCCATGGAAGCTCTCCAGCGCCTTGAATCGGCGTTGAATGCTGCTCCAGGCAAAGTTGTCGTCGCCAGCGATGCGGGCCCATTCCTCATAGTCATCCCGCGCACCGACGCTGTACACTCCGAAGTTGATGGCGCTCGAACCGCCAATACAGCGGCCGCGGCTGTAGTCAATCTCGCGGTTGTTGCAGTCTCGCTGGGGCGTGGTCTTGTAGCCCCAGTTCATACTTGAGTTCTGGAAGGTGGTCCATCGCTGCCCGTCAACCCGGTGGCTACGATCATCATTGTCATCGCCGGCTTCGATTAGAAGAATACGAGGCTTGGCGGCTGATCTCGCTAGTTCATAAGCCACAGTACAACCTGAAGGGCCGCCTAGTAAAAGGGGTAAGTTTCTATCATATGTCGTAGTGTGATGTACTCCGTATACTTACTTCCGACCACAATGAAATCAAAGGAAGACATTTTTTTTTTTGGGCCGAACAGATTGACTTTGGCAGGAATTGTTAACCGGGGGGGCCCAACCACTGGAAATAATCACGCGGGGAAAGACTGCCAAGCTCCTTATTTTTAGGGACCACAATAAATCTCGGTCAGCGAGCTAGGCAGATATAGTTCCACCCATCTTACTGGTCCGCATGGGACTCAGAAATGGTTACAAGTTCGGTGTACGGAGTACGGAGCACATATGCACGCTAATGGTAGACCCTGAGCTGACGACTTTGGGTCCTTTTGGCACGGTGGCCCTCCTGCAACGAGGCCTTAGTACGGAAGGCCTTAGTACGGAAGGATTGCGTCCATGCAGCCCACCTTCGTAAATAATGCTTGTTGACGTGCGCAGGTTGGCACTCGCAGGTCCACTTCGCGATGTCCCCGGTGACAGTCCCTGCCCTCGTGGGTATAGTGAGGATGTGGGGCTACCGAGCGATGTACTCCGTACGTCCAGAACAGCGCTATGCGCGAGATTCCATTTTTGGCTTAGGCGAGGGGATCCTTGCTGTGCGTTTCAGCAGTCTTTGCAAAATTGGGTCGTTTCCCGTGTATGCAGATGTTGACAAGGGTCTTAGGCGTCGTTGAACTGAGCGGACCGGAGCATGAAGACGCTGACAGCTCTTTATCTATATTCAAGCGCCCAGCGAAGGAGACCCCGGAGACTGCACAATGGAGACAATAGTCCCAATGGGACCAATGAAGACACTGGAGGCAACAGACACAACAGACGGGGACTAATTGACAGCGCCGCGGGACGAGCCCACCCGAACCCACCGAATCCATCCGATCCACCGATCCACCTTGAGGGACCCCAGCCACTGGGGGCCTGGGGGGCCACTGGGGGCCAATCGTTTCCGGCATTTACAGCGCCCTGTGTGGTTAAAGTACGTGATTAAGGAGTTCGAATGGCAGCCCAAAACATGGAATGGAAGTCCGGTGGAAAAAGGAAATTGGGGCCGCAATGCCTGGCCCATCGCGGCTGCCATTCATTTCTGGCGTCCTGAGCACCCCCGGTGTTCGGGTCATCCAAGGACACGAGACTCAAATTTCAGTCGTTTTGATTTGGTCGACTGTTCTTGCCTATAATTTCGTGTGATCCCCGGATTTGTATTATTGATCTATCACATTTCCCCGGATTGGACCCTGCAGAATGTCTGTCAACGTGGAAGCATGGGTCTTGCTATCACTGGCACTCGCATTCATAATCGTGCGGATCATTGTTCGATGGAACCTGGTTGGGATCTCCCAGTTTCAGCTGGATGACTACCTTATGCCAGTAGCCGGTGTATGTTATTTCTCGGGTTTCATAGCTTTTGTGTCCCAGGCTAACCGAATGATTCCCAAGGCGGTCTTCACTGCGGAAGTAGTAGCCGCATACCTCGTCGTCGCTGACTATAGCGGCTTGACGAACAGTTACATGTCCACCGAGGAACGGGCAAGCCTTGATCCCAGCTCGCATGAGTTTTCGATGCGCGTCGCAGGCTCCAAGATCCAGGTCATTGGATGGTCACTTTATGTGGCGAGTCTTTGGTTAATCAAGTTCTGTTTGGCGATCTTCTACTCCCGTTTGACGTGTGTTTCATCTTCTGGTCCGAGAATCTTCCGTACAAGTCCTAACAACAATCACACAGAACTGGACTACAAAACCTGCCCACTCGCGTTCGCGGCGCTTATATACTCCTAGGAGTCACATGGCTTGCGGCGCAGTTGTCTCTGCTACTTTCATGTCAGCCTTTCCACCGCTTCTGGCAGGTTAACCCCGATCCCGGAAGTCAGTCTCTATCCAAGTCAATCTACCTCGTTCGTAGTTCCTAACCCGTGAATAGATATCTGCCAGCCAACAAAGTCTCCGGTTTATGTCTACGTTTGCGTGATTTTCGATATCATCACCGATCTATATCTCTTGTTGATCCCGTTGCCTCTTCTTTGGGCTGTCAAGATTAACATCAAGAGAAAGATTCCATTAATCGCTCTGTTTTCCGGGGCTACTTTTGTTATGGTCGCAACTCTCATCCGAGCGGTTGTCATTGTCAGCGTGGGTTGCCAGCACTCCTTGTGGTCAATGTTTTTCTCTAACCTGGATACAGGCCGGTCCGGATGGTGCCGTCTCTGGCTCGAAATGGGCTTGCCGTGAAGGCTTTGTCTCTATCATTGTCTCCAACCTGCCGATTATCCAACCCCTCATCCGTAAACTCTTCAGCAAGATTGGTCTTTCCCAGTTGTTCAGTTCTTCGGGCAAGCCGAACACCCAGTCATACCCTCTTTCCAGTCGAGGCTTCCAGACCATAACCAGCAAGTCCGGAACCGACACCAAGAAGGGCAAGTCGAATGCCGGAGCCGTAACGGGTACTCTGATCTCGGCATGGGGCAGCGATGAACACATCCTGAATGATTCCCCGCCTACATCTAAGGATATTACTGTCGTGTCGGAGACGGTTGTCCAGAGCGAGCCTTGGGATGCCAACAAACACTCCCCTCCTCCCCGCAGAGAATGGGATTCCGAGTTGTAAGATTACGGTGTCTCCGATTTGATAACATCTTGTACCATAAAAAGTAGAGCGCTATAACGATGGGGCCAGCTGTTCTATACAGCGTACAGCCTTTCGATGGGGATTTTTCTATGCACATATGCATCCATCGATAATTTAATACATTATAATACCCAAAGAGAAACATCTAAAGTTTGCCAAAGGTTCTTTCCTGCGTTACGAGCACATCGGGGACAATTTCCGCATTCGCCCCAGTCCCGGGCCCACCGTGACCTCTTCAAATTAACGTCAAGCCACGACCACCGCCCGTCCTGGGAGGGAAAGGAGCACTGGCAGAGGGCATCTTCAAGTTCACCATTCCAGTCATGGAGGTAATTCAAGCATTCGGGGCCCAGCAAGACCGCCCGCGCAAGCGGCGCAGACGGACCATGGCGTGCACCAATTGCCGCCTGCGCAAGCTCCGCTGCGACCGCGAATTTCCGAGCTGTTCGCGCTGCCGCAAGAGCCGTTCGAACACGAGCTGTACCTACGAGGATGGCTTTCTATGGCAACAGCCCGCGACGGTGGCCCCCAGCGCGTTGCCCCCGGGTCGAGGATCATCTACCAGTGCCCGAACTAAACCAGAAGAAGGTCCAGCATACTCGACGCCGGCGTCGGGGTTAAGAGAAACTCGGCCAGAAGAACCGCTTTCGGCGTCGGCGTCGGAGCCAGTATCTGCTTCTGATGGCCCAGGCCCGAGGCGAAGGCACATCAATCGAGGGTTTTTAGAGACAGTACTTGGGGCTCCTAAGGCCGCTGTTGACCAGGACCCTTATGTGAATACTGATCTGTTGCAGCGTCCGAGGCGCGTGGAGTTTGAGCTGCCCCATTCGGCGCAGGGCATAGAGGAGAATGACGATGCTCGCTCGGAGAATTTACTCTCGCCGTCTCATCGGCTGGCTATCTCGCCTCGGATCATGATGAGAGGGCGTGAGACGAAGACTAGATTCACCGGGTCAGGAATCATCGCCAATGTGGTTGCCCAGGTATGTTTGTCCTGGATAACCCACGCCTTTATTTTTCTTATTCTTTCTCTTTTCTTCCATTGATGGACAATTGCTTACTGGATACGATTAAGTTTCCGGACATCCGTGCATTTGCAGAAGACATCAGGTTGTCCAACCCGATTATGTCCCAAGTTCGCCCAGATCTGGAGCGAGTAAGGCGAGGGCTATGGAAACGCAAGCCACTTAACGAGCCTTTCCCAGAGCCAACCACCGAATCATTGGCTACGCTGCTGCCATCGAGAGGCGTGGTTGATGAGCTTATCGCTCTATACATAGCGTATGTGGAGTCGACTCATCGGATCTTTCACATTCCTTCGTTCCTCCGTGAAGTAGATGACTTCTGGGAGAACCGGGAGAACCCTAGCGTGCAATCCGCTCCCTTTGTAGCCCAGCTGCTGCTGGTGCTCGCATGTGCATGGAACTTTACCAGTTTGGCCAGTCTACAAAAGAAGAGCCCCGCGCCTCTGAAGTGTCACACTGCCATCGAATGGGTTCTACATTCGGAAAAATGGGTCCACAACGCACAAATCAAACGGCCGCAAATATCGACTCTACGTCTCCAGATTCTTCTCATCATGGCAAGAAATGCGTTTGGCATGAAACGCAGCCAGGCTTGGCTCGCCACCAGTACCTTGGTCAAATCGGCCATGATGGCGGGCTATCACCGCGATCCGAGCAAAAACAGCCGCATCTCGGTATTCAATAAAGAGATGCGTCGTCGGATCTGGGTAACCATCCTAGAACTGGACCTTCAAGTCGCTATTGACCGAGGCATGCCACCATCGATCCAGAGTTCTGACCACGACAGCCTCCGTCCATTGAATATTGACGATGAAGAACTCGATGAGACTACGGTAGAGTCACCTAGAGACCGACCGGTTCACGAAATAACAGACTCCTCTTTCGCGACCGCTCTAGCTCGGTCGCTAGATCTTCGCCTGAAAACATGCGCTCTGATGCATTCTCCCCACATCAACTGCCGCTATGAAGAGATTCAGCGCCTCGACTGGGAATTCAACCGGCACTTGTCTCAGATCCCTTCTTGGAGCGCAGCCAATACTGATATGATCACGAAAGAAAAGGTGCTATTATGGAATTCCTTGATCAAGACCAAGATTGCCCAAAGCTTGCTCTCGCTTCATACTCCGTTCGCTATCGAAGCGCCGCGTGAGGTTTTGTTCTCTCCTTCCGCAAGGGCCCGTTTAGACGCTGCCGTCATGATCCTCTCCACACAACGCTTAATGCACGAGACCTCGCCGCAATTGTCGCTTGGCATGCTCGGAGAGTGGACGATGCAGGCATTCATGTCTGTTTGTCAAGCGCTGCATAATCTCGATTCGGGCTCACAGGCGTCCACGTTCCAACTCCACGCCTTGCCGGGCCTTCCCGACACGTTGGTATCTCTTCTAGAGACCGCCCTCATCGCTATGGAAGTCAATCTCTTGTTGGTGGTCAAAGGCGCCAAAGACTACTTTTTCTTGTCGACGATCGAATCACTTGTCAAAGCCCAACTCTGGCCCGTCCAGGAGACCATGTATAAGCAGCAGGTCGTTGAACGGGTCCTCAATTTTGCGCAAACCTTGTTCTCGCAGCATGCGACCTGCGAGCATCTTGGCGAGCTTGGACTGGGAAATTTCCAAGAGAACCAGGTAAGCACATTCACTTTTACACCAGTATTATACCTTTGGATGTGGGTTCTCATTTTTGCTAGGTCGCGGCTTCCCTTGCGTCACAAGGTATGGCCCCAGTTGTACCGGCCGATTTCACTAGCGTGCTGCCGCCGTCTAGTCTCGGCAATATGGTTAGTGCCCCCATCACGGTTACGCTATCCTTTAACACTAAAGTAGACCACAGCCATCTCCAGGCAGTTTCGATCCTTTCCTAGATGTCTTCGATTGGGACAACTGGACTGGCATGGCACTATTAACGTGACAGATGAATCCATGTGTGGTGTTTTTGGGTATTTTTCATTCCAGTACTGGCGTTATCGATACCCCCTGTTGAAGACAGCTAGCATACCTCGGAGAGTCCATTTAAATAAAGTACTAGCATGAAAACATGACAGCATGCACAATTCTCGCATGGCGCACAAGAAATATACTGCCTGGCTTTAGGCTAAACGCTGACTTGCATCATGAACACGTATTGTCGATCAGACAGCGCATAACCTCAATAGTCATAGACGTATGGAGTAATTGCCTGTTGATCCCCGCCGAAAGGAGTCGCAGATCACTTGGAAGCTGGAAGCTTCCGATCCGTGACGTTTGATCTTCATCATTCAAGGAACTATTGCTACTAGCCCCCAAGGTGCTGGGTAGTGCTCGCATTGCCACTACTAGTACGAGATCCTCCGTACGGAGATCCGCAACTATTCAGGGCTCAGCCGCATTAGTTAGGGTCCAGCCTCGTTACACGTACAACTGGGGCCAAACGTAATAGGGGTCGCAGCCTCGAGAGCCAACGGGGGGGTTGACTGGGGGTTGATTGGGGGTTTCAAGGTCAAGTTATAGAGGCACCATCACGTTCTGGTAATCATATTAAATAAATCAAAAATGGCAGTCCTAGTACTCAGACTGCACTGATCTCAGGATTATGCAGCTGCCAACTCACGGGTTATAAATAGGTGTGCCGTACCGAGAAGATCCCCCCCTATCGCAAAGACGGCCTGGCATGGCCAATTGCGAGCCCTCGATCGTTATCAGCTCTCCACCCCCCAACATAGGCGCAAATCGAAATTATCACAATCAGTGGGTAGTGGAGAAAGGTCGTACCTCGGTGTCCCTCGGAGGGACTTCGCAATCCCTGTTCAGCCTCGGATTGCCCCCCCTATAATCGGGACCGTTCAGATGGCCCTCGGGCGATCGCCAAGTGCATCGAGGTTATCTTGCCAAAACACGGCAGCCTAAAACACTTGGCTTCGGTTTAGTGCGAGACTAATTTTGGGCCTGATTGAATCCTGCAGATTACGGATTTTCCTGGGGCTGTGCTACTTCTCAGTGATTCTCTCAGGGTTTCGTTATCTCGTCCTTTCCCGCTGAGGTGCCTGCCTTTCTGTCATCCTATGCCAGGCATCTTTCCTCGGGCGAGCCAGGCTCAATTCCTCCGAACCGGAAGAGCATCGCGCTGCTTGGTCCGATAACATATTTACCTTTTCTTGGCTCTTGATATCCACTGCATTGCCTCTTTTCCCCGCATTATTGCGAATATTGTGCATGCTTACCCCGGCGCCACAAAAAAGCTTAGGATCCCGACCCCATGGAGCTTCTCGGGGCGCTATGGCTACTAGCCAGCCTCAACCTAGTCTGCGCCGTCCCTGGAAGGGCCAATTCGGCCATGTCTCCCAAGTCTACGATACGTCTTCGGCCATGCCGTTGCCTAACCAGGGCAATATCAACATCCACGACCCCAATGTCCTCAACTATAATGGCGAATACTACTTGTTCAGGGGCGACTTCCATATCCCGTTCTTCAAATCCTATAATATGAGCGGGCCATGGGAAGAAGTCGGCACCGTGCTGCAACGCGACAGTATCATCGAGGGCATCCAGAACAGATCACGACCGTGGGCCCCGACCACCATCGAACGCAACGGGACCTTCTACTGCTACTACGCGCTAAGTACCCACGGCTCCCGCGACAGCGCGATCGGCGTCGCGACAGCTACTGCTCTTGATGGCAGCTCTTGGACAGACCACGGGGCCGTGATTCGCACTGGCAAGGGCAAACGGTCGGATGTATGGCCGTACAACATCACCAATGCCATCGATGCGTCCTTTATCTTCGATAATGCCACCGGCAAGCCGTACCTCAACTTCGGGAGCTACTGGCATGATATCTGGCAAGTCCCGCTGTCGGACGATCTGCTCTCTGTCGAGGATGCCGACGCCCCTGACGCGGTGCAGCTTACGTTCATGCCGGACCAGAAACAGAAGCCGGAGGAGGGCTCGTGGATGAGCTACCGTGATGGCTACTACTATGCTTGGTTCAGCCATGGTGCGTGCTGCCAGTTCATTAAGACTGGGTTTCCGCCAAGGAACGACGAGTATAGTATTCGGGTCGGTAGATCGAAGAATGTGCGTGGTCCTTTTCTGGACAAGTCTGGCCAGTCATTATTGGAAGGCGGAGGAACTACTGTTTACGAAAGTAATCATGGTGAAGTCTATGCCCCTGGTGGGTTGGGCGTGTTAGCTGGGAATGACTCAGTTCCCGATATTCTGTATTATCACTACCTCAATACGTCGATTGGGTTCACGAATGAGGTAAGTCCCGTGAATCGCATTGATGTACACATATTGACGGACTGGATAGGAGGCTTTACTGGGCTGGAACTTTTTGAACTATACTAGCGATGGATGGCCAGTGGTTGTCGACGGTATCGACATCAGCTCTGGAGCTTCCATCAGGCGTCCTCGCTGGCTGTCTCTGACGATTGTCCTCGGTGCATGGCTGTATATATGGTCATAAGGGTGGTACGTCTTCATGGTTGCTTATTGTTCAAGACATAGATTTGATGAGGCGTTCGGGTGTGATTTCAATGGGCCGTCCAGGCATGGATGGCCGCAACGGCGGTGTCACATAAACGGAATGAGAATATACATAGATGAATTCCAGGGCTAAACCCTACCTCCGTACACTTGACCTGTCGTATACGGTGTTGCATCACTGCGTAAGGATGACACAGACTGCGCAATTTCTGACTCGTAGTATAGTCGCGGGCAACGCTGAAGATCTACCTCCCGTGATGGATATCCATCCGTCAAGAAGCGGAGTCAGTAAAGCCACTGAAAGAAACTAGCGTCCGTCAATCGTCACTTGGACGAACGAACACAGCGCCACAGTATTAATCCGCGTAATTGGTCTAACCTCCTTCGCCACCAAGCTCGTCAGCCCAACAACACCATGCTTCTTTGTAGAGTATGCCTGCATGCAGAGGGTGGCCTGGACCTACCCCATGCTGAGCGAGGGGGGTGAAGGTAAATCGCTACAGGCAGTTAATAGGAGTTGGACTAGAATGAATAAATTAGGTTTGATTTGCATGCATATGCAATCTCTCGTAACATTGGGTATCTCGATCATAAAACGAATGCCATAAATCACAGTGCCACATCAAAACATCACCATCGAAAGCACGAGGCCGCCCACGCACAGAATAGCCCACAGCCTTGCCGTAGGCACAGCACCGGTGTTCGCCAACACCCCATAGTGGATCTTCTGCGCATTCAGGCAATACTGCACTTCCAGCGCTTGTTTCAACGTCCTCGAATTGCAGATCGCCGTGCATAGTTCTGGGTCCGCGTATGTCCACGTCTTATAGTGACAGCACTCCTGCAACGTTGCAGGCAGATCGGTGTGGTTATTCTCGGGCTGGTAGAGCGGAACTTGGGTGAAGAACTGCGCCGACGGGGTGTCGCTGTCGAATGGTAGCACCGGGAAGAAGTTGCTGTAGTCGGCGCATTCCGGCGGCTGCTCGAAGATCGCCCGGGGCGAGATATTGGCGATCATAATCGTACAGGGTTGGGTCTCAGGCGAGTGGGTATGATCGCCGTGATTTTGAGGCGTGCGAACGTGCGGGGATACGGGTGTTTAGTGACGTGCAGGCGACAGGTCCGACGGGGACGGGTTATTGCATTCTCAGGAACGTGTAGGCAAGGGACGTCTGGCTGGGCGCGATTCCATTGCAGCGGGATCTGTTGGCTGCAGGAGATGTGGGCGTAAGCTGCATCGGAGTCTCCGGCTTCGAGCTGGGGGCGCGCCAAGCCTCGAGCCTCGAGCCCCAAAGGCCTATCAGGATGCTTGATGAATTCCAATTCTTAGTGTAAACCAGGAAACCCCTGATGATCTCGCATGTGTCTTTCGCGTTGGATTCACTCGCGACACAACATCTTGATTCTATGGAGTCATGACTATGTACAAATCTCAATACATGCTGGTTATGTGGGCAGGCGGCAGGACACGACAGTATGCCGACCCCGGTTGTATTCACCTTTACTACTTATCTCTCCGGCTCAAGAGTTAGGACATTCCCACCCCAGCATGGCTTAGCGTTAAACAAAATCTACAGGTAAGTTTCAGTGTTCAAACCTCTGGGGGTGTCTCGACAGCCTCAATCTCGCGGGTTTGAAACAGTTCCAATACATCCAAGCCTTCGTAGCAACGTTGCCCAATCGCTTCATTTTAACGGTTTACAGGTTTAAAGCTGGGCACCTCGATTCAAGCGACGCCACATCCGCTTGCGGCGTTCATGGCCAGAGTTGAAAGCAATCACCCAGTTCTCGTCGAAGGCTGGCAAGGGACGGCCCTTGCCATCGCGTGGAGGGCCAGCAATCGCACGCAAACGTTCGAAATAAGACTCGAAATGAGGGCTCACAACACTAAATGAGGGCCCATCCCCCCGCTGCTCGATCCCCTCCTTTTCCCACTTCTCTCGTTCGGCCATGGGAGGAAGAGAAGCCTTGCCAGCAAGAACTCGGGCCGCCGCAACCGCCTGCCACTCGAAAATCTTGAAGGTCAGGCCCGCCCCAACCGCTCCGATGAACATCAATGTGGGTTCGCGGTGGAAGACGTGGAGAAAGATGTCAGGCACGCGATTGTTGCGCGTTGGGATTTGCGGCAGAAAAGGTAGCTGCCACGTGAAGCCGGTGCCGAATATGATATGATCGACATCGCTCTCGGACGTGCCGTCTTCGAAGTGAACGGTACGCTCTGTGATGTGGGAAATTGGCGGGCGTCGCTGGATGTTCGGGTTTTTGAAGGCTTCGTCACCAAAGAAGGGGTTGTATCGACCGCGCACCACTGCAATGACCGGAGACCGCGCCGTGGATGTCACACTAATTGCGGTGTCTGCCGCGGATACAGATGCTCCAACAGTGACAACTTTCTGTTCGAGTCAGATATGTATCATCACACAGGGCTGTCAAAGGCTCACCTTTCCTCGGTATTTTTCTGGGCCACGATAATGCTTTGTGTGCTCAACACTGCCGGGGTTTCGCATCGCAAGTTCTTTCAGTCCCTTGATTGCAGGAATATAAGGCACTGCATAGTGACCAGAGGCCACCATAATAGCATCAAACGTCTCTGACCACCAGTAGTCTGAAGGAGCGCCGTCATGCAACTCGCGGCGACGGAGCACCACGTCCCATTTCTCGGTTTCTGGGTTCTTAATCGCGCGCTCGACGGTAGTATTATACTCGACGAGATGCTGATTCCCATTGACAGTCAGAACATCTTCCACGTACTGTCTGATCACTGCATGAGGCCGGAATGGGGTATCTTCTCCGTGTCGCTGAATTGACCATTCCGATCGAACGACCGGAATGCTCTCCTGAGAAAACGACATCGCACTCGCATCGACATTGGTCTCTAACCCAGGGTAGATTGGCGAGTCTGTGAACCGCTGCTGCGTTAATGGCGGCGTTCTACATGGCAAACTTGCCGGAATAGCCACCGGAGCATCTGCAGTCCTATCGGCGAGTCTATCCAAGTCCAATTCCCTTGGTGGCTCGTCATCGCGAGAGACCCTGCGGCCGTCAGAACACCCTTTACAAGGAAAATCACAGGGCAGAGGACTAAATACCAGCAGCCGCCCGCCTTCTCTTGTCGTTCAAAGACGCGAATCACATCGAACGCTTGCTCTTTTACCAATGCATCAACCGCGATGACACCCGCGGGGCCGGCACCGATGACTGCCACGCTCTTGATTGCCATGGTACCATATACTGGCGGGGAATCATCAGATGAGCTGCTTGCTACCCCGACTTGGCTATCGGCCGAGCTGTAACTTTGAGTTAACTAGCTAGATCATCACGCCATATTATCTGTTTTCGCGCAAGGCTGGACAGCAACCGCCAATTACATTGGATCACGGAGCAGCGCCGAAATTCAAGCATGTTATCAAGGTGCGCATTGTGTACTTACTATAGCCGCCTGGAATCACTGCACAGGACAATCGACTACCGCTCCCTTTTTAGAGATATAGCCAGCACTGCTGGTCCTGAAAAGCTGGTTCAGAATTCGTCTGATTGGCCCGCGCGAGCGGATCGGAAGCCAGATCATGATTGGACAGCGTCAAGCGTCGACACCCGGTGTTTCAGGTATCAACTGGCATTTTCTTCATACGGAAAATGGAGCCGTTGAGCCATGGAGACTGCGCTCATTGGTGAGTTAACACGTGCGATGATCTTGTTCTGTGTTCTTCTTTCGCCACTTGGTATAAGATCTCTGCCTGTTGCGGCGTGCATCCATGGATGCTGCTAAGAATAGTTGGTTGCACATGGTACGAAGGGCTCTGTGCCTGGAACCCATCCATGGACAGCATCAGTCAGTCCAATTATCCCTGATTCTTCCAGGACATGCCGCGTTTTGGTTATTATGAAGTCATTTTTTTTCCCTACAGAACTCGTTAAGATGCCTCGGGTCGCGCGGTATTCGTCTAGAACGGACTAGAATCAGCGACGTCCCGCCTGGCTATTTTGGGCATATCCAGAACGAACCGCAGGGCACTCGGGCGGAATGGCCCTTGGGAACGAGACCCCCGGACGACTCTGTCGTAGACCCATGTAAATGGGGGGTGTATGCGAGAAGCTGACGCGTTGCCACAGAATGCCTGAGCCAGGCCCCAAGGCTGTGGGTGACAGTCCCGACCAGACCATTGGGGGGGCACCCGGCGATCAGTGGATCGGGGCCCTCGCTGGTACAGCCCGGCCCTGGCTGTGGCGAACGGACGATCCGGACGACGCGGCAACGGCTTCGCCTGTTTTATGCCTCGTTTACTAAATAAAGAGCAGTCTCTATTTCCAAGGCCACTTCTCATTGCACCAGGCAACCGCCTAATTGCATAGACGTCCAGACCATGAAAACTTGGGGCCTCTGAGCCGCGGGCTCGAGTATCGAAGCACGCCCCCCCACGCCGTAGGATCGTATTCCAATCCGCCCCGTGTGTTATACCTAGGTACGCAACTGCCATGATGACATCGACTGTCAAAGCCTCCAAATCGCAGCTGCCAGACCTGGAGGAAAGCCTGCCTACGCAATAGACCCACTCCCCAACACCACCGACGGGGCAGCCCCATCGCATGCACTAAATACCATACATATGATTTGTCTGCGGGATTTTGTTTGAGTAATATCCCCCAGTGCAGTCCATTTTGTGCTCAACGGATCCACCGACTCGAATACCTGATCCACGCCACTCGAGGCCTCGATACTTAAAGCCAGCCGTTGCTCGCCTCTTTCAAGCATCCACAAAAACCAGAAAGCTACTCGCCTACAACCCCCATCTCTCCACAATCCACATCTGCAATCAATATGCAGTTCAAGACCCTCATTTCTCTCGGCCTCATGGGCAGCTGCGCCGTGGCTCTGCCGGGCTCTTGGTCCTCAGCCTCCTCCTTTTGGACCTCAGCCTCTTCATCCGCTACTCCTACTCCTTCCATCGGTCCCCTTGACGGCCCTCCCGCCGTCCAGGCTGCCGAGTCGAAGTTCTACGCCGACTACAACAGCTTCCTGGCTGCCCCCAGTGGCTCTGCCAAGCAGGCCCTCTACTCCAAGCTGAACCCCGACCTGCAGGCCATCCAATCTGCGAAGGCCGCTGCCTGGTCCTCTTCTGCCGTGGCTCCCACTGTCTCGGCCACCCCTACTCCTCGCCGTTAAAAAAAAGGGACTGGGCATGATGGATATGTGTTAAATGGTATACACGGTTTTAATAATGGCGTTAATTTTTCTGTATATTTTTCCCTTCGTGCATTGCGCGGTGAAAGCCTTGATTTTGGTTTCTAGACTGGACGCTATATCGGTTTCACAATAACATTCCTTTGACGATCAGAATTTCCAGACGTAGTTGATAACAGCCCTATCCCATCACGGCTAAAACAGGGGCCCCGGCACTTGATGCTCATGTATTGCGGGTTTCGCCCGGGTGGTCGATGTCCAGCATAGTATTTATCCCGTCCGGGACGAGTCTCAGGCTGGTATTTCAGTCGCAGTTTGATTTGCTTCCTGGAGGTTGATCTTCCGGGGGGTTGATATCAATTTAGAGACTGTCTATAGCGCATTTCACTAGTTGGATGTGGCTGCCGACGCCCCGCGTGCTCGCGCGATGAGAGGAATGAAGTGGGTTCTTAGCAACGCCTTCGCGATCTATGGTAATCTTTCTATGTCCCTGCGAAGAGGGGGTGGGCTCGGTTATGGATTGACTAAGCTTATGCAGGAAAAACTGTCAGATCAAGCGATCCTGAGCTTCACGTATTTAATCTTCCGGACATTTCGAGGGGAACGCATATTAATTTTTATCAGTGGTTCTCGCGGCACCAACGATGGATTCAATTAAACTCCGCGCCACGTCAGACCCAGTCCGGTTAGTGCAGCCGCTAGCATGCATGTCCTAGTATCTGATCTCTTCATGCTTACAACAAAAGATAGTTGGATTCAATCAACATCAATAGCGCTGCGAAACAGTTTCGCGCTCGGTGACCTGGACCCACATATCGGAAATCGCAAAAAGCCCAAGATAATTGCGCGCATCCCAGGGTCGTGTTGGATTGATCAGAGCGAGATCGAAGTTGCGCAAAAGCTGGAATTCTTTCAGTTCAAACTCTTATAGTAGATACGGACTACCAGTCTGCTTACCTCAAACAAGATTTTCCCCATCTCGAGCTGAGCCACCGGCTTGCCTAAACACTGCCACTTACCGTGGCCGAAAGTCAGGTCACTAGTTCGGATCATGCGAGTCAGCTTTGCAGAGTCTGCCTCAAACCACCGCTCCGGTCGGAAGGCCTTCGCGTCCTGCCCATAGATTTCCTTGCTGTGGTGCATTGCGTACGCGGCGTATCCGATGCTGATCCCACCCGGGAGAAACACACTCTCCCCATCGACGACGACCGTATCCCCGCTTGCGGGAACATCTCGCGAGAATATATTAGCCACCGGCGGCCACACCCGTAGAGCCTCGCGGATCACTGCCTGGAGATACGGAAGCTCTTTAGCCAGAGCGGCAGGAATGATGCTGCCCTCTGCAACAAGGCCGCGTTGCACGGCATCGTCGATCTCCCGCTGGAGTTTTGCGTAGACCCGGGGGTTCGTCATGATGTGTAGCAGCGAGCCTCTGATCGCTCCAGCCGTGGTATCGGAGCCTGCGAGAATTTGTTCCAGCGCTTCGCTGCGGAGCTCCTCCCCTGTGAGCCCGTGCCGCATGAACGAGGCTAGCATGTCAGATCTCTTGTCTGCAGAGCTCGCCGCTCGTTCGTCCACGATCTGAAAGCAAGCCTTCATCATTTTCCCAAATCCGGTCTTGTCTTTGGGAGAGGGCGCAATCAGGCGGCCGATCAGCGGCGCCTGCGTTATCCAGCTGAAGCCTAATGCGAGGGCGGTATTTCCGACTGCGAGCCCTTCTTTCAGAGACTCCACGTAGCTGTCGACGTCGTGGTCACTTTTGAGCATTCCGAAGGTCTTTCCCAGGCCGACGCTGCTGATTACGTCCAGGGTGAAGAATTGAACCTTTATAGCTAAATCCATAGGTTTCACGACGTCGGATGAGATGTATCTCGAACGGATGAGATCTATGAATTCCTGAACTCGATCATCCACGGCGGCTTCGAGATTCAGATTCTCTCTCCCGGAGTACTGTATGGTCAGCACCAATCGTGATGTTTGTAATGCGACGACGTACATACCCCCGCAGCCATCTGTTTTCTGCGCTTGTCGTGTTTGGTATTGTCGGTCTGGCTGAATACATTGTCTTTCCGATACTCGATCCTCGTGGCTTGGTAGTACCAATCGGATCGCTTGTATCCTGGCTTATTATTGACGTGCGTCCAGACCTCGGGCGAGGAGGTGATCAAGATCCCTGGTGCGACACGAGCAATTGGGCCTGCTAATCAGATAAGTCACTTCATTATGAGATCTTGAGCGCACCATATTCATTGCACAGCTCCGCGTACCACTCATGGCAGCTGGTACCAAGTATTGCTAAGCTATGCGGCCAATTTGAGATGCGGGTTATGAGCGGTCCGCGGAAACGCCGTAGCTTTGCATTCAAGACGAGGATCTGAACAATATACCACGCAACGAGACAGCAGAGAAGCGTGCTGCAAACCCCCGATAAGGTAGCTACCCCCATCTTCAAAGACGATGAGTTGACTGTGGGTTCTCCAAATCAAGAGTGCCCAGTGAGTGTGGTCTCCCCCATTGGACGTACAGTGCCACCACGGCCACTTAGCGGGGTAGAGCAGCATAAGTACATCCTAGTATCACGTGGATGACTGCAGATATGATGCCAACGTTTCACAAAGTGAATCACGTACAGGCGGCACCTCTTGCACTACTAACCAGCTGGGCGGGCTTCAATGCCCAAATCCGACAACCAGGTCGCATTTTGTTCGCGTAGGCGCAAGGAGTCCTTGCCATTCACCGGACTCGCAAACTCGACCAAAAATCTAACCATCCAAGCATCCATGCGGAAGCTGGTATCTGCAGAGTTCTTGCAGGCCTCATGAAACGCCATCAGCCGCTCCATACAAAAGTCCAGCGTGGGCCAGAGCCTGCACAGACGGTTCAGAATGCAAAAATTCTTCTCCAAGCAGTCTTTGGCATGGGAAGCTTCCCTATTGCTATCAAACAGCAAGGAATGCAGATGAATAGTCGAGGAAATAACCAGGACGTGGCCCACCATGTTATATTTGACATCACACCCACGTGTGCTTTCCGAAGCATAGACGATCCGACACAGCTTTTCGGCGTGGAGCTTGCACAGAGCAGCATAAGCTTTTGTATCTGGGTCACCTTTCAGCTGCTGTAGGTCCTCATGTAGGAAGCGGTAGAATAGTATCTGACCATAGTGATAATATCCCAGATAAATGGCAACAAACACTCGACCGAGGCCTTGCGCTGCGCACCTCTCCATGTTTTCATGCGTATCACGGAAATGATCTGGAAGCTCCCGGTGCCATGCGTCAAGCTGATTGGAAAGACCCTCGACACTGCGCAGTATAGATATGGGTTCCATATCTGATTCAGAGGACTTGATGTTGAATTCGTTGATCTGTTGCAATATGCGATTTAGGCGAACCATCTCCGCCAGTAGAGATGTTTTACCTGGAGTAGATATATCGGAGCCCTGGCGCATCTCAAGGAACGTCATTTCTTCCATCGGTAATGGTACATCCTTGGGCTGGAGCAGCCTCGGCAGTCTCACTCCGTTCGATGACCATGTATCGATCATGCTCAGGGTCCACCAGACTATGTTCGTTAGCTGAGAAGTTGATGTCGGCAGATGACTCACTTCGAATGTTTATTTCACAGTCCAGTTGAGAGCCTTTGCGATTTGGCAGGTCCAGAAGCTGCGCTATTCGACATGCCACCGCATAGTAAATAGACTCGGAAGCCGGCTTGCCATCTGTGATAGCGATGGCACCTAACAGAACACATGCCTGAATGGTCATGACCGAGACATCATTCAGATTCAACAAAGACTCGCATTGCTGAGCGAACTTTTCGGCTCTGTTCCTCGGATCTATGCCGATGAGCAAGGGGTGATTGGAAAATCTTGCAGAGAGCGCCATCATCCCGTAGAGGAGGATCGGTGGGGCATTACCATTTCTCACATCCTCTAGAAAAGTCGTTTTATGGAACAGGCTATGCAGCTGGTCGTGCACGTAGTCGAAGTAGAGCTCCACCAGCTCCAGACAAAGAGGCTTTGCCGACAAGTTGCACCTCCGCGAGTCAGATCCCTGTGCGAGATTTATTGTCTCGCCCGCCAACCGCGTAGCGCCGGCCTGCCCTGGTCGCGAGCTTGAGCAAGGGAGCCCTCTCTGCAGACAATAGGAGCAAGGGCCACCAGGCACGGGCTTGCACTTGCGGCGGCGGGATCTGCCATCGTTAGGCTATTCGTCAGGACTGGACTGGCGATGAAGACTCACCGACACGCGGAACAGGCCGACGCTTGTCGCATCTCGGGCAGAATTTTCCTGGAGCCGAATCCTGCTGGAGTGAGATTCTCCAGAATCCAGGGTCCCCACTTCTGTGCGAAGGGCGGAAAATTCGAGAATTGTCATTCAGCGCTGTCTAACTTTGAAGGCTGACAGTCCAGGTGCGCTAAAAAGGCTATAGTCCGCGTTGACTCCGCAATGCAGACGGGAAATTAGCCGAAAAATGCGGAGATGCGGAGTCAAGGTTTCCTTCGACAAATCAGGCGTGGTCAAAGCCGCCGCTAACAGAAAGACCCCCCACGTTCTACGCACGCGGGAGCTACACGAAAGGACGATGAATGGCAGGAGCCCCTGCCGGGGGTTATACGCCAGGAACCAAATTCCTATAAAGGGACTGTCCGGTCCCGATTCAAAACCTGACACGTCAAACAGCAGCAGAGATGTTTCTCAAGAGGACCGTGGTCGCTGGCCTGGTCTTGGTGCGCCAAGTGACTGCTCACGATAGCAATGGTACGTACGTTCCAAGTGATGAGAAGCCCAGCTAACATCTTCAGCTATTGTTGTGGACGGAACCTCTTTTGCCCTGAACGGCCAAGGGGTGTCGTACCTATTCCATGTTGATAACACCACCGGTGACCTGATCAATGACCACTTCGGTGGCAGCGTGACTGGCCCGATCCCCCAGAGAGATCCTTCCAGCGATCAACGGCTGGGTTGGTGAGCCTGGGCGCATACGCCGCGAGTTTCCTGATCAGGGAAGAGGAGACTGGCGCACTCCCGCGGTGCGCATCCGCCAGACACCTGGATACACCGTTTCCGACTTCCAGTACCATTCCTTTGAAAGGAAGAGCGGGAAACCCGAGCTGACGGGCCTCCCGTCAACTTTCGGCGATGATGCCGATGTCTCTACCTTGGTTATCCATCTGTATGACAAGTACAGTGATGTCGCAGCGGACTTGACCTACTCTATCTTTCCCAAATACGATACTATCACTCGCAGTGTAAGCATCACGAACAAGGGCAAGGGGAACATCACAGTCGAAGCACTTGCCAGTATGAGCGTTGACTTCCCATACGAGGACCTCGACATGATCAGCCTGAGCGGCGATTGGGCCAGAGAAGCGCACCGTCAGCGTCGAAGTGTGGAATACGGATTGCAAGGGTAAGCCGTGAACGCAAAACATACGAATGGTATCTAAGTCTAGCAGATTTGGGTCTTCCGTGGGATATTCCTCCCACTTGCATAACCCCTTCCTTGCCATCGTGGACCCTACTACCACAGAGTCTTCTGGAGAGGCCTGGGGATTCTCCCTCATCTACACAGGCTCCTTCTCTGCAAGCGTGGAGAAAGGATCCCAGGGCTTCACGCGGGCTCTCATCGGGTTCAACCCGGACCAACTCTCTTGGCCCCTGGCTCCCGGCGAAACCTTAACCTCGCCTGAAGTGGTATCAGTCTACTCCAAAGATGGCATTGGCGGGGTCTCCCGCAAGCTTCACAGACTATACCGCAACAATCTTATCAAAAGCAAGTTTGCTACTTCCGATAGACCGCCCCTCCTGAACAGCTGGGAGGGTCTGGGGTTTGACTACAATCAGTCCACCATTGAGCAGCTCGCCAAGCAATCTGCCGATCTAGGAGTTACCATGTTCGTTCTTGACGATGGCTGGTTTGGTGATAAATATCCACGTACAGACGACAACGCCGGCCTGGGCGATTGGGTTCCCAACCCTGCCCGGTTCCCCAACGGCATTGCACCAGTCGTAGAGAACATCACCGCCCTCAAAGCAGCGAACACCTCGACTGCTCTTCGTTTCGGTATCTGGATGGAGCCCGAGATGGTGAACCCTAACTCCAGTCTATACCGTGAGCACCCAGACTGGGTCCTGCACGCAGGACCTTATCCGCGCACGGAGCGACGGAACCAGCTCGTTCTCAACGTGGCTCTGCCTGAAGTTCAAGAATTCATCATCGAGTCTGTGTCCAACATCCTAAATAGTGCCAATATCAGCTATGTCAAATGGGACAACAACCGAGGCATGCACGAGACGCCCTCTCCCACCACCGACCATCAATATATGCTCGGCATCTACAAAGTCTTCAACAATTTGACCACCCAATTCCCCGACGTCCTCTGGAAGGGCTGTGCCTCCGGCGGTGGGAGATTCGACGCTGGCGTGATGCAATATTTCCCGCAAATTTGGACCTCTGATGACACCGATGCTGTGGAGCGGATCACCATCCAGCTCGGGACGTCTCTTGCCTACCCGCCGAGTGCCATGGGGGCTCATCTCTCCGCAGTGCCAAACCAGCAGACTGGTCGTACCATCCCCGTCGAATTCCGTGGCCACGTCGCCATGATGGGCGGATCGTTCGGTCTAGAGCTCGACCCAGCGAAGATCTCCGAAGAAGACAAGGCAGCGCTCCCGGGTCTCATTGCGCTGGCAAAGAAGGTCAACCCGCTTATTCTGAAGGGCGACCAGTATCGTCTCAGTCTTCCGGAGGACTCGAATTGGCCCGCTGTTCTTTTCATCTCTGAAGATGGTGCTCAGGCAGTGCTTTTCTACTTTCAGATCAACCCCCTCATCAACCATTCTGTCCCTTGGGTCAAGCTACAAGGCTTGGATCCCAAGGCTATATATACGGTTGACGGGAACCAGACGTACGCTGGGTCTACGTTGATGAACATTGGCCTGCAGTTCCCATTCTCGACAAACTATGGCAGCAAGGTTGTGTTCTTTGAGAAGCAATGACGCGACCAGTCTCCAAGTTGATCTGAAGTACACAGTAATGGTGCAGCATAGTCCTGCCTTACTCTGTAGACACTGGAATAATATCTGAGACATGCTACCCCAAGGTGTAGCGCCATAAATACCAATAGCAAATTTTATACACCGCTCGTACCAAAATTGGATCGACGCTGGACACTACATTCATCAGAGAACATAATGTTATGCCAATGCTCGGAATCAACCCCTTGACGTGCAGATGGGAGGCCCCCTCGTGCCAATTGGGCTGTTGAGCCGATCTGCTTTTTCGATTTCCCTTTACAAAACTTGTATGTTCGCAGAATGCGATAAATGGTCGATTTTGACATTGTGTCGGGTGCCTTCGCGATAAGCTCTTTGTAGCTGTCTCGAGGAGATCGACACGCTAAGCGATATATCGCACGGCGAGACCTGTGACTAAACTTTTGAGGCCGCCCTTTTTTGGGGAGATTCTCCGTGGTTGCGTGGTTCTGGAATCGCTTGCGTGTATAGCCAACGGTGCTCTTAGAAACGCCAAAATCGTGTGCGATTTTGGCGTAACTCACGCCGTTGTCGATCGCGGCGCAAATAGCAGCGCGTGTCTCGGACGAGAGATTGGAACTTGGCCTACCGTTTGAACTCATTTCGGTTCCAAACCGACGCATATTGATGGAGATAGGGGAGTTGCAAAAAGATGGTTCTGTTTTTGTGGGTCAATTTCCGGCCGACGCGTTCAAAATGCATATGACGTAGTTACCAGCGTATGTAGTAACAGTAACTAAGCACTCGGCGACGACGTCAAGTTATGGTGAGCTATTAAGATCTACAAAGGCTTCTGCAGATGCCAGGAAAGCCTGAAATGGTGGGATTAGGGTCAAGCTTTGGTTTTCAGGCTGACGCGACGTAGGATATCCTTTACGGGGCTACATTTGGGGCATAGATTGACTTACCATCCTTTATCCGGAGGCCGGGTCTGTCACGGTGATCATAGTATAGTAATTATGGTATCGCACTATTTCCTAGCGACCCCAATTCGCTCCCCCCCCCTTCTGTTCTTCTGTCTTAGTTGCGCTCCCGGCCAAGTGATTACTATCAAATTGGTGTCTCTACTGACTTGAGCGTTACCGGACAACTTGAGCATAAAGACAGAGCAGTCAACTAACCCTAAGTAAAAACGTCAGTAGCATACCGCTCCTTAGCCCTCATCTTGTCAAAGAACACGTCAGCCGCCTCCTCATCACTAAGGCCCGGATCAATCTCAGGTTCCTCCCCGGCAGCTATCTTCTCCTTCGTCCGCGCCGCCCGCTTCTCAAGAAACATCCCTTTGATAGCCTCCCGCACCGCAGCGCCCACACCCGTACTCCCACAGACATAGAAGTTAGCGCCCTGTTCAAACAACTCGATCAATTCCAGACTATCAGCCTGCATGCGATCCTGCACGTGTTGCCCAGGCCCGGTTTCAGGGCGACTGTATGCCCACCGGATATCTACGGCGCCGATCTTCGCCCACTCCGCGAATTCGGCAGCGTGGATGTCGTCTTTGCCTTGCGTCCTACAACCCGCGTAGAGGATTGCCTTGGCTGGCTGCTCTGCCTGCGGAGAATCGCCGGATAGAGAGCTGCGGCGGCCGCGGATCTTTTCTGCGCGGTCCATAACGAAGCCGCGGAACGGTGCGAGACCACTGCCTGCGCAGGCCATGATCATGGGTGTCTGCAGACCGATCGGTGGCTTGAAGCCGGAGTGCGAGGGGCGCACGGTTACCTGCACGCGCTCCCCGGGTTGCAGTTGCGAAAGGAATGTCGAGGCGACGCCGAGGTACCGCTCTGTTTCTTCATTGGCGGAGAGAGAGAGGAGCGTTGAGCACGGAGAAGGTGATGCTACATTCGGTTGGGTCGGCGAGGGGGGACGACGAGATGCTGTATTGCCGGACTCGCATTGGGGGCAGCATGGCGAGGAAGTCGCCGATTGAGAGCTTGATGCTCGGATACCGCATGAGTAGGTCGAGAGGGCTTACCCGCTTCTGGACGATTTCGGAGGCGAATTTGCTGGGGCTGGAGGCGATGTAGCGGAGCTCAGCTTGCACGTCGGCGTTCTCAATGGCCGCGTCTGCCAGGGCATGGAGATCACGCTTGGAAACAGGCTGGGAGAGCTCGACGTAGGTCGAAAGGAGCTCGAAAGCGGAGATGGGAGTGTCGAGGGGGATGGTTGGCGATAGACCGCCGCTGGTAGATGTCTTTTTTATACGAAGTACAGCGTCCCAAGGGAGCTCAAATCTGCTGATTGCGCGGCGGGTGACAGCGCTAGGGTTAACAGGTAGGACGGCCAAGTAGTCTCCGCATTGGTAGGTCATATCGCTTGGAAGCTTGAGCCGCAGACAACGCTTGATGGGCACACTAGGCTCCGTCAGAAGCTGGTTATCCACCACGTAGGCTTCTTCCAGGTTGAGACCTAAACTCGATGCACGGCCCGACGTGACTTCAACCTCCAGCGATGGACCTGGCTTGGCTTGCTTTTCGCCTCCGAATTTGGCTGTCACAGCTGGCCAGAACGTAGAATCACCCCAGCTATCGAAGGCCGTGAACATATCGCCCTCCGCAGCGTTAGCGGTGCCAAGACTACAGAGCCTATGTCCTCCATTGCTTTCAACCAGCTCATCAATGAGCTTAGGGATACGGTGGAACGTGGAAGCCCAGTCATCTCAAACGGGAGTCAGTATATCGTATCATTGCTCAGGAGCGATGGAGACTTACGGTGACCACAGCCAAATGTAGCGTAGTCCACACCTTTTAGGCTGTCGCCCTTGAGCTCACTCAGCCACTCGAAAAAGTGGGCAGCATTGTCAGGCGGCTGTCCTTCGTAGGAGGCTGTGATAAACACCACAGGATCCTTTGTGGGAATATTCTGCAACGCCGAGTCCAAGGAGGTGACCTTTGCCTCGAAACCGTTCTGCGGGGCATCCTGCGCCAATCTATGCGCAAATGCCTCACAAGTACCCGTGTTACTTCCGTAGAAAATATACATGGGCTTAAGTTTGCCAGCTGGCACCACAGTCATAGGCTTTTTGTCTCGGCTGGTGATGTTAGACTCCTGGGCCGCCCCGTTGGTGTTACTCAGATGGAGATTCAGGTTGGTCGGGTCGAGGCCGTTGCGGAGAGTCGCCTTCATCTGGAAATCTTTAGGCTTGATGGTGAGGGTTTGCTTGATGCGCAGGTCATAGCTGGGGTTAGCCAACGAGAAGTTGAAGTTTTGCAATAAGAGCGCCGTCGTCAACAAAGCCTCCTGCCAGGCAAAAGGCCGTCCAATACAGCCGCGCATTCCGTTTCCAAAGGGCTTCCAGCTATTCTTGGGCAGCTTGTTGAAGTGCTCGTCCAGCATGCGCTCTGGCTTGAACTCGTCCGCATCAGCGCCGTAGACCTTGGGGTCCTGGTGGAGCTTGTTGATCAGAATCGCGATTGTCTCATCCCTGTGGAGGACGTATTTGCCGCCAAGGGTCACAGGGTCTTCTTTGTTCTTGGTTGGATGAGGCCGCAATCCGACAATCGTCACTGATGGTTGTATTCGAAGCGTCTCCCTCATTACCGCGGTGAGATATGGTAGCTTGCTCATATCGTCCACCGAGATCTTGCGTCGTCCAATGACGGTGTCGACCTCTTCTTGGGCTTTCTTGTAGGCGTATGGCGTCTTCAGGAGATAATAGAAAAGAAACGAGAGCATGCCGGAGGTCGTCTCATGGCCCGCAATAAGAAAGGTGATCATATTATCGATAACGGATTCGTCAGACAGCCCTTTTCCTGTCTGAGGGTCCCGACCCAGCAGCAGTGCATTCATCAGATCCTTCTTCTCAGGCTGGGGATGGTTTTTGCGGTCATCGATCAGTTCTTGGGACAGCTTCCGCATGTAGTCAATGTTGGCATAGAACTTGGTGTTCTCACTCGTGGGCAGGTTTTTGAGCAGAGTTGGGACTCGGGCTCTGTGACCTGATCCAACAAGGAAACCCGTCATCGCCGCGATGAAGGGGTGCATCTCATCGTGGTAGTATGAGTTGAAGCGCGTCCCCATGGAACACAAGGCAATAGTATCGAGGGTCAGCCGGGTAAAGTCGTCCGTGACCTGGATAGGAGTATCAGGGCCCTGGCGAGCCCATTTCATCGCCAGCTGGCTGGCGATATCATACATGTCATCGAACATTTCTCGAATCATCAGAGGCCCGAAAGCCGGAACTAAGATACGATGTGCGACAGCCCAGTTCTCTTCTTCCGGGTAATGAGCGGTGAACAAGCCGTCGTGGGTGCCTATCCATGTCAATCATCTTTTGCAACGGAGGGCAGTTCAAGCAGAAGGGAATTACCGTCTCGGATCTCCTGCAGAGCTGCAAGAACTCCCTTGGTAAACCTCGACTCGTCGCAGGCTTCGTTGACCAGCTCCTGAGAGCTGATAAAGACCCTCGATTTACCAAATGTTGTGAGGCGAAAGATCTCTCCGTATTGGTCTGCTAGCATGTTAAAAGAACGCAACGGGAGCTCCCCGTCGATATCGAAGACATTGCCCACGAGGGGCACCCCCCGCGGGGCCCGGGATGGGGATTTCTTTAGAAGCCATGGTTGATGGTTCCAGACAGGCAGATCGCAGCCTTCTAATAGAAGTGCAGGCGGGCTTTCTCGAATCCCGACCGAGTAAGGCTGTACGACGCACAAACCTTCATGCCTACAGGTCACCGAGGAAGTGGGGGGCCCCCAGGGTCGCTGAACACTTGGCCTGACGCTGACACTATATTGGTTGAGGCCGGGCGGTCAACTAGGAGTAATGAGTACACCGGATCCTTCATAAGCCCAAATTGTGCCGTCCAAGACTTCTTGGCTCCATACAAGCCGAGGCTGCTAGAAGAGCGCGCTAAACGCACTGTCGTCCCCGACCGCTACTCCGATCCGAACTCTTACTGCGTATGCAAGTTTGCCTAGAAACGCGTCTCCGCTTACTCGAGGTGAAATCTTCTCCGATTCTGCACAATGCCTGATTTAGCACTCCATGGTTTCAGCATTTCATCCGTGTCAGCCCAGTGGCGCCTGATCTGTCACGTCTCGTGTGATATAACAAATGCGGATTTTCCGTCGGAAACATCGCAGTATGTAACCCGATGTACCAGTACGGAAAGGTAGAGGAATAGCGCTTAGGGAAAACTGCAAGGACTCAGATTATCCCGGTAGAAGAGAAAGATCCTTAGCGGAGCGGGTTCAACTGGCGTGAATATGCAGCTGTGGGCCACTCGACTTCAGTTTACTCATCTTCAGTGAGGGAGCCCTGGAGTCGCCAATACTTCGTACACCGCCCGGTAGCGATTAGCGATCCTCTACGGCGTGATTCTAGCTCGGCTTGGTTTATCCTGACGACTAATATCATTATTCAGGTGCAGGAGTGGCCAGACTGACCCAAGCTCAATTTCTAACACTGGCGCGGGATTCCAACGTTGGCACACCCTAATCTGAATAGTCCGAGATACTCGGAGGCAGGTCCTCGTTGGCAGTGCCCCAGTCCGACTCTTCTTCTCCCAGCGTAAGTTCCAGTGTCCCACCATTGGTGAAAAAGTCATGGGTCACCCAGTTTTTCGTCCAAGTCTTTCCATTCAGCTTAGCGCTCTGGATGTAGATCGCCTTGTAGCTCGGGTCGAAATTCACGTTACGAATCGTGGCAATTTTGCCGGTGATGGCGTTCTTGATGCTCGCCTCCTTGAAGTACGGGCTGGTTATCAGATATACATCTTGTCCGGGACGGGCCACAACCCGATCATGCTTAGCACGATGTATGAGCCCATCGCGCCGCTGTCGTCATTACCAGCAAGGCCGGCAACTGTCGTGTTGAACTTGGATGGAATGTAGAAATGGCTGTACTTGGCTGATAGGGCTGGCCTGCCTGAGTAGTGGAATTGGAAGATTGTCAGGAAGGCCTGCTCGTCGCCAACGTACAGCAGGCCAGACTCGTGCAAATACTCCAGGCGTCGCGTGAAGGACTCCTTGCCGCCGAGGGCCTTGATCAGCGATCCCATGTCGTGCGGAGCGTAGAAGGTGTACAGCCAGGCGCTTCCTTCGTACGTCTCGTGGCCATCGGGATTGAGATAGCAGGATGTGAAGTTCAAGAGAGGGCTGCAAAAGATTGGGTCCTGGTAGCCCCATGTGCCGTTCATGTATCGAGGTTGCAGAAAGCCGGTGAAGTTGGTATTAACGCCTTGAATGCTGGAGGACTGGTCTGACTTGTACATGTTTATCCAGTTTCCAGAGCGGTTGAGGTATTTCTCGTAGTCAGCGGAGTGGCCCAGCCCCTTGGCCATCTCAGCAATGCAGAAGTCGTTGTATGCGTACTCCACGGTTCTTGAGATACTGCGCGTATGAGTGCCCGTCCCAAGAGTGTCGTGATCGTAAGTGGGAATATAGCCCAGCTGCTTCCAGTGCGCAAGGCCGCCGCGTCCTTCGATGTCCCAATTTGCGGGTTCGACCTCGGCGTCTTTCACAACAGCTTCGTAAGCAGTAGCCCAGTCGATGCCAGGAATCTTCTTCAAATAGGCATCCGCTAGGACTGTATCGGCATTGGAGCCTCCTTGGGTGTAACCTATGTGGAGCACATGTCAGAACGAACTCGAATGATAGGTGCTATCCCATTCTTCACGATGAACAGGGCTTAGTGAACTCAAAGTCCAGCCGGAGATATTCACCTTTGCAAAGCGACATTCTACAATCAGGGAGGTATCCTTCATTGCGATAAATGTCGACAAGACTGCGCAACATCAGGGACTGGGCCTGTGGATCCATCAGGGTTAAGAGCGGGTGTATGCTTCTGAAAGAATCCCATATGCTGTAGCTGTTAGCACGGGTCAATAACGCGAAATGTCTCGGTTACTTACCAATAGTAGCTATCAAAGTACGGCTCGTCACTTGACCACAGCGGGTTCTCCCCTGTATAGTCCTGGGGGCTGATCATCGTGCGATATGCACCGCTCCAGAAGATCGTCTGCAGCTCCTTCGAAACTCCATCTGCTTTGATAGAGATAGTACTAAGCTTTTTCCTCCATGCAGTCTTCGCCGCGGCGACAGTAGCTTCGAAATCGAAGTTCGGCTGCTCGGTCTCGGCATTGTGACATGCTTGGTCAGTGCTAATGAAACTCACGCCCACACGAGCAAGAATCGAGCTTGACCCGTGGAACCGAGCAAAGGTCCCGCCTGAGAGACTACCCGCCGAGACTGTTCCATCGAGGTGAAGAGAAGTCTTGTTCATTGGCTGGTTGTTCATCCAAGTGCCAACCTCGCGGACCTCGGCGCCCTTGAAGTCTACACAGACAAAGGAATTATAATGGCCTTCCCCAAAGCTCGGGCTAAACCGACCACTGCCTGTCATCCTACCCGTTTTATCAATCGCAGCCGTCCCTTTGGTTCGAGACTGCGGCAGATCCATCAGATCCATCAAGATCAGCGGACTGGTGCCATTGAGCGTGAACCTGTACAAAGCCGACCGATTCGTCACTGTCATCTCGGCATGCACGCCATTCGACAGATGGATCCCGAAGTATCCGGGATAGGCCTTGGGCGCAGTCTGGTTCCAAGTGACCGCCCTGTCTGACTGCTGCCATTTGCAGTGACTAAGGTCTAAACACGACTGCGCAAAGATGGGGAAGTTGCCCATGGAGGCTCCTCCGCCGGTTCCATCATCATGTTGATGACTGAAGCCGTAGACGGTATCATCGTCATAGGCAAATCCAGCTTGGTTTTCGCCGATGGTGTCGGCGACGGACTTGGCCATTCCTAAACTGTCAGCGAGCGCCTGGAGGTGATGCACGTGACGTACCGTAAGGCAATGTTGCGCCGGCGAATACGTGCCCTGAATCCGTCAGCGTGGTTCATGAAGTCGCATCACTAGTATCCCTACCGCCATTCGCCGTTCCAATAAATGGATCTATATAGTCCAGCACATCAAAGTCATCCTGCTGAGCTGACAGAGTGCTCTGGACAGCGTGAGCAACCGTGCCGTAAAGCGTGGCGGCAAGGGCGTGGGAGGGCTTCATGGTGATGCCACTGTGAACTGGGGAAACAGGCTGGGGAAGCTCTATTTAAGCAACGCATGTTGCATCGGCCTAACAGCCGCAGGGGAACATTCATAGGCTGGGGGGCATTCACTTCGGGTATGATCGACATGCCAAATTCCCGCTTTGGAATCGGAGCATGGCGGGGAACTCGCATGAGGGGACTGGGCCCCAGATCTTAATCCCCGTGTTAATGTTATAGCTGAGACTCACATCATGGAATTGCGATGAATGTCGAATAGCTTTTGATCGAGAAGGCGGGTTCCGATTGCCAATACGGCATCGAGCGTGAATTGACTGCCGGACAACCCGTGCAAGTTACTTGTCGTTGCGGGGATACAAACCAAAATGGGGAGAACGCTTTGATGGGTCTCCATGTAACGCTTCCAAGGTCGTATCGGGCAACTGCAGTCTAGAAGGAAATTGAGCTAACCAAAAATGTCGATTCACCTGGCCTGCTTGTTCTCACATACACCGAAGTCGAACTTTATATACCGGACCGGTTGAATTATCGATAAGAAATGTCATTGAGCTACTCAATTGAAATATGTACAGATCCTGCGAATATGAAACCACAGACACCGGCCTTGAACCGAGAAAGAATGGATATCGACAAACTAGCCGCCTGAATTAAAAAAACGAAGGTGGGCGGCGTGAAGCAAAGGTCATTAAGCTGCAGTCATCCAGGTCAAGGGGCCTGAACCTTGGGGAAGATTTTGTCAACATCACGTATTTGGCACGACGAATGACCGCAGCGCAGGGAGGTTCTTAGAATTGTTCGTAATTGGGTTCGCCCAACATTCCTATGATCGGATCTGGCCGTAGCCGCTGTTCCTCCACTCTGTGGCCCTCCACTCGCTTTGCTTCCAGTCGTTCTGGTAGTTCTGCATTTCGTCCCGCTCGTTGGCATGCTGGTTGTCACCGAGGGCGTTCTCAAGGCGGCCGTTGCGACGTTGACGCAAGCACCAGAAGAGAAACCCGGCCACGGCAATGGCGCCAACGACACCTGCGGCTACGTACACGCCAATATGAGCGCCTTCTGGGAGCTTGTTCCACTTATCGCTTACTGACTCAGAGGGCTTCTTGTTAAGGTCGTCGGCGATGGTTGAGTTTCCGCTAAAAGGGAGGAAGAAAAAAAGACGTTAGACATGTCACACATGGGTTTACGGGCGTACTCACTCAATAACCTTGATGCTCTGATAGGAGCCACTCCTGTTGCCATAAATGTATTCCTTGCCGGAGTGAAAGTCCTTCGCCCGGATGCTCTTGACACTCATGGTGAACGGCGCCTCATCCCAGTTGACCAAACCACCAGCCCACTGGATCGTCCACTTGCTGACACCAGGCAGACCCGCGGGCCAGATACTGACCTTGATCCGACAGGGAGTCTGGGGGTAGTTAGTACCCCCGAGCGTCAAAGGATCATCGTACGTGAGGTTGCGGGCTAATTGGCCGTCAACCCACCACTCCAGATAGCCCGAGGTCCAGTAGGTGGTATAGTTGTGCCACTCGCTGGCAGCGTTCTCCACAGGGAAAGTAGTACCGCGGCCGTATGTGGTCGTGTTACCCTTTCCAAAGAAGTCGGTCTGCACCGAGTTGGTGTCGTTGCCAACCCACTCCCAATCAATCTCGTCCAAGTCGTCGGATTCGAGCACGACACTGCTGATCATACCCACTCCGGGTGACATCTTGACCCATGACTCGACCACTCCGAAGAAGATGTAGAAGTTAGAAGTGACTAGGACTGCCTCGCCTTCCTTGGAAAGAGTGAAGTCTGCTCCGTCGTCGGTGTATGTCGGTGGCATGCTGTTGGTCATGTTCCAGATGTCCGTGTCGATCTTGGACGTCGAATTCATGTACCATGTGTGCTCCGTGCCGAGGGCCGTATCTGGTGGGCAGGTCTGATTGAGAGGGTTGCAGCTTGTCCAGGTTTGAGCAGCAGCCCCCAAGGCCAGGGCCGCCAACAAGAAGAAGCTTCTCATTGTGAACAAATTCTTTCCAAAGATGAATGAATGGACACGAGATCAAAGATCTCGATTTGAAAGAGTGGATGTGCGATATCGCACGGGTAAGGAATGAATATGGAAAGATGGATAGAATAGAGAAGACAGAGGTTGAGAAAGGGGAAATAACTGGGAAATGGGGAAGCGCCACAAGAGGGCTTCAGGTGGGCTAGCTGTAAGGAGCAATGATAGCATCGTAGGTTCTGCACGCCTAACTGAAAGGGGTGTAGTGCAAGGTACCGCTTGGCCTGATCAGGTCGATTTGGCTGTTCCTCGCGGGTCTATTGGCTGCTTCTCTTCTCCCTATCCGAGCTAAATTAGCTGGTGTTTGTGTCTCGCCCACTGCCACTCAAGGACCACTCCAGCCCATCACGCCTATTGGTCCCGATAAACGAGGATTTGCGGCTTCCTGCAGGCATCAGGGGACGCCTCCAGGTTCCCAGTTCTCAGTCCACAGTCGGCAATCCGCAGTTTGATAGTCCAATGCTGGAGTTCCTACATTCTTGGAACAAAAAACTCAGATCGATCGGAAGAATCCGCACGGTGGATCGGCGGGGCTCCGAGTTGTGGCCCAAAGTTAAGGAGGTTGACCCCAGCTAGACCGATAACAAGGAAAAGGGGGTAACCTCGTCCTCGTGGGAATCTCGTCGAGGAGCTGCAGTTCATCCCTGTCGTATGCGGTTTCTCTCCCCTCCAGGCTTTGCTCTTTGATTTCACCCCCCCCACCCCACTTACTCAAGCCACTAGTCTCACGAATGGGGCCCCCTTCCGAGTCGTCCTTCTCCCGAACCGGTGATCTTTTCTTTTACTGGGTTCGGGTCTCAATTGTATTTCTGATAAGGATCCCATCACACTATCTCCCTCGTCTATTCGCCAGTCCCAGAAAGATTCTAACAGCGAAGCTTTGGAGGCGTCGCGCACGTCGTTACGTACTCCGTTGAAATTTCAAACTCAGCCAAACTTAGTCTACCGGAACACACGGAATCGCACTCTGTGCTGAGTGCCACAGCATCATCTGGCTTGATTGTGGAACCTCAAGTGGCCAAGAACCCGCCAATAGCATGGAGAAGATGAACTATTTTTGCATTTCGAGGGTGATTTTTGTCTTTAATTAGCATCAAATTAATACTCCATTGCATAAGCCATGTAGCGGCAAGGCGTGTCAGTCGTGACTTCATGTCTTCTGAACTCTCATGAACCGAATCGTAACCTATCGTAATCATAAGCCCCATCCTACCCCTTGTTACCCCCCTTCCTATTCTGATCTCATTCAACTGCTGTAATAGACCTTCGTCGGGCGCCGCGGTTCACTCCGGTACCGTCGCGGCTTTTCAACATACTCCATGGTCGATCCATTGCTGCGTCTCCTGCGGGAACGGGTGCGACTTGTTGCTGGGGCAGTATAGACTGTCTCGGTCGTTGAAGAGCTGAATGGCGATGCACCCGGGAGTCGGCACAGTTTCCAAAGCCATAGCAGCAGGAGAGTACCCGCAATCGATCCAATCACGATCCCTGCGATGCCTCCGCCCGAAATGGTGCTAGGGCAACCCTCTGCGCGAGTGTAAAGGAGGGGTGCCTAGGACTGAGTCAGTTCCCGTCTATAAAGCATTGTTTTTCTTTCTCTTTTTGTTTTGTTTTGTTTTTTTTTTTGATTTTTTGGTTCGAGCCGGGATTGAGCCACGGATCAATACTAACCATGGCGAGCTTATTTATACTCCGTACTCCGTACTATTGTACCCAACGCAGCAATTGGTCTCTTGGGCGATCTTGGGTGGATGCGCCCGATCGCGAAGCAAGTGGGGTTGCGCGATGTTAGACCACTTGGCAGAGAAATGCAATCGGGAGAATTAGCCAAACGTCAAGAAACTATCGCATCGACTCGAGGACCCCTCTCCATCTTATAAATGCTTCCCCTCTTTTCCCGCCCATCCCAGCCTCCTCAGAAAGTTCCCGCGGTGACGTCAAATACCCGTGGACGCTATCGACTTTTCGGTTCAGAAAAACAGGATCTTTCAGCCGAGATGGGCTCTACACGCCCCGATTGGCCAATTCGCAGCTCGATTCGCCTCGCAAAAACCTGGCTCGATTCGCAATAGATAAAGTCTCAAGCTACCATTCTCACATGTTCCGGAGAATTTGTCAGTGATCTGCCAAACTTCGGGAGTGGCCTGCTGGGATCAATTCCCCAGGCCTGATCGATCACATGTTCGTCATGCGACCGTCAGTGGCAGAGTACAGTGGTGTTTCAGTATTATTTGCACCCCGGTCTATATCCCCGCACCAGCAACGAGAATTTATAGGAGGAGCCGCCACTTACCATAATCTCATGGCGGGACTCTACCAAAGGCAACTGCCCCGAAAGGCCACCCATGATAAATTTGCTGCTCTCCCTGAGCCGCGTCATCGTTGTCTCACTGGCAGTTTGCTTTATCTCTGAGGCCCTGGTATGTCCTCGGCCATCAATCCATGAGCTTAGGAATGTCACGGTCCACACATCTACTCTAGGCAGTTTTCTCCCCCAGCAATTGTGGTATCGATGTGATAACAGGTATTAATGAGCCTATTAATGGCACAGCAGGAACACTAATAATACAGTATAAGGATAACTACGGGGCTACCCGTCCCCATCACTCTCCTCTGGGGTCCTGCAACGCCTAAGCGTAGAAATAAATCGAGATCTTTCGGCTCGAGTGCGTCTGGTTTCGGGGCTGAGGCTTGGTGCTACCGTAGGTTTTAGCCATTTTGGTATGGCCTTTCGTATACCTCGAGACGAATAAATGAATGAGAGGTTGTTGGTCTTGGATCGGTTTTCTCTTGTGAACAAAGGAAACCGAGTGTTTCTGGTTTCGACTTTATTAGAGGATACACAGCGTACCTCGCTACCAATCCGGCGTTCTGGTTCAATTTCAATCTAAATTGGTAGAAAGGGCAGAAAAATTTGACATGGAGGTTTGTTCGGACAAAACCAGTTGGCAGTCGATGCTAAAGGTGGGAGGACGCGGCACAGCGCGGGCGAGCTGGAGCGCTTACGCAGATGCACCTCCCACAAGTGGCGCGAGAGGGATGTGTCTATAGTACAGGCGTAAATACAAATTTGCGAGGCATTCTGAGAATTAATTATACACAGCTTACCGATTTTGAAGAAAAATCATCCACCAATATACACCGCAGAAAACGATCGCTAAGACCGTGATCGCTGTGATGATCCCTCGAAGGACATGCCACAGTCTTGTGCCTGTCCCAAAGACTGCTTCTAAAGCTGTCAAAGGCATATTCTCAGCGATTTTTGAATTCAAAAATAAAAAGGGTTCAGATGGGCTCTTTTTGGACATAAAAGGGTTGTGTGCCAAAGCCTCATCCTTGCGCCGAAAACAGGGCCTGCTTTGATTGAGGCGCCCTAGAAGAAGCTTTTCATACTGCAAGATCGCAGGTACTATTCTGTAGATGAGCATTGTAAAGATAAGCAAAGTAGAGACAGCAGAATTGAAAGGCGAAGGAGTGAAAGGTGGGGGAGTAAAAGGTGAAGTGAAGAAGTGAAAAGTTGATAACTTTTATATTGTGAAAAAGTAATGGAAGTCAGAGGTTGAAAGTCTGCAGGACCTGATATTTATAGAGTAAGATATACCCTAGTAGGACTTCACAACACAGAGACGAGTCTAGTACTAGTAGCATTCTGAAGACCAACCGATGTTCCATACATGTGCATTCCCGATTCTTAAGATTTATAGCAGCAGCGGCTCCTTACACCTGGCCTAGAATAATGATTAGTTCTCCCCAACCTTATTCATCAACAGCATGGCATACTGGAGTCGAGTGGCCTAAGACTGAGGGATCGGTCTTAGCGGTCACGCACCCAATCATGCTACATCGAGCTCCAGAACCCCATATGTACTTGCGGCAATACGAAGGTCATTTGCTGAATCAGTACCTCCATGCCACCTGGTTCCTGCATGCCAAGTTACCCTAGTACCGGCAGTCCTCAACATTTGAAACCCCACTTAATGACACGCTACGCTATCATCCATATAACATATCGAATACTGTACTAATATCACAGCATCATTCCCTTCACCTGCCAGGGCATTTATCGATATAAACCATGCTCATACCAGAATACAACCTCCTAGTACCGGTACGGTGTGGCACCACGGTTCGGAGGTGTTCACGCTGCAATACTAATACCCTTTTTTCATGTAAATATAGTGGCAAGCCGCTGGTTGGAACATATTGAATAAGTTCAAGTCCCCAAGGTATATTCAAAGGGAAGAGGAAGAAAGATTACTAGACATCATGGCTGCTGGTAATTGCGATAACCTCATGCTCCACTATGACGACCCCGACTGCCCCGCATCGCCCGCTATTGATTTTCGCATCTTCAATTTGATCCGCCATGGCGAGCAACTTCGATCAGGTCATCTCTTTGCAGGGAGATGGGCTTGAAGTCCAAGGCCTTCTCAAGCGGCGAACCCCTTCGACTACGTCGCTGCCTCTGGTGGTGTTTATTCATGGCGGGGGCGCCAATGCGGCATATTTCGATAACTCAAGCTACTCGTATGTACTATTCCCAACTCCACACGCAACCCACTAACGATTCATTCCAGGTACCCTAGGGTTCTGAGCGAACAGGGCCACAATGTCCTGAATATCCAACGTGCTGGATACGGCGGTGTTTGCCTTCCTAAGACCCAAACACCTCTTCTCGATTCGGTATCTTTGATCACCAAGCTTATTGCCAATGTCTGTGAGACCGAGCAGTGCGGACAAGGGGGAGTGATTCTCGTGGGGCATTCGATGGGAGGAGCGATTGTGCTCGCCATCGCAGCCCAATCAAAGACTCCATTCTCCATTCTGGGCGTCAGCGCTCTAGGGGTCGTCCCTAGTCCCGAGAAAGGGACTCTTCTGCCAGATCCAGATCCCACCCCTAGTGAACCTCGCTATTCGATTGAGGATCCGCCTACTGTAATCAAAAAGTTCTTCGGGCCTTTTGAATGCCTTAACGAAGACGTGTTTACTGGCGACACGCTCCGGGCAGTTTTTGAGCCGGGTATGGATTGCGTGATCCGCTTGTGGGCGTGCTTTGCTAATCGGCTTCATCATGTCAGCTGTTAGATCGGAGTGTCGAGAATTTGCCGGGTCTGAGTGGTATCATCGGTTTCTTGACCATATTTTCCCTTCGATCAAGGTATTTAACGCAGACCTGATAAGATAACTGTCGTTAAATAAGAAAATAGGTCCCTGTTCAGTATCTTGTCGCAGAATTCGAGCTTTTCTGGAGTGGCTACGCCGAGGCCAAGCCGCAATTCGATCGGCTTGTCGGACTTTTTAGCTCATCCCCGTCTGTGGAAGCAAAGCTGCTTCGAGGTGGGGGGTCACAACTACGAGTTTACCAAACATTCAGCTGACCTCCACGAGCTCCGGTATCAGTTTATCTCGAAAATGGTGGGTTCTCACACACAACGGACGTGGCACAGATCGAGCTAAAAAAAAAAATGATAGTCGAAAGAAAGCACTTCGAAGCCTTGTTCTTTTGCTTCTATTCCCATTCTAAATTTTTCAGACGCTCTGTCTCCAGCAACCAAACCCGCATTCCTCGCGGAACTTCGGGAGGCGCTCATCAATGTTGGCTTTCTCTATCTTCGAAATCCACCCGTATCACCTGAGATCCAAAGTTCATTCTCAAAGAAAGCATATGAGCTCTTCGAACTGCCGCTGGAAAAGAAACTTGAAATTGAAATGGTTAATAGCCGACACTTTCTTGGCTATTCTAGGCTTGGGGCTGAGATAACGGCGTTAAAGCCCGACCATCGCGAGCAATTTGATGTGAGAAAAGCTTAAGAATTCGCTCACGTACTGGCATCAACTAACACTGTCGCTAGTTTGCAACAGAGCTGCCTGCACCGGGGCCTGATGAGCCTCTGTATAGGAATATCTGTGGTCCAAATCAGGTGAGAAGCCAGTTTCATCGTCCTCATGATCGCCAGCTCATTATAGGCCAGTGGCCCGATAGCACTGCGCTCCCGGGATTTCGTGAAGCGATTGAGAACTATATTGCACAGATTACCAACTTGTCTGGCAAGTTCACTGCTCTCATAGCCGAAGCATTAGATCTCCCGCCAAACGCATTCGACGAAGCATTCGACAACCCGCAGCAGCACAAGCTAAAGCTGATCAAATACCCACCACCTCCCCCTGATCACTCGGAGGCAACCGGCTTTCAGGGTGTCGGCCCTCATAAAGACTCCGGTTTCCTCACGTTCCTCTTACAAGCGACGCCTCACCATGGGCTCGAGGTGCAGAACAAGGCCGGCGACTGGATCTCAGCCCCACCAATCCCGGATACATTTGTGATCAACATTGGAAGAGCACTGGAAGCGATGACCGGCGGGGTGTGTACTGCAACAACGCACCGTGTCAGCTTGCTCAAAAAGAACTTTGTTGACTCCAAGGGTGCTTCTCTGGGGGCTCGCTTCTCCTTCCCAGTTTTCCAAGGCGTCAGCCCCGACCTGTCGGCGGATAAAATTACTCTCGTGGTACCGCAGCATATCCGCGACCTGGTCAAGGACGCCAAAGTCAAGTCAGATGCAGAAGCTACATTCAATCAGATGTTCAAGAGAAACCTGGGCGAGGGCACGCTGGTCGCGCGGGTCACGAGCCACCAAGACGTTGGACAGCGATGGTATCCCGAGATCCTGGCGCGTGCGCTTCAGGGCCAAAAGGAGTATGTAGCATGACTTCTCTCATATTAAACAGAATTTAATCACTGGACAACGTGGCCCCATTTCCCCGTTCCACATGGCTCAGGCGCGACAGACGATAGGGTGGCCGATGGCGGGTAATTACGAAGCGGGGCTGTAAGCTTAAAGGAATGTTCAGGAAGGCGGTACGCGTCGAAGAATCTCGAAGAAGCAGGTGAAGGGACTTTGTGGTCCGGTTTGGATTTCTGGACTGCTCAAGCTGTGTAATCTCTAGAACCTCTGCTTCCTGGGATTCGCCCCCTCAAACCATGCGGTGGTGGTCGGGGTTATTGGTTGGGCTTATCTCCGCCTCAGGGGTGATTGCGACCCCAACGGATGCTCTGTACGATCTCGTCAAACGAAGGCTGCCAAATCATGTCGGCGACTTTCGCTTCAGCTTGGTGCACAATTCCACCGTATCCGACGGATATGACCATTTCAAGGTCCAAACCACGTCGAACGGGACTGTGCTAGTTCAAGGGACTACTATTAGCGCGCTTTCTTCGGGGTATGTCCACGCTCGAGGCGAGAAAGTCGAGCCAGAAAACTAACTTCCGCAGGCTTCACCGGTATCTCACTGATGTCGCGCACGTCGATATTTACTGGTTCATTGGGAGCCGCTCTTGACGTCGCGCCTTCCAAGCTCCCCCGTCTTTCCTCCCCCATCCATGGCTCCAGCACAGTCCCGTGGAGATATCACTTCAATACAGGTAAGGACTAGGTTGTTGCTCACCCCGGACGTCTGACTAACAAGGACAGTCACATTCTCTTACACCTCGGCCTTCTGGACATGGGAGGACTGGGAGCTACAGCTGGACTGGCTCGCTCTCCGCGGCGTCAACTTGCCCTTGGCGTGGGTTGGTGTGGAGAAGATCTTTCTTGAGGTCTTCCAAGAGATCGGTTTGACGGATGCTGAAATCGCAGCTTTCTTCAGCGGACCAGCCTTCCAATCATGGAACCGCCTTGGCAACATCCAGGGCTCCTGGGACGGCGACCTGCCGCTTCAATGGATCGATCAGCAGTTTGAGCTTCAAAAGAAGATTGTCCGCCGGATGGTCGAGCTCGGAATGACCCCTGTTTTGCCCGCTTTCAGTGGATTTGTTCCATCCAATATCACTCGCGTGTGGCCAGATGCGAGCGTTGTCCGGGGATCGGCATGGGAGAGGTTCCCTACACAGTATACCCATGACTCCTTCCTTGAGCCCTTCGACAAGCACTTCTCGGAGATACAGTCCAGATTCATTAAGAAGCAGGGTGCCGCGTATGGCCAGGTGAGCCATATCTATACTCTGGATCAATACAACGAGAACGACCCTCTTTCTGGAGATCTGGACTATCTGCACAATGTTACCAACAACACTATCATCAGCTTGAAGAATGCGGACCCGAAGGCCACCTGGATGATGCAAGGCTGGCTATTCTCTTCGAGCGAGGACTTCTGGACCGACGAGCGTGTGGAGGCGTATCTGTCCGGCGTGGGGAACAATGACGACATGATCATCTTGGATTTATTCTCAGAAAGCTCTCCTCAATGGATACGGACCCAATCCTATTACGGGAAACCCTGGATCTGGTGCCAACTCCACGGGTACGGCGGCAACCAGGGCTTATATGGTCAGATCTCCAACGTTACTCAAAACGCGACCCAAGCCCGAATCGATTCGCCTTCTATGGTCGGTTACGGACTAAGTATGGAGGGCCAGGAAGGCAACGAGATTGTTTACGATCTCCTCCTCGACCAGGCATGGTCTTCCAAGGCTATTGATACAGAGAGCTACTTCCATGATTGGGTCACTAGTCGGTACTCTGGCTCTCGGGACGATCCCCAAGGCTCTCTATGAGGCATGGGAGATCATGCGAACTACGGTGTACGACAATAAGAACTCCACGGTGGAATCCGTGGTCAAATCTATCTTCGAGCTCCGCCCCAACATCAGCGGCCTTGTCGGCATTACCGGACACCACCCCACAGCCCTGACCTACGACCCTTCGATTGTGGTACGCGCATGGCAACTGATGACCAATGCTACCAAGTCACAGCCGACGCTATGGAACAACCCGGCGTATCTATACGACACAGTTGATGTTACACGGCAAGCGCTCGCCAATGCTTTCATTCCCCTGTACACCGATCTCATCTCGACCTGGAACAGCTCTAACTCGTCGCAGACAGCCATCTCGCAGGCCGGTGACAAGATGATTCATATCCTAACCGATTTGGACCGTGTCCTCGGGACGAATGAGAATTTCCGCTTGTCCACCTGGGTCAACTCGGCTCGCGCCTTAGCGAATGGCAACGAGACCCTTGCTGCATCTTATGAGTACAATGCGCGAAACCAGATTACCCTCTGGGGGGCCTCGGGGGGAGGTTCACGATTATGCGTCCAAGCAATGGAGTGGCCTTGTCTCCTCGTACTATGTACCACGATGGACCATATTTGTTGATTACCTGAAGGCTACCCCTCCTGCGTCTTTCAATGCGACGGCCCTGGATGCGAAGCTCCTCGAATTTGAACTTAGTTGGCAAACGTCAAATGCAACCAAGTCTACCTCAAAGCCCGCTATCCACCTGAGGGACACACTGGCGGATGTAAGTCGCAGATGGTCTTCTGTTTTCCAAGCTGTTTGAACGCCTGCAACTTTGTCTCAACCGCAGGCAAATCCTTGTCAATTATTAGCGATAGACCACAGGATGTAGACCGTTGTTCTACACCACCCGAGATGATTTCCTCGGCACCTGTCAGAATATATGTACTTTCATTAGATCAAACTTATGCTGATCACCATGCTAATTGTCCCCTTATCCATGGAAGATGAACCACTTCTACGGTTTCCAAGTACCAAAGGTAGCAAACCCTAACTCCTAGTCAGATAACCCGCGGGGTCCGTGCAGGTCCAGAACTCCCCAGCCCCAACGGCCGCGGTCCCCTTATCGGTCAATCGGCCCCGGAATCCCTGAACAGCAGGATTTCAGAACGATTAGAAATACACCCGCTTAACTCCGGGCCCCCCGCTCCCAATTCTCTTAATATTGCTTTTCATCAGCTTGGCCATTCCATGTGGCAGCTTCATGTCTCTCCAAAATGGCCGAATCACCTGAAGTCCCAACAGAACAAACGCCGCTTGTTGGCGACGCGGCCAATGCCAAGCCCAAGATAAGCTTCGCCAGAGGGCTTGGGATCATGATTCCGATGGGATGCTTGATCCTTATCCAGAGTGAGCTGCGATAATACGATGCGGGGAATTCGATAAGCTGACGCCTTTGACCTGAACAGCTACCAATATCTCGATGATGACGACGGCCCAGTCCCAGGTAGCGGCTGATCTGGACGCGTTCGCAGAGACAACGTGGTTTTCAGCGGCCTTTATGGTATACTGCTTGAATCAGATTTTGTCCTATCATGAGACTAATTGGTTCAGATTGCCGTCTCGAGTGTTCCCCCATTAACCGGCCGGTTGTCGCAAATATTCATGCCCCGATCCATTCTTCTCGTTTCGAGTATTGTACTCTCGATGGGTCTTTTCATCACTGCAATTGCTCCAAACCTCGCAATCTTTCTTCTAGGCCGTGTTGTGTCAGGCTGCGGCAGTGGTGGCTTGACAAGTGTTACTATAATCTTGGCTTTGGATATCGCCACTCCAGATCGACGGGGGATTCTTATTGGCCTCATTAGCTTGGCATTGACCACCGGCCTCTCCTTGGGTGCGATCATTGCGGGAGCATTAACCCCCACATTGGGATGGGTATGTGATATGTCCTTCCAAGGCTGGACAATCAACTGACATTCTTTGAGCGCTTCATATTCTGGATCCAAGCTCCTTTGGCCCTTATATCGGGGCCGTGTGTTTATCTCGCTTTCCCGCGGGCATCTACAGGAAATGGCAAGAAAGAACCAGAGGACCTGTGGACAAATCTCGCGCGGATCGACTATGCTGGAGCGATTACATTTGTAAGTCCCTTTCAGTGGCTTATCCGGGCTACGCTAACTTTCTAGACCTCTGCTCTCACGCTTCTCCTGACAAGTCTTGCTTCGCCCGAAGTGCTCATTTGGCCCATTCCACTTTCGATCGTCCTGTTTGGTTTGTTCTTCGTAATCGAAGGTTTATGGGCCCGAGAACCTATAATACCGCTCCACGTCTTCTTTACCCGCAGTGTTCTGTTCAGTGCTCTAGCCGGCACTGGCTTGATGATGTCCCGCTGGAGTGTCATCTTCTATAGCCCGATCTACACCATGGTTGTCCGGGAATGGTCCCCTGCGTCCGCCGGGCTTATACTAATTCCCACCAACGCAGGCTTTGGGCTTGGAGGGCTCTTGGTGGGAATCCTTCACATCCGTAAATCGGGCAGCTATTATCTGTGAGTGCCTATGCTCGAGAAGGACTCAACTCTAAGCTTACTCTCGCTCTAGATCTTGCGTCGTGACTTTCATTGTGTACACACTGACCACATGGGCGCTTGCCATACTCTCCACTCCCGACTCGCCAATACCGCTTTTTATGATATTCACGTTCTTGAATGGTCTCACGTGTGGGGCACTGATGAATTACTCAATTTCGCACATGCTGCATCTAACCCTACCAAGCATGCATTTTATCGTGAGCGCGATATTCACCACGTTCCGTGGCTTCTCTGCTAGCTGTGGCTCCGCTATTGGGGGGCGGCTTCTATACTCGTGTGCTCAAGGGAGCATTGGAAAGAGGCTTCGCTGAGCATGGCTTGCCACCCCAACCAGATCTGGTGCGGACTCTTCTAGGTAGCCCCGCGACTGTTATGCGACTTGAGGGAGTCAAGCATCTTGTTGCTATACAGAGCTATGAGCAGGCGATTCGCGCCCTGTTCTGGGCGGGCGGTGGGTTGACTGTGCTGGCCACAGTGCTACAGGCGGGCACAGGATGGACTGCTCCATATGAAGAGATTTCTACGGAGGAGGCAGAAACCTCGTAAAATTTTCTAGTTCTCCGTAAGAGACTGCCAATATATCAGCTACCATACCAGTATGAGAGTGCGTGATCTGGTCAATCAATACAGCTTTTCATACGTCTCCCGTACTGAGCACATACTAGAACCTGACTTGGCAGTGAGTATACCCGCTTCGTATACTCACTGCATAAAAAAAATCGAAGAAGAGGAGAATAGAAAATATCATATAAAAAATAGTAGCATCAGTTGACATTTACTCGAGTTCTAGCGAAGGCTGCGAACATAAAGTTGATCTACTGCCGCAAAGTTTCTGCCTTGCTGCCTGGATCTTCACCCGCTCGATCTCTCAGCCTCCGATCCTGCCTACCTCTCTTACAATCTACGTCCTCAATCGCCCAAGCCATCCAGGGGGGCCCTCGATCTCAAAATGCCACGTGCAGTCAAAGGTAACTCGTCTATTTTCACCATTGTGTGCCTTCCCGCTTATGCCACCCAGGCCTGCTCATCGAATGCGATCCCTCAATCAAAGCCATGATCCAAATGTACGACGAGGAGCGCCATGACTACATCGTGGAGGACCTGGATGACGACAGACACCTAGTAATCAAAGAGAGCCAGCTCGAAAACCTGAAAGCGCGTCTCGATCAGGTACGTGGTGTCGCCGCGCTCCGTTCTGGGCTATGAGGAACTTCGCGGTCGCAAAGCTCAATCTAAACTCCTTGCAGGACCTCGATGCCAAGATCGGTGGATTAGAAGACTCCGAGTCTGAAGGGCAATGATTGCTCTTGCCGTTTCAAACCTCCGAGTTGCAGCCACACACATGTCCCGATCGCCTTTACCATCCAAGCCTCGAACAACCATCCTTCTCGATCTACCCTCAGTCGGAACTTTCCATGCCCCCAGATACCAAATACAGGCTTGTCCCTTGGGATAAGCGTAGGGATACTCTCTGGGGAATATGTACAAGGGTCTCTTTATTGGGCCTGAGATAAAGCGCATTCAATGATTTCGTTGCAGGGCCTTGAGGACCACTCTTCTGATGAGGCCATGCGCCGAATTGTGCCGTTCAGCCTCACCTACGACATATCGGTACATGCGCCTCCCCTCCGAGGATTCTCATATTAGGGAATGGGCGCCTGAAAACTTCGCCTCAGACGCGTCCGCCCATTACATCCACATTCTGCAAGCTGCCTGGCGTACGATCGAAGTAGACAAGCGGTCAACTCTGATGAGTGAACCTTTGGCCATCTCCAAGGACCTTGTATTGTCTTTGACGAGGCCATTGATTATCGGGTTGGTCAATATCACGTGATAACATTGGAACGAATTGTACTTTGGCATTTCCATCTAGCTGACAAGTCAACGAAACACCACCTAGAAAACCAAATTCATTTGAACTAAAGCTGCTGCGCGTTGCTCAGTAATTGCTTGGATGACAAGGTCTACCTACTCTTAGGTACGGCATTGATAGCCCTGAAGCTGCTCAAGGTCATCTTCGAAGTTAGAATACAGATTTGCCGCCGAAAGCTCTCGATTGGCCACGAGATCCCCCCTCCATCGAATTGGGCTACATGCCCCTGGTATAGGTCTAGAAGAATCGGTGCTGGTCCACGGAATGCTCTGGAGAATCCCAGGGCCCCAAGCGACTGTCTCGAAGAAATGTCACGTGACTGTAGAATCGGGGGGCGTAGAAACGTGGAGAAAGATCCACATGCAGCGGGAAGGGCCGATCATCTTCAGAGGTACATCAGGCAACCTCTCGAAGCTGCCACAACATACCACAACCTGCCACAATCTGCCAGTTACACTGACAGCTTCCACATGATGAAAGAATAACGTAGCTCTGGAAATTTCCAGATAGCCTAACCATGTCTATATAAGCAGTCTCAGGACCTAAGCTCTCACCATCATCAGCAATCAAATCACACAGCATTCTACAAAGCGCTTAAGCTCTCAAGCCTCCAAGCTCTCAACATCTCAAACGCTTCCACATCTCTCAACAACTACCAACTTCAATCCAAAATGTCTCTCTTCCGCGCCAACTTCCCTGGTCAGGGCGACTTCGCCCCTCTGTTCCGTCTTCTGGACGACTACGACACCCACCGCAACACCCGCACTCGCGCTACTCCCTCTTTCAGCCCTAGCTTCGATGTCCGCGAGACTGATGACTCCTACCACCTGGACGGCGAGCTTCCTGGAGTCGCCCAGAAGGATGTCGACATCGAGTTCTCCGACCACCAAACCTTGGTCGTGAAGGGCCGCGTTGAGCGCGAGTACCACAGTGAGCCCCAGGCTGAAAGCGGCCACAAGGCCACTGTCGAAGACGAGGGATCTTCTAAGGAAGTCGAAAAGAAAGACAAGGCTCAGCCTAAGCACCGCTACTGGGCTCACGAGCGCTCTGTCGGCGAGTTCCAGCGCACTTTCACCTTCCCCTCGCGCGTGGACCAGGACGCTGTCAAGGCTTCCCTGAAGAACGGCATCCTTTCCATTGTCGTTCCCAAGTCGAATGGCGCTGCTTCCAAGAAGATTACCATTGAGTAAGCTTTTGCTGCTCATTTGCTTCCCGCCTTGAGTCGACTTCTCAGTTGACGACTGGGTTTCATTCTACGATCTACGACTTTTTGAGTTCTCATTCATTTGCATTGCATTTTTATGGAAAGCGCAGCATGATGTACTTTAGTGGGATTAATTGACATTCCTTAATTCACATTAATTGACATTCCTTGATCAACGAAAATCATTACAATTATGCGCATATACGTAGGCTATATATTGTAATACTCTTAAAGCTGGATTTTTAGAGGCGTGGTCGCAAGTTGGTTCCTAGCTATAAGACAGTTTCACATGGGTTGGATGTCTCACATGGGTTGGATGTCTCACATGGGTTGGATGTCTCACATGGGATGGATGTCTCACATGGGAGTTAGCCTCCGGCGTCCAATTCTTCGCCAATATCTCATGTGGAGGATTTCAATTTTCAGTTCACTACAAACTACAGGTCATCCACCTAGTATCATGGGATTTCCAATCATCATTCCCAAATGAGAAATTAACATCTAGAACTGCTGGATCTGAAAGCCGTTGTTATCGGGCCTTATCACATCTTACGCGGACCGAGGCAACAAGCTGCGGGCGTCGAATTCCAGCCGAGGAAGCGCTTTGTTCAACAGTCTCAAAGCTCCCAACTTATTCGAAAGCGTTAACTGCCTTCGCTCCTGCAGTATATCCAAACTGATGATTTGAGCTACCCCCAGTCTCGAGATCTTCAAATTACCCTTTTGAGCCCGCCCCGACCGCAACATCCCCAGCTCTCCCCACATTCACCATGGCGCAAGGCTACTCCTTCAAATACTTCAATGTCGACTTCCCGTCAAGCAGCCCGTATGTCGCGCACGTCGAGATCAACCGAGCCGACAAGCTGAACTCCTTCTTCGAAGAGTAAGGAATAGCTCAATTCCCCCAACCCCCGCTAATCAACCTGTACTCACGCAACACAGCATGTGGCTCGAATTGCGCCAAGTCTTCGACAAGCTCTCCACCGACCCCTCCGTGCGTGCAATTGTCCTCACCGGCGCAGGCGACAAGGCCTTCACCGCTGGTCTCGACGTCAAGGCCGCTTCGCAGGGCACACTATTCGAGGGGGGAGCCTCCGACCCGGCGCGCAAGGCATGGGGCATGCGGCACCACATTGTAGAGTTCCAGGACTGCATCACGGCCATCGAGCGATGTGAGAAACCGGTCATCGCAGCCTTGCACGGCTTCTCCTTTGGACTCGCCATCGACATCTCCTCGGCGGCAGACATCCGCGTGTGCGCGCGCGACGTCAAGTTCGCCGTGAAGGAGGTGGACATTGGACTGGCGGCGGATATCGGTACCCTGAGCCGGCTTCCCAAGATCGTAGGGGAACTACGGGTGGGTGAAGGAGGTTGCGCTGACGGCGCGCACCTTCGGCGCAGAGGAGGCGCTGCGGGTGGGCTTGGTCAATGCGGTCTATGAGAATAAGGCGCGGGCCGTCGAAGAGGCGTTCAAGCTGGCGGCGCTGATCGCGTCTAAGAGCCCCGTCGCCGTGCAGGGCACCAAGGAGATTTTGAACTACTCGAGGGATCATACTGTATCCGAGGGTCTGCGGTATACGGCCGTGTGGAACAGTGCGGCGCTGCAGACCACAGATGTCAACTCGGCATTGTTATCGGGGATTCAGAAGCGGACTCCGACCTTTGAGAAGCTATGATCGGGTCTTCAAACGGTTAAACCTCCCTTGTACATGACCCCACGGGGTGACCAGGCCAGTATATGGGTCTCTGTAGATGTTGCCTGAACTGTTTTATGAACGCTGGTTATATATCGCGATGCGGATAGGTACGTGCTAGGAAACACTAAGAAAGATCGAAGTATTACTGCCTGCTTACCAGCAGAGCAAAATACAAGTCAAACAAGGCGAACATTTGCAGACCATAGAGTAGGTATATATGGCTAGCATATTCTATACGCTTAGGGAGGAAATTGTTGAGGCCTTCTATCCTAATGAACCATACCCCTCCGAGCCCCGATGGGGCGCATTCGCGCAGGCTTTCTTCAAGGCTTTGCTTTGGAGCATTGGTTGGGCACCACAGAATTCCCGGTCGATTGCTGATACAAGCACTATAATAAGACAGGAAAACTAAAGATGACGACTGACGGTTCAGATTTATGCTCAGCTTTTCGCATTATGTCCATTGCTATAAAAATCAAATCAGGGGTATCTTGTTTCGCTGGAAGAATAGGAGAGAATAAGCCACTCGCTTCACTGGGTCTCATCCATAATGACTCGCACGATGCCCCTCTTCTCCACACGTTGGTAGTACTGGTGCAAGTTGCTGAGACGTGCATCGAAAGGTCCATGGGTCTGGACTATTTCCCGCAAGACCGGCCAGAGCGCGCAGTCATCGATACTGAAAACGGTCCCTCCAAGGTAGTGCTGCCCCTCTAAGCCACGCTCCCAGTGACGGAGGGCAAATTCGAACCCCCCCGGAGGGCTTGCCAGGGCTGCTCTCCCGCGAATATTCGAGTAATTCTTGGATCCATGAGAGATGACTCCCACCGCGGAGGATTTCAGTTCCTGGCCGCGCAGGATCAGCGGGCCGCGAAGCCAAGTGTTTCAATATAGCCAGGTCGCCTGACACAGTTAAGCCCTGGGGATCTGTGTACCGGGGCAGTGGGCTCTTGTTGCTGTCTTCACCGGCCATGGCGGCGTTGCTGACTTCATAACGGAGACCATTTTCCCCGAGCCCCATACGCACCCGCAAATCTGCCACTGGGTCTCCGCTCAGGACAAGTTGTGCTGGAGGAGACGCAGTGACGAAATTCACCACGTCAAATCCACTGCCGTAGACCGCATCCCAGTCAAATTCGCTGGCTTTGTTTTCGTGTCCGAATGCACGGATCAACCGTTCTGTCTCTTGAGGGTGACCATGAATTATTGGGCGAGCTTGGTCGCGAGTCTTGCTCACGGCACCCTGGCCCCAGATGACATTAGCATGTGGATCTAGATAGGTGCCGATATGTCTGAACGTGAGGGAAATTCTCTGGCCACCAAAGGCTTGCTCTTCTGGAGACTTGGTGTACGCTGGGCGTTTATCTGGTCTGATGCCATGTAGCCATCGCATGTTGGTCTTCTCGCCCAGCACAAAAAGGGATTTGTGTGGCAATGGGACCCGCTGCGTGACTCGTGCAGGTTCCGTGCCTTCGATAGATGCAGCAGAAGTTTTGGTCCGCAGTGTCATGGAGCGTTGGGCTCCCAGACTCACATTGCAGATGAACGAGCCTCGAGTGATGTCCAATGTTTTATCAGAATGCTCCGAGATATTGTCTTGGCCATCGCGATAGAGCTGGATAAGCACATGGTTCAATGGATGACCAACAGCCTGTTCTGCGGCTACTCGGGCTTGGTCGACGGCGGGCGTGAATTCCTTCAGCGGCGGAGATTCATCGGCTGGGTGTCGATATATGGGTATCGCACCATCCGGGTGAACGTGGCCTTGCACAGCTACTAGTCGTGGCACCTGCCCCGAGAGATGGAACATCTTCTGCCACGAGACCTCCTCCAAGAGGCGATCGAAAATCCCATCCGGAAGATCAAGCTCTGGTACCAGACGAGAGTCCCCTTCGCCGAAATCAGAGCTGGAACCCATAGTAGCCGGAGTTGGTTGGTTGGACGAGTGATTGTGTTGTGCCTCCTGGTCTGGTGTCTCTTGACGTTTGGACCGACGAACCCGTACACGTGGTTTCATTTTGCTGTCAGAAGAGGGCTTGTCAGGAGGCCTCCTGTACCCCACAGCAGCGCGATGTGCTCGTGTTCTTGATATCAGTTCAGCAATACTGTTCACCTTGTCTTCTTGGGGATCATTCGGCGGCTCTTCCTCAGCATGGACTCCGAAGCTCTCCAGGATACCTTCAAGGCCAACCGAGGCCCCGTCAACTCGTCTTGGTGCGGGCGCGGGTGCCCGGGCGATCGTGTTTGTCTCCTGCCAATCCAGCTCTTGCAAAAGCTCATCAGTGCTCAGGCCAGTAGCTCCCAGGATATCTGCCATGCGGCGCATGGCCTCGCGATGGCGTCCGAAATCACGAAACCCCAAGCAATCCTCGACTAAGGTGACTGCAAAACCATTGTGCACGGCATCTAATGCGGTCGCATATACTGAGATATTTGACAGAGATCCGCCAATGTACACCTCTGTCACAAAGCGAGTCCGAAAACGGAGCACTAGATCTTTGGACTCCAGAGCAGAATACGCAGACTTATCTAGCACGATATCCTGATCGGGGTCTATGGCAGCGAGCACAGGCGCGGGGAATTGAAACCCCGGCGTCTGGGCCGCACAGCATCTAGGCGAGCTGGTGGACAGGAAGGCTTCGTTTTCGACAGGGTCTCGAGAGTCCTGGTCCGATTCAGCCTCGATTACATCGGACTGGGGCATTGCCCGTCGTCGCGGGGGCTCATTGCCCAGCACAATGCGGTCGCCAAATGCCCAGTTGCTGATAGCCTGGGGGGACTCGTACAAAGAGCGCACCCAGATCACATCGCCAACTTTGCGGAATGCCGCCGCCAGGGCCGGCAATGTCTCTAGGATGTCCGGGGTATTTGGAACATGGAGAGCTCCCGAGGGCGGACGAAGTCATTCTGAAAATCGAGGAGGAGCAAGGCCTTTCGGGTTTTGATTACGGGAATATCACCAAATGGAAAGGAGCTCATCGTCTGCACATACGGATCCGCATCCGCACGGGGAAGAGGGGGGGAAGCTCGACACGCTGGCTGTGTGGGGGACGAAGATGGACACCTGAGGCAGCGGGCCTGAAAATTACTCAGAGTATTCGGGCTTCTGGGGCGTGTCAAGGGGCAGAGAAACGTTCGGAGGTGGCTAGATCTTCCAGGGATTCCCGCACCGTTTTATTTCTTCATGCAGAGGGGGCTCTGGGAGGGGTTGGCCGCTTCTCGGTTCAAAAGGCGATTGAATACGTCGAGTCCATCGTGCCGGGTCAGCTCAGTAGGTGCTATTGGCTCTGCAGGTGTGATTCCGGGCCGTTGGGTGTAGTCCGTGGAACATCCAGTACAGAGTCATGGCTGCGAATGCTTCACAATGGGCTTCAGGCTGCATTTGATGCTATAAGAACCTATACAGTAATCCATCGACGATCGACGAGTTGGCCTTGGTCGGGGGGTGCTCACCACTGGCGATTATGACCAATCAGAGGTGGCGCAGATGGCCGGTGTCGGCCGGGGAGGAGTGTCTTCTCTCCGGAATGTATGAGTCGAGGAATTGTGGAACCGAAACTCCACTGCAGCTCTCGATTTCTTTCCCCCCCCCAGACATTTAAACTCCCTCTCTTCCCCCCTCATCCCCAATCCCTCCCAATTACTCTCTAACTCTCCACTCTAAACCCTCACATTCACAATGGCTTCTCGTGGTCTTCCCCGTGCCCTCCGTCTGGCCCGCGCGGCTGCTCCTCGCTCCGTCGTGACTGCTGCCCTTCCCCGTCCTGCCTTGGCCAAGATTGTTCCCCGGGCAATTGCGCCCGTCACTCCCGTCCGTGGTATTAAGACCATTGACTTCGCTGGTGTCAAGGAGGATGTCTACGAGCGTGCCGACTGGCCCCGTGAGAAGCTCCTGGAGTACTTCAAGAACGACACCCTTGCTCTCATCGGTTATGGCTCCCAGGGTCACGGCCAGGGTCTCAACATGCGTGACCAGGGCCTGAACGTCATTGTTGGTGTCCGCAAGGATGGTGCTTCCTGGAAGGAGGCCATCCAGGACGGCTGGGTCCCCGGCAAGAACCTGTTTGATGTCAACACGGCGATTGAGAAGGGTACCGTCGTCATGAACCTCCTCTCCGATGCCGCCCAGTCCGAGACCTGGCCCGCCATCAAGCCCCTCATCACCAAGGGCAAGACCCTCTACTTCTCCCACGGTTTCTCCCCCGTCTTCAAGGACCTCACCAAGGTCGAGGTCCCCAAGGACGTCGATGTCATCCTCGTCGCCCCCAAGGGTTCCGGCCGTACCGTCCGCACTCTCTTCCGTGAGGGCCGGGGTATCAACTCCTCCATTGCCGTCTACCAGGATGTCACCGGCAAGGCCAAGGAGCGCGCCATCGCTCTCGGTGTTGCCGTCGGCTCCGGCTACCTCTACGAGACCACCTTCGAGAAGGAGGTTTACTCCGACCTGTACGGTGAGCGTGGCTGTCTCATGGGAGGTATCCACGGTATGTTCCTTGCTCAGTACGAGGTTCTCCGTGAGCGCGGCCACTCCCCCTCCGAGGCCTTCAACGAGACCGTCGAGGAGGCTACCCAGTCTCTCTACCCCCTCATCGGTGGTAACGGTATGGACTGGATGTACGCCGCTTGCTCCACCACTGCCCGTCGTGGTGCCATCGACTGGTCCAGCCGCTTCAAGGACAACCTGAAGCCCCTCTTCAACGAGCTCTACGACAGCGTCCGTGACGGTACCGAGACCCAGCGCTCCCTCGACTACAACAGCCAGCCCGACTACCGTGAGAAGTACGAGAAGGAGCTCGATGAGATCCGCAACCTCGAGATCTGGCGTGCCGGCAAGGCTGTCCGCTCCCTCCGCCCCGAGAACCAGAAATAAATAATATTGTGATACCTACGGAGGAAGAGTTTGGATAAAAGTTATGATGTACTATGAACTTATTTTTGGGCTTTGCATAATCCAATATAGGCAATAAATGCCATTTCACACGTTCCACCTTGTTTCTTCCCCCTCCCCACTTTTAGCTATGTAACCTCCATGCTTAAAGATTAGTTCGCCTTTGGAGGGACGATCGCCTCAGCCGCGCATGGCCTCTCCATATTTAAATGACCTTAGTGTAAACCCACTTCAGAGCGAGCATTTTTTTTGCTCAGTTCAAAAAGCCTTGACTTTGTCCTGAACTATCGGTCATTCCAACAAAGATACTCGAGATCACACCATTTCCTCTTACCCTGCGAACACACGGACAAAGACCGTGAGCTCCCAACCGATCGACCCCGCACTACCCAATAACCATAAGCACCTCCGGTCCGAAGGCCACATTCATCCTCCCTACAACTCGAATCCTCGAACCCAACCCTCCCAAGGTCGCCTCAGAATGTCGACTCCAGCCGAACAGGCCCAATTGCTCACCGCAGCCCGAGTCCAAGCTGCATACACCCTCATCCAGCCGTACATCCACAAGACGCCCGTCCTCACCAACAAAACCCTCAACAGCATCGCCTCGACGCCGCAAACCGCCGACGCACTCGCCGGAACACCATTCGCAGGACAAACACCCGCACAACCGCGCATCCGCTTCCACTTTAAATGCGAGAATCTGCAGCGCATCGGCGCATTCAAGGCGCGCGGGGCTTTCCATGCGCTGCTGCGGTTGATCGAAGACCGGGGGGAGGAGGAAGTTCAGCGGCGGGGAGTGATCACGCATAGCTCTGGTAAGCCCCCACTGACCCAATTGATAGCCCGCGAGCGAAGGGGAAAGGGGGTTTCGTCCTTACTAACGCGGCTTTGCGACAAGGCAACCATGCACAGGCACTTGCGCTCGCGGCGTCAACGCTCGGCGTCCCCGCCTACATCGTGATGCCGGAGATTAGCACGACGTCCAAGATCGCCGGGACGAGAGCGTACGGGGCACAGATTACTTTCAGCGGGTCGACGAGTGTTGAGCGCGAGGCTGTTGTTGCGGAGATCCAGAGCAAGACGGGTGCGATACTGATTCCGCCGTATGATCATTTCGATATTATCTGCGGGCAGGGCACGACGGCGCTGGAGCTGGCTGGGCAGTTGGCGGAGATTGGGGAGGAGCTTGATGCGGTGATTACGCCTATTGGAGGTGGAGGGTTGAATGCCGGTGTTGCGACTTTCTTTTCGGATAAGACGACGAAGGTGTTTGGGGCTGAGCCTAGTTTTCAGGGTGCCGATGATTGTCGGCGTGGGCTTGAGGCGGGGCAGCGGATTGAGAAGGTGTCGACGCTGACTATTGGGGATGGGCTGAGGACGCCTGTCGGGTTGCTTAATTGGGAGGTTATTTCGGATCAAAAGAAAGTTGAGGGCGTGTATGCCGTCACAGAGGAGCAGATTAAGTCCACTATGAAGCTGGTTCTGGAGCGCATGAAGGTTGTGGTGGAGCCGAGTGCGGTGGTCGGACTTGCCGTCTGTCTGTTCGATGAGGACTTTAGGCGACGCGTAGAAAAGGAGGGAGGTGAGGAAGGTTGGGATATTGGGGTTGTGTTCAGCGGAGGCAACACGACCGTTGAGGCGATCGCTAAACTTTTCGGCTGAAGATAATTGTATAGTTACCGATAGACCTTTGAGGGCATCCTAGCATCAGGGACTTAGTAGTATCATTCAGGCAAGGGTATCTCGACTCCTGATGCCTTAACATAGAAGGGAAAGCTGCCTCCTGTGTAAGAGATTCCGTCCACTACACGTCGAGGCCACTCTTCGCGTCCCCAGGCATTGACCCAAGCTGAGAACTTGCCCTGCAGGACCACACTTTGCCGCATTGAAGCTTCACTTCTAGCATCATGCGCACTCATGGTTGGAGGAAACGGCCAAACCGTATCACGCTGAACAACTAGGCGAAGAATGGGGAAGGTGCCCCATGGTGCCGGCAGGGCTGGTCGAAGCGCCGGTGTCCGAGATGACGGTTGGTCGAAGGGGCCAGGAGGCCCGGTGTATTCAGTGCTATTTTTCGCGGGTCGTGCCTCAGGGACGGTGGATGTGAATACCACTGCAGAGCCAAAACGGCTTTGCAGCCGCTTCAGCTGCTTGACAAGCTCAGCGTAGAGGTCGGAGACAAAAAAGCTGAGTTTCAATTCCCGCTCTCGCTCGATCTCCGCTTGTGGGCGTCCTATATCTTCAGTGCGAGCAATCTCGTCCCGCAAACGATCCAGCCAAATGAAAGCAGTGGCACTGTCAATTGCGATCATCTGCAACGGACGCGATGCGGAATAGTGGCGAGAAATGTCATATAGGTACTCATCCAGAGATTCAAGAGTAGCTAAGAGAGCAGAAGACGACTCAGGTCGAAAGACATGAACATGCTTAAGAGCAGACAGGAGGATTGCCTCAATGTCGTCTGCTGATACGTCCGACTCTTCTCCAGATCCTTCGCGGTCCATTGACCCGTAAGACTTGCGTACGATCGCCCGGGCTATGGTTCGTAAACGCTCGGCATCGAATCTATCATCAGCATCAATGAAGACAACTGCAGCGTTTTGGCCATCGACGGGAATTTCCCCGATCGCTCTGGGGAGAATTGAAAGGGCTACCAGGTAGTACAATAGTTCCGTCTTTCCGGCGCCAGAGAGGTTGCTTGAGATCTCAACTACTGGGCAGGGTCGTTTGGATCGATAGGCAGAGTCCGAGAAGAAGACGTTGGAGGGACTGATTGGTTCCGTAGCTGGCGCAGTTTCTTCTTCACCACGAAACAGCATCTCTTCAGCAAGTCGGTTTTGCTCTTGCGCCGCCCTCTGCTCTGGACTGGGCGGATGTGGCTGTCTGTGTTCTGCTCCAGGGCCCATCGCCTTGAGCATAAATACTTCTAACAACACATCGATAGCCGGAACATTGAGCGACCTGGCCTCCTGCTCCGGACTGACTGGGTATACATTTGCCAGGTCGTGGAGGATCTGTTCTCGCATAAATCTTATAGTCCGAGTAAAACCGCAATTCAAGACGACATACCTCATCTAGTCTCTCATGGCGGACCTCACGCAGAGATGCCTCTCCTGAGACTAACAGCGATGCCAGCCATAGTCGACAAACCTGAGCTGACGACATCAAAGGCAGCGCATCACATATATCGACGCATGCCACCATGCAACCATAAGCAAGTATGCGGTTTATGCGGCAGAACGCGTAGTGGCAAGATCGGCCAAGAGCGGGACGGAGCTTTACCGCTGCGGCGCAACTTTTGCCTCGACCGTACGGCGCCTACCCAACCCAATTGTTCCCGGCGCTTGCAAGAACCAGACCGGAGACAAACCGGAGACAAGATAGCTCGGTCGCTAACGCAATGGCGCCTCCCGTCCAGTCTTTCTCCGCGAGCGTCTCCCCAGCCATGTCAACATCGTCCAACACAATTTCATCCAGAAGAAGCGCAAGGGACCACAGATCGAGCTCGAGAAGTGCCCATTGATGGAGATGATGCAGTATTCATGCAATCCGCCATCAAAGGGTGCTCCGGAGGCCGGGAGGATCGTGTGTAAGCCTGTCTTGCGGCTGTTCCGTCGGTAGGTTTCGGTTGAACATTGGGAGATCTCTGGATAGATTGCTGACATGGTGCTCTCCATAGCTGCGCCGACGGAGTGACGGTCGAGACTACTTCTTGGGAACCTATACGAGAGCAGCAGGCGAAGCAGAAGAAAGCTTCCGCTTCGAAATGAGTAGGGGTTGGGACGAGGATCTCGTCACAATTGCATTGCACGGAGTTATGACTGTTTAGCATTTCGACACTGGGACTGTACATTACAAGACACAAATACTGCGATTATGATATGTCATATGGATGCTATGGGGTATCTCCTCAAGAAACAAAAACTCCAGAAAACAAGACGAAACGCCAGCCATCATAGACCAAAGAACGCCATATTCCCCCACCTATGCAGTAGTCTCTTCCAGCACCACCTCTGTAGCAGGAGGAGCAGGCTTTAAACTCTTCTCCTCCCCCTTTGGACCACTTGCGGGCCGACGCCAGAGGTGTCGCTCGCAATTGACGATAGGTCCCATTTCTATCGATAGCAACCCTTTTGTCCGAGCTTTAGCCTCTGCCTCCGGGTTCAAATCAATGTCCATAGCAGTCCCCAGCGGTGGAGCAGCTGGGTCCTTTTGTTCTTTCTGGATTCTCTTCGAAAGGCCTTTAACCGTTTTCTCGAACATGGACTCCATGCTCTCCATTTTGCGGCCCCAAGGTTTCTTATCGCGTCCAATTGTGTTGGTAGGGTTGTCACGATGTGCGGCGCTGGCTAGTCTGCGCAGGGCCTCCTCGCCATGGCGCCCATCGTCCGCAGCTTGTTCGCGGATCTTACGGGGGTCATTATCCCGCTCCGTGAAGACAGGCGTCGCGGAGTAGGTGTGTTTGCTGGGGAAGTCGGGGAAGTTTTTAGGAACGTAGGAGCGATTGGTTTCGCTCTCCTCGCCGCGGAGAGCAGTGAGAAATGCGTGATTGCGAGCTAGCTCATCTTCGGGGGGCGGAGAAGGTGGAAGTATTGAGATCTTGGCGACGGGCTGAGGTGTTTTGACGAGAGGGTGAAGGTCATTAAGAGAAAGACGGATACGAGTAAGGGCGTGCTCGAAATCGGGCGGGATGGGCTGGATGCGCCGGGACGCAAGCATAGACTCGCAGATGTGTTTTGAGATTTTGGAAAGGTCTGCTTTTCGTTAGTGAGCTCTTCCACGGCCATTGCGAACTAGCGCCAACGCACAAGTATCTGTGGCGAGGCGCAAACTCTGCAGCGCGGCCGGATCAGCATGATCAAATCCTGTGTCTTTGAGGATGCGTCCGATCGAGCGGTCCATTAAGTCATCAACGTTCGCGTCATTTTGCAGGGCCGGCTCGGACGAGACGGGAATCGCGAGAGGTTCGTGTAGCCGATGATGATGGTGATAGTGCTGTTTTGGGCGTTTTGTATCCGGTGATTCAAGTGTAGACTGCGATCTTTTCTGCGAAAGGCCCAAGGACGCCATAGCCACTGTCAATGAGTCGGAGTGAGCGCTGGGGCGTTGACGGATGAAAGCAAGTAGCTTGATGAACCGGCTGGTCGAATAGGGAAACTCGGTCACGTGACCCTAATGTTCATGCCTCAGGCCGCCATGTCTATTGATGAACAAGCGATTTGGGGGGTTCTGGAAAGTGTGGAAAGTGTGGAAAATGAAGAGTTCAATAGTCGTAACAATATGGAATGGAAGAAACACTGTCTTCCAGAAACGATGCCAACCAATTTGGAGCATGATCATGCCATTCATTACCCAGTAAAAGGAAGTCGAAGAACCGACCAATCCGGAGCCTCGCTTACCGCCCGAAAGCTTTCAACTTCACTTCCGGTCGAGGTCACCTCACTATCCTCTCCCCCTCCACCTTCGTCCCCGCGCAACTCCACGGCAAGTCCTTTAATCCGTTCAATTTGTATGAACCGGCCTGGAGCACCTACTGACACCTAGCTGCAGCAACAATGCCCGCTGGAATCCCCCCCCATCACCGGCGTAAGTCACCCCTTCCCTTCAGCCGGCTTGCCCCGAGCGCGGCTGGCTGGACTTGCCCACGTAAGAGACAGCAGACTAACCATAATCTCTGCCACAGATGCTCCGCCGCAACCTTGTGTTGGACCTGAGCACCGCTTTCGGTGAGTTCCCACGACACCCAAATGAGTGGCATGATTCTCGGCAGAGTCAAGATCTAGACGTGCTCAAACTTGACCCGATGGACCTGGAATTCACGGCCGGGCACACAACGTCGTATCAATGAGAGAACATAAAAAAAAAATTAACTGTACCTCTTAGGCTTTGGCACCACTTTCGGCTACCTCTGGTGGTACGGTAAGTAGCGACACCGAAGAACCCATTCCAACGCAGCAACCGTTTCTTACACCGTACAGGCTTCCACCTTCCCCGTGTCCGTGAGCGCGACGTCTTCTACTCCCGCCTCGAGGCCACCCGTGCCGCTGAGCGCGCATAAGTCGCCTGACGCTAGTCGTCTATCGATCGATAGTCTTCGCCCGCCGGCATTTCCTTGTCCAGATCCATAAAGACGCAAATACAAGCTGTTTTACGTTGCCGTTACAAGGACCATGTTTCCTTTGCCCGAGTAATACTACCTGGGTCTCCGTGCGGACCGGCTACTATCTCGTCGATGGAAGGCGGCTGTTGATGCCGATTGTACATATAAGCTGGATCAATTGTTTCTTTCTTGACCTAAACTTCCGCCAAGGGCGGCTTTCCTTTGTCGACGTTTCTCCATGGTAGACTGATCTCGGAACTTGTCTGTAGACTGCTATAACCGTAATAGAATAACGCGGTGCTCTTTTCGTCTGGTATACTTTCTTCCTTCTACCCAATCTTTCGAGGAAAAGCAAATATGTCTATTAATCAAACGCTAATTACGCCATGTATATGTACGTTCAACTCCACCGTAAGGCCCTCACCAGAAGGGCCGCGCCGCGAAAGCTAATGGATCATCATTCTGCACGAGGCACTATGGTTAACATACCTCGCCGAGTATCCCCCATCCGGTATCCTGCGATCCTGCCATGCCGACAGCCACCTAGCAAGCCCAGTTCCTCCTATTTTAGTACACGCTCGAAGGTAATATTGTGGACTGTGCCGCCGCTCATTGAGGTGCGCACATTGCGCTTGAACGCCTCGCGGTTTGCGCGCAGGTCTTCGGCGGCTTGCTTATTCAGAGGGTCGGAGGCGTTAGGCTCGAGGAAGAGGAACTAGTCACAGGTTAACTCATATCTCATGGAGGCTTCTTGGCAAACTTGAACGGGCAAGACTGGGGTTGTCTGCCGGGTGGTTGACATACCTGCATGCCCACGATCACGGCGTTGAGATTCAGCACCGGCTTCCAGTCTTCGCGGAGGATGTTTAGGCATACATTCCCTTCCAGGTCGATGTTGGGGTGGTAGATTTTCTGGGTGCATTTGACCTTGGGAGGATCGTGTGGGAAGTTCTGGTTGACGGCGAAGGAGAAGTTGAAGACACCGCCCTTATACATGCCCTCGTCCGGTTCGATGGAGAGGGTGAAGTTGAGGATGTCGTCGGGGTTGGGGAAGGTCATCTTCATTGTGTTGCCGAGGGTGAGCTCCTGGAGGTCTAGACAGTATAGTGGTCAGTATCTGTTCCGGCAGCTCCGAATAGGCCATGGATGCAATGGACAGGGCTATAGATGCAATAGTAGCTCGGGATATGTGATAAAGGCCAGGCCTTGCGAGGAAATTCAACGCGGAAGGACGACAGGAGAGGAAAAGACGCGAGAATGGGCCTCTTCACACAGGGTAGAACTGGGCTGCACGCACCTCGTTGCACACGCAGCTGAGCCGCGGTGACCTTCTTTTTCTTCTTGCCAGCTCCCCCTTCAGCATTCTCAGCCTGCTGCTGCTGCTGCTTCTGTAGGGAGTGTCAGACACCGCAAATAGAGGATCTCTGGGTTGGGCGCGTCGGGGAAAACTGACCATAGACCAAATCTTCAGCATCTTGAATCACCACCCGCCGCGCGGACAGATGCTGGGAACAGATTTTATAGGCAGTGGTCGGACGACGAGGCAGATGTGATACGAGGAAACACCGGGACCTTATCGCAAGAGTCCAGAGTTCGTGGTTCGGCCGGTGTTGGGAGAAGATTGAGGGGTCAGATCGGAGGGCGGCTCTTGCGGGGTCTTCGCCGCCTTGTGGATGTCCGGGCTATGACGCTGTTTTCACAATATCTGAGCAATTGATTTTCGGCCAAACTAGTCACAAAACTATGAGGATTTTGGTTACTCATCTAGTATCCTTAATGAATAACGAAAAATCTTTCCCAATCATGAATGCTTATTGCACTACAGTAAAAGTGAAGAAGGGTATAACCCAGACTAGATCCAAGTTTATTTCATTGCGCCTCCGAATGCATATTCCCTTGCGTCGCTAGAAGACAGATATCACGGTTGCAGGCAGGCTTACCATAGAACATACTTGCACGGAAGAAAAAGTGAACAGAAAGTCAAGAAGCGGGCATCTTTAGCTAGAGTACATATCGCAACAGGGAAGGAGAAATGATGAAAGGATGGCAAAGACACACGAGTGTCACAACTACAGGGGATTTTAATAACAGGTTCGTAAAAGAAGGGCATATCATCAACAGAGCTTCTACCGACGGGCGAAGCAGCACTTGATACCAGTGCGACCCAAGAACCAACAGCAGCCAATGAAGCGGAAAAGAGCCATCACGGCGTTGGACCACAGGAGGGCTTGGAAGAAGCGGGTAGTACGTTCAGTAGAAGTGTTCTAGGAATGTTTAGTATCGCGGTCAAGTGAATAGAGCCGGTGGGACTCACGGTGAAAGCAAACTGGTCAATACCCTTGCTGGTGATGCAGACCGCTAACAGAGCGTTACTGAAAACCCAGAAAGTGACCAGCCGAGTACGGAAACTCTTATAAGAGTCCTCCAAAGACTTCTCCTCATGCTCAACAGGCGCGACATAGGGCGTCAAGGCACGCTTGACAGTCGCCTCAAACTGGCTATCAATATCGGCCTGAGGCTTGTCAATTTCCTCGATGTGGACATCCTTACTGTCATCCCCCTTCTCTGTTTTGGCAGAGGGCAGCGCATCGGCCTTGTCAGATCCCTTGGTACCCCAAGAAACATCGTGCCAATTGCTGAAGGCGTAGACATTGAGGATGTTGATGTAAGAGGACTGGAGAAGGAAGTACTGGGGGAAGGAGGTGAACATGTGCCATGGGTCGGCATACATGAAGGAAGCCAGAAAGTAGAGACCGAAAGTAGCAGCCAGAGCGATGATGATAATACCAGCTCCGGCAGATCCAAAGAAGGACTTGAGGAAACCACCCACTCCGTGCGTGGTATCGAAGTCCATGGTGTTATGGTTCGAGAAAGCACGGATGATCAGATAAATGGAGTCAACAACAATGTAGACCTGGACCAGAGCAAACCATATGAAGGAGGCCAGGTAGGAAAACTTAGATCCCTTGGGACGGTTACCAAGGGCAAGGATGAATTGAAGACCCAGGAAACCCAGGTAGATGTATTTCAGGAACGTGTTGACGATAGGAGTGGCTGTCGTTCCGAAGGGAAAACCACTATCGCCGTTTGATTTGCTGGGAGTGCCCACCAGGTCAATGATGACAGTGGTGGTCAACCAGTAAGAGGCGAGAGAGAACCAAGTAAGGATGGTGTTGAAGATGTTGTACAGCATCTGGATGTGGAGGAAGAACATGCGGACAATGTTGTGTCCACTCTTGTACATACGGCCGAAGTGCATCAGGGAGTAGATACCGGCTGCAAACGAACCGTTCAACCAACGACGACGCTGCGAAATAAATTCGGCCGCACCTTCAGGCACGTCAGTTTCGGCCTTGGAGGCCTTCACGTACGACAAATGCCACTTCGAGCCTGCCTTGGCGACAAGCTCGAAACAGAGAATACGATCCTCGGCCAAGAACATGTTCTTCTTGAAGATGTTCATACCCTCGATACCCTTCTTACCCAATTGCTTGGATAGAGTGTGGTCACCGTGGAAGTACTGCTCTAGGGGTCGTCCCATAATAGCACGGAACCGGTAAGCAGAGAAAGCACCGGGCAACACAGAGACATAACCGAATGAACTCTCAAGGGGCTTATCCAGGATGTTACTGATCTTATACTCGAAGTTCTGGCCCGCGACGAGCGGGTTGATGAGATTGCGCCATCCCTTACCCAACATAGCGTGGATCTCACCACAGGCACCACCAAGATCCTTGTCATTGTAGAATGCCTCCCACAGATAGAGAAGAGACTTAGGACCAGGCTTGGTACCGGCATCGAGAAGAATGCAGACCTCGGGGTTCAGGATACGACCGAAGGCATTGAAAAGCCAACGGTGGGAATTAATCTTCTTGCTGTTCTTTTGCTTCAAGCAGAACATCATCTGCACGGGAGGGAGGGTACTTGGGCCATCGTCGGTAGGGCGAATGAGCTGTTGTGAAGGAGTGACCGATAATTGAGTCGTATATTCGAAAATGTGGGCCACAGTCTCTTTTCCATCGACATCACGCTTCATGATACCATCCTGATAGATACCGACTGTAGCGAGGACATCCAAAGTGTCCTTGTCACAAGGGTCAATACCGTCGAACACGAGACAAACAACGATTTTCTGCCAAGCAGGTCCACCCTTGTTCCAGAACTCAGACTTTTTGAGGTTCACGATATCACGAATGTTTTGCATCACACCATGCAGAGTACGGGCAGTCAAATTCTTATCTTCGTTGTAATAGGTAATGGCAATCAACAACTCGGTGTGTCGGTTGTACATCGCGGGACGAAGGTTGTAACCATTGTGCAGAGTGAACTCGTTCGGATCACAGGTGGCCGCAGTGTATCGCATATGGGTGAACTCTTCGCTGCCGCCCTCGACATCGTTGCGGTACTTGGCTTGGATGGCGTTTTGAATGGCACTGGGCACTGGGTAGTCGATACTCAGGACAGAGCCTTGAACCAGCTTCACCTTACGGGTGGCATATCGGCGGAGACCGCCACCTCCAGCACCACCAGCAGGAGCTTGTCGCTGGCGCCAGGCCTCGGTCGAAGAGGTCTCGCTGCGGGCGTAGGGAGAGGCAACTCGTCCAGGAACACCAAAGGCGGCTGCTGGGTTCTCCGATTGTACAGAATAGGGGTCATGGTAGGCTGGCGAGGAATCTTGGGCGTATGTCTCGGTCAAACTGTACCCGTGCCGGCGGTACCGGGGCGAACGGGGGATTGGCCGCGGGAATGAGGGTCATCGAAAGGGGTCGCGAATGGACCTTGGTGAGAGAGCAGTCCGCGCGACGCATCCTCGTCGTCGGGGTACTGGCAAGTGTTAGGTCGAATAATTTGATCTGAGAAATCAACCCTGTTGCGCGCATACCTGAGAAGCAGGAATATCTTGGAGACGAGGGCCGCCTTCGTCGTAAGGATGAGGGGAGTGTTCACCGTGGTAGGCCATGGTGAACTCGATGGTTGTTTAGGCCAGGGGTGGGAAGGGGAGAAAAGGAGAAGAGGGGTTGTCGGATTGCGAGAAGGGGTAAGACAACACCACGCGCGACAGGTCAGAACGAAGCCGCCAGGGCTGTGGACTTGTAGATGTGTTCTCGAGGAGAACGATTAAGGAAACGTAGGGTGAGTGATCGTCGTGTCTACTAACTCTTCCCTTTACAGACGCAACGGAATGTACGATGATGAAGGGAGGGAAGGAGCACGAAGTTGGGGAGAGGTCCAAGGGAATTTGAACCAGAGAGAAGGGGAAAAAAAGGACCAGGGGCACCTAATGGGGGAAATCTGAAGAAAAAAAAAATTAAGGAGGCCAACTTAACGTGTCTCAATCCCAAAAATAATTTTAGAATGGATCAAATATCGGGGGTGTAGAAAAATAAGCCGAGGAAAATAAAATAGAAAAAAAAAAAAAACCAATCCAGAAAACGGACTAAAAAAGCGTGAGGCTAGAGACTTGCGATACTAAGCCCATTTGGCAGCAAAAATAGACCAGACTGATTCCATTTTGGTGGTTTTAGGGACTCTAGTTGCACTTAGTCCCTCGATCTAACCTTGTCTTGGTATAGCCGCGGAAGGACTCAGTGTCCACTCTCCTTTCGTGGTATTCTTGGTGCGCTGCATTTAAGTGGCTTCGGGGGGGGTTAATGCAGCTGACCCAATCGCAGGCTAAGGGCAGCGTGGCGTGAACTTCTCCCTCGAGACCAAGATCCGATCGTAATGATGCAACCCGTACATACTCCATCCCTTGGGAAGAGACTCGAGGTGGGATGGGCCAATGAGCCCTATCAGCCCTGACCCTCTTGAAGTCCCAGCCTATCAAGCAGTAGTGGTATTTTCAATCAGCCTTTCATGAGCAGGCTGCACTTGCTTAACGCAACCGTAGTACTGCGCTTGTACTCATTCAAGCTCTACTCCGTACAAGTATCAGACTTTTTCAGACGGTGCGGCTCCACGAGGCCCCCCTTTTCCATGTCCGTTCAACTACTTCTCTAGTGTCTCTGAGCCCCCCTGTAATAGTTTATTCTCCCCAGCTCCTCCACAGACTAACGGTTCTAGGAAGCCGAGTGGACCTGGGAGAGGCCCGAACCCAATCAGCCAACGCAGCAGGTGGAACAGCTTGAGGTCGCTACGGAGTACCGAGTACGCAGTAGACGATGAAAATCCGGGCATTCCAGCATTCTTCGCGAGCTCAACGTGCTTTTGATATGATGTCTTGCTACCCGGATTGTGAAAGCTCCTACATACCGTATGGAACCCTAGCTGCTCGGGAATATATGCCAACTGGGTGATTTGTTCATTGCGCTATACCCCATGTTCAAGTGGACTTGGAAGTACTTTCGTGACATTCAAAAGGATTTCTGCCGTTTGGATCAAGTGATATATGTATCCGTATCAGTTGCGCGAATGGCGGCCTCAAGGGGGCCTCAGGGTGGTACAAGCTCCACTGGGAGTCAATCCAAGTTCATGTGCCTGCGCAGTACTCGGTAGACAAACCCGTTTTCCCTGTGAATTTAGGCCACCATCCATAGCCTTACTCAGAGAACCGTATGGGACTCGATGATAGGGCCAGCACAGCAGCGGATCGGGGCTGAATGACCCCCCAAGGAATTAGTCTGGAGAATACTCGGCTCGGATCCACAGATAGAACACATTGGCTGCGGAACACAATATTCTTCAGTTTCGAAGGGTATATCCGATCTAATCTGACAGTAGGGCTGTAACACCAGGGGGGGTTTCCTGGGCTCACCGTGGCTGGTGAGCGGTGGTCCCGGCTGATGCTACGTGGACTGGTTGGGACTAGTTCTGTGGTGTTGGGGCGCAGAGACCCTAAGCTGAGACACAGGAGGCGCAGCCTGCCTCCGGGTTTTCCACAGTGGCTCCCCTTCTTCCCCTCCCTCCCTTCCCGCAGCCTGCAGCCCACACGTCCTGCGGGTTCCAGTGGTCACCCCGTTTCGCATAGATCACTCCCACGCAGTACAGCCTTTTGGTTTTCACTGGATCTCCCAATCCTCAGGACTGGTTGCTCTTGAATCAATTGGTTCATTGCACAACCTAAATGCTTGGGAATTGGCCTTGCATCTGGGGAAGGATCGGTCCCTACTTATCCGTTTAAGTATCAGATGAAATCCGTGTAACCCCTTTTCGCTTCCTTCATTTTACGATGCAGGTCGAACAGTGCATATCTTGACCCGCGAGAGACATGGAAATCTATCAAGAAGGCACTTCTAGGACCAGCGTGGATCATTTACCCACTGAACTGTACTCCGGATTCATGTCACAATTATGAAGAGCCCTCGCCCAACACAGTGCCATCAAAGACGTGGTTTCTTTTTAATTTGGGCTGGTTCTCTGTAGATCCTCGCCGTCTTCTGGAAAGAGTCGGGGAGATTCAGCCAATCAGAACCGAGCGGGGTCAAAGTAATCTCCCGGACCGACGATAATCCGGGGTCCAGACCACGTAAACCGTGGACGGCGGACAGTGGGACTTGCTGGATCAGGGCAAAAGTAACCAAAACACGCAGGGCTTCTTAGCCTCGTACTGCAAGGTCCCAAGGGGAGATAAACCAACCACTCGCTCGATTTAACATTTCATACTCTACATAGAAGGCTGGATGTTTCGAAGATTTCCACAATCTATTGCCTTATCTGAGGATCGGATCACTCTCGAGTCTCGATTGCAGATTGTGCCGCTTTGGCTAAATTGGGTGTTACGCCGAAGTGGATCCTGGGCTTAGGCCGCCCCGTGACGCTCTCCTCCCAATTTCCCCAGGGGAAAACTTCCTCCTCCATCGTTCTCCATAATCCGATCTCGAGACACGACCTTGCAGGCTCGCCTGCTTCCTCTTTTCTTCCTTTTTTCCTGCTCGACTAGAACCTGGATCATGACTGTCGTCAGTCCGTAATAGGTTCTGCGACGCCCACACTCATTTATACTCAGCCAACTTTTCGCTTACGACCTACCTTTTCACGCTCACGACTGGACGCCGATTGAGCATCGCGAACTCCCTTCTTTTTACCCATTGTCGCCTTTCGTCCCTTTTCACCGTTGACCGGTTGACTGTCCATATCTCCCTTCTCTTGCTGTTCCGATACCCCTCCGCCCCCACCATGTCTTTCGATTCCGTCAACTCCTTCTCAGGGTTTACTCCTGCTCACTCCCTCTTCAAGCGTTGCGCTTCATGCGATAGCAGCGTTCCCACCTGTCCACAATGCCCTTCCGGCCAAATATGTAACATGGTCGCCCAGACTTGTGATCACTGCGCTACGACTAAGTGTATTGCCAATCCCAATGCACAACCCCCCTCGAGCAGCGGCTCCAACACCGGTGCGATTGCAGGAGGAGTAGTGGGTGGTGTTGCTGGTCTTGCCGTCATTCTCTTCCTAATTTATTGGTTCGTCGTCCGCCCACGCCGTGCCGAGCGGGCCGAGCAGCAGGAGAAGAACAACGGCTTCGCTGCGAACCGATCCGACCGCCAGTCCGTGGGTGGCCAGTCGATTGCCTCTACCGTCCTCACTCGTGCCTCCAATGTCATCCAGATCGCGTACATTCCCGGTGTCACCAACCGTTCACCACCTGAGACGCCGGCCTCATTGGTACCCCCGGTGCCCCCTCTACCCGGTGCTCACCCCGACCAACACTTCTTCATGCCCGGTGACTTGCGAGACTCGTCATGGACCACGACCACCGGAGGCGGCCACCAGAGCATAGCACCAAGCCTACGCAGCAGTGTCGCAACGACCATCTACCGTAACGATGCTGTCATTGCGGCTACCCCTGCCCAATCGATCGCTCGTGCTCGTGCCAACGTCGTGAGCGTTCACTCAGGCCCCGGCTCTGGCGCCACTACCCCCACATCGACTCAGGCTCCTATCTTGGTGACTCCCGCCGATGCTCCCGCAGTTCCAGCTATCACCTCATCACAACTGGCCAAGGCCGAAGCCTTGGCACCCCCTCTTCATCCAGCAACAACAGCTCCTCGATCGTGGCACGCACTGTCATGGCCAAGCCCGTGATGGTACGTGGTACCTCGTTGAAGAAGAAGGGAGCTGATGACAGCAAAAAGAGCGCCCCGTCTGGAACACTGTCTGCCAACGCTTCTGGGACATCACCGTCAAACCACAGCAGCCAGCAATTCAGTCACAATACCTCTACCTTCGACGGAAGTAGCTCCGAAGATGAATCCGACGATGAAGAAATCGAAGCTGTCATTCAACAGGCCCAGCCCACCCAAGTCCAGTCAAAGCCAGCCCCGGCGAGCGGGCCACTCAAGTTTGCCTCGCCCAGAACCCGCACGTCCAAGATTGTGGAGCTTGCAGACACATCTAGCAGCGCCACCTTGAGTGCACCCTCGGAGACAGCCTCCAAGCGCAGCTCAGCGAGCGGTAAGCCGCCAATGCGCGTGGAGAGCCCTTTTTCCGACGCGAATGAACTTCCATGAGAATAGGTTCTTCCTCTTGATATCCCAGGACTGGCTTCGGGTTTTCTGATTTCTGATTTCTGATTTCTGATTTCTGATTTCTGATTTTTCTTTTTTTTCTGTCTCTCGACATTAGATCCCCTACCTGTTCATTATATTTGTACGTATGAATCCTTGGGGCTTGGTACAACCTTCATACATAGTTTTGGCGTCGGTGGTTAGGGTGCTCTGTACAGCGGGAAAGCATGTGGACACAAAATAGTCAATCGAAGTCGACCTAAATATTCATCACCTTTTAATTTTTGCCAGTGCAACATTTCAATGACCCAGGCCCTAGTTACAAACAAGAGCATAAATAGATTTCTGAGAGCGTTCCATTTCGAGTTAGGCCGGTGGTTCAGGTCCGGAGCACCTGTGTTCCTGCCCCAAGGATATATTTAGGTGGCCACCCCGCAGCCTCAAAGACTAGACTGTCCACATAACCTTGACCTTGAACATGTCACCACCGTGATAGCTCCTAGCAGAACTAATCTTCAAATAGGATCATACGATCTTACCTGGGCAACAAATTCCGAATCACGTTCGGGTCAAAGAACGGATTTTGAGCGTATTATGCCATGAAATTGCCGCATTGATATAATACCCGCTGCGGTCTCCAAGCATAATTCTCGACAATGGCGAGCACTTCTCACTTATTCTAGGGGTCGTGACTGCTTGCTTAAGGGATAGGTGGACTGAGGGCTTAGGATGACCCCTTGAGGAGAATCGTCACCTCGAAATTGCTCGGGAAACGCCCCTTGCAACCGATGAAGGAATTTGTACAATTCCAGTATGTAGAGGCTGAACTGACACACTGTTTCTCGAGTTGGAAAAGGATATTAGAGGGCGTCGTCAATGACCTGGGTCTGGATCTGTGGAAGGACCAGCGTTGTTTACACTGCCGAAGATTTATTTGTTAGCTGATCCAGACAGAAAATTAAAGGTAAAGAACTCAACTGTTATCCCTCGAGAACATCAGTCATGGAGGATTTTGCAAATCTGACGGCATCTTGGTGAATCGCAGGTAATATCCAAGCTGCTTTCGCGCTTTCGCGCCCGACGCCACCGAAAGCTCAGCCACGAGCTTTTCAGCTGGTGCAAAACCCCGCGCCCTACAGAGGCTCCCTCCCATCGCTGTTATATTCAGGAATAAGGCCCGCGGCCTTCCCATGCCTTTACTAAGATGCCTGATCCCCTCGCGATAACCTCCCTTGTCCTTGAAGTAGGAAAGATTGTAGCGGACTTGATCAAGTACGGAAAAGCAGTGAAAAGTGCCCAGTCTGACGTCGCAAAGTTGACCGAGGAGCTGTTGGCGCTGAAAGGCATCCTAGAACAACTCTCAGCCCAGGCAAAGGGAGAAGATAATGCCACTATAACTGACCCCCATTATTTGAAGGATGCGCTTTTGGAAACAGAGACCACGCTTCAGTCCCTCTTATCTGACCTTGGGCCGCCAACGAGTAGATTGGGTCAGATTAAGCGGAAGCTAGAATGGCCATTTGCGAGAGACACCTTCGAAGCTCACATTGCTCGCATCGAAAGGACCAAATCATTCTTGATGATGATTCTCATGAGCGACGCCAGGGCCTTGCAGCAGGACATGCATGGTAGAATATCGGATCTCACCAGGAGGCTCGAGGAGGATTTGCAGGTTCGAAAGGATGAGAAGATCTCAGTTGCTCACCGAGAATTATGCAAGTGGATTTCTCCCGTTGACACAGCCAGTGTGCATCGACGAGCGGCAAAAGAACGAGTCCACAACACAGGCGCTTGGTTTCGTGAGGGCATTTTCAAAGACTGGCTGCAGCAGAAAGGGCCCGCAAAGCAGATCCTGTTCCTCCAGGGCAAGTCCGGCGCAGGAAAGACGACTCTATTCTCCAACATTGTCGATGGTCTGAGTTCCTCTCGACTGGGAGAAAATGACGCCGTCTCGGCATTCTTCTACTGCCAGTTCAGCGATCCAGCCTCCCACGAGCCTGTCAACATCTTGGGATCATTCGTGGCTCAGATCGCCGAGTGGTTCCCGGCAATACTGGATGACATACTCCCAGAATATGAGGCCACCATGCACTCCAAAACCCGTAAGTCAGCGGTTGACATCGATACTCTAGAGGAGGCGATCGTCAAGCACGTCAGAGGTCGACGGCCTGTTCTTTTTATGATTGATGCCATCAACGAAAGTATGGAGCAGACAGAAGATCTTCAATACCGCATGGGACGCCTAGTAGAGAGAGTGCCGAATGTGCGAGCTTTGATGACGGGCACAAATGCCCCCCCTCGACTCCAAACACTCCACCACTCTGAATATAGACGCCGCTGCAATCAAAAATGACATTGGCATTTTCACCAGCTCGACGCTCAAAAAGAACAGAATGCTCCGAAATCTGCCCAAGTCATTGCAAGAGCACATCCAGACGAAAATCGTTGAAGGGGCAGACGGATCGTAAGTACGCAAACCACGTTGTGTAGGCTCTGCTTACAAGTTATGAAGATTTCGCTGGGCAGACTTATCCCTAAAAAACCTATGCGCATGTCAAACGCCAGCGGAAGTACGCGAAGCGCTAAAGGTACTCCCAGAGACCTTGCAAGATGTATATGCTTCGATATTGGAGAGAGTCTCGACGCGAGACCGAGAATGGGCACGCAGCGCGTTACTTTGGGTCACGTTTGCAAAGCGGCCGCTCGTTCTTGAGGAACTCAGTCAAATCGTCTTGGTCAAAGAGGAGACAACGGCCCTAGACGATGAAATGAAGCTCGTCTTCCCACGAGTGTTGCTCGAAATATGCCAGGGTCTCATTGAGGAGGGCGAATCCGGGAAATTATATCTGGCACATGCGTCTGTTCGGGAGTTCCTTACCTCACCATGGATACGGTCGCCAGATTCGAGTGTTCATTATTTTGGCCTCGACCCCAAGGACGCTGATAGGATGATCATGATCAAATGCCTGCATTATCTCTGTCTGGAGAACTTTCGGTCTGGGTATGTCGGATCCATTGATGCCATGGTGGAACGGGACGAGGACTATCCCTTCCTAGACTATGCGGCCAATTTCTGGACGGTACATTGCCAGTCACACAGTCTCGATGACCAAGGGGCGAAGGCAATTTTGCGGCTCTTTGATCTGTGGCATCTTCCTCGTCGGGGGAATTATGGGACATGGGCCCAAGCAATCGCCCCTGAAAACGACGTGGAAAGGATAGAAAGTTCAAATCCTCTATACTATGCAGCTCGATTTGGACTGTCAGACGTGCTGAAGGAACTGCTCAAGGATGCTTCACTGGAAGACATCGAGTGCCCTGGTGGGCGTTTCGGCTCGACTCCTTTCTTCGTTGCCTGCTGGATGGGACATTTTGATACTGCGGAGCTTCTCCTCGAAGCCGGAGCAAATCCATACGTCGTAGATCCCAGTACAGGATTCATGGTGTATGAGCTTCCTGGGATTGCTCGAAGTCCACGGATCATGGCTGTCCTTGCGAATCCACTGCCAGGCACGACACAGAACTCCGATGCAAGTACAAGTACCCAGGGCCAACAGGGAGAGGGTCAGGATATGATTCGAGAGATGCAGAAGACTGCACATCGCCTCCAACACTTGGAAATAATCACAGAAGCTGACTTTACCCCGAGGACGCTTCTTGAATCTCCTCCACAGCGGATGTTCGAGGACCAGCTCATCTATATGTTCCCCAAAATCGACGACATGTTGGTGGCTCGACTGGGGCATCTACAGCGTTGTCGATACCGACTACTTATGATACTTCAACAGAAACATGACGAAGCAGTTCGGGCAGGCTCCTGTCAAGCTGAAAAGCATTGTATTAGTCTGCAAAGCAACCTCATACCGCAACCGCGCCTGTACGCAGACAAAATGGAATGTCCCGTCTGCTTTGAAGTCCAACAATTCGACACGATAGTCGAATGGCAAAAACACATTCAAACCGACGCTGCACTTTTTGCGTGCACCTTCGCTCACTGCCCAGTGTCCTTCCCCAATGAGAAAAATTTCATATTACTCGGAACGAAGGAGGGCTGGGTGCGCCATGAGACGCTGTGGCACTGGCGAGTTGACATTTGGAAATGCCCACTCGCCTGCGATTACACGACTTACCGCCAGGAGAAGATGTTCTCTCATCTTGTTGAACATCATCATGTGCAAATGTCTGAAGAGGAGGTGTGGAAAATGATGGTGCCGTGTGAGCAACGACCCGAGGAGTTGCCCAGCCAAGAGGAATGCCAGTTTTGCGGAGCCAACTTCGGTACTTGGAAGACTTTTATGGCTCATGTGGGGAGTCATTTGGATAAGTTGGCGATTCCGATTCTGCGAATGATCAAGCAAGATGGGCTTTTGGGGGAGTGGATGAACGGGGAGATGTTTTGATATGGTATAATTAGTCCATACTATGAGCTGTTTGCTTCACTACGAAGGAGGAGTCTATCACGATATAGCCAAGGGACGACGATGTTTATCATTGATACTTCGATTCATCTGCTGGAGACGTATGAACCTGAAGAGAACTACAGGGCTCGCAGTAGTAGAGCCTCAGCAGAGCAACATTTGGAGGATCGCAAGAACAAGAGCAATAGCAGATTTTAGCCGTATTGGTCCTGTGGGCCTATTTAATTTAGGAGCGCCGGACTTTAAGTTTGCGGCTGTGACGCCAGTGATGTGGTTGAGATACTTATTGGTATTTGCTGAGCATGCCGGAGGTCGGCTCAGGGATGCTGATCCGCCAAGGCAATCGGATTCTTCGTGTAATCGTACCTTTCCCCATCGATGCTGCGAGGACGTGGGATGATGGCAATATTCACTACAGACATCTCATCTTCACTGGTCTCACCCGAAGAACAAGAAGTGAACAAAAGATACATCATAATTGTGGAGTGGGGTATCTACGTTAAATCGCTTGGCAAATGCTCTCCACTATAGTCTAGTTAAAATTCAAGGTCAAATCGTAGGTTCTTCCAAGCCCATTCCCCTCGCAACCTTGCGGATAAGGGCTTTCTTGAGGAAAGCTTCCCGCGCCAAGCCTCGCGTCTGGCGCGACCAAGAATCAACACCGATGACGCCGCGCACAAGCGCCGCCTGCAGCGCGTACAGTGCGTGCTGCAGTCCTTCTTCTTCCGCAACAAGATCATAAAGCTGCTTGCCAACAACAGTTGGGGCAACAAGAACATCATCAATGGGCGGCAGACCTGTCGGAGCATCAGAGGATGTAGAGGGGCCGGGGGCTCCAGAGGTAGCGGGGAGGGGCGGAAAAAGAAGCCCGAGTCTGCGCATCGGCAATAGTCGCATCTGCACGATGAATGGATTGCTGCAAGATCGAGGTGTTAGACTTTAAGGTTGCATTAAGGCTTGTAAGGGCTGACAACTCCGCTTGGAGTGTGGCCATTGCACTCTGCAAGGAATGGGACTGAGAGACGAGAGACTGCGCTGCAGCATCGGATTGAGAAGCTTGGGTTTGGAGAGTCTCTGAGAGTGTCTTAGAAACCGCGTGTAACAGAGCATCCTTTTCGGGGTTAGGAGGGATGGGCGGTGCTGGGCCCGTCGGGGCAAATGAGGGTAATTCCAGCTCGAACGGCGAGGTAAGTAGATCTGGAGCCGGGGGTTTTGGAGCCGGGGCTGCCGGAGCAGCTGGTGGCACCGGTTGGTAGTTTGGTGGATATGGCGATTGTTGATATGCGGGCCCTGGCGGCATGTGATTATGTGGATGGGGTTGGTATCCCATATATTGAGATGGCTGTGCCAGTGGGATTGGATGGTTGTTTAGTACTTGCGGCGGTGGTGATGCTGGAGAACCTTGTGGACCTGGCTGCTGATATGGTTGCTGGGGACCACTGGCATCTCTATTGTGAGATATTGCCCCAGCTGGCAAAGGGTGTATTGGAGGTTGTGGGTGTTGATACTGTGGCGACACAAATTGACGACTGGCTCTGTTTCCTGGATTCGTTGGACCCACTGATGGGATTGAAGCTGAAATCCGCCGAGATTCATTTTCCTTCGGGGGGAGCGGAGGGAGCGGCGGAGGCGACTTATATCGTTCTGCTCCCTGGGGTGACTGCAGCCCTTGCGGAGCCCCAGGCTTTGGTGGCAACTGGGGAGGAGCTGGAACTAATGGACTAGCAGGCTGTATTTGTGACGGTGCTGGCGTAGGGCTAACGCCGGGCGGCAGAGGTGGAAGGGGCGGGGGTGTCTGTGTCTGTTGCGGCTGCGGTTGGGATGGTTGCTGTCGATACCGCACAGGCGGTTCTTTGGCAAAGACTTCACGCAAGATGGAAAGGAAATCGGTAATTGTTGACCTCTAGTAAACAAAGACATTAGCTATAGCCTCACGAGACTCTGCAGTGTCCACATATACTCACATCCCAAGCTTCTGCCCAGTGTGCCAGATAGTGATGGTATACTCGACCCTCCAAGGTCACATGCTGGCCAGGCCGGACAGCCATATCTTGCGGCGGAGTGACATATACCATGGGAGGATCTTTCGGATAGGTATTGGGGATCCATAATGCGATTGGGAATCGGTATGTCGTGCCACGGAAGACTACCGGCAAGGTGCCGACCAAGTGAAGGAGAAGGCAAGAGAAACCATTCTCGTAGGCTATAAGATACCGTGGTCAAACTCTAGTCTCAGATGGGTTTTGGTTGCAGTGTGACTCACTGTAGACGTCCGTTCGTGGGGAGAGCGAGGGGTATTGGGCTAGAGCGCTGACCACATCCTGGTACGTACGGTTCGGGTCGTGATAGGTCTGATTCGGGTCGTAGTGGTCCTGAGAGAGAATTAGCAAGGGATTCCAAGGGGGGGAGGAGGGGGATGGGGCAATTACTTTGCTCAACACTGAGTAAAGCCAGCTGAGCGTCCGCTGAGGGAGCGCCATGGTGCAGAGGTGGTTGGGGGAGAGGTGAAGCCGAGTGTTTTGCTGCGGAGCATCCCCCGCAACCAAGCTTGGCGCGGCTCACCACTGCCGGTTGAGGTGATTGCGGTTATCGAACATAGTAGATTCTAAGCATGGCCATGCCCAGAGAAGAGTGCCTCCTAGCGCGGAATTTCTATCCTAATTGCTAGCCACTACTGGTCTGCTTTTCATGAACAGGATGTCCTGCCATGAGGCAAGGCTTCGTCAAGTTGGCACCGAACAAGCGAGTCATGCCCGCGTCAAGGTCGACATCCTAATACCAAGAGAGTGGCATTGGGAGTTACGGATGCTAAAAAGGAAAAAAAGAAGAAAAACAAAATTCGCTCGTATTTGCGAACTTCCCGTCAACGATGTTGGATAATCCTCATGAGCAGAAACTTTCGCGTCGCGACTCTGTAAATGCTGAGCCCGGGCTGTTACTAGTGAATCTACACCATGGCAGGCATTAAGACCACAAGCCTCAATTTGCATGATGGATATTTGAAAGGCCCTTGGATGCAAGCGAGCTGCGGTTTTGTCATTGGCATGCATATCCAAGGCAGCACGATCATACAACTGACCTCTGAAGTGCCTCCTGCCGACGCTCTAGATGTGAGCTTGTCCTTGCTCATATATGGTAGTGGCAAGTCGAGCCAGAAACCCCGTGATATCTCGGGCATTGCATGAGAAGAAGATATTGCTTTCGTGGGGGTGTGTCTCAAGCAATCCCTTGAACCCCTCTATACTGATGAATCCTGCTGCTAAATCAAAAAGATTTATTGGAGATGGGCCTTACTACGAAAACACCTGTTGCGATCCAGATATATCCGCTCGTTCTAGTTATAGGCCTTCTTCTGATATCCAATTGAGCAATAGGAGGTAGTGCTTCGGTATTGGTTTCTGCACTGGCCGCTGTACTCGTCGCATTTGAGGTTGCCCCTTTTGACAATTGAGGATGCCCTGGGGCTCGGGCTCTTTGGATTAGGGATGCAGAGGGACTGAGCACCGAGCTCATTGCAATTGATGTCCACGGATCATGTTGCATCATCGTTTGGGCAAACAAGAGGTCGCATTTCGAACAACCTGACCGGGAAAAAGAGCCGTGAAGACCAGGAGCAGATGCACGCCCGCGATAACTTTGTCGCTTTATGTTGTAGATCTTGAAGGGGACCTGATCATTGTGTTGGAAGATGCAAATTCTCCATTTGCTGTATGGCCTGTCAAATCTTCCCAAGCTCCTTTGGATATATCCGAACCCTCAGTTGTTCCTGCAGGGACAACGAATGGGACCACCAATGTTGAGGAGCAGGAGCAGGGCGACTTTCGTATTCAAGTTTCTGCAAAACATATGATGCTTGCCTCTTCATTTTTCAAAAATTTGCTTACCAGCGGCTGGAAGGAAAGTACGACCTATAGGCACCACGGCGCAGTTGAAATATTTGCAGATGGCTGGGACCTTGAGGCGTTTTTGATCGTGATTCGAGTGATTCACTGTCAATTTTATCAAGTGCCCAAAAAGGTCAGCCTCGAAATGCTCGCCAAAATTGCAGTCATTGCCGATTACTATGACTGTAAAGAGGCGCTGCATGTTATAAGAGATATATGGGTCAACTCTCTGGAAGAGACAATACAACAGTCTTATTCCCGGGATCTGATTCTCTTGATATGGGTGTCTTGGTTTTTCCGACTTCCTCGGCATTTCAAAAACTCGACTTCATTCGCAATGTCATTCAGCGACGGTTCGATCGATGGTCTAGGACTTCCAATTCCATACAGGATCATCGGTAAGTGAAAATCAGTGTATTGAAAAATGTTTGGCCGCTGACGAAGCTACAGAGTTGATGAATGAGAAGAGACAAGCCAGTATTGACTCCATCATTACCCGTGTCCTCTCAGTATTCCGGGACTTCCAAACCAAAATATCGGGCTGCGGGTTTGAATGCAGGTCGATCATGATTGGAGTCCTGGCAATGCAATTTCCGTCAATTTTGCCTGGCTTGGGCTCAAGGCCTGTTGCTCCTTTCCAAGGTTTTGAATACTTCGAGCTTGTTAAGGGGTTAGCATCGTTGAAAACGCCAGAATGGGGGCTGGCTCCGAGTCCTCCGAAGACTGATAGTTTCAGGTACTCCAGTCCTTCTCCAACCATCTTTGAAGCACATAAGTGTGACCACTCGGACTTGGAGAAAATTGTTTCCCCATCCCCGCCGGCGAGATATATTAAAGGAGTGAACCTTAGAAAAATACATACCCCCTAAGTTGACTGCGTACTTCGGCGGGGGGAGTCAACCAGAGTGCCCGGTGTTGAACAATTGAATGATTCTGCTCGGAAATTCCAATTCCATTAGTTATAGGCTTGGCTCAGTGTCATATTTGTACGGTAGGCGGTCCTCCGAAATCACGCGATGATTGCCATATCCGAGCACCGAGCCCTCTGAGCGCCTTCTACGATTCGGGAGGCGTCGTTACTAGAACAAAACTTGTCGTGACACTGTTACATACTTGGTTCAAGCATGCCCCCCTGCTCCATGTAAGATACCGTTCCTATCCTAGGAACAAGGGACTCCACAGGCACAGCCTGTCTGGGTAGCGTGTTCCAAAACTAGGGTTCGAGGATTAGAGTCGAACAGGGGAGATAAATCTGGTTTCGAATATTATTGTATCTGCCTGTAGATTTGGGGCACAGTCATTGTTCTGTTCAACAGGGTGCAGATCACTCTAGCTTCAGGCAGGAACCCACGTACTTCCGGCCAATGTTACACTGGGCAGGGATGAAGCAAGCTTAATCCAGAACAGCTCTGAGGACCCTCTAGTTCGCCTTGGAAGAATGACCCGACTAGATCTTTGTGATTCACGAATGGCCTCGGATAATTATGATTAGTCGTGCAGAGCAGCAAAAGGATTGCGGAACCGCAAATCCGCTAAGCCACCATCAACCCGCGGAACGGGCGCGACTTGGTGGCCAGAAGAGTACCTTGATGAGTGACCCCGCCCCATTTGCTGGGATCTCCACATGTACCCCCCGCATATGGCTTCGCCTGGAGAAATGCGGGGGAAAGCATTTATGATTACCTTTAGGGTCGTGGCGGGGGTTGGGAATGTACAAATAAGGGGCAATACTCCTCCCTGGCCTCCGTCCATAACCAGCTCTTCTTTTGCTATTTTCTTACGATGGGTCGAAAATACAGAAACCCTCTCCAGAACCCTGCTCACTATGCAACCCCACAGCTGAAGACGGGCCCACCAGTCACCTATGCTTCAGCCCAGCGTACCCTCCAAAACTATGACTACGGTAAGTTTGGTTGTTTTGACTTAACGTGTAAGCTGAATAGCTAACCATTGTTTCTCTGCGTAGTGATTGTGGGGGCGGGAGCAGCGGGCTGCGTGTTAGCCAGCAAGCTCTCCGAAGACAAAAACACCTCCGTCCTTCTCCTTGAAGCAGGCGGGGATCACAGGAATGTTCTGGAAAGTCAAATCCCATTGATGTTCACCAAGATGTATCATACAGAGCATGACTGGGATTACAACACGGTTGAGCAACCGGCTCTTTCGTCACGCAAGTTATTTTGGCCGCGTGGACGGATTCTTGGCGGATCGACGTCGCTCAACGCTATGATGTACCACCACTGCTCGAAATCCGACTTTGAAGAGTGGAAAAATGTGCATGGCTGTGAAGGATGGGGGTACGATGATCTAGCGCCTTACCTGCGCCGCATGGAGAAGTTCACCCCGAATACCTCCCGTCCCGCTATTGAGACCTCCAACCGCGGTACCACGGGGCAATGGCTGACAGGGTACTCATGGTTGTCTGAGATCACCGAAGAGGGCTTTTTGCCTGCTTGCCATGATGCCGGGATTCCTCCGAATGCAGACATCAATACCAAGGATGGCTCGATGGGTGTCACTCGTTTCCAAACATTCATCGATCAGAAAGGGCAGCGGTCGTCGATGGCGACTGCGTTCCTCCCGTCGGATGTCCTCAACCGGCCCAATCTATATGTCGGGATCCATGCCCAGGTCACCAGGATTCTTTTCGATACACTCACCACAAAGAGCCCTACCACGATTGGCGTTGAATTCAAGACAAGCCGAGACGGCGAGGCGTTCCAGGTCCATGCGCGTCGAGAGGTTATCCTCTCGGGAGGCGCCGTCAATACGCCACAGCTCTTACTGCTTAGTGGAATAGGGCCCCGCGAGGAGCTCGAGAGCCTTGGGGTTCCAGTGGTGCAAGACAACAGAGCTGTAGGAAAGAACATGAAGGACCATCTCTGTCCTACCCCTGTGATCGTGAAAGCTGATCCGGCCAAGACACTCGACTATCTTGGCAATACTGCCAAGGCTATTCCAGCTCTGCTTCGCTGGAAGCTCCTTGGATCCGGCCCATTGACTAGTAATGCTGGCGAAGCGGCCGCGTTCATCCGATCGACTGATTATAGCTTTCCAGCAGCGGAGTCCACTCCAGAAGATACAACCTCTGGACCTGCAAGTCCCGACTTGGAGATTATTGGTGTTCCGCTAGCATTTATTCATCACGCCGAGGAGCCGGTGCCCGATGGGAGCAGCGTTTTCAGTATCGCCGCCTGCCATCTCCGCCCTTTGAGCCACGGAACAATCTCTCTCAAGAGCAGAGATGCCTTTGAACATCGTAAGTTTTCCTACCAGGGCAGATGAAAATCTCACGACGCTAACAAGAGTTCAGCAATCATCGACCCCAGATATCTCTCTGATCCCGACGATAACGACCGCAAAGTACTCCTGGCTGGACTCCGGGTCTGCTTGAGAATCATGCGGAGCCCAGCGTTCAAGAAGTTCCTGCAGCCAGTTCCGGAAAACGACGATCCATCCTCCTACTGGTGGCCTTATTCCAGCAGCAACATTGAGAAGATTTCTGATGATGATTTAATCCGGTTTATGAAAGAGAAAGCCTTCACCCTCTACCACCCGGTAGGCTCAGCTCGGATGGGTCCGAACCCGGGCAATAGTGTCGTCGACCTGCAATGCAAGGTCCATGGCGTCAAAGGGCTGCGCGTCATGGATGCAAGTATTTTCCCGGAGCAAATTAGCGGGCATCCGACGGCGCCTATCGGTGCTCTGGCATACAAGCTGAGCGAAATGATTAAGGAGGGACGTTCAGGAGATACCCCGTTATCCGCACATCTCTAGAACCTGCCGCACTACTTCACGAAGTTAAGCGCAATGACCCGCTTTGAATGTTCAGGTAATTTTTCTTTTAGAGAGATAGGCAAACCAAGTATATCTGCCGAAGTAGTCAATCTCAACTTGAGCCGTACTCGGGATGCTTAAATATCCTCCTCATGTACTCTTCCACTTCCCAGCCTCTAATTCCCACTCCTCTCATCCAGAACCACATCATCATACTCCTGATGAAACTGCCGATGCACCTCCCGCATCACATACTGCATCACGGACTTCTGCACCCCAGCAGACGTAGAATCCTTCGCAGTTGTCCAATGCGTCATGAGCTCCCCATGGCAGACACCCCCTCCCTCCGGCGCCCCGGGGTACCCCATCGCCTCCGTACACGGAATAGCCACGACCTCGTTCGTGCCATTGAAGTCATACCGGACCCAATTCGAGAACGTCCATTGCTCCAGCGGCCATTTCTCGCGGTACTCTCCACAGCCGGGGTATCTCGTCTCGTCGGGACAGGTCGCCCACGCCTCCATCAGCTCGTGGGCACGCTCAGACTGTTGCACGACGATGAATCCCGCATTGAGGATCAGGTTGCCGTGCGACTCGTAGCTCCATGGAGCATCGACATCTTCAGGCATGGCGATGAGGGTGTTGTTTTGCACGCCCCAGAGATTCATGAGCCATTCGAAGGGGATGTGGGGGAATGGGAACATCGTGTCGCCGTCCATGAAGACCACGAATTTGTATTCGTGCAGTGCGTCTTGGATGGCGGGGACTTTGGGGTAGCTTCCGGTCAAGCTGGACTTGGCGGGTTGGACGAGCCTGTAGTCGTAGCCGTGGGTGCGAGCTGGTTGGGGGGACAACCTGGTCAGTTTTGAGCTCGAAACCTGAGCCCTGGGACTCTCACTTACCATACATGTAGTGGCTCAGTCGGCTCATGGTGTCGTAGGGGGCATTGTCAAGGTTCAGCGGTTGGCGGTTTAAGATCTTGCCTGCGCCGTCGAGTGGCCGCGACTCCACGTCGAGGATTAGAAGGTTCTTCCCCAGTGGTTTTGTGAAGACGGGCTCATTTTTCAAGGCGTAGACTGTGCCGTTGGGGGTGGTAAAGTGGCTTGCTGTGATGGGGAGCAGCTCGTCGTAGATATTGCGCAGGTCGGAGTGGATATCATGTATGGCATGGCTGAGTGCTTGAGTTGAGGATGAAATCGCCCTGGTGTTGTCAGATCAAGCTGAGCAAAGGCTCTATCAAGGAATAACCTACTTTGAGGTGACGGTCGACACTCCGTCCAGCTGGAAGACCAAATGGAAGGTAAAGTAGATGGCGACTGCCGCCACTGCAAGGTACATCAATTTGAGATGCCACCGTGCGGGCACCGCTTCTGCAGGCATCTGCCACATCTTGTATAAACTTGAAGAAAAAAACGCAGCTGAACGTCCGGAAGGTGTTCGCGGATTCTGGACTTCTCAATATGGCCTTGTACTAGTAAAATGTGCTTCGGCCTGCTGCAAATTCTAGGAATCATCTCCTACCTGCGATATTGCTCTCTGCTTGGTCATACGAATGTGCCTGCGCATCCACAATCAAGGCTTCCAATTCCTCGATCTGGTTTGGTAAGGTCTCCGCTCTCGGAAATAAATATGGTGTTTGACCGTTCGCGGACAGCAGAAACTGTACTTCAAGTTGCGGCATCGAAAGTGCACTGTCGTGAAAGAACTCCAAGAAACTTTTGTCATTCGCTGCCCATTTGAGTGCGTCTTACTACGTTTCGGCACTAGGCCGGTTCGAAAGACGACATTTCAATCATAGGATATATAGTAGAAGAACTGTATAATATAGGTTGATAGACATGAGGTTGAGGAACGAGTGTCAGGTAATCTAGCAGATCAACATTCCTTATGTACAAATCGGGAATGCCCGCAACCCGTTTACGGGTTGGCAATTAAGGGATGTTCGAAGTCACAGAGTTCGCCTCAGATAATTACGATGGTCGTGAAATTAGTCAATCCTCCTTTAATTACACAAATGGCCTGGTTAGAAACCTGATATGGATCAACATATCATATGCTCTCCGTAACGCCTTAGTAGTGCGGAGATACTGGCCCGGTCATGTTCACCAGCAGCTTCTCAAGATCTTGATGAAAGATGGAATGAGCCTCTCGTATGCTGTACTGCGCGATCGAATAGTCAACAGCAGCCGGCACCAGATGTTTGGCCGTCCAGTAGTGGCGGATAAATTCGCCATGACACGTTGAATTCTCCAACTCAGGGTACCCGTTCGCCTCAGCACACGGAAGTACTTTGACATCGTCTGGCTCAAAGTCATAGCGCAGGTACTCTCCGAACGCGGCTTGCTCATGAGGCCATTCTTCGGCCCACCAGGAGCAATTTGGATACCGGACCTCGGAAGGGCACGACTCCCAAGCATCGAAGAGTTCATTTGTTTCCAGGCTTTGCTGGGCCACGACAAACCCTGTATTGAGATAAGTTACTCCTTGGGAATCTTTGTTCTGTGGCTCGTCCGGGTCCAGCGCCATGGCGACTCGGGTATTCTCATTAATGCCCCAATAATTGAAGAGCCACTCGAAAGGCAGATGAGGGTAGCGGATGATCGCATCTGCGTCCAGAAACACGACGATTTCATAGTCTTGCAGCGCCTGCCTGATGGCAGATACCTTGCTCCAGGTCCCGTGGAGGCCTTGCGGGCTGGGTGCTTTGAAAATCTTATAGTCGTACCCATGGATCGTCGCTGGAGTCGTTAGTACGGAGCATCCGTGCGCGTGATAGATGACACCCACCAAACATGAAATGATCAAGTCTGCCGATTGTATTATAGCTAATTTCTGGCAAGTCTAATTTCGACCTGTTGGCGATTCCCCCCAGGGCCGTCAAGAGGACGATTGTCAACGTCCATGATGAGCAATTTTTTGCCCATTGGCTTCCTGAAGACCGGCTCATATTCAATAGAGAAGTTTGTCCCCGACGGGTTGATGAAGTCTCTGGCGGTGATTGGATGCAGGCGAGGGGTCCATAGAGTTTGAACCACAGTTAAAGAGAGGGGGCAATGCGACTGAGCCATTGTGAATATTCTCTAGAGAGATTTACTGCGTCAGTTTCATCTTGAGTGCACCAAACGGGATCTGAACGTACGGGGACAGGTCCTCGAGAGAAAGATCACTTGGGGATGGCAAAAAGTAAATAAGAACGCAGAGCAGGAGAGCGGCAAGGGCGAAGTATACACCCCGCTGGGACGCCATTAGCTCCAAGTCGTGCGGGTGGTTATGTGCCTCAATGTCCGGCCATTGGAGGTCATCAAGAGGACGCGACGTGGGAGGGATGAGAAGGGATCGCTTTTCCTCTTTCCTCTTCATGTTCAACGCACAAGCTGGTGCCGGCGAGTACGCTGATCTCGTCGGAACTGGCGATGTTGATGTAGATCCTTCCTAATCCGGCGAGGGGCCCCGGATGATCTTGTGCTGCCATGATGACCGCATTCATATGGCGATAGCTGAAATACGCAGCTAGTCTTAAAGCAATGAGTATTAAAATATCTTAATATACCTATTAATCTAGCGGGGACAGAAAGCTTTCATCTTATGTACGAGCTGGAACACCTGTTGAAGCGTTCATCGGGTACACGTATATCGCCGTTCTTACGGCCAAAGATCTCTACAACTCGATTCATTAACCAGTCGAGTCCACTTTTGAGGGTAACAACTTTCCTTTCCTCCAGAGTAATCCACCTAGCTTGATTTCCCCATGGAGAAAGAAGGAGGAGACTGTGACTAGGAAGGGTTGTGAGGTAGACCAGATTGTTGAGGGTGAAATCAGTTTCACACGTATAATGGGTATATAAGCCGAGGAGAAGAGTGGAAGAAAGGGGGAAGGTAAACTCTGTGAGGAGAAAAAGGGACTATCCTCACATCCAACTGGTCTTGCTGCTTACACCAGGTCAACCCCCACAGCCCTGGAGGCCTCAGACCCGCCCCGTCGAACTAGTAATTCCACCGTCCACGACAATCTTCTGGCCGGTAATATAAGCGGCCTCGTCCGATGCCAAGAATAACGCAGCATTGGCCACGTCCCATGCATCCCCCATTCTCCCCATCGGAACCTGTGCGTCCCTCTTCTCCATGTAGACCGCTTCATCTCCGCCGGGGTCATACCGCTGAGCCAGAGTCTTTGTGTAAGGGGTGTAAATTAAGCCCGGAACCACTGTATTCAAACGCACGCCTTTGTCCGCATAGATCACAGCTGTGGCCTTGGTGAACTGCATGATCGCGGCTTTGGTCGCCGAGTACGCCACTTGAGGCTTTCCAATATACCGTAAACCAGCGATGCTAGCCACGTTCACTACCGCACCGGAGCCCTGCTTTTCCATGATGGGCAGCACATAGTGGCAAGTCAGGTACAGACTATTCAAGTTGATGTCGATCTGGCCATCCCAGACCTCCTTCGACATGGTGGCCGGACAACCGGGCTCGGAGCGGCCGACGTTGTTTACCAGGATGTCGATCCGGCCGTGCTTCGCCACGCACTGGTCGACAAGTGCTTTGACCGAGTCGGAATCGGTCACATCGGTCTGGACTACATCACAGATGCCCCCTTCTTTTTCAATTCGTTCTTTCGTGCGCTCGGCTGATGCCAGAGTGCGGTTGCCCCCGAAAATGGAAGCGCCTTGGCGGGAGAAGAGGGTAGCAATTGCAGCGCCGATCCCCCATCCTTCGTCACTGGTTTGGCCCAAGCCAGTGATCAAAACGACCTTTCCCTGAAGACTCAGCATGATGATCGGAGAATGGACGTTTCGTTCAAGTTTGTAAGGTGAGGCGGTTGAGTTCACGATGCCAACTCTTTTAAACCGAGAGCCGTCGGAGACGGGGCCGTTGCGACGGACGGGCTCCGCCCGCGCAATTACCTTTAGCGCTTGATTGGCATTTATTCCCAGGTGGGCCTGTATGGTTTCGGTTTTGATGTCTTGGGATCTCCTGAGCCCACTTTTGACATAAGTACTGCCACGAGGTACAGACAGTTGGGATATGGTGTCTAGTCGGAGCAAAGCTACGGTCATTCTCGAAGTCGCCTGGACCAATACTCAAAATCGGCCGGGAGACGCAGAAGGACATCATGCCACCAAAACGCGGGGGGGCTAAAGTGCATCTTGCGAATTATAGTTACTCTGCGCACTCAAACGGAAGCCATGTGCTATTGCTATCAAGCTGAAGACTTCGAGCAATTGGATTAAGAATATCAAAGAGAATAATTGCTTGCTAGCAAGTTTCATGATTCAGTATTGAGTTTGTCCTACCCACTTTTCTGAACATATAAGAGTAAGAGACACTGTCGAGTATTCCTTACTTCGAATGTTAAATGCGATTTTGCCGTACAGCATGGCGTGTGTTCCTGGAGCTAATCAATGGCCTATCCTTAGGCAAGTTCGAAGGTTTGCACATCTATATCTTGTTACTTACGGGAGAGATGCCCTTCGAGCAGAGGCTTTCTCTCTTTCTTTTCGCCGGTGTGGGAGTTGATTATGGCTTCTGGCTTCTAGAATCGGTCTGCCGTCTAACGAGCGTGCTAACTAAGACTGATCTTCAGTAACCTATAACTGCCACTACCGGACTAGGGCCGAAGCGCCTCTGAGGATGCCCCGGCGAAAACGGACCAGTTTGTGAACTCCCCACTCTCCATTGGGCTGTGACAAGGCAGTCCCCGCTCCATGAGACGGCCGACTCTGCCTTCTTAACGGCCAATAACATGATGCTCTTTTAATGGACAAAATCTGGGTATTGCATTGAAAGTTTCATTACTCATGTTCATTTTCTATCATCTATTCTATCAACATACAAGCCCATCGCCTAATTTAGCTGAAGATGTCCTTCTTGTAAGCGCTGGGATTAATGTACTCAGAAGCGTTTCTGAAGGAAGTAAAGCCCCAGCGGATTTGTCCAGCCATAGCAATCTCAGTACCAAGGTCGTTTGCAAAGGCCCAGGCCAAGCCACTGTCGCGCTGGAACAGACGGCCGACGAGGATCACATCGACGCTGTCCTCGTTCAGAATCTTCTCTGCCTGCACGCCATTGGTGATGGTGCCAACGGCAGCCACAAGCAGCTTGTCACCGACCGCCTTCTTCACGGCAGTCGCAAAGGGGACCTGGAAGCCGGGTCCACTCTTAATCTTCTGCGCAGGGTGAACACCACCGCTGCTGAGATCAATCAAGTCAACGGCGCCCTGCTCAGCGAGCGCACGCGCAAATTCGACTGTGTCCTCGAGCTTCCAGCCCTTCTCCTCGGGCAAGCTAGTCTCAAGCCAGTCGGTAGCCGAGACACGCAGGAAAACAGGCATGTCTGGCCCGACGGTGTCACGGGTGATCTGGGCAATCTCCAAAGAGAGACGAATGCGGTTCTCAAAGCTGCCACCATACTCATCCGTGCGCTTGTTGGAGGAGGGGCTCAGGAACGAAGAAAGCAGGTACCCGTGAGCATTGTGGATCTCAATGAAATCGACTCCGGCCGCCACCGCACGGCGCGCCGCAGCCGCCCACGCGTCCTTGACCTCCTGAATGTCGGCCTTAGTGAGCTCCTTAGGCACAATGTCGCCTTCGGCAAATGGAATCGGGCTGGGACCCTTCACGTTGTCGGTCCAGCCGCCAACAGCATTGGTAGCAGTGACACCGCCCAGCCAAGGCGGAACGGTCGAAGCCTTACGGCCGGCGTGTGCGAGCTGCACACCGATCTTCTGGCCCTGGCTGTGGGCGAACTCGATCACCTCCTTCATCGGGGCAATCTGCGAGTCCTGCCACAGACCGACACAGTGAGGGGTGATCCGGCCCTCGGGGAGAACGCCGGTAGCTTCGATAATGATCATGCCGGGCCCACGCATGGCAATGCCACCGTAGTGAGCCATGTGCCAGGGGGTCATGTGGCCGTTATCAGCGCTGTATTGGCACATGGGCGCCACCTAAGCAGAAATGGTGAGCACATGGTTTCGGGCGACGCATGGAAGAAAGAGGGTTTGACTTACGCCTAAGCGGTTTTGGAACGTCAAGCCTCGGACGGTCAGGGGCTGAAAGAGTTTCGGAATGGGCTTGCCGCTGGTTTGCGGGTTGCGCGCCGTGCCGGCCGGTGGGTTTTGCGCCGGCGTGAAGAACGAGACGCCCTCGGCGGGCTTGGTAGGGACGTCAGGCCAAGTCATGATGGTTCCGAGAGGATGCAGGTCGCTACTGAGAGCAGGAATGGATAGTACCAACGCAGCATATGTCGATCGATCTCCCTTTTATACTTCCTGAGTTGAACATCTGATGATTTCTAATCGATTGGAAACGCCCGTTTCGAAGCTTCTGCGGGGCCGCCACGCAACCAACGAGCCGACCAACAAGGCGATATGTAAGCTCAAGGGGACCAATTTTTTGCCAAGAGAGAAGATCCATGGCAAGGATCAATCACCTTATCCAGTCCTTCTCTTTGTCATCGTGCCTGTCAGAAACTTAATCCAATTTTGTTCGACAGGGCTGAAGATACGCTGAAGAAACGTGAAGTTTAGAAAGTCTCCGAGGATTTTCGCTGGTGGAGACTCGGGCCAATTCCTCCCCGGGAATGCCCCTTGCCGATTTAGAACCGATTTAGTTCCGAGTTTTGCAATCAACGAGCTAAAGCAGGAATTAGCTCATACTTTAATTTTCTTTGATTTATCTTCCCCCCTGATCCTGATGGAACCAAGGGCAGAATGTCTTAGCGCGGTCGAGACCAAGAAAAGTCGTGGAGTATAGACTTGTAAAAGGCAGGCTCCTAGGAGGCAAGAGCCTCGATTGCCTCTATTTCGTAAAGCCTGGGAATGCATGGCCGATACGGAGAGGATCCATGATCGGTAGTGAATGAGGCCGCCCAATGTATAGTACGGCTGCCGAAATCGAATTAAACTCTGAACATTGTTCGTAATCGTATTCTGCGATGACGGTCAAATTGGATGGACTTTTTACACGGTTAGGAACCCATCTTACCAGCCGTGGGACACAGAACGTTCTGGAACAACCGTTGTGACCCGGAGGACAGGCACGTGATGAGCGAGGGACCGCAAGTAACTTGATTTTGACCCTGTCACGAGACGTTAGTTAAGGCGCTGCTCTAGGTCCACGGTACCAACAATTCTGGGAAGGAAGGCAGAGAAAGCTGATCCTGTCAACTGACAGGCGGAACATGTCTCGGACCAGCCGGTACTTCTGAAGGTCAGGAAGGACTAAACATATAAGGACACATCCAGCTATATGTATCCAGATAGTCGCGACCAATCTTATCATTCGAGATTAGTACCGAAGACCACAAGATTGGATCCCAACAGCCATTCACTACTCTTGGTTCTGAAACCCAACCTAACGAAAGCAAATGCATAAGAACCTGACCTCGTGGGCATCCTCAGTCGACACCACTTTTACTAAGCGATCGTATCCAATCCATGGATGACTTGGGCACCTAAGTCCTATTGCCGTTCATGATCGGTAGGATAAAATAGTGACGAGACACATTTAGGGTTGACGAGATGCCAAGCAAGTATCAGCTTTGAGGTCCGACTCACCGTACTTGACTAGGCGTACGTAACATTACACCGACACTGTAGGTATTATTAAAACGTAAACTGGTTTGGCGGCATTCGAATATCGTAAGGAAGCAGCGTCGTCCTACAGATTATAATAACTTCAAGGAGGTGATGAGTCATGGAACATATCAATTCAGATGTGATTGGCCTAATCTTGAGTGGAAGGCGCCGATATATACCGTTCTACGCCAACATAGATCCTTGGATGGTACGCCTATCATTGATACATATTTCCTCCGTTTATCTACAATTTGAACCTACTTTTTCGAAAGTCGGACCTAAATGCATAGAAGTATGCCCGTTTCGAATAGGGGGGGTTTGAAACCCGGTAGTATTACCTCATTCGGCGCGTTCGAATACAAATGACGCAGGGTATGCTCAATTGATTATGCAGAGTATTGTTTGGGTAATGCCAGAGAAAAACCCTCTGACTAACTTTGGCCTTCTCCAATCAGATTGCCCGCTAGCACCAGCCACGTTCACTGCACTTATTCTTGTGTCACCACCTCTTCCTATTGTTCTCCCCACTTTTCCTATTGTTCGTCTCAGCCATGTCTTCACCATCAGACACCTTCGCTAGATCCCAAGATCCTGCTGGGGCTATACTGGATATAAGATGCTGCTGCCGGCGATTCTGGGTTCTCGATCACTGTCGCGTTCCCCGATCAATCAATTCTTTGGTGATACTAGAGCTACCATATTCATCCTCGTCGAATCCGGCAACAGAACCTCGACAACCAAGTTACCCGCATGATGGCCTCCATGGATCCGTACAAGCAGAACATCACAATAGCTAGCCCGGATGGCATTGTTCCTGTGTCTATCCGTGAGCTGCAGTTCTTTGTGCATTACAACCAAACCCTCTGCATCAACTACGCAGCGCAGCTGGGGGCCTCGATCATTCTATTTGTGATGCTCCTACTGATGACCCGTCGTCGTGGCTCTTGGGTTTTCTGCCTCAATGCTGTCGCCCTTGTCTTGAACATTCTCCGACTTCTCCTTCAGATCATCCACTACTCGACTGGGTTGGAGGATATCTACAGCTACTTCACTGGAGACTACTCTGAAGTGCCTACGAGTGCATTCGCGGTGTCGGTGATGGCCGTCGTATTCGAAACCATGCTTATCATCTGCTTTGAAATCTCTCTTGTTCTACAAGTGCAGGTCGTATGCCTGACTCTTCGCCGACGTTATCGATACTCTTTACTAGCACTATCGATCGCAGTAGCGCTCATACCCATCGGGTTCCGTTTAGCCTACATGGTAGGGAACTGCAGGGAGGTGATGACACTTTCACCATGGTCCGACAGCCTTATGTGGCTGGAGCGCACCACGCCGATCCTGATCACAATAAGCATCTGCTTCTTCTGCGCCATATTTGTCGGAAAGCTCTGGTATGCAATCCGCCAGCGACGTCGTCTCGGTGTCCGCGACTTCGGGCCCATGAAGATCATCTTCGTCTGCGGCTGCCAGACCCTTTTCATTCCCGCTATTGTGACCATCCTCCAATTCATGATCCATGTCCCTGAGTTTGGTTCCAACGCGCTCACTCTCGTCACCATTTCTCTGCCCCTGTCTTCCATCTGGGCTGGCGTTACCCTCGACCACATAAAGTCGACAGGCTCGAATCGTAGCCGGATGCGGAATCTTTGGCAAAAGTTCACCTTTGACTCCGAGAGTACATTGCGGAATAACTCTGTGGCTACGGAGCTTGCCCCTTACAGCCAAGACCTTTTGCTATTCAAAGGGATCCAACAACGCTGCGACCTATGGTATTTCCGTGGAGCGCAATATTTCTGTGAGCAGTGTCCACGAACCTGCAGCGATGATATGAGAACTCTTCTCGGTGGCTTTGCCCAAGGGGTAGACCGGTTTTATTTGGATTTCTTAACTGTGAAGTAGCTCTTTCGGGCTGTCTTGGTCAAATACCTTCATACGAAACTTCCACACTTGTTCAATTATTATTTCAGACACAGCCTGATCAGGCGATGAACGTTCATTCAACACTACAAAATCAGCCTTAGCCTCTTGTCTCAAAGTACGTTTAATGCTATCCAAACCCAGTACTGTAGCCGATCTAGAAGCAACCGCCTGAATAGCCGCTGGAATTGGGGCACGAGTCTAGCGCCGGAATTTTTCAAGACACTGGAGCAAAATAACACATCTAGTCACATTGAAAAGGCAGCTTGGCGAGAAAACCATTCTTACTGGAACAGGTTGCTGTTTCTCGCCTTCCAGCAATATTGTCAGTAGCCTCAAGTTTACCCAGGACTCCCTTCTTCGTAAGCTTCCATATAACCCCGGAGCAAAAGCAGAGTGTTGGTGATCAGAACCATTCCCTCTGGACGTGACAGATAAAATTGCATGGTGCACACGATTTCCATCAGCAATGATCCCAAATAGGGACGACCGCGAGACGCGGGTTTTTTCTCTAATTCCAACGGACCGGGGGGGGGGGGCATTTAGGGTACAAACCTCAACAAATGGGGATGATACCTCAATGTCCGTTTTAAGGCCTGAAACCGCAGATCCGAACCTAATTCCAGCCACGGTGATTGTAAGCCAGGGGCCCTTTTAGCTTTACGGGGAGATGGATCTTGCCCAGTGGACTAGTGGGACCGAGCCTTGTCTGTTCTTCACAAGAGTTCACACTGACGTGCGTAACCAGCTGATCGCCGTGCCCTGTCAAGGGACCTCGCTTCTGGAGTTGAGCTGAAATGCAACATTATCCAATACGAACTACCCCTCTAGCCAAGACTAAATAGCCCGACCAGGATCCATTAGAAAGGAAGCGAGGTGTGATCAGCGTAGCCAAAACGGGGGGGGAGCTGACATTCTATTCTGGGGGCTGAATCCTTTGCTACCGAATTTGTCGTCGCGTGGTAACAGAAGGGTCAGTCCTTCACGGAGAAGAGGAGGCGCTAGTCTTCAATAGGGTTTAATAAACTCTTGCATATGGCCCCCATCGAACTTTCACCAGTAAAGCGTGTGCAAGGGCCTGCGAAATGCATTTGATCAGGATCGATCGATCGATCCTGCGAATTCTTCGTTCTTTTGAAGCGACCTTCGCCTTTTCAACTCCTTCATGGGCCTCTGCCGGTCCTGGCAAATTTAATCGTCATCAGGGATGCCTAATTCTGCCCACTACATCCCAGCGCCTGGGAGCGCTGAATACAATAAACAGTTCCAACAGTGGGATGCTGATGAGCGACCACAGCAATATGCTGCGATCATCATATGTTCAGTCGCAGCGACCGTTTCGGTGGCATTACGTCTGTATGCCCAGCGCAGGTACGGTAAGGGCTGGGGACTGGACGACTTATTCATTATTGTGGCTTGGGTATGTCCATTCAACTGAAACTCTACTGAGAAATCGCTAACTCAGTTCTAGCTGATCGTTTTGGCCGAGTTGATTGCTTCTTGTCAAGCGCTGGAAAGTGGAGCAGGTCTTCACCAAATTCGCGTCCAGTACGAGGATCAGGATCCTCCTCATGCGCTTTCCTACATCTACACGGTATGCGTATCTTGTCTTCGAGTACAATCGCTTATCTAATATGCTGTGGTTGAAGAATTACTGGATCGTCGCTATCCTCTGGGCTCCAGGCGTTCTATTCGTCAAATTGTCTATCCTTGTCCTATACCGACGCATATTCCTCGTCCAGCAACGATGGTTCAAAGTTGCTCTTTGGGCGAATGGCGCGTACGCTTTGGGACTGGGCATTGCGTCCACTTTGCTGTTCATCTTCCAGTGCCATCCGATCGACTACTACTGGACTCGGTATGTCTCCTTCTACGGAGAACCAATACCAGGCGGCGCATGTTTGGCCCACACAGTCCAGTATCTGGGAGCACCGCAGATTCTCAGCACGGTTTCAGACCTGGTCATTCTATTCCTCCCAGTTCCGATCATCTGGAATTTGACTATCCAAACGGCGCGTAAGGTTGCTCTCTCCGCTGTCTTCCTACTTGGTGCTTTCACAGTTGGATGTGGAATCGCCAGGATTGCCGTCATCTTCCGAGTAACCAATGAAACGGACGTGACAGTAAGTTCCTGACCTCGTGCGCTTGAAATATTAGCGGCTAACTTGCCCTTCAAGTGGAACAATATTGATACAGTCACCTTCACTGTCGTTGAAGCCGCTGTCGGTATCGTCTGTGCCTGCCTTCCAGCTGCCGCGCCCTTATATTCCGCCATCATGCAGAAATTGGGACTGATGTCCCCATCTTCGACCGGAAACCACTACTACGCAAGCAACCAAAGAGTTAGTTCCCCGAAGCGACGCCTTTCGCGTCTGCCCAAGTTCTCTGGCGCCAAGCCACGATACGATGACCCCGGCATGGAATTCGAAGACTTGATCGCCGATCAAAAGTTCCAGGCATGGTCACCAAGAAGGACTGATGACATTGAAAGTGCCTCGTCGCTTCAACGGCCCGACAATGCCATTACTGTGGAAAATAAGATTGATGTGACCTCGTATGCCGCCGAGAATTCGTACCGTTAAGCCCGGAGTTTGCGGTCACTGTCGGACTAAATTAGTACTTGATACCCTACGATAGCTGTTTCAAAATCCATGAAGTTTACGAGATTCCACTCCCCCCATCTTTGATGTAGAATCCCGCCGAGAGACTTCAGGGGAGAAGATGTCCGCCTAAAGACCTGAATAATTCCTCACGTTCAGATGGCTCTTGATATTCTTAAATATATGGGCAGACTGAATGCTACTGGAACAACTCCATGCTCGATTACGACGAAAGTCCGATATGCTCTTGAAAGGACTCTTAAGGGCTAATTCAGTGCATTGAAGCAACTGGAGTTTCCATGCAAATGAAACAAGTATACTGATTGTCACTAGAGTCTAAAAACCCCCGTTGTACAAATTAGCACCCTGTCCGAGGACATCACACCAGGTTGCAGAAGATCCTATCAGGTCCAAGGCGATAACACCAGATTCAGAAAAGTTTTCAGCACACCGTTCATGATCCTTTGATTCGTATATCCATAAGAAGGTGTTGTTCATGAGCTATCTCCATATATTGCAGATGGTTCCCTTTTTGTATCCATGTCAGTACTCCGTGAGTGGGAAACGCCGCCCAGTAGAGAATCCGCAGCAGATGAGGTTGGACTCCGACTTCACTTCCACCCGCGCGGCCTTTCCTACCACCGTGGACACGCGCCCAGCGTAATGTCAGCCCCTTAAAGCAAATGCCATTACCTGGAGTACGCAGCGTACCGTCCATTTTCCAAAAAACTCAAACTGATCCTGGCTGCAGACTCCGTCCCCATTCCGCCTACCCCGCCGCCAGTCCACGCGTCGCGCCGGACCTCAGTTCGCGAACTCGCCTCGATTCCTGTTGTCGCAATCGACTCCACGAACAAGCAATCAAATCGATATAGTCGATGACGATGAACCCCTGTCGACAGCCCCGGCAGCTTACACACCACAGCGCTCTGTCGCGCCACGGAGGCCGAGAGACGTGATCGAAGATTCGGACGATATCGAGTTTTCGAGGCATCGAGACCTGGGACAGGGCGATACAAACGCAATAGAGGATAATCCAATCAGTAGCACTCCACCATTCGAGCCCGATACCCCCGGCCCCTGGATGCAGAGTATGATGCGTTGTTTGCCCCCGTTCAAGCGAGTAGCAAACGGCGCCGGCTAGTCGCAGATGAACAGGGCACAAGAGACCAGCCGTTACTCTCAGCGCGGGAACAAGCCTCGTCGTCTCCAGATCCTCGCCGCCAAACCCATGAAGCCCTCGATTTCTCTGCACCAAACCGCCTGCCAAGGACTACATCCACAGAGCCCGACGTGCACGCAACACCGCGTTTATCAGCGAAGCCTTCGACTCCCGGGTTCGTCACGCCAGGGAACACCAAAACGCCCTTCCGCAGCAAGCCCAAGTTTATGCTGTCCAGCAAGAAGCCACTGAGTAGCCAACCAGTTTACAAACTCGAGACACCCACCGCAACGCGACAAACCTCGCCGCCGGAACGGCGCAAACCGAATTTTGTCCTCCCCAAATCACCGTCCCCCAAGAAAGCAATTGATGATATTCCAGCGCCCTTCTCTCCTTCTTCGCGGGCCCTCCACCGCCGCGGGCGGGCCCGTGCCGGCGTGTCTGCGTATGCCCCGGGAGGAATGGCTGCGGAGGTGCGCAGCTGGATTCTTGAAACAGGGTCGAAGCGCGAAAACGCTCTGCCTCACCGCGTATCCACTATTGATACGGACAATTTTGCAACTGTGATCAGCCAGTATCTGGTTGCTGCACGAGTGCTCCATGCTCGACACGGGTTCCTGAGTAGCTCCGGGCCACTTGTATTTCTAGAAGCGGAAAAGGTGTCGGTTACATCCAATGACGGGGACGCTGAGATCCTCAGGCTTATGGTCATGGGCCCTCCTCGGTCGACGCCCTATTTAGTAGCAGCGGAAAACCCTAACTATGTTCAACCCGGAGACTTGGTAGGTGTTCATCGAGGGTTGGCGTGGGATGTGGATTTTCAGGCCTCCGGGTCTCGGAGGCCCCAAGACCCAGAGCAGTCCGAAGGGGAGAAATGGCTTGTGGCAATGGATTGGGATATTATACGTGAGCCGGACAGTTGATCTACCGTGAATCACGCTGCCTTCTATGATACCTATACCCTGTACGATTATATGTGGTAGAATTTATTTCTCAAAAGATCACCTAATATTTTGAGTGTGGGTATATCGTAGTTACAAAACACTTGAGAAAGGACCATTCTGATTGAGCCAGTTTAGTCCGAGACGGCCTTGAGAGCGTCCACAGCCACGTTACAGCCCCAGCGGACCAGCTTCTGCTCCTTCTCTGAAGCTGGGATATCACTCTTCGCAACAACCTTGCGCAGGAAGTAGATGAGGCCCTTGGCGATATGAGGCGTTTCTTGAACACGCAAGAATATTTGCATCAACCCATCCTCATCCCTAGACTCGTCCGACTTGGATTTATCTGCTTTCTTCGATTTCTTCTTGGCTTTCTGAGACTGCTGGATGATACTGATCAACAACAGCTCCGTGAAAACCTTCGTTTTAGGCTGTAGATAGGCAAAATTGAGGTTCTTTAAGATGCCAAGTGTGAGAGTACCATCCGCAACAAGCATGCCGAACATCTTGGCCAAGTTCACGACCGATTTCATGCTGACACTAGTCTCCTCGTCGTCGGGATCGAAGTCTGCCTCGTCGTCTGCATCGCCTTGCTCACCCATCTTCTTAAAAATATTCCACAGAGCGAACATGAAGGAGACCTTCAGACGACGTCCGGCTTCGGCGCAGAGACGGCGCGCAATCAGCGTGTAGAATGGGTTGTGGGCTTCTTCCTCCATGGCACAGTGTAGAAGCACACGGGGAATCTCAAATTCCTGGGCACGCTTCAGGCGTAACTTGGTAAGTCGAACCTGGGCATCTTGGTAATCATTCGCAGACATAATAGCCACGAAGATCGAGCGCCGGACATCCGTGTTCATACGGTGAGCTCGGGCGAGTTCGGCAATATCGGGCTCATCCTCGCTATCTTCCTCCCGCACCTCGGGTGCTTGGGCGGGAGCGCCAACTAGCTCTTCACGAGCTGCCACCAAGGGGTCCTCTTTCCAGCTAGCGCCAACAAGCCACCACTTACCCTTCTTGGAAGAATCGTGGATGTCGGCTCGGGAGATATTCATGGGCTCAGATGCGCGGATCACACGGTTGTTGTTCATTGAACCCAGAATCTTGCGCATTTTCGTAATGTGCTCCGAAGTGACGTTGGCGCCGATGGCTTCCTTGACGCGGTTGTTCTTGAGATCGGTGATTGTGTCAATCATGAACTTCGTGCGCACGGAGAGACTCTCCTCGCCGGCCTTTGCCACGGCAGGCTGAATCAACAGGACAATATCTTTCAGTGCGGATGGATCGTCTTGTCGAAGCTGGGGTCCCGAGTCTGGTCGACTGGTTAGGAATAGGTATCATGATGGCCAAGCGATATCACTTACTTCGGACGACTTTCAGAAGGAGCTCAGTGTTTGTCTCAGTAATCTCCTGCAAGAAGAGTCGGATATAGTCGAACATCAATGCGCTGCCGATCACATGGAAATTGTATAGCTGTGACAGTAGAGACACCAAGTTGACAATCTCCTTGCCCTCGAACTTTCCCCGCTCGTCACCACCAGCGTCTAGTGTTTCAACAAATCTTTGCACGATTTCAGCACCAAAGTCCATGCCCATGATTTTATACAAAGCTGCGATGAAACCCGCATGGAGCACGATGAAAGTGTCTTGCAGAGCCGCTCTTTCACAGATAAGCCCCATCAACAGGTTTATGATGGTCGATGTGACATGTTGACGGGGATAGTCTCGGTATAGCTTCTCGAACTCGCCGAGGATAGAGATCAGATTTGCCTCGGACAACTTGTTGAGGTGGCCCTGCGCTTGGCGTTTTAATCGAGTCATAGACTCAGACTTCGAATCCGACCGGCCCCGTAATGATGGAGGGATATACTTTTGGAAAGATGCATTTTCAGCTTTTGGTACAGGCGCGACGTATGGATTCTCCCGCTTTTTCGGCGGCGGTTTTTCATCGAAGCCCTCAAAGTCGCTGCCCTCCCCCATCTCCTCGTCTTGATCTTCATCTTCTTCATCACTGTCTCCAAATATTTGTTCATCAAGGTCATCTTCATCTTCGTCGCTGTCCATATCGCTAGCTTGCTCCGTTTGGGCGTGGAGCTTTTGAGCCTTGCGCCGTTTATTCAAAAGCCACTCATCAGCTTCCCTTTTGCGTTTCCGGTCCTCGTCTTCGGATTGGTCGCCAAGATCGCCCAGTAACTCATCCAAACCATCCTCTGCAAAAGCCTTGGGAAGCTTGCCGCCTTTTTTAAGGCCCAGCTTCTTCTCAAGCGCTGCAATCTCTGCATCATCCTGGTCTAATTTAGACTTGACATTTGACGGTATATGCGGGGTCTCTCCGAACTCGTCCTCAGACTCATTGAGATCAATATCTTCGTCAAAATTTTCGCTTTCCTCGGATTCGGAATCCTTTGGCGGAGGCTTTTTCAGGGCGGATTTCAGCGTCGAGACTGGCTCTTGCGAATGTGGCTTCTTTTTCGATGCATTTCGAGCAGCTTTGGACGTTTCCTCCTCGTCTTCGTCTAGATCTAAATCATCTTCGTCCTCTTCATCTTCCTCAACCCGCCGAGAAGGTCTTCCTGAGGGCTGTGAAGATTTCCGTGATTTTTTTCTCCGCTCGCTCGTCGCGCCGGCGGTCCTTGCGGGCAGCAGGTCCGGTTCGTTTGCGCTTTTTTTCGCCGTAGGTATCGCGAATCCCGAGCTCAGATCGCAAATTCCGGGGGAGGGATGTCGTATTATGCTGGGGGCGCTTGAATCTAGCCATTATGAACCTTTCGCAGTTGCTCAAACCCGAGCAAGTAGAGTGCGGTGAGTGAACTTTTTTGCGGCGACTGTTTTTTTGCCGGTTAAATCTGGAGGCGGCGGCCCACAACCCACAGCGGAGTTTCTTCCCCCACGAGAACTGGACTGCTCGGCGTTGGAAATTCCCCAGGTCAATTCTTGATCTCCTTGGCCATATTGCAGTTCGGAATGGCACCCCATCTGAGCCATGATGAGGTATGTTTTGCGGGAGTTTTGAGGTTGTGCAGGATTCAACCCCGCCGGCCACGCGACAAGCACCAAGTGTTCCGCTAACAGCTTGACCGACAGTTCTTCTCATCTCTCGCAAACCTGCTCACGAAGACATCCGACAAGGCTCGAGGCTCCGTTTTTTTGAGCCAAAAACCAGTTCCCAACACCGACGCAGATGCGCCTCCCTCTGTTGTGGTTCGCGCAACCGATGGAAATACCGGAGCGCCGAACCCGAAATCTTCTGGGCAAGCAGGCAAGGTCGCAAAGAACACCTCCTCGAAAGTCAAGTTCTCCACCATCGTCTCCCACAATGAGCTTGAGGCTTTTTACGCCCGCTACGCCGATGTTTGCAAGACGGGCATGACGGGCTTGAAGAAGCGAGATCGCAAGCGCAAGGCCAAGGCTAAGGGCGGAGCTGCGAAGGCCAAGGCATAGACGGCGCTTTTATTCTTGTTCAAAGGGTCCGGTTGCAATACATTCGGTTTGATCTCGATTTTGCCCAATCTTTTATTATTGCATTTCCAGGCGTTAGGGTTGGCTTTACACCAAGCCTTTGTGGCAATTATTGATCACGAGCTTTCCACTACAAGGTGTACATACAAAACCAAAACTCCGTCCTCGAGTATGTTATCTAAAAAAAATTTAAATCTGCAGAGACAAAGCTTCTTGCTGCATCTCCCGGGCTCGGTGGAAGTCTGCTTCACGCTAAAGTGAGAGCCAGCCAACCTTTTCATCTATCGCGAGGTTATGTCGGGGTGATCATTTGAAAGATTCTTAGAACCCCTACAAATATACTGACTCATGGAATCCTCGCCATCTAATTGCACCTGGAATCTGTAGTACTGTGCAAGGACTCGGAAGACATCCTGCCGTATTCATGTACTCCCCTTCGCACATTCCCAAGAAGCGCCAGGAACGTCTTAACAGTGATAAGGGGAGACCCAACTCACTGAATGGGAGGAGGTAACTCCGAATCCGCCAGACTTGGATGGAATCGATATCGCAGCTGTATGTCGACTACAGAGGGGTTTTGTGATACATTCTCTGATATGCGGGACATCTTTGGTCTTCTGCCGCCAGACTCCCTTCATTTCGGTTTAGATTCAACGGATTTCTTTCTTTCTTTCAACTAGGGAATATATCTCGTCCTCATCTCACAAATCCAATTGGCTCCCCGTGGTGATACCTTGGAGGAATCTAAGTGTATGCATAAACCGGGGTTTCGCATAGGAGTGGGGCGAGCTGCCAAGAGTGGACATGGGATCTGGAGAACATGGAGAAAATGCATGTAAAGCTTCATACATCCCTACAGTTATTGGGAATACTCAAATTGACATTGATCCTGATACTTGCAGCTTTGAGAATATGTTGACTGGTTTGTGTATAATAAATCATGGAAGCCTTCGGGCTTGGTTACCGAGGTATATCTCGAGTTGATGTGGTATTGAAGCCAATATTAGTACACAGGCGTATCGATCACCTACTCGCACTCAAGCTTCCATTTATCCGGCGAAATTGAGCTACATGAGCACGAGCGAGATAGATAGGGCAAAGGGCCGCTGGAGAGATAAAGATGTCATTACGTAGTATGGATCGGCCCCTCTGCGGAGAAGCTCCTTATCAGTCCGTGTTCCCCTCAGTGAGAACTTAGACCTCTTAGGAACTCTATTTGCTTTTTGAGAAGAACCTTTCCTCAAAAGACCATCTATAACACCTCTTGAACTATCCCACCTAGGTATTTGTCCACAGTAAAGATGGGTATCAAAGGGATTCGCACGGCCCTGAAGGTCGATCTAGATAAGCCTGCCCAAGAGCAGCAGGGGCTTCACGTATGTCTAATTTCGCCCTTCTAGTTCATGAACTATGAGACTAACTTTCTCTAGAACCGGTGGCACCCAGATAGTGAGTTCGCTGGAACAGCATAGTTGCCTCGCACGCATAACTGATCAAATCATGTGAAAGTCCCTGCATGCGGCAAGATCGCCAACAACGAAGTCGTCAAGATCGAATGCCTTGACTGGACCGGCGGTCAAATCAAGAATAACGACTCAGCCGACGATGTCAAGAATGTTGATCTGACGCAAATCCACTATCTCTCTGGTCCATTCGACATCGAGACGGCTGAGCCTGGCGACGTCCTGCTTGTAGAGATCCAAGACGTCCAACCCTTCCAGGAGCAGCCTTGGGGATTTACCGGAATTTTCGATCGCCACAATGGAGGCGGCTTTCTGGACGAACTATATCCAAAAGCGTATGTATCTTCCCAAAAGAGGTTGACTTCCATGCTCATATTATACACAGTGCCAAGGCAATCTGGGACTTTGAAGGGATCTTCTGTTCATCTCGACATATCCCGCATGTCCGCTTCGCTGGACTGATCCACCCTGGTATCCTGGGATGTGCTCCTTCGGCAGAGGTTCTAGCAGAATGGAACCGGCGCGAAGGCGAGCTGATCGCCGCAAACACCGTCGCTGAGCGAATCGTCGCGCAACCTCCCAATCCGCAGAATTCCCACGCTGGAAGCTCGCCAGAGGACATCAAAGCGAGAGTCGCGAAGGAAGGCGCACGAACGATCCCTGTGTGTTAACCCCCCCATCCACAGCCCGCCGACGACCATTGCTAATATCACCAGGGGCGCCCCGAGCACGGCGGGAACTGCGACATCAAGAACCTTTCCAGAGGCTCGAAGGTGTACCTGCCCGTCCACGTGCCCGGTGCAAAATTCTCCGTCGGCGATCTCCATTTCTCGCAAGGAGACGGCGAGATTTCATTCTGCGGCGCCATCGAGATGGCAGGCGTCATAACGCTGAAGTTTACCGTGATCAAGAACGGCATGGCGAAACTGAATATGAAGTCTCCGATTTTCCACGCAGGCCCCGTCGAGCCGCAGTTCGGCCCTGGTCGGTACCTGACATTCGAAGGCTTTTCGGTCGATGAGACAGGGAAGCAGCATTATTTGGATGCTACCGTCGCTTACCGGCAGACCTGCCTGCGGGTGATCGAGTACCTGCGGCGATATGGGTATAGTGATTACCAGATATACCTACTCCTGAGCTGTGCGCCTGTCCAAGGGCATATAGCTGGAAATTGTGGACATTCCCAACGCGTGCACGACATTGGGTGTTCCGATGGATATCTTTGATTTCGATATCAGACCTGAGGCGGAGATCACGACACGCGATATGGGGACTTGTGCCTTTACAAGCGAGTAGGATATTAGTATACTAAGAGATATCAGTTGATATTCTCCGTCATACTAAGGTAGCAGTCATCGTATCAAAACAACCGGTTTCTGGTGTTGCCGTAGTGCTTTTTTCAATTAGCCATATGCATGAGATTTACGTGTGTAAAGATCCAAAGTCGAGAATAAATCCCTTTCACTTAATGATGTCTATATTACATCATGTATCGTAGAAGCAACGCAAAGAACGCCTCGTGAATCGTGTTGAGAGGGTTAGTACAAGAAACAGGATCTTCAAGAGAAGAACTTCTTAGCAGCAGCTTTGTCCTTAGCCTCGCGGGCCTTGATAGTGTGCTTGACCTTGGCAATCTCATTAGTGATAGCCACGTCATTAGGGGACAGCTTCAGAGCATCCTGGAGGTCCTTGAGGGCCTCATCCTCCTCCCTCAGACCAATCTCTGCCACGGCGCGACGGTAGTACACCTTAGCCTTATCGGCATCCTTGGCCTTGGCGACCTCCGCAACTTCGAGGGCAAAGCCAGCCCACTTCTTAGCATCTGAGAAGCGCCCGATCTTGTTGGCGAGCAAAGCAGAGTTCGAGTGCAGGGTGAATCGGAGAGCCTTCATCTGCTCAGCCAGCTCCTTGGGGTCATTCTCAGCAGGCTCGGGGAACTCATTCAGGTAGCGCAGGGCCTTCTGGTACTTCTCCAGACCCAGCTCGTGATCACCACCCTTGAATGCGGTGTTTCCGAAACCCTTCAGCTCGGTAGCGATCTGGAAAGCCGAGGGGGCGGTCAAATCCTCCCCCTGGTGGTCCTCCGGGTAGTCCTCATATGGGTCTCCGGTGGAGTCCTGCACCCGCTTACTGGCATTCTCATAGTCCTCGCCCTTGAGCTCACCGCAGTCGACCACGGTCACGTCGAGCTTGGGCTTGTCGGATTGGGTTGGCAGGTTCTCGATCTTGCGCACGATGCTCTTTCCATTGATCACCTCACCGAAAACGACGTGCTTGCCATCGAGATGAGGGGTGGGAACGGTGGTCACGAAGAATTGGCTACCGTTGGTGGCGGGGCCCGAGTTGGCCATGGAGAGCAGGAATGGACGGTCATGCTTGAGGTCGAAATTCTCATCTTCGAACTTTTCACCGTAGATCGACTCGCCGCCCGTACCGTTGAACTGAGTGAAGTCACCACCCTGGATCATGAACTGCTTGATCACACGGTGGAAGATGGAGCCTGTGGGGATTGGTGTGTGGTTAGTCAGGCTCATGCATGCTATGCGCGGGGAAAGAGGGCGTCGTACCTTTGTAACTCAATGGCTTGCCCTGGGTACCCTCGCCCTTCTCGCCAGTGCAGAGCGCCCGGAAGTTATCGGCGGTCTTGGGAACAACTATTGACTCGATTAGCTAGGTGTTTCCAGCAAAAAAAATAATATGCGCGTCAGATCGTCCGTACCGTCATTGAACTATGCGACAATCTGAGTTAGTCGGAAGGCGTTTCAGTATGGGCTAGGAGAATGACATACAAGTTCAAAGACAACGCGGCCGGCCTTCTGATTGCCGATCTGGATATCAAAGAAACGCGAGAGCGCTCTGTTTCAGTAGTCAGTTTCAATCTCTTCAGGGCAGATCGGCGGATCCCCGCATTGGAAGGGACATACGAGAGCCAGCCATGGTGGATGGAGTAGGTGAAGTGAGAGTTGAGAGAAGAGGACAAAGAAACCAAAATTAGAAGAAGAAAATTATGCGATTGGGAAGTGGTGAGGAGGAGAGGCAGAGAGCTCTCTGATCTTTGGTGATGGTGGGGTGAGTTTCGGCCGATCTTCAGGAAGGTTCTATGCCCCCCAATCATACTATTTGCGCAACTTTCACTGCGGGTACTTCTCGTTATTTAATCTAGTTATCTAATATACAAGGTTGTTTTGTTTTTAGATCTCCTTTCATTGCAATAATTCTGGAGGGATTTGGAACTCAAAGGAGGTCTGTGTAGGCCCAGAGCCTGCCTCGCTCTCATCTTTATCTCCTTCCTTGGGCTTCGGTTCTTTCTTGGGGAGGTTCGTGTTGATTTCGATCGTAACCTATAGATCAACCCATCGTTAGCCGTTTGAGATGCTGCGGCGCAAAGGGAGAAGCCAGCAAAGGCAAAATGTACCGCCGCGTCTTCACTGCGATAATCAACACCCACCGGCCCGTCGTTCTTGAGCTCGACTTCCATCATGGCCTGGAAGACACCGTTCTTGACTCGCTCAGGGACATAAGAGGTTTTCATCTTTTCATAAAAATGGTCGTATATTTTGCGTGCGATGTCGGGTTTGGCGGCGTCGTGGAAATCTGGCTTGTTGCCTTTCTTCATCTTGGCGTAGAGGGTAAATTGGGAGACTTAAGTAGTATGCTGGTCAGTACAGAGAAAGCCCCGACAAGAGCAGAGCACATACCACATAAGATTTCGCCCTGAATCTCCTGGACATTCTTCTTCCACTGCAAACACCTCGGAGTAAGCTTCTAGCTATCCAAGCTCAATGCGACATGCTTTACCTGGTCGCCATTCTCGTTCGGCCAGAACTTGGCCTTGAGCACCTTGTTGACTATGGTCTCCGCTTCCTTTTCGGTATCCTCCTGACCGACGCCTGCAAACACAAGCAGGCCTCGGCCAACAGAGGGAAATGAGTTCCTCGTCCACACTCACAGAGGCGGACTTCACACGCTGGATGATGACTTTTGGATGTTAGAGAGTCAAGGTCAATTCGTATCCGTGCATTCCGAACCTTTCATGATATTCAACGCAATAAACAAAACTTGAATAAATGTCACTTAAAAAGCGCAATTCCAAAAACGAAGCAAGAGACCAAACCTAGAGTCTTGACGTGGGGTTCAGTAGATCAAACCGAGGGCGATCCAAATCGGACTTTCCCACTTTGCCATAGACACCCAGCTACGTCCGAGCACGCATCTATCGATTTCCACACAACTCAATTCAACCGACGTCCGGTTGTCGCCAGAGAATCCCTTGCGTGTTTCATGAAAGTTGGGGTTTGCCTCATCATAGGTTAATCGTGGGCGTTTCGCATTGCCGCCCGCTCGAAGTCACCGCCTTCTTAAAGAGGCAACCATCGAAGCTTTGCAAGTTGTGAGCGAATGAACGTATCTACGGCTCTCCGTCTTCTCCCTTGTTGGCGACATACTGGCGAACCTTCCACTGGACCGAAAAGATCCTCCTCCGCACCCCATTGTGCAGTCCCAACCCGCTACTGAGACTGCATCTCACCTCCGCCCCCACCGTACTACAACTATCGCGCCTGTGGACGGCTCAGTCCACACCCCGACACCGCAATGGCGTCTCGAAAAACGCAGCAAGAAATTGACAAAACCTTTAAGAAGGTCGCCGAAGGGATACAGACATTTGAAGGCATCTATGAGAAGATCCGAACCGCTTCAAATACTACCCAGCGCGATAAGCTTGAGGAGAACTTGAAGCGTGAGATCAAGAAGCTCCAAAGGTTCCGTGACCAGATCAAGACATGGGCCTCGGGCAATGAAGTCAAGGACAAGGCGCCGCTGCTGGAGCAGCGGAAAGCCATTGAGCAGGTTTGTTTCCCATGAAAGCGTAATGGCGGGGCAATGATGTGATTCGAATGCTAAAGCTAACGACTTGAATAGTGCATGGAGCAGTTCAAGGCCGTCGAGAAGGAAATGAAGACCAAAGCATACTCCAAGGAAGGCCTCTCTGCTGCGTCACGGCTTGACCCGAAAGAGAAAGAGAAGGTAGAAGCTTGTGATTTCTTATCGTCCATGGTAGACGAACTTCAACAGAAGATCGAGGCGATGGAAGCAGAGGAAGAAATTCTTCACGCGCAAATGAAGAAGGGAAAGAAGGATACCAGCAAGGCAAATCGTATGGCTGATATTTCGCGAGTAACGGAGCGACATAAATGGCACGTCAATAAGCTGGAGTTCCTCCTTCGATCATTACAAAATGGCAATCTGGAGGTGAACGCTGTCGTCGATCTCAAAGAGAGCATCACCTACTACGTGGAGGAAGGCGGTAGCGCCGACTACAATGGAGAAGACGAAACCCTCTATGATGACTTGAATATCGGTGAAGATGTCGAAGCCCAATTCGGCATGGGTGGCGCCGACGACCCAAGCTCATCACAAGATGCCCAATCAATGCCGGATGATGAGCCAGAACCGAAATCGAAACCCAAGGCCGAACCGACGCCGGCCACAAGAAGGCCATCCGCACAGATGAAGTCTCCCCTGCCCGTCCTCGCCACCCTCCACCCATCTGCCTCGTCCAATGCTACTCCTGGCATGAAACCTGCCCCATTGCCCACCCGACTTCCAGGAGAGACCCTCAAATACGCATCAGCTGCCGCTGCAGCCGCTGCAAGTGACAAGAATGGTGTTGGAATTGCCCCCTTACCCCCGCCACCAGGCGCCAGTCCGGCATTCTCAAATGCATTCCCGGTCTCTAAAGCATCTTCGACAGCTTCGCCGAGTGTTTCATCAGTACAACCGGTCACTAAAACGCCTCTATCCGCGGCAGCCTCCTCGGAAGATCATGTGAATGCAAGCCGATCAAAAACCCCCGGTGGTACTAGGATAGCGGGCACCTCGTCACCCGCTCCAGTACCGAAGCCCGAACCTTCGAAAGAACCGGGGATGAATGGCAAGGCCACAAAGGGAGACGAAGAGGATTCCGAAGAGTCGATATTCCATCTGCCTCCAAGCTTACAAGATCTGGTTCAATCATTCGAGGTCACCAAGCAAAGGTCAACCACCAGTGGATCATCGCCATCTGTCCAGCGCCTCCTGGCCACATCTCTCACCACCTGTCCGGAACCTGGGGATGCAGAGAAGCCCCGTCAGTACAGAGCTCAGAACCCATACAACACTCCTCTCTACTATCCGCAGGATCCTCTCTCTATCTTTGATGATCCTAGGCTGTACGATACCGGTCGAATCGACACTGACACTCTCTTCTACCTCTTCTACTACCGACAAGGCTCCTATCAGCAATATCTGGCTGCAAAGGCCCTCAAGAACCAGAGCTGGCGCTTCCACAAGCAATACCAGACCTGGTTCCAACGGCATGAGGAGCCCAAGAACATCACCGAGGAGTTTGAGCAAGGCACCTACCGGTTTTTCGACTATGAAAGCACATGGTACGTTGTCACTGATTGTACAGACTTAACGAAATATCATGCTCACTGAAACAGGATGAATCGACGCAAGGCGGATTTCAAGTTCGTGTACAAATACCTCGAGGATGAGTTATAATTCCATCCTACCGTGTGATGATGGGTGAAACGCCCCAGGGCTCACGGATCCCCCCGTTAACGGTCAGGCTAGATAGCCGCGGCCCTTTTTTTTCTCCGAAAGTGAAAATAGATATCATGGGGTTCGGATCGAGACCCCGGGAGTTTCCATTTTCCGCAAGTGGTTTTTTTTATCGTTTCCCTTGTATCGTTTTGCCGGGTGGCATCGGGCAATGGGTACAATGAACTGGGTCTTACGCACACCGGAGTTCTGAGAAATGTTGACTTCATTATCTAGTGGTTTTAACGTAATGGACAGGCGCTGTCTAGGAATGCCATGTGCCGGACTCGCGAATTGAGCACGCATCATTCAACCTGGACCGTACCCTCACATTCCCTATGGATATGTACTAGTCGTGATAACCCGTATTAATACTGGTTCTAGTGCCAGATGGTAGATAGAGAAGAGCGTATGATTCCATGCAATCTTGATGTCCATCCCGAGACATGCGAGAGGGTAGCTAAAGCGAATCCAAAAGTAGAAAACAAAAATACCCCCCCAACTCCGTCCCGAAATCCCCCCTAAGCACCTTTCCCATTAAGTCATAGATGAGCCTCGGACGAGACCCAGGGGGCACACCTGAGATCAGGCATGTCTCGGATAAAGTGCGACTTCTTGCACTGGATGAACTTCCCTGGTCCGTCTGGGGAGACCTGGAAATTCTCGGTATTGACATCCAGCCATAACTCGTCGAAGCCGGTCATCTTTAGCTCGATGGTGCCCTTGACCATGCTCAGGTCAATGTGAATTTTGAAACCCTGGCCGGGGACGCCGTGGAAGATGCCCAGGTTGATGCCGTAAACGCCGAGGGCGAGTTCGGTTTCGTGGGTTTGGGTGTTGATGGAGCCGGAGACCTGTGGCTGGATTAGCTGGCAAATTCCTTTTTCAAAAGGCCCGGATGGGCGACGCCGGTCACTTACGGTGAAGATCTCAACGGCGGAGCTAAAAGAGACGCGGTGCTTGCTCGCGTGGTCGAAGAGGTGTGACTCAGTGTTCTCGACTTGACGTATCTGGTAGGCACCGTCGCTGTTGCGCGAACGCTGGACCACAAGAGCTGGAGGATGTGTTAGGGACTGGACCAGGCGGGGCGTTGGTAGCTACCTACCACTGTAGAGCATCTTGTCTGCTTCTTCGGAGGACAGGACACAGAAATATTAATGACTTCAGCTGCTTGTAGGTGGAACTTGACAACAAGGCTGGGAGTCTGGGGGTGGACTTGGGAGGGGGAAGTCAAGATATAAATGCTTAGAGACAATCAGGGGGAGGGGAAACGTATTTGATTTGATCAGATTAAAGAAGCAGATCGTAGCCCCACGGTTACAGGAAGTGAAGATCACTCGCACTATATCCATTAGTAGGTGGGTCACGGCAGATGCATACAAGAACCACGGGGTCTGGTAATCCAGACCTCAGAGATCGTGCAGAATCGCGGTCCGCACCGTGCGAGCCATGGATACGCCTCTTCATAAGTACGAACATTGAAGTTGTGACTGTTATATCAAGATCTGGGCCGCCGATTGGGGGAGACATTTCTGCCGCGGTGGGTATCTGCTTCCCCAACCAGGCGTATCCACTACCGGAAGCGGCCACAAGCTGTGCCAAATTTTCTGGATCCCAAGCAGGATGCAGGGTGATCTCTCATCTCTTTACACTTTCAATGATCAACGTTGATCTTGCCTGGCTCTGTGTGGGGGTAATTGGGTCCAATGAGGAAGTGGATCTCGAAATCAATAGTTTATTGAGCAAAACACATCTAACCGAAACAAGACAAGCATGAATAATGCTAACCTGTCGGAACACGCGATGCCATTACCACCGTATTACCGAGCGTTCATTTCTTGGCCTATGGGCATAGTTAACTACCTAGTTAGATACTCGGTGCCTGTCATTTTAGAGAGATCAGAGCTACATACGGAGTATATTTCACTCCATTACCGTACATTACAACACCTTTGCCTCCTGACGCTCCAACATAACCAGGCTGTTGATCGTACCCCGGAAGATCCTTTCTGAGTTCAATAAGAGGCCATTTCCTCATTTCTGAGATGCCCCTGAACTGGAATCCATCCCAGTACACGTATCCAAGACACATATCTTGAAAATATGAATTCCCAAGAAGAAACCGCCGGCTAATAAGGCGACATTACGCAGCCTATCGTGTATCCTTGCAACTCCTCCTGTGAACCCCTCATTCCTTTGCCGATCGTGAGCTCTCGCCAGCGACAAAGTCCCATGCAGCTCAGATCCTCGGTCCAGCAGATATAAATTTCGGCTCGCGGATCGGTCGTAATCCCTCAAAAGTCGCCTATCTTGAGGCTTGGGCGTGGTGGACTCGACAGGGAGCAGTTCCTCCCACAGCGCCGTGTACCCCGACCTACTCTCGCCAGACGATAGATCGGTCGCATTCGAGAACTGTCTACACTGGAACACGAGTTTTCCAAGGTTTTCGGGTCGGGTCACGGGGTGTAGCAGGTTGAAACATGCAGATGGGAACACTCACGTATCCGCGCAATCAGATGATGCACAGCTCGATAGCTTCGCCGGCCATTTCCCCTTTTTATGACCTAGCGGATCATTTCCCCCGTATGGCGCAGGAACCATGCTCGCCTCTGTGACCGTCTTGACCAATTCAAGTCGGCTGGATTGAGGAACGGCAGCGAAGATCATCCAACCGGGGACTCCATTCGGAGAGGGACTCCCAGGTACTGCGGCTCCACGACCTATACCAGACCTATCTAGTTGGCACCGCGGCGACTTGTCACCAGGGCCTTCGGTCATTGGCTACTTCCATATCAATGCTAAAAGCATATGATGCTCGAACTGCTCGCGAAATCGTGCGATGGCCATGTATGATTTTCCGGTATCATCACTGTGGCGGAATGCCTCTGAGTGGTGAAACGGGAAGGCCTTGATTAGAAAACAACGGGAAACAATGGGCTTCGAGAAACATCCCAGATAGGTGGCTGATTTCTATCGATCCCTGGCAAGCTAGGTGGGCTGATCGCTTTTTCCATGTTGTAGATGACTCACGCCACTTTGGACTACCCCGTCTGCCTGTTTAGACTGGTTTGACTGGTTTGGCAAACAGCAGCTGCCCCATAGCAATGAGTTCAAGCTTCGGACAATCAACTGACCTCGGTAGTCCGCCACACGGATGAACGCCCGATGGTTACATCACGAAGCGGCGTTGCGCTTCTTGAGCCTCAGCGCGGTCTCATCCGCCGTTGACGGCTGCTTTGAATTGTAATCAAGTGTGCCGTGTCACTTTGGGGTCTCTTTGAGAATTAGAAATAGAATAAGGCGAAGGTGGCCAGGTTCACTATTACTTCTCAGTACACAAACGGCCTTAGCACCTATGAGCAGCAGCTGCTAGAGCCCGTGATCGGAAAAGCCGCAGGTGCATGGTTCTTTGCTGCTTCGCCGCTTGGCCGCCCTGTCGATCCAGGACCACAGCTATCCCTGAACTAGACTGGAGAACTTTTCCAGCCAAGACAAGACCCTGCGCCCCGCGCCAGGAATTACGGGGTAGGTCGATCATCGGAACCGATTACCAGAAGCTTGCTGTGAGGCAGAGAGTACTTTTGTTGACCCGTGAGGCTCCCGGCCTTCCGCAGATTAATTCTGCAGTCAGACCAACAGCATACGGAAGAGAGCAGCCAATGATAAATATTGAGATCGATGTGTCAGAAGGCTAATAGATGCCTCTCGGTGACTCTACGCAAGATATCATTCCGGTGGGTGCGGATCAGCTTGCCACGAGAGATCCAGAGCCAAGAAAAAGTGCCGTCCAGTCAAAACAAAAGAACATCCGACGGACTAATTCCTCTATTGTGTCAGGGTTTGGTAGCCTAATCTGGACGTTCTTCGAGTCCACGATAGCACCCTTATCACCAGATGTGAGCGCTAAGACCGAACTGGCATAGCACGATGTGCCTTGACATAATTGCGTGGCTCGAGTCCACGGGTCCAAGTGCATGTGCTAAAAGTACTGGATTGTACCCCGGAAGGTGCGCTGGACGCATTTGCGATCTACCAAACTCGAACCCGCTCACAACCCCCTTCGTAAATTGAACATACTAGTATAGGAGGAAATACCTACCGTCTGGACAAGAAGCGCCTCTTTTGACGGATAAAGCAGAAGCCAATCCGGCTTAGTGGCAGGGGCTGAGCGGAAAGGTTGCAGCGTAGTCCTGATGCACCTCCTCTTGGCACGCTAGAGATGCGGGATTTTTTTTTTTTTGTTTTTCGCTTCTAGAAGGCCGGATCAGAAGCAGGGGCTGTGCGATGACATCGGTCGTCGATCGGTCCCCCGGATTAGAAAACTGGGAATTGGCCTGGCTTGGCGATCGTCCCAAGTGGTTTAGATCGTGCTAGTTTACTAGTCGATCTTTTGTGACTTCATTCGGGCCGCCGTTGCCGAGTCTGAAAATGGGAAAATATGGAGCCTCCAGAGGGAGAAAGCCTCTTCGCCGTTTTGTTTTTCTCTTTTAAAAAATTTTGTCCAAGGTCATGAGATTGTAGAGTTTTCTGCCTAGTCTTTCACCCCCTCCCCCCCGGGAGTTAGGAAACAATCATCGAGCGTGCTGAATGAAAGGGGGAGAGGGAACAAAAATAGCAACTGGCAAAAGGTGCTCGAGTGCTAAAACAAAGAAAAGGCCCCTTCGCGAAATCAGGAAACGCAGCATGGCAACGCTAATCCCAAAGTGGCAGGTTTCTGGAAGAACTGTGGCATGTTCTGGACTGGACGCCACGCAGCCAAGATGAAACGCAGAAGAGGGTGCGATGGGGACCACAAGCCAAAGGAACCAACACAGAGAGGGGGCCAAGAGCGAGATGCAACGACGCTAGAAGTTTTCCAGAAGCGCACTAAGCAGGCCGAATGTTTCCATCGAAGCCCAAGGGGAGTGGATCGACCTCAGCCGTGCGAGGAGTGGGAAAACGAAGGACAAAGAGGGTCGAGCGGAATATGCACCGGGTCTGACCGCTGGGATAATCGTACATGCAGCTTATCGGGGCCAATCCTGACGGTGCACTGGAGTCACACCGGCCAATGAGCGGCGAGACAATATGCAACGACCGGGGCCTGACGCTAGAAGGGGGGTGGAAGGTTCGTCGAAGCCCACTTAACGGCGCTAGCAAGTCAGCACTTGGGAAGCCCGGGCTAATGCGTCGAGGATCCGTGTTTGCAGAAATTCCCGCAGATGCAGTGATCCTCTCTCGGAATGACGCTGTGGGGGGGCTGTGGTGTGGGACCCCATTCACCATGCAGCCTCAAAGTGAAGCCAGTTCACTGGCGTGCTGCAGTTCGTGTTCTTTGGGGCATGTGCCAGGACACTTAAGAAAGCCCTCCGCCTGCTCTGGCCAGCGATTCTTGCCCAAGGTCAAACCGCTTTCCTGCTTCGAGTGTCGCCAGTATAGATCATTCCATTGCGAGTTTGGTACTCCAACACTATTCCACAAGCGGTAGTACACTTCATGCATCTCGCCCCCAATCACCGGCACTTAGGATTGCTCGAGTGGGAAACCAGCTTCAGAAGGATTCGTACCGTCGTCTCACAATGGTAAGGTCCCCCTGGGTCCAGGATTTTTTTTTTTCTCTCGACCTTCTAGAATGCTGATCGTTCCATGCTTTTTAAAATAGACTGCCTATCCTCTTTCTTCAATCCCCATCCCCAAGAAATCCTCAGCCATGCAGTCTCCCTTCAGCTATACCGACTCCTACACCTCATCGCCCGGCGGTATGGACTTCTTCTTCTACGGGCCTCCGGTCTATGACAACGTCTGCGACGTCGACACCCATTTTGTCGATGTCATGCCCGAGCCCTATACGTTCACCAGCGGGCCCAGCGCTCCAGGTGCTCCCTATGCCTATGCCCCCACTATGCCCGACTTCACCGTCTACGACCCCTCCGTCATGGCCACCAGTATGCCCAGCCCTACCAGCAGTTGCGGGAGCTCCTACAGCAGTAGCTTCCATGTCCCCGAGGAGGTCCCCGTCCCCAAGTACCACTTCGCTCCCGCGCCAAGTGAGGATGTGACTACCCCGGACTCTCCACCAGCTCCCTCCAAGTATGTTCTCGACATGCGATCGCGTCACAGCCATGATCGTATGATTTCACGTATCTCGCACAGCGCACTAACAATGCTCTTCCAGGCCTGCTAAGCCCTTCGCTTGTGATGCCTGCCGCAAGACGTTTACTCGCTTCGCCGATCTCAAGCGCCATCAGTCCAGCGTTCATTATCCGGTCTTCCGCAACTGCCCCGTCGAGCACTGCTCGCGGAAAGGAAGTAATGGTTTCCCTCGCCAGGACCACTTGGTCGAACACTTGCGCTCTTACCATCATCTCGACGTCCCTAAGCGTCGCGCCTTGAAGCGCTCGGCCAAGGATATGGCATGATCGCACGATCGCACGACCGTACGATCGCATGCTGTGATGCGAAACCCATCTGAACCCTCTGAACACGTCATCTTTTTGCCTCTCCGGCGGAGCAAGATATGCTATCACCGATATTACGAATCCACGACATTTTCCGTTCTGCTTCTGTGTTTCTATACCTTCGATTCGAGCCTGGCGTCTTCTCTGGCGGCACATTTACTTCTTTCTTGAAACCCTTTTCGCACTAGCGATTCTTCAATTCAACATGTGTTTCGATTATAGAACCGCTTTTTTCTTCTCTCTCTTTTTTCTTGATGTATCATGTATAGAAGATAACCCTGGATCTTTGTTTTTATTCCCATTTTTGGTCTAACTCATGATATCAACGTTTGTTTTCCTCCTCTTCTCATCACATTTCTTGGACTCTATGTCCACAAGACTATTACACTTTTGGACAGTCGAGACAGTCTCAATGAGACTATAGACGGGACTGCCTTATTGGGATATACAAGCAGGGGAGTCGCGATCTCGACGATGGGCTGCCAGGTTTCAGAAATTCAGCGACTATGATAGGGCCGGCGAGCCCGGTTTAACTTTTCTCTCTGGCTTTTCCTAAATTCAATAAATCGATCGAAACCGGGGTCGTCAATGGTCAATGCCCTCGGGGGGTGACTTGGCGTCGCACCAGCCTTGACTCGGTCGCTGCCTCTGCGACCCACAGCCGCCTGTGTGACCTGACACGATCCGGACTAGACTCTTTGTAGCAGGCAGCGCCGCCCCTCGAATCGAGGTGTGCTGGCCTGCCATTGGTGCGTGCCATGCATGCGTCTTGGAGGGGAAGGGGTGCAGGAACCTGCTATCTCCCCCGCCCGTCAATGCCCAGGCTATCAAGGACACCAAAGTCACAGAATCGCAGGATCCTTTCGGGAGGCCCACCTGGCGCGGTGGGATTGGCAGGTACCTGGAAAGAGTATGTAACCTCGTAGGAAGCCTCGGGAGGCTGGAATGGGAAAGTTCGGGGTCGAGTTTACCTCGTAAGCGAAACAGAATACACACCTGAGCCACCAAAAGGCTGACCTACGTAGCCCCCATGCCACCCTTTCCTTCTCACGGGTTTAGTGCCAATCCTTCTACCACATTCAAATCCTCAACTCCAACTTCTCCAAGGAGCCCCCGTTGATCGTATCGGGTCCTCCGCACAACAGTTGCTTGCTTCACTCGATTTTCATTGCCCCCAATACATTTCAAACAATAGTGCGTAGAATGCAATGATTCGACCTCGACTCTGAACTTGACGGGGTATCTCCCAATATGCACCACGCCGCACCGCTTCCCATCCCTGTTCCTAAGAAAAAGAAACTTGTTTCTTCGCATGGAACATCTGTACAAGCGTTGAAAAGGGGAGCTATTAGATGTGGGTCTTCAGACAGACCCAAGCCGTAGTGTATACGGAGTACGGAGAGGGCGCCGATCAGCGTTTACCCTTCAAACAGCATCCGCAAAAGACACTCATATCCTCACCACAGCACAGTATCACAGTGGCCCGTTCCCCAGATCCAGTCTCGAACAGTCCCCCATTGCCGATCACGGCCGTCGGTGCTCAAGAAGGAGCCGAACACTAACGTGTGTTGACGCGGACAACCAGAAGCAACCCCGTTCCTCTCCCTGTTTCAGAATTCAACGTGCATATACGCTGGCAGTTCATTCCATGTTGGGGGGAAGTGACGCTGCAGCTAGCCCGTCAAAGCATCTAGGCCAGGCCGTTTAGCTCCAAACCAAGTACGACGCGGCCACGAGCCTCCCGATCAAGGAGCCGAGTTCTCGGCCTTCACAGCATCTGCGGAGACGGGAGCTAAAGGGGCCCCTGAGCGATTACTGCACCTTCGTCTGTGCGGCGACGCTACGAAGATTTGCAATCGTATCTCGCCTGTGCGGTTGCCGGTGCTGTTTTGCTGGTTTGCTGTTTTTGCGCTTCGGCCGGAGATTACCGCGGAATTGGAGCTCCGAATTGTGGGCCGAGTCCACTTGGTGATAGCAAATTTGTGGGCTGGGTATTTCCAGCTTACGTCGTTGGGATGCCTCAATTTTTGGTCCCTGCGGTAGCGTGTAGCTGCTAGTATGTCCTGAGCGGTTGCGAGGCTGGTTTCTTGACCGCGACTTGGAGTGGAGTGGCCGCTACCAAGCTAAGCCGGAAGCTCCGTCTAGTACTCCGTAATGCCGTTTCTAATATATTTTCGCTTCCCGCGGGTGTGCGTGCAGGGACCACCAGCGGTCTATACCCACATGGGCTGGTGGTTGCACATCAGAGGCCGATTGATATCGTCTAGGGACTTGCCATGTGTGCCCACCTAATTTTATGATCTACGAATTAACAAGTATAATGGAGCTAGTATAATTCGGAGACTACGGATGGTCGACCAAGACATTTCCCTCGAACGACTCGATCGTGAAACCAGCTTCGACCTATGCAATATGCTGTCTTCATTACGGAGTACTTGTGGCCAAGCTATTAACCCACATGGTCCTCAACCGACATGTGTAAATACCGACATGTGTAAATGATTTGCGAGCTTGGAGCGAGCTCTACTAGTAATGCTTCACCAAGTCCTTGGCGGAGATCGTGCGATTAGGATGAAACCAACCATATTATTAGTAGGTGTCAAAAGCTTAAGCAGATTCCAGGAGCCAAACACGAGATGCTATAGAGTTTTTTTTTGGCTGAGATATGTCTCCAGTAATCAGCTGTTATCAACGCCGACTCCAAACCCAAAGTCAAAAACACCTGGGCACCCTACATCTCAATACGTAATCGCATCACGACAAGGATGCTCACCAACACGACCTACACTATTGGGCGCCCAGATCTCGAAAATCCATAAAACAGACCCCCTTCGCCTTCCCCGCCTCATCAAAAAGCACTCCTTCATCTCTTAATCGTAACTTCTTTTCATTCCGAAACGAGCCATTTCCAATATGCTTACTAACTCTCCACTCCCCCTTGTACCCGCCCAACGTCCCGTCCGCTGCTAGCACACGGTGGCATGGCACCTCCGGCGCAAACGGATTGGTCCGCATAGCGTTCCCCACGGCCCGCGGCGAAGATCCGAGATACTTGGCCATGGCGGCGTAGGTGGTCCAGCGGCCGGCGGGGACGCTCAGAAGGCAGCGATAGACGCGTCGGCGATAAGGGGTGAGAGTGGGGTGCATTGAGATGCGGCGGAGGAACTTTTGCTCTACCTGAGACGGAGTCGGGTTCGGGAGCATCTTCCTCGCCAGCGGTTGGGTTTGACATGGTGGGTGTGTCCGTTCCTTGCTTCTGCGACTTGGCGGAGGTGGAGGTAGAGATGGCTGGAGCAGTGTTAGCCGCGCCCAACGCGTTATTCCCGCGCTTCAACATACCGGTCGGGCGGACGAGGTATCAGGGATCAAGTTACTCTAGAAAATAGAGTCGACGAGAGGTTGTTGATGGATGTTTAGGCTCGTCGTTGATTTGTAAAAGTGGCATTTGCTACCAAAGTGACCAATCAGAGCCTGTCTCTGCCATCGGCACTGAATGGGTGCTCCCTTTGCTCGTGCGTGATTGGGTACTGTGGAACTAGATATCAAGCTCGTCGTACATGGGGTAGGAAGAACTTCGCTGGCCGATCTGGTCGAATCCTTGTTGTTTGTCGGCCGTACAATCCTCGTCGCCAGCATTTTAAACAAGGCCGATGCTGATTAGCTTCGTGGCAACATGCCCTGCATTTCCAAGTCAACCGGACTTCCCTTGCACGCAAGACCCTGGCCATATCCGGTGTTTCAGCCTTAAGGCGTGTGAAAGGGCTCTGCATTCCAATTATGGGTTCTCAGCAGATGGGAGGCTATGTCTGAATCACCGCGTCTTGCCTCAGTAGAAGTGCTGTACGAGATGTATCAGGACGACGTTATGGCTTGCCTATATGCTGCCGAATTTTGCTTTCCAGATGTATTCACTTAGGGCTAAGTAGATGCATCTTGCTTCGGGAAGTTAGAGTGCAGTCGAATATGTTGCTTCCTGGGGTTTACAGAACTAGCCGGTCGGGATTTTACTCCGATCTCATTGCTGACAATCAAGCTATATCCCATCTCATAGGACACCGGGGAAACAAAGTCAGCTCTAGCTGCTGAATGGCTGGTCTTTGATGAAGACTTACCAGAAGCTGTCCAAGAATTAATGAGATCAAGTGCAGTGGCAAGGGGTCATTCCCTAGACAAGAGAGGTTCCAGCGCCGTAGAGGGACGCTTAAGCCATAATATAATGGCCAACTGCGAGTCATCCCAGAATCAAATTCCACCGAACTGAATCTCGAAGCAACACGTGTGATAATGTTACTCACCCGCACCTGCGCACTATTAGCGTTTCATCCCAGCTCATCATGCTTCCGTCATTTAACCGCCCTGATTCGGAAGGAGACGGCCGGAGGCAAGAGCCAAACAGGCGAAGTACTATATACCCCACAAGTGTACCTGAGGATACATAACTTCAGCCTCCTCTGGAATTCGGAGACCAAATCATGGCGCCCCACGACACACCTACTCTTCTGCAACTCCCCTTCCTCGCCATTGCATATCTGCAGCCAGGACGCCGGCAGGACCCCGACTGGACGTACCGACAGGCGCTATACAACAGCGCCCTCAAGGCATTGTTAGATGCCTTCGCATTTTGCCGCATCAAGCCCGGTCTGTCACTCCGTGCGGGTTTCGAGCGAGATCGATTTGTCTTGATAGAGCCGGGAAGGCCTGAGCTCTACACGGGCATCGCGCAGGACAAGGAGGTCAAGCCGGAGGTTATTGGAGGAACGTGGTATCCGAAGCGACTACCAAGTGATTTCACCATTCCAGAGGGCGGGCATATCGTTCTCCATCTGCACGGCGGCTCGTATATCATGGGTGACGGCCGCACGGCTTCATGTCAGTTTCTAGCCAAGAACCTCCTCTCCCATACCCCGGCTCGCTATGTGCTGTGTCTACAGTACCGACTCGCAGTGAGCCCGAAAACTCGCTTTCCGGCGCAGCTCCAGGATGCCATTTCCGCTTATTCCTACATGATCCACACGCTGCACATTCCTCCCACACGCATCATTCTCAGCGGTGACAGTGCGGGCGGGCACCTGGTCCTGGCATTACTGCGGTACATTGTTAATTTCGGGGGGAAGTCGCTCCTGCCACCCCCAAAATGCAGCTGGCTATGGTCGCCATGGTGCGATGTCCCTGCCGGGGCCGAGAGAACGGCTTGGATCAAGAATCCGAAGTATAGCACCGATTACACCCCCGGCTCGCTACAGGCTTGGGGGGCCAAAAATTTCCTTAGGAACCTGCATTTGACAGCGGCAGTCGAAGAATATGTCGCGCCCATTAAGCATCCATTTCCGCTTCCTTCGCCGATGTTCATTGTTTCGGGGGGGGCGAGAGGTCCTGTTTGAGGACCATCTCTGGCTAGCCCAGACCTATCAACGAATACCTGAGAATATGTCATCTATCAAATTTTATATGGAAGACAGAGCGTCACACGATGTTCTCATGATCGGATGGCTCATGAACTTCGAGGAAGAGGCCCGCAGGTGTGCGATCAAGGCCGGGGAGTTCGTGAAGCACTTGGAAGAAAAGATTTAAATAATTTCATTCAGTTCTGCGGATCGAAATGTTGAAATCAATTCTTTATTTTATTATCTCAATTCTCGTAAGCTACCCATCGCCGAGCTACATTTCTATGTCCTTTATTTACCATGGACAAAAAGTCGTTTCTCAACAGGCTCAAATGTCTTCTCACGAGGAGGTCCTATAGGCTTACCAAATACCAATTGAGCCTGCAGGCTCCATGCCGCGGGAATGTCCCACTCATGTGATACCCGGTCGTCGATGAGGGGGCTGTAATGCTGGAGACTGGCGCCCAACCCCTCCGTTTCCAAAAGAGTCCAGACTGTTCTCGTTAGCAGTTATCCTGGTTATTGTGAGTAACCTCGACTTACCTCCAAGCTGATGCATTCCACTCGTTTGAAGAGACCCTGGAAACTGTTATTCTCCCTTCCTTTTGAGAACGCTCGCAATACATACATTCTGGGAACTTCTCAACCAGCATAGGCCACTTCGTCTTCAACGCCTCAAAAGGCGCCGGGTCTTCGTAGAACAGAACCTATTTATTTGTTAGTAAATTGACAACGTGGATCATAGGAATACGTACAGTTCCGTATGCGGCGCGAAACATGGCAATGCGAGGTTTGTACAATTTTTCAAACATCTCTGGCGTGCTAGCGGCGAAGGCAGTCTCGTAGGCGATATCCCACAATTTCTCGTGTTGTTCTTTAAGCAGGACAACAATGCGAGTAGTCTGGGTGTTAAATGCGCTGGGAGTATGTTGGAGGACCTCTGAAATTAGTCCTTCGATGCGCTCATTAGGGACCGTGGACTCGTTTGTGAGGGCATAGATCGAGCGGCGGCCCTTGAGACCCTCGATGAAGGAAGAGGCGATGGCGGACATCTTGGATTGAGGCAGCTGAGGAGATCAATGCAGAGAATGCGAATTGCAAATGACAATCCGCAGTTCACCAGCTTCCCAACCTTTATATACTCCACAATCAGAATGAGCTTCGGGAGCGGTATTCCGCCAGGCCGGCCATAGCGTCGGGCTTCATTTTGGCCCCAGACTGGTGAGGTCGGATGCGGCCTTTCGCCGTCTGACCTCTTAAGTCCTCTAACTCCGCTATTTGAGCTTAAATCCTCGAGCTTATCAGAGCTTAACTCCTTGTTCCGAGACATATTGCCGACTTGCGTAGATTGCAAGGCGATCTCTAGGCGCACCTGGCTCCACCAGAGCAGGGACCGCAGGTTAAGCGAGTGGAATGATTCTGGAGCCTCAATAGCCTTCTTCTCTTCTCTGTGTTCAAGGTTGACAGAGTTCGCATTCTTACAGTGACATGAAAATCCTAGAACTCATCTACACTGCGATATCTCAGCATTGGAAGGGTCACCAGTTAATCGTCAGCCCTCTTTATAACGGAGTGGCTTTTCCCGGTTCTCTGCGACTTTTCGGGTTATGGGGGTTTGGCCTTTGGACATGTCACAATAATCTGATTTATACCACTTCAGTACGCTCCTTTAACTTTTCATCCCGAAGCCAATGATCTGGTTCTTAAGTCGAAGCTAAAGACCTCAAATCGGAAATTGCTGACCGAGCTCGGAGCTTCAGCTTTTCTGACGCATCTTTAGCAGAGATGGCCAGGTAAAACGCATATTCGCTTATCAAGTACTATCAAATTTATCAGCTACTATATCCTGCCGAATCAGTAATGTTTCAACACGCGTAGAACTCCATCTCTGGGCGCTTACTTGATAGAAAGTTACACTGTTTGCAAGATTTGCACCAGGAGTGGGCCTGACTCAAGGAGACATAGTACGCAGCGTTTTAGGTATTCTTGCCCTGATAAATGGTGACATGGCCTCCAGAATTAGATCCTTTTTGGGGCATGTAGTGTGGGCCTCCAAACTTTTACATTCACCCAATCACAGCAATGTATGTGCTCTGATCATCAGGAAAATGCTAGGCCAGCAGTATGCCACCAGCCCTCGATCACAACTGATTTAGAAAACCTCATATGTTGCATTTTGTTAGGCTGGTAGACATCTATACCAACCCCGCTCTCTACAAAAATCTATCGAGGTGTTTGGGGTACATTGACCGATGTCAGTGCGAGCCGGTTCTACACCCCAGGCCTTACACAAAACCACGTCATCACTAGCGACTACTGCAATTTCGCCGATTCCATTTCCATGGGGAATGAACAGCTTCTTCAGTCAGCTTGGTGGCTAGTCAGGCAGTAATATTGGCTGCTGAAATGAGTGGGAACAATGAAGGTCGGCAGGGCTTCCAAGGTTGGCTTCGATAACTAGTTAATCGGGGAACTACATAACTGTGTGTTATCCGATATCTTTATCGAGATCAAAAGGGCGCCACCATGAGTCGTATCTGGTTCCAGCCACTCATTCTTGCTAATTCAGATCGGAATCGAACTGCCGGAGCACCACCTTACTAATTCCATGAGTGCCCGGGGCTTGGAAGCGGCAAAGCAGCGCTTACAGCATGGTAGTGGCAATGAGACTGGCTACCCAAGCATGTCATCTTGTATGCACTGCCTGGAACTGCTATGTGCACGGCACATTAGTCCTAATTGGGACGCTGTCCACGGGAAACTAAGAGCAAAGCATTACGTACATTCGTGCTTGGCCAACAAGGCACCTGCATTCTGCCGATTCTATTGAGCCCGTCGTTCTATACCACTTCGAACGCCTGGGTGACTGTTGAAGTCATGATATAAGCTCATTCAGCACTCTGATAGTATGGCCATTCCCAAATTCAAAGATCTGGCTACCAGCATCTCTCATCTAAGCCGCTACTATCCGGGGATATCTGGGGCATGTCCGCCGGGAAATCCGCCTGGCCGCCTTTCTCACCGCCCGCCCCCCAACAGGCCGTGGCCATAATGAGGTTTTGGTGTCCGTAAGTGCTCGCCGCATCACCGAAACAAGCCGAGCGGCTTACATAACGCGTTCTTCGATCTCAAAATACCGCAAAAGCTCAGTCCTTTCCCGTCACAGCGTTGAAGACACATTCTCCCCCGATTGCGCCCACCTTTCCTCCTCCGGGAACAAGTATCTTGGAGGCATTTTCTATTCTCCTTGCTTCCTTCTGATCTTTCCTTGCAATGTTCCGCTCTGTCCTTCCCCGGGCTTCGCCCCGGGCACCCCTGCGCGCCTGCGGTCCTAAGGCCGTCCCTTTCAACCTCGTCACTCCTACCGTCTTCATTGGCGTTTCAAAACGTGGCTATGCCTCTGAGGCTGGTAAGTCATAGGTTATCGAGTTGCTTTGGAGCTACCGGAGTGACTCCCCAGCCTTGCTGGATACAACGGCTAATTCCTGGTTCACAGGAGACCATGATCTAGTTATCATCGGCGGTGGTGTCGCCGGTTACGTCGCTGCTATCAAGGCCGGCCAAGAGGGTCTTAAGGTATGACATAATTCTCTTTGAAGCAAATGTCCCCCATACCGACGCTATTGTGCTTCTTTCATCCCAAATACCCAAGCTCACTCGACAATAAACAGACTGCCTGTATCGAGAAGCGTGGATCTCTCGGTGGTACCTGCTTGAACGTCGGCTGTATCCCATCAAAGTCCCTCCTGAACAACTCCCACCTCTACCACCAGATCCTCCACGACACCAAGAAGCGCGGTATCGAGGTTGGCGATGTGAAGCTCAACCTGACCCAGATGCTCAAGGCCAAGGACGCCTCCGTTGAGGGTCTGACCAAGGGTGTTGAGTTCTTGCTGAAGAAGAACGGTGTTGACTATATTAAGGGTGCTGGTTCCTTCGTCGATGCCAACACTGTCAAGGTCGACCTGCTTGACGGTGGTGAGCAGACTGTCCGCGGAAAGAACATCCTGATCGCTACTGGCTCAGAGTCGACTCCTTTCCCCGGCCTCAACATCGACGAGAAGCGCATTGTCACCAGCACTGGTGCTCTTGAGCTCAAGGAGGTTCCTAAGAAGATGGTTGTCATCGGTGGTGGTATTATCGGTCTCGAGATGGTATGACTATACTTGCACGCCTCGTGCCGACATTTTACCGGATAAGCACTAACGTCTCCTTCTAATAGGCCTCCGTCTGGTCCCGTCTCGGTTCCGAGGTTACTGTTGTTGAGTTCCTTGGCCAGATCGGTGGTCCCGGCATGGACGCGGAGATCGCCAAGCAGGCCCAAAAGATCCTGGCCAAGCAGGGCATCAAGTTCAAGACCGGTACTAAGGTCACCAAGGGTGACGACAGCGGTGCTACCGTCAGCCTGAGCGTTGAGGCTGCCAAGGGTGGCAAGGAGGAGACTCTCGACGCTGATGTCGTCCTGGTCGCCATCGGCCGCCGCCCTTACACTGAGGGTCTTGGTCTGGAGAACATCGGTATCGACAAGGACGAGCGTGGCCGCCTGGTCATTGATCAGGAGTACCGCACCAAGATCCCCCACATCCGTGTCGTCGGTGACGTTACCTTCGGCCCTATGCTGGCTCACAAGGCGGAGGAAGAGGCCGTTGCCGCCATTGAGTACATCAAGAAGGGCCACGGCCACGTCAACTATGCCGCCATTCCCAGTGTCATGTACACTCACCCCGAGGTCGCCTGGGTTGGCCAGAACGAGGCTGAGGTCAAGGCTTCCGGCGTGAAGTACAACGTCGGCACCTTCCCCTTCAGCGCGAACTCTCGCGCCAAGACCAACCTCGACACTGAGGGTGTTGTCAAGTTCATTTCTGACGCCGAGACTGACCGTATCCTCGGTGTGCACATCATCGGTGCCGGTGCCGGCGAGATGATCGCCGAGGCCACTCTGGCCGTTGAGTACGGTGCTTCCAGCGAGGATGTTGCCCGTACCTGCCACGCCCACCCCACCCTCTCCGAGGCCTTCAAGGAGGCTGCCATGGCCACCTACTCCAAGCCCATCCACTTCTAGACGCTTCCCCGTGACTCTGATACCTCCTACCTGTACTACTTTCTGAAATGTCACTAGTCTGGCTATGCGTGCAATCTACATGTAACATGTAGCATTTCTCATTTTATGTAATTTTTCCTATGTTCATTATTGCTAAATCAAAAATAGACTTCGCAAAGTTCTGTTATTTCTGTATTTACTTCCCAGCGTCAGATTGCCGAGTAAAGCAAAGCGACTCTCAGTAGTAGTAGATAGGACGCGTACTAAACCGAGTGTCAGCGCGGTAATCCGCTATGAGCGGAGGCAGTCCGTTCGGGTGGGGCTTCCGGCCAATCAGATTCGTCCATTGGCGAGGTTCAACTGAGCAGGACTGTACTTTGTTTCGTGCCAGAATAAAGCTGCTTTATTTGTTCGCTATCTTATTGACTAAGCGTACTATCCAATGGCCCGGGGGGAGTTGTTATCGCTGCTATGGAGGACCAAACTTTGGCTCTGGTGATCTTTGACCTGAGGATGGAACAAATGCCGAGACCGATATATCGCACCGGTATCCACACGATGAACTGCCACAAGCAACTGGCTCAAAACTTGAAGACACGAGGCAGATACTACAGAATACCTAAACCTGGATTCTCTAACCTTTCACCTGAAAACTCGTAATATATGACCCTAATATGAAATATGAGAACAATTGAAACCCCTTGAATAGCCGTCCAGGGCCTACCTCTTCCAAGTACTACTGTGGCCCAACCAGGCCTTGAAACTTAATAGGTGCGCGGAAAAAGCAACTAAATAATATCCCTAAATCACCCAAGGTTCACTAATTGCGCGGAATGGGCTACGCGATCGCAAGCCCTGATACCACACGGCGCCTTTCCCATTCCGGGACGAATACCAAGATCTGTCGACGGCAGGGCAGACACGTTCAGCTGCAAACGAGAAATGGAATCCATGTATGTAGACGGGATCTGCAACGTAGAATGAACAGAAGCTTCAGTCATCCAAGCTAAATAGGCGGCATGTCTCGATCTCTCCTCTGGCATTCCAGCCTTGTCCTCCCCCCCCCTTGTCAACCCACGCCTCGGACTCGAGCTAACACGAGCATGCATAAACTCTTCTTCGCCACGGCTTGCCTCCTGGCTACGGCTAGAGTATACGCTGCTAGCCCTGTCCAATGTGCTAAAGGCCTGAAGATGTTTGTGTCCCGTGGCACGGGAGAGGAGATGGGTCTCGGCGTGTTGGGGAATATAACAAAGGTTATACGTGAGAGGATCCCCGGCTCGGACGACGAGGCTATCACGTACCCTGCGTCGAGTGTGGATCCGAACTATATGATTTCCGTGGGCAATGGGACGTTGCTGCTGAAGGAAGCCCTCACGGAATACGCCCAGGCGTGCCCAGAGTCCAAAATTGCGGTTTGGGATACTCGCAGGTAAATTGGACTTGATCTGTCAGAAAAGAGTTATGCGCTGATGGAGAGTAGGGCGCTCAGATTGTTTCGAACAGTTTTTGTGGAACACTGCCTTTCTGGACCATCACCGACATGGACAATATCAACATGGAGGATATCATGAAGAGAGAGCCTCCGCTCTCGAAAGAGGTGACCAAGAACGGTGAGTACTTAAAATACATAACATCAAATTCGTCCTAACGTGTCCAGTCATTTCGGTCGTGCTTTTCGGCGATACTACACGCGCTGCGAGACCGTCCTATAATTACGGCACATGGAACAACACAGGGAATGGGCTATTCTACCGCGACGACGTCACACCATATGTGGAGCTAGGAAAGCGCGTTCGATCCTATTGCGACGCAGGTGATCCGTTCTGTGACGCGGGATATTATCTGAATGTCAACGCGCACCTGGAGTATGTTCAAAAATATGGTGACGAGGTTATAGACTATGTCGTTCAGCAGTATAGCAGCCACAGGGTCTAATGTAAATACTTTGCGCCATTTCCGAGGAGCGAGTTCGCTAGGATGGAGGGTGTCTGGAAGCCTGGAATACGTTTGATGGGGTCAATTGTTAGATGGCTCGAGGTTGACAGGTCTCTTTCGAAATCTATAACAAAGAATAAAGTGTAATTGGCTCGCAGCCACTATCTTCGCAGGAACAGCGGTGCAGGGATATAGAACCAGAGATGTCCTATAAGATAGACGTACTCAGTACTGCACGATGGTTGGCAGAGGAGGCCCTAGAACCCAATATCGAACTCGGCGAGGCCGTTGAGGCGAGTGGCCTTCACAGAGACGTTCGGCAGAGGGATCCATAGCGTGCTCGGCATGTGGGCCACGATGTCGACCGCATCTCGCGCGGTAAGGTGGATCAAGATGCCTCGCGTTTGAATCGATGCCATGATCATGACATGTGTGGGACTCCACGGGTCCATGAAAGTCCGAGAAGTGATGATCATGATAATGTCGATAGTGATGGGTGGCCCGGTAATTGATGTTTTGATATGACCTTGACGACCTAGATGATTGTGGGTGATGGCTGTAAATGCCAGGGTCCTCCACATCATGATGCCAAGGGCAAGTGCAAGCATGGTTGGAAGCACTATCTCGTTTTGGACCTTGCTTGTGGTCAGGACAGGGGGAGTTGGGCGGCTTTGGGGGAGCAGGGCGGCGCTGATGCAGAGGCCTGATAGAAGTCTTAGCTTGTAGCCATTTGCAGTAGGTCATGCTGCATACAATTTGGTTGTGCTATGAACGTCTGCATGTAAATCTTCATCTCTCGCTGACCTGGATGGTTGAGTTTTCGCCACATCTTCGAAGATAATTGGGGGACTGTCAGTAAAACAGACAGCCCGCACATGCCCATGTTGGCAAATGGAGTTCTTTCGCTCAAAGTGATGATCATGATGATGATGGAGTGGGAGAGGTATTGACGATGACTTGAAATATTCCATTGCGAAACCAGTTTGATTGGGATCAGCATCGGTGTAGGATACCTTCGATTGTGGCTGTCTGAGAATCTTAGAGTACCATCGTCAACCGACTGGTAGTATAACTTTATATGAGTTTGATCCATCAAGATATTTGTTGAGCATGATGGCAAAAGAGATACAGCGTGGCACCAAGCGGGAAGTTGCATACTCTCGTTACATTTGATAGGTTTCGAACTGACACTAACTTTGTTCGATTATTTTCCGGAAAGCCCTCATGTCTGGAAATCATAAGACCCTGTAAGCCATGAAGTTATGGACCTCGATTTATTCCATGTTGACCTATTTTTCACTATTTGAGATTTAGAACATGGCCAGATGATGTAAGAAGCTGGTGACTATGGGTCATGGAAGGAGTGAACCTCTTGACCCATTGGTCCAGGATCGCAAGGAAGGTATCACAGACTGCTTTGACAGCGTCGTCACGAGAGGAACCGCAGCACTCAATGTAGACTGTATTCCAATGTCAGCGCACGAAGCAAGCTTTATGGGACCAACCTACATTTAACCTTCGGCTCCGTTCCAGAACCTCTAATTGTAAACCGGACTCCCCCATCGAGCCACAGCGTCAACATTTGGCTGGTAGGGTCGTCAGGTAGATCAGGCTTGTTATCGGGAGAACTGGAGTCATAGCCCTCGGTCAGGTCTCTCCAACGAAGAATTCTCATAGGCCCAAGTTTCATATTAGCTAGGAACGAGCCGCTTCTGATCCCCTTGAACAGTTCAGTGGTCAGCGCTGGACTTGGCGATCGAAAATAATTGTTCAACGTTTCATGGTGACCAAATTGAGTGAAAAGCTGCTGGAGCTTCGCATATGCTGTCATCCCTTGGGCCTTCCACTTGGCAGTGGCAGCCAGGAAGACAGCAGCGGCAGTGATGCCGTCCTTATCGTAGCACACGGATGGGAACATGTAGCCAAGGGCCTCCTCATACGCAAATGGGACATGTCTGCCCACTGCTTCAAGATCTCGGGCAACATTACCCATCCATTTGAAGCCCGTAAGCGTCTCTTTGAATTGGACACCCCTAGATTTTGCCATCTTCTCGATCATGCCACTGGATACTGTGGTAGTTAACACGGTTTCCTTATTGACGTCCTTCGGGTCTAAAGAATCAAGGATATGGGAAGCCAGAAGGACCCCAACGTGGTTTCCAGTAAACAGAAACCATTCTCCGCTGTCACATGTCAGCTATGGTTGGGAAGTATAGCCAGAAAAAAACCTACTTGACTTTTTCTGCCGCAGCAAAACGATCTGCATCCGGGTCATTAGCGATGATCAACGTCCGCCCGTTTTGATCTGCAGATTGTGTTGCAAGGTCAAGCGCCCCAGCTTCCTCGGGATTCGGGAATTGGACCGTCGGGAAGTCGGGGTCGGGTTCAGTTTGTAGAGGCACAGAAACAAAGCTTTCCACGCCCAACGAGCGACAAAGTTCCGGAAGGACTAGGCCCCCAACACCATGAAGAGGTGTGTAAACAAAGGGAATCAATGTACCCAATCCTGAGACAGTAGAAAGCTGTTCATGGTCAGACCTGCTATTCAATCGGGATGCAGGGATGCTTACCGCGTATTCCTTGACTCGGGCCTGATACGGAGACAGGAGCTGCTGATATGCATCATCATGCAAATGTTCACTAGACTGCAGCTCTTGCCAAGCTGTCGGCCAGGGCTCTAGATTTTCTCGAATGGACTGTGCAATTTCTCCGTCCTCGGGGCGATTGATCTGAGCACCATTGCTTGAGTAGCTGTATGCCGATATTAGCCCATGCTAGTTCTCCTGCGGCCAGACTTACACCTTGTAACCTATACACAGTTAGCATTTATTATCTTAATTAATGCAAGTGGACATACCGTTATCTTGAGGTGGGTTCTGCCATCCGTTAGTATGCAATGATTCTTGGGGGTCTGGATTACATACGTGACTGGCGGTGATCATGACGCCCCCCGCTGCCTTAAAGTGGTTGATTCCGAATGGCACAGTAGGCGTGGGCGACGGCTCTGCAAAGAACCACACTGGAATCCGAAGCGCGATGAAGGCATTGGCAGCAAGCTCAGCAAATCGTCGAGAATTGTGGCGCGCATCATGGCCAATGACCACACCTTTGGAAGCAACCTCAGAGCGTCTTGTCTGGATATGTTTGGCCAGCCCCTGTGAAGCTTGGATCACAGTTAAAGCATTCATGCAGGAGAATCCCGCACCCATTCGGCCACGGAGACCAGCAGTGCCAAACTCGATTCCTGGACTCGTTAGGCTACCATACTCGTATACCGTGGGTGCGACCTACGGTGGCGAAGACGGCGCTCCAGTTCATCTTCAGCTCCAGCACCTTGCAGTTGCTTGATTTCTGCAACGGTAACGGGGTCCTATCCAAGTAAGAACAACATCAGGCCACCGTGATCAGGCGATTACCTTATCCCACTCCAGCCATGTCTGGGTCAGAGAGTGCAATGTTTCCTAAATCGTATTAGCTGGAGCTGATTGCTCGGAATGTGGGATTCACCTGGGCCATCATGCCATTCATGTGCTTGTCAACGTTGTGGAAGCACTGCCGCCGAAGAAACAGCGGGGCCGCTCCACTTGCCTTGCTCCTCCGAAACGTCTGCCTACCAGCTGCCCCTGGTTCCCTTTTACACATTCTTGACATTTGCAGCGGAATCACTTGAGCGTACTATGTTTCCTTGATCGTTGTCCGATCCTATATCCAAACTGGCCCCCCTTTGTACCGCAACTCCGCACCCCCCGCACCCTCCGACCATGGGGAAACCATCCCAGACAGACAGGAAGAACACCGTGCTGAGCCGTCGATATATCGAGGGTTTGATCGCAGACAACAAGCATGTCTTAATTTTCGAGGGCCGGGTCCTCAAGGTGGATGCCTTCCTGAAGTTTCACCCTGGCGGTGAAAAGCCCATCAAGCACATGGTGGGCAGGGATGCTACAGACGAAATCAATGCGTACGTGCAGCTAGTTCGGCCTGGTCGAATAAGACTAATGATCATCCAGGCTGCACTCCAGAGAAGCCCGCGACCTTATGCTGTCATACCAGATCGGACGAATTGAAGGACTTTGGGTCAACTTTCTACCGCCAATTCAAGGGGGCAAGTTCCGGCCGTACGTGGAGGACTCTTGTTCCAGCGAGGACGACCTGCCCAGCCAAGACATTTCCAGCCAGGAAGGGTCCATCCCACCCTCCCCCGTATTCGAGCCAGCCGACAAGACCGTTCAGCGAAGGAAAGATACCAAAAAACCTGTAATTGCGGACTCACAGCCGAAGCCGGCCTTCCTCGATGCTCGCACGCGGCAGGAGATCATTTTCGACAAGGAGAAATACCCATCGCTTGACCAGGCAAGCCAAGAGAGCATCAAGCAGAAATATCGTGACCTGCACGACCGCCTCTATGCCGAAGGGCTATTTGAGTGTAACTACTTTGCCTACTTTGTCGAATGCTGTCGCTACAGTCTCTTCGCCGGGCTTGCCTATACTTTCCTGCGATTGGAATGGTGGGCAACATCTGCATTCTTTCTCGGTTGTCTCTGGCACCAGCTGGTGTTCACAGCACATGATTCCGGCCACATGGGTATCACGCATAACTTTCATGTTGATACCGTGATCGGAATTCTCATCGCCGATTTCTGCGGAGGTTTGAGCCTGGGTTGGTGGAAGCGGAGCCACAATGTGCACCATATCGTGACAAATGAGCCTGAGCATGACCCTGATATCGAGCACATCCCGTTCTTTGCCATCTCGCACCGCTTCTTTGATAGTCTCCGGAGTACTTACTATGATCGCACTATGGCCCTCGACGCCGTGGCGCGAGTCACGCTGAAGGTCCAGAACTGGACCTATTACCCTATCATGGCCCTGGCCCGGTTCAACCTTTATGCCCTGAGCTGGGAATACCTGCTCAAGGGCCAGGCGCCAAAGAAAGGCCCTGCGTGGTGGCATCGATGGCTCGAAATCGCAGGGCAGGTGTTCTTTTGGTACTGGTTTGTCTACGGTATCCTGTACAAGACCCTGCCTGACTGGAAAACCCGATTTATCTACCTGATGATCTCGCACATTGTCCCATCACCTTTGCACGTGCAGATCACTCTGTCCCACTTCGCCATGTCCACCGCCGACTTGGGAGTCACCGAGTCCTTTCCCCAGAAGATGCTGCGCACCACCATGGACGTTGACTGCCCAACTTGGCTTGATTTTTTCCACGGGGGCTTGCAATTCCAGGCTATCCACCACCTATACCCGCGGATGCCGCGCCACAACCTCCGCCGGGCTCAGAAGTATGTATTGGAGTTCTGCAAGGAGACTGGCATCCCATATGCCATCTTCACTTTCTACGACGGGAATAAGCAGGTCATCGGCAAGCTCGGTGATGTGGCGAAGCAGCTGCGCCTGATGGAAGAATGCCGGAGGTCGATTGCTCAAGATGGTGTTTTCTCGCATCATTAGACAGCGGGCCTGGGTACTGTCATGTACATATGAACGATTTTCCTATATGGTAGATAGCCCTGTAACTCTTACTGAGCAGCGGTGGTTGATGATGAATGCAACGTGTATTGCCATGCTTTTATATGCGAAGTTTATGGATCCCTTTTGGTCTCCATCTGTAATCATGTGTAACGTGAGCTACCCCGGCAGCCCACCACCCCGGGCAATCTTTTTCGCCCGCTGCTGGCGCCGGTTATGGTTTGCTCTACTAGCCTTGTTCTCCTCTTTCCTCCGATTCGCAGCGGTGTTGCTCTGCTCTCCAGTCTGCGGATGACTGCCACCTCGACCTGCACCTCGTCCACGGCCATGGCCCCAGCCACGGCCACGGCCCCTCTGACCAGGCCCACGGCCTGAAGGCGCAGACTCGTCCTCCGAACCCTCCTCTCCTGCACGCGGCTTCCGGTAAGACGTAGCTTCGAGATCAGGCTGGTTCAGCCCACCGCTGACGCCACCCAGGTCATCTGCAAGCTTCTTATCAAGCCTGGCAAGACGCTTAGGATCCCGAGCGAGCATAACAGCCCAGCCTTCAATTGCCTCATCCGTCATATTCGTCTCCCGCTTGAGCTGCGCACGCGGCTGCGAGCGGCGCGTGGCCGAGTCCCGGCCGAAGAGCGCCGCATTGGATTTGTATGTACGGAAGAGACTCATTTCAGCCGCTTCTGATGCTGCAGCACGGTTGCGAGCCTCGGCGTCCCCATCGGCGTCGGTGCCGGCTGCTACGCTGTCGACTGTGCCGCCCACGTCAGCTTCGTCGTAGGTATCGTCACGCTCGTCGTCGTCGGAGTCGAACGCTGCCAGCGCAGACAGGATCGCTGCTTTGTTGGTCGAGTGTTGGCTGCGGTCGGCGAGGACTTCGTCGGCTGTGAGTTCTGGGTTCGCGCGCCCGAAACGGATCTTTCCTTTTGCGTTGTCGGATAAGCTGAGCTCGGCCAGGTCGACGTCTGTGTCGAAGACGTTTCTCCGGACAGGGACGGGCTCCAGAGGTGGTGTTAGGTCTGGAGGGGTTGGGCGTGGTGCTAAATTGCTCTTATGTGCTTCTGGAGGGGGGGAGCTGCTCAGATCGGTCTAGACCTTGGAGTTCTGGGGCAAGGGAATCGTCCAGAAGATGGGCCACGACTGTTTCTGGATTATCGCCGTAGACATCCAGGAGCCGGACAACGAAGGCGGAGCCAAGATCTGGGAAGAGGTCTTGGACTTGAGAGATGAGGGACAGCTTATGTGCGTGGATTTCTTCTGGAATTTCAAGGCCGGAAGATGGGCCCTTGCCCTTGTCTGCTTTCTTACGTCGTTGATATCGGCGGTGCAGATCCTTCGAGTCCATCTGATATGCATGCAAACTTGCCAGTAGATTCTCAGCTCGTTTCTGTGGATGACTTGCAAGGTATTTTTCCAGCCGGGCAAGAATATCGGAGCTACAGACAAGGTCTGAAAGCATTGTGGCCTCGTGCTTCATTTGGGGTGTCCCCAAACCAGCTGCAGATTTGAGGCTGAACAATTGGTCCAGCAGGAGGGACAGGTTAGCTGGTCCTTTTAGTAATGAGACCAGGCCGACGTAGACGTTGGCCACGAGGTTCTTGCGAAGCTCTTCTCTATCCTTTGGAGATTGATATGCTTCTGCTAAAGTGTCGAGGTAATCTGAGCCGGCCATAAGAACTTGACCGCACGGCGGCAATGTGGAGGCCAGAATGGTCAATCGCCGAATATTAAAAATGAGATCGCTATCCGAGTTTCCACCGGAGGTGGCTAACTGGCCGATCAACTGTGATTTAGCCTTTTCTATGCTGAGGGATATCTTTTCGTGATGCAAGTCCCATGTTTCCGATAATAATGCCCGCAAGGCGGCACTCGACGGATAGCAGCAACATAAGTCTCCGAGAAGCGACCACTGCAGGATTCCTGGCAATGGATCTTTTAGCAGCATGTATCTCCGAGCTGTCAAGAAGCATAGCTTCCGGAGCTTTCGAGCTTTCGGTCCTGACTGTAGCCCTGAATCCCCAGCCGCGGTCTGTTGGTAGAATGATTCCAAGAATGGCACAACAGCGGGGTCTTCTGCTGCGGCCTCTGCAAACTGCGCATCATTTGAGTTCAGTCTGAAGCCCAGCAAGGCCATCCACGCGTCTAGACATGCCTCCCAATCTTTGGAGGGGATCGTCCGCCGCACTGCGGGGGAGGGGACCGGAGCTAAAGGTGGAAAGACCACCATCTCAAAACCCCAAACAGACCGTGTACAGCAGAGAGGAGAGAAAAGCACCAATGAAACAAATCAAGAAGCCTAAATAAGCCATCATTCCTTGTATATGCCACTGCATTGGGACCCCGACCGCTGACTCATCAACTCCCAAAGAGGCTAGCGGCAAGATAACCGAACGCCAAGACTTCGCGCACTGAATTGCAAATTTCGAGAAATTCACCGCTCCACACAGTATTCACCGGCCATCATCACTTTACCGAGCCTCGCAGTTCAGGTCTTGATAGCCATTCACTACATACCCCCAATCACTCAAGATGTCTTTCCAGAAGCCCGAGAAGGATTTCGGCGAGGGCCCTGTACGTTCTTCCTTCATGTCTTCCCCTTCAGTATCCGAGCGCGACGCAGCGCTGTATGAATCTGCCAACAAAAAGATCACCCGCGACTACGAGCTCCAGGCATCTAGACGCTGCATCACGGAGTAAAGCCAGTCGCTAACAACTTTACAGAAGGTCCACAAGATCCGCATCACCCTCACCTCCCGCAAGGTCGCCTCCCTCGAGAAGGTCTGCCAGGAGCTGATTGACCGTGCCCGCAGCAAGTCTCTGCAGGTCAAGGGCCCTGTCCGTCTTCCCACCAAGACCCTGCACATCTCCACCCGTAAGACCCCCAACGGTGAGGGTTCCAAGACCTGGGACAAGTACGAGATGCGCATCCACAAGCGTCTCATCGAGTAAGTGTGCCCCATCATACTCTATTCCCCGCCACCCCGCGGGTTAATACGTGATTTGGATTGTGACTGACATTTGCTAGCCTGCTCGCCCCCACCGAGACCGTCAAGCAGATCATCATCAACATCGAGGCTGGTGTTGAGGTTGAGGTTACCATTGCTGCTTAAATGCACTATCTTTAGTTCAAGCAATGGGTCAGGGAGGGCTCTGGTTAGACTGTCTTGAGTGATCTTTTGGTCACCTTGGCAGTTCTTCTTGCCGTGGACTTGTTTTACTTGTACTAGGATTCAAGGCTGGATACCCGATTACCTGATTAAAAAAAAAATGGAAACATCTTGAGAAATAATGTTTATGTAGAACTTCTGTCTAGCATCATTCGAGTGTGGGTAAGAAGTAAATCTCGCCTTTCAAATCAGTAGCTGCACTAAAGTGGTCGCTGCACTAAAATAGCACGTACGCCGACTGCATTACCGTGGAGCCGCCAGGCAGAACGCCCCATAACCCGATTCGCTGTAAGCACATGATCATAGCACCATTTTGAAGCAATTGGAAACCGGACAATACATAGCATCCGGGTATACTCAGAAATCAAAGCTGATCCACTCTCGCTTTGGTGGCACAGCGGGAATCTCGCCGTTCTCGTAATGGCCATGCTTCAGAAAATATTCATACTTGGCTGCGATCTCAGGAGTGTATTCATCCTCCTTGGCCTGAGAATCACGCAGGGATGCCGGATCTGGTGGTCCATCGGGGAAGTGGATGCGGATCCAAGTCTTGTTGTCCTGGGGTGGAGATAGCAGGGGTGGTCCTTGAGATACTGGACTGGACGACCTTTCCACATCGTGAGGCGGTTGCTTGCAGGGTCTCGTCGAGTCTCGCCCTGCAGGCGTGGAAGAGGGTTCAAGTACTTGGTTTCGTCCACGTCCATGAACGCTGGTGGGCCGGCGTTTTGGTTTGACTCAACCGGAATGCCCTGAGGAGCAGCAGTCTGTCCAAAGGGAGCGGCAGAAGTAGGCTGGCCTCCAAATGCTGTAGTAGTAGAAGCCTGTGGCTGTCCGAAAGGACTCGGGTTAGATAATTGGTTCTGCTGTGGTTGTACCTGGCCGAATGGTGACACGCTCTGAGCCGCTTGTCCGAATCCGCTCGCGCCTGATGCCTGGCCGAAAGGAGAGGCAGCAGCAGCAGGCTTCTGCGCCTGTCCAAAGGGAGAGGACCCGGACCCGAGTGCCGATGGTTGGCCAAAGGCGGACGGTTGCGAAGGTTGACCGAACGGAGAGGGGTTTGCTTGCGTGGCGGAGGGGTTTGAGAATGGGGACGGGTTGGCATTTTGGTTGATCTGGGAGAACGGGGATGCTGTGGATGCACCGCCAAATGGTGATGCAGATGCCGCTGAGGGTTGACCGAACGGAGTCGACCCAAACGATGATGCATTGTTCGTGGTGCCAAATGCAGAGCCTCCCGTTCCAAATCCTGGCTTGCCGAATCCACCTCCACCTCCCAGGCTCGACGGCTGGCCAAATGCAGTTCCCGAGCCCAGCGCAGATGGCTGGCCAAATCCAGGTTGCTGTGGTTGGCCGAATGGCGACGCACTTTGAGCAGGCTGGCCAAATCCGACAGATGCTGGCTGGTTAAAAGCAGTTGAGCCGGATGACTGTTGAGCTTGGGAAAAGGGAGCTGGGCCGGATTGGTTTGAATTTGGACCAGTGTTGCCTTCACAGATATCGATCCTGTTGGGGTGTTCCTGGAAACCATCAAGGATGTACTTGATCGCACCTTGAGTGTCGTTCAAGGCGACCTCCATCTGCTTCATCGACTCTTGCCACAAAGCCTGGGCCTCCTGAACCGCCTGGTCCATGTTTCCGGCTGCAGTAGCCTCATAGTGTCGCAAGCGCATTTCCTCCATGCTCTGCTCCCGCTGAGGGCCACCGAACAAGAGTCGAGGAACATCTGGAGCAGGTGCATAGGAGGAGAAGATCCAATCAGGGCGATTCTTCTTTTCAGTCAGGTCCGCCTTGATGTCAGATACATTCAATGTGAGTCTGTACGGAAGTCAGCTACTGTCAACCTTCTCAGGTCAACCGACTTACTTGTTCCCTTTCGGAGTCTGGACTGAAGTCTGACCTAATCGATCGAAAATATTAGAGCAAGGAACAAAGGGTGACATATTGAGTAGGCTCATGGTCAAAGGCGCTGCTGGCGGGGGAAGAAATATGACAAAAAAATTGGATGGTGAAGAGGAGAGAAGTAATTGCACAGAGGGAGAAGGGGACAGTTGTAGGGACAGAGTTCCCAGAATATGTATGTGGTAGGACCACATGGCAGATGAGTGAATGAAGAAAGGAACCAAGCTCTCGCGGACACAGCCATGGGAGATCGGATGATTCACAAGTGCGAATGCTTATTTACCTCCAAAACCGCCGGACAATGCTCCAAATCGATTTCCAGACGAAACGGTGTTGCCCGAGCCTGGGTGCTCGTAGCGGCAGCCATCTAAGTAGTGATTAGCTTGTACCAATTGACGGAGTTTCAATCGACTCACCTCCGTATCTACAGCGACCTTGCTGGAAGTATTTGCAGATCGTCATTGTGGTCGTTTTGAGTGGGCAAATTGCTTCCAGAGGCCCAGCCCCATTCAGATCAGCTGGCTCGAGTCAACGGCTCAGTCAGTGAGATACACCCTATCAGCTGGTGGATTTGAGGGTGAGAAGAAGGAGTTATAGAGTCTCATTGATTGGAGAATGGGGAACGCGTGAAAGGAAGAAGCTCTTCCGGGGATGTAAAGTCAATCGCGCCCTACCGTTATCGTTATCGTTATCGCTTATCGCGCCTCACTTTGTACTGCAGACTGACTTGGATAGAAATAAGAAGTGAAGGGATCCAGCGCAAGATGTATGATCCAATATTTCCAATGTGTGTAAACTGAAAGATTCGAAGGCTTTCTCAATCCAGAGCTAATGACATTTCATCGCCGCAGCCTAGTTCAAAGCTTATAGGAGGTATGGCAACTGACTTGATAGGCCACACAGGTGGGTATTATCAAAAGAACCAACGTACGTGAGAGCTTTCTATCTCAGAGCTTCTGAAAGTCAGTAGGAGAAATAATCAAACGCCAAGCACAATACAGAACGAGTATCCTTGGATTCGCGCCTGGCTTCGATGTAGTATCACTGGTTCTTAATGATAAACACCGCCAATGGAAAATCTTGTATATAGCTTCAATTGGCCTTAAATTGCAAGAACACGAAGTATAGAGCGCGCAGTTTTGCACAAAAATGAGTCCAAAATGGTTGAACCCGTCCTCGACGATCAATCGATAATGCTGAATGGCTAATATTCAAGAGCTCGACATAGCTTGAAAACCGAAGCATAGGAAAAGACGAATGGGTCAAGGCACGAGCAAAATCGTTCTTGAACCATGTGTGTCACCTAGTGTTTCGCCTAATTTGAGGAGCATCTTCCAGTGGTTAGCATGCGGCTCTTTCAGCAAGCCAGTGATTCTCACCTTCTTAATGTGTCTAGTTGACCCCAATTAGTAGCCCATCCAGATATTGCTACCAGTTGAAAGCCTTTCAGAACCTGGACATCTAATAGAATCGGAATCGATCTCTCGACTGCGAACAATCAAGATGAATCAAACCCCTGCTGCTATCCTTGGAGGTCATGGATGGCTTCTTTGAGACTGTCCCTGAAATAAACAGTATACTTGGCTGCTTCTTGTCTGCTGGAATCTCTAATACTGCTTTGATAATCTACAACGTTTCTGGTCCGCGCGATTGCGTGCTGGGGTTTACTTTCCAGGATCCTGAATATACGGCCCTGCAGATCTGGATAGTATTCGGTGAGTTTACCCCAAATATGCTTTAAGAGGCCAGCTGCTGTGTAATTTTAAGCCAAGCAGGTTCAATAGCAACATTGCACTTAGTGATCTCATTTTCGGCCTTGCTGGAAGATTTATATTAACTGTAAGGATTTGCCATGTCTAGATATATTAATTTAGGGTTCCTCGACAGCTGATACTACGTACTTTAAGCGAAGGCCGAGAGTTATAACAATAGCAAGAACTAGCTCTGCGCTAGCCATATTGATAAAGTCGGAAGTCGTGTCCTCAGGTGACTCGGCGGAAACCTGGAAATGAGTTGATTTAGCCTTGCAGCTCCCACGCGAACTAAGTGTTCATGGCGAAAGCCCTGGAAGCACTGGGAATGCCTTCCAGGCTGATATCGAAGATCCTTATCATGATCGAATCCCATTTAATTGAGTCCTTAACTCCTATCTACCCAATTCATTCGTGTACTCATTGCGCAGGTGTTGCCCCCGAGGAACGCACACTTTCTCGCAGATCATCCCAATTCAAGCCCTCCACCTTTTTACCTCCGAGGGTTTCGAGTTCAGCGGCCAGCGCATCCATCTTACCAGTAGCAAAGCAACGCATCATCAATGTATCTTTGGCGCCCGGGAAGTGGCTTGCGGCTCCGCGGAGCAATGATTCTTGGAACCACGCCTCCTCATCCTCGTCCAGTGGCAGCCCAACGAGCTCCATTGCGCGCTTTGATCGGGTTTGACCAGGCGAGGTTTTGAGCACAAATTCAATGAGCTGGACGAAAAAGCTGTGGCGGTGGAACTCATCGTACTTGCGAGTAAAGAAGAATGCTTCGGTAACACCAGACCGCGCTAGTGTCTCAAAGTATGCTCGTTGAACCTTTTCAGTTGCTAAAGGCGGAGCAGCAGTCAGGTAATAGGCGATAGCGAGACTGTCATCGTGCTTCGGGATGTGAGGGAGAGTGAGGGTGTAGAGGATCTCATCAGGGAAGGTTGGGATCAGAGAGGGCTCGGCAAGGTATTCGATCGCACCCTAGACAGTCAGCGATGAACAGTGGGTTGCTCATTCGAACTCACGCGGAAGTCAAGACGGTCCATATGCCAAACCCCCTCAATGAACAGTCGGTACTTCTCCGGGAAATGACAGGAGTTTGCGAATTGAGCTGCCGCCCCTTGGGCATTACGGCAGTCTTTGAGGATGTAATAGATCAAAGCTTGTTTATGATGGATGTCGAACTCGGAGGAGACGATCTGGTCGACCAGAGATCGCAAGTCGGAATTGGTCTTCGGCGGGTACACTTTCGTCACTTCAGAGAGTCAGTATTCTGCAAGCCTTCCAGGAAGAAGCTTGGAAGCTCGTCATACCTCCTTTGATCCCGAGCAGCCCAAGAAGCCGATCCGCAAAGAGCTGGTTGTCCAGCACCCGACGATTGCTCACAATGAGCTCAACAGTCTTGGATTCATAGTGATACTTCTTGTTGAAGCTGAAGATGTTATCAAAGTCCGCCCAATATGACATGATAGGCGCAAGTGGTTTGAAGATGGAAAGCAGCCAGAAGAGCACGTAATTTTAAGTAATTTTGTGTATTGCGACGGTACGATATGGCGGTGAGGATCTGTTATGGCAGTAAAGGGCGCTAATCTGCTTTTGGCCGGACGTAAACAACCCACTTCCCGTGAAATGCGATTGTGTTCCATCATCATTATCTTCTCCTTACCCCTCGCACCCATGCAGTAAGCGCTTCGACTCTGCGCACAATGGCTTCTCTCACCAAGGGCCGACCCTCGCGTCGCGCTGCCTCCCGCAGGAGCTACGCCGTCGAAGAGACCTCCGAATCAGAGATCTCCGGGAACGAAACACCTACCGCGACACACGACGACGATGACGAAGAAGAGCAGGATTATACGCCCGTCCCGAAACAGGCAAGGCGGCCATCAAAACGGCTGGCTCTTGATCCAACGACACCCCCGACTGTGCGCCCCGCGCGCAAATCTCGACCTTCGGTAGCCGAGGAATCAGACGTGTCGCAAAGCACGGATAACGACGAAAACGAGACGGGCGAGGAGGAGGATGATGATGACGATGTCAGTATGGCTTCTGCCGAAGCCGATCCTGAATCACCATCTGGCAAACCAAGATTGAAGAGAAAGAGCACTGAGGCTGTCGAAGCTGACCCTGATTCACCTTCGAGTCAGGCTGCTTTGAAAAAACATAGTATGGCTCATCCCCGCAAGAGTCGTGGTTCTATCACGCCGAAGCCGGCAAAGGGCTCACTTCCCACTCCAGAGCCATCCGCGTCGCCAGAGCCTGAAGCGCGGGCTCGTCGGGAAAGTGTACCGCCTCTCTCGGATATCACTGATGCGGCCGTCAACCAATCGCAATCGCCATCGAAGCAGCCAGAAGAACCGAAACAGATCTCTATAATCAACCCGAACTCGACCGTTTTGGAAAGGCCCATGGACATCGTGATGAAGTCTAGGAATAATGTTGCAGCCCCAGCGCCAGAGGAGCCCGCCGAGCCCAAACCTCGTATGATCATCCAGAATCTGGTACTCGTCAACTTCAAGAGTTATGCTGGGAAGCAAGTTGTTGGACCTTTCCATGCTTCGTTCTCTTCCGTTGTTGGACCCAATGGATCTGGCAAGTCGAACGTGATTGATTCGCTTCTGTTCGTATTCGGTTTCCGTGCTAGCAAGATGCGACAAGGCAAGATCTCCGCGTTGATTCACAACTCTGCCCAGTACCCGGACCTTCCTTATTGTGAGGTCGAGGTTCACTTTGCCCAAGTTCTGGATCTTCCAGATGGCGGGCACGAGGTGATTCCTGACTCGCAGCTGGTTATATCCCGCCGCGCGTTCAAAAACAACAGCAGCAAATACTACATGAACAAGAAAGAAACCAACTTCACTGCCGTAACGACATTTCTTCGCGACCGCGGAATCGATCTCGACCACAAGCGATTCCTGATCCTCCAGGGCGAAGTCGAGTCGATCGCGCAGATGAAGGCCAAAGCTACGAACGAGCACGACGAAGGTCTCCTCGAGTATCTGGAGGATATCATCGGTACCTCCAAGTATAAGACGCCGATCGACGAAGCAGCCGCGGAACTGGAAACCCTGAACGACGTATGCGTGGAGAAGAACAACCGAGTGCAGCACGTCGAAAAGGAGAAGACAGCCCTCGAAGACAAGAAGAATAAGGCTCTTGCATATATCCGGGATGAGAACGAGCTTGCCGAGAAGCAGTCCGCTCTCTATCAAATCTATATCGATGAGTGCGCTGACAATGTCCGCGTCACCGAGGAAGCTATCCTCCAGATGCAGGAGTTGCTGAACATGGAGCTTGAAAAGCACGAAGGCAATGAGGCCGGCATCAAGGAGATCGAAAAGGCCTACAAGCGCGGCGTCCGTGAATACGAGTCTATGGAGAAGCAGACCAAAGAGCTCTTGAAGGAGATGGCCAAGTATGATAAGGAGGGCGTCAAATTCGAAGAGAAGAAGAAATTCCTTCTCGGGAAGCAGAAGAAGCTGGAGAAGACAATGCAAACAAGCCGTCTAGCCGCGTCCGAGTGTCAGAGTCTTGTCCAGAAGTTTACAGATGACATCGAGAAGAAGACCGCTGAGACGGCCCAGCTCGAGAAAGAGATGAAGGCCGAAGAAGCAGAGTTGAATACAATCCGTGAGGGTCTCAAGGGAAAGACCGAAGGACTGTCCGAACAGATCGCTATTAAGCAAAAGTCACTCGAGCCCTGGAATGAGAAGATCAACAAGAAGCAGTCTGCTGTTGCCGTCGCACAAAGTGAACTCGACATCCTCCGCGAAAGAAGCAATGCTGGTGCCGTTCAGCTCGAAGAGGCACAGGGCAAGATTGCCGCCATCCAGGAGACGCTGCAGATGAAACAGACCAACCTGGAAGAGAGACAGGCCCAGAAAGAGACCTTGGAAGGAGAACTGGCGAAGCTGCAACACGATCTCAAGAAATATGCCGCCCGCGAGCCGGAAATCCGAACGCATGTCTCCAGCGCCAGGCAAAAGGCCGACGAAGCTCGGAACAGTCTTGCGAGCACCCAAAACCGCGGAAGCGTCCTCACAGGTCTGATGCGTCTGAAGGAGTCCGGCCGCATTGATGGCTTCCACGGCCGTTTGGGCAACCTCGGCACCATCGACGAGAAATATGATGTGGCAATTTCAACCGCGTGCCCCGCACTCGACAACATGGTCGTGGAGACCGTCGAGGTCGGTCAACACTGCATTGACTACCTGCGAAAGAATAACCTGGGTAGAGCCAATTTCATCCTGCTCGACCGGCTCCCCCGTCGTGACATGTCGACCATCTACACCCCTGAAAGTGTGCCCCGTCTCTTTGATCTCGTCAAGCCCAAGGATGCCAAGTTCGCACCTGCTTTCTATAGTGTCATGCAAAACACCCTTGTCGCCAAGGACCTGGAGCAGGCCAACCGAATTGCCTATGGTGCTCGTCGTTGGCGAGTCGTCACACTCGATGGTCAGTTGATTGACGTATCTGGTACTATGAGTGGTGGTGGTACCCGTGTGGCCCGTGGTGGCATGTCTTCCAAGCAAGTCGCCGATACCACCAAGGAGCAAGTGGCCCGGCTGGACTCGGACCTCGAAGAGCTGGAGCGCAAGTTTCAGCACTTCCAAGAAAAGCAGCGCCACATCGAGTCTCAAATGCGGGAAAAGACCGAAGAAGTTCCTCGTGTGGATACCAAGATCCAGAAGATCATGATCGAAATTGACAGTGCTAAGCGGAGTCTTACCGATGCCCAACGTCGCGTGAAGGAGATCAGTGCCGAGCACAAACCTTCCAAGTCCGACGCAGCCCAAGAAAATGCCCTCGAGCAGCAGATCGAGGCCTTGAACAACGAGATCGACGACCTCAATGGCCAGAAGAGCGGCATCGAGGAAGAGATCCAAGAGCTGCAAAGCAAGATCATGGAAGTCGGTGGTGTCCGTCTCCGTGGCCAGAAAGCCAAGGTCGACGGCCTCAAGGAACAGATCAGCATGTTGGCGGAAGAGATTTCCGATGCCGAGGTCCAGATCGCGAAGAATGAGAAGCTCATCACCAAGCACAGCAAGGCCCGTGACACCTCTGAGAAAGAGCTGAATCAGATTTCCGAGGAGCTGCAGAAGCTGGAGGACGACGTGGAGAGACAAGCCAAAGATGCTTCCGGGTGGAGACAGAAGGCCGAGGAAGCTCAAGAGGTATGCCACGCAGTAGCAAGAAATGATCCACGTACTAACGATACTAGGCACTCGAAACTCAAAAGGGCGAGCTTCAAACCATGAAGGAAGAGCTCGACGAGAAGGTCGCCGAATTGAATGAGACTCGCGCCACGGAGATTGAAATGCGCAACAAGCTCGAAGAGAATCAGAAGGCCCTTGCCGAGAACCAAAAACGTAGCCGGTACTGGGAGGAGAAGCTTTCCAAGCTCGCTCTCCAGAACGTCAGCGATCTCGGCGAGGAGCAGGAAACTACCGAGCTTCAGACATTCACCAAAGACGAGCTGGACGCCATGAACAAGGAGTCTCTCAAGGCTGTCATCGCGGCCCTGGAAGAGAAGGTTCAGAACACCTCGGTCGATATCAGTGTGATTGAGGAGTACCGTCGCCGGAACGCCGAGCACGAATCTCGTTCCGCAGACCTGGCAAGTGCCCTGGCTACCAGAGACAGCGCCAAGGCTCGCTTGGACGGCCTCCGGTCAGCTCGTCTTAACGGGTTTATGGAAGGTTTCGGTATCATCTCCCTTCGCTTGAAGGAGATGTATCAGATGATCACCATGGGCGGAAACGCCGAGCTCGAACTGGTCGACTCATTAGATCCCTTCTCCGAGGGCATCCTGTTCTCCGTCATGCCCCCAAAGAAGAGCTGGAAGAACATCGGTAATTTGTCTGGTGGTGAGAAGACCCTGTCCAGTCTGGCTCTCGTCTTTGCCCTGCATCACTACAAGCCCACCCCCCCTGTATGTCATGGACGAGATTGATGCCGCCTTGGATTTCCGGAACGTGAGTGGTCCTGAGTCACCCCTTTTCATGGTCTATCTTTGTCTAACTTTTTTAGGTCTCTATCGTGGCTTCATACATTAAGGAACGAACGAAGAATGCACAGTTTATTGTCATTTCTCTAAGAAACAACATGGTAAGTTTGTCTCTCCAGTTCTCCCAAGCCATGCTAATCCGTTCCAGTTCGAGCTCGCCGCAAGACTCGTCGGTGTCTACAAAGTTAATCACATGACAAAGAGCGTCGCCATCGAGAATCGCGATTATGTTAATATCTGACGTTCTAGTCTGTTCAGCATGGCTCTGGCTGGGTATGGGTTTTATGATATCATGGCAGGAGTTGGCATTGAATTCATTGTATCTTTAACAGGCTCCAGCTTGTAGGCACGTAGATTTGTACAGCTATCAGCAACCCGACTGGATCAAGTTCACTCTCTAGGGCGGCAGAGTGCGAGAACGCCAGAATCGCCCGAACTCGAAGTAGTAAGCTGCCAGTGAAGAATAAATTGCAGGTCAACCGACTGGAGTGTATCTGGTTTCAGATCAGTCGCACAGGGGGCTACACAATGATTGATTTCTCTTTGAGAGGCGGATATAGCTGCAAATGGCATATATGCAGCACTCGATCAACCCACCGGCTATGTTAGCACTGTGCGAGAGCTCGACGGTTGGGCCGGGCGTGTACAGAGCTGATCTTTGGTGGGTTCCTGACCTAATGCTTTGTTACATCGAGCCTGCCGATCACTATGTCATAGCGCTTCCAGTCGTCAGCCGATTCTTGGTCCAAAATGTCCGTGTCTGAAATGGCCATATATGCGGGGTAAAGACTGGGGAAAGCTTCTCGGACTTTTTGCCGAATACTTATCGCTCAAATGAATTGGGCTCGAGTTGCACTGCCCCGGAATCCTGAGGTCGTGGAGTTCCAAGAATGCATGCATAAAGGGGCTACAACCTTGCACTGTTTGTCTCTTCTTTGCAACCAACCCGTTATTATAGTCAATTGACTACTCCATATGAAGGGGCCCCGACTTGGACTAGCCACCTTGTGGCTTCTGCGACCCTGCACAGCTGCGGAGCTAGACTTGTCTCAATATGTGAATCCGTTCATCGGGTCAGAAGGCCCAGATGGCTCCGGCTTCGGTGGAGGAGACATATTCCTGGGAGCGACTCTCCCTTTCGGGGTTGTGAAACTCGGAATTGATTCGACCGCGACAAATTGGAGCACAGCAGTGCTTAACGGCGGATGGACCCCTGGAGGCAATGTTTCAGCGATCTCTATGCTCCACGAAAGTGGCACCGGTGGTGCCCCTAAATATGGACTGATTGCTCAGATGCCCCTAGCATCCATGGATGGGGTCAATGTCCTGGATAATCTGACGTATAGCCAACCAAGAGTGAGTGATATAGAGCCTGGTCTTGAAAAATGCTGACCTTCCAGGTCGGCCATGATCGTGCGAGCGTGGGTTACTACAAAACGCAGCTGAAAAGCGGCGTTACGTTCGAGCTATCTGCTTCACGCCACGCCGGCATCGTTGATTACAAATTCCCTGACGGCGAGAAGCATATTCTAATAGATATATCCCATGTATGGTCTATTTCTTGGAGAATAGAACACAGCTGACCTGTTTAGTACCTGCCAGCATCCCCGGGTGACACCGGCGGCCAGGTCTTTATTGGAGGAGAATTGCAGATCGAAGATGGCGGGGCGTACAGCGGGTTTGGGACATATGCCGGAGGCTGGAATGATGGTCAGCTCTGCGAATATAGGCAGTGATCGGTGCTAATGCGAAACAGGAGCGCCGTTTACGGTCTACTTCTATGGCGAGTTTTCCGACAGCCCAGATCAATCGAAGACTTTCTCTGGGATCAACACCGATCCGATGGCGCACTGGCAAACCGTCGCAAATGCAGGGCCTAGCAGACCGTCATTCGAAAACGCTACCAAGGTTACTTCTGGTCCAATGAACAACCGCATAGGGGTGTTGATGAGCTGGAATGATGGGCCTGCCTCAAACATTACATCCCGAGTTGGCATCTCATTCATCTCCACCGCCAAAGCCCGCTCATACATTAGGAAGGAGATCCCATCTTGGAAGCTCAATGACACTGTCGCTGCATCGGTCACCGAATGGAACAAGGATGTTTTCAACAAGATTCAGGTTCCGCTCGATGACTCTGCCAACATGACCCACGTGAGACTGCTGTATAGCTCTTTATATTTCACTCACCTCATGCCTTCGGATCGCAGTGGGGAGAACCCCCTCTGGACCTCGGATGAGCCTTATTGGGATGATTTCTATACTATGTGTAAGCGCAAAAGAGAATGGAAATGCTTCAATTGCTAACGAAATAGGGGACATCTTCCGCTGCACCGTGAGCTTCTATCATATCTTCCAGCCTGAATACTACGAGTCCATGATCCGAGGGGCCATTGATATCTTCCGGTAAGACGACCGCTCTCCAAGCTGTCTCCTCTAACACTCGACAGGCACCAAGGCTATCTTTTGGACGGGTACTCTGGTGGCTCTCTCGGCCTAGTGCAGGGAGGCTCTAATGCCGATAACGTGCTAGCAGATGCATACGTGAAAGGCCTCCGTGGCGCTATCAACTGGACCACCGGGTACGAAGCTATGGTGAAAGATGCCGAGGTAACACCATATAACACATTCAACCCTACCGACCTCTCCGCGAGCACTAAGGAAGGTCGAGGAGCTCTCGACGACTGGAAAGCGCTGGGCTACGTCTCGCAAGACCGCAACACACGATGCATCTCACGTACCGTCGAGTACAGTCTCAACGACTACGCGCTGAGCGTGGTGGCTGCCGGTGAGAAGCCCGAGGACCAGCCGAAGTACCTGAATCGGTCCGCGAACTGGCAGAATATCTGGGATCCAAGTGTCGAGAGCCTGAATTTCACCGGTTTCCTGGCGCCCAAGTTGTCCAATGGGACGTTCAATAGCTCCAGATATGACCCATTGCTCTGCTATGGCTGCGAGTGGACTGACTATACGTATGAGGGTATCCCCTGGGGTGAGTTGATGCCATTTGGATACTGAGCGTTCGCTGATTCCGGAAGAATATTCTTTCGTTGTCCCGCATGATATGAAGACCTTGATCAAGTACATGGGCGGCAATGCTACTTTTGAAAGACGGCTTGACACCATGGTAAGTCGATCGGATGTCTGCCATTCATGTGCTAACCAGTTCAGTTCCAACCCAATCTCTCGGTGCAGAATCTAGGTGCCAATGGAGCGGGAATAACAACACTGATCAATATTGGGTACGTGCACCTGATAGTGCTAGAGATCAACACTGACTGGCCTAGCAACGAGCCCGATTTCTCCACGCCCTATCTATTCAACTACATCAACAAGCAGTACAAGAGCGTTGCCCAATCTCGCCGTCTCGCCGACCAATAGTACGTGAATACGGTGTCTTTGCGAGCCGATACTAATGAGATTGCAGCTTCAGAGACGCAGCTTATGGAATACCAGGCAACAGTGATGCGGGAGCTCTCAACTCCTGGCTGATATGGCAGATGCTTGGCTTGTACCCTGTTGTTACACAGCCCGTGTATCTCCTTAGCTCGCCCTGGTTCCCGGACTTAAATATGACCGTTAACGGCAACCAGACGCTGCGCATCACAGCACGCGGGCTAGACGACGGCATGTACGTACAGAGCGTGAAGATCAACGGGAAGCAGTGGACTCGGAACTGGTTCGAGCATGAGGACGTGATGGTCAATGGCGGCTTAATTGAATTTGAGCTCGGCCAGGATCCAAAGCAGTGGGAAACTGGCCCTTTGCCTCCCTCGCCCGGACATATCTAAAGTCATTTCTGAAGACCGGAGGCAAGAGGATTACGCTTGCATTGGCCAGATCAATATTTTCGCTACTCATCTACGCTTCAGGTCGAGAATGAACTTAGCCATATGAATATGTTGCTTCTGCAATTATCAGACATGCCTAGCGTAGTTGCAAGATTAACAATGACGCAACATGAATTCTTGCATGGTAGGATGTATGAAGAAGAATAAGCTCTTTGGGTTTCCTAGGTTAAGAGAAACGCCACGAATATAGGATACCGATTCGGAAAAATATCGGCAGTACCAATTTGCCAATATGCCGGTATTGACGTGAGGGCAGCCATTCTCGCCAAGCCAAGCAGCATCGCGGGCGAAGAAATGCTTCAGGAGCAAGACTTTGACCTAAGAGCAGCTCCACTGAAGAAGACAAGGGGCACAAGAGAAAGCTGCAAAAGAAGAGGTAAAAAGAGAAGCTTACGTTCCAATAGGCACCAGAAGAATCACCATTGCCGGATGAGATGGCGGCAATTGTTTGAACCCTTTTAGGGCAATGTCGACCAGTAGCTCTTCGGACTACAGCTGATCAAGTATTTCAAGAGTCAGAGACCGAGACGAGTTGAGTCGAGAGACCAGGTTGCTCCGCTGGGCGAGGTAATATCGCAGGAAGCCTCAGTAGGTATCGATTGATTCCGAATCCAGTGTGCTGCAGATATTCCCTCCCTCGTAGAGTCGTGACAAGGCGCTGAAGGGCTTGCGAGGTATTGAATCGCATTGCTATTGATTCGAAAAGAAGGGAGGGATGTCTCTGCACCCAAACCCAAAGCGATCCAAAACGCTATGATTCAAGTCTCAAATAGTCATTATTTGATACACGCGGAGGGCAGTACAGAAACTCGACATCTTGAGTTCTGGACCATACAGGCTTCTCAGACACAGAGGGGATAATGACTACACGGGAAATAGAGTTCTAGGGCGGTCAGATAGGCAGTAGATGGGACAGCAGATGAGACAATGATGGGGGCACTGAAGGGGACAGGAGATGGGGCTATGGAGGGACAGTAGATGGGGGCCATGGAGGGGTCCCAGAAGTACAAATGAGGGACAAGCGAGGCAATAAAGGGGTAGGGCCTTGGCATTGGCGCCATCTGGCCAATAGAAACCCCAGGACCGACCACCGAGCCGTGGGGCTTCATGACACCATCTCGGATCGATCGATCTCATAAGTCAGATCGAGAGAGTTTAGAGTTTTAACCTTGTGGACAGATACCACGTCACGCTCAGCTTAGTGGATACACCTCCGCAATGACGAGACCAATTATCGGTTGAGGGGTAGGACCAGATCCAGTCTATTTAAGGACCCCCGTGCCTGCCGTTTTCCATCCACTATACATTTTCATCTTCCTACACTCTATCTTCCTACACTCTACACAACCACAATGGACAAGCTCTCTGGTCTCGCTTCCAAGTTCGGTGGTGACAACATGGGGTCGGGCTCCAACTCCAACTCCAACTCTGACTACAACTCCAACTCTGACTACAACTCCAACTCTGACTACAACTCCAACTCTGACTACAACTCCAACTCTGACTACAACTCCAACTCTAATAACTACAACTCTGCGTCCAACTCTGACTCCAACTCCAACTCTAACTACAACTCTGCTTCCAACTCTGACTACAACTCTAACTCTAACTACAACTCTGCTTCCAACTCTGACTACAACTCCAACTCTAACAACTACAACTCTGCTTCCAACTCTGACTACAACTCCAACCCTGACTACAACTCCAACTCTGACTACAACTCCGCTTCCAACTCTAACTCCAACTCTGCTTCCAACTCTGACTACAACTCCAACTCTGACTACAACTCCGCTTCCAACTCTAACTCTAACTCCAACTCTGCTGGCCAAGAAGACTACCTGGACAAGGGTAAGTTACCTGCCTAGGGTTGGGAACTCATGCATTCTAATATTGTATCAAGGCCTGGATGCTGTCGAGCAGAAGTACGGTGGCAAGACCCTTTCTCGCGATACAAACGAAAAGATCACCGATGGAGTGAGAGAGCAATTCGAAAAGATTTCTGGGCAGCATGTTCCTGAGAATTTCTCTAACTAGAGATCTCTTTTACGCCTAAGATAGCCTCCCGGGGCCATGGGATGAATATGGGCGTACGTGAAAGATATCATACTCTCCAGATAGTCCAATATCATACGCTCCAGATAGTCCAATACACCAATAAAGGCCCATCCGACTACGGAATGAGGGCTACTGGAATGTCATAGTACGGGTGATTGAATTGTAGACATCATCTTAGAACCGCTTAAACGAAGACAATAGCTCAGAAAGCCCCGAACCCACCCCTGCCCGATTCGTGAACATGTTGTTGGCCCGGCACAGCTGCAGATTGGTGCTGATCTGCTGGGAGATGTTTGCATCCGTGTTCCCATACGCGGCCAAGGCTCGCTCGTAGAACTTCTGGGCAGGTCCATACTCCTTGGCTATGAAATGCAAGTCTGCCATCATCTTCAGCACACACCGCACCTCCGCATTCTGGACGCCTCGGCGCCTCTCCAGCCAGTCCAGATACCGATTCAGCCATGGATAGGCCTCGGCGCGGGAAGAAACGGCCAAGAGTTGCGGCTCCCGTAGGGCGTACATGAGGCCGATATTACTGACAATAGCCAAGCTCATGGGATGCTCAGGTCCAAGGGTCTCCTCGGATATCGCAAGGGCCCGTCGCAGGGTTTCAGAGGCCTTGATGATTTGGTTTGCGCGCGTCAAGCCGCGACCCACCAGGGTCAGGGCTCGGATCGTCAAGGGATGTTGGCGGCCCAGCCCTTCTTGGAGTTCCTGATGAACCTGGGGCAGCATATCGACTGCCTGCTGTACGTCAGGCTGCAGGTGCATCGAGACATAACTGTCCGTCGGGTTCGACATCAGCCAGTCCAGTGCGTCCAGGATAGCGGCAAAAACAAGGATATGGTTGTCTCCGAGCAGACGCTTATAGTTTTCTGCCAAAGACTCTGCGGTTGCGACTGCGTGCTCGCGACGGCCGAGCCCATTGTACGCTAGGGCGAGTCGGCGTCGTGTTTCCAGAGTGTGGAGATGATCTTCGCCAATATTGATCTGCTGGCTCGCTAATATTTTGGCGCAGATGGACTCGGCCTCCTCGCATTTACCGTACTGCATGAGAATCTCTCCGCGGAGACTCTCTGTCCTCAAGGACAGGATGTGCTTTGGCCCCAAGGTGTATTGCGCATTTTCCGAGACCCATTGACACCACTCAAGCGCCTTACCAAGGTAATCAGCTTCCAGTTCGGTCTCGGCGAGGCTGTATCCAACTTGAAGTGTGCTGGCATGGTCAGGACCCAGTGTTCGCAAGCGTTCCTGGAACATTTCGTAGTCGATGTCGCGAGCATCATCCCACCGCCATTTGTTTTTCATTTCCGCACATCTTATAGAGCGAGGATCGTTATCCTGCGCAACGTACACCGTACCGGCAATTTTAGTCTTGGACGGCTGGCTCGCACCGGGAGGTGAGTATGGATTCGAGTGCATCCGCGGTGGCACAGGCGGAGGCTGTCCAGAGGGACGGGGTCCCGGCTGAGGGACATAACCGTGCTCCGTTAATAGCGCTTGGTCTACCAGTTGCTTGATGTTTCCTTTGATGAGATGGTACATGGCACCGCCACGATTCGCTATCTTGCACATCTTCGTATGATCTGCATCAAGCTTGAGCTGTGTCTCGCGCAGCCCAGATAGGCCTAGAACTGCGGACTCTTCGTCGACAATCAACTATTCCCATTAGCCGTCATGGATTCACGATCCATCATGAGAACGTGGGACCTACACCACTTTGAGACCTCTTTCCCTCGATGAAACTGATAACGCGATAGTCCTCAAGCTGATGCCTAAACCTCTCCGACATGTTTCGTGTAAATATGGAGTTATATTCTAAGCTGTGGAGTAAATCATTACTTGCACTGCCATCAGATACAAATCTGGCTATCGAAGCTGCGATCGTCCCTAGCTCTACCGATTTTGAGCCTCTGTGCGGGGTTGCGAAGAAAACAAGCCCAGAAGTCGCCGTGCGGATGGAAGTATATTTCGGGTCTTCTTTGGCGTTGAGGAGCGCCTGTTCAATTTGGTGTCAGAAGGTGTCTCGGCGACAGGGAGGATAAACCTACCTGCTTCACAATGAGGCCCCCGAGACTGTGTGAAACAAAGATGATCTTGGGGGTATTGACTGCATATGAGGGCTTCGCTCCATATCCAGTAGATTCAGCAAGGTATTCGCATGGTCTTTGATGCTCGCGTTCGACATGGCCTGCGCGTCAGTGATCATCGAGTTGTAGCCATAAACAAAGATCCGCGCATAAGGGATATCTTCGGGCAGCAGGTCCCCAGGCCAAAACACCTTGTTGGGAGCCGTCCATGTTTCAAAGGGGTGGTCATTTCGACCATGAGGGTTGAGGCCATGCACGAAGACGAAACTGCCTCATTAGCAACGAATTTCGGGGCTCAGTTAGTTTTGAGCAATCGAGATCTTTGACTTACTCGACCTTCGGCGCATCCGGGATGTAAACTGCTTGCAAGAAGGGGTACTCGTACTCTTCCCCGTCCTAGTGGGCCATATGAGGATAAAACCTTGAACGGCAGTTCGGATAACGTACCATTTCAGATCCCTCTTTCAAGTGCGTCTACTGGGGTGGTGGGATCCTCGTGGGAGAACTGTCGAGGTTGGGAGATGTCAGCTCGCGCTGCCCTTCCCTTGGGAAAGACCGCCGGAAATACGAGATGGCGCGACATGTGACGCTTGGCTCCAGGGCTGAGATGGAGGTGGTGAATAAGCCTCCCGGATGTGCGCATTTTAGGAGAAAAGGCATTGCTGATGCCAATCGCTAAAAATTACGAGGTCTGTCTGAAGCCACTCTTGGCGGCGCTATGCTACATCGGCCACGGTCTGCCTTGCGGACCGCGCTAGCGTCAAATGGCTGAGTCCGCAGTCAAGTCTCCTGCTTCAAGTTGCATGCTAAAAGGTGCAGAGATTACCACCCTGCACTAGCGAATGTCTGCTATCGTTAAGAAGAGAGGGAAGTATATGACGGAATTTGAACGTTGAAATTGTAGCAGTTCTACTGTACCACCCCTGCCGCTTTGCCTGGCGCTGTCTTGGGCGCTGTCTTGAGCGCCGCCCCTGGGGCTACTTTTATCTAGGTACTAACTATTTCAGTTTCAGGGGCCCAGACTCTCCCTCGTACCTCCTATTCTAGTCTAATGTAAGTTCCTAACTTCCAGCGCTAGTTACATCCAGAACTTGCTTGCAACGATTACCTAACTCAGGTACGCTTTCATGCAGAAGGGCCTAGTCTGGATGGCTCGTTGCTCATCTACCATTGCAGAAGCCTGCCAGCGAGGGTAAGTGAAATTTCCGATAAGGACAAGGTTATCAAGATGAGTATACTAAATAAAAATGCTAATAATCCAGATCTAACCACACGAACAGACCCCGAGAATGCTAAGAATACAAAGATAAAGATACTAACCGTGGCCGACGACCCCTAGAGGCACTAGTTACCTCCAAAAACCCTCAGCTTGAAATCACACCGTCAAACTCTCCCGGGGTAGGGAGGGCAAATTGAACTAAACAAAGCTGATTAGCTTGATCCAAAGAGCTGGTGCGTTCCCGGTTGGTACTTACGGGGATCTCCGCTCATCTGCACGGAAGGCTCACTCGGAGCCTCACCAACCCCTCTCCCCACTCCCAGCCTTGTATGCTTTGCCCAGGGCCCTTCTAAATATCGGCTTTTGCCTGGCCAGGGCGCTTCTTGGCCGTGTCCTTTTGGGTAAGAGCCTCCCGCCTCACCCGAGACACCCGACGCCGGCTTACGGGCCCACCACGATAGCCTCGGCCGCGATTTTGGGCCTCTACCTACCTATCTATGTATTAGCATCAATACTACTCAGGAGCAACGAGTCTACTTACCTTTCTCGAGAGGCCGAATAACTCCAGCGACAATTAATGGTGGAGTTCAACCCACTTTGACAGCGCATGCACCACTGATTCCGCCAGCAGGTGGATAGAGGCCGATAATGGAAAGGTAGCTTTGCGAACATACCATTGTAGAGTGAAGAAGGCGGGGAGGGGATTTGGGGAAGGAGAATTGGAAAGAAGTAATTGGTCTCTCGATAGCCGTCTTGGGTAATCTGAGATTTCCAAACCTTTGAAAGGAAGGCATGAGGCTGAATGTCGGGTGTATAGAACCTGGAATTATTTAGAAACCAGCACGGGAACTTCAGAGCTCAAATACTTAAGCCAATCCTTCACCCTATCTTTCATAGTTCGGACAAGACGTTCTTATGCTAAACCGGTGACCGGCGGCAAGACAGACTCGAGTGAGTCCATGGTTTCAGTATGAAATATGAGCTTTCAGTCCATCTCCCCAACTTATATAATATACATGAGCTGGATAGGAGATCTCAGGCGGCTGTATAGGTCGTATAGGCGACGTTGCAAGGAGTAGAATGCATAGGAGGTGTAAGATAATGGTAGGAGAATAGTAGAGGAGAGTTACTAGCCGGTCACTGATATTTCAACACACTCGGAGGCGGCAGGTATCTGCTGTAACTTATCTTCTATTTAGATGCTGGCAGCTGACTGTAGATATCCAAGAACTCTCTCGACTAGAAATTCGCGTGGCTTGGCTTGGTCATCATTGCTCAAAGCATGAGAAGCATTTGGTATAATGGCAGTGTGATCTTCATCCCAGATTTTGAACTTGCCACTATGATCCGTTGCGTCCTTCCACCTCGATAGATTGGTTTCTTTATTTACCGCAGCGGGCACAGCTTGGTCCGCTCCGGAGTAAAGAACCATCAATCTATATCTCAGCAGTCCCTGCTGCTGGATCATACCGAAAGTCTTCGATAACTGCTCATCGCTGAGATCTGCGCTGAAAAGATCTTCCTCTGAGGGCGTCTGCGGGCTATCCGGGCTATAAAGGCTCAGGAATCGACGACAGCTTATCGGCGTATTGGATGGGTAAATTGCAGAAGTCAACTCCAGAGGAAGTAGTGTATCATAGATACCCTGCGTTTTGACCGCCTCTCTTGAGATAGCTTCCATCTGATCGCATATACTTCGCATCTCACCCGGAGATTTACTACCGAATCCATGCTGGATGCACAGTTGTATGGCCTCCCGATCAGACACTGGGGCCTGCATGATCGCTCCATCAAGTGGAAGGCGATCCACGTGTTCAAGAGAAGAGTCGAAGGCTGATCGGCTTGTAAATGGGTTCGGTCGGTACAGGTAGTGTAGGACACATTGGCTACCCGTAGAGTGGCCCATCAGCACAATCTTCCCGTCGCCAAAGTTCTCCGTTTTATAATCTTTGATGTACCGAATGCATTGGGCGATCTCGTTAGTATCCCGATCGAGATGCCCTAGACCCCACGATTGGTACGATGATGTTGTATTGAGAATAAACAGGGACCACTGCGTAGGGAGCAAGGCCTTAGCCAGGTCCGCCATGTAAGAAGTCGTTGCCAGTCCGTCTCCGAGCCCACCGATGAAGACCAGGCTGTGGGGCTTTTTGGCTGCGGCGGTGGTATATTCAAAGGTGACCAGGGTCTCGGTCTAGGAGGCGGGACATTAGCCTGCACAGGAATTGTTTGAGATCTCACTCACATAGTGGTGTAGGATGCCTGGTAGGCCACCTTTGGGCCAGAACTTGGAGTACATTCTGCCTGGCCGGGGTCTTTACACCAGTAGCGACCACAGTGAGTGCTGCTCTGGATGATAGAAGGAGATGCAGCGCGGCTTCGGTTCTGAAGTCGATTTGGAGGGGGAAGTACTAGAAGCGTTGTGAGACCGGAGAATTTAGCGAGCTTGGCTTCGTCAGAGCTAGTCCACAACAAAGCTCATGCTTTCATATGGCCTTATCAGATCCGGCTAATTCGAAGGGCGAGATGAACCTAAGCGGCTGCCGAGATTGTATTGAGATTTCTGTATTAAATACATGTACGAGGAAATACAGAATACCGCCCTCACTGTGCCGTAATCGCGAAAATACATGTTAGTTAGACCCCACGAAAGGATGAACCGGGTGGGGTTCGACTAACTTTAGTGGCGCTAATTAGCAACGGAAAGCCCTATCCGAATGTGATTATCGCTTAGATGATGGGTGGGATTCACCTGACATAATAAAGGCACTGATTTGACTAAAATGGAGTGATCGTGGTCAATATGGCCAATAGGCGTGCCAGTCTACGACATGCAGGTGCAGCGTAGGGTTGATCAACCGTGACTCGGTCTGGGCTATTTGGTCTGCTACATTTCTTGCTATGGCTGCCATGGTAGTTCTCCCAAAATGAGAAATGTAGACGACAATCACCGCATTTTATTAGAGCGGGGATTAGGCGACCCACTTTGGCGGATCTGATAATATCTTCCAACTAATTGACCCATCAGGCCTTTATCAATCAATCGGTAATACGAGACGACAAAGTTTCGCGGGAAGGTAATTTGGGTTGGCTTTCCGAGCTTTTTTTTTTTCCCCTTATTTACGTTCTCTGTCGGCAGGACGCGCTCGGCTCACGGATATGGAAACGTACACAGGCTAGTTCAGCAGTCAAGCCGGTTTCGGTTGCAGGAAGTCCGCAGGAAGTACCCACCGTGACAGTGGAGACCATTTCCAACGTGGTAGAACTCGTAACACAATCTACTCTATATCAGGAGGTTTTACGCCATTTCGGTCAGTTCACGACTAGACCATAACCGCAACTGAAGTTAGATCTTCTGACGCTGGCCAATCCTCAAGCCTCACAACTGATGACAACGGCCGATTGACCCGGGTAGTTGCCAACATGGGTTTCGTAGAAGCTCTTGAACCCCGCGATCAGAATCGACAGGACGAGACGTTCGTGGATGATCTCAACGGCGGAGCAAGCCGTGACGGCTTCTGCATAGAAATGAACGAACTGTCATCCCAAGATACCACTTCAACGGGAATGAGGGACGAAATTGTACTCCTTGCGTGGGCACTTGTTCTCATGCGAAGAAAAGAAGGCGCTCTTCCTCGGTTTGAATGGGCTCACTTAGCTGAAGGCAAGCCAGTGATCAATCAGCTACCCACCGAAGAGGTCTTTCCTAGCCTTCAGCTTACTACCAGAAAGGTTGCAGCATCGATACTGCAGCTGATTCAGAACGCAACACGCACAAAGCACGTTCCAGGCGCTTCAGCTCTGCTATTGAGTTCAAACTCCCTTTCCAAGGACTCGGAGGTAACGAAAAATGAAGTATGTTGGGTTGTGACTCACTCTGGACTTGGTCTGACCGCCTAACAGGAAACAAAACACATCGAAATTCGGTTCAGTGCTGGACAAATCCAGATTCGTACCATTTGGTGCAGCGTGAATACGCTTCCACATACAGTGGCCCATACGATCAGGACCTTTGTCGACACTATCCGTGCGTGTATCGCCAATCCCGAGGAAACGATCGAGCAAGCCCTGCAGGCAACGGAAAGTGACTTTGATGAGATATGGAGACTTTGCCACGAGCTACCTCCGACTCACAGATTCTGTATGCATGAGAAGATATCCGAGCGCGCTCGAAGGTTGGATGAAAAAGTCGGCATTTCATCATGGGACGGGGATTTGACATACTGGCAAATTGATCAATGGTCTTCGCATTTCGCTGGACTGTTGAAGAATAGAGTCCAACCACAAGACGTGGTCCCAATTTGTTTTGAGAAGTCAAGATGGACCGTCATCGCCTTACTTGCCACAATGAAAGCCGGTGCGACATTCGTTCTGATGGACCCAACCCTTCCTCTGGCACGGCTTCAAAACATGGCGAAGCAAGTCGGCGCAAAAGCTATGGTGTCTTCAAGGAAGCAATTCGAGCTTGCAAGTTCAATTCTCCCAGCGGAGAAGATTCTGGTTGTGGAGCGGCAGGCCTTCAAGGCTATTGAACGAACGTGGGAGATCGCCGAGCTGCCTAAAGTCGATCCATCCACTTTGATGTACATCATTTTCACCTCTGGCAGTACCGGTACTCCCAAGGGAGTTCAAATTTCCCACGAGACATATACAAGCAGTGCAATTCCAAGGGCAAAGGCTGTTGGCTACACGGAAGAGTCTCGCGTTCTCGACTTTGCTTCATATGCATTTGATGTAAGCATTGACAGCATGCTGCTTACCCTTGGAAACGGCGGGTGCCTGTGTATCCCTTCGGATGAAGATCGCATGAATGATATCAATGGGGTGATCCGAAATATGAACATTAATTATGCCGGACTGACACCTTCTGTTGGTCGTATTCTGGACCCTGATGTCATTCGCTCTCTGACTGGTGGCCTCGGCCTCGGCGGAGAGGCAGTGTCGGCTAGAGATGCGACAGTATGGGGGAAAGATGCCCGTATCGTCATTGGATACGGCCCTTGTGAATGTACGATCGGCTGTACCGTAAACAGCAGCGCCGCAACTGGTCGTGATTACGTATCAATTGGGCCTGGAAATGGTGCCGTGATTTGGATTGTCGATCCCAACGACCACACTGTTCTGATGCCCGTTGGTGCAGTTGGAGAGCTTCTCGTTGAAGGTCCAATTGTAGGGCAAGGGTATTTGAATGATCCAGAAAAGACAGCCAGCGCTTTCATTAACGATCCTCCATGGCTTCTCGCCGGTCACAAGCAATACGCTGGGCGATCAGGTCGTCTTTACAAGACTGGTGACCTCGGAAAGTATGACCCGGATGGTTCAGGGGGTATTGTGTTCGCGGGCAGAAAAGACACCCAAGTCAAATTGCGCGGCCAACGTGTAGAGCTTGGGGAAATCGAAAGCCAACTCCGAGAGAGATTGCCTGCTGATGTTAATATTATCGCGGAGGTCATTGCCCCTCAAGGTGCGAGTGGTCAGCCTACATTGGTCGCATTTGTGACCTGCCCTGCCATGAAATCAGGAGTTGGCATTAGCATAGCAACCCCTCCAGATGAGCTGAGCACAGTATTGTCAACAGTAAATGTCGAGCTGTCCAAGGCCGTGCCACGTTATATGGTCCCTACAGCCTATATTCCTGTGAACAATATCCCTGTTCTGATCTCTGGGAAGACCGACCGAAAGCAGCTGAGGCAGTTTGGCAATGGCATTGAGCTGCGAGAATTAAGCAAGGGTGGCAACCCCTCGATCTTCCGAAAGCTCAATAAATTGGAAGAACGCATGCGCCAAGCTTGGAGTACTGTACTGAAGCTAGATGTGGGTAAAATCCAGCCCGAGGACAATTTCTTCGCGTTGGGCGGAGACTCCCTAGCTGCAATGAAGCTAGTGTCCGCGAGCCGATCTCAAGGTCTCGATCTTTCGGTCATGAGTATGTTTGCAAATCCATCTCTCTCAGAGATGGCCAGTGTCACCCAGCCATTCGATTCTGAATCACAGCCCGAGGTCGTCCCGTTCTCGCTGTTATCTCAATCTTCGGAAAGCGCCGTGCAAGAAGCTTCCGAGACGTATGGATTTGCTCCATCCGCCATCGAAGACATTTATCCCTGTACCCCAACCCAGGAGTCACTTTTTACGTTCTCACTGAAATCAGAGAAGCCATACATTGCCCAGCGAGTGGCATCCATTCCATCTCATATCCATACCGAAACTTGGAAGTCAGCTTGGGAGAGAGTTGTCTCGGAAATTCCCATCTTGCGTACACGCTTAGCACAACTGCAGGAACCAGGTCTTCAGCAGGTTATCTTGAAGTCTAAAGTAGCATGGAAGGATTCCATCAATCTTGACCAATACCTCACAGCTGATAAAGCCATGCGAATGAACCTTGGAGATGACCTTGCCCGCTACGCTATTGTCCACGCTCAAGATGGCAAGCGATACATGGTTTGGACTATTCACCATATTGTTTATGATGGATGGTCTGAACCTGTCATTCTTCGTCAAGTCTGCCATGCCCTAAAAGACGAACCTTTGGAGATCATGACCCAGATGCGAGATTTTGTCAAATATGTGAAGGACACAGATGAATCTGCTATGCAAGAATTTTGGCGGCGCGAGTTAAAGGGCGCTATTGGACCCCAATTCCCGCGCCTCCCGTCAAGAGATTTCCTGCCTAACCCGGATGGGTTGGTCGAGGGCGACATCACAGTTGGCATCAGCCCTGGCTATCCTTTTACAATGGCAACATTGATTCGTGGAGCATGGGCTCTCGTGGCGTCTCAATATTCAGGGAACGATGATGTTGTATTTGGAGAGACACTTACTGGGCGGGATATATCACTATTAGGCGTTGAAGGGATTATTGGGCCCTTGATCGCTACTGTTCCGGTTCGAGTTCGGGCCCAGCGATCAATGTCCATTGAGGCATTCCTCCGAAGTGTTCAACAGGGGGCACTGGCACGCACACCCTACCAGCACATGGGCATGCAAAATATTCGAAAGGTTAGCTATGATGCTCAACATGCATGTGAAGCTCCTACTGGCTTGGTCATCCAGCCCGAACCAGACTTTGGAGGCAGCGAGCTAGGCTTCGAAATAGGAGACGTTGTACTCGAGGCCCTTCATTTTAACCCATATCCACTCATGATCGGTACACAGATTCGCAAGGGGGGGCTTCCGAATCTGTGCAAATTTCGATAGCAGTCTGGTTCAAGTGTCTCAAATGAGACGAGTCCTTGCCCAAATGCAAGAGGCCTGCACGCAACTGACACAGGATCTTTCGCGTCCACTTGGTAATGTTTCATTCGTCTCAGAAATAGAATTGGATCAAATATGGGAATGGAATGAGACTCCACCTCTGTCTTTCGATCAGGGGTCAAGCACCCTTCGCTCCGGTGAGAACACAAAGTCTGGAGAGAACTACCCTCGTGCTGTTATTCCTTGGGTTTGCGATCCCCGCAACCCATGTATACTATCGCCTATCGGGTGTCTCGGTGAGCTGTGGCTAGAAGGAAATTGTCTTCCTGGGAAGACCGAGTCTTCCAAATGGCTTGAAAAGGGAAGCTCTTCGTTCCCTGGTCGCATAGGAAAACTACAGTCAACTGGTGATATTGTGACACAGAAGGAAAATGGAAGTATCACTTTCGTCGGCAAGAAAGAGAGCATCTTTGTTCAAGGACATGCGGTTAATACTGCCGAGTTGGACATTCATTTGGCGCGATACCTTCCGCCGACAGTTCGCGCAGCAACTGGTATGCTCAGTCCAAGCAAAGATGAGAAGCAGCAAGATCATATCGTGTTCTTGCAATCAAACTCTGCCAAAGAGAAACATACAGAGATTATTCCGACTTCCCGTGAAATGGACCTTCCGAATCAGAAGATCCATTTCTTCTTCGGCTCCGTCCAGCCTCTGTGTCGCATTGAAAAAACTTGACAAGTTCATTCAAGATTCGTTACCTTCATACATGACCCCATCTGCATATGTCGTTGTCGATAACCTCTTCAACACAATGGGAGACGTGAGCCAAAAACAGCTTAACATTATTGCTTCTGCAATTCCTCAGGACATTCTTACCGAGTTCCGAGATGGATTTAAAAAGGCCTGGGAGAGCACCTCCGCAAACGCGAACTTGACTCCTAAAGAAAGAATTTTGCGAGCTGCTTGGGCCAGAGTTCTCAAGATGAAAGAAGAAAAAATCGATCTTGACGACAATTTCTTCCGTTTGGGGGGGTGACTCAGTTTTAGCGATGAAGCTTGTCTCGAGTCTCCGGATGCAGGGACATGACTTGTCTGTGGCAAATGTATTCCAGCACATGCGCCTGGTGGATGCTGCTCAAGCCATGAAGCTGGACCAAACCCCCGAGCACGTCACCGAAGAATATCGGCCCTTCTCAACCTTACACGATGTCGATGTTGACTTGTTTGTGTCTCGAGTTGTTCGCCCTAGCCTTGCAAACGCCGAATGGAATATACAAGATGTCCTCCCTGTGTCTTCTTCACAGGCTATGGACATTAAAGCAACAATCCAAGCCCCAAAGACATCGATTCAGTATACAATGCTGTCTTTCGACCAAGGCATTGTACGAGAACAGCTGTTCGACGCATGTCGAAGGCTTATGGATTCTCATCAAATTTTGCGTACTGTCTTCATTGAGCACGAGTCAAAATTCTACCAAGTGGTTTTGGACAAGGTTGAGCCCATCATAACTAAGCATGTAGGAGGAGAGGATCTAGAGCAATCGACTAAAGAAATTTGCAAAGCCCATGCCGAGCTTGATTACGTGCTTGGATCGCCCTTCTTCCGGGTTCTTCACATCGAAGGGAGAGACGGTCGCGAATGTCTTGTCCTGGGTCTTTCCCACGCTCAATATGACGGTGTGTCGCTTCCCAATTTGCTTCAAGACTTCGAGACTCTTTACACGGGCGGCAGTATCGTGGGTTCAAAGCCGTTTTCGGAGTATATCGCATGGACCTGCGACAAGCGGGTGAAGAAGACCGCTATTGATTACTGGAGTGCACTACTGCGAGGGGCAACTCTGTCGGGTCTCTCAGGCCTTCAAGGACCAACAGTTAAGCCTACAGACCAGGGGATCTTCCAAACAAAGACCGTTGAAGACTTCTATGGCTCGGACTACATCACTACTGCGAACCTTGTGACAGCTGCTTGGGCTTTGATACTTGCTCGCCGACTCCAGAAACCAGATATCACATTTGGGGGCGTGACATCTGGTCGTACTGTCGATTTGCCTGGCGTGGAAAAAGTGGTCGGGCCATGCTATCAGCTTACTCCAATTCGAGTCACCTTTGAATCACATTGGTCTGGGATCGACCTTCTGGAATACGTGCAGAAGCAAGCTGCTGAATCAGCCAGTTACGACTTCCTTGGCTTCGACAGCATTGTCAAGCATTGCACAAGTTGGTCGTCCAGCCAATTCTACGACTCTATTGTCCACCACCAAGACTGGGATGACTTTGACACTATGCCGTTTGCCGGTGGCTCATGCAAGGTGGATATTTTGAATCCTTATGGGGATTCCCCGTACCCTCTGAAGATTGTGTCTTTTGTGAAAGAAGGGCAGGTGAATGTTGGCGTGGTAGGAAGTGAGAATGATCTATTGTTCATCGATTCGGTTCTGGATGAGTTGACTTCGACTGTTCGAGAGTTGGCTGACATGCAACCCGGGGTTCTGCTAGATGCGCAGCTGTTTTAATATTCCCCGCTTCAATACAATTAGAATGTATATTTAGCTTTTAAGTTCGGATTATGAGCTTGTCCCATAAACTCCCCTTTATCCAAAAAATACTCAAAAGGAAACTAAGGAACGAAAAGAGAGAATCGGTACTAGTATGAAAAGTCCTTCCGCACGAAACACCATAGATAAACACTTTACAGAAATAATTGAATGAAAAATGACTTTACAATATTAATCGATATATATAAAACTTTTGATAATAAATGCTCGTCTGTACAGGAAGGAAATCAAGTAGCTACTGTTTGGTGCATAACATTGGCACGGTAGCTCTCTGAGCGCTCAAGCAGCTCCTCGTGAGATCCCTTGTCTATACACTGGCCTGCTTCGATCAAGAAAATTACATTTGCCTTTCGAATAGTGTGCAGCCGATGCGCTATTGCGATAACGGTAATGCCCTTTGCGGCTTTCTCGAGTCCGTCTTGAAGAAGTTTCTCTGACTCTGCGTCAAGGGCACTTGTCGACTCATCAAGAATAAGCAGTTTGGGCTTGCGAACAAGTGCGCGCGCAATGGAAAGTCGCTGTTTCTGACCACCGGAAAACTGATTGCCGTTTGGACCACACATGGTCTTGTATCCTTCTGGGAGAGATGCAATAGTCTCGTGAATGTTGGCAAGTTTGCACGCATCAATGATCTCTTCCATGGTCGCTTCTTGTCCGGGCCTCGCACCGAGGCCAATGTTGAACTCGACTGTTCCCTCAAACAAAACGCTCTCTTGTGGAACAAGGGAGATTGAGTCGCGGAATGATGGGTCGCGTGTTTTTGACACGTCGCGTCCGTCGATCAGGATCGATCCCGATTCAGGAACATAAAGTCGCTCTGCGAGAGATATTATGGTGGACTTGCCTGCTCCGCTAGGTCCAACGAGGGCACAGAATTGGCCAGGCCGAATGTCGACAGTCAAACCATTCAAGACTTTCATATCCGGGCGGGCAGGATAAGCAAAATGCACATCCTGAAGTTGAACACTGGAAGCCTTGTTGCTTTGCTGGATGGACTTGGCTTCCATAGCGGATTCGGCATCACCACTTCGAACGAACGTATTAGGTGTATGGTCGGGAACAGTGCCTCGCATTTTGTCGGAGCCCATCTCGATCAGCCCCAATATACGCGCTGACGCCGCTCGCGCTTGCGAAAGCTCTGGTGCGAGGGCAAACATCTGGCTCCACAGGAGAGCACTAACTAGTAGCGAGAAAACCACGATAAGGAATTGGGTCTGGGTATACGTGCCGGAGATGATCTGTTTCGCGCCCCACCAATATGCGAGTGCGTTGACACAGTTTCCAAGGAAGTATGTAGTGGACTGCCAGAGGCTCGCTTGCAAAGTCACATTAAAAGTCTCTTTCTGGGGCCCCTTAAGAGACTTGCGGTATGTTTTCAACGTCTCATCTTCAAGGGACAGAGATGCAATAGTCTTGATAGATGTGATTGCTTCCACTCCAATGTCAACCGAGGTAGCGTAGGCGTTCTCATGACGCTCTTCAAATTTTCCAAGGACATGGAGCTCCATCAAACCAGCTCCAAGGAGCAGTGGTACCAAAGATAGACAGACGAGCGCGATCTTCCAGGCAATGATGTGAGTTAGGATAATCGCAGCGATGAGGTTGACCGTAATGGAGAATAGTGTGCCGATAACGGACCCACTGAGACCGGCAAGGGCATTCCCATCGCGAGTGATGTAAGATAGAAGCAGGGGAGGCGTTCGGCCGTTTGATTGATGCCACTGCAGGTCCTGCTCGAATAGAGACCGGAATGACAAGACTCGCACAGTATAGACAACTTTCTCAGAAACCCAACCGAAGCCGGCCCAGCTGACGATATTGGCAAATAACTCAATAATGGCAAGAACAAAGAACATCAGACCGTAGAACCGACCTTGTGACTCGATATAGTCTGCAGTGTTGCAAGGATTCAAACTGCCAACGGTATTTCCGAAGATCACAGCCTCGCCGGAGAAAGCTCCGCCCACGATACTCGCGCCGATAAGCGCAAGAGCGATGATCAGGAGATGCGGTCGTACAGTGGGAGCATAGCCTTTGAGAAGAGCCCAGAGAGATTTGGAAGGAGTCTTAGGTTCGTCCTCTGCAGTCTCTTCTTCGCCGGTGGGGGCGGGGGTTGCTGTTGTAGTAGGAGCCTTCTCATCAAGAATATCAGGCTCGGTCGACTCAGACTTTTCGATGTCCCCATCCGTAAGAGAACTCTGATCAGATCTGCTCGCGCTGTCGGCACCAGAAACCGTTCCGCTCTTATCAGTACTGAGGGTCTGCAGCTTCACCAGTTCCGCATAGGATCCGTCCTTCGCCATTAAGGCTGCGTGGTCCCCTTGCTCAACGACGTGGCCTTTGTGCATTATAATAATATTATCCGCATTTTGAATTGTTGACAGACGATGGGCGATGGAAATGATGGTTCGACCAGTGGCGATGTTATTGATAGCCTGCTGGATACGCTGCTCGCTACGAGAATCCAAAGATGCAGTCGCCTCGTCAAGGACAAGAACTGCAGGGTCTCTGACGAGAGCTCGGGCAAGGGAAATGCGTTGCTTTTGACCACCACTGATGAGTCGACCGCTTGAGCCGACAATTGTCCCCAGTCCATACTGAAGACGAGAAATGAAACTCTCCGCGTCTGCGAGCCCGGCGGCCTTTTGAACCAAATTGACTATTTCTACGACATTTGTACCGCGTTTTGCAGCCTCCGTCATAAGATCCTTGCCTTCTCTGAGATCAGCGGCAAGTTCTTCCAGATCGCAGCCGATAAAGGTCTCTTTCAAGTGTGCATGGGACGGGTTGCTGGAGTTCACCAAGCCATGAGCAATGTTCTCAAGCAAAGACCGATCTAGTAGTGAAGGCTCTTGCTGAACGAGGCCAATATGGCTTCGAAGATCCCTGACATTGAGTTCATGAAGATCGTGATCATCAAAGGTAACCTGACCCTCGTTCGGGTCATAGAGTCTGGTAACAAGACCTGCGATCGTTGACTTTCCACTTCCGGAGAGACCGACCAGAGCTGTGTGCTTTTTGGCGGGAATGGAAAGGCTGATCTTATCGAGAACGGTGACTTCAGGACGAGACGGGTATGTGAATGACACATTTTTGAATTCGAATTTGCCTTGGGCCTCCGCAAGTCGGATACCTTCCGTTGATGTGCCGTCAATCTGAGGGACACGGTCAAGGTCTTCACGCAGCTTGCTGTAGGATGCAACGGCTTGGATGAACAAATGCAAGAATGGCGAAACTTGACTGAAAAGCAAAGTAGCTATAGCGGGTCAGTCGCGAGTCTCATGTTGTTGAATTCATACATACCTTCAATCAGAATAAAGATCACAGTAAACGTGGCGCCAACAGTGGCACCAGAATGGGCCACGGACTTACTAGCCTGCCAAAACGCCAGACCGTTCGCACCGTATGCGACAAAGTATAGCACGCCAGACTGGATTCCCACAGCTACAGCTTTTTTAAGGCCTTCGCTTTCTGAGGACTTGAGCTCTTTCGAGAACTTCTTTTCCAGTCGAGTGTTTGCACCAAATGCTTGGACGACTACGATGTTGGACAAGGCTTCGGATGCAATCGACGCCGCGCTAGCGGCATAATCTGACATGAGTCCGGAATACTTTTCGATGTAATGGCTTCCAACGAATGACATCAGGAGATATGCCGGAATCAAAGAGAGCAGCATGGCAGCTAGTTTCCAATCCTTGATGAAAGCCACAATATATGCGGTGATAAAGAAGGAAACCGCCGAAACCACAATTCCCACTTTCTCAGATGTCCCAGATCGAATCGTCTGGATATCACTGTTCAGGCGCGAGGCGACTGCGCCCGGTGGCAAGTTGTCGAAATAGGAGGGCTCTTGTCGCAGGAGGTTCTTCAGGTAATTCTCGCGCAGACGTTGCGCTAATCGCGCCCCAGTCATCGTCCAACATGTCAGGTGGATGTAGATCAACACGAACTGTGCAATGGCGAGGTATACAATCAAAAGAATTTCTTTATTAATAGATTTCTGGTCCGATGATTGTGACGCTGATGTCGCCGTGCCTTCTCGCACCGAACATGTTGCCGAGTTGAAATCATCGAGTAACTGACCAAAAATGATGCCGATTATTGGGAAGGGTACACCAGAGCCTATGGAGCTAAAGAATCCCACCACTAGCATGGTCAGATCCAGCTTTGAAGGATTGCATGCCACGAGGAGACTGGCATAGCCGCTGATCTTCTTGAACCATCTCATGACGAGCAGAATTGATCAACTCGGCACTCCACACCCTGTAGATGGACCAGGAATCGTGCGACGAGTTAGGGTAGAATAATGTTATACTATACCCGCCAATTTCCCATGCACAGCTCTGAGATTTGTGTGAAGTGTTAGAGGCCAGAGCTCGAACAGAATGTTTCGGATCTTAGTTCCAATCTTATCAATCAGTCAAGACCACAGTGGAACCGAAAAGCCACCGTATCCATTCCGCATGAGTTCTGGAACCGTAGCCAGAGCCACCGGTCTTGCACGCCTGATCGGATAGCCCCATATCCGAACTGCCCTCGCGTCATGGGATCTGAAAAAAGTCGCTAATATCTCTCGGTTTCTCGGGAATCGGGTCCACCAAGATATCAATAGCGATGATCAGATAACTTCCATCTACCCACTTCGCTTAAGGCAACCCCATAGAGCAGCAACCTGGGAAGTGGAAGATGGAGACGCGGTCCAGATTAGGAAGTGTTGACGACCGTTTGGTGATACGCATGTATACGACATGACGCCGCGTATTACATACCGTGACTAGCGCCAACCACAAAATTACGTACATTCAGCTCCTGCCCTAAATCCATCGGTTAGTTTCGTGGAAGAAGCACATGGCTTAACAAGGAATCTGGGTCGCCGATATAATAACGTAAGTGGTTAAATGAGTCGGCGCTTTCCGCGATTTTGATTGACCTGGCAAATCAAGAATTTCAGCTCGTAAATTGCACTCTGGGCTTGCGTGGCGCTATGGTTTGCCCTCTGGATAGGCTATAGCCGAGATCAGGTGTTCTAGCTATCAATCAGTGGAGTTTTTTTTGGGCTGAAATTTGAAAGCATTGTCACCTATAAGGATCCAAGGTTTCCACGTAGGATCGTCTATCTTCTTTTCCTCATCTGTCTTGTCTGTTACGACTCCATCATGGCAGTGGCTTCTAAGATCCGCTCTGCCTTTCGTCGCCAGAATACCGATGAGTCTGCCACCTCAGTCAATATGGCAACCACCGAAGAGCCGAAGGGAGAGGTTCCTGTTGATGTTTCCGCAGCCGAGAAGAATGTCAACGACGGGGAAACAGCCCCGGAGATTCCTGCCATCAGCGATGATCTCCAGCAAGGTGTTCGCGATGTCGCGGCGATTACCAGGACTTGGTCTAAGTGGTCTTTAGCCGGTGTTTTTATCAAGTATGATATATAAAAGAATTGGACCATAAAGAATATAACTAATAAAATCTTACAGCATTTGGCTGCTTTACTTTGTCAATGCATTCCAGAGCAATGTCGTCAACAACCTGATTCCGTATCTTACCAGCGACTGGCAGTCTCATTCCCTCCTTACCTCAATTTACGTCGTCTCGGGTGCTATTACTGCAGCATGCTACATCCCCATTGGGAAAATCATGGATGTTTGGGGGCGTGCAGAGGGATTTCTTCTGATGACTATTGTTGCCACGATGGGCCTGGTCATGATGGCTGCGACCCACAATCTCGCAACATTCTGTGCCGGTTATGTGAGTTCACCGGACTCAATGTCCCAGAAGCAACCTTTACTGATCCAATATCGATAGGTTTTCTACAGCCTTGGCTTCGGCGGCATGACCTACTGTGTCGACTTGCTTACTGCTGACGCCTCGCAATTGAAAGACCGTGGTCTTGCATACGCCTTCACTTCATCCCCTTATGTTATTACAGCCTTTGGTGGCTCGAAGGCTTCCAACGAGATTCTCAATGGAATGGGTATGCGTTGGGGTATCGGGATCTTCGCCATCATTTTCCCCATCGTTGCTTCGCCCCTGTACTGCATCTTGAAGTACAACCTCCATTTAGCGAAGAAGCAAGGTCTTCTCGCTAGACAGAAGAGCAACCGCGCCGTTTTCCAGAGCATTTGGTTTTATACTGTTGAGTTCGATGGTACGTTTCATGATCTTGCATACTGGACCTCACACTAACCAGTGATCAGCTTTGGGTGTTCTCTTGTTCTCGGCCGGTCTTGTTGTCTTCTTCCTCGCATTTGACATTGCTGGAAGCGCCCCTGATACCTGGGGTACCCCTTATATCATCGCGATGCTTGTTGTCGGTTTTGTGATGCTCTTTTTCTTTGTCGCTTACGAATACTTCTTCGCGCCCAAGCCGCTGTTTGGACAAGCGTATCTGTGGAATCGTACTGTGATCGGTGCCTGTGCTCTTGACTTCACCTACCAGCTTTGCTATTACTGCTGGAATTACTACTTCACATCTTTCTTGCAGGTTGTGAATGATCTCACGGTCGCAGAAGCCGGGTACGTTAGCAGCACCTTCGACATCGTCTCTAGTGTTCTCCTGATCGCTGTTGGCCTTTTGATCCGCTACACTGGTCGCTTCAAGTGGCTTCTTTGGATTGGTGTTCCTCTGTACATCTTCGCCCAGGGTCTGATGATTTACTTCCGTCGCCCTAACCAGTCTGTTGGGTACCTCATCATGTGCCAGGTTTTTATTTCCATTGGTGGGAGTGTTTTCATCATTTGCGAGCAGCTCGCTATTTTGGCTGCAGTCGATCAGCAGTACTTCGCCATGGCCCTCGGCTTGCTCAACTCTGTCGGTACTGTCGGTGACGCTGTCGGCGCCACTATCTCTGGTGTCATTTGGCAGAACACCTTCCCCAAGGCTCTCAAGATGTATCTTCCAGCCTCGGCGATGGCAGCGTTTGATGATATTTACGAAGACCTCGATACTCAACTGAAATACCCCGTTGGAAGCAGAACTAGAGTTGCCATTCAACAAGCCTACGCCTATGCACAGACCCGCATGTTGGCTGTCGGTACTGGCGTAATGGTTCTGTGTTTTGTCTGGGTGTTGATGATCAAGAACTTCAACTTGAAGGACAAGCCTCAGGTGGGAGGTATTGTTTTTTAAGATATTTGGCAAATCTTTGAAACCCTTGTCAACTTTGTCAAGATAAAAGTATGGTGGATGATGGAAGCTTTGGGCTTGTGATCTGGGTTTAATGCATAATAGGGATATTAGCAAGAATTCTGTATAAACGCATAGAATATCTATAAATCAGAATCACCACTCAGTTTTTGACCAACTTCAGCTCTAGTGCCGATAAATCATGACCAGGGTAGCGTCACTTGAGGTAAATCCGACATTTCCAAGACTGCGACTTTGCCGCGCGATTGCGATCTCGATCGCCTTTTAAGCCTTCAGGCATATTGCTGTTACGATTACGGGATTGAAGGGGAAAAGATTTTGAAGCACGAGGGGCTTTCATTATAACACTAATACTTAGAGCTTCGCATTCCAAGCTGCGCGATCCGCAGATTCTAATGGCCGTTCGCGCCCATCCCAAAAGATAGGACACAGCTGGAACCACTTCTCTCGGCTCACAATCGAGTGCACAGATCTTTTATGCCCAAGGTCCACATACTTACCAATAGTCAGGCCTTGTGAGTTCTCATAGGAGAGAATGGTTGAGCCAGTGGCGCGGGGCTCGCCAACAGCATTTGCAGTTCGGGGGTCGTCCAGAAAACAGTAATGGATACAGCTGGAATACCATGCGTTTACCCTCTTCGCACCGCGAAATGACGCATCTCCAACAAGGGAGTGGCGTCCACGGTCATAGTCTCCAGCATTGTAGTGAGCGCCATAGTGGTCCTCCTGCGAGTGGTCTTAGCCTCTGTTTGTAACTCTCAAGCGCGAAATTCTCACCTTCGCCCAGTAAAGTTCGTAGTAGGAGAAGCGACTCTCGTTGAAACGTCCGAATAGACACAGGACGTGGGGATCAAAGTGGAGTTTGCGCAGGTACTCGCGATGTTCATCAAGCGTGCCAGTCTCATTCCAACCCTTCGCAACGCGGGGATCATTCTGCCAAGTATTGAAGAGTTGTAGATGATCTGGGTCTTCCCAATTCACTACCTCGAGCGAAAAGTGCTCGTCAACTTCCGGAATATAGCGACTGTATGCAATGGATCCAGGATGGGGCTTGGGGCGACGAATTGGGTGGCGCGCGTACACCGGTTCTTCGGGGAACTTGTTCGTAAACTGAAAATTTTCTGGCCAAGCGGGATATTGCGATAGAGGTTCTCTTACTGGGCCATCTGTGCCGTCGCCAACCACCCAGATAGGACGTGGGCCCAAGGGAGAAGCTGCGCCCTGCCAGAAGGCGCTTCGGGAAATCAAGATTTCTTTTGTCTCTTCCTTGGTGAAATGCTCCAAAGCACCCCATGGTCTCGGGTGCTCAACACCAAGGCCTGTTGCCAGAAGCTCCGTCCGAATGATTTCTTCGCCTGTTCCAACCAGTTTCACGCGGAAGTACTCATTGGTCGGATAAGCCAAGAATATCGCATGAACAATTCCCCATATCTGGCCCAACGTCGGTGTTTCCTCAGTCCATTGGAAGATAGTGTGAGGGCTGCGACGAGCTCGCGCCCATGAGCTATTGTCGTTGGTCAATGGAAGCTCCGTACCCCCAAAGCTCAAATCGCGCCACGATAACGTTGCAAGATGTAGTTGCTTTGGCAGAGGCCTCCCTGATTCAGGCTGTCCTTCAAAAGAGAGGATACGCTTGTCGTCGATGCATTGTACTTGGTAGGAGGTAAGGTAAGGGTGAGGAAGTTTGACCGGAGTATAAGCATGCATGTGCGGCGTTGACATATTGGCGATCGGAGGAACACTCTGCCTGTCCGGAGTTGTCAGATCGCGGTGCAGAACAGGATTGGACTACTCTTAAGGGAATTCCGTTTAACTGAACCTAGATCATTCTTGTTATCAATTTTTCAGAATAACAATAGTCGTATCCATATTAGGCGACGGAGCTTCGGTCGGAAGAAGCTCCGAGCCTGAAGCTCCGAGCCTGGGGCTCACCAATATAAGGGAACATGTTAGTCTCGGTTTAGAAAGAAGGCAAAATTCAAAATCTGGGAGCCCAAGCTTCTTCCCTGCTCGCTCTCCTAGTTCACTGACGGTCTAGGCCGTGGCATGTGTCATTTTTTACGAACCTAGTAATTTGGCCCGAAGAGGTCCCTCGGTCCTAAATGGATCCACCTGGGTTCCCATTTATCAAGTCCCAGAATACGGAAATAGTATGGAGTAAAGGGTGGTCCTGCTTTTTGTTTCATTAGACTAATTTTCGTATATGAGGTAAGGGCGCGACTTCCAGTTTTGTAGAGCACACATCACAATGACCTTACGATCAAGACCTTCGACCTATGAACATTTTCTCCTCTCCTTTCCCTGTGAAAGGGTCGTTCAAGTTACTTTGAACAGACCGGAAAAGCTCAATTCCATTACAAAAGAGACGAGCAGTAAGATTGCAGAAATATGGGACCTTTTCGATCAAGATGAGTCCCTATGGGTTGGAATCATCACAGGCAGTGGAAGGGCGTTTTGCACCGGAGCCGACCTCGGAGGTAGGATTCGCTAGGATGACCTTTTGTCTACAAGTGCCAAGCTAATCAGCAATACGGCGATTAGAATGGAATGAGATGGTGCGTTCTGGCGTCGTGAATGACATGTCCCCGCCAGGCCTTGCCGGTCTCCCCCGTCGAAGTGGGAAGAAGCCCATCATAGCCGCCGTCAACGGGATATGTATGGGCGGTGGGTTTGAGATGGTTGCCAACTGTGATCTTGTGATTGCCTCCTCTACGGCTACCTTTGCTCTGCCGGAAACAAAGCGCGGAATTGTGGCAGTAGCTGGATGTCCCTCGATTGACGCGTACTATCGGCCTGCAACGTACGATGGACCTTGTTTTGACTGGTCGCACGGTACAGGCTAGTACATTATACGACTGGGGCCTCATCACCCGCCTTATCGACCCCGGCACCAATATTGCGCAAGCTGCCGCCAAACTCGCCGGTCAGATATGCCAGAACAGCCCCGATGCAACAATTGTGGGTCGCCAGGGTGTCCGCCTAAGCTGGGAAGCAGGCAGTGCCGAAGACGCGGTGACTACCCTCGCCAAGGACTGGTACCCGCGGCTCTGTGCTGGAGAGAATTTTGCGGAAGGGATCCGAGCATTTGTGGAGAAGAGGTCACCCAACTGGGTCAATTCCAAACTGTGAAAGAAACTAGATTTGGCAGGTCATCTTATCAGATGCGGGCCCATTTGATTCTCCGCACCCGTAATATCGTGCCGTGGTTCGTTTTTTTTTTGGCCCCATCGGAAAACAGGGGTCGGTACCAAGCTCCATAAAACTATAGCAGCTGTAGGATTAGGAAATTTAGACGGCGTGAGACAAAGGTCCCTTGGCAGCATTCTTAGTTTGCGTTTTTGTTAACTTATTTTGGGCACAGAAGCACTGAGCTTCTCTCTGGAAAGGACGTCGCTTCCGTTGGCTGGACTGCATGGTATTATTACCACTGTAATGATACGGTTCGTTCTTTCTGTAAGTTACGCCATTGGTTCATAACGTGTAATGAAACTAGTCTGGTTGTCTGGACAGATTCGTGCCCCCCGGGTTTGCCATTATCTGATCAAGAGCTTCGAGGATCCACCTGAGCTGGAGCCGAGGTCTTACTTCGTAATGATTAACAGGCGTTGACAGACGAGAAAAGGTCTAATGAGCTTGCTTCGCTTCGACACGTCGCATCTGTCTTGGCCTTTTCTTTTTTTCTGCAGAAGTATATGCATGGGTCCTGGAGCAAAATGCGATTGGCAACAGCAGCGCCACCTTTATGAGTCCCAGAAGACGTAAACTGTTTATTCCCTGGATAAGTTCTACTACGAAGGATGATGCCGACCGGCAAGCAGAAATGAATATTGGGAAATGGGCGTCTCATGTTGGAGGCGACGCTTGCGGCTGAGCTTTTTCTGAAATAACAATTTGGAAGATATCCCAAGGCACACCTAGTATGATACATAGATCCGAAAGCGTAGACATCTGTAATCCTAAATGAAACGGCATCGTGGTCATGAGTGTGGTTAAAAAGGATTCTGACAGCCATGAATTTGATGTGGGGCGCACAAAATATACCATTGAATAGCTAGGCCTTTCAGGTATCTGGCTAGCAGCTGATGGGCGAGCTCAGTGCGTTGTTTGACGGCTTCCTTACTCAAATTGCCTCCCTGAGTTGTGCCTGTTGAACCGTAGCTATAAGTCTATCCGCCAGCGTTGGAGGTGTAGGCAGGGATCTCCACACCAGGAGGCGAAGATTGCATCGAGATCTTCCTGAGGACTACAAGAGAAGATCTACCAATACAGACTTTGATCTCAAGAGTGCAAGCACGCATTCGGCAGATTATTGTTCCAAATGAACGCCCACAAAGGATGATCGCACGAGTATACCCAATAATATCAAACCAAACTATTCCAGCAGAGGCTAATCTGTCTACCCTCGGAACGGTTGGGTCGCACTCCAGGGCCAAACTCTCAAAGTCCCGGCTTTCTAGCTGTGATCAAAAAACGATTACTCCTTTATGCATGGCGACTGAGCAGTAGTCCAATGCCTTCTCCATGATCTCAAACAATTGAGTAACATATGAAAATCAATGAGCTCTTATCGTCCATTGGAATGCCGGTGCTAGCTTTGTCTCCTACTGCCTGCGAAAGCTTGTGGTAAGCCATAGGCTCCAGGTCAGTTCATTTGAGGTGAAAATGTTGTTGCATCTAGGAAAGGCGCCGCTTACGATCAAGGCCCAATGAGTCCACTCATGACGTTAGAACACCTATATCACCTCTATGGCCTCAATTGAGCCCGTAGTAGGAGTAATAGTAGTATTGATTAATGTCCAGTGGAGCTGGCGGTATACACCGCCGGCTCATAACTTCCTTTTGGGGCAAAAGGGACGTGCTGAACTAAGATTCTATCTTTGCCATTTCGGCAGCTAACAGTTGGCAGAACTTGTTTTAGACGTACTTTCGCCGGATATAGTCCCAGAAAACAGCCTGAAATGCACATACGACCATAGGGTGTGGAGAACAGGGCTTCCCGTCCGCTCAGCCGTACTTAAGCCACACGCCGGTCAGTTAGTACTATGGTGGGTGACCACATGGGAATCCTGACTGTTGTATGTTTTTGCTTACCAGCCGGACCTCGTTTGTCCGGCAGAAAACCTCCCCTTCAGGTACTTCACCTTGCCTGCCTGAACCTCCTGAATACCCCTTTATTCTACACCAAAACTACCCCTGTACGCCTTAAAGCGAACTCGGTCATGAGAGGCCTATGTCTCGCCTTAAACCCTTTTTGGCTAATGTGTATTCGCGTCTTCGGTCTTTCTTCTTGGCTTCCTATAACCTCTCTCTCTCGTCTAATCACATCCTACATTCTTCTTTTCCTATCTGCCCAAATAGTCTTCAGTGATATTTCGGATCCCACTCAGATCTATGTGGGTGATCTCCTCGCATGACAGTGTTTCAATCGACTGGTTCACTATTGGATTGTAGTTCAGTAAAGTTCCGAATTTTTATCACGGACAACCGCCACCCGCCTTTAGGAGAAACCATTAGGGGTATTTGGTTATCATCAAGCAGCCAAGAATCAGGAAATAATGTGCATACGAGTGTCTTGTTCCTAAGTCAATACCAATGGAGGTTCACGATCCTCCGAGTGTGTACGAGATTCGCTGTCATAAGTGGCAACGGCAAGTGATGATAAGGGGAAAATAAAGTTCAGCAGAAGGCAGAAAAGGGTTGCTCCGGTCAGGAAATTAAAGGATACATTGTTGCCCCGTCGTCCCATCGTTATTATAAAAGTGCAGAAAAGTGCTCGGCTTGATTGAGAAGATTTGAGAGAATGGAAAGCAACCAATGGTGCAATAATTGAATTATATTCTTGACATTGCGCAGCCTGCAAGCTGTCCTCTTCCCAGATGAGATTACTCTTTCGGTCGTGATCGGTAGAGAGTCAATTGGCAGCATACAGTACGGTGAGGCTCAGTAATGGGGCTCAGAAAACACGAGTCATATATGCGCAATATATCACAATAGGACGGCTGAATCTAGCAGTCATTGCAGGGAGTAGGACCACAAGTAGCCGGCTGGCCTTCCCAAGAAACACAGTACGGGAGGTTTGAAGGACAGTCAGCGTTGCTGCTGCAAAAGATTGGGTCTCTTTGTATAAGGCCTGGACGTAGAATTTCGTCAGCAAACCCGAAAGTTCAATGTGTTATGGAATACATTGGAGAACGCATACCGGCGGCAGCGAGCCCAGTGAGGGTAGTAGCAACTAGAAGGGCGAGGAACTTCATGGTGGTATGTGTGTATATAGAAGTGCCGAAGACTTGAGATAATGGTAATGTCGGGAGCAGGAGTTGAGGACGTTTGGACTTGGTTGCTTGTTTTTCAAGGGAATGATCAGGTTAGGATCCATGGGGGGGGAGTGCAGCTATTTACCATTTTCTCCAGGCCGTCTTCTGCTCATTAGAATTTGGAATTTGGTCCTAGGCAATGCAATTGCCCGCCTTAGGAACCCCAGCCTTGCAGAAAAGGATCTGAAGCTGAGAACATCGGATGTTCATATCGTCCTTTTGAGGCTACATACAGCTTTGTTGGGTGGCCTGAATATCTATGGAGCTAATCAGGGTTTGAGGTCCTGGGTGGCCTGAATGTCTATGGGGCTAATCTGGGTCTGAGGTCCTGCATATCACTTCTACATAGGCTTCTGCATAACCCAACTTTGCCGAACCTTTTGCACAGAAATACATAGATATGCCAAGACATTCTTATTTAGGGTTTGTAAAGCTTATTTTGCATAAAGTTGGGTCGAAAGTGGGTTGAAAGTTGGGTTTTGGGTCGTGATCCTCGACCCAAGTTGGGTTACAGTAGCATTGCATAAGTGTGGACGGGTGGTCTCTAATTTGGGGGCGGGTTTCTACACCGTTTTCACCCTGCCTTTTACACGCTGTCTCCTGAAGTGCGCATTTCGCGTTATTATTTTGAGTGGGAACTGCCAGATTTGGCTGGCACCAGTTGACCAGGCAAGATCATGGTATTCGATGGAATTCCACTGTAGGGTTCCGGTCTGAACAAAGACTAAAGCTTACTCTTTCATCTAAACAGAGAACCTCTTTTATAGGGGAATTCGTCAGGGGTTCGGCCTCAGCTCGGGTTTCAGCTCTAACCCAACCAATAAGATGTAAGAAAGTCTAGTGGCCCCGCTTTCATCAGTACTGAATGGTACGACTTCGGCTTGAAGGATCTCGGTATATCCTCGAAGGCGCTTTCAACGCCGATTCGATGGCGTTCTGCCATCTAATCCCATTGTTCCTTGACAATATTCTGACTGTAGAAATAGGAGAAGTCTGTCACGGATTCCAGCTAGAGGGTATACTATAAAAGGCGTGCCTGGGCATATCCGCACCTCATGTGCAGATATGGTGGTCTTTTGGCTCAGCTGTTGGAACATTAGCCCAGGGATGACCCTTCACAAAATTACGGATGGAAGTTCTTTAAATGCGGACTTTTCAATTTTCCAAAGTGTTGTGGATATTCTATAGATATCAGTAGAATTGCAGCTCAAATTTCTAGTGTGAAGCCTATTAATCGATAGGCTCAGATATGGGGATAGGATAAGACTGAAGGAGGCCGATACTACTACGAGTTCGGAGAGGAATACTCGATGGTAGCAAGATAATCAAACTAATCGCTGGTGAATCCTTCGGTTCCCTTCGCGATTGCCTTATATATGGCGTGGTTTTTCTAACGAGCCCCTTCTGTGGGTCTAATTCATACAAATAGGGGCATCGAGCCTTCCTTTGAATATCTCCGCGGTTCCCGCGGCTCCCTCGTGGCTAAACAAAGCGTGTCGTGACAACTAGGCCTTAACTTTCAGCTCAAAAACAGGGTCCTTAACTATGCAGTCAAATAGTGTAGTTAGTTAGACAGCGGCCTAAAATACTAGGCCTTAACATTTAAGGTTATGGTTAGGGTCAGGGTAGGTGACGTTGGACCCTGATCCTTCTAAGGTACGGGTAGAGGTTCCTGATCTTGGATCCGTTGGGCAGATGAGTGCCAGATCTAGCTATAGCCGAATTAAGATTGTAATTATTTGATCAATACAACACTATTACATGAAAAATACTGGAGGAAACATAAAAATAATGTATACACATTGAGATCATGAGTCTTGGCATATTTATGTTGTTTGATATCTATTGGATATCTGTAAATATCCAGAGGATATGAGGTCCATATCCAAATCCGCAGTTTATGGACACGGACTGCGGATATCCTTGGACATTACGGATCGCGCCGCAGTCTAGTCTTCACCGCGACAAGGCTTTATGCCCGCTCTAATATGTGGAAATAGTTCCTTAGTTACGGGAGCACTTATTGTCGGTTGATGTGGTACCACGAAAATATCAATATATGGTAAGTGAACAATCATTTAGATCATATGTTATGGTAGGGCTTCGAAATCAGCATGAAGGCTGAGAGGCCTTGGATATGATTAGCTGTGCAGTATCTCGAAAGGAACTGGTTGGTCAGATAAGGCGGCCTTCGGCTAGGTATCTCCTTTCATAAGTTTGACGGGCCAAGATCAAATCAGCGGCGCCCTGCACCCCTCCCCTCGGCCCTTGCACTTTGGACTCTAGACTCGGAGACTCGAGGCCTGGCAACCCATTGGGTGACTTGAGCGATCGGTCATTTTATGTATGAGAAACACGAGTCACTTGGAAATCAAAGATGTCTCGGTCCAATCAGAGTTATTCTCGCTGATTATGTTTCGGCGCTTGGCACATGTAGCTTCCCCGCATAATGGCTTACGCATCTCGTTATCTCATTTCCGATGATAGGCGACAGACCCGGTCCATAAGTGGGCTCTCTTTGGGCGCTTCTTATCTGATACGCTGGGTTATCTTTGAAGTGCTGTGCAGCAGCTAAAGGAACAAGGTACCGTCGCATGTTGCGTGTCAGATAAGGCGTTGTGTTCGTCTTCGTAGTACTAGTATCGACTAAGATGGAGGGCGGCAGAAAGTCCCCTGGTATCGGGGGGGATCGTATTCAACACCCTTCGTTTCACTCTCCTTGGAGGTTGCCAAGGTGGGTTTCCCGAGGCTAACAAGCTCAATTCAGAGATAATTTCCTTCATTGTTGCGGGATGTCCTGTCCCTGAGGGGCACCAAGTGGGATCTTCACCAATCTTTCCCAAATGCGGCTTGCGGCATGTTGATGTCCTCGGGTTTTGATTGGCTGATAGTGAATTTAGCAGGCCACGGGCCTCGCTCGGGGAGCCCTAACCAATCAGGGTCCCCCGTGCGCCAGTAGCTTCGAGGTAAGCGATGGAAATGGAAAGCGCAAGAGGCGAGGGAAACACGGCAAGAGCTTTGGAGAGTAATCGACCCCTCTCCCTTGTCGCCTCTCGTGCCTCTCCTCCGAGCCTCTCTTCACGCGCAAACTTTCGATAAACACATCCAACAATGGATGTAGAGTCGTCCGCCGCCCTTGCTTCGGGCGAAGTCTCGAGCAAGGCCAAATATCCCAATAGCTCTGCAGTAGCGGACGAGGATCGCTCGATTGACCAAGGCGATGTCCTCGGTCAGGAGAATGTGGATCAAACACTTGCGGCCAAGATGAACTTGGTGAACGACGTAAGTTTGCCGTCGGCGAACAGGTTTCAAGAAAGACAGAATGCGCAAGACTATGTCCACTCACACAACACTTACCGCTAGGCAATTGACGAAATCGGGTTTACCCCTACGCATGCGAAGTTGTTTTGCCTGAATGGCGGAGGTTACGCAGTCGACTCATTAATACTTCTGCTGCAGTCCATTATATCACAGCAAGCGCAGTATCAGTTCAAGCCCAAATTTGACACCGGATTAACGATTGCCGTCTACGTTGGTATGCTAGCTGGCGCTCTTTTCTGGGGAATATCGGCAGACTCTATCGGCAGACGTTTTGCCTTCAATGTCTCTCTCTTCGTCTCTTCCATCTTCACGATAGTGGCAGGCGCATCTCCCAGTTGGATAGTGCTGGGCGTGTTTACGTCCTTGAGTGCATTCGGAGCCGGTGGAAATCTGGTGCTCGATACAACCGTATTTCTTGAATATTTGCCGAGCAGGCATCAATGGCTCTTGACTCTGATGGCCGCGTGGTGGGGTAAAGTTACTCAATCCAGATACATTACAAAGAAACACACTGACATATGAGTATATATAGGCCTTGGCCAATTGATTGCCGGACTTTTCGCTTGGGCTTTCCTCCCCTAATTATTCGTGCGACGCTCCCCTGCCGTATGCAACAATGATAACAATCAAGGGTGGCGCTATGTTTGGTACACCTCTGGTGCTTTTGTCTTCGTCCTTTCCGTTCTTCGAGTGACTATTATCCGGCTGCAAGAGACCCCCAAATTCCTTTTGGCAGAGGGAAAAGACGAGGAAGCTGTCCAGGTTTTGCAGAATATCGCCAAGAAACACAATCGCCCATTCAGTCTTACTGTTGAGCGCTTGGCAGCCTGTGGAAGCTGTTCTGCAGTAGGTGATACAAGTTCGGGCGGACTCTTCCGGCGACTCATTTCTCCAAAAGAGGTGGTTTTCCATTTGAAGGGTCTTTATGCAACCCGCAAGATGGCATTGTCCACCTCTCTAGTGTGGTTCTCCTGGCTGCTTATTGGACTAGCATACCCTCTGTACAACGTGTTTCTGCCCAAATACCTTGCGACCCGTGGAGCCAAGCTTGGAGAAGGAAGCGACTACATTACTTGGCGCAACTACGCTATCAACAATACTGCGAGTATATTTGGCCCTGTGTTAGCGGGTGCCATGTGTAGCTCGCCATGGTTTTGGGGCCGTCGGGGCACGATGATCATCGGCGCTTTGGTGACCATGATTTTCTTCTTTTGTTATACTCAAGTACGCACCGCCGCGGAGAACTTGGGATTTACGTGCGCGATCTCATTCTGTTTGAACATCTACTACGGTACTCTATATGCATATACCCCCGAGGTTAGTCTCCGATTATCCCTCAACATATCCCCCTTCCATTCGCGAGTCAATCAATAACACAAAACAGATTTTCCCCTCCAGCCACCGGGGAACCGGGAATGGAATTGCAATTGCCCTGAACAGACTCATGGGTATTGTTAGTGCCATTGTGGCTCATTATGGTAATGTAGGTGTTTCTCTTACCCAGTCAATTTTTCAATGCTGATTACTTTATTAGACTGCTACCTCAGTGCCAATTTATATTTGTGCGTGCTTATACATTGTGATGGCTATTGTCGCTGCAGCCATGCCCTTTGAACCATTTGGTCGCCGAAGCAGTTAGATTATCGTAATATAGCTACAGCAAACCCAAAAGCCAAGTTCTTCAATTGCTCTCCTCTTAGGCTGCGGCTGAAAGTCGAACATCCGTGGTGGGTTGGTTTTAAGGTGAGCAAACTTTAGCTCGTTCTTTACTGCCTTTGCAGCCATCACCAGTTCGCCCAGGGCCGCAATTAATTGAATCGGCTAGGACGTCCGGCGTGAGGTCGAATTCAACAACAAGCTGTGAATCGCTTAGATATCAGCTACCTAGTACTAGGTATATAACTGATAATATGTTTGAGTTGAGTAAATCGGAACCACGAACTTGAATGACTAGTCTGCCGATTCACAGAAGCCTTCTCTATTGTTCCAGTACTAATACTGGCGATACGACATGATGCCAGGTTCAATTTTGATTTGAACTCTTACAATGAGAAAGCCTTGACGATAACGGAATCATTAGTAGTACGTAACTATAGCTAGTTAAGTATAAGCGATAGGTTCGTAAATAGCCAATCGAAATTCTTTCGGACTTTTCTCCGATCTCAAACTCAGGCTAATTAGTCACGCTTATCGCGTTTTCAAACCCAGAGGTTGTGGCAACATTCGACCTTATCAACGACGGAGTCGGATTAGTCCCCGCACTTGCGAGTAGCGACCCCCCATTTGCTCCCCGAACTCCGAGTCGTAAATGTCTTCTCTCCACGTAATATCATTGCCATGACCACTCTTCTGAAGAAGCCACTGAAGCTTGCGTTGGTGCAACTTGCATCGGGTAGGCAAAACCCTGGAATCTTATGATCTTCCTCCATAATTCATTGCTAATGGTAAACAGGCGCGGACAAGGCCGCTAACCTCTCCCACGCGCGCAACAAAGTCCTGGAGGCAGCCAAGGCGGGCGCTCGTCTCATCGTGCTCCCTGAATGCTTCAATTCTCCATACGGCACGCAATTCTTCCTAAATACGCCGAGACCCTTGACCCCTCTCCGCCAACGAAAGAACAATCGCCATCCTTCCACGCTCTTTCCGCCATCGCCGCTGAAGCCAACGCGTACTTGATTGGCGGCAGCATTCCAGAGCTGGAGACCTCAACCAAGAAATTCTATAATACTTCGCTAGTTTTCTCGCCCACCGGGTCGCTGATCGGGACGCACCGCAAGACCCATCTCTTTGACATCGATATCCCGGGGAAGATCCAATTCAAAGAGAGCGAAGTGCTATCACCTGGGAATCAATTAACCGTGATCGACCTACCGGAGTATGGCAAGATCGGCCTGGCGATATGCTACGATATTCGGTTCCCAGAGGCTGCCATGATCGCCGCCCGCAAGGGCGCGTTCCTCCTGGTGTACCCTGGCGCTTTCAACACGACCACTGGGCCGTTGCACTGGTCGCTTCTTGGGAGGGCTCGTGCCGTGGATAACCAGTCATATGTGGCGCTTTGCTCTCCTGCTCGGGACCCGGAGGCGGGCTACCAGGCATACGGACATACTCTGATTGCGGATCCAAGCGCAAACATCTTGGGCGAGGCGCAGGAGTCGGAGACTATCATCTATGCAGACTTGGATAACGAGACTATCACGAGTGTCCGGAAGAACATCCCTATCTATACTCAGCGTCGCTTTGATTTGTACCCTGATGTCAGTGGGGAGGCTTCGAAATAGACAGTAGCACCAATCCATGTGACATTCAACACTTTCAACTTCCAGGGTTCCCTAGTTAGCTCTAACTAGTTATCTCGAACAGTTTGTGTAGTAAGCAAGGCCAGCTGGAGCCCCGGCCAAGTGGACACCTAAGGCGAAAAGGGCCCATATTAATGTCATGTGACCTAGCCAATCGAAGCCGCCCGCCGTTCACCGCCCACATAAGCGAGCCACACTCACCCGCGGCCACAAATCCAGAATTTCCGATCATCGACCAATTTCCGCCCACAGTCGACACCGACCCCAGCAGTGAGTCGCCCTCCACAGAACACTTTCTTACCTTGCGACACATCACTCATACATCTCTAGAAAATGTCCAACCCCACCGCCGGCAAGAAGGGCCACTCGGCCATCGACGACGTTGTGTCCCGCGAGTACACCATCAACTTGCACAAGCGCGTATGTTGAACATCCAAACCTTCCCCAAAGACTGTGAATGTGAACCCCTGCGGAGGCAAATGGACAGAGAACACACGTCTCCTGAGATATGGAGTCTTTGATTCTTTCTTCGGAAGGTCATTGATGTGTGTGCGTGTGTGTAGGCACGATGAAGTTTTCTCTTTTTTCCCACCTTCGCTTCTCTCAGGGAAAGTTGGGGGGGAAAAGATGAATCGCTTTGTCGGCCTTGACATCACAAAACATCTTCGACCGACCTGTGGGCAACCACTGGACGGCCGCTCCCTCCTCGACTGGGACACCTGCGGGTCGCCTCGATCGCGCAGCGGCATCCAAGAAGAAGAAATAGTTTTATGAAGTCCACCTCCATGGCCGCGGCCAGCAGAACATCGCAGAGCTTGCTCAATTGATGCTTTTCGGGCGGAAGACTAATCTCGACTTCTTGGTGATTTTTAGACCCACGGTGTTAGCTTCAAGAAGCGCGCTCCTCGCGCCATCAAGGAGATCCGTGCTTTCGCTACCAAGGCCATGGTGAGTCCGCCGGACAACTTTCCATACTTCTGTCGATACTGATTAATTGTCCAGGGTACCAAGGACGTCCGTCTCGACCCTGCCCTCAACAAGAAGGTCTGGGAGTCCGGTGTCAAGGGCGTTCCTTTCCGTCTCCGTATCCGCATCTCCCGTAAGCGTAACGACGAGGAGAATGCCAAGGAGAAGCTCTACTCCCACGTCCAGGCCGTCAACGTCAAGTCCGCCAAGGGCCTGCACACCGCCATTGTTGATGACGCATAAGCGCGCGATCTTCCGGCGTTTGCTTCATTGATTCCATGTTACGATTGGGGTTCGGTCGGGGCTTTCAAAAATAAAAATACCACTTTGTTCTATCAACACTATTTCCCTTCGTAGTCCATTCTATAGAATCCCCCCTTATTGTAGTCGAGACGCTCTTCCAAGGTTTCAATGGAGCAACAGATAAAGATGGCGATTCTTATAGGTGTTTACAGCGTCCACATTCCAAATTATGATTCCAATGAGAGTTGGAGTTGAAGATTTCACATCAGACATTTTCATGGTAAAAAGTATATGAGATTCATTCTAATGTAGAGTATTCATATTCCGGGACAATTTCACCATTAACAAGCTGTGAGAAAACTCCGAGTCTATATAGCGAGCGTGTTCCCAGATCCGTTACTATAGGTCGGTCATTGAACCCGCGACGTCCCGCGTCCTTGCATTGTGTGCTATCTACAGAAATGAGCATCTGGTGAGCTCAGTCAGAAATATTTCCTGCACCTGGGCATTGTGTTGGAATGTCGATGATTAAACCATCACGCGAGTGTGGGGGAGGTATTCTGCCGTGAGCTGCACTGATGGACCCCGACTCGCCGTCGCTGGTTATATAAACAGTCGCGGGGACCCTTGAGGAACCAACGCCACAGCTGTGCTATCCGGGTTGCATCTTCGACGACAGCCATGAAGATCGTCGGAACTGTCATCACTATAACATTTATAAAGCCAGATGATCCTGCCAGATTATTGGCAATATTTCTGTCTAACTCTCATATCAAATTTGCTCTAATTTACAGCGCGTATTCATGATGCTTAGACCATTTGACGGAAAAGGAAAGAAAATTGTCAAGTGATGTGAAAAGAAGGGTATACAGGAATGAAGAATGTGCGGCTGCACAATATATATCAAGAAAGTTAAGAGGCCGAAATCCAAGCTTCTCACTCAACACTGAAGTATGCAATGGTGGAAGAAAAAGTTCCGAGGTTGTCAGAAACCTTGGCCAAAGAAGTGCCGTCCTGGAGGATCATGTTTTGAACACCCACAGTGTTGAGGGCAAAGACATTAAGAGCGCTAGTCGTACCCTCCACGCTGAAGATTTCACTCTGGCAGTTTTCGGGCGAAGGGAAGGCAGAGCAGTCGGTGCTGTAGTCGTTGAAGAAACTGTAGAGGCCGGCACCGTAGATGGAAATGCTCTTGCCGTCAAGAACACGCAACCCGTAGGAATCGCAATTTCCACTAAGGCACTTGCTGTAGTCGGGGTCTTTGAGGCTGGCGTTGGAGGGGAAAGGACCGTGGTTGACATCGGGGTTGGGCATGTAGTATCTGTATGGTGATTAGACCTGGTCGAAGGTACAAGGTACAAGGTTCTGGGGTTACCCACGGAGTCTCAGTCTGGAGGAATCCAGCGACGATGTCACTGGCGCCAGCAAAGTTGTACTGGTAGAGGAAGTGATGCTCAACAGCAGTCCCCCAGCTAGAGATGTATTAGCGTATGCAAGTCATCGTGGTTCCGCTGGAAACTTACAGCCAGGTGTTGCTTCCTTCAACGAGCAGACCACGGCCAGAGAAGACGGATATCTGAGTATTGTTGGAGTCATCAATGTCGTGATCGGCAGTCCATAGCCAAACATTCTCCAAGTACGCCCCGCTAGCGCTGCTCGTGATATGGAAAGACATGTAAGCAACTTCACAATTCTGGGTAGGCTGAGCGGTCTTGGGACATTGGGAAACCTGTTGGCTTGAACCATCAAATCCACCAATGCGAGTGTGTACATCCCAAACTCCAGCCCCAGAGTCCGCAGCCAGGTTCCACTCAATTAGAACAGCACCGGGAGCAGAGCCCTGGGTGCTGACGATAGTGTCAGTCCACTCGATCGAACCCTTGTCACCAGGCTTTCCAACTTGAATAACAGGGGTAGGGTTCGACACATCAGAGAAAGCATCGCCGCTAGCCATGATTACAGGGTATGACTCTCCAACGACCTGCAACCCAGGAGGGAAGTAAAGAGTACTAGTGACCTTGTACGTTCCCTGATCAATGAACAGAACATTGCCAGAAGATGCTGCCTTGGTAACAGCGTCTTGGATAGCAGAGGTATCGTCAGTGGTACCATCACCCTTCGCCCCAGCGTCTCTAAGACTGGTGATGGACGACAAAGCGACGGTCTCAAACTGCGGTTTCGACTTGGTGTAGTAGTTAGAAGAGCCACTAGCAACCAAGCCACTGGGACGGGAGGGAGCAGTGTAAGTTCCCTGAAAGCTAGTGGGGCCATTAGGGGTGTATTTGTGTCCTTGACCCCAGGCGGCGATAGTCGTGGAGCCACCCTCGAGGATAGTGTTACCGGTAGAGCCATTGACAGCCACAGGAGTGTTGTCGAGGACAACGTTCTCAAGGATGAGACTGCCGTTGGTTGAGTCTGAGGTTTCCCAGGCAGAAGAGATAGCTGCCTTGCAGCCTGAGATTGTGCTGTCTAGCACAACAGCAGAGCCAACGGTCTGAGCGCCGGCACCGCCGTTCTCGAAGGCAAACCCAGTTGTGCAGTCAGAGATACTGACGCCCTGGTAGGTCCAGCCCCAGTTCCAGATTTGGGAGATACCAGTCACAGCGCCTGAGATAGACAGGTTGCGCATAGTGAACTGCTGGCTTCCAATGTTCAACCCATACAAACCACCGGTGGTGGTGACATCGGTTAGGAAACCACCCGAGCCTACCATCAAGTCAGATTATACTCTTTCGTGCAAGGAATGAATTGCTACTGCTTACCGTTCTCGATGAAGATGCCTTGGTGCTGGGTGCCAGCACCGGAGCTCATCGCAATCTCTACATTCTGGATGCTAGTGGCCTGACCAACTGGCCAGTGGATACCAGTAGCAGCAGTAGTAGCTCCAATTCCAGTCAGGTCGATCTTCAGGTTCCGAATTTGTCTATAGAAGACATTGGTGGAGGTCCAGCCCTGGTTTCCGGAGGGCTGGTATTGGTCGCCATCAATCACACCCAGTCCAGTGAAGCCGGAAGCAGCCTTGATAACGGGAATTGAGTTGGGATTGCCAATGATCTGCGTGAAGTAGTAATCGATGATTGGGGCCGAGACAAGGTAAGTTCCCGCAGGGAAGTATACAATGGCGGGTGTGGTTGTGGAGGTCTCTCCGCCAGCAGGACCAAACCGACCGCCATCACTGATGGCCTTGTTGATGGCAGCGGTGTCGTCAGTGGTACCGTCGCCTGTTTCGAAAATAAGTCATCTATCCAGGGCAAGTTGCCTCCAATGTTCTGGTGTAAAATATACCTGCAGCTCCGTAGTCCTTAACGTTGCGGAAGACCTTGTATCCAGACGGGTCCGGGTTGAATGCCGCAACCCCTTGATGCTTGATATCCTCCAACCAGAAAGAAGCCGCATCAGCCTGTACCTTGCTGACGGCCCCTTTCAGGTGACTGACGCTGGAGGAAGGAGTGGGGGTTGCGGTGAAAGATGCACTCGAGGTACTGAACGAGTGGATCGGATGGCCTGGATGGCGGTGGTTCTCGCCACGAGCCTCGTGAGGGTGCGCCTGCACACCCGCGAGCAAGGAAAGACCAGCGATTACTTTAGCAAAGTACATGGCGTATTCGCTAAAGTGAGAGGAAGGTTCGAGGGTAATGGAGATCACGACATTCACCGGAGTACACGAATGGCGCTTCTTCATAAGTTATAACCCTTAAGGAGACGCCGCGGAATGGGGCTAAAAGGTCAATGTGATCCATGAGACGCCCTGGCACGTCCAAGCCCAAAGCCTAACCTGGAACGGAGTAAATGGCATACGCGCCTTTTCTTCTTAGCTTGAGACCTTATGTCCATATAATCCTACCCCGGAATACAACTTGAGACGGGGAACCAGATTGCAAATGACCCTTTCATTCCAGACATGACTAGGTCCAGACCAGGCCAGATCCCTTTACTTCTCGATGCCGGCATTTGGCTGTCACGCTGGCCGTCTCGCCTCATGATCTTAATGGGAGAACTGGGATAAGCCGTGTCGATCGCGCCCCAGGGGGTAACACGCCCCTGTCGATTTCCCCATCCGCAGTTGCCAATAGGAACCAGCAGAGCCACCATATCACATCATGCGTGCGATGAAATGGGACTAGGCCGGCGGGAAAGTGTACAAACGGATCAAACTGTGACTACTTGCAGAAGCTATTTAGCGCCACGCATAAGGACAACTGCGACTCAGGGGTCATGCTTAGTGTCACAGGGGTAGAGTAAGCATGCAAGCCAAATTGCGCTTGCGCTGCCTCTACGTGGATAGCCTAGTCCATGCACTAAACATTCTGAAGGATGACACCAGACTCTTGACTTTTGGTTGAACTACGACGGGCGCGCGACGGTATGTACGTCTGGGAAATGAGGTAGGATGATCAGGAGCGGGTTGCCCCGCGACTCAACACTAAAGGGAGGCTAACAGCGACTAAATGTAGAAAGCCCGATCCCGATTAGATCAAGGAACATTCGTAAAGTCAGAGGAGCCCACGATCGGTGGAGTTAGGACCGTGTCCTCGCCCCTCTCACATGTAGATCGTCCTCCAAGCTCAATCTCATGGGCTATCGTTGTCGGACGTCGAATGGCCGGTTGTTTCTCCCATAACGGGTAATAGCTGGACATGCAAATATCTTCAATGATTTCGGTCAGTTTCACCATGGTTTTGAAGATCTCTAACTAGGCAGAGCTGGTGGCTAAGGGAGGGAGATCTATGAATACCGCGTTCCATTTGCCGCTGTCATAAGGTAGAGAGGGACAAAGCCGCCGGGCGACAGCTGAAACATTTGGTCTGAGCAAACAAAAGAAGGGAGAAACTAGACTATTCTTCCCTTTCCAAAAGACTAGAGACTTCAGGTGATATATGTATATTGGCTCCGGGAGTTCATGCACGAATGTGTGCAACCACGCGATCAAAGTCGAGTCGCTGGTGCTCCGTGCACAATCGGAAGCAAACCATGTTCGGCGGGTTCAAAGACGGACTGCGCCCTGGAGGGCGAAGTCATGGATACTGCTGTCTATGGTGTTCCGTAATGCCCCATCTCATCCGGTTTCCTCGTTCTTTGGCAGCAATCCGATCGTCTGAAAGGCGAGGGGCCTCGGCCAGCACATTGTCTTTCCTTGTTTTGCGACCCCAGTGCCAAGGGCCATATCACGTGACTATGAGCATTTGCTGACTGTAAACTACCTCCGCGCATCATCAAAAAAAAAATATCCCTTCATCTCTTGAAGCCTCATCTACCCGCTCCCCTCACCTGGGTCTTTTGCTTGGACAGTCTTCTCGGATAGAGGAGCCACGTTGGTTTCTTCGAGCTTGCGTGTTCTTGGTCCTCCGGTGATTGTGGGTGTTGGCGCGACGGGTCGCGATCAGGGTCGTGTCACGGAACTGCGGCGGACCGCGAACCCTCATCCAGTCCAACTGAATGCTAGTCAACGTCTGCGCTGCCTACTCGATTGAGCATCACTTCCGGTTCCCGTGTCGCGCGTATTATTACCCTTCTTTGTTCAGCGCTAGATATCACGCTCTCCTCGAGACGAACGACTTCCTAACTCTCGACATTCGCTCAAACAACTTCACCACCTCGGCGCTCACTCAGCTCAATTGGTCTTTTGCGCGTCAAACTATAAGTCCATAATGTCTAAACGCGAGGCTTTCGGTGATCACACTCGCCGAGAGGACATGGGCGCAGGAATGGGGATGGCGAGCACACCAGATGACAAGCCCCAAAGGGCAACTGCGGCGCAAATGGCCAGCCGGAGGTAAGTACCATCTGTTTTTCTTTTTCTTTTTCTTCCCCCATTCTGTTTGTTTTCGAAGTGTGTGGTGGTGGGAGTTGGCAAGACTGGGGCTGAAGATGAGGTGGTCGCGGGGTACTCAAACATTTGATTTGGGCAGAGCTGAAGAATTGCTTATGGAGAGCATCGTGTTGGGTATCTGCCATTGCATGCTCTCCTGACACTGTGCTCGCACCTTCATTTGTTTACGTTTATTCTCACCACTTCTTCTTGTCTTCCCTTCTCCTCCACCGTTCGTATCACCCGCAAGTTTGCCGTACCAACAACTTATGCTGGGTTTGCGGATCATTCAAAACTTCTCTTATTTGCGTTACGATGCCCCTCCGGACGGATCGTGACATCTCGCCCTCTGGGCGTGCCACCAAGAAGGTACGCGTTAGAGCCGGCGAGATGCCTCCTACAGATGCCTCCCATGCCCCCGTCGAGATGCTCGCTCTAGGCCCCGAGCGTAAGGCAGATCACGCGTCAACCGAGTATGAGAAGTGCACCTTGCGTGCTGTTGTGACTCTATAGCTGACTTGACGTGTTTGAACAGAATCAAAGATCTGAAAAAGCGCCCTCGAGGTCCTACACGGGGTAATTTGTCGCAACAATCCAACCCATTTGAGACATCCGGGAACACTCAGTCTGCCCAGTCTTCTATGAGCCAGCCTACGTTCTCGTTCGGCGCTCCATCGACAGGCAACGGGCTCTTCGATAACAAACCTCAGTCTCAGCCTTCCTTCTCGTTCGGCGCCTCACAGAATGCCTCTCCTGCACCAAGTAGCGGCTTATTCGATAACCCATTCCAGTCCTCTCAAACTCAGCCTGCGTTCTCGTTCGGCGCCTCACAGAATACTGCTCCTTCAACTGGCCAAGGGCTTTTCAATAGCAAGCCTTTCCAGTCCTCTGAAACACAGCCTTCTTTCTCATTCGGCAATTCCCAGGAAGTGTCTTCCGCAACTAGTCAAGGGATTTTCGATAAGCCTGCTCAGTCTTCTGACACGCAGCCTACATTCTCGTTTGGTGCTACCCAGAAAGCGTCTCCTGCACCTAGTCAAGGGCTTTTCGATAAACCTGCCCAGTCCTCTCAACCTCAGCCTTCCTTTTCCTTCAGTGCCTCACAGAATACGTCCCCTGCCACTGGTCAAGGACTTTTCAGTAATAAGTCTTTCCCGTCTTCTGAGAACCAGCCTACATTCTCCTTCGGTGCCACCCAGAAAGCGCCGTCCACAATTGGCCAAAGCATTTTTGATAAGCCTGCCCAGTCCTCAGAGAACAAGCCTACATTTTCGTTCGGTGCCTCACAGACCGCGCCTTTTACTACTGGTCAGGGACTTTTCGATAAGCCCGCCCAGTCCTCAGAGAACAAACCGACATTTTCGTTCGGTGCCTCACAGACCGCGCCTTCTACTGCTGGTCAGGGAATTTTTGATAAGCCCGCCCAGTCCTCAGAGAATAAGCCTGCATTTTCGTTCGGTGCCTCACAGACCGCGCCTTCGAGTACTACTGGCCAAGGACTTTTCGATAAGCCTGCCCAGTCCTCTGAAACCCAGCCTACATTCTCGTTTGGCGCCTCACAGAACCCGTCTCATGTAACTGGCCAAGGCGTTCTCGATAAGCCTGCCCAGCCTCCTAATATGCAGCCTACGTTCTCATTCGGCGTCTCGCAGAACGCATCTCCTGCGTTTGGTCAGGGGCTCAACGGCAATCCTTTCCAGTCTTCTCAAACACCTCCTACATCCTCATCCAACGCTCCGCAGAACGCGACTCCTACGACTGGCCAAGGGCTTTTCAGCCAGCCCGTTGCAGATAGTGCTCCCACTGCAGCCAGTCCCCCGGCTGCAACCAGTGCTCCCGCTGACTGCATGCAAATGTCTCCGGACGCGAAACCTCAGTCAACGCTTGCCAACCCATCGTCTTCATTCCCGAGTCGAAACATTTTTGGGGACTCGAACGCATCTCAATCGTTCTCTCCGGAGCCTTCTCCGCAACCCAACAACCCATTTGCGGGCATAAATTTGGCTCCCAAGCCTTCGGAGGCTGAAGTTCCTGTTCCTGCAGCAGCCTCCGCTGTGGATGCGTCCGCTCTTACCCCTCCTATCGCTTCAGATCCTTTGCCTAAACACCCTGCTCCTCAAACTGTGAAAGAGCAAATCGCCAGTATCCCCACGCCTGCCTTTGATGATGATATCAGTCAACAGGCGAAGGATAAGTGCGAGCTCGAGTGGAAAAAGCGGACATTAGATTTGGCTTTCAAGCACCAAATTGCGTCGATTGATCCTGGTACCCACACTTTTGACAATACTATCGCGTTCTACCTGAAAGTCCGTGATGCCCTGGGTAAGCCGCTTGTATTAGACGAAAGTCTTCGATACAACATGCAAGATGCTCGCCCTGAGAGTACCGAGCCCGCCGAATCTGAATTGGACTCTGAGGTCGCCACGCCTTCCGTTGTTGAGGAACCGAAGAAATCTGACACTTCGAGCATATTCGCGAAGTCATTCATGTCACCTATCTCTGCACCTAAGTCTGATACTAGCACCGCTCTAGCTCCAGCACAAACTGCTGATGCTAGCCGGAGTCTCTTCGATCGCATCACCCCAGCACCTCCCAAAGCCCCAAATGAGCCGGCCAAAGCCGCAAACCCCTTTGCTCATCTGACCGGGGCGACCGGCCTTCCCCGGCCTCCTACCTTCCCATTATCTTCTGGCGTGGACTTTTCAGCGCAGTTCCAGCAAAAGGCCAAAGAAACTGAAGCCGAAGAGAAGCGGAAGCGCAAGGCCGAGGACTACGACTCCGACGAGGAGGATGAAGCCGAGTGGGAGCGGCGAGATGCCCAGAAGCAGCTTGAAAAGCGCGCCAAGTTTGAGGGTGAGGCCCGCAAGAAGACTGTTTGGGTGGAGGGCGAAGGCTTCAAATTCGTTGAAGAAGAAGCACAGTCCCCATCACCAGTCGCTCCTGCCGGCTCCACCCTATTTGGTCGTGCTTCTCCCGCTTCTCAGGACGTCGGCGCGACGAACCCATTCGCTCATCTCTCTGCGAAAGCCGTCCCATCTCAGCCGGGGAAAGCGACGGAGAAGGCGGATGAAAAAGCTTCCATGCCACCTGCTTCTCCCGCTACAAACCCATTTGCCCAGCTCTCCGCGAACGCCGTCCCGTCTCAGCCGGCAAAACCGACGGAGAAGGCGGATGAGAAAGCTTCAATGCCATCTGCTTCTCCCGCTACGAATCCATTCGCCCATCTCTCTGCGAAAGCCGTCCCCTCCCAGCAGGAGAAGGCAGTTGCGACACCTGCTACCGGCGCCACGAACCCATTCGCCCATCTCTCTGCGGCTGTTCCCTCCCAGCCGGAGAAGGCGGTTGAGAAGGCGGTTGAGAAGGCAGATGAGACTTCCACCGAACCCGCAGGTGAAGATGATACCTCTGCTGGGTCTGTGTTCAAGGGCCTGGCTAATGAAACGGCTGGAGAAGAAGACGAGGACCTCGTCTACACCTGCCGTGCCCGCGCCTTTAAGTTGGAGACGGGCTGGACTTCTCAGGGTACTGGAGTTGTTAAACTCCTGAAGCACAAGACCACCGGGCGATCTCGCATTGTCCTTCGCATCGAGCCCAGTGGTAACATCGGTCTGAACACGTTTTTGAAAAAGGAGTTCGACTACCAGAAGTCGGGTAATTCCGTCCAATTCATGGTTCCAGTTGCTGATGGAGCGCCAGAGCACTGGGCGATCCGCACGAAGGCAGAGTTTGTCCAAGAGTTCCACGAGAAGATTGAGGAGATAAAAAATTAAGCTTAGGACCTTTTCATGTACAATAGAAGAGCAATGAGAATTCGAATTCGACTGATAATGTTCAACCAAGGCTTTTACCCCGCGGGCAATCTTGATTATCGACGGAAGGCCTTGGTCTTGGTCTTGATCTTGAGGAGTTCACGGCGTCTGCCCGTGAAAACTGGGAGTACTGATTCTCACGCCTGATGAGTTCTGATCATTGGCAGCACCGGGATACCTACCCTTCTCCTTCTCCATGCAATATGCCAAATATCTCCCTCGCCCCCGCCCGGCCCACATTTCAGCAGGTGACCCCAAAGGACAACGCCCACTTTACATTGTCAAGTGGTTAATTTGGCATAATAGCCTTTGAAAGCCAGCGGGGCTCAATTTGGCAAGTTGCATATTTCTGGGCTTTCGGATTGGGTGTTCCGACGGCAACTTGCACCGAACCGTGAGATCATAGGGATTACTCAAAGGGGGACGATAGGCTCGATTGAACATTCCACCGTATCTAGCAAAATGGACCGTCGCGCCAATTAGCAAACTTGACAGGCACTTGTCATTTTTCGGCACATTCTTCTCAAATAGATGCCGGAGAATCCAGCAAAAATGCCTATGGTATACTATGGATCGCGCCTTTATCGGACCGGACATGGAATTGCAACTGAAACTAGCTTCAACCCTCCGAGTGCGCTTTTTACAGGCCCGTTTTGCTTTGGGCCGTGTTTATCTCCCGCTCCTTCACCTGTCAACGAGTTTTGCCTTGCAAAGTCCCCCAATGCCAAAGCGACCAACACCCCATGGCCCATCCTCGAAGCCAGGGTCTAGTGGGGACAATTGGAAGGCTCTCACCAAATACGAGGAGATCATCATTCTGCGACTTTGCTTAGAATTCCGCTCTCTCATCAAGGTGGACAGCTATAGCTTATTCTATCAATCTGTCGCTCAAGCTTTTACAGAATCACAATGCCTTCCATATTTATACAGCGCAAGCGCTGTCGAATTGTTTGTGGCCTTCAACATGAGCAAGCGAAGGGAATCTCATAGAGACTCAAAGACGCCGTCGCGCAGCTCTAATCAGCTCGATGAGCTGCTCGACCAATTAATCCTATACATCGACCAAGTTGAACGAGCTGGACCAATGGCACATCCTCGAGACAAAAAGTCCGATTCACATCTGAGGCGTAAGTATTCCGAAGCCGTTCCTTCGAGCTACGGCACATATTCACAGGTCTAGGATCAACTGTATCGGTCGAATTTCCCACCAGCCTTCTCAGTTCGCCAACTGATAGGACGCAATCGAATAAATCCCCTTCGACTCGAAATCCAGACGCTGAGACGGCCCATGCTCTCGAGTCGCTTTTAACCGCCATCATGAACAAAGACACTCGAACTGAGAACAAAATCAGTAAAATTGAAAGAAAAATCAGCAGTCTTGAAACGTCACTGCTGGACATCAACACCAAACTGGATTTCATGTTGGAGCGATTAGACCGTCGAGGAGCTGACTTTCAGCCATCTTGATCAAGCCTTTGGTTGAGTGATCTGAGATATTTTCCTTCCGCATCTAAATGCTCCGCGCACGATATGCCGTTCCGTTCTCTGTTCAGCACATGGTTACTCTATACAGCACACATCACACGGTACTTCACTTCGATCAGCATACGACTTGATCGCACTGCCGATAGTAATATATCAGATTCTACAGGTAAATCTTGATAATACATTGCTACCATTCCAGTATATTGAGGACTTGGAACTTGAGCTGAGCCTTGTTCGTCTGGTTTAGAGGTTTTTCTGTCGTATGGTAAAAAGGGTTGGTTCTATAGCTATACTCCTCTCCCTTGGCCCAGCTACAACCCCAATACTACTCCGGCTTCATCTCGTTGTAGACTTCAACAAGAGGTGGCGGGAAATATGATTTCTACAAGAACATGAGAACAGAACAGGAAAGGCTTAATAAAACCAATTTCGATCGTAGATAGTTACACAATGACAGTTACTCAAAACGATGAAAAGATCCCCTTCGATACCCTGCCGCTGGTTTCAAAAGGCTCTCCTGGCAAATTCTGGGGTTTTTTTTTTTTTGAAAAGGAAGACGAACTTGGTACTCAATCTAGTAACCACAGGTGGTCGTTGAAGCCGCAAAAGGAGATCAAGACCGGCATTCGCATTTCTCCTCACTCGCCGTTCAAACATGTCAACACACCCCAGCTTCAGTAGCGATCCATTGAAAGCACGAGTTATTTCTACGCAAGCCGAACTGCATCTATGACGCTGATCCTGGATTCAATATCCATAGTTGGGGTTTAGCTGGATGGGTTACTTCGATCGGAGAGCAGTTTGATCTTGAAAAAGCTGTCTATGCATTGCAAAGCAACGGATAGGTATAGCTTTTCCCTATCAAGTACACCTCTGAAGGTCCCGGGAGGGGTTGCGAGCTCGCGAAATTCTTTTGCTATCATTTGTAACTAATTCTCCTAATTACAGTACCTATTTAGGTTATTTTCTTAATAGTGTATATTGGGTCAAGTTACTTCTCTCTGCGTTAGCGCATATTTTGTGCCGAACACATAAACTGGCAGCTCTCACTGGTGTGTTACACTGGCGTCGAAACTGGGTGAAGGCTTCGATGGTATCACAACCCCCGCACTCTCTGGCAATAGTCAGTCTTTGAATGTCACAGTGCCGGCGCACGTGAGGAAATTTCAGAATATGCGTCTGCATGACTGATGACGCCATGGGATATCGCCAATGTACCGTATCACTTTGCCGAGACGGCTTTAACGTATAGATGTAAGAATTTGTATCACTTGGCGGGATTAGGGTGACCTTATTCTTTGTGCCAAAAAGTATACTACAATTATCACGAATTGATGCGAAGCCACTAGTACCCTGGCTATACTCGTCCCATCCTTTATTCTTCCATCCCAAGTGCTATGCTTTAGTACTAGTACTACTTGTACGAGATCCCACTACTATTCGACCTATGGATGGCACTGGGCTAGGACTACTAGTGCGTACCAGTATTACTCGGTTTATTCAAAAGCAAAGGCAGGGTTTCGTGTCCCGAATGACAATTGAGTTCCTTCGGCGATATAACATGTATCATTGTGAAGTGGTATTAAGCTGACATGACTTGCCAGATGTGAATGTAGACATTTGGATGCTAAATCTCGAAAATTCCGACGTAGGACAATGTTCATGTCCACGAATACTTCCATACTGACATCGGGAGAAATACCCTATTTCCATTGCCATGCTTGGGGTACCATTGGGGAGTACCGTACAATCCAAGGTATACTACACATCCCCCAGTAGAAGGTGACCAGCTATAAAAGCTCTCGTCTACCTCAATAGCCCATATCGCGCAGCATAGGGTAGTCTCTACCAAACGAATATTCATGTAAGTCACAGACTATTCTTTCCGGACTTACAACCTCTAATTTGAGCTTATGAGTTAGGTACTGAGCTTGTTTAACGAAAATCCACCATGCACCTTGGTTACTTTCTCACCCTCGTAGGGTTGGCAAGATCTGCCTTTGGCACTGCCATCCCGAAGTCTGGTTCGTGTAAGTAACCCGTCATATGAGCTAGAGCTAAGGACATTGAATAGGCTTTGAAATCGTCGCACGAGATGAAGAAGTGCACACTGGCAATCCACCACCCGGTGGTCCTGGAGGACCTCCCGGTGCGCCTGGAGGTGGAAACCCGGGAGAGCCTGGGGGTGGCGGACCCGGAGGATGGCCTGGTGGTGGTGAACCCGGCAGTGGACAGCCAGGTGGGGGATGGCCCGGTGGTGGAGGTGGCCAACCAGGCGGTGGGTGGCCTGGGGGTGGTGGAGGTGGAGGACAGCCCGGTGGTGGACAACCAGGTGGAGGGCAGCCCGGTGGTGGACAACCAGGTGGAGGGCAGCCAGGCGGAGGACAACCTGGCGGAGGACAACCTGGCGGAGGACAACCTGGCGGTAGATGGCCCGGCGGTGGTGGACCTGGTAGACCATGGCCCAGTGGAGGCCCCGGCGGAAGCCCTACCAAGGTTTCTGATAACCATTGAGCACAAAATTATCTGGTCCTGACTTATAATTTCATAACTGGAGATCCTAAAGATACTACTAGGTACCGCAGTGGTCAATTCTCCTGGGGCAGCTCTGGATACTCATGAGTTATTGAGTATGTTCAATCCAACTTTAGGACACTGAGGCTTTTAGCTTTACAAAAATAAATGGATGATATCTACCATGTTCATAAATCGACATTTATTCTTAGAGGGTAGACTAGAGCGCGCTATGTAAACATGGTAGAATGCGACGCACTTCTAAACTAGAGCAGTCCCTTCTAAGCGTGGGTAACTTTGAGGCCCACTTCCTTGAAAATGCCTGCTCACTGAAGAGACCATGATGTCCCTCTGGATAGCAACCTCTGGATAGCAATACATGAATCTCTAAACTCGAGGGCAAAGAAAGATATAGGCAGCATCTTCCATCTATATCTCGGCCCGGTCGAATGATGTTCCGGACAGCAGCCCCCTCAGGACTTCGCGGGGGAGAGCACTTCACAATTCCTCTTTGGAAGTGGCAATTCCACCCTGACTGTGGGTTTGTTGGGAAGAGCTATGGATCATATCCCTTTAATTGAGGGCGCAAGTCCGAGGGCTTGCCCCCGCTTTTGGGTAAGGTGTCCCTGCACTGCCCGCGAGCGCGCGCTTAACTGACTAATGATGTGATGTAACTAATAGGATGTGGAAAATGCGAGAGTGTCCCCATGTGCATTGCCGTACTTGGTGATATTACCAGCGACAGTGGCATTTGTTTTTGCCCTTGCGCACGCTGTTTCGCCTTTTCTCTTGCCCTGGCGTCCTACCTGGGCTGTCCCATTCCTTTCAGAGTCCAATGAACACTATGCAGGCTGCACGGAAGACGCCAAACCCACTTTAAAATGGACTATCATTCTTCTTATCCTCTCTGCTATCGGATTGCTGGCAGAGACAGTCCAATGTGTCCCACCGAATGTCGACCTTCCATCTTTTGCTCTTGTTGTTTCATGGGTAAGTCCTCTATGCATTCCGAGTATTCCTTTCGTTAATAGAACCTTAGGCAGCAATATGTCTTTTACTCTCTGTCAAGAGACCGCGATCGTGCTCCGCTTGGATGATGTTTTTTGTTCTGGATTTCGTAGTCGAGGCTATCTTAGCCACTCAATCGCTTCCAGGACTTGGTTTTAAAAGAGTTGCCCGTTTCATCTCTGCCACGGCAGCCCTGAGTGGTACTGCAACTGTTCTGTTCATGCCATTCCGGCATCCATCGCTTCCGCAACTCGATATTAGCACTGTTGGACAACCCCCATCGAGCAATTTCCGTAGTCCGGAGGACAATCTGCGGCTTTGGCAGTTTCTAACTGTCTCCTGGATGGAGCCATTGATTTCTTTAGGCCGGAAAAGGAAGCTTAATGAACCTGATGTCTGGCTCCTCGGGTTTGAATTCCAACATGAGCGCCTAAACGAGAAGTTCCGCCAGTTGAAAGGATCTGTTCTTGGTCGAGTCCTGAGAGCGAATATCGTGGACGTTTTCATTATTTTGGCAGTCGCGGTCGTCCAAATAGCTTGCGGTATATCCTCCTGGCCCACTACGCCCTATTATCACGTCTAACATTCTACCCAGAACTTTCGACCCCGGTTCTCCTGCAACAGCTTCTCCGGGCGATGGAGGACCCCGGCAAATCAAAGCGCATACCATTGACCTACGCGCTTTTCTGGCTTCTGATCCGACTCATTGCCACCCAGTCTCAAGTTCTAAATATTTGGTACGGCCGAAGATGCTACGAGAGATCCAGAGGGGAGATGGTGATGATGGTATACGAGAAAGCACTCTCTCGGAAAAATATCCTTGGCATAAGACTCGATGGTCCAGAAGACCGTGACGGTACGGCGGACGGCGAAGGCGCTGCATTGCCGGTTAGTAAGAGACGAAAACTTTGGGGCTGGCTCCCTTTTGTAAGGGACACGCCAAAAGAAAAACCTGCGAAAGAGGCTGCTTCACTAGGAAAGATATTCAATCTCCTTCGGGGTGATGTGTATGAGGTTGCACAGCGATTCTGGGAGGTGGGTGATCTGATTGACAAGCCTGTCGGGTTGATGTTTGCCATTTTCCTAGTGTGGAGACTCTTTGGCCCATCCTGCTTCCTAGGCATCGTCGCCGTTCTAGTGGGACAAGTTTTAAATGCAGTCATCACTCGGTACCTCCTCCGATGGGAGAAGATCAGACGTGCAGCTACCGATGCTCGGCTCCAAATTACTTCACAATTCGTCGAAGCCATCAGACACCTGCGTTGGTATGGATGGCAGGATCATTGGCTTCGTCAAGTCATGGATTCTCGCCAGCATGAATTAAATTTACGAATCGTCACCGCTTTGTGGAGTATCCTAATTCGTTTTGTCAATGCTTTTGCTAGCGGTGTCTTCCCCGTCATTGCACTGTACGCCTACACTATGCTTGCAGGAATGAGCTTCGTATTGATGTCATTTTCCCCGCTCTGCAACTTTTTACCATGCTGGAAACGCGGTTGCGCGATATTCCTAGCCTGATCACATCTTTTATCAATGCTACTATTGCACTAGGTCGAATTGAAGACTTCATGTCAGAGCCAGACAAAGCACAGCTGCCTTTAGATGGTCGAGCACAAGACTCTCATTTCGAGATGCAGTCATGCTCGTTTGCATGGCCAGGAAAATTAACTCCCGTTCTGAAAGATGTGTCCATACAGATTCCAACTGGACTGACTGTCGTCACCGGCAAAGTTGGCGCAGGCAAAACAGCCCTGCTGCAATCTTTTCTTGGGGAGCTAGATCTAATTAGTGGTCAATCGAAAGCCCCCAGTGAGATGATAGGCTATTGTTCTCAAAGCCCCTGGCTGCAGAGCATGAGCATCCGTGACAATATCCTCTTCTCAGCCCCTTATCAAGACGAACGATACAAGCGGACATTAGAAGCTTGCGCCCTTTTGCCCGATCTGTCTCAGTTCAAACACGGTGACCTCACTTTCATTGGTGAAAATGGCGTTGGTCTATCGGGTGGCCAAAAGGCCCGAGTCGCCTTAGCTCGAGCTGTGTACAGTTCCTCGCGTATTCTTCTTCTCGATGACCCAATCTCTGCATTGGATCATAATACCGCCGAGTTTGTCATCCGGAAATGCTTCGCAGGTCCTTTAATGCAAGGCCGCACGATCGTCCTTGTGACCCATCGTACAGCTCTCGTCAAGGCCATTGCCGATCAAGTGCTTGAAATTAAAAGCGGATTTGTTACGGTCTACGATAAGGCAACCATGTCAAACATACTAGGCGAAGACGACACCGATATTTCCCATAGTAATCACGGCGACGAGGATCTCCCAGGTCTGGAGGATGAAGCGAATGCAGTTCCAGACAAGTTCATCGAGGATGAACATCGAGCGGAATGGGGTGTTCAGGCGAGGGTCTACTGGAATTACATCAGAGCTGGCAGATATCGCTGGTGGATCACACTTGTGCTGGTCTTGACCGTGTACCGCTTATCAGCTGTTGGGCAGTCGTGGTTCCTCAAGGGCTGGGGAGAAGCCTACAATCGCTCGCAGTCTTCGCTCTTCGAGGTTGGGAATTCGAATCAGCATTCTTCCATGATTCATTTTAGCCCTTTTATGTCGACCATCGAAGGCTCCTTTTTGCCTCAAGATCCCGTCCGAGCATTACCCTCCCCACGCGATGACGTTCGGCCTTGGCTATGGACTTTCTTCGCCATTGTCTCGTTCCTATCGGTCACCCTTCTCATTTCTCAATTACTTATGGTAGTCGTGGTCTATTGTGCCGGCAAAACACTGTTCCACCAGGTCATAGTTCGGGTCAGCCATGCTACTTTTCGGTTTTTCGATGTCACCCCCGTTGGGCGGCTCATGAACCGTTTGACATCGGATATTGGTGTGGTTGATGGGAATATCAGCGAACAGTTCCAGGCTATTGCTTTCCAGGCAATTACCTGGGTCTCGTCCATCCTGGTAATTGCTAGTGCGACGCCCACGTTCTTGGTGTTTTCGCTCATCTTAAGCACGGCCTTTGTGATGATCTTCCTGCGGTTCCTGCCGACTTCCCAAAGCCTCCGACGGCTGGAGATGGTCTCTCTGACGCCGCTATTGTCGAATTTTGGCGAATTATTAAATGGACTGACCACTGTCCGAGCCTTCCGTGCCGAAGAGCGCTTCCAGAACCGGGTCATATCTGTTGTTGACAAATTTCAAGGGATGGATCATTTCTACTGGTCCCTGCAAGCGTGGCTGATGTACCGATTTGAAGGCCTCTCGGCCCTGTCGACATTTTGTCTCACTGTCCTGGCCCTGTACACTAACACAACCCCAGGCCTTATTGCCTTTGTGCTTTTCGCCGCTAACGCCTTCGTCACCTCGACCCATGCTCTTTGCAAACAATATGGCCAACTTCAGATGGATTTTGTGTCCGTAGAGCGAGTAGATGAGTTACTTCACATTGAGGAGGAGCCACCGGGAACGATCGATCCTCCAGCTGCATGGCCAACCTATTCCAGCGATATCATTTTTGACGATGTATCCATTCGCTATGCGCCACATCTCGAGCTTGCCTTACAGAATGTCTCTCTTCGCATCCCTGGCGGATCTACCACTGCCATCATCGGCCGAACAGGTAGTGGTAAGTCTACCTTGGCTGTTTCTTTGCTCAGTGCCATACGGCCAGAAACTGGACAGATCCTGATGGACGGCATCGACATTGCCAAAGTCAACACCCAAGCGCTTCGGACTAGAGTTACATTTGTCGCTCAAGATCCCGTTCTTTTCCCGGGGAGTATCCGCCTCAACCTCGATCCCACCGAAACCTTCTCCGATAGCCAATGTGCGGATGTCCTGGACCGCCTATGCGGTCGGCACGGCTGGACTCTCGAGACTCAAATTGAAGCCGGAGGTCGCAACCTCAGCCAGGGACAGCGTCAGCTTATCGCTCTCACTCGGGCCGTGTTGCGACGCAGTCCTGTTGTCATCTTTGATGAAGCGACGGCCTCCATTGATCATGAGACCTCGCTTGAGATCCAGCAGATTGTTCGTGAAGAGCTCGAACAGTCTACTGTGATCACTATTGCTCACCGCGTCGAGGCCGTGAAGGATGCGGAGTATTATGTGGTCCTCGATCATGGAAAGGTTGTTCGCCAAGGGGATGTGCGCGACGGCAAGGTGCACAATTTCTGAGATAGGACTACATTCGGATCATCTAGCAACAAATAGAAGGTTTGTTTGTACAACGTCTTTCACTCGTAGCAACGTACGCTATTCAAGGACTCCCATGGACGGCCATGTAACCAAAAAGCCATTGTGTACATATTTCTCAAATGTCGATGGGTATCTAATTCTTTACAGCTTGGCCTTGCTCTGGGCCTTCTTGAGGACGGGCTCCATCTTGGTAGCCTTCATAACGTTGCCCTTGATCTTCAGCTTGCCGCCCATGAACAGGCGCTGAGCGTTGGCCTTGCCGGAGACGAGAGAGGCGAAGTCTTCGTCGGAGAGTGAGAGAGTGACTGTTGTGATGAAAAGAGTTATTAGCGTCCCTGCCATCTTAACGCCGGGATGTGGATAAACTCACCATCAGCCTTGCCTCCTGGGGGAGTGGCGCCCTGGCCAACCTCACCCTTGTCCTTCAGGTCGAGGTACCAGCTCTGCTCCTCACCGCTGGAGTTCTTGATGTTGAAAACGACGATAGTCTTCGCCTTGCTGATGGCGTCCTTGCGCTCCGCCTCGTCGGACTGCAGGGCGGAGTTGATCGCGTCGAAGGCGGCGGAGGAAGGGTGGGAATCTGTCTGGGTCAGCGGATTTCAACGAATGGGATACGGTACGGCGCTACCTTTCTTGAGAGACATGGTGAAGATTGTTGGATTGACGGGGAGGAAAGGGGGAAGAAGCTCAAGGCCAGGTTATAAGGGACGATGATGAAATAAGGCTCCGGAGCCTCGGCTTACCCACCGCTTCACATGTTGTCCAGCAAACCCCCGTGTTTCCCCACACGCGACCGAGGGAGCTCGATTTGCTGCCACAAGCTTGCAATTTACGTGCTTTTTCAAGGCACAAGGCCCGTGATCTACCTTTATCCCCATGTGGCCCCCCCGATGTGACTACCCCCGTACCTTCCTGACATCTCAGGAGTTGAGAAGTGGATCTGGCCGGACCCAATCCCTGACCTCACGGATCCGGTAACCATCGCGACGCTATAGTCGGACCACGATCGTCGCTGCTTTCCCCCTACAGAGCCACTCTCCACTAGTCCCCGCTTAATTCATACCCACGCGCCGACGCCGCCAGCCACTTCACATGATTCCGACATGCCCCAGCGCCTATTTGGGTATCTGGTCACTCTGCGCTTGTGTTTTTGTCCTTGCATCGCCCCGGTACCTCGCTCCATTTGCCACACGTCGGTTGGCGGGCTGAGAACAATGGGTGCCTTGGAAGAACTGCTGTCATGATGTTTTATCATTGTGCGCCATCGCTACGCTCGTTTAAGGCCGCAAACGCGTCGTCCCAGGTCCCGGCTCGGATACCTTGAAAGCCCATCACGCGCAAGGTCTGCTTATGGTCATGAATAGAGGAGGCTATCTGCGACAGATCCATGAAGGCATTGCGAACTTCCATTGTGCAACAAAACGTTCGGCTCTTTATCCCAGTGAAAGGCAATTTTTTGCAGCCTGGGAAAGCTCTGAAGATACACCTGGATGGTCGGTTGGCATGCTAGCCCGATGGGCACAGCTATCTATATGAATCGTGAGGTGTCGAATCTGCAGCCATCTCTTTCTCGAGGTGAGCGAAGCACCATATGATAGAGTTGGTCACAGGTATGATAGAGCCCCTGCGTGAACCAGTCAAAGGGACATGCTGCGCAGTAGCAGTAGATTGGCCCTGCTCTACTGCAATTCGCAGTGATATCAGCGCGTAGTCCACCACGTTTCGGCGATATCGGTGGCCCGAAAGTTGACCTCCGAAGACGACCTTCGGATGGCTTAGACCTCCCATCAACGATAACGCGTGGAAAAATGACGGCACATCTGTGGCGGCATGGCACAAGGGAAGGATCGCTCGACTAGTAAAGAGGTGACTTTTCGATTGCCGTGCCGCGGGCCACTGCATGAAGCATTTGGTCGCCGGAGTGTGCAGGCAAAAAGATTACTCCGTGCCGGCACCATCGATTACTGGTGGCAAGAATGTCTCTGCAGAATGTGGGATCTTGAACATCAGGGTGTGGATGTGCCTCCTCATGCGCACGAGCGCTGCGATGCACGACAGCCGAGTCAATAAGCAAGATCGATGGGGTCGTTGCAAAGACTGACAATGCTAACCGAACTGCGAGATCTCGACACTCCAGGCGATATGCAAGGTCTTCCTCTTCCAAGAACTGTATGAGCCTGTAAAAGACTCGGCGGCTCGTCAAAAGCTCCAGCAAGATGTTTTTCACCATTATACTTCATTGGTGTCTAGGCGCAATCAAAAGATTTGCTCTATTGAAGCTCTGGCCAGGGCCCGAGGACTGTGAGTCCTGAAACTGACCATATTTCGCTTGGCGTACCTTGCCCTGCCCCCTTTTTACTTTCTACTGATATTTGCAGCGCGACATGGCTGATCGCATATGTGCTGGCATTGGACTGTTGGGATCTCAGCTGCAAAAGCAGCTCGTGAATCATCGAGGCCGTTGAACAAGCTTGAGTCTACAGGATCAGAATCAAATATAGACCACGTGTCTGCCCGGGTGCCTTAAAATGCAATTGACTAGGACTTATACATGTCCGTAAGCGTATGAATCGGGGTGTTTATCTTTACATCATTGCAAACTCCCAGCCATAAATAGCTGGCCTGGTGCAAATTCCGTGGGTGATCCCATCCTGTAGACCCTGGTTTTCCCAACTACACAGTGCGAACCTGTAGTGAGCAGTCAATCGCGGCAAATCCTCTCGGCTTGAAGAAGGCTTGCCCATATCCCTCTTGCTGAATTAAGGAGTTTATTGCCATTGAAGGGGAATTTGGCTTAGCAGAAAGAACTTTGCAAGTCGATCATACCAGCACGCCACGTAGGCCAACAAGTAGGCAATACAGCAACTGGGGACATCCAGAAAATATTAAATGCACATTGAAAACATTTTCCCATTTATTTCATCTAAATCCTGGTTCAATCCTGCTAGACTGTATACCAAGCCGTACTGTGCTAGGACAAGGTTTGGTCTGTTTGCAATGTTTACACTGTTTGCCCTTTGTCTGCGCATGGTGATAGCGATAACAATATAAAAAAACAACAAATTCGTCTCAGCCAGTCTTTGCACTCAAGGACAAATTGGAATCTTGATGGGAATCTGTGGTCGTATTCTATCCCGCTGTTAGATCGTATGCCACACTTTATGTTGTAGTTTGCAGACCCGGAGATAAGTTTCGTCTCTTCGGACAATACGGAAGCCGCTGTACCTGAAAATATTTATTTAGCCGCCCTGACAAGAATTAGCATCGCGCTACGCAGCTCGACACTTAGGCCAATCTCGCCGGGACCTTCGAGTGTCCTGTTACCCGGGTGGCGCCCGATTCGCCTTGCGGCTCCAGATTGACCCAGAACGCCCCGGACTCTCCATTCTTCGTCCCGCCGCAGTTCAAGTCATCGTCCCCCTCCATCGCATCTTCAAACACGATCCTTCCTCCTCCGCCCAACCTCCCCCTCCCCCGGCGACGCGATCTGGTCCGAATCTTACCCGAATATTTTACGCCTTGATCTGTCTTGTTCCTCGTGCATCCTGCAAGCTACAAAGGACGCGCGCGTTTGCCCGTGCAAGACTTTCTGCTCAACCTTGGTTGAAGAAGACCCGTCCATTCCACAGCCTTCGTTCCTGACTCGCTCACCTGGGCTGACCTGCGACGAGATTTCTGCAACTGAAACCTTCAGTTCTCCTATCCCCTGCGCATGTCGTCCTCCCACTGCGTCAACGGCGAACGGTCACTTGGGGGTATCACGTCACTTTGCGCCAGTGTTGCCTAGCTTCAACAACCCCATTTTTGCCCCTCAAAGGCCTGTACATTTGCGCTCCTCGAACGATATCAGTTTCATGCCTGAGTTATTTCTGCAGACAACGTGTCCGGAGGCATTTGACGGGGGTGCCCGCGGGTTGTTCTTTCTGGTCAATACCTTACCGTAACTGGATACTCTGAGAATCAATTATCGCCTGGTCTCTGTAGTCTTCCAATCACACTTCGAGTCTGCCTTTCATGATCGCCTTGGTATTAGAAGCACTCAAACCGCTTCTCTGAGAGTTGAGACTGCCTCCATTTTTTCGATATTTCCGGTTATCGCCGCTTGGTTCGCCCTTGCAACAACCTCAGCTCTCACACTTCTCAGCTCTCACACTTTCAGGCGGCTCAAAGCTACCTGGTGTGTCGGTCAGCATGCCCTCAGCCATGGTGAACGAAAACGAGGTCGAGCTCAGCAACATTCTTGAGGAGATCGAGACCTACAAATGGATCCTCGAGAGTTATGCTCCAAACGAAACAGCCAACATCGAAGACACCAAAAGGACAATCAGGGAATTGGAGGCCAAAGTGCGCCAGCTCTGTGGCGAGCCTTCTCCAGTTCCAGAAACAGCTCCTCCTTTGACCTCACCGCCGCGATCGATGGCTGAAACACCTCGGTTAGCATCACAGGTTCCACAAATGACCCCATCTCCTCATCAAACCCGGACCATTCCTTTACCACAGACATCCGGACATTGGCCGTCTTCTGCCCCTTCTCCTTTTGGAAACCCGCCTATACCTGCCAGCGGACAGAATGGGTGGTCCTTTGCCAATATACCTTCTCGGTCTTCAGCTGTCGATTCTCCCCGTAAAAGAGACCGCCAGGATTCTTTTGAGACCTCTACCCCTAGCCAGTCTGTCAAAAGGACAGCTGTGAACCCAGCGCTGTCTCGTGTGGATGCTATCAAAAAGGAACTTGCCATGCAGTTGGAGAACAACGTCAAGATCCATGCTGATATGAGACACCCTGATGCAGTCCGGCGAACTGCTGAGTTTGAGGACAAAAGTGAGGCTGAGGTCCTTGACGAGATCGACGCGGAGGAGGAAGAAAGTCGGCGAACGATCGAGCTCAAATATCAAATGGAGATTGACGAAGCATATGCTCGATCTTTACAGGCACAGTACCTGGTGCCAGGGCATGATCCAGAGTCTGAGTTGCCCTTACAGAACACTCTGAGGCGGTCTGCTCTACCACAGCCTCAGCAGTCCTACCGATCATCCTCCCAACCTTATTCATCCACCAGTCTACGTAGCGATGCTTTTCACCGTGGAATGTCACCTGTGGCTGACTCTGACGATGGATTCGATTCTTCTGACAGTCTGGAAGAGATTACCCCAGATGCCTGGAGATCTCGGTTTGGGGCTCCAACTATGCCTGGAGGTTATCCCCCCAAATCCGAGGCCACCATCTCACCCTCTTCCTTTGCCCTCGCAACTGATACCAGGTGGTCCGTACTCTAGCTATTTTCCGACGATGCATCAACCGACCCACAAAGACCCGTTGAGGGACGCTCTCGGGATGCCCCGGAGACTTCCATGGATGTATGATCGTAGGAATCTCTCATTCATGCAGGACCCAGCTCGCACAGCCCATCCTGAAATGAAGGTCTTCGATGCGATTCGCGAGCAGCAGGATATGGATGAAGATGCGATCGACTTTGAGTACGTTCTCCTCAGCTCTTCTAACAGTTCTCCCCCTAGGTACACATAGTTAACTTCTCGAGCAGGATGTACAAAGAGGAGGACTTCCCAACAGACATCAAGACTCTTCTCACGGGCATTAAGGATATCAACAAGGCAACCAAAGCTGATACTGACGCCGGACCTTCTGCACTAAAAGTGACTCTGATGAAACATCAAAACATTGGGTTGGCATGGCTCAAGGCCAAAGAGGATAGCACTCATAAGGGAGGAATCCTCGCAGATGACATGGGCCTCGGGAAAACCATCCAGGCCATCGCGCTGATGGTAGCACGGCCATCCACAGATCCAGAACGGCACCCTACCTTGATTATTGCACCAAAAGCACTCATGGAACAATGGCGGTTGGAGATCGGCCGTCATGTCAAGCCTGGGTTTCACCAGCTAAAAGTATTGATCTACCATGGCGCCACGCGTAATACTCCCTGGAAGGAGATTGCACAGCACGATGTCGTGATCACGACTTTTGGTACCCTAACTGCCAATCACAAGATGTACCTCCAAGCAGATGAGCTTGAACGGCAAGGTAGGGACGTCAGCATAGTCGCAGCAACTCGTGAGAAAGCAACGTTCTTCACCCCTAAGAGCTTATTCCACCGGGTGATTATCGACGAAGCCCAAAATATCAAGAACCCAGCTTCCAAAGGGAACCAGGCATGCTGTGCATTGGACTCTCAATTTCGCTGGTGTTTAACCGGTACACCAATGATGAATCGGCTAGAGGACTTCCAAGCATTGCTCAGTTTTCTTCGAATTCGTCCATACTGCGTCAGACAAAAATTCAAACAGGTATGTACGGCTTCTCCATACAGAAGAAACACTGCTGAAGAACCACAAACAGGACTTTGTTCGGCCATTGAAGAGCGGATATGGCGAGGAGAATGTTATGGTGCAACTCCGAATTCTCGTCAAATCAGTCTGCCTTCGTCGTACGAAGAAGACAAAGATCGACGGCCAGCCAATCCTGCAACTTCCCCCAAAGGTCATCGAGAAGGTGCACGTTGTCTTTAATGAGACAGAAAGAGAGCTCTACGATGAGCTCAGTTCCAGTACCCAACGGACGGTCACCCGCTTATTGAAATCTGGTACTCTGGGCCGGAATTACAGCCATGTGCTTGTACTACTTCTCCGGCTGCGACAGGCGTGTGATCATCCACACTTGATTACCGGTGGCAACTCCGGTCCGCTAGCTCCAGCAGTCGAAGGTGTTGATTTGATTGCCAACGCCAAACTCCTAGCTCCCCCCGTTGTAGAGCGGATCAAGAAGATCCTCATTGCCCCAGGGACCAACAATGGCGACGATGGCGACGATGGATCATGTCCTGTCTGCTTTGATGCGGTCGAGAACTCAGTCATCTATATTTCCTGTGGGCATTCGGTTTGCTCGGAGTGTTTTGCCAAGATCACTGACCCAGCTCAGCTCGCGCGGGTATCTGACTCAGAGTTTGCTAAGTGTCAGAACTGTCGCAGCGAAGTTGATCCCCTAAAAATCACGGATGCTGTTTCGTTCAAGAAAGTTTACGATCCTGCCTTAGCTGAATCTCCAGATAAGCCAGCAGAAACATCAACCGAGACCGGATCGGCTTCAACCACGGCTTCAGAAACAGACACAGATTCGGATCTAGATGACTCGGAAACAGGAACCTTGGCCGAGCGCAAGTCAAAGCACAAGACTCTTGGTGAACTGCGCTCCAGTGGCCTTAGAAACAAGGCAGAGAAGAAGAAATACTTGCAGCGCCTGGAAAAGAACTGGGTTTCCAGTGCCAAGATTGACAAAACTATGGAGATCTTGCAGGCGAACGAAGATCGTGGCCAGGGCGAAAAGACAATCGTCTTCAGCCAGTTCACCGCACTCCTGGATCTCCTCGAAGTCCCCATCATGCGCCGCGGCTTGGGTTACATGCGATTTGACGGGAGCATGAATGTTAACGAGCGTAACATCTCGGTGGCTACGTTCACGGACAACCCCGACTGCCGCATCATGCTTGTGTCGCTCAAGGCGGGGAATGCCGGGCTGAACCTCATCGCTGCTTCGCATGTTATCATCTTCGACCCCTTCTGGAACCCGTACGTGGAAGATCAGGCCATTGATCGTGCTCATCGGATTGGCCAGTCCAAGGATGTTTTTGTGCATCGCTTGCTCATCCCAGATACGGTTGAGGATCGTATTATCGCCCTCCAGGATAAGAAACGAGATCTCATTAGTGGTGCCCTGGATGAGGGTGGTACTCTAAATGTCTCCCGCCTTGATACAAGGGAGTTGGCTTATCTCTTTGTAAGCCGTCTTTCGAGTGGCTTATGTCCTCCACTAACTGGTTGTTATTTCTCTTCTAGGGCGTACGACAATAAAAACATGCGGCCAATTGGTGTGTTCTACCCTTGCTAGTAAGATTGAGACAAACACTTCTTCTGGATGCTTCTTCCTGTCTCTTAGATGAGAATCGGGGATTGTGCGTCGGTCTCCCTTTGTTAGATTAGATCTTTTGGTTCTTTTTTTTGGTTCTTTTACTTTTTCTTCTTTTTTCTCGCGAGGAGTTCCATGGCGGAAGGATTATTCCAGGCTGTTACCGCTTTGCTTTCCCATATACCCTTGTGCTTTAACGATCCTCCGCGTTGTTGGACCCGATAGACAACACTCCTGCTTAGAGGTTGCTATAATGTTATTTGAGCTTCAAAAGATTGTTTGAATCAAAGTAGATATTCGCTCGGCAATTGCCCTGTATTTTATTTCGTAACTATCAAGTAAGTTTTTTAGGACGTCAAAGAGGGCTTGCTTTTTATGCAACGCGTGCTCATTCAGGGTAGAAAAAAAAAACATTGAGATGGTAAGTCTAACTACTAAGGTCGGGGGAGGGGAACAAATCAAATAAGGTAAAAAAAAAAGAGCATAATCGTGCCGTCCCTTTCTTCAGACCGCCGCTGCCCCAGCTCGCATCATCGTATCGTGATTCTGATAAGTGGTTCTGCAATGCGCAAAACCCAACAGTCGTGGAACATGTCTTCCCTCTTTGGGCTTTCTTTCTGAAAACACGTGAGCAAATGGGGAGAGACGAGGTAAAGAATACCAGCGTTCATCCTGGTAAAAGTGCACCCGGTGGCGCGAACTGAGCCACTTTACAGGTCGGCATCGTCCTCGTCGGGCAGGGGCTGGTTGGCAGCAGCCTCCATCTCCTGACGGTATTTCTCGATCTGCTCGTGGTCGACGGTGACCTCGGGGGGGAGCAAGAGCGGGGGCGGCGACGAACTCCTATAGTTACATGTTAGATACCGGGTCATTGGGGTCGGGTGGCAAGAAGAGGGAGTCGGGCTTGTACGTACCAGCTGAGGGTTGCCAACCAGCTTGCGGGCGAGCCACAGGAATGGCTTCTCGAAGTTGTAGTTGGACTTGGCGGAGATGTCGTAGTACTGGAGGTTCTTCTTGCGGTGGAAGGTGATGGTCTTAGCCTTGACCTTGCGCTCCTTAACATCGACCTTGTTACCGGTCAGGACGATGGGGATGTTCTCGCAGACACGGACGAGGTCACCTGGATAAACAATTAGTCAAAACTCGATGGAGATCCTGGGTCGGGGGTAGTCGCAGAATCACTTACGGTGCCAGTTGGGGACGTTCTTGTAGGTGATACGGGAGGTCACATCGAACATGATAATACCGGCCTGGCCGTTGATGTAGTAACCATCACGGAGACCACCGAACTTCTCCTGACCAGCGGTATCCCAGACATCGAACTGGATGTTACCCAGGTTCTATAGGATTTATCCCAGTTAGTTGGCTGTTGGGTCGTTTGCCGGAAAGGCATATTGGGATATTGTCGCAGAGCGGGGCTCGGCGGGGCATCAACATACGGTAGTGAACTGGAGCGGGTGAACCTCGACACCAAGGGTGGCGATGTACTTCTTCTCGAACTCGCCAGTCAAGTGGCGCTTGACGAAGGTGGTCTGTCGAGGTGATTGAGAGTTAGCGATGGTGCGCGCAGATGATAGGGCGTCGGGCAAGCAATTTCTTCGTCTTTGTTGACAATGGCGGGGCAAGGGAGGAGTGGACATTCGACAAAACACAGCGCTTGTAGGAGCGCCCCCATCGGAAGACGACGATGGAAATTGAGATACTGAAGTCCTCCACAAGCGCCGCCAGAATGAACCGATTCCCCAGGTATTCACAGGATCCTTACCTTGCCAGTACCACCGTCACCGACCAGGACGAGCTTGAAGGTAGGTGGGGCTTGATCAGTCATGGCGAAAGTTTGAAAATTCGAGCCGGATAAAAAACGGTGAAGGAGATTCCAAGGAAGGAATTCGTGGTAGAAGTGGGAGTGGTGAGAGATATTCGCAGGGGTGGAGAAAAAAAGGGAAGGGGAGGTTTTTGGTTTTGCAATGCTAAGATTTTGCCCAGCGGTCACGTGTCCGGGATGCCTGGCTGACGTAGTGGGAACAATGAAAACAAAGTGAAGGCGGGCGGATGAAGACTTTATAGTCTTGTTCTGTTTGCGCTTTACAGGTCTGATGCTCAACCAGGAATTTGGCTCTTGATTTCTAATCCAGTTTCATGATTGTGGTGGTAAAAGGGGCCTAAAGTGAAGCTGGAGGCTCGTTATTCGTGAGTTTCCCACTTCCGCCATCTTGACGGCCCGCAGCTCGGTTATGTAGCCTAACGGTGAACTCTGGTCCGTCCACCCAGTTGCCTAAAGACCCTCTACAAGGGTACCAGGTGACAGCCCAATAAACCCCGGCCACCCCAATTGCGTCGGGGAGTAAGCTGCAATTCCAGCTCAGTAGTCTGTGATCCACCCTCCTCCTTGCGCGACACCTGCACTAGGACAACACGCTGCAGTACCAGTTAGCTCAAGGGTTCTGTATGGTTCCGGCCCAATATGCGGAAATGCACTAGCAACTTACCCCTTCGTTTTGCCGGACAACCTCTGCGACCTTGGACAGGCGTTCGTGGTTCAACCAGTGTACATTGCCAAAGCCCCGGACCAGGTCGCCCGGCTTGAGACCTGCTTGGTCAGCTGGACTCCCTGGCTCCACGGTGTTGACTTTCGCAAATGGCCGTCCAGGCGCACCAGGCTCGGAAGTGCCAGAGGGGGCTACAGATGCGGGGGGCGCAGAAGGCACGGTAGTGCCATTGGTGGTTGCGCCTTGCGTGTTTTGGAGTTGGGCGAAGTGGGCATGGAGCCCTTTTCTCTAGATGTGTCATGAGGTCTTTGTGGTCGTTTCGTAGTCGAATGATTTGAATACGAGTATGGCGCACTAAGCTGTGTCTTTAGCACTGCGGCGCGCGGAGGTTGTAGGCCCACGTACCTTGAGGCACGTCAATATCATCGCGCGGGAACCCGTCGAACGTTGTTAGAGTGGAATTCATGGTGACCGATTGCTGTAGTATCGGACACTCGTTAGACTCGACTCCTTAGAGAAGCCCATTCATCTGCAAAACGCACCGTAGTAAGCACCTGGCTAAGCTCTTTGAGCTCCTCCTCGATCCGGTCTTTCTCTTGCATCAGTTCCACCATGGATAGCTTCGACAAGTCGCGGGGGGCAGCCCCGGACGTCGGGCCAGACGCCACGGTAGGAGCGTGGATGTTATGATCCTCCATGATGCCTACCATGATCGCATCAAGTCACAAAAAAAGGTGGGGAAGGTTATCGGCACAGGCGGTGGGTCGCTTTATATAAGCGCATAGGAGCCGCCATAGTTATCTATATTTGCCCCCCATATCATCTCGGACTTTTCGATCGATTATGACGCTAACAGTCCTTACGTGCTTGCCGTTGATTGATAAAGATTCATAAAGTCAGCCCAATCAGCAAATCTTCGCGCAAAATGCATTCGTATCCTATATACTGTCCTGCGAAATTTCAATCCCACCTGTTGAGGGGCTTCACCTCATGACGTACATGGATGGGATTCAAATTGGCGGTTTCTCAACACAAGAGCTGACTAGCACACAAGGGCAATTGTGTTCGAAATGTTGTTGCCAATCCGGCGGCTCAAAGCTTTTTGTTGCTGTGTCTCTGAGAACGCGCCTTCCCTGCGAGCTCTTTTCTTTCTCCCGCTCGCGACTGCCAAATCATGAAGCTGGAAAGGAGCCGTAGAGCTGCTTGGATCGGCTGCATCGCCTTCTTCATGTCATTCAATACGAGAGTTCTGACGGTTTTGTGCTCGGCTCGCCCCTTGCTTGGTGCCGACTATGGAGCATCAAGATATGGACGAAGAAGAACTGCCTCTCGTCCAAGAAGGTGATGCGATCCAAGATGACGGTAAAAAGGATGACCTTACGCCGACTCAGCCCGCGTCCCCAGATACTCCGTTCAAGAAGTGGATGGACAGTTTCCGATTTCGAAAGCGCGGCGTCTCGACAATCCAAGAACGCTATGTGTTTGGGTGGCCGTCGCCTCCTAAGGGGTCTTCTCCACGAGGTTCTCCTTCCCGGCCTCCGATTCCTTTTGACCAAAGCACGGAGAAGGGGTCTCCGCGCTCGTCAATTCTGCACACTGTCAGAACAACGACGATGAGCACGTCAACAAGCCAGGCTACGAGATCCCGGGGCGCAACAACGAGCACGGCCAATCAAAGCACTACGTCTGATATGCGGAACTCGGCAGACACTGATCGGTCACATCCGGTCTTCGTAGATCAGGCGGCGGAGGAGCGAGCGGGCAAGCGACGAGAGGTGGTGAAAGAGCTGGTGAAGACAGAGGTGAATTACGTCCAGGGACTAAAAGCTCTGGTCGGGGTGAGTGACGAGACAAGCTGCTATGAATCCCTTGTCTGGATTCTCATTCAGTTTGCGCAGGTTCTCTCCATTTTCAACGCCCGGGGACAGATCCAAGAAAATATCCAGCAGATTTGTGGCATCCACGAAGACTTCCTGTCCCAGCTGCGAAAAGTCTCGCCATCGTCGGCCGAGCATCTTTCGCATGACTCTTCCGATCTTGTTTCCAGGGGCATGGACAAACCCACGGGTACAATGACTTTGAATGTACTGAGAAATTTACAGAATCTATCGTTGAAACCCCGTGGCGCCAAGGCTGCTTACAATCAGAAAGTGAAGGCACTCGTCTGCGACCCCTCTGAATCTTTGGAGGTGGCTCGAGAGATCGAAAGATTGGTGAGCTTTCCCTCCTCGAGTTCGCAAATGCATGCTATCTTGCTCACGTGTCATAGTCGGCCTCCTTTTCGACATATGAAAGATTCTGCAGCAATTACGAGCTGCTCAACCAAGATATAAACCTCTTGCGTCGCTCAGTTCCGGACTGGTCCACATACGACCAGGGAATTGAAGCCTTGTCGAAATCTGTTGCATCTACAGCCACTCGGAAGCAGGAAGAGAACAAGTCTATGTCGATGAATGATCTGATGATTAAGGTAAATCACCGTGGCTTCTCCATTTGCTCGCATGCTTACGGAAGCTTAGCCCATCCAACGAATATGCAGATACCCTCTCATCCTCCAGGAGTTGATGAAAACCACCCCTGTCAGCGACAGCCCGTCTGCCCACGAGGCCATCGGCCAAATCTTGGAAAACTTGCGAATCCTCGTGGCCAGAATAAACTCTGCAACAGGAAATCCAGTCAATGAAGACCGAATCCAAAAGACTTTGCTCCTGCAGAGCAAGCTTCGCTTCTCCGAGCATGTACGTGTACATCCGGTAGTGACGAGGAAGCCATGCTAACCCGCAGATGGAAACCAGAACGCCTTTAGGGATATATACAGAGACCTTGGGCCTATGGCACTATGCGGCGTGCTCTTTGTTACCTATCAAACCCCGTCTCAGATCACGGGGGAGTTCATGGTGTGTGTATTATTCCATTCACATTTTCTCATCGCCAGAGGACTTGGTGACTGTCATCGTCTGGAAATCGTTGCTTGTATTTATATGGACGATGCGAACATGGATGGCCTGCAAAATGGACGGGGTAAGTGAGCAGGACACGACACAACTCGAGAACAGAAATTAACGTTGCAGGTATGTCTTGCTACGGGTGCCCTTTTTCGTGGAAAGTATTGTTCCAGGCGGAAGACGAGACGTATGAGCTTGTGTTCAGCGCAGCCTCAGCTATCGAGGAGAAACTCTGGAGGACGGAGATTTTGAAATGCTCTGCGGCATTGGCAGAGATGGTCAAGCCAGGGGGACCATGGGATCCTCGAAAGTATTTTTATATGTCTTTGAATCTTGTGGCGTTGGGTGTGAGCCATACCCAGTATACTGTGGCCTCTCTAACGCGCCGGACTTCCATGGACTCCATGGCGCTCTCGCGCAAGTCCCGGGCACCAAATGTTATCATCCGAAAGACAAACTGCCCGCATAGCTCTGAAACAACGAGTCCTGACTCGGAAATGTTCCGGCCTGGGAAACCGGAGCCTGAGTGCGGACCGATCAATGTCATCGCAAAACGGTCAGATCGGATCCGACTAGAGCGGGCAATATCTGATATCTACACTCGAGATGTCTTGCCCATGCCTGGAATGGCTACCGGCCGGGGGAGATCTGTTCAGCCGCAAAAGCCTGAGGCGCCGTCTGAGTATACATGCGTTTAAACGATCCAGCTCAATCAGCAGTTCTCATTCAGCGGCGTTGGTCCCTGAATCGCGCTCTGTCGAGGAATACAGCGAAGACAAACAGCTTATCCCGACCCGCGATAGCTCGGGGGACCAGCATTCGATGGATCAAGACTGCGAGTCCCCAACCACCCCCAATTCTGCGCACTTGGCCTTTCGACTCCGGCAGACCCCTGGGGAACCCGGCTCTGTCTCGACCCACCGCCGTGACAAGAATCGAAGCCTGGATAGCACCCCGGATTCTCCCTCTCGAAAGAAATGGGGCTCGCCGATGACTCTTCTGAATGCGCTCTCACCGAAATCCCCGAAATCGCCCAAGGCGCGAGGAATGTAGACCCCTGTGATGGCGGGGTGGGGAAGACATGATGCATGGCTTGGAAAGTGGGGGGTTCCGCCTGTTATTATTATTATTCCAATAATCCAAAAAGCGCAATTGAATTTATTAAACCCCCCTCCTAGCTCCACTTCCACTCTTGGATGACGTCGTAAGATAGAAGCAGGGAGACACTTGACCCGACAGCTCCTGAGCTGCCATGACGTCATTTACCATCATCATCATCACGGTCCTTTAAAGCTCTCCCCACCCTCCTCAGCTCCCACTCATCCTCTCCCAACTGATTGATCCAATACTACCCTGTCTCATTCGAACCATCACAATGCCTCGCGCCAACGAAACTACCAGCAAGGTCTTTTACAAGGGCAAGACTGACGACTTCGTCATCTTCGTCGACGACCTTGACATCCTGCAGAAGTGGAAGAACGACCGTAGCATTGCATTGTCCGATGTGCTTAATGGCTGGAAGATCTTCGTGACTCATGGGTACGTTTTTTTTTTTGCGCTGATTGAAGCTATATCCAAAAGCTCTGAAGCTCACATTCCAAAAGACACGGCCCCCAGGGCATCCTGGACACTGCTTCCAACTCCCAGCTCGAGAACGAGTTTGGCACCAAGAACGAGGATGAGTGCATGATCAAGATCCTCGAGGGCGGCGAGTACCAGACTGCGGTGGTAAGTTATCTATTATCTTGGAGCCGATGGCCAAGCATCATGCTAATCGTTTCCCCCACACAGAGCCGTGAGCGCGAGGGCCCCAACAAGCCTCGCTAAACCCTCCTCTTTGCATCTATGCGCTCTCGATGGCGCTGTACACTGTACATGTACCTCTCCGTCTGAGCTCTTCCTCTGATCTCGAGAAACATCCCTCGTCGGCAACATACCCCGCCGCTGATGTGGGGCATCACGAACAGCAAGACCTCATTTGGGGGGTTTAAGGAGTTTTGGTCTTCGGATTTTATTGCATATGAATTACCACAGGCTTCTGCACCTGATATCATGAGATAACGAAGATGAATGAGAGATCTCTTCACAAATCCAAATACTACCACCCAAAAAAAAAAAAGAAACCATCTCAGCCTCGAGCCAGTAAAACCTTTTCTGCTTTCATATCGTACCATATTGTCATTATTCATATAATCTATGCATAGATATCTCCCTAACTGAGCTAAAGACTAGCAAGAATCTTACTCTGATGCTACCATCGTCATCCCTCTTTCCTCCCTCCGCTGCACAACCCATTTCCCCAACTCCGCCCAAATTGCCTCCTTCTCCGCAACGCTCATGGACGCCGCCAGCCCACTCGTCGTGGTCGCCACAAAAACAGGTGCCCCGCCCCGCTCCTCTCCAGCCTTCCGCCCCATGTTCTCGCTCTCATCCTGCCACCCATACCGGAACTCCTCCTTCGTGATGGGCCGCCTATGCCGCACCCGCCAAATCGCCTCCCAGATACTCTTCCCCACAATGCACACGGCTTCCGGCTTCTGCGCTGCAATCTTCGCCTCGAGCTCCGGCACCCCGGCGTCCATCTCCGCTTTGGTTAGCTCGCCGCCGTTGCGCGTGGGGCGGGCCACGATATTCGTGTTGCCGACCGAGTAGAGCTCCGGCAGCCGGTACGTATCTGAGGGCGGGTGCCGGATGGGCGTGATGCCGGACGAGTGCAGGAGTCGCCAGAAGAGGTTGCTCGGGTGGGCGTAGGCGAAGGATGTGGTCGCGGTCATGATCCCCGGGTTGAGGCCCACGAGGAGCAGGATGAGGTTGGCAGGGATGGTGTCTTCGAGGAGGGAGGTGAGTTTGGCTGGGGTTGGGGCGGGCCGTTTGCGTTTTGGGGTGCGTTTGGTGGTGGTCTTTCTGGTCGTTGGTCTGGTTGGATGTGGGAGGGCGGAGGAGAGCTTCTGCGAGCGTGGGGACCGGCGAGGGTGTGTTTGGTAGATATCCGTAGTCTTTGCTTCTGCTTTGGATCGGGCGGGCTTTTGGCGGCCTTTGTTGGATGTGGTTGCGGTGCGGCGCTTGCTGCGCTTTTTACCGGCCAAGTCTTCCGTGTCGTCTCCCGCGGAGGATAGAGAAGAATCAAGCTTCGAGAGATCATCGGAGGGGTTGTCGGAGCTCGGCCGTGGGCCTGGAGCTGGAGGATTAGAGTGAGTATGTATAAAATGGTTGAGTCGGCCATGGAAGCTTGTAATTTTGTTCACTGGCACATCTTCAGTTTCGACTTCAGGACTTCCGGGCGGATTCCCGGAAAAGTTTGGCGATAACATATTGTCAGACATTGGAGCGTCAACACCTTCTCACGATGTGAAATTGGCGACCGCAATGGAGGTCCAGAGAGGCTCTACGGTTATCTCCGCAGTCTAAGTTGTCGAGTGCACTTGCGGTCCCATGCCTCGTCTGATATCTGACCAAAGGAACCCAGCCATACAATCCTGCTAGGCGACTGTCCTAGACTTCTGCTTTCTTTTTCTCCCCTTTTCCTTGGATCATATATCTCCCAACAGCAATGCGCTCAGTAGTGGGCTTGTTCCCTTGAATTGGACCGTTGTGGCAATAAATCCTGAAATGGAGGCGAGGAAAGGCAGGATCCGCGGAATGTAGATAGATCGCAGACTTGTAGTTGGTGAGATTGCGTGAAGAGGCGGTAAGATGAGAGTCACTCTCATTTCACCGCCGGCCCCGGGAGGAAAGACCTGCTACAAATACAAGGCCATGGGGAAATCACCATCTTCAATGGTATTGAGCATGGGTGATGCTAGTGTTGTCATCCACATTGGCCCCACTGGCAGGTCCAATTCACTGGCCTTCAAGCTGGCTTCATGGTTGGCTTCCAAGGCGGGGAACGCAAATGATTCAATATTATGTCATTGCTCCCTGGTTTGCCAGGCGCTAAACCGAGCCAGCCCCAGCTGGTCTCCTCGAAGCGCCAAACGTACGCTTTGAATGTTCTAGAAAGGAGATTGCAGGAACTATGGGGCTTCTATTAAGTCATGTGCCTGGGCGGTATGGCCCAGGGGCCCTGGTCTGGTTGTCAGACCCATGTTGTCAGACCCGTTGTGGTCAAGATCCTACATTCCAAATATGACATCCATGGACACGAGCCTGTTCCCTGCTTGGCAGCCCGAATGAAGCCCTCCTACCACTAGCACTGGAAATCCGATTCCCTCTCTTGTAGTGTCTGCAGAGTACGCATATGGTTATATACACCAGTAGCTGAGGTGTCAGAAGACAGTGGCACCATAAGAGCAGGTCACGACTGAGGGATTATCGTATTAGTATGCCTGCGGGTCGAAATACCACATCACCAGTACTAGTACAGACAAAGCGTGAGGGAAGGCCTTAAGAGTCGTCATGGGGTATCTCATTAAATTTTTACACTATCTGCGTCCGATGCAATCAATGCACCCAACCGACAACAAGCAGCTACCCACTGAGCAGCGCTGAGCGTTTTGGTAATGTCCATGGTTCCGCACAAACCACCTCGCCTTCACTGTAGGCCCAGAAGTACACCGCCACGCCAATCAGATAATATAAGGCCGGGTCGGTGCCTTGGTAGATGAGAGCGCAGAAGAGAGCGCTGAGAGGATATAGGATGATTCGGAATTCTATGCTTCGATGGGGAAAGGTCCCCGCGAGCTGTTTGAGCGGCCATTCCCAGGCAAGACCGACGAGGCCCATGATCAGATTCAGGATTTGAAGGATGGGAACGGGTTCGACGGCGCCGTCGAGATTGTGGGATATGAAGTCCCAGAACACTTTGGGCCAGATGAAGCCTTCCACAGCGGCAGCGATTTGAACTGTAGAAGTTGACGTTAGTACTAGGCTTGGATACAAGCGCAAATGCGACCCTTACATGTTGAAGCCACCATGATGATCAATCGTGCCCAGTGGTTCTTGATGAGCCTGCCCATCTTGTATTACGTTGGTGCCGGAGTATGTGCGATGCCGAATCTCCCAGCCAGCGAGAGATCTCAGCTCTATAGGCGGGCGCCGTTTTTATCAACTGGAGAGGCTGTCTCCCAAGGCGCTTCCGGGTGTTTTAGCTTGCGCCGGAGGTACGAACACAAGTTGAGTCCCAGAGGTGTGGCAGTGCTAACACGCCATCAGGTCGGTTTCAAAGATCATGTGTTTTGAGAAGTTGCGAGAGGAGGTGTGGTTTAGGGTAAGTGGCCGGAGCTAGATGGGAGCTTGACCAGGTGAGAAAAAAGAATGCCCTAGAGGTGCATGTTCTCAAGGCGAGCGGGGAAGGCCATGCATCTATACTTAGCCCCGGGCCACCAGTGAACCGAATCCAGATAGGAACGCAAGCTGCATGGCGCTAAGCTTGACATCCGCACGGAGCCCGACTAATCCAGCAACTCAAGCAAAACACGAAGGCCCCAGAAGGGCTTTGCCATGGTGAACCGCACAGAGAAACTAATCCGCCAGCCAATGAAGACTCAAGGTGCCGCGAGTCGAGCACAACCCCTCCTGGATTTTCTTCAATAGGGCTTGTCTGTGATACAATTGGCGGAAGAGGGATGTGACGGAGCGGATCGTAATGCGGGAGGAAGCGAATCACTGTCCGTCATGGAGTATACGGCGGGTCCCTTGGCGTGACGAGCTGCAGCTCATTGCACCCATTAGCGCTGGCTGGGGTTGCCGTGCGGAAAGTCTAAGGGCTTGCGACACGTTTCCATCGCAGCGATCTAGGGGATTTTGGACCGGTCGGACTCTCGAGAAATGCTAATCTACCTCGTGTAAGGGACGAGCTACAAATTTTGCGGGTTCTGAAGCACAGTCGGTTTCACGGCCCTTCGATCAGACTGATACTTTGGTTGCGCTGTGATGCTGTGATGCTGTGATGTGTTGTAGTCTAAGTGGGTCGACTCGTGTTCGGGTTGACTCTGATCTTCCAGCAACAAATCAGTTCTGACGGGACCGCACTATATTTGGACCAAGATTCCTGATGGAGACTAGAGCTCAAAAGGCACAGAGCGGTGCAGTTCACCGACTGGTGTAAGTGGTGGGATTGGTCGCCCTCGAACTGAATCCCGGGCCCCGGTGTGATGGGGGATGCCAGCGCTTGCAGATGAGCCCTGATTGGCGCCTTCAACCCTTTCCCAATATTGCTTCACCAGCCGCTTTTAAGATGGTTCAAATCTCTAGCAACTCTCGGGTTCTTTTGCCTATTTGATTCCTTGCAGAAACTGCCCTGACTGTTTTGCCCCACGAAAACTGCCGGGGAAAATTGTCTCGCGTGGCACGTTGCCGGCTTTTCCACCGTGACTCGTTTCTCCATTGGCGATTCCCTGAGATCAACAAGGAAGATCCAAATCCATTGCAGCATGATCTGACGAACATGAGCCCACACTGGTTCCCGAATTCATCCTAACGCAGCTAGCTCAAGGCCCACCGAAGCTCAACCTGAAAAGTGCTCCAGGTCATGAGACCGGAGGACGTATCGCAAAGGAAATAACCAAGAGTAATGAGGAGCTAAATCAAAGTGCCAGCCAGTCAAAAAGAGTTGTCTCGTGCTATTTTGAGCCGACCCGACGTATCGGAAGGAGACGTCGTAAAAACAGGCAGATTTTATCGACGTGGCGTGGCCTCGTAAGACCGAGACGTACACTCTGTAGACCTCGAATGGAGGTTCCCCAGAAGTAGTGGTAGAACGGGGAATTGGCGTTCCATAGTGCCGTTGCTAGGTCCCCCCACCAGCGCCTATCACATCTGAGAACCGATCCAAGGTCATGAAATGGAATTTCCAAAGCACTGACCTATCAAACGGAAGGCATTGGGCGCGAGTCCATCGGGCTCGGCTGGTGCGTAATTATAGATCGGCCCCCCCTCACCCCTGCAGCCAAAACCACAACGCTGGGATTTTCAACCTCCGCCTTTTTCTTCTTCCATCCTTGCTCAACGTCATGCCAGCTTTCCAGTGATCAGGAGATAAGACATCCCATGCGTTGAGGAGCCTCAAGAACCCGGACTGCGAGATCTATCTTGAAACGCCCCCAATCGCCGGCGCTTGCCCTGCGCGAACTGTTGCAAGTGGCCCGACTCGCACTCTGCCTCGAGGCTGACCGAAGCCACTTGCGCAGACTTCCGAGTTGACCAAAGCATTTTGGTCCAAGTGGTCCTCCGGGGCGCCGTCTATGGCGAAGCAAAAGCGTCGCCGAAGCCACCCACATTCAAGTTTCCTCGTTGTACGACTTGTGCTCCGAACGTGAAGCTCCATCGTTGCGACTCGGGAACGAGCGTATATCAGCACGACCCCGAATCTTAGCGAAAGGTCGCAGGTTGCTGGCCAACTGTCTTGCTCGTCACTCCTTTAATCTTTGCCGCTGAAACTCGTCGCTGGCCGACGAGACAAAATTTCTCTAGACAATATGGTCGCAACTAATGAATCTTGGCTGAAAAGAGTCGGTCTGACTCCCGCCAAGATAATATCTCTATCTACTCTTCTGGGCCGCCCATTTTGGTATCTTCGCAGTTGGATGGTGCGTTTTCTTTTCTTCCAAGCAGAATGCACTTGCTGACATACCGATAGGTACATTCAAGCCTCTAGCAAGAGATTAGCGCCGCTGAATACACTCAAGTATTCGGTCTGGATTTCTAGAGGCGCAGGTCTGACGCTTTCATTTGACGCGACCTTGATTCTGCTGCCCATGTGTCGGAATATTCTTCGTTGGCTGAGACCCCAGATTCGATGGCTACCCTTAGACGAGTCGGCTTGGTTTCATCGTCAAGTCGCCTACGCCATGCTGTTTTTCACTTGCGCTCACGTTTCAGCCCATTATGTCAAGTAAGGCACTCCCATAAACCAAATGGAGCAAAATCCTGACAGATGCCAGTTTCTACAACATCGAAAAGGATCAGATTCGCCCTGAATTGGCGGTCGACATCCAGTGGAAGCAAGCAGGAGGTATCACGGGCCATGTCATGCTACTATGCATGCTGTTAATTTACACGACTGCGCACGCCCGAATCAGACAACAAGCCTTCGAAACATTCTGGTACACGCATCATCTGTTCATCCCATTCCTGCTGGCCCTGTACACTCATGCTACGGGGTGTTTTGTCCGGGATAGTAAAGAGCCCTATTCCCCATTTGCGGGGTCTAAGTTCTGGGGCCATTGTTTAGGATATGAGGGGTGGAGGTGGGAGCTCGTCGCATTTACTTTGTATCTCTGCGAGCGAATCTACCGTGAAATCCGCGCTCGTCGAGAGACGGTGATTACCAAGGTTATTCGCCACCCTTACGGTATGTGGACGCTGCATTGAACAAAGGTGAACGGTCCCGCTAACAAAAGACACCAGATGCGATGGAAATACAATTCTACAAGCCGAGCATGAAGTACAAGGCCGGCCAGTGGCTGTTTCTACAAGTCCCCGAAGTATCCACCACCCAATGGCACCCTTTCACCATTACTTCCTGTCCTTTCGATCCATACGTCAGTATCCACGTCCGCCAAGTAGGAGACTTTACTCGCGCACTGGGAGATGCGCTTGGTTGTGGTCCTGCGCAAGCCAAAGACCTCGAAGGCCTGGATCCAAACGGGATGTACGAAGTTGCTCTGCAGAATGGCCAGGTCATGCCGCGACTGAGAGTCGACGGGCCCTACGGAGCACCAGCGGAAGATGTGTTTGAAAACGAAATCGCGGTGATCATCGGAACCGGCATTGGTGTGACGCCCTGGGCGTCCATTCTGAAGAACATCTGGCATCTCCGCTCGAGTCCAAACCCTCCACGCCGTCTCCGCCGTGTCGAGTTCATCTGGATCTGCAAGGATACATACTCTTTTGAATGGTTCCAGGCCCTGCTCTCTTCCCTCGAGGCCCAATCCGCTGAAGCCGCTGCGTACGACACGCACAATGAATTCTTGAAGATCCACACATACCTTACCCAGAAACTCGATACCGACACCGCGGCGAACATCTACCTGAACTCCGTCGGTCAGGCTCTGGATCCTTTGACCGAGTTGCGCAGTCGGACCAATTTTGGCCGCCCGGACTTCAGGCGCTTGTTCGTGGCTATGCGCAACGGTTTACAAGACCAGTCCTATATGAGCGGATTGCAAACCTCGGGTGCCACCAAGGTCGGTGTTTACTTCTGTGGACCAAATGCAGCTGGAAGGACGATCGGCGAAGCGGCCAGAGCCGCATCGACCAAGGACGTCCGTTTCAAATTCTGGAAGGAACAATTCTAACTTTTATGCCTCGTTTTGCCTTCATTCTCGTTTTACTCTTCGATATTTGGCTCCTTTCCAACTTTGCCTCCCTGCATTGCACGACTTTATGAGTAACGACATGTCTTTTTTTTCTCTCGATCTTTTGCTATTACTGTTTACCCGGCTAGTTTCTACGGCCCTGCTCTCTCTATCGATACATGCTGTATCTTGTCTTGTACTATAGTCGATGACTTCTGCTTAGGATTTCCAAGATTCGGAGATCTACACGTGAAATCAATTCGTAATAGTCGTTCATTTTTCCATTACTTACGAATCCCCTTTGAAATTGGATACTGCGCGCCATGCATTTTACCACGGCGTCGTACGCAGCCTTGGATGACCGCTCCTAATATTGATCACGCTCGCGGGGAGAAAGACAAGACGAAGATAAGAAACACAATTAGTTCGTGTGACGGTGATACAGATTATGTACTAAGACAAATACTACTACAGATAATCCCCTACGTGTCAAAGTCGGGATTCTTATGGGGAACTCAATCACTCTTCCTCCGAGTCGTCGTAGTCCGGAAGTTCCTCCCACCCGGGCGGAACTGCTCATCAAGGCGACGCTGGATGTCAAGGTAGATACGCAGCTCCCGCATCGTCATCAGTTCGTACACCTGCTTCAGCTCCTCGGGTGCAAGGCCCAGGCCAGACTGATCCATTGGAATACCCGAAGAGCCGTTGCAAAGGTGTTCAAACCCGATCATCACCAGCTCCTTCGACCAGGGACATGCCACAAGCGCACGCAGGTAGACCGCTTTCGCGGCTTTAAGGTCCACTGCCTCGTAACGCTCGTACAGAATGTAGAGCTTCCAGATCGTCACACTCGTTCGGGCACTGTCGCTGCCGAACAGATGGCGAACCGCTGTCCCGCCAGCACGGACTGGGCGTCGAGGGTCTGCTGCCTCTCCCAATGCCTTCTCGAACGCTGCACGAACGGAGAAGCGCGTGGCCCCTGAACGCGATGACCGGCAGAACTCATGGTAGATCTGGTATAGATAGTTGGAGACCGGAACGCTCTGGGGCGTTAGCGCAATCTTGTCGTCCGGCTTGTACCTGGAGGCGGTGTCTCCCTGAGTGATGTCGAAGGAGTCTCGGATCCGGTCCATGATGAGAATGCGGGACTCGTTCCACATGAAGACCGCGACGAAGATGCTGTTGTGGGGGAAAAGCGTGACGCTGTCCTTGAGCCAGCCGCGGAACTCTTTGGGCTTCATGCCATCCTTTTTCGTGCCTCGCTGGACATACCGGAAGAGCAAACGCGCGCGAGACTGATGGATCAGCTCGGCGACGAGTGCTTTGAAGTTTGCCGAAGCATCAGAGAGGCTGGCAACCTCATGACAAGCCTGGTCGTAAACATCAATAGAATTTTTGAAAGGTGAGTCAGAGGTGTAGTAGGAAAGCGCGAGACAGTCGGTGTACGCTACATATTCGAGCCAGTGCTTTTGTGACAAAGCGCGGCGTTGCCATTCACGAAGATACTATATATCATTAGAATGAACCCGGGGTATTACCAAAAAAGGGGACACTCACCTCATACGTCCGCTTCCTCGTAGTCGCGCTCAAGGGAGCTGAGTGTGCGTGGGTTTCGTCTGGAAAATGTCCCAGTTCAACATGGCCTTCCGGAATTGAGTGCAAAATGTATTGGGCCGAATCAAGCCTTTCTTGTTCAATTTCCGTCCAGATCCAACAGTTCCAGAGCATGCTTGCCTGAACTGTCATGAGCTCACTAGAGACCCCTTTGGAAAGTGTTTTCGCCCAGATAGCTCGAGCTTTGCTGTGATCCTGGGTTCCGTAAGAGACCAAAGCACAAGCGTTCCAAAGCCTCAGACTCCAGGGTTTTCGCTTGACCATTTTCTTGGCTGCGTCCATCGCAGCAGAGAGTTCAAAAGCGTACACGAAAGCCACATAATATTCTGCTAGTATTTCATCGTCTGCCATATTGTCTACCAATGCTCGAAGAGTGTGTCGTAGATAATCTCGATTTGGACAAAGTGCTGGAGCCTGATTGTGAGGACCATCAGCACGGAACGAGTTGAACCAGTTTTTGGGTGATGTGAAAAGAGTTGAGGTTGTATGAATGAAATTCGAGACAGGACAAGTAAGGGGAGATGGCGGAGTGCGACTGTTCTCATTATCGTTTGGGGGCATCCAACCCGACAGCAAGGAATCATCGCTGATTCCGTCATTCTTCAAGAAAGGATCCCAGTCCCAATGGCGCGAATTGTCGAAGTTTTCAAGGGTGGTGGTATGCGGAAGCTGCCAGAAATGCAGGAAGCCGTCAATAACTACTCGAGCGGCTGCTAGGTGGTGGAATGGGCGCAAAATGTCCTCCATGTCAGAGAACATGAGAATTCGATCTTCATCCGTTGTCTCATGGGATGCCGAGTCTAGGACTCGCCCTGGGAGTGGAAAATGGGTCATCCTTTCTCTCTCTGCGGTGGTCCATGACGGGATGAGGGCCAAAGGCTGAATCTCATTCGCAAAGGTAGTCGTTTGAGGCCGAGGTCGCTTGGGGATATCGACAACATAATTCTTCCATCCCTTTGCGTTTGCTTCGCCAACTCGGGGAGCTTCTGAATCCCAAAAGATACGGAAGAGGTCGAGGACCCGGTCTTCATTCGCGTCCATAAGGAATTCAGGACGGAAAAAGCAAAACTCGATCAATGCCTGCCAAAGACCGTTTGCTATTTCGACATATCCTGCTTCTCTCAAGAGGACAGTTGAGCGAAGAAAAAGGTAAACTTGGATTTGGTCTCTGATTGGCCCTGGTTCGGTGATGGCTATATTCATCATGCTAACCTCAGAAAAAAAAAGCCAGAAATTCGTAGAAACCGAACTCAGAGCATCCGGCCTGTCGATAGTCGAGATACTTGATCCATATATTGAGATCACTGGGATTCTGCCGGAGAGATGTGTTCCACTCGTCCATCAATTTCTGGGGCCCCCAGAGTTGCGCGCCTTCTTGTAAACGACCAAGGACAAGCCGATATTTTTGCCGAGATTCTCCAGCCTTTGCCAAGGCCTTTTCATATAGGGAGATCTTGATATCCGCTAAACCATGCCACTCATCAAGGGTAAGAGTTCGACTATCCTCGTCATCCGGACCAAGAACCAGGAGGCCTTGGTGGTCGATCAATTTGAGCCACAGCCCAACGTCCTGCGGATTCGATTCAAGGGCCCGCCAAAGCTCTGCATTCCGGGCCATTCTTTCTTTTTCGCGATCAATTCGGACAGTGGCTAGGTATATGTCCTCTTTCGGTGCTGCTTCTGTCAAATCAAAAGGGTGTGTTAAGTCTAATCCGATTCGATGTTCATAGGACAAGCTCACCCCAATCATCATTAGCGCCGGATGCAGTGTTATCCCGCATACCAAGGGAAACAAAGTCATTGGTTATGTCCAGAACATTGTCGTCCTTGCTACGAAGTCGGAACTCGGGTTCGCCGAAACGTGCTGCTGGAAGTGGCCTGTCGCGGCTGGTGGAGACTTCTTCGTCGGGGCGGATGCGGTCCGCAGTTCCAAGGATATAGCCGCCACCAAATCGCTTGTATTGGGGTATGGCGTATCGGTGACTGGATCCGTACGTGAGGTTGAACCGGTCGCCTTTGTTATCCACAAAGAACAAGCCATCGTCCTCGCTAGAAAGTGTTTTCGCAGGGTTAGAAAAGATTCTCGCTGGGCTAGAGGCACTGGCATTCTCAGAAGAACGACTGGGTCGTGCTACATCGCGTTCGGATGGGGCGGTGATTCGTTCCTTGTTGTTGCTGCTAGTGTATTCTTTTTGGGCTGGTGCACGAGAAGCAGTGGGAGGTGAGTGTGTACGGGATGAACCGGAGGACTCTTTAGGAGACCTGTGGCGATAACTGTCATGCTTCCGGCGTGGCGATCGTGAACGAGCGTGACGACGGCGGTGGCTGGAACTTGAGCCTCGATCATCTCGCGCATGTTCCTCGCGCGGGCGTCGATCTGGAGGGGCGCGTGGTGTATCCGGGAGTTTGAAGCTCCCAAACTTTGGAGCGGACTTTTTCCCTGCAACTCAAATGTTAATGACCAAGAAAGTACACGAATGGAGACGCAAAGACAAACCTGAGACCCCGTCGAGTCCATCCTGGCAGACGCGACCTCGGGGGGAGAAGGTCCTTATCACACGAGATTCTTATCAGTTGACTGCAAATCCGTTGATAGTTCGGAGCGATGAAGGGTCCGCTCTGAATCAAGCAGGCGGTACCAAACAAGCTGGGGTCGAAAAGAAGCGAGAAAGCAAAAGAGACTAACTGGATCGAGAAGGCGGAGAAGTAAACAACAGTCCTTGGTGGGATGGGGAAGGCGGTAGATGGAGGGTGGTTGGCAAGGCGATCAGGCAGGCGGTGAGCAAATATCCGGAGACAAAAAAAAAAGTTTGGTTAACTCGACCTAAAATCTTGACAACACTGCGGCGAGCTGCGACTACTTCAGCGCTGGGCTTGGGAAATGGGATACCCCGTTCTGGCTTGAAAATCAATTGAAACAACAGGATTTAAAAATGGCCTCGTCTCTTACGGCCCAGCTATCGCGCATCGCGGCCAAGTCGACGCACGAGCTTGACCTCAAAGCGCAAAGAATCTCTCATTCGCAGTCGCTAATCTTCGACCACAAAATTGCCGGTTCTCAAGATTTCGATACAGTATATGATATTTGCTCTGATGGATTCCGGGAATTGTGCTCCCTGGATGGTCGCTTCCGGAAGTTTGAGCTCTCAATCTTCAGCGAGCAGAGCAAAGGCCAGGACCGTACGCAGATGAACTCTGCCCAGAACAAGGAGCTCAATATCACGATAGAGAACTTCCTTGCTTTGGTCGGGGGGGAGGTTGCAACTAAGCCCGGCTGTGAAAGCTGTGGACTGGTTAGTGAGAAGATTTAGGTTTGTCTTTCTCGTCTCGAATTAGTGTTTGCCGACTGAGACTAAGCTGCAAACAGGTCCCACGAGTATAATACGACCGCTATGCTCCTCACATTTCTACCATATCATACCACGCCACTTTTTCTGAACCTACTCTCGATTCTCCCAAATGACCTATCCCCCGCCTTCAAAGTGCTTTACCCCTACAAGGCTGCATTGACGAACCCCCCAAGGCATCCCATCGTCCATAGCGCCACTACAAACAGAGCCTTTTTTGCTGAATTAAATGAATATGTCTTGAGGACATCGGAATTGCGCGCGCATAGCCATCCCCTCCTCTCCTTTTGGGCTGGGATCACTACAGAAGCAGTGGCAGGAATGCTGGAGAATGCCCGCTCAGGAAGGCGAGAAGTCGAGAAACAAAAGCAGGACGACATATGCCGCCAGGTCCTTTCGGTCCTTTCACGGGCCTTTGTTCTGAAAGATGTTTCTGAATTGATCATCAGCTGCTACATGATCTCTGTTGTGTTGGCTCAGAAAGCGTCCTTATCTAACGATTATGTCAATGGTCTGATGGAGTGTGTGGTTGACTCATGGACCCAAGAGACCTTGAGCTCTGGTTTGATTTGTCTCTCTGTTCTTGCCCAGCACAAGCCGTCCGTCGCACTTCCAGAAAGGGTATTCAAGGCTATTAGCCGCCTTGACCGTCTGGTGCCGCAGATTTCGGAGGTCACTGCGAAGTACCAGCCTTCTAAGCTTCTCCTTGGACTTGTCCATGGCTGCTTGAGCGACCTTAGTAAACAGAAGAGCGCCTCTCGAGTACTTCTCGCGAGGTCCATTCTCCAATCGACACTTCTAGGGGATGATTCTTTGAAAGAGGCCATAGAAATGCTTCTCAAGGCTGCCAGCAATACAGATGTGATGCAAGAAGTTTCTCTCGAGACTCAGACTCAAATTACTGAGTTGATTGAAGAATTAACCAGGTCCAGCTCCATTCGGCCGATTTTCCAAGCAGCGATTGCTGAATCTCCGCAGAACATTTCTGCTGTGGAGCTTCATTTGCAGACTCTGCTTGAAGCTCCCGTCCAAACCGGGACCATCCAAGATGTTGAAATGGAAGACGTTGCGCTGGAGCCTGCTACCGACCGCTTCTCTGCTGCTTTAGAGGCCTTCTCTGAGAAGCCGTTGTATTCATCATCGTTCTTGAGCAAGCAGCATATTCCAGAATTTGAAGATCTCGTGCAAATATTGGCTTCAGCATTTGACTCTGATAGCAAGATCTCGCAATTTACGGATTTGCCAATTCTAGGGAAATCCAAGGCCACGCAGTCTCCCCAATACCTCTCTTTCTTCGCCCGTGTTGCCTCCGGCCCTTACCCAACGGGTCCAAAAATTGCAGCCTTGCAAGCGATTTCCTCTGTCATCTCATCAGTGTCTCGTGATTTTGACCCGCAAGCCCTTCTGCCATTCTTGCTTGTTTCTTTGGAAGATAGTTCCCAACGGATCCGGCGTGAAGCCGGTGGTGTCTTGGCTGCTATCAGTTCCCTTTGCAAGAAGTCCAAGGGAGACGATGGCGAATCGAAGAAGCCCTGGGCACATAACTCGATATATGGAAGCGGGAGCCCGTCGGCCGGTATCTCTTGGTTATCTTCACGAGATGTATCCAAGTTCTTGGAACGCTCTTTGCTCCCCGAGCTTGAGGAATCTATTCTTGATCCGGCCCACGTGAGCAAAGTCCTCGATGCTACGCTCAGAGGATCGGTCCTTTCGGAAGATTCAGGTGCATCAGAACTGAAGAAATCTCTACGTCTCAATCTATTCACTTTCTTATGTTCCCATGTTACTCATCTACCAGTCTTCGGCCCTAAGATTCGTCTTCTACGACAGCTGAATGGCGTGAAAAAAGTTTCCGGAACAACCCGCGCGAAAGAACTCTTACCCCTGCTCGAGAACTGGCGCGGTTTGAGCCAAACTGAAGTGGAGGATATCTGTTCCAAGGAGCATATCCCCATCTCGGAGGCCGAGCAAGAGATTGTCGCTATCATTACTCCCAAGGATGCTGATGCAATCGACGCTCTGTTGTCTTTCGTCAGCTCCAGCGAATCTGTTCGGCCATCCTTTGTTACAGCGGACTTCAATCGTATGAAACAGATTTGGCCCAAGGTCGCTGAGGATAGCCAACTTGTTGCAGCCGATAAACTCTTGGAAGTCTCTTTGGGTCTCACAAATGAAAAGGCTTATCTGGCAGACAGTTGTCGTGATGTTCTTCGGAGTGTTGACCTCTCAGGACCAATTCTCTTGAACTACGTCAAGAAAATTCCTGAATCCTTGACTCAGATCGATGGACTCGCCCCTGCGCCAAAGCGAAGACGTACAAGTCAGAATAACATGGTTGCTATGACCGTCAGGGATGAAGCTGAATTCAGTAAGATTGTTGATAAGATGACTTTCATCCTTGAAATCGTTGATAGCTCCACCCCAGAGTCCCACCCGGAGCTTGCCGACGGCCTCTTCCAGACTCTTGCCGCCCTTCACCATTTCAAGTCACAGATCCAATCTGGAATGAGCTACCTCCTCAGCCTTACACTCGGTAGTTTGCTAGCTATCGTGAACAAGTCCAAAGCCTCTGCCAAACCGCTTTTTGATACATCTGTTATTCGAGCCGACCTTGTTGTGGATTGCGTACGAACCACGGAAAGCCCGCAAGTGCAGAATGCAGCCCTACTGCTCGTTGCTGGTATCTCTGTCATTGCTCCGGAGCTTGTTCTTCACAGTGTTATGCCCATTTTCACTTTCATGGGCTCTAGCGTTCTTCGCAAGGATGATGATTATTCTGTTTCCGTTATCGATCAGACGATCGATCAGGTGGTTCCAGCGCTTATTCAATCTCTGCGCGATCAGAAACGGGACGTCGTTTCTGGTACTTCTGAGCTCCTGCTCAGCTTCACTGCGGCGTTTGAACACATCCCATCCCACAGGCGCCTCCGCCTGTTCCACGCATTGATCACCAAGCTCGGCACGCAAGACTTCTTGTTTGCTGTCCTTGCTATGCTCGCCAATCGATATGCTACCAACAAGGATGTCCTCACTTTGATGAGCGGCGTGGTCTCGGATACTGATCCAGTTGTGGAACTCACGACGTACAGCAAGTACCTCAACCTTGTTATTGACGCATTGAAACCCAAGCCAGGTATCTCCCAGGTTCTTCTTGGAATTGGCAGTGATGATGGTCGCGACCCTCAAAAGGTTTCGGTCGATCTCCTCAGGGACCTTGCTCACCTGCTCAAGCATTCCACTCTCAAGTCCAAGTTGGAAGTCGCATTCTCAAAGGACGATGATTTCTCGAACCAAGCTCGGGCGTGCTTCTCGCGGGTTCTGGAGCAAGTCCTCTCCATTGGTGAATCCGTCAAGACTATGGCACAAGTCAGTCACGCATGTGGTGAAGTTCTCGGCTCCCTGTTCAGTACTCTGTCTTTCGTGGACTTCTTGGATACTGTCGAGGTTTTGTTGGATGGACCTGACAATGATCTTCGTTGTAAACTCCTTCGCCTTCTGGAGAACCGCCTTCGGCAGAGTCCCGAGCGAGACAGCGAGTCTCAAATCAGAGTCCTCGATTTTCTCCCCACCTTGGTCAAGATTGTGGAATCTCCTTCCTTCCTCCCTCTTCTCAAGCATGCCGCAGTTGCTTGTATTGACCGCGTGACGGAAAAGTACGGCCGCAAGGACCCATCAAAGGTCATCACAGCCGCTAAGGTTGTGGCCAGCCCATCTTGTCTCGGGGTTGATGACGATCGCATCCGTAATATGGGTGTCCTGTGCCTTGCGTCCATGGCTGAAGTGCTCGGCGAGGCAATGATTCCCGCCCTTCCCGATACATTGAGCCAGTCGTTCAGGCTACTGGAACTTAGCCTGGCGCCTGGGAAGGAGAACGCACGTCTGCACAATGCTGTGTTCTCTCTCCTCTCTGCTCTTCTTGCGAACTTGCCGTTCATGATTTCGAGTTCCCACCTCGACAACATTTTGCTCCTCTCTTTCAAATCCACTGAGGCTGGTCTTGAAGAAAGTTGCGATGAAGCCCGTGAGGGATACCCTCCGTCTCTTGGCGGCTCGCAAGATGGATTTTTTCGGCCACCCTTGGAGCGATCGAACGTAACTGGCTGGCGGCCGTCAGCTCCGGAGCAGAAGCCACCAACGAGGTTCTCCAAACCCTCAGCCTCGCAGTCGAGAAAAACCCCAAGTCGGTTATCGTCAAGAATATCGACATTCTTTCTCGGATCCTTTTCAACGCATACGATCTGCGACGCCAAGCTGGCGGTCTTGCGGACGTCAAATTCAGTGCTGACCCCTCTGAATTGGATGAAGCTGAGACCTTGCTGAACGACGTCACGATCAAAATGATCTATAAGCTGAATGACAGTACTTTCCGACCGCTCTTTGTGAAGTTCGTTGATTGGGCCACCACTGCTGCCCCGAAGGACAAAGATAGCCAGATTGCTCGTCTGACCACTTTCTACAAGTTCCTCCAGGTTTTCTTCGGTACACTTCAGGTATGCTCACTCACCTCCCGTGGATTGAGCTCGCTCACTAATGTTATATAGTCAATCGTTACCAGCTACTCCAATTATATTTTGGAGAACGTCGTTCAGGTCTTGGCGACCGTTGGCCCTGCTTTGAATACCAGGCCACTGTGGCTTGCCAGTCTTCGCACACTGCGCAATTCGTTTGAACATGACCAAGATGGTGAGTTCCATTTCCCCGGAGGAAATAAAATACCAATTAAACTAACAAACTCTGGTAGAATTTTGGCAATCTCCCTCCCATCTGGCCAGCATCACGGGGCCTCTCGTTGCTCAGCTGGCACATGCTACTACCGCGAAGACTGCCGAGATTGTCGCCGCCGAGGTAATCCCTGCTATTGTGGAACTTGCGGTCGCAGCCGACTCGACCGACAACTACAAGGAAATCAACAATGTCCTCATGAAATATCTCCGACCATCCTTTGGCCCGAATGCCCAGTCAACTGGTGGTGCCAACCCCTTCACTCGTTTGGTTGCCGTCAAGACCGAGCGCGCCCTTACCGAACAACTTGGTGAAGAGTGGCTCGCTCTCCTTCCCGAGATGCTTCCATACATTAACGAGCTGCAAGAAGATGAAGACGAGGGCGTTGAGCGAGAGGTGCGCAAGTGGGGCAAGCACATTGAAAATATTATTGGGGAGAAGATCGATGATATGATGAATTAGATATCGATTATAGTGGCTCCCCTGTACCCCCCAAAAAGCATTTATGAGGCGTTCGTTTCTTAGACTCCTGGAGGGACATACTGCTAAACGTCTACTCAAAATAAAGTTACTGTCTATATCAATGTTTGGATGAGAGTCTTAATCATGTACAACAGCTTGTACGTTAAGCTGTGGTAGTAGTTCCTCATTTAGTTGCCTGGGATTGGCGCATCCGCAGCTTCAACGCCAGCATTCCATCTGTACTTGAACGCCGGATGGTCAGAGGGTGGTCCAGATTGACCCGGACGTCCGTACAGGTTTTCGCGATAGGTTCCCTTCTGCACCGCGTACTCGTCCCAGAAGAGTCCTCGCTTGCGAAGTTCGGGGATCAGCAGATCAATCACGTCCTTGAAGGATCCTGGCTTGACTGCGTAGGCCTACGTGGTGTGCTATTAGCTTACGGTCGAGAAAAGCGGCGTTGGAGGGATCCTCACCAAATTGAATCCATCCACATCGGCTTCTTCCACCCAACGCTCCATAGCATCTGCGACCTGCTGTGGTGTGCCAACAGTCGTGGCACCGAGACCGCCGACGGTGATGTGCTCCCCCACAGTCTTCTTGGTCCACTTGGCGACCTCGGGGGTCGCCTTCGACCAGCCCTCGACCGCCGACCTATCCAAGGTCAGCATACTCAACTTCTTATGGACTAATATCTAGTCAGCTTACCGAATCGCATTACTCTCAACATGTCGCAGCTCCTCGTCGTCGCCATATTTGTCCAAGTCAATGCCAGTCCAGCCTCCAAAAAGCGCCAGCGCCCCGTCGATGGATCCCAAGCTGCGGTAATACTTGAATTTCTCAACCGCCTCCTCTTCAGTGTGACCAAGCACGGGACACAGCAAGGCTAGGAATTTGATACTTTGGGGGTCCCGTCCGAATTGGTCCTTGGCCAGCTGGCGAATCTCAGCCACGTTCTTTGCAACCACCGAAGGGCTGTGCCCAGCAACAAAGATGGCTTCCGCATGCTGAGCAGCAAAGGTCTTGCCGGCTTTAGAGGTTCCAGCTTGGAGGATGACTGGTGTGCGCTGAGGACTTGGCTGGGTAAGGTGAGGCCCGGGCACGCTGAAGTACTTGCCCTCGTGATTGATTTGCCGCACACGCGATGGTTCGGTGTAGACGCCTCGTTCGCGGTCCAGCACCACGGCGTCCTGGCGCCATGAAGACTCCCACAGCTTATACGTAACTTTAACATACTCTTCTGCGACAGCATATCGGTCATCATGCTGGATTTGGGTTAGCTGAAGCCTTGAATGGCTGATTCTGCGGAACACTTACATGTGGTTGTTCTGCTTGGCCCATGTTTCGTGCCGCAGAATCGAGATAACCAGTTACGACCTGGTCTTGCTATCAGATATCTTTTTCCTGGACTTGAACAGATGGCTAGCATCAGTGATACTTACATTCCACCCTAGTCTAATGTCCCAAGATTAGCAAAAGCTATATTCAAGTCCGAGTCGGAAGCACGTACCGTCCCTTCGTGAGGTGATCCACGGTAGACAGTCTCCGAGCAAGGTGGTAAGGCTGCTCGTATGTCGTTGTGACTGTCACGCCGAATCCAATATTCTTTGTCGCTGCAGCCATTGCTGGAACCACAGCCAAGGGCTCGTTCACGGGCCACTGGGCTCCGGATACTATTGCAGGATCCAAATTCTTGGGCCCCTTGTAGACATCATATCCCCCCAAAACATCTGCGATAAAGATGCCATGGAACTTGGCAGACTCGAGGAGTTGAGCAAGCTCAATCCAGTGGTCGACATCGTTGAATCGCCAGGACTCGTCTTCTGGGTGGCGCCATAAGCCGGGAGACTGATGTCCACTGCCTATACCGATGTTAGCAAGGAATTGCGAAGGCAATGGAACAGACACATACACATCTCGACGAAGGCATTCAGGATAAGTGACTTGCGAGGCTTTCCGCCCCCAGCTCCGTTTTGCGACATCGGTGTAGTTGGCGGTTGGTGATTCCCGAGGCCTTTCCAACCCTATGGAGCAAAGAAGTTGATTAGAGGAAATCGAGATAGAGTCAGTGAGGGAAGCAGATTAGCTCCAAAGGTCTCGTTTTGCAAGGAATACCCCTCCAATATGTACGATCGACATGTACTCCCCGCGTGCGTCATTCGATCACGATGTGTATAGCACCAAAGTGGGTCACGATGGCGCGATGCGGCCGGGCTTCAGGGGCTCGATTCCTTTCCAGCCTGCATTTCTACTGGATGATGTTACTTTAGAATTGGGCAAGCGCATGAACTCTATCCTATGAAGGCTACTCTTTTCTTCGAGCTCTCTCGCCCGAGAGGCCTAGTACTTGCTGCGGCTATGAAGGTTGACTGCCTCGTCCTGTACAGACTCGTCCGAGACGGGGTCGCCCAATCAGCGCTCATGTGGATCGTGCCCGCATTGCACGTTCTATAAACTAATACAAGGGAGCTCTTGTAATATGTGTAGCCCATGAGCATTGAGATGGAGGTTGTTAACGGACCTCCTACAGTCCCTTCCCAGTACCCGTGAGTCGTAGCTCGTGAGTCGTAGTGCATTCCCATCGTCCCCTTTTTCTTGAGGATCACCATGTGAATATCACCTACAATGACACCATCCCGACCGACATAGCTATTGACTGGTTCAAACTTAATTCGTAATGAGTTGCTTGGCTGAATTGTCGGAAGAGCACCTCATCGCGAACGTCTATCGAGTCATCGCCGATCGCCCGCGGCTTATTGGCTTTCATCCATACCCGACCCCATGGGCACCCTAGATACAGCGATTCTGAGTAGCCCAAGTGCTGGAAGCTCTATCTCAGCTTTTTTGACTCGTTATAAACATGGTTCAGCCCCAGGGCCATGGGCCTGGATCTGTTCCCCTATTAGAAGTATTCTGGTACCTCCTCCTAAATTCATCTCGACTTACTGGTTTTCTGGGTCTCGACCAACTGCATTTTGATCGCCTAATATAACTTTGCGAATGTCTGGCCTGCAGGCACGAGCTGCTGCCGCGGCTGTGCAGCCGCCTCTGTCCCAGGCGGTTGGTTATGTTGTCGTCGTGGTAGTTGGTGTCATTATCGCCCTGGGTAAGCTGTTCAGTCCACAATGAGGCTCTAGAGTTCTGACAGGGGTCAACAGTGATGATGGTGATTACCAAGGTCTTGAAAAAGACCACGGGCGAGGATAACAAGAAAACTGAAATGTGCGGACTCTTCCTCCCATCAGAAACAAGTAGGCGCTAATAAATCACTTTAGGTTTATGACCGCAAATCGCACAGTGAGAACCGGCCTTACTGCGTCTGCTGTTATCTCGGTAAGTGGAATCCCCTTTTTGTGTCTTTTCTTTCTAACATTCCTGTCCAGTCATGGCTCTGGTCGACAGCCCTCCTTGGGTCTTCGTTCGTTGGATATGATTACGGCGTTGCTGGCCCTTTCTGGTTCGCAGCAGGATGCAGTCCCATGATTGTGTTCTTCGCGCTGCTGGGTATCTCCTGCAAGCGAAAGGTCCCGAAGCCCATACCTCGCTGGAGGTTGTCCGGATTCGCTATGGTAATTCCCCCCCCCCCCCGGGAATCTTCTGCAGAATCTCTGCATACTGATGTCAATATGCAAACCAGGTCGAACCGCGCATGTTGTTTTCATGTTTCTCTGTCTGGTTAACAATATCTTCGCGTGCGCAAACATGCTTCTCGGCGCTGCTGCCGTCATCTCTGCTATGTATGTCTCTGAGCCACCGGCTAGGTTTCAATGCCGACTCACAAATTCAGGTCTGGGATGCATGTCATCGCTGCCACCTTCTTGCTGCCCGTTGGTGTAACCGTCTATACATTTGTCGGCGGGATCAAGGCGACGTAAGGATATTTTGCCTCTTTTGACAGATGGTTCTTGCTATGATGCTGACTCCTCACAGATTCTTGACCGATTATTTCCACACAGCTATTATTCTGATCATCGCATGTTACTTTTCTGTCAAAGCATTCACGGCCGACCAAGTCGGCTCCGTCGGCAACCTCTACGAGCTCCTCCAGGCTGCCGCTGTGCGAAACCCCGTGTCTGGTAATAAGGGCAAGACCTACCTTACTATGACTTCAAAGGGTGTATGTTCAATTTGAATCATATATGACAGAACTTTCGCTAATCAGTGCCCAGGGAATCTTGTTTGGTATTTTGCATACCCTAGGAAACTTTCGGTCTAGTCATTGTAAGTAGCGCTGTATGACCTTTGGGAAAAGACGATATCCTCATCCCTGTCCAGATGGACACTAGTTACTTCATCAAGGCCTTCTCAGCCTCCCCCGCTGCGGTCGTTCCTGGATACACCATTGGCGGTATCGCTTACTTTGCTATCCCATGGGCTTTGGGAACCGTGATGAGCTCCGTTGCTCTAGGCCTGGAAAACCAACCCAACTTCCCAACATACCCAAGGGTGAGGTTCTTCCACGTCAGGAAATTACATCCCTCCTATGCTAACTGCCCTTCTAGCGTATGACCACCGCGGAAGTCAGTGGTGGGTTGGTTCTTCCATACGCTGCGATTACCATCGCGGGCAAAGGCGGTGCTGCGGCCGTCCTTCTGATGACCTTCATGGCTGTCACCTCCACGCTCTCTGCCCAGGTTATCGCAGTCAGCTCGATTTTGAGCTTCGATGTATACCGGGAGTATTTCAAGAAGTCGGCTACCGACAAAGACCTCATCCGCGCCAGCCACTTTGGTGTTATCTTCTTCGCCGCCTTCTCAGCAGGCTTCAGTACGATGCTCCACTACGTCGGAATTGATCTCGGTTGGACTCTGTATATGCTGGGTGAGTGGGATTATCTGGTTATCCTTAAACTGGACTGTATTAATGAGCATCATTCCAGGTGTGGTCACCTGCCCAGGTATCTTCCCCATGGTCTTCACAATCCTGTGGCGCCACCAGAGCAAAGCCGCTGCGATTCTGTCCCCCATCCTGGGAATGGCAAGCGGGATTGCGGTCTGGCTGGGGACGTCCGTTTACTTTGGCGGAGAAGTCTCGGTCACCTCTACAGGTGAGGTGCTGCCTTGCATGTATGGTACCGTGACATCTTGCTTCTCGCCCATTCTCTACTCCGTTGTGATCACCCTGATCAAGCCCCAACGGTATGATTGGGCAGACTTCAAGAAAGAAAAGCTAGCGCTGGAGAAGCTCGAGAGCGACCTGACCACTGCCCACCACCGGGAGATCCCCACTCAAAGCGAACAGAGTGACCCTGAAGAAGCGAGTCCGACTGGTGCGGCCTATAGTGCCAAGGAACTAAAGAGGTGGGGTAGTATCGCCGCGTTTTGGTCGATCGCCACATTCCTCGGCCACTGGGTCATATGGCCTTTGCCGATGTATGGCTCTGGCTATATTTTTGGGAAGACGGTATGCTACTGCACGAACTGGTCGCGAGATAAGGCTAACGTTGTGTAGTTCTTCGTCGCTTGGGTTGTCGTGGGTATCATCTGGCTCTGGGCACGATGCTGATCGCCATTGTTTACCCTCTGATCGATGGCGGTATCAGCCAGATCGCTCAGGTATACCGAGGGTTGACTAGTCGGGGGGCCCTTTCTTACGATGAAACGCAAGGAGAGGAGATTGGGGCTACCAGTACGTCTGCGTCTGGATCTGTCAGCGAGCGGATCGGAGAGAAGGCTACTGCAGAACTGCACAAGTAAAGAGCTTGAATGAGCACGTGGCTAGTGGCATTTGGTTTCATTTGGTTTCCGGGGGGGGGAACCCGGGCTCCATGTGGCTATTGACGCGATCATGTGCATACCTTAGTAGTAGTTAGAATTGCCCTGAGCGTCATATATGAAGCTCTCCTGGAAATCAAGCTGAAAATAAGTATGAACGAGAATCTGTACGCAGAATTGAATAAATACATGTAGGCCCAAACGAATGACGGTCTACATCAGAGCTTGGAAGCTATATATTCATAGGCGAATACTATCCGGCCGCCCGCCAGTCCCGAATCGTGTGCAAGACCATATCAATTCTCTTATTGGAAGCCAGCTCTCATATTGGCGTACTGCGAGGCTGGATAGCTCAACTGATTCTGGCTACTATCCAAGGCGCCAGTCCCCCCGAAGGTCGACACGACCTGACAAGCCCATTAGCAGATGTCATTGATACCCATGGACAGTCAGCGCTTACCGTAGAGATCAGACTTTCAGACCCGTTCTTGTCGCTGCTGCTCTCCCACCACATCCCACCGCCGAGACCCTTGGATTGAATGTACTGCGCCTTATTCTGCGCGACCTGTGGTGTATCATAGCTCACCATCATCCGCTGGCTGGAATCGTAGCTGTAGCTTGCGACGGGCTGATCCAAGTAGTTCACAGCGGCACCTTCCAGGGGCAGCGCCTTGTAGTCCCACACTCCGTTCTCCCACGAGCCGCTGCCGACACCACTGTAGTTGGTTCCAGGGCCGTCCGTGTTCATAAACGAGCGGCCATATAATGGCATGCCCATGACAAGCTTATTTGCAGCCACGCCGTGAGAGAGATAGTAGTTGATGGCTTGATCTGTGTTGAACGGGGTGCTTGGAAGGCTGCTATCGGATGCGTAGATATTAGCATCATGGCCAGCAATGGTGTCCCAGCTGCCAGAGTAATCGTAGGCCATCAGATTCCAGAAATCTAAATAGTGATCCATATCGCTGATATGGAGATTTTGATAATTCGCAGGACCTTTTTAAATCATTAGCATATCAACACAATTCTCCATGAACCTGAATAGATAGAGCCTTACCGGCTGGAACGGCAGCAGTGATAAGGAAATGGTAGCCAGAAGCATTGGCAGCACTGTATGAATCCAGGGACTAAGCATTGTTAGTAAGAAAGATCACAATTTTTAGATGTGTCGGGGGATTTTGTCACGTACAGAGCGCAGTGCTTGCAAGGTAGCCACAAAGTCGTTAGCCTGGTCACTGTCGGTGGGATACTGTGGCATCATTTAGCGTTTATCTCAACCATCAAATCCTCAAAGACTGACCTCCCAGTCTATGTCAATTCCATCTAGACCCAAATCCTTGACCAAGGTAGTAGCAGTCGAGGCAAATGTTTGCCGTCCGCTTTCACTGCTGAGCGCGCCAGCGAAATTAGAGGAATAAGTCCATCCTCCGATGGACAGGAGAACCTTCAACTGTCTGTTCCGCTGCTTGAGTAAGAACAGCTGCTTGATACAGCCATAGACATTATTCCCTTGGTCATTCCAGGAATCTGAGGAATAGTGCTTCTCAATATCGGCCCAAGTATCAGAGAGGTACACCTCCCCATCGGAGCGCACGTTTGCAAAAGCATACAAAACATGCGTGAGTCGCTCGGCGGGAAGATCTTGAGGGTTGAAGGCCCTTCCATAAATTGCCTAAGCAGATACATGAGCTCTGGTCATCTTTTCTGTCCGTCTTGGAGCTTACCCAGTTCACAAAGTACGCTACCGAGCGGTATCCGGTCGCATCACGAGTCTCCAGATCTTTCTTGACCTCGACATGACGCGGAATGACACCCGCGTTCACCAAGCAAGTCAGGCTTAGTACAAAATAAAATATTTTCCACATTGTTTGCGACACAATCATGGTAATGGCGAAGTGTCTGTGTTTGATATTGTGATAGCCCAATGAAATTTTGAATCCCACCCGAGAAAGAGAGGCGCGATCGTCATTATTTGTAGTTCAATGCTCCAGGTTACCTTGAGTTCTTTTCCTCAAGGGTTCCCCGCCGATAGCCAAGTTACCAGTGTCCGCACGACCGAACGTCACCCTCCCTGCCGAGTGACAATCTCGACGGTTGCCTCGTAGGTTTGAAACGCCTGTTCAACGCCTCTCGAGCGGAGCGGAATGTAAGCCGGCCAACAATCGAGGATCCAATCTAACCGGGGTTGAGCATGTGCGCAGATGCATTTCAGCACACGAACTCTTCATCACGGGGCATTTCGACAGATGTCCGGCTGAACGCCACAATAAACGGCGTGCCCAAGCTTATCGCAGAGCAACTTATACATCCCAACCATGTCACTGCTAAGTATGAGTTTCAAGCTCGATGAGCATCCAATATGGAACAGTACAGCCTGGCCGTCTCATATTTTTGGCGGGTGCAATATCACAATCCCTCCTCAAGTTGCGCCAGGGTCGGAACATTTCTCGCATGGGGAATCTTATGCCCGGTTGACATAACGTCCAGATCTGCGGTTTATTGGACGGCGAATAGGGTAACATCGTTGATCTCAAGCCGTTTCCATATGGGAAAGTTCAAGTCTATCGGAGTATATCGTGATATTGTGCTCGCGGTGGGCCTCGTGCACCTTCAACATCCGCGTCTGATCAAGGCGGGGAGCTCGAAAATAGAGCGAGCCCGCGGATGTAACTTCGGGGAAGGCCCCCTTTTTTTCTCCCCCACCCGCTAGTACCAGGCTGGTTCGTTTGACAGATTAGCATCTGGCGGAGAGTGCTGACGGAGACTGCAGGAACTTTAACCGCAAGTTGCTTGCCGCACCGCGAGCTGCAGGAACGGATCATCCGCGATAAGCCAATGTAACACTGAGACCATGCGACCTGTGCAGGTGCCATTCCACTCTGCAGGGAAATTTACATATCCTAGGCTGGAGGCAATCCTTGCGGGCTTGACGATCTCAGTACCTACTCTGACAGGGTGTATGTCTTTGCCGGAAGTGACCGGGGGCCGTCAAAGCCCTCCCCTTCGTAATGTCGTAAATAAATTTGAGTCATGGCAATAGGTTAATGTTGCCATTTCAGCTTTTTCTCTATATTGATTTTTCACGATTCTTGTGCTATGTCGATGGAGTATGTACAGGAATCATTCATCCAACAGTGCCTAGGTTGCAAACCGTGGAGCTCGGTTTCTGTCATTGGGAAATGCACGGCCTTGCGTATGTAGATTCGATCACACAAGTCGGGTATTTTGCAGGAATTAGTCCCTCACAATGCGTTATCAGCACACGACCAAGCCCCCGATCCACTAGATTTCGAATAGCTTTGGGCGATGCTGACCGCAGAGCCATACGTGCCCGCGACCATCAAAAAGGTCCCTATCAACAAGACCAACCCGCTCCAGATAACCATCGCTACCCATCGTGGTGACTTTGCTGTCTTTCCTTGTGACCAGTTATCGTATAACCACATGCAGGCCATTGGCTGGAAACACATGAGCGTACCTAGAAGAGCGCCAATGAGAGATACCAAGCCGTCGAAAACCGGAATACCACTTGCGATCACATAAGCTACTATGGTCACACCAGATGTGCACCCCAGCCATGCGGCCCAGTGCCGGATGCTGCTGGAAGTGAGATGCGGAGAGCCTCGCATGACGCGAAGGAAAATGTACTTGGCGGGCACCTGTTCCACATATCAGTGTTTGGAAACCAGCGGTGCGGGAGTGATGGGCATATTTACATGAGTCACGATAGTCAGGGTGACAATCAGACCAGGTAGAGCAAAGGCATAGCTGATCTTTTTTACCAAAGGCCCTGCTGAGCTGAGGGCGGGCGATGCTACGTAGGAGCCGCAGAAATAATAAACAACACATCCGATCGTGATATACACTGCTGTGACGACGCTTTGACAAATCATCAGCGAGCGGGTGTACATCCGCGGATCTCGCATTTCTGAGGCGATGGAGAAGAAGGAGGGTGTGCCGGAGAATGCAAAGACGATCGAAGAGACAGATGTAATGGCGTCGGTAAACGAGGGACTGGCGATGATCTTATAGTCCGGTACCCAGGAGCCATTCTGCGGTGCTGATGCTGGCCGATCCTCAACTCCGACCGCGATAGTCACAATGAGAACTGCGTGGATGCTTTTAGGGAACTTCTTTCGATAATAAATTTGAATTTGAAGGATTCGGACTTACTTGCTGTCAAGATGCAAAACAAGCCTCCCCAGGCCATGAAGCCAATCTTGGCCAGGGTCTGTATACTGCTAAGGATGAGCCCTATTACAGCAGACACTGCAACATAGGCTGCCGTGCAGGTAGCATGGCTTGAAATGGCATTCAATGAGATGGACACGCCCAGCATGCCAGAGCCAGAGACAAAGACCCAATCTTTTCATAGTCAGGATATATGCACAGGGGCCCCTCTTCTCTGCCAGTCTTACAGAGGACGAAAACGATCTCAAGAAACCACATGCCAGGCTGGCCAAAGATCATCTTTCCAACATCTCCAACGCCGTAAACCTCGGGATGGTTCAGTTTGAAGACTCCGATCATATAGTCTGACCACGTTGTAATGACGGCAATAATGACCAGGATGATGACCCCTGGAACTATTCCCAAGCTTTCAAAAGCAATTGGAATCGAAAGAACTCCCAGTCCGATCTGAGTCTTCATCATGAGAGCTGCAGTGACAATCCACCCAACCTACCAATGATTAGCTTCGACGGTCGACTCAAAGACTTCCGACTTCCTCGAGTGCTCGCATACATTACGGTAGTTAGGGCCGTCCTCTGAAATCTCCCCAAAGACGGCATCATGGGTCAGGTTTTGGCCTTCGCGGGCCTGGCCAAGAGAATTGACTGGGGAAAGTTGATCTTCCTTCTTCGTCATCATTTTACATTGGAGGTAGAAAAGTGGAATGACGGTTCGACCCACGCTTAGGGTTACGGGGGGCTCTCCGAAGCTTTTTGAACAAGATCGTACCCCAGATTCCTCCTTGGCCGCCCCGCTAGTATAATATTGCATTGCTGTGGGGCCTGACTCCTTGAAGCTCTTCTCCTTTTTTCTTGAATTAATGTTTCCCAATTTCCATCCCAGTGGTTCTCATTCCTGGCAGGGAATTTCGTCAAGCCACAGCAGCTAAGAATGACCCAACGCTACATTAACTCACTGCCTGATGGAATGTAGTCTCAGACTGCCGATAGCCTGTCTTCCTCACTGGGTATTTGCTCTACTCGGGGGCCTCTTTCTCCGCATTGAAGATTTAAAAAGCCCCCTTCTGGACCACGACCCCAAGGACTTTGGAAAGCGTGGCGAATGCCGACATTGCAGGGTGGGAGCTGACCCCTGGAACTTGGAAGCAAATCCCGTCTCAATGTGCCATCCAGTAGGGTGGTCCTAGCCAAGGACAGATCAAAACTCATTACCTTGAAAGAGACATTATGCTGGTACCATGGCGGGAAGAACCTGGCGTTTTAACGTCTCGCAATCGCTGTAGAGCCCCGTCGTCGAAAGGCGCAGCTCACCCGCCATCTCCAGTTCTGCGATGGCCCCTTGCTTATCGGCAGAGCCCCACTGGTTCCAATGCACTTGGGTAAGCTCTGGGCTATTGCGAGCTCTGGGTTACTGCGGCCAATTGCGTAACAACTTGGCCGGGACTCGTCTTCACAGATTCTCCACATCGCCGCGTTTCTCCTCATGGGGCCGCTCCCCACATCAATATTGGGTCGTACGGGGAAAGATCTTAGGGTTGGGGATGATGTTGATATTATGGATGGAGTTGAGGCTCTCGAGTGTCGGGTGCTGGGCCCAGTGGTTAAGCCCTATGGCGTCGGTATTTCACTGACGATGTTAGGAATGGCTTGATCAAGGAGAGGTTAGGAGGCTACGGCAGGCCTCCCGAGATGTACAAAGGTGCTTTGCGAACACGACTGGAAGAGTTTTTATCATAGAGCCCATGGGATGGGTCCTCGCGATCTGTCGGTTTTTCCGGTCAAAATCTCAAACCTTGATCCTCACCTGCCCCGCGCTGCATTTCCCGTAGTTTCAATGCAAACTTTGGAACGAGAACTTTTCATCTCCACAAAAGCTGGATGACTGCTAATCCGAGCATCATCGGACGAACGGCCTGATCCGAGAGCCTTGAAATTGGGCACCTTGTTGAAGGGGAGCTTCATCGTCCGCTTTTCATATCAATATTATATCGGAACATTGGAGTTCATTGAATCTGCACCATCCGAGCTCTTTCTACATCGCATCAAGCTGGCTGCGATTGGCGTCGATGAGGAACGCTCGCTTCAAATGTTTGAGAGAAAGGTTTGCGTCTCTATTAGGCACTCTGGCCATCATTCGAGGGAAGCAGAGGTAAACAAGACAAAATACACCACAGCCCCTTCTTGACTTGATTTGTCAGAAGATGCTTGTGATCGTCGCAGTCTCACACTTGAGCAACCCACTCGTAACGACAAATCTTGAGAGGTTTAATGTTGCAAAAGTCAAATCATCAACTCCTATTCCAAATGCACAATCCTACTGCAGGAAATACAGTCAGGAAGGAGGAAAGTACTAGTAGCGAAATAGTAATATAGGTGAGAAAGGGCTTTTGAGGTTCATATAGATACAAAATTATCCTCAAGGCTCGAGAGGTCAAGAAAAACTCCTCGCTATAAAGCGAGGTAAAAGACAAGGCACTAGAAAGGGGTATTTTCACAGGTGAAACAAACAAAAAGGCATGTCAGTCGTCATCGCAGTGTGGAATGAAAGGCATTTCAGCGCTTCGGAGATAGGGTATTAAACAAGTGCAAGAATTTTGAAGTCGAAACGGCTCATGAGAAGGCAGGCAGAGGTCGAACAATCGTCTCCGAATAATCCGGGGGAGGGCTCACGTCCACAACCGCTTCGTGCATCAATGGCGCGATTGAGCGTGGCCTGAAAAATTCGTTTAGCTCTGCCTCCGTCACAAGAACGTCGAGAGAGGTTTTGACCGCATTGGCATACTTGGGCGGGGTGGTGATTTGTATGGGAAGACGGAGCGAGATGGTCGGGGTGAGGATGTTGGCTTGCGGTGTGTGATATGAGAGAGACAGGTCTAGGGCGTAGATGCGAGATATAAGGCAAGTATGGAAGGTTGGTACGAAGGCTTTTGTGTCTGGGAGGTTGATCGGGATCACGAGAGAGGCAGTGTAGAAGGTGGACGAAGACGCCGTTGAACCCTGCGATAAAGCCTGCGACGAAGCCTCCGAGAACGTTGAATCTACCGAGTCGCGCCGTTCTACGTCTGCTGTGCTGTGTTTCTTCCATTTCGCTGAGGCTACACACATGGTAGACAAAGGAACAGTCTCTGTGAAGAGTCCCTGGCCAATATGAGAGAAGGGGACAGATCCAGACTGCGATGGGAAATCCTCCCAGGGCGTGGCGCTGTAAAATGTATTGACTCTCAACCTGCTCACCAACGAGCCTAGCATCGGTGGTTGTTCGTCGCTCACTGGGTCGAAACGAAGCTTCACGTTCGCCACAGTGCTCACACGCTGGTCGCAGTCAGGCGGAAGAAGTTGAACGGGGTTAGGCTGAGTTGACGACGCAGTCATTCGACCGAGTTTGCTGCGCAAGAACCCGCGTTTCACGCTCTTCTCCTTCTTCAGCCAGTAGTTTGCGTTATCGAGGATAGGGATCGGAGGGGCTTCTTCTGTGTAAGGAATTATGCGGATCTTCTTCCCCACGTTGGCCAGAGTCTTCAATCGACCGTTGTCGGTTGTGGATCGTGCCAGGACGGACGCCCGGATGACATACGCGATCCGAACCATGTCAGGGGCCATGTCATTTAGAAGGGTCTTCCCGTTCCCTGAGATCATCGGGTCTCCCAATGTTGGTGGAAGCATGGTGTGCGACTGGTGGATCTGGGCATTGCAGGTTTCGTGGGTACACACATGCGGCAGCAAGCGATCTGGAACAACAAAAGTAAAAGGAAACTTGTAGAGTTGGTTTGTTTCCAGAACTCGTGGCGTTGGATATTCATCCGGTTGAATCGGCTGGCGCAGCTTCAGAAACATTTGTTTCGAGCCGGTTCGCCCAGGGCATGCTGCCCGCTCAACAGTGGTATGCGAAATTCCTGCGGTGTATTATCGTGAGCTGCGGTTTCTCAGATGCTTCGATTCCAGAGGACCATACCTTGAAAGATGATTTCAATATCATCGAACCTGGTATCGTGTTCGACCGAGACGGTCACAGTTCCATGAATTTGATCTCCAGTGGTATACGAGCTGACTAGTCCTGGTTTCTGCCCGTCTAGTTCGATCTCGACCTTGGGGGCTGCACGCCGACCCCAGATGTCGCGCGAATCTGACATGCGGCTGCTAGTTGAAGACATTGTGATGTGAAAGAGAGTCTATGTTGAGGAAGGCGCTTTTTATCTGCGACACCGTTTGGGGAACCAAACGAGGGCCCTAACCGAGAGGTCTTGAATTAATCGACTTTTTTTTAAAAGAAACAGAAAAGAGAAAATCACAGCCGATGCCCTGGTTTAAAACCAGATCAGCTCTGGAGTCGAGAAAAATTAAGTAGAAAGTGGAGCCGTGGACAACCGCGCCGTTCTTCTCACGTAGTTTGCGCGGCCTGAATGTGGAGGCCCCTCGTTTTATAGATCAGAAATGGCGATCGATACGTGCTACGCGTCAGAAAGACAATCTAAGGTTTTTACAAATCAACGCTCGTGAGTCATTCTCGACCGCAACTCGGAATTAAAGAGAGGGAATGCTCGAAGGCGTAGGATTGTGGATGGATGATTGGCTGTGGAAAGGGGGGAAGTGTTAGGCCATGTCCACGCCCTTGGATTGGCATTCCCCCGTTGACTGACTTGCACTAGTCGAGTCTCACACGAGGACGCCAAACGCCAATCTCTTATCATTAGCCACGCGTAGGACGCCAGTGACCTCATTGGAATGTCCCGCTCGACAACTGCTGGAGATTCAGGGCCTTGGGAAACCCTCAGTCGTACAGGCCGCCCAAGCTCTCTTTCTCTCTTTCTCTCTTTCTTGAGATATCCGAAATCCGAGCAACAATTCCGAGCTCTGTGATAGTGGGGTCTGACGCAGAATAACCTGGGCACGCCTTACGGCGACATCTTTCACGCCCTTTGGTGGCTCCACCCATGTCGATTTCATCGAGTCAAAAGCCACGCTGCGATGCTCGACGGTCGCTGGCTTCAATGCGGCCAATCATGGCCCGTCGCCGTGACGCGACACCCCTCACTCTGACCCCGTGGGATCCCAAAGTATCGGGGCACAGACATTCGTCTCCGATGACTGCTTTAGGCATAGGATGATTCGAAAATCAGTCCACGTCTCGATCCCTAAATTCATAAAGGTTCTGGGATCCAAACCCCGAGCTTCAAGCACTTTCCCGAGGGGAAGAATCAAGCCGGTTAACCGTTCCAACAGGTCCATATATTTCCGCCCGTAACCGAGTCCTGGGGCATGCCGAGTGGAGACCACTGCTAAATCGAACACCCGACTGTCGCAGAGTAGTAAAAGTTAGTCAGGGAAAGCTCTTTGGCATCGGCCTGCCATCGGCTGCTGCCGGTCTTCTCGGCTGGAAGAAGTTTAGCCGATGGGGGTTCGTAAAGTGTAATCGGCCTGGGGTAGATATTCTCGCGTGGCTCATGCCCGGTTTGTGAGTCAAAGATAAGAATCTAACTGGGTGCTTTCGCCTTTCATACCTACCGTTCCATTACCATTGGTGGGATCTAGGGAGTTCGAAGCTGGTTGTAGCCACTCGGCGTCTTAAGTTGTACTGGGTAAATTGCAATGGGGTCTTTTCGTTCTTAAGAAGCAGGCACGCAGGGTTATAAGCTTGAATAAATATTCCATTGCTTGGTCAACGCACACGTAATCTACTTAGTATGACCATGTTAAGGACCACCTAATCAAGGATAATCCCTCTACGTAGAGACCTCTGGTTGCTTCTCCCGAGGCATTCAACCAGAGGCTGTCTAGATGTCACGACAGATAAATTACGGCGTATATCCGTGGTGCAATGCGGATAAAGCCGTACTCAAAAAACGTCGAGGCGTGAAAAGTCACGACTTATTCTTGTCTCATACAAGCTGTTCATTTTGAAATGACCAGGATGTATCCAGCTCAAGATTAGCCGAATGAAACGGCAGACCGAGCGAGGCAAGAGACGACTGCAATTGAGGGAGATCAGGATTGTGGTGATATGATCTATGAAGAAGGGGATTTCGAAAGAAAGCGCGGGTCTAAGCCGCGAAACTGAAATGGGATATCGATTTGGAAACCTAGATATGTCAAGCCCACCCCCCCCTAAAGCACAAACGCCAGCTTAGAACGCCCAGTCAGCATGATTAGTATGCAACCCTTGTCCGCATGTCCTGTAAGGTGTTAGTACTAGTTCCTCGCGGGACTGCAGTCAGACAGAGGAAGGGAGGGTGGGGGGGGGGAGGGTAAGCCTACCGAAATCTTCCGCTCGATCTCACGCACGGATCGATCGAGTTCACCGGCAATCATCAACTTCTTGTCGTTAGGCAAGAGGAAAAAGGTCTCGCAAAGATCACCGTCAATGACGCTTTTCACCGGTGCATAGTAGCTACGGTAGGCAAGGTGGTCACGACCAGCAAGAGGAGGGTTGAGAGACACAAGTTGGGTCGCAAGGTTTTGGAAGAAATCCACATCCTCACGACTAGCAAAAGGAACCAGAATGCCGATAGTTCCCTGGATTCCACTCCAAACGAGGATATCTTGGCCACCAGCGACCAGCTGAGCTTTGTGGACACTAGTCGGCATATCTTGAGCATAGTAATGGATCATCAGATCCAGGCGATGAGGAGTCCCCTGCAGGTAACCACGCTCATGCATAATATGAGTGCCTCCATTTTCATCAGCGGCTTCTGACACCGTTTGCGGGCAGCGAAGCAGCCACAGGTTCCCAAACTTATCACCTCCGGCGACAGTTTCATAATCAACCATGGTGGTTGAGGTCGTCCAGCGGGGGATAGCATCGTTGACAAATGGGATAAGAGAATTTTCCTGCGGTTCGTAAACAACGTACGTCACACTCTCACGGATATCGCTCACGACAATACGATGACCCTGGGTCTGTATGTCGACAATCGTTGTATTTACCACCGGGGCCTGACACTTGCGCAGAAGTTGTTTGAGTCCCAAGTCGTAAAGGCGAAGAATTCTACTGAGACCAGCCAAGAGATAGCCCTTGAAGGGTCGGAGTGCAAGAGGAGGATCTTCGACCTTGGTCTTGTGGATGAATTCAAGACTGCGGCCATCGTCATGGAATCGATAGATGTGGATGTAGCTGGCTGCAGATGATTGGGCACTGACATCCATGTCTTTGACCGTGCCAACCGCAAGGAAAGTTTCACCGTCCTGACTAGGGAATGGCACGGCAGTCACACTGACAGCCGCCTCATTATCTTCCATCTCCAGAGTGAAAACAACCTCTTTGGAAAAAAGGGGGTCCACGATTTGGATGCACGATGCCCAGTGGCCTGACCCGCGCGGATAGCCAAACTCCGCTGGCGGCAAACTCTCCGCCTCGCCATTTTGAGCCTCGGAAGCTTGGGTGAGTCTCTCCCGAGTAGCAGGGGAGAGAACGTTATTATCAGATTCGATCACGTAAAATAGAGGCTGCTCGGGATGTTGCACGAAACGGCGGGGAGTGTAAGCCAGGGGAATGATCTCTTGCAGCATATTGTTTCCCAAACTATTGATTGAGAAGATCCTACCAAGAGGTTAGCATCATACTGCGCAAGTGTATGAGGTGACAAGAAAATAGATGATTCTTGATCTCAGGAGGAACAATTGGAAAAATAAAATGTTTTTCATCCACATGGAAGTTCGGGTCCCATGTTTTCATCATTTGATCAGGGATAGGAGAAGGACATAATGAGGAGGAAATCACATACCGTAAATGTCGGCCTTGGATGCCAACCATTCCCTCGGCGCATTGTTCGCTGGTAAAGTTCCACGCGTATTCTAGGGCATCGTAGTTCAGGGGGGTGATGACGAAGCCGTTTGTTTGGACATCAGAGTACCCGAGCCATGGGCGGGAGCTAAGAGCTAAGACGGCGGTTTGGTCTGACACTGTCACTTGCGTAAGCTTGACAGGCTTGGCTCCCAGGAAACGAGTTCGAGTATCAGATAGCTCGCCAGTTACGTCATCCAAGACGGTCCGCAGGTAAACACCAGAATGGAGGCCAATGTGGAGATACAGTGATGTTCCTCCAGAGCTGGAGTCAATCATGGACATAATGCTGAGTGCAGAAGGGGCGGCGGTCAATGCTTGGATTGATTTACTCTCCAGCGTTGTGCCAGGGTCCAGGCTAAGGATGCGAACGGTGGAATCGTCACACCCAACGGCCAAGAATGAACTCCGTTGTCGTCCTTCAGGAACTTGACCCAGGCTCAGACATGTGACAGTGCCTGACATCTGCTTTCTTTCGTCATATTCGGCCAGAGATCCGTCGGCATCCAACTCAAAGTAGACAATTTCGCCGGAGCTAAGAGCCACCACAACTTGTTGAGAATTCGTGGAAGCAGCAACGATAGTTCGGTGTTGCGGGGACGGCCATTCATTTACCCGGTTGTCTGGAAAGAGGTGGCGAATACCGCGAGGGTGCACTTGGATTATGGAGTCCTCACCGAGCTGTTGGACAGCGATGGTAGGTGCACTTGGCAGGAATCCAGCTTCTTCAGTCATTTCCACCACCTCCTCCCCAACACCCAGGACAATCGTACCATTGGCGAACGAGAGAACGATGTATCGGTCAAATTCGTCGGACTGGGTTAACTTGGTCGTCCAAACAAAGGAAGGTGTGGCCTGGAGCTCGGACTCGACAAGCTCTGACACCTCCAGTCCATGCTTAATGGTTCGGAAAGAGCTGCGGGCACCTGAGCCAGAGATGGAGAAAATTTGAGGGGCGTCCTCGTCAGCGAGATTGGCGATTTTGGTATCAATCAAGGGGCTCAGAGACTTGATGTTTTCAGTTAACTGCAGGTTCACAAGCCCTCGGGGGCGGAAGTAAGTTGGCTGATAGGGTGTAGTAGGGTCCCCCTCCACCAGCTCGCTTGTGAACTCCGTCTCATCATCATCATCACCGAGCGATTCGAATTGGTAAAGATGTTGGTCACCCGATTCACAAGCAACATAGAGGTAACCACTCTTGAAGATGACCAAGCTTGATGCAACAGGCACAGTGTCGAAATATTTGATCTTGAGCCCCTGCACTTCGCCGGTCAACTGGCCCTCACTATTCTCTGCCATTTCCACAGTCACTTTGAAGATATCACCATCCTCAGTCTGGAGCAGAAAGAAGAATGCACCGCGCATCCTGTGCATCACGCCAGATACAATGGTTCGTTTCCGTTCTGGGTTCTCAGTGGGCCCCATTCGTCGAGGAATGGCCACACGATATGGGTCCTGATTCGAGTGTCGATATGTGATATTGTCTTCGGCACACACCAAAACACCACTTGGGCCATCTGCTCCTCCTGGGACCTGGAAAAGCATGTTTGCAGTTCGATCAACTGGCTCTGACCAGCTTTGAACGACGTGATTAAGGCCAAGGTCCAGTTCATAGTACACAAGCATCTTTTGCATTTCTTCGTATGCCATTCCACTTGGGTCTTGATCCGCCTCGGTGTGGTCTGTCTCGAGGGCAGCGAAGATGGGATTTTCATAGCCCACATCCAGGGAGGTCATAGCAAACACTATCGTGTTTTGCTTATGGGCTTCCAGGGGGGATGAGATAGTGACTTCGGCTTGAGAATTACGGTTTAGAACATAGACCAGCTTGTTCTTTTCGGTGGAAGCGATCATGCAGGCTCTTCCCTTAGGATCTGCAGCCAGGTATTGACCAGGGATGACACGACGGACGCCAGATTTGCCGAAGGTCTCCAGATGGATTTGTTTGAATCGATTGGTAGAAGGCACATATTCGACAATGGCAATACGCCCGGAATCGGAGCCGATGATCAGGTAATCTAGACGGAGTCATACTCAGCATGTTTCTTTTAAATTTTATTTTCCGTGCCCACGTCCCTGTCTGGGCGGGGCAGGGCAAGTGAAGGAAAACCAGGGAAAGCCCTGATGACGAGCAAGCTCCAAGTATTACTCAGGCGACTGTGCAATTGCAAATTCAAGTCCACAACATACCTTTATGACTTCCAGCCAGGCGAAAGACTGCCAATGACCGGATGATCCCACGAATATCTTCCGAATAAATGGTTTTCACTTTCGACGCGATCGTGTCCGGTCGATGGATGCTGAGCTTGGACCCGGACGCGGTGATGATCTGTTGCTCCTTGGTCCCGGCAAATTGGCCAAGAACTGCCTGAGTAATGGCAGTCGGAGGCTGGATTGTCAGGCCATACATGAACATGTGGGAGGTGGTAGCCATGGTGGGCAACTAGCTCCTAGCCCAGGAGCAGCTACACTGCAGGCAAAGTCGAAGGCCCCCTCCCAAGTTCACGCAATTGCAATCGATGGTGCAATATCACACCAGGCCCATATCTGCAGAGGAAAATAGTGGAGGAAATGATAACTTCACGCAGGCACACACCAGACGCGATGGTGTGTAGAAAGAGAAAACAGCTTGAGCTGCACGATGCAAATTCGTGTGTGAAGTGGTCTGAGCGTTTGGTCACGTGACATAAACCCGCTACGCAGTATACAAGCCAATGGTGTGGCGTATACTTTTAGCCCTCCATAAGCTTCGACCGCCTTCTGTACCGCTTTACGTAATTCGATGAGGGCAGCCAGAGACACTTCGGAAGAGCATTGAAGCCAGCTCAAAGAGCGACGTTTCTTATCAACCTTGATATTCCATCGTTGTCTCGGCTGCTCCTACCTTTTGTACCATTCCCCTTCAGGGTCTAATCCAGAGTACATCTTCCAGATTGCTCTTACGACAGTCTTCAAAACCATTTCTTTTCTTCAACTTGAGGCTCCCCCCTCCATCCCGCTCGGCAGGTCTTCACCATCGTGCCAACATGGCTGATGACGCCGGTGTCATTGAGGACACCCCTATCACCTTCACCGTGAAGTCCTCCACTGATGCCAAGTTCACCTTCACATTGCCTGCCACCACCTCCGTTTCGGATCTAAAAGAGAAGCTATCCACCTCCGAGTATGCCGACACGCCAGTAGATCGCCAGCGCTTAATCTATTCTGGTCGGGTCTTGAAGGATACTGAAACTTTGCAAACCTACAAGATCAAAGACGGCCACACAATTCATCTGGTGAAGAGTGCTGCCAGCAATCAACAACGTGGTAATACAAGCAGTCAGAGCAGCTCAGCTACTGCCTCTAGTGGGGCGGCTGCGAATCAACCAGCCGCAGGTGTTCCAACCAACCTTGCCGCCGGTACGGGCAATAATCCTCTTGCTGGCTTGACTGGTGCTCGCTATGCTGGATTTGCTCAGCTTCCTGGCGCAGGTCTCTTTGGACCTGATGGTGGGGTGAGTTTAAGCCCGGAGGTCTCACCCTTGGTACATCTGCTAACTTGATGTTCTTATTACACTAATAGATGGGCCCACCACCAGATACTGAGTCTATGCTGAACATGCTTGAGAACCCACAATTCCAGTCTACTATCAATGAAGCTCTGCAAAATCCCGCGATGATCGACATGATGATCCAACAGAACCCAATGCTGCGCGATATGGGCCCTGGAGTCCGACAAATGATGCAGTCTCCTGAATTCCGCCGCATGTTGACCGACCCTAGCTCAATTCGCCAGATGATGCAAATGCAGCGTGCTATGGGGATGGGAGGCGGTTTGGGTGGCGAGAGTGCATTTCCTGCTCCTGGTGTCACTGACACCACTCCCGAGGCGAACCAACCCAATCAACAACAAAACGCCGCTGCGAATCCTTTTGGTCAATTCCCTCCAAACCCCCTTGGGAACCCGTTCGCTTCACTTTTCGGAGGTAATGCAGGAGCCAACCCCTTTGCCCCTCCAGCATCTGCCACTACCGGCAACGCCCAACCAGAAGGCAATGCCAATACATCCAACAACATCGATCGTTCGACATCAGGGGACACGCCTACTACCCAGGCACCGCCAAATCCCTTTGCTGCTTTACTCAATCCAGCTCTCTTTGGTGGTGCAGGCCAGGGTCAAGGTCAGACTGGGACCAATCCATTCAACCCCCAGCAGAATCCATTCCTTCGAGATCCCGCTCTTATGGCACAAATGATGCAGGCGATGGGTGGACAAGGTGCAGAAGGTGGAGCTGCAGCAAATCCCATGGCGGCATTGTTTGGAGGTGGTGGTGGTGGCTTCGGTTCTCCCCACCAACCGACAACCGACCTCCAGAAGAGAGATATGCTGACCAGCTGCGCCAGCTGAACGATATGGGTTTTTACGAATTCGAGCGAAATATCGAAGCTTTGCGACGGACTGGTGGGAGTGTACAGGGGCGGTAGAGTACCTCCTTAACCTTCCGTCATAAATATCTGTCTGCTCACCACCCCGAAGGCTATCTTCTCCTTCTCATGGTCATCTATTTTTCATCTCCTTTTCCTTCTACCGAGGTATTCCATGGTCCGTGGTGGGGCTCTGTAGCTAACGACGGCCGATGAACTTCCATGCTTTCTTGCATTCCTTGTCTCAGGAATTGAACAGTCCTTTTCTTCACTATTGACTGCGACATACTTCTACTAGCGTTTCCTTCTTCAATGTCCAGTCCACGTTTTTTCTATGATTTCATACCACCTAATGGGTGCTAAGTAGATACCAATGTGCAAACCCTGGAAGAGCTCTTGCATGTTATTAAGTCGCCTAAGCAGGCACATTTTCTTCAGGACATCTTTTCGAAATTGTCCAAGTACTAGCTAGAAGGGTGTGGAATACTTAGCTAGTTGGTCAGTTACTGTCGACTGATGACGTCATCGCATGTAGTTCAATTTAACTAATCTTGAAATTCCAGCTTTAATATATGGGCAGTACTGATAATCTATTTGCAATGACCAGTTCGATGCGATCGTAGTATCTTAAATTCCAATTTAGTGGGATACTAGTATCTTTGGAAATTCAAAACGCAAAGCTCTATATGTGCCGCTGCGGCGGCGGCGCTATATTTCTGGGCATCACTACTAGTATTATTAGCCGCACTGATGCTGAGAATATCGACACCCAAGTAGATTGAGGTCTAAGATAGTAGAGGAATGAGGTGATCTTGCATCGATCTGTAGTTCCGAGCCGCGTTGGCGATCTGCCGGGCCGTAGATAATCCGTGTTGACACGCAACAAGTTGAACTCCGTTGAACCCCCCCGAATCTACTTCTCAGGCACTGAATGTTGGCCTGGCAGTTAATGCCGATTGCATTCGTCATTCTGTATTCAAAGCCTTGAGTCAAAATCACGCGCTAGCGTCTGGACCCTGGACATCCACCGCCTCCCGACGATCCACATCTCCCTCGATAAGGGAGCTTCGATTCAAGCTTCGTGGGGCGACGAGCAAACCAATCTGAACCAATCTCCTTCGCGCAGCACGACGCTGATCGCGTGATTCTTCTGATTGCTGGCCACGTGCATGGATCGCCTGGGATTGCACCTTCCCTCAAGATAGAGTGAAAGATCCAGCGTAGCTTCCAATGGCCATGCCGAGTTCAAAACGTCCACGCCTTGGGTATTGGGCGCTTTGGATTTTCTCATTTTTGTCCTATAGCTGGGCATTCTACATTCCTGGTAATGTCTACACTCCGAGCTGGCCCACCGCAGGATGACTGACGATGATTCTCTCCATATTAGGCTACTCCGTCACACGGTATAACGACGGTGAACCGATCCCACTTCTAGTGAACAAGATATTCTCGGACCACACACAGCTTCAGTATGCCTATTTCGATCTTCCCTTCGTATGTCCGCCGAGCGGAAAGTCGCACGGAGGCTCGCCTTTCGGCTCTGGCCAGAGTATCTCTCTCAATCTTGGCGAGGTTTTGCGCGGCGATCGCATCATGACATCCGACTTTGAGGTAACAATGGGTAAAGATGTTGAATGCGCGGCTGTCTGTACCCGTGAGGTTAGCCGCTCGGATGTCAAGTGGGCTCGACAGCTCATTAGGGAGAACTATGTGATTGAGTGGATCTTGGATAATTTGCCAGGTGCCACTAGTTTCGTCACCGTCGACAAAAGTCGCAAGTATTACGCCTCCGGCTTCAAACTTGGCTCCCAGGACATTTCACCCTCGACGGGCCGGCCACGATTTTTCATCAACAACCACTTCACAATCGTCATCCGCTGGCGGAGCGCACCGGAAGGTGGGAAGCTGATTGTTGGTTTCGAGGTATACCCTAAAAGTATCAGTGCGGAGAACCGAAAAGAAGATGGCTGTCCTGCAGCTATACACAAACCTCAAGAAGGACTGGGCTTGTTCATCCCACCTAACATGGCGCACCTGAAAGAAAAATACGCCGGTCTTTCATACATACCCGAAGATGACGATGAAGATGACGGTGCTACTTTGAAGATTCCATACACGTACTCGGTCTATTTCCGGGAGGAGCCCCATATCGAGTGGGCTAACCGCTGGGATTTGTACTTTACCAACCAGGAGGAAGGCTCAATGACGCATTGGTTGGCGATCATCAACTCTTTAATCATTTCGACCGTTCTTGGCGTGACGGTGTTTGTTATTTGGAGCCGCACCGTGCAGGGCGACATCAAGGGTCGAGGGATGGAGCCATGGAAGATCGGAAGCTAAAGGGGCCGCTGCGGCGAAAGAGGTCAGGCGAGAAGAAAGGAGAGGGACTGCTCGATAATCTCGACGTGGAGAACGATGCTGATATGTCTTCTGATGATGAGGGTTTCGAAGACACAAGTGGATGGAAGCTTTTACACGGCGATGTCTTCCGAACACCAGCTTACAGCGGTCTTTTAGCCCCACTGGTGGGCTCTGGTATGCAGTTACTGTTCATGACGACCGGGTTGCTTGTTCTGAGTTGCCTTGGAGTGCTGAACCCCAGTTTCCGCGGCGGCTTCGTTAGTGTTGGCATGGGCCTTTTCGTCTTCGCCGGAATATTCTCCGGTTATTTCTCCGGCCGGCTCTATAAGACTTTCGGCGGCTCTTCGTGGCGTAAAAATACGCTTATTGTAAGTTTTCCCCATCCTGTTTCTTTGTTTCTCTCTCTTATTCCTCCTTCCCGCACCTCGACAAAGTTCCAGAACACCCCAAGACAAAATACTCATTTCGGTTCTGTTGTCCATGGCTAACTCAAATTCCAGACTGCATTGCTCTTCCCAGGCCTCGCTTTCTGCCTTGTTCTCATCCTGAACCTCTTCGTGTGGGCTCAAGCCTCGAGTACTGCAATCCCCTTTGGCACGCTTGTTGGTATTCTTGCTCTCTGGCTTTTAATCCAGGTGCCTCTGGTCTACTTGGGCAGCTGGAGCGGATTTGTACGGGCCAAGCCATGGGAGCACCCCTTGAAAACAAATGCCATTGCTCGTCAGGTCCCTCCTCAGCCTTGGTACCTTCAAAGCCCCGCGGGCCCGTTATTGACCGGATCAATTCCCTTTGCCGTACTCTTCATCGAGCTCCTGTTTGTGTTCAAGAATCTATGGCAAGACAAGAGTGGGTACTACTACGTTTTCGGGTTTCTCAGTGCAGTTTCTACTGTACTGGTGATCACGGTCGTGGAGGTCACTGTCATTGCCACTTATAGTCGACTCTGCTCTGAGGTAAGCTGAGCCGATTCTTTTTTGTTTTGTTTGACAAATTCCAACTAACATGTTCTCAAGAATTATCATTGGTGGTGGACTAGTTTTCTCACCGGCGGTAGCAGTGCCTTCTGGATCTTCGCCTATTGTATCTGGTATTACATATTCAAGCTTCATGTCACAGGCTTTGTGTCCACCCTACTGTTCTTCAGCTACAGCTTTTTGGCCTGCACCGTCTACTTCCTGTTGACAGGAACTATAGGGTTCTTGGCCGCATACGCCTTCGTTCGCCGCGTATACAGGTATTGAATCTACTCCTTCTCCAGTCGAGGGCCCGTCACTGACCATTTTGCAGTGCAATAAAGGTTGATTAGCCAGGGACGAGAAAACACTCGAGTCCTCTCTTCTCAACATGCCTCATAATTTCATGAATTAAATTTTTGATAAGCATAACTGGTGCAGTCGATTACAGTGGCGTTAAATTTTCCTTCCTTGCATTTTCTTTCTAATTTTTGAGCAAGCCCCCTATCGACCCTACGGATGAGATTGTGCGGCTTCGTCTATTCCTTTGGGTTTTGTCTCTACGATGAGAGACAATCTTCTGTAACCACTACACATAGAGTCGAATGGAGCATTTCGATCTTACTGAACCTCCAACGTCCTGCTAGATTGGCTGTAAGATTGTAAGTATGACTGGTCATGAGTTGTTGATATCAAAAATTAGGCTGGGGTCCATATCATTAGTTCCTTGCATTTGGCTGCTAGGCATCGCTTCGGTCCTCTCCTCACCCAATAGGGAGCCGCATGCCTGTTAGGAGAGTGAATGACGCCAGGGAACCTGCTGCTGGCAAGTGAATCTGGTGAATGTCCGGACATTTCTTCAAGCCCATTCACTTACCTACAAATATCTCAGTTAATTCCCTTCCATTCCCCTCCTGCTTTCTTCCTCCAGCGCACCATTCTTCTTCTTCTTCTTCCCTCATGCCCGTCGACTTCAGTCCTTGCAGTCTTTGCATAGCCTCTTGAGTTGTATCTGGTACAGCCTTCCACGTCTGTTCTTTCGACTTGCTGCATCTTGCAAGACGGTCTTGACCAGGAAAAGATACTCACTTGTCCAGTCCAGCTTTCTCGGCTATCTCTGGTGAGAGCTTCGACAGATCCCTGGAGTTCTCTTCGTCCTCCGCCACTCGATCCTACCTCGCCGCCTTGGTTCATACTCGTCATCCTTACCAGTCACCTATCATCACCTACATCCCTCATTTTCTTACGTGTGAAGCTGCCTTTGAAGCTTCTGATCCATAAAAATGGCGTCTGCTCGCATCCCGTGGTCTGCTAGGGGCAAGCCGATCTATTCACTCGACAACGAGCACCGTGTACCGGATGCTCTTGAGAGCTTTTCAAAAGAGACGAGCTCTATTGAATGCGATGTCAAGCACATGATCAATTTGCAGGGTGCGTCGATTCGTGTGGCAGCCAGTATGGGTATGTTTCCAATCAGTTGAGCATGAAAGACATACGAGAAAATTACTGGTGCTGTTCAGTGTGCCAAAGTAAGGTCCCCCAACCCCCCGCGTCGCTTCTCTTACATCCCGTTCTTCATGATTGCTGACGGTTGTCACAGTGCCCTTTAAGGGTATTCCTCTTTACGTGAAAGAACCACGTAAAGCGGACCGCGAGGCCATTTCCCACGTCGAGAAACTGGCCTCCCAGTCTCGGGCTCTCATTTGGCAGCGCACTTTCCCGGTTGACTGCGATCCTTGGAATCACGAACATGGCGTCGATCCGTATGCCGGAACCGACTATGCCCAGGACGGACCAAACCCTTCATATGCCTTCACCGGAGAACCGCAGCTCGTCAGGACCGTTGAGTCCATTACCACCGGAAATGGGCGTGACTCCAAGGCCGCCTGGTCCGTGATGGGCATTCCGTCATCTACCCGCAGCACCATCGAATTCCGCCACCAGCTTTGTTGCCGGTCGAGGAGTACTTGAAGATGCTTCCCGACTCACCTTTGGACTTGCAAAAAGCAAAAGTCGAATTGCAACCGTCCGACTGCCGAAAAACCAAACGCACAGTCAAAGTATCTGTGGATGGAGAAACCGATGCACTCCTCGTCAAGATCTATGAGGAATTTCCACCTGATCACTGGGTGACGTTCGATGAAGACGGAGTCGAGAATTGGCTTCCCCCGGCGGTTTCCCGGATGAATCCCATAACCTACAAATGCCAGAGTCATCCTGGAAAGGTCATCAATGATGTACGTATATATTCCCTCCCGAGGTCTTTCCGTCTGTTTCAGTCACTTCCAGACTAGAACTAATGATTCATAGGCTTTTACGTGCTGCGGCAAATCGGTGTACTCGCGCGAAGGTTGTGTCAAACATGAGAGGCACGAAGAGCATCCAACCTACAACTCAACGATTCATCAGGAGCTTAGCGCCAAATACGAGTTCTTTAATTTGGTCCCCAACGATGCTGGACAGTGCGATTACATCACAATTTCTGCTGTCTTCGGTTTGAATGTCGAGCGGCAATTTGAGATCATTCGTCTCGCTGCTATCGAGTTCCTTTCCGGTTGTGTGTTGATCGATTCGCTCGTTTACCCCAGCATGGACATGATTCACTACGACACGCCTCGAACTGGTATAACCAAGGCTATGATGGAAGCTGCGAAGGAAGCTGGTGAGATCCTTGAGTCACGACACATCCGGGAGATTCTTGGGCGCTTGCTCCATCCTCAAGGACACTTGGTCTTGTTTAACGGGGCCAAACTGTTGAAGGCGCTTCGTCTCAGTACCGCGAGTTCCACGAGTCGGCCCTCCCATGGATTCATCGAGCTCTTGCACTTTGAATGGAGCACAGGCGAGTACAGTATCTCACCCCATATCAAGAAGATCCGTGGAGGGGGCGCACCCAAGAGTCTGTGTGGATCAAACCTTCTCTCAAGGAAGTTACCGCCAAGCGTCTGAAGCGCAAGATTGGCCTATCGCCCAAATTCCGAGACGACCCCGTTGAAAACGCCATGGCCATGCGCGACCTACTTGTTTTTTACTCGAAGGTCCTTGGTCAACACAACATTAAGAACTCTCGGGATGCGGTTTGGGACTATCGACCAACACGCCGCCAGGAAACACATCCCAAGGAGGCTAATCTGCTCTTGACTCGTGAGCTCCAAACTCTCTCCTTGGGTCTCGATGAAGACAAGAAGGAAGCGCCTTATGACGACTGGAACTGCCAGACCTCGCAGTCTGGCCATCCAAACAGCGAGCCTCGTGTGATGCCCACGCAGACCTCACAATCTGATTACTGGGGCCCCCCGGCTCTCCGCGGAGCGAACGGATATGTGGCGGCGAATTACGTCTCGGAGGAGTTCAATGCCCTCTATTCTTCGTACAACTGGGAGCGGACGCCTGGCCTGTAGGGCGAGGAGCCCTACTAAATTTCATATCTCATCGTGTCTGCCTTGGCATTTCCTTCTCCTCGTGGAGGGCGGGGTTTGCCGGCTTCGTGGGTTCGCTTGTCCTTTGAGACCAAGACCCCGGTTGATCTCTTACGATTTGAGTTTCACCTTAACACTTTTGCTGTTTCTTGCTTTTTTTTTCTTTTTTTTTTTCCTTCTGGTTGTCGTCTTTTTTATTTTTATTTTTTCTGTCTTTTGTCTTTTGGATGGCTGTGTTTCATGGGGTTGGGTTGTCCCTGCTTCGGTGGGCGTGACTCTAGATTCATGGATCCTTTGTCATTCCTAGATCGAGCCCGGTTTGATTTTGAAAGTGGTTTGCTGTTCCCTTCCTTCGTCCACGCGTCCACGGCCCATGATTCAAGGTCATGAGGCGCTTCGATGTGGAGGTGGAGTCGTCTTGCCGTATTCGCAGACGGATGGCGATGTTGCTTCCTCGTTTGCTTCGCTCTCCACAATGCTGGGCATGGAGGGGTCGGACTCGAGAAGACGATGAAATAGTCCAATGCAAAGCTATTACGTCGATTCTGGCCCGAGTAGGCTTCAATGTACCGTAGATACGGACTAACTGGCGACGCGCTCGATAACAGGCATAGCAGCGGCCTCAAGCATGTAACCTCAGAGGACGGATCACATATCTCGTGATAGACAAGTGGTTATCTAGCATATCTCGTGTCGTTGCGCCATTCTGGATTGGGTGAAAAAGCCCGGACGTTAGCGTATGTGGGGACGGAAGGGGGTGGCCAGCGGACTTGAGGGTGAAACAGCGGTGACTGCCAACATTCCCTGACGTAGCAAAGACCCAGAATCCGGGGAGAACAGAAGAAGAATTCCAGATCTTCGAATTCCCCGGTCTTGCGGGATGGCGTGATTGTGAAGGGAGATTGCTCATGGGGCAACTGGAGAAGGGCGTGTACAGGCTGACGAGTCCTTTGTAGGTGCTTACTTTCTTTTTTTTACTTGCTTTTGTTTGGGTTTTAAATTTATTTGTTTTCCTGTTTTAGTGCTGGTGTCTGATGAATGATTGATTTTTGCCGTCCCACTCCCTAAGGTACCCTTAGAGAGTCTTCGCTCCGAGCCAGCACGTCCAGCTCGACGGGCTGTGATTGGCGCTTCAGATAAGCAAGTGGGGGAGGCTGCTCCTAAACCCCTTAGCATCTCAGCTTAACTGACTCGGGCAATCGCAGGGGCTCATCCTCGTGGCACCGGCCGCCCACGATTGGCCACGCTCACCCTGACACGATCCAGTGGAGTCGTGGGTTTGGCAGTGGGAGATCCACATGGATTCGTTGCGTTACAAACGTATGTTACGGCGCAGCGGGCGTCCGCCCAGCTCCCCGAGGCTTCCAGGGTCGAGTGAAGATCAGGACAAAACTGGCATGAGCCGATCGGGGCCAAACTCATTCAGTGCTTTCAGCAGACGTGGTGCGCATGAAATCGAGCCGAGGGGCTCAAAGATCAAGCAATCTTACATGAGCCTCCTGGTATTACCAGCGTAGGGCTGCAAAAGTGGCAACTGCCGCATACAGCGCGGATGACGCCTGGGTCGGGCAGTGTTTTATTTCCTGATAAAGTGGAATGGTCGTCACGGGGCTATAACAGCCTCCTTAAACAGGCAAAAAGACACTGGACCAACAAAGACTCAAGGGAGGTGTACCATTCCATACGGCGCTGATACGTTCAGTAATATACACCTGCTGCCCACATAATGAGTAATCCATAGTCCCCGCTTCAAGGCTGGCACTAACAGCGAAAAGCAAAAAAAAAAGAGCGGAAATGGCCACCGCCTTCGATCACACCATCGCACCCACAGATTATCCCATCGCACGCCTTCCCAGGTCTACGTCAGTGCCGGCTAATCCCCCTGATCTCCATTGCAGTAGACGCCGGCACTAGAGCAGGAATGGGCGTATCAGGTTCATTCTGATGCTTGGATGCAATGCCCTTGCTTGCTGTGATTTGGCCCGCGCCCGCTCGGGGTTGCAATTGTGGATCGCTGCGATCGCCCAAGAAGTATAACTCCCCCGTCCTTTCCGGGCTTTAGTTACGTCGCGCTTGTAAGAGCATTACAATCCTTCGCATTCTCCAATTGATATCGGCACTCGAGCCTAGTTATCTTTGAAAAATCTTTTCCTTTTTCATTTATCTATGCGATTTGGGGGGCCCAGTATACCCCGTCGTTCCCCACATATACCACTTTCGGCCTCACCTATAAAGACCCCCTCGGCGCCCAACCTTGGTTCGCCCTTCTTTTTTTTTTTTTCTCTCCGTGGCGGAATCATATAAGCCTTTGTTCTTTTGAATCCTTCTTCTTGCCTTGAACAAAGACTCTATCTCACCATGGCGACCAAGAAGCCCAACATTCTGTACATCATGGCCGACCAGATGGCCGCGCCGCTGCTGTCGCTGCATGATAAGAACTCGCCCATCAAGACTCCCAACCTCGACCGTCTCGCCGAGGGAGGGGTGGTCTTCGACTCAGCCTACTGCAATGCGCCCTTGTGCGCTCCGTCACGGTTTGTCATGGTCAGCGGCCAGCTGCCCTCCAAGATCGGCGCCTATGATAACGCCGCCGATTTACCCGCGGACACTCCCACGTACGCTCACTACCTGCGCCGTGAGGGCTACCACACGGCCCTGGCCGGTAAGATGCATTTCTGCGGCCCGGACCAGCTTCATGGCTATGAACAGCGATTGACGAGCGATATTTACCCCGGTGACTACGGCTGGTCCGTTAATTGGGATGAACCCGAAGTTCGCCTGGACTACTACCACAACATGTCCTCCGTCATGGAGGCGGGCCCGGTCGTCCGCACCAACCAGCTGGACTTTGACGAGGAGGTCATCTACAAGTCGGAGCAATATCTCTACGACCATGTGCGCCACCGTAACGAGCAGCCCTTCTGCCTGACCGTGTCCATGACCCACCCCCACGACCCATACGCCATGACCAAGGAGTTCTGGGACTTGTACGAGGACGTTGAGATCCCCCTGCCCAAGAACGGCCCTATCCCCCATGATCAGCAGGATCCCCATTCACAGCGTATCTTGAAGTGCATTGATTTGTTCAACAAGGAGATCCCGGATGAGCGGATCAAGGCTGCCCGCCGCGCTTACTATGCGGCCTGCAGTTATGTCGATGCGAACATTGGCAAGCTCTTGCGGGTGCTGAAGAACACCGGTCTGGACGAGAACACCATCATTTGCTTCAGCGGGGACCACGGTGACATGCTTGGCGAGCGCGGGCTTTGGTACAAAATGAGCTGGTTCGAGAACTCGGCGCGCGTGCCCATGCTTTTCTACGCCCCCAAGCACTTCGCTCCCACGCGGGTCCCTCAGAATGTGTCCACCATGGACCTGCTGCCCACCTTTGCTGAACTGGCTGGCGCTCCGCTCGTCAAGGAACTTCCGCTCGACGGGGTCTCCCTGGTCCCCTACTTGACCGGCGGAGAAGGTCTCCGCACCGACACCGTTTATGGGGAATACATGGGCGAGGGCACCCAGGCCCCGTTGATCATGATCCGAACGGGCCCGTGGAAGTTCGTGTACTCCACACTCGACCCGCCCCAGCTCTACAACTTGGTCGATGACCCGGAGGAGATGAACAACCTGGTCGCGGGGCTCCCGGTGCCCGCTGCCGGCCGTTCGCTTCCGGCCGCCCCTGGAAAGTCCGACCTCTTGAGCGCTGCCGTCAACCTGCCCACCCCCAGCGATACGCCGCGTGCTTCGCCCATGCCCCAGCGTGCCGCAGACCGTGTGTCGTACCCCTTCCCTTCGCCCACCCCTCCTCGCTCCCCGAGCCCTGCCCGTGCGCTGCCCGTCCTTCCAGACTCCAAGGAGCCTGTCCGACTTTTGGCCCACTTCATGGAGGAGATCTACAACCGATGGGACCTCGAGGCCATCCGCCAGGATGTGCTGCGCTCGCAGCGCCGTCGCCGTCTGGTCTACTCTGCTCTGATCAAGGGTACCCCGACCGTGTGGGACCACGAGCCGCGCGTGGACCCAAGCACCCAGTATGTGCGCAACCAGGGCCGCGGTGTCCTGGACGACATTGAGATCATGTCGCGCTGGCCTCGTGTCTTGGCCCAGGCAGCCACTGCCAACGGAATCTCTGTCTAGACCGGGCAGCTGGCGGATTCGGATTCTCACTTATGATCATGAAAGCACAAAATCATTTGTCTTTTATATATTATCCCTCCGCGCGCATTGAGCGTTGTATCTTTTTGGCGACGATTCTTCGTTTGAGCAACCGCATTGCAGTTCCCCTTTTTTTTTTTCTCCGATTTACCCCCTTTCACAGCGAGGCGCTATACCCGGGGACATTCGCCGGAAATCATTTCATGCGTCTATATCTTCTGCTTTTGGTATCTTAATGCATTACCAGCGTGGTCTGCCCTGCTGGGACTTTTGTATATATTTGTTTTTTTTTTTCCGGTACTTTCACTCCCGGGGTCTTGCGTTGAGGGAAAGCGCTTTTTGGTACAGATAGCACCCAGACTGAAATCATCTAGTAATTATTTTGTATGGCATGACCGCTTCTTACTGCGTAGATGCGTCTATACTCCGTATACTCCTGTTATCAACACTAGTAAACTCTATAACCCCGCCGACGAACGCCTGTGATGTCACCCCCGACTATCTCAGTAATCTCGACTATCGGCAATCTGATTACGGGCTCCACTCGGAATGGAGTTGCCCAATCCCCTCACACTGTACCACCTGGTGACACTAGGCCCAAAATCGGTTGCAATACGAGTACGTAACTTGTGCCGGTTTCTCCCTGATTATCATCTGCTCCGCCACACCTCCTGACACGCGTTCCACGCGGCAGCCTTGCTCGACGATTGTACTCAGGAGAAATGATTCGCATTGGTATTGGATGTATCGGGGGTGTTACGGGCCAAGACTGATCTTCGGATGTTTCATGCTCGCCAAGCGATGATCGTCTGAGTCGATAGTCGGTGTGCGGAATACCTCCCTTTCACACCCGGCCGGGACTGGATGAGCTCTGCATGTGAATCCAGACAAATCCGACATGTACGAATGTTTTCGATGGTGACTAGACCTTGGCGCTAGGGCTGGATCCTGATTGTTGGGATTGCCCGGATAATTGGGCTCCAAGCTTGCTTCTATAGACAAAAACGAACTCGAACCCCCCATTGATTCAAGTCGTGTATGCTATTTGTATATCGCGCGTCTACCAAGGAAAATTTCTCCCGGTAAAGAACATGCCAGTAAGCAGAGAGAGTTCCGGTAGCAACCCCGTTTCCACCCCCCCCGGCATCTCCAAATCCTCCACCCCGTAGATGGAAAATCGGACATGCTCTCCTTCCTCGCAAAACGGGTCCCTAGAACCCAAACCGCCAGCCGGACAACCCTGCTCTTCGACGAAGGCCGCTCGTCTATCCAGTTCAAAGCACCCGGGGACAAGTACCTCGTGGTCAACCACTGGCCCCCGGCCTCCAGCGAGCAGGACAGGAACATCGCGCTGCGCCCGCCATTGCACTGGCACCGGCACCAGACGGAGCATTTCCATGTTCTCAGCGGACAGGCCCGGTTCACCCTTGACGGGCGCGAAATCGTGAAGCGCGCGGGGGAGTCGATAGTTATTCCGGCCCAGGCGTTCCATACCTTCTGCAATGCGAGTGCGACGGAGGCGCTAGCTGTGGAGCTGGTGCTGGAGCCGGCGTGGAGGGCCAGGGACGAGGCCTTTTTCCGTATGTATTTTTGTGCTAGAGCGGGCGGGTCGCGGAGGCTGATTGTGTAGGGAATGTACAGTCGTACCGCGACGATTGTCGGAAAGCGGGCGTGGCGCGCAGTCTCCCTCAGGTCTTGCTGTTTAATTGGGCTGGTGGCGTGGTGCTTGCGTTGCCAGGACCGCCCGTCCTGGCGAGGCTCGGGGGCATCTTGATGAATTTCTGGGGAGGGCTGGTGTTGGGGAAGTATGTGCTTGGGTATCAGGAGTCCTATCCGGAGTACTATTCGCCCAAGCAGGAATAGTGGTCGCTTCCAAGGTGATGGTCGAACTGCCCTCGATCCATTCATAGGGCCGGAGTGTACTAATCAGATTGCATAGCGAGGGGGTTTCAGATTGATATCTTATGACAAGGCTGAATCTATGTAACTAGCACAGGTCCTATCTGTAACAGGGGAATCGTGCAGGGTCAGCAGGGGGTATCGTGTAGATTGAATGGAAACCTGGGCCGTAAAGCCGTAAAGAACTAACTAAAGGCAGCCAGATCATGAAATGCAATCAGCTTAGATGACTTCGGAACCAAAAAAGAAAGAAAGAAAGAAAGAAAGAAAGAAAGAAAGAAAGAAATAATCCGCTTTACAATGAAGAGACTGCAAGTGTCAGTCCCTAAAAGACAAGTTCAACCCTCGCTTTCCTCATCGCTAATCCGCCGACAAAATGACGAGTGCGTTTGGGGAAGGGGATATCATTTCAATGTGCTCATGATCGTCATCATAACAGCAAGCCACAGTATTTACAAACCCTCCCGCACCGAATGTGCCCTACTTTTCCTTCAAACTTTCGCTTTCCTCGGGCTTTTGGGTTTTTTGGGGGGGGCTGGTCATTGCAACTTTCACTCGAGCAGCCACACCGGCGCTTTAATCAGAACCGTCGCGGGTCCCTTACCGCGCACTTCCACGGTCAGGAAGGATGCATAGCGGATGCGCGGTGGATCGGGCTGCTCGGCCTTCTCACCAGTGGCCGGGCGGGCAGAGGGTTCGTTGCTGCGACGGCCGATAAGGGAGCTGAAGACCGACTTCTTGCGGGCTTCGCGTGGCGGCGGTGGGGCGGCCTCTCCGCCGGTGGAGTTGGACCCGGGCGACGAGGAGTCTGCGTCTCCGGCGAAAATATCCTCCATGTCCTGATCCGTGGGTGGAGGAGGAATGTGGCTGAGCTGTGGTAGTTGGCCTTCGACTTTCATATAGTTGTCATGAAAGGCGATGTTGGGGGGGAAGTATTCGACACAAACATCCCGGGCTTCCAGGGGGATCTTCTCGATAATGTTGACCGTGTTCTCGATGATCATGCGCACGCCCGCTTCCAAGCCCGGCAGCGCCTGCTCATGCAGCTGGCTGCTCAGGAAGGTGGCCAGCTCTACGGTGAGATGCTCGATCAGATCGGCGCGGTGATTTTGGGCGGCAGGGGTGGAGAGAATATCGCCCAGTCCATCGAAGGTCGCGCGCCGCCAGTTGGAGAGCTTCGCGATGACGTTCTCGCGGTCCTCATCGGTGGCGGGCCGGAGCTGTTGCCGCCGGAGGTTCATCTCGATGTTCTTCAGCTGGATGCTGAGCCCGGGCTCGAGGCCGGGGTGGAAATGGCGCTGGAAGACCTCTTCTACCAACCAGCGAGTGATCACCGCGCGTCCCAGCGCCATCATCTCCTTCGTGCCCACAGAAACCGCCTCGTCCGTCGCGAAGCCGAGGAGCCATTGCGGGATGCCGCGCCAGTCCTTGCGCACAGAGAATGCCAAATCCTTGATCGCCCCATCTAATCTTTGGAACCGGTTTGTATATTCATTATCGTCGAGCACGGTGCGCGAAACAGCCATGCGCTGGTGTGCCACGGTATTCTGAAGGTGCTGGACCTGCGCTTCCTTCTCGAAATAGTAACGCTTCACCTTGGAGTATTTACTCTCTGTATGCTCTCAATTAGTACGGGAGCCGCTTGATTGCGTCGGACATTTGATACCATCCGTCGTGAGGTCCCCAAAAGAAAAAGAAAGAAAGGTGGTATACCCGAGGAGGGGACTTACGCAGTTCATCATGCTTTTGCATCAATGCTCGAACATCAACATTTTCAATCTCCTCGCGCGATCTGTTTGGGGTTGGGGCACCACGAGCCTGTTCCGGTGCAGCTTGAGTCGGCTGAGCAGTGCTCCCTCTGCGAGCAGGTTCCTGGTTCCCGGATGAGCGATCGGCAGCTTGTTGCTGCGAGGCCTGAGGTGGCTGGGAAGGGGGTTGCTGCATGGCGTCGGGCTGGTTCTGCGACGGCGCCTGAGATTGGGGCTCGGGGTAGTGCCGAGACGAGGGGCGCGAGTTGAACACCAAGTCGTCGTTGCGTGAACGAGGTCTAGTGCGGGGATGGTTATCGGACCCGTATCGCGGGGATTCAGGCACTTGATCGACGAGGGAGTTTCGGGTGAATTGGTCCGTCAGGTCGGTCCTGGATCGAGTGAGAGCAAGCGGCTTGCTGAATTGCTGGGGCGACCACTCGGGGTCGCTGTCCTGAGATGGGCGCGACTGATGGAAGGATCGGCGATCGGAGGAGTGATGATGTTGATGTTGATGCTGGTGGGCAAAGGCCTGGTGCTCATAGGTCGGCGAGTCCGACGGCGGGGAGTCGTCAAGATAGTTGTGATCCTGCTCCTGATCCTCGTAGCTTCGGGGCAAGCGAGGGGAGGTGGGCTGGGAGGCGGGCTGCGGGGACTTCCTCTTGACGGAAACGCTGCGCTCGATGAAGCCGGAGGTTGGTCGCACGAACAAACTCTTTTTCTGGCGACGAGGCGGCGGATCCTCAGGGGTTCTGGGGTGGGGCTGGCGGCGACTCTGAGAGCGATGGGGGGTCGCCGCTGGAGAAGGGTAGGAGTATTGGGGAGACAGGGGTTGAGGATGCAGATTCGGGCTGGAATCGTTTCTGTGATGATCGTAGGCCGATTCAATAGAGCTGGTGCTGTGGTCCGGTGGAGCTAACGCGGGGCGGCCCAGGTGCTCGCTGGATCGCACAGGATAATGTCCAGGCGGAGAAGAAACAGGCGCCTTGGATTTCTTGAACAGGGGCATCCTTGGAATGGGGTCCTTTGAGTCTCAAGAAAGGCCACAAAAGAAAGCCCGCCCCCCCCCCCCAAAGATGGTGGCGGAGGGTTAGGGATCGGCAGGTGATTGGGCGGGGTTGCAATGTCTCTACGAGTCTATCTAGTGTCTTCCTACGCTTTCACGATCTTACGAGTAGCGCGAGCCTTGCCTCTCGAACACGAGGTTCGGGCAATTCGGGTCTCGCTGCTCCGCTAAGTCGCCCTCATTCTTGCTTAGTGGGTGGAACGGTTGAACCTAAGTAAGCGGTTCTATATATAACTTGTAAGGCGGGGGCCTCAGCAAGGAGGCTTGCAGGGCCTGCAGGGCCTACAGCACCTGCTCTCTGATCTCATATATGTTGAGGTCTGGGAAATTTACCATCTCCCAATTGCAGGGTGATTGTAAAGCCCATGCAGAGTCTATGCCAGAAATATACGCAAATCACAAATGACAGCAATGGGCTGAGCACTCCCAGGGTCCAGTGGTAAAAACGGGGCTCCGCTGGGGGCGAAATGATGCAGTGGAGCCCGAGCCTCTGGCACTGTTTTCGTAGTTCAGGCTACCGGTGAGGTGCGGTCAGAGATAGTGCATAAAAATGTTAATGTGGAATGGAGAAGCATAATAAGCTCTTTCCATGAACCATGGGTGCGTGCCTTGTACAAAGCTAGTAACTATTACTAACTCGAGACATACTTCGAGACTTCGGAAGTCTATGTAGAACATAGGATATTCAGAAAGCTCTAACTAAAAATACTAGTAGTATACAAAATCCAATCGAAGGATCTTGAATGTTAGCCTCGAGCTCAACATCTATCCAAGAGGACATTTCAATATTGGCGTAGCGACAAAGCCTCAATATCAATGGTCTCTGAGATGTACAATGAGCCTGCGAGACAATGCCCGCTTGAACAAAGATGATCAGCAACGGTCCCTGGTTATTCGCATGAGCTGCTTTTTCTTTATGTAACGTCAAAGAATACCTTGTATAAAGAGCTTTGCAAAGCCGGAGTCTGGGATGAAAAGCTCTCTGTTCTTCCCATCTTTCAGGGCTGCGTAAATTCTTTATCTACCATCGTAGTTCCTACCAGGAACCATTGTTGGGGGTCATTCACCGTTTCGTAATGTGATCTACATTTACCCCTGATCTTCAAGAGATCTCAATTGAGCCATCGAGTTTTCAGCCTTATATATAACACGCCGACTCGTTAGAATGGGCCCAACCACCGTGGAAGATAAATAGTTCAAGCCTGCAGGTACGCGAGCCTCGCACCGAAGGTCATTTGTCTACTACAGTATTACGCAAATTATACGATTTCCTTGACTTTTCTAAATATTCGCAATGACCCTGGGTGTCCCCACCTCTGCCCGAACGTTTCATCACGTTTCGTTACATAAAATCCTCGAGCCCCTCGGGGTGCATGACGATGAAAATGAGGCGGCAGAGATCTATCATGACATAGAGACTCTGTGGAACGAATTGATGGATACAGAAGGCCCTCACGCATTCTTCAAAAATCCGTTTAAATCTAGTATTACACGCCAGGCAATGAAAGACATGCTGGCAGATCCCACAAGGGTCCCACCGAGTCTCGTCAGTCGTATTCCTGATGCTGAAAGCCGAAAAGAATGCTTATACAGGATGGTTCAGTACTACCAAAGCGAATTTAATCGTAGACGTGCGGAACGGTTAGGGCTAGATGGGCCGGACTTTAGCAGACCGCTAGAGTCCAAACGAGAAGCGCATGCTGCCGCTCCTGCCGATGAAGGGATCGGAAGCCAGAGAGCTGGGGAAGGAACGGAAATACAGCAGTCCGGGCCTTTTCCAGCAGACCCTGTTCCATCTGGAGCTCACCAAGGCCAAGCCCCGGTGGACGCTCACATTCAAGAAGCACCACTCTCCCAGGCGCCATTGCCCGTCGGCGATCAGCCTCTCCTCAACCCGCCTGGCACCCAATATCAAATGAATGACTGGGCAAATCAGAATTTTCTTCTGGAAGGCACTCTTTCACTGCCTCCAATCCCTGGAGGTCCTGAGCCCGGGGCTCCGACTAGTCACACGAGAAGCCCATTTGTACACGTACAGCCTGTACCATCCAGAAGTCCATCATTCGATTATACTAGGGGTTCGATCGTTCCCAATGCAGACATCCAGGTTGTAAGAGCAGGCCGCCCCAATAATGCCATCGCATTTCGACTCAGTGACTTTTTACTGAACCAAGATGACCCTCACAATATTAGCCGTAGCGGAGACTGGCTAAATTCTTCTAATCTCAGCTTTGCTGCATGTCGTCAGCAGCTCACGGAGGAAGGCTTCTACCATCCAGAGCAGGATGCCTTCTGGTGGAGTCCACATCCCCTGCACAAGATCGATATAACTAACAGAGACCAAATGACTGCCGATGAAACCAGACTCACCGCGATGAATCTAGCATCTAATATACAGCGCTCCATTGACCGGTTCTATCCAGGGTACCGGAACCCGTCCCCGGACTTAGAAGGGGGGCGTTCGCCCTTGGAAAGAATAAGCTTTACCATTATCATCCGTCCAGAAGACCAGCAAGGCGGGCTTCTTAGTGGAGCACAGCCTCCTCTTGCTCGACCGGGATTTGGACGTCGACCGCGCGATCTACCGCGTCAAGGCCGATCTGGTCAGGGCAGGTCTGGCCAGGGCAGGCCTGGTCGCATAGCTTCACGCCAAACCCACCGACAAGGGTCCCCCCTTCTAGAACAAGAACGCCAGTTGGCAGCGGCGAACCGGCCCATAGAATCTATAGAAGAAGAGCCACCTGCACCTACCGGTGCTAAACGACCACGTGAGGAGACGCCAGAAGAGACCCGTAGCCTTCGCCCGTCTCAAATCCGACGTCTGAATGAGCCTGCAGATGCGCCTGAAACTGATGATGAAGACAACCCCTTTCTACGGGTGAGACTCTCTGAGTTTTTGGAACATCCAGAGGCCATGCCTTGAGACCCTGGTATATTCATGGGTGGGAGAAAACCCTGAGGAATCCGAGGCTATTTCTCCCTCGCCAGTTTTGCTTTCCGTGGGTTCTCTAGACGAATGAAGCCTCCGGTCAATCCGGATCGACTATGTGTAAGGGCTACAGATGGCTCTCGTAGGTGTCAGAATAGTTTTATCGTCAGATTTTGTGTCATCTCATTGTAGCTGCTTTTTTCTTATTGGAATTTTTTCTTCGGGTTCAAGCTTACGGGGATGGAGAAAGACTAATTACTAGAAGCAGAAACTTTTATGGAGATATTGGAGTTAGGCGTTTTGTCAGCTTTAGTATTTAAGCCCAGAGGTAACCAACTCAATCTACAAATTGGTAAAATAAGAGCATTAAGCCATTGTGTTACAAGAACCTCTGGTCAAGATCGAATCAACTGAATTGAGATCAAGTAATTTCGTTACGGACATGTCAGATGAAGGGCCATCAGGACTGGTCAGTACTGTCTTGCTGTAACCAAAACAGCAACATCTGATCTACAGCCACATTGTGCGACGTTACGAATTGGAATTTAGGAAAGAGGTAACGGTAAACGCCGGAGGCCAGCCACGACATCTAGCAGACACCATGCGTCTTGCCGGTCTTTCCCTGCAACGAGTGCTTCTCACCGTGGTAGGCGTGGTGAGTGCGCTTGTTGCGGGGGTGGGCCCGATGGCTTTGGATGTGTCTAGAGATAATAGCGTTAGTAATGATCAAATGCATTTCCAGGTTCTGAGGCTAGATGCTTACGCCTTGTACTTGGCAATCATGCCCTCGTCCATAGATTCCAGGGTCTGCAGAGCCAGCTTGATATCAGTGAGCAGGCTGTCACAACGGTTCATGCTGAAGTCCTCCCGGATGACGATGCGCATGAGCTGAAGCTTCTCGCTGTGAGGGGCCATAGTGTAGGCGGGGACAACCCAACCACGCTCGCGCAGCTGGTGAGCCACAGCAAATTCATCGAAGACGCGGTTGTTGTTCGGGGGCAGGCGGAAGGCAACCAGAGGCAGACCCTTTCCTTTGGACTGGCTCATAATAATCATACCCAGTTTCTCCAGCTCCTGGGTCAAGTAGTCGGCAATGCGGGTCAAGTTGACCATGATTGATCGGTAGCCGTGCTTGCCCAGACGGATCAGCTGGTAGTACTGACCAATGACATGAGCAGCACCCTTGGAGAAGTTCAGGGTGAAACTGGCCTGGTCGGCCCCAAGATAGTTGATATTGAAGACCAGCTCCTGAGGTAGGTACTCGGGTGAGCGCCAGATCACCCAGCCGACACCGGGGTACACTAGCCCGTACTTGTGACCGGAGACATTGATCGAGACGACCTTCTCGAGACGGAAGTCCCACTCAAGATCAGGGACTGTGAAAGGAGCGACGAATCCACCACTAGCAGCATCGACGTGGATGGGGCAGTCAATGTTACGCTCGACCAGAAGGTCATTGATACCCTTGACATCTTCGTATTCACCAGTGTAGGTGGTTCCGATAATGGCACAGATACCAATAGTATTCTCGTCTATCAAGTCGACAGCCTGCTTGGGGTCAATAACATAGCGGCTGTCCGTGCAGTAGACGTAGCGCTCTTCAATGTCGAAGTAGCGCGCGGCCTTCTCCCAACAGACCTGCACCGCACTGTTCATGACAATGTTAGGGCGCGAGAAATCTTTGCCTTCGGCCTTACGCTTGTTTTGCCAGCGCTTCTTCATGGCCAAGGTACCAAGCATGATGGCCTCCGAGGAACCAATGGTGGAAGTACCCATGGCATTTTCCGCGTTGGGATCGGTGGGGCAGTTGAAGAGGCGGGCGATCATGTTCACGCAGCGGTTCTGGATCTCGGCGGAGTGGGGGGTATTCCTCATAGTCAATGAAGTTCTTGCTGAAAGAATCGGTCATGATCTGCTCGATTTCCTCCTCCTGTAATGAAAGTAGTTGTTAGAGCTGTCCACGGGTGAAGCTCCGGGAAGCTTCCCGCAGTAGAGAGGAGCTCATACCATGTAGGTTGTAACGAAACTGGCCAGGCTGCAGGAGGGAAACACAGTTAATTGAAGCTCATTAGACTCCTCGGCAATGCGAACACCACATACTTGAGCTTGGGATTTCCATCCAGGCTCAGCTCGTCCTTAATCAGACGAGCGGCCACCTGGCGAGGCATCTCGCGTTCGGGCATCTCATGTTGGGGCATGTGGTCCGCAGCGAAATGGCTTCCGTAGACGTTGGTGTAGTAATCATTCTCGTCCGGAGGGCCACCAATGGACTCGACCTGGCGAGCGAGGTGGTCAACCACCTCGTCGTCCTTCTTAACAGCAGCAAGATGAACCATGGTGAGATATGGGGAAGCAGGAGGAAACTGGACAGGAGAGAGTCCGGAAGTGCAGCCTAAGTTTAAGTACCTTGAGGTGCCATTGAGGGAAAAAAAGAAACCCAAACACGTGCGGGGGACCAGACCTCATCAGCCAATGCTGCGTTGGTGTTCCCTATGACGCAGCTTCCGTTTACGTTTCACCTTCTACAAGCCCTTCCTGTTTCACTTTTCCCCCTGTCAATGTTTCCATTGGCGCCCTCTACGACCCATGAATAGTGCTCTGAGAGAGAAAAAAAACGAGAGCTAGCATGCCAATCAGCAGGCACTTCGTGACATGAACAAATGGGATGCAAAAGCTTGGGAAAGCTTGGCGGCAGAGCTGAACTCCGATGGGTCCCAGATCTGCCCCTCAAGGAGAACCGAGGATTTACCCAGTGGCTTGACTTGCTGCCCGGTTTTGGGCACGATTGGCGCCACGTCTCTTGCTCAGTGGAGATCGAGTCGCGGGGCCTCCTCACTGGTCTCGTCACTATCTGACAAGCAATACAACATACAAGGCATGCGTTGGCGAAGCCCCCGTATCTATTTATGATCGGCTCTATTATATCGCTGCCTATACAGACCGTGCTTGCCCCTCATTTCACTCCAAAAAAATGATTCGTCGATCTTCAACCCGAGAGCCCCGCACTAGGCTTTGTGCCGCCCCGCCCATGTTCCAGCAAGGAACAGGACGACGAAGGGAAATTGTCCGTGGCGCATGCGAAGGACCCATCCAATATCTATAGAATGCACACCCCTGCCCTCCGTTTACAGCTTGCTCGGTCGCCCAAGCTTCTCCACTTCGGCAAATTGATAGTAATAGTCAAGACTACCGGGGTTAAGCAAGGTCCCCGAAGGCTGGATTTTTCTCCCGCACACGATCTGCTTCACGGGCAGTTCCACTTTCTTCAGGTTCACGGTAGTCTAGAGTTTGTATCAGTGATTTATCGCCCTCTCTGACTGGCTGTAGTCGGGAGGAAACACTCACCGGGATCTCCGGGGTCTCGAAGATGAAGGCCGGGACATGCCGGGGGCTCAGTTCTCTGCGAATAAGACTTTTGATCTGCTGCACAAGATCCTCTGTGAATGCTTTTCCAGGCTTCATTAACAAGAACAACATGACCCGCTCATCAGGGTCGGTAGGCCGGCGCTGTCCAACGCAAAGCGAATCGGCAACTTCTTGTTGGAAGTGGCCTTCTATAACCCGATAGATTTCTGCCGAACCGAACCGCACACCCGATGGGTTCAGTACCCCATCTGCGCGGCCATGGAATAACAACTGCTTTGTAACTGGATGGATCGAAACAAAATCGCCGTGGGTCCACACATCTAGCAATGGCGTCAGAATACACAGCTCAAGACGGACGAGACCTACTCACTGTCAAACCTCCCGAAGTACGCGTCATGGTACTTCTTGCCGTTGTCCCCCCCAGAACTTCGTCGGCATGTTGGGGAATGCAGCGGTAGCGACCAGTTCACCGGGGACACCATCTTCAATGGGAATGCCCTTAATCCCCTCTCCCCCTTCAATGGTAGAATCATAAACCTCGACAGGGACACCTAAGCTGCAACCCCCACACCCTCCTACGTAGACCGGCACCAGAGGGTTCCCAATCCCAAAACAGCCTGCAATATCTGTACCGCCGGATATATTGTTGAGACGAACGTGCGATGGAAATCCTTCGTCGTAGAACCACTCGAATAGCTCATCTCGCAGCACCATTCCCGTACTAGTCACTCCACGCAGGAAACTCAGATCTGCAATCTCGCGAGGTTTGATGCCAGCCCGTTTCTGTTCATCAAGCCATCGCGGAGATATTCCGAGATGTGTGACTCTATCCGCCGGTTAGCAATACTGTTCTCGACCCGGTATTCTCGATGGGTAGGAAACGGAACGATGGAAGGGGTCATACTTTTCTTGCGCCGCAAGTTTCACCAATGTAGTCACGTCCGGGATAAAGGGACTGCCATCGTAAAGGACAGCCCGGGCTCCAAACAGCAATGCCTGCACGGCGTTCAGGTACATGATCCAGCCAGTCGTGGTAAACTGCAGTCCAACAGTATCAGGCCCCATTTCCGAGTGAAGTCGGCCTTCTTTATGAGCATTCATCAGCACTCCTCCTACCGAATGGACGATGCACTTGGGTTGCCCTGTTGTGCCCGATGAATAGACCACTAGGAACGGGTCACGGAACTCCACGCGCTCAAACTCCAGCTGGGTATTTCCCTCCGCTTTCTCAAGATATTTTGCTAGTGTCATAGATCGGGGGACCTGGTGCAAGTCGGCTGGCTTGGACGGGAACCGTGGCTGAGATACCACACCCTGGAACTCTGCCACTGCGCCCATTCCTTGGACTATGTCTTTCATTTTTCCTCGCAGGTCGGTGGTTTTCCCGTTATAGACTGCGAAATCGTCCATGAAGAGCCATCGCGGTTTGATCTGAAGCAGTCTCTCCAGAACCCCTTTGACTCCCATGTCTGTAGAGCTCGAGGAAAAGATTGCCCCAAGGGCTGTCGAGGCTAAGAAAACCACCAGCGTGTCGATACTGTTAGCCGAACAAACTGCGATACGGTCACCCCGAGTAACCCCATTCGCCTTCATCGCTTGGACCAGAGATCCTGTCTTTCTTCGCAGTTCACCCCATGTCAGATGAACGGCATCGCCGACTGCACCCTCGCGGACCTCTGTGACAGCGACCTTACCATCCTCTTTGTAAGTCGTATTGCCTGCCTCTCGAGTAAAGAGGATATTCTCGGCAAAGTTGACTCTGACCCCGGTAAACCAGCTGGGAACACTGTCGATTCGTGCCGACTCATCCACAACCTGGGAATACGATCCATCATGGATGATTTGGAAATACTTCCAGCAGAAGTCCCAGAACGCCGATCGGTTCTGAACTGAGTATAGGTACAATTCATGGAATGACTGGGAAGGAGAGGGCGGGTCAGCTCTGCCATATCCAGCCATGACCATATATACTCACGTTAAACTGCTGTCCTGTGACCTGCGCAATCTCACGGCGGAAATGAGCCATTGCGGTGGACTCGGGGTCTGGGTGTTCCCAGAGCTTTCGTGGAACTGGCACAGCAACCATTGCGACTCTAGTCTATAAGATGTCTAGATGAGCGAGAGGTCAGAAAGGGAAGAGGCCATTGATTGAAGGATCCAATATTTACTCTGCTTACCGAGGTCCATTTTAAGCGGCCCACGCAGGTCCCGCGCGGGGAAGTCTCTTTACCGGGGTATCCAACTATTTGCGGCTATCCGGAGGACTCGGACTACATGACTGAATATATGGTAAAAAAAAATTAATTGTACATGGAAATTGGTGTTTTAGAATCAGTTCGCTGACTTCGGGGTCCACAAGGCCCTAATCTGGGGCCATATAGACCAGCAGTGACCTAGCAGGTCTCCGAATTACAGCTATACGGCACTTGGTCAACCAAACATATGCGCAGATTGGCGACTTATAGCTCATTGCAGCTGTTGACCTGATTTTGTGCATGCTTCGGAAAGCTGGTCTCCCAAAGTTGCGTGCTTTCAAAGTATTCGCCGACTTTCTTGCACCGATCCGCGGTGATGTACGGCAGCAGGAACTTCAATGCATGCATCTTCGCGGTCCGACTATTGTCTTCCGCGCATTTGATCGCATTTTTAGCTTGCAAGGAGTCTTGACAACCTTCAAGTTGTGCTTCTTCGAAGGCGGATCCACATCTGCCGCGCAGTTCTTGGAACATCGTGTCCAGGAAATCAACCATCCCCTCCTTTCCTTCCTGGATACCCAAGTAGGAGGATCCGTCTTCGGCTAGCTTGTGCATTGTGTCTTTCCCAAGGACTCCCCAGAGATCAGTCGGGAGAAGAGCATCCTGCTTTGCAGGACTCGTGTTGTGCGGCTTCGATGAACCGGCGAGGGCTGATGCTGTTGAAAGCCTTGATGCAATTTGGAGCTAATGAAGCGAAGATGCCTTCCGTACAGGATATGGCAATGACGACAAGGTGCCTTAGACGCATTCTGGGCTGAGTAATTCGTTCTCAATTCAGATATCTTCTTATCCAACAAGCGCACTTTGCTGTTCGATGTTGCAAGGATAGTTCCAGGGTACTCAAGAGGACTCTCTTCGGCAAATGTCACCTAGTCTCGCATGCATGGGTTCTCGCTGGGTAATATTATGGTCTTAGCTGGGGAGGGTCTTTGCTTGCAACGGTATGCACATCAATATGGAAGGGGAAGACCTGGAATGCCACGAACCGTAATCCTGGAAAAATACTGGATCCCTACTATTGGCGGAGATTTGGCCTAACATTCTTCATCGCAAATCCTGTAAATCATTCAACCGACGCCCTCTTTTGGTATGCTAGTAAGTTCTGCGCGGGGGGCGCATGTTGCTTTCCAGATACTTCGATATTTTCCTACGGGAAAGCATCGTGATGGAGGCGCATAGTTTACGAGGAACTTTGGGAGCAAGCCTAGTTCCAACATCTAATACTGTAAAAGAATCTATTAGCACACACATACTCGTCGCAGTGTTCTCTACCACCCCTTCTAGCCTCGCGTTATCTCCGTAAATGCCATACGCTAATGGATACCGGGGAAGATCACAGGATGCACGTGCTGTCATGAAGCCTCACTGCTGCGAAGCCAGGCAGGGGGAAGATTTGTCGCCTGGCCGGAGCAGCCTGCCGCCGCGCATTGCTCGAGTCCGCCGAAACGGATATGCCGACCTGTGAGGCCTTTTCCATAGTGTGCATACTTGCCCGAGTTTGTCATGATGACTTTCGTTTCTCTTGGAATCACCGGCTCTTGGATCATGCACCAACAGGTATCAGTAACTATTTGAACTCCATGTCCTTCCAGCACCGCGATAAGACCGGCTTTTGAAGCCTGTGAATAAGTAGCACGATTGCATGTGACCATAATCCCGGTCGTGGTATTCTTCTGACGTCCCTGCAATAGACCCACGAGGCGCTGTATTTCTTCAAATGCAAAGTGCGGATTTCCAAGGGATACTAAGTCTATTTGACAAGAGCTTTTCTCATCTTCAAATGTGTTGAATCGCTTCCACTGGCGTGCCAAGTCTGCACGAGACACTGTCGATCTAGGTGTGTCTCGTAGATGAAAATCAATCTGCTGTTGGCTCATAGCTTCAACTGTAACCCCAGCAATGTGGAACATTGGGGCACTTGAAGTGGTCGCGAAGGCGGCACCAAACGCCTTCAAGTCTGCCATGGTTGCTTTTGTACTCTCTAGGCCCGTGATTATTGGAACCACATCAGCAGCAAGGTCACCGGCAATATAGCCCAGCAGCGGAAAGAGGGTATCGTCGGCATCTTCTGTATGGTCGATGTGTATCTCGATGTGAGCCTTGCGATTCTCCTCAAGGTGGCATCCGGAATTCAACGTTCGCCCCGTCAAGGCGACACATACGTCGAGAAAATCCGGACACTTTATAGTCCGTGCCCCTAGGACGCTGTTGGCAAACACTACTGCGTTCGACTCCGCCCACATGATATGGTCGCCGGGCTTAGGGGCAGTTTCTAGCAAATAAGGAGCACAAGTAAATGTAGGCCGAGCTCCCATATGTAGATATGCCTGTGCAAGCCTTTCAGAAGGTTCCCCCAGCTCTGGGTCCACCCCCTGTGAACGCCATAATCTTCGGTCAATCGAAATAGCATTCAATGACGTGGGAATCCTCAGTTTACCTCCCCAGTCACATAGTTGTTGGGCAAACTTTAGCGTTGCTGGCCCAGTGTAGATGCAGCAGTCAATATGTGCTTGCTTGACGTCGATCAGCTCTGTGACGCCTTGTATCAGGGCTGTACGAAGGATAATCCGCATGGCAACTTGGGCGGCTCTGCCGTGGGTCCCGTTCAAGAGCTCATGATCTAGCGGGGTCAGCTGGATTGATGAGAAATCAACATCTGTAGCAGATACATTCAGGGGTGATTCCGCTTTTGGAGATGGCAATGCTTCATTGCTCAGATAGATCCGAGCATTCTGAATTCTGGCTCGATCAAAGTTCAGCAGCTTATCGAAGGACGACCCAGACACCTGCAAGACCGGGATGCTTTTTTGAAACAGCTCTTGGGCGACCAGAACTCCGATGGGCAGGATCAGCTCCTCGCGGCTAAAAATGAGCGCCGACGGAGCCCGATCCTGGAGTAACAGTTCGAGCATAATCCCACTTCCGGTGCATGACCCACGGCCGCTTGGAATCGCCAACACGTTCCCTTGCACGGATCTTCCCACTAGAGGATGGTGCGAGTCAATGACACGACCGTTTCCGGGATCGACTCCTCCCCAGAAGCTCAGCGCGACGTCACTGGCGACTAAGGATCCATCAGCTTGGCCAGGGATAATTTCTCGCGCTTCTATGGTTTCCTATAAGCAGGAGGATGAGGTTCACGTTGAGGGCTTCGAGCATTAGCGGGACTAACCTGGGTCATTGTCGCGGGCATCAGCTTTGGTTCTCCCATGGTAGAGCCACCTGAAGGGCCAGACAGCTTTGTATGCCAAATAATTTTGGAGGTTGTTAAATATTCCTGGACTGATAAAGCGGGGAGCAAGTGGATGTCGGAGAGCCGTTCCGACATGGACGCCCCACTTGAATAAACAATAAGAGATCGCGTCGATTATAGGAACACAATCCAGGGCCTACTAAATCAAAGAAATCAACGGCACACGCCGGATTGAGATCTCCCAGGGCCATGGAGTGCTAAAGGGCGAAAGGAGAGAGCAGAATACATTGAGTATAAGGCATGTTACTATCCATAATCAGTCTGCACTCCAGATACCTAACTCTACTGATCTTCTCCAAGCGATCGGGCAAGCCGACACACTTGATGAAGAACAAAGGGGGTCGCGTCGAGAGGGGATAGTGTGAGCCCAATGACACAGTGTGACTGGCATGCGCAAGCACAGAGGCCAGTCACGGTTTCCAAAGACTATAATTGTTTCAAGAGTTACCCAGAGGTCAAACTGGAGGCGTCAGTGGCCTTGAATCTGTAAGACAGTGGGACAGACCAGGCTTACCTGGAGAAGGAGAAGGAGAAGAAGAGGAGAAAAGAGGGAGATCTCAAGGGATTATATACTCAGGTAAGGATCCCCTTTCCGCGCTAGTGACAAACGAGACAGCTCTCGCTAGACACTAGCGTGGTAGCTATCTCGTTTGCTGTCTCGTTCGTCACTAGCATGGTCAAGCCTAACTAGGATATCCATGACACCACACGTGATGTACTGCCCTTGGTATATCGTCAAGATGACTGATCCACAAACCTTCTTGAATCTATTGGCGATCATAATGTTTATTTCAGTATTCTTTCAGTGGCTTGAGGTACGCTACGTCTGCCAAGCTTTGGCAATGGAGCTAATAGTCGTCAAGGTTTCCCTACCATACCGCCTTGTTCGTCAGATAGAAAGGAAGATGAATTAGCTCATAGGGGAGTGTTCTTGCTACACAAGAGCGATCTACCATGACTATGAAGGTATTTCTATGGCTACAACCAGTGGAGCTGCATAATGTATGCATATTTGCTCCTGTAAATCATCCCGATCTTGCAAGTAATTGTATTGCAATATGAAACCTCAGAAGGAGATGTATCCCAATTCCATTGTCAACAATCAGCAAAACAAATAGCCGAGGCTGAGGACTTGGAAGAGGCTTAGCTAAATGGCGTTTGAATCGTAGTCAAAAAGTAGGAAGCGCGGATGGGTTTGGGCGAGTGACGCTATCCCCCAATATTTGACGGCGCGTCTGCTTGGACATGTTCAACGCGATATTCAATGCACCCAACGCCACCCGATGAAAGGCATTGATGATCGAAGTGCGCCCAATTTAAACTCAGGGATGGTCAATATCCCCGAAGGTATCTCAGAGACACCACCGATTCCAACCGCTTTCTCGGACGTGCAGCATATTCGGGTCATTCAGTGCCATGGCATATGAGGAATCGGGGTAAAACTTCGACCAGTCCCCAAGCCCTGCTCTATCTGCACCCTCAGGCTGTCCAGTGCATTTTACTCAGTGGTGTACCAAGCACCAGCCCATCATTACTAAACCTAGCTACTAGTATCATTGCCGTACCTTGTAGCATGTTCCCGTGGATTCTAGGAGTCAGGCACACGACTTAAGATTTATCAATTCGGCCGATCATGCATTGTTTCCGCGTTTCGGCTTCTAGAGATTGATCATACTGGAATCTACTAGGGCAGGTTGATAATGGCCTGAATTGATGAAAACCTCGGACAGAACGATCGTGCAGAGCTTTACGTTGGCTTCTACACTTTTAGCGCGGATTGGAGAGGCACGGGTTAATTCTAGCATATCGATGGTGGGACAGACTAATTCCGTAGTATTACATGCAGCGCTCTCCTTCTAAGGCACCTCTACCCCCTTAAGTCGGGTATACGGAGAACTTGAAGTGCATTGCTCCATCTTGTCCATTCCACCCCACGCCTAAACCTGTGGGTTCTCCGCTTGTCTCCATCCACTACTTACGAATAGCACTCCACTGCGTGGAAATACATCCTTCAATACATCATCAGTCGCCCTCTGCTCCATCAAGCTTCCTCGAATAAGGCATGTCCCCACCGCCCCTCATGGCTGCATGGGCCAACTTGAAGGCAAGGCCAAAACTAGCGGTGAACTATAGACCACGTATTCCAGGCCAAGGCGTTAACGCATAAGAAAAAGGGGGCCAAGGACCCCATCGTCTCAAGAAAATTCATCCGACATCCAGAAAGAAAAAGAAAAGAGAGAAAAGAAAACACACTACAATATGAATTTCGGTTGGAGTATCATCAAAGTCCCTAAAAACACAATACAAAAACATCACCTCACCCACAGCTACCGCGCCCTACTGCGCATATCGTACAGCTAAGCCACGGAGTAGGTAAATCACATCCATCCCATCCACCTTCCAAAGGAAGAAAAAACAGCAATGGAAGCAAAGTGATCAGCTCACTTGAACTTTCGCTTCAACCACGCCATGAATCCGCCCTTCTCCTTCTTGGGCTCGGCCGCCTCTGGCTTGGCCTCTGAGGGCGTCGCGGTATCCTTGGCTGGCACGGCAGGGGCGGTCTCCTTCGCAGGCTCTTGAGGAGCAGCAGCTGGGGGCTTCTCAGCTGCCTCAGTCTTGGGCGCTTCAGATGCCTTAGCAGCCTCGGGCTTCTTGAGCTCTGCTTCCGCGGGGGCTGCAGCGCTCTCAGTCTTGGAAGAGTTGATGGCCGCCGCCGCCGCCGCGACTGCGACAGGAGAAGCCTTGCCCTCGGATTTGTTGGCCTCGGTGGCCTCGGTGGCCTTGGCTGCTTCGGGCGCGGCAGACGCGGCAGAAGCCTGCTCGGTCTTCTTAGGCGTCTCGCTCACAGGTGCCGTAGCGACTGGCACTGGCTCGGGAGCTGTGTATGCGGCGGTTGAGGCGGGACCGGCGCCTGCGAGAGCCTTCTTGTCGGCCGCGGCGGCTTGTTCCTCCTCGGTCTTGGGAATCTTGTGTGGCTTTGTCTCGTCTGTGGCGAAAATGGGCTTCTCGTACGGGCGCTTGTGCTCGGCGTGCTCGGTGGTCTCGGAGGGCAGCACTGCGGGCTCGCTGGTGGTGGCTGCAACGGGCGCAGTCGACTCAGACGCCTTGGGTCGCTCGGGGAGAGTGGTAGCAGCTGTCGAGGTCGCCGACTCTTCGGCAGCGGTCTCAGTGGTGGATGGGTAGGTGTCTGCACCGAGGCTGGTCTCCTTGACCGTGCTCTCGGGGAGAACAGCTATTAAAGCGACATCGTCAGTCTCAGCTTGGAGGATTTGTCGAGGATCAATCGCCACTTACCCTTCTGCTTATCCGCTGACTCCTCCATTGTGTTGACCTGACCGGCCGGGGAAGCATGGGCCTTGTCCACAACATTTTCAATTGTGGTCTCATCCATCTTCTCAGAGACAACGGGAACGGGCTCAGCCAGGGATGCCTCCTTAGTCTCCTCAGCCTTGCTCACTGGCGCAATGGGCGCTGCCTGAGAAGCCTCCTTGGACTCCTCGGCCTTACTCACCGGCGCAACGGGCTCTGCTCTTCTCAGCCTCAGCAACAGGCGCAGTCACCGCAGCCTTCTCCTCGGCCTCCTTGGTCTCGGTCACAGGCGCAGCGGCAGGGGTCTCGGTAGGCTTCTGCTCCGCGGCGGTAGACTCGGGCTGGTTGATAGACTCAGCCTTGCTGCCATTGGCGACAGACTCGTCGGTCTCATGGCCTGGGTTGCTGTGGAGTGCGGCGCAAATGTAAGCGCATTGTGGGATCGCAAAGCGGCACGCGACCACCACTTCTGCCCACCCCAAAAAAGTTTTATTCTTTTTTAGGGGGGGTTATTGAGGAAGAACGACTTACACAACATTCTTGACGGTGTCTTCGACCTTGTTGACCGCAGCGGCAGCGGCGGGCTTGGGACCGCCCTTCTTCTTGTTCTTGCCACCTTTCTTAGCCATTGTCGTGACGATTCGTGAGGGAGTGTTCTCTGCGCACGGTCAGAATTGCGGGATGACGACAAGCGCGACCAGGGTGGGCCAAGCTAAGGTCCGTGACTATGAGAAACCTACAAGGTTGTAGTTGGAAGGAAAGCGTTGAAAAGTTAGCGAGGTGGATGACAGGTGGAAGTTGAGTTCGGGTGTGGACAAGTAAGGGATGAGCGATCCGGTATGCTGGCGCTGCGAGGATCCGTGGTTTGGAGGAGATTAGAGATGCCTGGAACGTCCAACTTGGTAATTGGGATCAGCTGAGAGCTGAATTGTGTGATATTTTATTGTTTCTATTTTCGTGGCATTGTAAGATACCTATTTGGCTATTGGTTTCTTTTGACTGTTGGACTATTTATTTTTCGGGCCGCTCCGGGTTATTCAGTAGGACGCATTCTCTTGCTGCAAACGGCGGAATGGATCCTTTGTCTTGCTCCGGGGTATGCTTATTGACTATGTAGATATGGATATGCAGACAAGTGTCCGTCCCCAGATCCCCAAGGGCTCATGCAGGTCCCAAGTGCCGCAAGCAGTGTCGTGTGAGCCCTAGCACCCAATGGGGCAATAGGGTTTAGGTAAGGAGCAGATCGGGGCCCGCGGGCCGTTGGCCTCCTCGAAGTATACCTAGCATTAGCACCATAGAAGGGACTAAAGGGTGTAAGTGGCATCCTCCTTTGGACTAGGTCCCCTGGTTGATCGACTTCCTTTTCCCTTTAGATCCTCTATGGCAGAGACACAGCTGGTCTGAATGACATCATCCGTTTGAGGCGCGGAGCGGCACAAAAATAGTAATGAACGTAATGCGCAATACAACGAGCCGCGGACAAAGCCCCACGAGGACGCGACGAGTGGATGTTTAATCATATTCCGAGCACGGCACAAGACGATAGTATGAGGCGAGAGGTCGGTAGAAGGAGCAGAAGATAGGCGGTGCCTTGATCGAACCCGCGAGGGCCGAGCCTGCGACCTCTCGGCCCCAGTCGGATTTGGCAGTCTTTCTATGCCTTTGTTCTGCACATTTCTTTTGTAGCCCCTCACTGACGAAGTGCCGCTGTCAATGCATGCGTCCTTTTGACACAAGGGGAGAGAGATAACTATAGTGAGCACAAATATGGGAGACACTATGTTAGACGAGAGGAAAAGAACAAACACAAACAAAAACAAAAACAAAAACAAAAAAGAATTGACCGACGCAGGGGTCGAACCTGCAATCTCTTGATTCGTAGTCAAGCGCCTTGCCATTGGGCCAGCCGGCCGCTGTTGAAGCAAATCCAGGAAATGTGCGCTATGATGGAAAAATTTGTCACGTGATATTAGCATGATGTCAGCGGTCGGCTAGCTGGATAGCAGATTCTATTGGTCGAAGATACTAGTCGGGGCGCAAGGCTTCTCAGCGACGCCCGGGCGCCCCGTGGTGGAGTCCGTTTTCATCATTTTCCCGGTTTACCGCCGTGCGCTGCCATCTTCGTCCTCTGCCATGATGCAAGTGAGGCTCCCTTGCCGATCAGCAGTGTTCTCGAACCCTTCGCTGCATATTACCACGCCCTTTTGAGTCTTTCGAGCCTTGGGGGGGGGTATTCTATGGTTAGCCAGAAGCTGGATCCCCCGGGGGCAATTTACATCAGAAAGGTTGCTCTAGTTGAAGTCGTAATTTCAAACAGAAATCGCCCCAAGTCCCGATCCGACCATGCCCGGATCGTGGCGGACTGGTCTCGATGCTACGGGGATGGAGCAATCAGCGACCAGAAGGCGGGATACCATCCACTTTCCCTCCATGTATCCACGTTGGGATGCCCACCACGTTGGGCCCACTGCTGGGTGGTAGCGCCTGTGACTGGCCCAGATTCTCCGAATCTGGAGTGTAGTATTTGCCCGCCTGGCTTTCCCCAGTCTCTGTGCCTTCACCGAATGTCACCCGAATTGGGGTTGGGAAATTGGAATTCCCCTTTGGCTTAGTGTCTTGCTCTCGTTCTCTTGTTCTCACTTAAACCATCCCATGGTTCCCTAGATTCCCTTATCTTCTTTTCCTTTTAGGACTCCCTCTCCTCTCCTCTCCCTTACTCCCTTTTCTTAACGACCTCTGTCCTGCATAGAATGGTCCATCAGTCCTTGGACCGTCTCCCTCTCTCGTGCTTGCACATCCGCGTCCGTTCCCAAATCGGGATAGGTCAGCATCTGTGAAGTCTACTCCCATCCATTGAACCCCATTAGACAACCATGACGTTCCGTGAGAAGGTCAAGCGAGTCTTCCACCGCTCCAGCAGTAGTGAAAGCCAGGCCAGCGGCAAGCCCAAGGTGGAATACTATCGTCGCCATGAGGTGCCACCGTCGAAGTTCCGGGGCCCGTTTGATAAGGAACACCAAAAGCGATTAGCCGCCTGGTCCTTTGAGCGGGCCACCGTTGACCGCACGCGTTCTCTCGACTTGTCTCTCTCCCCTTGCGCCACTGCCAATGATTGTTTGTGCGATGCTGGTTCCATTGTCAGCCTGGCTATTGATCCAGGTATGTTGCAACCGCTCGAGCATGGCAAATTCCGATGTTCACAGTGTCTCGCAGTTAGCCGTGGGGTCTCGGACTCTCCTATCTCGCCACTGTGTCCCGAGTTATCCGACCTGCCGGACTTAATCTACCCGACCGATGAGGGGTCCCAGTCCGACTCGGCTCCCACCTCCAACCACGAAAGCTACAGTGGCTCCATGATGACCCTGCAAGAAGGGTCAGTCTACGAGTTATCGGAAGATCCGGTCTATCAATTTAAGGAATCCATCCGCTATACTTCACCCATCGCTCGCGCCAAGACCCCTGTGTCGCCCTGTCCCATGCCTCCCAGCAAGCATTTGCCCTTTTCGCCCGAAGATCTTACTCGCGCGTTGCTGCGGGTTGCTTAGGCCACACATCCCGGAGATTGTCTCTTTCGGCTGTTCTTTTTCTTTTTTTTTCTATTGTTTTTTTTTCTGCCTCTGTTCTCGAAATGATTCGATGTCATCTGGGTAGATCTCTTTTGTCCTTTCCTTTGTTTTTTCTTTTTTTTTTTTTGTTACTCTATCCGCAATTTTGTGGAAAACTCATGCATGACCCGACCGATCAGTCCCCGATCGGGATGAGCATCGAATTTTGGCTGGAGATTATGACCTTCGCCGCGCTGCCCTCAGCTTAAGAGAAGCAGCTCAACCCCTTGCATTTGCATTTGAGCGAATACCCGTTGGCGTTTCTTGCATTGACGCGACCCTAGAGTCGCCGCGACTTATCTTGGCATGATACCAGGCGCAGATAGAAATACAAAGTCGCTTTATCTACCGTAAACTCTATCTACCACAGATTAAGATTCACTCCAGGTGTAGACACATGTGGAAGTTCTAGAAGACTCGGACAGCCAAGCCCCGCACCGGGTCCTTGGCTGGTTCTCGGCGTCACAAGCAAAACAATGATCCTTCCCGATCAGCCCGATCGTCTCTCGGTCGCTCTCTAAGTGGCTGGGCGGACCTCTTGGCTTCATAGTCACGGTAAGTAGTCGGGAGTTTAAATAACTTAGTTACAAAATATACTTCCCAAGAATTATCATGTTGGTAATGCCGCCTTGGCGACTTGGTTCAAACGAATGCTGGGGTACATCACCCCTGGTATAATAACAAATCGCGTGCCCCTATAGAGATCTGGCCCGTCGTTTCTTCATGAGTTGTGGTGGAGGTACTACCCTCATTCCCGATCCCCGTTATGTGCAATTGTTGTCCCCGTACACCCAAAAATTGAAAAATATCATTGCTCCTAACTCCAGTCCTAACCCTGAGATCCATGTATGAGCGCCCCAAAGCTGCAACCAAGGGATACAAAGTATTGAGGGAAAGCACAGCTTCTTCCCATTCGGTTCTTGGTGTCTGATGCTGGATACAAGATAAGTCATAAGAGTCATCTAGTATATGGTTAGAAGGCCGACTTACAGGCACTAGACAAGTGACTGGGCCAGCTGCAAGGTACTCCGGACCAGCTTCCCTGTGATTTTGAACGAGAGCCAAAGGACGAACTTGACGTCGGTGTGGAGAGCGGTGATGATGGGTCCTGGCTGGACAGAGAGCACGTTGACACGTTGTACTGGGGTGCACATGTTGGCGTATGAAGTCTTCCTTGTAGGGCCACTGAGGGCTGACAGATTCAATCTTATGGTGGATGGGGAGTAGAAATCCACAGATGGCATGGTTAGTAGGTCACGGCGGGGAAAGCCTTAATTAATAGCTGCTACGGTGAGAACGCGCTTGGGCTTCTTACACCTCGGTTTCTGTCTCTCAATGCGTGACTCCAACAGATTGGTGTTAATTCTCCGCCTCTTCGTGTCGGCCAGCTGCAGCCACCCCTGCCTCGTCCTTTTTTGGGCACTTGATTTCCGAGTCAATTATCACAGGAAACATTTATTTGATCCCATTATGGAGTTGGATTCTATAGTTGGAGCCCAAGATGTCGAATCTTCGAGATACCTACTAATGCGACCTGCTTCTCCATAATCGGAAGCCAAACTCTCAAAGCTGGTGCTAGTAGGGTGTTCTCATTTGTAATTATCCATGTGCCCTCATCTGGACCGATTATTACGTCCTGGTCAAGCAGGCAAGTTCCCGGCTATCGTGCATGTCGTTCTAAAATATATACGGGAGCGCCGACATATTGAACCATTTTAATTCGCTGCATATGATATCATCCAGATGTATGAGCTAGAGTACTAGGCGTCAATTGGCGAGGCCCTGCTTACTGGATTCAAGGAATTGGTTCAATCTCACTGCTTGGTGAGAGCACGAATCCTCAGCTTGTTTCCTAAACGCTGGAAACTTCATCACATGACTACCCCCGCCCTAGAAGCTCGGGCCTGACTTGCGAGATTCCAATGTAATCATGTATAGTGGAGCCTTGGTCCAATTGGCTAGTTGCACCCACAACATTAAAAGAGGCGACGTCTATGGCAAAGATAAACCGTCCGTTATTCATATTTGGGGCCAAAAAGCAAATACCGAGGCAAGTCAGGCAACACACGGATACCCACTTCTCATATTGGGTCACATCAGCATAGCGGTGCAGAAACGCTTTGGTAGATAGTCTTAGATCTAGTGAAATCAAATGCTTTCCTTTAGATCCCATGATACTGGAACTCGGTTGTAGCCGTGTGGTGTCGTAGTTAGAAGCTAGACGTTTAATATTGATGCCGTCCTTATTCTCAGACCATCCTTCGATTTTGATGTTTAGTGGACATAACCTGGAGGGCCAAAATCTTCTGGGTTACGTTGACCTTTTGGGTCATCATTTTCCAGGTCGTGTAACGTGTTCGCATACAGTGGTTGGGATAGGAAGAAAGTACATACTGGTTATCTCAGCGAAAGAACACTCCTGCACTTGGGCAATGCCCAACCGAAGGTACATGAAGAAACCGAATAGATTCCAAGCTCCACGAGTTGGAATTGGGTTGGTTATGAGGCTTTTAAGAGAGAAGGGTGTCAAACAGTCATTAGCTTAGCCATCAGGTATGCTCGGGGAGAAATCTACCCTTCTTGCCCCCTCCCCCTTCCTGCCCACACAGGAAGGACACCGGATCATCACGGGCTGCAACACCTAGTCAGGATCATCTGCAGAACTGGGCAACAATCACACCGTACCATCGTATACGAAGCCAACATATGCTCGGGCCCCTCCCTTGTTCATCAGTTGGGTGTTCCCAATGAACCAAGCCCACGTGAGAGATACTAGTTTTGATCTTTCTCTTTCTTTGCCATTAAACCCGACTCTGAACCAAGAGCTGTACATACAAAGGCGATGCGTCGTCCTCGACATGCAATACAGCCACCTGTAAGATCCCCAATGCTCTGCGTTCCTGGATCCTATCTCAGGGCATTGTCGATATGATGTCGTGCCTGCGTCGCCTTTTTTGCTTTTCTGCTAGCAAATCCTCCGAACCTCGCAACCATGGACTGAACAATACACACAATGTCATTTGGCTGAGATCTATCCGCAAGCCAGATGTCGAAACCCGTGTTGCTGTCTCCCAGATCCCAGAACAGGCCAATGCCAGGCTAGCGCTAGGCCCGGCCCCTCGGCCCATTTCCCCATCGACTGACGACATGAGTGATGACCCATCGGTGTATACATCTGACACAGATTCTCAGATCACCGTGAGCTCCACCACCACTCATGAGGCCTCCTCTTCGCCCGAGACCCTTGTCAAGCGCCCTGCTATCTCTTACCAGGGTACTGATGATGGTCCATCCTACATCTCGATCCTGCAAGAGGGCTCCGTGAGGCCTCCGCAGATCTCATTCGACGGTTATGGCGCTTTCGGTGGCCGGTTCGCTCCAGAATCCATCATGGGCTTCCTAAACGAGCTAAGCCTGGCCTTCGAGAGCCATGTCACAGACACTGGCTTTTGGTCTGAGTTCGCCACCTTCCAACGAGCTGAGCCAACCCAGTTGTATTGCGCAAGAAAGCTCACAACCCTGGCCGGTGGCGCCACAATCTGGCTCAAGCGCGAAGACCAGAACGAGTATGGCTCCCACAAGACACGGAACATCATCGGTCAGCTCCTGCTCGCCCGCCGCATGGGCTTCGCCGAGATCGTCACGGACTGTGCCGCAGCAAAGCATGGCAAGTTCACGGCCGCTATGTGTGCCCGCCTGGGCCTGCGCTGCGTCGTCATCATGGGTGCAGACGACGCTCAGGCCCAGCAGGAAGATGTTGTCAAGATGAAGCTGCTTGGGGCCAGGGTCCTCACCGCACGAACCCCATTTGGCATGGGCTCTCTGCGTGCTGCAATCACCGAGGCGCTCCGCTATTCTGTCTGCAACTACGAGTCCGCCTATTATCTGATGGGAGGTCCGGTGGGGCCCAATCCCCTGCCGACTCTCACGCGCACCTTCCAAGCCTTGCTAGGCGAGGAGGTTGTCGCCCAGATGCACACGGAGGCCGGTCGTCAGCCTGATGCGGTCGTTACGGCTGTGGGGAGTGGCTGTGGCGCCGTTGGGCTTTTTCGACCGTTTCTACACGATCACAATATCCGGCTGATCGGCGTTGAGGCCGAGGACGCTGCTGCCATTACAAAAGGGAAGATGGGGGTTCTCCAGGGGGCTCGTACCCTGATGCTCCAGAATGAAGATGGCCAGATCCTCGACTCGCATTCCATCTCGCCAGATCTCAACCTTTCCAACGTGGGGCCTGAGGTGGCTCATTGGAAGGAATCTGGCCGGGTTGAAATTCTGACGGCTACCGACGCAGATGCCCTGGACGGGTTCCAAATCCTTCAGCACCACGAGGGTATTCTGGCTGGCCTGGACTCCAGTCATGCGGTGAGCAACGCGATGCGGGTTGCCAAAGAGCTCGGGCCTGGCAAGAACGTCGTACTATTGGTAACGGGATGCGATACTATTCGGACCCAATTCTTGGTTGCTTGATTGACTGTCCTTGTTTTTGGGATGAAGAGAAAGGTAACAAGGGGCCATGGATTTGCTCGTTCTTAGCCTGCGAGCGGGGAAGTTTGCCAGGGTGTTCGAATGTACTGTGTTCGCCGCCCCTAATTTGCTCTTGGCCGTACATATACCCCCTTGGGAGTCTTTTTTCCTCTTTTTTATTTCTTTTGGTCTATTGGGGTTTTTTGACATGTACAGCACATAACACCATTTTTCTCTTTCCCCCCCCTCTTGTAATTATGACGCGGGATTGCTATGGTTGATCATGATGCTCGATGGAGTACAGAAACCTTTTTTTTTTTGTGAATACGGAATTGGTCACTGATATTTATGCCAGACATGGTATCTCGCTCGCTCTATTTCTCCTCGGTCTAGTCTAGGAGAGCACAGAGTCGGCACGTTCATTGGTTTTTTCTGGCTCGTTCATTTCCCCTTCTTTAGGGCCTGCGGACCTGTCACTGTCCTCGCATGGCATTGTGCAACGTTCCGATGCTCTGGTAGCCAATCCTTTACACAAGTTTCCTGAGCCACAGCAGGTCATGCTCGAGGCAAACTCGAGTCGCTTCATTTTTGGTTTTGTCAGATAATCATCAATCATTGGGCATGAATGTCATGTACATAATGCTTGGCGTAGTCTATGCAGGCCCCCGACACGCTCAGGCTAAACCAGCCCTTCTACCTAGGGATGGTACTGTTCCCCATGCAAATCGTGCGCCATTTTTCTTTCTTAGTCTTCGTGGGTTACTGACATGTCGAGCACCTCTACTCGCCCACGTCCTCGAGTCTCATTGCCCACGAACTCGTTCAAGCCCTTGAAAGCTCCCGGCTCCGCAAAGCCGACCACCTCCCACTCATCACTAACCACTTCTTGTGACTCCACTGATTCAATGTAGCCCAGGATCTTATCTTTGACAGTACCTGCTGCCTTGGGGGTACCTGAGTTCTCGGTATCAGACCCAACAGGATCAGCGTCAGAGTCGTCTCCTTTTGATTTCTTCGATCCCTTTCCTCCCTTCTTTTTTGACTTGGAAGCATTACTAGAGGGCGCGTCTTTTTCTTTGCTTGCTGCCGGAGCGGGAGCAGCCTTAACGGCCTGTTTCAAGATAGAAACGGGACAAGTGACACGCAGACGCATGCGTGCACGCATCACAGGAATGGGCTGCCATGCGATAAGAGCCTTCATAGCGTCAAGCGCCTGGCTCTTCGCCGAGCGATTAGAAGCCACGCCCGTCCAAACAGGCTTTTTAGGGTGCTCCTCGCCCGTAGCGCCATCGCCACCCTGCTGCTGGCCGCTTGCGGAGCTGAGTTGGTCCAACGCCTTCGAGATCATTCCTGGTGTGTAGACTCGCTTGGTTGTTGGGTCTACTAGACGCCCGGACACGATGTCTAATACTTCTTTCTCAACTCGTTCCAGGATGTCCTTGCGCTCGCGCTCGCCGACTTGCACTTCACCCTTGCGAAGGATTTCTTGGAGGATCTCTTCACGTGGTGTGTCGGCGCCAAATGACTTGGCGAGTTCTGCGGTGGGAGCGGTTTGGGCTTTTGAGACGGAGAGGAAAATTGTCGGGACTTGAAGGACATTGTCGAGATCTTTCTCAGCACCGGAGCGGTATTCAAGTAGTTTGTTTTTGTAACAGGCGAGTTCAAAGCGCTTTTTGCCTGAAGGCCATACCAAGTCAGACTTACAATGATTTTTCCACTTTCGGGCTTGGAGATATGATACATACCTTTTTTGAGTCGCACCACTGACACGTTTGTGAATTTGATCTGGTTTGAGGGCTGGTTGATCGGCATGGCGAATCAAATGCCGCTGGTTTGCGGTCTCGACAAGGCGATTAATGTGTACCGTAGGGAATACTTTTCCAAATGACCAAATCCGCATGACCACAGGAAACCTGGAACGCAAAAAGATCGCCGCTGAGTCATCCTTGCGACCCGTGACCCCGCATCTTCTCCACATGATTGGCTGCAGCTTATCGAGCGGACCTTGGAGACTATGACGCCGGACCCGTCCCGACAACTCCCAACCTCTCCTCCTCCCCATCTCCTTTGCATCCTGATTGCAGTCCCTTGCCTTCAGAATCCCTCGGAGCTTTATTCTTTCGACCTCAACTGAGCATAAATTGTCTGGGTATGTGCCTTCTCTTCCCTACCGTCTCCAGAGTCGAGTGGCGGGATTGTGTGAGCTGTTGACTGATAAGCTGCCGCTTGCATATTCAGGTACCCATCATCCCAGAGCTATCCTTATCCATCACCATCACACCTATCCTTCCTTGAAATACATTCAGTATGAGAGTTCTCCCAGCTACTCTGCTGGTGGGAGCTGCTGCGGCAGCTGCTCCCCCAGTGCAGCAGGTTATGGGTGTCGGTCGGGAGCAGATGGAGTCTCTGGCCCAACAGGGCTCCGATGTCTTCTCCAAGGCCGGCCAGCTCGTTGAAGAGCAACTCAAGACCCTGTCTGGAGAGGCTAAGCAGCTCTGGGACGAGATGTCCAACTACTTCCCCAACACCGAGACTGCTCCCATGCTCTCGCTGCCCAAGAAGCACACCCGCCGCCCCAACTCCCACTGGGACCATGTCGTCAGTGGTGCCGATGTCCAGAGCCTCTGGGTTGATGGTGCCAGTGGCAAAGAGCGTGAGATTGAGGGCAAGCTGGAGGCCTACGACCTCCGTGTGAAGAAGGTGGACCCCAGCTCTCTTGGCGTCGATCCCAAGGTGAAGCAGTACAGTGGTTACCTTGACGACAACGAAAACGACAAGCACCTGTTTTACTGTAAGTATTGCGAAAACTCTGACAAGCTTCAGGATCTGTATTGATCTTCATCTCAGGGTTCTTCGAGTCCCGTAACGACCCCGAGAATGACCCTGTCGTTCTCTGGCTGAACGGTGGCCCGGGCTGCTCTTCATTGACCGGTCTGTTCATGGAACTTGGCCCTAGCTCTGTTAACGAGAAGCTTGAGCTGAAGTACAACGACTTTTCCTGGAACAAGAATGCTTCCGTTATCTTCTTGGACCAGCCAGTCAACGTTGGCTACTCTAACAGTGACTCCGCTGTCACTGACACCGTGGCTGCTGGCAAGGACATCTACGCTCTGTTATCTCTGTTCTTCAAGCAGTTCCCTCAGTATGCCAAGCAGGATTTCCACATCGCTGGCGAGTCTTACGCCGGTCACTACATCCCTGTTTTCGCTTCTGAGATTCTTTCTCACAAGAAGCGAAACATCAATCTCAAGTCTGTTCTTATTGGAAATGGTCTGACCGACGGTCTCACTCAGTACGAGTACTACCGCCCTATGGCTTGCGGTGACGGTGGCTACCCTGCCGTCCTCGACGAGAGCACTTGCCAGTCTATGGACAATGCTCTGCCTCGCTGCCAGTCCCTGATCGAGTCCTGCTACAGCAGTGAGAGTGCCTGGGTCTGTGTTCCCGCCTCAATTTACTGTAACAACGCCATCCTTGGCCCTTACCAGCAGACCGGCCAGAACGTCTACGATGTCCGTAGCAAGTGCGAGGACCCTTCCAATCTGTGCTACAAGGGTATGGGCTACATCACCAAGTACCTCAGCCAGCAGCACGTTCGTGACGCTTTGGGTGCCGAGGTTGACGATTACGAGAGCTGCAACATGGACATCAACCGTAACTTCCTCTTCCACGGTGACTGGATGAAGCCTTACCACCGCCTGGTCCCTGGCCTTCTTGAGCAGATCCCCGTCCTGATCTACGCTGGTGACGCTGACTTCATCTGCAACTGGCTTGGTAACAAGGCCTGGACCGAGGCTCTCGAGTGGCCTGGCCAAAAGGAGTACTCCAGTCTCGCCCTAGAGGACCTCGTCATCCACGACAACGAGCACAAGGGTAAGAAGATTGGCCAGGTCAAGTCCCACGGCAACTTCACCTTCATGCGCCTCTTCGGCGGTGGCCACATGGTTCCCATGGACCAGCCCGAGAGCAGCTTGGAGTTCTTCAACCGCTGGCTTGGTGGTGAGTGGTTCTAAGGGTTGAATCACTAGACACTGTCAACACATCGGAATTTGCTATTTCTGAACTTTGGCAATTACGATGAAATTTCGACCGGGTCTTCCCCCCCCCAATATACTGTAACAGCGTACATCTCTGACGATTTCCTGGTCAGTGAGGTTTGTGGCTTCTTCATTTGCGAGAGGAGGATTTCGGTGTATACGAGAAGTATATACGCGTCAAGACAACGATTTATTTCAATTTCAAACAATAAGACTTAGTGCTAGTAGACCGAGGAGATCGGTAGAATGTGAGGGGCGTGGGTTGATATTTTCAAGTCCTTTAACAGGTCTTGTCCCACCACAGCGTGACAGCGGGTCCGCGGTTCACCTCCAAACATATCGATTTCAGAGGAATCCACTGAGGCAGCACGGTATTAAAACAACATTAACATGAAATATAGAATACTTTAGCTTGTGAGATAGGTGATATTGACCACTTGTACAAGTCATACGGAGCGCACTGAGGTTACCAGTACTATCAATACTTAGGAAAATAAGAAAGTAGATAGGTCATTCATATTGGTATGATTCATTTTCAATTTTTAGGACTGTACCACGAAACCAGCCCTGCGGGGAATAAAGATACCCACGGATAATGCCCATAAAAAACACACCGACAAGTAAGAAATCCCTCCGATAACCCCGGCAAAAATCCGACAAAGATAGTTTAGCCCTTCTTCTTGGACACACCGACGGTGCGTCCACGGCGGCCAGTGGTCTTGGTGTGCTGACCACGGACACGCAGACCCCAGTAGTGACGGAGACCACGGTGGGAGCGGATCTTCTTGAGGCGCTCAAGGTCCTCACGGAGCTTGCTGTCCAAGCTGTTGGAGACAACCTGAGAGTCCTTGCCATCGGTGATGTCGCGCTGTCTGTTCAGGAACCAGGTGGGGATCTTGTACTGGGTGGGGGTCTGGAGGATGGTGACGATGCGCTCAAGCTCTTCGGTGGTAAGCTCACCAGCACTGTAAAATTAAATCATCAGTATTTCTTTTCACGTTCATAATTCTCTCGATGTTGAATTTGTGCATTGTTCTTCGGCTTGGTTGGTGTCGCTTTGCCCCTTGGCTCCTGATACTTCATGTATCAAGATTTTCATCATGTGCGCACACTCGCCTGGGTGCAGAAAAAAAACCTTATCCATTGCGACCTCCATTCCATTCCCAAAAACCAAGCCGAAAACATTGCAAAATTCGACCGCTGAGATATGGTGCATCGTAGACGTACCGCTTGCTGAGGTCGACATCGGCCTTCTTGCAGACCAAGTTGGAGTAACGGCGACCGACACCCTTGATCTGGGTCAGGGCGTACATGATCTTCTGCTTGCCGTCCACGTTAGTGTTCAGCAGACGCAGAATGTACTGGAAGTTCGTCTTCTCGCCGGACACGAGCGCTATAGATAAGAACGAGACGTTAGCCAATCTATTTCTCTTCATTTGCGATTTCCAGGGCGCCGATGGGCGCTCATTTTGGGAAGCACGCAAGCCGGCTATGCGAAGAGCAATACAATGGTCGAGCAGGGTTGGGAAACGTACACATGATGGGCGATGGGCGCGGTGGTCGCGGATGTCTTGTCGAAGATCGAAGGATAGGAGGAGGAACGCAGTCAAGTTGAATTTGTGGGATCGGTTAATTCGGTGGGGGCGCTAACCGCTTTGGGGGGGCTCATGTGCGTGTCCTCTGTGTGTCCTCGCTTGTAGCACGCTAACCTATCCTGGATATCATGTGATTATCCTTAGTCACGTGATATGGTATTTGGACCATAATCCATCTTGTTGGCTACTGGTAACCCTGTTCAGATGGACGGGCCCCAAAGAGGAATCCAGACAGTTCATCACCGACTCCTAATTTCCCAGCAAATATCAAACTCTTTTTTGTCTCCTCATATCTACAAGCTCCTCAAGGAAAGGGAGATGTATCATGCGGAACGGGAGAATCCTCGATACCTCGTACGCAAGCTGTAATTAGCACGATCGATGGGTAATAACTTGAAGATGAAGTTGTAGTCTGAGGCTTTGTCTGGAATGTATGTCCTATGGTACTTCTAACATTTCCCACTCCATTGCAGTTTGTTATCATCATGATTCATGGCTCAACGTAGCATGATGTCTCGGCTTCAGATGTAGTCGCCAGACAATTCCTGGAGTGGATCGTAGTCCTCACCAAGGTATCCTGAATAGCTGTTTCTGCAGTGTCTTCCGGATGTAGATTCTTGCAAACCTGTCCTGGATGATCGTTCTCACCAAGACGACCGTGGTGGACCTTCTCGCGGAGTTCACGGATCTCGCGTGATAGGACCCGTTTACACATGACACTCATATTCCCCAATATATCGGTATTGCGTGCCAGTTTGCGAAACTCCACCTTAAGCCACGTATTTTCATCTTTCAGCTTCTTGACTCGGGTCTTTTGCTTGCGAGATTGCAGTTCAAGCCGTGAAATTTCGTCTCCCAAAGTCCTCTCCCGGGCGTCTCGTCTGTCCTCTTGTTCGCAAAGTTGCTCCTCAAGCCAAGCCACTTTATCCTCCAGCTCCTCGATCTCGTGTTCCATTTTCTTCAAAAGGGTTCCTCGCTTGGGGGCTCTGGTTTTGGCAATGATTTCGGTGACTTTGGAGATCTTCAGGGTGTTTTCCTCTGTCAGGATCCTGGCTTGGACATGCCTTGAAATAGTGCTCAGTGTTTGAACCATGTCGTCAGAGATCCGGTCCAAAAGTTCAGTTCTTTCGCTAGAACTGAGCTTTCCCACCTCCTGGAGCTGGGAGTGCCAACTCCCCATCGTCAGCCCATTAGAACTTGTAGACATGTTGGCTGTAGCTATGAGTTTAACTTTCTTATAGGGCGCTTAAAACCCAATTCAACCTGTGAATACACTGGTGATGTCAGGTTCTTGACCTTTGAAAGATAAGGCGTAGACGTGTAGAGGCAAGATTGGGATAAATGCTGGCAAGTTTTCGATTTTGAAAGTATGTTGGGAATGGAAGGACCTGAGAGGAGGTGTTCTCCAAACGAAAGGTCTGAGAAATTGCCCTGACTAGCCACCTCTAACAAATAAACTTATCAATGACTTATCGATAGAGGGAGTATGACCCATTGAGGAGTAGCCAGTCCATTCAAACGATTTCTCTTTCACCAATATGCAAACACTAGTTTTCATAAAGATTCCTCATCTAGAGTGATTTTGGTTTCTTTTATGTGGGGCGATCGTGTCCGGATTGGATAATTAGACTCTACAGAGCCGCCACAATAGCATCACCCACTTCGGTGGTGCTCGATTTCCCACGAAGATCTGGGGTCCGTAAGCCCGAATCCAGTACTTTGCGTACAGCATCTTCCACCTGCTGTGCCTCCCTCTCCATATCCAGAGAGTAACGGAACATCTGTGCCACACAGAGAATCATCGCAACCGGGTTTGCAATATTCTTTCCAGCAATTCTATATACAAAGGTTAGCTCCAGGCCTTGTGCCCTGATCCGTGCTCGATACTTACGTTGGGGCAGACCCATGAGTCGGCTCGTATAATCCGTAAGGGCGTGTTTTCAGGTTCTTATCGCCTGGAAGACCGTTTAAGCTGGCACTTGGCAAGACTCCCAAAGTTCCCACGATAGAGCCTGCCTGGTCTGACAGCATATCACCAAATGTGTTATCGGCTAGAATCACACCGTTTAGGGAACGTGGGTTGGTCGCCATGATCAAGGACGCGGAATCTGCAAGTTGATGCACCAGCTTAACCTGAGGATACTCTTCCGCAATAGTCTTCTCTACCACTCGGCGCCAGAGCCGAGAGGACGCTAAAACATTAGCCTTATCTAGGGAGATAACAGGCCATGGAGGGTCATGTCGCAAGGCAATTTCGGCGGAAAGGCGCGCGACACGCTTGATCTCCTCTTCGCTGTAACCCCACTCGTCCATTGCTGACAGAATATCAATCAGTCCCATGTTCTCTACTAAGGGGCAGGGGTGGTTCCTGGGATAGATATCCCTATTCCATACATACCATAGGTCGGATCCTCCACCTTGCGTCCAAAGTACGCTCCTCCACAGTTCTCGCGAACAACAACGAAGTCAACTCCGTCAATAATCTTTTCCCGGAAGGGACTGAATTCCTTCGCAATTGAGGCACTAGGTGACGTAGCCGAGCATGGACGCAGGTTTGCATAGATATCCATAGCCTTGCGCAGCTGCAACAGCCCGCCCTCTGGCCCATCCAACCCCCGGCGCGCATTGTCCCATTTCGGCCCACCCACGGCAGCGAACAGCACCGCGTCAGAGTTCAGGGCGGCTTGCTTCACCTCTTCGGTGACAGACTTTCCCGTCGCATCAATGCTACAGCCTCCGATCAACTCCTGGCGAAGTTGGAATTTGCGCTCGGATGTCTCAAAGGTCTCCAGCACCTTTACAGCTTCGGCCATGACCTCCGGGCCAATGCCGTCGCCGGGGAGAACGAGGATGTTGTGGGATTTGACCATGGCGGTATATCAATTGGCAACTGAGAGGGAGGGAATGAGGCAGAATATGGGTGGTGCTAGAATATCGATTACAAGCTCCTATGTCGGCGTGTCGGGCGAAAGGCCGATCAAGAGAATGGCGGGGTTCGCTTGGCCTCGGACTGGGACCGAAGGTGTTGCCTTTGATTATAGGAAGGGACCTTCAGATCTATTTCCTGTTTGATGATCCACGGAATATGGAGTCAATCAGCGTGAGTGCATGATCCACAACCAAATGGAGGGTTGTGGCACGCTCCGTACATGTCCAGGTCATTCATTATATGTACGAGCGATGCAAAGGCAGACCCATCTGATCTTGTGGTAAGATACTGATGTATCCCATGTTTTACTAGGCATGATAGTATTCCAATACCAATTTGGTCAAAGGCAAAATGCAAACAACCAGGCTCCTTTAGCAGCAACTTCAACGTCTGTACATCCTTAAGGAACAGTGTTTGCACTGTTTGTTCTGATATTTTCCCCTCCGCGGGGAAAAGAGAAAAAAAAAGTTTGGAGCAGCAGACGCTCGCCCACTCGTGCTCCAAACTAGAGAGACGCCATGTCGCGCATCGAAGAGCTTCCGGATGACTTTGATGAGTCTCTCAACCTCAATGAAATCCCTCCGGAGGCTGCGCAAGGCCCGCCACCAGATCTGCCACAACCCGGGTTTGACGCTTTCGCCGCCTCCAATGAAGCGCCCTTCCCTATCAACGAAGAACGCCTAAAAGAAGTACAGAATGACCCTTCCGCACCTCGCATGCCGCCGACCATGGCTTCGGTCAGATCGCATTCGAAGGACGAGCTCGTCAGTATGATGAACAAAACGCCGTTGTTCATGACCGATATCGAAAACGCAGGCGATGAAAGTATGTTCATTTCCCCCTCTGCTTGTTTGCGTATCAAACACTCACCGGTGCTCTACTTTACACAGATGGCGAAAACGTGCTTCTTGATGCCCTGACCGCACTGCAAAATGAAGGTACCCGTGGTGAGGTCGCCCTGAGCTTCAAGGAGCAAGGCAACGAGGCGGTCCAAGAATTACGATGGATCGATGCGAAGGAATTTTACACCAAGAGTATTGCTGTAATCTATGCCAAAGAAGATAAATGGGAGAAACCTGAGGATCCGGCTGCAGAGAAGGAATTACTACGCCAGATGGAGGAGTTGTCGCACATCAACCGGGCACGATGTAATCTTGAACTCGGTAAGTGCATGAGAGGAATTTCAAAGTCTGATTCTTCTGCTGACTATTTCGACTGTCGTAGGCAACTATCGCTCCTGCACTCTCGATTGTGCTGCTACCCTCAAGCTGAACCCCAACAATATCAAGGCCTATTATCGTTCTTCCATGGCCTTATTAAAATTAGACAAAATCCCTGAAGCCGAAGACTCGGCTGCTCGTGGTTTGGCCGTGGATCCAGAGAACAAGTCCTTACAGGCTGCTGCGAAGCAAATTGCCGAGCGCAAAGCTGCACTGGAGCGCGTTGCTGCAAAGAAAAGGGCAGAAGAAGAGCTAGCGCGGAAAAAGAACCTTGTTCTGAGCACTGCTCTGCGCGCGCGCCAGATCAGAACCCGCAAAACAGGCCAGCCACCCGAGATGGAAGATGCAGGTATTCGGTTGGTCCCTGACCCTCTTTCGCCTGAAAGCTCCGTGGAGTTTCCTGTCGTGTTTCTCTACCCTATGGACGCCCAATCCGACTTTATCAAGGCGTTCTCGGAATTGAATACTATTACGGATCACCTCGAATACATTTTCCCTCTTCCATGGGACACAAAGAAGGAATACTCTATTAACAATGTGGAGTGCTTCATGCAGACCGTATCGGGTGGCCTCATTAAAGCCGGCAAGAAGCTCCCCTTGCTGCAGATCCTGTCGGGTGGAAAGGTTGAAGTGATCGATGAGTTGGTGCGGATATTCATCGTACCAAATGCGAAGACTGGTGCATTCATTGCTGAAATGAAGGCGCGGAAGGAGGGCTGAGAGTAAAGCCCGTCCTCATTTTGATCCAAACTCCTCTCGGCACCACAGGTCTACCCATGAAACCTATCATGACGGAAAAAGGTGTTTCACACTCTAACCGGGCATCTGCCTTCCGCTTGGTAATCTCTATTCCTCGTATACATGTATACTTCGAGGACAGTCCTGTTCGCTCGGGGCAAATCAAAGTTGAGTCTTCATGATTAGTATTTAAAGAATTAAGGGACTTCATCGTGTTGTGCAGGGTCATCAAAAATGACCAAGGGCACTACTAGGAGCCAGATAAATATCTAAAGCAGACTAAAACACATATACCTCTTCCAATATCCGTTTGAAATTTCGCAAGGCATCTCTCAAGTAATACGGGAGATCACACCGTGACGGGGCTAAGGCTGTATCAATTACTTTACTCTTATTATGATCCCCACGTGAGAACGAGAGGTAAGGACATTGAGGACGCACTGTCATCAACTACATTTCTACTGTGTGGAAGGTGGAAACTCGATCGTTTGGGTGCGGGAAATCCTTTGTATGTTAGGAGCCTATCTATATGACTGGCACTGGTCATTGAAGAAATAATCGAGGGTATATGGATCCACAGCCCCACCAAATGGTGCCATGCTAGATGGGATAGTAGTTGCAATGCTTGATGGATGGAGATATGCTGGTTGGGAATAAGGCGGGGGTATGAATGCTTCAGCTCCTCCGAAAGCAGCGTCAGAGAAGCCTGTTGAGGTTGGGCTGATCGGATCTGAGAATCCTGGCCCATCAATATGTCGTTTCCTTAGGCGATCTTTTGGTAGAGAAGCAGCAGCAGCAGCTACTTGACCACCTGCTGGGTTCAATGGTACAGAGCTGGGACCAGGGAACCCAGATGGTGAGAAAGATGTTATGTTTGGGGTGAAGTGGTAGTCGGGCGACACCGGACTCTTTTGTGTATGTATCCCTTGTGATGGCGGAACTTGCGAAGATATCGTTTCTGCTCCTCTGTGTTGTTCTACGAAAGCTTGTTCGATTCTCTCAGATGATTCTGACGACTTGAAGGGGCTGGGTAGGTTTTCCCGTGAAATAGTCACCAAGGCTTTGCCGTCTGAGATCGGAATCAGTATGGCTTTTCTTCAAGAAATTCGCTCTAGACGGATGCAAAGAAAGACGTACCTGTTACTCCGTCAATGTAGTTCTCTTCTTCCTGCCGAACCCTGTATATTTCATCCAATATTCGGAGTCGCTCGGGCGGGGCGATTTGGCGGCGGATGGGCTGGTCTGCTGCCTTTAACTTCTGGGCTGTGATTCCATGGGTCTTATGTAACTCGCAGAGCAGATGAATCAGGAGGATTATACGCTCTTCCATATATTGTCAGCGATTGAGAAGGAAACATGGAGTACAAGATCCTGGATCATACCATCTTTTGGGGAGATGATCAGGCTCTTTGTGGCTCACACCAGGTGGCCACCAAGGAGGCCTCGTTTCCGACGGATCTAATTGTTGCGTCCTGCCATTGACCAGCCTTCGCCCGTTGTATGGATAGTTTACTTGCTTGCGCGGCTCAACTAGTTTGATGTAGACCTTGGCAATGATGCGGCAGTTGATCTGTTGCAGCTTCTTGAACGCTGTTTCGTAATACTTCCACAAGAACGCTCGGTCCCGAACAGATATTTGGGCCCTTTCTGTAGGAGGCGCAAGGTTTTCTGCAGGATGGCTTTCGGTGATTTGGCTTTGTGGTGGCGGTTGCGACCATTCATATCTCCGGCCCTGCTGCGATTGCCATAGGTCGGGGTTGCTCGAAGTCTCTTGATTGGACCTTGGTAATATCAGGTCTCTTTCGGAAGTATTTGGCTCAGATCGCGAAGGCCGTCGATGCGACTGCCGTGGAAATGGGGGCCGGTCTCTTGTGCTAATGGTCGAGCATCTTGTTGGAACTGGGAAACCTCCTAAAGGGCCTCGGAGTAAGCGACGAACCACCTCGGATGTCTTCAAAATGCCAAAAGGACTTTGCTGTTCATACCATGTTGACGAGAGGGTATATTTTCGCTCGAGTTGGCTACTGCACCAAGAAATGCGTTTCTCACTCGCGAAGAAATAATACTTTCGCCATTGACTGCGATCGACGGCGAAGCTTCCTGGCGCAGATAACCTTCGTCGTCGATGTATATAAGGGCAAAATGCCGGTAGGGTGGATTCCTCGTTTCGTCTGTCATCTTGGGAAATGCTGCCAGGGTTGGGCGAATAGTCCTTATCTGGCAGCGGAATGCTCTGCCTGTGAAGGATCTCGAACGATCCTTTCGGGGCCGGTCTGGGAGCAGTCTACCTTCTTGGTGCGAAGGATAAAACCCTTTCTAAAATAGCAGGCATATGATTAAATATCAAACGCAGTCGATCTTGTTGGATCTCCGGGAAGCGAGATGAAAATAGGGGGACTAAGGATAAAGTTGACTCAGGGTTGGCCCCATGAGATTGGCGTTTGATCACCTTATCGACACTAGGCTGACATGGCGTTTTATATTTCCGTTTGCCTCCAATCAGGTAAAAAAGAAGCATAAGCGTCTGAAGGGCCACTTGTGGAGGGCACTAGCCCCAATCTGCAGAGTTTATAGAAGCGTGGACCGGGCCGGATTTAGGCAAAAGGTCTAAGGAAAGGATATTCAGGCCATCAAGGACTGTTGGGCGCGTAGATTCATGCATGCGGCAGATACTTGCAAGGAGCTGCCACTGCCTTTTGGTACGTCGTGTTCAGTTGGCAGTAAACGGTTTTACCCTCCTGGGTAAATGTATCTCACGCAGTTCCTCTGTGTTTCGAGCTGCTAGCACACCTGGCTCTGTCCCACTCTCGGGAATAAGTTCTGCTCTACAGTCCTCGAATATCCCAACCTAAAGTTCTCAGCGTGGCAACGTTACACCGACGAATCGCATCAACGTCGTTCATCGATTATCTTAGCCAAATTAGGACGAGGCTAGAGACAGTCTTGGAATCTGTTAGGAGCCAGCCAAACCAAGTGGGCTCTCTAGGACGATAGATCAGAAAATCCCTCGAACTTGGGGGTTCGCCAGCGCCAAGTGCAGATCGGTAACCTCCACCACTAAAAATTTATGAGCACCCCGCTTACTGAGTTGAGTCGATTGCCACTTTGAGTCACCTACATTCACCTGGAGATGGCTTAGACTAGGCTATGGTCAGCATTACCAGCAGTATGGTCTGCGCTGAAACCTCGTACTCATCAAGAAAGCTCCAGGTCGCGGGTCCGACTCAGGTCTCTGCAGGAGTCTAAGCGCTTTTCGATGGAAAACCTCACTATCGGACTATGCCAGGAGTAGAATGAGCAGTTGGTATGGTTGATCTCATTAGTTTTGTCTGTGGTTTATTTACGATGTTCAATCGCTAGCCCTTGCCAGAATGATAGTAGGAGGGTTACGTTGAATCGGTTCCAGCCTGGAGGGTTTATTTCAAGTGAAGCTCAAGTATTTCTCCTGGCAGCAGCTCCTCTTTAGCACCAGTATTGTGTTGCACTATATCAAGGAACTTGAAGCGGGATGGCCCCGAGTCGATCGAACAAAGGATGTTTTGTTCACATGACACTCCGTTTGTGGATCTGTTTCAACTTTGCTATTTTCCGGAACTCGCCGGCGGTGATAAGCTAACAGTATGATGTTCGATCGCTGGATAAACTTCGGTAGCCTGTGTAAGTACGTATTGACGTATACTCGAGCAGTATTATGAGCAAGGATGCATTGGTCCCTCACACACTCAGGACATCCTCAGCCACCCCTGAAAACAAACTGAATCATGAAAGTACTTTTTTCCATTTCCATTTCCTTTTTGTTTTGTTTTTTATTATTTTTATTATTTTTAATTTTTTCGTGCTTTTGTTTTCTTATTTTGGGTTTTCTGTGAGTGAATTGTCGATCGATTCGATCTGCTTCCCTTTGCCCGAAACTCCGTAAGAATCGCCTCTCAAACTTTATGTATCCCTATCACTTGCATATATAAAGATTAATTTTTTTTATTTTTTATTTTTATTTTTCTGCCTTTTTCTTTTCCAGCCCCATCCCAAAGTACGATCGATGATGTTTCACCGCCAGTCATCACGACTGAGCGAATTATCCCAGGGCCGGTACACTTTCCACTCCACTCTTAGGTTCTACTTGTATCAGACGTAGCGATAACAAAGCTAAGCTCTTAGCCTGGTATAAAGTTTACCTAGCTGGACGCTGGAAACATGAAACACAAATCGGGTTCCTGGGATCGCGTGGCTCTTGTAGCAGGCCCACTCGCTAGGCTCTGCATGGTAATGGAGAACGTTACTTACTGTGTAAGGGCGAGCAGGGTTCTATCTCGATCCCACTCCGAATCTCCTCCCTTCGGGGGTGGAGTACGCGCAGATTCTTAGTAGCACCTGCCTCCAAATGATCCATCACCTATGCTGATATGTGCTATGAGATGAGAGTCTTGGTTTGCGGGGGGGTTCTTGTCAAAGACACATTGGACAGGATATCGGGGGAAGGGGAGATGGCGGAGAGGGTACTCTCTTCTACTCGCCCTTTCTCTCTCCCCGTAGTATCATGCCAACCGTCCGTCATCTACTTAAGCATCGGGAAGATCATAATGTCGTGTAACCCGTGGCGGTATGGAGAGATACACGTTTCTCGAGGCAAACCTTGTGCTCCGGTTCTCGGCCAGTTCTCGGTCATGTCGGCAGCTTAGGGCAGCTTAGGGCAGCTGGTGTGCAATTGCGCCAAGGCAGCAGACATGCAGACAGCAGGTGGCTCGCGTATGCACATGCGGTAGACGACTTACCCCGGTGCGTAACAATGCTGTATCTCGTTGGGGAACCTCCACCAATTGGTGAATTCCCTCGGGCGATGCACCAAATCCCCAAAAAGGGCGATCCTCATCGTGCATTTCCAGGAAGCTGGGAACGATGGATCCCCCTAAAATGGCGTCTTAGGATAGCTCCGCACTTCCCTTAGCGAGGTGTGGGCTGCCTGTAGGCTGCCCGTTACAGATGAGAGTACATCCTAACTTGGAACATCGATGTGGGCCCTTGGGGAAAACACCCAGGCCAAGTAATGACTATTCAGCTTCTGCGTCAAATCATCTTGCTGCTGATCGCGGTGAGGATCTAGCAGCCGCCGCCACAGTAGCCACCACACAGCCACCGCACAGCACTCTGCGCCATCGTACGGAGTACATGTGGGATGAACGGGAAACCCAACAAACTCTCACTTGCCTCGAGTCTAATCATTTGCTGGAATGGCGGTTTCGGAGGGTTGAGACAGGTCGAACCTTAATCCACCCTGTTCGACAAAGCAAATTTTGAGGCGTGGCCTCGACAGCGATCATGACAAGTCCAGCGTAGCCATATCCCACAGAATACGGAGTACGCAGGACGCCCTTTTTTTCCCAGTCTCTTGGTTTAGGCACCCTACTAGTATGCGGCATATCTGCAGGAAGCCTCAACGGTAAAAGTCTTGGCGGATACCCTTTATGTCCACAGATTCCGCAAACTCTCTGCATCTCGGAAACCCTGGTGCCCCCTCTTGTCTTCTGCCATTCCCCTCATACTAGCAATGAACGGATTTGAATCGCAACCCTAAACACATAAAGTGCCTTCACTGTAAAGGACCTTGAACGAAATGACAGACCTCCCGAGGTCGGGAGGCAGTGGCTTAAGTCATTCGATGTCATTCTTACTTCAGCCTTTCAAGGTTCCAGAGTTCCAAGGTTATTTTGGCCACGTGCAGAGTTCAGCAGTCCGTAATATTCTCTATCGCCAATATTTACTGTAAGAACCTCCTTGACGACCCCGGCTGTCATGCAGAAATAGCAGCTGCTTCGACGGTCGCAAAGTGGTGGAATGGTTGCCGATGTGTAATAATACATGTCCCGTGACCCAGAGCCTTCGGGACTTCACGAATCCCTCCTTGTTTCTCTCAAGAACTCATTTGCTTCCTTTTCCAGACGGAATGAACCCTGGGATGCGCGGAGATAGATCCACCTAGGAGGCAGGCAACAAATTTCCATCCCTCAGCGAGTCAGAAAAGGCATAGGACCACGTCTCCACCGCTGCATTAGCCCGTCCACGGCTGATCCCACTGTATCCGGGCCACCCGCCAAAAATCTGTCCTGCCCCGAGTCCAGCTTTATCAAAGCTGCGGTCGATCGCGTTCCAGCACATCCCTAACCATCTCTCGCCTGGCCAATCATTGCTCCGCATTGTCGGATCCCTTCCTCCCCTTTCCAGATCGCTCCCGATCGCGTCCAGGAACACCAACAATCGGCCCCTGGATTCCGTGATTCCTAGGATTCCCACGGCTGTGCTAGCTTTTCCCGTCCGTGCGCCACGCGCTCTCTCCAGCAGGTTTCCCTGGCTTCATATACGGATAGCAAAGGATTGATTGCACATCTGGTCGCGCCCCCGTCACTAGTCCACCTAGACTCTGGGGCGGCACTTCCTTGGACGATGGACCCCAACGCGTATCCCGCTGGCTTTCCGGTCCCATCCCCGAGCCCGAATCCAATGTCCTTCTACCCAAACAATTACCCCCAACAATTTGCCCAGTCCAAAGGCCTGGCTCAGCCTGGACAACAGCAGCATTCCTTTGGTATGCCCATACAGCCAGGCGCTGGTGGAGCTATGATGCCCCAAGGCTTTCCCCAATCATCTGGTACGAAACCCCCCCCCCCCTGTCCCCATTTTCGCTCTCTGGATTTCAGTTTGCACTATTGTCAATCCAGATGCGCCCAGTGCCACTTTCTGGGGCATGGCGCATTTGGCATGGTGCGTTTCGGATGTTCAGCCCAGGCTGCTAGTCTGTTTGAGCCTCAAACATCCGTGCTGTGATTTCCCTTGGTTGCCGTTTAACACACGTGTCTTGCCTTGTGGATCAGCTTTAATTGGCACCCCGCAATAGCGAGCTCTTTCATTCGTTTGCGACTGCCTCTATCGCATTAGCACACTTTCCAGCTACCATATAGGCCAGTCTCTGACATAGTTCCCAGCATCCATGGATAATTTCTCGACGCCTTTTCCCCAAACCTCCGCTCCCGCAAACTTGAACCACTTCTCCCAGCCAAACAGTGCGATGAACACCCCCTCTACTGTAGCGCAGACCTTCTCTCAAAACATGGCATCGATCTCCGCCAACAACCTGCTCGCCAACCAGCCACGAAATCAAATAAACTCCCCCAAAGTGCCCCAACCCGGCACCCCAAATCAAAATCAGAACACAGCTCAGGGACAAAGCTCTGGTCAGACCCAGGCTCCACCGCCGGCGTTAACTCCAGCGCAGTTACAGGCACAGGCTCAAGCGGTGGCTCGTGAAAAAGTCCGCGTTATGACGTTGCTCGATATAAATTCGACGCTGTTACAAGAGATTGCGAATCTCCAGGCGGGGGGCAAGACAGGGTCGGGGTCACATACGGATGGCGCCAACGGCTTTCAGGGGTCAAAACCGAGTCAAGAATACATAGACTGCATGCGACGGCTGCAGGCAAATCTGGCATACCTCGCCTCTATCACTGATAAACAAAGAAGACTCCCAGCACCCGCCATATTGACTCCACCTCCGAATGTTCCTACCCTGAATGATACCTACAAGAAACTTAACGAGCTTTTCCCGCGACCAGGCCAGGTTCCAGCCAAGAAATTTAGTCCAGGGTTGGGACAAGGCAACGGCGGGCCCAGTCCCTCCCCTATGCCTGACCCGGTCGCCTGATTAGTCTACGATATTTGATAACTATGACATACAAAAGGGCTTAACCCGCTAGGGTCTCACCCTCTTATCAGCATCTTCGGTCGATCCCGGCGGTTGATCTCGTCAGATGAGCATAGTTGGATACCACAGACCCTCTTCAAGCTCGGGCGCCCCCCCCCCCCTCCCTCCCTCTCCGTTTGCCGCCAGCATGAGGGACGGCGCGATCCGTTTAGACGTCTGGCTTTGGATACGCCACCCGAACTCAGATTCTCGATCAACCCTTGTATGCTCTGTTTGGATGACGCAAGTTACCTCACTTACCTGGCCCCAGCTCCGCGGAGTCAAAGCAAAATCGGTCAAGACCTCCAGTAAGGGGGAGGCTGTATGAAAAGGTTCCCTGAGATTTCATTTCCGAAGGAGAGGGGACCACTCCCAAGTATTAGTGCTTCCATATGTCTATTTGCCTCCCCACTATACCATAGACATTCTAACTTGAGATCGGATCGTTCCCTATCTAGATGACATCGTAGGCGTCTACCCCTCCCATGATCGTCGGAGGGGCTAATGTAGCTAAAAATGGGACCAAATGCACGAAATGCTCTCTGGCCATCATCTGGAGCGCGTGGTGTAGTCCCATGCCCGCACCTTGTGAACGCGGCGCGGCCCAATCAGGGTCGTGCGTTCTCTCCGCCTCACATCTTTCTTCAATGTCTTGGAGCAAAAGCAGCCTCCGCGCCATCGGTCCTGTCACTGCTGTGGTGAATTGGCCTTTTTTGGCTCCTGTCCCTAATCCTGTAGCTCGCTCCTTTTCCTTCGCCTCCCGCTCTTTTCCTTCCTCGTCTGCGTGTCCCCTTCCGCAAGCTTCCTCAGCCTCAACTCCACTCCGCCCATCTCTAGCTACCAAGGTCATGGATGCAAATGGCGACGGCGGTGCCAAACGCAAGCGAAGTGGCGGCCATGCGATCGAGCGACCTGCAAAGCATCTAAAGCCCGAAGCCTCGGCGTTGACCCCTGGTGAAGCGACTCCGCAGAATGGAACTATCTATGACATCGAGGAAAGCGATGATGCTGGCCGTCTACTTGCCCTGGGGACTGCACAGGCAGATTCGCCCGAGTGGCAGGAAACTATTGAGTCTGTTGTGAAGAGTGTGGTATCGATCCATTTCTGTCAGACCTGTTCCTTCGATACCGACCTCTCTATGAGTAGCCAGGCTACCGGTTTCGTGGTCGACGCTGAGCGTGGATATATCTTGACCAATCGGCATGTTGTTTGCGCCGGTCCTTTCTGGGGATATGTGATCTTTGATAACCACGAAGAAGTGAGTCCGTCAGGAGTGGTTGCGGCGCGAGAGCGATCAAGGGAAGGAATCTGAATCAGTTTCACTAACAACTGTATTTTCTAGTGTGATGTGCGTCCTGTGTATCGAGACCCCGTTCATGACTTCGGCATCCTCAAATTCGACCCCAAGGCGATTCGCTATATGAAGCTCACCGAGCTCAAACTCCAGCCAGATGGAGCTCGCGTGGGCACGGAGATTCGCGTGGTTGGTAACGATGCCGGTGAAAAGCTGAGCATTCTGTCGGGCGTCATCAGTCGATTAGACCGTAACGCTCCGGAGTATGGCGAGGGCTATAGTGATTTCAATACCAACTACATCCAAGCCGCTGCGGCCGCCAGTGGAGGCAGTTCTGGGAGTCCCGTCGTCAACATCGATGGGCATGCTGTAGCTCTGCAAGCTGGCGGTCGGGCTGACGGTGCTGCTACTGATTACTTTTTGCCTCTGGATCGTCCTCGTCGTGCGTTAGAATGTATTCGCCAGGGCTTGCCCATCACAAGAGGCACGATCCAAACACAGTGGATGCTTAAGCCGTTCGATGAGTGCCGTCGATTGGGTCTTAGCCCGGAATGGGAGGCCGCTGTACGCAAGGCCGCTCCCATCGAAACGAACATGCTTGCTGCTGAGATCATCCTTCCGGAAGGCCCAGCTGACGGGAAATTACTGGAAGGTGATGTGTTGCTGCAAGTCAATGGCGAGCTTCTAACTCAGTTTGTTCGGCTCGATGACATCCTAGACTCGAGCGTCGGTAAGACTGTGCGTCTTCTTGTCCAGAGAGGAGGGGAAGACCTTGAGGTTGAATGCGAGGTTGGAGACCTTCATGCGATTACGCCAGATCGCTTTGTGACTGTTGCTGGTGGTACCTTTCACGACCTATCATATCAGCAGTCTCGGCTCTACGCTATTCCTACCCGTGGAGTGTTTGTGTGTGAAGCTGCTGGCTCTTTCAAGCTGGAGAACACGATTTCGGGATGGATCATCGACTCCGTCGACAAGCGAGCGACTCGTACTCTGGACGAGTTTGTGGAAGTGATGAAGACCATTCCCGATCGCTCTAGGGTAGTCATTTCCTACCGCCATATCAGAGATCTCCACACCAAGGGCACCAGTATCGTCTATATCGATCGTCACTGGCACCCAAAGATGAGTCTGGCCGTGCGAAATGACGAGACTGGCCTCTGGGACTTCTCCGATCTGGGAGCGCCCATTCCAGCCCAAGAGCAGGTTCCACGTGCCGCAAACTTCATTCAGCTGGACGGGGTGAGCCAGCCCGCCGCAGCTGAGATTGTACGCAGCTTCGTGAGAGTGTCATGCACCATGCCTCTCAAGCTGGATGGATATCCCCAGGCCAAAAAGACCGGCTTCGGTCTTGTCATCGACGCTGAAAAGGGTCTTGTCATTGTATCGAGAGCCATCGTCCCTTTCGACCTATGCGACATCAACATCACTGTCGCGGATTCGATCATCATCACCGCCAAAGTCATCTTTCTCCACCCTCTCCAAAACTACACCATTCTTCAGTACGACCCGAGTCTAGTACAAGCCCCTGTACAGAGCGCACGCCTTAGCTCGGAGTACATCAAGCAAGGACAGGACACTCTCTTCGTCGGTTTCAACCAGAACTATCGCATTGTTGTCGCTAAGACTGCGGTCACGGACATTACCACTGTGTCTATTCCAGCCAATGCGTCCGCCCCACGATACCGCGCAATCAATCTCGATGCCATCACTGTCGATACAGGCCTCAGTGGTCAGTGTACCAATGGTGTGTTAATTGGAGAAGACGGGGTGGTGCAGGCTCTGTGGCTGAATTATCTTGGCGAACGCACCCCCAGCTCTCACAAAGACGTTGAGTATCATCTAGGATTTGCTACCCCATCCCTGCTCCCGATCACATCCAAGATTGGACAGGGTATCATTCCCGATTTGCGTATTCTTAATATGGAAAGCTATGTGGTTCAGATGGCCCAGGCTCGTATCATGGGTGTCTCCGATGAATGGATTCAAAAGGTTATCCAAGCTAATCCCTCCCGCCATCAACTGTTCATGATCCGCAAGGTCGATTGCCCGCCAGCAACAGTTACCTCCGAAGGCGATAGCTTCCAGGAGGCCGACATCATTCTCACGCTGGATGGTCAGTTAATCACTCGCGTTTCTGAGCTGGACGTGATGTACGAGAAGGAGTTTCTTGACGCACTCGTCGTCCGTAACGGCCGGGAAATGAAGATTCGAGTCCCTACGGTTCCCACCAAGGACCTAGAGACTGATCGCGCCGTTGTCTTCTGTGGAGCGGTGGTACAGAGGCCTCATCACGCTGTGCGCCAGCAAATCTCTAAGCTCCACAGTGAGGTCTATGTCAGTGCCAGGGTATGTAGCCCCATAGAATATCCCCATCAATTTTTCCCCCTTCTGAAAGATTCTTACCACCTGCAGAGTCGTGGGTCCCCTGCCTATCATTACGGGCTCGCCCCCACCAACTTCATCACGGCCGTCAATGGTGTGCCAACTCCAAACATGGATATCTTCGTCAAGGAAGTCCTCAAAATCCCGGATAACACCTACTTCCGTCTTCGCGCCGTTACTTTTGACAACGTCCCATGGGTAGTAACCATGAAGAAGAACGACCACTATGTCAGTCAACCCCTTTCTCTTAGCCCCGTGCAAGCAGTCTTCTAACCCGTGCTCTTGTTTAGTTCCCGATGTCTGAGTACATCAAAGACCCTTCCGTTGCTGCCGGCTGGCGGACTGTCTCTCACGATACGTCCGACAAGAATCGGAAGCCCGGAGTATCCCCGGACACGGCAAACCTCAATCCGGACGCTATGGATGAAGGTCAGGATGGTGGCGGCAGTGATGTTGAACCAGACCCTGAGTAGATTTATCGATTGACCTTGGACACAGCTTAGGACGAACAGTAACTTAACCTTGTACGATATCTACGGATGGCGCCCGGATGGACTGGGCTGGGGCTCAATTTTTCCTTCTTGTCTTATTCTTACTGCATTTGGCGTGCGGGCGCCCCGGGCTGTGTCGTTCGGCTTCCAGACTCTTATCCACTTGAAGCTGGATATCATACCATAAAATAACATGTTAATAACGCCATTTTGTCCCCTCCGTACGAGCATAGGATTGATGGTGCGCAAATTCTGCTCATCATATTGGAGTAGCCGACTGTGCCCGGGTGCAAGTGCCCAGGTAGATTTTCAATTTCCACGAAAGACGGTTCCTCGACGCAGACTCAGAAATATATAACACCACCAATTCGCCTGACAGTCCTCAATCAGACACAAGCTCTATCGTGGCTCAACTCTTTTTGGAGGGCAAATCAGTACCCGATAAACCTGAAATGAACTAGTAGACTTTTGTAAAAAGGGAAAAAAACGGGTAGAGAGTATTATAGCTTCAATTGAAGATTTATGGGGCAAAAAAAAGGACAGGGGAAAAAAAAATTCAGGAATTGGTATGCATCATCCGTGAATCGAACACGGGCCTCGTCGATGGCAACGACGAATTCTACCACTAGACCAATGATGCTGGTTCATGCAAGTGGAGGGAGATTAATGCATTATGGCTTCATTTGGGGCCAAATTGAGTAAGTCAAATAGGTGCGGGCGAATATATCTGTTCTCTTGGACCTCGCCAAGGGAATACAGGTCATATTCGAGTTTGGAAAACCCTTACATTCCATCGAAGCCGTTGCGTAACCTGGCATAACTACTATTACTCGAAATCCTTACCTAGAGGGGGAAAAGAAAGGCGCAGATGGCATTGGTCTACCCCGACCCTACCTGGCTTTAACGAGTCCAGTCATAGTCGCCCTTTTATACCAGGCTAATAGCTCTGGTAGACGAAACTGGAGCTAAAAAACGGACTGCTCTCTTTAAAAATTTCAGGCTGCGCGCTGTCAGGAACAAAGGTGCCCCCGCTGGTAGAGCACGAGCGGTTTCAAGTCCAATTCCCGATGCCGCGCCAGTGATGACAATTTGCCAACGAGTTTGTTTTCGAGCTGTCCACCTTCAATGATCTAGAGAGTAGCAGGGGAACATCTGACGAGCCTCTGGAGATCCATAAATGCTGAATGACGGGAGCGACGGGGGCTGGATCCAAGTGGACCGCACGCAGTCAATGCTGAAAGCCTCGCTGGAAGTCGAGGACTTCGACTCCGACCACCTTGTCATTTGCCCATGGGTCAAGCAGACATCTTGAACCCTCGGGGTAATCGGAGCTGGTATTGGGCTCTCGCCTAGTGCTTTGATGGCTCTTCATGCGCCTTGACTTTATACTCAAAGTAAAGACACCCGTCGTACAGGCTTGCAAAAAGATCAATTTCAAAGTTGGCGGAAAGACGCAGGCCCCTGGTTCGCAGTCCTGACGAATTGTCGCGCTGGGGAATCTTTGCTTACTAGGCTTCGAGCTTTTCTATGCTTTCAAGTGACCGTGAATCGGCTTCAGCCGAGGGCCGTGAGTGATTCATTCCTGGCAATAAGCAGTCGATTGACCGTTGCAGGTCATTAATATCGGTTGTTAGAGAGCCCAGAGGCGTGTTAAGAAGTTTCGAGGAAGTGAAAGAGATTATCGAAGCAGAAAAAATGAGCTATTAATGAACATTTGCACCTATGGATGCTCCCCAGTCGTGTAGTCCAAAGATTTGAAGTAATAGACACAAATCGACTGTAATGATAAACCTCGCCCAAAACCGGAAGATTAATTCTCTGAACGCCAGAATGCCCATTCTCATAATGTAGGATCACCTTCCGCAGCTACCCGCAGCTGGCAAAAATAAGGGGGAAAAAAAAAAGCAAACTATACGCACTTATGCCCCAGGGTTGAAGGACCAACCGCCATTCAGACGGAGCCGTTGTCGATCCGCGACATCTTTGCGAATTTCCTCTTGTGTGAGACCATCTGGACCAGACCAGTTGGCGCTGCTGGTTCGGTCGCGATATTTCTTGATCTTTTTGTCTGACTTGAAGGTCTCCTCCAGGGAGAATGGGGCGATAGGACCGAAAATCGAGTCGACCTCCATCCCGTCCTGTATGCGCAGCAGTCTTTCCAGCTCCTTCGTTTGCGCCCATTGAGGCACAGGAAACATCCCAGAATCAGAGTCATCTTCATCTTCGCTATCGGTAGCAATTTCTGGTAGATGGATGCTTTCTCCGCTAGGGTACTTGGGAGATGCCTTTGCTGGAGCAGGGGCCCGCTGAGGAGCTTTGTGTGCGGCTGGTGGAGCCACAGCATTGGGCTCTGCGAACGGAATCTTTCCGGTCGCAAACTTGTTCATCGCGTTAGTCGGCCGCTGTGCTTGTCCACTCTGAAGGACCGACGACCCGGCTTGATGTGGCATTCCAGACTGCCCGAGGGTCGAGATCTGTTCCAGGTGAGTTGTAAGCATTCGTCTCGAGATTGGACATGAGCTTTCGGAGGGAAAAGCGAATAGACACCATACCTTGCGCATATTGGAGTGGCGAATCGGGGGGGGCCATCGGGGGTCGTACTTGCTGCATAGGGTTGTGTTCATCCTCGGTCTTCCGCCGTTTAGCTTCGCCATAAGCATGAACATTGCTTGGTTTGCGCACAGCCGCGCGCTGACCAGCGTCTTCATCGGGCTGTCTCTTGGGAGGCCTAGCAGGGTTAGGCGCAGGGGGATTGATTCGTCCGTAAGGTTGCACTGATGACCCCAGACGAGAGGGTGGGCGATTTGCCCCCAAATCATTCCGCTGGGAGTTTTGTGAGCTCTGCGAAGCTGACTTGTCGTGATAGGACATCGGTGCCTGATTCGGTAAGTCAAAGCCTTGCGAAGGTATGGTCATCGAAATCTTACCTCATTGTTGGGTTGTTGACTACCCTGTCTCTCCTGCCGACGGGCATTCTCCAAACGCCGTTGCTCAATTGCCTGCTTCTGCGCTGCCTTTTTGGGATCTTCCAGGGCTGCTCGGTCACGTCGGTCCCGTTTAGCCTCGGCACGGCGACGGGCATCGTCTTGTTGCTGTTGGGTAAGGCGCTTGCGCTCCTGCTCACGCTTTTGTTCCTCCCTTTGGCGAGCCTTTTGGTCTTCCTGCTCTCTTTTCTTTTCACTGGCGAGCTGGGCCTTTCGTTGAGCCTGAGTTTGGCTAGAGACGGAGCTCTTGAAGCTATTCGTTGACGAAGCCGTCTGGAGGGACGCATTGCTGCCTTTCTTTTTCAGACCTTGTTGTTTCGGTGCCGAAGTGCTCTGAGGAGCAACTGGGGCTGGGGCACTTGATTCTTGGGCACCTGAGGAGATCGAAGATGACACTGGCATAGGCCTTGAAAGAGTACTGCCCACCCGGATCGAGACCGGCTGTGGCTTGGGTTTTTGCATTGGCTCACGGGTAGGCTTGGGCCGTCGATCATTCTGCTTGGGCTGAGGAAGGGCAATTCTTGAATCGTCAATGGATGACTCCGGCTCGCGAGACTGTTGTCTGACAGACTGCGAGGGCTTGTAGCTGGTTCCGGGTCGCTCCTCAGGTTCAACGGAAGATTTCTCCTGCATGGCTCGTTGCTGGAGAGCGCGCTGTTTGTCTTGCTCTCGTGCTTTTTCCTGTCGCAATGCTTCCTCTCGCCGGCGGTCTTCCAGATCTTTCTGGCGCTGCTTTTGTTCTTTCTCCGTGGAACTTCGCGTCCGGCGTGTTTCCGGTTTCGCAGGGCTCGACTTCGGGCGCGGCTGAGACTCAGGCCGGTCCATATCCACATCTTCCTTGTCAGCACTTGCCCGGTCCTTCGGTTGCACTCGGGGTTGGTCAGGCGATGATGCATCCAGTCTGATGGAACTGCCACTGCTGGTGAAGAGACCCTTCGCACTTTTCATTATTGACTGAAGCCGCATTTTCGAAGCACTGAGGGGACCATCAAAGCGGCGAGGGGACCCAGTTGGTGTTGTGGTTCCACCTGCGAAAATGTTGGATGCAGAAGCGCTTTGCTGATGGCCATTAGGTCGAGGGGAGGAAAAATGGAAGCTGATGATTTGGGCCGCTCCGGCTCAACTGATTGCTGCTTGAAGCCGCGCGGGTCTTGCTTGCCAACGGACTGCTCTTTCTCAGTATCAATCAGTTTCTCCATCACATCTGCAGTCTTGCTCTTGGCAAGAACAGGCCGCGGTGGCGAGCTCAAGGGCTTGATCCAATCATCCTCATCAGCTTTAGCACCGGAGGCGGAAGGCTCACGAGGCCTTTGACTCGCCGGGTCAACCTTGGCAGCAGGTAGTTCAGGGTAGGCGACCTGGCCGGCAGATGACAGCCCACCTGCCGCAGAAATAGACTTTGTCGGTCGGGGAGCTTGATGTTTTCCGAGCATGCTAATTCTCTCATGAAGGGTCTGCGTCGTTCTTGTGTTGCGAGTCTTGCTACCATGGCCTCTAACCGTAGTCTCACTTTCCTTCTCGACGTCGATATCCATCCCATCCGAGTCATCATCGAGGGCCGCCTGTGTGGGTTTGTGGCTACCGGTGAGCCGGTTGAGATAGCTAGGACGCCCGGAAGTGTTATTAATTTTTGGCAGGTCAATATGGCTGGTACGAGACACTCGCGAGCCACCCATCGCTTTGGTAAGGGGCTCCCGCGCGGGAAGAGAAGCAAAGCTGAGGCTGCTTTTGCGAACCGGGACTCTTTCAAGTCGCTCGGGAGTTGAGTTGTCGGAAGGGGATCCGATATCATCAAAGTTATCCAGAACAGCGTCTTCCTTGTGGGGGTCTTCCATATTCACATCTTCATCTTCAGGCTCTTGTATTTTGGTAACATTAGCACCAGGTGACTTGGTTGGCGAGGAGCGCAAAGTTGAGGCCAGCTCGTCATTTCGCGAAGATAAATTGACCTTGGGTTTCGGCTGAGCCTTGGCCTTGGGGGTATCGTTCATTTCTGTATCGAGATCCCTCGAGATTGGTTCCGCAGGGGCATTTCGCTCCTGCGTAGGTGTCGGTTCAGCATTGGCGGGCTCCACAGTTTCCCCACGGGCGCGGACATTTTCCTGGGCGGAGTGGAATGAGTCTTCAGTTGTTTGCTGACTCATAGAGATATCGACGTGCGAGGACGACGCTGGTTCTTCGATCTGCGTTGGAAGTGTGGATGGTTGAGTTTCAGGCTGTGTGTCCGATCGGAAGACATCATCATCTTCCATTCCATGATAGCCGGAATCCGTGTTGAACTTAGTGAATGAGTTGAGGTTCTGACTGAGATCGGGATACTGAGGCTGCAATGCGACATCGACAGCAGCCTTTGGTCGAGGCGGGGCTATTGAAGAGTTTGTGGTCGTTTTTGAGACCACGCGGTGAATAAAAGGGCTGGGGCTGATAGCTTTGTTTTCCACTTGCTTATGAGAAGAAGAAAATATCTCGCTCAAAGGCTGGGGCTTTCCCGTCAGCTTCGTGTAGTGGAAAACGGCATCGCACACAACACGACTCATAAAACTTACCATTCGGCTCTCTTCCAGATTGTGCTTGCGGGCGGTCCTTGGAGTCTTGCCTCTCATCTTTCCTGGGGTTTTGAATACGTCCGTGAAGTTACTTGTGTCTTGTTATTAAGGAGGCTCTTTGTCCGGACGAGATCGAAGGCAACTTACGCTTGACCTTTGGAGAAGATCTCGGCCATATGTTCATTTAACCAGTCCATTTCGTGGCGGACAGGATATTCAATCTCTTCCATCTCCTGTTCGACTAGTTCTGCCATGTTTTCTTTCTCTGCGGCGATCCATGCTGCCGAGCCGACCGGCTTCTGGGCCCTCGCACCTGCTGCGGCCATGATGTAAACAACGCGTCTCGGGGGCGTAAGGCTGAGATGCGAGACAGCTGGAGGAACGGAGCGGACGAGTCAGATTCTAACCACACCCACGGTGACTACGGATGAGTCGGCATGGGTATGTCTTGGTAGGGCGAAGAAGAGCTGTTGGGGGGGTCTGAAGTGGTTCGGCGGAATGGGAAGCGCGTTCTTCAAAACAGAAGTCCCGATCGGGGAAAGCGCACGGTCACGTGCAACTATGAGCTTCCCCGCCTGGTGGGGAGTTTCAGGGCTGAAACCCATTATTTGCTTGTATTTCGATAGGGAGCTCCTCATTGAAAACGATATGGAGCTCGATACATACCTATCACTAAAGGCACTGATTGTCTCCGGTTGTCTCCGGATACGTGCAGTAGCTGAAAGGTCTGCATGGGAGCTGCTCCGCGGAACCAAGGAACTCGGGAGAGCTGTCTACAGCACCGTCTCTTTTCAAACGTTATGTTCGAAAGCAAGATGGGGTTCAGCACGGGAGATATCGCAATTTTGCAGAGACTCTCTCGTACATTCGTCCTTCCTACGCCACTCCCACGCCGTACAAAGTATTCAGGGGTGTCGTAGCTTAAAGGAGTAACTAAGGAAGCTTCAAAGACGCCCATACCAGGGTGCAAGTTCTCGAATATTACAGATAAAGGGTCTGACATGGAATTTGAAGCGACTCGGCGGCTATCAACGCTCCTGTGGACGAAACCTGCCAGTTGCGGTAGCGAGTCATAGACTAAGCTGCGTTGTGCAAGAAGCTGCGTTGAGCAAGAAGCTGCGTTATGAGGATCTGTGGGATACCAGCAGGGAACTCGTACAGCTCCAAAATAGCGCCCTAATTGTTGTTCAGATACGCGGTAGGTCAACCTACTCTCGTATTTCCAATGCTTCTGGGCCTTGAAGCCAGTCTTAACCTTATGGTAGACTTGCCCAGGTTGGCCAGGGGTTAGTTTTAGTTTCGGTTGCGCCACTGCAGACTAGGGTTATTCACGCCGGTTTTGACTGGCTAAAGGTTGAAGCCGGAAATTCTGGGGCCTGTGATCAAATCCATCCGATCGTAATCTGCAACCTGCGCTTTGATTGGTGGAGGGTAGAGCTACATTGCCCAAACCTTGGGGAACGTTCGGACTACGCTTGGGCCGAGCTGCAGTAGAGAACAAGGCAGAAAGCCAGGAGCTGCGGCTTTTGTGTAATGGGGGGGGTTTGCTAAACTGTGAAGAGTGCGACGGGGAAATAGAAGAATCGAGGTAGCCTAGAGGTCCACTCGAAGTACATGGAAGCTCCAGGCACTAAGAGAGCCCTTGCAGAGATCCGGTTGACATCACAGTCCGGACTCTGGAAACTGGGAAAGCGTAACGGGTCTTGGCGACCGCACATGCTAAGCAAAACAATCCTTATCTCCCTTTTTTTCCTCCCCACCACCCTTTCCTGCTCTTCTCTTCCCCTTCCTTCGTGAAATTTGTTGAGCATCATGGCCGATTCTGGTGACGTGAGCTATCCCAACACCGTCTGTAAGGTATGCTATCTATGCTATCCCATACCCTCCGAAGCTGTTGAGCTCTCGGTTTCGCGGATACTAACTGAACTGTGTGCGCAGTACCAGTCCCTTTTGCTCGTGACTTTCCTCGGTGTTTTTCTCGGCTCGGACTAGGAATGAAGTCTTGTGAAGCTTTGGCTGCCCCGAGACCCCCTCTGTAGAAGCGCGGTGCACAGTGCGAGTCCTTCCGAACAGACCCGCTAACATCGGTTTCTTGTGTCATCTAGCTCCGGTCGTTGACAAGATCAACTCTGAGGCATCCAAGACCACCAGCGAGCTCAACGACTTGAAAAACTCTCGCGTCACTCCATCAACCACCACCGCAGATGGCCAGCCCTTGACTCGTAATGCCAACATCCTCATATGACGCAATAGCCAATCTCCTAACAGCGTGATCTAGACTACCACTCTCTGCTTTACAGCCTCCTGAGCGTGAGTTTCCCAAATACCCTGCGCGCAGTATGAAGTCTGCGTTGGGCCGTGACAACCGCTCTAACCTCCCTTCTTTTTTTTTCGAAACAACAGTGGGAGCAACCCCGTGCGACCGCCGTCTCTTTCGCTACCGTGATTAGCTTCATCTTCGCCGCTCGCTACTTGCCTATTCTTCGCTGGGCCTTCAAATTCCTTTACATGTCCCTTGGTTGTAAGTGGTCGTGTGACCTCAGGAAATTTCGCCAAGAGTGACTAAACATTGTCGCAGTGACCGCTGCTGTCGAGGTAGCAGGCCGGGCCGTTCTCAAGCAAGGAATCGCCAGTTCGTTCCGCCCCCGCCGATACTACACAATTTCCAAGGAGACCCACGAGGCTGTATTGGAGGATGTCTCCCAGCTGTCGAACTTCTTCTTGATCGAGTTCCAGCGCATTCTGTTTGCTGAGAACGTCGTCCACACCGTTGCTGTATGTTTCGCATTTTGCCGGGTTTCCAATTTGAAATCCATTAGTTCTAACTGTTGGTTAGGCTTTCTTCGCAGCTTTCACTGGGTACTGGTTGATCCGCTTTGTTCCGCTCTGGGGTTTGGCACTGATCGCTGTGACCACTGCCTACATTGGTCCTCTCGTCTACATCAGCAACCGCGAGATTATCGATGAGCAGATCCAAAACCTCCAGGATCTTATTGCCGCCCAGACGAACCAGCTTAAGGATCTGGCCGGCGAGCACACCTCCCACGCCACCGGGTTAGTCAAGCAGTATGTTGGTGACTATAGCAAACAGGCCCAGGAATACATTGGTCGCCGTTCTGCCTCTCCCGAGGTTGCTAAGGCTCCCGCTCCTGCTCCTGCCCCGGCTCCTGTCAAGTCCGAGCCTGCTGCAGAGCCCCTGATCAAGACCGAGGACTTCCCGGAGGCTCCCAAGGCTGAGCCACAGGCCCAGCCTGTCGAGTCTGTCGAGACTGAGCCAGAGCACCTGGTTGCAGCTTGAAAACCCCCGGGCTTGATTTAGGGAGAATCGGCTTCACTGCGAATGTGAAGTGAGCTGGGCCTCTCTTGATGGATATGGTTTAACGGAGCGCAAAGCTAGTGTGGGCTCTCGAGATGTCTTCCGAAGCAATCTTGGGACGTATGATTCGAGTCCTGCACTGCTTTGTGCTGCATTGACGACTCACTACGGAGCGAAATGGACCTGAAGTCGATTTTCAGGCCTTTGGCAATTCCGTCTTTACCTTCTCGAATATCTGTTCCTTTTTACGTCACCCCAAATTTTGTCTACTTTCAGCATCCTCTTCTGACCCCTGCCCATTCTTGTTTCGGGTTCATATTGTTCCATCACAGCTACCGTATGAGGGTTTTAAAAAATTTGCCTTTTTTCCATAGTTCCGATGTATCTCTGCAATCACGAGTAAACTTTTCATGAGTAAATCCGACGGTTCACCCTCTATGCAGTTACCAACCTAATGCGTCAGATAGCACGGCCTTTTCCAGGATATGGAAAGCAGCACGAAGCCACCTTGTACTCCAGAACATGAGCCTCGACCTCGGAAAAACTGGCGCTGCCCGGCCTCGTGAGTAACGACGTCCTCTCCGTGCGAGGACCGTTGAGTTTCACTCCGCATCGCAATCCGGGCCGGGCCGGACGTCCAACCGTGTCGTTTTCTGTTTCGAAGTTCCTGCTGTGGGAAGAGTCTTCGGTTTCTCTTACCCCGGATTATTAGTTGCACGAGGGCCGTTTCATGGGAGAGGGGAGGAAGGAATTTCACAGGTCGATTTGGAAGGGCCTTGAACTCCATTGCTTTCTAGTATCTTATAGTATCAGATCAGCTATTCTGATCGGGCATACATGCGTCACTGGCGTGGCTCGCCGGCTCTTGCAGGGATTGTAGGAAGGATTGTGGTTAGTACGGTGCCTGAATCGACGTCCTCGAGCCAGGTAGCCTAGGGGTTAGGTGCACAACCAACCGCTGCGTTTGACTTCATGGAAAAGCGGTGGAATGACTCTAGAGGATAATGACATAGAATCACAGAATCGGAACCCTGGATTTCGGGATGCTGGCTACTCCTTCCATAAACCAGTGGCACGATGGCTTCTGAAGGGCTCGTGCCCCGAAGTATTTGCCCATCAAGGTCTCCTTCCTCGTTTCCCAGAAAGCCGCTGTTAGAGACAGGCTGAGCAGCTTTACCGCTCTTTTCGGCCCAGTATCAGCCATAATTTGCCACTTGTTATGTCACTGGTAATGTCTAAGACAGTAGGGCTCCCCCCCTATTCTCTGGAGGCGTTGCAAGGTTTCAGACTCACCCCGGGAGTAACTCCAAATCCGTCTCTGATAAAGGGTGAATTGGAATAACACCGACTCATAGCTAGGGTCAGTGAAAAATGCACTTATGCCTCTGCATGTGGCATTGGGAACAGTAGATACTGAAATGGAGTCAAATAGCTGCTGCCATCATAGGGAATGCTGTGCGCTGGTACTCCGAGGAAACCGATCGTACTTGGGCCGTATAGACTTTTCCCTGCCATTCAGAACTCATCTGGCCATTTGCTGGAGTATAATCGTACAATGGGGTGAGAATGTTGCAGAGTGGACTGGCCAGTCAAGTCAATGTGCCATAGTGGTGGATGAGCCAATCTAGACCATGAACTAAGGAACACTGAGCTCTAAAAAGCCACAAAAGTGTAAGCCCTCCTGCAAAGAAGGATGCATGGAAGGTTCTCTAAACGAGGACAGTGACAGAAGCTCCACCTAGGCCACGATCTCCAAAGAGCGGTCTCCTCCCGAGAGCTTTGATCTTTGGCGTTCGGCTATGTGGCATGTTTATCATTAAGACATATCCACTGACCTCCGCAGATGCTCTTTCTTTGAAGAAAAAGAAAAGTAGATCCCCGTTATTTACCCTTCCAGCTGCATGTATACTGCATCTGTGAGAGGGCATTGTTTTAGCATGCTCGACCCCGTGGGACTAAAACTTCGTGGGCCCCCAGAGAGGCCACCTTTGTCCTCTCTACACAATTCTCCAGGTAATAGCTCTGAAGGACTCGCCAGAGGTCCATGCAGCTCGCCGCCTTAGCAGAGAGACGCTCCCCCGAAGGCAAAAAGAGGGATAGGGGGGAAAGGCAGGCTGCAGCTTCCCGCAAAGTGGTCTCAGGCCCCTTTCATGCTCGTCTTGTCGAGCCAGCATGAGGCAAGAATCCAATGTGATTGGTGCTCGGAGGAGAAATCCTAGATCTCCGGGGTCTGCAGCACCTTGTAGCCGTTAGTGCAAGGCGCAAAACCCCCTCGATCTAATATGGGCCAACGAGGGTTGATATCGGAAGCCTATTCCGATCTATCGAGACTGCGGCAATATAGGTGTTCCTGGTATCTTCACGATGTCCACCAGGGTCTATATTGCAGAATTAGCAGGCGTTTGACGATAGCTTTGTCTTGTGCAGACTGCCGCAACGGCCTGTTTGTATGCATGATGTGATGCCCAGCGCAGCGGTATTGCTCCATCACCGCCGCAGGAGGCTCACATGGAAGTAACGGGCTGCATCTAGTGGGCTGCTGGGCCTTGGGTACCCACATTGGGACGGTGAAACGAAGCCTCGAAGTCAGAGAGGCAGAATGTCTCATTTGCTGGTAATGCTGGCCTTGACATCATGGAATAGACGAATATCGAGAGTAAAGAAGCATTGCACCTGGGAGGGGAGAGATAAACAGGTGGCCAGTCGCGTAATGGAACTGCAACCTGAGATGGACCTACGAATGCAATTGGATCCTTCATAGATTCAAGGCTGCAACACAGCAACCTTCTCCAAGAATAAAGGCCTCTCTACCTTTGGATGGGATCACGCAAACACTGTACTCACCCTCTCGCGTAAAGGGCCAAACCAACAAAGAGTCACGGGCTTCGCTATATCAGACCAGAAGGACTTTGTCTCGTGTCAAGGAAAGAGTCGTCAATGCTCTGTTTTTTTTGGTTTTTCTTGGTTTTTTTCTCTTTTCTGGAAAACGCCATTTGTTCCACAGCTTTTCCATTTCGTTTCTCAATTGCCCCGCCATACTTCTTCGTTCTCCTCGACACCTTCGTTCTTAGTCCTCCCAATTCCATCTTCTCTATCACAACCTTTTCTCTATTTTGTCTTTTCTTCGAGATCTCCTGGCCTTGACCTTGGCTGCGGACCATCATGGCCGCTATCAAAGATCTTTTGAATCCCATCACGGAGGATCCCGATGCCTGTCCTTCGTTCTTGATGCGCCACATCCAGCGCCAAGGTGTCAAGCTATCTGATACCATCCAACAAGCTTCCAACAGCCAGCACACCTCCGTCGCCAACCATTTTCCTGTTTCTGTTGCCAACTCTACTCAGCCATCCAACGTCCAGCAGGCTTCCCGCAACCACCAAGCCTCTAACACTCGCCAGAAGAAACCCAAGGGCGTCAAAGATGCACCAATTTTCCGCCTTGGCCCGACTACTGGTGTCGTTCGCTATGCTCCACATGAGGCACGCGATCAGCGCTTGACTGCCATCTATGAGCGGTTCAGACTCTATCCCATGAACCGGCAGCTCCGTGACGGAACTCGTGAGGGCAACATTGTCGATTACCCTCGCCCAATTCCTTACCAGAGCGAGAAGAAGGATTTCTATCAAAAGACTGGCCGGGACAGCTTCCATGGTAAGTCTTCTTGCCTCATGCTTCGTTTTGACGGTAAGAAAATGAAACTTATCATCCCCAGTCTTCCAGTATACCTTCAGCCTCCCTGGCAGTGACGACAAGTGGACAGTCATGTGGGACTACAATATCGGCCTTGTTCGAACCACCCATCTGTTCAAGTGCATGGAGTTTGCCAAGGCAAGGATCCTTTATAGCTCCTCTTCAAATGTTGAAGCCGTGCTAACGACGGCACTTGATGAATAGACCGCCCCTAGCAAGGTAATGGCGCAGAATGAAGGCTTGCGTGATATTTGTCACAGCATCACCGGAGGTGCCCTGGCTGCCCAAGGTTCGTTGGTTCTTCACCCTTCATATTCATGCATGAAACTCACACTTCCGTTTTTGCTTTCTAGGCTACTGGATGCCCTTCGAAGCTGCGAAGTATGTCGCTTCTCGCTTCTGCTGGGATATTAAGGAAGTCTTGATTCCTATGTTTGGCCATGATTTCCCGGACATGTGCCAGAAGCCCAAGGAACGCACGACCAAGATCACAATTCCCCAGACCATCATCTGCACGGAGCGGGATCGTGCCAGAGAGTTCCGCCGCCTGGAAATGGGCCAAGCGCAAGCTGGACAGGGCCCGGAGCCTGCACCCACTCCTGCTCCGGTGCTCCCTCGCACAAGCAATGCACACAGTCCTGCGGACTCGAACCCGTCGCCCCCGCACTACGAGTCCCGTTCCAAGTATGCCCGCAACTCCTACTCAGACAGTGTTGCCAGTGCTCGTGGTTCCTCTTCGGGGCCCTCTTCTGAGGCTTCTCTGAGCCCGGTTCGTGGTGCTTGGAACCCAGTCAATGCGCCCCATCGTGCCCATGGACGTCGATCCTTGGTACTGCGTTCCCGGGAGGAGCAGGAAGCTCGTCGTTCGCAGGAGCTGAGAGAATTTGAGGAGCTTGACGAGGTGGACGAGGGAGACGTTGACCGAGACCCTGGCTTCCGCCACGAAGTGGATGCCGCCCAGGCTCTGATCACCATGCATATGCATGAGGTCGGGGCTAACAGTGGCAGCCCTTCTTCCGTGGTGGAGTCCATGGCTCCCTGGACCCGCTCTTCAGGTGCTACCTGTGAGAAGCGCAAGCGTCGCGCCTCGCTGTGACGAGAGGGGATGGCATGATGGAGGTTGGGTATTTCTCGCTTTGATTACAACCTCTCGTTCCCGTCCTCCGCCTCAAGAGTCGAAACCTTCCTTCTTCCTGCTTCTTCCTGCTTCTTCGGACGGATGATTCTTTTCGGTTATTTTTGTGGCATGGTAGGGGCTTTCTTTTTCTCTTTGGGTGTGGCGGTTTGCTTCTAGGCGCATGATCTAGATTGGGGTGGTGTTTCTGGGCGGCATTTCTGTAGGAGGGAGAATTTATGTTTTCTAAGATCTTCAACGATGACGATAGTGCGAATCAGAGATTACTTGTGAGCTGCCACGCGAGATGCTCGGTAGATATAACCTACGCAAGGGCTTTTCAAGATCAGGCACAAGAAAATCCTCCGAATAATCAAGTAGCATGACACCGATACCATTTACTGCACGATCCTAGAGAAACCTCGATGATAGGAAATGCGTTGAAGTCTTGCAACCGATGGCCGGCCCCGCCGGTCACTATAATGGAATACAAAAAGAAAACGCGGTGGAGACGAAGACAGAAAGTAAGGAAATAGATCATATGAAATCACTGCACTGTAATCTGGGCATGACTCCCCCCGACAACCAACCCTCAAAACGCCCTTGAAGCACAACTAATCTAGTCACTCTCTGCGTCTTGGAAATCATCCTCCGACTCCTCTTCTTCCGCTTCACTTCCGTCCTCCTCGTCCTCATCGTCGTCTTCGATCACATAGGATTTCTTAGTCTGCGATGCCGTCCGACGAGACGGCCGGGCAGCAGCAGCTCGACGGGGAGCAGCAACTGGTTCGACGTCATCGTCGTCTGAGCCCTGGTCAGGTTTGCCAGCTGGAGAGTCTAAGATATCATTGGCCATGGCATCAATCTCATCCTCCGAATAGTCATCAGCTAGCTTCTTCTTAGGGGCCTTGGCTTGCTTGGAGGCATAAGCTTTAGCAGCGGGGGACAAGACTCCTGGAGCAGGCTTGGCAGCTTGTTTAACGGGTTCCTTCTTTGGACGACCACGAGCCTTCGGGGCCGACGCAGCCGACGCGGCCTTGGACTTTGCTGATGCCTTGCCTTTCTTGACTGGGACTTCTTCCTCGTCCTCTTCGTCTTCGTCGTCCTCGACACGAGAGGCCTCCTTCGGCTTTACTTGGAGAGAGCGCCGACGGGGCGAGTTTGCAGGAATAAGCTTACTGTAGTCGGTCTCATCCGTCTCTCTGTCGTTGGCTTTGGACTTGGATGAGGGCATTAGACTAGCACTGCTTCCAGCCCGGGAGCGCTCTGAGAAAAGCTGGCGAGATTCCAAGTCTCCACCACCAATGCCCTTCACCATTTGGCTGACGTCTCCAAGAAGATCATCCCCATTGTCGCTGTCAGAATCATTGCCTCCAGCATAATTGACGGGAGGCTTGCGGGCACGACCTGTCGAAGTCTTGGGGGCCTCCTTCGCAATCTCTAAGAAGTCGTCATCTGAATCATCCAGCTTTGGTTTTGGCTTTGGCCCACGTTTCGCTATGGGCTTGGGCTTAGGTGCAGGCTCTGGCTCATCATCCAAATCAATGATATCATCTGCCGCCTTGGGCTTAGAATCAATGTCCATGACATCTTCCGCGTCTTCTTCATTTGCCAGTGGTATTGCCGGCTGGGCTGCTCTCTTTGCCGGTCCGCGGGATTTCTTGGGAAGCACCTCCATATCGAAGTCAAAGTCGCTGTCTGAGTCACCCCCGTCGCCGCTAGGAGGCGGCGGTGTGGGCTTGTTGGAACTTTTGAGGAAATTGGCGAGGCTATTCGTAGGCTGTGCTCCCTTCTTCTTTGCCGCCGCGGCCTTCTTTGCCTTGGGAGCTCCAAAGTCCTCGTCATCAGGATCATCGCCATTCGCAGCCTTTCGCTTACGAGCAGCACTGGCCTTGGAACCGGTACCGACCATCAACTTAGACGATGCACGTCGGCCGGCGTTGGCCGCCTTGCGCGAGCGACGCTCCTCATCCTCCAGCTGGAATCGCCATTCGTTGATGAAGTCATCCAGATCCTTGGTCCAGATTTCCTCCTTGGAGAGCTTGATCAAAGCGTCGATTTCAGTCTCACGATCGCCAATCTGGCGACGAAGTCGCTCAACGCGCTCGAGGGTCAGCGACCAGATGGGCATGCCAAGCAAATAGTCATAGCCGTTTGACATCTTCTCGATTTCCTTGTCTTCCTGTTCGCCTTCCTCGAGGAAAGGCTCATCCTCGCCCATCTTGACCGCCTCGGCCACCTTGGGGAATGACTTGAAGCCCTTCTCCCGGAGCTCAGTGATGAGGATGGCCTTTTTCTTCTTAGAAATGACCAACTGGCCTTCAACGATCATGAGAATGAAACGGGCCTGGTTCGTCAGCTTTTCCAGCTCACGCTGAAGCTCTGACAGTTGGTGCTGCTTGCGACGTTCGTAGTACTTCAGACGAACAGTGTAAAAGTCCTTCAAAATATCATCCACTGTGGCATACTTAGTGATACGACCTTCCGCGTCGAATGCGACCAAATTGGTTGTGGCAATAGTTTTCGAAAGCTTGAATTTTTCTTCCAAGCCTTCGGAAAGGGCAGTCTTCATGTTCTTCTCGTCAAGCTGGATAACAAAGTGAACCTTGCTGTGGGTGTTGTAATCTTTGTAGTCCTTGATGAACGAAGGAACCTTCTCAGCCTTGATGATCTCCTCCAGCTTATCCTTGAAATCTTGGGTCCAAACACGGATGGGCAACTCGGTGATCTCGACCTCCTTGTCGCCGGTCTCTCTGATTATACCACTGAACTTGTAGCGGTCACCGCCGATCGCGACAACCTCGCCAGTGAACCCACGGAACCATGGTTGCATTGGCTCGGGGGTCTCTCCTCTCATCAAAGCCTTGAGGTTCTTCACGATATCTTCGGGATTGTAGTTCGGAATGTTGGAGCTCCATCCCGTTCCAATACCATCAGCACCGTTCACCAGAACCATAGGAACCACGGGCATGTAAACCTCAGGCTCAATCTTCTTGCCATCATCCTCATTGTAAGTCAAAAGGGGCTCATCTGCGGGATGGAAGATTTTGCGAGCGAATGGAGACAGCCGGGTGTAGATGTAACGAGCACTGGCACAATCGGCTCCACCTTGAAGACGACTACCAAAGTTTCCGCTAGGCTCAAGACAGTTGATGTTGTTGGAGCCAACAAAAGTCTGGGCTAGACCAACGATGGTTTGCTGGAGCGAAGTTTCACCATGGTGGTAAGCAGTCATTCCGGAGACAAGACCAGCCAATTCAACGACTTTCATATCTTTCTTCAAATTTCTGCGGAAGCAGGTGTATAGGACCTTACGTTGACCAGGCTTCAATCCATCGATCACGGAAGGGATAGAACGCTGATTGTCAGCCATACTGAAGAGAATCAGTTCCTTGTTGATGAAATCGGTGTACGAGATCTTGGCGGAGGAGTGGTCGAGGAACGTGCCCGGTTTGAATTGGCGCAGCCATTCTTTTCGCTCGTCGGCCTTCTTCTTCGCAAACGCCAGTTCAATGAGTTCAGCTTCGTTGTCCTGCATGACGTGGAACTCCTTCAAGTGGCGATCAAGGTCTCGGAAGTATGCTTGAGCATCTTCAGTGGAACTGGTTCCCAGACCCTTGTAGTACTTGTGATCCCAGCCGCGTTCGTCTCGGTGTTCTTCCAGCCATGCTTCGTACTCGGGCATGGTGAAAAATGACTTTTGCTTACTGGGGTTCTTTGGATCACCTTTCCAGACCTTGATGATAGGGGTGATGAACTCAATGAGGAACTCCGGGATTTTCAGCAAGCTAGGGAATTGAGCTTGGAGGAAGTTGATAAGCAGCCCCTTGATGTGACTACCGTCATGATCTTGATCGGTCATGATCATGAGATGGCCATATCGAAGACCCTTGGTATCGGTATACTCTTTCTTGTGTTGCAGACCTATGAAATTCTTAATGTTTTGAATTTCTGCGTTCTTGGATATTTGGTCGAAAGAAGCATCGCGGACGTTCAGCAGTTTTCCACGGAGGGGGAAAACACCGAACAAGTCAGGCCCGACAACAGCACGTCCGGCCATGGCCAGACCCTTGGCGGAGTCACCTTCGGTCAAAATGAGGGTGCAGTGGTGACCCTCGCGAGTACCAGCCTTGTTGGCCTCGACTAGCTTAGGGTTGCTCATACGGGACCGGCGGCCAGTATCACCCTTCTTCAGAATTTGGTCCGCTTTCTGCTCTGCAAAATGCAGAATGTTGGTCATCACAGGGGTCTTTAGAACTTTCTTGTAGAAATCCTCCTCCAAGACACATTTGCTGCCGAACTGGCTGACCTTTGTAGTCAATTGTTCCTTAGTTTGCGAAGTGAAAGCCGGGTTGACGATCGAGGCGTTCACAAAAATGAAGATGTGATTCCGGATCTGCGCAGTCTTGAGTGTGGCACCGCTTTTGTTCTTTTTCTTGACTTGATCCGCAAGTCGATTGCAGATCTGGTCGGCAATGTAGTTGACATGTGTTCCGCCAGATGTGGTTGCAATTGAGTTGACGAATGAAACTTGCTGGAAGGCGCCGTCCGACACAGCAAAACCGATTTCCCAACGAGGATCGGGCGAGCAGGTGATGATCTCGTCTTTGGCGGGGGGGCCATCGTCACCACGCTCCATGCGGATAGCCTTGGTATACATCTCCATGTACTTGCGGAAGTTCTTGATTGGAACCCGAACGCCATTCAGCTTCACATTCACATTCGCGGTACCAGCCAAATCATAAACACGCCGCTTGACAAGAGCTTCAAAATCATCATCTATGCCATCCATGCCGAATTTCGCAAAATCGGGCTTGAAGGTGACCTTGGTGTAGTCACTGCCCTTGCTAGCAGCGGTGATTTTGGCCTTGCCCATCTTGCTCATGTTGTCTGTCCAGGTTTGGACGTACTTCTTTTTCTGGTTCGAATCCACTGTTTCAAGAACAAATTCAGTTGAGAAAACGTTACAGAGCTTAGCACCAAAACCATTTCGGCCACCAGTCACTTTCTGCTGGGTGTCGTCGTAGTTGGAGGAGGTAAGAAGGTGTCCAAAAATCAACTCAGGAACGTAGATCTTCTCCTTGGAATGAATCTCAATTGGAATACCACGTCCATCGTTCCACACACTGATCTCACCCGCCTCCCGGTCGATTGTGACCCGAATCTCGCTCATGCTTGCGTCGTTATGTTTGTTGTCGGCGGCGTTGACGACAATCTCATCGAAGATCTTGTAGAGACCAGGAACGAACGACACATTGCGAAACTCCATGGACTCTGTCTCAGAGTTGTAGACCCACATTTGTTGTACAGTGCGTTCGACCGAGCCGATGTAGGTATCAGGACGTTTGATGATGTGTTCGAGCTGCGTGAGCTATAGACGAAAATACACGTTAGGATACAAAAGCCATACAAGTGTATATTTCGTTTTCCGTTGGACCTCACCTTTTGATACTTGTCTGCAGCATTCCCCTCCTTCTTGTCTCCTCCATCTTCGAACGACTCATTTTCAACATCCGCAAGAGGCTTCGAACCCGCGCGCTTAGCGGTAGCAGCCTTCTTCGCCTTGGGAGGAGTTTGAGAGAGCGAGTCATCATTATCTGAGATTTGAGCATCAGAGACCTCATCTTCCGAGTCAGCTGGCGCCTTCTTCTTCGCTGGAGCCTTGGCTTTTGGTTTTGCAGGTGCCTTCTTAGGCGCAGCAGCTTTCTTGGCTGCCGGCTTCTTGGCCGCAGCCTTCTTTGCAGCCTGTTTCACAGCCATTAGCAAATTGATTAACGGGCGAGGGGAATTGATGAATAAGAGTCAGGAAACATACAGGGGCTTCGTCCGGAACAAAGTCAGAGCTTCCTCCGTCACTGTTCATATCAAAGAGAGAATCGTCCATGATGGAGTCGTCCATGATGGCGAGGCCTCAAAGATTGAGGGGGGGGTGTTTGATCAGCGAGCGACAGTTGAAAGCAGTTCAGACGGCGGAAAGGACAAAGGCCAGCATAGTCGGAATGGAAGCAAATGAGGGAAAGGGGAGCCCAAACGCGAGTGGGCATTGTTGACCCAAAAAGAAAACGCGCCTGCTGCAGATGCGGGATCGGGCTTGGGCGGTCAGGGGCTCACCGCCCGGGCCACATTGCTCCACTTCTGCTCAATGCGGAATTTCCAAAACAATAAACAAGTCGCTCAAGCGGCATTATTTTCGCGTTCTCCGTAACAAACAAAGCCACTGCTGGTCTATATATAGCGCTCTTCCTACAATGCGGGGATAAGCCACCAGGCATGGCCTGAGTACTAGATATGGATGCTCTTCACAGTACTAAAAGGCATATGAGAATTTTAGAAACAGTGTGGGGTTTATGTCAATGAAAAGGGTAATTTCGCTATATATATATCCGCCTCATGTTTGCCGTTTTTGGTCGCTCTAAATTAAGATGTGACTTGGACCCTTTAGCTTATTTTCATCGGTTTATCATTCTGATAAGCCAAGATTGTGCTTCAACCTGTTCAATCCTCAATTCAGAAGTAGGCTTTCTTTAAACGACTGTGCCCTTCGCTACTACTACTGCGTAGTAGTAGCGTTAGTGCTGGAGGTAGCCCGGGAAAGGATAGGTGTGTCCACCACAAGGATGAACCTTAGAACTTACCGTAGATCTGAGAAGAAAGAATCCTTACCTTGGCAATTTCGGAAGCTTTCAAGTTTACAGTCAAGGTTGGATACTGGTAAAGCAATCATGAAAGGGCCTGAATAAGAATCACATCGAAAATGAGAGGATTGACCAATTGGTGCCCCTAAGGGAATATTCCAGGTTTCCGGTGCGCTACAAGGACAAATGCTTCTACTCGTATGACTGGCAACTTGAACTGCCATGGTGTATGGATTAGAGAGTGTAAGTAAAAATTCCTCCTTGTAGCATGTAACTGTTCTTAAGGACTGGGAGTCAAATTGAGGCTGGCCATTCTAATTACTTCGAGCCCAACAAAGTACATGCTCTGGGTGCTGATCCCTTCTTCATCCATAGCTTCGGCTAGAACTAGAAGCAGAGCCCTGACCAAGGCTAGACCTGGTTGCAAATAGGTGGTGATCTCCTATTTGTCAAGTCCTCAAGCTTAGTAAATCATTCCGGTTTCCGAAAGCTCCATTGCGGCCCGGTGGGATAAAAAAATATCGTCGGTTGTACAGTAGATCCCTGGAAAAGGGGGAGCGGCGGGGAAATGGCGGGTGTTCAACCTCCAAGTTTTACCCTCCAGCCCCTCCGTTCATCTGCATCATTAGGATCATTTCTGCAGGATCTAAATCCCCAGCACTGTATTTGTAAGGAAACAGGAATATTGTTAAGATGAAACGGCCATGTAACTGCTAGGGATGGGTACTGTATTAAGAACCAATTAAACGGACCAGGACTTATCAGCCGCCAATAGGATTAATTTAAAGTTACAGGAGCGGAACCCCCCCTGTATTTGTATGACAGCTCACGAGGGTAGCGCTCTGGTGATTTGAGAAGGCTTGCAGCGCTGCAGGAACCAACCATCTGCAGGCCCGGGCCCTAGGGCAATCAGCAAGGATGGCGGGCATAATGAGGTGGCAGATTGCTATCTACGCGTCCAATCGCGTTATGATTGGAGGCGATAAGGTGATGGCGGGGAGAAGAATCCATGGAACTGCGATCGGGGGAACGCGACCAGGGACGCCAAAGTCCCGCATCGTAGTTCAGGGGAAGACGTCGTAGAACGCTCTATCAGAACCGGTAAAACCAGTTGGATATGGAGAGTCAGTGCATGTGCTCCTCTTCTAGGGGTACAGATGCAACAAGTGTCAGACAGTCCGGTGTGTGAGGGCTGATCGACGAGGTCGAGAGCGGGGTGGGGGGATGGGAACGACGCCAACCAGACACTAAAAAAGGGGCGCTAGCGAATAGTCGTAGTGCCACTTTTAACCCCCTAAACTCCTGCCTCTCATTTTTCTTCGCGAACATCATTCATTACCAGGATCTATTTTCGCCTGGAGTTGTCTTCTACGGTGCTGGCTCACCCCGAGGTAGCTATTCCCCCTGAACTGCCTGGGACGTGCGAATGCTAATTAGGGTTGGTTAGACATGAAGCATATCGGCAAGCGCATTACCATTCTTCCTCTGATTCACACTTATTTGCAAAAGCTTCAATTTCGCCCAAGCCACCATGTCCGAATCCACGCCCACGTCGCCTGTGCAACCTGCGCCTAACCACGACTCAATGGTGACCGTGTCGCTATCCGACATCCAATCCAACTCGGAGCATACCCAGCCGGACTGGCAATCCCTCGATATACCTTCCACCCCGGTAGAATCCACTCCGGAATATGTATCGGACGCCAAACAAAATCGGGTCGAGTCTCTCGGTCCTATGCCACTTCAGGATGCCGCAAAGACCACATTTGTCCCTACCGATGGCCCTCCGACCCCAACGATAACGAACCAGAGTATTGTGGAGGAGGAAGAGCCCGAAAAAGATGTCGACTGGGAGCATCTAGATAAGACAGAGGAGCAGGAGCCACGTGGCGAGGGTTCAGATGATGTGAGTTGGCTTCGCGAACATTCTTGCCCTTGTGGAATGGAACTCTTGACTAACCTCGGGTGGAACTCTCTAGTCAACCGCCCTTCTATTAGCTCGGCTCGAGCAAGAGAACAATGCCCTAGCCACAGATCCGAAGGCGGGGATCAGTAGTCCTCAGGCTCGAATCCAGTTGCACCAGCGACAATCAAGGTCGCAGTCGTTACATCAAATTAAACGGCTGATCAAGGAACCGACTCGGCATGAGCTGCGTTACTCGCAACTGCAGCCACCGCCAATGACCGAGTTGGAATTCTGGGCTGCGCTCGTGGCAGACTACCCCCAGACAGCACAGCGCCTACCGACTTTGACCTCGAATAAGATCCAGGGAGGTGTGCCGCCGCCATTGCGTGGCGTGGTCTGGCCGAGTTTAGCGGGCGCGCGTGATCCCACATTGGTCGATGAGTTCCAAAGGCTCTCCGGGGAAAGCAGCCCATATGACGGATTAATTGGCAAGGACATCGGTCGCAGCTTTCCTAATGTGGAAATGTTTCGTGACCCCAACGGCGAAGGTCAACAGATGCTAGCCCGGGTGTTAAGATGCTTCAGTCTGTACGATGCAAAGATCGGATATTGTCAAGGCTTAGGCTTCGTGGTCGGGCCTTTGCTAATGCACATGTCAGATGCAGAAGCTTTCTGTGTGCTTGTTCGACTGATGGACCATTATAACTTGCGGACCTGTTATCTGCCGGATCTGTCTGGCCTTCACTTACACGTCTACCAGTTTCAAAATCTTCTTGCCCGACATCGCCCAGCCCTGTTCGACCATTTAGAGTCACTCAATGTGGAACCAGTCTATGTTTCGCAGTGGTTTCTGTCATTCTTTGCAGTGACCTGCCCGCTGCCAATGCTTCTCCGAATTTATGACGTGATTTTCCTGGAGGGGGCCTGCGAGACCTTGATGCGGGTCGCGCTCTCCCTGATGCAGCGGAATGAGAAGAGGATTTTGGCCTGCACCGAATTCGAGGATGTGATGCAGCTTCTGCTCTCAAGAAGCTTGTGGGATACGTATGCTTTTCCCTCTTATGGCGTGACGCGCTGAGATTTGCTCGTGAAAACAAAGACACTGACGATTGTTGACGTAGATACGCCTTCAACGCGGATGACCTAGTCAATGACTTCGTTTCGTTGACATCTCTTGTCACCAAAGAGAGCCTTCAAGCCCTTGAGGCCAATTACAATCACTCTCAGGGTGTCCCGACCGGTATTTCCTTTCCACAGATGCAAGCTGCTGCATCTCGGTTTCTTGGACGCCTGTGGGCTGGTTCCAACTCTCATAACTCAGTCAAATCACTCAATCCCAATAACAGTCCTTCTCGTCCTAACAGCACCATCCGCCGCTCCACTTCAAAACAAAGCATGACATCAACACTCAACTCGATCGAAAGCTCCTCGGATGCAAGCACTGCGCCCACCGAACTGTCCAGTACGGCTACTGTGGATGGCAAGTCAAGGGTTAAATCCAACATGTCTGCCTACCAAAAAGACAGAGATCTTTACACTCAGATCGAAGATCTTCTCATGGCTCTGACCGACCTCCAGCGGCAGAACTCAGATCTCTCTTTGGAATTACAGCAGGAGCGGGAGGAACGTGAGGAAGACCATTCTCTCGCTAAAGAAATGCTTAGCCATATTCAAGAGCAACCTGAAGAGTCCCAGCCGACAGAACTCATTTCGAAAGCGCAAGACCGATTTGCTTCCAATGAACATAAGGAGGCCGCGATTCCCCAGACCAAGCACCAGTTACACGATGATATGATTCGGTGGAAGGAAATGTACGAGCTTGAAGCCGGCAGATGTACTAATCTGTCCCGGCGCATGGACGAATTCGAGAAAGAGAACACGTCGCTGAAGGAAGAGTTGCGCGAGGCCCGTGGTCGGATTCAAGAGGGATACCGGGATAAACAACGCCTGGAGCGATTGAACACGGAACTGCGTTCGATCAAAATCCCTCCGGGACCAAAGACACCCTCCGAGATCAACTCTGCAGATTCTGATACCGCATCTCCTCCGAGAACCTTCCCCTCAAGGACTCCGTGAATTGAAGCTCGTCCGCACCAATTCACAAAAAACACCGGCATACAGCAAACGCACCAGCAGCCTCGGCCTTCAGAGTGTCCTTTCTACAGAAAACAATAAGCCAGCGCCCGACGAAGCTTTGCTGCTGGAGCTGGTGGGGGCGAAGACCGCCGAAGCCGTAGCAAAACAAGAACTCGAGGAGGTCAAGGCCAAGTTGGATTCACTGCGGAAAATGTTCAGTGCAGCTACAGCTCAGCCTGCCTCCAAGGCCGAAAACCGATCTTCATTCCTTGGGCACTCACACTCAAGAGCGAGCATCTCAAAAGCCCCGACCGAGCCCTTGAAGACACCTGCTGCTTCCCATACTGGGGGTGGGGGCTTCTTCAGTGGCTGGGGTCGCCGAGCTCCCACTCCCAGCACCGAGCCCTCTGCATGAGTGGTTCCTACGTTTGTATTGATTTTGTAACTATACCGGTTGAAGCCAAAGGCGCGGACATATGATTATCTTGTAATAGGAGTTCCGGATTTCCTACTGTTGATGTTTTGGAGCCTTCTGTTTGCGTGATTAATACATGACATGATATCCCTCCTCACGATAACCAGAATAGAAGGTGTCTTTCCAGTACAGCCCTGCCCCCAATTATCTGATCCAGTAGCATCGTTCGCACGCCCCCTACGAAGGGCGGAAAGTCCATACGAATACGTTATACGGAGCCCAGGGCCTTGCAGACCCAACAAAGCTTTCCTTTTTATAGACCCTGACGGGGCCCTACAGCCACACGTCACTAAAATTGGCGCGGGGCGGATAAACACCGACATGCCGCTCTTGTACATAGCCAGGAACCGATTTGGGGGCCGGTTCCTGCTTGGTATGCGATCTTGGTTTTGCTATTACCTTGCTGGAGCTCTTTACTATGAGGTACTATGAGGCTGGGGCACTCACGAAACCATTGAATTCTAGTAAGCTCCGGAGGTGAACGCGAAAGCGTGCCAACTTGTGAGGGCTCATACGGTTCCCTTGTGTTCATTCGATCATTTGAATCATACTAATAACTACGTAAATACTGGAGAGTAGCTCTGGACCTTGGATTAAAATATGGGGTCTGAACTTTCAAATTCTCAGCATGGTGTTAGGGATATATGTACTCATCAGAAGAAGTATTGTCTATTCGTGTATCTATTAGGGAATCGAGACCAGCTGGGCCCCCTAAGATTGAAAAGAGCAAGAAGACAAGTAAAATCAAAAAAGTCGATAGAACCAAACAGAAGAACGAAGTGCTGACAGATGTCGTTAAAAGAAAGGCTCTAGAGGAGCCTCACCTGGTGACCTCAAGTGGGCTGGTCCATACTATACCATAAATTATAAACTCTTTACAGAGCAGCGATGAGCGCGTTGATGTCGGACTCAAGAGCCTTGACGGAGTCCTCAATCTCACCACCGCAGACAGGGGACTCGCTGATGATGGGCTGGAGGTATTTCTGGATCAAAGTCAGACGTGGGTCCTATTGCAGATGTACATGAGGGCTTGGGCTTGATTTACCTCGGTGTCAGACTCAAGGAGCTTGGCGACATCGGCGACTCCGCTCAGGTCGTAGTTCTTCAGGAGAGAGCTCTTGGTCGTCAGAGTGTTGACCAGGGTATCCTCATTCTTGATGAGGGTGTTGGCGGCGGCGCACAGGTCCTTTTGGTCCTGCTGGGAGACAGTGCCGGAGCAAGGAAGGTTGGTGCCCTTAGCAAGACCAGTCAGGTTGTCCTTGACACCGTTAACGATAGCCTAGAGATGATTAGCAAGCAGCGCTATACATGTGTGGAGAAGATCTTGTTTAGAACATACCGAGACGAGATCGGCAAGGTTGGTCTGCTTGGACAGAGAGGCGTTGAGATCGCTGAACTCGTTGGCGACGGAGTTGATAGCAGAGACAGCGGTCTGAACACAGCTGGGCTCGCTGTCAGCGGGGACAGGAGCAGCAATGGCAGTGGTAGCGAAGAGAGCGGCGACGATGGGAAGCTTGAACTGCATTTTGGCGGTTGGTGAGGCTCGAAAGTGTTTGAAGATTGAAAGAAGAGGAGATAATGTGTATTGGAAGTGAAGTACTTGACTGTTTTGATCTGGTTGATGGAGAATAAACTTCGATGAGAGCTACGCCTTCTTTATATAACCTCGAAATCATTCAGTTAGTACTATACTGATCAACTCTCTGGCTCTGGACCCTGAGACCCTGCAATGGCCACGAGGTCCCTGCCAAGACCGATCAAAATAGTATCAAGCTGGGGCTGGAGAGCCTACCTTTGGCTAGCTCAGTAAGCCAACACCCTGTCGATGCATGGTCCTAAGCTTGATTCGGCGTGGGGGATCTTCAGTGACTGGAGTTGTCATTGGGTTGGATGCTGCGATCGTCCAAGTTGGTCAAGATCCTCGAGGAGCGCAGGTTCGAAACTGGCCCCAGCGAAATGGCCCCGCCCGACAGTCGACCCCACCCATTAGCGGGATGCCACCCCAAAACCCTCTCTAATTTTGGCCCTTATTCGTATGAGGGCAGCTTCGGTGCGCCATGTCGTATATACTTCGTACGAAGATCTGCGTTCGTGATGGAGTGTGGGGGTGGCATCAAAATCACGCACAGTGAGATTACGCCACAGGTGAAGGCCATACTGATTTCATCCTCAATCCTTCGACATCGCCCCTTGAAGAGTTGCGCCACTAGTGGAGCTATCTTGAAACGATAGTTCAAAGGTTGGAGGTCCCTTTCTCGATCCCCGTGGATCCTGGGTCTTCTCAGGAGTATACTAGGAGCGATGGGCCACCAGCTTAACGATTGATGTGAAGGTGTCGACAAGAAGGATTGACTGGAAATAGAACGCTTTAGAGTCCTAAATTTGAGTCTGCTTAGACACCCTAATTCCAGGGAAATAGTACTGTGCTCCAACTACCGTGATGTCTCGGGAAAGTAATTTTGGGCTGCTTGACCCTGGCTGGGATGCCTCTATCACTACCTGTCGTAAGGGATCTTGATGATTGACGCCAGAAATTTTGTTCGCTGACGGCGAGCAGTGGAAGGGGCCCCAAAGGTTGCTTGGTGGAGCCAGGAGTCTTCCTTCGAACCTTCTGCGCCGATCCACGCTGTGGCAGCCATGCAGGCCTCGCAAAGGAAGACAACGGCGCGCGGGCCCCAAAAGTCCGCTCTGGCTACCTTACCTGAAAGGAAATACCCTGTGTACTATTACTTCTCACGGAATGAATGTTAAGTGAGGCATTCATGGTTGATAGAATACATAAGAAATGCGATTACAACCCACCCCGTTTTCTCAACAGCGTTCAGCACTGGGAGAGAACGCTACTATCGCAGGACTGAAAATCGATGTACTAAAGCGTGTCGGCTGGGAAGGATCCCGCTTGGTTAGTCGGGGAAAGTCGATTCGATCACCGATGAGTGATGCTACCTGAATTTTCGTTCAAGATGCCACCTCCTTACAACGTGCTGGCTATTTTTATGACGAGTTCTGGCAGCGGTTGGTACGCTAAGCCTGCCAGGATTAGCGTGCCGTCTGCCATGCGGTAAGAGGCAGGGATGCCCTGAATCATAATTCCGCCCAGCTTCGTTTCGGGCAGAAGCAGGAGCCGCTGCAGTTATTTTCGCCCTTCAACAGATCGATAGCGTAATCTTCAGTCTTCAGGAGAACCCGAAATACGAACAATCGGGCCGTCGTCGGGTGGAAGTCATTTTCATTGCTCGCGTTGTTCTTGCTTCCCCAGTATCGTTTTAAAAATAATGCAGCTCGCTGATCGGCATCTTCAATTCGGCTATCAGATCTTAGAATTAGCCCTTAGAAACCTTGGCGATCACCGGGACATGGGGACAAAAAGGGAATAAGATGGAATGACCCCTACCAAAGCGCCTATGGTCTTATGTTCTCTCTTCTAGCCTTCTATATGTCCAATTTGTAGGAAAGAGCATTACCCTTGGCCTGAATAAAGCTCGCGGAGAACCCGATGACGCTCATCATGTTTTGATGGATACCAATAAGGAAAAGCTAGTGAAAGGCATGACTGCAATGTAATTTGCTACACAGGAATGATGGAGACCTGGAGACCTGAAATTGAAAAGAAGTAAACATATTCTAGTATATCTCCTGTTCATCTGTCACTCTGGTCGTTGGAACCATAAAAAAGAAGAAGAAGAAAAGAGGCATCAATACAGTATGTAACGAAAGATAGCAAATCGGCATACCATGATGGGTCAAGAGAAATCAAGCTCCTTCATAGAATAGAGCACGTGGAGGAGGAAGGGGGAGACTCGGGGACTGGACTTTCATTGAAAATATCATCCCAAGAATCATTGAAGGAGAACCCCGCCTCATAGAAAGGCTGATAATCGAATTCTTCATCAAATTCGCCAAATGATGGGGAGCGACGGGCATTCGCGGACATGAAAAACCTGCCTGCCTGATAGAGGAGTCTAGCCCAGCGTTGCATGTCTTCCCATTTGACGTTATCCCAGAAGTTACCTTGTCCCGTACCAGAACTATTCGATGATCTCTCTTCTTGAGCATCGGCTGTACCGCTAGATGTGTTTCCGTATTTCAGCCATCTCCCTGCCCGTGTCGTCTCAAGTGTGGCTCCGTTCGCGATCTCAATGTAGATCTGGAGCTTCAAATCCGTGGACCCGCGATAATGGGTTCCGATAAATCTGCGTGCCCGAGTTTGCCTTTCGGAGGCATCTCTGTTGATATGGAGTGTTTGGTAGCCAGGTTCCTTATCAATGAGTCCATGATGATAGATGGCTGCCCCTTTGGAGGTCATTTCTGCAAGCCACGATTTTTTCCAGTCCTCAACATTCTTCAACTTTTCTGCGACTCCATCTGCGTCTAGGCCGTCCCATCTTGTGGTGACAATTGCCACGTTAGGCATGTATTCAAGACCACAGAATAGAGATAACCAGGTCAGAAGAATTTTGGCGGAGGGACTGACCCTTGGTCTCGAAAACGAATCGACGAACAGCACACCGCGGAATTCGACGTAGCTCTGAACAACTGACATAGCCGCCATTAAGCGAAAGAAGACATCCCAGTTGTCAAAGTCAACGGTATTAAATCCAGGCATATCAAGGAAAAGGCAACGCTTATCATTGATGACAGCTGGAACAAGGGCTGTCACCCTCGTACCTGCTGCTAGTCAGCTCCATATAAATTAACAGTGTTAGACCTGATTGAGATCCTACCAGACTCTAATGTGGATCCAATGTAGACATCCTCGCCAGTAATCGATTTGATAAATGACGACTTTCCAACCCCGCCGTCACCGCAAACAATGAAAAGATCCGATCCAACACTGAGGTATATTGTCAGTCTGCAGCCAAATACCATGATGGATTGCTTGCCAACCTACTGTTTTTTTAAGAACTTTAGTGCTTTATCGGTCAGTTTATTAGAAAGGATGTCGGAGAAAATATCCCATCCATTCGTCATGGTGAACTGCGGCGCTCAAATGGAGTATACCAATGATGCACACGGGAATTCAAAGATTGAAGAGGAGGGGTTATCAAGTCCTGCTTCTCAAGCCAGACATTCACATTTCCACGGGGCCTTCGTGGGAGATATCTGGCTCTTTATATGTTCCCATTGACTACAATGGCTGACTCCCATCCTATGTCCATCCCTAGAAAGCAGCCTGGTATCCTTAGTGGTGAAGGAATGAATTTGTGAGGGAAGAACACATTCCATGCTCTTGACCTGCATGTGTTGACTCGCTTCCAAGTATCTTATTGGTGCTTGATATATTTGCAGCTCTTGGGATCAAAAGTGCGCATGTGTGGGTCTTACATGGCCATTCACATCAGATTGAGTTGATTGCCTGACATGGCGCACTATGCCACGTCAGTAAGTCAAGAGGGTGCATTTTCTTATCGAGGGTGGATTGTTAATATGATTGGATAGACCCGTGGACCCCGGTACAAAGTTCTGCCGGGCTAGGTAAGACCGCCACGTCTACCCCTGTCACAGCAAGCGTATATCGTGGAGGATTGATGAGGGAATTTACTCAGAATGGCAGATAAGAGACTTACTTATTTGATCAATGAAGCGCCCTAGTAGTGTCCTCAATTCCGAAAGTATCCCGTTCCAGAGAAACAAACCATCGTACTCCAGGTGACGACTTCTGTCACTACGTCCCCGTCCCCCCAAGAGCATCCTGCGTAAATCCGGGAACCAAAGATGCCGAAGAACGAGATATCTTCACTTTTGGACAGTTTCTGCCAAGAGAATCGTTGTGATATTGAGAGGCTTTTCCATATCGACGAGTTGAGCTCTGAACAAGTCAAGCAATGCATGGAATCCAAGTTGAGACAGATGGGGTTGGACCACCATATCTCGTGAGTCATCAAGAAAATTTTCGATCTTGGGAGCTTGACTAGATACGAGCGGTACTAACTTTGGCGCAGGATGGATCAATGGAAACGCCAATTAGGGAAATTGAAAATACGGAAAAACCTATGCCAAAGGGAAGTCGATGCCATTGAAAGTCACCTGGGCCCCAGCCCAGAGATTATGCCTTACTTGATACTAGCTGATGGCATCCTATTGGATGGCAATCGAGTAAGAGAATATCGCCAAAAAAAGAATCAAGACTCGCGGTTTCACCGGAATGAACATCCGCGTCAGATTGCATATGTGCAAGTGCCTTCAACCTGCACATTGACCTCTCTTTCTGACCCGTTTATATTCAAATACTTCCGCCAACTTTTATTTTATACAAGAGTCCATTTTGACAGGTCATTTTACCTGCGCATATGGACGATTGATCGACGGGGTCTCTATGCCAGAACTTCAGCACTTCGAAGCGATCTCACACAGCTAAGCAAGCTGCACAATAAGATCTCAGATGCCTTGGGCCAATTTCGGGCAGAGAACATGAGCACCGCCTGGGCCTTGATACGAAGTGCATTCTTATCGATCAAAGAAGCTGTGGTGAATCTTCATCATCGCCAATTGCCAGATCTCCTGGCTATTTTGCTCATGCTGCAGCGCAATAAGCACACGGATCCCATCCATGAGTCCATGACCAGATATCTTCACCTTACCGCAAGAAAGTACTTATTCCAAGATAGTCCAGTTCGGGCCGTGTTTGAATCCTTACCGGGGTTACCGAAGGACCCTGCTGGACACCTTTTCCTTGCGTACGATGCCTATTGTCGGGCAATTTGGAAGCATAACACGGGAGATGGTGGAATAAAAGCTCTCTGGTCTTTCAATCAAGCCAGCTTTCCACGTGCCGAAGAGGGAGGATTCTATGAAATTTTAAAAGGCATGCAGCCAGAGGATATTGAAATTCAATTGCGATTGGTCGAAGAAGACTGGGGCCCCTGCAGCACTGAGACCTTCAGCTTGTGGCACATGGTGGCTCAATGGTTCTATCGAAATGGAGAGTTTCGATACATGGAGTCCTTTCTCCAACAGTTGTGTGCTCGCGTCCACGGTCTTGAGAATGAGTTCAACTATGCCGAAGATCATCAGCTAAATTTCAACTGTATGATGAGCTTTTCTCTACTAGGGGTGGCTCAAGAGTCACAAGGAGACCTGATTAGTGCAATGGTCGCATTGCACCGATCGATCGCTATTCGAAGCCAAATCATTCCGAATGGCATGTGGGATCCCGGCAAGTTGGCTGCATTGCGAAAATTAAGATCGATCGTCCAAAGACTTGGCGATGCCGCTCAAGCAAGTTATTGCACAGAGCAAATTGACAGCATGTATGCATCCCAAGAGAGAGAAGACAGACAAGAGCAGCAACTATCGGGCGCTAGGAGAAATTGAATACCAGTGAGATCTCTCGCAGGGCCCTGAAAAATGAAGAGAACTCCTGAGCTTCAAGCACACTTTGAAGCCAGTAGGAGACTGGATTTCCAGTGTTTGCGTTGCTCCTTTCCATTTCTATCGAGCGCATCTACGCCTTTTGCCTCATGAATTGCATATGTTAGTCCTGAGAAATCGAGATAATGCAGAGTGCTACGAAAGCAATTCGAAAGTGGAAACTAGAGTGAGATAATAGCTCATGAAGGGTCCATGGTCTTATATTCTCTTCCTACTCTTATATTTGTCTAATAGGTATTTGCATATAGCTAGCGGAAAGATGGGGAACTGTCCATTCTGCGTACTGTCTGCGGTCCAGCCGTATCTTATCGTGCTTTTTGCTTTTGCTCGGGCTTTCGCCCCCTTTCTTTTCGCTGCATTGGCGCGTACGGGAGATGGAACTGTACCTGGAAGACCGCCAAGCATGAGATTCAGGTAGCCATGCATTTTTGCAAGAAGCATGTAGTCTCGAACTCTGGCCGTCTCATTCAAGACCTACACGAAACTAGTCGATAGTTGCGGCTCAACCCCACATCTGAAAATGGTGGCTGGATTGTCCGACTCAGCGGAACTCTCTGCATGCAGGGCTGTGCTTTTTGCGAGGACCCTTCAACAATCTGGGCATAGTCAGAGAGATGGCAGTGTTGGCAAGTCTCGGTGTTGTCCAAATTCTGAAATGTGGGAATGTATGTGTTTGGCAAGAAGCTTCGAGCCAAATTTAAGCTTACGGAAAGCGGAGCTATTGGTACAGGGAGAAGAGCAAGAGGAAAAGGAGACTTGGTTGGCGGATCATGAATGCGCGAAGCAATGGGGGGGGGGGGTGTTTTCAACGTATAAATGGTATGTGGAGATCTCTACATAGACTATGTTAAAGAGTATGGTTAGTTTCTTCTCCGCTTTCATCGCCTTCGGTGACTAGTATAAGTGGCTTAACGGATACTAGTAGACTACGCTAGGGGCATTGATAGACAAGAGAGTCGCAGCCTCGAAGCTGCTCTCCATATTCATGAGATGAATGGGCGTTGAAGCATGGCAGAGGGCCCGTGGCCGGGACGCGGCGGCCTCCGTCTAGTTGAGTTACTCTTCTCACATGCATCGAATTGGGTTGCACATTGCCAAGAGATCCAAGTGACAAAGATTGGGCATATTGGAACTGCAATTCACGCTTCAGGGAACAAATAAGCAGAATCTCAAACTGTTGTGATGGCAGTTCCAAGTTGAGGTTTCAAACCAAGGACATACTAGCTGCTGGAGGGCGAAAAGGGACTTGGAGACATACCCATGCTCTCCAGAAGATAGAAGGGCCGTTCAAAGACATGAGAAGAATGATGTACGGACCGTTAGTAATTATGAAGTTACTATACCATTGGACTTTTATTTACGAATGATCTTTTTGCAATGCTCCACCACTAGGTCGTTCCTGTTGATCGTAGGACGCTGTAACTTATTAGAAGCTATGTTTCATACCAGAAATTGACGCACAAACCACAAAAACCATCTTCTCATGAGTATGGAGCATCAATTCCTATCGTATAACGCGTGCTTCTTTTCACGAGATTGAAACTTCGGCGTTTCGGCGTTTCGGCAATGCTAGTTGAGATGGCCTAGTGACACTTTGGTCTGACCTCTACTAAGCCTCCTTTTGGGATAATGAAATGTCTGGCCGAGTTGTTCCGCTATTTGGTAAATAACTGCTCTGTCAATTCCCTCGGAAAGCTTCATTTCTTATTTTCTTACGTACTACAAATCCATCATGAACGGCCTTAGCTTCGAATTCCCAATCTATTTGATCTGGAATCTCCAGCGAACTTATTTTCCGAAGCTCGTACCGCAATCTTTCTATTTCCTGGTGCTTTTATCTCCATATCTCAAAATCCAGGTTTGCTTGCGCATCGCCCATTTGGCAAGGGCTTCCACTGTCAATGGATCAACTCAGTACCCCGGCGTCCCAGCAGCTGTCGGGATCCAAAGTCGAAGTGTGTAGTCGCTTATGTGAAGGTTCTCATGTCTCGCCTCTCGAAACTCCAGCACCTGAGCCTCAGTCTACGTTTCTCCCAACCACGGACCGGGAGCCTCCGTCGGTCGACATGCAAGAACAGGGCGTTGGACCGAGTAATATTCCAAAAATGGCGAATTCAGCGCCTTTAGGTCTCTGTGCGTTTGCATTGACCTCATTTGTATCAAATTTCGTCAATATATACGCACATGATAGGACATTCGGTGGCATCGACGTAGGATTGCCGTTGGCTTATGGAGGGCTGGCTCAGATGTTCGCTGGTATCTGGTAAGTGCTGGTGTACTCTGCAGATCTTTTTTTTTTTTTGTTTCTTTTCTTTTCTTTTTGAAGATTTCTTCAGGTCTTGATTGATGAGAGATACGAGAAGCTAATATTCAATCAGGGAGATGGCAGTGGGGAATACCTTCGGGGCTACATCCTTTTGCTCCTACGGGGCCTATTGGATTACCTCTGGCATCATGTCCGCTGTCAACAGGTCCGAAAATCCCTCAAGAACTCCGAGTGGTGCGTCAAATACGTGTTCGCCAGAGACCTTGATGGGTGCCTTCCATTTGGTGCGTGACCTCTCGCCACTCTTGTTCATTGCATTATGATTCATTGATCGATCCTAACAAATCCTGCTCCGGCGGCATAGGCGTGGTTCATCTTCACAACCCTAATGCTTTTGTGCACACTGAAATCAAGTATTGGGATGTTCCTACTCTTCTTCTTTCTCGATATGAACTATCTTCTTCTGGGAATTGCGCATCTACGATGCGACTCGAATGGTGACATTCCTGTAACAATTCAAAGATGCGGTGGTGTCTTCGGTATTCTGGCCTCATTCGCTGCCTGGTACAATGCCTTAGCTGGGCTGTTTGATGAAATCAACGGATTCTTCGTAGTTCCCTTGGGCCAGTTCCCGTGGTCACCCGCCGCTCGAGCTCATCGATCCAGGGTGAAAAAGAATATGTGAACGAGTCTTTTCTGTAGCCAATCAAAATATCAGATTTAGCTATATCTTGCATGTCGATCCCTTTGGGCTTTTTCTTCTTCAATAATAAAAAGAAATACCCGAGTCGTTATATTCTCGCTTGCTAGGCGAGGCGGGATAGTGATTGACATCAGGGCAGTTTAATGTCCATCCCATTTCTAAGGAGGGGATGAACATAAACCTCTCCCAAAATTCAAGAGTTGTCAATAACATCAATGAAGCTCCCCTAGCCGTCGTCTCATAAAGTCACCCATTGTCTTGATTCGGCAGACTTATAAAAGGCCTCGATCACTTTCATGATCTCAATGTTCTTGGCCATGCCACAGCATTCGTCAGAGCCTTCATGCATGCCCCGGACTCGATTAAACAGAGACTCGAGTTGTTTCATGAAACAACGAGGTATATTCGTTTTCCCGTGGGGATACTCGGTCTGCAACTTTGTTTCACCCGCTGAGAAGCTTCCCGCGGCACGTCGCAGGTTAAGCGTAGCCACAGGGAAGTCCGGGATGACATGTAAAGACCCATTGGTTCCGTATATATCAATTGCCCATTCGTTGCACCATTCGGTCGGTTCCCAGGCTGTCATGTCGAGAGTGACAGTTTTATCATCATATTCTAGGATACCGGAGCAAACATCTTCGTATAGCAGTGTCCCAACACCAAAGCTTGCCTGATCTACCGTCCCAGTGAATAGATCAGGGATCCAACCCACAATAGGGCGAGGTGGCTTTGGTGGTAGTTTTCGAATAGAGGACACTACTCGCTCGGGGGCCCCGAATAGGTCCAATATGTTTTCTAGGGTATGACATCCCGAGGTTTGGAGAATTCCACCGAGGTCCTCAGGGATGGATTGCCATAATTCTAGCCCAGCCCCAGAGGGACATCCTCCGTGAAAACGCGCGGTGGTGATATCGCCTAATGCCCCTTCGCGGATGACTTGCCGCGCAAACTCTAGAGGCTCGGAGTAATGTAGCTCGTACCCCAGTTCAACCACGAGTGTCGGCCGTTTCCTTTTGATCTCTTCTGCCAGCCGATAGAAATCACTGGGCAAAGCAGCTCCCGGCTTTTCCAGAAACAGTCCTCTGAACTCGGCTGGGTGATCTATCGCGAACCGCGCCCAGCGTGGAACATCTGGGTCTAACGCATGTATCATAACAATGTCTGGGTTAGTATCAAGAAGACCCTTGGGCGAATCAAACCGAAGCAGCCGGGGAAGCCTTTCAGCAAGCCCCTCCGCAATAGCAGAATCCTCTTCGTAGAAACCAGAAAACTCAAACCCACCCATCTTCTCCAGAATCGCGAAACGATACATAACATGGGGATGGCGACAACCTAAGAACGCGATTTTGATTGGCTGCAGCGTCTCACCATCCGGCAATTGATTCCGGAAGGAGAACGAGATTTTCCGTACGTCCATCCTGGAAAGATCGACTGCTGCAATGGCGGATACTGATTGGCCTATACTGTAAATCAGCCAGGCGATGTATGCGTATTTCAAGACGGGACGTCACGGCCAAAGGGGTCCTCTGGCATCCCTTCATGGATGAAAGAGGAAAAGGACACATGCCCCCGTTACGGATACCATCCCGCGCAGTCTTTCGAACATCGAGGCAAGGTCGGTGGAGTCAGGGGTAGAATTAGTGCCTGTGGGCCCAGGCCGAATGCTCGTATTGATACGGAGCAAATGCCAAGCCCTGATCACGCAGGCGGACTTGGCGCTCTGAGGCGGTGGGTCTTTTTTTTGCCACTCTGTCTCGCCGATAAACAATCTCTCTTTTCCTGCCCCCTGATCGAAGACTCCCGGCTGGCTGGCCCAGAATTTATGCCCTGGAGATGTAGAGATGATCCTCTCTGCTCTGCTGACATTCTTCCTTCTGGGAGTTGTCGCCGGGGAATGGTCCCAATTCGATGACCGCGATCTCATACATTATCGCACGGTAAGATCTACCCGTAGGCGCCTTACTGACGATCAATCCTGGGACTGACCAACACATCCAAGCTACCTAATCATCGCGTGGTGAAATGGAACATCTCTTATCATGACAAATCACAAGTTGCCCCTGGGTATTGGTTTACTGCACCATACTGGAGTCTTTCTGAAAACTCAGAGACTAAACAGTTTATTCCATACCAGGTCGGACCTCACATCTTTGATCAAGATGGGGTAGGTGCTCTCCACAGATTCATTGATAGGAAGTTGTGTTCCTAATGTACTATTTGCGATCAGGTTCTTATATGGGCTGGTGCGGTTGAATCCAATAATCACCAGGCCCACGATTTTCGCGTGATCGATTTCAGTACTCGAGAAGACCTCCCGCCGGTCCCTCATCTATCCTGGATCTTGATGGCCGGCCCCGGGGAGCCTGACTCGACTGGCCGCTCTGTTGTTTACAACAATCAATATACCCTCACGCGTGAACTGTCTGTTGCGACTGATGCTGTCGATACCCATGAGTTTTATGTGAAGAATTCCCCGAAAGCGATGTTGATCATTTCGAGTAAAGCCCGGGTCAAGCTCAGCGAGCTGGGCATGGAAGAGGCCAGCGATGTTGCGTCAAATGGATTTGCGGAAGTGGATTTGAACACAGGCGAGGAAACTTTTCGATGGATGAGCACCGGGAAGATCACCTTGGACGAGAGTTACGTCATGACCCCCGAGCGCTTCATAGAGAGTGACTACCTCCATATGAATTCCGTGGACAAGAATGAAAACGGAGACTTCTTAATTTCGGCGCGCCATACGAGCGCCATCTATTTGATCTCGGGTCGTGATGGACACATCATCTGGCGACTCGGGGAAAGAAGAGCAATTTCCAAGCTGACTTCACCTTCTGCGGTCAACACGATGCAAGATTCCTTTCCATCACCCCAGATGCGGCCAATCCAACTTCTATGGTGATATCTTTCCTCGACAATGGTGCAATTCTGACCGGCCCTTGGGGCACCATTGGCGATGAGCCAACATCATCCGGAATGATTGTGGAGCTCGACTTGGTGGCAATGAAGGCTACGCTCTTGAAACGCTTTATGCGGCCAGATGGAGGCAGCACAGATCGTCGCGGAAACATGCAGTCTCTTCCTAATGGAAACAAACTCCTCTGCTGGAGCTACGGAGGATACGTGACAGAATTCGATGCTGATGGTAATATTGTGATGGAAGCATCGTACGCTTCTGACAGATTCGATTCCTATAGAACCTACAAGCTCCCCTGGGTCGGCCGTCCTTCGTATCCACCTACGGTTGTTGCAGAGCTCTACGGCACCAAAGACCGGGATCCATCCACGCTCTTCCATGTGAGCTGGAATGGCGCAACAGACATTGCATACTGGCGCTTTTATGCTCGTAACAGTTCGGCGAGTACCAGACGAGAAATCGGCCTTGTACCCAAGAGTGGCTTTGAGACCACTTTCCTGGTCCATGGTCATACCGATTGGGTTTCAGTAGAAGCATTGGACTCGGATTATCAAGTTTTGGGGAGATCTCCGGATTCCCGGCCCCAGTCGCCAGACTTGCGTCTTTCTGATGCCGTTTCGCCAGGCATGAGTAACGAAACCTCAGCTGATGGTGGATACGTGCTGACGCCCGTGTCTGGCGATGCAGATGGTCCGAGGGACTACTTTTTTGAAACCTCGGCCGTTCATATAGTCCAGCGCGGGGGGTTCATTGCACCCTTCATCCTCGGCATCGCTTTCAGTGCAGGCCTTTTCGCTCTCCTTAAATGGAGGAGACCCATTGTGAAATATTGTACGTCTGCGTATAATTGGATGACATGGACCGGATACACCATGATCTGGCAGGATGAACGGGGGGGATTTTAATGATGATATCTCTGTCGCGAGCGAAGATGAGCTGCACACGTTTGATTTTGAAGATGGCAGACCTTTGGGAATGTAGCATAGTAGAATTCATATCGAACCCATCTCGTTGCATAATATAGACATGTTTGCGTCCGAACTCTTCTGAAATTTTCATGTAGCATATTGAGACTTGTTCATCGAGTTGTGGATGAACACTTACCGTTCACTATATGCGATCATAACTTGAATGTAAAAGTAGAAGTGACCCAATGGTCCTTTGCGTTGCGTCCTTGAATGTGACTAGTATAGCCCTGATGTAGTCTATCGGTGGATATCGCATGTGCTCGCTCAAGTCTCGTCCATTATGTACATTATTCTCACCCTTAACTCATGACGTTCTCTAATATGGAGCGGGAAAACCAGCAAGATCTCCAGGGCTCATGCTGCAATATCCACCAACCTCCCTAGAGTGACATACGCCTCTTGAAGGAGTTCCCACCGACATCCGACAAAGCAATCTCGCACTGCCAACAGTAGCTCTCCTGTCTGCTGAGACACCACACTCACATCCTCTTCGTTGCGAATCAGCATCAGCATCCGGACAAGATATTCCTCCGCATTGAGTGGAATTGCTCGCGCCTGGGTCTTGGTCCTCCTCCCCGACATGAACCCATATGCCCACAGGATCAGCACGGCGTGATATAGGGACCACGGCCGCAGAGAGATGTTGTCTTGACAGGCCAAGTACTGCTTCCCGGTAAACAAGATCTCCTGGATCAATAGGAGGCAATGGTAGAGCACCCGTTTCGATTCTGGTTTCTCCCGCCACGCTTCCACCCGAGCCGTCGCCCCGACCAAGTCCGGCTCGGAAGGTAGATTGCCCAGGAGCGATGGCGCACCAGCCAAGATATGCATGTCTGTGACATCGGTATAGATGGCCACGTACGCCATGCGGTATAGCGGTTTCGAAGCCTCGAGGGCCAGAGACGAGCTGCGCGAGACGAGGCAGAAGGACCAGGTGTCCAATGCTTTCTCCAGAGTATCTTTCCAGCTTTCGATGGTCGATGTTCTAGAGCGATCTGGAGCGGTTCCGCCGACGCCAAGGGTTGCAGATTCACGGGCTTTCAGATGCGCCGCGACACTGAACAGGCCGTGTAAGAGGATCAATCGGCCATATGGAGTGCTCTGTGGAGGAATTGGGTTCTGGGCGATCAGGTCTTTCAGCACGGGGAGGAATCCGGGAGGCTCGGGGGCCTTTTGGATTAACCGGTCCCATTTGACCGCGTCGTTGCACTCCCATACATTTTCGGGACATGGGAGCGGGAGGCGGACGTCTTGCACGGATAGAACGCAAGTATGGCCGAACATGAAGCTGTGTTGTGCGTCCATCAAGAAACCGAAGAATGCCGTCCGGTTGGATGACTGGATTTCGATCCACTGTTTCCATGAGAAATCCAGGTGGCTCATGTTCCCTACCGGGGACACATATGATACTCCACGCTTCATAAGCTAAGCTCGTTTGCCTGTTAGTACCGCCGCAAGTGGTGTTTTTACCAAAAGGAGTGGTCGCGAAAGTAAAGCAGCGGGACGTACTGTGATGATTGCCCCGTGAAAAATATGGGACAGTTGGTGATGCTTCCTTGTCGAGAACATTTTCTCCTGTGCTTGGATGAGCAGAAGCGTTTGTACACACCATAAGGACGCGGGTGGCTCGAACTCGGGAGCCTATCTGGAATTAACGTCTCGACGCCTTTCGAAGGTTGGGGAATAATAAGTCCGACACGGACACTCACTGTGAAAATTATATAGCGTAAGGAGTCGTGGATCTGAGTTGATATTTGAAAGTGATCATCATCTTTGGAAAGCGTTGCGCCCAGCGTAACGATGGCCGCAATCAGTAAAGCGGGAGCAGTAGCGGGGTTGAGTGTTGGCCTGTGGAGAATCGGAAAATGAGGATGGTAGTTCTCGAAGTATAGATCGAAAAAGTGCGACAGGTTCGAAGGCATGAAGAATGCAGAGCTAAGCACGCTCTTGGGTAGCGTGCCAAGAGCCTCGAACAGTCGCGCCTGCGCAGAGAACCACGGTGCAGAGGATGGCGAGCCAGCTTTCAACGCAGACCGATCATCCTGAGTGGAGGACGGGGGGGATACCTCAGATGAACCAGTTTGCGTTGGCGAGAATTCCTCTCCGGTGCCCCTCTCCATGGGGTTGAAATTCGAGGGGATATGTTCAAACAGCCAGTCAACGTCCAGCAACGGATCTGGTGCATGAAATGAAGGATCCCAGAACAAGGAGGTCACATTTGCTGGGTTCGTGAAGTCAACATTATTGTGCAGAGAGCCGACTGCGTGAGTGTGCATGGATGAAGTATCCTGCTCCGTCGGCTGCCTTGCTGTGCTCTTATTTTCCTCCTGCCCCGCGGACATCCCAATGTCCCAGCTGCGGTGGGCAATGGGCTCCTGATACGACACAGGATGTATTAATGGCGAGGGCGCTTCATCCTGTTGCGCCGAGGGAGACACTACGATGCCCCCCGAATTGCGATACCACATTCCGCGCTCATGGCGTTTCTGGTGCCTCCGCAGGAGATCGTTTCGCACGAACCTCTTCGGGCACGAGGGACATTGGTATATGCGCTTGGGCTGATCTGTCAAGGTTGAGCCTCTTCGATGCAGATTTGGGGGGGGGTTCTCATACTCACGGTTTAAGCGATGCCGCGAGAGATGCTCCGGTCGAAGGAAGCACTTGCCACACCCCGGCTCTATACATTTATAGTCCCGGCCCGCCATTCCCCAGTCCAAGTTGTCAATAAGGAAGGACAAGGGGAAGAGTAAGCAGAGGTGGGAGGAGTGGAGTTGAGGTGGGAAATGTTGGAGTTAATAGAGCACCCGTCTGCTTATCGGCTCTCCGCGCCACAGGAGTCTTGGTACGGGGCATTCATTCCATCCATCTATCTTCCCGGATGGATCTGGCTTCGCATCGTTGTCAATTTCGGGGGCTCTTCAGCGCCTAACCAACTCGCGACAGATCTAGGTTTTGGAAGGTCACCACGCAAGGATCCCTGTGGCCGAACTCGACTCGTTCTGCACGGCAGTCGGAGGTAAGCCGAACCCAACTATTCCCAGCGCAGTCTAGTTGGAGGTCCGAGCAAAAAAGAGAAATTTGGGTGCGGCCCTGCGAAAAAGCGGGGGGGTTCTAGAGTTTTCCAAGGGGTCTATACTTTGACACGCTAAGATGAGTGTATTATACGAGGAATATATCAGATGCTATACATATACAAAAGCAAGAGCTAGCCAGCCCAGTTCCGACGTCTAACCGGAACAATGCAATGCAGTCCAACGCGCCCTGCGCCCCTTTCTCTCTAACCTTTTCTTGGCAGGAAAGATCAAATACCCATGGAAAAACGATAATAAGAAAGAATAGAAAAACCACCCCAGGGCGGCTCACGCTTACGACGTCGGAGCGGCACAAGTGAAAACACCACGCACGGTACCGGCGTTGTATTGCGAGATCTAATTCGTCATTAGTCAAGCTGGGAGTGGCGGGAGGAGGAATGCGAAGGGGACTTACAATATCATCAACACTGGAGTAAGTTCCGGCACCCAGAATAAGGAAACCAATGAGCATGATGAAGAGGTTGGTAATGCCAAGCAGCAAGTTCTTGCGCTCAAAGATGCTACCCTTGCGAATGAGGATGAACCACATCATAGCGGGGAAGTAGAAACTGAAGCCGGAGATGAAGAGGGCGGACGAAATGGACAATAGATCGTCGAAGAAGGGGATAACCTCGGCGATGATGAAGGCGAGAACGGTGATAACAGTGATGATGGCCAGCCAAGTGATCCAGCCCATCTTGGTGTTGATGTAGCGAACAGGCGATTTCGCAAAGATGCGGCCGTGGATCATACGACCACAGACGACCGTGTTGATCGAGCCACTGATGAAGATGACGGGCAGAGCGATGCCATATGCGACACGGCCCAGCAGATGGCCGGCGGAGGTCAAGGCGGGGGAGGACACCGATGGTCCAACAAAGGCGTAGACCAACGCACCCGTTAACGTGTAGATGATAATCTCAATGATTCCCAGCACCCAGATGGATTTCACGTAGTCGCGAGGCGTGTGCATTTCGTCCATGAAGGAGAACTGGCACATGGCGAAACTGTACGCGAAGACGATGTTGGTGATGGAGTTGAACCCTTCGCCAAAGGTGAGGTTATCCTTGGGCCATGCCGACCAGGGAACGGCTGACAAGCCACCAGGGCTGTTGGTCGAGGACACACCAGTGCCGATAATCGTGATGCCAATGGCGATGATGATGGAGGCGAAATCCACGTATCCGAGGATCGCCACTTCTGCGAAACTCGGCGGGACAGCCAGCAGCAGCAAGAGGATGGCGGAGACGACGGCAAAGACGACGGAGCAGATGTGGCTTTCGGTGATGTTCATCCAGGCAATGGTCCCGGTCAAGGTGTGCGATCCCGTCAGGAAGACCAGCTGCAGAGCCAACATGACGTAGATGAGTTCATACCCAAAACGACCAAACATCAGGCGCCCCGCATCGGCGTAATGGGACACCTCCGGGAACAGCAGCTTGACCTGACCGACGACGTAACTGGTGTAGATCGCGATCAGTCCGACCCCGACACAGCAGATGACACCCGCCACCATGCCCAGCGTAGCGAAGGTCTTGGGGATAGACAGACTACCCAGGGCGATGGCCTCGACGATCAAGACGACGGTCAATCGCTTCCAGCCCAGGCGGTTGAACTTCTGCACACCATGGCGCTCGGCCTCGCTCATCTCCCCAACAATATCACCCTCGAACGCGGGTGGCGACACGTAGGTCTTCTCATCGTTCTCGGTGAACTTGCTCCCCTCGGAGCCATTCGAGATGTCTTCTGCGTAACCCATTGTTGCCAGAACAAGATGGGGGAAGGGGGGGAGAGGGCAAAAAGGAAGAACGAGGAAGAAGAAAAAAAGTGGATGGAGACGAAAAGTGACGCAGACACGCGAGTATAAGAGGCGATGAGGGATTTTGGGGGTGGAATTCTAGCTCGGCGACTAGATCCCACAGTTGGATCAAGCGTGAATTAGCGTGGACAGCGTTATCTCTAGTGGAGGCGAAGGAAGGTCATTCGAAAAGATAGAAAGAGTCAAATCCGTGACTAACAGAGTTCCGGGCGTCGATTGAATTTTTTTTTCTCTCTCTTTTGTCGAGTGCGCATCCACACGTGGAGTACGACGCTGCTCCACCCGCGATCGTCCCTCCAACGAAAAGGCCGCATGCGGGCCTAATGAGCTCCACGATTCCCAGGGTTCTCTAACCCTCTGCCCACCCTCTGCCCACTTACTGCCCACTTACTGCCCACTTACTGCCCACTTACTACCCGTTTGCTGCACGCTGATTGCTCTGGTCGCCTGAATTTGCCCGGCGGCCACTGAACTTTGCTGTTCGAGGCAACTCCCCGGGTGCTGCGGGCCATTTTTGCCTCCGTTCGACCCACCATAGCCCGGTCTCTACGATAAGAAGGTTTCGGTTTTTATGTAAAAGATTCATCGTGCGCTGCCGTGCTTAACTTAATGTTTCATAACCCCATGATTGCGGGGAGAGCGATGTTCGGTGACAGGTCGAAAGGATGACGTCGAATATACTTCTGGGACAAGCTTCCCATGTTGCGAGCATAGCATGGCGCTACACTCCATTGAGCGTGGTCAGAGGACGCCACCAGCCACCCGGATCGCCCGGGGCGCATCTGGGGAGAACCACGCCCAAGGAGTACTCCGTCCAAAGGGCATAGCATGATAAGGGTTGGGTGATTCGATTCGTAAGGCCCCTTTGCCTGTTTCGGACTCCGCCTCTACCGAGCCCTGCAGGGTTCACAAGGTCCACAGCACCGATTCGCCCACGTAGAAAACGACCTGGTCCTTCCCAAATTTGCATTTCCACTCTGTAACTTCCCGTACTTCCCGTACTTCCCGCTCGACTGCCCGGAATTGTCACCGCGGTCACGTGAGCCCGCAAACGGCTGTTTATTGTTGACGTTTCCAGATGTCTCATACGCAGTTATGTATGTTGCTAATAATACCAGATAAAGCGCAGCTGTGGATAGTCGATACCCCCTGAGCCTCGAGATATCCTACCGTCATCTCCTTCCGGGACTCGATGACCGGGGTTCTCTGAGGACCCAGCACGGCCTCGGAGTGAGACGGTAAATGCTGCCAGAAACGCCAATCTCGTTACCTAACAGCGCCCGTTAACATGCTCGAAAACTTGGGGTATACAAGCTCCCCCGCATGGGTTGGAGCCAAAGGGGCTGCGAGTCACAGGCACGAAAGTTGGAGGCGACCCCACCCCGAAACGACCGGGGGGGGGGGGGTTCGTGCTCCAGTCTGAAATTGGGTACGCTGACAACAGGCCCCAGTTTCGAGATTAAGCGGGGTAAAGACAATCCGGGGCTGTATTACCACCTCAACCCCCCTGAATGGTTCTGTTGTTTTCTGCAGGTCTGGTCTGGGATTCTCTGTGGTAACCGGTCGCGAATGACAGGTAGTCGTTCGATCGTAACCCATCCTAATTAATGAGCCGTGAAGAAGGATCGACGGCTTACGAAACCACCCTGATTTTTTGGGGCCAAGACCCCAGATCTATCCTATCGTGTCCAGGGCTTCCAAGCCACCAAACCATCCAGTTGGAGCGAAGCCGAATCCGGGTCTTTTGCTGCAATCTGCTTTGCGGACGTGGCTGCCGGTACAAGATCCCCGTGCACGGCGTTCGGTCGGACAGCGGACTGGTCGTCCGGCTCTATTGTGCATTATCGTGGACGGATTAGCCTTGGGGCTGAGACTATGGCGCGATCAGCCCCCGGGGGTTCCCTGACACCAAGCAGGGCATCGATAGTGATAGTATTCCCGAAGGGGCCTAGACATGCTTGGAGGCATTAAGAGTGCGTGAACAGTCTTTCTACTAAACTTCTAATTCCAATACCCATGAGGTCCAGAATCGCCAGGAACCTTGAAAAAAGAGAATAATGATTCTCCTAGGAGATGCTCCCAGCTCATATCGTAACAAGATAGGATGGCTGCCCGGACATCATGCTCAGGCTCTGGCCTGCGGCTACGACCTTCTGTCCAGGTGGAACACCGAAGTGGTATAGGCCAGCGACAACCCTGCTCGCTCTGCATTGCGCGCACTGCCCGATCCGGGTCGAGTAATCATGCTCGCAACCGAAATGCCGGAATGATGGGCATCGTGCAGTCGCGCGTGGATCAATGCTTGATGCACGCCCCGTCCTCGATGCCGGGGGATAGTACTATCCAGATATAGATGAGCCACACTCCCATCGGCCGTCTCGATGATCGCCATAGCCGCGCCTCCCGCAACGTGCCCATCCACTTCTGCCAGATACAAGGTCGTGTCTGGCCTGGACGCCGCGATTCCGGCAACTGTGCGCAATAGCGCCGGGGAGCGGCCTCCATCCTCGAACCCAGCCACCGACGCCTGGACGAACTGCTCGATCTCACTCGACTGCACAGTCCGAGTCACCACATGTCCTGGTTCAGCCTTCCGTGTGCCGGTGGCGTGGTCGGCGGGCGGACCGTCGACTCGGCACCAATAGGTGTGGAGGCGCCCCCAATTCACATATCCGCGAGAGAGTAAGGTTTGGATGGTCGCCGCCGAAGCAAAAGGGCTGAGATGGATCTCTGCGCCGAGGCCGATCACTCCGAAAATGGACTCCACCTTTTCGAGATCTGCGTTGTCGAGTGCGCCCTGTTTCCCAGATCCAACGGCCCGGTTGAGCTTTCCAGTCAAGGCCGATGATGTTCGAATGAGAACTCCCCCTTGGGTCCCGGCTGAACTAAGACATCCTCTTTTGGATTCTTTCGGGCGCATTCCTCACCTTGTCGCTGGACATGGATGGCTTCGGCGGTTTCACAGAGATTGGCTATGTGTGCGTCGATGAACACTTGGGTTGGAGAGGAGTCGTCCACGGTCACCGGCATTTTGGTTTATCTTGTTTACTGGCCGTGATGATTGGCTCTGGAATTTGGGGATCACCTGTGAGCTCGACTTGTCTGGCATCCAGGCCTGTTTTATTCGTCTAATTTTTTTTTTTTTTGTGAGTCATAACACCCCAGACGCCAACCGATCCGTACTAGTGAATTCACTCAACCACAGCATACGGTTCATATCGTACTACTCACTGGAGAAGGAGAAGCATCGTTCTAAATGATTTTTCCATTTGAGGCCTCGTCCCTTTGTCTGCTAGCTCTGCTGAATGCCTAAATAGGCAAATGCTCATGCTTTGCAGGATCATCTAAATCAACGGGGGCTCTAGCGGATCACTTTGCCAGTGGATCATGGGGACGAGTCCCTCGGCTCTTAGCGCAGGAATCTCGGGGCGCTAGCATAGGCTTGCATGTGCTCCATAAATGATCTTCATAAGAAATGTCACGAACTGGGATATTCATACATCACAGGGGCCAACCAGCCTATGACGTGAGCTTGCGTTATCTAACGCCCCCAATTCGCAGGCCCCCTCAATAAAAGGAACCAATCCCTGAAATCCTTTAGATATTGAGCGATCGAGCGCGCCACGTACTTCATATCGCCGTGGTTCAGCCCACAAGCCGCAATTCGAGAGCCACCACATAGCCATGATATTGCTCTAGGACGGGGGTTAGTCTGACATCAGCAATCATTCATCCTGGTGGCCTTACCTCGGGGGGTGGTCACCACTTCCAGTGACATCCCCGGAATCCAAACATCCCCGAGGGACAGATCAGGCGTTCGCAGGACCCAGGTGCTCCTGTGATTAAAGGAATGCGCTGGCGTGCGTGCCGAGCGCGATCAAATTGCTGTGAAGCTCACTTTGTGTTTTACGAATATGACCGCTCATACGCTTCGCCGTCATACCACTACGCGCAAAGCCTTCCGATCTGGAGGACCTCGCTGGTTATCTTTGCTCCGAATGCTGGTGGGTTTGATACGTCGGGGGCGTTGTGATATTTCCAATATAGCATCAGTGACTGCTGCAGTCTCTTTCGAGTCCTTTTTGGCCAGAAGGAACCCCACCCTGTCTCCTGGATGATGGGTTGGTTTTAACATAAAGAATCCGGTCGCGAGTTCGAGCTGAGGCCCCCACCACTCACCATACAGGCCCATGTTCTTTGCAAAGGGCATACAAACCCACCTTCCATCTGCATCTCTCCCGGGAACCGCCAAATGGCGGAAACATCTTCGAAATCTCCCCCGGAGCGAATCCTAGATACGCAGATCAAAGAGCGGAGAAAGTTCCTTTGCTTTCGTAAATTGGGCAATCTTTCGCCTCTGTCCTTTGCTCGGGCCATAGGCTGTTAGGCTATAGCACAGGCGCGAGGTACTACCGCAAATCCTGGCTCAGCTTGTTCGAGCGTAGGGCGATACGGCATAAAATCGAAGTGCCTGAAGCTCTCGCAGGGGAACCCCAGCGACTCAAATATTTGGCGTTGGACCAAGCTGACTCTGGAATATAGACGTTGGGGGCTTAGAGTGACAGTCTTTTGAGAGAAACCCTAATCAATTGTAGTGATCCAGTGCCGGTAAGATTGTCGACCGTCGCAATAGTCCATGTTAGTGTTTGGAACCTGACACGATCTATCTTATCTGATGATATGCTGCTGATCGTGGTCCGCGCCCGAGACTGGCCTTGGATGGCGCCTCAGAACTCCAAGAACGGAGGAGACTGAGGACTCCTGAATGAGCTCCTGAGATAGCATCTCTCGAGTTTTCTGATACGAAGGGAGATCCAGTTGGCTAACCGTTTGCGTAATGATATGTTCTCTGGCGCATAGTTCCCACTTGAGGGAGAGGGTCAGCCACATATTGCTGTTAGCGCACAGATAGCACCGGCAGGGATGAACTTGGCCTCGCTGGCCCAAGCAGTCCCAGATACTGATGGGAATGTGACTGTCTTTGTTGCAGTAGCCGTTCGGACGACTCTTCCGATAGTAAAAATCCTCAGAAGACTAGAAACACTCGGTTGAAATAATCTTATGATACCGGGGCGTGAGGGACACCATCGGGGGGATCCCTCCAATGCATCGGCAGGTCTTCCGGTCCCTCGTATTGCCCACCTAACTCTGTACATGCATATCGATGAGTCTGGATGATCAAGCAATTCAGAAAATAAGGCCCACAAGCTCTGGTTAATCGCAGGCTATCTTGGCAACTGGCGATATAGCCCATCGGGCTCGCCCTCCGAAGCTCGGGGTGTGATCCACCAAAGAGCAATTCACGGCCGCCAGAACTTGACGATGCCCCTTTTATTCATCGGCATATCCCCGCAGGCGGGGAGCAGCCCCTCCAAACTCGCTCTATCGTTATGTGTCCGTCGGAGAATTATCCGATTGCGGGGTGAGGCGAGAATCCATTAAAGAGGGCTACGCGCTTCACGCTCGCACTGCCCTCTAGTTGCACTGGTTCATTTTCATCACCCCAAGGAACGGGACATAATGGGTTCTCACGACGCGTCACTACCACAGGTTCCACCGGCGGGGGTGTGGTGCCCTGCGGTCACCTTCTTCGATCACAGCAAAGACGCGTTAGACTTGGAGTCGCAGTCGAAGTACTTCGGCTACCTGTCCACGACCGGCCTTGCCGGCCTGGTCATCCTGGGAACAAATTCGGAAGCGTTCCTCTTGACTCGAGACGAGCGCTCTCAGCTCATTGCCGCCGCCCGAGCGGCCGTGGGCCCCAATTTTCCGTTGATGGCCGGCGTTGGGGCCCATTCGACCAAACAAACCCTCGAGCTCGCCCACGATGCCGCCGCCGCCGGCGCCAACTACCTCCTCGTTCTCCCGCCTGCATACTTCGGCAAAGCCACCACGATGAATGTCGTGAAGAGGTTCTTCTCCGAGGTCGCAGCCAAGTCGCCTCTTCCAGTGGTGGTCTATAACTTCCCGGGGTGTGCAACGGAGTCGATATGGACTCGGAGACTATCACCGCCATTGTACGCGAGTCAGCTGCCTCCAGCAGCTCGGGCAAGTCCAACGTAGTCGGTGTGAAGCTCACTTGCGGGTCTGTGGGGAAGATCACTCGATTGGCTGCTACGTTCTCTCCCAGCGAGTTCGCGACATTTGGAGGGCAATCCGATTTCTTGATCGGCGGTCTGGCTGCGGGCAGTGCAGGCTGTATTGCGGCATTTGCAAACGTTTTCCCCAAGACGGCTGCTCACATCTACACCCTTTACCGGAAGGGCCAACTTGAGGATGCACTGAAACTGCAGCAGAAGGCTGCTCTGGCCGAGAGTCCTATCAAGAGTGGCATCGCTTCCACCAAGCACGCTGTCGCAACTTACTCGGCTCGCGCGGCCGGGATTTCAAATACAGAAGAGAAACTTCACCCGCGTCACCCTTACGAGCCTGCTGGGGAGCCGGTGAAGAAGGCTATTCGGGAGACGATGGCCGAGGTCGCCGAGATCGAGAAAAGCCTATAATAATTCCTGGGGGGTTCTCTCCCGCTAGACGCCTTATAGAAATTCGCTTTGAGGTCGATAGCAAATGAAACCTCGAATGAGAGACTTCCTGCATAGAAAGCGTTTGCTTGTTCTTATCTTAGCAATATTATCGCGCTCGGAGCTCGATTGTCAAATCAACAGAGAAACAGACGCTTCTACCGGAACAAGATGCAAGTTTGAATAGCACGCAATCGTCAGAGGTGGGCCTTCTGGCACCGGATCTACATAACGCAACAATGCTTAATCTACGGAGATCCACTTGCGGGTCCTGCGGGACAGTAGCCTCGCCTTTGCAGGGACGCCTGCGCAGGGAGTTACGATGAATAGGAGTACACGGCAGTACTGATCGGAGTGAACAGAGATGCATTCCATTAAATTCAATCTATGATCAAACAAACTTCCAATGAGACAGAACTCGTTGGGTCCTAATTCACTCGGCTAAGTCCCCACCTTACTTTCAGCACCGCTGGAATTCCCCTCATGAGAGTAACCAGCAAAGCTTGGATGCACTTCCAACATTACAAGATATGGGTATCAAATCAGAACAATTCGTTAAAAAAGGCCGTTATGCCATGACCACCTTTAGTGGACTCCATTCGCGACAGGGGTGAAATCGCCCTTGCTGAAACTCTTCTTGGGTCCGTTGAAAATGCCATTCTGCTTCTCACGCGGAACACCGGGGGGGAATTCCACTCACGGAGATGCTGCTGCGCTGGCGTGGCTTCGCTGTCCAGATGGAGCCGTCGTCGAGGAATTCCTGTCCGGCAGCCAAGGCCTTGGATGGTTCCTCGCCCAGCCAGTGGGATTCGAGACGCTCGACATTCTCCTCGGTTTCCCATGCGCGGCCTCCTTCCACGAACATGGACTTGCCGTTGAGGGATCGGTCGGCTAGCATCCCAGCGGCAATGTGAGAGACCTCCTGGGGGGTGTTGGTGGGCAGGCTTGCCTCCTTCCATTTGTGCTGGATCTTCTTGACACTATCGGTTTCGGTGATCCAGGGGGCGATGGTGTTAATCCGGATGCAGTGTTTATACGGGGATGAGATGTAGCTGCGCAGCGAGCGCATGAGCCCGAGCACGCCGTGCTTGGACGCCTGGTAGACAAACAAGGACGGGCTCTCTTTGAATCCAGAGACACAAGAGAAGAGGAGGATGGAACGGTCTGTGCCGGGGCCCCGGTTGTGGCGGAGGTAGACCGAGGCAATGCGAGCAACATACATGGTGCCCAGAAGGTTGACGTCCAGTACTTTGGAGGTGGGGGTCTTGAGGAAGAGGGTTAGTCTCGTTGTGGCAACTTCGGGAAAGGGGGGGGGCTTACCTCACGGACAGAGTCCAAGGTCAAGCCAAAGTCGAACCAATTCCCGATCTCGACGATTCCTGCGGCCGACACCACATGGTCAATTCGCTTGTAGGTCTCAAAGGCCAGGTCGAACAGCGACAGGACGGATTGGTAATTGGTGACATCGGTAGGTTGGAAGACCACCCGGGCCGGTCCATTCTCGACAGGAGGGAACCTCTCGCGGGTTTTGTTCAACAGTCGTTCTCCTTCCACATTATCCAGGTCTCCGAAGCATACGTTGGCGCCTTTCTCAAGGCAGTCTTGTACGAGACTGGCACCAATGCCATTGGCACCGCCTGTCAGGCCATTATTTAGTATCCTCTCACATAAACAGTGTGGCAATGGGAACCCCCCCCCCCCTTAGGCGGAGACAGCATTTACTTGAGACATACCCGTAATGAGGACCACCTTGTCCGCTAGAGAGTGGGAAGTAATCTGCGGGATATACTGCGACATTTGGGGTGGAGATAAGCGGCTCGGTGGTGGATACGCAGAGAGTGGGGATTCAACTAGTGCACAAAGATAACAAACGATCTAGCGATGATGTATAGAATCAATGTGAGCCCATCGGGGCCGTAAGGGGGACAGTTTATATACTTGCCGATGGCCTAGGCGCGCATGGTTCAAGTTGAGGTGGAGAACGAGAACTGAAACCTCCAAAGCGGGTAGCATGACGCCATGGACTGCATCTTGACCCAAGAATGCCCATTCCCACGGGGCAGTGGAGGCAGGTACTGCGTAGAGTGTGGCTAGCAAAGTCCACGAGAAACTCCATCTCTCCGAGACCCTCGTACCATTCGTTACCCCCCTCCGACTGGGGCCACATGGGATCGTCACTGGTCTATGCGGGGAGACCACCGCCAAAGACGCTAAAGGCTGACGGCCATGAATCTGGACCCCTCGCCTGCGCACATTCCCTCCATCAGATGCGACCTGGTGGGCAACAATGCCCCCGTCTAACCTGCCTGGAAGGGCGAAACGAGCCAGGCGGGCGTTCCATGACTTTCTATGAAGAGAAACGTACAGGCTTCCCTTGCCCCGATTCGCCCAGCCGTGGCCTGCTCGGATATCTGTCCTCCGAGGACTTTATTCTGGCTTATCTGCAAGATGACCACTCACTGGTCCCCTCCGGTCTGTCCCTCTGGGCTCTTCTAGTCTCTGCGTTCTCCCTGGCATAAGGTCGAGGCAACCGGTTTGGTAAGACCCACTGTGGACCGCAGATGCAATCGCGATGTGGATGGCAGTGTTCCCCTCCCCGGAAAAACTGGTTTTCATTCGATACGAGGGCCACCTTTCCCCTTTATTTGTCTCTCTCCTTCCTTTAAACCGTCATCCGTATCCACTTGTGGTCCACGAGGATCGCCCGAACACCCGATCGGCAGGGTGTGATACTGGGGACCTTCTACGGCAAACCGGTCCTGATCACGCCATTCACGAGTCAAGAGAAGGCAATCAGAATAGGTACAATAGAATATCAGCATCATATCAGAAGACTCATCAGAAATGATAGTGGATTTTGGGATAATCAAACACACGTAAGTTCGAAAAAAGCGCGGAGAAATGAAGCCCACGAATGCGGCACGGAACCCTTTCCCGCAGGTCAAAACAAGGTAGGCAAATCAGAAATCAAATCATACATGGATCGCCCATGATCCAGCCTCGGCGATGACTCCCCCAAAATTGAGACATGAGAGGGGGAAGATTCGAGGACATCAGAATCATCCATCCATCTCTCTATAACACAAAGTTCTCCTCCGAAAACACATCATTAACCAGATTTTCAAATCCCACGCCTTGGATGGTGCTATGTACAATAACAAGTATGAAAGGAGGGGGGAAAAAACAAAAACAAAAAAGGACTTGGGCTCTTGAGAGACCCTCGCGGTTCCCCCGCTCTAGCGCCGGGAAACGCAGCAGAGAATGCCGGACTTTCCGAGGAACCAGAGAGACCCGATGAAACGGAAGAGGGACAAGCCGGCCGTGGTCCACAGGATGGCCGAGAAGTAGTTCGACGTGCGGACGGTGGAGGTGTTCTGTTCGTTAACGTTAGCGCAGCCCTGGGCAATCGATCGGGGAAGGAACATACCGTCAGACAGAATCGATCCACGCCGGTCGCAGTGATACACAGGGACAAAATGAGATTGCTGAAGATCCACAGCAGAATAAGGTTCGTTCGGAAGGCCTTGTACGAATCGTCCATGCTCTTTTCCTCCTTCTCATCGGGCTCCACAAACGGCGCCAGCGCACGCTTGACGGTGGCCTCGAATTGACTGTCAATATCGGCCTGGGGCTTATCCACTTCCTCGATGAAGTTGGATTTCCCTTCGTCCTTCTTCGTCTGCGCCTCTGGAAGGGCCTCGCTCTTATCTGAACCCTTGGTACCCCAGGACACGTCGTGCCAGTTACAGAAAGCGTAAACCATTAGCACGTTGATTGAGCTCGTCATACCGGCAAAGTAGGCCCAGGACGAGGTGAACATGTGCCAAGGATCCATATACAAGAAACTGGCCACGAAATAGACACCGTAGGTCGAAACCAACGCAATCACGACGATTCCGGCTCCGCTGGAACTGAAGAAGGACGACAAGAAAGCGCCGACACCTTTATCCATGCTGAAATCGAGGGTTCCTCCCATAAAGGCATTGGCCACAAGGTAGAAGGATAACACCAGGACGTAGGACTGGACAATAGCAAAGTACACGAACGAGAGGGTGTAGAATAGCCGGGATCTGTTGACGAGTTGATCGTTAGACAAAGATCAGCACATTGGACTTGCGAGACTTACCCTTTCGGTCGGTTTCCGAGAGCGAGGATGAATTGAAGCATAAGGAAGAAGACGTATCCATATTTCAAGAAGTTGTTCAGAATGGGCGATACATCGTTGCCGAAGGGCCACCCCTTGTACTTGTTCGATGAACCTGGCGTTCCGACAAGGTCCATGATAACCGAGGTAGTTAACCAGTACGAAGCTATGAAGGATTAGCATCCAAATCCCCTCAGATCGGTCTAAAATTCGCAGATACATACCGAGCGAAAACCAAGTCATCACGAGACCCACAACATTGTAGACCATTTGAATGTGGAGGAAAATCAGCCGAATGAAGTTGTGACCACTGCGATAGATACGACCAAAGTGCATAATGGCGTACAGACTGGCAGCGAAGGATCCGTTTAACCAACGACGGCGCTGAGAGATAAACTCCGGGGCTCCTTCGGGCACATCCGTCTCGCCCTTGGATGCCTTGACATAGGTCAAATGCCACTTGAAACCGGCCTTAGCCACCAACTCGAAACAAAGAATACGATCTTCAGCAAGGAACATGTTCTTCTTGAAAATATTCATGCCCTCAATACCCTTCTTTCCAAGCTGTTTTGAAAGCGTGTGGTCACCGTGGAAATATTGCTCCAGCGGGCGACCCATAATGGCACGGTACCGATATGCGGAGAACGCACCAGGCAACACACTAACGTATCCGAAGGCACTTTCCAGCGGTTTGTCGAGAATATTGGAGATCTTGTACTCAAAATTTTGCGCAGCGACCAAGGGGTTCATCAAGTTCTTCCAGCCCTTACCCAGCATAGCGTGAATCTCACCGCAAGAGCCACCAAGGTTCTTGTCGTTGTAGAAAGATTCCCACAGGGCGAGGAGGGATTTCTTGCCGGGTTTGGTACCCGCATCGATCAGGATCACGACCTCCGGGTTGAGAATACGACAGAAACCGTTGAAGAGCCAACGGTGGGAGTTGATCTTCTTACTGTTCTTCTGCTTCAAACAGAAGATCATTTGGACCGGGGGTAGATTGGTTGATTCATTTCCTTGCGGTCGGATCAATTGCTGGCTTGATGTGACGGAGAGCTGAGTTGTGTATTCGAACTAGACAGATGTTAGTCATGGGTTCTTATACACTTGACCCGGATGAAGGTTTTAACTTACGATGTGTGCAACAGTTTCACGGCCATCAACGGATCGCTTCATGATCCCATCTTGATAGATACCGATCGTGGCAAGCATATCAAGCGTGTTCTTGTCGCAAGGATCTATTCCATCGAAGACCAAGCAACAGACGATCTTCTGCCAGGCCGGACCACCTTTGTTCCAAAACTCTGATTTCTTCAGGTTGACAATGTCGCGGATGTTCTGCATGACACCGTGAAGGGTTCGTGCTGTGAGGACCTTATCTTCGTTGTAGTAGGTGATGGCAATGAGCAGCTCCGTGTGTCGATTGTACATCGCAGGCCGGAGGTTGTAGCCATTTCGAAGGGTGAATTCGTCGGGATCGCAAGTAGCGGCCGTGTCTACATCTTAATTAGCATTTCCGGCGGGATGGTCTATCTTCCCTTCTCACTCACATCGCAGATGAGAGAACTCCTCGGGAAATCCCTCCTCGGACTCTCGGTATTCGCGCTGGATGGCGTTCTGAATGGCACTTGGCACCGGGTAGTCGACACTCAGGACGGAGCCCTGGACCAGTTTGATCTTTCGTGTCGCATAACGGCGAAGGCCAGAGCCGGGAGCTTGACGCTGTCCCCAGGCCTCGGAGGGGGAGGCGGATTCTGACCCGGTGGTCATAGGGGATCGCATGCCGGATCGGCGATTAAAGCCGGGAGTGACCGACCGTGGTTCCTGGTATGCCCCATCGCCAGGGAAGATGGTTACGCCTGGGTCTTGGAGGGTGTAACGGCGGAGTGAATCGGTCGACGCATAAGGGTCTTCGATCGGAGCGTTGAAGGGACTCGGTTGGTTGCGGTATAGTAGGGACTGTTGGGACTCTGCGTGATCGTTCTTGTCTTCGTAGGCAAAGCTGTGTTGCTATCGGGAGGTTAACCCCTTCGATTCGACGACTGGCCTTGGGATACACGCTACTCACATCACGATGCATGTTGTGCAAATACAGACTGCTCTCACTCGCCCCCGGAGAGTGTGAAGGGTCTGAGGGAGGAGAATGGGGAGAAGTCGGTAGGGGGGGTACCCATTGTGTGCAGCTCCTCAACCGTTGGGTAGATGAAGAGATAGACTGGAACGGACTAAGGGAGAAAAACTAGAGTCCACCAAGGGACCGAAGGGCGTGAAAGACGTGAAAAGCGAAGGGATGCGAGGAAGCCCAAGCAAAGCGTGCACTAGCACACAAATTGTCGATGCCCTCCTGACAACGAACAATCAGGATGTTGAAATTGAAACGAGTTGACAGGTGGAACTAACAAGCGGAGGGAAAGTCAAGAGGGAAAAAAAGGATCCCAAGAAGGCTAGGCACCGGAGATCTGGGGGGTAGGGTGAAGTTCCAAAGATAGAATACACAAGCATAAGCCCGAACTAAAAAAAAAAAACTGAAAAGGTATTTTTGGGGGGTGAAAACAACAGGTGAGGGAGGTGATTGGCAGAATGAGGGAAAAGAGTGGGAACGGATGGCGAAAGGGGAGGAAGCGGACGCGGATGTTCGAGACAGAGTGGGCGCACTACGGAATCGCCATTCTATACCTTTCTATTGCATAAGACCTCAGTGCTGGTCGAGTGATCCTAGTTCTTGATAACTAATCCAACACTTAACTACCACTGCGCCACCTGCACTCCTGCAATAGTTGGTCTCCGATTCCTGGAGGTACGAGCAGATCATTGTCCCTGAGAAGACAAGATTCCGACCCAAACCCACGCATGAAACAGATTGGTCAGTCAACAACGAGGCGCCCCACTACTCCTTCCAAGACGTGGACAAGCCCAGTGTCAGTATGCACATGGGCTTCTAAGAGGATCAGAACCAAAGAATCCGAGCCCACGCTTGTTTCCCTCCCACCCGCAATCATGCGGTGGGAATCGGCGTATGCGCAAAGGACAAGAAAGACAGCCACGAAATGACAGCCACCCGGGGTCATGCCAAGGGCGCATGACGACGGGGGCTTGTTCGATCGGGCCAGGGGCGCATTGCACAGTGGAGCGACCTAATATCGGGCCCCACGCGAAGAATGTGATTGGGATCCCTCGGAGGTTCCGCGGCCGCGAGTGCGTCTGATCGCCTGGACAAACAGACACATCACGTGTATTCCTGCTGCAGGGACCGCGAGTTCACTCGGTGTTACAATATACATCAGCCATGTTGACCAGCTGATGCTTGACAAGCAGTCTTGTCATCTGACTCATAGTGCAACTACAAGCTTCTTACAGACTCAACATGTTGTATTTGGATTGCGACATCCGCCATCCCATGAGCTGCGACAGGATAAGCTTCATACCGGTGGTTTCTCACGGGCTTCAATGCGGAATGGCTGGGTTGCAATCTGCTAGGATCACTCAGGTAGTATTGGCTATATGATTCCACCCTAAGTGAAGCTTTTTGCTTTGTACCAGTGCAGGTACTCTACTTAGATTGTACCTACCGCCCCATGGTCGATGTCCAGCCGTGTGGGGGATCCTAATTACTTCAAAAGGGGACTCAAGACACAGAATAGTTATGCTTGATCGCTCTACATAATCGCGAATACCTCAGATCTGAGGTGGGGAATTTGACGGCTGGGCAGGCATGTGTACTATCCCGCGATATCTTCAGAGCAACTACTTGCACGAATGTCTGCTGGGAGGCATGCTGGGAGGCCAAGAACCTGACCAGGAGTATTCTCCGTGGAATGCGGGCGCTACCGCGCTTCTCCTGCTTGCTTTAGCCAAACATCTTCATAAAGATATACCCCCAACGATCCGGCTTTCGGCCCTTGAGCCGTGCGTACTATAACCTGAGAATAGTACGGGTGTCTGGAGGGGCTGTGGTTGACGCGGTTTAACTCGTCAGCCGCGGCGACTTCGCCCCGATACTGCAGGCTGTCTCGACTGTTTCTTACTGCGATTAGCTCATCGAGATCATGCTCACCTGCTCCAAGGCCATAGACACCACAGACAACATGTGCTACACACCGCGAATAGACCATAGACACGTCATTAGATAGATAATCTGTACGGATGATTACGCTGGCGGTGGAGCCATCGGCCCGACGCTCCCGACACAACTTTGTCTGCTGCGTCCATCTACTTTCTACGAAGGCTCAACTGGAAATGGCAGTCAGAATGTCTCGTGCAGGCCATTCCAGTAGACGATCAACGGTAGCGTATGTGTAGAGCACCAGATCCTCAAAACCCGAGTACTAAATCATACCTGCAGGTGCAATAGATGCCGGGCACGCAAGACGCGCTGCGCTGGCAAACCCCCTCTTCCCTGCGCAGCCTGTGTAGATGTTGGCCACGTATGTGTATACACCGAGGCGGAGAAGAGAATCTCGATCCCGGAAAGGTAGACCTATTAATCTTTTGCCATTGGGACCTTGGAACTTATCGAACCTCCACTAGTTACTACCGACATTTGCAGGCACAGGCCCGCGCCCCACCAGGTTAGCAGACATGAGAACGGTCACATCTCGTCCGCGTCCAACGGGTTGACAGAAAGATTACAGTGAGGAATCGGCCCTTGAGTACACCCATCGCTTCTACATCCAACTCCGATCCCCAGGAAGCCGAAGTGTCTGCAGAACGAGATGACTGGTGGTATAAAGACACCGAAAATCTATTCCTGAACCGATCAGGCGAGCGTCGTGCGTATAATAACCTGCACTGATTGAAAGCTTCCAGGTTTTCTCACGCAGACATGCAGACTTTGTGGGAGCGTCCTCGGCAACCCATCTAGCGAAGCGTCTGAACCCAACCTCCCAGAACCTTGCATGGGACGTGCGTCCTCTCTACGACGACCCCTCCTCCTTGCGGCGGCCAGTCGGGGGCCCGCTCCCCCAACTGCCCCCTTTCGAGTTCGCCAAGAAGCTATTCTATACTCAATACGCCTACATCGGCACGATCTTTTCTTTAATCCGACCGGCTCAGTTTGAAGAAAGATTAGACATTGTTTATCATCATCCCCCAGATTTCTCTCATCGGGAGTCATGTCTGATGTACTGTCAAATCCTTCTTGTCATCGCCTTTGGCTTGATGTATTCGGTGAACCAGTGGTCGGGTGATGATGGTCCTCCGGGATTCAAATATTTCAAGCATGCTTTGCGGTTTCTTCCCGATATCCATGAGGAGGGCTCGATATTTTTTGTAGAAGTCCTATGCTACGTTGCATATTACATGCAGAATTTAAATCGTCGGGATGCAGCGTTCCTTTATGTGAGTCGATCCTCCTGTTTCTCCTGGTTCTCTTGGACTTGAGTTTTCATATCTGACAGACTTCAGATTGGCCTCGCCCTTCGTATGGCTATATCTCTTGGTCTTCATCAAGAGGTTGTTGACGCGGATCTTAGCGAAGCGGATAGGAAGCGTAGGCGACAGGCTTGGTGGTCAGTCTATAGTCTAGACCGGTAAGAATTCCGCTCCAGTGCATGTAAAGAAGTCGAGATTGCTGAGGCTAGGAATCCTCGACAGCCTTTTATCTGTCAAATCAGGGAACCCGATCACGATTCATGATGAAGACATTGGAACCAAGTGGCCCGCAGAATTGGTATGTAACAAGGACATACCGAATTTGTACGACTCTCTGACTTTATCTCAAGGATGGCTCTACTCCTGAGCCCTGGCCGTCTGTCGTACTTGGTCATTATACGAAGTTATCTCGCATCCTAGGAAGGATTGGAGAAGGTGAGTACCTGTTGATCATAATTCGTTATCTCCCTCCCAAGTTTCTCAGGCTAAAGCGTTATTGTTAGAAATCTACCCGCAAAAAACCTCGCTCTGGGTCGAACCTTATAAGGTCTGTCCAGAGTATAACCAACGATCTGGCGAGCTGGCTACGGCAGATACCAGATCGCCTTCGCATTGACTTTACCACCCTCGATAACCCGATAAGTCGGGAGACCATATCGGTGAACTTGCATTTCTATTCTTGCCTCAACATGACCACTCGTCCCCTGGTATTCTATGTGATCCAGCGACGCCTTGAATCAGGCCGCCTAGGGGCTTCCATGGACGATTGGAGAGAAGGTCTGGCCACTAACACGGTCGCTGTGATTGACAGCTGCATTACAGCCGCTCGGGCTACGACTATGATAATGGATGCAGCACGCAGACAAAGTTTGATCGGTATGTGGGGCAGTACCCAGTAGACCGAATGAACTTCTGACTCTAGACGCCAACAGCTACCTATGGATATCTTGACGGCGAGTATATTTTTTCGGCGGCATTGCTCCTTGTCATGGTAAATGCCGCGTTTCCACCAACTGTAGTAAATGCCCGAGCGATGGAAAATGCCCTGGGGATTCTCCGCAGCATGGCTGATCAAGGCAATGCCTACTTGAGTTCTCGGCACTCCTTACTTCTTGAGCTGCAAGCGTCGATTGGGCCTAGGGTTCTGCGCAGCTATTCCAACGGGCTGAGTGAGCTCGCGGCCGAGGGATCCAGAAGCCTGGATGCCCAAGAAGTTGATACTAGTGTCGCAATCACCTCGGATGACTGGCAACAAGCGAGCAATTTACCCTCACTCCAGGATATCTCTTTTCGTTTTGACCCCAATGACGATTCGGCGATATGGGAGGGAGCTTTGAACCAGATTGATATTGACATGGATACGGACTGGATTGAAAGTAATTTGTACCGATAGACGGGTCACTTGACGCAGTGATCCACTACTAGTACATCGCATTATTGCATGGTACTAGTAAGCTTAGGTCTTCAAATTGCGGAATTTTATCCTTTCAGATCTAGGTCTCAGGTCACTTCAATGATAATTTCAGCACTGGTATCTCCCTACGCTTTTGGGAATTGATGAGAGGTGCGATGGAGGAAAAAGAAGTGTATTCATCGATATCCGGGGCAATGGCCCGTAATTCTGATTCTTGATTATTAGACCCGGTGGTAAGAAGAGGATAAGGAATATGAATTCCACACGTAGTACTAGCTGGCGTACAGCTTGCCATCCAAATCTGAATATAATCACAAAGCTACTAGCCCCGGTCTACGCCATTATGGATCTGCTGATCTCAGGCTGCTCCTTCAAGTTCCAATGTGAATCGGTTCGGGGCGACTGGTCGTCACGTGTCGGCCCGATGATAGCCCCCGTCGGTCCGACACGTGACCGCGTGCGATAGTCAAGAGATCCAATGCCCCTCAATACCAGCGTCGAATTACACTATATTAATCTGCATCTTCCTCGTCTTTCTGGTAATCAGACTATTTTGAATACCACAGCCCTTGAATTGGCCTATATTAGCACCACGCGAAGACTACCTCTGCATTATGGCTGAGCCCGGGAAGATCACTATCTCAATAGACAGAGGAGGCACATTCACGGATGTACATGCCATAGTTCCTGGCAGCCCAGACATTGTTCTGAAGTTGTTGTCCGTGGACCCCTCACATTATCAGGATGCCCCCACCGAGGGAATCCGTCGAATCCTTGAGCTTGTGACTGGAAAATCACATCCACGAGGGCAGCCACTGGAAATCGATCGCATTGGCTGTCTTAGAATGGGAACAACAGTGGCGACAAACGCCTTACTTGAGCGCAAGGGTGCTCGATCCGTTCTATTCACAACGAAGGGATTCCGAGATCTGCTGAAGATTGGGGACCAGTCCCGGCCTGATATCTTTGACTTATCCATGGCCCGCCCAGGAGTGCTACCGGAGAGCGTGGTAGAGGTCCGCGAAAGAATCGTCCCCTGTCACCCGTCTGCCGACTCCGAGTGTTTTAAAGAAGCTCGAATCGTGGAAGGCGTGACTGGAGAAAAGTTCCGGGTGATTGAGGAACTAGAGCATCGACCATGTGCGCGCAGAGCTCCAACGTCTGAAGGAGCAAGGCTACCATTCTCTATCTGTGGCCCTAGTTCATTCATTTGCTTATCCCGATCACGAGCAGAAGATTGGTGAGATCGCGGAACAGATGGGGTTCTCCGTCACACTATCATCAAAATTACAGCCCATGATTAAGATCGTGCCTCGGGGCATGTCAGCTGCTGCCGATGCCTACCTGACACCGGTAATCAAGACTTACATCGACTCCATTTCATCGAGTTTCGAAGGTGGGCTGGAGCGGCAAGACAAATGCCGCTTCGAGTTCATGCAATCCGACGGCGGCCTGGTCGATTTCCGGAAGTTCAGTGGCCTGAAAGCCATCCTGTCCGGCCCTGCTGCTGGAGTTGTGGGGTTCGCTGCGACCAGTTACGATCCTGTGGAGAAGACTCCCGTTATTGGGTTCGATATGGGTGGAACTTCGACGGATGTTTCTCGCTTTGATGGTCACTTGGAGCATGTCTTCGGGTCCCAGGTCGCCGGCGTTTTAATCCAATCGCCCCAACTTGATATCAATACGGTTGCTGCTGGCGGTGGCTCTATTCTCTCCTGGAGAAACGGTCTTTTTTACGTCGGACCCGAGTCGGCCAGTGCACACCCTGGTCCCGCATGCTACCGCAAAGGCGGGCCATTGACTGTCACCGATGCCAATCTTTTCTTGGGTCGCCTGCTTCCCGAGTACTTCCCTCATATCTTCGGACCTAACGAAGATCAACCGCTTGATACCGATGTCACGGCACAAAAGTTCCGTGAACTGACTTCTCAAATCAATGCGGAACGTCGCCAGCTCTCTCAGCCGGAGTATACCGCGGAAGAGGTAGCCCTTGGGTTTCTGAAAGTTGCAGACGAGTCGATGGCACGACCAATCCGCAATCTCACAGAAGCTCGAGGATTTGAGACGGCTTCACACCATCTGGCCTGTTTTGGTGGTGCTGGCGGACAGCATGCTTGTTCCGTGGCTGCATCCCTCGGAATATCGAGAATCATCATGCACAAATATTCTTCTGTGCTCTCAGCGTATGGTTTGGCTCTTGCAGAAGTTGTGAAGGAATCACAAGAGCCTATTTCTTCTGAATACAGCTCCTCTCACGCCTCTCTTCTGCAGCGGTTCGACGATATGTCTGGTGCAGCTACTGAGGAGATGCAGACCCAGGGATTCTCACCCGATCAGGTCCGCCATGAACAGTATCTCAATATGCGCTATGAAGGATCTGATACAAGCCTGATGATACTGCGACCGGAAGATTCGTCGGACTTCTTGGGTGCTTTCCGTGAACGTCATCGTCGCGAATTTAATTTCAACTCAGACCGTGCCGTTTTAGTGGATGATATCCGGGTGCGAACAGTCGCTTCTTCCAATATTCGCACTGAACGCAGCCCACTGGAGCAACTCCGGGAAATTTCGATCAAAGACGTTACTATATCTCCTGCCAGCATCACATCGGCTTATTTCGATGGGCACCCTGAGCGAATTGAGACCCCCGTGTTCCTGTTAGACCAGCTGGAAAAAGGTAGCCGGGTCACAGGACCAGCTGTGATCATTGACAAGACACAAACGATTGTTGTTTCCCCAGGTTCCGCAGCAAAACTTTTGGAAACATGCATCGTTATTGATTTGGAGGAGAAATCCTCGGCGGCTCCTTCGTTAACGCAAGTGTCAGAAGAAGTTGATCCTATCCGATTGAGTATCTTTGGTCATCGTTTCATGTCCATTGCGGAGCAAATGGGCCGAACACTACAGAAGACCTCTGTTTCAACCAATATCAAAGAGCGACTGGATTTCTCATGTGCTCTGTTCTCGCCAGACGGAGGGCTGGTGGCCAATGCTCCTCACGTGCCCGTCCATCTGGGTTCGATGCAATTCGCTGTGCGTTACCAGCATGAGAAATGGCTGGGCAAACTGAAGGATGGCGATGTTCTCGTGGCAAACCACCCTAGTTGTGGTGGTACCCATCTCCCCGATATCACGGTATGTCGTGAGATTGAGATATCTCATCTGCTATCTTTTACTAACAGGAGACATCTAGGTTATTACTCCCGTTTTTGACCGTCCTGGTGGTACTACAATCATGTTCTATGTCGCATCTCGAGGTCACCACGCCGATATCGGTGGCATCTTGCCCGGGTCTATGCCTCCCAAGTCCACAGAGCTCTGGCAAGAAGGTGCTGCGATCGAAGGAGAGAAGATTGTCAGCGATGGTGTCCTTGACGAAGCACGCCTTATTGAGCTACTGGTCACAAAGCCTTCTCAATACCCTGGCTGTGCGGGCGCGCGATGCATTAGCGACAACTTGTCAGACCTGAAAGCGCAAATTGCAGCTAATACTCGGGGAATCACCTTAATCCAGGCTTTATTTGCCGAGTATGGGGTTGAGACTGTTCAGAAATACATGTATGCCATTCAAGCCACGGCCGAAACTGCTGTCCGAAACCTCCTCAAGGATCTCTACCAGAAATTTGGTGGACAGCCATTGGAAGCTGTGGACTATATGGACGATGGCACGCCAATTCGTCTTAAGGTGACTATCGATGGCAGCACCGGCTCGGCTGTCTTTGATTTTGCCGGCACTGGCGCTGAGGTATACGGAAGCTGGAATGCACCCATCGCCATCACACACTCGGCTATTATTTATTGCTTGCGGTGTATGATCAACGCCGACGTCCCACTTAACCAGGGTTGTCTCGCTCCGATCGATATCCAGGTTCCTTCGCCGAGTATCCTGTCTCCAGCAAAAACTGCTGCGGTGGTCGGTGGCAACGTCGTCACCTCTCAGCGCATCACAGACACGGTGTTGAAGGCTTTCCGGGCCTGCGCGGCATCTCAGGGATGCTGCAACAATCTGACCTTTGGCACAGACCCCACGACAGACTCCGCGGGCAAAGTGATTAAGCCTGGATTTGGTTATTACGAAACAATCGCCGGAGGCAGCGGAGCGGGACCAACCTGGAAAGGCGAGTCTGGAGTGCACGTACATATGACCAACACTCGCATCACAGATCCCGAGATACTCGAAAAGCGCTATCCGACGTTGCTGCACCAATTCACTTTGCGCGAGGGCTCTGGTGGTCGAGGCAAGAACCCCGGTGGTGAGGGCGTCGTACGTGAGATCGAGTTCCTTGCACCTGTCAAATGTTCCATCCTTTCAGAACGACGGGTTCATAGACCGTATGGGTTGGAGGGAGGTGAAGATGCCGAGACAGGCCTGAATCAGTGGATTACCACAGATGGTGAGACGGGAGAACCGCGCCATATCAATATTGGCGGTAAAAACACTGTCGACGTCAAAACACATGACCGTGTGGTTATCATGACTGCGGGAGGAGGTGGCTGGGGAGCTGTCGAAGCATGAAAGTGATGGATTTTCGTTGGAGAGCTGACAGAACTAGTGGATTTCTTTCTAAATATGGCGCAAATGGTTTCAACTCAAGCACGCGCCTTAAGTTTTATGTGATCGAATTACCTACGAATTCTCCACACTTTAGTTATGAAGTTGTAACTCACAAGTGCAATATACTGTCTATTGGAATTCTAGAGTAAGAATAAGTGGGCTAAGGAAGAGTATGATAAAAGACCACCAGACAGGACAACGGATAACAATAGATTCCGAAAAGGAGAGGCTGCTTGGAATTTTCATTCCACCACGATGCGACCCTCGAGGCGAGGTAAGATGGCGGACGTCCAAGGAGGCGTGAGTTCCCCTTCCCCTTCTATCTCGTCCAGAACCGTGGGATGGAGGCCCGCATGGCGCATCCACTTTCGAACCACCCGGCGTGCCAGCTGAAGACGATATTCTTCTTCTGCCGAAGACCGAGCAGGCTGTGTCACATAGTTTGTTACAGCGCGAGGCGAGGTGAGAACATCTGGGTCGTCATCCGAATCGGAGTCCATGGCATCGCTGCTATGAATTCCATCTTCGGGATGCGGGGTGGGCCGCTCCACTTCTTTGGGAAAGCGACCGTAATAGTAAGATTGACGGCCAGTTCGACTGAGCGGTGGTCGATCAGTCAATGGATGCTTGGGAGTCTTCTCCGATATAGGAGATGCGAATGCAGAGGGTGGCTTCAGATATCCTTTGCCGTGCAGGCTGCGATGTACTGCGCCCCAGTGGCGATGGAGACTTGGACTCCAGTAACGCCATTTCCCTAGAACCTTTAGGCTCTGGAAATATTGGCGCAGAATCGTGCTTATCAAGACTCCATTCTCTTCGCAAACCAGCTCTTCTACCTCGCCGCCTTCAGATTTAACCAAGAGAGATGAAAACCCATCCTTTCCGCGAGCCATGTATCCACGCGTGGCAACGGTGTACATACGCTGTAAGTCGATGGGTTCGCCCCCGACGCGCGCAAATGTCACTCGTGATCCTGGTGGGCGGTCTGCTTTGAACCCGAATGCGATGTTCGATACCTGGGTAAAGCGGCCTTCAAGAGCCGGAAGGGTACTAACGCCGTTCTCTATGGCTTCCAGTAAAGCCTTGCCATTGAGCCGGAGAAGAACGACCGGGTCTTCAAACGGAAAGCAGTTTAAGAGATCTTTCAATCTTAATATTCCCGGTGAATAGATTTGATCACCACGGATAGTCCCTCCGGCCATCATAGCACAATCGGCATTATGATAGAAGCGCATGAGATCGCAGACGAAATTGCCGAGATTAGACTCACGTTGTCGAACAGTAGAAAACCGGCCATCCAACGCAATCGCTGTATACCCGATAGGTTTATCCAACTTGGATTTGAGACTGGACGTGAGACGGTCGACCATGCTCATCGCTCCAGGGTCCTCAGGGATCGAACGCACAACGTCGCGTCTCACGATGTTGAAGTCCCAGCCAGTTGATTTGTCCGACTTGCGGAAAGCTTCGATGTAGCTCAGCTGTTTGAAATCTGTTCCTGAGCGAAGGACATGGACGCCATTGATGACGTTATGAGCATAATAATGATCGTGTCCACCCAAGATGATATCGACCAGTCCCGGGGGGAGGTTTCTCGCAAGCTTTTCATCATTGGGCTCCCGTTGATGAGAAACTATAATAATAACCTCTGCCCCTTGCTCCCGGAGTTGCGGAGCCAGTTCCTTGGCCGTCTCGGTTGCTGATTTATAAATCAGATTGGGTGGGAGAGAATTGATAGTCCCGAGCCTGAACATCGTTAGCATGCGGAAGAGGGCCCGGGGTCTTCGCTTATACATTCAGCCTTACCACTCTCGCTCTCCAAGTCCAATGACTCCTATCTTGATGCCGTTGGAGGAGGTCAGCATGGTCGTCTTCCCGCAGTTGGCAATAGGAACGCCATCACCCAGAGCCGGGTCCAAGACATTCGCAAGAAGCCACGGGAAATGACATTGGCCGGCCAAATGCCGAAATTGCGCGACTCCAAAGTCAAGGTCATGATTCTGACTGTGTCAGCGGGATTGCCAAGTCCGGAATCCAATTTAGATTCGTGTACTCACTCCCACACAGGCGACGTCCGTCCCAATGGCGTTGAGAAACGGAACCATATGCCTTCCCTTGGTTACAGTGCTTTCAATACTAGGATTGAATGCATCACCCGAGAAGAACGTGAGGATTCCGGGCTGTCCGGCAAACTGCGCGTCGGACCGATAATAGTTCACAAGCGACTGGAATCGAGGTACCCCGCCAATGGGTTCCGCAGATCCAGGTCTAAAAAGCGGGGGGGTCAGCAGGGGAGAAAGGGACCGCACAGCTTCACCGAAAAGAGCTCATACTCTACATGATAGACGTCATTGTAATGGATCAAGCGCAGGTCCGGATGGCCGGTTTGGCCCGAGGCATATACGCCCGAAAGGCCGGCGGATTCGAGTGTTGACATGGAATGCGGAGGCGGGGTTACTCTGATACGAAAAGACGAAAGAGGGTGGGGGTTCAATTGAAGAATGAGTGTACAGAAGAGGAGACGCGGAGGATAGGAAATAGGAGAAAGAATCAACCCAAAGCTCCATACTGGAGGGAATTAATGGAACAACAATTGGATTCGGTCGATCCGGGGCTAATCTAGGTGCCCTAAATTCCAGGCACCCAGGCACAAATACACACAGCCGCAATGCCACAATTCAGGTGTCTACGTTTCCATCCCCAGAAAGGCCGAACGACTCACCGCCACTTAGTCTACAGATTTGAAAAGCGTCTCGTCGATCAAGACAGGGGGGTGGGAGATGGATCATATTGTCCTTGCTAACCCATTCATATCGGACCAAAGAGAAGTTAACCACAGCTATGGCAATCCAATGGAAATCGAAAGTAAACACCGAGCGCCATGCAAAGAGGTATACTCGCAAAAGAGCGAAAAGAAACAAAACAGGCATTGCAAGTCATGAAGGGGGAAAAGGGTGGTCATGATTCTCATAGTTTTTGCTCTGCCAGCGTCCACCGCCGACGCGAGCCAACCTCGCGGTCCTCCAGAGACTGGGCACTTCCCCAGAGTCCTCGTTGAGATTTTGTTCTCTGAGGTTGTTTATTTTTCCAACCAGTGGTATTTACCATATTCACCACAGGCTCTGGGCATGGCGGATCTGGGCTGGTCGGTTGGCTGTCCCTAAAGTTGGGCACCAAGTTATCTGCCTCATCATCTTCGTCAGTAGGGGAGGAGATGGATCCCCAAAGACCGGATGCACCTGAGGGAGATCCTGACGTGACTGGTCGCTGCATGAATGCCCATCCTAGCGCTGGGGCTGGGCCCAGTGAAAGGGAGCTGTGAATGGCGGCCGAGCGGGAGCCAACACGACGATACGTCGAGACCGAAGGCTGGGAGGAAGGCTTGGGGGCTGACGGGGAAGCAAGGGACGTGAGTTGAGACGGGTTAACCCCCGCTCGCAGATGGTCAGTGGATGCGATCAGTGGCATTGCATATTTTCGTGATGTCGAGGTATTGTTTTGCTGGTAGGTAGGATCACTCATTTGTTCCGGACCCTCTTCTACCCCAGGCAAACGGTCTCGAGGCACAGACAAAGTAAGAGATGCAGTCCCAATGTCCAACAAAAGCGGGCGGCCTGCGAGAGAGTTGATCAGAGCGTTGCAGTCTGCGCCATGGGTGACGATAATGAGAACGGTTTGTACGGGTCGACTGTCGTTTTCTGTACTATCCGATCCTGGTACCACGCAGGATGAGCGGGAGTTAGATGGTTTCTCGTACCATTCCAACATTTTTTCAAATCCATCGTTGACACGTTCTTGCATTATGCTCCACTCTTCGCCAAATTCACCCCCATTCCCCCAGGTCGGAGTTCGCATACTATCCCATTGGTAGTCAATCTTGGTGCAGGCATCTCTCGCGTGTGCCACATATCCGGCAGGGATTGGATCCGATGCAGAGACGGCATAGCCCGGTGTCGGGGGCACATACGAGGCGGGGGCTAAGGATTCGAGGTTGGTATCGAGCTGGCTCAACGCCTGTGGGGCTTTACTCGCGGGGAGGGGGCTTTGCGGCGTATTCACAGTGCTCGCCCGCTGGCGCTGGAAGTAATGCGTCGGGGGTGGAGACTGGCTCTGCGCCGCAATTTCTGTCTCGTTCCTGGGGGATGTTGGGTGGGATGGACTCCCCCAACCGCCGGGGAAGTGACCAGATGAAGACCTCGCGCCTTCTCGCACGGTGGGGGTCGTCATGATTTCATCACGACGCAAAAGCTCAGATTTCGCCGAGGCCACCATTCGATCTGACGCAGGCGGGGGGATAATTTGATCAAAATAGTCGGGTGACAGCCACTCGCCCAGAAACGCGTCTACCCGGAGTAACGTGCGCGGGCCCAAATTCCCTGCAGAGTTTGTTGAACGGCCCGTCGAGCTCACTTTATCCACATCATTATCAGCGCGTGCTTGTTTGAGCCCCGCGCTCAGGGCGATAGCGGTTTGGACGCATCGAAGGTAGGGAGAGGTATGGACGATCACATTGTAACGAGGAGATGAATCCGAAGTCAGGGAATCTTGGGGGTCTTCGGTGGCTTTTCCGGCTGAAGGTTTATTGCTCCCAGCTTGCGGTGGATTCCCTGTGAACTCTGAGGCCTCCAACAGGCTAGCAATGCGAACCCCCAGGGCGCGAGACTGAATCCAGCCTCCATATGACAAGGGAGGATCGTAGGGGGTCGGGGAGGTCAGGTGCCAGTTCTTGTCGGCTGCGTCAAGACGAGCGCCATGTCTGTTCAGGTCAGAGGGGGGGCTCTTCTTCTTTAACGGATCCACGTACCTGGCTATGAAGATAATGGGTGGAGCCTCCGCCATGGAGACACGTTCCAAGAGAAAGAAAGGGTGTTATGGGGAGATTGAGCACAGCCACCAGACTCGAAGCCCCTGGTGAAAAGCTCAGAAAAGCATACTGGGCATCGGGGTCACCCCGAGTTACGAGTGAAGGACTTTGTCGCCAAAAAAGAAAGACAAGAAAAGAAAAAAAAAAAGGGACCAGTGCTCGGCCGCGGCAGCTGACGACGCTTAGGTAAGGATACCCCTCCTTTGACATGTGGGATGCGTCAGGATGAGAAGCTGCACAGGCATTGCAAGACTTTAAAAAAAGAAAAAAAAAAAGGAAAATCCAAAAGGACCTGTTGTGGAACGATTCTGCCCTGGAGGACTGCCAGGTGCTGCGAAGAACATATGCTATTTGTAGAGGATGATCCCTCGATGATGCAAGCTGACAGCTTTATCGCGATAAGAAAGTTTGGATTATCTGATTTTATGATCTGATTTGCTTTTGCTGTCTTACGGTGATAACATAATAAGGTTTATTTAGGAGCCAATACTCGCAACTTGCTTCACTTGAGAAAGAACAGTAGCTAGCTGAAATAACGAATCCTCTGCATCCATCGATCGCCCCCACCGGGCACTGTTGTGACAGCCACACAGGCCACGCTACTCCGCTCGTAGATCTACCGCTTCTATCCGACCCTGGCAGCCTTTCGACAAGCCGCATCAGGTATAGCTAGGGTAATATTTCATTCTGGGATTTTTTTATGGAAACTCTACCCGATTTTCTTCCATGGCACAGCTATTATTGGCATACGCTAGGCGCACTGGCGCATTTGATTCCCAGTGAGTCAGAGAGGATTCGAGGATTTGGAGTTCTTCACGGGTTTGGTCAGCAACTTTTGGAGCGCGCGGATTTATAATCCAAGTCGCCCGATCCATGGATCCATGAATATTAAACGTTTAGTAGATACTGAAATTTGATCTAAACTTGAAGGATCTACTACTTGTGCATGTCTCATTTACGCTCCGTTATGGCCGCCCAGACCAAACCTAAGGCTGTGTTCTTTGACTTCATGGGCACTTGCCTGGACTGGCATTCCAGCGCTGTTCAGTCCGCCCCCGCCTCTATTCCAAAAGATGAGGCGTCCAAACTCGCCCTGCAATGGCGCCAGCAGTATTTTGACGAAAACGAAGAGCGGATTCGCCTAAATCTCGCCCCCGAGGACATCGACCAAACTCTCTCCCGGGCGATGGACAAGGTCTTGGCGCAAAAGTTCCCGCATTTACAATCTCATCTGGGCCAAGCGGAGAAAAGCCATATGATTGTGAAATGGCATTCCCAGTTCGCATGGCCCGAGGTGCCCCAGGCGATCCAATCAATCAGAGAGGATCTGGGGCTTGAGGTGTTCGTTCACGCCAATGGAACTACGCGTCTCCAGTTGGACCTGATACGCTCGTCCGGGCTGAAGTTCAATATGCTATTCTCAAGTCAATTACTCGGGCTCTACAAACCGAGCTTAGACGCATATCGTAAAGCACTGGAGTTCATCCAGAGAAAGCCCGAAGAGGTAGTGATGGTGGCTGCGCACGCATATGACCTACGGGGCGCAAAACAAGTTGGGATGAAGACCATTTACATCCACCGCTGGACGGACGATATCAATGAAGACATGGATAAGGTACGGGGTGAGTTTGATGTTTTCTTGGAGAATATGGAAGATCTACCCCGGGTTATTGCGAATCTGTAGAGATCCGGCATGCTAGCCAAATAGTATATACTAGTGTAAGATTGAGATCTTCCTTCCCGCTGATCTGCTATTTTGTTGACTAGCATTCGTCGGAAATCCGATCAGCTGAATTGTTCAAATTGTTTTGATCATGTCAAGTGAGGACGTCATGCAGGAGTGGTTCGCCCCTTGGATGTCCCTCGGTGCTCATCGCCACCATCAAGGGCTGAGGTTATACAGTTGCCTTTACCCCTAGAACAGCAACTCATGCTCGTGATTTCCCTTTACAGGGCCTGTCTATGGTAGCTTGCGTTATAAGGAGACAGGTTTTTGGTTTGCTCTTCCTTTCAAGTTATACTAGGAACTTTCTGCACTCTACATATTCTCTTTCCTCCAGCCCACTGTGATGACACTCATCCTAGACTACTAGCACTGATATGACATGATCACCCCGGAGCTTTGGAGCCCGATTTAGTCCTTCTTCTGTCTCAATCGTCTACCTGGACCTCTATATCACGTTTCCTTGGCGTATGCTAATGGAAGCACGCTGTCATTTGTGAGTCCACGTTTACCCGTCATCGGGTCAAGGGATATATTCGAGTTGCAAAGAATGTCGATGCCGTCAAGGATAAAATCACACGGCCCCTACATGCCTTTGACATCATTTAATCCTCTTAAATTGCGTTTCAAGTTCAAGACGTCTGGGGATACAGGCAATATTGTCTCTTCCTTACGAAAGGTTGATGTAATACCTACGGGTGAATATCTAGGATCACTATTTCGACAGAGACTATATTAACCCTGAAGTTTCCGCGGATTTCAGCGTGGAATCAGCGACCACCAAGAAACCAAAGATTCCAATTATCTCCGAAAGCAAGATTATCATTCAGAACTGTGATCCACCATGCGCGTCGAATACATCTGGGCTTTGCTCATTGCAACCACTGTTGCCATGCCTCGAGGCACAATTCAGCAGGTAAGATTATCCACTCCGAATCACGGCCCAAAGTCAAATATTCGAGGACTGACTCAAAATTTCAGCATCAGCAGGTACGTAGAGTGCTCCAGGAATAAAAGTAGTTGGTAGCTTACCCCATCACATCAGATTGATCACCCTGCGTCCTCTTCGACGTCGGCGCTGATGAAGAGATCAACTCCTACCTCCAACGCGACACCCACTTCTTCCGCATCCATGGGAGCTCCGAGTTCCACTGGTATGAAACCCGGGAAAATCATGATGCCGTAAGACTGATCTCCAAGTGGAAAATGGATTGGGGTCTGCGGCTTACAAGCAAGCAGGTTTTGACCGACTAGTATGAGTTTACGACACCAAGAGATATCTCCTGTTTAGTGTGAATTTTTGAGAAGAAGCAGACGAAGGAGCTGACTGTGTACCTACATTGCTTGAAGTTCAAATTGCAAGTCTTAATCTTTTTGAATATGCTTTAAACCGTATTATTTCATCCTGTTGCCTGAGTTATGACCCTGTGTCCCCAGAAAGAGACGCCCATGTGTTCGAAACATTCAGACAACTTCAACATGTTCGTCCTGAGCCGTCTTTTTCGGGATAGTGGGAAGTGTTTGAGCTTGTACGGAGAGTCGAGTATGAGGAGTGCCACGATGTCCGGTCCAAACCGCGAGTTCTCGTACAAAGCGGAGCGGCCGTTTAACTGCGGGCCTCTCGGAAGGAGGGAAAAGATTGGTTGACCTCAAAAGAGGGGAGAGAGACCGGCCCTCTGCTGAGACCTGCTAGGTAATGATATGTGGGTTTTGCATCTGTTCTTTTCCGAGGCAAGGAATGCACTGGTAGGATAGGGCCCGCTGGACCGAGAGCGGTTCACTTTATTGAAACAGTATACTACAGAGGGTCCCTAGTACTCGATTTTGAATCGGGGCAGCAATCGTATCAAATGTGGCTTCGTCACGCGTCACGCATATCCGAGTCCTGGTACCTTAAGGAGCGGTGCCAGTGACTCATGCCATGCCGACGGGCTTTGCGCCAGAAAGATTCACAACGCGACCCCCTCCACCTCCGCCGCCCCCCCGCCGTGGGGCGCCATTCGCAGAAGGTGGAGGAGGCTGAACCCATCCAGGAACGCGATCGTCACCACTCTCGTGTTCCAGAATAGTTTGCGATACATTCGGGAACCCAGTTGGCAATGCTCCTCGCAGTCGAGCTCCAGGAATAGCAAACCGGGGGTTGCTGTGGGTCAGGTATCCACGCAGCAGCCTTGGAACAGCAACGATGCCATGATCGATTCCAACTCTTGCATCAACAGAGTAGGTTGCATCTCTTTAAGCCCATATTCCGCGTACGGGTTCATTTGGTACCCGGTATAGTCCAAGTCTGGGACAGCTTCGATCAGGACATTTTCCGGATTCTGGTGCCATCCACCCTCCTCGTCGAAAACCCCGGCGGGTGCGAGATAGTCGCCAAATTCTTTCAGCATTCCAAAGTCTGGGCCAGACGGGTTGATGGATCGTGCAGTATCCAGGCCTGCGAACTCGGGGTGGAAGGGTAAAGAAATGGTCTGTGACCCGAAAAAGATCGAATCGGGATGTGGTTCGCCGTATCCATTGGGGGTTGAGTCCTTGTGTCGAGTCTGAAGCCACCGGGTGGCCACCGCTAGTTTCTCAAGATACAGATATGGAGGAGGCCCACGCTGCGCCTGTGCTTGTGGATCCCCGTGAAACCCTGCGTGAACGAAGACTTTGCGGCAAAGCGACCGCCAGACTAGAATCTCGCACCGATTTCGAAGAGTGAGTAGGAGGCCTTTCTTTGCAAACCATTGTGCGGTAGGTGAGCTAAAGTCAAGATGCTTCCGAAATTCCAGATAGTCCCCGCGCACAATCAATCGACATAATGGCTCAAAGTGCTGCCCTAAGCCTTCTGCCTCGGGCTTATGCAGAAGACGTTGGGAAGGAAAGCGGCCCATCACGATATTGCAAGGAATAAGATATGTGAGGATCAACCTTTTCTGGCTGAAAGCTTGTCGGTGACATTGGTTGTATGAAGCTTGTAGAGCAATCTTTGCGAAGTAAAACATATTGTTCGCAAACAGATAGCGGCCCAGGTAGTAGAGATAGGTGACTCGTTGGGAAGCCGGGAAATATTCTAAAGGTGGTGATTGAGCGCTGATACTGGCGAACATTTGTTCGGCGTTGCGCAATTTCCCGCACTGGACCAGGAGTTAGAACATTGAGTCTGAATCACAATGGAGGAAAAGATCATACCTGGAACAGAAGCTTGAGGCATAGGTTCGCCATCAGATAAATGCCCTTTCGCTTGCCCTCCGGTCTGGCATTTCGGCCTGTAGCGCCGCTGCGATCGGTCAAGCATTTGATGAAAGCCTCGCGGACAACATTGGCGGATTTCTCTACCAAAGTGACCTTTTCCATGCTAGCATCGCTGTCCGTACCCTCCTTCCGCAGCACATGGGCGATTAGTTCGGGTCGACGGTCTAATCCCATGGCCAATCTTGCCAGCACTTTAGAGAGGTAAAGGACGGTTTCTAGGACGACAACACCATTCTGGCTGTCACCCAGGGCGAGAACACATTGACTGGAAGCAAAATTGACATGTTAGAGGTGCCATTGCGAAGCGGAGCTTATTTGAATGGGGCGTGGGGTGCGAAGACTCACTTCAACAAGGCTCTGAGAAGGTTGTATGTCTCGAGTAAATTGTCGACATTCACATCGCGCAGAAAGGTAAAATACATCCTCATGAATGAGGGAAAGGCTGTCCATGACGAACCACCCTTGGTTTTGGGGACCAACGGCTCACATCGTCGCTGCAGTTCAGTGTCACTCTGTGGACCGGGCGGGTATTGCTGGTGCAATTCTTGAATCATGCGCTCATAGGTCGGAGGCAATGGCGGCTCAATCTGTAAGAAGTCTTGTAGCTGCGCGCCATTGCGGTCTCGAACCAGATTAGCGATGCTGGCAAGGAATTCGTCCAAGATGGGGGTTTGTCCTGTCATACTGATGGACACAGGGGAAAGGACAATGGCGCCCGACGGTGCGCGTAAGAAACAGACGACTATGTCAAATTTGCAGAAGAAGCGAACATGATCACCGCTCCTGAAAGAATCCACCCATTGAATACACCCCTCGTGATCTCGGAAAAAGGCTGACGCGCGGAGTCGCGGAGTGAATGTTGCCCAGACAAGCTTCGGGCAGAACCCGAAGCGGTACTCACCGCCCACGCCTTGGGGTTTGAAGCTCTAATCTTACACAGAGCTTGCACTCGGGCCCTTATCAGTCATTTTTAGGGTTATCTCGACAAATACGGAGTCCTCCGGAGAGGATGCAATGTCGAAAGTGGGTATCTAATTGGTGAAGTCATAGTTACACCCCGCATGATGTGCTGGACTTCGACGCCCTGCGACTACACTCAGCGGCAAGCCTACGGACTGTTACAGCGTACTAATCTTTGAAGCAGATAGGAGAGCCCAAGGTCTGAGATTGGCTGGCGGACTTCTACCTTGAGACGCCGTGCATATTGGACAAGTCGGGTTGATTGCTAACGGGGAGGCTCCACTTAAGTCCACTCTGTCCACTTGCAGGGCCAAGTTTCATGTATTCTATCTATAGAAGCCCAGGCAAATTAATTAACTCTACAGCACACCATGCAGCTGTCACATGAAATCTCGAGGGCATTGAGCTATTAGCTGTCCCTTGTTAACTTTGCAGATCTTGCAATTTGCTGCGAAGCTAGTCCACTAGAGCTCGGATTGAGCTCAAGCTCCGACTGGTAATCTTACTGCTCGCGACACAGTACAAGCTCGCGGGGTTCCACGATTGTACCGAGATATCATAGGCAATGGGGCCGAGCATCTAAGCAGTAAAACGAGGTATAGGGTCAACAAGACAAGGAAATGATAAGGGTGTCAACAGCAAAACCTGTAGTTACTTGGTGCGCCATCGGATGATGTCATGGCGCTGTCAAGCCAAGGATCCAAAGCTTCCCGCCTGGCAAACCGAGAACTTGCTTGATTGAACACACCACGATCACATGGAAAACACCTCTTCAGCACGAATGGTGTTCTGCTCCACTGGTCACGTCACTAACCCAGCATTTTCTTCTATAAAGTCAATGGCAATTCTCGAGTGATTATTTCTTCCACATTCCTTCTAGGCTACTTCGAGGCTTCTTTCTCGGCGTCATTTGAACGCCATGGCATCAGCCAGATCATCTATCGCTGCCTTCATTCGGCATCCAATTGTCCAAACCTTCACCCTTTTCTATCTGTTCATCCAGGAGGTGCTTCGGTATATCTTCTCCCCGGTGCCACCCCCGCCATCGGCAAACCGCCCGGATAAGCCCAAGAAGAGGGTTGCTGTCATCGGTGCCGGAGTGACCGGTATCTCGTCGGCCGCCCATTGTGTCGGTCATGGCTTTGATGTGCAGGTTTTTGAGTCTCGGTCTCGAGAGAAGGGACTTGGAGGCATCTGGAGTGTATGTGAATGCGACCAATTACTTCCGCTCAAGCGTAACGCCCTTGCTAATCGGCCTCTAGAGAGTCAACTCCACCTCCGCCCTTCAGGTGCACAGCTTGATGTACCGATTTCACCCCTCTGTTCACTACGATAGTGCCTATCCTAGCCAGCAGCAGATCAAAGAACAGGTTCTTGCCCTCTGGAAACGATACGATCTCGAAGATCGCACGGTATTCGACACCCCAGTGACATCTGTCAAAAAGACGAAGGATGGGAAATGGATCATCAATGATGACGAAGGCCAGTACGGCCGTTTTGACGGTATCCTCGCTGCAGTGGGGGTTTGCGGAGATCCGAAGATGCCCACATTGCCCGACCAAGAAAGGTTCAAGGGGCAAATCTATCATTCCTCCAACCTCGACGGCAAGGATGCTAAAGGGAAGAAAGTACTCATCGTTGGTGGTGGTGCCAGCGCTATTGAAGCGTTGGAGTTTGCTGTCAAGTCTGGTGCAGCCGAGATCGATGTCCTGGCACGTTCCGAGAAGTGGGTAATCCCGCGAAATATCCTGGTTCAATCTTTACTGGCGTTCAATATTTTCGGTCAAGAGACGCCGCTCTCGTGGATTCCAGAGTGGCTTTTGCGCAAGTTCTTCTATCGCGACCTACAGGACATTTCCCCGGCTGGTGACGGTATCTTTACCGAAACTCCTATGGCCAACTCTGACCTCTTTCACCAAATTCGCAAGGGCAAAGCTCATTGGCTTCGAGGCGACATCGTCTCGGTCGAGGAGGAGGGCATCCTGTTCAACCATCGGGACCAGGGTGTTCCCAAGGGAGGACCTGGTCGAGAGGGACTAGTGAAGGGAGACATCATTGTCATGGCGACCGGATTCAAGCGCCCCTCTTTGACTTTCCTGCCGGACGAAGTGTTCGAAGAGCCTTATGGGCCTCCCAACTGGTACTTACAGGTCTTCCCCCCCAAGTATCCCGACATCTGCGCCAACAACAGCACTTATGTTGATGCGATCGGAACTGTGGGCAACATGCACATTGGAATTTACACGCGCTTCCTCATCATGTTTCTTTCTGACCCATTAACCCGCCCCACTGAGGATCGGATGAAGACTTGGATCGATTTTACTCGGTTTATGAAGCGGTTTTCGCCTACCAAAGCTTTTAACTTCTTCACGTATGCTGAGCTCATTTACTGGTATGTGTTCTGCTTAGCGGTCAACCCATTCCGGTGGAAGTGGGCTCTCTTTGTCTTCTTCGGAATTGGGCGCTCTATACCTTTGGCGTTTGTTGAGCAGGAGGCCAAGTTCCGGCAGCAGTTGCGCAAGGAGCGAAAAAAACAATTAAGTTTGGGTGGGAAATATGGAACGGCCAAGTGCCGAGACTCACAATTAGCATCGCAATAGAATGACATTCAGAAGATCATTCGTCCTCTCGGTACGAGTTGAAACACAGAATAATTCCAAGTACTGCGTTATTGATATCTTTGCAAATAGAAACGACCAGAATAAGATAATAAGAAACGATCCCATGCTCAACTCTGCTTAATCTCATGAATCTTCAGGTCCATATCGTAAGCCACATTTCCTTTCGCAATCCAGCCAGGGAGATACCCATTCTCCTCTAGCCATAACATGGGCCAGAGGAAGAAAGAACCCAGAACACAGAACAGGGTCGCGATCAGATGCCAGCCCAGTACAAGCCAATAGCCAACGTGCGGGAGGATAAATTTCACAAACTCCGAGGTCTGATAGAGGTCTTCCTGCTGCGTAATGTAGTACAGAGTATCGACCCCGTCAGTGCGATTCTCCCCCTGGCGGGTTTGGTGGTAAGATCCAGGACCGTGGTCAGAGTCACCGGTGCGACATGGAATGGCACAACCCAAATGGAAAATATTTGAGACATGTGGACGTATAGCTTCAGGTTTTTTTCGTCAAAAGCTTTGGTTGCGGTTAGAAAGTTGGTTGATTCTGAAGGGCACTGGAGGGGATCTCACCCGTCGAATGTATTTCTATCTCGACTCGTGGTGACATGCATTTGTACCACTGGAAAATCTTGGTGATGTACCAGCGGCTTCCTTCGAAATGGGGCACACGGCAGAAAGGGTGGATGAATGCTGCATCCTGTGTGAAAAAGCGCTCAATCGCCTTTTCTTGCAAGGAAGGGACGCCCTGCGTTAGGAGACGGATAGCGGCGGGGATCTCGAGGACTAGGGTAGTCTCAATTAGGTGCTGGAGGTCAAAGGAACGGGCAATTGCTTACCTGGATTCTCCATGGTATGTAGTAATAAGTTTTAAGGGGCAGATAGGGGGGAGAATGGGTTGAAACGAAATAAAAAGCCATGATACCGACCTGGAAGCTGTCAAACTACCAGTTGATTTCCTGCTTCAAGCGATGACATCACGGACATGTGAAGAGGGGAGTGTGGCTTACACCACTGAAATTATTGAATAGTTATTTACTATTTTTGAACATTCTGGCATTATTATACTTCAGCGTGGACCAGGATCTTCCTTATGCGTTATTTCTCGCCTCGCTTTTTTTTTTCGGTGTTGGGCTCTCTTCGTGCAAATCCTACTACAGTATTATACACCATCATACCCTCAGATGTCCGGAACGCTCTACACCAGCCCGTCTGCTGCCGGATCGCAGAAACCATCCATCCGTGGTATTTCGTAGTATGTCGTAGACAGCTTCAGCAAATGAGTCCGTGAAGTTTTCCGTCATCGCCGCCTAGGTGCTTCGTGCTGGTACTAGTATACAATTGAATAAAGTGCCGACCCATTCCTCGCCCTAGAACTCGTGCAGTTATCACTACGAGTATACGAGTGCGCAGTATCCAATTTTTGACCAATTCAGGCGCGGGGAACCGTATTGATGCGGCGCACTATATAGCTCGATCATCGTTTCCAGCTCTCTACCTTCCGTCGCCGCTTGTCGAAAATTTCACCCATGCCTACACCATCGCTGCGTTGTCCGTCCTCATTCTTTCTCTTTCTGCTCTTTTCCAGTGCGACCCCGCCGGTTCGCCCTCGGCGAGTCAGCTGTTCAATACGGTCGGCACCTTCGCCTAAGGAGCGCCACTCATCACCTGCATAGGTGCTTTGAGGCCCGCGACCGCGGCGCTTAGCCATTTCCTTCTTTGTCTCTTTGGGGAGTCGGACGAAGTTGGTTTCCTCGTACTTGGCTCGTTCGGCCTCGTACTCTCGATCCTTCTTGGTTTTCGTCTCTCGGCCACCTGCCACGATAGTGCTACCGATGCTGGGCTCTGCCATCGGAGCAGAGGACATCTCAGCACTCACGAACTCGTCAATCACATTAGAGCGACGGGGCCGGCGATCGACACGCTCTCTACTATCTGTTGTGGGTAGAGCCGTAGGCATAATCCGTGGTGGGCGGTAGATGCCATCGCTGGGCTCGGTTTTGCTGGATAGAGATTTGGCTTGTTTAGGCTCGACCTTGGTTTTCGAGAATGCCGAGACATTAGGGCGATAGGCCATTTCGTCCAGATCTTCTTCGTCTTCGTCACTACCACTTTCGTCATCCTCATCCTCCTCCGAGGACGCATCTTCATCGCCCGAGTCCTTGGCTTTGCTGGCCTTGGACTTCTTCGACTGAGCCAGGCGCTCCATCCGTTCACCGTCTTCGGCTGCCTTGATGACTTTGTCGATTTGGTACTTGAGACGAGTCTCGAGGGGACGCACACCCCGATCGAGGAAGACGCGGAGTTCGGTCAACTTTTTCACTGCTCCATCCTTCAGGTTTTCGTCGACAGCATCCTCTGGTGACGTTTCCTTGCGAGATGACTTTTGTCGGAGCTGAAATATGATTAAAAAGACGAGATTTTGGAGGTATGAAAGGAGGATTTCGTTCTTCGTATCGAGGAGGGAGATGCCGTCCTGCGGCGGTTGAATGGAGACCTCGGAGGGCGCATTTTTAGAGGAGGCCGGTAGAGATGAAGCGGCGCTGGTCAGACATGACGTGAGGCTCTCAAGAAGAGTCGCCAGACTCTTCGGGTGTGACTCTGCCATGTGTGGGATGGGGATAATTGGAGAGAGCGATCTGGTCAGCGAGAATTTTCCCTCTTTCCTTTTCCCGTTTTTCTTCTTTTTTTTTTTGGCTATCTTATCGGTCAGGAACGGATCACGTGATAGGCAGCCCTTGCCAGCGTCATGGACGGTTAGATTCAGCCGCGTGTTCTTTCTGGATTCCAGTCTTTGACCCTCCCCAACAGGCACATTGGACGCCCAGAATTCCCTGTGCTTCCAATTGTATATGTCCTGGATGTTCTCAATTCCTTCTCTCTCCCTCCTCGACCTCTTCCCCTTGAGAAATCAGAAACTCTATCCGGAGGCGCATGCGGGTCTAAGCAACTAGGAAGCCCGGTATCTCTTCACGCCATGCGGTTTACCGACCGAGCCACCCTCTTAGCCTCGGCCGTTATATCAATATCCTCCTTCTCCACAGCATTCTACCTTCCCGGTGTCGCCCCATCTTCCTACGACGAGGGCCAAAATGTCCCGCTTTTCGTGAATCATCTCACTCCCAGTTTCTCGCGTGATGATCAACTCCACTCCGTCTTTGCCTATGACTACTATCACCCCCATTTTCAGTTCTGCCAGCCGGAAGGTGGCCCGAAAGATATCCGGGAGTCGCTGGGGAGTATCTTATTCGGAGATCGAATCCAGACCTCTGCGTTAGAGCTTCATATGGCCCAAAACCAGTCATGTAAGGCGATTTGCAAAGAGGCAACCTTTGACGCTCGAAGCGCAATCTTCACCAATCGGCGGATCTCGCAAGGGTATAATATTAATTGGCTGGTCGACGGGCTGCCTGCAGCGCAGTTGAATCGGGATTCGAACACTCAGACCGAATTCTACAGCCCTGGATTTGCGCTAGGGTATTTGGATGACGGTGGACGCGCCATCTTGAACAACCACTTCGACATTCTGATTGACTATCATCGAGTGGGGCATGGCGCCAAGGAGAAGCTTCGGGTGGTCGGGGTGCTTGTCCAGCCCGAATCGCGAGCGGATGCTCGCCTCCTGGAGGATGGAACGACCGAGTGCGGCACTCGGGGCAATGCTGTGTTACTGAACGAGGAGGGTAGCACGGCCGTCACTTGGACCTATAGCGTCTACTGGCGAGAGTCCCCCACTGCTTGGGCAACTCGTTGGGACAAGTATCTTCATGTGTACGATCCCAAGATTCATTGGTTCTCTCTTATCAACTCTGCGGTCTTCGTGGTCTTCCTCGTGGGCATGGTGAGCATGATTCTTGTGCGCGCTCTCAGGAAAGACATTGCTCGGTACAACCGATTGGATACATTTAACCTGGAAGATTTGGATGGCACATCTGCTGCGGTTGAGGATGGAATTCAGGAGGACTCAGGCTGGAAGCTGGTTCACGGCGATGTATTCCGTTCCCCCAAGGCACCACTTTTGTTGAGTGTCCTTCTCGGTAACGGTGCTCAGCTCTTCATGATGACCGGTGTGACAGTGGGTAAGTTTTGGCGATTCCGTCCGCACTTCTTTCTAATTTGCACCAGCTAACGTCTGCATCCTAGTGTTTGCACTTCTCGGCTTCCTTCCCCCGCTAACCGCGGCTTCTTGGCCACTGCGATTCTCCTTAATCTCCGCCCTGTTCGGTGCGGTTGGAGGATATGTTTCGGCCCGCGTTTACAAGAGCTTTGGCGGCGAAGCGTGGAGGCGCAACATCGTGATGACTCCGTTGTTGATTCCCGGCGTCATTTTCGCCACTTTCTTCCTGCTGAACCTATTTGTATGGGCCAAAGGTTCCAGCGGTGCTGTTCCATTCGGTACTATGCTGGCCCTTGTTCTCATCTGGTTCGTCATCAGCGTGCCTTTGAGTGTGGCGGGAAGCTGGTTTGGCTTCAGGCAACCGGTAAGAAGATTCTCTATACAATGAAATTGGGCATCACTAACTCCGGTGCATTCAGGCTATTGAGGGTCCTACCAAAACTAACCAGATCCCCCGTCAAGTGCCCCCCATGACAGGCAGCCTCCGCACCATCCCCTCCATCTTGTTGACCGGCATCTTGCCTTTCGGTGCTATCTTTGTTGAACTGTACTTCATCATGACCTCACTTTGGACCAGCAAGATCTACTACATGTTCGGGTTCCTATTTCTGTGCTACGGCCTGATGATCATTACGTCGGCAGCGACCACCGTCCTGCTGGTCTACTTCCTCCTTTGCGCCGAGAACTACCGGTGGCACTGGCGAGCATTTGCAGGTGCTGGTATGACAGGCGGGTATGTCTTCGTGAATGCGCTGATCTTCTGGGCCACGAGAGTGAGCTTCGGTGGATTGACCGGTGCTGTGCTTTACGTGGGATACTCCGCCCTAATCGGCTTCATCGTGTTCATCCTGACTGGTATGTACATACACTTAATTGCCGCGTCTTGGGAGTGCAGCGCTAATTCTGTTGTCCCGCAGGCTCTATTGGCTTCTTTGCCAGCTGGGCATTCGTTCAGCGTATCTACGGATCTATCAAGGTGGATTGATCTGTTCCTGGAGTTCTGGGTGCTTCTTCCCGCCATCGGTTGGGCAGAAGATGATCCGAGTGTTTCCAGCTGCCCCGTCTCTATCCCGTCCTTTTTTATCGTTTTTTCCCATGTGTTGATAAGCTTCGGGTGCATTGTTCGGCGAGATAGATTGATTTTTGATTCTGCCATCATGAATATTTCCCTCCGAGGATCTTGCGGGGATCAAACCCCCCCTTGTGTATATAATGAATTTGTCACTTTGTCTCCAATAAGATTAATCGGTGGACACTCGAGACACGCCAAGCCCGGCTGACAGTCTCGACCAGCCCACCTTTCGCCGGCTTTCCATGTCTCTCTCTAGTTCTCTCGTTAAGACTCTTCTGAATAATCTTTAAGTAAGAGTCCACCCCCCACATTTCCTCTTTTCTCGTTTATCGCGGAGTTACGCCATTCCTGGAAACTGACCGCCGAGCACAGCCACACTTACGTCTCCCCTCGTTATACCCCGCGCCGGCCACTCTTTCTTTGGTCGAAAGCTACCCTGCCGATCGTCTTTTTGAAGTGAACGGGATCCCAACGATCCAGGGCCTCTGATCATGGGAAAGTCGTAAGTGCTGCTCCCTTCGCGGGTCACGGGGACCTCGGGCGCCAAAGGCCCTGGGATCTCCGGATGCCCGCGAAGTTTCAAGGGATGAGCTGCAAGGCCGGCCAGCGCTCTCCGCTACGTGCCCGGATATTAACCGGAAATTACCAGACAATCGAAATTATCACCCTCCCAGCTCGATGAGCTCCAGCGAGCAACCCATTTCGACAAGAAGGAGCTCCAGCAATGGTACAAAGGTATGTCCGGAGGATCGGACGTTAGCTTCGGAGGGAACCCATCATCGCTCCAATCGTTCCTTGTCTCCGGCCACAGGAAGGGACCAAGGAGATGGGGACACAGTGTGTAAGAGGACGATCAGATGGGCTAACTGCGCTTGCCCGTATTAGGCTTCCTGAAGGACTGCCCGTCCGGCACGTTGACCAAGGAGGAGTTTCAGAAAATCTACCGGCAATTCTTCCCCTTCGGCGACCCTTCCTCGTTCGCGAACTATGTGTTCCGGGTGTTCGATTCAGATAACAGCGGCATGATCGATTTCAAGGAGTTCATCTGCGCGCTATCGGTGACGTCGCGAGGCAAGATGGAGGACAAACTGGACTGGGCGTTCCAATTGTACGATATCGACGGCGACGGAAAGATTACCTACGACGAGATGCTGGCCATTGTCGAGGCGATTTACAAAATGGTGTGTTTCTGGCCCCGTTTTCCCCAGTCGGGTTTCTCCCCCCCAGCTCACGGATTTCCAGGTGGGATCAATGGTCAAATTGCCCGAAGACGAAGACACGCCGGAGAAGCGAGTGGGCAAGATCTTCCGCATGATGGACAAGGATGAAAATGGGAGTTTAGATCTAGAAGAGTTCAAGGAGGGAAGCAAGCGGGACGAGACGATCGTGAGTGCTCTGTCGCTCTACGACGGACTGGTATAGGGGAATTGGGGTGAGTCTGGCGCATGTGGTTTTGTCCTCTGGTCTCTCTATTCTTCTGTAGGATTCTCAAGGTTTGATTTGTTCTTTGGCCCTACTCATCATTTGTGCCCTCCTGTTTTTCTGTACATAGGCCTTCTCCCCGGATACCAAAGCCACGAAGTAAATGTATACGAGATATACGAGTGATCCGATCGAATCAGTCCGTAGAGAATCGAGAACCGCCGCACCCCACCGCCAATCGCTTCTTCTTTCTGATCCGCGTCAAAACTCAACTTTCTCTCTGCTCATGCCGATTCATCCGAGAGCCTCTTGGGGACTTGACCATTATGGTCCCGCCCCGCCGCTGTGATCGATGCTCTTTCTCTCAGGTGGCTATTGGTGATCCACCGGGGTGGTCGCTGCCATTGGGTGTCTCTCCAGTCTTTGCTATGCAGTGGACCCCCGCCTCTGGTCCGATTCTATTCTGTACCTAACTGGTTCCAGTGCCAGGTGTGATGGCATTTCATGTGGCCAGAAGGCCCGCCTTTCCTGCCGGTCTAAGCCCTCCGATGCACATAGACCTGCGCTAGTGCAACGTTCTAGATCCGACCCGGCCTCCTCGGTCGTCTCGGAATGTCCGATCTTTTCCTCCGAGTGGCGCGCAGTGACGCACGATGGTACACTCCATCAGGACGTCACGCCGTCACTGGTAGCCAAGGCGGCTCGTCTACCGCGGATATAGCTCTACACGCACTTCGTGCTATCGGCTTTTCCCCTGCTATTTCAAGGCTATGGAGAACCGTTGCGCGCTGGAAAGACACCTCGCGCCAGCTTGATTGACCCAATGCCTCATCATTCCTTCGATGGGTCTTCAAAGCTATCCTCTAGTATTCTTCTCAACTACATAATTACTCTCCTAATCCAGCGTGGCGATCCGTTGCCGAGGTAGAACACCGCGTGATTACATACCGAATGCGAGCGGCATCATCTCATGATCACTGACAACTCAGCTCTACTACCGCTTCCTAGGTTACTGGCGCCACAGCGTTTGATGATTCGATCGCAGGCTATATCTGGGATATGGATGGACCAGATCGCTCTCACCATGGGCATGGCAGGCGTTCGAATCAGCCTCGTTGATGGATCTTGAGTATACAATTGTCGACATGTCTCTGGTCTGACGTCTACTATGTGATGACACCCCGTCTCAACGACGATCAAGTCGCTTACCGTCCGGTCCAGGTTGACTTGTGTGTCGAGTGATGCCCCAAAATAGAATACATTTAACCAATCATTAGAATTTCGGGCTTCCTCCTTGTAAAATTGAAGTTGTTCAAAAACTATGGTCTCCCCTTCTCTCTCCTGGACCCTTTAAGACTTCGGCCAATGCCATATATGCGGTTTACGGTTCTATTGAGAAGCAAAGAGCTGCGCCTCAGTGCAACATGGGGTAAGGTAAGCCCGGGGTTTCTTGTCGTCTCTCCTGTCTCCCAGGATCCCCCTTTTCGAAGACAATTCGGGGGAAGTTGAGGAAGTCGGATGTGGTCTATCTTGGAGATGATCGCCCACGTGTAACCTCATATCAGGGGCAAGAGCCTCCTTTTGGGGAGTAAGGGTCCGTCCGGCTTTGGAACCATTATTCTAGGCTTTACTCTCTGAATTCCTGGAGCGAGCATGAAGTCTTCTGCTCTGCTTGCCGCGAGGGTCTCTGAGTCCAAGAATGGAGCACGCATAAAGAATATAGCTCGAATGTTTTTAAGGTCTAGAAATCCGATGCTTCCCCCATCCAAGCAATCAGATGCCTACATGTCGTCGTCGTCGGGATCATAAAGATCAAGATCGAGAGTTGCTTTTGGCGGTGGCCTTGGCGCAGACGCTCGGGGTGCGGGCGCCCGGGCTATATCAGAGCCCGCTTGAGCTGCGGCATTGGCAGACTGCTCTTGCCTTGCGTCCGCTGCAGGCGCTGGAGCAACCGGCTCTGCCGCGCCAAGGCCTTCCGCTTCACGGATTAATCGATCGACTTCTTTGTCAAGGTCTTGGCCTGCCGCCAATTGCACCTGGCCCATCAGACCCATGCGGATCCGATCCTCCATGGGATATGGTAGCATGTAGACTTCGCGGGTGCTGTTTGCGGAGTCGTCCAGCCATTGTGTCGCGCTCTTGGTCACCGTTGCTACCGGCTCAGCTCCATTATTTGCCTCTCCGTTTAAATCAGGGACGGCGGTCTCTTGGCTTTTCTGAGCAGCAATTCCATTCGCGGCGTCAGCAGCGGCCTCGTGGTTATATTTGCTGATCCGGCGAGCGAAGTCCAATAGGAGCCGATAGTCGATTTCTTTCCGGGGCTTGATTCCTGCGTTGCTGGTCCCCTCTTCTATTGAATCCCGATCACTGTCACTGTCGTCGCCATAGGCTGATTGGATCCCTTTATCGAACTCCTCGATTGATTTGACAATATCTTTCACTCGGCGCTCCAGTCGCTCTGCTTCTGCGCGAAGACGAAGAATCGTGGCATGGTTCTCTTGGTGGAGCCGGAGGGTGTCGATGGAAGTAGATAGTGTGTCGTCCACTTCCAATAAAGCTGCTGCTGCAGCTGGGGCTCCCGCCGCAGCAGGCGCAGTAGTGATGGTGGTCAGGAGCGCATTGAGCTTCGATTCGACGTTTGAGAGGGATGATTGAAACGCGGCGTTCATTTTGGTCGATTTTCGCTCCAGCTGCTTAAAGAGAGCAAGCAATCAGATAGGGTCGCGCGAGGAAACCGGGCTTGGGTCCGTGGAATGCAACTTGACGAGGTGAAGGAGCGACCACTTTCCACAAGATGCACTGGAGAGCTTTGAGCTTCCAGCTCCGGGTGGCTTCGAAGCAAACAACTGTGGGGAACTCATCACGTGATCACGGCCCAAGCTCTGTGCATGCCCCAATCATCCCCACGTCACTAGGATTCGCCTGACCGTGTTGGATTGTATCGGTTAACGGAGCTGTGAATGTATTACTGGGCTCTCGTAGGTGGCTTGGAACTTACAAGATCTAAGATCAGTATTTCTACTTTCCGAGTGTCTTCGTTGGAGGTTACATTGTCTGAACTATATCTCAAGCTACAAAAAGATTTTCAGTTCCCTACAAATCCAAGCATCAAGATTGAAGTCACCACTGGAACCTCTCGCTCGACGAGAAGTCTGAAATACTGCTGGGAAGAAAATCACCCCGAGCGATGGACCGTGTGTTCCGATTGAGTGGCGTCGATGGATAACCCCCGGTTAATGTCTTCCGGAGCGGGGGATCTTCACTGGGGAAACCCCACTGCATCTCCAGGACCTCGGGAGACCAGAAGCCCCGTGAGCCAATCTGACTTCTACCCTTGACGAACCGGTTTGACTCGTCAGATTCCATCTGGCACTAACGTAGGCTCCGTGTAATGCGGATGCAGAGAGGCCCCCTCGCACGAGTGTGCCGAGGAACCGGTGAAGAGCCCTGGCGGGTTGCTCAAAAATGCTGGGACTTGCTGTGCGGTTCCAGAGGGGTCGGGTCTCTTGAGCCTGGCTGACATCCTCTTATTCCAAGGGATGCAACTTCCTGAAACGTGGGCCCGTCCCCCCCAGAGTTACCCCATACTTCTCCATCCTACGTCATGGACTGCATGAAGACGCCAAGGAACGACCGGATGCCAGTGGGATTGAGGAGTGGGGTAGTAGCAGCGGTGGGGACGACTTCGAGGTCTCTTATTAGACGTAGACTTGGATGAGCGAAAGATTCTTGTTCAAAGCAGCTTGAGACTCCACTTGAGGAGCGGGGACTGTAGCCCCCCAAGGTCATGCTGCATTGAGAGCCATAAAAGCTGGCATAGGCCGCCCACTGGCACACATCTTCGACTTGTCCATGTTTCTGGGGCAGCCCCAATATTGAGCCAGAATATTGCACTTGCATTTTCGGCCCCTTGGACATTTTGATCTGTCAGTACAGGAGGTCCCGCTTCCTCCACCGCCAAGATGAAGACTATAGGATCACTGCTAGCGATATTCTGCATATGCTCAGCATCCTCCTTGCCTGTGGTGGACCTGGGATACGAGTTACATCGTGCGATCTCATTCAATGTACGTCTGCTGGGTCCTCGTAGTGATATGGAGCCGACACTGACCATCCGCCATAGAACACCCAGGGACTGTATAACTTCAGCAACATTCGCTACGCTGCGCCACCAGTGGGCGATCTTCGATTCCGCGCCCCGGTTTGGCCAGAGGAAAATCGAACTCACATTCAAGATGGCTCGAGAGGCCGTGTGTGCCCCCAGGCAACCCCGCTGTGGGAACAATACATCGAGCTGCCGTTTGTAGAAAGTGTGCTGAATGGATCTAAATTCAATCAGTCGACCAACATCTCCTCATATCCCTATATACCCGGAAAACAGGATCCACGGACTACGGAGGATTGCTTGTTCCTGGATGTCGTGGTCCCGCGGAAGATATTCCATCGGGGCCAGAATAACACCTTGAACAAAGGGCTCGCCCCCGTGCTCGTCTGGATATACGGTGGGGGGTATACGGCGGGCGAGGAAGAGCTCGGTGGACCCATCGGGTCTCATCGAGCGAAGCACTGTAGTAGGAGATGGCATTGTCTTTGTGGCAATCAATTATCGGGTAAGTTCGAAAATCCCTTTCCCTTGTCTGACGGCGACATGTTCGCCCCAGAGAAACGTTTGATCGCTAACATCACATCAGCTGGGCGCGTTTGGCTGGCTTGGGGGTGACAGCATCACCACAAACGGAACGGCCAATGCGGCACTTCATGATCAGCGTTTCGCCTTGGATTGGGTGTATAAAAACATCCATCTCTTTGGCGGCGACCCGAAAAGAGTGACGGTGATGGGCGAATCAGCCGGAGGAGGCTCCATCATGCATCAGGTCACGGCCTATGGAGGCAACAAGGGACCCTCGCCATTCCAGCAAGCGATTATCCAAAGTCCAGGCTGGGTCCCTGTGGTCTCCGAGGCTCAGCAAGAAAAGACCCTCCAGCAATTCCTCGGAATTCTGAATGTCAGCACTATTGAGGAAGCCCGGCAGCTGTCCTCGGCGAAGTTGATTGCTGCCAATGCATACCAGGTTGCTACCAAGGCGCAATTTGGAGATTTCGTCTATGGCCCAGTCGTGGATGGGACTTTTGTCCCAGCGCTCCCCGGGCAGCTACTCCTACAAGGGAACTTCGATCGCAACCTCAAGATCATGGTTGGGCATAATGCAGACGAGGGCCTCCTGTTCACCTCGCCGGACAGTCGAAAGAAAAGTGGCCTCGTCACAATCTTGAAAAATGAATACCCGTCGATGAAGCCAAATGTCACAGACTATATCACCAACGTCCTCTACCCGGCGGTTTACAACGGGACCTACGGCTACAAGAACCCGGTTGAGCGAACCGCCTTCGTGATCTCCGAGGCCATCTTCGAGTGTAATACGGACTATCTGAACCGTGCCTTTAGCAACAGAACATACGCATATCAGTTCAGTGTGCCCCCCTGCGATTCATGGGCAAGATGTGATTTACACTTTCTACAGCAGCAACGGGGAGCCGAGCGGCCTTAGCCAGGCAGGTCTGGAGGTCACCAATGTGACGATCGCCCATGCTATGCAAGACTACTTCACCAGCTTTGTACAATCCGGCACCCCCAGCTCGCCCGTGGGACCGGTATTTTCCCCGACATGAGAAAGGGCGACTGATCAATATTGGTAACAGCAGTATTCGGGCCGTCCACGATGCAACGAGCAATCCTCGTTGCCGGTTCTGGCAGACCGTGGCCTACGATTGATGGTTTCTGTTCGAGATAGCATAATGAAGCCATCAAATGTTATATGCATTCTCACGCCACCCTATTCCAGATCCTCCAGGTCTAGACCTCCGCAGAATCTCGGTGTGTTGCGACACTCTGATTAGGCCCCACAGACGCAGTAGTAGACAAGTCGTGTTGCCACGTCTGCGAGCCAGTCAGAGTTGCGCGTGTTCTTTTCCCAGTCCTTGGCGATCCTGTTCCGCTAAGGTACCTCGCCATTGGTCTGTCGGATCTCGTAAACTAATTGTTTGTAGCAAAGATCGACCCGGCATCGGGTTTGTGGCGTCGATGACGGGACAGTTCTTACCAGATCCGCATAGAATCGAACTGGCGGGACGGGTATCTGTGGAGAATGGAGACGGAAGCTGAACCTCATGGGTGATACGTGGCCCCGATGGCTGAACTTTGAGCTGCTAGCGCGGGTTTTCTGTTTTCCTCCCTCCTTAGATTGTGTTTTCGTCCAGATTGACACTCTTCTGCTTACTTTAAATCAAGAGTCTGGTTTACAGAGCAAGGCATTACGGATGCATTAGAGGAATGCGTACTGGGCGTGAGCAGCATAGGTTGGTGATGAAAGGAGTAAAGTCTCGTATCGTCCGCAAAACGCGCTAGTGAGATCCGGGGCTGGGGACGAACACCCTGCTCCAGGGGCTAAGAGATGCAGGTCTCCACTTTTGATCTCATCCTTGAGCCGGCTACGGAGTCGAGAAGGAACTTTGCCATATATAATAGCCGTGTCCCCCATGTAGGGAGCTGACATCATGACTATTTGGTCAGAACACCATGCATCTCCTTCGCGTTCTCGCGGTGATGTCGCTTGGCCTGCAGGTCAACGCTGCGTCCAGCGTGAACTCCTTGCCGGCTAAAAGCGTCGTCGAATATCCTCTTTCAGCTGCCGCTGAAACCCACGAGATCATCGCCGCGAGCGAGAAACTTCTGCTCATTTCTCAGCAAACCGATGGCGCGCTGGTCAAAGTTGCCCTCGACGGCAAGGGAAACCCTACTGGCTCTCGCGCGTGGACGGTCACAAACCAGTGGTCGGGCCTCCACGGACTGGTGCTTCACTCTGGCTCGAGCAACAGCTCCAATTCCTCCGGAGCCACCATCTGGGCCACCGAGCAGTTCGACAACACCATCCTTCAGATCGATCCCAATGGTGACGACATCAATTCCCCGCCCAAGATCATCAACCGCTTCCCCATTCCCGCTCCGGCTTTCGGACCCCATGGGATACTTCAAAACAAGGGAGACCTCTGGGTCGCTTGCAAAGACAGCTCGCACGTCGTCCGAATCACCATTGATAACCCCGATGAACACCAGATCTGGCCCGTCAGCAGACGTCCAATCTTCATAGCTGTGCATCCCACCAGCGGTGACGTCTACTCGGGTCTAGACCTGAGCAGCAAGATCTGGCGTTACCAGAATGACGGCGGCCACGGCGAGGAGATGGACGTCCCCGCGGACAAAGGAAGCGTCCCTGTCGGTCTGGTTTCGGGACCTGACGGCAACTTCTGGGTCGCTTTGCTCGGGAACTCGACCGGTGGCACCGGCACTTTTGGGCGCATCAACTCGAATGCCACGATCGACTGGTTCACCCTGTCCTCTCAGGTCGGGAGCACTGCCGGTCTCATCCACGTCGCTTTCGGTCCAGACCCCTCGCAGCTCTGGCTCCTGGGATCCTCCACCAGTTGTGCATCCTGCGTCAACGCTGTCTTCACCGTGAAGATCGACGATGTGGCTGGCGGCACCGCGAGCTCCCGCATTGCTATCCAGAATTCGATCGTTCTGCCCACCCAGTACAGCTGGACACACCGCATCATCGCACACCAGGGCACCCTCTACGTCACTGAGCTGAAGACTGCGCTCCTTGCTCACATCAGTGGGAGCCGTCTCAACTGGCTTGAACACCAGTGAGACGTGGGACCAGTATGCGGACTTTGGACTTGGCTTGAGGGCGCAGGACATCCACTATCAAGGCCTTTGATCGGCCGGGGAAGGGTTGATCTGGTAAAGCGGAAGCGAGTCACAGTCAAATAGATGAGCGAGCTATCGCGGACCCCTTCTAATGACGCCTTGTAATGCGTATAGAATATTAAAAGTATCGTCATTGTGCGTGATCGGGTGCTCGCGACCCTAGGCTGAAACGAAGAAATAAAAGGTTGCCGCCGTAGGCATACTTCGGAACCTCTGGAGAACAGGGGGCCTGTTGCACGGCGCTAATGAGCGTCCGGGTGGCCTGGTTCGGGCATAAGAAGCCCCCTCTGACTTTTGCATTCTCAGGCCCGAGTGGAAGATTCCTGCATCATAGCCTGAAGGATGGGATTGGTTCTGACCGTCACGGTAGGGGCAATTCCTTCGCTCTGATAAGCTAAGAATTGCGCTAAGACTTGCGACCGTACTACTCCCGTCTAGAGCACTCCGAATAGACTTTTGCCATGGACCTCCGTATATCAAATGATCTTAACTGCCTGGAGGGGCCGAGGTCAAAGGTACGTTTCTGGGTTCTAGCGGATGACCGGGCCTAATCTTTTGTTCTTCCCCGGTGACAAAGCCGATCAAGCTGTTTTTTCGACCACCGCCCCAACCACATGTGATAAGAGAGGTAGAAAGGGAGAGGTTGATTTGAAAATACATAGAATTGTGCCAGTGATGGAACATCGCAGTTCGCCGGCCGGGTCTCTGCCCCAGCGAAAGGGCATCACCACCCCGCAACTCAGTTGTGAGCTCTGTCGCAAGCGCAAGGTTAAATGCGACAAGCTCAACCCGTGTACCAACTGTACTACTATGGGAACTGCTTGTATTCCCATATATCGAACGCGACTGCCCCGGGGCCGACATGCCAATCGTGCGCGTCTAGTGTCATCGCCGCCTCCGCCCACAACAGGGTCCGGGGAGACCGAACGGCTGACTCAGTCTGCCGTACCAGTCAATGAAGATCTCCAAGAGAGGATATATCGCCTAGAAGCCCTCATCCAGGGCATGAGTTCGACCGGGACGCCATTGGCGATTTCGCGGGGACAAGTAAGGCAGCAACTGCCTTTCCCAGTTCATCTTCGAAGAATACTGACCGAGACATTGATCAGTCTGCCCATCCTGATAATACCACATTCCCATTGGAGCTGATCGGTGCTCCCATCTTGAATAGTTCGACGGTTCCCAAACGCCTCATGCTGCAACGTCCCGATCAGTTCTGGGCAGACTTGGTGGATGAAGTAGGATCTACAAGAATGGACCACGGAAATGAAAAATATGCTGACGCGGACACGACACAGATCCACGGCCTCCGCGACATCGTTGAATCGTCACTGGGTCAAGGAGAAGAAGGCCCGATACCATCTGACTCGGCCAAGATCGAGCCGCCCGACGACAACGGGATTCAGGTACTTGGGCTGGGGGCCAGCCATCCACCCGCAGTTCCACGATCCCTTCTTTCGTCGCATGATCCCGCAGTCCACCGCCAGCTGTGTGAGGTCTATCTTCAACAGGTTGACCCGGTGATCAAAATCCTCCATCGTCCGTCTCTGACCCAGTGGATGGTCCACGGAGGACTATATCTGGCCTATGCCCAGGGTCACCCATCAGTGGAGGCGCTGGGTTCGGCTGTGTGCTACTCAGCCGTCAGCAGCATGACTGAGAACCAGTGCTCAGCCATGTTCCAGGCCAGAAAGCCGGATCTGATGGCCGAGTCTCGTATGGCCTGCGAGACGGCAATTGGGCGGGCAGGCCTACTCTCCACCCGTGATGTTACCGTCCTGCAAGCATTTATCTTGTATTTGGTACGGATCTGACTTTTAGGGGCACAAAAACGACGACTGACCCTTCTCCCAGGTGGCCAGGAGATCAGAAGACCGCACTCAAGCCGTCTGGACCTTGATCGCGGTGGCAGTACGAATTGGCAAAAGCCTCGGTCTCTATCTAGACCCTGATACGGAGACATTCTTCAATCAGCAAATGCGCAGGCGCCTCTGGTTTACCATCTGCCTGATGGACCTGCAGGCCTCATTCTTCCAGGCGTCCGAACCCCTCATTAGCGTTGATGAGTCCTCGTCCACGGCCCTCCCACAACATATCAATGACTCGGACTTCGATCCCACCACTACGCACAATGACCCAAACCGGGAGGGCCTCACAGATACGACTTTTGCATTGGTCACTTACCACGCCCAGCGGATGGGACGTCTGCTCAACTTTGTCAGGCAGGATCACAAGATCGACCAGGGCGAGCCCCCTACCACATCCTCCTCCTCCTCCTCCGCCGCCGCCGCCGCCGCCGCCGCCGCCTCAATATCCTCCCCCGCCGGTGCGACCCCAATTGGCCACGGCAGCAGGCCCGGTGTTTTGAAGAGGAAGCGCTCCGCCTTCTTCATTTCTGTGACCCTGAAGCTTCCGCGTACGCATGGTTTACCTGGCACGGCACGCAGAGTCTCATCGCGTCGGCGCGGCTGGCAGCCCTCCGGCCTCTCCAGTGGCCCGGGCAGGCGCCGCCCCGTCGCCGGAAGGGCAACACTGAGCTTCTGCGCCTCTGCCTTCCGGTGTTGGAAAAAGCACAACTCATGCACACAGACCCCCGTGCGGAGGGTTTCCGCTGGTATGTGACCATCCCCTGGCACGCGCTGGCCATTGCTATGGCCGAATGTTATGTGAGCAGCGACGCTGCCTTGGTGCAAAACGCCTGGCCGCTGGTCGAGTCGTCGTACCTGCAGTATGAGGCGACTTCGGGCCGGTCCCACAGCGGCCACCTCGGACAACTCATGCGGCGAATGAGAGAAAAGCTGGCGCCGGCGGCACCATGCCCATCAGATAGCCTCACAAGCTGCCGCTGGAGCCCGGCCACCCATTCCGCGTGTCCCGGGCTCCATCGACCGCCGAGTAGTGGTGACAGTCGGAATCCGTCTGACTGCCCCCATCCACCTACCGAGTCCACCACGCCGGCGGATCTCGGGGTGTCGTCACTCCTTCCATTATCGACCTGGGAGTCGCTATCGCCGTCCTTGGAGAACACATCGCTTTTTGCCGTGCCGCCGTCGATGCCGGCCGCGGCGGACGGCTTGGATTTGGGGTGGAGACGATGTGGGAGGAATTATTCTCGGAAATTCCGTTCAATGAGGTCGCCGGTCCCGACGTGTTTTTCTTCGAAAAGAATTTGGGCCTGAACTAGATGTACCGTATAGACCGAACCGTAACCCCTCTCGCGACGTTCACAAGTAACGGTAGATGGGATGATTCTGTAAATGGCGTTGATCAAGCAGAGGCACCTGTTACTTACTTCTCTCGTATCTACGAAAACGCTCCTGGGGGTTTTGTACTCGTCTTCCGGGATTGAAGATTCCCGGGCGAGGTTAAAACCCGCTCAAATCCCGAGCCGACCAAGATGGGTGGGTTAGGAGAGAATGACGGCATTCGTGATTTTACAGGTTCATCAAAGCAAGAAGCTTTCAACTGGTGAATTCAGAATGATTCTTCTCAAAATTATCCCTCTTCGTCTGGTCCGATTATAAAAGTTGTGGAATCGTTTCATCCAATGCCAAAAAACCATGATGACTGATCCAAGACCAGGGATGATCTGGTCCACACCGCTACTGTTGGAAAATACTACTGCGCCACTAAAGGGAGTGTACAAAGCTGGCACGATTTAGAGATGATAATGGTAGATTCGTTCATCCAACAAACTGCATCTCTAGTAGGGGAAATTGATCCCCCATAAATGAACATGGGCCTCTAGTAGCCCCAAAAATCTGCATCGAACAATCTCTCAGAACCTTAAGTCAAACTAGTTGTCGATCGGCCGTGCGGCCCGAAAGATAAAGATGGATCCTACGACCCACGTCTCCACCTGGTGGAAATTCTCTCGCAGCGCCCGCTCAAACTCATATGCATTATCCTCCCGATTATGAAACACTCCGTGTTTCAAACACCCGCGTCGGATAAACGCTGCAAACCAATTGTCCTTTCGGACTCCGCATCCCAATACATTGGCCCCGTGGATCACCCCGTCTGCCGTCATATCTTTCTTGAGATGGGAGAAAACCCGGCACTTGACCGCCACCGGGACTGGGAGGCAGTGGAGGAGGTAGTACATGGACACTGAATCAAACTTCTCCGTAGCGGGCAGCGGCTGGAGTATGTCTGTCACAATGCCGCGGGCATCCGGCCGGTTCGAGCGGGCGATTGCTACGCTCAGGGCCGCCTCTTCGTTATCGACGATGGTCAGTTGTGCGGAGGGAGGGATGTGCGCTTTGCGCAGGTAGTAACCGGTTCCAGCGCCGATATCGAGATGATTCTTGCCGACATTGGACCGGAATAAAGGAATCAAATACTGGCTGATCGGGCAGCCCCAGGCCCAAGTGCTGACAATGCCTAACACCCAGATGTCGTAGACTGCCAAGCGCCAAGGAGTGTAAACGGCTTGGGGAGGTTTGACTTTGAGCGGAGGGTCACTGGACGTCGAAGCGGCAGTGTGCGTAGCCATGTTGGGTCAATCGGTCATCGATGGTTGAAAGTAGATATGAGGTTTCTTCCATAGTAGAGGAAATATCTTATATTCTCCAACGCGGTGCAATTATCCAATATGTGATCTGCACAGCTTTGGAAATTACCAGAATTAGCATATACATGACAAACCCCTCAGAATCCGGATCAACCCCACATCCGTTTCGGCTTTTAACAGCCTGCCTCTCGGAGTCCTATTACGGGGTCGAATGTCCGGAGCATTTGGCCCCATCCACCGAGCAGATTCATTCTCCGACGGGTGGAGGAAGGGGACGCTCGGTGGTGGCGAGACGAACCGTTAATCAAAGCACCGGATCCCGCTCTATCTATATCCCTGATTCGGCCCAAGGAACTATCAGAGCTGATGAGAAGTGGGAAAAATAAAACGGCGGGGAAACATGGACGTCACTTCAGCCTGTCCAATTCTTATCCTCGGCGCCGGTCTTTCTGGGATCACGACAGGCCGGTTGCTCACCAATGCCGGCCAAGTCGCTGGCTTACGCACTGTTCAAGAACGTAGTCGATTATGCTGACCGCTACCGCGGCATGGAACGCGTGGTTATCCACGACCATGAAGCCTTTGCTGACATCACACTCACGGACGAGCGCCACGGAACCTGGCACACCCCGCCGCACTGGATCGACAGCGTCTCGCATCTGGCCGGCCTCGTCATGAACGGGAGCGATGCCTCGAACACTCGGGATTATTTCTACGTCACTCCCGGCTGCCAGAGCTTCCGTCTCCTGGAGCCGCTGAAACCGGGGCCCGTTACCGGAATTACGTCCGCATGTTCCCTCTCCCCCGATGAACCTCACATGTATGCCGGCGACTTATATATCCTGCGCGAGGACCAGATAGTAGGCATGATCAGCCAGCTGAAATTCCGCAAGGTACCGCGCTTGCTGATGGATCGGTTTTTCTCCCCTCGAGCGGCTGCCAAAGAGGCCTCGTCGACGGCTGTTGTAGCATCAGTGCCCGCAACCACGAGCCCCACTGCTCCATCAGCGATGAAGTCGACCGGGATCTCTCTGCCCGCGTCCCAAGAACAACTTCCTCAGTCAACCCCTAGTTCACTTTCTGCCGGGTCCTCTGAGCCTTCGTTAGACGGCGCCGAAACACCGGAAGAGAAAGAACCAGCCGCGGGGTGTATTCCAGAGGTGAGCGGTGTGCCCGGGAAGTGCTTGGAGCTGATTGCGCACGAGACCGGTCTCAGCGTGACCGACCTCACGGCGGATGCGACGTTCGTGCAATTGGGCGTGGACTCGTTAATGTCGCTGGTTCTCTCGGAGAAGCTCCGCAGTGAGCTGGGGTTGGAGATCAAGAGCTCACTGTTTCTGGAGTGTCCGACGGTGGGGAATTTAACATGCTGGTTAGAGCAGTATTGCTGACTGACGTGCATCGGGGCGTTTTGGAGACCAAAGACACCCTTAGTGTTGAGTATTTGCTAGCTATGAATCAGAAAACCATCATCCTGGTTCTGTAATAACACACGAAGTATTTTCGACTGGAGCCAGAGAAGGAGATAAATGGTCCGAGTTAAGGCAAACAAGACCTTAGAAAGGGTTTATTCCAGCCAAAGGCATCGGGAGCCCAGTGGTATCTATTCTGTGTGTTCACAATGCTGACCACTATGGCAAACAAGGCAAAAATCCATCGATGCAATGATCTCTTCATGGGACTTGCGAAAGGAAACGTGCTTCTTAACGCGGAATATTTTGTATGTCAGTGTGGTCACTGGAAGTAAAAGTGCGGCTAAATCTTTTTGCTCACTAGTCACTCGGTTGAATTGTTGTATTCTGAATCCGCACATTCATGGCCCGTTAACCTGTCGGATGGACATTTCCGGTAACTAGTTATATTAACCACATTTCTGGAATGGCTGAGCTTTCTTGGAAATCAGCTGTCAGTTATAGAAGAAGACAGTACCAACGGGAGTGTGGTAGAATATGTAACACGGCATGAGAAGAGGGAGATGTGTCTAAGTGGCGATCGATATAGCATACAGAGTCAAGAGAAACATAATCCAAACAGGGAACATGCAGCATGGCTTAACCAGAAGCATACCGGGACATCCCGCGAAGCTTTGCCCCAAAGAACCAGAACAGAAATGGAGCGGGAACCCCGATGACAATGCTGAGCAGGCCTAGCAAACTGTTCCCCCAGCCATAATGCAGAGCATGGTACATGGAGGGCGCAAACAGAGGAAAGCTAAAGCCTGCAAGGCTGCGCAGCACCACAACAGCGGCCAGTCCGCTCGCAGCAAACCGAGTGTAGCTGTCAATAACATAGGTCTGCATGCACTGCAAACAGATGATTGATCCAAGGGAGAAGATGACAATCCCGATGTTTGGCATCACCCAATGGATATGCGCCTGCACACTCCAGCCATACCAGAACAGTCCAATTGGAATAAACAGGGATCCGATGAACATGGCAGGGATGCGAAATTCGGGAACAGCTGTGTTGTTCCGCTTTCTCTTCAGCTGGCGGAATATCCGATCACTGGCGCGAGCATTTACCTGGGCTCCAAGCACAAAACCAATCCCCAGTGAGATATAATTCAACCCCCCAATACCGACGCTTTCTCCGTACACGCCTTCCCATACCCCCGGGAAGGTCGACAGAAGCAGATAAAACAACCCGAAGAGGTACGCCATATACAAGGCGATCACTTGCACAATGGGTTGTGTGGTCAGCAGCAGAAAAGGACGCACCAATGCCGTCTTCAAGGAAGACGCTAAACTATGGCTGGAGTCAAATTCGGTATAGTAGCGCCGGTCACCCGATTTCTTGCGGAGAGTCTTTGCCTGACGTTTCAGCAACGTCGGCGTATAAGTCTCGGGGAGGAATGCCAGACCGAAGAGTTGAATGACCGCACCTGCGATACTGGTAGACCAGAAAACCCAGCGCCACGTGGTTGTTTCTGCAATGAAACCACCGGCAATTGGGCCCACCACAGGGCCGAGCAGCGGTGCCAAACTGTAAATGCCGACGGCCTTGCCTCGCTGGTCGGCATTCCAGCAGTCGCTGACGAGGGGAGTGAGCTTTTCGGCATCCATAAGCAAAGGGTGATGGGACTGACCTCAATACCCCTCCCCCCAATAGCCAAAGGAGCACTCCCCGCAATCCCACTCATGAATCGAAAGGCAATCAACTGGCCTTCCGTCTGTGCAAACCCACAACCCAGATTCCAGCCCACGTAACAAAGATTACTGACCTGCAAAACGTAGGCTCTACCAAAAATTTCAGAGAAGGGCCCAAAACACAGCGGGCCCACTGCGTAGGCTAGAACAAAGACGGAGAGAGTCAGTTGGGTTTCAACCTCCGATTGTATCTTCAGCTCATCGGCGATCTTTGTCAAGGCGGGGGCAACCATCGAGGACGAAACCGGAGAGATGAGGGTAAATAGGGAGACTGTAATTGTAACCACCCATTTCCTGCTCATGGTCCAGTTTTGGGGGGTTTGCGCTGTCGTCGAGGGGAAGACCAGGAGACCTGAATAGTATCCTTCCATCAGTATCGGTGGGGCTAGAGTATAGGGTTGACTGGATGACTCTGACCAGGTATGGATTGTGTTCTAGTCTCCTTGTTTCAGTCCCGTGGGGTTGTGATGATGTGGATTCTGTAAAAAAAAAGGCCACTCTGATTAGATATGCTCTCCAACGATGTTCGATAAGCCTGCATAGCAAATGGATGTCCTTCCAACCTCTTATACATACCTCCTTCTTTGGCTGCCATCTCCAGCGTTCGGCACTGCTTACTCCAGCGTAGAGTTGAGAAAAACAACAAAAAGGACACCTTTGTTATCTATAAAATCGTTGCAGTATTCATAAAAAGCGAAGATAAGGGTATCATGTCCAAAGGGGCTGACTTTTATATCCTATTTTCTCTCGGCTTTTAAGATGGTCTTAAAATCCGGCGAACCCTACATTTCAGGCATCAATATCGAACTGCCTTGTTCCCGCCGCAAGGACTCGGTATCATCCGGCGTTCGCCCCATCCAATTGTTCCCACTTTGAGTGACATGTCTGTCCTTTGGCAGTTTGCGGTCACTCCACCTATATGATTGGTGATTGCCTCAGGAAACATGATGAGTGGTGGGTCTGCGGAATAGGATTAGGAAGATCGACACGGAGCCGTCCGCAGCCAGCCACTGGTTCCAGGGTCCGCATATCGGGGCAGTGATAAAAGTTCCATGTTCCTCCGCTGGTCCTGTTCACTGTTCAAATCCTTCCTATACCCTTAGCAAAGAGTGAACGAAGACCAGACCTGAGAGTAGTGATAGCCACAATATAAATGTTGCCCTTGGCGCTTATCGGAACACAAAATAGGAGCTGAGGTTCAACTTGATACGCTCCAAAATTCTTAGCTAGATACGCGACCCTTTGCTCCGTACCCTTGTTGATCAGATCGAGGGTTGTGATGATACCAGTAGTTCTCATGCTATCTTTGTCGAAATGATGCGCCCGCTGAATAATGTGTTGAGTCTCTGTATTGCTACTTGCGGGGATCGCTGCAAGGATTATACTGCGCGAACTCTCTAGATAAGAGTCGACCAGACTTTGGGCCATCTTAACATCACCATCGTCTTCCAAGACAGGTCTAAGGCCTGGAAGGTTAACCAGAGTTCCATGAAGCCCAGCATTGCCGACTGCCCCGAGGTGAAGAACATCGGCTGCAAAAGTTGGAGCATCTACAAACTCGCTGAAACCACACCGCCCCGTCAGACAAGAGCCATCCTGAATAATCCCTGGCAGGTCAATGAACTGTTGAAATTCGCGGCGGAAAGCAGCGAATTGCTCCCTGTCTTCAGGTGAACGGGGTGGACTTGGGAGGAGGCTGACTGCCATTTTGCTTTCACCATGAGATGCTGGCTCATTTGCCGTAATTATGAGGGCGTATAGCCGGTTTGTTAGCGACCTTGCGCGTACGCGGTACAACCATATTGACCAGTGTGAGTTTTTGGAAAACTACCAACACGTGTAGGAGCCTCCCAAGAGCTATCTATTATTCGGAATTGAATCGCAGCTAGTGGCCTAGGACCACTCGATGCCGAAAGAGTGCTTTGGAAGCCATCAAGTCGCCAGCCACGCAGATCTAGCCAATCCACCCCAAAAACACATAGAACCGTGATTCGGCTAGCGCAACTGCTGAAGCAGCGGTCGAAGAGCCCCCCCAAGCCCATCAAATGCTATACTAAATCGAACTATCAAGGCCCACTGCGAATCGCTACATAACGCTGCATTCCTTGCGCAAGAGAATGCGAATCTCCGCGCAGCGAATGGGAGGATCGTCAAGAAGCGCAATCGGCCAAGTAGGTATATACCCTGCAAAGAGGGCTTACCCGTCGAGGGGGGGCGTACAGCTAGTTGAACAGCTAAACCAGCCGGCAGAAGGGGATAGGGTAGAATCGCATGCGCAGGGCGAATTGCCTAGTCAGGAAATCCACCATGTAGGGAAGGTCGGCTACTGACGGCAAAGATTCTCGTGAGCGCGCTATAGGATTGATTAGAGGTTGATTAATGCTCCCCGTAGAGCTTAGCAAGAAGTGAGACGTGGGCTAAGACGATTCAGATCGAACATTGGTGGGGTCCAGGCAACCACCAATTGTCCCGTGCAAGAATCAGGCATTCACATTCAAGATCCACCTCCACCGTTCGGCTAAGAGGCCCCAAGGCGGTACAGTCAGCAGGGTATGTTGATCAAGCTTCCAAGCTTCGTCCAGTGGGCCGCCCTGGGCAGTGGGTCGCGTTTCGCAGAATAGGCAGACACCTCAGTATTGACTCGAACCGGCTGCACGGGTGCCTCCCCGATCTTTGATGCCCTCAAGACAAACTTCCAATTTCCCTCGGGGCTCTAGTTCGAATGAGCCATGCGGCTGGTCTGCGCTAAAGCCCGACCGGTCAGATTTGTCGGGGCTCCGAGACAATAAGGCCCACCTGGTATGTATCTACCGGGCACAGCCGCCATTGAGGAAAGGTGCAAGTCCATCCTGCCCAGAGAGTTTCGATCCAACTAGTTATCCAGTACCTGGATTGCAGACAGTTGTACGCCGTTTCTCGGCCAGAATTGCCAATTGAAGTCCGCATTGAAGTTCTCACGGTTAGTGTGCTTTGGACAGGGCCAATGGCTCGGCAACTCTGCTCCACGTGCCCAACACAGCCTTGGGGGACATGGGCGAGGAGCGGTTCTGCGACTGTGGACTTTTGAGTCCAGGATATATTTATCCAGAGATACGGGCGCGCCGGAGGAGTCACTGGACCCTGAAAGCTTTGCAGAAAGCTTAGAAGGCTCGCCGTCTGGCCAATCAGAAGCTGTACTAGAGGGATCACCTCCCCCCGCACGGCATGACTAAGATGGGTGCTCACTGGGAACCAATCAGGCTCGCTAGTTGGGAAAAAAAAAAACAGAGCAGCTTTCTGCGCTAATAATAACTTGCGAAATCAGAGCGGACCCCCTGGTCCTTCATAGTTCGAATAGACTACTACTAGTACTCCTACGGCCTGCACGGCCGAAACTTTCCCAGTTCGTCCAAGCTGCGAGGCTGCGCTACTGCAGGGCTTAGCAACCACGGAAATCCGAGCCGAATGAGTGATTTTCAGGCATCAACATTACCAGACGTAGTAGAGCCCGGGAGGCGTATATTATCCGTGGGATCCCAGTTGCCCCCTTCTCTCCTCAGCCTTGGGGTCCGGGAATACGCTGCGTCAAGTTCACGTTTGGGGTCCACCGTTGAGCCCCAGTCTTGGCCGATTCGTTTATCTCCCAGCCCGCGAAGGACTGGTTCAGACTCCCGTCTTTTTCCCTTCTACATTAATACAACACGGCAGCGCCTTTTATCTTCAAGTGATCTTTTGTCGCAGGCCCTGCCTGAACTACTTTTCCTTGCCCTTCGAGTCACTCACCGACCTCACTGCGACTCTACCTGAATCCCTTTTCTTGACCCCTCTCCCGGCCACTATGCGGCTTTCTAGCATCACGCTCGGAGTCATTGGCGCCCTCGCACCATTGATCCCTCTGGTCGCATCCCATGAGACCCATTTGGCTTATCTGCCAACATCGGCATCGAATGAGGAACCGTCCTCATATCTGGTACGTCGGCGCTTCTTTCCGAGCTGGCCGGTTTTAATTTGCTAACTCCACGGCCAGTCCGTGAAATGGTCCATTTTGCACAACTCGCTCTTTGCGAATGGTAACCAAGTATTCCCGCCGCCTACGGCCATGCGATTGAATGTGCCTCGCTACGACGGGTCACACAAGACACCTGTGGACCTGGTGCCACTCTCTTACTCGCTCAATGCTCGCCCTCTCTCCATCAGAGAAGCGGCCTCCTCGGACGACGTTGTGAGAGTCAGCGTGGACCTACTGAACGAATATGGTGATTTCGTCACCCCCAGCACGGTGCTGATTGATCTCCTTCATCTACCGGAAGGCGACCCCCGCATCATTCGCATTCGAATCCAATCAAACGAGGTCATGGAACGAAGCGCCTCCGGCTCCGCATCCACGGTGTCTTCCTTTGCGCCCTCTTCCGACGACGAACTTCGAACTATCAAGGCTGACTCAGAAGCTCTTCCCTCTGGAGATATCTCCGGCAGCTCGAAAGATGCAGGTTCGCATACGGGGTACATCTTCTCGCCATATTGGTCCCCACCTACTTGGTCACCGGACCGACGACCACATCCATACCGACACCCAAAGGGCCACCCTCCTTCTGCTCTGGGCCGTCTCGTGCGGCCTGTTGTTTTACCGGCTCTGCTTGGCACCGCTGCGGGCTTAGTTGCTTGTCTCGTAGGGTTCTGTTTCGGTCATCTTGCCATGTCACTCGCGTTACGGTGCAAGAATGCCAGGAGGTGCCAGTACGACCGTATACCATCGACCGATGAGGAATACGGCGAACTGTCCGAGAAGGAGCCTCTGGTGACTTCAGGGACCGTCCTTGTCACTATCTCGGAAGAAGAAGAAGAAGAAGGTTCAAATCCACCCTGAACTGGATTCAATCGGGATTCAATTGGCGTAACCCGGGCATTTGGACACGGCGCAGGACAGTTCTTTGCACAGCAAGCATTTTCATTTTGTATCTATAGAGTTCTCCGATGTATATGGTATTATGCACTCCCACCAGGATCTGAATATGACGTTATACCCCCATCAACCTCATACCGCCCCTATGGCCCCCATCAAGCCTTTTGAGAGCAAGTGGCTGGCCTAGCACAAGGCTTATTTCGTAGAAAAATTGCCCAAGGCCGTTGCATAAGCTCTCGTCCCTAGAGCCCTGGAAGTCCCGAATACGTTACACTACACGCTCAAATCAGTGCGCACATGACATATACCCCATCCGATCCTCGCCGGCCGCTCATAGCGCACAATTCCTCGACATTCGTCAACAATGGCCGGCTGGCCCAATGGCAAGGCGCTTGACTACGAATCAAGAGATTGCAGGTTCGACCCCTGCGTCGGTCAACATCTTTTTGTTCTTTTTTACATCATTCAATGTGCTGTGGATTCGAAAATTTCTGGTTGTGGTGGGGCCGAAAACCGGCCGAAGCTTAGCCGTCTCTACGGAGGAGATGGAAAGGAAAAGAAAATGAAGAGGACCTGTGGTTGATCGTAGGCGGCGGAAAAGAAAGGTCGTTTTTGTTTAAAATGCGTTTTTCTATCTGGGATCTTGAGCTAGGCTATTGGCAGGGTGAAATGTAATGGACTTGGGAAGCTGTTTCTCTGTAGAAAGGCAGTCCCAGTCCCGGTGGATCCTACCCGCGTCAGGCGTCCCTAGCAGCAGAGCTCTCAATGTTGGGAATTTCGAGTTCATTGGGAAATTCCATGAAATAGGATAACCATTGGTCTTCGTCCATTATTGAGCTAATTACTGGCGTATTTTCTACTTGTCTTGCTACTGTATACATTGGACTCGAACTCGAGCTCGAAGTTCCTTTGGATTACCACGTGCTCCTAGTGGTAGCCGTGAAATATATACTGCCCAGGGTGAACAGTGGCACTGGCCTGGCTACCTCAAAACGTCCCCTTGAGGCCGCCACGCCGAGAACCTCCCCAAATGACGAACTTGGGCTCAAAGGCCTTTCCAGCGCCCTGGACTTGGCCAATACTCTCATTCTCCGGCAGGAGCACAACATTTTCCGGATATATCTTACCGAGGATCGCCAGAGCGATGGCTGCATGATTGGCGGGGATTATATGCAAGCCATCCTTGGCCGTGAGAAGTCCGTCACCTGCAACTCCCAAGATACTGAGGGCATCGTGGACCTGCGTGCGTGGACCAGAGTCGATGGAATCCTTCCGACTTGCCGAGCCATTCGCTGACGTCTCCTGGGCACCGTAGGAGTATCGATGACCACGGGCGACCTGGCCTAAGTCGACTGCGACTGATTCCGCGCCCTCGAGCCTCAAGGTAAAATTCAGCTGACAGGTTCTACTCTGCAGAGACATTCTGGTCAATTCTATCGAAACATGTTGTACGACGGGCTCTCTAGCAGCGGGCAGGTCTGCAAGCGAACCTGGGCCGAGGGGAACCATGGTCCGATGGGCGCTGTAGTAATCTTCCAGGCTATAGTCGAACACCATACTAGTAGCTTCTTCGGTGGAGCCAAACTTGCATGGCACATATTGCACGAGATGTAGAGGGGTTGGACCACCAGCCAAGAAAGCAGGCAGCACAGAGCCGTGTTTGTACTGAAATCCATACCCCACATGAGGGCTGTTGTCTAGCTCCGGAGCGAGTAACGCCCTTGCATACAAGACCAGACCCTTCTGCGTAGCTTGCTTGGTCAAGATCTCAGCTAGGAACTGGCTGCGTGCCGGTTCGAGATGCCTTAATCCTCTGGCCTGGCGACCCACCGGGATCAGGACATCTTGGTAATTCGAAAAGGGGAGAAGAGCGTCTCGTAAAAGCACCATTTGATGTAAGTACTCATTAAACAGTTGCATCAAGTGGGGCTTGCTGCGGTCGCCAAACATGAGATCGACATTAGAGGGTGTGAGTAAATGACCTTCGCAAGGACTCCGCAGGTACAGTTCGGGGTTGAATGAGGGTGATTTCAACTCCCCGGCCCACGCCAACAGCGTCTTGCCAATTGTATCGGCCTGATCTCGCACCTCTCTCCGCGAAATGTCTAGTGGTTCTGCTAGGCGAAGCGTTGCTTCTCGGGTGTCTGTCGATAGATTGGCAGAAAGGTTCTCCAGAAGCCTGTGGCGAGCGGACACTGATCCCGGGGGATCACTACCGAGGCGAAATACCACCGTGTCGAGTAAGCTGGCAAAATTCTGGACGAGTTGCCGTGGGGTGTAGACCCCCGAGCGCAGACCCCAAGCTTCGGTCAATGGCTGACTGTCATTCGTGCCGCCATCGGGAAAAACTGCGAGTTCCTCGCCCATGAAGATCCCTCCTAGCCCGTCTGAACGGTATCGCCTGGCGGAGGCAGCCATGGAAGCAGAGTTGACAGTCATCTCCAGAGGGTCAAAGGATGATCAGAGAATCGCTGGGAAGGGCTCTGCGACGAAGCTAGTATGTGTGGTGTCTGCATTGCTTCCATGGTGAGCAAGAGGTGCAGGGATTAAATAACATTCTTTCAGGAGATGGTTTCGACGAAAGATTCCTGCAAGGATTGGTAATCACCGGGCGTGACAATCGGAGTTCCTTGGCCTAGTCGGAGTAGTGACACTGATCAGTCCTCACGGAGATGGTTGGTCGAAGCGGAGTTTCGTGGTTGCGGAGTTCCGTGGTCGCCCATACTAAAAGTGTAGAGCGCACGCATTGGATATCTTCATTACGTTCACTTGTGATGGAATTGGTACAGAGCGCATCTGATAACAAAGCTTCTTAACTCATCTGATCCATTGAACCCCGGACCAAGAAGAAACGTGTCGAGATATTGCTTTGGAAACCGGGTGAGCAGTCCGTTCAATGTCTGGCCGCCCGGTCTCACATAGAAAGCAGTAGCAAAGTCTTCTGGCGCCTGCAGATCATTTCCCTGGCATTGACTGTATTCTTCCGTACCCTGCCATTCTTGCTCCGTGCGAGCGCTCCATAAGGCATGGCTACAAGGTAGCGGCAAATTAAGGACGAGTTCATCATTCAGCGGCTCATAGTACGGAGATGTGTGACCTGTGTTCGGGTCGATACTACTGAGGAAATGGATGGCGTTCGCGAGAAATATGGTGCGCCGTGCCGTCTCCGCGACGCTCCAACCCGCCAGGTCTTGCGTCTCCAAGCCAGGTGCCGCCATCAGGGTAGACCCGGGAGCGTGAAGATGCGAATGGATAAAACCCCGAGCCATCTTGACCAGGAAAGGAGCCTGCATGCTTTTGCTGTAGGAAGTGAGCTTCCACGGGGCCTTGACGGATTCCGAAGCTATTCTTATCCCGAGGACCTCATACAGCAGCATCGCATGTAACAAGTCCCATTGCTGCATGCACTCGGACGCGGGAAAGGCCTCGATTATCCTTTGCCGTTCGAGGGTCATGGCTTGCCGCGCAAAGCGTGCGCCGTCCGCAGTCTCCAACGCGCTCCCAAAACAGACCGCCATGGCACTCTTTGCAAGCGTCGCCATGTCCGCCACATTTTCCTCGTACAGACTATGGTGCAGGAAGGGAGAGCAGAAACCGTGCTGAAGAAGCGCGCTAGGATACTTTTTCAGCACATCGATCATCTCCCCCGGAGTATACGTATCTACGGGTACTGGGTCTAGGTTTGCCGCGGGAGAGACAACACTCGAGGGGAGTTCGAACATCCCAAAGGGGCCTAGGGGATCTAGGCGCTCAGCGAGGTTGGATGAAGCCCCTTGCATGGCCAGCCCCGCGATCGGTGGCGGGAACACGCCCCCGAAAGGGGAGTCTCTTCTCGAGAGATGGGTCGAAGACAAAGCTTCTTCAGCTGAAATCACCGGATGGCGTCCTTGATTCGTAGCATCCCATGCATTAGATGGCTGGATGGCATAGCTGCAGGCAACGCCACGCCTGGCGCAACGACCACATGGTAGGGTGGATGTGCATTTGGCTTTCGCCTGGACGCATGCGTCGCAGGCCTTGCGACGCGACGTTGGCTTTCGAAGCCCTTGACAGCGCCGTTTGTGTCGAAGAAGTAAGTCGTCTGAAGATCTCTATAAGTAATCTTCTTCGCATGATGGTTGGAATACATACGACGCGCGTAGGTCTTCTGACAGAAGCCGCAATGGTGCTCGGAGTGGGATACCATGGCAACTCAACAGAGCAAGCCTCACCACTGGGTTTTTCTATATGTACTTTTTATGCGACAGGCTCTGATTCTCCATCTACGTACTTCCCACGGTAATTGGGGCAGAACCTTCGAACCTGGAAATGACAACGCTGCTGATTAATCCTGTTGCTGAACCCGAGTCCACGTGATGAGGTCGACCTGGCAACCAGATATAGGCGAGGGCCAGGCGGCCGACGCCTTAACGCCTCTACTACTGTGAATGCATGGGGATGAGATCGATTGCAGATGTCCACCTGTCGCCCCAAAACAAGCATTGGGCTTATGTTGCGAAGGTCGGTGAACGCACAAGTCGGAGAAGTCCGTAGGAAGCATGGAGCTATCGACTCAGGGCTGATCGGACAGTACACGCCCACAGGGTCCATCATTACGTAGTGGCGGGGTGTGGCTGGAGCGTACAGGGTTCAATAGTGCTATTAGGGCCTCTCGCCACTTCGGTTCCTTGATTTGCTTAATCGGGCTTTTAGGTTTTCGCTCTCACCGAATTCCATTTTTTTTATGTTGCTTGGCGTCTTTTGGGCCTAACTGCTACTCTGTATTTCTCTGTGGGCTCCACCCTTTATTGGCTCTAGCTCAAGGCCTCAGGATCGGAATTACTTCATTGGTGGAGTCTGCACCTGGGCAGGTGGAGAGAGTTATACCGGGGCCTTGGTAGTCTGCATCCTTCGAAGAGGACCAGTTCATGAATGGCTTGGCAGGGCATGCACTAGCCACATGTTACAATGGGGTCTTACGCAGGTTTCTTTCAATGCATGCCTCGTAATTACACAGTGTAGAACGCTTGGTCCAGGAATTGGACTCGAGCTGGGAACCTTGGGAGAAAAGAAGGGAAAGCAAACTCAAAACCCGAGTCGCGAGTCTGATTTGGGTTCAATGGGCCGGCTCCAGTGTAGCTTTGCTCTCTCATCATTAAGATCGACATGTGCGGGCACCACAGGATGTAAAGAACCCCGGTGGATGGATCAGAGCGTGGCGATCGGGCCCTGACCGAGATCTGAGACCCTAGCTCTCAGCGGGCAGATCCCAAATCGTTAAACCCCAAAACAAACCCTGTACACCTCACGATATGCATGGAGCAGCTGCAGCCTAATGACTTCATAACGCCCCCCCCCGTACTGCTTTTACCCAGCCACGTTGGCAGGGCCCGCAAGGCTCCAGACAGGACTCCTGGCAATGGCAAAAGTTGGGGAGGCAATAATATCCGAAAGTAACAAGGAATATGAATTGACAACATCGAAAAGTCGCTCCGGAAATCAGTAAGAGCCAATCTAGGCAACCTACACGGTCGATCTGCCCAGCTGAGCTTTTACTCCACATGGCCCAGTGTTGTTTGCTTGATCGGACGTGCCCACCCGCCTCCCAGGCTTTGTTTGGTTACGAACTGGCATATGCCGTCTTCCAGTTGCTTATAAACTTGAGGAACCCTACTTCTTGTGCTCCCCAACCATCTCTGACTCTGAAACCCCTTCCCCCCCCCCAGTGAGACCTTCGGCTCCAGTGAGAATCTTTGAAACAATTCATCAAGATGAAGTCCGTCTCTATTGCCATGGCCCTGCTGGGTGCCTCTGTCGTCTCCGCTGCTGGGATGTCTGCAAGTGATTGCGCGGTATGTATTGCCTCCTGCTTGGCTTGGGGTGCTTTTGCTAATGTCTCATACAGCAAATGTGCATTAGCAATATGAACGCAAAGGCCAGCGAACTCGGCTGCTCCGCGAATGACAAGGCTTGCCTGTGCAAGACCGACGACTACGGATATGGGATCCGTGACTGCACCAAGCAGGCTTGTCCCAATGATGACGCCGCCAAGGTTCTGCAGATGGCTTTGGCCGGCTGCCCTGGTATGTCTTAATCGCGTTGACCAACTCCACGTCCGTCGCTAATCAACTGGTAGATGGTTCTGGCTCCGGCTCCGGCTCCGGCTCAGGCTCTGGTTCTAGCTCCGGCTCCGGCTCTGGCTCCTCTACCACTTCCGGCTCAGGCGCAGGCTCAGGTTCGGAGACCACCACTGGTTCTGGCAGCGACGCAACTGGTTCTAGCACCACTGTCTCTGGCGCCGGCAGCGGCTCGGGTGCCACAACCTCTGGCTCAGGCTCAAGCTCCGGATCCTCGGGCGCTGCGACGGCCACCAACACCGCTAGCATGACTGGTACCAACACTGATGGCAGCGGCAGTGGAAGCATGACCGTATGTAGCACGGATGATCCTCCACATGCTGTTCTGTGTCACTAATCGCGCGTTTAGGCTTCCGGCTCTGGTGCTACCGGCACTGGCAGTTCTATGACTGGCTTGACCACCATGGTGACTGCTACTACCACCGGTGCTGACTCGAGCTCTACCGAGACTGGATCTGGCAGCTCCAGCTCCAGCTCAGATTCTGGCTCTGGCTCCGGTGCTGGCTCTTCAACTGACGCTGGCTCCGGCTCTAACTCTGCCGCTCCCACTTCCACTTCCAATGCCGCTCAGCCCCTGGCTACTGTCGCCAGCGGTGCTGTCGGAGCCCTGGGTCTTGCTGTCATTCTGGTTCTGTAAGCACCCAACGTGTTTTATTGTAGGGGAAGAGATTGTAATGGACAGTCATGTGTGGTGGAACTATGCCTATGCGCATAGTACCGGTTTATAATGTCGACCTAACGAAGTGATGCTCCACTCCAGCACGTGCGTGGATGTACAATTGCATGTGATAATGAACTTTTGTGACAGCCTTAACAGGGTCTTTGATCTACTTTGAAGGATAAGACACTCTCCCCTGAGACGTAAAGCCATCATAGCACTGGGTTCCCCCAAAGTATACTAGCATCCCGCAATTCCATCCCGCCATTCCATCCCGCAATTCCACCCCGCGCCTCGGGGAGATACGCGAGGCGCCGCTGGCCCGAACAAGGTTTCGCGGGGGGGGCTCCGATAGCCCGGTCAAATGAACGCTTCAGCCTGGCGCCTTGCTTTTCCGGCCTTATGGTAGAAGGAATCTCGAAAATTTCGAAGTCGCAAACTCCTCCATATACTCCGTACAAGACCAGCCCTGCCGACCTCGGGCGACTGATTAAGTGAACCGGCAGCCAAGATTCTCCGCACCCGAAAGCCGAGGCATCTTCGACCAACAGCTGTCCAGCTGTGTAAAGCCGATCGGTTCGTTTTGTTCTTCAATCTTTTGAAATCTTAATTTTTTTTTTCTTGGTGGTTCTTGGGCTCATTTTCGATTTCTTCTCCCCTCTCCTCTCTTTCTCTCTTCCACCTCCACCATGTCGACCTCCTCTGCCCCCACGCAGGAGATCAAAGATGAGATCAACGCAGTCGCGACGAAGCCCGTCAACCAGACGATTGCGCAGCTGCGTTCGCTCGCAGCCGGTGCAGCCGGTGGGCTTTGCGCGGTGATTGTGGGCCACCCATTTGACTTGGTCAAAGTGCGCTTGCAGACGGCAGAGAAGGGTATCTACTCTGGTGCCATGGATGTGGTGCGGAAAACCGTCGCCCGTGAGGGGCTGGCCCGGGTAGGGAGCTTTCAGACACCATCGCCTCGGAAATCTCAATTGACGTGTGAATCAATAGGGACTGTATGCTGGTGTATCTGCCCCGCTTGTGGGTGTTACCCCAATGTGTAAGTGGTTTCCCCGGACGTCCCCTGCGACCTGGGAGTTCCAAGGGACTTCCCGTGACGCATTCATCGGAACGGTGGGCTAATGTTTGGTAATGCGATTCAGTTGCCGTGAGCTTCTGGGTATGTTCCGACCCCCCCCCGAATTGGATTCTAAGTCATTTCATGCGAGACCAGAGTCGATCCTAACATGGTGATAGGGCTATGATGTCGGAAAGACTTTGGTCAACAAATTCTCCACGGTGCCCGTGAAGCATGACACCCCCCAGTATTCCATTGCTCAGATTTCCGCGGCTGGCTTCTTCTCCGCCATCCCCATGACCTTGATCACTGCCCCCTTCGAGCGGGTGAAGGTCCTCCTCCAGATTCAAGGCCAGAACCCACCTCCTCCTGGGGAGAAGCCCAAGTACTCCGGTGGTATGGATGTGGTGCGACAGCTATACAAGGAAGGGGGTGTGCGCAGCGTGTTCCGCGGCAGCGCGATGACTCTGGCACGCGATGGCCCTGGCTCGGCTGCTTATTTTGCCGCTTACGAGTACATCAAGCGCTCGTTGACCCCCAAGGATGCGAATGGGAACGTCACGGGTGAATTGTCCCTGTCTGCGGTCCTAGCCGCCGGTGGCGCTGCCGGTATTGCGATGTGGATCCCTGTCTTCCCCGTCGACACAATCAAGTCTCGTCTGCAGAGTGCACCGGGCAAGCCCACCATTGGCGGCACCATCAGCGCGGTTTATGCCAACGGCGGCATCAAGGCCTTCTTCCCAGGCTTTGGACCAGCCTTGGCCCGTGCTGTGCCAGCTAACGCTGCTACCTTGTAAGCAATCCCCTTTCCCCTCACAGGGATCCATCTACTAACGCTGCGCTAGCCTGGGTGTCGAACTGGCCCACAAGGCCATGAACAAGTTATTCGACTAGGACGGTCTTGTACCAGTACATTGGCTTTTCTCTTATTCTGCAGCGTTGCTTATCTCGCCCATACTACGGATGGCTACTTATCAGGCTGGGTTCTTGTTGATTGTGGACTTTTTTCTCCCCACTATTTAGAGGCTTGAGGGACGACTGAGTTACGGACTTCTCTTGTATCTGGTTTGTAGATGACATGGAGTCTTGAAATAGAAATCCTGCGTTGCATGCCGTGAATCCTTTTGTTCAAGGGAAACGTTTTGACCGAAATCACATCCGGTGCCAATGCCCGGCCAAGCCCCACCATGAGGCTGATGGGACAAGCCCCACTCAGGGGGTAAACAGGCGAAGGAGGTGCGAGTGGCGGATTGGTTCGGAAGGGTGAGGCACGATACAGGAACTAGTGGCATTTCACGCGAGCTGGATGGTTTCGGATCGTTTCATGTAGGGGGAGAAAGGGCTCTATGCGGATACTCGAACACTGGACTGATAAGGAACACGCGATACTTCTTTTCCCTCCAAGGCTGGAGCCAGCCAAACGCAGGTTGATTTAGCCGAACCCGTAAATCCTCCAGAAGTGGAGTTGGGAGACGCAGCGCCCCTGGGGCCAAAGTGTCTCAGTTTATCCTCCGGCAACGCAAATTCGAGGGTGTCGTTCATAGGCTCTGAACCCCGGTCGGCCGTAGTGGACCCTGTTGCCTACCATCCTTTAACCTCCTCTTCCCCCTCTTATCCTCGTTTCCTTTCTCGTTTATTTCCCAGCTTCCCTTTCACCATGTCTGCCATCACCGCCCATGTGGTGCGTCGCAGCATCGAACTCGGCTCAGACCTCTCCGACAAGACACCCGGCCAGGTTGACGAGCTTCACCCTCCGGGCGCTCTCGTCGCTCTGGCCATATTCTCCTTCTTAATTCTTGCCTTGGTCACTGCTGCTGTGAGTATATTTGTCCAGGATTAACCCCCAATCGTGGTGCTCATATCGAATAGATTGATTACACCTATGGAAACGTTGTAGCAACTCTTGCCGCTGTCGAGGACTCTAATCCAGATATCTACGTCCGCATCGACCATGACGATCCTAACAAGCCTCTGAACCCAGCCGACCCGGAGCCTGCTGCGAATTCTCCCCTGAAGCCTGTGACCAGCTCGCTGCGGGCTACCATCCGTCACCTGCGTGCTCGTGCTGGCTTCTGGTCGCGTTTCCGCGGCCTGTCCATGTACTTGACTATGGGCATCGTTCGTGGCGTGCTCGCTTCACTCATTGTGCCCGTCGGAAGCTTCCTCGGCCAGTTCGTCGTCCAGTCTTTGATCAGCATTCTTTTCTCCACATGGCAGATGACTTGGGTGCATATTGTTATCACCGAGCCATCCCCTAAGCGCTTCTACCAGCGTCTCCCCAAGACCACAAAGACTTGGTTCAAGATTGCCCCGGCCGCTGCTCTGGTGGACATCGCCTCTGCTGCTGCTGTATTCCTGCCCATGGAGCTGGCGGGTGCTCTGTCCTCTTTCCTGACGCTGTGAATGATATGCCTGGTCTCTTCCGCTTCGCTGCCACCGCTGCTCTCCCGGCGCTGGTGGCTGTCTTGATTACCGTTCCTGCGCAGGTCGTCTTCGTCCGCGTGGCGGCTTCCATGCTGCCAGAAGAAGACGAGACCATTGTTCCCTTCGACCGCTCCTTCGGTGGAAAGGTCAACCCCGAGATCGTGGGTGGCAGCGGTAAGATTGGATTAGTGGACGCCTGGACCACTTTTGACTGGCCCGCTCGGGTTCGTCTTGCCAAGGTGATTGGTAAGACCTTCGCCATGCAACTTGCCGTGGGTGTGGTTGGATTCTTGGTTCTGGGGATCCAGATATACTTCATGGTTTCCAAGTCCAGCAAGACGCAGCCTCCTGCCTCGGCTCCCACCTCGCCCCCAACCTCCGCATAAGTACTGGTCTGAATGGCAATGATTCACTTCTCGTTTGGGAAGAACCAACCTTTTTCGGAGAGTACGCTCTGGCGGCTTTTAGTTCTTTCTTTTCTTACTATCATAACCGAACGGATCTTGAGCCAGCTAGATCACTTTGAAAGCGTTCTTTATTTAGCAATGAGAATGGAAGTTTCAAGTATGCACAATATTCCGCTAGTCGACAAAGCCAATGTGAAGATGGAATGCATGTATATTGCCTTTCTTCCAATGCCCGTGTAGCTTGCAAGCCATCTCACTCCCCGGTAGGCGGTAGGCCCCAAGCGTACCTGCGTGGCAAAGTCGATCTAGATTTGCCTCACCGCCTTCCATATTCAAATGACGCTTTCTCGCGCGAGGTCCCCCTCATTTGCCTCTTGGCTAACTCCGTCCTCTCCTCCCTCGTTCTTCTCCAACTTTCTGGCGTCTCGGCTTTCCAGTCCCGCAGAAAATGGCTACCACCCCGGCCGGTCGCATGCTGACCCGCCAGCTTCAGCAGATGCAATCTGACAAGGACATTCCCGGTATCAGCTGCGGTTTAGTCGATAACAATATCTTTGAATGGGAGGTCATGCTCATGATCTCCGACGATGTCAAGCTCTATGGAGGTATGGGCATTCTATATAGTCTCCTGCGTGGCTGCTCCCGGCTTACAGGGTGCGGGCACCCGTACAAGGTCAAACGAATGCTAACCTACTTTGACCTCAGGTGGCTTCTTCCGTGCTCGCCTTCTCTTCCCTCCAGAATATCCTCATATGCCCCCGAAGATGAAGTTCGAGTCTCCTCTGTTCCACCCAAATAGTAAGTGCTTGTCACCTGGCAGCCTGACGGGCTTGGACCTACAGCCCGACTGGCACAGATGTCGAGAAAGCCCCGCCTCGGTTATTGGTCCTTAGCTAACCGTCATTTTCCCTTTGCGCTACAGTCTATCCCAACGGCGATGTCTGCATCTCTATCCTGCATCCCCCCGAGGAGGATAAGTATGGCTACGAATCTGCCGCCGAGCGCTGGTCGCCCGTCCAGACGCCCGAAACCATCTTGCTATCCGTTATCTCCATGCTCTCTAGCCCAAACGACGAAAGTGCTGCGAATGTGGAAGCTGCTCGATTGTGGCGTGAGGATCCAGCTGAGTTCAAGAAGCGCGTGCGTCGTTGTGTTCGTGAGAGCCTAGGAGAGGATTGACCGCCTCTTCTCATGCCTTTACTTACCTCCTCCCACGTCTTCTTATGCCTTGAAACTCGTTTCTTATCTTTTATTTCCCTTTATCATTATCACGGTGCATCTGGATGGTCATTTTCTTCGGTTTTGCCTGGGGGGTGCCAATGGCCTCGGCCCATTACTTTCTGCGTGCTCCTGGTGTTGATCTCCATGACTGCATGTTAGAACGAGCGGTATGAGAGGGTCCAGCGTGTTTGGAGATGATCATTATCTATTACCTCATATCTCCTGGGAGCCTTCTTGCTTGCACGATCTGGGCGACTGGAGTTTTGCTAAATCTGCCGAACCTCGCATTTAGGTCTTTTTCTTGTTCTTTCCTTTTTTTTTTTCTTACGATATGCTATCTATGACAAATGAGAAAACGTCTTGTGCCAACACCAGTCTTCGACCTGGAGTTGAAACTGAAGAATACTCCACGTCTTTGCGATTTAGAGACTGAGCCTATCAGTGGCAGTATCATTGATATACCTCCCGTACGCTCCTCTACAAGGCTCTCTTTAAGAAGAATACGAGAAACCGTTTCCAGTGGTCGAAATCTTATATACTTGTGTATGTTGTAATTAAGCAAGTGATCTATGGAGCTGGTGCATGCTAGTGCTGGAGTCGTGAAATTCGTTACCCGCCATGCAAAGTCTATTTGCTGAAAGAAAAGGAAAAGGGAAAAGGAAGAAAGGAAATATCCCTCAGGCACTGAGGCTTGCAGAACCGGACAGTCCGGTACAGACCTAGACACGATTCTTAAATCCAGTGCGCATTGACGGAATGAATAAGCCGGGGTGGAAGGCAGTGAAAGCCAAGCATGCGAGGGCGATCATCCTACTCTTGTCAGAACTTTCCCCTTCATGGGATTATTGAAGATAGACTTACATTCCATCGAGGACCAAAAACTCATTCTCCTTCTGCATCAGGGGGCTACCCCAGCCACCAGCCATTTCAGGAATACTAACACGAAAGTTAGTCCACGTCTTCCTTGAGATCCCATGGCATTTTCCGACGGCACTCACCGATAGATGCATCGAATCAACACGGTAAAGTAGGCGAAAACCGTCGAACCAATCACCAGTCGCATCCGACTGGCAGAGATAGGTGATATGCCGCCGTCTGGGATCTTCTCGCCGGTCAGACCATTGCCATGACGCGCGACACTGATGAAGAATTGCAGTGCGAGCACACCACACACGGACATGGTAGCCACCTGGAAGGCAATACCGGCAATAATGATGTCGTCGCCAGCTTTCAGCATCGCGGCATCGTCGTTGCCTGCACCGGCGGCCACGCCACCTCCCGCGGCTTGTAGAAGTAAAGAACCGACGTCGCAACTGATGAAAATCCAGGTGAACAGGCGAGGCTTCAATTTCGAATACTCCGGTCCGAGGTTGAGTAAGATGTGCTTTAGAGTGAGGTAGATACCGGCAGCCACAAATGTCGGAGAGAGCACCAGGCAAACGATCTGTAGCTTGAAGGCGCCGCCATTCCATGGGTTGTAATGCATCAAGATTCGACCGATGTAACCCGCCAGTTCCATCCACGTTCCAATTCCCAACGCGACCATAAATGTCCATGTTCGATAGTAGACTCCGAGCCCGATTTGGCACAGCCCAAGGACACCGAAGAAGACGGCGAAGAAGACATTGCCTCCGAGATTAGGATAGTAGCCATAGGTCGTCGCTTCGACCGGGCAGAGCTCGGAGACCTGCGAGCAGGTCTGGTAGCTGGCCATTTCTCTCTTTCCCTCTCACTCAAGGAAGGAAGCAAGAAGAAGCACGCCGTCGGCCCTTTAAAGCGTTCGATTTGGTTCCGATCCTTATTTATCATCTCGCAAGTTTGACAGGAGCAGGAAACGGGGTGGTGGATCACACCCATCCATCAGGCCTGAGTCTATTGGCGCATTCGCTCGCTATCGTATTCGCTCTCGGATCCGACCCACCAGAGATCGTTATCATCGTAACGAATAGGGGTCCGTGAGGCTGTTGCCTGTTGCCTTTCCCCTCCAGGGACTTGTTCCTGCGGATACAGTCGAGGCTCGAATTCTGGCCCCACGGGCTGGTTGGTGAGAGTTTACCTCCTTTGGGTATATGTAGAACTTAGGATGGGGCCGTGCCCACAACGACTTTTGTTTTTCGATCGGATTCTGCCTCTGAGCCGTTTGGACAGCTCCGCCACGTTTTTGACAGGCCCCGTGGTGACACCGATACAGCTAGCAGATCGCTTCCACCATGCTTCGTTCCTGAACTTGAAGGATTAAAGTTTTCAAGGTTCCAGTCCGGGTCGAGTCAACGACGATCAAAGAAAACCTTCCAAGGGACATCCTTGGTGTTACTATAAGTATTCTTCAAGTCGAGGTACGGAAGTAACTGTATTTATCTCTGGACCGATTCGACTATTGAACCCTGCTCATGGTTCTCTCTGGGCACCTGGCCAATCGCGCGGTCGAGCCGCCCGCGGCTGAGTACTAGTTAGTTAGATTAGATCGAAGAAGATTCTTGCCTACGGCATATGGAACTGGAGCATGACGTTGACTGATCCAATCGACTGCGCTTGAGCGTTTCAACCACCAAATCAAGATCGGTCTCGTGTGTTGAGCTGCTTCGCCCTCAATACGGGAGAGCCCTTGGACAGAGGCCCTCTGTATTTTTCCTACACGTTCCCCCGCCAAGGACCTTGGACTTCTACACATTCGATACAGGCAAAGAATTCCTAAGTCTACAGGCCTGCCCTTTCTCTTGACATCAACGTCTCTCACTAGTTCTGATTGTATCCTGTTCGATCCTCTTTCACCAGCTTCAAGTTTCTAATGTGGTTCTTCATTTCCAAGGAATGGCGCTAGTCCCGATTAGGCGACGGCTACCGTTTGGAAAACGCGCTTCCTCCTACTTGGCGATCCTTTGGCGCGAACTTGACCATGATATGAGATTGAGTTTCAGAGGGGGGTCTAGGAAGGGTTCTTCCTCATATTCTTGCAGAATGCTCAAGCCGCTCGAATTGTCCCTCTTTCCTTCATGCATCCAGGCCGTTGCCTGGTCGTCCGACGGTGAACTTGCCGTGGCGTCGGGGGAACATGTCCAAATTCTGGTCTGAGGAAGATATTTAACTTGAACTCAAGGGTTCCGGAAGCTAACATTCTCATAGACTCCTAAAGCCTCGGATCAAGCCGACCCCGAACAAGAAGGCAAGGATGCGTGGGACACCATCCGCATCCGTGTCAATGTCTTCACAAACCTCGAGTGGGCGATTATTTACCCCCAGAGCCGCGATGACTTCAGCTTAGGTGTAGAGCAATCCTTCAGCCACGTAATCGGGATCGCATGGTCGCCTCCTGGTCTGGGTCGTTTCCGCCGCTCCGTGCTGACGGTCTTAACGGCCAATCTCATTCTATCCCTGTGGGAACCCGTGGGCGAGAATGGCCAATGGGTTCGCGTTGCTATCGTGAACCATGTCATGCACCCAGATCCTGGGACTGTCAGGGCCCTCCGAGGCGAGGAGCTCCGTCGATTCAACATTCGCTCATTCCACTGGTGTCCTCCACTCCTGGTACCGAACTCTCCCGTCTCATCTCAATCCTCGTCCGATCCGGAAAGCCGATGGGGCATTCATTTATTGGTGGCAGCAAACGACAATAACGAGCTGGCTATGTTCCGTGTTCGCCGGTTTCCAAAATCCCAATCCTCCCCACAACCTTACTGCGTCGAAAAGTTGGCCTTTCACCCGGTCAAAGCTGAGGGTGCCTTATTTCCCCAATCAAACCCGGAAACCATTCTTTCTAGAACTCTCCAGGAGCGAGCGCGTATTTTAAGTGTGTCATGTGGCCCATGGGATTGGTCTGCATCGCCTAGGGACAGCTCGAGCAGCTTCGCTAGTGCCATGGTAGCGGTGACATACGGGGCGCGGCTTCTGGTCTTCAAAGCCTCTGTGGGCCTTAATGATTTACACGCCGAGGAGAAAGTGACGCCGCGCTACGAGGCTATTGCAAAATTTGCGGATCATACTTTGGGCTCAATGGTAAAAGAAACAGAGTGCCACCGCGTCACTGGACCCCTTGAATGGCTGCACATGGTCGAAGAGGATGGCCGCGGAAATGATCAACTCCAGGGAACCCAGGAACAGGGATCCTCGAGGAACATTATCCTTGTTGTAGGCATTATCGGTGGGGTGGTGACATTGTCAATACCTCTTTCAGTCTACAACGAAAGCAGCAAAGACACAAAAGCCGTGAAAGTTCAAGACTGGCCTGCACCAATTTTCCCTGCGAAGAATAAAGATGCGGAGCCACATCTAGAACCGGTCTCAGGTAAGTGAAACAAATGGGGCTGTTATCCTTCTACTGAAACCGATCCAGGATTCGTTTCATCAAAAAATGCACGTGGCACACCCGTTCTTCAGATGGGTACTTTAGGTGGACTGAGGGGATGCATGAGTCTGAATCCGTCGGGAGAACTTGATGCGTGGACCTTGCCGCCTTGGAGCAGAACCGTTGACAACTTTCGAGAGCAGTATGATCTAGACCTCGATCTAGGCGGAGAAACGACGGTTCGCATCTGGGGAGTAGCCACGTGCCGCGGGCTTTCTGCTGTGCTATTCACACGACATCCCACCGATATGATCGAGTATAGGATGTCATCTGCTGAAAGGACAATGATTGCCTTTGGATCAGAAGAGCTTCACAGTCTACTTGATCTGTATTCGCGGCTGCGATCCGGGAATGGCGAGTTGCCACCTGCTTCCGAACAACGAGAAGGTGTGATTACCTTTTTGCTTTCCTGTGGAGTATGCGACAATATACAGAGCCATGAGGATCAGAAGCTCGTTTACGCGGCGGCTTGCTGTGCTATTGTAGACAATCAAAAGGAGGCGATTCGGTCACAAGCCCGACGAGCGCTGGAACACTTGACAACCTTGACAGGAGCCGATCTGAGCATCGAGATTTCTAAGTGCAATGCTGACCCGTCGCACATTCCTTTCAAACCGTCCCATTTGCGTGACAGCCCTGCAGCTCATCTGTTTGAATGGTGCGAAGTCTGTGGCTCGAGCCTCAGCTGGTCTTCACCGGATGAAGCACAGTGCGCCGAGGGTCACGTATTCGGTACGTCTAAAAATTCAATCGTTGGTCGCAATATCCGGACTGACGCTTCGTGAAATAGCGCGCTGTAGCCTCAGTTTCCTGGCAATCCAAGAGCCTGGGATATCCAAGTACTGCCCCGTTTGCCAGAGAGAATTTTTTGACGAAGACGAGTTGGCTAGTCTACCCGATAGTCATTTCGGACCCTTGTTTCGGAAGCTCTTCGAAGCGTATGACGCCTGCATATACTGTGAAAGCAAGTTTCAGAGTAGCTAGTGCTGGCAACGCTCAATTCCTTTTCGACATTCTATGGTGACTTGATCCTAGAACGCCACTGGACGAATGGAACTCAAAAGAAAGTAAGAGGGAAAGAACGAAGGCTAAGACGCGGTCGAAAAATGACTGATTTTCATGCATTGATCATGCTTATGTGCTACGGGGGAGGCTCTTGAGACCAGCCCGAGTAGCGCACCTGCGATGGGATTCCATTCATCGTCCCACCGCCGGGTGCTCTCTTTCTGGGCCCCAGAGCGAAGTGCTTCCAGCGCCTCGTCTTCGCCGAAAAGGTCCACAAGGCGTTCGGAGAGTTCCAACGAGCTGCCAAAGCCCATGCCGTTTACCCCTTCTGTCACCAATTCCGGCCACGCTTCAAATCGACTCCAGCCAAGCACAGGCAGCCCGGCACCGAACATGTCCACCACCTTCATCGGTAGATCTACCCCGCTGCTACTGGTATGCAGGCTGACCCCTAAAGATGCAGATGCTAATAGTTTGGCGTAGTTCGCCACACTCAGCCACGCAGTCCGAATGATGACCTTTTCAAGTTTTCCCTCTGCTTCAAGCGCGGCTATCTTCTGAAGATAGAACCCCTGCTGGGGCCCTTTGCCTGTGATTATAGCTAATATTGCTGGAAGCCGCGGGTTAGTAACGGCTTGTTTGGAATACTGCACCAGACCGTCGATGAGGACCCCAAAATCCTCATCCGGCGTCCAAGAGGTCGAGCTGACAAGCACCCGCATCATTCCTGCTTCTAGAGAAGAGCGCATGTCTTGGGCCTCGGGCAAATTTACGAGAAACCGCATTCTTTCGCTGTCATCGTGGATTGGAGAGAAGTGACTTGCTGGGCGATCATGGAGAGGTAATATGGGAGCCTGAAGTTGGAAGTCCTTTTTGAGGACCATCCGCATCGCGTCGGTGACGCAGAAATGAGCTGAAGCTGATCTGCAAAAAATCTTCTCGTACTTGACCGAAAATTTAACCAGCGGATGATTTGGACCGAGCTTCAAGGCCAGAATCGAGTATCCGAAATTATGCCAGTCTATTACCAGTCGGGTCTGCCGTAGGAAGCATGATAGGGAAGCAACAGCCAGAGTGGGGATCGAAGGAGGATTCTACTCGATTGAGGAACGGAGTTAGCCATAAATCAGGTCGTAAAGTCCACTTTGCAGGCACATTACCTGCACGATAAGCCATTGCGACGGCGGGGTCGTGTATGCAAGACACCACCAGAGGCAGACAATCTGAAACAAGACCTTCAACGGCCCACAGAGTATGAAAAGAAGCTTGTTACTCGTTTGAAGAATCGAGGGATGTGGCCGGATTGGGACAATGGTGACATTGGGGCTCGCAATCAGGTCGGGATGCGGATCCGACTCTGTTGTTGCTTTCTAGTCAGCGCTTCCAATTGCAATGGCCATGCGCACAGCTTGGATTCGGCTCTTCTTTGTTTCTCTCACCTGCATAACCAATGACAACCACCTTCCCACCGTTCTTTGCAATACTTAGGGCATGGTACTGCATGCGTGGACTCCGGCCAAGGTCCCCCAGCACGAGGATCTGTACGGTGGGCTTTGCCGACGCATCGGAGCTCCTGGCCCGAGGATCATATTGCGCTGGAAGAAGCAGGATCAGCACCGTCAGCACACTCGATAGAACAAATGCGACGCTGATTACCGTCTCGATCATGACGAGAGTTGCAGCAGTCGCAGTTGCAGTCGCAGTCGCAATCGTGAAGGAGGACGCGTCTGTTGATCGCGATAAGGTCACGTGCTCCTCCGCGGAGAGTGGGCGTGAGGATGATCACACTAGTCTGCTTTAGTTCCATTTTGATAATGGCCTCTTGTTGACCCCTACTGCTACATCATGGACCTGCTCTGCATTGCGCCCTAACCGTCTTTCCCCCGAATCGAGAAGTTGATCATTTTATCCTCGTGCCATCTCCATCCTGCATCCCTATCCTCCTGTTTTTGCGCTCAGCTATCGATAATGTCTACGGGGGCGTCGCCCTTACCTGCGGACCCTATTGCTCCCGCTGCCTCCAATGGTCATGCTCACGGACATAGTCGTGGCCGCGGTCACAATCGATCTCGCTGGGCCCCACCGCCACCACCTCTTGCCCTCGCGAGCACGGATGCCGTATCAAAGTCTCCAAACTCACCAACCCCTGTAAATGCAAGCTATTGCTACAGCCACACCCCTCAACAATCACTTTCTCATTCCCACGCCCATTCATTGTCTCAGTCGACCTCTCATCATCATAATCACCAACATGAGCATGACCATGACCATAAATCACACTCGATGACACAGACAGAATACAGAAGTGGTCAATTGTTAGTAATGGAGATGTGGATGTATAAAGGAAGGGACTGATCATGGAAATTATAGGCAAGAGATCGTTGCCGCCGCTCTTATCACAGTCCCCTGGATAGCCATTTCATGGTACCCCCGGAAATGTGCCCAGGTGTGTCTTGCGAACCCCACTGCGACGCCGAATACGCCGGGACAAGCCGTGCAAAAGACGGGGTTTGTGACTGCGCTCACTCTGTTCATTTTCGGTTGCTCTCAGCTTGTACGGGCACACCAACAAACCGGGAGTTCGATGGACATGTCTGCAATCAAGTTTCCAGCTGCAACGGTGAAGACAGCACAGACGGCTTTTTTGCAAATCTGCTCAGTGGGACTTCCCATTTTTGCTAGTTTAAAGGTCGGTGGCTTTATGGTGGCATATTCTTTACTTCTCGCAACAGCCTCCGGGGTGCCGACTTTGGTGCGGACGAACCTGCATAATGCGGCGGCAGAGCGGTATAAGCAGAAACCGTTTACAATTGCTCTTTTGACAGCAGCGACAATGTTGAGCATGCTTGGCTTGAATAAATCATGGGACTCAGCGCCATTAATGGGATACATGGCATTGATTACGTCGATTTTTGTATTGCCTCCTCCCTTTCCGTCGCTTCGATTCCAAGGTCCCATCCCAGAGCCTGGGCTTGTGGCCGAATCCTTATCCCAACAACGCAAGATCTCAGGCACCGGCCAACCAGCGGTCCTTGTCACAGCTGATGCACCTCTAGCTTTAATCTCTGCCATCTCACTAGCCGTGGTGAGCTTCATTGTCTCTCGAGGGGTGCCTTTTGAGTTGTCTGACCTGGGCTACCTCCTGATGTCTGCCGGTCCTTTTGCCATTAGTCTGATGATCGTAGCCCCTGCAAGCATTCGCTCTGGCGAGAAACTGGGACTTGGTGTTTGCACTGGAGCAGCAGCCCTTCTATCTTCTCCTCACATTGAGGATGAGCTCGTTTTTCTATATGCAGTACGCGGTGTTCTAGCAGCAGCGTCATTTTTCGCTTCCAGAATGGATGATAGCCGTCTTCGACTGGAAGACCACTCTCATAACCATTCTCATCATGACCACAGTCATGCCCATAATACTGAGTTGACCAGGGTCACCAAGTGGTTAATTTCGCGCAGCGAAGCTTATCCCTGCTCTACAGCATTCTTAAGGAGAAAGACTCGCGAAGCATCTTCTACTTCATGTGGTAAGGGCTGGATTGCCTGTTCGTACTGATACATGGATGAATCACTGACTGCTCATAGCCTGAATTTCACTTTCATGCTTGTCCAGCTATCGTATGGCTTCCTTACGGGATCCCTTGGACTGTTGAGTGATAGCATCCATATGTTCTTTGACTGTCTTGCTCTTGTGGTTGGACTCTGTGCTGCCGTCATGAGTAAATGGCCACCTAATGCTCGCTTTCCATATGGCTACGGCAAAGTTGACACGTTGTCCGGGTTTGCCAACGGGATCTTCTTGATGTAAAGTTGCGTCGGATATTTTTACCGTGTCGTTGCTAACTATTTGCAGGATTATAAGTGTGGAGATTATCTACGAAGCGGTAGAACGACTCTCGACAGGAAGCGAAATGCATCGTATCGGAGAGTTGCTGGCCGTCAGCGTGGCTGGGCTACTTGTCAATCTTGTGGGCATTTTCAGTTTTGAACACGGCCATCATCATCACGGCCATGATCACGGCCACGACCACTCTCACGGTAATGAGAATATGCATGGAATTTTCTTGCATATTCTTGCCGATACGCTTGGATCAGTCGCTGTGGTCATTTCCACCATCCTCGTACACTATTCTGGGTGGTCTGGCTATGACCCATTGGCCTCGTGCTTCATTGCCATCTTGATCTTTGCCTCGGCCGTGCCGCTGGTCAGTAGCACGGCCAAAACTCTACTTTTGACTTTGCCAGCCGATACAGAGTACAATCTTCGTGAAACCCTCGCTGGGGTCAGCACCTTGCGCGGAGTGGTGAGCTACACAGTCCCTAAGTTTTGGCTCGACGACACAGGATCTTCCTCTGAGGAGCATTCCCACTCCCACGCCCACGCCCACGACCATCACCATGATGCCCACGACCACAGCCATGGTCATAGCCATGGTCATCATCATGGACACTCCCACGATCACCACCACCATGACCATGACCATGACCATGACCATGACCATGAGCACGAACATAAAAATCAAAAAGTGTTAGGTGTGATCCATGTGATTGCCTCTCGAGGTTCAGACCTTGAGGACGTGCGGCAGAGGACGGTAGCCTACCTCGGGCAAAAGGATATGGACATCGTTGTCCAGGTAGAGCGCGATGGTGAGGGGCGCTGCTGGTGTGGCGGGGGAAACAAGAGCCCTTGAGCGATGGCGCCATGTTTCATCTGGTAAAGACCTACAGTGGCCATATTCCTACAAAGACTCTAGCCGCATCACCGAGTCTGACATTAAGAGAAGGCCATGATTTGTTATGTACATGCTACGAAGGCCCACCGGCCAATACCAATACATATACCCAGTTCTAGGTAATGTTCAGACGTCAAGTGGACATGATTCCAGTTGCATCTCATGCGTGAACTCACATGTAACTTGGAAGTATTTGTGCGACCCGAGACTCTGCCCCTTGATATATGACCCCGGTGGCTCCTAGTTACTAGGTACTACTATCTTACTTCCCTGTATCCAATAGAAGACTTAGCAATCAACTTTAGGTTGATATTCCGTACAGACGTGGTCCCTCATGTAGCCCAAGACTCGTGAGGCTTCTGATATCATGCATGAGGTCCTCCCTCTTCTCCTCCCTGTCCTGCGCGTGAAAAGGAACTTCCCTGGGCAAAGTTAACCTCCAAGACTATGGTCGATGATCTGTGTGACATTCTTGACTTCCGAGAAGGACCTCGGCAGCATATGTCACTTTGTCCACGTTGATATGAACAACAAAGCACCCTGGAAAACAGACAAAACTGAAATCAAGTCATAATCTTGAAGTGGTTTGAAGACCAGAAGCAAGTCTTGCGGACTCTAAGTGAGCTATTGTGACCATTGGATATTTGACTTGATGCCAGTGAGTACGACGTTTCCTTGCGTTAGGTAATTCGTCGATCTGAAAGTGCAGCCAGGACAATCAGAAAAGTCTTACTTATGACAACAGACATCCCGAAACTTACCAGAAGTACCCCTTTGCAAGATAGAATTGGTGCGATCAACATGCCAGAAACAAAGTATAACTGAACTTGAGGTAGACTGACAGACATCGACGGTGCTTTTTAGAGAACCAGGTAACACCGACTGAGCCTATATATCTGAACTCAGGCTTTAACCTGAGCCAGCTATAGAACAGTTTGCCCAGTTTCCAAGGGCTCTCCCTTCTGCACTCATGCAGTCACACGCTGATCAAATTATCCGGGAAGGATATACTAAAGAGTTTGCGAAACACACAGTTTTACTGACCGGGAGCACGGGGTCCCTCGGTGGGTGTCTTCTGTACAAGTTGGCGCTGCAATTGCCCACCCGCAAAATCTACACTTTGATTCGAGGCAGTCCAGAGCAAGCGATCGAAAAATGGACTAAAGCGATGCCGGATCAGACACCAGCTATCATGGCTTCGAATAGGACGGAGTTTGTGACTGGTGACATGACGGCGCCCGATTTCGGCATTGAGTCTGGTACTTTGCACCAGCTGCAAGACCAAGTGACCCTCGTCATTCACACAGCAGCTAAGATAACGCTCGATGCGAGTCTCCCTGAAGCCCTTGAGAACAACTGTCTCCCGTCATTGGAGATGGCGCGGATAGCCTCTCAATTCAAGCGTTTAAAGCTCCTGGTCCAGCTATCAACCGCATACGTCAATAGCTTTCTCCCAGACGGCCCCGTGCTCGAGAGACCGTATTCGTTGACAGAAGAGGACCCTGAAGACGAACTTGCCTCCATTTTCAGTTTGGGCCAATCCCCGCACTCCGATCGGTTTTCATCAAGCTACGCTCAGGCAAAATATCTAATGGAGCGACTTCTCGCTCAACGGTTTCCACTCTTACCGATTTTGCTTGTTCGACCAACGATCTTTGGACAAGCATTCCGTGACCCGTATCCGTTGTACGGACTCGAAAACTCTACGCCCCTGAATAAATTCTTTCAATACTTCGTGGCTGACCAAGACAGCACGCAGATCTGGCACGCCGCGAGAGGATATAAAACAGGAGCTAATGTGCTCGATGAAATCCCAGTGGACTTTGTTGCCAATGCGTGTCTTCTTCATGCATCGGCACACACGGCGGGAATCGTGCAGGTCGGATCAGGGCTTTATGAGCCTTTCACCTTCGATGAATATCTGGAGATTGTGAATTCGAACGCCCCGCCAGCTATCCTTTCCACACTCCCACGGGTGGTCTTTACAGAAGACCGGGAAGCGCCCCAATGCTTCCTCGCCGAATTGGTCCAAGTCGCCTCGAGAAACTGGCTGTTTGACTGTGGGAGGTCGTACTGGCTAAAGCAAGTGGGCGGGCCGTTGAACCTGCGGTCATGTAGGACACAGGTAAATGACTTGAACCAGCGACGAATCGCTCTGATTTACAGTCGACTGGCCCGGGCTGGCAAGGCTCGACTGTGAAAGGTGGGCCCGGAGGTAGAGTTGGAAGTATATATGCTGGTAGCCGGTTCCCTTAAAGCTTGGATGTCAAATATCGCATTTCTGGCTCAAATGTCATCTTCGCTTTTTCATGTTATGGAGCTTGACAGACTCAGATACTCGCGCAGTCCCCGTTCTTGTATATCGTCGAAAAAAGGAATAAAGCGAGGTCAAGAATAAGTAAAGACTTAGTTTTTATGACGCAACATCCTGCAACTCGGAATAACCCGATCAGGGAATTTATCCCGTGGAGATCCCCCTCCTCCAAAGTCCCCGCCAGAATTCCCTCATTTCATACCACCTGCTCTTGCTTCGTCTTCCTACTTCCCTACTGGAGGAAGTTCACCAATCGATAATATTGAACATCGCCAACTGCCTCTATAATGTCGACTTCTGCTCGCCGCCGTCTCATGCGGGACTTCAAGGTACGTTACTGGGGACCTTGATCGGGAATGAAGACTGGAGGCCGCGGATGGGACTCAACAATCTCTAGCCTGACCAGGAATGGGAGTTTGTGGAAGAGGAGGCTGTCTCGAGCTACCTCATCCCTAAAGAAACCCGAAAACAGTGAGACCCTGCGGAACAGCCTGCTAACTGATCTCCCCTATCAGCGCATGCAAACCGATCCCCCGGCCGGTGTTTCTGCTTCCCCCGTTGCAGATAATGTCATGACTTGGTGAGGACGGAGTCACCTCGGCAGTTGGATCATCGGCTAATTGTTCGTCTAGGAACGCTGTGATCATCGGTCCGGCCGACACGCCTTTCGAGGACGGTACCTTCCGCTTAGTGATGAACTTCGAAGAACAGTATCCCAACAAGCCCCCTGGCGTCAAATTCATTAGCCAGATGTTCCATCCCAATGTCTACGGCACGGGTGAACTTTGTCTTGATATCTTGCAGAACCGGTGGAGCCCGACATACGACGTGGCGGCCATTCTCACGAGTATCCAAAGGTAGCGTGGCCGGCTTCACTACAGAGCTGGTATACAAAAGAAGGGAACCATCGAAGCTAACCGGCCCCTTATAGTCTGCTCAACGATCCTAACACTTCGTCACCCGCCAATGTCGAAGCCTCCAACTTATACAAGGACAACCGGAAGGAATACGTCAAGCGTGTACGAGAGACCGTGGAGAAGAGTTGGGAGGATTAGACGACCGCATTTTCTACGGTTTCACATTACCCCCCTTGGTATCTTTCTCGACTGGAGCGGTCGATCTTCAGAGTTACTTTTCAGAACATTCCAAGCGTTGGGGCTAAAACGCGTTCGGAGATGGAAATGCCGAGTCAAGTATCGCCTTCAACCGGACCGTTTGATCTGCACAGCGTGGGGTTTCGGCGTCTGGTCCCTTTTCTCTTCTTTTCACGGTCGGACCTTTTCTTTCTTATTTTCTCTTGCAGTTTTAGTCTTGCATCGTCGATTCCCCCCCATCCCATCTAGTATGAGCTTATGAATATTGCACTTTGGTTCGGAGCCTTTCCTTGTAGATCTGATCTTCCTTCATAATCCCTAAGCCTTGCACCATTTTGAGACACCTACTGTTGTGAACCAGATCTCCAAACGCGAATTGGAGGGCCAGTGTCGTTGGTTCAAAAGCCGCTTTCCTGTATTTTAAAGGGTTTCGTAAACAAGTGGTGTTCCGATGGCTCTGCAGCGCCCAAGTGGTCGGAGCATCAGGGCGGTCAGTTGTTGCGCATCAACAAAACAATCGTCCCCCCACAGACTCCTCTTCAGGACTCCTTCTCCCATAACCCACACACCCCCTTGGGCTTAGCTCTAATTTCGGTTTCGTCTTTCCTTGAATCATTCGTTCGACTGGCCTCGCAGGTAGTGGAACAACCTCCCTGACTCTCCAATCTTCGGCACAGAGCTGCCCCTCTTCGGGGACCTACTTTCTAGTGACAGAGCTGGTGAACCACAAAGATGGCGTGAGTCTCCGCGGGGAAAAAAAATGATGGATCTCAACGGGCCTCGCTAACTTGGAGTTATAGGTCCGCGGGGTCGAACACCATTAAGGGTATGTAAAGAAATAGGAGACGAAGGCGACAACTGGCGCAGGGACTAACCTCGTGCCAATAGTGGTGGCCAGATTCCGACCTCAGAACAAGGTGGAGTTGAGCTCGGGTGGAACCCCAATTGTCGAGTTCGAAAGCGAGGAGTCATGTCGTATCAATGTGAGCGGCCATCATGGAGTGCCTCCCCAGGAAAAGGAGGCATGCTGACCGGATATCTCTAGTCCAAAGAAGGAACTGGTACCTTCACCTTTGACCGCGTGTTTCCGATGGACTCTCTCCAAGCCGACATCTTCGATTTCTCAATCAGGCCTACTGTCGACGATATTCTCCAAGGATACAACGGAACGGTGTTTGCGTACGGTCAAACGGGTGCCGGAAAGTCGTACACAATGATGGGTTCTGATATCGACGACGAGGCCGGAAAGGGTGTGATTCCTCGTATTGTGGAGCAGATTTTCGCGAATATCCTGACGAGCCCAAGCAGTATGGAATATACGGTGCGGGTCAGTTACATGGAAATCTATATGGAGCGCATTCGGGATCTTTTGGTGCCGCAAAACGACAACCTACCCGTCCACGAGGAAAAGGCCCGCGGCGTCTATGTCAAGGGTCTATTGGAGGTCTACGTGTCTAGCGTCCAGGAGGTCTATGAGGTGATGCGGCGCGGTGGAAACGCACGAGCCGTGGCGGCTACCAACATGAACCAGGAGTCGTCCCGTTCGCACTCAATATTCGTCATTACGGTTGCTCAAAAGAACCTCGAGACGGGTTCTTCCAAGAGCGGTCAACTGTTCTTGGTCGATTTGGCAGGTAGTGAGAAAGTCGGCAAGACCGGAGCCAGTGGACAGACCCTCGAAGAAGCCAAAAAGATCAACAAGAGTTTGAGTGCGCTTGGAATGGTCATCAATGCACTGACGGACGGAAAATCAAGCCATATCCCATACCGTGACTCGAAGCTGACGCGGATTCTGCAAGAATCGCTCGGTGGTAACTCTCGCACGACGTTGATTATCAACGCCTCCCCCAGTAGTTACAACGACGCAGAGACCATCTCAACTTTGCGCTTCGGTGTACGAGCGAAGGCGATTAAGAACAAGGCAAAGGTCAACGCGGAGTTGAGCCCGGCCGAGCTGAAGATACTGCTTCGCAAAGCGCAGACCCAGGTCACCAACTTCGAGACATACATATCCGCCCTCGAATCCGAGGTCAACACTTGGCGCGGTGGTGAAAGTGTCCCTAAAGAACAATGGACTCCTGCCAGGAGCAGTGAGCTTGTGAGTGCCACTAAGGCCGATGTTCGTGCGGCCCCTCGACCAGCGACGCCGTCCCGGCTGCAGGAGACCGCTCGAGCCGAAACCCCTCGGCCTGACTCCCGATTTGGAGAACGGTCCAGCACCCCCCAGCCTGGTGCTGGAAAAGGATGAGCGGGAAGAGTTTCTGCGCCGTGAGAATGAGCTCCAAGATCAGCTCGCCGAGAAGGAGACTCACATCGCGAATGTCGAGCGTAGCCTCCGTGAAGCTCGTGAAGAGCTCAAGTCAATCAAAGGAGACGCTGGACGATCAGGCAAGGACAACGAACGCCTGAACACCGAAGTCAATGAACTCCGCATGCAGCTCGAGAAGGTGTCGTATGAAGGCAAAGAGGCCGCGATCACTATGGACGGTCTGCGCGAGGCCAATGCTGAGTTGACCAGCGAACTCGATGAGGTGAAACAACAGCTGCTGGACGTTCGCATGCGAGCCAAGGAGACTACGGCCGCGCTCGACGAAAAAGAGAAAAAGAAGGCCGAAAAGATGGCCAAGATGATGGCCGGGTTTGACCTAGGCGGTGATGTGTTCTCGGATAACGAGCGCAAGTTGCAAGACCTGATTCAGCGGGTTGATGCTTTGCATGAAATCAGCTCTGCCGGAGAGCCCATTGCCCCTGATGATGTTTGGAACTTCGGACCAGCCTCTTGGAAACCCAAGGCTTTATCCGTCAAGCCGAGTTGACGATGAACGACCGCGGAGACTTCAGCGAGCTGCAGGACAGCCGCCGGGCTGAGCTGGAGAAGAGGCTCGACGAGGTCCAGCGTGAATACGAGGGCCTTCTGAGTCGCAACCTGGGCGAGGCTGACGTGGAGGAGATCCGGGAGCGACTGGAAAAGTCCTTCATCAGCCGTAAGGATGCAGAGACTGCGGCTGTCGAGGAACTGCGCACCCAGATTGCCCGAAAGGACGAGGAGTTGACTAAATTACGCCAGTCTCTTGTTGATACCGAATCCCGGACGTCAACAAACGGCGCTGCAAGCAAGACATTGCACCAGCAGATCGCCGAGTTTGATGCCATGAAGAAATCTCTGATGCGGGATCTGCAGAACCGTTGCGAGCGAGTGGTCGAACTTGAGATTTCTCTGGACGATGCCCGAGAGCAGTACAACAATGTCCTGCGATCATCCAATAATCGGGCCCAGCAGAAGAAAATGGCGTTCTTGGAACGCAACCTTGAGCAGCTCACGCACGTCCAGCGCCAGCTTGTGGAACAGAACAGTAGCCTGAAGAAGGAGGTTGCCATCGCCGAACGGAAGTTGATCGCTCGAAATGAGCGCATTGCCAGCCTGGAGGGCCTGCTGCAGGAAAGCCAAGAAAAGCTGACCCAAGCCAATCATCGGTATGTTCCAGCGTCTTCCGATATGCGATTTCTAGACGTCTAATGCTAACCATGGGATAGATTTGAGGCACAGCTCACAGCCGTGAAAGAGCGATTGGAGGCCGCGAAGCAAGGGTCCACCCGCGGGCTCCCAGCCATGGATGGCAATGGGAGTTTCAGCTTTGGAGGGTCTCGCATTGCGAAACCTTTACGTGGCGGGGGCGGCTCGGACGGACCAACGAATGTCAACATCGCCGGCGTACAATCGCAGGAGACGGCCAGCAAACGTTCCAGCTGGTTCTCCAACCGCAAATGATCCCCTCGCTCCACCGGAGAGTTGCATGACTGTGGCCATGATCCTTCTCAAATGTGACGGGTGTCTGTCATGGACTCCAGATGTGGTACAATTTCTTCTTTTGTCCTTGGCCTTTGGCTGATTCCCCACGCTTTGCTTCTTAACGCTGTCCCACGAAACCCCAACTTCTTGCTTTTCTTCCACCCCTCCCCTTCGGAGCAATTGGCGACCTTGCGCCAGGGTTGCTCCATTTTTCTTGCCTTTCCCTGATTGGTGTTCGGTTCTCTTGATCCCCCTTTACTTTCTTTCTTTCTTTTTGCTAGGACATTATATCGTCGGAGGGTCTTGGCTCTTCCTGATACCCTTTGTACATCAAACCCAGATAGAGTGCGACGGAGCGGGCGAGGGTCTACGCTACAGGTGGGTTTGCTGTGACTCTTGACGCGTCACGAATGATATATATACAACGATAGTCCCCGAAAGTTATTGAGCCCGCCATTGAATGTGAATACTTGTTTCTGAACTTCCCGACGATCCTTGCAGGAAGAAATTAGAGATCTCTGCCCTCGGACGACCTTGGGCATGGAGGCTCACGCAACGGGGACGGTTAAGAGTTGCTCTACAAAGCCCTGGTAGCCCCGCTCGGTGTCTCTGAGATGGATTTCGAGAATCCAATGTCTCTTCAGGCCATCTTTGCCGGGCTGGACCATTGCGCCATGGTTTCCCTCGGTAATGTACAGCTGAATTCGATCTTGCGGGATTCTTTCGTGGGGGAAACTGCCGACCTTGATGTTCGATAGGTTAGGGATGGGGCGTGAAGAAGCAGGGACCAGCGGGGCTTACTATATGACCAGCGATGTCGGCCCCAAAGTCATACCCCCGTTCCTTTGCCTCCGCCCTGGCAATGGTGTATAGCTCGTGGCCCGTCATATCGGGCTTCTCATCGAACTTCGCCTTGACGGTGTCCCAAATGGGCTGCAGAGAATCGCGGAGTTTGATCTTGTGCGGGTCATTTCCTGCGATGAAGGTCAGACTTGGGTAGCTGCCGATCGAGACCTGCTTGAGACCTTACCGATCACGTAGGTTCGGCCAATGTCGGCTTCGTATTTCTCCAGCACCGGGCCCAAATCCACGATGAGGATATCGTCCTCCTGAATGACGCGGTCTGGGGGGGTTCTCCGCGAACGGACTCAGCGTGTTCGGTCCACTGCGAATGACGCGCTTGTGCCAGTGCGTCTTGATGCCAAAGCGATCCAACCCGATCTGATAGATTTCCTCGCTGAGAGTCTTTTCGCTAACTCCGGGGCGTACAATCTTGTCAATTTCATCGAAGAACTCATAAGCCTTCACCTGAGCTTCGAGGAGCTTCGAAGCACGTTCCGCTTCTGCGTCAGCCATGACTGAATAGACCTGGGCCTGGAGGGTGGCAAAGAGGAATGCTCAAGAAGAGGGACGGGGGTGGGGAAGTAGGTGTTCCCAGAGCGGGGTATTCTACGATTTCGAGACTGGGGGAGAGATCCTTCGGGGAGGATATACAAGTTCAACTACGATTAGCTGTGGAGTAACGAAGACGTGCTGACTGCCTGGAGCTGGCCGTTACATCATTGGGCTTATTTCGGATTGGCCTCGACAATCCAAGTGAGCCAGTGGGCATGCTCTCGACGCCAATGTCGATTTTCCCCCGCACGCTATTCTCAACCCGGAAAGATCGAGCCCCGCTCAACAAGCGGATCCCACAGCGGATGCGAGGCGGCTTGCATAGTCAAGTGGAAGGGGGCTAGATGGTGATAATGCATCAAACTTTACTATTATAAGTTCTGGACTTGCTCAGCAAGTGGAAGACACCCAAATCGTCTTCTTCTTTCAGTCTTTCCATGACTCAACAAGCATATTGATCATCGAGGCGGTTCTGAGTCCCAGGTCCCTTGTAACCCCATGCAGGATATCTAAAATAGTTCGACGCTCGGTCGATCCCTCTATACATTTGCCAACACCAAACAGCAGAGGGATCATATGCACGCGGACGGCGCCATGAGGTCTACCCAAGGCAATACTGCATACCTCACGACAGCGAAACTCGACTTCTTTGGTGACTTCTCGGTATCGTTTCAAGCGATCGAAGGAGCTTCCAAGAGACGGAGAATCGTTCTCTGGGCGGTTGAGAAGAAGGGCAATGCGTCCAAAATGATAGTGTTGCATGGCAGCTGCGCAGGTAGATGAGCTGAAAAGGGTCTCTGGAAAAGGCAGAACCGTTCCGTCGGTGGTCCTCGGGCGTTCAATGCGAATGTAGGGCCGGAAGGTCTCGGGGGCTCCTTCGAACCATGATTGAAAAGCAAAACATAGCTCTAACCATGCGACAGGGGTCGAAGAGAGCGATGCTGCTGGACTGGCACTGCCCTGCAAGCCCCTTTCTGTCGTCGACCCCGGAGATTCCGTCAACCTGCACAGTTGAGACTGTGCCAAATGGGCCAGAAAGTTGACCAACTTACTCAGGAGCCAAATCAGGCCATTGAATGCTTGGTCCTCTTCGCTGGACTTCAAGGTTCCACCGGAGCCCATATCGAAGCCCCTCGTACCATCGATAGAGAGGCCTGCAGCGCGCCACAATGGGAGATTTGTAGGATCCAGATGGGTGGGCACCCGCAGCATATAGGAACCACAAAAGTCCTGACGGGCAAGATTCCAAAATGAAGCCCGGATACCATGAGGCATATCCGCTGGCTGAGAATCATACAGGGACACCAAGGACTCGAATAACCGGCCAATGCCCGAAAGATGCCTGGGAATTCCGCTTGTTAGGATATAAGCATTTAGAAGCTGGCAAGCATGGGAGCTTACAAATGCCATTCTTGTATATCGGAGTCGAGGAGCTTATAGAATATCATGAGTGTCACAGTGGCTAGACTGTTTTCCAGTTGGCTTATCTGTGCTTTGCCATCTGTTTGCAGACCAGCTTCCGAGACGTTTTGGCCTGCAATCCAGTTGTTCAGAGATTCAGTCGGAGAGTCGAATACAGTTGAGCTGGACATGACCGTATAATGTTCCGAAAAGGACGAGTGGAGTGATGAAGAAGCAAGGTAGTAGTAGTTGGTGGCTTTGAGGCTCCAGTCCACTTGGAGCGAGTTGGGGTATATCTCTGTTGTCGCGAGACTGGTGGCTTTTGCCCCCGCGAGCGAGGTGACTCCTTTCAACAAGCCAAGTTGTTTTGCAGCGATCGCTCCGACTGCGTATCTCAATGGCATGCTACTCAGGGCCCTGATAGGAACCAGTACCGAAAAAAATCTCCCTGAATCTGAGATATCGAGCCTACCTCCATGCATTAGCTGGGGTTCTTGTCGCAAGAAGACAACCCATGACATGGAAATGGGGGATATGAATACCAGCTCCCTATGACCTCCGTAAAATAACGCATGAGAAATGCCGTTTCATGCTCAGTGCCAGTTTTTAGGTCTGTGAATAGGGCTTGCAACTCTTCCTTTTCAGTCTCCTCGGCTGATCCTTGCCACGTAGGTTGTGCCTGGCTGTCAATAGAATCATTTAACGGGCCATGACCACAAGGACCGAAAGTGTCTAGAACAGCTCTAGTGACCGCAGAATTCTGACCTAGGCTCCCTGGGGGTTCCCAACTATCCCGGACATTAGATCGGAAGTCAGGAGGAAACGAATCACTCTCAGATAAGCCGGCGTCCAGGCTAGCGGTGTTTTTAGTCTCTGTCCCCATCGGGACTGGATTGCCTGCCATCAAACCTTCTGAATCTTGGTGAAGGTTGGTGTCGGCATGATCTAAAGCCTCTCGCTTGGTAGGCCCTGGCTGTCCTCTCCTGTCGCTCGAGTCATTCCATGAGAATGTGGGATTTCCCCAACCCTTTTCAAAGGCACGAGTAAGATAATGTAATATGCTCGCTTCTGTTGGCCACTCACTTCCACTGACGGCTTTAGTGCTGGGGTCTTTGTAGAAGACCCCTGATATGGTGCGAAACGACGCCTCACAGTAGGCCCTTGGTCAATAAATTTGCGTGTCTGCACGTAGCCTGGACATTCTACGTTGGCCGTCTGACACCGTTGGCATTGAGGGCGAGTTTCATCGCACTGTTCGGTCAGATCGGAGTAGTGGCTGGGCGGGGACCCACATACCTTCATGTGTTTCTTCTTGCATCGTTCACAGCTTTTATTGGAAGGGACCCCCGGCATAGTGCAGAACCCCCAGAGCAGATTGCGACCACACTGACAGAGTCCGGCACGAGCAGGTTTCGTAGAGATCGAGCCCTGGTGAGCCCCGAATTCATGGAAGCAGCCTCGCATTATGTAACCCGCGCATTTCGCCTCGGGGCCGGGAATTTGGCGAGAATTTGCCGATGCTGTAGATCCTCCAGGCTGGAGACTCGAAGAATTGGCAAAAAGGCGAGATCCAAATGATGTATAGATCGGTCGAGCATTGTCACCAACTGGATTCCGCTCCAGCAAGCACAACTACCACATCGTGAAGAGAGCCGATTCTTTCTTGCTCTCTACCGAGATCTTTTCGTCCTTCAGCCTGCATACCGTCGTCAGTCCATCTGTTCACTCGAAAAGATCAGCCCTGATAAACACCGGCTGGATCCAGGACTAGCAGATCCAAAGAAGCTTTGAGTGGGTTGGATCGCCAAACCAACGACCAGCGACATCGACCTACCAGACTTGCTCGCCTTATCGCGATACAAGAAACAATCGCGGCTTCCGAAGGCCCCAGATCCCTCGCTTCAGCTAATCCAACTAATGCACCTAATTTCTTACATGGATCCACTTGCCCCTACGACTCCTCATGGACAAGGTGGGGACGCTAAGGCACAAGAGTGCAGTGGAGAATGCTTCTTTCTTCTTGTCCAGGGGCTGGATCTTTCGGGAGGTTGAGCCACACGCGAGCAGATGGAACTCGCTATGTCAGTGGCAGGCCTCTTGCTAGGCTCTTTGATCCTCGTTCTCTGCCCCCACAGGCTTGGCTAACGTTGGTTGGAAGATCCACCTTGACATAGTGGCGTTTTCCTTTGTAGTACGTGTTTACCATTGGTTTGTTCTTCCCCGAGCCAAGGGCCCGCCGCTTGGACGAGATAGCTGTCTGGTCTGTCACAACACGCTTCAGATATTCAGAAAAACACGAGGTATACTGACAAAAGGTATGAGGCATGCATGCATTCGGCGTGAAACGTTGCGACACTGGATGACCTGGAGATCCCCCTTGAGATCGATCAAGCTCTCCACTCACTCTACGATAATTAACTTCGCCGATAACGAGAAGGGGTACAAACTAAAATACTACCCACAAGGAATGGGATTATGCTCACTTGTTGTCATCTGATGGCTGACCTGAAGCCTCTAATCACAAAACCACGAGGAGGGGTTGGAAGTCCCAAGGTTGGAAATGAAATATACGGACTTAACAGGGGTGCCTCACCCTCGATAACTCACTTCGGATTTTTCTCCTTCGTCTCCACCCCTTCCAGCCCATGGTGATGAAAATTACCCCGTTCCAAAACCCTCGTAGAGATCCAAGCGTACTGACTGCCACGAGAAGAGGGAACGATTCGGAACCCGGATGGATAAATGCCGCCACACGGTTTATTGTCGGCGCCACCCACGTAGCCAGAAGGGCAAGGAAGAAAAGCGAGGGCATCATGATGTATTGCTTGAACGAGACTCGGCGCTGTGTGGAGGAGCGGACGGCAAAGCCCGGAGGCCTCAGCGGCGGCTGGGAGGCTGGGGATTGAGCAAAAGCTTCAGTCCCAGTCCTTGACGGAATACCCAGCGAGGATTTCGCGGAGAGGGTCTCGTCCTGCACGGCCGTTGAACTCCACGAAAGGCGTGCTGGAGAAGGACGGGAATGCGCGGAAGTCAATGCGATATGATCGTCCCCCGTCAATTTAAAGTCATGGCGTAATTTGAAGATCTCGAAGCCGATCAAGAAGTAGATGAGAAGTACCACACCAATGAGAATCCTGGGGAGGCCTAGAGGTTAGCCAGAGATTGCACTGAAGAGGCGAAATGCACGATACCAGACAGGGGCGTAGTAGAGAACTATTCTAAGTATCACCCATTCCGGCGCTATGGAACACCATATCTGGGAAGCTTATTAGCTCATGACCACGGCAAGACGCCACGAGAGTATCGCCCACCGTTTCGCTTCCATAAACGGGGCCCTTCTCAGGCGATCGTATGAACAGAAACACGATGGCTGGGATGAAGGTCAAGACCGTTATGACACCAATGTAGAACGGCTCAAGCTTGTGCAAGTAGCCCGATTCAAAGCGATGCAGGACCACGAGATAGGTGTCCAACGACATGACGAACGTCCAGAGAACATCTGCGACCGGAAACCTAGTCTAGTATAAGCGAACGTTCGACGCAGCTGGAGGGGATCCGCCGCACATCTGAAGCGCAAACCCCTGGAATTGGCACAATGCAGACGTGTTTCCCGCACGCGGGCCACTGACGGATATCATCGTGGCCACCGAGTCGAAAAGATTGTAGAAAGCATTGTAAAAAATGATCCGATGGATGGGACTGCGACAGTAGCGCGAAAAGGCGAACGCTGCGATGATGGCAAACGACCCCAAGAGGGACAGCGAGGAACTGACACGACCTGCAATGGATATGGAATTAATCTCTTCCGAGCTCAGCGACATTGTAAGGGCCGCACCCTGAATCGATCCTCCCGATCTCCAGCATTCGTTCCTGTATGATTTCAGGAGGTGGAGGACCCCAGTGATTCCAGTTGATGAGTCCCACGCGACATGCTGGGATTACCATCCCATATCCCCTGTCAATGATCCATTATTATGCGGAATTGACGTGCTTCCTGTGCAAACCATCCGAGATCTGTAGGGTTGTGATGGCGCCATCAGTGGGGAATATGGAGTGATGATCTCCACTCATAGCACAAGACGGGGGGCGCCTCACTATGAACGGTTTGTGACTGGTCGAGGTTCACCATCTCCCGACAGTCTCGACCCAACAAAGACATAAAGGACGAACGAACACAAAGCGTGCATCTCTTTGGCGGTACCTACTGTTTCGACTCTGGGACTGGACCAACCTGGTTTACTTAGCCATTGATAAAGTTTCTACCTTTGATCGGGCCAGCTCAATCACCCATTTAGCAGAGAACGACTGAATGTTGGTTATCAGCCACCCTGTGCCACTGTGTCCGCTCTTTGTGGCGCTTTGATTGACAGAGCAAGATGCGTGCGATAGCTGCCCAACCTCGACTGGGTAATGAATTTGCCTTTGCTAATAGCTAAGGTTAGGAAGGGACAGTCACTACTGGCCGATCATGAATCGTAATACTTTGTGTTGATGAATTCAGTCCTGAGGAGGCAGCCAGCCCCATGTCATACTAGGATGCATTGGGGGATGAGCCTCTTGAAGCTAGGAACATTGGCTCAGGACAGCCTATTGCTTCTTCAGGTTATGGTATTTATCTTAGAACCCGGCTTTCAAACATGAGCACTTACCCGGAATTAAATTTCTTTTCCCAGAAAAGCAATAAGATTCCCTTGCCGCCACTGCCGACCATGAAATTCTGGCTAAGGCATTGACAAAGTTGTGAATCTACAGACGGAGGGGCGCGGAGTCAGGCGCTGTCATGGCAGGAAGGGCTGTAATGACTGGAATGACCAATACGCACGTTGATGTGTCTCTGGGAGTATTGTTGACAGGTCTGTCCCTTATAAACGATGGCCATCTCGGAAAAGTGGATCAGGCGTTCTGTCCAAGAACCCTACCATCTTATCGCCGCAGTGTCATTCAGGGGCAAGAAATCTGACCAGCGATAGTACTAGCAGTACTCTGTAGTTGTATGTATCGCCTCAAAACGTCACCAGCAGTAATTGAGACTGTTACCCGATTGGCAGATTCTTTCAAGACCTCAAGGTGGGACGGGAATCGTAGCACCTTCAATCACAACCTGGACTACCTTCCGGAAACCATGAAGTGCAACTACCTCCAGTGAGACTACTAGGGGTAGCCCAGACCCACCGAAGGAGACGTGAGCTTCATTCGAGCCGCGGATTCTCAAACAGGGTCATCCTTTCGATAGGGAAAATATAAGCATAATTACGTAGGCTGCATAGGTTGGGTTCCAGTTGTTGGGTAGTACGACAGACGTATTAGATGCCGGACTCGATAAAGGACGGTTTAGGTCGCCTCTTCCCATCCTCGGCATACAAGTAATAGGACCACTACTCGTGGGTAAGCCCCACCTTTATAGATGGCTTCTTATCGGTTTCTAGACAGCAAAGGATTTGGGAAGGGGTTGACGTAGATTGTGAATACACGTTGAATCATCGATGAGAGAATGACTGTCACGGTGATTACTAGTCAAACATTCCAATAGTCGACACAAGTAGGCTTTCCGGGTCAAAGACTCTTAATGGAATTGTCCCAACAGAAGCTGCGTGAGAGCATCGTGCTGCCAAACGCAGCGGACCGCCCTTGCAACAACCTGTTTTTTTTTTTCAGTCGATCAGGATCCGCTAAATTGGTCGAAATTCCGAGAAAAAAGTTCCAAGTCGGTATCTAGCATAAACTCATTTAGATCCATCTCCGTGGGCCCAGGTCTCGGAAAGCTGTATGAGCTAGCGACTTTCACGGATAATGGATCTTGAACTGCTGTGCCAGGAAGGGCGTTGGAATCGTGGGGAAGGTGAAGCCATCTCTCTTCCTGGTTGGCGAACGTAGACTTCCCCAGAGAGTCTACCTCGTCGAGAGATGAGTAAAGAGAAGAGAAGAGAATGGGGTATTTTCGAGACAAGGAGACTCACAAGAAGTAACGCGAGCTATGGGCAGCTGACACAGATAACCAATGCACCGGTCTACGACGCGATTTCCGCGGTCGAGGCTCTGGAGCGCCTCAACGGCCATTTCGAAATACGGTAGAGCTCCTTCGATGAATTTCCAGAGCGACACGCGGTCTGCGTTGTGGTGATGGTCGTGACGGGCCACCAGCATTGCCGCAAATATCACCAAAGCGGCATTAAATGCTTGGCGAGTCAGCAATCATTGCTCGCAGCATGATGGGGCGATCCCATCCAGCCCTGGAGGCTGGAACAAGGGTTGGTTGACTCACTATAAAATAACGAATAATTCCATGCACCGAGCAGGTCTCGCTGCCAGCCCTCTGCGAGCACGACAGTCCGCACGATAGATATGACAGTCATCGCTGAGAGAACGCACTTTTCAATACTGGCGATTCCAAAGTGTTGAATCATGCATTGGCTCGCATGCTCGTTGTTGGATGCGCCTCGTCCACAAACATCGAGGAATTTCTCTAGCGACGGTCGGTGGAGGAGAATATTCAGATTGTGATATCGCACAGAGAGCACGATCGTAAACCGGTGCAATATTTTGTTGGAAGATTTCATATTTTGGAGGGTGTCTTTCCCTATAGGCTCCGTATACAGGGACATCTGTAACGAGGCAAGTGACGATTTCCATGCGTGCAGCTGTTCTTCTCCCTTGAGAATGACGGTCAGAAGATCCGAATCCGAGCGGGTTTCGTCAAGCCCCAAGTTTTGGCCATAGCAGGAGTCGATAATCCTGTACATGACGTCATACAGGGTCCTGGTACCATTTAGTATCTCTAGAGAATTAATCCCATGTGCCCAGGCGTTGATACTCACACTGTTGCTGTATAAAATGTGGCATCGCCGCGCGGTTCTTTTGAGGATGATGTGGAGTTTCCCACAATTTGAAAGGTTGCAGCCGGTAGATCTAGCTTGCAATAGCTTTCAGGGATCATCGCCGGTCGCCCGAAGGTCATGCTCAAGGATCTGCTCCACAGAGTTACAGGATTAGACGCGAGGTTGGATTAGCCTGACGCGGAGAAACTCACCTGTCTAGTAAGATGCATCCAAGCCAAACCCGCTTCCGAATTTCATTTTCGAGGGGTGGAAATCGTTTATTGGATTTGGGTGAGTGGAGGCCCAGTTGGAAGGCTGTTGTGATTGCCAAACCATGCACGGTCCAGGCTTGGACGGACTTTTGCGTCCCCTGAAGATATTGACCCAAGATAAGAAGATATTGGACTGACTTTTCTTTAGCGAGGGCACTTCTCCAATCGCACGGTCTCCTTACCAAGCTCTAGACTGATGTTCCGTTTGGATTCTTTGTCACATAATTCATTGGCTCGCTGGTAAAACACATCCGACTCTTCAATCCTTTTTTCTGTTGACATATCAGTCTCGACACAGAGGGTTGTCGCCATGGCAAAAATAATGTTCAGCAACCCAAGCCATGTTCTCCGTGCTTTGGTAAAGTTGCTCCTCTTCATCTCGAGAAAGGTCGCACAAAATGACTCTTCGTGGACGAATGGCAACAGCTGACCAGTCTTCTGAAAGTATTCTTTGATAAGAGTCCATGCCCGGTCTTCCGATGGCAGGGCATGCATGTTAACTTTTCCATATACGCGGCTTTGCTGTCTTCGGGCAGCATCGTCCTCGGCGTGGTGCGGTCGCGAGACATTCACGCCGCTGGCGATTTCATCAGAAGGAGCCGCCGGGGGAAGACTCAGCGGGTCTTGGCTCCAAGATTCTGTCCGTGCCAAAGCGACGGAAATATAGCGTAGAAATGCAATGTTCGATGAAGGGCCTGCAGAAAACAGTCAGTAGGGTCAATGTAGCATGATATTCTACAGAACCGACCAAAATATCCCCAGTCCTCTTCCTCAGTAAATTTGATGGCACCCATGCCATCGATCGGATCTTCTGTTGTATCTAGATCCCCGAAATCCTCCTCTGGAGGATCCCTGGAAGCTCCAGGGTTGATACTCCTGATAGTTCGCTCCAGATTCGAACCACGTTCCTCTTTACGATGGGCAGATGAAGCAGTTCCACCGGTCGGTGATAAGGTCTGGTTTTCCTGCACCTGATCCAATTTATCCTCAATGTCCCTGAGCCGCTTTTCGAGCTTCTCAAAATAGCTGTGCTGGGAGGTCAGTAACGGCCGGTACATCGAGTCTGAAGGGGCCATACGTCCGTCCAGCGGTCAAATTAGTTGAGATTGCACCTTCCTCGTAATAGCATTCGCATCCCAGTTCCTCACATAGAGAGCAGTTCGGTCGCCGCCCATCACACTATGAACCCCGATTCGGTTAGCACAGTCCGGAAAATAGGCGATGGGAGGGCCCTAACGCGCGACTTCCGATGCCTGCAGCTGCTGCAAGCCAATGCGATCCTTCGTCTCTTGTTCGGGCGAGGCGGAGGACCGGTCGCTGTAGGTCGGGCGCCATCGGTGGCGCCAGGGTGGCCCATTGTCGGTAAGAAATCCATCGCGGTCTTCGGAAGCAGTCGCTTCTTCAAAAGTCTCTTATTGTCGGGGCGTCCGGGAAAAAATGGGGAAAGTTGGGGAAAGTTGGGGAAAACGCTGAAGCTTATTTTTGATCGGTTGGGACTGAGTGGGCCAGTTTCGCGGGGTTTCCTCGACCCCGCCTTCTGCTCCCAAAGCTTGCAATCCAGCAGTGCCCCAGTTTCTTGGCCGCGCCCAGGGGGAAGTTAGATGTTACCCCGCCCACGATACCCGGGACGAGCTTTGGGATGTGGAGCAGGACGTGTTGAAGCGGGTCTCGGGGAGTTAGGGATCTCCCTGCGAGAATTGGACTGCAAGCAGCTCTATTTGCTCTAGGACGACCAAATCAAGTCTACCGAGGAAAGGTTTGTCTGATTGCTTGTGTACCAAAATCTACATATCTTCCATTGCTCATAGCCCTTGCACATCGGCGAGGCTTACATCTTGGACAGGGGAGGCTTCTCCCCGCGAGATGACGGCAGGAACCAGTCCATATATTGGCTCTGGAGGGATTTGGTTACGCCAGTGGCGGGGTCGAATGGCTCCCTGTTGTGGTTGAGGTACGTTGCTAGGGCGATCTCTGCGTGCTCCTCGGCATCATAGCCATACACGCTCAACACGGTCTGTGGGTCGCCATAGAGGTTGCTGCTGCGCACATAGTACTTGCCGTGTAGCTCTGGCTCCATCACCTTGTCGCGAGCCCTCTGCGCGGGCCCGTCAGGAAGGTGCCATATGGCACCGTTGATGAAGGACACTTGCTGTTTGGCATGCGCCTTAGGCATCCGCTCTTGTTCGTAGATGCGGACGGCTTCATCGAGCCGAATCTTACCCTCGACTACTTTGCCGATACACCTTGCCAGGAACGCTCCATCTTCCATAGATGTAGCTGCTCCCTGCGCCATGTGGTTGACCATGGAGTGCGCCGCATCTCCCATGAGCACGACGTTCTTGCGCGGTGACGACCAGGAATCCAGGGGGCCGGTCATCATCAGAGGCCATCGAGACTATATGCGTGAGAATGAGAACCTTTTTGCCGTAGTGGAAAATATTCCATGGTATCTTACCGTGTGATCAATCATATCCACAATTCGCTTGATTCGGGGGTCGAAGTCTTTGTATTCATTGCGAAGCTCTTCAATGGGCACCTCCGGCACTGTTGCTCGTAGCTTCTCCGGGCGATGGTGAGAGAGAACGAGATTGAAGAGGTTTCCCGCGCTGATAGGATACGTGATAATGTAGGCATTCTCCGCCATCCAAACCTCCATGGTTTTCTTCTCGATGAGCTCTTTGGCAATGGGATCTTTCCGTATCTCATCATATGGCACCAACGCTCGGTACGCACAGTTCGTCGTAGGTGGTTCCGGGGTAACCGTTGGAAACAACGTTCTTCTTGTGATACTGTTGATACCGTCTGCTCCAATAAGGAAGTCAAATGTGTAGCTTGCGCCGTTCGCTGTCTCCACAAAGACTTTATCAGCGCTCTCATGGCGGATTGAAGCGACGGCAGAATTGATCAAAATCTTCGCCCCAAGAGACTTTGCAATTTTCACCAGGCCTTCGTGAAGATGGGCTCGATGCACGACCCACCATGGACGGCCCAGAGACTCTTCAAGAGTAGCAATCTTCGTATACCCCACGCGGGTGCCATCCTTGCGACGCATGTTCAATTCTTCGAACTGCACCAAGTTGTCGCCAATGACTTTGTCCACGCCCCATCGCTGGAGAAGAACAGAGACATTAGGCGTCATCTGAATACCAGCACCAATCTGTTATGATGAGTCGCTGCTATTTGAGAACATCAAGAACAATGCAGTGACACACCTCGGTGAGCTGTTCTGCAGACTCGAGCACCGTGACCTGGGCCCCTGCTCGCCGAAGAGCAATAGCCGCTGCAAGACCGCCGATACCTGCGCCGACGATGCCCGTATGGACTTCCTTTACGGTAGAAGGCTAAACATTCATTAGAACAAGATCAACCCGTGTGTTCAACAAGCATACCATGGTGAATGGAGTGAAAGACTAATTGTGGGACAGAAGATAGACGTCTTGTCGTTTCTGCCCTTGGAAGACCTGTGCAAGTACAGAAGTCAAGGTGGGAGTCGAAAGACCATTTATGTGTTTCTCCTGTCAGTCCTAATTTCAGGCACGAAGCCATCGATTCACGCCTGAGTCTGCTGCTCCGAAGATCCGGGGAGTTAGGAAACCCGTACAAAGTTACCCATTCTTCCCCACAACGCCTATTTCCGCGGAATCAGAGTCAACTAACTACCCCGCCCCCGAGAGCAGATTTCCAGAGGTTATATCTATTTGGGGGGCTTTCACCTTCGGCTACACACACGGTGCCTCAAGACCCGAAATTCCACAGTCGAATTCGCCAGTTGTGAAGCCAAGAAAGCTATTCAAGTATATACAATGACGGAACCTATCAGGACGCTGACGGTTCCCCATCTGGGAGGCATTGAGGTAGGCTTCCGTATGTCTTCGGAGGTCAACCGCGATAAGCCTACGCTGGTCATGTTCAACCCATTCACCACAACGGCCGACTACTACCTGCCGGAATTCAAGAGCAAGAAACTGACCGAGTCGCTCAATCTTCTTGCAATTGAACCCCTCGGCCACGGAAAAACTACTGCTCTCAAGACAGAAAACTTCACCTACTGGGACTCTGCTATTATGAGTCTTCAACTCCTCGAGGCCCTCGAGATCGACCGCTTCTTTGCTTTAGGGACATCGCAAGGAGGTTGGATTGCCGCGCGTATGACACTTCTGGCACCAGATAAGGTTAATATCTTCCACCGGAAATCGACATTACTGGCTGTTAACTTCTCTCCGCAGGCAAAAGGGATGATCATACTAGGGACATCAATGGACTCGGAATCACCGAAGAGCCGCGAGCTTGGGTGTTGGAATGGTGCAGAGGCATGTTCTGGGCTCACTACTCTTGCGGAAAATCTCCAGCCAGTCGATGATTTCGAACCTGGGCAAGATTACTGCGACTTCCTGATGGAAGTTGGATTTGGGAAGGCAATCGACGAGGAAACCAGAGACTTTTGGTCTCGGAAGATCAAGGCGACCTATCGTGGAAATGAAGGGAAAAAGAAGATCTGCATGGCCGCTGTCAATCTTGCCGGAAGAGATGGTCTTCATGAACGCCTGCCGTATATTACGTGCCCCGTTCTCTGGATGCAGGTAAGTGTACCACTAGAAGTACTTGATTTTTTCTTTGTTGCCCGGCTTATCATAACGTTGTTGCAGGGCTCCAGTGATGTCGTCTACAGCGTCGCCCAAGCGCAGGAGGATATCAAACGGTTTAAAAACTCTACTAGTACCAAGCTAGTCGTCTGCGAGGGAGGGGTTCATTTCTTGGGAAGAACACACGGACAGGAACTTCAAGAGCAGCTTTTGGAATTTATAAAACTTTGACTAAGCAGCAAAACCCACAGATGAAAGGATTAGGAAATGAACCGGCTCTATGGATGCATACTTGTGGCCCGACCGCCCCGACCTTGACGTCAACTATGTTGACGATTGTGGCTCCTCTGGCTTTGAACGTGTTTAGGTGCAAATAGTCCGGGTGATGCAGGTCTCTCAAAAGGAGATATAGCTGTTGACTGCATAGATAGCTCGATGCTAGGTCGCCAAAATGGTAATTTTGTTGCCTTAGGTATGACAACACGAGTTACTGGTTCAGGAGGAGAGCACCCCATTCTATGATGGCCCAGACTGTAAAAAGATGATGAGCTTCTGGAATCTTTATAGTCAGAGGTCACGTACCTGTTTTTCGCAGTGAGTGGCTGTACATCGCCTTGATTATAAGACTCGCCCAAAGAATAAGGGATATGACAAAACATAAAGCAACGCATTCCATTTCTTCGAGATTTTTGGATCTGCTTCATGGTGTTTTAGCAATGGGAAGCAGCAAAAGTTTTGTTATAAGCCGTGTACGGAACATCATATAATAACCACCAACAGGAAACATACAAGCAGAAGACCCCTTCCTCTTGATATATGCAAGGCGACTTCGATGGACGTGAGTCCTTATGTATTCGCACCTCACTCGGCACCCCCTGCCTGCTATATATAACAGTTAGAGATAGTAATAGTCTGTTCTTTTGTAGCCTCCGGTCAGAAGTAGATCCATCTAGATTCTTCCCCTAGAGATCATGTGCTTGGATCTACACCGGATGTGTTGAGAGATTTAGTTGATGCTACCTATAGCTGTAACCTTTGCTATGGAGAGCTCCTTCCGGTACACTGCTGGTATACTATTAAGTGCTGAGCAGCCCATCCTTGTCAAGTCTTTATAAGAAGAAGTTTTCAACTATCTAACTCTAGTATTTTTGGTTTGGTGTTCGTCCCTGGTTGAAGTCCGCCACAAACAGTTACACGGCTCTCTCTGTTTCCTCTCTTTTCACAGCCTCATCTCCACATCTCGTGCCCTAAATGGTATGTACCAAATCATATGTGAGTCGCGTGCTCAATACATCGAGTATGTGGGATCGAATGACAAAGTGAAAGCATGTTTTTACCATGTGTGGAGCCCGCATTGATCGCAATTTTTGTTGGAATGGGAAAATACCCTTTGGGACTTGTGCCATCATTTTCGCCACGCAGATACGCCGTTGAAGTCATCGATCTTTTCGAGATTATCTCTGTGGCTGCAGTACGGAAACATATCTCACATTGAACCCGGGCCACTTCCGTCATGTGCAACCTGCCGTGTCACTTTAGAGTCGGCCCGTGAGCTATTTGGTTGCCGGAACAAGTTCTTGGGAAATAGTGGTTGCAGTAAAAGTCGACCTCTCTCCAGTCCAGATTTGACCAGGGTAACTCGACTGATCTGTAGATGAAATTGCCAGCTTTGGCTAAACATATGTCATCAAGCACAGAATGGAATGGCAGATGATCGTATTGATCATATTGCTAACGATGGAGTGGAGATGATGAATGCGACGACTTGCATCACTGACATTGGAGTCAAGTCTTGACCCATGTGAGCCTTTACCAGGCTGGTATGACTGAGGAAATTGTACAATGTGATGTACAAAATTACATGTTTGCGAATATCGCTTGGATCGACCATGCTTCACGCCAATACAGAAGATCAATATGATGAGCATTCCAATCACAGACTACGTCGCTGTTTGAGTTGCGTCTACGATCTGGCCCACGGCCATTTGTGACAGGTTCGACGGCTTCCAGCATTTCACGACAGGGTCGGCTTAAGAGAGTGTCTTTGAGGGTTCTTGATGGGAAGCACAAAGTAATTTCCCAATAGCCCTAGATAATTAAATCAAGGACCTGCTATCTGCATCCTAATATAACGAACGGTTAGCCTCGAGGGTTTATTAACTGCGGAATCTCAGAAGAGGACTTGAGTTATCCTCTCATTGAAATCGATGTCACTAATGAAGCATTGACTCCATATGTTTTCCACTGTCTGGAGTCGCAGTATCCCAATAATCGGCACTCGAATAATTGGGGAAAAGGTTCTTTTGGCTCGCTAGATCGTGTCGGTGCGAGAGCCTGATGACAAAAGAGGGTGGGGACTCGGACTACGCTAACCTACTTTAGGTCCCCGATCCGCGCCGCAGCAATCTTGCAACATTCATGATATCGATTGAGCGTCGCCGACGGAAAGCTACGAAATTACACAACATTTCACAGCACGATTCGAGCACATTTGACAACATCATCAGCCTGTTTCTTTTCTCATTCCCAACATGGCCAGTTTGACCATAGTCCCCGTGACTCTTCCCGAGGACAAAATTCCCACCAAACAGAACGTCCGAGACATCATCAGTACATTCCTGGCGCAGGAGTGGCCATATGTTGATCCGGATATGTTGGATGTGTCCTATAATGCATCGTGCACCAACCCTCACTGTCTCGTCAAACGACCGAAGCCTGCTATGGGCACCCCCTCTGAAGCGGTACATGTATTCATCAAGTTTCACAGTCACAACGAAGGCTGCCTTGAGATATTCAAACCGCTGGCGCCAACCAAGCATGAAGAAGCCCTTTTCTGCTATGAGTACGGCCACACTGGACTAGGAGCTCAAGTCTTTGGATTTTTCAAGACCTTAGATGGCACATGTGGGAGAGTCGAGGAATTACTTCTTGCACGCAATTTGCAGCCAGAGGATGTCGAGGATCCCATCATCCGAGCAGACGTTGCCAAAGCACTAGCCACCTTTCATGTCATGGAGACGTCTCTGGAAAAAAAGGCGGTGGAGCTGTACTATGACGCCGTGATCCATGGACTTGGGACTTTTCACACTATGGATAAGCTGAAGGTGCTTGGGCGAGAGGGCGGTGTCAGCATCGAGGAACTGGTGAATTATGACTTTGGGGGAAGACTCAGAAACGTGGTGGATAAGCTTGAATCGATTGGCGGGAAAGCGGGGTGGTGTATTCATGATGTTCAATTCATGAATGTGATGGTGAAGAACCGCCCAAGCGAAGGGGAGAGCAAAGTCATTCTGATTGACTTCGAGTTCGTGATGCGGAATTACCGAGCGTTCGACATCGGTGGGCACTTTATGCAAAAAATGTTCAAATGGTTTGATGCGGAGAGCAGAATAGCTGATTGCAGGAAATATACGGAGGAAGAGAAGAGGCATTTTTGTGGGGAGTATGCTGAACAGTGGAACCGACTCACCGGCGATTCCGATACAGGAGATCAAGTTTTTATGGAATCCGAGTACGGATACCTCTTGGCCATTACCTTTGATATCCATAACATGCTCTGCTTTATGGACGTGCACGGCGACAAGGATCCATTGAATCTTCTCGCGCTGAATAAGCTGTTTGATGAATTTGTGCACCAGTATGGCAAGCTTCATATAGAGAATCCATGAACAAAATGATTTGTCGCCCTCTAATCGTTCAGGCAACTTTCCGATATTCGCACTCGCCAGCCAGATATAGCTTCTATAAGGTGGAGCCACGATGGAGTTTGCTCCGATTAGCTTGAATTCTCGCGTGGTTCAAGTGAAGGGCGGACTTGGCTTGCGGATGATTCACGGAGCAAGGCCTAGAAAGAGGACGTTCTACAGCATCTTGATACCGCGTTCCTCTACCCATATCGTTTCGTCCCGCCTCTGGGCCTCGAATCACCTAGATGAGAGGCTCGGGGGGCCCGGAAACCGCTTACTTGATGGACTTTCTTCTCATTGGAATATCTCCCCGCAGGAGCGTGAGTGGACGGCAATATATCTATGAAAGGCTACGGCTGAAAGCTGTTCAATTCGGCAGTGCCACGACTTGCATAAAGCCTGAAGGGCAATTGATCCGGGGGATCCAAAAGCCGAGAGATCCGGCAGGTAATAGCCCCCCCTCAGGTCCAGCCCCTTCCAAGATCCGTCAAAGTGGAGTCCCCTCTGCTTCTGACGGGCTACTCCGTACAGTAGGTTCATCCCGGGTGACATGTGACATGTCATCCCGCCGCTGTTTCGAGTTTCGACCTCGAAACGCACCCAGTGGCCGTTCTTCTCCACGTTGTTTCGTACACAGCTCGCAGCGTTGCTAGGTCCAAATCAAGACCTGCATTGGGGAATATGGCCGGAGACTGCTCTCCGCACGTCGACGAGGCTTGCCAGTGCATTTGTCTTGCCTCGTGTCCCTAAAGCGGGGCCACAGACATGTTTACGTTTCGTTTTCCCTAGCCGAAGCCCAACGGCCAATGAGAGTAGCCAAATCTACTCAAAGAAGGCTGCTGAATCGTCTAGCGATTCTATGCCGGTGATCGATCTAGTAATATGGTTGCAATCTGTGGGTTTCCAAGGGCTCGGGTCCTCGGAAATTACGAAGTTGGCACGAAAACTCTGCCGTGTGGGGAAGCTCCGCATATGCACTCATTAGTAGCACTCGTGGGGCTTGGCGGTGCTCAGGCCTGGGGTGCAGATTTTGATCTCACAGCCTGTCATCACAGGCTTGGAGGGCCGCTTCTGCTGGGGCTCGGTCTTCGAAAGGACACATTCCTGCGTGGAGGAGGTTCAGTATGCAACCTAGCTTGGGTGCAAATCACCTCAACCACACAAATGCCCCTTGTCCTCAAAACCCGAATACCGTCAAAGTCAACAAATAATCGATCGTACGGATCATCGGCTCCGCGTCGTATTCCGCCCAGGGATCTGCGGATCGTTCGCTGGAGCCGCTGAAGTCTCGCGACGATTTCTTTTTGCCTTTTGCCATGCTTGCGAAACCTAGTGCCAAACTAGTTTCTCACTAGGTACGAAGGCAAGAGCCGCTCAGGCCCGCCTAGACTATTCTTTTTTTGCCACCCCACGATCAGGGGTGCCGTGCTTGGCTGGTGACCATAACATACCTCTCTGGTCGTCACATTCTCTTTCCACTCTCTGTGCCCGTCTGACGTCGCCGTCGCGATTCAACGGTCAAGACTGCGTGTGGTCAGATCCGTTGAACCCGCATCGTGACTCTCAGGACGAGGACCACGCCTTGATGAATAACATGGGAGAAGCTCTTATTTGCAACAATCACCATGTTACAGTTGCAGGATCGCAGTTTGGCGATCTTCGTTGTTACCGTGGTTTTCCTGGGGATCTCCTCAATCACAGTCTGCTTGCGATGTTTTGTCCGACTCAAAATTGTCAAGGCGTTTGGGTGGGATGACGGGTTGATGGTCTTCGCTTGGGTAACGGCACCGATGCAGCACCCGCGTTTCGAGCCAACTGACAGATGTGGTAGATCTTGAATATATTCTTCGCGCTATGCGGAATCACGGGGGCATTACGGGGCTTTGGCCAGCGAAAAGAAGTGCTTCTGAGGGAAGGTAGACTAGAGACCGCGATGTTTGTATGTGAATTCCTCTCCCTCGTTTTCCGGGATCCACGCCGAGGCTGTCCTGCTCTAACACGATGTCGTAGTGGTGGTGGCTGGGCCAAACCAGCTATGTATGGGTCTGTGGAGTGGCCAAAAGTTCCATTGCGGTGACTTTGCTTCGTCTCACCGTCTCCCGCGTGCACACGGTGATTCTGTCTGCTGTCATTGCTGTGACGGTGGTTGTCGGCCTGGTCTTTTGGTTCATGTTGACTCTTCAGTGTCACCCCGTATCCTTTTTCTGGCAGAGGGTTCGGCCTGGCGCAGAAGGCCGCTGCTTCGACCCTGACAACATCATTAATATTGCATATGTCTACAGTGTGAGTGCAGCGTGTTGCGACCTCACCCTAGGCCTTCTTCCCGTGTTCCTTGTGTGGAATCTACAAATGAACACCCGTTCCAAGACTGCCTTGGCTGGTATCTTGGGCATAGGATGCGTGTACGTTCCTTTTCCTCCTCATGCTTTGTCTGTGGCTCCCACTAACCATCAGATCCAGCGCCAGCGCAGCCGTCATCGTCCGTATTCCGTACCTCCACGATTACAAATCAGATGATTTTCTCTGTACGAGTCGCCGTTTCTGCTGAAATCCCATGCCCATCATACTAATCAGCTTCCGATGTAGACACGAGTGCCAATATCTCCATCTGGTCAAATGTGGAAGCCGGCCTGGGTATTGCCGCGGGGAGCCTCGTGACGCTCCGCCCTCTTTTCCGATGGTTTCGGGACCCCAGTTCCGCCGGTAGTCGAAGCAAACGTACCGCTGATATGCCACTTCATAGCGTCAACCTGAGACGCTCTGGGGGTAGGTCAGGTTCAAAATACTGGCGATCGGATATTGATGATGTGGACACTCTTGCGGTCGTCACAGCCTCGCCCCAGGGCAGTGGCAACAGTAGCCAGGAGAATCTCAATCCGAAACAGGAGCCATACTTGGGCGGCGTCCATGTGCAAAAGTCTTTCTTTATATCAGAGCATCAGCCTTGAGAAACAATATACGCCGACACGAAAGCAGTCATTGGCCCACGTAAAGCCCTTCGGATGCATGACATCTACCACTTATCATATTCCGCGCGTAGTTAGTAGTAATAGAGCATTCACAGACTAGGCACCTAGGGAAGACAACCGCCAGGTCGGGCGCCTGTTGAGTGATCCGGTGAGAAGATGTTATTCAATGGAAGCCTGAACATTACTATTCCAGGGGAAGAGACTAAAGCTTGCCCTTGAGTCTAGTAGCTTAGCTCCTCTTGATAGGGTACTTCGCTAATGGATAGTTATATCACGGGCATTTGTAATGGTACACGCCACATATGGATGCTAAATAACCATGATCAACCTGAACTTGAGCAAGCAGCTGAACTGCAACCCATACTCCAAACTTTGGATCGGAGACTGATCAGTGGCAATGTCCTATGATTACATCATGTCTCAACCCAGCCAGAGCGCCGCATTGGCTGTGGCTGGGGCGGGAACCCCTAACAATGGGATGCTTCTTCCATTGTACCTCCGTCTTCTGCAACAGTTCCGGGGCCGATGGGTCAGACGGAAAGAAGGTCGGGCTTTGGAAACTATGAGACCCTCCATCCGGGCTACAACTCCCTCTTGCCATGAACCTTGGGGGAAAGCCTACAAGGAGCTGGGTAGCTCCGTCCCTAGGGCCCCCGTGCAGTCTATATTTCTGTTGGCTCGAATATGGGATACGACCAAGGGAGGCCAATACTCCTATGAGTTCGCTGTGCAATAACTCAAAGGTAGCGCTGTAACCAAGCCAGTTATAAAGCAAGCCCACGGCTTTCTCCGCGATCGGTTGTTTATTATGAGAGCCTTTAGCGAGCCATAACCATGGTTCGCTCTATCTCTACAGTAGGTGTGGTGCGACGATCATTCGAACCGTATGAGGATCCGTAGAACCAGCCTCCGAGCCTTCCCCGAGAGTTTTCCGCCATTGGAGGGAGCAGGCGCGTAACTGTAACAAAGCGCATTGTGACAGCCCAGACTCTTCCCCGTAAAGGCTTGGGTGAAACATCGCAAAAGACCTAACTCGTTGCGGCTCTTCGTCTCCACCAATGTCCCGCACGTCGATACTACCCACTTATTCTTCTACTCGGTTAAAACAGTGCGTCCTGTGGGTTTCCCAATGGCCTACCGTCTGCGCCTTAATCGCTTTGAATGGGTGTGCATACGCTGCAACCGCCCATGGTTCGCACGGAGGGGCCCCTGCCGCATCCCACATTGCTGTAGCTTAAGAGGAGAATTTTTCTACTTGTATTTGTTCGAGGGAAATGAGTGAGGCTATTTATATATTCAGGAGATGAAGGTTGAAAGACCACCTATTTTTGTTATAGACAGGAAGGAAGTGGCTCCGGCGGTGCGGCCAGGTTCTTGGCTTGAGCGGGTGTTAGGATCGCGTCGGTTTCTAATTTAATAGACGGAAAAAAGTTACCTATACAATTGATAAGTCAACTTAAGTGTGGACGGACCCCTCACCGGAGATTACGGGCCCACTGTGGGCCAGCAAGCCACTGATAAGCGTCACGTGCGAGACTCGGACGACTCCAAGGAGTCGCACGTTCCATCCTGGGCATGTTGACGGTGCTCCTTTAGGCCTAGAATTGAAAGGCTTGAGGCTTGCTCTCACCAGAAGATGCCTGCAGATCATGGCGAAAACACTCCACTTCTGGATACCTCTCGTCCTCACCAGGGAAGGCTACGTAATGCTCTTCCCCAATGGACATCGATTCAATGGAGAGTAATGCTGCTGTCAGCTTTTCTGATGTTCTCGGTCAATTTTGGGCATTTTATGGGGACCGCGCCGCAACTACTGATCTTTGAGAACACCATTTGTGAAAACTACAAGCGATCCCTCGGTCGGGAGGCTTCGCACACGACCCTAGGTTTGGACGGCGATATATGCAAATCAGAACCCGTGCAGACGGAGCTTGCTTTCATCAGTGGGTGGAAGAACACGCTTGATGTTTTGCCAGGTATGAGACCTGTCTCTTTCTCGGGGAATTACTGACGCAGACAGCTCTTCTTCTCGCTTTGCCTTACGGAGTTCTGGCCGACAAGTTCGGGAGAAGACCTTTTGTTATCCTCTCTACAGCGGCAACCGCAATTAGTGAATGGTGGCCAAGGGTTGTCTGTAGATACCTCCTTCCTTGCTCGAATTTACAGTGTTGGTATACTGATCATGACAGGCTGGTTCAATTTGCCCCTCCGCCTAGTGTGGCTGACAGGCATGTTTCGAGCACCAGGAGGCGGTGATCAATTTGCTACATTCATTCTCATGACCATCATAGCGGACGTGTTCAGTGAGAAACAAAGGTATTTCAGCCCCTCTTCGATACGAATGAGTGCATTTGGTAATTTGGAGCAGAACCACAGCTTTATTCCGCTTGGCCTCATTACCTATCATCGCTGAAGTGGTGGCAACTCCTATCAGTGCAACCCTCATGAAGGTCAACCCGTGGACCCCATTTCTGGTAGGGCCTCTCATTGTGCTTGCCGGCGCTGTCTTCAGCGTCCTAGTTCCTGAGACTCTTAACAAATCAGAATCGAGATCGACCGAGGGCACTGCCGCGTCTCCTCTGCCACCATCAAAGCCGAATGCACGATCTCTTATAACAAGCAAAGCCAAACACTTCATCGCCGATACAAAATTCTTATGGGAAACCCCCAAACTGCTTATATGCCTTGTTGTTGTCTTTGCCGGGGTTCTAGATAAAAGCTCCCTGTTCCTGCTTATCCAGTATGCGTCAGCCAAATTGCACTGGACTATTGCCAGGGTAAGTTCCTGCTAATGAACATGGCGTTCAATTACACTAATCTCAAGTTAGGCAAGTTATCTTATCTCAATCCGAGGCTGTATGACTCTGGCAACCTTCCTCGTATTCGTGCCGCTATTGTCATCCTTTCTTATTCGGCACTTGCACTACATCACTCTGGAAAAGGATCTCGTGATTGCAAAAATTGCCGTTACATCTGGCATAATAGGTTATCTCCTGATCTTTACCGCCTCTGATGCAGTTTTGCTCACTATCGGGTGTCTATTTGTCTCACTTTCTATGCCGTTTGTGATCACGGTCATCAGCATTGCAACTTGTTTCACTCCAGCCGAACATGTCGCGACTTTGTACACAGCCATGTCTGTGTCCCAATCGATAGGAATCATCGCCGCCGGGCCAATGTTCGCTAAACTGTATACTGCGGGTATGCATATAGGACTAGAGTGGTCGGGTCTTCCGTTCGCTGCTGCCGCAACTCTCTTCGCTCTCATTCTGATCTCGCTTCTTTTCCTTGGACCCAATTCTTGAATTGGGGGTGGGCTTATGGCATGAGCCAAGTTGTAATGGAGCACTCGTGTTTGTCCATGATCTTGAATCCATTTGAAATGGATGAGTCCAGGACTACATGACACTTTATATACAAGTGGAACATGGATAAAGTATTAGACGGGTGCTCATTTGTTTTATGCATCTAGCCTTATTAGCACATTCCCTGCGAGTAAGTACAGATACTCGAACTTGGATTGGTTATCACATTGTTGGAGGGGTAGGGGAATGTTTATCAATCCAGATGTTAGGTACTTGATTGACCTGGTCCAGGAGCCCTTGGCTGGTATCTCGAGCTAGCCTCTTGTAGCAGTCCAAACCAACCTGCCTACATCCCAAATTGCCATTCATATAGCAGTCCTAAATATTGCCAGAATTCGATGGATCCCTATTGCTCCTTTGATGCACAATTGTTTGGAAGTTGGAGACTGGAAGCACAGCTGACGGCCGCACATTGATATCCTGAAACAGGACGGCCTCAGACGTAAGCATTGGCGATACTAAGAATATCGAAATCGCTTGAGGGGTGAATCACTTTCGCGCTTCCATGTGCCTGTTGATCCTGGCATGTCATCCTAACCGTCATGTTCTCCACTCGCTAGGCAGTGTTATGCAAAGAAATAGATAAATCAAGGGAGGGTACAAGCTTTGACTCGGATTTAATAGCTCAAACCTACAGGTAATATCATTACACTCAGATTGCCAACTCTGCGAATCGTGTCACGCCCGAAGTTTCCGATTAAGGAGACCGCCAACCTTAGAATGACTCAAAATCCAGTTCACTACCTGTACAAAGCAGGGAATTTCGCCAGGCCCTTTTTCGAACATTATTGACAATATTGACTCTTAATATGAGAGAGTACCCGCATCAACAGCCCTATACTGAAACTATAGACCTTGTTAAGGTAAATTTTCTTTTTACAACAAGCTCGGAATCTCTGGATAATATCTCAACTTAAAAAGGTATTGGACTTAGGATGTGAAAACTAATGCCCGGGTCAGGTTAGCTATACAAAAGAAAAAGTCGGTCTTGACTGGAAGGCTCATAAATCTGGTTACCTATATCAATAGGAGCAAATGTTACCAGAGTGGGGCGGCAATAACGCTTATATTCAAGAGACTAGGGAGGAGAGGGAGAAGGAGAGGAAGAATAGTAGGAAGAACTACAGCAACGACATAAGTCCCTCTAAGCGGACCCCTATCTGTCACGACAGGCTTTGTTCTAGTTACGAAGACGCCCCCCGGATCGCGAAGGGAACCGAAGGGCTCCCAGCGATTAGTTTGGTTATCCTGCTATCATTAAGCTAGCGCACAACGAACTGACAGTAGCATTAGCGCCCTCCCCCCCCCCAACACCACCAGCACTCGGATCCTATCCTAGATTCGAGCCTATCATAGAATAGGCTTCACACTATCCCAACATCTCATAATCCAGGCAAATTCTCCAATGTTAGGGTGGTTACGGACGGCAAACCCCAGTAACGGTGACAAAGAACAGACATAAGATAAGTTGTGGCTTTCGCGCCCATAAGGATTCTCTCGTGGAGCAGTTTCAAAGGAACCAAGTCAAGTAACCGATGAGTCCTGGTGCTGTTAAACTTCATCCATGACAGGGACAAAAACGTTCACCAATCGGAATCGAGCCTCTTTACCGCGGAATAAGTGGAACCGACATTCCAAGGCCCCATGATTGGTTAGTTCCAAGATTAGTCATGCACTGTCTAATCGAGCCGGGCCTAATACCTCGGCAAAAAGAATTGCCACCCCATGCAAGTACTCATAATTCCTCGGGAGACGATCAGCACTCTTGCCTGCAGACCATGAGCTCTCCCAATCAAACCCCCAGGGCCCGCCGCCATAGGTCTGCCGTTGCCTGTCAGGCCTGCCGTAAACGCAAAGTACGGTGCAGCCTTACCGTCACTGGTATCCCTTGTGCCGGCTGTGCCCAGGATGCTACCGAATGCATTGTGAACCCTCGGCAAGCGAAAGGGTGAGAGTGCCGTCCGCTCGGCAGATACTCGACCAAACCATGCTGACCTCAAACCAATTTGCCTAGTACTAAGCAGAATGACCGCTTAGGACCTCGCTGTCGCCGTCAAGTCCATGCCGAGACGGCCAACTCAAACCTCGCTACCGGCGCGTATCAGGCACGCCAAATTCCGCACCCGAGCAATGAGCCTACATCTGCTGGCTTGCCTGCCCTCAATCCCCGTGTTGAAAATACGAGGCGTATCCTCGATCGGGATCCCTCGGAGAATGAGGTTAACAACATGGCCGAAGAAGAACGCAGTGGACTCGACATTGCATCGGCAGCGCTGGGCCAACCGAATAGTGTTGGGGAAGTACCTTACTATACTGGTAAAGCAACCGATCGTACACGCAAAGAGACTCTAAGCTTACGATGAAGTTAGGAGAACAAACTGGGCCCACCTCAGCCTTGGATATTTGCTCCCCCAATCACCTGTTGCCGAAGCATTTTCTCATCCCGTTGCACCGCACGCACCTATCGGACGAGGACCAGGACTTCCTACAGAGAAAGGGCGTGTTTACCCTTCCAGGCAAAAATGCTTGTGATGCCATGGTCCAGGCATACCTTGTTCATGTACATCCCATTCTCCCCATAATTGAAGCAGATGTGCTCGTGAGTCATCACCGGATCGGACAGCTTCAAAACTACAATTTGTTGCTGCTTTGGAGTCTCTTTTTTGTCGCTGTTAATGTAAGTTGTGATGTGGATCGTTTCTATCCTCCGAAACTGACTGAATCTTGTAGTTCATTCCTGCTGCTATATACGAGCAAGAAGGTTATACCTCGAGAAGAGCAATGAAATATACGATGTACTGTCGAGCAAACGTACGTACTCTCCTCCCCTATTTGAGCCTGTCTCAAGATTGAGCTGGTCTCAAGATTTCTTGAGCTAACCTTCTCGTTTGAGCAGTGCATGTTCAATAATGGGGGAGAAAGGAACAAAGTTGTGCTGTTGCAATCTTCACTTCTAATGGGATTCTGGCATTCAGACATGGACGAGCACGCACAGCCTTGGTACTGGTCAGGCATCGCAATAAGCTTGTGCCAGATCCTTGGCCTGCATCGCAATCCTGATATGTCAAACTTGACTACTCATATTTCTGGCCGACAGGTATCCTTTTGGCGCCGGCTTTGGTGGTGTTGTCTTTTCCGTGACCGCTGGCTCGGCCTTACTTTAGGAAGGCCACTGAGGATCAATCTGGATGACTGTGACACCCCTATGCCAGTGTTGGAAGACCTTCTTTTCGATATACAGAAGCCTGAGGGATCTGCTGCCGCGTCGTATTTCCCCGCTGACATGGAACGGTTAGCTAGATATTGGATAATGCTCATTGAGCTCAGTTGCCTGCTGGGTGACATCCTAACCATGAATCGTCGACTTGGAGGTCTCAAAGCGTCACAAGCTCAAGTGGAAGGGCTGGAGAAGCGGCTGTTGGGAAGCAAACTTCCAGATCGATATGAAGTGGGCCTGACTCCAATTGCAAGTTTCTATTCGAATCATGTCCATTTGCATTACCAGTCAGTCTTTCGACCATTGAACCGTTCCCTGTTCTCTCTCTGACATCTTCGCAGAGCAATGGCCGTTACATTCTATCGACCCTGGGGAACAGAAGCCCCGGGTGATCTGCGTTCCACAGCAAAGGAAAGCTGGCAGCACGGAATGCGCCTAAGGGCTGATGCTGCGGCTTCCAAGACCAATGAAATACTAGATGTCCTCGTTCAAGAAAAGCTCCTAGGATTTGCAGGGCCTATGACGTGAGTGAATCCAATTGGCCCCATCTATCTTCTCTGCGCCATTCCAACCGTCTTTGCTTTGCCCGGAAGTTGACTCAAGATCAAATACCAAAGGCCTCCTCTCCTCGTTCCAGCGATGCAGCTGCACTTACTCCAATGCAAAATTGGCGACACACTCACGAAGCGGATCCGACTCAACAAGCTTGAAATGTGCATGCTGGTCTTGGAAGAATTTCAGAAAACGTACACAGTGGCTTCGCTGTACCGCGGAATTTTCACGAAAGCGATCCAACAAATATTCCCGGATTACTCGCCGCCTATCATATCTTCTGACTATTCAGCAATCCCTGTCGCTGCACTGGCCACTAAAAATGATACCACCGGTGTGCACATGGAAGAAGAGAGCCTTGACACCAACAATAATCGGAATGATCATTTGGGTGCTTTTGGGTTTGCTGCTACGGATGACACGGACTTTTTGCATGTTTTATTGGACGACTCTTCGATCTTCGACGTCTGGCAGACGTGGAACCAAATTTGAGTCACGGCCCCGTTTTGACACCTTTCTCAAATTGTGTATGCTGCTGTCTGCGTGCATGCCAATGTCATCTTCAATGAAGTATGAGAGGGAGCTTGCCCAAGTCCTCCAACTTCCGCGACGACTTTTTGATTTTCAAAGTGTCGACGACTCATTCGGGACAGTAAATTACCGGGTAAGAGTTTCACGAGACACTTCATCTTGCCACGCGCCGTGGCCGCACCTCGACAAAAATATGCCTGGCTACGTAGCTTGTGGATGCGTGGCTCTCGAGCAGCGGGATGTGACAAGTTTGTGTACCGGTCCAATATAAACTAAACGTCAGTCCGTCGGAAGGCATTGCTTCCAAGTGACTTCATTGACCTCTAGACAGCTTTTGATATGTCAATTTTCATAGATGAGCTGATCGGAGTCAACTCATACCGGCGCCCAGCTCAAATTGGTGTCCCTATTAAAAGTCCCATTTTGAAGCAAGTCTTACATCCGCGATTAGGTTTTCGGTCTTAAGCCTCTTTTTTCTGGATGGCTTTCCGTGACAATTATCACCAAACCCGCTCAATCCTGCACACTCCTTCCTTTATCTCCTCACGTCCCGAAGGAACCAAACCAGGACATATCAGCGTCTAACAGCTTCGTGAGATCCTTCGAATGTGTTTGCGTAGTGTGTGGGAAACTGTCTCCAATAGATCTGTGGTAAAATCGAGAGCGTCTTATCACTCTCAAGAGCACACTAAAGGTTGCCGAATTGGCATTGGACATCTTGCGTCTCATTGAAATTCAGATACGGACTCCATGGATCAAGTCTCCATACCGAACCCATCAGAAATACAGCACTAAGCGTGAGTCTTATACGATGCTGCATATTATTTCTCGCACCTCCGCGCCTCGCAGATTTTGTTCATCCGTAGGTCAGTAGACAATCTCAGATGATCTCACAGATATATATATTTCTGCAAAAAGCCATGTGGATAAAACAACCCTAGGGACGGCGTATTGATGTTGTTGTTGTAGGGGCTCTCAGATTCCCAAGAATGAACTATGATCGATTGAAACATCAAAATTGAGTTCTATAGATCTGCGAATTCCGTAGCTGTTTTTGTCTCAGCCCGCTATTGAAAACCTAGGACTACAGAGGCTTGTGGAACACAGTCGAATACTACCGGACCATAATCGTAATATAGTATGCAAGCTATATAATCTACATAATACCGATAAACCTTCAGCGGCTGCCTGGCGAGTACCAGCAGGATAGTCTGTGTAGCTGTCGGCTTCATGCACTTACTTTTCCTTGGTTTTACTGCGGGACATCGAGATAGCTTAGCCAGAAGCCTAAATGGCAGCAATCGATTGCCACGGCATCACTCAAATAGTCTTTTAGAACTAATAAACACGTAGACATCTCCCTTTTCACCGTGAGATGTGCTACCACTACGAAGTGAACTTCGGCATATCGGGAGTTTACGTAGTCCGAGAAGGTGATGTAAGTAGGTTTCGAATCACTGTGATTCTGGTAAGAACTCCTTTTGTTTAATTCAGGAATTGGTTTAAGATAATCTATCCTATGGCAACTCGTCGTTTTGTAGTACGTCCTTCCAGGTGCATCCTGAGTCATATAATACACGTCTTTCAATTCCAACGCTAATCTATCCTCTAAACATTGGAAATGGGGAATTTCTGAGGTTTTTTTTTTTTTGGGTCTGAGAATGACTCGTACAAAGGAGGAAGATTTGGGATATTGACAGCACGATCTAGACGGCGTTCCTTGATTTACCGGGCCACTTGGTCCGCTTTTCGGCGCGCACGTAAAGGTTGTTTGGCCTGATTAGCTGGAACATCGGGTCATATTCAATGGGACCGTCGCCTTCTCGGGAGAACTTGTACCGGTAGACCAGCTTGGGCAGGAAGACCTTGACCTCTTGCAGCGCGAAGTTGAACCCAATACACATGCGGGGGCCCATCGCAAATGGAATGTACGCCGCCTTGTGTCGATTTTTGACCTCTTCCGTGTCCCAGCGATCGGGATTGAAGCGGGCAGGATTGTCCCACAAGGCCGCGTTATTGTGGATATGGTGGAGGGCCGGAATGATCACCGCGTCCTTCGGCAGCTTATAGCCCCCGGGCAGAATGAGGTCCACCTTCGCAGTGCGACCGGGCTGGAAGGAAGGATTGTGGCGACGCTGCGTCTCCTTGATGAACTTGTCCAGGAACTCCAGTTTGTCCGTGAAATCCGCGGTCATTTCCGTATTCTCGTCAAAGCCGTGGTCCACCAGCTCTTGCAGAAGCCGTTCCTGCATGCCGTCATACGTGACCAGGCTGTAGATCAGCCAGGAGAGGAGAGAGCTGGTGGTCGTAAAGCCGGCGCCGGTCGCGACCACCAGAGCCCAGACCAAGCTAGATTTGGGCAGCTTCTCGCCCTTGTTATCGGTGGCTCGGAGAGCGTAGTCTATTGAAGGTTAGACGGATTCCTTACGGGCGGAGCTGACCGATGGGCGACGGGTACCACTTACCGACCATGTTGCTTGCGCTCAGGGCCGCGTCTTGCAAAGGCAGATCCTCGATGCCCCCTTGGGCGGCCTTCTCCATGGACTCCTCGACCATCCCCTCAATGCGGGCCTTGAGCTGTCGCAGCCGTTTGGGATCGCCAAATGGCAAGGAGCTGTACCAGTCACCCTTGGAGGTGACCTTCTTATTGAGAGAAAGCATTTCGGCAATATTGTGCACCATTTCATGGACCGGGGCATCAGGTGTATCGAAATGTTGGAAGTCGATGCCCAGGGTCAGCTTGCCCACCGCTTGAGAGCCCATCTTCAACATGTACTGATACACGTTCCAGGCCTCCCCCTGGCGATCCAATTCATCAAACACCTTGAATGAGTCCTCGACGGTCTTCTGCATGGTCGGAGCATAGTGTCGAACGGCCTTCGGCCCCAACGCAGGGGGGTAAGAACTTGTGCGTGACCTTCCATTCCGGGGTGTCTGTGTCGCCAAGGAACACGCCCGCCGATGGGGTCTTCAGCGCAAATAGAGGGTGGGCTTCATTGATTTTTTTGGTGAAGAAATCCGACTCGGCGAATGCCACGGCCGCAATTCTCGGATCGTTCGTCTGGTACGTGGCACGACCCATGTTGTTCGTCTTGACGACCGGACCGAGTGACTCGAAGAGGCGCTGGTGGTTCCCTAGGTGGTCGGGATACACTTGAAAGAAGGTCCCCACGAATGGTAATTCTTTGGGGCACGGAGGATCGCGGACCTCATGTCCATCGATTGTCAGTGGCACAGGCCCGGGCGCGGCCAGAATCTCGGACACCTCCGTGAGGAGCGCCTCTGGTCCCTGGAATTCAATCTCTGGAAGAATTCTCGCTCATCAGAACCCCGAATCAATGGATCATGCTGCTGAGGGGTTTAAGGGAATCACCTACCACTTGGCTCCACGATGGCAAAATGTGCCGCAATCAACAGTCTCAACGCATCCAGAGTCAGCGAGGCGTCCACCTCAATCTGCTTGGCAGACGACGGGCTTTGCCCAAGAAGATAGAAAGTTTGCGAGGGCATCCCGGTTCGGTACTTCGAATGTGTCCAGAGTCGACCAGTAATACAACTAATATCGTAGGGTTATGCGGGAACCCTCTTTTGTATACCTTGCCGGTTATATACTCCCCCGAGTCCAACCATGTTGACCACGGCACGCTCTTTCCGAGATAAAAAAAAAAAAGCCGCATTGCGCTCCCGGGATCGACCATTGTTTCGGAACAACGTCCTTTCCACTTTCTCGGCTCCTCGCTACTGACGCGATAAGCTGCCTAAACCCTAAACACTGCGTGGGTCTCGGCATGCCGAAGGGGCAATCGGCCCGCGGCTGTTCACAAATCTCGGCATGTTCGCGTTTCAGAAGGCAGACGGTTACATTTCTTTCCGCGGAAGTCCTGGAAGTACGCGGATCTATCTTTAGAGTGGATGCGTCAAATAGCTCCGAGCTAGTGCATACAAATATGATAATAGGTGATTCCCTGTGTCTCCCAAGTCCAGCATCAAACAATTCTTTTCACCGACCGAGTTCGATCTTTCCAGTTGGTCTCCAAGGCGCCATGCAGGAAATTACAACGGAAGAGCTGGGCGCTCACAAGAGCAGAAGCGATTTGTGGGTTGCCATTCACGGGAAAGGTGAGCGCAATCCCCGTGCTATCGAAAGTTTCTAACTCTAACTAACCCCCTCCCTCCCCCTCCCTAGTCTACGACGTGACAAAGTACCTCAAAGACCACCCCGGCGGAGTCGACGTGCTGCTCGACGTGGCCGGGCAAGACGCAACCGCCGCGTATGAGGATGTCGGACATTCAGAAGACGCTGATGAAATCTTGGAAAGTTTTCTGATCGGCACATTAAAGGACGCCACTGAATACAAGGCGCCGGCCACCGTACGGGTGATTCAAGAGACCCCGGTGGAACAACCCGCCAAGGGCAGCTCGAGCGCGGTCCGCACCCTGGGCCTCACCGCTGGCTCGATCCTCTCGCTGTATCTCGCCTCCACTTCCCTCAAGACCCAGGTCCATCTCCACGACCTCCGAAGGCTGCTCCCGGGCCCCATCCACCTGTCACCGAGCAAGCTCTCCGAGTCCATCCTGCATGGCAGTTTTACCAATGGGGTGATTGCCACCGCCAGTGTGTGTGCGGCGCTCGCTGGCGTGTGTGTCTCTCGCCTCTCGAAGTTTACCGAAGTCGATTCAGGGTTCACCAAGTACCCTCCTCGCATCAAGCGGAAAGCCCTGCACAAGATCGATCCTCATCTGGTCCCGGGCTTTCTGCAGCCCAAAGACTACCAGGCCTTGCCCTTAGTGGCCAAGGACCTTCTAGCCCCCAACGTCTATCGGTTCGTCTTCGAGCTGCCAGGCAAAACCGATGTCCTGGGTCTGCCGATTGGCCAGCATGTGGCGATCAAAGCCACCGTGGATGGCCAAGTGGTGACTCGGTCGTACACCCCCACGTCCAACAATCTCGACCGGGGCAAATTGGAGCTCGTGATCAAGTGTTACCCGGAAGGCCTCTTGACCGGCAAATACCTGGCCCACCTCACGGTGGGGGATAAGGTGCTCTTCCGGGGCCCCAAAGGCGCCATGCGGTACAAGAAGGGACTATGCAAGAAGATCGGCATGATCGCGGGTGGCACGGGCATCACCCCGATGTACCAGCTGATTCGGGCCATCTGCGAAGATGATACGGACACCACGGAGATTTCCCTGATCTATGCCAATCGCTCGGAAGATGATATTCTCTTGCGGGCCGAGCTGGAGGCGTTCGCCGCGGCGCATCCCAAATCCCTCAAAATCTGGTACATGCTGGACAACCCACCCCAGAAATGGCAGTTCGGGAAGGGGTTTGTCACGCCGGCCGTCATGCGCGAGAAGCTCCCCGCGCCCTCGCCGGACACCAAGATCATGCTTTGTGGCCCGCCTGGCATGATCACTGCCGCCACGAAGGGACTGGTTGGCCTGGGGTTCACCGCACCAGGCGCCGTGACGAAGATGACGGACCAAATTTTCACTTTCTAGACGCATTGTTTTTTTTTTTCCTTTTAGACTCGCATTCAGTTTCAAAAAGGCAGTTGCCTCCTGACTTTTGTCTTTCACTTGACTTCAAGCTGTCTCTTGTGTACTTTATATGTGTATGTCGTTCATTTAGCTAGACCTAGACCTATGTTTCATAGATTCCCTTTCAGCACGGAAGATGGCACTGTACGCTGACCGAATACCAAATCTTGGGGTCTCGGGTACGTCCGGCGTTTTGACGCTTTCGGAGTTCTTGGGAGTATCCAGGCTTAAGAGCAATGAAAAGCACAGTTTGTCAGCTGTAATTTACGGGATTTTCGGCTTAGATGCAGTGCCCCTTCTTTTTTTGTTTTCTGTTGTTTCTTTTTTGCCCGCCAGTCCAGCTTCAATAACATAAGATACCCGACCGATGCGAAGGGCTAGGAGCGGCAATGGTGTTTCAAGATAATCACTACCCGCCTGAAGTGTTCAGTCAAGGGCGAGTAGCTAGAACGTCAATTGGTAGACACTGCTTGCTTTTTACCATTTCTATGTATGCATGTACTAATTGCTCACTATCTGGGCAGGGCTAAAGCAAGACTTTGGTTCAATGTCAACTCGGCCACGAACGTTGTCCGATCACCGGGGAGACGAGAAGAAGAGAAGTTCGACGTACAAACCCTAACATTGATCTGCGAAGGTCACGTGCCACTTGGGATCCACCTACTGTATCCAAGGGACCCGCACCAGGCCGTCTTGCCACGGCTACTAGTCGAAGCGTGCAGGGGAGCGTATCGGACTGCTGACGAAGTTAATCGCAACGCCAGATAGCCAGCCGCAATACAGGAATTGTGCCCTCCCGATATGCCTCCTCGAGCGCCACGGCTAGATCGGCCTGCCGCGTGATCCCCGCTATGCCGAGGTCCAAAGAACCCGCGGAAACACCATCGGCAAGCCGATCTTCGGCCAAAGCGTTTCGTCAAACACGAGAAGACGGTTCGGGTTCGCGGCACTCGGATGTATACGGCCTGAGATATCCCTTGTGGTCGAAGGGGGCCCTCTAAATGCGGGAAGGTTCCCAAGGGTTCGCCTTCGAAATCCCTCGGTCATATATAACGGCAAAACACCCCCATCGACAGTAGTATCTTTTGCAAGCACTACTGCAGTCCGTGTTTGCTACCCCGTTCCCTCCAACCCTGTAAACACTTCGCTTCTGATCCTTTTCCGCGAACATGACCTCAGCGTGGCAGCCACCCAAGAACTACCGCACACGGCCCGTTGCGCTCCTCGGAGCGGGGGTCTTGGGCCGTCGAATTGGTATGTTCTACTGCGTCAAACTGGACACCCTCTTTGTGCAAGAAGTTAACAATCGTGCAGCGGCCATTTGGGCCTCCGCGGGCTACAGTGTCCACGTCCGTGACCCCAGTGCGGACCAACGTGCGGCTTGCGAAACCTATGTGAAAGAGAATGTGGCTTCATACGCAGCCAATACGGGTGCCGAGCCGGGCAAAGTCACCACCTTTGAGGATATGGCACCAGCCCTCGAGAATGCCTGGCTCCTCATTGAGGCTGTTCCCGAAAAAATCCAGTTGAAAATTGATACGTTCGAGCTGGTTGAGAAACTGGCTCCCGCCGACTGTATTCTGGTAACCAATTCATCGTCCTACAAATCGTCGGAGATGCTCGACAAGGTCTCGGACAGCACCAAAGCTCGCATTCTGAACATGCATTACTACATGCCTCCAGCAGTCATGGTCGTGGAACTGATGACCGACGGCTTTACCGAACCGGCTATCTTTCCTTTCCTGGTTGAGCGCTTGAAGGAAGCGGCCACCCTGCCATACGTTGCGCGAAAGGAATCCACCGGCTTCATTTTCAACCGCTTGTGGGCCGCCATCAAGCGCGAAACCCTCACGATTCTTGCCGAGGGAGTCTCGACGCCGAGTGAAATTGATTCGATGTGGGGAGAGATGTTCATCAAGGGCAAAATGGCGCCCTGCAAGGGCATGGACAGTATGTGATTTTCTCTTCCCCCCTTTATGCTGAGTGCTCTGGACTCTGGCATTGCTCCCTCAAGAAGGCCGTGCTAATTATGCTCTCTCTCTTACCAGGCGTCGGTCTGGACACTGTGGCATTCATCGAGAAACACTACATCGCCGAACGGGGCCTCTCCGGCACCAAAACCGTTGACTATCTTCAAACCAACTACCTGGACCAGGGCAAGCTTGGAAACAAGTCCGCAGCCGGCGGTCTTTATCCAGCCCCTGGAAGTTCCGAGACGGACGGTGACAGCCACAGCCTCGTCGTTCTCGACATTGGCTTGTCGGCCAAAGAACCGAGCTTGCACGCCGGCGAGGTGCTGCAAATCTCAACAGATGGACAGGTGCAAAAGGTTCTCGTCACCGGTCAAGCTCTGCCGGATGGTCTTGCCGTAGACTCTGCGAGCAAACGCATGTTCTGGACCAATATGGGTGTCCCTGGAAAGGACGATGGTTCCGTCATGTCGGCCAATCTAGATGGATCTGACATCCGGACGGTGGTGTCACCGGGGACCGTCAACACGCCCAAGCAATTGACGCTAGACACAAAATCCCAAAAGGTCTATTTCTGTGACCGCGAGGGCAAGCGCGTCCTTCGCTGCAACTATGATGGCTCGGAATTTGAGGTCTTGGTCGCGACGGAGAATGCGGACAGCCCGGACATCCTGAAGTGGTGCGTTGGCATAGCTGTGGCCCCGAGTTTCGGCAAATTTTACTGGACCCAGAAAGGCCCGTCCAAGGCCGGACAAGGGCGTATTTTCTGTGCCAATATCCAGACCCCTGCAGGTCAATCAGCATCTTCAAGAGATGATATTCGTGTCGTCTTGAATGGGCTTCCGGAGCCGATTGATCTGGAGGTAGACGAGGAGGCGCATACGCTTTACTGGACGGACCGTGGGGAGCTACCGCTCGGTAATTCCCTGAACCGAGTGCACCTCGACGCCTCTGGCCTTCCCAAGCCACACCAATCTTCTAGGGGCTACTGAAATTCTCAGCAGGAATTTCAACGAGGCGATTGGGCTGAAGTTGGACCCAGTCAATAACGTCATCTATACGACGGACCTTGGTGGTAGTCTCTATCGTTGCGACCGTGATGGAAAGCACAAGGTCAAGTTATTAAGCGACGAGAACCGGGCTCTGACTGGGATCGCACTTGTTTGATGAGAATGGATTTTCTCCGGCAGATTCTGGACGCGATGTTTTCTCCATTGCTTAATTTGTCCGTCCCTCAGATCTCCAGCCATAGATTTTCTTTAATTGCTTAGATTATAGTCCATAGATGTGTAGGTAAGAGAGCAAGGCTATCTCAAATTCAGCGGATACTCCAAAAAAATATTCCTCGAACATAAATGCACAACCACAGCGTCACCCGGGCCCGGGGAGCACACATATTAAGACGTAAACTCTACGCGGTAGTTACGCCTAGGCAGCTAGTAAGCGGCAGGAAAGAAGTGTTGGGCTCTGGGCACTAATGATAGTCTCCTGCGAGACTGTGGCTCGATCCGTAATCCACAGCTTTGCGGATTTGATATTGTCACGGATTCCAGCTAAAGGGTGTACTGTATAAGATGTGCCGGGCATATTCACACATCATGTGCGGACGTGTGCGACAGGAGAAGCCGGAAGAAGATGTGGTATTAGCATAAGTCAAGAAGCAGAGCCTCTTAGAAGAGAAATACCAAAATATAGGTAAGGTTAGCGCGACGGTGACAGAGGTTGAGGACTTGTAGAAAGTGTTAGAGTTAAGTATAGAAGTATCTACATATCGGTACGGATAGGCGGATGAATCAAGGGTCGCTCATCTATATTACCGATGACTAGACTGCGGCACGATCTGCAATGTCTAAGGATGTCTATAATCCATGTGTGCGAACTGTCAAGGAATAATGGGTTTCGATAGCGTGGAAGCGGTGTTGGAAGCGCCTTTGATATCAATTCGAGACCTTTGAATATGAAGCCAAGCCCATTCAACGATAGTGAAGCAGAGTCCAAGAGCTACCCTGTATCCTATTGGCGGGCTCAGGGCTGAAACCTCAGCTGAGACCGAATCCCTAGCGAATCTCTCCATAAAAGGAGGCGCCTGTTTTAGATGAATGAGTGAGCTTTAGTCTTTATTCAAACCGGAACCCTACTGTGGAAGTCTATCGAATACGATTATCTTATCTAGTCAGCTGGTGCCATCCAAATCTAGTAGTTCCCTTACACAAAGACCCTTTCAACGCTACTTCGGTGGCGAAACGCCATTCAATCCCATTATTCCTTGACAGTGCCCAGAGAGATCTACCGGCAAATCGGGTGATAAGACCTGATAGAACTATAAATATTAATCAATCAATACTCCTGGGGATAACATCAAAGTCTTACTAGCTCTAAGTATCTACTGTGTAGAACCTCATGTTATGGAATTTGTAGTCAAAATATGTCATTATGGTCATTTCGCTTACTATCTAGATGACCCCAGTGGACTTGTCGAAGCTGGAGCAAAATATGCGGAATCAGACACCACAGAAATTGCCCTGCTAGATTCTTCGCTCCAGCCGTTACTACGGAGTCGATCACTGGGCCCCCATGTGTCGATTTCACTTGGTGCTGTAACAAAACAGTCAGGTTATACCTTGAACCACTTGGCGATGAGGGAAGCTTACTTGATTACAATTGTCTTTGGCTCCGTATAATGACGGAGAGCATATTCTCCTAGCCCGCGGCCAATTCCACTTAACTTAAACCCTCCCATGGGCACCTGAGGGCTGGCAATCGATGTACAATTGATTCCGACTGTACCTCCACGAATGGCACGGCTGACTCGCAAGGCTCTTTCAATATCCTGGGTATAGGCAGAGCCTGCCAGACCGTAGTTGGTGTCGTTGGCCAGAGCGATTGCCTGCTCTTCCGTCTTAAAGGTTTTGATACATAGAACAGGTCCAAAGATCTCCTCGCGGTAGATCTTAGCGTCAGAGGGGGGGTTCAGGAAGATGGTCGGGGCGACATAATAATCATCAACGGAGTACGTATCTCCCCCAACGACAGGAGAGAGCACTTTCTGGGCGTCGTCGATATAAATGCGGACCCGCTCATACTGGGCCTTGTCGACCAGAGGTCCGTACTGTGTCTCGGGACTCATCGGATCTGCGCCCAGGGTGGCTCCAATGTGTTAGAACGCCTGCTTCAGACCTTCGATGAATTTCTCGGCAATACTCTCCTGTACAAAAAGGCGGGATGTGGCAGTACACACCTGCCCACTGTTGCCCGTGATGCCAAACGTGCACCAGAAGAGATTTCGCTCAATGTCAGCATCTTCGAACACCACGGCAGGGCTCTTTCCTCCAAGCTCATAGGTGACGCGCTTTAGATTACTCTTAGTTGCGGCATCCTGGACCTTCCTCACCGTACCAGTGGACCCTGTAAAGGAGATCTTGTCGATATCCATGTGGCTGGCTAGCGAGGCACCAACATCCCCAGCCCATATAAATCGAGTTATCACTGAGACCTATCACGCTCTCTGGTGGAGCGGTGGCGGGGAGGGGGAGCCGCGGGGGGGCAAGTATTATCTCTGAGGTCGCTTACCTGCAACAATTTGGAAGGCGCCCGGGGGGAAACCGGCCTTGCTGATGAGATTCGCAACAGACAGCGTGCCCAGAGGAGACTTTTCCGAAGGTTTCAGGATGACAGTATTTCCTGTCGCCAGCGCCGGAGCAGACTTCCATGCGAGAAAGTGTAGCGACCCGTTCCAGGCAGTCACACCAGCACAAACACCAACTGAGGTGTGCTCTACGATCTTGCAGAATCCATCTTCGGGCGGGAAGTAGTCACCCTTGTACTTGTCGGTCCAATCTGCGTAATCTGTTTCGCCGAGGTCCGCTTGCCTAGCACCACGCTTTCTCCGGATTGGAGAAGATCACTTACACCTAAAAACAGAGACAACGCTGGGCATCGTGCTTTTCAGGAAGGAGATGGGAGTGCCACTGCAAAGACTTTCGAAATATGCAATCTCCTGGGTATGCTGCTCGATCAAGTCCGCGAGTTTATTGAGCACGACCCCGCGTTGCTCCCCTGTGAAGGCACCCCACTCCCCATTAAAAGCACGTCGGGCATTCGCAACGGCGGTGTCAATGTCGGCAGCTGATGCAGAGTTCAAGGGGGGGCAGGTCGATATCACTCCCATCTTTAGCACGCTTGAAAGTCAGCCGGGAGCACCCCCCCCCCCTTGCACCCACTAATCCGATCAGCATGCTGCTACCGTGAACTTATTGGAGCAGATGTATGTCTCACCTTGTTGTCGAGGAAAAGAGCACTGGGAGGGGTGGTGACATTCATCAGTCTTTTAGACGCCATTCCGTTCAACTTGTTGGTCGTGTCTCCTGTACAGGTAGAGGTCAGGACTTGATTGTTCTGAGCAATAAGCCTGCCGGATCCATTAAGTTCCTAGATTTCCGAACGAATATAAGTCAAAGACAGTCATTTAGCGCTTGCTGTGAGGCGAGAAGCACTGACACGTCGATCCATCAACCCCCGCAATGTCCTAATTCCGCGAGCCGGTAATTCCGGCAGCCCGTAATTATTTTCCTCAACCCCGAAATACGGACTCCCACTGGAAACATAAGAAGACATGCGTATCAGAAACGACTGTACTTGTATGACACGGGCCAAGCAGGACATAATCAATAGGAATTCCGGTGGGTCCTTCTATCCCGCATCTTGCGGCCGTATTTTGCGGGGGAGACCATGAAGGCCTAGGCAACCTGCATGAAACATCTGGAACATCTTTATACAACTGTTATCACGGTGAGAGGGGCCGATTCTTCTTACGCAAAATATTTACCTCTCAAAGGCCCTCTGTACTACGTGCTCATTCAAACATGCCATGGCTCAAGATCGAGGATCCCAAGATGCGAACGCCATGTTCGTCGATGAGGTCCGGCCAATAAAGCCCGAGGACGATAGATCCTGAGCACACAGCTTCGGCAAGAACGAGGAGCTGTACCTCGACTCCGGGTTTGTGATGCGTGCCACTGCCGAAACCGGAGAGTATGTGCATTTTTGGACCATCATGTATCACCAAAAATGCAAGGACGTGGTTATGGAGTGTGATTTGAACCGTACGGCATTGCTGGTGACAAACCATTCGGAAGAAGAGAAGAAGAACATGACGCGACCCCTTCCATCGACAAGGGCCACAACCTCGAGGATTTCCTCCCTCTAGGCTCCCTCAAGATCAGCGAAACCCCAACGGGAGCGCAATGGGAGATCGCCGGTCGCCAGTATGTCTGCGCCACGCCGGAGTGCTGGATTCGGGGGGAGTACGCTGGCGTTAAAGCCAATATCCGGCTATCCGACCCCAGCGATGGCTTCTTCCACCTCGGTTTCTTCGAGAATTGGAAGCCTGATGGCATGGCCGGATACCAGAGCCACATGAAAGCAGAGGGTACTATCAAGTACGAGCGTCGGATCCTTAAGATCAAGGGCCGGGCCGTCCGAGAAAACCTAGGGTTCCGTGGAACGAACAAGGGAATACCTAACCGCATTGGATACATGGGCGCCGAAGGGCTGAATTGGTCACATGCATTCAGTGATGAGTTTTCCTGGTATATCATGGCAGGCCACGCAGATCGCAATCCAACAGGTATGCTCGTTCTTGATGGGAAGATAATCCACGCTACCGGCCAGTCCAATGTGTGGCTGGAGAGCATCTACCAGTGGATTGACCCAGACAGCAACCAGCTGGTGCCATGAAAGTGGCGTGCTTACCTGCGTGCTCCAGAGGGCATCATGGAGGCCTACATCACCGCGCATAGCCGTGTACACTACACCTGGAATTGCCTAGGAGGTGTCATTGCTGTCTCCTATCTGGTCGAGAGGCTGAGGCCACATTTACACACACAAATGGACGTGTAGTCAAAGCCTCGAAGCAACTTTTCTTTACTGAGTTCATGCGCACCTTCCACCGCTGCCCCAAACTCCTGGGCTAGATACAGTTAGCCTGGCTTAGTATGGGGTATGCCATGATATCAAGCTGCTGTAAAATGAATATGTTGTTAGTGATTATACTCCGAGAATGTATGATGTTTTTGATATTATAATATACAACCCCTAAAAAACCTCCTTTTCTCCTAATACAAAATCTTAGTAATAGTCTATATAGCAAATCCTGGCCATGACAAGACTTTTATAATAAGGTTCGAACTTCAAAACTAGTACTATTAGAAGGTCTAGATTTTAAGGATTCTAGATCTATTTAGACCTGGCACTCATCTGCCCTGCAGGTCCAAGTTTAGAAACCTCTGTCTGTATCTTAGAAGGTTAGGGTCTAACCTCGCTACCCTAATCCTGACTCTGACCCTCTAAGGATGTCAGGACCCAAGGTCTCTGAGCTGCCGCTGGGTACCTTAGGCCCTGCCGTATCAGGTTGATGCGACGGTCACCCAAATAGGCTTGGCTCTGTCCGCCATTCACACGGATCTGCTTTTCAAAACGATCGGGCGAATTGCTGCTCACCCAGACGTGTTACCTGAGCTACGCTCCGAGATTGAACAGGCCATATCAGTTCACGGGTTGAATAAGAATGGAGTTTATAATATGAAACGTCTAGACAGCGTGCTCAAGGAGACGCAGCATCTTAATGCAGTCGCCTTGGCGATTATGAACCGGTACGCCACTGAGGATATCACATTAGCGAATGGAGTGACCATTCCTAAGGGACCTCCGTCACTACAGACACCATGCGCAGTGATAAAACCTACGATCGTGCCAAGGAGTGGGATCCATACAGGTTTCACAACATCCGGCGAACTGGTCAAGAGCAGGAAGGTCAATTGGTATCCACGACTGCACAACACTTGGCCTTTGGTCTTGAAAAGCATGCGTGCCCAGGTCGAATTTTCGCAGCTCATGAGCTCAAGATCATGTTAGCTCACATTTTGCTCAAGTATGATATTGAATACATTGAGCAAGACCGACCAAAGATCAGAGTTGTTGGAACTGATGTTTTCGCAGACGGTATACCCAGGGCTCAAGTTGGCCGCCGAGATGGGTATAAGATACCCATTGTATCGGAAGCCTGGGCAGACTGATTGGGTTGATATTCGATATTTCATGTGTCGTAATAGAGATGGCTTGGAGGCTGGGCTTCAAGCAGTACGGGAATAGAATGAACTTAAGTTGGTAAAAAGTATCCTGTTGTTCTCCTGGAATGAAGGAAACATGTCACCTGAGAAACTCTGCGATTACAGTCAATCCTACCTAGGCACCTGGACATCACGTAAATGAAGGGGCCTCCATAGTCCATCAGTGTGTATAGTGTACTTGAGCACTTGGGTAAAATAGACGAAGACCAGCGGAGTAGCATGGTCGCATTGCACCTTTCACATGCGTATACACGCAAGGCTGCCTGGATGGATTAAATTGAGTAAATCTCAGGTACCTTCTGTGGAAGCTGAGGTGGATCTCGGCATCGTTGCCTAGATAGGGCCAATCGGTACGGATTTAAAAAGTAAACTCCGTAGCAGTTGTGATCTCTACCGATAGCGGTTAGATTCGCTGCAATTTCAATATACTCGTAATCATCAGCTGATATTATCCCTGTTATGATGTAACACGTGGTTCTGAGGGAAATAATGGAGGACTTTGCGTCTATCCCTAATGTACTCTATTTCATCTTCCTTCCACCCCTCGCTACTGCGAAAATCATCCTATCAGCCTAACCAACATACAACTCTCCAAGGAAACCTTAACCCCACTGAATCGATTGATACAGATAGCCAGTCAATTTGAACTCACCATGACTCCTACTCGATCGACCTGGCTAGTGACCGGCGCATCATCAGGCCTTGGCAAATATATCGCTTCCCAAGCTCTTAAGGCTGGAAATAAAGTTATTGGAGCTACACGCGATGTCGGAAAGGCCGAAACCACCTATCCGGAATTTGCGGCCAAGGGCGGCATTTGGGTAGGGATTGATCCTGCCCAGCAGGATGCCTATGATCAGTTTTCGAAGTACTCTCGTGAGTATCAAGTGGATGTTCTGGTAAATAGTGCTGGCTATGCTTTTATTGGGGGCGTAGAAGATACAAGGTCGGTATCTTGAACAACCCGGTGTTTCGTTATCCCTCACTAAATTTTTTTATAGCGAAGAAGAAGTCCGCCAGCAAATGGAGGTCAATTTCTATGGGCCTCTTCGTGCTGTTCGAGCCTGTCTACCGGTCATGCGTGAGAAGCGCTCTGGTCATATCATTCTTATTAGCAGTGGTGCAGGGTATGTGTATCTTCCTTAAACCTCCCAGATCTACAGGACTGATATCAAGCTTTGTATTGGATAGATTTATCGCTCGCCCTGGACGGGGTACCTATTCAGCGAGTAAATTTGGAATCGAGGCTTTTCACGAGTCCCTGTCTCACGAGGTCAGGTCTCTCGGAATTAAAGTCTTGATTGTGGAGCCAGGCGCATTCCGAACCCCTTTCGCTACCCGTCAGGTTGTGCCTGCTGCATTTGAGAACGGCTTCAGTGCTGGCTATACTGGTACACCAGTTGAGGTGATGGTGAGCATGTCTCGAAATCTTACGGCTGCTCCGGATTGGATTAGAGGGGATCCAGAGAAGGCGGCAAGAGTCATCTTGAACGCTACAGCTGAAGGGTACGATTACCTCCGGCTTCCCCTGGGTAAGGACTGCGTGGCTGCTTTAGAGGCGAAGATTGGAGAGCTGCAGAAGGATTTGGACGCTACACGCTCGGTCGCCATTACTACTGATGTTGATTAAATCTTCGAAGATTGCCTTGCCAATATCTATCACAGTGTATGGCATTTGAAACATGCCATTCTAGTCCAAGAGCTTCATGGTGATCTTTATAATAGTAAATCAAATTGAATACAAACGTATGGCCTTTGAAGAGACTTCAAGGTTCTTTTTAAGATAAAATATTTGAAATTTTGTACAGCTCTATATCAGTATTCTCTACCCGATATCCCGCACTTGAGTAGTCCCATCATTTGTTCACAGTAAAGAGAGAATTCCGTGCCGTATGGACTGCAAAATGAGTCCGTGTACTGGGAGGAGGCGATGAAGGATTTTTTGGAGGCAAATTCAATTATGCGTTTCTTCAATGAACGGGTTGAATAGCTGCATTAATCTATCAATCGGTTCATCCACCTAGGTATATTGAGATGAAATATGCTAACGAACATAAGAGGAAGGTCCTTTACATCTAGTCCAGTATGTGGCAGTTCCAATCTACCCGTGCTCTTGTCAATCTCAGAAATGCAAAAGACTAAGGGGATAATAGCCAATCCCTTCCAGTCAGTTCTTTGTTCAGGCACTATATCTCTTGAACCATAAATTTGCTGTAGAATCTACTACTGTCAGAAAACCCGCGGCATTGCGCATTGGGTGCCCAGGAGAACCCTCAGCCAGTTTGAAATCGTAGTATTTCAAGAAGGGTGTCATTATGACCTTCGCTTCGTGAATCGCGAAAAAGCGTCCAGGACACACCTGTGTGCCTAGGCCGAACACAAGGCGATCATTACCAGTACCGACAGCCTGCTCGAGGTCAATGGTTAATAGAGGAAGGAGGATGGTAAAATATCAGCATGATATATACTTAGAATTTCCCGTCTAGCGATGGTTTATTGCGCAACTTCTCAAATCGAAAGCCTGTCAATGGTGGCCTACGTTGGGGAACAGAAAGGACCAGGAACGGCGCTCTTATTCGAAATACTAAGACTAGAGGGGGAAAGGAAGAGGGAGAAGGGGAGGAGCTACACGACAATCTATCTACTCCTTCGCGAACCCCCGTCCCATCTTCGCCAACCTCGTAGTGCAGACCGTCCTCCTCTATCCCAGGGCTAGACTGCGGCACGATCCGCAATGTCCAAGGATATCCGCAATCCATATCCGCAAACTGCGGATTTGGATATGATTTTATATCCGCAATCCGCAGCCTTGTGGATTTGGATATGGGTCTCATATCCGTTGGATATTTGCGGATATCCAATGGATATCAAACAAGACAAATATGCCAAGACTCGTGACCTCAAGGGGTATACATTATTTTTATGTTTCCTCCAGTATTTTTTATGTAACAGCCTTGTCACGCGGATATCCGCACAGATATCCGCAGAATATCCATACCCCTTTTAAATTATAAAGTCTACATTTTGAAAACTTCTATCCATGATTTCTCTTACTTCCACGGTCGGAATATCTTTAAACTCTAATATATCAATAGCTGGAAGATGTAGCGTTGTTTTGAATCTAGAATTGGGATATTTTACCAAGAATCAGATATTTTTTCCTTATTCATTCTATTTGCTGTGAAAGTGGAGGAGGTTAACAGTAGTCAAATATATATTTTCAAGTAAGTTACCACAAAATCTTTATTTCACAGCCATACTCAAGATTAGAGTCAAATTCTCCTAATTATATAGCCTCATATTTAATTATTACACAATCAGACCTCAGATACACATTCATTTCCTAATATTTCACACTATATGGTATGAATTAGGGATGTTGGTTCTGTTATAACCAAACACGGTTTTCTTTCAGGCGGGGAGAAAGATTGGTAAGCTGCATTAGTGTCAGGTGACAGCCTATATTCGGGAAGGTAAGCGAGAGTTATGCTAGTGCGGATATCCTTGGATATCCGCAGCTTGGATATGGATATGAACTCATATCCATTGGAGCGGATATGCCGCAGTCTACCCAGGGCAGTAAGCGACGGCAAATCGAGTAAGCAATGACAAGCTATAGATGTTAGAAGCCCTAGTAGATTAGTAGTTTAGATAGGGCCAATACCTCTAGACTTATAACTAGACATCTTCAGGGCCCGACAGAGGGCCGAATCCCCAGGCCCGAAGCCCGACCCGACACAGGCCCATGGCCGAACTTTTGGGCCCGAGCCCGACCACTAGGCCCGCGACGGGCCCCCGACAGGCCCCCGACAAAGCCCGTTTTTGCATAAAAAGGGGGTCTTGGTGTTCATAAACACACTTAATAACCTAGATAAAATACTGTTATTTATTTCTGTTCTGGTTTTTCTTAAGAAAAAGATTGTTATTCACTACTTAGAAGTTGGAAATTTTAGGAAATCCTTTTAAAATTAGAACAGAGATTACCTGTTCTCTATTATTTATAAGAAAAAAAAGAACTTTCTATATTTTTAAGTATATCTTGCCGGTAAGATAAAATATTGCATAAAGTAGATTAAATATATATATATTATACTAGTAGATATATATCCTTTATCTTCTGATTAAATAGCTCTTTCTAAATTATCACCAAAGCTAGATCTATCTCAATATATAGCTATATCTTCTCTATAAATATTATAATCTACTATAACTATAACGATTCGAACAGGATCTATAAATAGAATTTATTAAGAATAATAACTGCGGCTTTATAGATAGGATCGAAGTTAAAAAAAAATATTTGAGACTTTTTAGTCTGAATAGGCTGGGAATAGGCTATTTGTAGACTTTATCCCTATTTCTATAAGCTCTTATAGGCTTTAGTAAGGCTTTGATAGGTTTTAATAGGCTTTTTGTAGGCTATTTATAGGTTTTATCTCTTTTTCTGTAAGCTTTAACAGACTTTTAAGGACTTTAATAGGCTTTTAACAGGCTTTTAATAGGCTTTGATGGACTTTCGAGAGCTTTGACAGGTCTAACCTATTTAGTTAGAATATCTATCTTATTTAATTCTAATATAATAATTACTTTTAAGCTAAACAGCTTACTTAGCTTTTATATTAACAAGTTATTTAACTCTTATTATAAATAACACTCTTCTTTCTAGTTCTCTTAATAATTTTTATAGCCTATATACCAGTTAAATCTTAATTATATTCTAAAACTAACAGTCTAATCTACTATTATCTTTATATAATAGAGAAATTGATAATCTACTATATCTTATATATTTATATCCTCTAACAATCCTATCGGAAACCTATATATTCGATATCCTTAATATATCTTTTCTCTAACTAGCGATTTCTTTTATAATTCTATCTAAACTTGAGTATATTAGATCCGATCGAAGAAAGATATATATTCTTTATAATAATATATCTTATAATAATTATATTATATAATAATTATAGATAGATTATAGAACAAAAAATAATATTAACTAGGACTTAAACTATTTTTCTAATATTTAGAAATACTTCAATCAAGTTATATATAATGTTAATAATATACCAAAAATTATATATAAACAATATTCTTAGATTCTCGAATATCTTTATTATAAAAAAAAAGAAAATAAAAGAAGAGATATAAATTATAGTATATTAATAATAATAAGATATCTTAAAACTACTATCTATTTAAGATTAGATAACTAATAAAAAAGAGAGATATCTAAGTTTCTATAAAAAGAGATATTTTTTAAATATAAACTTTATTAACTTATTTATATTAATTTTAAATAATAAAATACTTCTAAGACTAATATTTTATTCTCTTAATAAGTCTAAAAAAAGAATATCTTATTCTTTCTTTCGATTAATTATCTTTTATTTATCTTGATTAAATATCTAATATTTATCAATCTAATCAAAATAGTCTAGTCTATAATATTATATCTTTTAGTCTTATTAGTTATTATAATTTAGTATTATCTTAAGACTCTTATATAAGATCGATAACAAGATATCCTTCAAATATTTTCTTTATAATCAAAAATTTCTATTATACTTAATTACTAGATATTACTATTTTTCTAAGCTTTTATAGTTATTACTAGTTATTTTATCGATATAGATTAGGTTTACTAAAAGATTTTCCTTAGATTTAAATCTTTTTATAGTATATATACTAGTTCGAACCTGAACAATATTTTTTTAGAGATACTTATAGAATATTAGATTTAAGATTATATTTTTAGGATAATTATTAATAATATATCAAATAATAAGATACTTATTAATTTATTTTAATAAGTCTTATCTAATAATATAACTCTTATCTAGACTTCTTATCTTATCTATATTATCTAGTTTAGTTTTAACTAATTTCTAGACTATCTAAATATAGTTCTGTTTAATAATACTACTAAAACTAAATAGATAAACCAATAATTATTAATAATTAAGATTAATATATAATAATAATAATATAAGATTTTATCTACTTTAAAGAAAGTCTAATATCTTATAATTTATATTAATATAAACCCTTAATACTAAGAAATATTTAATAATCTCTAACTAGATAAACCAAAGCTAGTTCTAATTTAAGATATTAGAACTTGATAGAATTTAATCTTTCTAATATTATACTAAACTAAATAACTCTGATCTATTTTTACTCTATTTTATATAGATTATAATTATAAAAAAATATTATTAAATAATAATAAATAGTATCAAATTAATTATCTTCTTTATATCACTAAATTATTTTTTCTTTATATAACTAAGTTTTTAAAGATTTATAATATGATATTATATCTAGTCTTCATGATTTATAATATCCTCTTTAAATATCTTAAAAAATTGATTAGTCAGCTTTAACAAAAATATATTTTATAAAAAATATAGATATTAGAGATACTTAAATCTAGTCAGCAAAAGCTTGATAAATATTATTTAGAAATAGATAATATTTATAGCTATCTTTATATAATTAATATAATACTTATCCTAGATAATAAATTCTAGTTTTTTCTAACTAATAACTAGGATAAAAAATAATAAGATATCTACCAGAATTCCTTTTAAAAAGCTTTAATTCTATATTAATAATAGCTAATAAATATCTAGACTTTTTTTAGTTTTTATATAATAATATAACTAAACTTAAGACTAAATAAGTTATTAAAAAGATATAAATAATAAATAAAACTAGTTAGAGATAAAATAATTTAATATCTAGATAATAATATATTAATAGTTTTTTAATCTTGATTAGATATTAATCTTTTACTAGATATTATTAATATAAAATCTCTTTCTTTTTAGAGAGATAATCAAACTTGTTTCTTAGTAATTATATTACTTATAAAAAATATTCTATTAGTTCTAGTAATAGATATAGATATTAAGTGATTTTTTAATATAGCCCAAGATCTCTATTATTATTATTATAATCGGATGAAATCTGAGATAATTAAGAAGCTAATAATATTTCTTTATATATTAAGATTTGATCTTGAATAGAAGAAGGAGGAGTATTTAAAAGAATTTTCTATTTTTGATAAGATTGAAATGTGGAGAGAGAAGAAAGATAAGAAATTAGAGTATATAGAGCTTGACAAGATTAGTAATACTAAGAAACCGGATATAAAGTAAGAAGAGAAGGAGAGTAAGGACTCTAAGCCATATCTACTAGAAACTAGTATCTAGTAATGTATATCTGAAAGGAAATAGAAGATATAGAAGGATAAGGGCTTTTAGTGTTACTAGTAAATAAATGAAATAGATAAATTTATATGGAATTTTTTGCCGAGATTATTGATTTAGAGAATATTTCTGTATCTAAGATATTAAAATTATTACTGAAATATTATATAAGTTATGTTGTTATAGGGTCAAGTGTTGTTTATACTGTTTAGCAGTTTTCGGAGGCCTGTTCGGGCCCCTGATGTGGGCTTTGGGCCTATCGATAAAGCCTAAAACCTGTCACAGGCCCTAACTCTAGGCCCGAAACCCGGTCTGCGTGCATGGTTGGGTCGGGGCAGGGTCGGGCTTTCGCGGGCCCTAAAGATATCTACTTATAACTCGGATCTAGAGATAGGATATATTAGACCTCGACCAAGATAGTCTCCCAGAGCAACCGTGATAAATAGATCTAGGATAGATCTTAATAGTGTTTAGTAGCTAGATAGGCTTTAGTCGGTAGATAATCCATCTGCTTGTCAAGGAGCAATGGGATTCGACGGCGCTCCGCCGTCGAATCGGCGTCGAAGGCGCCTTTGAAGATATATCGAGATCCTTTGGGCAAAAGTCGTGTCATTCAATGTCGACAAAGCGGGCCCGCTGGACTCTCCTGTATCCTATTGGTTGGATTAAGGCTGGGTACGCTGGCCGCTACGGTATAAAAAATAAACGGGCCATCGTCGGTGATACCCTTCCGGATTATGTTTTCCAAGGTATCTTAGCGCCACTACGACCCACAAGCGAACCATGGACATAGATTTTCATCTATGCTCGCTACCAATTTTCAGGATCAGCCGACGGTGTAAGACTAGTAGGGTTTATGGACAGGGATAAACCTGGTACGGGGCAGCCTCAGGGCGTGGCCGGCGACCATTTGCGACACCTCTCATAACAAGTGTCAATTTCCAAGTAAGGTTATACAAGTCAGAGATGCTGACATTCATTCCTTGACCTGCCTTTGGACTGTGCATATAACATGCATCTCCAAGTAGAAAAACACGCTGAGTCTGATCACAAAAGTTATGAACAAGTCGTTGAGCAACATGATATTGGCTTATCCAGACAATATCAGTGATAATAATCTTGTACGGATGGATGAATTTGCTGATATGCGACTGGATAGTTTTCGCGAGTTTGAAAGCGCCATCTCCGCAGACAACTTCCTTTTGGTGATGTCCATCTACCTCGAGATTTCCCTGATTTTGCTCATCCACTTGAAAGGAAGATTCGAAGGGCTTCGTCTTTGCGAGGAATAAGCATACAACCACCATCTGTTGTTTGTATGGCGCAACGTCGTCTGTAATCGGGGAAGTCAGTATCCACATAAACATCTGCCACGGCCCAAACATCCTTCCCACCCTATGAGGAAGATTTTACGCCTGTCACACAACGCGTAGAGCTTCGTGCACCATCGCAACCCAGGATATACTTTGCCTGCTAAGATTCAATGGCCCTACTAGCATTATCTTTTATAGGTCTGGTCCGTCTGGAAGGCGGACCTGGATGTGAGGAATTTCCTATTATCATCCCGGGAGCCCCCGGGCCTTAGCTTTTAGTGAATAACACACTTTTTCGAGAATCAGATACTAGTCAAGTTTCTTCTAGTATGGCTCCCTTTTAGGTGGGTCCTAGACGCTTTCGCGATAACCGTCCGAACTACAAGGTGGGTGTAGATAGGATAGAGGTTCGTGTTGGAGTAGATAGATCGCTACAATAGTTCCTCCCCCTCTCTTCTCTCCTTCCCTCCTCTAGTTTTAATATCTCAAATGCGAGCGCCGTTGCTAGTTTTTTTTTCTGTTCCTAACATAGGCCAACATTGACAACAAGTACACAATACTTGAGTAAATTCTAGACCCTCGCAAATAGCCTCCACCGTCCTTGTATATTACGACTAATCAACATAGTCAGCTCGCCGGCAATCGACATGATTCCCCAAGTATCTATATTGAGTCGAAACCTTTGCTTTTGTAAAATAGCGCCTGTTATAGGCGTATCTATCAAGTTGCCAATTGTCATGATTGTATAACCCATATCCATACAGGTACCAATCAAGTTTCGATCTGGAGAAAGATACATAAAACGAGTCAGTGGTAAGGAAATAAAAGCCCTTGATAAAAACCTGTAGAGTAGTGTGACAACTACTATAACTACCAGACTAGATAGGTTCACTAGAGCAAACATCAAGGCTCCGCACACAATCGTGTATAATGAAATTATGTTAAAAGGGCCGACCTCATTTGCAAACAAGTTGGGGAATATGCGTCCCAAAACCGACCTAGTTGTAATAATAGAGAGAAGGTAGAAATGCTATTCCATCAGCTGGTATCCCTTTCTCTTGCGCGTAGGATTGGATGTAAAAAAAGGGAATGTTCAGAGAAATAAATATAAGCAGGCTACCATATCTAGACCGTGGACCTTGTGTATATAACGTACAAACACCCTCTTGGAAAAGCCAGGGCAGGCACAACGCCACGAAAAGGTTACTCACAAAGGTCAAGCGCCTTGCGGACCGTAAATGCGACAATATGCCAGTATCCCCGGCCGAAGGTAGAATCGACGATAATCCGGCTAGTCCATGCACCTCTCGAGAAAAGGAGACATTGGCAGAGAAGGAAGCCAGTGAACACTTCACTCCGTCCGGTGGGACACAATGCTCACGGAATCAGAGCCATCGATTGGTCGGATGGTTGAAGATCTGTCCTATAGTATCAAACACGCGCAATTGACTACTTATACAGCCAGAGATTTTAGCGACCGGTGTTTTGACTAGTTATTAATCATACAACATTAGAATTGGGGTCTCAATCTCGGGGCTATCATATCCTGGCCAGGCGTTATGGCGGAATAATCTCAATGAAGACCGAAGCTATACAAAATGAGTGTTTACGCTACTGAATTTTACGAATACTCTCAGGTGCTTAGGTGCCTTAACCCTTCAGTCCATGACGCGAATTTTTATATTCGATTAATACCGAAGCCATTCAAGATTATAGGCGTTTAAAATTAAGCCTACAATTCTTTTGCACCCTTGAATATTATTCATCGTTAAAATCCATACGCTAATATTTCGGGCTGTCCAATATTCCAAGCCTAAAAAGGTCCTCATCATAGCCACTGGCCCAAATTCAGAAGGCTATTCAATTTTCGTATCAACTCGATTATCTCTTTACCATTGATCGTCAATCATCTACAAATGCACACCCTCTCGCACTAGTCTAAGCCCAAAATCACCTTATAGAGCCTTATACTCCAACACAGATATACTCATGCAACCAAAGGTCCGTGCAACCAGTTCCAACTTTAGGATTCCACTGTGTAACCTGAGCGACAGTCACGCCCTTGCTGCTAGCAATGCTCGCGCAAGTGTCACCTGAGCTGACGAAGTAAAAGGTCGTGCAGTCGTCCACCATTCCGGGCTCAAAGGGAGTAGGGGTCGGAATTCCGTTACCGGAAGATGTGGTTGAGGTCGTCGCGGTGTAGCCAGTGATGTCCACACAGACGTAGTCGCCCACATCAAGATGGGCACAAGAAGAGCCGACGGTTGGGTTCCAGTCGTAGAATCTGGCGAGGGGGATGTTGTATTTGTTGGCGATGACAAAGCAGGTATCGCCAGCTTTGACGAGGTCGAACTTGTTGCAAGTGGCGGTCATACCAGTCTGAATGGGGCTGGGGGTAGTGATGCCGTCGGCAGGAGTTGTTGTGACTGGGACCGTGGTGGTAGTAGCGACCTTGGTGGCGCCGGGGATATCGACGCAATAGTAGTATCCGACCAGGAGGTTATTGCAATCTGTAGCACGGGTCAGTGCGAGAGCTTTATCTCAGAGTTTTGTTTGTGCGTTTTTCTACCGACGTGTAAAATTGATAAGAGGAATGTGGCTTACCAGAGGTGAGTGATAGGTTCCAGGCGAGGAATTCGGCCAAGCTGATATCATACTGGCTCTGAATGGCATTGCACGAGTCGCCCTTTACTACTAGGTGGTATCGGTCGTAAGTGGTAGCAGTTCCAGTCTGTTGAGGCCGGTATGGAGCCGAAGATGACGAGGTTGATGCGGCTGACGCCGACGTAGAACTGGTGACCGTAGAAGTGGTCACCGTGGAAGAAGCTGTGGTGGTGGGCCCAGTGGAGGTGACTGTGCCAACTACATAGTAGTCTTGTCCACTCACGAGATCCGGGTAGGGGATACCCGGGTTGATGGACACAAAGGTCTCCGTAGTAAGGCCCTATTCAGCGGCAAAGGAAGAGTAGGTGTCTCCAGAAGCCGCCGGGGTCTTATAGTCACATGTGATGGACGAATGAGGGAGGACTGCCAATCCCCAGATTACCTGTAGCTGAGCGAGGAGGGCGAGACTATTTTTGAAGGTTGTCGGCGCTATCTTGCTTC